>NC_138348.1:2088618-4496118 GCF_046562875.1 Panthera onca
CCTCTTCCCTCCCTCCTCCCTCCCTCCTTCCCTCCCTCCTCTCTCCTACCTCCCTCCCTCCTCCTTCCCTCTTCCCTCCCTCCTCCTTCCTCCCCTCCCCCTCTTCCTCCCTCCTTTCTTCCCTCCTCCCTCCCTCCTCCCTCCCTCCTTCCCTCCCTCCTCTCTTCTATCTCCCTCCCTCCTCCTTCCCTCTTCCCTCCCTCCTCCTTCCTCCCCTCCCTCTCCCTCCTCCTCCCTCCTTCCTTCCCTCCTCCCTCCCTCCTTCCCTCCCTCCTCTCTCCTATCTCCCTCCCTCCTCCTTCCTTCTTCCCTCCCTCCTCCCTCCTCCTCCTCTCCTTCCCTCCCCCCTCCCCCTCCCATCCTTCCTCATCCTTCCTCCCCTCCGTCCCCCTCCCCCTCCCTCCTTCCTTCCCTCCTCCCTCCATCCTCCCTCCATCCCTTTGTCCTCCCTCCTTCTTTCCTTCCTCCTCCCTCCCTCCCTTCCCTCCTTCCTTCCTTCCTTCTTCCTCCTCCCTCCCTTCCTTCTTTCCTTCTTCCTCCTTCTTTCCCCCTCCCTGCCTTCCCTCCTTCCTTTTTCCCTCCCCACCTCCCTCCCTTCCTCCTCCTTTCCTTTCTTCCTCCCTCCCCCCTTCCTTCTCTCCTTCCTTTCTCCCTCCCTTCCTTCCTTCCCTCCCTCCTTGCTCAGGCACATGGCTCTGGACCCAAAGCACCATCAGAACAAATGACAATATTTTTCAGGTCAGGCCGGGAACCAGGTGCTGTCACGCAGGTCACTGCCCCTGCCCCTTCGGGGTGTGAGAGACCAAAAAGGGATCTCCTGGCTCAGGAGGGCAATGGCTGAGGGAGGTTTGCACAGGAAAACAGAGGAGACAGACACTTGCCTTTGTCTCAGCCCACGGCTAGACTCCCATGGGGACTGGAGCCAGGCAACCTGTGGGTCGGCCTGTCAGAGTCCCTCCTGCGGGGAGCGCTTCCCGGGAGAAGGACACCTGACCCACCTGGCTCAGTCCCTGGCCGGCAGGTGACAGGTGGACTCACTCTGGCCCCTGGAGTCCTGGTTCTGACACCACCACCAGTTTTCAGGACCAGAGTGAAGGGCCGGGGTCGGGTAATAAAACCCATGTGACCATCAAAGCAGAAACCCCCAAGCTGTGAGCTCGGGGCAGGGGGGGGGGTCCCTCCCACCAGAGGGGCCGGTTAGGTCTCCCGAGCCTGGGTCCGGGAGGGCCACCGGGTGGGGTCAGCACCAGCAGCCAAGGGATGGAGATCCCAAACCACCCTGGGGTCCACAGACCCAAGGAACGTCGAGCCAGACAGGCCCTCAGGAGCCTCACTCTTCTTTCCTAGAGGGGAGACCGAGGCTCAGAACGGGGAGGGGGCTCGTGTCTTGCTTCCCTCACCATGGGGGGGCCCCACTCCCGGGAAAGACCAGCAAAGAGGGGGAAGTCGGCATGGAAAATAGTCAGGAAGACGGCCCAGTGCTGGGCACGACCCCACCCCACTCCTGCTGCTTCCCTGCCCCCACTCCCCACCCCCAGTGAGTCGGGCTGGGCCCCTGGGGTCCCTGAGGTGGGGTTAGAAAACTCGGGGCCTGTTCTCTACATCAGCCAGGAGCCAGATGCCGTGACCCCGGCCCTGTCCACGGTCCTCAAGACCACCTGACGGTGCCTCAGTGCCCCCCAAGAGCTCCTGTGGGAAGTAGGCACAGGGATGATCTGTGTCCACACACGGACCACTAACATGACCCCACTGTGCTCCTGGGGGCCCACTGGCGTGGCCGAGCCGTCGGCCACCAGCTGTCCGTGGACGTGCCTCCCGCCGTCTGCGTGTGACGGCCTGTGTGGACGTTCCGTTGTTTACCGCGAGTGTGGTCACCAAAAATGGACCAATGGCTCAAAAGAGGTTCAGAAAAGCAGCGACGTGGTGCCACGCCGAGCGCCCAGGGCAGCCGCGGGATGACCTCTGGCGTGGACTGTCCGCCATGTGCCACAGAAGCAGCCAGAAAGGCGTGAGGCCCTCCGGGTGGTGGTGACATCACTGGACGGGTCCCCCGCGCAGGGAGGGTCTCGGGACACCCGGCATGCGTGAGGTCAGCGGTGGATTTGGGTGTTTTTCAAACAAAGCGCAGGGACTTCCTCGGAAGCCAACAGTGTTCTCCTCCGTCTGGGATGGAGCTGGCAGGGAAGGGACCGCCTCCGCCTTGGCACCGTGGGTCCCCGCTGTACCTGCAGGAACGACGCTGCTCCCATTACAAGGAGCGGTTTGCCCGTGGGGGGACACGGGCTCTGGGACCCCGTGTAAACAAAAAAGATTCAGGGGCGCCTGGCTGACTCCGTCGCAAGAGCACGCAACTCATTTTTTTTTTTATTTTTTTTTTTATGTTTATTCATTTTTGAAAGACAGAGACAGAGCATGAGCGGGGGAGGGGCAGAGAGAGAGGGAGACACAGAATCCGAAGCAGGCTCCAGGCTCCGAGCTGTCCGCGCAGAGCCCGACGTGGGGATCGAGCTCACAAGCTGTGAGATCACGACCTGAGCCGAAGTCGGACGCTTTGCCAACTGAGCTACCGAGGCGCCCCAATAAATAACTCCTTAAAAACATTTTCAACCGGCTACACAGTTCACGAAAAAGAGAAATTATGTAAATGTACGTGTGTGTTTTGTGCGCCATATAAACACACGACCTCTATGTATGCGTTCATCATGAATCCTACCTACGTGTATTTATATATATACGCACACTTGCCTAAACGTGCACACGTCCAATAGAGGAAGGCGGCAAGGACTTCTCAGGTGTTGTCGCAGGACCATCTCAGGGGTCTTGGAGAGCAGGGGTCCACGCTGTCCCGTGCAAGCGCTCCCAGCTCTGCCTCGGGACTAGCCCCAGCTCTGGGGGCCGAGCAAAACCCCACTGCTGGTGTGCTGTGTGTTCAAAGCCAGGCGTACCCAACGACCCGTTTTTCTGCGTGTTACTGGAAACCCATGCCGAAGGAAGACAGCGTTGCTTTCAAGTTAAGTAGTCATTGTGTCCTGAGTCCTGGAGTAAAGCCCCCAGCACGTGCTGGGTACGGACCGAGCACCAATGGCTCTAGGAAGGGTGCTGCGGCCAAGGCGGCCACAGCTCTCTGCAGAAGCAGGGCTGGGGCACCCGCCCTCGCATCCCGGGCCGGCTCAGCCGGATGAGGCAGAAGCGACGGCAGGCTGGGCTGGTGCAGGCCACGCTCCCGCCCGGCAGTGGCAGAATCCGGCGGCCACGCCGTGGGGAAGCCCGAGGAGAAGGCACAGAGGCCCCCGGCCGGCGGCCGGCGGTCCGCGAGGCCGGGCACGGGAGCCACCGGCTTGGAAGCCGACCCCCAACCCCCATCCCGCCACCCCCGCTGACGCCCCATAAAACGGAGCCAAACTACCCGCCAGCACTTCCCAAATTCCTGACTCATAACATCACAGGGATAAACAAAACCGTTGTTTCGAACCACAAAGCGCCGGGATAGGTTTTACTTGGCAGGAGGTCGTTGGAACAGGTGTTCTCGGCGCTCACCTGACTTCACGCCCCTGGCACCGCACGGCGCGCTCGCGGTCACGCTCCGGGGCTGGAAGGCAAACACGCTGAAGCCACGGGCCCCGAGGAGGAGCCCGCCGCGAGGGCCTTCGGACGACAGCTGAGGTCAAAGCAGACGCCACTCGGGCCACCGGGGGCCTTTCTATGCCGTGTCTCAGAGAGCGCATCTCAGCGATAAAATCTGGTCTCGACTTCCCCCGGACCACTCACCTCAAGGCCTAAATAACGCCGTCTTTCATTTTCGGAATAAGCGACCGGGCCTTCGTAGGTGTGCGGGCACACGGCTCACCCCTGGAGTCTGAGACGGGTCCCCAAGTCTTGACGTGTGTCCTCCCTCGTCAACGACAAAATTAAGAATTGCCAGACACGTGTGTCTGTCTGTATATGTGTCCCTCTGCGCCTCTGTGTGCGCCTCTGTGTGCGCCTCTGCGCCTCTGTGTGTCTGTGTGCGTCTCTGTCCGCGTGCGCGTCCCTGCGTGCGTGCGTGGGCGTCTCTGTCCGCGTGCGCATCCCTGCGTGTCCCTGCGTGCGTGCACAGGAGTCCGTCCGCGTGTGCGTCCGTGCGTGTCCCTGTGTGCGTGCGCGGGCGTCTCTGTCCGCGTGCGCGTCCGTGCGTGTCCCTGTGTGTGTGCGTGCGCGCGTCTCTGTCCGCGGGCGCATCCCTGCGTGTCCCTGCATGCGTGCGCGTCTCTGTCCGCGTGCGTGTCCCTGCGTGTCCCTGCGTGCGTGGGCGTCTCTGTCCGCGTGCGCGTCCCTGCGTGTGTGGGCATCTCTGTCCGCTTGCACGTCCCTGCGTGTCCCTGCGTGCGTGCGTGGGCGTCTCTGTCCGCGTGCGCGTCCCTGCGTGCGTGCGCGTCCCTGCGTGTGTGGGCGTCTCTGTCCGTGTGCATGTCCCTGCGTGTCCCTGTGTGCGTGCGCGGGCGTCTCTGTCCGCGTGCGCGTCCCTGCGTGTGTGGGCATCTCTGTCCGTGTGCGCGTCCCTGCGTGTCCCTGCGTGCGTGCACAGGAGTCTGTCCGCGTGCGCGTCCGTGCGTGTCCCTGCGTGCGTGCGCGTCTCTGTCCGCGTGCGCGTCCCTGCGTGTGTGGGCGTCTCTGTCCGCGTGCGTGTCCCTGCATGTCCCTGTGTGCGTGCGCGGGCGTCTCTGTCCACGTGCGCGTCCCTGCGTGTCCCTGTGTGCGTGCGCGTGTGCGATACCTCATCAAGGAAGCTCCTGGACACACCCTTCTGGAGGGAAGGGGCAGGTTGGGAGGATGGGAAGGGGAGCTAAGGTGCAACTCAGACACTCTTCTCAGCCCATCGCCCCAGAAGCCCTGGAGCTCAGACGGCTCCTCAGAGCGCTCTGTTCAAGGCAAGGGGCCGGGCTTTGTCCCCCGCGCCCACCAGTCACTGGAGGGGGGCCATCTGTGGGAAGGGATCGTGACTCTGGCCGCTGACAGCGAGCCCCGGAGACACGCCCATCTGAGCCATCAGCCACCAAGCCTCCTACAGAGGTCAGTCGATGCCTTCGTCCCACCACGTGCGCGTGCAGTCCATGCTGTGGCTCGTGGACGCGAGCCTTGCTTCCAGAGCCTGCGCCCCAGACAGTGGGGGGGGGGGGGGTGGGAGAGGGGCCGAGGAAGCTGTATGGGGCTCGTTCTTGGGAAGCTCGGTATCGGTTCTCTTGCCTCAAGAAAGCTCAGGGTGACCAATCCCCACGGTGGGGATGAACACATGGCCGTCACGTGCAATGATGCGGTCAGCAGCTGGGTCGCTGTCAAGCTAGCCACGCGGAAGAGCTCGATCTAGGCCCCGGGGTCTTCCACTGCTCTGTGCCGCTCGCCCACCTGCCCGGATGCTCCCTGCCTCACCAACGGATGCCTTTCAAAGCACACAGGCCACCGAACAGAAGACGACCGGAGAGGACGGGGACCCTGCCTTGCTGAAAGACCCAGACTCCCAGCCCTTAAATGAGACAGTACCGGGCCAGACCCCGGGGACACCGAATGCGGTGCCCGGAGAGGAGTCTGCAGAACCACCAGACAACCGGACACGATGCCACCAGGCCCTCGTGACCTTCCCGGAGTCCTAGAACAGGGCACTGGGGTCTTCAAAAGAACGGTCTCTGTCAGCGCGGGGCACTTCACGCTGCGTAACAAACGTCTCGGCGGCTTTCACCGCCTGCAGAGAGAATTTCTCTCTCGCCGTGACAGTCCCACCCTGGTGGCTGCGGCTGGGCCGCATGTCCTCTGTCGGGGCCCCACAGGTCTCCTGGTGGAGACAGAAAACGGTGGCGCCACAGGGCAGCTCCTAGCCGCGGCATGTGCCACGCCAACCGTTGCATTGGCTACGGCAAGTCACACGGCCACGCCTGGTCTCAACCTGCGGGAAAAGTCAAATCCCCCCGCGAGGCAGGGCAGCAAATATTTGGACAAGAACGTAATCCACCAGAGCCGACCGGATAAGGAACTGACCGAGCTCAGGCTCCCCAACCCAGCCAGGTCAAGCCAACGAGGGGCCCGCTTCCAGCCAAGGCCGTCTGTGTTCATTTTTAACTATGCTTCGTCCTCACTGCATCTAAATTGTAGCAAAGTTTTACGTTTGTTTGTTTTTTTTTTTAATTCACCTAAAAACTGTGGTCCCCCCGGGGAAGAAGGTTTTAAAACGGGGTCCGGGACAGAGACCCTTCGCTGCTGGTGGGAATGCGAGACGGTGCAGCCACTCTGGAAGACAGTTCGTCCGTTTCGTGCAAAACTCAACACACTCTCCCGCACGATCCAGGAGCCACCCTCCTTGGTATGTCCCCGGTGGAGCTAAGAATTTAGGTCCACACCAAAAACCCGCACAGCGTCATGCGTAACTGTCCAAAGTCGGAAGCAACCAAGAAGTTTTAGGAGGCGTGTGGACAAATGGAGTGTGGTCCATGCGGACAGCGGAATGTTATTCAGCGCTGAAAAGAAGTGGGCTCCCCAGACACGAGCAGACCCGCAGGAAACGCAAACGCGTGTTACTAAGTGAAAGAAGCTGGTCTGAAAAGGCTACACGACGTAGGATTCCGACTCTGTGACGTTCCGGAAAAGGCAGAGCTGGGGAGGCAGTACAGGGATCGGTGGCTGTCGGGGTTTGGACGGAAGGGAGGCACGAGCAGGCTGAGCCCAGAGGATTTGGGGGCAGGGAAACGGCTCCGCTGACACCGTAGTGGTGGATACGCGTCGCCACGCGTTTGTCCGAACCCACAGAACGCGCACCCCCGAGAGTGAAGTCATATAAAAACATAGACTTTAGTTAATAATGACATATACATTTTTTTTTAAGAAACAGTGCTCTTGGGGCGCCTCGGGGACTCCGTCAGTTGGGCGTCCGACTTCGGCTCAGGTCACGATCTCACGGTTCGTGGGTTCGAGCCCCACGTCGGGCTCTGTGTGGACAGCTCGGAGCCTGGAGCCCGCTTCGGATTGTGTCTTCTTCTCTCTCTGCCCCTCCCCCGTTCTTGCTCTGTTTCTGTCTCTCAAAAAATAAATAAACGTTAAAAAGTTTAAAAACAAACCAACAAGAAAGAATCTGTGCTCTCAAGCATGGGGGCGAGCGGCCAGGGCTGTGGGGTCGCCAGTGCTGAGCTGCATCCTGGCTGGTGACCCCAGGCCCTTTGCTTCGCTTCTCTGAACCTGCCGTCTTCACCTGTAACGTGAGTGCTAACACCCCCTTGGCAGGGCTGTTGAGAAAACCAAACCCGTGTCCGCGGGGCCTGGCTGAGACCAGGAATCAGGGCAGGGAATGACAGACTCTGCTCCCCTTCTCTGAAGAGGCTTCCTCAGCTCTGAGAATGACCCACGTGTGCACTTACAGGAACCGGAAACCACAGACGCCTCCCCCCCCCCGTGTTCCCCTTGCCCACCCGCAGTCCCTCCCTGCCAGTCCAGCTCCGCTCTCTCGACCCCACCCTCCCACCCCAGCCCCGCGGCCCATTATTCCATCACCACTCCAGGCCTCTGGGCCTTTGCCCTGGCTGTTCCCTCTGCCTGGAACTCCTCTCCCAGTTAATCCTCATGGCTCGTGCCCCTCACCTCCGTCAAGCTCGGACATCGCTTGCTGGGGGGCCGCAGGGGGGCTTCCTGGCACGGTAAGTGATGAATCACGGAATTCTCCTCCTGAAACCCTGACGCTCTGTGCGTTAACTAACATTTAAACTTTAAAAAGGCAGGAAAAGTGAAGATTCCATTTTCCATTGCATAAAAAAATAAAATAAAATAAAATAAAATAATAATAAAATTGCCTTGGGGACGTCTGGGTGGTTCAGTCAGATGAGCGACTGACTGTTGATTTCAGCTCAGGTCGGGATCCCAGGGTCGTGAGATAGAGCCTGAGTCCAGGCGTGGAGGCTGCTTAAGATTCTCTCTCTCTCTCTCTCTCTCTCTCTCTCTGTCTCTCTATCTCTCTCTCCCTCCCTCCCTCCCCCTCTGCCCCTCTCCCTGCCTGCCCCATATATAGGAAATAAAATGAAATAAAATAATTAATATAATATATTGCCTCAGCTGTTGTCAGCCCAGGGCCCTCCACTGCCCACAGACAAACCTAACCTTTGACCCCAGCCCAGCAGTCCCAGGAAGGCCCCGAAGACCAGAGGAAAAGGACAGGGAGTGGGGAGGCCCGGCAGGCACGCCCCAGAAGGCACTCTTACGCGGAATAACGTCTGACCCATGTGTGGGCCCAACACCCAGCAGCAGGCCAGGCCGGCCCAAGCCAGAGACCCCCACACAGCCTCCAGGCCCCGCTCTCCCGCCTCATCCGGACCCTCCGGCTCAGACACGCTCACCGGGCCTTCTTCACGACCTCTGTCCTCCCCTGGCCTCCAGACCCCATCCCAGCTGAGCACACGGCGCCCCCCTCCTTCAGCTTCCCTGAGCGTGCGGCTAATGCTCCCTGCCCGCCACCGCCCAGGGCCAGTCCCTTCTCAGCCTCGGCCCGGTGGGCCTCCAGCTTAGAGCTCCACATCCTGTCTTCCCGGCCTGGTCTGTAGGAAGCTTCCGTGTGGCTAGAGCCTAGCACGGAGTCTGGCACGCAGCGTTCGCTCAGGCAGGACCAGTGGGAGCCTGCAGGAGACGCGTGGTCCGAGCCCCTACACGCACCGCACGCCGACTGCGTGTGCCAGGCACGGCGCACGGCACGGCACGGCCCGCTTTGTGTGTGTGAGCCCGAACTCCTCTCCTGCGGTCCTGGGGCCCGGCTCCCCTCCCCGCCGTGCGCCTGCCTTCCAAGGCACAGGACAGTACAACGGAGCAGTCCCAAGTCCCTCAGCCCCGCCGAGGTCAGTGATCCGTCCTCCTGCAGCTTGCCCCGTGCCTCGGTTTCCTCCTTAGACAAACAGACAGTGGGGTGGGGCCACATTGGGAGGGTCTCGCTCCGGAAGAACCGTGCTCAGCCCCTGCCATTAGGGCCCCGAGACCGGATGTCATGAGTGTGGCTGTTAGGATTATTATTGTTGTTATTATTATTATTATTATTATTATCATGGATCCCCAGGGGAACTGGGATCAGGCCCTGACTGAGGACAGACCCATCCCACATGTGTGCTGACCGCCGAGCCGCTCCCCGGGTGCTCTGGGCTTGGGCAGGGCCTGGGGGTCCGGAGAGGAAAGGGCCCGTCCTGACAGTAGGGTACATACTCATGCTCCCCGTCAGGAGCACAGATGAGAAAAGAGATCTGGGGCCAACCATCCAATGCTATTGTTTCCCTAAGATCCTCATATGAGGGTCACAGGGCGCCAAAGGCAGGAAACTGAGGCCCACCGAGGGATAGAAGGGCTTGCCTCCGGCCACGTGTGCCCAGGGTCACGCGTGTGGCTCAAAATCCCATGCTTGCTCCCCGTGGAGGACAACCTCCAGGTATCCGTTACCATCTCCCGCGGAGGTGGTGGGGGACCGTCCCCAGAAACAGTATTATTGTTGGTCCTCCCAGCACCGTGCGTTTGAGAAAGCCAGGGAGCGGGAGCAGGGGTCAGGTGGGTCGCACTCCTGGGTAGCAGGCCAGGGCTGCGTGGGGAGCAGGGTGGCAGGTCTCCGAAGCAGTCTGTTTCGGGGCTTCCAGGGGTCCCTCCCCCACCAGATTCGGTCACGGTAGATCGGTGGGGGGATGCTCTCTGCCAGGTGCGCGACCCAGCAGCCCCCATGTACGCCTCCTCCACCAGGCTGTGGTCACACGGGTGGGTGTGGGGAAGGCCCCCTCGAAGCCAGGCCCCCGCAGGCCTGATTCCCAGGTTGCGATCGGGCCCATGGTGCCATCAGCTGAACGTCGCGGGGGGGGGGGGGGGGGGGGCCCTGCTTTCACTGCCGGCGCATCTCGGAGTGATCCGTCCACCTCCATCTCCCTCCTCCAGGCCCGTTTAGGCACTTGGGGGCAGGTTTATTATGAGTCTGGATGCATCTTCCAAATGGAAGGTTGGGCCCAGCCTTTGTCCCTGACCCGTGGGGGACGTCAGTGCTGCACCCGGCCCCAAAACGGTTAACTGAAATACACCACCGGTTCCGCTTTTCCGGGTCCAGGGCACCAGCACAAATCCTGCTAGCCGTCGGTCTGTGCCGCTTTACGTCACCCTTTCCATTGTAAGCCATAATTTTCAGAGGTTTATAGGTCAGCTATAAAAAAATAAAATAAAATAAACCTCCTCTTTTCGACTAAAAGAGAGTACTTGGAAACCAGAAGACTGGTGGGTGCACGCGGGTGGATCCGACTTCGAGCTCCTCGACTCCGAGTTGCTCCACGGCGGCAGCCCACCCCTCCCCACCCCCACCTGGCCCCAGGCGCCTCCCCTTCCCCGGTCCCCCGCCCCCCCCCCTCGCAGGCCTTCAGGCCGCCCCTCCCCCACTGCTGGCGCGTACCGGCCAGCAACACGTCAGGGCTCCCCTGGCCCGAACCCGTGGGGGACCCCGGCCCCACCAAGCTGGGGACCCGGGAGCCGTCGGGGCTCCACCCCAAGTGCCGGCGCCGCAGCAGTCAGGAGGGGGTCTGGGCCATGGCCCAGCCCCTGCAAGTGCCCACCTGAGCCCCATGGGGGCTCAGCCCAGCGCGGCTGGGGTGCGGGTGGTTTCCTTGGAGCAAGGGACGCGCTGAGCCCGAGAGAGTGTCTCGGCGCACAGCCCCGCGCGCCCCGAGGGGCGGCGGGGGGCGGTGGGGGGGGGGGGTGTAGCAGAGCGAGGGCGGGGCCGCTCATCCCTAAGTTAGGGGCCTAGAGCAGGTGGTCCTTAGCCAGTCCTGCCAGGAGAAAGTCCCTCTCCCTTTGGAGTGGATGGCCTACAGCGTAGCCTGGCCGCCCCCTCTGTCCAGTGTCCTATCTCCCTAACTTGTGGGGGCGCCAGAGAAGAAAGCTGGGAGGCAGGGTACAAGGACACACGGAGCTGACCTGCAGCGTTTTTCGGCCTCTTTATTTGGAACCCGGCGGACGAGGGGCCGGGGCGGTGGTGCAGACGGCTGAGGAACCATGTTAACAGATTTGTCTTCCAGTTTAAAATAGTCATAATAATAAAAGAGACAGAGAAAGCGCGAAGAGAACTGCTAACTAGCTGGGCTTGTTCGGCAGCTACAGCTTGTGAGCGACCCCTCCCCCCCCAGAGTCCGCTATAAAAATAAATTTACATTTGTCGATAACCAGATGCGGGTGACGTGCCTTTGGCGGAACCAGTAACCGAGCTATCGCGCGGCAAAGCGGCCCGCGCCGCGGCATAAATAGAAAATATAAGTTAGTATAACTTTAAAAACTTTTTGTACAAATATACATGTTTTTTTCTTTTTTCCTTTTTTTTTTCTTTTTTCATTTTTTTTTTTTTTTTTGCACTGAGTTTCAGCAGAGATTAAACACTTTATATAAATGACTCTTAAAGCTTTACACCTTGGGACCAGTGTACTCCTCGTGCAGAATACATTTAGATATAAAAGACGTTATTAATACATTGCACAGTTTTTTTTTTTTTTTAAATTTTAAACATAAAACCGAACGCTGCTCGGTGGCAGCTGCCGGCCGGTTGCTGCTACATGGACGGTCCCAGCCGAGGCCCAGCGCTCCTGTCCTGTCCGCTGCCCAGCGGGCTCCCTCGGGGCTCTTTGGGCGCGAGGCTGCGGGAGAGAGGCTCGGTGAGCGACAGCGCACAGGGTGACCGCCACGACCCCGCGGGGCCAGCCCTCCCCGCCCCGCGCGCCCCTGCCGCGCCCACCTCATCGCAGTCGCTTGCGCGGGGTCTGCTCCGCCGAGCCCACGGCCGGAGCGGCGCCAGGGGCGGCGCATCCCGCGGGGACCTCGTTCGACGCCTTGGCCTCGGGCGCGGGTCTCTTGCGCTTGGCGAAGAAATCTGCGGGCGGCAGGCGCGCGCGCAGCCGGTCAGGGCGGGGTCGGCCGGGGAACCCGAGCGGGGGCCGGGACGGGGAGCGGGCGGGCGGCCGGCCGGCCAGGGTGGGGGCGCCGTCCCCGCCCGCGCCGAGGTCCGCGGCGGGTCAGCTTTGTTTACGTCGCCGCGCAATGTGCTGTGTAAGCATTTCTCCTTGTCCCGCGGCCAAGCCCCCCGGGGCCGCCGCCGCGCTTAACCCCCTCCGCGCCGCGATCGCCGCGCCCGCCGCGCCCGGGGAGGGGCTCCGGCGGCCGGAGCGGGGACGGCGCGCCCGGGGGCGGGGGGCGGGGGGAGGCCAGGCGCGCGCTCTCCCTTCCCTCCCGCGCCCGCCGCTCGCGAGCACAACAGCGGGGCGGGCCGGGGTGCGGGCGCAGCCGCGCCCTGCGCGCCGCTGGCCCTTTAATGCCACGGGAGGAGGCGGGGACCGAGTGAGGCCCCCGAGGCCGGGGGAGCCCGGCCGGCCGGACAAAGCAGGGCCGGGCCGGGCCGGGGCGGGGCCGCGCGGGACTCACCGGAGATGAGAGGCCCCGGCAGCTTCTTGATCGCGGCGCCTCCCGCGGCAGCGGTGGTGGCAACAGCCGCGGCGGCGGCGGCGGCGGCGGCGGCATTGGTGGCGGCGGCGGCGGCGGCGCCAGTGGCAGCGGCAGTGCCCGGCGCGGGGCGCCCCGAAATCCCTGAGTGCAGCGGCTCGGCTAGGGGCTCCTGGCTGCGCGGCGGCGGGACCGCCTCCTGCTCATCGCTCTCCTGCGGCGCCGCGGCCGGGGCCGGGGCGGGAGCCACCGCCGGGCCGCCGGACGGCGGCGCCGGCGCCTCCCCGAGGCCGTCGAGGGGCTCATCGGCCGGCGGCGCGGGGGGCGGGCTGTCGCCTGCGCCCTCCGGGCGGGGCCGGGGCGCCAGGAGCAGGCGGCAGCGCCCCACCTGCACCGTCTCGCGGTAGAAGGCGGGCACGGAGTCGCTGTCCACCTCGGTCCACTGAAGGCGCCCGGGGCCCCGCAGCGGCACGTCCTGCTGGAAGTTGTAGTCCCAGCGGCGCTGGTCCTCGGCGCTCAGCTCGGCCAGGCGGATCTGCAGCTCGCGGCTCAGCTCCTCGTGGTCCACCGGCCCGAAGAGGCTGCGGCAGGCGCTAGTGCGCGCGAACAGGGGGAAGGTGCGGCGGGCGACCAGGCGCTCCATTGCCAATGTGCTGCAGAGACACACGTCGAGCCTGGCCCGGGGCTGCGCGGGCCGGGGCCGCGGGAGAGGAGAGGAGAGGAGGAGGAGGAGGAGGAGGAGGAGGAGGAGGAGGAGGAGGAGAGGAGAGGAGGGCGGAGGCCGGGCGCAAGTGAGACCCCGCGCAGTCGGAGTCTGCATTTGCAAAGGGACGCGGCGGGAGGGCGGGCGCGGCGGCTACCTGGCGGTCGGGCCTCGGGCTGCTCCTGCGTGTCGCTTGCGGTGTCGTCCGGCCGGCGGCCGCGCCCCCTCAGTGCCTGTCCTCGCCCGCTCGGCTCGCTCGGGCCTGGCTGGCACCCACCGAGCGCAGAGCACTTGGCCTGTGGAACGCCCAGCCCTCGCGCGCCCCTTTATACGCGAGGGTCCCAACCCCCCCCGCGCGGGGGCCCCGCCGCGATTAGCATAATGTAGTATTTTCAGTTTCAACAACACGGCGGCGATTGGCCCGCGCCGCTCTGCCCCCGCCCCGCTGGCGGGCCCGGCCCCCGCGTGCCGCCCATTGGCCGCGTGCACACACCCACCCGAGGGCGGGGCGGGGCGCGCGGGCCGATTGGCGGGGCGCGGGCCGCGCGCGGCGGCGGGCGGGGGGCGGTGAGAGGGGCGGGGCCCGAGTTAAAGGGCGCTGCGGGCGGTAACGTGACACCGCGGCGCCCCGCCCCCTCGCCCCATCCCCCCCCCTCCCCCCCCACCAGCACCACCGCCACCCCCACTCCCGCCCCCCTCCGGCTCCTTTGTCTGCCGGCGGGGGCTGCGAGGCGGCGGCGGCGGCGGCGGCGGCGGCGCGGGCGCCCCCTCGGCCGGCGCGCCCTCCTCGGCGCGGCGGGGCCCGGCGTCCGGCCAGTTCCGACTCGCCCCCCGGGGGCGCCGGCCCAGCCGCCCGCGCTCACCATTGGGCCTCCAGCGCCGGCTGACGGGGCTTGAACCCGCCGAGGGCGTCTCGTCCCTAGCGAGGCGGGGTCTTCGGCTGCCCCCGCGCGGCCTGCTGTGCCCGGGGCTGCGTCCCTGGCAGGGTTCCGCGCACCTGGCGCCCTAACACACCTGCTGGCCCTAGGGCCCTCGGAGCGAGAGGGCAGGCAGCTCCACTCTTTCCCCCGAAGGGGCACCTTGAGAGCCGGCCCTTTAGCCCCTGCCCAGCCCTGCTCAGTGGGTGGGAGACCGGAGCCCCTCCGAGGCTATGCCCACCATGTCATGGACCAGGTGCCCAGCACCTCTCAGGCTTTGGCCAGGCCACCCTGGGCTTGGGCCACACAAGGTCCCGCTGGAGGCCGTTGCTCTGGCTGGGGTCCTGAACGGGGCGCCCGAGCCTCCTCCACTGGGGTGGGCCTGGCCCTGCCTCCCCAGGGCCCTTGACTGTGTACGTTGGTTCTCTGGACCAGCTTGATCCCCCCCATCACACAGGGAACCCCCAGGTGGGAGGTGGGGCCAACGGTGGGCAGCAGGTGCCCAGGCAGCCCTGCTCTAGCTGGAGTACCTGTCCCACTGTCCCGGAAGGCTAGCACCCCTCACTGTGCCCAGTAAATATTGTTGGCTGCGGAGAAACGACAGCCCTAAGAGTGACTGGGCAGGCGAGCCAGAGGGCCCCTCCTAGAGGCGTCGGGGAGGAGGCCTGCCAGGGCCCAAACCCCTTCTCCCCGACCCGCCGTGCCTTGGTAGGGCCCCAGGTTCTCCCAGGTGGCTCTCATCCCAGCTGGGCCAGGCCATGGGAGACCATTACTTTCTGCTGCTTTCCCTTTGGTGCAGCCTGTTTGGGGGCTGGGAGCCCAGGAAATGCCTCCAGACCAGTCCACGAGATAAGAGCAGCCCTGGGCTGGGGGTGGGGAGGGTTAGGCACCTGCAGGAGGAGAGGCCTGAGCTGTCAGCCCCTGTCCCCGGTGAGCCCGGAAGCCCAGCGAGAGAATTAAGGCTGACCCAACCGCGACCAGACTCCCCCCCGCCCCGCCCCGCCGCCACAGGGTCAGGTGGGCTCCAGGACACCCCAGGGATGAGATGCTGTGATAACGTGCCGATGTGTCCCGGAGGAGGTATCCTGGGCCCCGGGTCGCAGGGAGGCCAAGTTTGAAGTGAGGGCATGAGACGAACAGGAGAGGGCATCGGCGCGGGGTGAGGGACAGGGCGAGGTGCCGGGCTCTCGATAGACGGACCAAAGGCGGTGACTCACGATTGGTTTTTATTCTGTTCTGTATACTGTATCCCCAAATTCCCACAGGCGTAGATGCTACAATTTTTTATCTTCAGGAAAATAAAAAAAAGCTGCTGAAGTTTTCTGAAGCTCTGTGGACCGCTTATACGGGGTCATCACCTGGCCTGGGGCTAAAAGGAGGCAGGGCCTTGCCCAGCCCTGGTGCCCTGGTCACACTGGCTTCCCCAGTGCCACGGCGGGTAGTGACCACAAAATGTGGAACCAGGTGGATTCCTCTTGGATTTCCCAAGAGGTCCAGATGCCCTGGCTCCAGCTGTCCTGGAGGGCAGGCTGGGAAGTAGCCCACCCAACCCCCGGATTCAGCCTCCAGGTGGTCTCCCTTCCTCCAGGAAGGAAGGCATCCTGCGCCCAGCCCCGCTCTGGACACTCAGGGGGCCTGAGCTCTCCTCCCTAGCGGGAACTGCCAGGTGCTCTGAATAGCTGTCTGCCCTCGGCCCCCTAAGGGCAGGGGACCTAGTAGGTGCTTAGTAAATGAGCAGGAGTAAATGACCCTGTCCTCCCCACGCACTGTCCTGGGCTGGGGTGGGCTTAGAGGGCCGTTCCCACTGCCTTCGGTGCCAGCTGAGTTCAGACAGTTGGGTCCCAGCACCCCACCCCCCTGTCTCCGTGACAAGACTGACAGCATGTGACATCGAGTCCTGCCTCCGAGCACTGGGAGTGGCAGTCCCACACAACTCACATCACGCGGTGCGGCAACAGTGGCCACCCTTCGCTCGCGCCAAGGGCCGTCCTGATGGCTTTATGCATCCCCTTGGTGGGGCCTCACCTGTTGTGGGAATGGAACTCTAGCGGGAGCACCATGGGGCGGGAGCGGAGTTGGGCTGCCCCTCCTCCAGCTGCCGGCCTTTCTCTTTGCTTTCCCTGTGGGCTTCCCGTCCTTCCTTGTATTCTCCAAAGGCCGTGGGGACATCTCCCCTCTTGGCTTTGTTAGGGCAGGGAGGTGACCTCCTCTGAGTATGTGACTCTGAATTTGGTCAAGGATGATACCCATTGGCTCACTGACCTGCCGGTCCCAAGAGCGGGGCTGGGACCCTTCCCCCGAGCCAGGGACAGACCTGGGGGAGGACAGCTGGGGGCCTGGGAGTCTGAGAGAAGGCCCAGTCCTCCACCCCGAGGGGCCCCCAAGCTTGCAAACATCTGCCTGAGTACAATAACCAAGCTCTACTTTTGTAATTAAAAGTGTATCCGAAGGAGAAAAGAAAACAAAAGGAACAATGTTTGTACTCTGGGTGGCTGCAGATAACAGAACCAGACGGGGGGATGCTGGCCCCTGGGGAACAGCAAGGACAGGCTCCCGGGACGCTCCAGCACCCCTAAATCCTGCACACGTGGCAGCGGGGGAGCCCATGTGCAGGGTGAGGGGGTGGTAAGCACCGGGCCCCCCGCTGGCATCTCCAGTGTGCATTTCTGTCCTTCTTACCCGGTCCAGCCCTGTTCGCTTCTTCCTCCTCCAAACGAACAGAGCAAGGACCATGTCCCCAGCCCCTCTGCAGCTGGGGGGGGGGGGGGGGCACGCCACCAGTTTGGGCCACAAACAGGAGCAGAAATGGCCTACACTGCCTCCAGGCCGAGGCCCGTCCAGACCAACCTAGCTCTTCTGCCCTCTGCCACCCGCCCCCACCACCGCTCTGCCAACCAGATTGGGGGGCAGAGGAGGGGGGACTGCAGCCCTGAATGACACAGGGAGCAGAGCCACCACCCCCACAGCACCCTCTGCACACCGACCTGACCGAGATAGGAGTGAAAAATAAAGGTTTATCGTGTTTTAAGCTGGTAAGAGCTGGCGGGGGGGGGGGGGGGGGGCGGGGGGTGTCTGTTAGAGCAGCCAGCCCTCCCCAGCTGGACTCACCTGTGTGGCACCGGCCTGTTTGAGGTGTCATTTTTCTGGAAGAGGAGACAGGCCCGGGCAGATTGAAGGACTTACTTGGTCCCGCTCTAGTGGTTACGGCAGCTAACCCACTAACCCAAGACCTCATGGGGCTATTTCTCCCCACGGCGCCCTCCCTGGTCGGCCCAGGGAGTGGGCCCCTTTTGCAGCTGAGGAAACTGAGGCTCGGAGGGAGCCACTCTTGTGCGCGGGTGGCAGAGCTGGGCGGGCCTGGGAGCCCCGTCTTTGGCCACATGCTGCCGCCTGCTGGCTGACTCCCTGCCCGCGTCCCCGAGCTCCCTCCTCCTGGGGAGCCATACGGACCTGTTTCTGGAAGCCCAGGAGGGCCCGCCCCCAGTGTGCTCCCCAGGCCCCTGCGAGGGGTGTGTGTGTGAGAAGAAAACTTCTCCCGGACAGACGGCGGCGTGAGGGGCGCAGAGGGATGTTACAAATGATGACAGCACCAGATTCCAGGAGCCTGCCCTGCACCCAGGCTCGGCCCCTGGCCTCCTTTAATCCTTCCAAGAACCTGGACAGGGAGGCATTTTGATGCCTGTTTTTGCAAGGGAGGAACCAGACGCCCAGAGAGGTTAAGCAACCTACTCAGAGCTCTGTGGCCACAGATGCGTGCCTTTCTCCAGCCAGGAGCCCCTCCCGGGACTTCTATGAGGGGCTGGCGAGCACGAAAGCAGGAGAGGAGAGAAAGCAAGAACCCCCTGACTGCCCCCCGCCCCCCGCCCCAGCCTAGAGCCGGAGCTGGGCATCTGGGCTGGGGGAGGCGGGCTGTGGCCCCGTCCTGGGGTGACTGAGCCTCCCCCGTGTGCCTCCCACCAGGGAGGTGAGCCAGCTCTTGCCTGGCTCAGACGGGGCCCACCAGGGCAAAGCCCCACGGCCCCGTCCGGCCCCGCCCCCCTGCCCACAGCCCCGGGAAGGGCCAGACCTTTGGCCCCAAGCCACTTCACCCAGCAGTGGCCCTGAACCGGCCTGGCCAGACCCCTCGGGGAGGACGCTGCCCCTCGCAGCCTCACCTTCTCCTCCACAAGATGAGGCCTGGAGGCCCCGAGGAGTATGGAGAGTTACAGATTAACTAGCCAGCCTCCAGCGACAGGCAGCCAGCCCAGCTCGGAGCTGGGGCTGGCGGGGAGGGGGGTTTCCTAGCACACTTGGCCCGGGGCCCAGCGCCGGCACAGCCAGAACCTTCCTCCCCGCACCGACTTCCCGCGCTCTGCCGGCCCCGCCCCCAGCCCCCCCAGGACGGGCTGTTCTCGGGGCGGCTGCCAGGCACGTCCTCCACAGGTGCCGGCCTCCCTCCGGTGACGCGTCCACATGCCGCACAACGCGAATCCAAAGCTTGGATTACAGGGGCTGCCTTGTGCTCCGGCCCCGGGCTGGGCCGGGGGTCCTCGCTCCCCGGGAATTAGCAGGAGGGGCTGGGCGGGCCGTGGGGGGAGGTGCGGAGGAAGCCGGGAGCAGCCCTGGACGTGAGGGCTCCCTTGCCCCATCCCCACGGCCGGCCAGGCGGGCCAGGCACTGCTTCCTCTCCGAGTGCCGAGCAGAAGGCCACCCCAGCCCAGCTGGCCCACTACTGCTCAGGCCTCCGCACTGACCATCCCGGGAGGCCCGGGAACACTGCTTATCCTAGCCCCCCACAGACCTCTGCGGGGCTGGGGAGGGCTCCCAGGGTCGGGGGTGGGCAAGGAGGAGGGTCTGCGGCTGGCCCTGAGCCCCACCAGGCCTCCCGCCTGGAAAGAGCAGGAAAAACGAATCTGGGTGAGCAGATGCCCCGTCCTGGGTCTCGTTCTGCCGAGCCCCCGGCTTTCTGTCCGGTCTTCTTGAGCTAGAGGGGACCCCTCGGAGTCGGAATCTTCTGTCCACAGGGTACACCAGGGCCGCCAGCTCCCACCCTGCTTCCAGCACGCCCACGCGGCGCTCAGAGAAGCCCGAAAGCCGCGGAGGAGACGTGAGGCCCCCAGCCCTGCCCCGGCCCCGCAGAGGAGCGGGCCCACCCGGGCCCCGGGGCCACGGAGCACGTACTGGGCGGTGTGCACTGGGCCGGGCAGCGTGTAAGCTCCCTGCGCCCGTGACACCCTGAGCGGGCTCCCAGAGCAAGTCGGGCCCCCCCAAGGCCAGGGGAGGGGGAGGCCCTCAGCATCTCATCCGTGCAGTCCTTTACTACATTTCCTACATTTACTACCCCCCCGGCACCCAGCTGGGTCTCAAAGGTGAGCGGTGGGAGGTCAGGACAGAGGCCGGGAGCCCCGCAGGCCGCACGGAGTAGGGGCTCAGCAGAATGGGTGCCTGTCCCCTCCCTCCCTCGAGGGCCCGGACACGGTTTGGAAAGCTGCTGAGGTGCCAGAGGTGACAGCTCCCGAGACCCCGGGCTGCGGGCCGCAGGCCCTGCGGCCCAAAGCTGGGCGCTTGCTGCCCCCTGGTGTCCGCAGATGGCATTGCAGGCAGGAGCCCGCCCCCCGGGCCCGCCCACCTGCCCGCGCACTGGCCACTGGGAAGGAGAGCCCAGGTGGACCCCAGCGCAGCCCTGGGGTTGGGGTGGGGGGGGTGGGGGGAGGTGGGGGGGCCGTATTCATCCCTCACCTGGTGGGGAATCTGGGCAAGGGCCTGGCTCCCTGGGCCCACAAGTCTCCTCGAGTCCAAATGGGGGGATCGGCCTAACGTGGCCCGCCAGGGCCGTGCAGGGGGGAAGCCTCGTTTTCAAAAAGTACCCCATCACCCCTAGATGTTTGGGCGGGATGGGGGGGGGGCTGTCACTCACACATCACTGGGAAATAACACATGGCCTTCGCCTTTCTCCCTACACATGGGTAGGGGGGCAGGGAGCCAGGGGGCCAAGGAGCAGGGAGAGGAAGGGGAGGGTCAGCCAGGCTAAAGACGCAACGTTGAGAGCTGGCCATTCCCTCTGGTGCCCCTCAGCCCCCTCTCCGTCCTCCCCACCCTCAGCTCCTCCTCTTCCTGTCCCCCCATCTCCTCCGCCCCCATCGCCCCTTCACCCTCTGCCTCCTCTCCCTCCACTAGTGCTGCTGATCGAAGCCCCGGGCAGTGCAGGGCTCTGTGGCCGGCCCGGGCCCCCACCGGTTAGGCCTGTCCCTGCCTCGGGGCCTGCCGGCTGCCTGTGGACGCTGTCACGAGTCCGTCCACCTCTCACAACACCCACCAAACCAGTAACCCTAAGTGCACCTCTGCGCTGGGAGCTGGGGCCCTGCCAGGGGAGCGGCATCCAAGAAAGCAGGCCTGCAGAGCGAGCGCCCCACAACGTCTGCTGGCCCCCCAGAGATGAGCCTGCGGCTAAAGGGGACCCTGGGGGCTGCCAGGGAAGGCCTGGGCCTACCTCCAAGCTGCCCCCGCCAAGCCCTGAGCATCCTCCACTACAGGGGCGGTCCGTGCCAGGATGGCGGGACGTGGGGTACAGCGAGAACCCCCAGCAGACCCCCCCCCCAGGTTTGGGATGAGGAGGGGGATCCTGGCAAGGGTGGGGGTCCCAGGCAGGGACGGGGCCAATCCCAGGCCCTCGCCCGTCACGGCTGGTACCGAGAGTGAGCCCAGAACGAACCAGACTTCCGGAGAGGGCTTCAGGGGCCGGGTGTGCAGGGCCTGGAGTCCAGCCCAGGAGCCGGCGACCTCGAGAAGGCACCGAGGAGCCTTGGAGGCTTCCAGCTTAGGGTCCAGGGTCCTGAGGTTTAATGGAGGACGCAGGTGCCTCGAGCAGAGGCTGGGAGGGGGGCCGAGGAATGGCTGAAGTCAGGCGGCTGGGAAACGATGGTGTCCCAGGCCAGGGCAGGGGCTGGGGACCCCGGAGGGACGAGGCCAGAGGGCGCTGGGACCCTGGGATGTGGGGGGTGTGATGAAGGGGGGGCACCCCCCCTCCCCCGGTTCCTGCTGGTGGCCACAAGGTGGCTCTTCCCTGTCTGGCCACTCTAGTGCCGGCAGCATGCACGTGGCACAGGGGTTGGGGCAGGGGACAAGGTAGGGGGCACTGCCTGGTTAAGCCACAAAGCTTTGGGCTTTGGAGTCAGGCACGGCAACTGCCTCTTACTGGAGCTGTGTGACCACGGACAAGTCGCTTAACCTCTCTGTGCCTCTGCTTTCTCCCCTGCAAGGCTCCTGAAGAGTCTCGGGGGCCGTGTCCACACGTGCCTGGCGCGGTGGCCAGCACCCTCCCCGTGGCCACTGTCTCTGCACGCCTAGAGGGGTGGCCGAGCACAGCGCAGCACCAGCGGCCCCCTCCAGCTGCCACTGTCACGTAAGCTGGACATTTGCTCTGAGTGCAGGGCCATGGGCTGGTGGGGAGACCCAGACCCCGACGCCCCCATCATATGCCGTTCCCTAATAACCCATAGGGCACGGTGGAACACAGTGTTCACACGCTGGGCAGCTTGGACAGTGCCACCAAGCCCTCCAGAGCCCTGGGGGTCCGTGGGGCACAGGTCCCCGCGACTCTGCCCGGCGCTCAGCGATGTCCTCGGCCAGCCCCGGCTGGACGCTGGTCGGTATGCAGCTGCCGTTGGCACACCCTCTCTGTGCCGGGCAGCCCCGTGCGTTATCTCACCGAATCCGCCCAGACCATTTCACAGATGGGGAAACTCTCTCAAGAGGACGAGCCCCTTGTCAAGAGCTGGTAAGTCCCGGAGATGCCAGCCTGCTGGGGCTGACTGCAGGCCCCCCGGGCTCCATCCATCCTGAGCGCACTGGCTGCTGGGTCCTACAGATGGGGCCTCCCTGCTGAGCCCCTCCCCCAGATTCTGACCTGGGGCAAACAGTGGAGCGAGTGGCTGCCTTGGGTTGGACATCAGCCATGGTAGCCTGGAAGCCCACTGTTGGCCGTGGGTCCTTGAACAGGCCCTCCTCCCCGAACGTCCAGTGGGGATCCAGACCGGGAGTGTTTCCCTGGGGCCTGGTGGGGGGCAGGGGGCCTCCCCTCCAGGGGCTTCCAGGCTGGTGGGTGGAGCCAGAAATAGGTGAATAAACCAGGGCGGGGTCCACGGCCTGATGAAACCCGCTCCAGGGAGGATTCTCAGGGTGAGTCCCGTGGGGGGAAGGGGCTGAGACGCTGGGGTCTCGCTCATCTGCAGTTTATCAAATGTGTGCAATGCCCAGCTGTCACTGGAGCTGAGCAGGGGACCAGGGGCCCGGGGGGTGGGAGGCGCCAGGGCCCCTAGAGTCCGGCCCAGCCAGGTTCCAGGGCTCCCAGAGCACGGAAGACAGGCTACTGTGTGTGGCTGTCCCCAGCACAGACCAAATACCCAGGCTCCCTAAGTGCCATCCAGGCAGGCGGAAGTGACCGCGGGACAGCCGGGGGGGGGGGGGGGCTCTCTAGGGTAGGAGGCTGTGTGGGTTTGTGACTTCTCTTCTGGCTCCCTGGAGGTCCTTCCTGCTTCTTCCTGGATGGCTTCTCCATGAAGTTTCCAGCGGGCAGAGGTTCTGGAAGACACTGGATAGTCAGAACGTGGCATCGTTCCCTCCAGCCGGGGGACGAGGCAGCAGGACAGAGGAGGCCGTGCCAGGGGTACCTAAGAGGCGGGCACACTCCAGGCCCCTCGGGCATGTGCCTGTGGGGGGGGGGGGGGCGAAGCACCGGGAGCACACGAACAGGAGCGTGTTCCTGCCACGTATTCTGCCTCAGTTTCCCCACCGCAGCCTGGTGAGCAGGTGTGGGGCCCCAGCCCCAGCTGCTCTGAGTCCTGCTCTCCTGGACGGCTCAGAGGCCTGCCTCTCCCTGATTCCAGGCTGCCCTTCTGCCCTCTCACACCCCCTCGGAGGCCCTTGCCAGGCCAGACCACAGCTCCTGGCCACTTCCGCTCCGGCCTCCCCTGGTTGGACACCCCTCCTTCGAAGCTGTTTTTTTTGCTGAGCACGGAGGTCAGGGCAAGGCGTCCCTCTGGGGGGCTGGAGGTAGGGCGCCCGTGACCTCGCGTTCCCATCTCCATGCTGCTACCCCTACCCCAGCGCCTTCCCTCCTTCCTCTGGGCCAACTTCCAGCATGAGTCTGTCTGGCCTGCAGGGACCCATAAAGGGAGAGTGGCCAGCCATCCTGGTTTGTCTAGAACTCTCCGGGTTTTTCCCTGGAAAGCCCCATGTCCCAGAAGCGCCTCAGTCCCGGGCAAGCTGGGGCAGCGCGTGCCTCACGCCAAGCCTGAGTTTCCCCAGACAGGGTCCCCTGTTCCTCCTCTGCTCTGGCGGGAGGAAGGGGACATAACCTTCCCAGACTGTATCCCACCCGTCACGGGGGGATCCCAGGTCTCCAGTCTGCGAGCCTCCTGCCATGGGCACCTCCAGCATCCTCCACTGGCTGTCATGAGGGACCCCCGCCGCAGCATGAGGGACCCTGCGTCCCAGCACACAGCCAGGGGCAGAGCAGGGCTCAGTGCATGCAGGGTGTGAGCTCGCCCATCCAGGCCTCTGCCCCCGAGCAAGCTACTCCCTCCTTCCCCCTGACTCTGCGGTCCCTGCATCACTAGAGGCCCGTGGAGAAGCCCCCGGTAGCTGGCAGAACCTCCCCTCTAACCCAAGGCTCAGTCCCCTGAACCCACCCGCAGGGTGAGTCAAAACTGACCTGGCACTCAGCTCAAGAGACCCCGCTTCGGACACGAGCCAGCCCCTCCCAGACCCCAACCCCAGGAGCCTACTCAGACTCCAGCTCTAGAACATTCCTTGGCACCTGCAAGCCCAGCCCCTCCTATGGCATCTGCAGAGGGACTCGGCCCTCGGAGACCCTTAACCAGGTGGCCTCTGGGATGGAGCTGACAAGCCGCGGCCGGGCCCCCGATGCCCACAGCCGGCCGGGGTGCCCCTTGTAAGGCTATGACTCCAAGAACAAGTCACCAAGTGGGAGTCGGCATCTGACACCCTCTCCCAGCTGGGAGGGGCCCCCCGAGCCCCCAGCACGGACGCCGCTGTGGGGGTCTGGGCGCCCTGCTGGTCGAGGCCCAAAGCTGCCCCTGGGTGGATAGCTCCCCCCACCCCGCCCCCTGGTCTTGGTCCTAAACTGGCCAAAACCCTGTGGGCATCCCCGAAGAGGTAACGTTTGAGGTGGGCCCTCGGGAAATAGAGTAAGAAACACTCAACCCACGAAGGGGCTCATCCGCCGAGAAGGAAGCCCCCCGTCAAAGCCCCGGCTCGGGCCACAGCCCCAGACCACACTCTCCTGCACCCGCACACTGACCCACGTCTCCGCCCACCCGAGCGCAGAGTTCCAGCACGTTCTCCCTCGAGAAACCCTCTCGGCTCCCGGGGCTCTCACTGCGGGGGCTCCCCCGGCCACGCCCAGTCCATCAGGACCGCCCCCTGGGGGTGAGCAGCTCCCCACCCCCCCACCCCAAGTCCGCGGCCCCCTCACCCTGTGCCTCCCCCGCCCAGCAGCCCTCTGGAGCTCCCCAAGGACCCCCCCCTCTACTGAGAGCTGGCCTCACCCCTGCTCTCCAGAATCTACTCTTGCCCCACACACGCTGACATGGGCTCTCAGTAAACACCCCAAGCCTGGCTCACCCCTCTGCCTCTGTTCAGTCTGGCTGGCCCTGCCCGCTCCTGGCCCATCTTCGCTCATCCTTAAGACTCCTTGGAGGCATCACCTCCTCCGAGAAGCCCTCCTCCCTAACCCCAGCCCTGATTCCTCCAGTGGGCCTGGATCAGCCTCACCCTGCAGCCTGTTTCTGGGAGAGGCAGGTGGGTGGCTGGGGTGGCCCTGGGGCCGGAGTGTGTCCCGGGGGGGAGTGCAGAGCGTTTGTTGAGGGGCTAAGCGAGGGGGGTTGGCTGCTCTGGAGAAGGACGACCGGGGCCGGGGATTCCAGGGTTACGGGTGCTCCTCTCTCCTCGCCCAGCCCAGAGGGCAGTTTTCCCACACTCCGGGACCAGGAAGCGCCCCGCCCACACTGAGCCAGCTCACGACAGATCCTCGGGCAGCCCCCATCCCTTCGGCCCCGACCAGTTCCCAGCCTCCAAACGTCCTGCTAGAAGCAGGAGGAAGGGAGGGGTGAGTAACCAGCCCCTTCCTGCCCACCCCGCGTGCTGCTCGGTCCCCTCAGCCTCCCCGACCTGCCCTGGGGCAAAGTGGGGACTCCCACCCCACCCTCTCCTGCCTCTTTACCCACAATTCCTGCCTAGAGAATCCAGAAGGAGCCAGATGATGTCCCAACCTCCTGGCCAGGTCTCTGGGGAGCAGCCACAGGCCCTGGGGTTTGGGGGGGGGGGGAGGTGAACCTCCTGGGGACAGTCCCATCCCCCACCCCCACCCCCACAGAGCACAGAACCACCTGAACTCCAGTCCTCCTCCCAGGGCTGTTGAGTCTAAGACACCGTGTCCCCCTACTTCCCAGGCCAGCCTTTCTGTGCAGAAAAGCCCTGCTGGTGCACCTGCCCCAGCTCGGGGCTCTCAGCACAACTCCTGAGCCTGACAGAGAACAGGGGACACTGTCCTCAGATACAAACACGCCTCCCTCCCCCGTTTGCATTGTCTGGACTGAGCTCTTCCTCAAACCCAGGCCACTGTGTGTGTGTGTGGGGGGGGGGGGGGGGTGAGCCGCTCCCCCCGCTGCCCCGGGGCCCACTAGCCTCTGCCCTGAAAGGCCCCGACCGCAGGCCGCGGGCTCCCTGGCTCTGCCCCGAACAGCCGGACTTTGGTCCCCCCATCCCAGCCCTCCCGGGCACCGCGGGAGGACCTGGCCCAGGAGCCTGGTGCCCGGGGGCTTCCCGCTCTGCTCAGCTACAGTTAACACAGGCAGAGGGGACTTCACATCTGGGCCTATGGTCTGGCTCTGGGGGACAAGCAGCAGAGTCCTGGCCCGGTGCCTCACCTGGGGTACTGTGTCTGACCCCGAGGCCGAGTCTGTGTGCTCCCGTGGATTCCAGCAGGGAATCCTGGGGACCGTAAGCCCCCCTGCAAGCCCCACAGAAAGACGGCTTGGAGCCAGGCGTACCTGCATCCAGGTCTCTGGCGGCCCAGCCAAGGGGGTACAGTTGCCGCAGGTGCGAAATGAGGACCAGTGTCCCCTGATCTGCAGGGGAGGTGGGGAGAGGGCCCAGGAGCCGTTTCCAGAAATGCTCCTGTCGCCCCCCGCCCCCCGTCCCAGCCCTCCTCTGGGTCTCTGTGCAGACCCCAGAGAGGGGGCAGGCCAGACAATGAGCCCTGCGTTCCTTTCCCTCCCTCCACCCCTCTCCCCTCCTCTCCTTTCCAGCCCCTGGCTCCCATCCCTCTGCCCACCCCATGCCCCGACTGCTCTAAAAGTCAGAGTTCCTGCCGCCCCACCTGAGTGGGAGCAGGGGCTGTGTGGGAAGTGGCGGGGCGGGGGGCAGGCTGCTACGCCCCTGGGCCTGTAAGTGGAGGTGAGGCTGGGGCTCCCCAGGGAGGGTGGGTGCCCCAGGTCACCCCAGGAAGGCCAGAGTCCCAGGTTACCCCAAGAAAGCTGGTGCCGGGTCACCCCAGGAAGGCCAGGGCCTCAGGTCACCGGGAGACCTCAGGTGCCCGAGCCCAGCACTGGAAGGGCCAGGCCGGAGCTTCCCCGGGAGGGCTCACCCCGCTGGAGCGGTGCCCTAGGGCCGGGCAGGCACCGGAGGTCACTGTGGAGAGGACGCCCCTGACCAGGACCCCTTACGGTGTGGAGCCTGTGAGCGGCCGGCTGACAGCCCCTGACCCGCGGCTCTCAGCCTCTAGCCTCCACCCCCCAGCCTCCCCGAAGCGGGAGGGGGAGGGCGCCAGAAGGGCCAGCCCCGGGTTTCCTCCTGCTGTTGCCCAGCCCCGCTCCCACCCCTGGACCCCAGACTCTGAAGGCCACCCTCGGGGCTCAGCTGACAGTCGGGTGTTAATTTGGTGACACTTTGTAGAGGCCTCCCTGGCCCCACAAAGTCTAGTTTCTGCCAGTGGGGGGCTAGAGGGCACACGAGGCCTTGCTCTGTGCCCCGCCCCACCCTCCGGCCACCCCAGAAGCCCCCTTGGGCTGGGTGAAGGGTGTCAAACCTGCCTCTGGAAGCCGCCCCTGGTGGAGAGGGCTCCACCGTGGGCCTGAGGCGCCCCTCGCCCGACAACAGGGACCCAAAGACATCAGCCCCACACATGCAGGGGGCACCTACCTGAACTACAGTCAGCACCCATCTGGGCCTCTAAAATGGGCCCTCCCTCTTAAAATGGGGTGCTGGTGCCTTCCTGCATGGGGCACGTGGGTCCCCCAGCTTGACTCAGGCTAGGTTCCGGGGAGCTGTGTGCCCAGAGCCCCGGAGCTGGCTGGGGAGGCGCCTAAGGTCACACAGCAAGCGGCCGGAAGCCCTCCCCGGGGGTCCTGCAGCACTGGCCTCTCCCACAGGCCCTGTCCCAGAGGTGAGCACCGCCCGCCTCCCGCCCCGTGACTCAGCACCCTCGCCGGGCACCACAGGACTTTTGCCCCCTGCGCACCGTGCCGGCCTCCTGCCCCGATCCGTCCAGGCTCTCCCGCCGCACCTGCCCAGGATGCAGGGAGCCGGAGCCCCCAGGCGCCGGGGCCCCTACTCCAGGGAGATAGGCGCTCTGGGCCGTCCCGGGGTCATACTACTCACCTATGCGCTGGTGACCCTGGGGCTCACCTGCCTCTTCATGCGGTTTTCCATCATGCCGGTGAGTGCCCGCCCTCAGCAGCCTGGCCACCAGCACGGCCGCACTGTCCCCCTCGGCTTCCATCCGTGCAACAGCGGGGCCCCGGGGGGTGGGGCCGGTGCCGCCCAAGCCACCCACCGCACGGAGCTGAACAGGTTGAGGGACCCGGGGACCGTGCTTCCCGGTCCGCCCGTGGGCACTTCCTGTGCCCTGGTGCACAGCCAGCCCTGCCCCGTGGCAGTGCCCCTCCCCCTGGCCGGCCTGGCTCCGGCCCCATTGCCCTATGGATCCACCCGCCGGGACACCTGCTCGGCTCCCGTCCTTCCTGTGCTCGGGCCTCCGCTCAGGCCTTCTCCGCAGCGAGCCTCCCCTCCCAACCCCCGCCCGGACCCTCCGTCCAGGGCCTGCTTGGCCAGCCTTCCTGCACGATGTCCGCACCCCACATCCTGCCGCATGTCTCCCCGACCAGGACCGAGAGGGCGGGACTTGACGCATCACCTCCTCTGCTGCCCCCACCCCCCCCCCCCCCCCCCCCGGCCTGGAGCGCTGCCTGGAGCCGGCAGGCGGTTGGTTAAGCGTCATGGTCAGCACTCAGGGCCCGCCCGCCCACTCTTTATTGATCCCACCTTTCACCCTTGCTTATTCATTCAACAGACCCGTGTGGGGCTGGCCGGGCTCCCACGCTCTCAGGGCAGCAGCACCCGGGGGGATTCGAAACGTCCCAGCGCCCCTTATCTGTCTGGCCTGGGTGGGGCCATGGCACAGCCACTAAAGCCCCCCAGGGGATTCCCGTGAGCGGACTTGTGCCTGGGGATCTGGCTGGGAGGGGGCCGCTGTGGGCATGGCAGGAGTCCCCAGCCAGGTGGCGAACCCTAACCCTGCCCCAAAGCCCATTTCACTTCTACCAGACGGCCCGGTCCAAGCCCTGACTCCCTTCCTTAGCGGCCAGGTGGCCGGGGCGGACGCCTTGAGGTCCCATCATGAAATGGGTCACACTGTCCCTCCCTGGAAGGGTTGGTGCAGGGAGCGACGAGAGAACAGTTAAAGGCACAGAGCAAGGGCGGCTCTCCGTGGATGTTGTATGTATCGTTCAACAAATGCCCATCGAGCACCTACTGTGTGTACCCTGTTCTCAGAACTTGGAATACAGCGGGCAGGGACTGAACTGTCCTTAGACTGTGCTGTGCGTAAGATCACGAGGCGTGCGGGGGGTGCTGGGGCTGCCCACAGACGTGTGGCGGCTTTGGGATCAGGAAGGCCTTCCCGAGAAGGCGGGCTTAAAGGAAACAAAGAGCAAGCCTGGCTAGTGCAAAGGCCCTGGGGCAGTAGTGAGAAGAGTGCAGCTAGAGAGGAGTGAGTGGAGGGGAGAAGGAGGGAAGGCCAGAGAGAGAGGCTGCCAGGACTCCAGGAGGATGCTGGCCGCGAGGAAGGCCCCGCTGGCCTCAAGGTCTGCGAAGGGTGAGCCCAGGAGCTGCCGATGTATTGAACGTGGCCGTGCAACGGTTCATGATTTCGAGCCCCGCATCAGGCTCTGTGCTGACAGCGTGGAGCCTGCTGGGGATTCTCTGTCTCCCTCGCTCTCTGCCCCTCCCCCGCTTTCTCTCTCTCAAAAATAAATAAACATTTTTTTTAAAAAAAAGAATGTGGCTGTGCAAGAAAAGAGGGGTTCAGGGAAGACACCGGGGTTTGGACCTGAACCCTTGCCGGGGGTGGGGGGGTGTCAGCAAGGGAGCAGAGGGGCCGGTCCTGGGGGGAGGCCATGGGGAGTCCGTTCTGGATGTGCTGCATGCCAGATGCTTCTGGACATCGAGTGGAGAGCCGGGGGCAGTTCAGGAGAGAGGTCCCAGGACAGCAGCTGTCCTGGGGACCCAGCGAGGCTCCCTGGAGTGACAGGCGCAGAGCAGCAGGAAGGCTCGGGCAGGAGGGCGAGCGCCTCCAGGGCTCTGGAGAGACACTGGTCGCTGCCTTTACCTCCCCAGGTGGGCGTGGCTCCAGAGGGGCCGGGAGAGGCTGGAACCCACAGAGAGGAGGCCTGTGTCGTTCAGGGAAGATACTGCAGTCCACGGGGCAGCTTTGGGCGAACGAGGCTAAACCCGTGGGGGCTGGGGCCCCCCCCCACCTGTTTGAGGTGCGCCCCGCAGAGGGGAAGGAGGGCCAGCCGCTGCCTGTTAGAGCCTGGCCCCAGAGGCCCCGTGGTCTCCTCCCTGTGGGAGACGCAGCCGAGTCCCAGGCCCCTCCCAGACCCACCGCAGACGGGTCAGAGCAGCTCCCTCCCGCCCAGCCCGGGGCCACCTCTCCCCCTCCTCACCCTCCGGGGACCCTGGATCCAGACCCTGACCCTTCCCATGGGCCCCCCTGTGTCTGCAGTACCTGACCCGGAGGCTGGGCCTGGACTCCGTCGCCTTTGGCCACCTGCAGACCACCTTTGGCGCGCTTCAGCTGCTGGGCGGGCCCGTGTTGGGCAGGTACCGTGGGGCAGGGAGTCTGGGGGCCCTCCCCGCAACGATGACCCGGGCCTGCCCCTCGGAGGTCAGGGGCTGGGTCGTGCCAGCCTCTCAGACCGACACTGGGCACAATAGTCCCTTTCATGCCGGGGACCCCTGCTCCCCGGGGCCCTGCCCGCCTCCTCCACGAATTCTGGTTTGTGTCCAAAGAGGGGATTGTCCCGGCAGGGCTGTCGTGGCTGGAAACGTCCAGCATTGCCGAGCTGGGGGTCCCACCAGCGACGCCCCTGGACCCCCACACCTCCACCGGCCTCAGCGCTGCTGGGGCCTCGGGCTCAGGGACATGAGGGCAGACATCATCCTCCCGCAAACCCTGGGGTGGAGATCCACGTGGCAGGCATCAGATCTTCGGGGGAACTGTCCAGAAAAGGGGCTCCAGAGGCGGTAAAGTCGGACCAAGCAGGGCTCCCAAGGGTTTCACGGCCCTGCTCGGAGGCCGGGTGGAGACAGGGCAGGAGCCTGGAGACACTTTCTGCACAACACACACGCACCTTGCTCCCTTTGGAGCCCGCAAGGTGTTCTCAAAGGGAGCAGGAGGGCCCTGCTGGGCCAGACACCCCCAGGTCGCCGAAAGCTGACCCACTGGAAGGATGGTGACACTGAGGCTCCGAGAGGAGACCCCTGCGGCCTAGCTCCTCGGCAGCCCCAGGGGGCGGGCGTCAGGGGCAGAGGCGGCAGGACCTGCTTGGTATCTGTGAGCATCACAGGTTTGGTTCCCCCAGGTTCGCCGACTGGCGCGGGGCCCGCGCCGCGTTCACGCTCACCTTCCTGGCGTCCTCTGCCTTCTACCTGCTCCTGGCGGCCGCCTGCAGCCCGGCCCTGCCCGGCGTGGCCTTGCTCTACGCCACGCCCTTGCCTGTCGCGTTCATGCAGGGGATGCCAGGTAGGGCCAGGCGGGGGCCCGCTGGGGCTGCGGGAGGACTGCGGGTGGGGGTGGGGCTGAGGTCACGACCTGAGGGAGGTGCGGGGGCGGGTCTCCTCTGGGTACCAGTCTAGGCCAGAGAGCAGGACCGAGGTGGGAGGGGGGGTTGACATGGGGACGTGGCCTGGGGGGCGGGCAGGTGGCTGAGGGTGGGGGGCGTGGCCTGTGCAGGTGCGGAGTAGGTCCTGGGGGGTGTGGACGAGGCAGCGTTGCGCGGGGCACCCTCAGGGTGCGGGGTGGGGCGCGGTCCGGGCCTAGGCCGCTCGGGGCTCCGCGAGGGGGCCGCACGGCTCAGTCCCCGCCCCGCACCCAGTCGCGCAGATGACCATCGCGGACCTGTCTGAGCCCCAGGAGCTGCCCGCGGCCCTGGGCCGCCTCGGCCTGTGTTTCGGGGTCGGCATGATCTTTGGCTCACTGCTCGGCGGGACCCTGAGCGCCACGTGCGGGTGAGTGGCCGAGGCTGGAACCAGGCTGGGGGAGGGGGGGGGGCGGCGGGCCAGGAAGCGGGGTGCGGGTGCTGGTCGGGATGGCCGAGACTGGCTGGGCCCAGGCCGCCCACCTCGCCGGGCCTCGGAACGTCTTGGGTCAGGTGTGGGACGGGCAGCAGGGACCCACGCGGTGGGCGGGGCTGGAGGGGGCGTGGCTAGTGGGCGGGCGGGGCCGGAGGGGGCGCGCGAGCGGGTGGGCGGGGCTGGCAGGACGGACAGGGCAGGGACGCGAGCCGACCCAAGCAGGTGGCGCGGCCGGTGCAGTCCCGCAGGGTGCGCGCCAGGGCAGCACGGAGGGCACCAGGAGGTCCCAGGCTAGGGAGACGCACGCGGCTGGCCCGGTCACATGAAAACCAGGCCGGACCTGAAGAAATTGGACGGCAGGCCCTGGAGGCGGGGTCCCCGGATGACCAGTGGGCATCCTGCGATGGGGGTGCTGCGGGCAGGAGGACTCGAGGGCAGCCTGTGGGCAGTTCCGTAACTGCACAGAGCCGTCTGCAGCAGCAGTCCTTGGAGTGCCCCCTGGGAGAAGAGAGGAACCTTGAACCCGGGACACCGAGCCCTGGACAGGCCCTGCCAGGCGTGGGCGGGGAACCTCACTTCCGCTGCCCCACCCCCATTCCTCCTCCCTCTCCCCAGCAGCCCCAACACCCACTCAAAATCGGCTTCTTTCATAGGAGTGGACCTTGCTCCTTGCCTTCCTTCGACACAAGTCTTTGCTTTTGGTCTGGAATGTGGGTGCCCAGCTGTGGATGGGAGGCCCTGTGCCAGCTGGGGACCCACCCGCGCCGGCCTTAGGGAGTTGCCCTGGGGCCCTATTCAGGACAGGAACCTTGCTGGTCTCTGAAGTCACACACACACACACAGAGGAACACACACAGGCACCTCTGTGGACAGCCCTCCTTCTGATCTCGGATGAGCCTGTGCTGGCCCCTGGGCCTCTGGGGGCATCGGTCTCCCCAGGCTCCCCCAGTGCCTCCAGACAGCCCCCAACAGTGGTAGATGCAGCGGGTGACGGCTGATCCGCAGGGACGGGGGAAGGGGAGGGTCCCGTGGCCGGCTCCACCAGCTCCCCACCCCAGGATTTTCATCAGAGTCTGGGGTGCAGATGTCTGTCTCCACGGAGCACCTCAGCCAGGAGGCTGCAGGGGGGGAAGGCAGAATTCCTTTCATCTGCTTCCTCACCGGGATTTATTGAGCAGCTACTAGGTGCCCTGGGATTCCAGGTTCTGGGATACCGTGGTGGCTAGGACAGGCCAGGTCCTCGGAGGAAATGAAAATGACACGTATTTCTAAAGGGTCAGGGTGAACTGCCTGGCATGAGAAGTAATACAGCACGATCGGGGGCCAGACAGATGGGTGGTCACCAGGGTGTCACCTGCAGGAGGTGAGGGGGGCGGCAGGACGACCGGGGAGGCCGGTGTGGATGGAGTGGGGAGCAGGGAGGGCAGGGAGCAGAGGTGGGCAGGAGGCGGGGTCTGCCTCGGATTTGCTGATGGCTGGGACGTAGGTGTGAACTCAAGGCCACGCCTGGACTCTGGGGCCGGCCTTGGGGGGAGCCGTGAGCCCTGCTGAGATCTCCATCGGGCTGTGAACTCAAGGCCACGCCTGGACTCTGGGGCCGGCCTTGGGGGGAGCCGTGAGCCCTGCTGAGATCTCCGTCGGGCTGAGTCTGGTGCCCGCTAGGCCCTCCAGGCAGCTATGGATCGGGCAGCTGAGTGAGGGGACCTATAGTGAGCAGAGCAGGGCTGTGTCCTCAGGTGGGTGGTTTTTAAGCCCCAGGAACGGGTTCGGGTTGAGCCCCAAGCCCCGAGCCCCAACCTGGCACGTCACATTAGAAGCGGGGGTCAAGGAGGGGGTACAGTGAGGGCAAGAAGGGAAGGAGATCCAGGAGAACATCCGGAAGCCGAGAGGTGTGCAGGTCAAAGAGGGGAGGACCCTTGACGCTCCGAGGGGCGGCAGCGACCATGGGTTCTGCCGGCACATGAGCCGCTGGGGGTGATGGGAGCCTCAGTCGCTAGACCAGGAGCAAGAGGAGGAGAGCCTCTGCGCTCCCTGGGAGAAAAGGAAGAGGGTCGGGAGGGTGTACCAGGTGGGGGCGGTGGGGGGGGGGGGGACGTCAGGGCGTGAAGAGTGTGCGGGAGAGGGAGAGGTAGGGCCGGGAGGAGCCTCCCCGCCCCCACGCTGCCCCACCTACCTGGACTCAACAGCCAGGTGCCTGTTACCGTGGTCACCTTGACAGGTGCTCTCACCCGTGAAATGGGCCCACCCTCACTTGCTGTGGGGCCTGCGACTGTGCCCGAGCCTAGGACCACCCCCCCAGCCCTCCCCCCACGCCCCCTCTTGTCCCCCCCCAACCCCCCCCCACGTCCCCTCTCGTCGTCACCTTCCTTTTTTCCGTCCCAGCTGCTGACCCAGAAGACACAACTCACTGTCCTCTCCCCTGGGCCTCCCCCAAGATTGCCTGCGCCCCTGCCCTCATGTTCCGGAAATATCCATTCACTTCCCTGCCTTCTTTCATCCCAAGATCGAAGGTGCTTTATAACCCTATGCATCCTTTGGTGGGAAAACGGAGGCCCCGGAGACAGTGAGCCTCCCCATCCAAGGCTCGGGGGAGGCGGGCTCCCGGACCCCGAAGCCCCGTGGCGAGGGCCACATCCCGCCTTCCTTCCTTTTCCTCGGTGAAAACCGAGGCACGCTGTGAGGGCTCCCTGGCTGCCATCTTCCTGCCTCCCGTGCCCCGGTGACCCCTCCCCCAAAAGGCATCAGCCGTGTCCCCCCACCTCCGGGAGCAGGTGAGGGGAGAGGAAGTGCCCTTGGCAGCCTCCGCTTGTGGGGCGGGCACCGGTAGAACTGGTTTCGGCTCAGCCTGGAGCTCTCCTACCCAGGGCCCAGGCCCTGAGTCACTTAGCAGGTGGGGGCCGCTCGGTGACTCATGGCCCTGAGCCCAGCGCCTCACAGCCTGGGGAGGCCTCTATCACGCCCTTCCCACAAGTGCGCCCTGGGCCTCGGCGGTAGGCAGCACCAGCCTGCGGAGCCCAGCTGAGTCAGGTCCGGGGGGGGGGGGGGGGTCCGGGGGTCCCCGTCGAACGTCGAGCCAGCCCCCAGGCCTGATGGCTGGAGCCAGCGCGGACAGGCTTCCCCCGCCAAGTGCGAGGCTTGGGCTCCGTCCCCTGGAAGAGGTCGGGATTTGGACAGATGCCCCCGAGGGTAGCAACTCCTTTCGGCTCGGGGGGATTTGGGCCCGGCTGGGGGCTGGGTCAGGCAAACTGACATGGTGCCAATGGTGTCACCATCACTGGCGGCCCTCCTGGGCGCTAACGCGGGAGAGGGGCCCCGCTCTGGCCCCAGGGCGAGCTTTGCCCAGGGGGCGCTCGGCGACTCCGAGGGGATTTATTATACTCCTTATCTGCAGCCCTGAAGACTGGGGACTCCGTCTCAGCCTTTGGTCTGGCCGGGGAACAGGAAGCCCTCATCCTGCTGACAGAGGGCTTCCGCCCGGGTGACACGGCCGCTTCCCCTGGAAGTTAATGAGTAAACACACTGGGACAGGAGTGACTCATGGGTCAGCCAGGCGGCCTGCCCCACTCGGTGCTCACGATGGCTCATTGAGGCCGTGCGGGGCCAGCCCGGTGTGCGGCCTCCCCACCGCAGGGGGACACAGAGACCTGACCGAGAGACCCTGGGTTTTCCGGGCAGTGGGAAGTACACACAGCACAAGGCCCACCTGGCCAAGAGCGAGCTCAGCTTAGACCCGAGAAGTGAGAGAGAAGGCAGCTACTGCAGGTGGGGCTGGGACAGACAGTGTTCCAGGCAGAGTGGGAGCCTGTGCAAAGGCCCTGGGGCAGGAAAAGGCCTGGGGCTTGTTTGGAGGCCTGTGTGGGTGGGACTGGAGGGATCAGGTGCTCTGGGGACACAGAGGGCTGCAAAGTGTTAGGCCAGACAAGGCTTTTAGGCCTTTTTTCTGGGACCCAGAAGCCAGAGGGAGGCTGAATCAGGAGTGGCCCCACAAAGACTTCCATTTTCAGACATTGTTCTTGCCACAATATCATGGGATGTGGATGGGGCAGGGCAGGGGCACTTCACCCCAAGCCCCAGGCTGGACGTCCAGTGACTCTCTGGAGACCCTCACAGCCAAGCGTCACATGAGGCTGGGCCCCAGCTGACCCCAGCCTGCCCTCCGGGTTGGATAGGAAAGGGGGGTGCCACCCGGGAGGCCCTGCGTCCCCTGGGCCAGGGGAGCCACAGAGCAGGAGGGAGGGTGGCCCAGGCTTCCCGAGTACTGTCACCCTGTGGCCAGTCCACATAGGGTGGGCCAATGGCCCAGCCCACCGCCCTCCTGATTCTGTCGGCTTGGCAAACTCCAGGCCCTCGAGATAGAGGTGAGAGGTGGCGTTTGCAGCCTGCACCGTTTGACCAGCGTGGGCAACCAGCCGTGACGAACGGAGGCCGGTGGGCTGGGCTCCAGGACGGCCAGGCGGCCCCCGGGGACCCGTGCAGCCCGTGGGAGATGGGGACAGGGTGTCCCCGGGGAGGGTGGCCCTCATTTGCATCTGAGGAAAGGAAGTCACCCAGCAAGGTCGCCACCGGGAAGGGCAAAGGGACAAAAGACTGGTGCCCGGAGTTCTGCCCGGAGTCCTTTCCCGGCCTTCATCCCTCCAGCCTCCCGTCCGTCCAATGAGCCAACAACCACGGCTCGCAGACGCCCCTCGTGATCCTGCACAAAGGAAGCAGGAGGCCCCCAGCAAGGGAGCTGATTCTGCCTCGTGCTCAGGGGCGCACTGACCCGAAGGTCCCTGGGGAGGGGCGTCGAGTCTCGTCCGGGAGGGCAGAGCAGTGCCCGCCCGCCTACCCCGTGCGGGCACAAGGCCAGAAAGGGCTGAGAAGTCCCTCCACGCAGAGGCATGAGGTCTTTCTGGCATTTTGTCCTGGGGGAGCTGGAAGGGGGCCTGTGGCGGGGGTGGGTGGAGGAAGGACACTCCCTCCCTCCCACGTCCCCTGGGAAGCTGTGGCCCCTCGACTCCCTCCGGGGCCCCCAGAGTCCTTGTGTTTCCTTCGGTTTACCAGCTAGCATGCCGGGCGGGGGGTGGGGGGGGGGAGAGCCCACAAGAAGGGGCCTGGCTCCTTGCCACCCAGCCCACACTTGTCACCAGCCTCCCAGAATAGCCACCTAAGTGGCCGCCTCTGCTCCCACGAATTTCCGGGGCATCTGGCAAAGAAAGCAGGCTCTGTCCCTGCCCCCCAGGCCCCGCGCAGTGACGTGCGGGTCCTGAAGAAAGGGCCCTTCTCTCTGGGGACAGCCACCGGGCCCGGGGTGTCCCTGCCCACGTCACAGATCAGTTCCTGCCAGCGGAGGAGGGGGCTTTGGTCCGTGCTGGCCTCGTCCCTCCCCGGGGCGTCAGTCCATGGGAATTCCCGTTCATTTGGAAGCCTGGTGCCCACCATCCCCGGCAGTGGGAGTCGGCCGGGGGCCCTGACATGGGCCAGTGGGTGGGGGGGGGGGTCCGCAGCACGTGCAGACTGGACCAACTGTGTGCGCCTGGGCAGGTCCCGGCCGGGGACACGGGGCGGCCCCGCCCCCACGCCTCGCTGACCCCACGGGGAACAGGGCCTTTCCTGGCTGTGGTTGCCCACAGGAGCCCTGTGTGTGTGCACCCCTGTGTGTGCGTGTGTACGTGTGTGTGCCTTGCTCGTCTGCGTGTGCACACGTGCAGCCGTGGGGGGCGGGGCGGGGGCACTCAGCTTGTGGCTGGCCTCGCTCGGAGATGCAGGGGACACCCACCCCCCTCTCGTCCCATGCTGTGCGGCCCTGAGCGGGAGCTCCGCTCAGCTAGGTGTCAGGGCTGCGTGCGGGTGAACGGCTCTCACCTGTTCTGCGGTCTTGGCTCGGGGTCCTGCCCAGGCTCAGTCGTCCTCAGGGCCAGGCACCGTGTGTCTGAAGGAGCGAGCCCCTCTCAGAGGACAGAGTGCCCCCTGGGGAGGACTGCCAGGGCGCACGGAGAAGGGCTCCTGCAGGGTGCATAGGAGCTCCCGCTGCCGCTGAGGGGAAGGGCTCTCTGGCCAGGCACCAGCCTGGAAGGGCCGAGCAGCCTGGCTCAGTAAGAGGCTCCCACGTGTTCCTCCCTCCGTCCCCCACCCCAGGAGGGGGCGGTTGGCCCGCAGGAGGAAACGGGGACGGTCACGAGGGCTGGCCCCAGGGCCAGCGTCGTCAGGTGACGTGGGGTCACCGGAGGGGTCAGGGCCTGAGTTTCCACCTGATGACCCACAGCCCGGAAGGGTGTTCTCGGAAGCTGAGGGCCCTCCCGAGTCCGGGTCCTCGGTGCGGGCGGGCAGGAGGGAGGGCATCCTGAGGGTGGTGCCCAAAGCCCCTCCCCCAGCCCGGAATGTCCCGCCCCCCAGGTCGAGGGGGAACAGGAGGGAAGGGAAGGAGGCGTGCCGGTCTCCACGACACAGAGGAGGCCGCGCGGGGTCCCATGGTCTTCGTGCAGGTAGAGCTGAGATGCAGACCCGAGCCCCGGCCCGCCCCTGCACCTCGGGGTCGCCGGCACCCCCTCCTGGCGCCCCGGCCCCAGTGCCGCCTGGCGTGTGTCTCCCCATCAGCCCCCAGGGACAGAGAAGCGTCACCTACAGGGACAGTCGAGCCGTCCCCCACCCCGGGAGGCCCGTCCAGTCCCCGCAGAAGGAGGCAGGGCCCTTCCTCTGGGAACCCGTTTGCTCCTCTGTCCAGGGCTGTGCAGGGAGATCCCCGTCCAGACACCGCCCGGGGCTGAGGCGCGGGCCCCCAGGTGTCCAACGCCCTTGCCCCGGCTGGGAGCAGCAGGTGCACACCACGCAGGCACCGGGTCGGCCCCTGGGGGTCTTCCCACCCCTCGACACCTCCTGGGAGAACCCCCGCCCAGCCCGCCGGGGCTCACCTCCCGGGCTCGCGCTCGGGGACCGGGGCCCACGTGCTGTGGCTGCCGAAAGCCGCCGTTGCAGTGTGACCGTCGGACCCGGTGATGGCTTCGTCTGCCCCTTCATTCTGTCACCTAATGAATGCACCCTGAGGGTCCCGTCCCCTCCCTCCAGGTCACAGGCCGTGGGGACATGGCTGTGGGGTTTGGGCGGTTCTCAGCTGCTGAGACTCATTGTGGCCGAAGGGGCCGGTAGGGGCCGCGTGTGGTGCCCACAGCCTGGGACCCACGTCCTGTGTGACCACTACTGTCGCCCCCAGGATGCACTGCCCCGCGACTGTGGCTCTGGTGGCCAACCTCGTGGGAGCTGTCCTCAGCTTTACCTTTATCCCCGTTAGCACGAAAGGGGCCAGTGCCCACGACCGGGCGGTCCCCGCAGGTAAGCCCCGCCTGGGACGCCCCGCCAGGCCGGCCCCCTCAGGGACGCGGTACCTGGACGCCGGGCGGGTATGAGGCCTGAGCCCTCCGCCTCCCCAGCCAGCACCCCGGGCCTCCCTGCAGGGAGAGTCGCCCAAGGCCAAGATGCACGACAGTGGCTTCCTGTCTGCTGGGGGTGGGGGGGGGCATCAGAGAGGCTGAGGCTAGAGGCAGGAGAGATGTAGGCGAGGCCCGGGGAGGACAGGAAGGACCACGGGGCAGGGTTAGCCAGGCTCCTGAGTCCCAAATCGCCAGGTGCCATGGTGCCCACGAGCCACTGCCTGGGTCACATGGGCTGGGGGAGCCAGGGCCAGGCCAGGTCGCCCGACAGCAGAGGCACTGTGTTTCCGGAGCGCCTCCCAGAATTCGGGGGCTCTAGGGTCAGTGGGGGCGGAGGGCTCAGCCCTAGGAGCGTGACGAGCTGCCCGGTGCCCCCAAAGGGGCCAGCGAAGGGGGGTGCCGGGGCCTGTGGGCTCCCGAGCCCACGAGCAGGTGCCACGGCCAGAGGGAGGAGTATCTGCTGAGAGCAGGTGCCGGCATGGGTGCGGGGTGCTTTCCCGGACCCTGCAGCCCGGCCGAGACCAGGTCAGGGAGCCGGAAATGGGCTGAGGCCTGCCCAGCCTCTCCGGGTCCCCCCAGGCGGACCCCAGGCCAACGTGTTTGACCTGAAGGCCATCACCCGCCTGCTGCTGCAGTCGGGGGTCCTGCCCGTGTTCCTCATCAAGGTGGCGTCCAGCCTCCCGTTCGGTGAGTCCCAGACCTGGTGCAGCTGAGAGCTCGGGGCCGTGGGGAGGGGGCCTGCGGTCAGGGCGTCCCCCTTCTCCGCCCTGTATCCCGGGCCGCACGCTTTCCCCTTCACACACGTCCTGGAGAAGGGGCGGCCCCCTGGTTCCCGCCGAGTGGAGGAGGGAGGGAGGGAGGAGGGGAAAGCGGTGCCCCATTCCCTGCAGCCCCGCAGGGCCCCCCTCACGCACAGTCCGAAGTGCCCTGTGCTTGGCAAGCCCCCCGGGGTCCGTCCGAGAGCAGGGGAGGCGGTGCGTCTGAGACGAACCCTCAGGGGTGCCCAGCACCCACCTCCAGCCCCCGTCCGGGGTCCTCTCCTTGGGGGCAGCGCAGAGAACAAATTAGCGAGGCTTCGTGCTGGTGCTCCAGGGCTAATCCCTCACCCGCAGGGGCTTCTTGCAAAACTGTGCTGCAAATCTCGGGGTCCGGGCAGCGGGGTTGGAGGCTGAGTCAGGGGACCGCCTGGCTGGGCCGGCGCCCGGAGACTCCGGTCCGACTTCGGTCGAAGGGGCCTTCGGGGGCCACCAGTGGGTCCGGGGTCAAATCCTCTCACACGGTCAGCCCCGGGCCCCCCACCTCCCGACCGCCTTCGCACAGGATGCCCCGGGCTCCCGCCCAGCCACGGGGTAGCTTCCGGCACCTTCCTGCGCACGGGCTACCTCGGTCCCTGGGGCCCCGCTTCCTGTGCCAGAGAGCCACCAAATCGCAGGCAAGGCCGCCAGGGCCCCACGGTCACCCGCCCTCCCTGAACCCCCCTCCCAGGGCTCTTCATGGTCATGTTCCCCATCGTCTCCATGGACTTCTTCCAGCTGGATGCGGCCCAGGCCGGCTACCTCTTGTCCTTCTTTGGGCTTCTCCAGATGGTGAGTGGGTGCCGGGCACGCGGGGCGCGTCTCAGACGCAACGGGCCTTGCAGGGCGCTGCCCTGAGCGCCTGCCATCGCTGTTCTGTACCGTTAGCTTCCGGCTGCCCTCCTGCCCCCGGGAGTGTGCCCTCCCCTCCCTGCCCGAGGCAGCCACCAACGGGCCTGCGCCCGGTTTGCACACTCGTCTGCCCCGGAGAGGGGAGGGAGGGGGCTGGTACCCAGAGGAGGCCGGCGAGCCCCTGGCCTCCTGTCTGGAAGCATGCGAGGGTGCACGGTCCTCTGAGTGTGCGGCCGGGTGCCCCCCCAGCAGAAGGACAGGGCGGGAGAGAGCCGGTGGTAGGGCACGTGACAAGATGCGGGCAAGTTCCTCGGGCCCTTGGAGCCCCGGTCTCCTTGCCCATCAAGCGAGTGACCCTTGTGGGGTGGCTGGGCCGATGAGGTGAGCTAACACGGCCAAGCTCTTAGAAGAGGAGGAAGCCCCACCCAGGTGACGGTCACTCGGTCCTTGCGAGGCGCCCTGAGACGGGCAGCCGCCTTCCGGTGGTACGGGGCGGCCCGTCTCCCAGGCCCCAGCTCCTCCTGGGCATCTGCACCAGGGCCCGGGGCGCAGGGACAGGTGGCGACAGCCGGAGTGCGGGAGGGGCTATTCTGGGACCGTCTGAAGGGGAGGGAAGCGTGTGACATTCCCAGCTCCTCCTGGGCATCTGCTCCCCACGCCTCTGGGCCCAGGACGGGTCTCACCCCTGGTGCGAAAATAGCAGCCACAAGGGCGGGAAGGCCTCAGGGCTGCTGCCGCCCGGCCGGTGGGCCACAGACTGAAAACAATGATAATTCTCCAGAGCTGGGGGCCGCGGGTTCTAAATGGCCGCTCCAGCCCGCCGGGGCCCTGCCCTGGAGACTCCCAGACCCAGGAGACCAGGCCTGTACCTCTGCGAAAGCCAAGAGACCCCCTAAGACCCTCAGGGACAGACGCGGGTAGTTCTGGCCTGGCCCGAGGCAAGGTGCCCGATGGTGGCGCCGCCCGAGACGGGCCTGGGGCTCCAGCACCCGAGCGACCCCCGGGGGCAGCTGAGGCCCCAGCTGCGTCTGGAACCTCTGCGGGCAGAGGGTGGGGTTTTGTGTCTACAGGGAGAGGCCTGAGGCCCCCTCTGCCAGTCACCTCCCAGCCCCCAGCCCCACGGGGTAGGGCCGGTCACCGAGGGTCTCAAGAGGCAGCCTGGGCGCCCCCACAGCTGGGCTCCCACCTGCTGCCTCCCTCCGCAAACCATTTCCTGCCCCACCCCGAAGCGTGTCGGCTGCAGCCTGACCCCAAGGGGACCACGGCATCCCCCTCCCCGTGGGGGGCGTTGGGGTTGGGGGGCTGGGGGGAGTGGCAGCCCACACGGTCCTGAGGGATGGCGTCACCACCCCAGCGGACTTGCAGACCCCTGTCTGTCGCAGGCCGTCCTGCGAGAGCCCCCACGTGGCCCTCACGTCCACCCCAGGCACGGTGCCACCACAGTGGTGGGAAGCGTCCATCGTACAGGCCTGGGGGGAGACAGAGATAAGCCCCCGACTACCCTCATCTCATGTGCCAGGCGTGATGAGCTGTCAGAGGAGAATAAGGGTCCTCAGAAGGGCAGAGGTGCAATTTTAGATGGGACAGTTGGTTGGGGGGGTGGGGGTCGGAAGGGGCTGCAAGTGCAAAGGCCCTGGGGTGGGGAGCACGCCAGCTGCTGAGCTGGCTGAGGCAGCAGACTGGGCTCGGAGGACATGTCGGGGGTCCGCAGGGCCAGGAGGGACCTGGATTTACTCAGACTGGGGTGGGGGCTGTGGAGAGGGTCCACGCAGAGGAAGCCGTTGCCCCCACCCCCGCGAAGCCGCCTGTGAGCAGTTAGTCGGCCTTCGCTTGATGAAAATGTGTTCATCGCGCTGGAAATTAAGGACACGGGACTCGTTTTGGAGATGACTGTCCGGGTGTATGGGTGCCGACGTGCGGTGCCCAGGCCACCCCGCCCCCCGAGGACCTGGCCGCTTCGGGACCCGCCCTTCTCCTCCGGCCGGGTGGCTGCTAGGGCTGGGAGGGGGTCCCCAGCTGTGGGGGGGGCCGCCCCCGGCCAGACCCCTCCCAGCCGGCCTCTCGCTCTGTCTCCCCAGGTCATTCAGGGCCTGGTCATCGGGCGGCTCAGCCGTCGCTTCTCGGAGAGGGCGCTGCTCTGGGCCAGCGTGCTGGGCTTCGTCCTGGTGGGACCGGCCATGGTGAGCACTTTCCTCGGGGCCGCACCCCACTGACAGCGGGGTCCCGGGCCCATCACCCCAGCTGTCTGCACATCCCAGGCTGCATGTGAGCCCCAGGGCCCCCTCCCCCCGGGGCCGGCTCTATGGGGCTCCGGGGATGGGCCCTTCCACCCCGGTCCTGCGTGGCGCCCCCAATCCCGTGGCCTCCCTGTCCCATGCCAGGCACTGATGTCCGACGTCCTCCACTTCTGCCTCCTGATGCCTGGCCTGGTCTTCAGCCTGTGTGCCCTCAACGTGGTCACCGACAGCATGCTGACCAAGGCTGTGTCAGCCGCAGACACGGGTGAGCCAGTGAGGGGCAGGGGACCCCCGGGGCCTCCTCTCTGGGAAGCTCTCTGGGCAGTTTCGGATGGAGCAGCTCCCCCCACTCCCCAGTTTCAGGCTGGGTCTGCCCAGACCCAGTGAGTACTGAGTGGGGTGGGTGGCCCGGGGTCCAAGTGGGGCGGGGGGGGGCTGCAAGATGGCTCAGGTGAGAATTCTGGCCGCCACCAGGCTGGGCTGGGCCTGGGGGGTGGAAAGGGGGCTTTTCGGAGCTGCTGTCTGGCTGGGCTCTGAAGCAGGGGCAGGATTTCCCTATAAAAGAGGAAGGGGAAGATTGGAACATTCCAGGCCAGGACCCGGCTCGGCGAGGTGTGGAGGGGGTTGGAACTGAAAGGCTCCTGAAGAGGCCAGTTGGGAAGACAGCCCAGTGGGGCCAAGCGTGGTCAGCACAGGGGGCTGCCAGGCCGGGAGGCGGGGTCCCCCCTCCAGCACGGGGTGGGTCGGGGGTGCCCGTGCTCCCTGAGTGAGTGGGGGAAGGCACGCAGCCGGTTAAACCCAGAAAGCCCCCAGCGCCCCCCCTCCCGTAGGACACGGGTGTCCCCAGACAGGGGATCCCCCAGCCCTCACTCTGTGCCCAGCGTTCTTTCCAGAGGCCTACAAGCCTCCTGTCCAGACTCAGCTCCCCGCCCCTGCCCTGCCCCCGGGGCAATGGTGCAGGTGGCCCCACGGGCTCCTGTGGCTGGTTGGGGTTGAAGAACTCCCCAGCAGGCTAGAGAGCCCACCCGACCGGCCACCCCTCGCTCCAGCTCTTGCCGCCTGTCTGCCAAGGGGGGAAGGGCAGGCTGAGCTCTAGAGGCCGAGATGGGAACCCGATGGCCCATGGTTGCAAGGTGGCATCTCAGGGCTGCCTCTGGTCCGGGGAGGCCAGGCAGGGCCCGGAGGGCTTCCTGGAGCGCTGGACCGACCCCCAGGAGAGGCCAGGAGGACGCAGGGGAACGAAGCGTGGAGAGATGGGGGCAGGGCCCGGCAGGGAGGAGGGCGGGGCCGCACCTGAGGCCCCGCCCCTCGGCTCGGAGGGACAGGGAAGCTGGTTCCCAGCGCCAGCCTGGGAACCCGAGACCACAGAGGGGGCGGTAATCGCTCCCGGTGTCTGCAGGGCGTGTGGGCGATGGGAGAAGCCGCTCTTAAATTTCCCCCACGCCGGGCCCTGGGCCCAGGCGGGGCCGGACCAGGCCGCTCCCAGCTCACCCGGCGGGCTCTCCGGCAACCCGAGCGGAGCGGGGCCCTGAGCCCCCGGAGCTGGGGACCCTCTGGGCGCACGTCTTGACAATACACGCACGCACACACAGGACACAGCTGCCCGGAGGGGCCTAGTGACAGGGGAGTCAGGTAGCCGGGGGCAGAGGCGGCCAGGTGAGCCCGGGGAGGACGTGGGTGCAGAGAGGCGGGCGGGCCGCCCCTCGAGGGCCCCCAGGACCCCGCCCGGTCCTGCGGAGGGCATCCTCCAGTCGGTAGGAGGGTGGTGGAGGCTGTGGGGAGCCTGCCTTGCACCCCAGCCCCAGCCCTCACTCTGTGGCTCAGGAGGATCTCCCCCCAAGCCCGCCGTCCCCAGGTCAGGGAGGCTCTGTCCAGGCTCAACCGGCCTGAGAGGGCGGGGCCTGGCCCGTGACCTGTGGCTCCACTCCGGGGCTCCTCCTGGGCTTGGGAGCTTTCTGGGGCAGGGTGCAGGCACCCGTGTGGCCCCTGAGTGGCTGGGTGGTCCGAAAAGCACAGTCTGGGTGGAGGGAGCTGGGGGACAGGGTTGGGGGCGGTGAACACGGGAGACCTGGGCTGCGTCCGGGAAGCGGGTGGCCAGGGCAGCCTGACTTGCCGCCCACCCCCACCCCTCAGGGACCATGCTGGGCCTCTGTGCCACCGTGCAGCCGTTGACTCAGACCCTGGGGCCCACCCTGGGCGGCCTCCTGTACCGCAGCTTTGGGGTCCCCGTCTTTGGCCACGTGCAGTTTGCCATCAACCTCCTTGTCCTCCTCGTGCTCTGGAGACAGCCTGTGCCCCAGAAGAAGGACTGAGTCCGGTGACCAGTGGCCCCAGGGCACAGACTGGCAATAAACTCTTCCAGCCTGAGTCCTGCAAATTCCCGTGGGTTAAACAGGGGACCTGGGGGTGAGCCATGGAGGGACGGAGGGTCAGATGCCGGAGAGCTTCCTGGAAGAGGGGGCATGCAGCCGGGCCCCAGGGCTCTGGAGAGAGCCTGATCACCCAAGTTGTCCTTGTGCAACAGGCCCTCCCCCGCCTGGAGTCCGTCCCACGAGGAGTCCGTCCCCAGCTAGGAGGCCCCCCTGTTGCCGCCCAGACAGCTCTGCTCAAACCCCCCGAGACTGGAGCTGTCCACCCGCCCCCAGTCCTCCACCGGCTTGGCCTCGGGGCCGAGCGCGCTGCCTGCTTGCTTGCCCTTGTCAGTCACCTCACGTGAATGGAAACAGGTTGTTTTCAAAGATGAGGAGTTTGAGGCTTGCAGAGAGGCCCAGGGAAATGGCCCGCCAGCGGACCCAGGCCCGGGGAGCCCCCCCCCCCTCAACCCAGCTGTAGGGAGGAAGGCACCGGGGCACAGGGGGGCCAGCGTGACCAGTGTGGACAGAACAATGCCAGTGGGGTCGGCAGGTGACCCTGAGACCATGGAGGCCACTCCCCACCTCCCCACGGGCTGCCTGTAAAAGAAGCTAGTTCACAACTCAGGACCCCCAACCCCAGAATTCCATGGTCCAACCAGCAGGGCCTCAGAGAGCAGAGGTCCGTCCACCCTCCGGCCCGAGAGCTCAGACCAGACCAGCTTGCCTGTGAACCTCACTGGGGATGGGGCGGTGGGGGGAGGGGGTCTCACCTTGACTTTCACCCTTTGTCCCAGTGAGGGTCTGGGCAGGTCTCCAGGGAGGGGCAGGACAGGGGTCCGTCGGGGGCCAGTGCAGTCCCCCACTGGCTCAGGGACTTCGTAAGGAGTGCTGTTCCGTTGGGGAGAAAATTCCTTGCAGGAAATGGTTTCCTTGGGCTTCGCAGCAAAGGGACAGCCCCTCCCCAGTCTGAGCCCTGGGACCCAGCCTGCGCGGAGGCCTGCGCGGCTCCCCCCGGTCCCGTATGAGGGTGTGAGGGACAGACATCAGGGCCCGATGTTTGGTCGTTCGCTCCCGACGCCGCTGCCTCCCCCACGTGGCATCGCCCTTCCAGCCAGAAGGGTCCCCGAAATGCAGGCCCCTCAGCAGCCAGAGATCAGGGTCGCCCTCCGCGCTCCGGCTTGGTCACTGCCAGTGCACCTTTCCTCGCGGGAACGCGCCTCGGGTGTCCTCCCATCAGGCAGTGCTGGACTCGCGGCGGCGGCCGGCCTGACTTCCGGAGGACGGGGACCCGGCCGGACAGGGAGGGCTCGCCAGCTGCCAACCATCAGGAGTAGGAGGCCCCGGCCTCCCCCCACTTGCCCGGAGGCCCCGCCGCCTCCCCGCTCCAGCACCGTGGGTGCGGGCCAGCGGGGCCTGGTGGGGGCTGCGGGGAGCTGCCCGGGCCCCAGCAGGGCTGGGGTCAAGGGGAGCACAGGGGGCGCGCAGCCGGAGGGCTGAGGGCTCCCTAATGGGGGGCTGGGGGCACAGGTGGCATGTGGGCGGTGGGGGGCAGGTGGCCGTGGGGAGCAGGGGCAGCTCAGGTGCAGGGGGTGCCCTGACCTCAGCGGGGCAGTTTGGGAGTGACCTCCCTGAGCGAAACCAGGCCCCGTCCTTCCGGACACACGCCCAGTAGCAGAAGTCAGCCAGGGCCAAACCTCAGGGCACTTCCCAGCCTCTGGAGAGGCTGCTTGGCAAGGAGGGTGTGGACCCGGCCCGGCGGATGACACTACATTCATTCAAAGTGCCCTGGCTTCCCGGCCCTTCCGCCGCCAGGGTGGCGGCTCTCCCCACCCCCACTCCCACCCCCACCAAAAGGGCCGCCAACCCTCCCGCAGTAAGGTCACACGGCACCACAGCGGCTGGTAGAAAAGGGAACGGGTCAGGTGGTTTATTTGGAATGAACATACTGATGCAAACACTACATATGAAGACAGACGGTTCCACGACGAATAACCATCAAAATAAATACATAGATAGTCTGATAATTTAACGCGCCCGCTCAGCGGGCCGAGGCTCGGCGGCTCCGCACGGGAAGGTCCTTCTCTGTGGGACAGGGACATGGCTCTCGGCCTCTGTCCTCACTGTGGGCGGCGGGAGGGCGGCCCCCGACTCGTCGTCGAGTGAGTGGCTCCTGTAGGGGGGAAGGAGGAGGGTTAGGGAGCTGGCGGCCCGGCGTCCGGCCTGTGGGTCCCCCTTCCCCGCCCCCCCCCCCCAGGCCCCAGACGCGGGAGGAGCGAGCGACGGCCCCGGCCCGCGCGCCCCAGGGACCCCTCGACGGCGCGGCGCCGCCCCCCCCCCCCCGGACGGCGTCCCCGCACTCACCGCGGCGGCGGCGCTCAGGGCGCGCGGGCCGGCCGGGACTCGGGGGGCGCGGCGGGCGCGGCGCGCTCCTGGCGGCTGCGGAAGTCCTGCAGGGCGCGGCGGTTCTGGAAGTCGATGAGCGCCAGCGTGATGGCCGCGTTCCAGCAGCTCTCGCCCGCGCAGCGGAAGTCGATCTCCTTGCGGTCGGTGGTGACGATGGTGAAGTAGACGTACTTGCCGGTGCGCTCCACGCAGTCCACCTTGAGGATGGAGTGGAAGCGCAGCTCCTTGGCGCGCGCGCCCGGCCCGGCGGGGAACAGGCGCAGGCGGTCGGGGGTGAGCACGCCGCGCTTCTTCTTCCACAGCTGGAACAGGCTGTCGCTGCGCTTCTCCAGCTCGCCCTCGCGCAGCACCTCGCCGGGCGTCCTCATGGCGGCGGCGGCGGCGCTGGCGATGCGCCCCGGCCGGCCCGGCGACGCTTTATGTCGGCCCCGCCTGCGCCCGGCCCCGCCCCCTCGGGCCCCGGCCCCGCCCCACCAGAGGCCACGCCCCTGCCGTCCAGGATCGCCGGGGGCTGTCAGCTCGCCGGTGCCGACTGCCCGCGCCCCTCCCGTTCCCCCGCCGCCCCGGCCCCCCGGCCCCGTGGGGTGACTTGTGGTCTCGCCCCCCGCCCCGCCAACCCCGCCCCGGACGCCGGCCCCGCGGAGGAATGCGCTGCGGCCGGCCCTGCCCGCGGTGACTCACGGCCCGGAGCCCCGGGAAGCACCCGGGGACGGAGCCGGCCCAGGACGCCCACCCTCCCGGCGCTCCGGCGGCTAGGCCCGCCGCTCGAGGGCTCGCGGCGGACGCCCCCCGCGCCTTGGGGACCCTTCCTGGGGACACCGTCCGATGGCCCTGCCCGGCCGGCCGTGTCTCCCACCTGCCCCTCACCCCCCACCCTCCTGCGGGCCGCGCCTGGCGGGAACCTTCGCTCGCCCACCTGGGCCGGGCCTACCCGGAGAGCAGGTGCTCTGAGCCGGCTTTCTCTTCTGTGACATGGGGACAGTAACACTTTCGTTAGATTGGGGAACACGTGGCAAGTGCTGGAACAGCACCCCGAGGGGGCCTGTCCTCCTCCCTCGGTCCTCCTGGCGTCTGGGCAGAGGACTCCCATCGCCTGCACAGCCCCATGGGGCTCGGCCCTAGGCGCTGTGGGTGCTGGAGGGTCGGCCTGGAGAGGGGCGGCGGGGGCGGCTGAGTCATGGGTATTTCCTCTCTTCCTCTAAAGGGTTTACGGGAGGAGTGACGGCTGCCAGCTCCCGGCTCCTCAGAAGGGGTCTCTGGGGGCGGGGACCGCTCCAGAGCACCCACCTTCCAGGGCCCCCCAGCCCCCCAACCCAGCTGTGGGGGTGGGGCAGGGCGGGGCCGGGGGGGGGCGGAGACTGCGCACAGAACAGGGAAGGACGGAGCCCCCTGGGGGCGGTGACCAGCACTCCAGGCGGCACACCTGCGGGGCGGTACAAATGAAAACCAGGTTCCCAGGTTTCAAGCCAATGACAGTGGAGCAGGACCTTCTGGGTGCAGGTCTGTGAAGCTGCCCCCGCCCCCCACCCCCAGCTCTGTGGCCTTGGCAAGTCCCCTGAGCTCTCAGAGGGCGGCCCTTCAGGCTCACGACGAGGAACGAGGACACTGCCAGCTCACACGAGGGCTTGGGCCAGGCCTGTGCAAATGGCGTCAGGTGTCAGCTGCCCAGCGGTCCCCACCGGTGTGGCCGGGGGTGCGGAAGGGCAGGGCGAGTGAGAGGGAGTAGGTGAGGCCGGGTAAGGCCGCCTCCCGCCGGTCCAGCGTTCCTCTCTTTGGCCGCCACTGGCGGGGCCTCTCTGGGGAGCGTTGACGGGTCAGGGACCCCGGTGGGGGGGCGTGCTCTGACAGGTGTGCGTCAGACAGAGCTGGGAGGGCAGGTGGAGAGTCCTGGCTCCGACCTTGGCAGGGAGACCTGGGGCGGGACAGCCTGGGTGGGTGGGAATCAGGCTGGGGATTCCGGGGGGTTGGGGGTCGGGGGCCCGGCCCACCCAGGCATCTCCACCGCCAACAGCCCCTGGCCTGGGGCCTGAGACCCATATCCCCCAGACGCCCCGTGGGGAGCCTGCCGGCCTCTGCTACCCTCCCCGCAGCTTAAGCCTGGAGCCAGGAGGGGGCCCTGTGCCCCCCCCCACCCCCAACAGGCCCATCTGGGGGAGCCGCTGGCGAAGGGGGCTGGGAGGGATGACGAGGGAGCAAAACACTGAGCCAGCACCCCCAAGGGAAGACCTTTCAGGGGGAGCCCGCTTTGGGCCATCGGACAGCCACCAGGACGGCTTCCCGCCGGGCACTGGGGACCCCGGTGTGGATTTGGGCTGCACCTCAGGGGCGCTGGGGCCTCCCCAGGCTTCTAGGCCGGGCGGGTGCCGGACTGCCGCAGGCTGGAGAGACGGGGCCCCAGCGCCCTCTATGTCCCTGATGGTCCCTCGACGAGGTGGGGGCTGTTGGGGTTGCTCTCTTGGATCCGCGGGGAACGGAGTGGGGGTCTCAGAGAAGTTAGGGACTCGGCTGAGGTCACACTGCCAGCCGGAGGGGTTCAAACCCAATCCCTCCTCCTGCGCCCCAAGGCCTGGGGGCAGGAAGCGGCCCCGCCCAAGTGAAGGGGGTGGGGCCGTGCTGGGCCTCGCCTCTGTCTGTGGCGTCAGACTGTGGGTCAGAGCCAAGTTTACTAATGTTTATCCAAGGGTCGCATCTGGGATTCACGCAGGGCCTGCCCTGGGGAGACACCCCCTTCTTCCCCCGGGGACAGACAGACTGGTCTCCAAACTTCCGGCCAAGGCCACTCGCTGTCCTGTCCAGCTGGGCCCAGACGGAATGAGGGCACCTCTCTGAAAGGCCCCTCTTGAGGTCATGCCCACAGCGGTGAGAGGCTGGGCCCGGACGCTCTTGCCCAACCAGCCCTGGGAACAGCAGCCTGTGAGGAAGCCGTGCGTCACAGCTGGCCCATGTGCCTGGGGCTCGATACTACCCTCTTCCTGTGGGAGGCCGTGCTCAGGGACAGCCCGACATGGGGTTCCCTGCTTCCCCTGCCCGGGGGACCCTCTCCTCCGCTCCTCTGGCCTCCTCCAGGAAGCCCCCCTGGGTTGCCGGGAGGGGCATGCCCTCGGGACTGCTCCCACCAGCTTTGTGACTGCGGGGCCTTGGGGGTCCCACAGATGCTCCAGCGCGAACCTCAGGAGGGCGGGGAGGCCCACGCTGCCTGGAGTCACAGCACCAGAGGTCGCGGCCTGTGACTGACTCAGGCCTGCCCTGCATCCCTCTCCTTACTGCTCCAGCCTGGGAAAAGCGAGAGGCCCCAGGGCAGGAGGCTGGTTTCAGGCTTGCACCGCCAGCCTGGCTTGGCCCCTCGGACCTGTGTCTCTCGTCCCCCCGTCTGGTCCTCTGAGCCCCTTGGCTGGAGTCTCACAGTTGGGGGGCCTGCCTCCTAAGACACGAAGGATCCAAAGAGAAAGGGCCCAGAACGCCTTTCTCCCCCTTGGCCCCTGGCAAGCTCCCTATCCAGCCTGCACTACCTTGTTCAGAGGTCACTATCAGCTCCTGGAATGCAGGGACAGTGTCTCAGTGTCGGGGCCGCCAGGGCCCAGCCCAGGCCCTTGGGGAATGTTTTTGGAAACCGGTGGCCCGAAAAGGCACCTGCCTCGCCGACCAAGAGATGTGATTAGAGCATCTGCCTGTGTGGAGGCCGCAGAACCAGAAGGGCAGGCACGGGGTCTGGGGTGGGAGCGGGGAGGGGGAGCCAGTGGGCATTCCCGTCATGTCATGTGGCCGAAGACGGCCCAGGGCTCAGCCCCGGGGACACGGGACCTCTCCGGAGGCCTGAATGAAAGCATGAATATGGATGAAGGGAACGGAGGGAGTCGAGGTGGGCGAGGCTCGGCTGCCACCCTGTGGACGGCGGTCAGTCCTCGCAGCCCCCGGGCGGTGTCCACGCAGCGGCTCTCATGCAGTGGATGCGGGGCAGGGCCCCGTCGTGCACATTTTAATCAAGCCCCTTCCTACTTTAAAAAATTACCAAAATTAGGGCGTCTGGGTGGTTCAGTCGGTTAAGCGTCCGACTTCGGCTCAGGTCACGATCTCACGGTTCGTGAGTTCGAGCCCCGCGTTGGGCTCTGCGCTGACAGCTCGGAGCCTGGAGCCTCCTTCGGATTCTGTGTCTCCCTCTCTCTCTGCCCCTCCCCCCTTCATGCTCTGTCTCTCTCTCTGTCTCAAAAATAAATAAACGTTAAAAAAATTTTTAAAAAAAGAGGCATTTCCCCCCAAAATTAAAAATCGAATTACCATGTGACCCAGGAGTCCCACGTCCGGGTCCATCCCCAAACGTGAAAGCCGCCCAGAGGTGGACTGACGCTGACCCGAGGGTTGCATCCAGGATTCACGCGGAGCCTGCCTGGGGGACGCCCCCACCTGCCCCCAGGCAGAAGGACTGGTCCCTTGATCGGGAAGCGACCCCGTGTCCACCGACGGACGGATGGATGGATGTGGTCCGTCCGCTCCCTGGACGGTCCCTGAGCCTGACGAGGACGGACGTTCTGACACCTGCCACCACGTGGATGGACCCGGGGGGACGTGATGCTCACGTGTGATCCCCTCACACGAGGCCCCTGGAGTCTTCAGATTCCCAGAGACGGAGAGCGGACGGTGGGCGCCCGGGCTGGGGGTCAGCGTTTCACAGAGACGGTTTCCACTTGGGAAGATGGAAAGTTCTGGAGACGGAGGGTGGGGATGGGCGCACAACGGTGTGAACTGTGAATGTGTTCCATCCCACCAGCTGTGCACCTGAAAATGGCTGATGGTAACGTAATGTCACATGTACTTTGCCACAATGTAAGAACTGTATACACACACACACACACACACACACACACACACACACAGGTCCAGATAGAAGCTTCTAGGTTTCGCAGAAGAGAAACACAATGTGTGCATTGTTCCGTGTGTCCTGCGTGTTCCCCACGCATCTGCCTCCCTTCCCGGGAAGGACTCCGGGATTTCATCACATCCCATAACACTCAGGCTGCGCCCAGGCTTCTGCGATTATCGCGATGTCGTGTGAACGTCCCTGAACTTCACTGAGACTCACGGCTGGATGGGCTGGATGTGGAACTGTCGCGTTAAGGGCGTGAGAGCTCTGGCAAGACCGTCTGCCGGCCGGTTTGCAGTCCCACCTGCGCGTGCCGGGCGCCCGTGCCCCTACAGCTGGCCCTCCAACGGGCAGTCTGCATTTGTGTCCCTTTTCCCCAGTCCGGGGACCAACACCCGGGGTGTCGTCTCCATGGAGTCAGCGAATGTGACTTTATGTGGTGAGAGTATCACCTAACACGACAAAACATGTGATTAAGGACCTGGAGCTCGTGGCATCCCGGGTCACCCCGGTGGGCCCGAATGCCATCACGGTGTCCTTCCCAGACACACGGGGAGGGGTGGGGGGCACATGACCACGGAGGCAGAGGCTGAGGGGATGCTGGGGGCCCCAGAGCTGGAGGCAGGAGGGACCCTCCCCCTGAGCCCGGCCCCGCCCACACCTGGCCTCCGGAACCCAAATAGGCAGAGACTTCCGTTGGAAGCCTCCCAGTAGGTGGTCATTCGTCACAACCACCCTGGACCGGAATGCAGCCCCCAGGTGGTCTGATGTCAGCCCTTCCTTGGCCTGCCACACAGTCTGGTGGCAGATGAGGACCAGAGTGATGGCATTAGCTGGTGACTTCTGAGCTGGGGTTCTCCACATCACAAGGCCGTCCCAAGGCAAGGGCACGGGGAAGGACGTTCGGTGTTCTGTGCTCCCCTGGCCTGGGACGCCTCTCACGGCCCCCCTCCCCCACCCCCACCCCACCCCCACCGCAGAGCTGGTGCAACCCCTCAGGGAGGCCAGCCCTACTGGTACCTTCCAACCCCCCACCCCCCCGAAACGGGGGCGGGCTGAGACCCAAGGAGGTTCAGAGACCTGAAGGACATTCCCGTCAAGCCAGCCTTCCGGAAGCCCCCAGCCCGGCCCGGCGGGGGAGGAAGCAGCCGGTGCAGGACGTGTGTGGGGTCTGCTGCAGAAGGTCCCGGGTCGCAGACCCCAAGAGGCCCGGAGCCCCGGCTGGGCCAGGCACGCCTGTCTGCTTGTCAGAGAAAGTAACATCCGGCCGCCGCCCTCCCTGAGCTGAGTCAGCCTGGCATCTTGGGGGCGGGCAGGGGCCCCGCCCAGGTGCCCCGAGAGGACTTGGCCTCAGGGTGTGCCCGGGCCTCACCCTCCCGGTGGCCGGGGTCAGTATTTGGTGGGAATGCAAGCTTCTGCCGGCCACCGCGCCCTCGGGGGTGCCGGCTCCTGCCCTCCGAGCCTCAGGGGCTCCCAGGAGGGTCCCAGGCAGACGAGGTGCCTGCAAATTCTGAAGAACGGAGGGTTCGGGCGGGGCCAGCGGAGGACGGTCCTGGGGCCCCTGCTGTCGGGGGGTTCTGCCTGCCACTACCTCCTGGCGGACGGGAGACCGAACGGCCGGTCGGCCCCCGTGGCCAGGTGGCCAGGCGCTGAGGCCGGAGCGGGAAGGATGTGTCCAGGGGCCAAAGTCCAGGGGTGCCTGAAGGCTGGGCCGGGGCCAAGGAGCCCTCCGGGAGCGGGAGCGGGAGCCATCCGGCCGACTCGGCCTGGCTCCGGAGGGGGTGCGTCAGGCCTCTGCTCGGCCCCCGGCCCCACGGGACAGGGCCAGGAGCCCATCCGGCAGACTGGCCGCCACAGGGCTGCGGGCGCTGCGGGCACGCTGTGGAGCCCTCACCCGTAGGCGTGGACACCCGCCCCGGGTGGCCACAATTCCCAACCCATCATGGGGGAGAACCAGGATTTCAGGTGGACGGACCCCGACTTGGGAGCACTTCTGGCAACGCGGGTTCCCCGAGGTACGGTTTGCACACGCAGCCGAGCGCACTCACTGAGGGGTTTCCACGAGTTTCCACCGCCCGGAGGTACCCTGGCCGCCCCCGCGCCCGCTCCCCAGTGACCACAGTCCGCGCACAGCCTCCAGAGGCCACCGCGTCACCTGCACGCCCTCCCTTGTGTCTGGCTGGCTTCGCTCAGTCCCTGCTTCCAAGGTCCCCCCGCTGGGACCCCACCTTGAACTCCAGGCATCTGTGGAAACCCTGGAACGGCCCAGGGCAGAGCCGAGCCGCCCAGGGGCCGGGACGCAGAGGCCGGGGCAGGACGGAGCTCAGAGACGGCAGCCCCTCGATTCTGAGCACGTCTGAGGGGGCACGGTCTCGTGTGACACGCGAGACTCCGGCCCCGTGGCCTCAAAGGGAACAGTCTAGGGAGGGAGGGAAGGCAGGGGCAGCAGAGGCCGTGAGGACGGGAGGTGGGCCCGGATGCTCACCTGACCCTCTCATAGAAGCATCGTGACGGCCTCGCCCACGAGGGTCCCAAAGAGGGGCCGGGTGGGCCCGGCTCCAAGCAGTTCAGGGGGTCAGTGGAGACAGAGGTCAAGAGCAGCCAGGCGGGCAGCACTGGGGCCCCAAGGCGGCGGCAGCCCGGCCCCTGCAGAGCCAGCCAGTCCCCAGAGCTGCTGTCTCCTGGCTGCTCTGGAACTTTCGGGACCAAGCGGCAAGGGAGCGTCTGCAGGTTCCCTGAGGTGCTGAGGGCCGGCCGGCAGAGGCCCCGCCTTCCCCTTCCTGTGACTGCGCAGGGGTGAGGTCAGGGAGCAGCTGCGCGGACAGGCCAGGAGGCAGGGCCGCCGAGGACGGTTGGGGAAGGCACGGCTTCTCAGGGCTTCGAGCTGCATCTTGCCGTCCGCATATGTTTGGAACAACCAGCGCCAGCCTGAGGCCGCGGGGACCCAGCTCCGTGGAGCTTGCGCACTCTTCCTCCCGCAGGGACATGAAACCCAGCGTCTCCGGAGACGGCCGGCATCCAAACGTCCCTCCCGCTGCCCGTCTGTGCACCGGGCACAAACTCGGACACCCACGCCCGCCACGGCCTGCACCGCGACTCACCATGGCCAGCCAGCAGGCCCGGAGTCCCGTCCCACCGCCCCCGGGGCCCAGCCGCCCTCTCCAGCCCCCCGTTCAGCTCAGACCCCAAAGGTAACCCCTGTGAACACGCGCGCACAGGCGTGCACCCACACGGACGCCCGTTCTTGGTGGCCACGCGTGGACTCGGCCGGTCTCCGAAGGGACGGGCTCCCGACCTCTCGTCGTCCCCGACCACGCGCTCTGCACACACGCTGGGTGCGGACTCCCGCCCGTGATGCACACCTACTTTTTTGAAGGCCTCGGAACTGCCGGGCAGGGGGGCCCTTGGACGGGGCCACCCCCTGCCCGCGGAGCTGTGCCCTTCGAAGACTCTTCCCACGTGACCTGCGTTTCTTTAGTGAGGCCCGGCAGCCGCCAGGCTGAGCGGTGCTGTAGCTCCTAGTGGGCGTGGGTCCGCCAGGGGCAGGCAGGAGGGAGGCTTCCCCTGAAAGGTCACGCTCGCAGTGAGCCATGGGCCAGTGGGACCGATGCTCACAGAGCCGTGTCCGTCCCTGTGAACCTCCTGCACATCACCCAGGCACACGGTCGTTCCCGATCCTGCGGTTACTCGAAGCCACAGGTTTGTAAACAGGTTCCTTCTGGATGCTCCAGAGGAATGTGCCAGTCGGGAGTCCTTGGGGAGCCTGGATCAGTCAGGATCTGCGGGGACAGCAGCTGCCACAGAGGTCTGGGGCCCCGTCCTCCAGGGGCGCTCCCAGCCGGGGGCCCGTCCCGCAGGGGCGCTCCCAGCCGGGGGCCCGTCCTCCAGGGGCTCTCCCAGCCGGGGTCCGTCCTCCAGGGGTTCTCCCAGCCAAGGGCCCGTCCCCCAGGGGCGCTCCCAGCCAGGACCCCAACCTCCAGGGGCTCTCCCAGCCGGGGCCCGTCCTCCAGGGGTTCTACCAGCCAGGGGCCCGTCCCCCAGGGGGGCTCCCAGCCAGGGCCCCGACCTCCAGGGGTTCTCCCAGCCGGGGCCCATCCTCCAGGGGCTCTCCCAGCCGGGTGCCCGTCCTCCAGGGGCTCTCCCAGCCGGGGCCCGTCCTCCAGGGGCTCTCCCAGCCGGGTGCCCGTCCTCCAGGGGCTCTCCCAGCCGGGTGCCCGTCCTCCAGGGGTTCTCCCAGCCGGGTGCCCGTCCTCCAGGGGCTCTCCCAGCCAGGGCCCGTCCTCCAGGGGCTCTCCCAGCCGGGTGCCCGTCCTCCAGGGGTTCTCCCAGCCGGGTGCCCGTCCTCCAGGGGCTCTCCCAGCCAGGGCCCATCCTCCAGGGGCTCTCCCAGCCGGGGCCCGTCCTCCAGGGATTCTCCCAGCCAGGGGCCCGTCCTCCAGGGGCGCTCCCAGCCAGGGCCCCAACCTCCAGGGGCTCTCCCAGCCGGGGCCTGTCCCCCAGGGGTTCTCCCAGCTGGGTGCCCGTCCCCCAGGGGTTCTCCCAGCTGGGTGCCCGTCCTCCAGGGGCTCTCCCAGCTGGGTGCCCGTCCTCCAGGGGCTCTCCCAGCTGGGTGCCCATCCTCCAGGGGCTCTCCCAGCCGGGGCCCGTCCTCCAGGGGTTCTACCAGCCAGGGGCCCGTCCCCCAGGGGGGCTCCCAGCCAGGGCCCCGACCTCCAGGGGCTCTCCCAGCCGGGGCCCATCCTCCAGGGGTTCTCCCAGCCGGGTGCCCGTCCTCCAGGGGCTCTCCCAGCCAGGGCCCATCCTCCAGGGGCTCTCCCAGCCGGGGCCCGTCCTCCAGGGGTTCTCCCAGCCAGGGGCCCATCCCCCAGGGGCACTCCCAGCCGGGTGCCCGTCCTCCAGGGGCTCTCCCAGCCAGGGGCCCGACCTCCAGGGGCTCTCCCAGCCGGGGCCCGTCCTCCAGGGATTCTCCCAGCCAGGGGCCCGTCCTCCAGGGGCGCTCCCAGCCAGGGCCCCAACCTCCAGGGGCTCTCCCAGCCGGGGCCTGTCCCCCAGGGGTTCTCCCAGCTGGGTGCCCGTCCCCCAGGGGTTCTCCCAGCTGGGTGCCCGTCCTCCAGGGGCTCTCCCAGCTGGGTGCCCGTCCTCCAGGGGCTCTCCCAGCTGGGTGCCCATCCTCCAGGGGCTCTCCCAGCCGGGGCCCGTCCTCCAGGGGTTCTACCAGCCAGGGGCCCGTCCCCCAGGGGGGCTCCCAGCCAGGGCCCCGACCTCCAGGGGCTCTCCCAGCCGGGGCCCATCCTCCAGGGGTTCTCCCAGCCGGGTGCCCGTCCTCCAGGGGCTCTCCCAGCCAGGGCCCATCCTCCAGGGGCTCTCCCAGCCGGGGCCCGTCCTCCAGGGGTTCTCCCAGCCAGGGGCCCATCCCCCAGGGGCACTCCCAGCCGGGGGCCCCGTCCTCCAGGGGTTCTCCCAGCTGGGGGCCCGTCCTCCAGGGGTGCTCCCAGCCAGGAGACAGGGAGCTGCCTGCGGGTGTCTTCTCTGCAGACTGTCCTCCGGGATGGGGTGTTTAACTGTGTGTCAGCGGGAAGGCAGGCCTGGCGACCCAGGTGGGGCTCACCCGTGGGCCACTCTGCCCGGGGAGTCTGAGCCCCAGCTCGCCTGGGTGCTTCAAGAACCAAGAACACGGCTCTTCCAGCCCTCCCAGTTGTGGCCGCTTTCCCCCTTCCAGCTACTCCCAGGGAGAGGCTAGTCCCCGGGCAGACAACGGGTGGACCGGATGCCGGCTCCTGGGCCGCAGGGAGGAGCAGGCTGCTGTGCTTGCCGTCTCCCGGCCCCGGCTCCTGCTCAAAGAGCAGACAGACACCCCCAGGTCAGGTCCCGAGCAAGAGCCCGTGCAGCAGGTGTCCTGGGGGGTGGGGGGGAGAGGGCTCCCTCTCATGAAGGGACGGGGACCCCAGCAGAAAAGCCCCAGTGAGAAGACACAGCAAAGGTGGCCTTCGTGCGGGACCTCTCCCTCCTGGGAACCTCTGCGTCTGGAAGGCACAGCCCCACCAACTCTGGGAAACGGCCTTCTCCTCGGGGAGGGCAGACCCTCTCCCGTGGCAGCAGAGGGCCCACCCGGGGACCCCGAGCCCCCGCTGGCGGTGAAGCGGGTCCGGAGGCCTAACGGGCCAGGTAAACGCAGCCTCCTCCTGAGAACCGGCTGCAAGAGCCCCAAAGACAACACGGGAAAGGCCTGAGGTCCTGGGTCTGCTCACCCCCCACGGCTCTACAGACACAGTCCGTGCGGGCGCGCGGCCACGGCCCGGAGCTGCCGGGCGGGAGCAGGTGCCAGCACCCCCGCCCGCTGCTCCCACCAGGTTCTCCCCCCGAGACACACTGCACAGCACTGGATTCGTGTTTCACAACTTTAATAGAATATTCTAACTATTCTGTACAAATTGAAAACACCGTATTCAGTTACAAATGTATTGTAAGTAAGGCTGAGCACTCTACAGGCCTGGTCACAGTGTGGACACGGCATCCCCGGCTGCCAGAGACCGCGGTCACACACTCGGAAACCTCACACGCCAGCCAAGAACGGGTCACTCCGAACCCAGGGCTTTGAAGACAAGATGAGCACAGGGCCGAGAAACAGGGGCTACTGAGGAAGCAAGACCCGACATGCACACACTAGGAGAAGCGGCCCCCCGCCACGGGCGCCCCCCGCGCCCCCGCCAGAGCCGGAGGTCCGTCCGGCAGGAAAACGAGCCTGGCTCGGCCGCTGGCGGGACAGAGCGAGGGTCCCTCTACGCAGGCCTGGCTCACGTGGGAGCCGCCAGCACACCCACCTGGGGAGTCACCGGGCCACCAGGCACACACACGGGTTCAGAGACTGTGAGGACGAGCGATGGCAGGCGCCCCGAGCCCTCACGAGCAGGAAAGAATAAATAAATACGAGGATGGGCCACAAGCACTGGCGCCTCGGGGCTGGGGTGCGCGCACCCCCTACGCCACCCCGAGGGAGACAAAACTGGAGAGGGAACGCTCTAAGAACGGGACTCGACTCTACCAGCCCTCGGGGCACGACGCGAGCACAGGAGACCAAGTGGCGGAAACACGAAGCGTGTGAGTTTCTCCAAGTGAAAGAAGAATCCGGTCCGACTGCGGAGTGGAGTTACTGGTTCTAGATGCCCTGGAACCACGTCCCAGACGCCTGCCCTTGGCGTCGACCGACCTTCCACCGCCCCCTCCTCCCAAAGGCAGGGCCTGGGAAAGTCCACCGAGCTGCACCCAAGGCCGTAGAGGGTGCTGGAAGCAAACCTCCTATTTCTGAAATGCATTTAAGTCGCCACTGTACAGGTTAAGCCAAATAATAAGGATAAAGGAAAAGTTAAAGTCAAAATCATGCACTTGAAAACGAGTTAGAGGCGAGGGCTGCCGGTGCGGTCGCGCTGCGGCCGCGACGGGTCCTCGGTGCCGTCGTCTTACTGCTGTTTGCACTCGGAGGGCTGGCTGGGCTCCTTCTGCAACGAGAGAACAACACTTGTAGGGAACCGATCTCATCAACCAGCCGTCTCCAACCAACGACGGAAGGCAAGACTCAACAAGTGTGCTCATTCTTACTGAAAAAATGGTCCCTGCAAACACACTTCTAAAAGAGTAATGACAAAGGGGCACCTGGGGGGCTCAGTCGGTTAAGTAAGCGTCTGACTCTTGATTCAGGCTGAGGTCATGATCCCAGGGTCGTGGGATTGAGCCCCGTGTAGGGCTCTGTGCCTGCTTGGGATCCTCTCTCCGCCCTCCCCTGCTTGCTTGCTCACTGACTCTCAAAATAAAGAAACTTAAAAAATAATTTGAAATAGTGGAGCGCCTGAGTGGGGCTCAGTCGGCTCAGGTCACCATCTCACGGTTCGTGGGTTCAAGCCCCACGTCGGGCTCTGTGCTGACGGCTCGGAGCCTGGAGCCGGCTTCGGATTCTGTGTCTCCCCCTCTCTCTGCCCCTTCCCCATTTGCACTGTCTCTCTCTCTCAAACAGACACTAAAACAGACTTTAAGATTTTTAAACGGTAACAAAAAATAAGTCAGCTTCCCAGAAACAATCCCAGTAGGGCAGCCTTTTTGTTTCAAGCCATGCCCCGAGTCTAATCAGAGGGCTTGCGTTCAGAAGGAGGGCCCATCAGGGCCGCGGAGACTGAGCACGCGTGCAGGAGGGCCCGTGTTCCAGAGCTGCAAGGCGGCCTCGAAGCTTCGTGGCGGCCCCCTAAACGCCGCCTGCATGAAAGAGCAGCAGACTCCCCCTTTCTGCTCCCGCCACCCCTGAGACAGGCTCAACACCGGAGACGAACGGGGGCCACCCACCCAGTGGGGGCCAGAGGCAGCCGAGCAGCCACACCTGACGCCGGGAGGCCCCTGCGACGCCTGCACGCACCGCCCCCGCCCCCATGTCCCTCCCCAAGTGGGAACCCTACCCTTCCAGAAAAGGTGTCAGGGAGAGAGGGGGTCTCCTCAGCACAGAAGAGCACATTCACCTCGATACAATCTGTCTCCCACCTTTACGAGCACATTTAGCAAATCCATGCGTTTTGTGCAAAGGCCACCAACAGCCCGACTCACACGACGAGGTCACTGACCGTCCTCAGCATATAATCGTACGTCAGTCGCCTAGAATTCTTGCTGCCGAGGCTACACATCACTCGGAACACGATCTGGCAAGCCTAGGGAGGCTAAAACCCCCGCACTACGTGGTCCAGAAGAAACTTCTGCTTAAACAGAACTGGCAGCTGCTACGGTGGAAGCTCCAGCTCATTCTCCAGAAAATCACACTGAAGACAGGAAAAGAATCAAACGCAGAGTCCGCAGAAACATGAAACGACATCTGGGACCCTGTGAAAGCGGATGGAGAGGGCACGGGGACGAGGCCGGGCCCCAGCTCTCTGTCCAGCACCCCCAGCAGCGGGGCCGCTCTGGGAGGGGGTCCTGGCCCTGGCACCCGCCCGGCACCCGCTCATCTAAAATACCGCTGAAAAGGCCGGGCACCAAAACAAAACACACGTGACCAGAAATCCAGGCTAGAAAAGATCAAAGTCCCACCCCACACACCCGGAGGTGACCCACCCAGGCAGCCGAGGCGGCCCCGGGCCGGGCCGAGGGCCGCTGGTTCTCCGTCGGTGCGGCGATGGCAGGAGGGGGGGAGCCACAGGCAGCTGTCCGTGTGCGAGGGGAGGGCGTGTGTTTCCACAATCGTATTTGCGACAAGGAAGTGGGTTAGAGGAGATGGGGCAAAGGAGGTGGTCGCGTAGGGGGAGAAGGCGGGAACAGGGGAGGGCGGCACAGGACAGGAGGGACTTCCCTACCTTTCCGCACACGAAGAGTTCCACATATACAGTGTTTTGCAACACTGGGTGGGAAACAATTTACGATGTGAAGTCTGGATGATTTCACACGTATATGTATAGGTTTTCAAGCCTGAGAATGTATCACCTACTCACTCAAAACACATTCAGTAGCTTAGGTGATAAAGGCTACTGGAGGCAACAGGGCCTCACAACAACCAAGACCAGGAGAGAAGCTGGCGGCCCCACCTGCGGGAGCAGCATCCACAGGGACACAAGTCCTGGCTGGTAAAGGTGACCCAGAATCCCAGAGCTTCTCATCAACGAGACACCAATGGTTTTCAATCTGTGACACAGGCCAAAACAAAACTGCACTGAGCCCCAGCACCCTCTGTTTCACATCACAGAGTCTGATGACGGCTCAGTCACTCAACGCCACTGATTATCAAAGGAAGGGAGGCAGGGGTTTCAAAGGCACACTCTAATAGCCCAAACCCTGCCTGTCTGGGAACCATTTAAAAGACAAGTTTTCCCAGACGACACGTGCCGGGGAAGGAGTGGAAAAGGGCCACCAAGCACATGGCCGGCACTGCGTCACGGGGGCCCACGGCCCCAGGGCCCAAGAGCTGCCCGACTACGGGGGGAACGGCCGCCTCCCCCCACCCCCCCACCCCGGAGAAGCTGGGACCCTGGCAAGAACCTGATGACATCGCCACAGGACTGCGAAAACTGCCGAAACACGCCGGTGTTACCCGGGGTGGCCACACGCCAGGAGGGTCCCTCTGTCCTAGAGACACAGGCTGCTGGGCTGCGGACGCTCCCAAGTGACTGGCGGGGTGGGAGGAGCGGGGCTTGGGTGGAGCAAGCCTGGCTGCTGGTCCATCAGACGGGTGGGGCGGCGGGAACCAAGCAATCGCGCTGTCATCCGTGCACTCGACCCTTCAAACACGCGGGTCCGAGGCCGCGCGTCTCCCCTAGCTAAAACGTTTCTTTGGCCTCGTCTCTGAGAACAAGCCCACGCGAGGGAGACAGGAAGGCAATGCAGACAGACGCTCAAAGGTGTTTGGTCTAAATGACGGTCAGGATCAGCTGGTCACCTGCGGCGGGAAGTTCAAGTTCCTGCTCACAGGCTCCGCTGTATAAGCGGCCGCTGCTGCTCAGCCTTCCTCTCCTGGGTGTAAGCATCGCCTCCCGTGGCACCTGCCGACCACCACCCCGGACCACCTCCCTCCCCAACCCCGCCAAGTGAGGACGGTGTCCCCGGGGGCAGGGAGCTGATGACTGGAACAGAGCTGCGATGGCGAGGATGACCCTCGCCATGGGGGACGGGAGTCGGGGGTTGGCGGCCCCCAGGAGACTGCTGCTGGCTCTTACCCGCTCAGAACTCTCCAGCAGCCAGCCACACCGGCACCTGCTACTAACGCTACACCAGACCACAGCTTTGGGCACAAAGATTCTGGCACGAGGCTTAGGTAGCCCTTTATGACCCACTGGTCTGCACCACACCTGATTAGAAAGTAGAAACCATCACTAGAAACACATCGAGAAAAAGCGATGGGCTCGTTCCTACTGCAAGGGGTGTGGCTGGTCGGTCCCAGCACAGCCCAGGCAACACGGTCTCCACCTCCCAGGGCCCTCACACACGGTCCTCTTCCTGGAGGGCCGTCCTGTCAAAATGCCACACCAGTCATGCCTTTGCCACTCGGTCAGAGACGAACACTGGGCTTGCAGAGCAGGAGCAAATGTAGTTTCTGACAGTCAGTTTTAGAGGTACACAAAACAGGGGCACCTGGGCGGCTCAGCCGGTTAAGTGTCTGACTCCTGACCTCAGGGTTGTAAGTTCAAGCCCCACGCTGGGCTCCATACTGGATGTGGAGGCTACTTAAACAAAAACAAGGCAACAACAGGTGCTGGCAAGGATGCAGAGAAAGGGGGAACCCTCTTGCACTGCTGGTGGGAATGCAAACTGGTGCAGCCACTCTGGAAAACAGGATGGAGGTTCCTCAAAAAATTAAAAATAGAACTCCCCTCTGACCCGGCAATTGCATTACTAGGTACTTATCCAAGGGATACAGGTGTGCTGTTTCGAAGGGACATGTGTCCCCAATGTTTTATAGCAGCACTATCAACAATAGGCTAAGTACGGAAAGAGCCCAAATGTCCATCGATGGATGAATGGATCAAGAAGATGTGGGACGTGTATGTATGTATGTATATAATGGAGTCTTACTCGGCCATCAAAAAGAATGAAATCTTGCCATCGGCAACTACGTGGATGGAAGTAGACAGTATTACGCTAAGCGAAATTAGTCAGGGAAAGACAAACATCATATGACTTCACTCACATGAGGACTTTAAGAGACAAAACAGATGTACATAGGGGAAGGGAAGCAAAAACAAGATAAAATCAGGGAGGGGGACAGAGCATAAGAGACTCTAAAACATGGAGAACAAACAGAGGGTTACTGGAGGGGGTGTGGGAGGGGGGATGGGCTAAATGGGGGAGGGGCGCCAAGGAATCTACTCCGGAAATCATTGTTGCACCAGACGCTAAGTAACTAGGGTGTAAACTTAAGAGAGAAATTGAATTAAAAACAACTTAAAAACAAAAACCAAAAAGCCGCATACACAACAGACCCCTGTGCAAAAATACTGTTCTTCAGGAAGCCGCACGCTCAGCCTGGTGCACACTGGATGTGCCTGGCCGGCAGCCTCCTCTCTGTCCGCGGAGCGACAGTGAGGCACGACCGTAAGGCACAGGCCAGGAGACTGGGTTAGAAACGAATACAGCTCCACCTTACCTAGAAACGTATGAATGATTAGCAGACAAAAATTGCACCTACGTGGGGAAAAAATTGAAAGGAACCGTCAGCATAAAGGAAAATAAACTGCACAAAATTATACTGACAAAAACAGAGACTCTCTCATGACACCAACGGCTGCAAAATCTCGAGCTTGAGATGAACCACCCCCACCCATCACACCTGTCCCCTTAGTACCCAAACAGCCCCTGTCCCCGTCTGCCTCCACTTGTGCAGACCCTGACGGGACAAATCCCTCAGCAGGACCAGACTCGGGCCCTTCCGGCTGCCCAGACCCGGCGGTCCCGGGGCCTCACGTTGGCGAGGCTACTCGTTCAGTCACCGCTCTCCTTCCCCTGACCGACACCACAGATGGAGACCCACGGAGCGCGAGCCCTGACCGCCCTCCCCCGTGTCACGTTACTGGTGAGAGGATGCTCTTCCAGCAAAACAGACGTGGCAGGAGACAGAAGGCTCGGCGAGGAGAGAGGAGAGGACAGACAACAGAAGGAAGCGACGCGACAACGGAGCCCTCACTGCCGGCAACAGGGGAGACCGGAGGCAGCCGGGCCCCGAGTCTGGACGCGGTCTCGGCTCTAGAATCCAAACTGTGGGCGTGCGCGCCAGCGGGAGAGCAGGGAGGAGCAGGCGGCCCGGTGGGGGCCACCCGAGGCGGGGCCCCGGTGTCGCGGAGGCGAGCGCGGGCACGGCAGTCCTGCCGAGGTGCGCGGGCCGGCTTTGCAAAGATGCCCCTCTCCGTGAGCTTACGCCCAGAGGAGAATTCACGTGGTACGTTTCTGAAAGTCTGACGCCTCCCTCCCATCCTTCCCTAGAAGGAGCCAGTACGGTAAGCGTGCATTTACGGAAAGACTTGCTGTTAAAAAACAAAACAAAACAAAACAAAACAAAACCACTTACAGAGCTGGGTTATTACGCCGATAGTTTACGCACGTCCCACTCGGGGCAAAACGGGGGACGGACGGACAAACAGTGTCTAGCTACACCGAGATCCAGTTAGCACACGCAGGGGACGTCAGGGCTCTGCTGGCCCACCGCGGATTTAACTCTAAGCTGCGGCGCGTTACCGATCTCGCGCTCGCAGACACGACGTGCAGCTTCGGGACCGCGTTAAAGCGGTTCTGGATTCAGAGGCTGTGGCAAGCGGCCAGGTGCCTTCATTTAAGCTGACCTGAGACCAGAAGCCAAGACTCACCTCTACAGATAAACTTAATGGAGTTGCCCGTTCTCCTCAGCTGGTTTTTTGTTTGTTTAACTAAAGCTCCCTAGTTTATGTGCAATCGTTGGAGATATTTACACGCAGCTTCCGAGTAATCTCAGCCCAAATACAGTCACAAGATTATGTCTACAACTTCATTACTCTATTCGTTAAAAGAAATAATAACAATCCCCCAAAGTCCCTCCTTTCAAAGTCCCTCTTTTCCAAAAATAAACACACAGAAGTTTACCGCGTCGCCATTTAGTCATTACCTTAGAAGAATTAAAGATCTGGAAAATAAGGCTGCCCTCCTGCCTAGTTAAGAAAACAAATGACAGCTCAGGAAGGAGCTGGAAAAGCACTGGCTGGATATCTACACCTCACACTAAATGACACCTGAGGTGTCTGAATAGCCCCTGTTCGAGAACTTTCTGCTCTGCTCTCAGGACTGACGGGAGGACACACGGGCCCCGCACCCGCCCCGCCTCCTTGTGGGGGCCGTCTGAGCACACGGCGCGGGGCTCGCAGGTGCGCGCGGCCCCGACAACTGACCTTGGGGTTAGCTTCGGCATCGTCCTCATCTTCTCCCTCCTCGTCACCTTCCAGTTCCTGCACGAGAGAGTGGGAAGGAGCTGAGCGGACGGGATTTAAACCCTGGGGGCTTCGCTTGCCCCAAACCAGCTAAACGCTCCCTGGATTGAGAGGGAATCAACGATCACTGTCCGGGACTGATTATGTCACCCCCTCCGGACACAATGGCTTCTGGGTACTTCATCCCCTCGCAGATAATGGGCATCAACACACCGCTGAAAACGCAGGGTCAGCCACCGGACCCGGGGGCGGCGCTGGCCGCCCCCCTGGTTTTAACAGGGTGCAGCCCCCGGAGGCAGCTCCGCACAAGTTGGGTGTAACTGGTCTTGTGCTTCCGCGACCTCGCGCACTCGAGCACGGGCGGCCCGGCGCGGCCGCAGGGAAGGGACGCTCCGCGCGGGCCAAGTCTTACCTCCTCTTCTCCTTCCTCACCCTCTTCAAACTGAAAAAAGAAAACAGAGACAAGTTTTTAAGTCTCTGGAGTGCAAGGGCGCCCCGACCCAGACACAGTCCCCCCGTCAAGTGCCCCTACTGGTCAGGCCCAAGGAAAGAGGTCGGTCGGCAGCACCCGTTCCAGGCCCAGTTCTCAAGGGGAGGGTCTGCCGCTGGGCATCTTGGCCTTGGAACGGGGACTAGGCTGTGGCCAGCGCTGCGGGGCCTCGTGTTCACAAGCCCCACTGCGGTCACAGGACTCCGGGTAGCTGAAAAGCACTGAAAACAAGGCCTAAGGATGGGGGGGGGGGGGGGGGGGGAGGCTGGTCAGCATGAGAACATACTGGTTCACCTGGGAAACTGGCTGACCTAAGCAAGCCGGCAGAGGGCGTTTACTACAAAGATGCATGAATTTCCACGGCATTTTATGTCTCATACAGGGGTAAACGTTTATGTGTTAGAAGTATGATAAAACCTTGGTGCTTAACCTTTAAAAGAAGTCAGAACTGAGGCGTGCAGAAGAGACCCCCAACACTGTAGCTGGCTGGTCTTGAATGAATTTCTCCCAGGTCCAAAGACGTCACGGGTCAGGCTCTCATTCAAGCTCCAAACATCAGACTCCGATCAAAACCAAACCCAAAACAAACCTTATCGCTACTGCCTGCACGGCACAAGGGACCCATTTAAGCAGGCTTTTTCCTCGTTGGAGTCCACACACGTCCCCTCGGTGACAGCTCACACAGAACTCCGGAGAGCGGGGGGCCGGGGGGCCCAGGGCGCGCGCCCTCCCGCGCCGGCAGGTGTCTGAACACACCCCAGGGCCCTTTGCCCCTTGTGCCCCGACCAGCCTGTGGCAGAGGAAGACCCTGGCTTGGAGTCTGGCAGCTAACTGCGTTTCAGCGCAGCCTCCGACTGGAACCGGCCTCCGACGGGCCAAAGCGCGGCTTTCCTGAGGTTCTCAGCAGATCGCCTCGCTCTGGACCCGGAGGGGCCTGGGGGTCCTGCTGCAAGCACTCCTGACACTCACGCAGAGCGGCGGCCCCCGGGTGGGGGTGGGGGTGCGGAGCCCGCGGGGCAAGCGAGCTCGGCCGGGAGAGCGTGGGAACCGAGCAGGTCCCCCCGGCACAACGCGCGGGGCCCGGGCGAGGCTACCAACGCCACGGACGTCTGCAGGTTAACCTGTACCCGACAGGCGCGAAGGAGCGTGCCAACAGGAGCTGCTCTCACAGCTCGACGCGTCACCAGACTGCCCACCATTGACCGCACTGTCCCGGGCGGACACCGCAGCAGAGGCTGCCGCGTGGCTGCCGAGGGGTCAGGACCCCGGTCTGAGCAGTCAGGGTGCGGCTCCCCTCCGCAGCTCTGCGCCGCGCCTGCACGCGGGGCGTCGTGCGCGAGCGCGTCCACGCGGAAGGCAAGCCGTGCCGTCCGCTGTGCCTGCCCCTTAAATAAACACGTGCGGGCGCTGCCCCCTCAAGTTTTAAAACTCATGGGTGTGTGATCAACGAAGTCCGGGAACCCCCGGTCTGGAGACGAGCTTTCTGGGGCGTGCAGTCACGAGAGTCTTGGGCCACACTAAATAAAGCCAGACATCCGGTTCCTCGGTTGCCAACGACCTCAGTTACGATCTTTACGCGTCCCATCAGGCGGTCCTACTGCATCGGACAGCGTGGGCAGGGGAGCACAGAAAGTTCTACCGGACGGGCCGGTCCACCACCTGTGGCATCAATTTCAGCCGTGCCGCTTACACAGCTGACACGACACGACCCCACCCCACGGCCGCCTCCTGCCCCAGCCCGGGATGCAAGTTAGCTCATCTCAGATGGTCTCCGACTCTACAGCTGACCCCCCCACAACGACCGTGAGCACAGAAGAGAACTGTGGGAAGCAGGCCTGCACTGCCCCTGGGCGCCAAGCACCCGGAATCTGCCTAGCTCCCGCTGCCCCGTCTAAGGCCTCGGCAGACCCCTCAGAAAAGAAACCTAGAACCGTCTGGAACACCCAAGAGCCCTGAAAGCAAGAGAGTAAACACCATCTAAAACATGTGCAGCAGCATGCTACAAAACTGTATTTCCATAAATCAAGCAGACCCAGTGACCCGGGCCTCAGATGTGACGGGGAGAACTGTCTCCGGTGACCACAGGACAGCTCACTAGACTGTGCTCAAGCAGAGAGAGCAGCCCGGCCACCCTTCTATGCAGCACGGGCCTCCAGTCTTTGGGGCTGGTACGCCACGGGCTAGCAGGGGTCAGCTCAGTGGATGACCGTCTGCTGTGCCAGACCTCCTTGAGGGACAGTTTCCTCCCGTTTCAAAGTTACCCAAAGCTTAAAGTCAGTAAGCAGGACACGGCAAGCACCCGGGGCCTTCCGAGGACAGGCTGGCACTCCGCTCTGAGGCCCCCCAGAGTCCCGCTCCACCCCTGCCCTCTGCCCCGCCACCAGGCGACCCCCAGCTGCCCCTCAGGGCACCCCTGCCCACGTACGTTGTCGTCATCCTCTATGGCCTCGCCCGTGAAGTAGAGCACGGCCCGCGGGACTATCCGCTCACGAAAGAAATGTCCGATTTCAAAGTCGGAGGCTAACGTGAATTCCGAGTCTTCATCCTGACGGGGGAAAACGTCAACACGACTCGTTTCCATGAGACGAACACCACGCCCTCCCACCCACACTGTGCCCGCGCTCCGGGCGGCCTGGCAGGCAGGGGCACGGGGACACGTGCTCCAGACCTGCCTCATGGTGCAGTGGACAGAAATGACAGAAACGCCCCCCGGGTCTAAGGGAGGAGGAAGCAGGACTAAAGGGAAGGCAGGCAAAGACTCTGGACACAAAGGAGAGACTCTGAGGACGACGCAAATCTTACCAGTGATTCTCCATCCCCGGATGCTAGAAAACAAAGACAAAACACATCAACGTTACAGGGACAGCCAGGACCTGGGTAAAGCCCCCTCGGGCGGCCCGGCGGACAGGTCGAGTGCCTCAGCGCACAGCCCGGCCCTGCGCCTCTCTGCCCGCCGCCCGCACCGCCCGCAGACCTGTGCAGAGGGCCAAGGGGGAAGGCATGCCCAGCAGGTTAGGGTTGACAGGTGGAAAGGCCCACCGAGTGGCGGCACACTGGCCGTTCTGTGCCTTTATGCCATAAGCGGAGCTCGCACCCGTGCCCCGCAAGCCCGCGCAGGACCCCGCCGAGAAGGGGGACGGCAGAGCCGTGTCACCAAAGCAGCGCCCCCTCGGCTGGGTCCGCGGGACGTCCTTCCTGCCAAACGAACAGATTCCCTGCGGGCAGCAAAGCACCGCACGCCTCGCTGACGTGCCGCTCGGCACACACACAGCCGCCCAGCTCGTGGTGCCTAACCAGAGCCGGGCCCAGGACCGAGCGTGACAGGAAGGACAGGGACCGAAAAGTCAACAAAGCCCAGGGACGCTCAGACCCCCGACTTCAGAAGTGCTCGTTCCAGGCCGGGTCTCGTCAGGAGGCGAAGGCTTACCGCGGGGTGGGGGCTGGGGCCCGGCGGGCAAAACCCAGCCCTGCGGCCCGCGTCCCCCAGCCTCGGCATGTAAGCCCCCCACCGTGCCCCCCACGGGCTGAGCTTCGGGTCTGGGGACTCTGGCCTGGGGGCCGGGGCTTTGCTCCCTTGACTTTGGGACCTGTTTCTTAGATTTAAGAACAAAAAGGCCATCTTAGATTTCCATCATTTCAAAAAGCATTTTATCGATTTTGGTACTTTTTCTTGAGTATCTGTCACCAACCCACTGTCACCTCATACTCGTTTTTCACAGAGATCATCACCCGATAAGCTTGTCACATTCATCACACGACAAACTTACCCTGTTTCTCTGACTACCTTAACAATAGCTGTTAAGGCAGGTTAAGGGGTGCCTGGGGGGCTCAGCTGTCCGACTTCAGCTCAGGGCATGATCTCATGGTCCGTGAGTTCTAGCCCCACACTGGGCTCTGTGCTGACAGCACGGAGCCTGCCCGAGATCCTCTGTACCCCCTGCCAATCCTTCCCCTGCTCACGCTGTGTCTCAAAAATAAACAAACATTTAACAAATAACTAAATAACACTCGTCGGATGAGTCATTTATCTACCACAAAGTTTCGGTGCACGGTTCAGGGACCCCTGGCCCGTCTGTAGAGTGATACGACCAGGACAGTACAGTTTTAGGGTCCCCGAAGTCACCTGCCCAAATGGAGTCCACTCAATCTCACTTGAACTTTCTTCAATTACTTAAAACCCAGTTTGGAGGCTTCCAGCAAACGCACCGCCTTCCAGAGCGAAGCCGCGTCTACTTCCCAGGGAGCGCGTGCAGGTGGCGGCCACCGTGGACGCCAGGCTCCCAAGGGCTTCTTCTCAAACAAGGAAGCCGAAGCGCGGCATTTACGGCTGTGTCTACCCCCACAGCAGCAGGCACTGGCATCCCGGAGGCTCCAAGACAGACCCAGGGAGAGAGGGGCCGAGCGGTGAAGGCAGCGAGCCCGGAGCACGACGGCCCGCGGCCGAGGGCGAGCAGCCCACGTGCCACCGCGCGCCTGCGCTTCCCGGCGCGTGCGCGCACGCACACTCACGAGAAACGGTCTTCTGTGTGTCGTTTCCAGGGGCCGCCGGACAGGACCCTGAGGGTAAGTGGCTCCCAGCGCCGCCACTCACCTTTCAGCGGGCTGAAGAAGTTGAAGAACGAGTCGTTGGGGACTTGCTTGGTGATCGTCCTCACCGTGCCTCGGCCCTTATGCTTCTGCTTCTTCTTGATCGTTTTGACGGTGACGTTCTTTCCTTTCTTCCAGTCAATGACACACCTGCAGAGACAGACGCCCGTCACGCACACGTACACCCGCCACGGGGGAGCCCAGCAAAGCAGAGCCACGCGCCTGACCCGGACAAGCCCGTCAAAGGAACCCACCCGTGGGTCCCCGCCCGCCCAGGCGCATCCCAAGGTCAGCGACAGCAGAACGGCCAAAGGGGCGGTCTGCCGCCATCCGGGTTGGGAGCACTGCCTTAAGCGTCACGTGACGCATTTCCCCCGAGACCTTCTGTACTTCTTCTGTGGCCGAGCCCGGTCAGCGCGGGGCTAGGGTGCCCACACGATGCTCACAGGTTGTCACCTGCTGTCTCTTGGCCCCAGAGCACAGCTGGACCAACTCACCCACCCAAATTCCTGAGGCAGCTCAGCAAGCAGACCAAGCTGCCGGAAGGCGGCAGGCGACCCCTGGCAGCATTCGCGACCGGGGCACGGCACGCCGGCTGCCGGCTGCCATGGGGGCCCTGCCGGGGGGTGAGCCCGGCCAGCTTTCTAATCTTCCCATCACTGTGGCTCAACAGGCAGCCCCTGGCAGCACGTGACTAGCGTCTGCTCAGGACACTGTTTCCACGACGACAGCCTGGGCCTGGGAAATGATCCGACAGAGTCACCATGGCCATTGGAGCCCGGCAGGGTCTTGACGAGGCGCAGAACCGTCACACGGGGAGACGGCAGCACCTGGCTCCGGTGAGTAAGGCTCATGGTTTGGACTCAAAGATAGAACAGACCACGAGGAATGAACTCCAACCCACACCGTCTCCCTGGCGGTCTCGCCTGAAATCACCGAGGCGCTGGGTCACGAGTCAAACAACAAACTGCCCCATCACTTCTCGAGGAAGCAACGGACCAACGCTGCCCTGCACAGACTCATCCATTCGCTCAACAAATATTGGCCGAGGGTGACTTATCAGTTCAGCGAGGACAGCTTCGTGTCAGGGGACTACAGCAGCCACTGCCTCCTCCAATGAGGAAACCCGGCCACTTACCCTACACGCTGGCACGTGTGACCTCGTGAATGACACATTTCCCAGCACAGGCCATCATCGCCCCAAACAGAAAGACTATTTAACTTAAATCTCTCTGTCTACTGGGCTTTTAAGGAGATTACAGACTTTCTGCTTTATTCCTAATTTCTCTTCCGCGTGGAGCTCTGCAGTCACCTGCTTCTGTCTCACAAAACGATGCCGGAGCGGCGTCTCCTTACCCGTCACAGTCGACTATTTCGGGGCCTTCAAAGGAGAAAGGATCGGCCTTGTCTGGCTCTGACTTCATCTTATATGTTTTTGTCAGGACTGAGTTGGTAAAGTAGTCGTTGGGTTCAAAGTGGAACTCTAAGACAAAAGACTGAAGACAGAAACTCCGGGTGAGCACGGCTGAAAACACAAGTAACCGGTGACAGACCTCGTGAGCCGCGCGGCGCGTCCTGGAAACCAGCTCCCCCGAGCGCGCCGCCCCAGACGGAAGCCACCACCGAACAGCTCGACAGCGACGGCCACGTGGCAAGAAAAACTCCTGTTCCAAAAAACACCGGGACAGAGTCCAGACACAAACGACAGGTGGGGGGCCGCCTGCCGCACTCCAGCCCCAGGAGAGCGCACGTGGCCCCCAAGGCCCCCTCCCCGGCGGGGTACACGCTCTCCTGAGGGATCCCAGCTTCTGTCTGCTGCCCCTGGCCCACCCTGCCAAGGTGGGGCCGTGGATGGGGAAAGCAGGCGGCCGCGGCCCAGCCCCCCTCTCCCTGCCGTGCAAAGGGGCCAGGTCCCGTGGGGTGCGGGAGCACTGACGGGGCCCCCTCAAGCCGCACAAAGGACAACTGCATCCTCTGTTCACAAAGCCCTCTAGAACCGGAGAGGAAAAATGGACACAAGGTGTGTACAAAGGAGCAGTCAGGTCACAGATAAAGTCAAGCGGCCAGGAAGAAAGATTCTAGTTTTCCAGTCCGTACGGATAACGTCATACTCGCAAAGCGTGTTGGGAAAGCAGGTGCCCTCCGTACTGTGAACAGTTTTACAAGGGACCATCTGGCACAATCCAAAAACTAGTGAAAGTAAAATAAATCTAAGGAATTTATATTCCATGTAAAAAAGACACCCGGATGGATGTGCCAATATGTGCAAAGACACTCACCTCAGCCCCATCTTCAGGAAAAAAAGATGATCTTGGTTAGGTAAGTTACAGACACAATTTACAAGACTGACTCCGAGTTCAGACAGCCTGGGTTCACAACGCTCTGCCTCTAAGTGTGGTGCGATTTTGGGAAGTTACTCAGTGTCTCTGTGCTTTTGCTTCCTCATCTATCTGTAAAATGGAAGTAACAATCCTCTCTCTCTCTCCGAGTTCATATAAGTTCATAGGCCATGCCTGCTAAATGTTACCTATTTCAATCTTCTTAATAATGGCATAATTACTAACTGGGAAAAAAAACAGATTAAAAAGACTAAGACTGAGAGCTCCTGGCTGCTGGAGCATGAGACTCTTAATCTCACGGCTGAGTCTGAGGCCCATGATGGGTGTGGAGATTAAAAAAAAAAAAAAAAAAAGTAAAATACAGGGGTGCCTGGGGGGCTCAGTGGTTGAGCGACCGACTTCGGCTCAGGTCATTATCTCGTGGTTCGTGAGTTCGAGCCCCACGTCGGGCTCTGTGCTGACAGCTCAGAGCCTGGAACCTACTTCGGATTCTGTGTCTCCCTCTCTGCCCCTCCCCCGCTCATGCTCTGTCGGTCTCTCAATACTCACTAAAAGTTAAAAAAAAAAAAAAAGTTAAAAGAAAAAAAAAGTAAAATCTTAAACACAAACAAAAAAGACTAGGACCAAACCATATCCACTAAGGGAGAAGTGAAAGCCTGACCATCCAGAGCACAAGTCACTGGTCTGGCGGAGTAAAGCGTAGCAAGAACATCAAGTGGAATCCCCCCTTCTCCATCTGGCCCAACCCCCAGGGCTAAAAACACCACCCGTCCTGGAAAAAGAGCACCCAGTTCGGAGGCTGCGATCGATCGCTCCAAGTCTGTTGGGGGCGGGGGGCGGCGGCCACAAGCAGGCACGGGTGGCCGGGGACAGGGAGGGCTGGCGAGCGGCACGCCGTCACTCCCCACTTTTGCACCGACCACGGTATCCCCTTCGTCCTCTGCCATTTCCTTCCCTACCAGCTCTCCAAACCCAGCGTAGGATTCCCCGTCCTCAGGTTTTCCTCCCCGCAGGCCGCTGTTCAAGTCCAAAATAACTAACCCACGATGGGGAGGAGTCGGAAAGGGTTCAACGGGAGAAAAGGGCCCAAAGACGAGGCCACGTCTGTCAGTCACACACATACCCCCACAGCCGCGTCAGCCGTAAACACGCAGCAGATGCCTCGTCACACTCACACCCACGTGTAAGAGCGGAGCTCGCGCTCGCCCAGAGAGGGTGCCAGCGCTCCCGCGGGGACGCCCAGGAGCAGCCCGCACCCAGCACGGCCCACGGCAGGGGGGCTCCCGTCGGCGGAGCCGGCGTGGGGAGCTCCGATCTGCCGCTGCTTGCAGCTACGTCACAACAGGGACACGAGAGCACGGGGACCGCAAAAAAGAACGTGGACCAAGACACGGCCAGCAGAATCGCGAAGCGCGCCTCTGAGCCTTGCCCACGTTCCTCTCCTTTGCCCCGGCAAAACTGCGCTGAGACGCATCCGAACTGAGGAAACCCCCAGGAATGCAAACGAGACCCGGGGCCCCCGTGCGCTGACCCGAGCGCAGCCCTTCGGACGGGGCGGCGGCTGCACGCGCCTGGGCACCGCCCGATCACCCAGCGGCCCCAGGGGCGGTCGTGACCGGGTCCCACCGCTGCGGCGGCGCCCACGCCACACCGTCCGCACACGCGGTCCCCGCCTGCTGCAGCGTAAGCGTGGGGACCCCGGCGGGGAGGGCGGCGGGGCGGTCACGAGGAGAAGCGAGCACTGGCTGCGCTTCATGCTGAGGCTGCACGGCTCTCGTGCCTCTGACTTGAGCGTCTAAATCAGCTCATGACCATCTTTAAAAGACGACCGTGCAAACTGGGTCCACAGCCGAGCTACTTCTGCAAGACGGAGATCTCTGCGCTTCCCCGTATTTCCTAAGTTTTCCACCGACGCAGGGAGCCACGAGGGAAAAAAGACTGGCTCGCGGTCGACCAAGACCAGGGCTCCTGTCTGTCTAGAAACCTCTGCAAGAGACGGAGACAGGCCGAGAAAGAACGCGGACCCGGGAAGTCACCAAACGGGTGTCTAGTAAGAACAAAGAAAAGAAGGAAAAAGGACCGATCCAGAAGAGAAAACTTAATAAATGGAGTCTAGGTGCCCCGGTGACTCAGTCGGTTAAGCGTCTGACTCTTGACTTCAGCTCAGATCATGATCTAACGGTTCATGACTTCAAGCCTCACATCGGGCTCAGCACTGACTGCAGAGCCTGCTCGGGATTCTCTCTCTCTGCCCCTCCCTTCCTCTCTCTGCAAATAAACAAACATTAAAAAATAAATGGAGTCCAGATGACTCAGAGGTGAGGAACAAGTGTTAGAAAAAAACCGACACAGGATCTGAAAACGGCATGCACGCAACCCCTTGGGAAGGTGGGGGGAGGATCACAGGAATCCAAGCACCGGCCCGTGACCGCCCCACACGGCCCCCAGGGGGCGCTGTGGCCAAGCGCCCCCACAGGCCAAAGAAAACGCCCCGGGAACCAGGCTGACCCGGTGCAGCAGGAAAGGGGCGCCCCACAGCCTGGGAGCAGGCTTCACCACGGTCCGCACCCTCGACCTGCAGGCGGGAGAGCCAAATGTCACTTCCCAGAGTGAGATGGGCAGGAAAAGTGGAAGAGACAGACGCAGTATGGCCCCGGCCCCTCGCCTCCGACAAGGCACCCGCAGGACCAGGGAGAGAAACCCACTTGGCGACACTGGCCCTCGTCCGTGGCGCGGGGCCAGCGTTCTGTGACCGGGAGGGAGAACGGCCGGGCCCCGGGTCTCAGGCCCCTCCGCACCTTCCCCCAGACCCACGGCCCCGGGCCGCGTCCCGGGGCCAGAAACGGAGAGCCACGAGCCCGTCGGCCGTGTGGCGCTGGAGCTGCTCCGGCACCGGAATGGAGCCCATCGGCCAGAGCCAGGCGAACTGGCCCGAACGTGCCCGTGCCAGGCCCCCCCCTCCCGCAGGGTGGCGGGCGGGCCGGCCTCACGCTCCTCCCACACCGCAGCAAGAGTGCTGCAAAGAGGTGCCTTGTGGCAGTCAGGGCGGGGGGGGGGGGGGGGGGGCATTCTTCAGCGTGGTCCCCCTGCAGTGTCCTGCAGGCATTAGCATCTGGGGTTTCTAGGACAGTGCCGCCCGAATCTGAGGACACACCGACCATCCTTTCCACACACGTCCGAGCCTCACAACCCCGGGAGACGCTTAGGAGAAAGACGCCATCACGCCATCTGGCAGGGGAGGCAGGGGACAAGCCAGCTCAGAAAGCAGCGCACGGCACGGCAGACACCACGGCCAGCGAGTCCAATCCTGCGTTGGACTCTGGCCACCTGCCACGGGCAGCTGGCAGCCTGAGCGGCCTGTCAGGCTGTGCAGCAGCACTGCTTGGCGAGGCCCAGGGAGGCCACAGGAGAACATCCTAGCTCTTGGCGATCGTCTGGCTCGGGACCACCCCACAAGTGGGGGCCAGGTCTGGATCCCCTGCCCTGGCTCCGAGCCCCTCACCCTCAGCAGCCTGACCCTTTCTGACGCCAAGCAGGAGCTTGGTCAGTACTCACCATAGGCTGCCCGGGGTCTGAAAACTTCACTTTAATATCCTGCAGGTGCTTCAAGATCGGCTCGTCGTACTCCTAATCATAAACAGAGCAGAAAGAACTTTCCAGCAGGCCTTTTCAAAGCAGCCACACGCGTGGTCTTTGAGCCACTGCTGCACACAGCCCCGGGCGCTGGACCCACAGCCCTGTCGGGCTCTGTGCTCGTCAAGCAGGAACTCCCAGGAAGCCACCCAGTCTGTTCACCGACCATGGGTCTCGGCGACAGCAATCAGGGGCAGCCTCTCTCTGGCACGGAGTGCTGGGAACCATCGATGCCAGGGAGGAAGGACAAGGGCCCAACTGCTCTCACACTCCGCCAGCTGCCGCCGCGTACGGGCGTCGACCAAGACTGCTGGTCTGCACGTCTCCGAAGAGAGAACCAGAAGAAACCCCTGGGTCAGCTCACTGACTCTGCCGGCCAACTTCCTGGCCTCCTGGCCTCACAGCTCCGCACTCGCTCGCTCACAGTAAGACGGGGAACGGCACTCTGGGCTGAGGCGGCAGGCCACCGCGGAGGCGAGAAGGCTACTCCAGGCCTCGGCTCAGCCCCAGAGCCGCAGGCCTTCCCGGCAGCACCGCAGTGGAAGCGGGCATGGGGGGGTGGGGCGCGTTCCGGCAGCGACACCCTCCGCCCCCCTCTCCGCTGGTCACCGAAAGGGCCTTTCCGGCCACCACGACCAACCACTAAACGCTCAGATGGTTCACAAGCGAGTAGCTTTCGGACTAAGAGCTCTCTGTGACGTGGACATCTGCTCACCTGGACTAATTCACTCAGCATATCTACGTTTCTGAAGATGGTAAACCAGAACTCTGGGATTCCTTTGGGGTTTGGCTCCTCTGCTGGCGCGACTTCCTTTTCCGCGATGACTACTTTACTTGTCACGTCTCCCTAAAAGAGCAAAGATGCGACAGAGAGCGCTTAGCGCAAAGCAACAAAGTCACAAAGAAGTCGATGGCTTGGTGCACAACGGAAGTTTCAGAACCCTGCACAAACTTCTCTCAGAGACTGTTCTTGGAACCCGCGTCTCTAAGACCACCGAGCAGGTCACACTTTTAAACGTTTCCAAGGAACAAAACATTCAAGGCATCCCATCCGGATGCATTTCCATGATACGATTTTACAACATGGCACAGTGCCAGCAAATTCAGGAAAGGCTGTCCAGCACCAGCTCTAGGAGACGTCCGTCTTGGGACAACCACCCACCACCGGAGAGAGACCCCGTCCCCTCGGCAACAAGAAACAGCCAAGCGGCGTCTACCCCAAACGATAAGGAGGTGACTATTAACATGGGGACAGAAACTCCACGCAAACATCAGGGAGGTGACCGGACAGGCTACGTGCAACCCGGGGGGTGGCGGGGGTGGGGGCGGGGGGAGGCTTTTCTAACACCAAAGCCCAGGAGAGGGCGGGCCCAGGAGAGGGCGGGCCCAGGGAGGTCAAGGACAACACCAAACGGGGCCACTGGAAAGTGCAAACGTCTCCTCACGCGGGATTCTCACGTGAAACGCTCGCGAGGGGCTTTTTAAATTTACAGAAGATTTTCCTTGAGCAATAAGGAAGCGATTCACATACTCGTCTGTAGCCATTGCTTCAACCAGGCCGGGTTCTAAGGCTATTGAGACTAGCACGCACTTCAAAACAATTCCCTAAGAACACCGGAGGATAAAAGACACTGGTCTCCCAAACAAAATCAGGCGGAACTTCCGGTCGCACGGAATGGGACCAATCCTGGAAGGCTGTCCACCGACCTAAAGCTCCCGGGCACACTGCCACCGCTCCGCGGGCGCTGCTCGGCCCCGAGCAGGGTGGCACAGACATCCACCACACCCTCCTCACGACCCTGACCTTGCAGTGACCGCTGGCGCGGGTGTCCCCTCCTCTCGTGGGACTGTGCCTTTCTCTCGACCGAGGCTCTGCTGATGTCTCGAGTCCTGTCCACCCGACCCCACGTCTCAGTGCACTGCTGTACCGAGTGGCGTCCACGACCGGACCGAGAGGGGAGACGCGTCTGGTTCGCAGTTTTAACCGCTGCCAGCCCTGCTGGCCGCCCAGTGCTCACCGCCACGGAGGGATCCCAACAGCCAACCTAAGAGTGAATTCGCACCTACGGGAGGAGCTCCTTCCTCGGTGATGTTACACCGAGGACTGAAACCTGTTCCAAGAGGTTGCTTATTTCTAACTGCGCCGAAACAACAGAACACAAGCTGCACTCGTTAAAAAAATACTCACAGCCAGCTTGTCCTCCTCTTCGTTCTCACTGTGCCACTCTGATTCCGCGTCTGTCGGTTCAACATCACCGGTGATGAACTCCCTTCTCTTTAAGTAAAAGCGAGACCTCCTTAGAGCTATAGTAAGTTATCCAGGAACTCAAGAGTTAAGTTTGCAAATAACATCTGTGCAAAACCGAATGCTTTTATAACTTAAGATTCTAGGGGTGCCTAGGCGGGGGGTGGGGAGGGGGGGTGGCTCAGTGGGTTGAGTGGAGTCCGGCTCTCGGTTTGGGCTCAGGTCACGATCTCATGGTCTGTGGGTTCGAGCCCCACATTAGGCTCTGTGCTGTCAGCGAGGAAGCCTGCTTGGGATTCTCTCTCTTCCTCCTCTGCCTCTCTGCCCCTTTCCTGCTGTCTCTCTCTCTCTCTCAAAATAAATAAACATTAAAAAAAAAAAAAAACAAAAAACAAGATTCTAACTTTTAGGGCTTAAAGAGTAACATGCAAGGGTTCATCACTAGGTACACGTGGATGTTTTACTTCAACTTAGATTTGAAATCCGTGAGTGAAATGTCCGCGCAGGCCGCCCACCTTGTCAAAGAGAGGCTGGTACAGCGCGGCATACTTCCTCTCCAGGTCGTGCACCTCCTCGTAGAACTTGGCCTCTATGTGAGCACACTTCACCTGCAGCTGTTTCAACGCATTGATTCTCCTCTTCACCGCTTTGGGTAAACTGACACGAGATAAAAAGTAAAACATCCTTATGGCTGCAAAAGAAGGCAGAATGCTTTTCAATTTTCTTAAGATAAACGTAGCTCACCACAGAATTAACATCCTTACTACAGAAAAGGGCTCCGAAACACCGTTAAAGGACAAACGTCCCAACGGAAAAGAAAGGTGGGGGGGTGGGCAGAAGCGGACAACTAATCAACCAAAGAAAAAATACAAATAATCAAACGTGGAAGAAAGGTTCAATCCCACAAAATATCTGAAAGAACGTTAATTTACAAGAACTGCTGCCTTTTCCTTACCTAATTAGCCACCAAAAACCAAAACCAAAACCAAAACCAAAACCAAAACCAAAACCAAAACGACTCCTGGGTTTGAGAAGCCTGAAAGGCAAACTAGAACCTGAATGTTACGGAATGTTCCTTGGACCCAGTCACTCTACTTGCAAAAATTTATCCTAAGGAAACAACCAGATATTTATGTGCTGATATGTCCACGGGGACATCATTTGTCAAAGTTAAAAATAATGAAAATAAGAACAAGCTGAGCAGGGCTAAAACACAGCGAGTCCACAATCACCTTTCCACACAATATTTAGCACCAAGAGAAGCGTTCACACTCACACACCGAGGGAGATACCCGACATGACACAGACAAATGGGGTCTGTTCCCTTCCAGACTCAGGTAACTTTGAGCTTCTTTGCCTCCTGACGCTTTTCTATACTCTAAAAATATCTGTTTGTATGCATTACTTTTATAAACAGATTTAAAAAAACCCCAACAAAACCCTTTTAACCCATCAGAACGAAGTTTAACCTGAAGCTCTCGGTCCCCATCTGGAACAAAGAGCAGGTCTCTGGGCCTCATCCCAGACCCACACGGCCCCCTGGACAGCGTCCACCTGGGCTGGGCCCTCAAGGCGGGGCCGGCACTAGCCTGGACCCCACAGCCTTCCTCCAGAAAGGCACAGAAGGAGCTAACCTTCCGTCAACAACAGTCCCAGCTGCTCCTACGCACAGCACCGTTTAGAAAGTACCGGAACAGCCTTAAATCACAAAGGACCCCGGCCACCTCAAGGTAAAGGTCCTTTAGCAAGCCTCATAAATCCAGTCCCCTTTCTAGGACCTTCTGCTGGCAGGACAGCAAAGAGGAGGCACAGTGAAGACGTAATGAAACAGCACATACACAAACACCTGTATTTCTTTTGTGTATTTTAAAAAATGCACGATGTTTTTATATAAAAACATTAAAAAAATTTTTTTTTAATTTTGTATTTGAGAGAGAGAGAGAGAGAGACTGAGAACAAGCAGGGGAGGGGCAGAGAGACAGAGGCAGGAGCGGAAGAAGGCTCCAGGCTCTGAGCTGTCAGCACAGAGCCCGACGCGGGGCTCAGACTCACAAACCGCGAGATCGTGACCTGAGCCAGTCAGACGCTCGACCGACTGAGCCACCCAGGCGCCCCTCTTTTCTGCATTAATCACACAATTACAATTATTTTTAGCTTTCCAAATCCTCCTAATGGAGTAAAAATAACGAAAGACTCTAAGCAAACTGGACCCTGATGGCCTACATCCACTTGTCCTCCAACCGGTTACGTTAACCTCAGAGTCTCCCCCGCAGGCACCGTCCGTGCAGCGCGGCCAACGTGGAAGTAACTGCGTTCCACGAAACCCCGTTCCTCCCCCGGCACTTCCTCCCCATGAACGCCAGCCCCCTCGCCCAGAGTCTAGCCAGAAAACGAGAGACCGTCCGTGTCCTCAAGCCTCCCACTCCCAGGCAGCGTCACCACGTCCTTCTGCGGGCAGCGGGGAGAGACCGCGCCCCGCCCCGAGCCTGGCCCGTGGGCCCAGGTAGCCCCCCTGCCCCCGAGCTGCACCACCCCCTACAGGCCTGCGTTTCTAGCACACGCTGAGCCCAGGCGCTCCTCTCTGGAACCCGGAGCCCGGCTCCCGGCCCCCAAAGTCTGCTCAATGGGAAAGACATTTACTCCTAGTCTAAGGAACCAGGAAATCGGTCTTTTTCCCTTTCTTAAAGTTGCACCAGGGGCCCACGCACAGCATACTTACGTCTCAATGTAACTGGAAGGGGTGTGGGAGACATTGTCAAGCCGTTCCTGTAAAGCTGCCAAAACTTGAGGGTTCTGCATCACCTGATCGGTGAGCTTTTCTATTAAGAGGTGAAAACAAGGCCAAAAAATTGAAAATATGCCCACCACGGAAGAGCCAAGAGTTAAAACTCATCAGCACACACCTACTTAGCTTTGTTTGTTTAATTTCTAATTTTTTTTTAAATAGATTTTTACTTATTGAGAGACAGGGAGACACAGAGCATGAGCAGGGGAGGGGCAGAGACAGTGGGAGACACAGAATCCGAAGCGGGCTCCAGGCTCCGAGCTGACAGCACAGAGCCCGACGCGGGGCTCGAACCCACAAACCGCGAGGTCGCAACCCGAGCCGAAGTCGGACGCCCAACCGACTGAGCCACCCAGGCGCCCCCATGTTTATTTAACTTCTAAATGTAGCAAGCAGCTGAAGTACATGTTTTGAAAATACTTATTATGTACTTTAAAGGCGTTGGATAGCCTCTGTTGACTACCTGAGCGGTTAGAAATCCACTGAAAGGTACCTGGAGATTTCTGGCACTCACTTTAGCTGTCTAAGCCCCAGATCTCCCAAAAGAGGACAGAGTCATTTCCCAATGTAGGGACCTATCTCCTGCCGCCCCGCCATCCTGAGGGGACCCAGAGGCCAAGGACAAGGATGAGGCAACTGTCCCTCAGAGAAAACCAGCGTGCACCTGCAGTCTGGCTCACAGCCCCGGCCGGCTCCTGGAGCGTCCAGACGTCCAAGCGTCGTGGGTCCCCACCCTCACCTACGCTGCCCTGCCCAGACCCACCCCCAGCACATAGCAATCCCTGCCCGTCCTAAAACTCACCGGCCTCGTCCACCACACTGCCCTTACGGCTCACACAACATTTGTACTATTTCCCAACAAAGAAGCAAGACACTGAGGAGGAAGGAAGTGTCTCTGGCTCAACTGTAACCACAGAGTGGGCACATCATCTGGCCCCCGGTGCAGACTCTCAGCATCTGCTGAGCCAATGCCCTCTTACTGACACTCTACGGGAACCTACGTAGCACACTCACCTGACTCCAAAGGTAGTCCATACCTGGGAGCTCTCTCTGCTCCCTCACTCTTTTTTTTTTTAAGATTTTTAAGTGACCTCTACCTCTACACCTAACACGGGGCTCGATCTCACAACCCCGAGGTCAAGCGTCGCAAGCTCCACCCACTGAGCCAGCCAGGTGCCCCTCTTTTTCTAAGCAAGTGATGGGGGCAAGCAAAGGACACTAAGTAGGCAACTGGATTTCAACATTTCAATTACAAACAACTGCCACCATGAAACAGTGTGTATGTGTATTTAATCTACGTAACTGTGTGATGTAACACTGTATACGTGTACAATGCATAAATGCTACGTGCATATACACAAACACGTGTCCTCTAGCTCTGGCCACTGAAAGGCCTAGAAACAATGACAGTTAGCATCTATGTTCTGGGTTTTTTTTTATGTTCATATTTATTTATTTTTGAGAGAAAAAGCACAAGCAAGGGAGGGGCAGAGAGAGAGAGAGAGAGAGAGAGAGAGAGACAGAGACAGAGACAGAGACAGAGAGAATCCGAAGCAGGCTCCAGGCTCCAAGCTGTCAGCACAGAGCCCGATGCGGGGCCCGAACTCACGAACCGTGAGATCATGACCCGAGCCAAAGTCAGATGATTAACTGACCAGGCCTCTCTGGTGCCCGTGTTCTGGTTTTAAAATGTATCTCCTACTAAAACAGGGCCCCCGGGACAAATGGTAGATTCCAGGTCTGGAGCAAGGGAAGTACAAGGAAACACGGAACATCACCTAGCACACGAACTGATGGGGAAATAACAAAAGGCCACAGAAGCCAGCTTGAAGGGAACCCCACTGGCAAAGTGGGACAATGTACATACCAGAAAGAATGACGGCAACTGACAAGACACCGGAACAGAAATCGAGGAGCCTACTTAGTAACACTAAGTAGGGAAGGAAAGCCGGTCTTTTTTCTTCCTAATGTTTATTTTCAAAGAGAGAGAGCGAACGAGCCAGGGAGGAGCAGAGAAAGAGGGAGAGAGAGAATCCCAAGCAGGCTCCTGCTATCAGTGCAGAGCCCGGTGTGGGGCTTGAGCTCACAAACTGAGAGATCACGACCTGAGCTGAGATCAAGGCAGTCGTTTAACCGCCTGAGCCACCAGGCGCCCCGACCGTCTTTGAAAGATGTAATACACAGCAGGACCGTCTTAGAGAAACACCTTTCTGCAGCCACCAATGTCAATCCTGATTAAAGGATCACAACCACGACTCATGGAAAATATGGTACCCGCAGGATAAGCGACAGGTCACTCACTGACCGGACCCTCACGACGGGGAAAGCTGCCAGGTGCTGACGTAACCAAGTCCTCAATCTCAGCACTGACCCCGGGCGCAGCCCCAGTGCCCCTCCCACACCATGTCCCGGGTGTGCCAGTCTGAGTGTGACCCACCCAGAGCGTGGACGTTCTACACGACAGCCGGGGCACGCAGCCCACCGATGTGTCATCGCGTGGAGGGCGGCTCTAGGACGAAGGGGACGGAACTAAATTGGAGACGTGACCCCTGGCCAGTGTCGGACCTGGGTGCGGGCGGCAGCCGGAACAGAGCTGCTGAGAAGCCCAGGGAAACAGGAACGCGACTGTGCTATCGGCTGGTGGTGCCCCGTCAAGCCGCATTCCTCCATTGTGGCAATGGCACCGCGGTGATGACTGTGCACCCTGCTTTGTAGGAAATTTACATGGAACTGTTTTAGGAGAAGAGAGTCAGGTGGTCCACAACTTGCTTTCAAACAGTTCAAGGGGAAAAAGTACAGATACAGAAATTTTAAAATGGAGGAGAGATCACATGTGTGAATTTACAGACCAAATGACCTGATGGAGTCTGGGGTTTGCTCCAGAATAATCAGGGAAAAGAAGAAAGGACACAGATGGGAAGACCAGTCCCCAGCTGAGGCACAGAGATGCACTGTGCTGGTCACCGCACTTCTGGAAAGCCTGAAGTCCTGACCGTGAGTTTTAAATGAAGTCCCGATTTTCAGGGCGCCTGCTGGCTCAGTCACTTAAGCATCCGACTCCCGATTTCCGCTCCGGTCATGACCTCACAGTCTGTGAGTTCCAGCCCCACATCGGACTCTGCACTGACAGCTCAGAGCCTGCTTAAGGTTCTCTGTCTCCCTCTCTCTCTGCCCCTCCCCTGCTCACTCTCTTTCTCTCTCTCAGAATAAACTTAAAAAAATAATAAAATAAAATAAATAATAAAATAAATAATAAAATATAAAATAAAATTAAATTAAATAAATAAAATAAAATAAATAATAAAATATAAAATATAAAATAAAAACAAAATAAAATAAAATACGGGCGCCTGGGTGGCTCCGTCGGTTAAGCGTCCAGCTTCGGCTCAGGTCACGATCTCGCAGTTCGTGGATTCCAGCCCCGCGTCGGGCTCTGTGCTGACAACTGGGAGCCTGGAGCCTGCTTCCGATTCTGTGTCTCCCTCTCCCTCTGCCCCTCCCTGCTCACGCTCTGTCTCTCTTGCTCTTAAAAATAAATACATATTAAAAAAAATAATAAAGCCAATAAAATGAAACGAACCAAGTACCGATTTCCACTTCAATTACTCTAACTCCTCCACGTCTTTGAAGCACAGTAACCCTGGACTTGTACTGCTTGTGTTATCGCGGTAAATGGGTCGAGGGTGCAGGACGCCCTGCCGTGCACACAAACTCTCCAACTGTCGCCTTTTCCGCGGGTGGCGCACTGACCTGTATTACTTGCGTTTCTAGCAGCCTCCAAGGCGTCTGAGGGAACAGCATCTGGAAAACTGAGACAGCGTGTGCAGTAAGTATCGCTGGCAAGGAGCTTCCGGAGACAGACAGCACAGGGCACTCTCTTAGTTAACGCAGGGAGAGGGACCTCCGCAAGGACAGAGCACAGCTACGGACGCAAAGGTGCTATCCACGAGGTGCTTTCCTGCTCTCAAAAAAAAATCCTACCATCTAACCCCCCCCCCCCCCCCCCACCCCAGCCCCGACCTCCACACCACACCCCCGCGGCTCTGATTTCCAGCCCTGGCCGAAGCGTCTTAGTTTACGCTTCTCCAGTTCCTTTCCCCCAAACTCTGCGGCCCACCCTCAAACCGACCCCGCGAGCCAACCAGCATCCCGCTACAGCTTGGTCAGCCGCTAAGGGGGTCAGAGGAGAGCTGCCTTACCGGGTTTCTGGGACACGGTGCCCTCAGTGGCTCTGTGAGCCGGCCACAGAACGTCTCCAGAAACAATGGAACTTCCCCAAAATAGGTGCGACAGGTGTCAGAGACGTCTGGACACAGCTCCCTTACCAAAATCAAACCACATCAAACACCACACCAGACCTTCAGAACAAGCCACGTAACAAAACTCTTCACTTGAACACCAGGGGGCGTGCGATGTGAGGAAGGCGGCCAGGACTTCACCTGGGAGGCGCGAAGGCCCAGAGAGCAAAACGGCCACTTCCCACAAAAGGTGTCCCAGGATCAGTATTTGAGACACTTCCCACGTGTGAAGCAAGTTTTCATGGGCTCAAATGCAGGGGGGGAAAGGAGCCATCAGCCAGAGCTGCCGCTGGTGCTCACGGACGGGCAGCCTGGCTCGTGTTCATCAACCAAAACAGAAATCCCAACAAAGTCCGTCTTGGCTTACCTGTTATCTGCCATCTGAAGGCTGTGACCTCCTACGAATTGAAAAAGAGTTGTAACAATTAACATCAAATATTCACAGAGAACCTTCCGCCAGTGTGCCCATCGGAGCGGCCGTCTGTGGGGGCGAGGGTCTACCAGGAGGGAACTTTCTGGGCTGATGGAAATGTTGTAGATCGTGAATGGGGTGTCGGTTTCTTTGGTTTCTTGGACACATACAGTTGTCAAACTCATCAAATCATACACTAAGGACCTGTCAATTTCAGCGTAGGCACATTCTACTCACAAAAAAATGTTTTCGGTGCTACAATGACCAGACTTCAGAGTAAGAGTAATCAATCCTCATTTGCCTTTTCTCTATAATAAGCTTTAACAACAAGGACATGTGTTGATGCTAAGCCAATTATTTTGGAACCAGTCAAAGCATTTGCTGGTGTTTATACTGTCTCGCACACTCTGAATCACAGGATGACTTTTAAACTTTATTTTGTATGTTCCCTTACTCCCACACTAAACATGGCAGTGTCTGTGCAAAAGCGTGATATCACAGTCTCAGTCCAATCCCACTCTCAGAAGACACATATGAAAAGGGTTACCTTCAAATCAGGTCAATTTCTACCTCTAAATATTAAACTTAGGTTCCAGGACGTTTATGCCTTAAAAAGAACTCAATAAAATTTCAAAACCCTATCTAAATGCACAGCTAAAGAGAGGTGGTGACGTTCCTTAATCTCAGACACAGTAAACACACTTCAGAGCCTCTCCCTCTCCCTCCTCCCCATACCCCCCCCCCCCCCCCCCGCCGCCGCCTCTTCCTCCTCCCCCTCCCTCCGAACCAGGGCAGCAACCTGTCAACGGCCAGGCCCGTCAACGTCTTATTCTCAGGTACTAGAGCAAAGCCCGAGCCCCTCAGTCACAATGCTTCAAACAAAACAGCAACTGAACACTTCGTACTGAAGAAAAATAGCCGGAATTTATGATCTGCAAGCGTTTTGTATTGAACTCAACTGCGTTTTCTCAGGTGATTTTGTTTTTGCGGATGCAAAGCAGAAGGAAGAGAATTCAACAGGTGCCCCGGGGGCGGGCCACAACGGCCCTCCGCCTCACAGCCCCCACATTAGTGACTTTTAAAGACCTTTCCTGGTCCCCACCACCTTCTGTGGAGTCCAGTCACCCCACAATAATGTGAATCCCTGCCCTTCCTAGCCGCCCACTGCGACCCTGCGTCCCAGCCCCGCCCCCCCGCAGCTCGCTAGGTGCACGTGGCGGCCGGCGCAGGGCCCCGAGCTTCCGTTCCGCGAGCGCAGACCTCGGGACAGGGGAGACTGCAACGTGACAGCTGATGCCAGACCCTAAGAGCTGAGGCGCCCGCCTAGCAGGTGCCAGCCGTGGAGTCCTGACGGTTCTCCCTACGACACGCCTTCGCTAACGTCTGTCCGAACGCGGTCATCTGTGCGGCTGCCCGGGGCCCCCGTTCTTTATTTCCACGCCAACAGCAGGATTTCTGGGTTGAACGGTACGAACGGACGCCCGCACCTCCTGCCAACCTCGCTCCCCGCGGGCACCCACCGCAGCGTGGCTCCGTGTGGCGGTGTCTCCGCCAGCACCCCGGAGGCCACATGCGTGCTGAGTGCCGGGAGGGGCCTGCTCTCCAGAAGCAGCGGCACCGCCAGCCCAGCGGACGGGCTCCAGCCCCGACCCCGAGTCGGTAGCTGCCCATCAAACCGCACACCTGGTCCCAACGCCTCGTGTAGTGGCGACAGGCACTTCCCTACAGTTTACGCCCGACGCCAACTCTGCCAGGGAGCGAACACCCCCAGTGGGCAGGGGACGACACTGAGGCTGGGAAGGCGAACCGCCTGACCGAGGTCCCCCGGCTGGGACGATGCGGACTCGGGTCTGTCAACCTAAAAGAAAGGAGACAAGCCGAGGCAAGTTCCAAAACCAGAAAGAGAGCCTCCTGGGGAAAAGCAGAGGAGCTGTAATTCGAGAGCTAGGGGTGAGTCCACCGGAGGTCTGGGGCGCCCGCTTTTACGGGCAGAGGACAAAGAGGAAAAGCGAGTCGGGAGCCATGCAGCAAGCCGGACGGCTCACAGACGGGGAGAGATTCCTGGTGGACACTCACTGGTGGGAGGCCATTTCCACGTTCTGGAAATGAAGCGTTTATAGGAAGTCAGCCTGACAGTCCTCGGGTCCGTCTTCCTGAGGGCGCACGTGTGAGACTCCCCACCCGACACCTTCGCTCCCATCGAAGGACACGATCCTGCCGGGCGTCCCCGTGGTCGGCCTCTGCCACAGAAGGCAGCGCCGGTCAACTGGTCTGTACGGGGGTCTTGCTCAGAGCTGTCCTTAGCTGTGAGTGGACGGTGCCCGTCAGAACCCAGGAAGACCGTCCCCAGATGTTTGTCCTCACAGCAGGGACGCGGCCAGAGGGCGTCAGGCCACATGTGAACAAAAAAGTCACGAAATGGGGGATCTCAGCCACGTTCCTCCCAGTGGAGCTTCAGGCTAAGTCCTGGGAAGGAAGAGAACTCTAGTTTGTACACACGTCTAGGAGGAAGGCCCCTGCCTGATACGAGGCAGCACAAACTTCAGCGAGAGGGTTAAACCCAGGGCCCGAAGTCCAATTATGGCTACTGGCTGGAGAAACTCCTCAGCCGGTTTCCCTCGCTGCCCGTGATTTAGGAAGCTGAAAACGTCCCAGGTCTCTAAGGCCTGGCTTATTCCAGTTCACAGTTTGATATTACATTTCATTATTTTTTATTTTTTTTATTTAAAAAAAAAAAATTTTTTTTTAATGTTTATTTTTGAGACAGAGACAGAGCATGAACGGAGGAGGGCCAGAGAGAGAGGGAGACACAGAATCCGAAGCAGGCTCCAGGCTCCGAGCCGTCAGCACAGAGCCCGACGCGGGGCTTGAACTCACGGACCGCGAGATCGTGACCTGGGCTGAAGTCGGACGCTTAACCGACTGAGCCACCCAGGCACCCCTACATTTCATTATTTTTAGTTCTTCAGTTATTCTCTCCATTTGTTAACATACAAACAGCATTCTTCCCCAAACAGGGCACCGGTTCCTCCCTGCTACTACGGGAGACGGCTCAGGACTACCTTCTGCGACTGTCTGTCTGGGTCCGTTGATGTTCAGAAGCACTCAAAGGAGCAGTAAAGGTAGAACCACAGATTCTGAGTTGCCTTTGTAAACTCTGCTACTCCAACCCAAGGGAAAGGCTCAGGCAAAGGCATATCCAAATCCCTCTCTATCCACTATTGGGCTATTTGTGGGCAACCACCCAAAACTGTATCCCCTGTTACCATGTGCTCTTTCAAGACAGTAGGAGAGAGAGAGAGAAGAAAAAAAAAAGACAGGAGAAAGAACCCAGACTGGATACGGGAGTGGCGGGCGGAGGGGTGTTCCCGCCTTCGGCATCAGGAACGGGGGCAATGACACCACAGCATCCTTTCCAGGAGGAGCGTGGAATGTATGTTTCTGCCACATAGAAAACAATAACTAGTGTTTTCTCAAGACAGGGCCTTAGGGGGACCCTTTTGCTAGATTAGTTTTTTTCCCCAGGATGAGACAGACCTCGTGATTAAAAACATACTCACTCACACTAACAGGTGACAACTGGTTAGCACCGTGGAGACGGTTATAGGAATGTCTTAAGCTTCGATATACGTGGGTTACCAGGTGAGTATGACGGCTGCAAGGGGAGGTGGTGACGGAGGTCTGGGGATCTCCCAGGGAGAAGGCATGCTGAATGAAGTTCCCACCAAAAGGAGACCAGTCAGCTTCCCATTCCCAGTGCCCTTATCATTTTCGACACCCCACCAGAGACACACCGATAGAGAAGACCTTGGCGTCTTCTAGATTCCAGTGGGGAATGTACTCCCAGTCTTCTGGGTCACGCACCACTGTATAGTTACAAGTCTACTGGGAGGCGGCCTCAAGTTTTGCCAGTCCCATTACTGTTTGCGAAAGAGAGAAAAGACCTTGGGTAAACGCACGGACTTGAGTAAAGGGTATCCCTTTATGGGTGAGGAGCACCGAACGGAATGTCGTAACGGCTGGTGCCAATTTGCCAGAAGGGAGAATACGTACAGCTCCGAAAGTACCAGAAGAAAACCCCGTATCTCTGCTAGAAAGCTCTTGCCATCCTTCTAAGGAAAATGGCCAGACCACCCATTCAGGTTTATCCCCAGTGTTAACTCCGGTGCAAATCCAACCATCAGAGGGTTGGTGGGATCAAAGAGTTTTTGTAAGGTGAGAAACAAGGAACGTGCTACAGGCAAAGGAGGGGGCGGCGAGTAGGCCGGCGAAAGGACAACTACAACTTGAAGCAGGATTCGGTTGCTGAATGATACCGAATACCATGAAAGGGGAGGCTCCACAGGCCGGGCCCGAGCGTCTGGGGTAGGTTGTCTTCTCCCAGTGTCATGTGCTTCAGTCCTCGAAAACTTTTAGCTTTAAGTCACCAGATGGGGTGCAGGTCCGCTCACGCTTTTTTAGACGGCACGTGTGACCCCAGGAGTCTGTCTCCTGGAACCTGGTGGCACAGGGGTCCGTCGGTACCACCTGGTAGGCGCCCTTCCAATGAGGCTGGAGTGAATCTTTACGGAGATGCTGTTTCTAGCAGATGAATTCGCCTGGCTGTACGGTGTGACGTCTTTTGTCTCTAGGGAGCTTGCTGTGGAAAGATCGTTCTACCACAGACACGACGATTCCCGGTGGATTTAATTAGACCCTTACAAAACCAAAATATGTGCCCTTTCTTTAGCTGTGGGTCAAAGGAAGCAGAAGCTAAATACATGGTCTGTCCTGTGATTATTTCAAAAGGTGAGAGTTTATGAATACTGGACGGAGCAGATCTGAGATTTAGAAGACCCAGGAGCAGTACTTTGGGCCAAGGTATTTGGAGGCTTCAACTAAGTTAGCAACCTGGATCGTTATTCTTCTATACGTTGGACCAGTCCTGAAGTCTGAGGATAAACACAGCGAAAATGTTGTAGAATTGGCCAGATGGCACAGACTTGTCCAAGTACTTGTCAAGCGAAGTGGGTCCCCTGGCCACCATGGTGCTCCCCAAGCGGGAATAATGTTTGGCAAAAGGACTTTAGCCACAGAAGAGGCAGTCGTTTTTCCACGTGGAAATGCTTCAATCCAACGTGAAAAGACGGGAACTATCGTTAGAAAATGTCTGTGTCCGTGAGGTGGGGCAAACGTATGAAATTCACCTCCCAGGGCTCGAATGGTCCAGCGGGAAAATCACAACTTCCCGGGGCGGGGCAAACAGGCTTCCCTGGGCTATACTCAGGGTCAGGTGGAAGCAAGACAGCACTTTTTATGGCCCTGCTGATGTTTCCCACCAATACCGATCCACAGAAGTTACCATTTCTCAGGGAACCAATGGTTTAACTCAGGCACAGGGGGCAAAAAGGAAAACTTCAGACTTTCTAGCAGGATCAGCTTATTATTGGGTCCAAACCAGAGTCCCTTCTCTCTGTGGTACCAACAGCCTTTAGATTTCCAACCCTGCTTTTCCCTTTCAGAGGCCGGCTGTTGCACTTCCCTGCCTCACACCTGAGGTCCCCGCTGGGGGGTCGTCTTCTGTGCCACGACAGAGGTTTGGTCAGCGGAGCTCGTAAGGGTGGCATTTCTCACAGGGGTATCGGTGAGGCAGACTCCTTTGGCTTCCGGGGGATCAGACTTGCAACACGTAGCAACAGCTGGAGCTGCTGGTGGCATTATGGCGGCCAACAGATTCTGGACACAAGAGCCATTCTTGTTTTTAAGTTTACATCCAAGTTAGTTAGCATCTAGCGCAATAATGATTTCAGGAGTAGAATCCAGTGATTCACCCCCTACGTATAACACTCAGTGCTCATCCCAACAAGTATCGTCCTTAATGCCCCTTGCCCATTTAGCCCATCCCCCCAACCACAACCCCTCCAGCAACCCTCAGGTTGTTCTCTATACTAAGAGTCTCTTTTGTTTTGTCCCTTTTTATTTTTTTTAACCTTTTTTTTTTTTTTTTTTTTTTTTTAATTCCTGGGAAGCTTTGAGGGGGTGGGAGAAGTAGGGGCAAAGGTGGGGATGGTTGGGGACAGGAGCAGCCACTGTGGCTCTCTTGCTTTCTCCATGTGCTCAGTGCCCCCAGAAAATCTCACACTGGGCACTGGGGCCTGCCTTCTCCTCCCTGAAACCCTCTCCAACTCCTGAAAGAGCCAGGAAAACAGTGGCTGGGACAGTAGCTCTTTTAAGCAAGACTGAGATTATTAGCAGACTCCCCTGCTATCTCCTACTATATGCAAGGTGGGCATACTGAGCGGTGGTTAAGAACTGCTATATTTTAAGACCGGGCCTGTTTTGTCCCCTTTTAATGTTATTTTTGTTTCCCTTCCCCTATGGTCATCTGTTTTGTACCTTAAATTCCACATATGAGTGAAGTCACAGGACACCTGTCACTCTCTAATTTCGCTTACCATAACACCCTTTAGTTCCATCCACATTGTTGCACATGGCAGGATTTCATTCTTTCTGATTGCCGAGTAATAATACTCCGTTGTGTGTGTGTGTGTGTGTATATATATATATATATATATATACACACACCACATCTTCTTTATTCCTTCATCCGTCGATGGACATTTGGGCTCTTTCCGTACTTTGGCTGTTGTCGATAGCGCTGCTATAAACATTGGGGTGCATGTGTCCCTTCGAAACAGCACACCTGTATCCTGTGGATAAATGCCTAGTAGTGCAATTGCTGGGTCATAGGGTAGTTCTATTTCTAGTTTTTTGAGGAACCTCCACACTGTTTTCCAGAGTGGCTGCACCAGCTTGCATTCCCACCAACAAGGCAAACGAGATCCTCTTTCTCCGCATCCTCGCCAACATCTGTTGTTGCCTGAGTCGTTAGTGTTAGCCATTCTGACAGGTGTGAGGTGGTATCGCATTGTGGTTTTGATTTGTCTTTCCCTGATGATGAGTGACGTGGAGCATTTTTTCATGTATCGGTTGGCCATCTGGATGTCTTCTCTGGAGAAGTGTCTGTTCGTGTCTTTTGCCCATTTCTTCACCGGAATAAGAGCCATTCTTTACCTCCACTGGAAGTGAGGAAGCCCTGTTGTTTCCCTACCATTCCAAGGTCATGGGCCACCCCAAAGGCATGTTGGATGTCAGTATCCATGTTTGCTGTCTTGCTTTCGGCTATAATGCATGCTCAAGTGAAGGCATGTGATTCAGCTTGTTTAGCTCCAGAAGCCAAAGGCAGAGGTGCAGACTTACCAACCTCAAAATTGTGATCACGTGCCCCACACAGAAGTGTCATCACACACCCAGCACAGAATACAGCATGTTCACAGCTTAGGTAAGAGTCATCAGTTAGCCGGGAAAGATCAATGTTTGTCAAAGGGGCTTCCTGGAACACCTCACAAGGGGTCAACAGCTGATCCGTCCAAGTCAGAGAGTCATGGGGAATTTCATCAGGGGAGGAGGGAGAAGGGAAGGCAGGGTTGAGATGGTTCCAGTAAGCAAGAGTGACATGAGGGGCGGTTAGTAAGAGGGTCTCACAGGAGGGAAGAGCTCGCTGCAAGGCACTGAGCACGGTATGAACCCAAGAGAGCCTCAATAGCCCTGAAGCATAAAGAGTGGAGGAAGACGCCGACTACCTCTGCAGTAGCCTTTAGTATGAATGGTGGCAGCAGAGCTCTGAGGCCGCGGGGACGTCCTCAGGCAGTGGATCGAACTGTTGGCTACAGGAGCCTAGGAGTCTGGGACAACTCTGCATTTTTGGTAAGTAGTCTAAGAGTATCCCCTTCCTTCTCATATACAAAAAGGAAAAAGGGCAGCTGGTAATTTAGGTGTCCAAGGGTAGGCGGACTTACCAGCTTCCTTCAAAATCCTAAAGAAGTCACTTTGGTCATCCCAAACAACGGGATCAGGTTTGGTGTTCTCGAGTGTGGCATAAAGGGGCCATTAAGAAGTCTGGAATCCCGGCGCCCTGGGTGGCTCAGTTGGTTAAGTGCGTGACTTCAGCTCAGGTCACGACCTCAGGGTTCAGGAGTTCGAGCCCCACATTGGGCTCTCTACGGTCAGCTTCAAATCCTTTGTCTCTCCCTCTGTCTCCACCCCACCCCCACTCTCTCTTTCTCAAAAATAATAAACCTCAACCGAGAAAAAAGAAGTCTGGAATCCAGTGGCAGCCAACAGTGTATGGATCAGAGACAACAGGGTGAAGGGATTAGTGTTTACTGTCTTAACGTGCCGGGCCAATCTCCATCCTTGGCCAGAGGGGTTTTTTACGGGTACGATAGGGATATTACAAGCACTAGTACGAAGGATAACGAATTCTTATAATCTATGATAAGCCTTATACCCTGATAAGGCCTTTTATTTTTTTTAATGTTTATCTTTGAGAGAGAGAATGCACGAGCAGGGGAAGGGCAGAGACAGAGAGGAAGATACAGAATTCGAAGTAGGATCCAGGCTCTGAACTGTCAGCACAGAGCCCGACGCAGGCCTCAAACCCACGAACTGCAAGATCACGACCTGAGCCGAAGTCAGACGCTTAACCAACTGAGCTACCCCAGGTGCTCCAGGCCCCTTACTATTTATAGGATGTTGATTTATTCTTGGAAGAAGTTTTGAGAGATCAATCTGGATTATTAAAGGGAGGAGCATTATGAATTCTGCCTCTGTCTGTTGAGGGCTTTGCCCAAAGAGTGGGGGTACCAGGGGATGGAGACCAAAGTTTGGTCATCTTTGGTTTGTAGACTGCAATAAAGAGCGCTGAAATTTTCCTGAGTACTGGATTTGACCTCAAGGAATATTTCCGCTTTGGGAAAGGAACAAAAAAGGCAATGTGTATCTCCGGGAAAGCTCATCCTAGATCAATGTGCGGGAGCTAAATCACTGAGAAGAAATGGTTGGTTGTCTTGCAAAGGTCCCAGACGAAAGGATACGGGCTAAGAAACAGGAACGTATGGTACTTCATCTGCGAGCCCCGCTGTCGGAACATACGTATTATATAAAGAAGGGACACTTTAATTTGGGGTTGAGCACTGACAGGGTGGTTCCTGTGTTAACTGCTCCAGTGAGAAAAGTGGTCCCCAATCTGGAAGCAGTCTTCCCATCCTATTTAGTCTCCCTCCCACAGGGCTGGGGAATAATCCCCATGTGTCCTCAGAGTCCCATCACTGGGGTGGCTTTGGCCATTGCTCCTTGGGGGGCTTCAACTGTTTGGATTTCAATTTAGAGCAACCCTTTTTCCAGTGGGCAGACTGTCTGCAACGCTAACGTGACCCTGCAGGTCACACCCGCTGCGGAGCCTCCACGCCCGTCCCATACCGGCTGTTTTGATCAACGGTGTTAAGTCCTTACTTAGTCCCATTTACAAACATGGAGTCAGAGCTCATCCGGGTGGACTCAACATCTATGGGAAGCTTGGAATTTCCTTGAAAACAACTTGGAGTCACGGACAGTCACGTAACAGCCATGGACGGATTCAGCTGGCTTCTGGGTGCATGCCTGAATCTCCGTCTAGTCCACGGGCTAGCCCCACAGATGACTTCGTGTAGCCTCGTGGTTATACACTACAAGCTTGGTCATGTGAAAGGGCTGGCGGCTGGTCTAGTTTAAACCCTAGAGACCGTTCAGGGGGTTTCCAACTAGCAGCATTCATCCAGCGCTGGGCTTGACCTTCTCCAAGAGGCATGTCAACTAACGGACAGAGACCACAGCCCAGATTGGTGAATTCCACAAATCTACAAAGATCCTCAGTTACCTTGGGAAAGACCTTAATTATAGCCCTAAGCTCAGCTTTTTATCCACGGGGTACAGGAAATTTGGGGTGGTTTAACAGCATCCTCACAAAGTCAGTTTTGAAAGGAAAGGTTTTAATGGGTTAGGATGGTGAGGTTTCAGTGACAGGAAAGAAAGTTCAGATAGAGGGGAAGGGTGATGAGGCAAAGAGGGATGTGTAAGGAGGTGGGGCAGTGGGGGGGGGGGGGGGGTGGTGTAGGAGGGAACTTTGGCCAGCACCAAGAAAGAAGCCTCTAACACTTTATTTTTATCCACCTTTAGTTGTTTATTTGCTTCAGTCACTTTGGAAACAATATTTTGTAAAGGTGCAATTTTAGAATCCTGAACACGTTTAGAAACCTCCAGATACCAACGAAAATAACTATCCCACTTGAACTGTTTTAATTTTCTAACTCGGTTGGGAGAAAAACAAGTCTGAAGAGATGAAAGGTTTCCCAGAATGATGGTCAGGGCTCCAAGTTACCTTTCCTAGCAAGACTGGTCCATATTGTCAACACAGGGTATGAGGAAGGACCATCATCTTTTAACGAAAAACTGGCCAGGGTTCCTGAAAGGGGGCCACTCTTAGACCATTTAGATGACTGGGATCCCATGATCAGATTAAGAACAAGAGTACGACAAATCCCGAACAAAGTCTGAGAGTTCAACCAAAACAAGGGAGCCTGATATTGGGGAAGACTCACCAAACGGAAAGTTATGGTGACTCCGTAGAAGCAAAGAGCACAAAAGGCTCAAATGTGAGTACCTCGCTCGATCCCAGGAGTCACAGTGCCCCCGCAGCTGGCACCTTCAGATCCCACTTCTGACACCATGCAATGTGAACCTAAAAGAGAGGAGGACAAGCTCAAGACACCAGACACTGAGTGTATTCGGGAATAGCAAAGGAGCTGCAATTTGGGACACGCAGACCGCAGCGAGCTACAGAGGGGTCCACTAAAGGTTTAGGGCAGGCTGCTTTCGTGGGCAGAGTACAAAAGGGGACATTTGAGAGATTCTTGCCAGACACTCATTAGTTGTTGAATGAGTTCTGATCTTCTGTAAATCAAGAGTTTGTGGGAAATCAGTCTGTCTTTAAGTCTGATTTTTCTGAGACCGTGTATGTGAGATTCTCCAATTCATTTCCTTTGGTTCTGTCTTAGATTAGAATCTTTGCACGTTTGAAATTGAGACCCTGGTGAACTTTCCCTACCACCACTGACCACTTCACTTCCGGCTGCCATTTCCACCTGCGCAGCTCAAGATCACCGTTGCTGCTGCTGGAAGAGTGGCCAATCAACAGCTAGCTCAAGTCAGTCAGAATCCGCGGTGCAGCAGCATTCCCGAGAAACACGCAGCCCAGAAATGGGAAAGTAAAAACACTCCTCGATGGTGCTCACTATGTGGCCCCAGGGCCCTAAACAGCGTCCGGCACGAGACATAACTGTGGAGTGATTATATGCCTTCTTGAGAACACAGGCCAAAGAGCTTCATACACCACTTCAAATTAACGGATTCCTGGGATACAATGATCCACTTTATTTTCAATTATGTGAGGCCATGTGCTATTTAATACTATTTTTGGTGACACGATGACAAAGCAGTTATGTTAAACCCGACACAACACTTGTGCACGCATGCGCACGCACACACACACATACACACACACACACACACGGCTAAATCAAGGACAGAATAACAAAAAGATGAGTTCAAACAATGGGAAAGAAACTATTTTGAGAACTAAACACCAATAAAGCCAGAACTCAGCATCTAGAACGAAGACACACAGTAACCTGGTTCTGAACCCTAATCTCTACTGCCTCCTAGCTGTGTAAGCTCGGTTTCGACACCCACAGCCTAGACAGTGCTGACTGAGAGGCTGTCGAGAGGACACAATTATGTGCATGTGCAACACCCAGTGTGTGACCCATTAAGGTCTCCCTCAGCGTTTACAACTGCAACGTGCTTACAGATCACTCTATTGCTTGATTGGAGACCAACAAATCAAGTCATTCTCAACATTTTCCCCTTCACATAAGGAAAAAGAATCTAGAGTTGGTGACATAAATGAACTAGAGTTCCACTTGTCAGTCTTCATTGCCATAAATGATTTACTTTTGTTTAGCAATCCCAACTAGCTAAAATACAAAGTCACGGGATGCCTGCGTGGCTCAGTCGGTTAAGTGTCCGACTTCGGATCAGGTCGTGATCTCACAGTTCGTGGGTTCAAGCTCCACATTGGGTTCTATACTGACAGCCTGGAGCCTGCTTCGGATTCCGTGTATCCCTCTCTCCGTCCCTTCCCCTGCATGTGCTCTGTCTCTCTCACTCAAAAATAAACTTAAAAATGCTTATTTAAAACAAAAATACAAAGTCACAAGGACTACCAAATTTGCAGGTTTGAGAAATATTCATTTGTTTTAAATGTTGGTACGCTTAGCTTAACATCAAAATCACGGTCTTAAGCCTCATCTGGAGAACCTTCAACCTCATTTGAAGGTTCTCCTAAGTCTATAAGGCAATCATATTAAAATACAAATGGATCCCCAGGCAAAAGAATATTCTAAAATTTCAAAAGAATACAGCAGTTCAGATCTAGGGCTAAAAACTTTAACTGAGTCTAAGATTCTAAATCTGGATTGGGGGCGCCTGGGTGGCTCAGTCGGTTGGGCGTCCGACTTCGGCTCAGGTCACAATCTCACGGTCCGTGAGTTCGAGCCCTGCGTCGGGCTTTGGGTTGATGGCTCGGAGCCTGGAGCCTGCTTCCGATTCTGTGTCTCCCTCTCTCTCTGCCCCTCCCCCGTTCATGCTCTGTCTCTCTCTGTCTCAACAATAAATAAACGTTTAAAAAAAAAAATTTAAAAAAAAAGTAAATCTGGATTGGCGTGCAAATTTCTATGACTATACAAATAATGCTTTGCTTTTACTTATGTAAGATACCTCACAACCCTATTAACGGATTTTTACCCCAAACAAAAAAATTGTTTTCACGGGGAAAAAATTCTTAGTTTTTGCGGCAAATTATCCACTATAACTAAATTCCTATTTTTTTAAAAAAAATTTTAACAGGGATGTATTGTTCGGCCCCCTCTCAATTATTCTTTATTTCTCATTAGAATGAGAACTCATAGTATGAAGGAAAGTGGGCTTTTTTTTTTAATGTTTATTTTTAATCACCTATTTTGAGAGAGAGAGTGCAAGCAAGGGTGGAGCAGAGAGACAGGGAGAGAGAGAATTCCAATCAGGCTCCGTGGTGTTGGTGCAGAGACCAACACGAGGCTCAGTCCCAAGAGCTGAGACATCATGACTTGGGCTGATATCGAGAGTTGGACACTTAACTGGCTGAGCCACCCAGGCGCCCCAAATTCCTAATTTTAAAACACTTAGTCTATAGCTAGAGTAATCGTATAACTTCAAAGTGGGTCACTTTTGAGAGACAAAGGAGTAAACTGGGGAATACGGTCACCCTTCACATAACCAAAATTTCTATACGTAATCTATCTTAAATCAAGTCAAAGATCCTCAGTGTCTTCCCGTGAAATAACCGAATGACGAAAATTAAGTCAAATGTAACCAAACGCTTCTGTAAGACTTCAGAATTTCACTGTAGCCTGTAATTCTTATTAATCTCACAGTTCACATAAGCGTAAGGGATGGTGATCCTACCCTGTCAACCTAAGATGGAGTCCAATCAGCCCCCAGGTACAAGTCCAGGTCCTCCAGAGTACCAACCAGATCATGTTCTGGCTTGAGACTCCATCAGAAAGGACAAAGGAATCGTCTCTCTAAGAAGGAGGCAGGATACCCCCGCAAGAAATGCCTAGGTCTCCACCCCCTAAGCCCTGGCATAGTCCGGACCTCATTTACGTTGCCCTGATTTTTTTAATCCAGTCTGTCATTACATTCCTCACCATCAGAAGGTAACGGTGTTGGATTCAATATGCAAGCAGGTAAACTGAAAACACGCCTGAAATAAACAACCAAATTAACTTCTGTAAGTTTCCCAATAGAAAACATCCTTGTTAACTTAACATACCCTGCACTTAGGCTTGTAGTCTTAGCCAAAGAGAAAGAGAGAGAAAGAGAAAGAGAGAGAGAGAGAGAGAGAGAGAAAGGTGTGCCCAGGTCCTAAACTCATAAAGGTAGTCTTGAAATTGGGTTCAAACTGATTTCAATCATACATAATGATTGATAATCTAATATATATGTTCTTCCTTTCCCTTTGGGCATTTATAAAAACTTTTATTTTTATTTATTTTTTTAAATTTATTTTTGCCAGAGAAAGAGACAAAGCGTGAGCAGGGAAGGGGCAGAGAGAGACAGAAACACAGAATCTGAAGCAGGCTCCAGGCTCCGAGCTGTCAGCATGGAGCCCAACGCCGGGCTCGAACGCGTGAGCCACAAGATCATGTCCTGAGCCGAAGTCGGACGCTTAACCGACTGAGCCACCCAGGCACCCCTATAAAACTTTTTAATTACAAAATCATCTGTATAGGTTTACAGATGAACTAAGACTGGCAAACAGTTAATTACTGCAGCTGTGGGTTAGATCTGGGGGTCATTATGTTTGCAGGCGTTTGAGACTTTTTCTTTTCTTTTTTTTTTTTTTAAGAATGGATAAACCATGCGTGTTTGTCTTTCCACTGAACAAGTTCCAGGAGGGCAGGGACCCGTCTACTTGCTCGATGCGCCAGTCCCCGGAGCCAGCGGCCAAGCAGTCTCCGCTTCACTCGCTCACCGCCGTGCCACCTGTGCACGCAGCACGGCATCCGGGACTCGGAGGAGAGTCTGGGCACAGGAAGTGATGTCTGCTGATGAGATCTAACTGCCACCAGACAACAGCGGACCATCTCTTCAAAACCTTGCTAGAAAACAAGCCCTCAGTTTTCCAGAAAAGAGTAAAAAACTTCCTTCCTTTCCTTGACCAAACACTCTATTTTTACTCAGGGCCAAGCGGTTCTTTGTTACCACAGCTGCACTTTCCTCTTCTGCTCTCTCTTCTCTGTAATTCATCGGCACAGGATTAAATGAGGCAAACGTTTCAAAGTTTTCCTTAATCCAGTATTTAGAAGTCTCATCACTTTGTAAGGTCTTCTCTCTTTACCCTACTTAAAAATCACAAACCCCAAGTCCCTACTCCTTTTCTACTTTTCCTCTCAAAAGCACCTACCACCACCTAAGTTGTTTACCTGTCTCCCACTACGGAAATACATGAGGGCAAGGCCCCTCTGTTTTGGTCAGTGTGGTACCCCAGTACCTAGGACTGTGTTTAGCACCTAGAAGAGGCTCACGAGTGAATGGATGGATACAAAGCACCGAAAGCTATTTTCCTACACACACAATGTTTTATTTTTTAACGTTTATTTATTTTTGAGAGAGAGCAGGACAGAGGATCTGTGCTGACAGCAGAGAGCCTGGTGCGGGGCTTGAACTCACCAACTGTGTGATCACAACCCGAGCCGAGATAAGACGCTTAGCTGACTGAGCCACCTGGGTGCCCCCATGCACGCAAATGTTTTAATGTTTAGCGGCATTCTTATAACCTTGGTACGTAAACGTTTGAGGGGTACAGCCGATCTCTTTACCGCATGACTCATTAAAATCGCCTCATCATGGGGCGCCTGGGTGGCTCAGTCGGTTAAGCGTCCGACTTCAGCTCAGGTCACGATCTCGCGGTCCGTGGGTTCGAGCCCCGCGTCGGGCTCTGTGCTGACGGCTCAGAGCCTGGAGCCTGTTTCAGATTCTGTGTCTCCCTCTCTCTCTGCCCCTCCCGTTCATGCTCTGTCTCTCTCTGTCTCAAAAATAAATAAAACGTTAAAAAAAAAAAAAAAAAAAAAAATCGCCTCATCATGTTTGAAACAGGCTTTCTGGATAATATGAAAACGCACAGCACGTTAAAAAAAAAAAAGTCACAAACCCAGAACGGAGGCACATTTAGTTGCAACAGCTGACAGGATATGCTGGTAAGCGGAGATTTAAGGCTCCACAGTGAGTGGTCAAGATCAAAAGGTATAGGTCACAAACTGACTTCTTGTACAAGTTTTCTTACTAAAGAACACCCCTCCTGTTACTAACCACTCATGAAATTTAAAATCCAATGGCGAAGCAAAGCAGCCCCACCTTCTCTGAAGAGGGCGAGGGAGAAACCCAATGGCTGTCAAATGAAAACAAACCTATGTCATCACCATCTACTTAAAAGTCTCCCAGCAGCTGAACTCGACGTTCTTCACTACCCACTGATCAGGGTCTCGCAAGGGAGGTCAACCCCACCCCCGCCCCCCAATTCCAGTCTGCGGGAGGCAAGAACCGCCAAACCAGGAGACGTGGCCCAAAGTGAGCGAAGGCCGGATGCCAACGACCTGCCGCGGGGATTCTGCACCGACTGCCTCTCTACCACCTCCCTCCCGGTGGCGGTGGCGGAACAGCCAAGCGAGGTAAGCGCCCGCCTGTGGCTCCTCTCCCACCTAAAGTAAGCAATTCCAGACCAAACTCCCCACAAGCTCCTCACTGCCGCCCCCGGACTCAGATCTGGGCCACGGCTGGTGTCGGTTCTGAGCAGTACGATTTCACACGGCTGACAGCTCCTAGGCCTCTGGGAATTTAAATCACCCTCCTGCCCACAGACACGCCACTATTGTTCCAAAACACAGCGAAAACATTTAGGTTCTCTGACGAAAGTTTTGGCAGTTCAACATAAGCTTATTAAAGTTCTGGGGTTTTTGTTGTGTGTTCTTATTTTTGAGAAAGAGAGAGAGAGAGAGAGAGAGAGAGAGAGAGAGAGAGGGAGAGGGAGAGACAGAGGGAGAGGGAGAGAGAGAGAGAGAGAGAGAGGGAGAGAGGGGAGGGAGGGAGGGAGAGAGAGAGAGAGAGGGAGGGAGAGAGAGGGAGGGAGGAAGAGAGAGAGAGAGGGAGGGAGGGAGGGGGAGGGGGAGGGGGAGAGGCACTTAAGCAGGTTCCATGCCCAGCAAGGAGCCTGGAAAAAACGTGGGTTCGATCTCACAAATCGTGAGATCATGATCTGAGCCGAAATCAGGAGTCGAATACTTAACCAACTGGGCCACCCAGGCGCCCCAGAAAACAGTTTTAAAACATTTAAGAACTGTGGGCAATGAACAGAAAGAAAAAAAAAATCTGAAAGTAAGTAATTCTGAACTCTATTAAGCCACTTACACACTTACATTTGAGGTCACCTCTTCCTGATACTAGACGACTGTCGACCACTCAAAATTAGAAAAATATTGACGATCTCGATCCCTCCACTGGCTCGTCAGAGCTGCACACGGGAAACTGATCTGCTCTCAGCATCAAGAGGCTGTTAAAACCCTGACACACTAACTGAAATACTGTAATTAAAGACTCAAGCACAAGTTCACAGGCTGTAATGTGTTGAACACACCCCAACTCTAGCCCTTCATCTCTATAAAACTATGAGGTACCTCCTATAGATAAAAACCTCCAAACTCAAAATACCAGAGTCTGGTAATCTAAATGGCCGGCTCACAAAAATAAGAAACGCCCTTACGTACTTAGAAGACAATAACCCTAAAGCATAAGTAATCTCTCCACAATTCAGTCTGCTGACATCATCCAAACAAAAATGATTAAAGTGGCTATTACAAAGAATCGGATCTCTCCAACCAGCATCCGATATTCCTTTTGAAAAACAATGCAACATTCGCAAAGGTGTTTAGATGTTACTTTATGATACAGAGACACAGATAACCACACACGTCCTGAATCAGTATCGCTGGTAAACCAGGGGAAAAAAGGTGCAAATGATACATGTCATAACAGGTATTTAAGACAGCACCACGCTGTTGAAGTAACCCGTTTTGGATAAAGATACCTTCAGAACGATTATTTTCATCATACCAGCAAAAGAGGAGTTAAAACCCTAAATCCTAGGCCTGAATGTCCCTAAGTGAATCTGGGAAGGTTACAATCCCCATACCTACGTTATCCATGAAACGAGATCCTTTCCTCACCATAATCTTGCAACAAAGTAACTTTTGCAACAGTATCTCTACCGACCAAGAAGGTCTTAGGTACCTTCCATGGATCCTTTGAATGGAAGAAACAGGATAATTAACCTCAAAAGAGGAAAGAAAAAAAAAAATTCCTTATCCCCAAACAAGTAAAAAAGCCACTAGTAAATTGAGAAAATTCACGTTCTGAGGTTTCTCCTCCCCCCCCCCCCCCCCCGCGGCAACGCCACCTTTGCAAGTGAAGCCGCCAGACAACGTCCCACTGCACCCCCGGAACAGACACCCCTGGAGCGGCCCCCCGGCCTCCGTCCGCTTCACGCGGCACCGGCAGAGTAGTCACTGCACCAGCCATCAGTAACGGCACCAGAAATACCGCGCAGACTCTAGCCGGGGAAGCACTGGGCAATCGTCAGGACCCCAGAATTCTCGCTGGAAACCGTCAACCAGCTCAGCCCTCGGCAACGAGACTGCAGCTGGGCGCACGCGATCACCAACACCCAATGCCTCCTTCCAACTTGTCCAACCCCCTCCAGGAGCGGGAGCGGCGCGTCGAGTCAAGCTGTCACCTCGGACGGGCCGCTGGATCTGACCTCCTGGGGCCTGGAGTTCCCCCAGCAGCTCCCCGGGAGCACAGCAGCACCTACCTCCCGACCTAGCGGATTATTAGGCAATGAGTCAACACGTGCAACGAGGTCAGATGCGTCCCCGCTGTGTAGCAACAGCCGTCACCGGTCACCTAGAGGCAGCGGCACTACTGCGGGAAGCCGGCGACTCAGAGACGACTTTCTAACTTTCACGTCCGACCGCTGCGCGTTCTGCACCGCGCACACCCGCAGCGAGACTACGCAGGGGCCGCCGGGGACCCCCGCCCCGCAGGTGGCCCGCGACCTCGCGCTGCCCTCTGGCGCGGACGGTGGACCTGCGGACCGGGGGGACCTGCGGGCGCCGGCGTCTTATCGCCGCCACACGGTCCTCCGCTGGCACGGACACAGCGCGTTCCGAAAGGGAGCCCCGCGCAGTCGGGTAAAAACGCACAGACGCAGGACGAGAGGCTCGGAACTTTGCGTCCCGTCCCTGTCCCCGTCCCGAAGGGCGACTTCCCGCAGCCGCAGGCACTCCCGGCCCCGCCGCAGACACCACCCCGCCGGGCGGCCCGCGCCCCGAAAACAAAGGGGCCCCGCGGAAGCGCGCCCGCCGCTCCCCTCGGGGTCACCGCACGGGCCGCGCGGGAACAAAGAGCCTCCTGACCTTCAGGGCCGCGCCGGGGCGGGTCACCCGCGTCCGCCCGCTCCCCGCCGCCGCCCGCCCGGCCTCCCCGCCCTCCCCGCCGCCGCCGCCGCCCGCCCCGGCCTTCCCGCCGCCCCGGCCGCCGCCCCGCCCCTGCCGCCGCCGCCAGTCCACACGGCGGCCCCGGACCTCGCCCTGCCGTCCCGGCCCCTAGCGGTCCTGGCCCCGGCCACCCTCCGGCCGCCCCGGCGCGCCGTTACCCGGCCGAGCGCCTCGCGTCTGCTTCTCACGCCTCCTGCGGCTGCGGCAGTGGCGGCGGCGGTGGCCTCGCTCGCTCCAGGGGCTGCGCCGCCGTGGCCGCCAACAACCCCGCCTCCCATTGGCCGAGGCTTCTGGCCACGCCCTCCTCGAGCAAAGCGGGCTGTGGTTGGGCGGCCTCGGCGCAAGTCAACGACGCTTCGGCGCCGCCGGCGACGACCAATCAGAGGGCGTGGGGCGGGGTTCGCCACGCTGCGTCGCTCTCAGACCCGCCGGCCGTACGCAAATGAGGGCGTGTGACGTCTGTGGCGGCGCGCGTCCGCATTCCTTCCGCCTCTTTAAGGGGCGGGGGCGCGCGGAGGACGCATGGAGGGCACCTGCTGCGGCCGGTTGCCCGCCGCCGGTCCCCGGCCAGCCCCTTCCCGAGCCCGCCACCAGTTCGGCGGCCACTCCCCTCCCCCCCAGTTCGGTGCCACTTCCAACAACGCGCGCGCGGACCCCGCAGACCCCCGGCGTCCATGCCTGTCCCCTCCTCAAATCCCAGGGCTCACCCTGCCTCGGGGATTGGCACTTGGGGTTCCCTGTTTCTCACGCCTCCGCGTCCGCGCGCAACGTGGCTGTCTGTCGGGCACTGGCCGAGGCAGAGCCCACCAGCGGGAGAGGGAGCGATGCGCGCTGCCCCCGACCCCCGTCCCAGGAAGGCCCAGGGGAGCCGGCCCTGCCGCCTGGCTGGGTCCCCACCACGGGCTCCTCACATGGCAATTTGTAGAACAGCATTGACCTAACAAGAAATAAGAGGACAGTGCGCCTGGATAGCCATATGCGCAGGTCCGGGGTTCCAGAGGCTCTTCGTTAAGGGGCTACACCTGCAGTTGGGGGTCGCGTTATTTTGTCCGCTTTTTCAGAAATGGTTGTTGGGTAAGCAGTGCCTGGTCCTTGGGGGTCTGATGGAGGTGGGGCAGGTAGTGGTGCACTCTTTTCCTGGGGTCACTGAGCGGGTGGGAAGGAGCGCCAGGGGTGTCGGAAGGCTTTCTGTCTGTATCATGTTGAGAATGCTGTTTTGATTTCCTGTGGCAGCGAAGTATACGAATTGAGGTGCTCAGAAAACACAACAGGAATTATTCTCTTGTGGCTAGAAGGCAGAAATCAAGGTGTCATGGGGCTGGGCTCCCTCCGAAGGCTCCAAGGGAGGGTCCTTCTTGCCTCTTCCAGCTCTTGGGGCTGCAGCCATGTCCCGCCCTCCCCCCCCCCCCCGCCCCGCCCCGCCCAGCCCAGTCTTTGCACCTTCACATGGCCTTTCCTGTGTCCCTCTGTGTTCTCTGCACTGACTACATTAGGGCCTCATTTTAACATCTACAGAGACCCTATTTCCAAATGTCAAGTGCACAGGTACAGGGGTTAGGGGCTGAATCTCTTGGGGGCCACCATTCAGCCAGCAGCACACTCAAAGGTGCGTCCTGTCAGTCATACTGGCCAGAGGACTGTGCAATGGACAGAGCAAGAGTAAAAGGGTGGGTGGGTGTTCCTGGGTGAGACCCCTGGGGCCAGATCCGTGACCTTCCCAATTCTAGCTGGATGGTCCTGACAGAGAGCCTGTGCCTCAGTTTCCCCATCTGTCAATCACGGGCACTTGTAGAACCCGCTTCATAGAGCTAGCAGAGGGTTGGAACAACGCAGGCAAATGGCTCAAGGCGGGTGTCCACTGTTCCGATGACGCCACTCACCCTGGCCAGGGGAGGGGACTAAGTGCCTGAGGACAAGGGTGGGGGTCTTAGAGTTGGTCCCTGGGCCTGTCACCTGGGGCTCTCCTAAGAAGTGTGTCCTCCGAGCGACTTAGCCTGTACCAGGCTCCAGATGACCTCTGGTCCCGCGCAGGCCCTGGTGCTCAGACTGACCGGGAGCGGCCACCGTGGAGCCTGTATACTGAGCCACCCTTTGAGGGGCCAGAAGAGCTGGCTCCTGGGCCCACTGGTGGCCCAGACACTGCTTGGAGAAAGCAGTCCAGGTGAGGGCCGGTAGAGTCTATCTGTCCACACCTGCAGTTTTCCACACCCACTGGCCCACCCCTTGGGCCCCTTTTGGGGGGTTGTGAATGATATCAAAGTCCTCTCCATCCACATTTTCCTTGTCGGCTCCTGCCTGTCCATGAAGTCCAGCCGGACGGTCACCTCTTCTGAGAGGCTGGCCTTGAACACCCTCCCAGCTGCTGCCACCTCTCCCTGCTTTATGTCCACCAAGTTACCCATTTCCAGCGTCCCTGATGCGTGTGCACCTGATTACACGCATGCCTCCTCCCCCCCGGTCCCTCCATTAGGAGGAAGTGTCAAACGGGCTTCCAGAAAGAAGCAGTGCCCCAGCCCATACCTGAGAGCCAGTAAGAGTGGGCCAGCAAGGAAGGCCCTGTCTGCACAGTGCATTCCAGGACCTACGCATAGCTCAGGGTGGCTCTTGTCCCTAAAGATGGCATGTGAGATCCCCACGGGAGGTGAGCCCTGGGCAGGTGCACACATTCGCACGGCAGAGATCTGGAGGCGGGGGGTAACGCGTGGGGCAGGATGTACTCTGTTGTCACCTGCTAGGGAGAGTGGCAGGCAGGGCTCCAGGCTCAGAGTGACACCAAGCAACCCTGCCATCCCGAGCACTCTGCCTGGCTCTGACCAGTTCTCAGATCTCGGGCACTGGGTCTCCGGTTCCCCAGCAGAAATGGGAGGAAGAGTCCCATACGCTTGACCTCGTGGGGAGCGGCTCTTTGGAACACGCAAAACGTCCTGTGTGTCTGTTGTGAAATTAGGCAACATTCTTCACCTGCCTGCCCTGTGGCTACCTTTTGTCCCCCATTATACCCACGAATGGATTTACTTAGATGAAACATTGTCATAGTAAACGTGTTTCTCTGTTACAGAGAACAAGGTACAAGAATGGATGGTCTGGTGGTTTCCTGGGGCCTGCCACCACCAAGTGCCCTGAACTGCGTGGCTTGAACACAGACGTGTTTTCTCTCCCGGTTCTGGACAGAAGTCTGAAATCCAGGTGTGGGCAGGGCCGTGCTCCCTCCAGAGGCTCTAGGGGAGGACCCTCCCTGCCACTTCCAGCTGCTGGGGGCTCCGGGTGGCCCTGGACTCGTGGCCGGGTCACTCCTGTCGTCACGTGGCCTTCTCTCTGTGTCTGGGCCTCTCCTCTTATAAAGACACCATCCACGTTACGCTCAGGGCCCACCCGACTCCGGCGTCACCTCATCTTAATCTAACTCATTACACCTGCAAAATCTGATTTTTCCAAATAAGTTCCGTTTCGGAGTTCCGGGTGGACGTGAATTCGGGAGCGGGGGTCGGGGGGATACTACTCGACCCTGTACGTCTCTCCTGGAAAACCCGCCCTTCCCGGGCCGGCTGGCCATCTATCAGGAACGGCCCCTGCAGGGCGGTCTCCCTCTGCTTCTCAGCGGGGCAACTGCTCCTGGCCCTTGAGTTTCTGGAGCCTCCAGTCGGTGTCAGGGCTGAGGGGCTGAGGCCCAGCCCGGTGCTGGAGGGCCTGGGAGGCGGCCTGCGACTGCCCACCTCCCCTCAGGGATCTGCCCTCACCCTTCCAGTCCCTGGGCCAAGACACCCAGTCCCACCGGCCACCCAGGGACAGTGAACTCCCGGTCTCAGCGCTTCAGCTTGAAAGGGCTCCCAGCATGTGGGGGCTTGTGCCTGAAGGCACCACCCCACCCTGGACCACAGGCTTTGGGGATCCAAGAGGCTTCCCAAGAGCCCCGAAGGAATGTGGGTTCCATCTCACACCCATTTCCGGAAGGCCCCATCTCTGCCCTTGCGACGTTTTCATCGGAGCGGCCCCCCTGCCCCCATCCCAGGCCCTTGGGCTGTTCGCCTCCGGAAGAGGGTTGGCTTGGCAGTTCCTGCTCTTGCCGTGGGCCGGCCAACCCAGAAGCACCAGAGATGGTGACGAGGTGACTGCTGTTTTCAGCCACCAGGTTCTGGGGCAGTTTGGTGGCAGGAGACAACGGGAACGAGTTTGTTTCACTTTGTCTTGGGGCCTTTTCTTTCTGGTTCAATTTTGCTTGCATGTAAGATGTGTACAAGGTGGGAGGGCCCGGTGCCTCCATATCAGGGCGGCTCTCATACTCACGGAAGCACCGTGCTCCCCGCGGCTGCGGTGCCCCCGAGGAGCACCGGGTGCCCGGGGGACGGTCAGCCCCCTGAAGGACGCTGCGGCGAGGGGCACACACACATCGGCACGCGTGCGGGCGTCTCTCCGGGTTTCCCACAGCGGGGCCCCAGGCGCAAGGGCTGAGGGGGCCTACACGCGGACGTCCCCGAACTCCCCCACGGGGGCCACGGTGCCCGGTGCTGCCGTCAGTGCTGCATGAGACGGCGTCTCCCGACCTGACCACCCGGCACCGACCACCCTCGGGTCCGAGCAGGTGCCCAGCCTTGGCAGGTGTGCAGCCGAGCTGAGCCGACTCCACCCGCACCGTCCTCGACAGGGTTCTGCCGGGGATGCTCTGCCCCCCTCCCCCCGGCTGGGACCTGGCGACAAACGGCTGCCCTCCCCGCCCCACCCCCTTATCTCCGCGGCCAGCTTCGGGATCCGGGCAGCGGCCGGGGCCCGCCCTGCTGAGCCAGCCCTTCGCTGCCCCCGGAGCGCGGGACAGCGGTCGGAGCCGTGGCGGTGTGTTTGCTCAGCAGAACGAGAGGGGCCGACCGAGCGGCCTTTGTGTGGGTGTCAGCGGCCTCGCCAGTCTGAGCCTGCCTTTCTCCCGCTTAAATACCTCCAAATGCACCGGCGCGCAGAGGTCAGCCGATAGCGATCTGCAGGGGGAGAGATTTCCCGGCTGAGCTGCGCGGCCAAGTCGTGCCCTGCTGAGCAAGCACCCCGCAGCCGCTTCCGCACCAGGGCCGGGCCTGCGGGCGACAGGCGGCGGCACAGAGGACGCGCAGCCCTGCTGTCTGGAAAAGTTTATTACGGAGTCTCAGAGCCGGCGACGGCAGGTGAACACAATTCTCAATTTGGGACCCGAGAGCCACTGTAAACATCATCGAGCGTGGGGCAGTGTCACTAAGGACGCAGAGAGAAAGCCGTCAGGCCACCGACGGCTTGGTGTGAAAACTGAGTCCCCTGCTGTTTCATTTGAAGCTTCCGTTTTGAACCATTTGCAGGTACTCCTTGTGGAGCCTCTCCTGAGCTTCCAAAAGCTTCTTCAGCTTCTTGGCTTGCCCTTTGCTCAGCTCTTTGCCCTCGCTGTCATGTGTGGGCAGACCCTGGGGACGGAGGGCACGGGGGGTCACCTGCACGCACCTGACTCCCGCTCCCGGGCTCACAGACTCGCGCTAGGACGCGCCTGGGCGGGTACCCGCCACGGCGCACCAACCCCAGTCACCGAGAGGCCGGTCTGGGGCGCCCTCCTCCCGCCCGGGGGCGAGGGCCACTGTTCCCTCTGGAGGCAGCGTGGCTCAGTCCTGATGGGACCGGCCCAAGCGTAAGAACCAGTAAGGAAGACCCAAGGGTCTAGCGGCAAGGCAGCCGAGCCCCGTCGGAAGGAGGAGCCCTGGGGACAGCGCCCTCTCCTCCTGAGTCGCGTTCCCGGCCAGCTCAGGAGCGACACCTTGTCTCGGTTTAGCCAGGCCACGACTCAGTGCGGCCGCCGCCACGGCGGGGAGACTCGAGAGGCCACAGGCACTGACCCCGGATAGCGCCTCCCCCGGACTGAGCCCCAGACAGAATAGCCGCTCGCCCGAGGCTGGAGATCCCCACCATTTAGGAGCCCAACGAGGTTCTGAAAAGACAAAAACGGGCTCCTTACGTTTTCATCAAACTTGGAGTATTTGTCAGTCTCTGACAAGAACATCTCACTGGGTGAGATCTTCATCTTGGCCAGTTTCGCCGCCTGCAACACAGACCCTCCGTCACCGCAGCCGAGCCCACGAGGGGAAAGGCGTGACCTCGCATCACTCCCGCCCAGCCCCGGGTTCAGAGAGCGACAGAAGGCGGGGCGGAGCGAGTCAAAAGAGGGACAACCCAACACTGACGGAGCTTCACGGTTTTTCTACGGAACGTCGAGAAGCTCGTTCCGAACGATCACAGCAGCGGGAACCCGGGAGGGTGCCGCTGGTGGGTGCGGGCGCAGGCCAGGGTGGGCCCGGCTGGGCCCAGGGAGGCACAGAGAGCAGGGCTCGGGGTCAAAGTGTGCACTTCCTCCCAGGAGAGCCCGGGCCCCACACAGACGGCACGTGGTACCTCTTGTTCCTGTTTTTTCCTGGCGGCCCCCTCTTTCTTCTTTCTCTTCTCTTCTTCAACCTAGGGGGCAGCAGGGGCCCCATGAGCCAAGTCTGCCCCAGGGCCTCTGGGGGTGGGAGGCGGAATAAAGCAAGTGCCCGCCACCCCCCACTGCCTGGACTGTGACCTGGCCCAACCCACGGAGGGAGCGGGGAGCCCTCGTTCATTCCCCGCGGGGTGATGCCCAGGGGCCTCGAACCAGCACACGTGACAAGGTCCGGGGTGCGGCTGGCACGAAGGCAGGAGCAGAGCAGCGAGCCCGGCTGGGGGGCTCTGTCGGATGGGTGAGCGGAGAAGCATTGCGAGGGCCCAGAGGGTGGGGGGCGGGGAGGTACAGGGCAGCAGGTGCCAGGACACAGGGCCTGGGCCAGGGAAGGGGCCTGCAGGAGACAGGTGGAGGCCGGAAGCCCACCCCCACCCATAGCCTGCGTCAGCGCAGGGCCGAGGGGGGGCGGCCTGGGAGCAGGGGCGGGGAGGGGGTCCCCGGGCCCGGGTGTCGGGTGGTGCCCGTGAGGACAGGCGCAGGGCCCCAGCTGTGCCACCACCGATAGGAGGGAAGGGCAGGTGTGGGGAGTTGAGTCATGATACCGTCTTGGAATCTGGGGTTCTCAGGCGGGCGGCTGGGTAAAGGCAAGCGTGGGGCCAGAGAGAAGCGGGGCGGGGGGGGGGTCCCGGGCAGACAACCGTGGGACGGGGCGAGGTCAGGGGAGGGCCGGTGCAGCGGGCAGTGGCGCTATGGGAAGCTGCACCTGGGGCCGCGGCGAGCGCGAGCAGCAGCAGGCAGGGCCGCCCCCCTGCCGCCCTCAGCAGAGCCGCCGTCTGCCTCTGTGCCCCACGAGCACCTGCATGGGCAGAGCGCCAGCGGAGCAGAGCGGTAGGCTGACGTGTCTGCTTCCCGGCCCAGCCCGCAGGGATGGGACACAAGGCTGGGCCACGGGACGGGGCGGACACGGGAGGATCGGGGAGGCCAGCTATCGAGAACCTGCCCTGGCTCCTCGCCCTGTGAACCGCGCACCCGCCCCCCCGCTTCCTGGGCAGATGGAGGGGTGACTGGCGGGTCCCACCTCAGGGACAAAGGGGACAGCACTTCCGTAGGGCCAGGTACAGCCCAACATGTCAGCTGCACTTTACTGAAAGGGACCTATTCTCCCTCAAACCCCGGGAGGAGCTTTTTAAGAAGAGGGTCCTTCCTTAGAAGGCAGACCTTCCCGTCACTGGATCGCCCGGCGGTCACACGCAATTAGGTCTCCCCCGACACTCGCAGCCACGGGGCCTTAGCACAGGAGCTGGCACAGCACAGGGCACACGAACGCCGCGGGTCTCGCGTCCCCGTAAGCCCGCAGCGGCTCCAGCACCACTCACCCGTCTCTTCTCCTCTCTCTCCTTCAGCAAGGTCTCTCTGTCCCCCAGCTTGACCACGGTCGGCAGCCCTGAAAAGCCAAGTCTGTGAGACGGAGCCCGGCCTCCACGCCGCCCACGCGCCCCCTCGCCGCTCGCTTCAACGGCCTCAACGTTAACTGACGCGGGAAGGCCTTGCCGCTCGTGACGGAAAGCCCAGAGGTCGTAAGATAGGACAGGCCCCCTCAGTGTTTAAAATCTAATAATCTGCCAAAAGTCAAGCCCAAACCCCCACAAAGTCGGAAGACACACAGTGAAACCGGAGGACAATCCCATAGGCTGTCTCCCGAGTGACAGACAACAAGCAGGGGTGGCCGGTGGCCTAGCCGCCGAAACGCCCGTCAAACACAGGAGGTGTCCTGGACGGCCACAACCGCAAATCTACAAGGCCGGCCCCCAGGGGCCACGGGGGCACCACTCCGGGACCCCTCCTCACGTAAAACCCCAGCGTCCTCTGACCCTGTCCCAGAACTTTTTAAAAAACAGCCCCCCCCCCAGCCTCCTTCCCTCCTGCCCACCCACCACCCCCGAAGCTCCTTACGACGGGTCCCCAGAAGCAGCCAGGGGGACCCACCTTCGTGATCTTCGAGCCGCACCCCGAGCTCGGGCAGGACGTCGTCCCGCAGGGCGTCGCTGAGCTGCAGGACCTCAGGGACTATGGAAAAGACAGCAGCTCAGTCAGACCAGACACGAGGCGTGCCCAGGACGCGGCGGACGGGCGCCTTCCTGAGCGCCGCGGAGGGAGCCCAGGCCTGGGCACGAACGGGGCCGCTGCCAAGAGTGGCCACGGTCTGCGCCCTGCCCTAGGACGCCGATCAGAGGCAGGTGCTGTCTGAAGACACACACGGACTGGTCCCAGGGACTCTGAGCAGGGCAAGGTCAGGGCCGCCTGGGGGGTCTCAGTCAGTTAAGCGTCTGACTTCGGCCCAGGTCAGGATCTCACGGTTCGTGGGTTCGAGCCCCGCGTCAGGATCTGTGCTGACAGCTCGGACCCCGGAGCCTGCTTCTGATTCTGTGTCTCCCTCTCTCTGCCCCTCCCCTGCTCGTTCATTCTCTCTCTCTCTCTCTCTCTCTCTCTCTCTCTCTTAAATATTAAAACAAAACAAAACAAAACAAACAAAACAAAACACAAGAAAAAAAATAAACCACCCCAAGCACCTGGCCAACTGGGAAGGCATCCGGGAGTGCTGAGCCCCTGCAGCCCGGCACCATATTCCACACTCCAGGACCCAGGGACCCAAGGCCACCCGCACGTCCTGCAAAGGCTCCTTGCACTCTTCACATCGCAGTCAGGCCCAGGGCAGGCCCAGCGGTGACGAGTCTAGGCTCCCCCAGCTCCCCCATTTCCCCCTCGTTCTCGTGGTGAAACGTGCTCCCGTCCACACGCTCCCCCGCCCTCCACACGTCCTCGGGACTCCGCAAGATTCCAAGCCCCCACCAGCCAAGAGCCGGAAACGGGTCTGGAGGTTGGGGCGGACCCCAGAGCTGCCGGCATTCTCAGCGATGCGGGAGGCCCAGCCGAGGGGTGCGGGAGGGCCAGAGGCCTGGGGGACAGGCACAGGTGCGGGTGACCCTGCCTCGAGCACCAGCTCCACTGCGGGCACGCCGCTCCCGGCCAGGCCTCAGCCCACCCCCAGGCTTGGGCCAGAGTGATCAGAGGGCCCGGGAAGTCCAGGAGGAGGTACAGAGCCCGCCGTCCCACTGGCTTTGAAGTGACGCCCCGAAGAAAGAGCACACACACCCCGACCCAGCAGACGGGAGTGGGCAGGGGTGAGGTGGCCACCGACGTGGCCTTCAGACCTCGGTGGACGGTCCCTGCGGGTTCAGACGTTCTCAAACCTCCGTGTCAGTCTCTGTGAGTCCCAGAGGCAGAGCCAATGACCACAGGCTCGCTCCCTCCAGGCCGGGGACGGCGGCCTTTACGGCTCTGCGGCAGTGGTCACAGGGCGAGCCCGGCGGCCAGAGAGGCCCTGTTCCAGGAGGCTCAGTGCCGGGGATGAGGCGGCAGGGAGAAGCAGTCCGTCTGCCTTGGGGGAGAAGAGCACCTCGCTCAGGAGCTCCGCCGTGAGGACCTGACCTCCGTGAAGGACATTCAGCCGCAGTGACAGCCCCGCAGGTCGGCCGGTACCTGGGACCAGCCGCCTGCCAGGCGGGGCCGACGTTCACGTCTGTGAAGCGGGCACGTGCTGCCATCCCTGAGAGCTCACAGGGTCTGGTGGCGCCGGGACACTCTGTCGTTCACAGCCAGGTCCCAGACCGGATCGGCTCACGCTCCCAGAAGGCCGCCTGGCCCAGCCGCCACGCCCACCAAGTCCCGGGCTGGCCCAGCCCGCACCTGCGGAAATCAGCGCGGGAGCTGGGCTGTTACGGGCACGTCTGTCTCGGAAAGGTCTAACGGTCACAGACCACAGAACGAGGGTCTTCCGGTGTCGGGACAGGCGTGCCGGGGCCCGGCCTCGTCTCGCGGATGCACCGCGGCCGGCGTCTGCCGAGTCCGCCGCCCTCCCCCGGCACCCGCCGGCACCCTGGGGCCCAAGTGGTTCTGCGTGCCCTGGCCGCACCCCCGTGAGAGCACCTGTGCGGGAAACCGCGTGCCGCCCCCCACCCCTGCCCCTGCCCCCGTGCCGGCCCGGCGTGCCCACACCCTGCACTCGCACTCCGCCTCGTCCCTCTCTGCCGCCCTGACCCTGGCCCACGGGCTCGCGCACCGCCAAAAGGACAGGTGACGCACGGGCGGCGGTTCTGTGGTCTCAGAGGACTTCCGAGGCCCCTGCCCACGAGCACAGCCACCCCCGGGGCAGATTCCCCCTTCAAGATGCCGTCTGGAGAAAAGCCCTTTCAGCCTCCCCGGCACGGCTGATGGAACGCCACCCTTTACGCTCGCTCCCTGCCCTGGCCCTTGCCCTGCCCTGGCACCGTGAGAACGGCGGACCCCGGGCCGGGCGCTGAGCCAAGCTGACCGGACCCGGAAGGAGAGCAAGCCAGGGCCCGCGCCCACCGCCACCAGCCGCCCGGGGGGGGCTCCGCAGAGCTGAGGACAGTGGCCATCACCCCCACGCGAGACCTGCCCTGTGAACACAGCTCGGACCCCCCCCGGCTGGCTTTCTCCTCTGCCCTCTTCTGAGTCACGTACTGACGAGGCCCCGGGGTCCCACAAGTCGCCAAGGTAAGACGAACGGCCCAATGAGAGGCACGGGGGCGCAGGGCCGGAAGGGACCCCTCCCCGCCCCCCCCCATCCCCCCCAGAGAAGATGCACAGGTGGCCGAGAAGCCCGGGGAAAAGTGGTCGACATCAAGTGTCGTCGGGGAACCGTGCCCGTGAGAGGGCCCCTCCCCTGCTAGGAGGGCTGGAGGGTGGCCATCGCCTTCGTACAGCCAGGGGCAACGAGTGGCCGCGATGAGACATCGGAACTCCCCCCCCCCCCCCCCCCACGGCTGGCGGGAACAGGAAACCGCGCAGCCGCTGCGGGACGGCTTGGTGGTTCTTACAAAGTCACACGTGCAGCAGCCACGGGACCGCCACGACTCCACTCCTAGGTCCGTCCCCAACCCAGACGCTTGTACCCGCGTGTCCCGAGCAGCCACGAGGTGGGAACAGCCCGGAAGTCTGCCAGCAGCGGAACAGACACGGCGTGGCGCGTGCACTCGGGGGCGTTCCGTCCCGCCCGCACGAGGAACGCAGCCCCACACACGCCGCCACGCGGGGGACCCTCCGTGAGGCAAAAGAAGCCTCCGTGGCCGACGGGCGTGCGGGGCCCAGGCCACCCCAGGCCACGGGGACAGAAGGCAGGCTGGTGGGGACCGGGGGCTCACGGATCACGGCTGCTCCTGCGGCCGGTGGGAACCAGAAGGAGGCCGAGCACGGCTGCACGACTCGGGAAGCGCGAAACGCCAGTGGACTCGTTCACTTTAACGGCAGCTGGGTTTACTCGTGTGAAGTTTGCCTAAGTTGTTTTTATTCTTAAAAAACAGGAAAAGTCTGGTTGGATACTTTTGAGGAGTTCGATAAAGCATTCTTTAAAGAAAAAAAAGTTTTTTTTTGTAATTTTAGAGAGTGTGCAAGTCGAGGAGAGGGGCACAGACAGAGACGGTGACAGAGGATCCCAAGCAGGCTCCACACTCAGCACAGGGCCCAACGGGGCCTCGATCCCACGACCCTAAGGTCATGGCCTGAGCCGAAATCAAGAGTCGGACGCCCAACAGACTGGGTCACCCAGGCGCCCCTCAATAAACCATTCTTAAACTAAACGTCTGGAAGCACCAGGTCTCCACAGCTAACATGACCTTATAAGAGAAGCAGAGAGGGGCCTTGCCTCCGGGGTGGCTGGGGACAGGCGGGAGGACAGGGCGCAGACAGCACGACGGCCGGGACTCCGGGAGAGGCCCCGCCGCACTGCCTGCCATGTCCCCAGAGCGGAGCTGGGGCTCCGGGGCGAGCTGCAGCCTGGCTGCCGAGCCTGGGGCTGGGGTGGGACCCGGACTGGGCAGGGCTGTCATGTGGAGAAGGGGCGCAGGGAGGGCGGGGCCGTGACTTGGGATGCCCTGAGCGGCAGGGCAGACGCAGAAGAGCCGCTCCCAAGGGTGCGACCACATAGGCTCGGACCCCGGCACCGCTCTTCCAGGGAGGAGACAGCCCCACAGCCACTCGAGGGCCCAGAAAAGACGGGCCTCCCTGGGTACAGCCCGGGGCGCCCCAGCCAAGTGTGCCAGCCACAAGGACCTCGCGGCCCTGTCCACTCTAAGGGGCTCCGACAGCAGCAGATTCTAGAAAAAGAGGGTTTCCGTCGCGGTCCTCCGTGAATGAGCAACAGCTCAGAAGCGTTTTGTATGAAACCAAAGAGACAGCCCCACCGCCCCCGGTGCGAACCCAGAGCCAAGACCCCTACCAGCACCTCCCTCGCGGGCCCCTCCTGGCATGGGGCTCAGAGTCCACGGAGCCCGGGCCCACAGGAAGGGGGTGTCCGTCGGGGCTGAAGGCAGGAGGAAAACAGCGGGCACGGAACAGGGAGGGCTCGGGAGGGGACACAAAGGGCCGTGGGAATCCCCCGAAGGACGAGCGAATGAACACGATGTGACAAGCACACACGGGGTATTACCCAGCCTCAAAAAGGAGGGAGACTCTGACACCGTGGCATCTGTTGGGACACAGATGGACCTGGAAGACGTCAATGACACCGAGTGATATGTGCTGTCACCGAGGCACAAGTGCTGAGGATTCTACGTGTATGAGGTCCCCAGAGGGACCAAGTTCATAGAGAGCGAAGGTGCAACGGTGGGCACCACGGCCGGCACAGAGGACGGAGGTTAGCGCTTAATGGGACAGAGGGTCAGTTTGGGAGCATGGAAGGTTCTGGAGAGGATGGTGGGGACGGGTGCTTACCAGCAAGAATGTGCCTAATGCCCCTGAGCGGAGCACCTGCACGTGGTTAAGACAATAAATTTTACGTTCTGCACCTTTTACCAAAAATGAAAACACAAAGGGGAAACGGCTCTTGTCTCCCCCACCCCCACCCCGGGCCCCCCGCCGAGCTCTGACCACAGGCACATCCCTGCTCCTGTGACTTCCCAATTTCCCAAGCCTCTCCTGGTCAGACACCCCCACACCCCATCCCTCCTGGCCAGGGCTGAGCTCTGGCCCTTTACTGGGGAAACTGTCTCCTACTCCTGTGTCAGGCAAGCGCCTGGACCTGGGAGACTCGGCCGAGTGAATGAACCAGGACCTGCCCTGAGCCTCTCGCTCTGTCTCCACGGCCAGCCCAAGGTGCTCGACAAACAAAAACTCAGCACTTGCTGCTGCTGTCGGGTCGGGAGGGAGATGGGGTAGGGACAAGGGTGATGCCGCCTTCGGCCCGGAAGGCTTTCCCCATCTGCGGACCGAGGTCCACAGGCCCCGGGTCTCTGGCTCACGGACGGTTCCCTATCCGCAGGGCCCCAGGTCTGCGCGTCCCAGGTCATCGCCTCGGGTAGGATGACCTCTCTAGCCACCTGAGCCTCAGGGTCGCACAGCGCAGCAGGTGGGGAAAGCAATACGGCATACACACAATGACCCCCGTCCTGACTGGCCACTTGGCCTTGTCCATCTACCAGAGCAACAAACGTAACAGAGCAGAGAAGCGGCCGAGGAAAAGCAAGACCGAACTGTCCCCCAAACCGGTCGACGGGCACCGCTCTCAGGGCCTGAGCAGGGACGTGGCTGGTCAGGGCTGCTGTGCTCAGCCTCCCATGGCCCTGGTTCCCCAGAACCTGCCAGGAAGGATGCCGTACAGCCGGGGGGAGGGGGGGAAGAAATGCCCAGGCTGCGCGGCCCCCCGACAAGAACAGTCACCCCCAAACCCGAGACACCAGCACTGTCAATGCTGTTGGACAAGTCAGCACAGGACCTGAACGTCCACCCGTTTTTTAGCTGCTTTAAAACGGCGTGAGGGCCAGGTGTTAGAGACAGAGAACCCTGCTTATTCAACTGGTCCAAACGCCACAGCCCCGGCCTAAAGCCCTCTGCTCCCCACAAAAGCACCGTCAGATCCCGGCTCCTCCCCGAGGGGCCCGTGGCCTCGGCTGGGGGGGGGGGGGGGCCCTCCCGCCCTCTTGCTCTGCCCTCCCCGGCACAGGCCCAGGCCTGCTCATTCCTCTTCACGGTGCTGCTTCCTCCAGAGGCTCCCCGGCCAGGCCACACCGCTGGGCCCTCTGCCCGCTCCACCCGCAGGACACCCTGCCAGGACCTCCTGCTCTGCGGGAGTGGCGGCCAGATGAGCTCCAGGTGGGACTTCCCAGCACAGAAAGGCCTGGGGAGGGAGCACAGCACAAGAGGTGACAGGTGGCATCTCCGGTGAGCGAGTCCAGCATGACCCTGGCAAGGCTCAAACCTTCCCGCTCTCCTTTCCACTCCGTGAAATGCCGAGCCTTGAGCCAGGCAGGTGAGTGTGAGCTCAGCCTGGCAGCCCCGGGCCCCCGCTCACCATGCCAGCCCCTGGCCGCCGATTCGGCAAGGGCGGAGAGGCGTCCCGGCCTGGCAGCTCCCGGGAGGCTCCGCCCTCACCCGGCTGTCCTGCCCCGCGGGGACACTTGGGAGCTAGAGACGACGTGGCCGTCACGACTGGGGGCGCCGTGCTAACCCCCGAGCTCGCCCCCGCCGGGCCAGGTGGAACCTCACCTTTCTGCTCTCGGGCGATCTTCCGCACGCCTTCTCGGAAGTCCGACAACACCTGCAGGTAGGGCATGACCGTGGACTCGAGCTGCGGAGAGAACGATTTCGCTCAGAGACCAGCTCGGCCCGTACTTGAGGACGGGCTTCAGCACGCGCTGCGGAGCTGGGCCGCCTGCACACTGCCCGTGGCTCCGCTGCCACGACCGGGGCCCCGTGTGGACGGCGGGAGCCGGGGCCCGGCCGAGAGCCTCCCCTCCAGCCCGGCCGGACGGGCTCCACAAGCCGCACCGCTCAACCACTCGAGGGAGCAGCTCCGTCCCAGGCCAGACACACGCTTGTTAAGAAACACCCGTGTTCACAGCGAAACGGTTCGACGCAGGTGAGTCTGCAAGATGGGCTGCCTTCGGACAGGCCGCCGCCGTCCCCCCGGGCTGGGACCTGCGGCCACACGCGCTCCCGTGTGAGGCCAACCAGCGCCTCTGAGAACCGTCCACCATCCACGCGCGCTCGCACCCGCTCCACGGCGCGCTCCCCGCAGCACCACGGAGGCGGCCACGGAACGCAAAGCCCGCCAAGGAAGGGAAGCCGACGACGGCAGAACCCGAAGCAAAGAAACAGTGATTTTATAAAAACTCTTTCTGTTACAGCTTTCCTATTTTTCTAGCAGGCTTTTAAGCAAGGTCTCTCCCTGCCTCCTCATTAAGTCATCCGGCGGCTGGGTAACCCAAGCAATGACCAGTAAACGCAGAAGCGGGCTAGGCCTCCCCGGGCCCATTCCCGCACCCGGGCTGGGGCGTGGCCGTCCTGCAGGGGAGGGGCCGGGCTTCTGGGGTTTAGGTCTGGATCTCCACCAGGCTGAGGCAGCTGTGGTGAGCCTCGGGGCAGAGGGGCAGGGGCCTCAGCCAGCACGCCTGGGGGTGCGTCTGGAGGAGGCGGGCCCCCAGCGGTCCTCCCTGCTCCCTCAACAACTCAGGTTTGGGGCAGGTGCACACCCTTCAAGGCCCGGCCCTGTGGCCTCTGGCAGCTCACCTGGCTCGTTCCCCGGGGCTGCTTATCCCAAAGGGCCCGCTGAGGTCACCTGGAAAGGCTCCCACCCCACCACCGCATTTGGAAGTATCTTTAAGGGGTGCCTGGGTGGCTCAGTCGGTTAGGTGTCCGACTTCTGCTCAGGTCATGATCTCGCGGCTTGTGGGTTCGAGCCCCGCGTTGGGCTCTGGGCTGACAGCTCAGAGCCTGGAGCCTGCTTCGGATTCCGTGTCTCCCTCTCCCCCTGCCCCTCCCCTGCTCGTGCGCTCCCTCTCTCTCTCTCTCTCTCAAAAAAAAAAAAATAAACACTAAAAACTTTAAAAAAAGAGGTATTTTTAAGTTCGAAAGCGATGGTCTCTAATGTAGGAAGTTTTTTTTTTTCCCCTGGGAAATAAAAAAAAAATCTGGTATCGCTGACACAAGAGAAAACAGCTTCCTTTTCTGAAAAGCGCCAAAAATGATGAAGCCTCGGGGCTCAGACAGGCCTTCTTAAGTCAATTCTCGGGGAAACACCTCCAAGCTCCCCTGAAGGACAGAGTTTTCACACCAGCCGCTATCACGAAACCATCTTAAAGAGGTTTTGCCCTTCCGCCCTGTACTTGGTTCCTGTTTTCATTTAAGTTACATTTAAATATCTACACTCGCATTCCAATCAAACCACAGGGATCATTCCGGAGCAGGGGTGGGGCGTGGAAGCAGTTCTGACAAGGCACACACTCCAGGAGAGTCGGTCACCAGGTCACCACGCAGCGGCTCCCAGCCACAAGGGTGACACCAGCTGCTTCTGCTGAACCTTCTCCCCATCAAGACGCGCGGACCAGCGTGGGATCTGATCCACACGAGCAAGGACGTGAGCGCCTGTGAACCCGGGCCGTGTGGCTGTGGCTTCTTCAGAGACCGTCCCAGCTAGCCTGCTCTCCCGGGACCACCTCACACAGACAGCACGGCAGCGCGGTTCCCTGACAAATGGCCGGGAGCAAGGCCCTGGCTGCCCCTGCACACGCACTGGGGTAGCCGACTGCTCAATTCTCCCAGCCAGGCCCAGGCGTGACCCGGGGCTCAGTCCGGAAGGTCCAGCGCAGGTGGGACCTAACGTGGGTCTCCAAATGTCCACAGGCTCGGCCAAGGAGGGGGAACAAGGAAGGCACGGAGCAGGTGTGGAGGGTGAGAGCGTGCTCCTCTGCATGGGCACGCTTCCCGGGGGCGGGGCGACCCAAGGGAGGGGGCTTCTCTGCACCAGGTGCACTTATACTCACATTTAGGCTGCTCCCAGGTCCTCTGACCGGGAATCCCAGGGAGCTTTCCTCTTCTATGGCCCCAAAGACCTGGAAGAGAAACGGACGTGCGGGAGCGTGTAAAGAGGTCCCGAGAGGCGGCCCGCGGAGGTCGGGTCCAGGAAACACGCTGCTGCAGATGGGTAGGGGGAGGCGGGGCAGACGGCCTCGCCGGGTGGAGGGAGACGCCAGGCCCGAGGGTGCCCCCCTCCCCTGCCCTCTCCGGCCCGCTCTCGGTGAGGCCACTGGGCAAGAGGGGGCCGGAAGGGCAAGGAGGCCGACCCCAGAACGCGTGAGCACGGAGGGCAGCTGCACGCAGGTGCTCTCTGAGGCGCAGGAGCGCAGCGGGGGCGAAGGACGGGACGGGTCTCGGCTTCCGAACGGCACGATTCGCCGTGCCGCCCGGGGCCTGACCGCCTGCGTGCACACAGCCCGGCGAGCACACGGCGGCCTGTGCCTCCAGGGAGCCGCCTACCTTGAGCATGTGGGTGAGGTACCGAGCGATGCTTCCCAGCAGAGCCCGGTTGGGCCTCCTCCTCGCGGCCTTCCGGGCCGCCATGTAGAGGTTGCACTGGCCGACCAGAGCCCGCATCTCTTCCAGGACCGTGCGCGTGTCGACGTTATCACAGAGGGCCTCGTGCACCGCCGTCTTCTTGTCGTAAAAGCTGAGTAAGAGGAGGCAGCAACGTCAGCCAACGGACACACTGCCAAGAACCCCCGCGGGCCAGCGCGCCCCGGGCGCGACGGCTGCCCGACCCCAGAGGCACGTCTCCCTCCTACCTCTTGTTCAGCTCTGACTCTTCGTCTTCCCACTTTTCAAACCGACCGGTTATGTCAACAGGGGCTCGGAGGATGTCTTTCACGTTTAAGAAAAACTCCTGAAGTCAGAAAGTTCCGTTTAATGGCGTTTAGAAACCTCTGCCCTCCGGGGAAGCACCGAGGAGAGGCTGTTGGAGGGGAGCACATCTCCTTCAGGTAAGATCTGGGGAGCCACGGCACGCCGGCAGCACCCCAGGGCCGGCCGAGACGGGGAAAGGTTTTCCTTCGAGACGGAAACGCGTCCCGGCGTTAGCCTGAGACGCTGGTCCGGCCGACGCCACGGGTCCGAGCGAAACGAGGCGCACGAGCGCTCCTGACGCCAGCGGGCGCCAGGGCTTTCGGGAAGGGGGCACGGGGCTGGGCGGCCCCGGGCGAGGCTGCTCTCGCCAGTCTCCGGTCCTCCACTGGGGGCGGGGGGGGGGGGGGGGGGGGCGGTCGCGGTCCCGCCGCGGCTGAGCCGAGGCGTCCCCGCCCCGGGGGAGGCGGGCACTTACGTTCATGAACTTCTCGTACTGAAGCGCGGACTCCATGGTGTTGCTCGAGTAGTCCAGAGTGTCCTTCCACGAGTGCATGAGGAAGGCCAGCCGCAGCTGCCGTGCTGGGGGAGGAGACGGCACAGTGGTCCCCCCACCCTCCCGAGCAGCCACCGCCGTCGCGCATCCAACAAGAGGGGCGCTCGGGTCTTTGGGAGAGGCCAAGTTCTTACCCGAGTGCTTCTGCAAGGCGTCTTTGATGGTGATGAAGTTCTTGAGCGATTTGGACATCTTGCAGCCCGCGATGGTCAGGTGGCCCGTGTGGAGGAAATAGCGGACCCAGCAGTCGTTGTCGAAGTAGGCCTGCTCGGGGGGTGGGGGGGGGGGGGGGGTGGGGGGCGGAGGGGGCAAGGTCGGGCACACGAGGCAGCTGCTGGCAGGGGCAGGGGCACGCTCCGTGAGCACTCTGTGTCCCCCACGATGCAGAACAGGGGGGGCTGCCTTTTCCAGCTGGGGAACGGGGGCCCAAGGGACGGCCCTGGACCAACGATGCAAGAGGTAACCACCGCGACCACCCCAGGCCTGTCTGTTGTCCAAGGTCAGGCTGTTCAGGTGGGAAATCGGACCCAACAACTAGGGTTCAAGTTCCACTGGCAAGACCCTGATGTGGAAATCAGGCTCCACGCAGCACCCCGCTGGCAGTGCCCTCGGCTTCTTCCTCCCCCGCAGGGAGAACTCGAGGCCCCCCAACCGGAACAGCAACCCCGGCCTCTGCCCACCTCTGACTGGGCCAGCTCGTTGTCGTGGTGGGGGAACCGGAGGTCGAAGCCCCCTCCGTGAATGTCCATCGAGGCTCCCAGGAGAGCGCTTGCCATGGCCGAGCACTCGATGTGCCATCCCGGACGCCCCTAGGGACCGAGATGACCCGGTGACCGATGGCCAACCCTCTGCGTCCGGGCCTTCAGTTACCCCAGCGTTCATGAGCCTCCAAATCTCCGGGCCTTACTGGAACAGGGGTTATGTTCCACACGTGAAAAACTCAGGGGAGCCCACGGCAGGCCATGAAGGCCAAGTAAGGCTCATGTAACCCCCAGAGCCGCCCAGCACTCGACCAGAAGCAGATGTCTACACCCCCTCCCGCAGCCTTGGGCCAGGGGCACTGTTGTCACAGGGGACATCAGACAGTGGACTCATCTCCAGGAGCGGGTAACACTCAGAGTCAAAGGCCCCCAGGACAGAGGGGCCACGGAGGTCGTCCAATCCTCCGGGAAGGAGTCCCAAAAGGGACGTCTCGTGCCCCGAGGCCCACGAGGCTCTGTGGCATCTGGGTCCCCGCCAGCAACCGGGTCCCGCCGTCACCGCAGCCCCACCCCTTCCCAGGGGCCCACCTTTCCCCACGGGCACGGCCAGGACGGCTCGCCGGGCTTGGAGGCTTTCCACAGAGCGAAGTCATTGGGGGACCGCTTCTCACTCAGGCGGTCTGCCGAGACGCTCAGGTCACCTGCGGACACGAGGGAACCAGGTCACCCGGTGCTGCCCGGCGGGCGGACCAGTGTCGCCGCGGGGCCCCCGCTGGGAGCGGCTGGCCGACACTTCTGGTTTGCGCGGATTTCCTCAGCCGGTGCTGCGGCTTCACAGCAAGACTTCGGTGCTGCCCCGCGGTTTGAGGGCGACCACCCGGGACCGGACCACGCCTGCCGCTTCCTCAGACCCTCCTCCCCGCCTTCCCCTCATGGCCGTGGCCCGGGGCCAGGGTGAGCCACGGGGCTCCGGTCTGAGAGGTGAGGCCGTGGCAGGGTGGCAGCCCTCGGTGGGGCGGGCTCGTCTCGGCGGCCCGCACGGCTCCCGGTTCTGGGAGGTCTGAGAACCAGCCAACCCGCTCTGTGCGGCTCCTTGGCCCTCCAGCTCGGCCCCATAGATGGCGAAGCGGGACGTCACCGCTCCTCCTGGCTGAGCTGGGCTCCCAGACGCGGCCCCCCAGGAGAAAGCCGTGGCCAGTCACGGCCGGGCCCCCAGGGGCAGGCCAGCCTGGGGTGGGAGCAACAGGAAAGGACAACGCCATCACCCCGGGACACTTCCCTGGGCCACACGCAGGAGCCGTGGCGCCCACGGACCCACCGGCTGCCGAGAGAATGAAGGAACGCCTCCGGCCAGTCCCCCTCACAGCGGGGCCAGGTGAGCGGGGCCAGCGCGGGGCATGGTCCCCGGGCCCCGTGCGTGGTCTCCACGCCGCCTGGTTGGTCCTGGGTGCTGTCGCCCCCCCCATGGACAACAGCGGAACAGGAACGACAGACTCCTCCCAGGGCCCACAGTTGCAGACACAGCGGACCTCAAAGACGGCCACCGTTCAAGCAACAGGGCAGGCGACCCGAGAAGAGCGGAGGGAGAGCGCGCGCAGGACATTTTTACGACAGACCTGACGCCTATGACACGGGCACTATAAGTAGAATACTTGGGAACAACGAGAAGACCCGGAAAACAACGCCACGGTCACAGACGAAGGCTGACATGTACTGTCAGTTTCCAGGTGCCCCCGTGTGCAGGTTTCTGGGTTGTTTTAGTCTCTGCAAACAAAACACACATCCACACCCAGCAGGACAGACTCCACCCCGGTCTCACGTCTCTTTCTCACTGAGCCAGTCACCACATCACACCAGCCGCTCAAAGACGATGTGACGAGCCGTCATGACACCCCTCTGGCCAGCCTGTATTTAGCCGACAGCGTGCATCCAGGCTTTTAATTTTCACGCTAACGAACACACTTACTATGAACGTACCTGACTTTTCAGAAAATTTTTTGGAAAGTTCTGTAACCGAGGACCCCCTTTCACACACACCCCTCCCCACACCGTTTGCCAAATGCCACTTTGGGGGACACCTGATAGTTGCTCTAGACTCTTCAAGAGGAGTAAGTCACACGACCCCTGCTACTCTCCTGGTGTCCTTTCTCGTCTCCCTCCTGAGGCACCCAAAGTGACCCCAGGCACAGCGGGTTCGTGCCTTCTGCCTCCCCGATGCCCCGCACCCCGAGATGGCTCTGGGCCCCTTCTCCCCCGGAGCCCCACATCCCAGCGTCCATGCAGTGAGGGGCCTTGTGCCGTCAGCACAGCCAGGGAAGTGGAACTGTCCCCGAAGGAGGGCGTGACCCCCCCCTTGTCCCTTTATATTCGCTGTCGGATCTACTGCTTTGGCCCCCGGAACACAAAGATTCTGACGTCAGTCTGGGAAAAAAGATCCAAGAACAAGTGACATTTAAGACCCCGGGGCGCCTGGCTCGGTCGGATGAGCACGAGGCTCTTGATCTCAGGGTCGTGAGTTCAAGCCTCGTGTTGGATGTGGAGGTTACTGGAAAGGACAAAAGAGAAAAAAGAAGAAGAGAAAGCAGAAAGAAAAAGAACGCAGCTGGGGCAGATGGTGCGGGGTCCCTAGCGCGGCGGGCAACCCCCGTCTCTGGGGCTCTCCCTGCCCCCCAACTGGACGCCGCCCCTGGCCGCGCTGGGCCGAGCGGCGCGGTCCCGTCCTCCCGGGCTCTCGCAGACGCCACCGTCTCTAGTCCCGTGCAGCCCTGTCTGGACGTATTTTCGAATCTTCTGTGTTTATTCATCGGTCCCGCTAGCGGGTTTTCTGTATCGCAAATCCTTGCGAAGAACCAGCTGTTGACTGTTTCAATTACCGCTATTTCAGGCACCTCTTCTTTGAGGCTCTGCTGCTCCTTTCGGGGCTTTTCTGGCAGCTGGCCCCGCTCATTTGCCGTCTGCGTTTTTTCACAACTACACGTAACACGTCAGGCGGCCCGGAACTGGCGCGAGAGCTCCCCCAGTCCGGTGGGGGGGGGACCGTGCGGCCCTCCTGTGTCCGTTCAGTTTCAAACCCGGAGTGACCTCCACTGCGGCTCTGGTGCGACTTTAAACAGGCCCGGACGTCCCCTCAGTGCGGGTGTCCAGCCCAGCGCGCCATGGGCAGAAGCTGTGGTCCTCGTGAGGAGCAACTCCTCCTGCGGCCTGGCGTGGGTCCCACGCGGGCTTATGGGAGGGCCCTGCCCTCATTCGCGTGTGTGAAGGCCCGTCTGCTAGACAAAGCCCCGCTGCCCGCGTACCTCGACCCCTCTGCATCTTGGGGGCCTCGGCCCGTCTGAGCAACCCATGCGTGGGGCGTGCCCGGCACCTCTCGTGCACACCAGGGTGCGTCCCTGATGCCGCAGGGATGCGGGGGCCCCGCTGCCGGTCCACCCAAGTCTGTGACCATCCTCTGAGGACACGGGTGACTCAGCATCGTGACGGGACCTCCTTTACTCTGCGGGATGTCTTCAGCGACCCTCGGGGTGGCCGGGGAGCTCAGGGGGCTGAGCGTCTGACTCTTGGATTTGGTTCGGGTCACGATCTCATGGTTCATGAGTTCCAGCCCCAAGTCAGGCTCTTCTCCCTCTGCCCCCTCGCCCCCGCTCGCGTGTGTGCACAGAGGCATTCTGTCTCTCTCTCTTTCCGTCTCAAATAAAAAACTTAAAAAAGAGAAAAAAAAGAGAGAGGAACCAGGGATTCTGAGGCGCCGCCCAGAATCAGAACATGCCCACAAAGACCTGACCTGGCAATTCTTGCCCCGCGTTCCTGCCTTGCTCGTCCCGGGGCACCTTTAAGACAGCTGCGCAGAGCTGAGCCCGCAGAAAGCGGTGACTGCCACCCCAACCGCCTGACAAGGACCAGGGTCCCGCTTCGCCACTGTCTCCCATTCCCCCGGGACAGAGGGCCGCTCCTCCCCCGGCTCACTGTGTGCGACCAGAACCCATAAGGGCCAGCTCTCAGGACCGTACTTCCTCTGGCGTGGGTGTGCTGAAACCGTAGCCTCAATCCAAACAGCCCCGGGGTTTCCACTTTCCCAAAGGCAGGACCTCAGATGCCAAGGGGGCCACCTGCTGACCCTGGTTGGGGGCGGGGGGGAGCGGCTTCTGCCCCCTCATTCACCAGGTCGCAACCTGCATATTCGTGACACATCGGCACTGGGTGTCCCACACCAGCACGCAGGGCGTCCCACAAGCCGCCCTGACCCTCCGGATCCAGGCCCGGGGTCCGCTACGCTTTTTGAGATGGTGTTGGATGCGCTCGCCTTTTTGTTTCTTGCGGAAAACCCCCCAAACTCCTTGGGCAACAAGGCGCAGCCCCCAGGCGCCCGGGTGAGGCAGGCTGAGGGCGGGGGCGAGGCCTGGGCTTGAACCCCCTCACCCGGCCCCGTTTACCTTCCCCTTCCTGCAGGGCTTTCTGGTCCCCAACGGCCTCGGGCACCAGCTTCCCGTAGGAGTGTCTCTCGCTGGAAGCGAACTTCACGGTGTCAAAGTAGACGGACCCATTGGAAACGTAGCTGGAAAGTAAGAACCAGGCTGTGGGAAGGCGGACAGACCCGCGGACAGCCCGGGCGCCTCGCAGGAGGACAACCTGCAAAGCCAAAGGGCTGCACGGGCCGCGGGCCTCTTAAAACTCTGCTCTGCCCACTGCGTCCAGCGCGGCCTCGGCCGTCCTGCGGCCCCGTGACGTAGCTACTCGCAACCACGGCCGCCGTGCAGGCCGAGCGGGCCCGACACGCACGCCTCGTCACGGAGGCCAACTCCTCACTCTCGGGACGGCGTGTCCCCGTGCAGTCCCTCCGCCTCGCAGCCCGGGACCACACAGCTCCCGCCCTGCCCCTCGCCTCGGTGACGGCGCGGTCCCGGGTGCCCTGCCCTCGCTCGGTCCGCCTTCCACCCGCCTGCACGGCCCCGCCAAGGCTCTCTGCCTCTCAGCAGCCCTCCATGTTATTCCAGCCCGGAATGATCTGTCTTCTCTCACCTTGGCCTCGCCCGCGGCACTCAGTCTGGCACACGACCCCGTGTCGCCCTGCAGGGACCGTGCCAGGTAGGGGACGGGGAGGCGCCACCACCTCCAGAGAGCCTGTGCTACTCCGGGCCCCACACCAGGTCTTGTGCTCTCCTCGTTCCGCTCGGTGGCACCTCGTCTCGCCCGAGAGGCGGGGACGGAATCTCCCAGAGCAGGGGCGCAGGGGAGGGCGCCCCCCTCCCCCTGCGCGGCAGACCCCACGCCCCCAGTTACGCTTCTCGGCATCGGTGACTCCCGACAGCGCTACCTTCAGAGACGCGGACGGTCTTTCGCGGGTCAGGTGGTGCCGAGAGGGCAGACCAGGGGTCGCCACCGAGGCCGAGGGCCTCGAGGAAACACGCGTCCCCGGGAGGTGACTCGTGGACAAGGGGTCTCACGCCACGCGGCGGAAACCGCGCCTCCACGCTCGCCAGCCCGGCCCCGTGCTCGTGGACTTAGCCCTGGGCTCGCCGGCAGCCGCAGGCGGGCGCTCTCTACGGCACGCGCATCCTTGCCGCGGCCCCGACGCTGAGGACTCAGCGGCACTGAGGAGCGAGGCTGCCGGGAGGGTCGGCGTGACACGGGGGCGGTTGCTCCCGCGGTGAGGTCATGGGCTCGGCCGCGTCCCCCCCAATTCCTTTGTGTCAGTGCTAGCCCGTAGCCCCCCCCAGAACGGGACGGTGTTTGGAGACGGGGTCTTTGCAGGGGCGAAGCGAGGTCACCGGGGGAGCCCCAACCCCGCATGACTCCTACGCAGCATCTGCGTCAGAGGAGGTGACGAGGACACAAAAGGAGCCCCAGCAGCCGTGTGCAGAGTGACAAGTATGTGCCAAGGCGGCGAGAGGGCCGCCGTCTGCCAGCCGAGGCCAGGGGCCGGGACAGAGCCCGCCCTCGAGGCCCGTGGAGGAACGACCCCGCCCTGTGCCGTCCGGAGCCAGGGGCTTGGTGGCCGCAGCCCCACAGCACGACGAGCTCCCCTCCCCGCCGCCTTCCCTGCACAACCTTCCTGGAATGCCGTGCTCCCACGGGGAGGGCCCCGAGCTTACCCGTAGCCGTTGTCCACGATCTTCTGGACAAAGTTCACGATCTCCGGCACATATTCACTCACCCGGGTCAGGACGTCCGGAGGGAGAACCTGGGGGCGAGAAGAACAAGTGCCCCTCTTCCTTCTGGAACGGCAGCCTCGGACGGCACGCTCCAGGAAGCACCGGCACCAAACGCAGGCCAAGAAGGCCCGCAGGCCCGCGGCCCGCACTTGAGACCTGACTGAAGACGGTCGGGATCGCGATCATCGGGCCCCGATGAGAGAGCAAGGGCAGGACAGCTGGCGACACTTACGTTCAGGGTTTCCATGTCTCTGTGGAATTCTTCTTCCCAGAACTTGGGCAGTTTGGAGAAAATAGAATTGTCCGTAACTTCGCTGCCCAGTGTGGAGTCCAGCCAGTCAGAGAGCAAATCTTTTGCTTCTTCCAACAACACCTGTGGACAAAGAACAGCATCCACACACGTGTACGAGCTTTACGGGGCCGCATCTCGTGCAGTTGGTCCGCACCGAGACCTCGAATTCGAGGATGTGCCACGCAAAGCCACGTCCACGACGAGCGCCATCTCCGTGAGACCGCGGCGCTCGTGTAAACGGCTCAGCACGGGGACAGACGCCAGACTCCCTAAGTGGGAGGTTCCAAGACGCAGCACACTCAGGAGGTCCGACTACTGTGGTCACAGGGTTGGGGTGGCCGTGGGGACAAGCGGGGCCGCCGCTGCCACGGGGCGGGGCAGGGCAGGAGCGGGCACGGTGCGGTCGTCCACAGCCAGGGCACAGAGATGGCAGGGCCCCGTCCCGGAGGGCGGCCTCCCGGCCAGGGCGCCCTGACCGCCGGATGCCATCACTGAAGACAGCAGGCCCACGTCACGGGCAACAGCGCAGTGCTGGTACGAGACGTGTCCTGTCACCGCAGCACTCCCGTCAGACAGGAGAAACGTCCATCTGTGATGGGAGGTGAGTGTCGTGGCCGCGGCCTGAGCCGTGCAGGCCGGGGGGGGACCCTGAGGTCCTGCTCTGGAGGAACCCAGCGACTTCAGCATCTTAACCGGAGCAGTGACAGGGATGTGGGGACAGGCAGGAGGTCTGCGGTCCGCCAGTGGGGGCAACGGGGCCAAGAACAAAGGGTGCAGGAAGTTCAGGAAAAGTGGACACGGAAGACACAGTGAGGACACGCAGGGAGGCACGTTTGTACCACGACGTGGACAGGAAAGGCGCAGCTAGGGGCTCCCGCCAGGCTCCCACCTGGAACACACCTGCGACCTGCTGCCGGGCTGGCGGGCGGTGACAGGGACCCACCAGGACGCTCGGCCCCACGGCCACCACGCCGGGCGCCAGGGAGGCATGGACCAGAGGCGTGGGCTCGCTTGAGACTGAACCCCGCTCACGGCACCTGGCACGGGGCCCGGCCCCCAGCCTGGTCACCTCCCCGCCCATCCCCTCACAGCCGGGAACCTCACGGCTGGCTATCGAGGAAACACGACCGGGCACGCCAAGAGGCAGGGAACGACGTGAAGACACAGGGCGGCTGTCAGACCCGGGGGTAAAACTACTGGGATTAATACGCTCAGGGTTCCGATGGATGCGGCCGACCATGCGCAGGAACAGAGGGTCAAGGTGAGCAGAGAGAAGGAAGTCCTGAGAGAACGGGCAGGAGACGTCGGGGATCCACCACTGCGTGACAGAAACAAAGACTGTCCTTGTGGGGTCATCGGGAGACTGGACGCGGCCGGCGGAAGAATCTCGGGGCTTGAGGACAACAGAAGAGAAACCCCCCAAACTGAAAATTAGAAAGGCTTCATTTTCACAGAGTGAACAAAACCGAACAGGGTAGCCGAGGACCCGGGCCCGCCATAGACGTGCCACACGTGCGTCACGGGGACAGCAGAGGGAAAGGGTGGGAGAAACATCGGGCTCCCGAGCGAGTGAGAGCGCCCCACTCGTGTCGGACCCTAACCGCAGGCGCACGGAGCCCCCGGGACGTCGGGCAGGAGAAACACCGCAACGCCACACCCAGGCACGCCGAGCTCGGGCCGCACCCCATCAAAGCTGACGCGATCCTGAAAGAAGCCAGAGGAAAACACCTCGCCGGTAGACGAGCAGAGGCGAGCACTGCGCCCGACTTGCCCTCACACTCCGTGCAAGCAAAGGAGGACGGGGACATTTAAGTGCTGAGACAAAACGCTTGCCACCCGGGAATTCTGTGCCCTGTGACGTCGGCCTGCAAAAGCAAAGGGAAACCAAACTCTCAGGGAAACAAAACCCAAGGGAACGTGTTGCCAGCTGACCTGCTTTGCAAGAAATGTCCAAAGAAGCTCTTTAGAGAGGACGGAAGTAACAGAGGTTGGAAGCTTGGGTCTACATAAAGTCAGAAAGAACATCGCGGAAAGAATTAAGCGCAGGTAAAATAAAAGCAATTTATTGTTATTTATTTTTTAGAGAGAGGAGAGAAAGAGCATGCACGTGAACAGGGGAGGGGCAGAGAAAGGGAGAGGGAGAATCCCAAGCAGGCTCCAAGCTGTCAGCGCAGAGCCAGACGTGGGGCTCGATCCCACGACCCTGGGATCACGATCTGAGCCAAAATCATGAGCCGGACTGCTCAACCGACTGAGTCGCCCAGGTGCCCCAGAACTTCTATTTCTCTTAACTGATCCAACAGAGAACAGCTTGTTCAAAATGACGGCAGTGGGAACGCATCGACCTGCACACTTACGTACACGTTTAAGTAGACACAGCGCCCTCTGTGTTTCCAGACAGCTAAGACAAGTGACGGCCACGACACAAGGGCGGGAAGCAGGAACTAGGGTCGTCTCGTTATTGTAGGACACTCCTATGACCACGAAGGGTACAGTGTTTTTGAAAGTGGGATTAGTCGTAAGTGTATATTGCAAACTCTAGGGCAACCACTGAAAATCAAGCGTTAGATATGCGGGAAAAGGAGAGAAAGCAGAATCATGTGAAATGCTCACCTAAAACCACGAAAGACAGGCAAGGAGTGGAAGACAAAACAGGAACAAAGAACGAGGGCAACGAGAGAAAACGGCAGCGTGGATAAGAACCCAACTACATCAACATCACTTTGAATGTCAATGGTCTAAACGCGCCAATTAAAAGAGATCGTCACAGTGGATCAAAATCCAAGACCCAACTCTCAGTTGTCCACAAGGAATCCACTTTAAGTAAAAAGACACGTACAAATGAAAAGTAAACGGATGGTGGAAATGGACTGCGCGACCACGGTGCAAATCAGTGAGATAAAGCAGGAGTAGCTCCCTTCAGACAAAGCAGACTTCGAAGCCAGGAGAGTCGTCAGGGATAGAGAAGGACGTGGCAGGACGAACGGGTCAGTTCTACAGGGCGACCGTGCTTACGGTGTGCGGGCCCGGGGCAGGGCGTCAGACCACACGAGGCAGAAGCGAGCAGAAGTGCGAGGAGAAACAGATGAATCCGCAGAGGTGGCTGGGGACCTCAACACGCCTCCCTCCGAAGGGGACGGACCCAGCAGTAGGAGATGGGTAAGGAGGCGGATGAACTCAACACGACCATCAGTCGGCTGGACCCAATGCACGTCCACAGACCACTTCGTCCGACAGCAGGCAGAACACGCAGCGTTCACCAACACGGACCACAGGCCGGGCTGTAAAACACGCCTGAACAAACTCAAAAGAACGGAAATCATACACCGTGTCTGCTCTCGGACCACTGTGCAACTGAACTAGAAACCAGTAAGAGAAAGAGAGCTGGAAAACCCCCCACAATACATGGGGATCAAAGAACACATTTCTAAAGAACACACGGGCCAAAGAAGGTTATCCCAAGAAAAAATTAAAAGTCTTGAACTAGGGGCACCTGGGGGGCTCAGTCGGTTGAGCGTCCGACTTCAGCTCAGGTCACGATCTCACGGCCCGTGGGTTCGAGCCCCGCTTCGGGCTCTGTGCTGACAGCTCGGATCCTGGAGCCCGCTTCGGATTCCGTGTCTCCCTCTCTCTGTCCCTCCCCCACTCATGCTTTGTCTCACTCTGTTTCTCAAAAATAAATAAATGTAAAAAAAAAATTTTTTTAAATAAATAAAAAGTTTTTGAGCTAAATGAAAACGAAAACGCAGCGTACCAAAATTTGTGAAATACGGCAAAAGCAGTGCTTAGAGGACATTTGTAACACTAGGTGCATAGATCAGAGAAGAAAAAGAGGTCTAAAATTAATCATCTACACTTCCACCTAACAAACTGGAAAAAGAAGAACAAATTAAGTCCAAAGTGGAAAAAAGAAATAATAAAAATTAAAGCAGAACACGGGAACTCCATACAGAAAAAATGCACGAAACCAAAAACTAGTTCTTTGGGGAAATGAATAAAACTGATACGCCTCTAGCCAAGCTACTTAAGAAGAAAGAGAGGACACAATACTAGGACAAAAGTGAAAGAGGGACATTACTACAGACCCCATGAAAACTAAAAGCAGAATAAAGTAACACTGTATACAACTCTGTGCCCCCAAACTGGAAACCTGGACGAATGGACCAATTCTTTGAAAGACAGAAGTTGCCAAAACTCACCCAAGATGATCCACACGATCCGAAAAAAGCCTGTATCCTATGTCTATTAAAGAGATTTAATCAATAACTTGTAACTTTCCAAAATAGACATCACCCAGCCCAGGTGGGTTCACTGGTGAATTTTATCAAACATCGAAGGAACACGTTATATCAATTTTCTACAGTTTTTCAGAGGAAAGTAGCAGACTACTTCCTAACTCATTCCACGAGGACAGCATTACCTTAATGCCAAACACAGACAAAGACATTGCAAGAAAAGAAAACTGCAGACCAGTATCTCTCATGGACATAGATGCAAAAATCCTTAATAAAATATTAGTGGGGCACCTGGGTGGGTCAGTCGGTTAAGCATCCGACTTCGGCTCGGGTCACAATCTCACGGTTCTGGGGTTCAAGCCCCGCGTCGGGCTCTGGGCTGACAGCTCAGAGCCTGGAGCCCGCTTTGAGTTCTGTGTCTCCCTCTCTCTCTGCCCCTCCCCCACCCGTTCTCTTCCCCGCTCTCTAAAGAGCATTTAAAAAAAACAAAAACAAAAACAAAAACAAAGAAAAAGGAAAGGAAGTGGTGTGCCCACTGCTGAACTTTAAGATCACAAAGTTCTGCTCTAGGAAAACCACAGCAAGAACACAAAAAGACGAGCCTCAGACTAGGAGAGACTACTTGCCAAAGACACAACTGATAAAGGGCTCTTATCCGAAATGTGCACACTCAACAGTGAGAAAACAAACAACTCGATGAAGACTGAGTCAAAGACCCCGACAGGCCCCTCGCCAAAGAGACTCAGATGGCAAACAGGGAAGGACGTGGGAAGGTGCTCCCCACCGATGCCGTCGGGGGAACGCAAACCCCAACAGTGAGATACCATCACACGCCTGTCAGAAGGGCCAAAACGCACACACACACGCGCCATGCTGGGGAGTCAGAACAGCAAGGACTCCCTCTTGCCGGGATCGGGGGCAGAGCAGCCACTCTGGAGGATGGTGTGCTGGTTTCTTGCAAAACGGAGCAGGCTCCTAGGATCCAGCAGCCACACCCCTGGTATTTGCCCAAAGGAGCCGGAAACTCACGTCCACACGAAACCCTGCAGGTAGACGTTTCTATCAGCTTCTTCACAACTGCCTAACCTCGGAAGCCACAAAGGTGCACTCGGCAGGTGGGCGGATAAACCAGCTGTGGGGCGTCCAGCGGACGGAGTCTTACCCCGCGCCCAAGAGACGCGAGCTCTCAGGACGTGAGACGCGTGGATGACCCTGACATGTAGATTTAGTGACAAGAGCCAATTTGAGAAGGCCACATGGGGTGCGATGCCAACTCTGTGACGTTCTGGAAAGGGAAACGCACGGAGGCCGCAGACAGATGAGTGGTTTTCAGGGGCTGGGAACAGGGAGGGACGTGCAGGCGGGGCACACGGCATGCCCAGGGCAGGGAAACCACTCCGCCTGACGTTCGAGTAGATGTGTGCACCACTGCACATCCGTCCACACCCACGGAACACGCACCACCCCCCCCCCCCCCAGGACAGAACCCGTGTCTGCTGTGGGTTCTCGGTGACGACGACACGTCTGCGGGTGATGTGCTGACAGTGGAGGAGGCGGGGCTGGGGGGGAAGGCCCCGTGGGAAATCTCCGTGCCTCCTCTCAGTCTTGCCGGGAACCTCAAACTGCTCTAAACACCAGGTCTTTAAAGAAACAGACGAAACAGAAAGACAGAATGGAGGGGACCGACCCGTCCGAAACGACGCCTCCCTATGAAGGTTAAGATCCCACCCGGGCCCCCCATGGGCCTGGACAAGCAGAGGATCGAAAACAGACGGGAAGAAAGAGACAGCACAAACGAGCCTAGACCTCCTCCCTCCCTGACGCCAGGGACAGCTGGTGAGATGCTCACACAGGGTGGGTGGCACGGCCAACAGAGGAGAACCTGGGCAACCACATGCTCAGACCTGACACAGAACACAAAGGAGCATTTAAAAAGCTGATACGTTTGACTGCGTCAGAATTAAGACCCTCTGTTACTGAAAGAAAGTGAAAAGAAGAGCCAGACATTGGGAGAAAGCGTTTGCCACGTATTTAGATGACGAGGGGTTAGCGTCCGGGAGTAAGGACGCTTTTAAACCCGTAAGAAGACAGAAATCCAGGTGGACAATGGGGCAGAAGACCTGTGCCCAGAATCACGGCCGTCAAGAGAGCACACGGAAAGGCCATCTCGCAAGAGGTCAGACACATGCGGACCCAAACTACAGTAACGAGCACGTCACGTGCCGGCTCCTATCCCACCCGTGAAAGGAACCCGGCAACCCCAAGTGCTGGTGCACAATAGCTGACACGTGTCACAGACACGGGAGGACACAGACACTTAGGGAAGCGTTACTGCACGGCAGGCCCCAGCTGCCAGCCCCCCTGGAGAGGCCCGCGGGCAGGGCGGCCCCGGCTGAGTCTGCAGGAAAACGTCCCTGCACGGAGAGGCGGGGACACCGGGACCACTCTGTGTCATCGAGCGAACAGTGTGGCTGACGCAAAACATAAACCTGCTCGTTTCTGGAGTCGGAGACTCGGTGGGTGGGAGCCGCGGTCGGGGGAAGCCGTGCTGGGTGCCGGGTGGATGGGACGGCACCCGTGAAGCCTCGGGCATGGAGGGTCCGATGGGCTCTCTGCACACGAACATCTCCCGCGGGCGGCCACGCATTTTCTGGTGGGGGAGGGCCAGCCGCGCGTCTGCGGGAACCGGGGAGGCCCGTGCGTGGATTCCTCCAGACTCGGCCCGAGCCTCGCCTCCAGCCACAACCCCGTGAGACCCGTGAGACCCCTTCGACGTGAGGACAAGTCTACGCCGAGTCCCGCGCGTCCTTCCGGAGAATCACCGGACGCGTGGCCGGTGTTGGGGACCCGACGGTTAGGCAGACACACGGCCCGACAGCCCGGCACCTCCACCCCAGACGAACAGCCTAAAGAAACTCTTGCAAATGTGCGTCCACAGACAGAAAAGGACTCCCAGCTCAGGGTCAGCCGGTCAGCCTCACCGGTGCTCAGAGAAGTGCGAACCCAGCGCCCCACGGGCCACGGCCCCCACTCATCAGGAAGGCTACCGTCAGAAGGACGGAAATCACAAGTGTTGGTGGGAACGGTCAGAAACCGCGGTCTGGATGCTGCTGTGGAAACCGGTGTGGCGGACTCTTGGAACCCTGAAATCTAGCTGCCAAACAGTCCAGACTTCCGCTCCGGAAGTGTCCACGCGAAGGAACGAGGCGGGATATTTGCACAGAGCTATTCACAGCTGCGTTACTCATCACGGACAAAAGGGGGCCCGTGTTTCACAGGGACAGAGTTTCTGTTTGGGAAGACGGAAAGTTCTGGACGCAGAGGGTGGGGACAGCTGCACAACAGCGTGAACGTGCTTAGCGCCCCTGAGCTGTGCACCTGTAAGTGGTTTACGTCACGTCTGTGTTATCGTACTCTTCGAAGAAAAGGGTATCGGTGGAATAATCAAGGAAAAAATTCCCAGTCACACTGCCATAACCAGGAAACGCGACTGGCATCCCAGGAGAGGGAGAAACAGCGGAGGCAGGAGGCCCACCGAAGGAAGGCCAGCTACGATGCGGGGCCCAGGCGGAAGCACGCCCGGCAAAAACGCCGGTCCGCAGGCCTGTGTGCATCAGGCTCTGTCTCATTAAGCTCGGCAGGAGGCCACGCCGGCCATCTGAACCTCGGGAGAATGTGAAAGTGAAAGTAAAGCCTGAGCTGCCTCCCCCCCTCCACTCCAGGGAGGCATGGCCTTGTCAGTCGTCCCACCGAGCGCTGGAGAGGGCAGCCAGCAGGGGGCGCCAGCGTGCAGGAGACGGGCCAGGCTGGAGGCGCCGGCAGGGACAGCCTCCCGGGCTCCAGTGCAGTGCCCTCACCCCGTCCAGGGGGCGGAGGAGCCTGCCCGGGAGGCCCCGGGGCCGGCGGGGAACCCACACAGGGCCCCACAGCCCAGTTCAACTCCAGCCTCACTCTGCTCTCTGCAGGTGCCGCCGAGAAACACGGGGGAGGCCACCAGAAACCCCTGGAACCATCTCCGCACATGCTCCGATGCGCCGCCCCCGCCCGCGAGGACGCTGGCGTGGGGTGAGGGGAGGCCTGCTCGGCCCCGGGGTGGCCGGGCCCAGGTGCCGCGCGCAGAGGCACAGGCTGGAACCCGGGAGCAGCGAGCCACCTCGGGGCAGGGTGTGGGGGACATGCTGGAGACCTCACCTCTGCGCAGCGGGCGGCCTCCTCTGCCGGGAGGCCGCCCCGCACGGCTCTCTCCAGGGGCTCTGCGGCCAGCTCCACCGTGCGCCGAATGCGCTCCAGCATTTGCTTTCTGTCCGGGTCCGTGGTCTCATTTAACTTGACTGAAAACGGCTGCAAGCACAGGGGAGGGCAGGGCCGTCAGAGGCTGCCCCTGCGCGCCCACGGGGGCGCCTCACCGGAGAGGAGGGTCCCTCCCCCTGCCCTGCAAGTGTCCCCAGGGCGTGGTCCTAGCTTCCCCGAAGGAGGGGCAAGTCCGGCAGTGGACAGGCCCGGCCCGACACCCTGCTCCTCGCGCCCCCCCCCCGGCCTGTTTCTCTGATGTTAAAACGCCTGTGCTCGGGGCCACTCAGGTGTCACCTGGGGACTACTGAGCCTCGCAAAGGCGCGAAGTCCTGGCGGGCCCGCCCCATGTCAGCCTAAGACACTAAGCTCTAATTTCATTCCCACTTTCTCTTCTAGAGATGATGCACGTAAGCGCTGATCACTGCTGCGGTCACTAAAATACTAATCACTTTTAAAGAGAATAAAACGACTTATTCTAGGCTTACCCTGTTAGCACCATACTTTGTGATACCGTTACTCAAAATATTAAATTGGAAAGAATTTCTGCCAATAATTCTGAAAATTTCCAGTGCCCCCAACGAAAGGGGCTTGGATGGCTTCCGTGTCGCACACTCAGAATCATCAGATGTGGCTGTGATCTCAGCACAGAAGACACAGGAGCGTTAGGGACATTGTACGGGCAAGCATACTTTACTGCCACCGTGACAAACTCTGACATTCTCCCGTGAGCGGCAGGCACAGCCCCCTACTCCACGCCCCGTCCAAGTGTGTCTTTCCTGGCGACTTTTCCCACAGGCCAGGGGACCACATGACCCAGAGCTCCGGTGCCCGGATGGCGCTAGCTTTCATTGAGGACAACTGAGGCCCCACGCCAGGGACGGTCAGGAGTCAAGGAACAGACAGACGGGGGCCCACCTTCAGGGCAGCATGAACATCCTCCAGGAGCTGGGCCGCCCGCGGCTGCTTCCCCCGGTACTGCTCAAACAAGTAGTTCTGCCGGGCCCTCTTGATGATCTGGAGAGATGAAAGGGAAACCGGGGTCACGTCCAAAGCGCGCCCTTGTCCCTGCAAGCCGGCAGACTCTGAGCCCCGCCAGGCGGCCGGGGAACACTGCCCTCCTCCCGCGACCTTTCTGATCTTCAGGAAATTGGCTGCCCTCCCCCCGCCGCCCCATCGCTGCACGCAAAATCGCGTGCCACCCGAAGTCTCGTTGCCACGAAGTACCTCGGGCTGACATCTTATCAGCCGGGTCCCGGTCGTTCAGGTTCTCGCGGCATCTTCGCATCTGAAGACGGACGTCGTTCATACAAACCGCGACGCTAACTGGATGTGTACAGGGCCGAGGCCCACCGTGTTCTACTCACCGACGTCACTTCCTCCTTCCCACCCCCACCGTTCCGAAAACGGCCTGGTGAGAGCCCCACCTTGTCGTCGATGTCCGTGATGTTCATGCAGTAGAACACGTCGAACCCGAAGTAGTCCCGCAGCACTCTCCTCAGGATGTCGAAGGAAATGTAGGACCTAGAGCACACGGACAGACCTTTCCTGCGGCCCGCCACGCACCCCCCCCCCCCCAGGGCCACGGCCACGAGAGCAGCCACGGGGGAAGGCTCCCATGGCACCACCACCCTGCTCAGGGCCCGTGACCGCCGTGGGAGCCCCAGCCTGCCGCCAGAGCCGCGGGACCAGATGTCTACACGCAGCCGGGACGCCCGCCACACGGCTGCCGGGCAGGATTCCTGTCACCTGTCCGCATCCCCCAACTTTCCTATCACGGATGTGGGTTACTTACAGAATGAAAATTTTATCTTAGAAATAAGAAAGGCTCGGGGTTGATTTTCCTCTCGAATCTCGGGTCCCTATAGCAGAGCAGAGATCTCTGCCCTATAGAGGGCAGAGATGCTCCCGCAGGGCCCACACCTCCAGGCGCCCGCAGCGGGTCCCGCCCGGCCACCCACCCCTGCCCGTGCCGGACGCCCGCAGCGGGTCCCACCTGGCGTGCCCCATGTGAGACGCGTCGTAGACGGTAGGCCCGCAGCAGTACCACGTCACCTTCTTCCCGTTTTGAGGTATAAACACGTCCTTTGGTAAAACACAAAGGGACGACCGTCGTCGATGTGTAAGAGGCACCGCGCAGGGTCACCCCAGCCAGCGTCAGAGAGGACGCTGGGGTTTGTTTACAACAAATTCAGCAAGGACAAGTCTGTCTTACTGACAAAGGCCATAGACGTCAGGGACGGGAGAGCTCCATTACTCCGGCTGGAACCCCAGAGACCCCGTGTCCCCGCGTGCCAGCGCGCTCACGGACAAAATTCTAACCCGCCGTGGCCGCAACCAAGCAAACCCCACTCGACTGGGATCCGATCTCGCCTCCTCCAAACCCGGTCGGCACCCGGCAACGCCCACCGGGCCCGCCGCTCTGCCCGTCGGTTTGGCTGGCACCGGGGCGCCTGCCGCCGCCACGTGTCCCCTCTGAAGGCAGGCCAGCACTCGGCGTGGCTCCGAGTGACCGCGGGCGTCTACGCCTGAGCGGCCGGGAGAGTGGTCAGGGCGCTGCAGGGCCAGCAGGCGGCCCTCCCCTCGAGGACAGCTGTCCTCGGGCCGCACGGAGAACGCGGGGCGAGGAGCTGCCCGGTGGCAGAGCCCGACGCAGCAGCGCCAGTCGTGGGCTCCACGAGGGCACGTGGGCTCCTGGGGCCGGCCCTCCCCGCACCCCTCCCGCGGGGCCCCTCCTGACCTTGTTCCGGGTGAGGCTGTTGTAAAGGCGGAGCTTGCACGGCGGAGACCCCGCTGGAGGAGACCACTGAGGCTGCCCCCGCCGGCCTTTACCTGCGAAGGCAGAAAGCGTGCAGAGTCACGGAAGCGCACGTCACACCGCAGCCACCACCTGGCTGTCCCGACGCAAACACCGGGTTGCTCTCCATGAACCGCCAGAGGGGCCGAACGAGCGGATCTGCCGGCATCGCCCGGGTCCAACGTGACCCCTTCTCCACGTGGCTCACATTCTGCGCTACGAGCGGGAACACGGCCTGGGGAGGCCCCCGAGGCGTGCTCACGCCCGCCAGCTCCCGCCGGGCCTCACACCCGTGCCCCCCGTTCACGTCCGTGCACAGCAGCGGCGGCCACCGCTCGCGGGTCAGGAGGGGGCTCGGGCCCCGCGCTGCTGGGCTCTAATGCAGCATGTAACTGGGGGTGCCCTGCCCTCCCCCCCGGGTTCGAGGGACATGGGCCACTTCCCGGGGCAGCACAGGACCGGCCGGGGCAGAAACTCAGAGAGGACGGCCTCCAGCCCCAGCCCCGTCTCTGTCAGACGGGGGCAAACGAGTGGCCGGCTCCCCCTCAATTCTGGGGCCCACTCCCCACCACAGGCAACGTGTCCCCTGACTCGACCCTGGAGCAAACTCGTGCGGCTGGGAGCTCCTCACTGGTGCCTGACCGGCTCTGGAAGCAGCGTGGGGCGGCTCTGTCCCCTCGCTTGCCCTCCACGACCCGTCCCCGCCTCAGCACGGTCTCGGGGGCTGCCCCCACTGCTCCACGTGTCCCAGGCCCGGGCTTCCGGCCGGACAAGAGGCAGCACTTACGCAGCCTGCGCCCTGAGAGCCCGAAGGGGTGCGGCTCCGTCGTGGGCACCTGGCACCCTGCGCTACGAGCCAGCTGTGCGCCCCGGCCCTCGCCCACGGGGCCAGCTTGGTGCCCGCTCACGGTGCACAGGATGGGCCCCATGGAGAAGTCAGTCCTGGGCACGGCCATTTGCCCAGCGTGTCGCATCGGCTACACGGAGGCTGACTTAACTGACAGGCAGAGGAGAGAGGAGGAAGAAGGCGGCCGCCTGTGTGTGTGCACGTGTGCACGCGGGGAGGGAAGCAGGCAACCGGGAGGAAGGAGACAGGGCCCCACGGGGGTTCCTTGTTCTGGGTAACTGCCAGCAAACCGAGGTGGCCACGGATTCTCGTGCGTGGGGAGGCCCACACCCTTAATGAAACAGCGAGGCTTATGTTAAGGTCGGGTATGTGTCTTACAGGTTCATTTTAAAGGCAGCAAACACCCTCGAAGGAAACTCTCAGTCCGTGACTCGAGGACACTCAACCTGCTGTGTATGATGCCATTAATCTCCTCCCTCACTCGGACCCCCCAGCTCCTGAAACAGAGTCAACACTGCCATCCGGGGTGACTGGGGACACCGGCCAGAGCTGTCACACACACCGATGTGACCCAGGGACCCAGCAGTGCTCGCTCGCACTGCTAAGCAGGAGGCCTCGGGGTTCGCAGCACCGGAGACACTTCCGAGACCACGAACCATCTGAGGACACAGCCGAAGGTGGAGTCCACGGAGACTGGCCACGGCCTGAAGGGCCACTTCTGTCACACGGGGTGGCGGGGTCAAGGAAATCCGGCATTTTACAAATGGGAACTTGCATAAGGGGAAAATTGGAAGATGTCACACAAGGGCCCTTGATTTAATATGGAAAATTCTCCACCAGCATTCCCCCTGCATCAACCCGGCTCACTTAGCACCAGCGGCCCGCCTCCACGGCGCTCCCCAACCTGACCACGCCAAGCCGTGTCTCCCTGCGCTCTACACAGCTCTCGGCCACAGCAGGGGCCTCCCTGGGCATTAACTTCTCATTTGGCTTCCGTCCGAACGAACACGCGTTCGTTCATCCAACACATACCCAGTCCCCTCCAGGCCCTGTCCTGGGCACGGGGCTGCTGTGCGGACAAACTCGGACCTGACAGAACCACACTCCGCTACGAGACGCACTGAAGAAGGCTCGAGGGAGGTCTCCAGAGCACCCCAGCAGGGCCGGCCAGGCCCCCCGCACTGTGCTCATTCCCCTTCCCCGGGGCACAGGGGCGGGCGCATGGGTGCTGAGCTGCACTGTGATGCTCCCAAAGCCATGGGGCCTTCCTCAGCGCCCAGCCCGCCCTGAGGGTCCTGCCCGGGGGACCTGGGAGGAGGGGCAAGGTCCCACGCTGGGTGCGGAGCCCTCCAGACTCGGGGACACAGCAGGTGAGGCCCCGAGCGGAGCGGTCCCCCTGTGCCGGAGCCCAGGAGAGGAGGCTGACGGGGCCAGGAGGAGGTAGAAAGAATGGAGGTCGGGCCGCCAGTGCCCCAGCCTCTGTGGGTACTCAGGGTGTTGAGGCCCACAGCCCTGGGGAGGGACACGGACGGCCCGCGAAAGTCACCAGGACAGAATGCGGCTAGTGGCAGGAGGAGTGACAAGCCAGGTCACGGTCGCTGGCAGAACAGACTTGGAGGGAATGTGGACGGGGGCCGGGGATCGAGGGACCACACGCCCAGGACAGGGCTCCAGAGCCCTCAGGGACGGAGCAGTGCTCAATTCTGGTGGCAGCGAGGGGGGCCGCAGTGCTCAGCTACATCCCCCCCCCCCCCCCCTCCAAGGGACGTGGGAGAGGATGCGGCCTCCAAGGGTTCTGGGACCAGCCGCGCTCACACGACGGAACTCGGAAGGGGCAGAGGCAGGAAACGCTATGGGTGCCATCCAGGGTGCGTGTCCCCACCACCTCCGAGCCGGCCTAGAGCAGCCCCGTCAATGCTCAGGGTGACACTCTGTCTCGCGCGGCCTTCCTCTGTGCGGATTGAAAGCTGTTTGCAGGGGCAGGCGCCCATCTTTACGTCACGATGTCCGTGGTGACACGCGTCCGCACCTTTCTTTCAACAAGGTCCCCGATGGAGCGCGAGCCAGGCCACTGCCAAGGCTGGGGGCCCCGGACCCTGCCTGACCGCCACTCTGGCAGTCTGTGTCTTGGGAGCTGGGACCCAGGGGACAACCCGACACCTGAGAATCGGAGGGGACACAGCGGACGCCACTGACCTCACCCGGGGCACCGTGCCAGACGCACAGGGAGGAGACAACGTACACACGAAGCACCCACCCTATGCTGGGGACGGGGCGTTTGCTGCAGGATCGTCGAGGACCCCACATCACGCCATTCTCTAGGACGGACGACGCCCCCACCGCCGCCCCCTGCCGCAGGGGACCCAGCGCAGACCAGGACAGGGCGACGCTCCAAATGCTTCACCTGAAGACCTGGAAAAGCCCCCGGGAGGCTGCCCGGCCTGGCAGGGCCACCAGGGACAGCATGCGGCCCATCCCTCCCACAAAGCAGCAGGAGAGCCCCAAGCCACAGGGGGTGGTGGCCAAGCGGCTCGAGGGCATCGGGCGATTATGGGGCAGATGAACCCTGGGGTTCATCGCAGAAGAGAAACCACGCAGGGCCCGAGCCCCTAAGACTTTCCAGAAGTATCCCTAAACAACCAGCATCACACGGTCACAGATGCACCGGCACTCACAGGCTGGAGCTAAAGCCAGGTGGCGGACTTTAGCTCAAGGCTGAGAAACGACTTTCTTCTGCTTTTCAAATGGCCCAGTGCCAACTGGTATCGTTTCAGGATTCGCCCGTTCCGAATCCGCTGGACACACACAGCCCGCAAGGCACGCAAAGAATAAAGCAGCAGCAGCACGTCAAACGTGAGCCGAGCAAGGAGCTGGCTTTAGAGGCCAGGCTGCAGCCTGAGCGCCCCCCCACCCCCGCCCCCCGGCCCAGGGAGCTCGCTCTCGTGGCGGCTCCACGCCGTGACCACGGGCCGCCACGGCGACCGCGGGGGTCCCGGTCGGCCAGGGCCGCCTCCTCAGCGCAGCGCGTCCTAACCCCCACTCGGGGCGCCGGGGCGCCCGCCAGGCCGCGTGCTTGCGTGGGGTGCGGGGAGCCAGCCCTGCGGCCAACCTGCGCCACACTTCTCTGGGGCCCCGACCTCGCAGGCGGCCCCCGACGGAAGGCGTGCTCGCGGCTGGGGACTCTGCTACTCACTTGCTTGGCGCCCACAGGGCTCGCCTCTGCCGCAGGCGCCACCCAGGATCGCTTCCATGTGCCTGAACCACCGAGCCACGTGGAAGAGGCGCGTGTCGGCGGGAGGGGCCGAGAGCTGCCTGAACACGTCCACGTCTGCCTGGGACAGTGAGTACCCCCGGACATAGCTACGCGTGCTGAGGTGCTCGTTCAGGGCCTGCACCCTGGCTGCCTCGTCACTAATGCTCAGGATGGACCTGTAGGCGGGAGCTGCAAAGACACAGGCACAGGGCATCAGTCAGGGGGACGGGGGCCTCGGGCGCGAGTCCAGAAAGACACGAGGCTCCTGCCCGTCAACCCTTTCCCGGCCATGGAACGGCAGAAGCAGACAGCGGTTACCCGGGGCTGGCGAGCGGGAACTGGGGGTGGCTGGTGGGGTTCCCACTTGCGGGGATGGGAATGTTCCGGAAATGGATAAGGGTGCTGCTTGCATGGCATTGTAAATGCACTAAAGGCCACGGAATTGTGCCCTTTCGATACGATTTCAATGGTGAATTTTACCTCAACTAAAGAAAAAAACGACTGAACACACACACAGCCCCTTCTCTGCAGCGCACCTGCTATCCGGGCGCGGCGGGGGGCTGAGCACACCCGGTCTCGGTGGGCACCGAGCGGGCCAGGACGCAGAAAGCCTGGACTGCGCCCCTGCACCGGCATGGTCTCCGGCAGCTGGAGGCCTCGTTTCTGGGAGGAACACAGCCCCCCGAGATGCCAAACCTGACGGCAGGCTCCGTCTGCCCTCCCTTAGAGCGATTCCTGAAAGGAGCAGCATTCGGGTGTTTATCTCCTACAAGCCAGAAGTGACTCGCAACCACCTGAAGGCCACTCCTCTCAAACGGCATCGTCGGGAAGGACGGGCCCCGCCTCCAGTCTCTGTGGGAGGACAGATCCCGGACTTCAGTCACCACCAGCCAGCAGGCGCAGCTGGCCATAGCGGCCTGTGACACTCACGACCCTTGAGGATTCTTCGCCTCCTCCACAATACTGAGTTCTGCTCACCCTCCCACCCCCTTTTTCATCCCCAGGGCTCTGTCACCTGTCACTTCTCCCGGTATCAGTCACGGGGCAAAACCTGTCCTTACCACCCTAACTAACGTCCGGCTGTGTCTATCCCTGGCGTGGGGGGCTCAGGGTCAGGAGGAGCCCCAAGCCTGAGCAGGAGGGGCACAGACCCAGCCCCGCCCCAAAACAGGGAGGCAGGGTCCAGGCTGGTGGCACTAAGCTACAGGCCCTCTGGCCACAGGAAGGAGCCTGGTACCCCCGCCCATAGGTCTGAGCTGCGTCTAAGCCCTGATCACCCCAGATGTTTTACCTTAATTTTCTGAGGGAACCGTGGAAAAAGGACCAGGGCTCATTTGCTTCTACAGACACCCTCTCGGCCTGGGACCCACTCAGAGCGGGAAAGTATGAGCCCACCCCTCTCCCTCTTGGCATAGCTGTCCTTCCGGGCCAGCTGCCCGACACTACAAGGTCACTGGGTCACTGTGCGGGACCCACAGCAAGGACAGCTGCAGGCAGCGAGGCGACGCTCCCCTACACGGCCACGCTCCCACCTCTCTGACCCTCGTCTCTCCCATCCCTGCTTACCCGCCTGGCCCAATGCCTGGCCCCACTTGCTTCCGCCACGCGAGGACCGTCGTGTAGGTCCAGCCATCAGCAGGCAGCGAGGAGGGGGTGGGATGGACCCACCGAAGGAGGGAGGCCCGCACCGCTTCCCAGCTGCTGGAGCGCCTAACAAGGCCCACTTCTCACGGATGTCCTGAACCCCTTCTCACGGATGTCCTGAACCCCGAGTTCTCCACCCACAGGAAAGGGGTGGACGGCGAGACGAAAAGTCCTCGAGCTCTCACATGAACGCTGTGCTTAAAAACGCAGGCTTTCCCGAAAGCCCACTTGCTTCCTTCCCCAGCGCACCCCCAGGAGGGCTCGGCTCTGCCAACCGGACGGAATGGCCACCCACTCCACGCGGCCACAAGGGGCCACCCTTCCCTCTCAACTGGAGTCCTGCCCCCTTACCAGTCACACTCAGGAACGCCTACCGCCAAGCCACCGGGCAGTCTGGGACTCCGCCTGCAAATGTACCTGAAATGCAGTCCTTCCCCCCGTGGCTCCCACGCGGGGACCCAGCCTACCCCGTACCCGAATCTCCGTGCCGCAGGCTCCCCCACGGGCGGCCTGGCGTCGCCCAACACAGTGGCCAGCGTGGCCTGCTGAGAAGTGCAAGATCATATCACATCCCCCACCCCCCTCCTCCCAACCACCCCACCTCGCACGGGTCCCTCGGGGCTCTGACTTCAGCTCCCGCCCCCACCCCGCACACCCTGTCCAGCCCCATGAGGCCCTGCTCACTCCACAAGAGCCTGGAATGCTCCCCCAGACGTGGCCAGGCTCCGCCGTTCCTGGGGCCCTGCTGTCTGGCTGTCATCTTTCCGTCGGCTCTCCCTGGATGTCGCTCCAAATGACTGCCCGCCGACCGGAGCCCCGACCTCGTTTCCGCTTTCTCTCCTTACGCTTACGTGTAACCCGCCACTCCTTTCTTTCCGTCTGCCCCACACCCCCCTTTAATCACTCCGCACATACCCTCAGCATCTAGAACGGAGCCTGGAACATTCTAGATACTCAACACAGGTGCTGAGCGAATGGGGAGCCAGCGGCGGAACACACGCTCGCACTGCAGCGCTCCCTGCGACGTGCCGGGGGTCGCCGCTGTTTCAGGGCCTGGCAGGCCTCTCCCGGACGCAGCCCCCCCCCCCTCCCGCCCCCAGCACATTCCCATGGGCGGAGCCTAAGGCTGCTTTTAACCCCGAAGGGCTCGCTCCCAGAGGTGCACACCTACAGGGGGCGCGGCTTCCGCTCACTCCGGACCCACGAGGAGCACGAGCATTTCCGCGTCAGCTCCCGGAGTTGCCAAAGCAAAGAGACACAGAGGGTGCCCCCCGCCCCGACACTGAAGACGCCCCTGCTCTCCCTCCTCCACCTGGGCAGCTGGCTCTGAGGACCCGGCCCGCGGGCTCTCGGGGAGCGGCCCCACTGCCACAGCCACCCTCCCCCCAAAGATCACCCAGGTTCCCGCCAAACACCGAGGCAGGGGACCCTGATCAGCGGGTTTCTCCACGTTTCCTCCAATAAGCACATACTGTTCTTAACATGAGAAAAACGGGTCAAGTGTCCTATCCGCTGGGCTGGCCGTAAAGCGCCCCGGCCAGGGAGTCCGGGAGCTCTCGAACTCGTGGCGGGGCGGGGGCCGGGCCAGGCTCGACAGGCGCGGAACAGCACCCGCCTCGTAAAGCTGCTGAGTGTTAGTGAAATCACGCTTGTCAATGTTCGAAACGCAGCCTGGCACACAGCCAGCCCCCAGTCGGTCTGCGGCCACTGCCATCACCATCGCCCCGGAGTGGCTATCACGACGGCTCCCGAAGGAGCTTCCCCAGACGCTACACGGGCGCTTCAAGTCTACCCTCCGGAGCGGCGTGGCCGTCACGGGGCAAGGACCTTGGGGGACCGGGGCGGCACAGTGGGATGCGGGGCTTCCGGGCCGCAGGGGCGCACGGGCACCGCGGTAACTGTGGCGGCTGCATCCGAGTTTGTCTTGAGGAAACAAGCAAAACACAGGTCAGCTTTGAAGCGGCCACGGACGAGGGCCAGAGCGGCTATCAGTCTGGCGGTCTGGCTATCGGCCCCGATGCTGAGATCAGACGAGGAGGCTCCCGGGCTGGAGGCGCACCTGCGGTGACGGACCTCACGGCGGTGACCGTGTGGAGGGGACGCCCGCCACCAGGTCAGGTTGCGGTTCCGCCCAGAAACAGGCCGCGGGAGGGACCCCTACTGTTCGTGACAACGTCACTATGTGGCCACACAGTTTAGACTGATCTCTCATCCGCTTTTTCCAATTTAGAAGGCTGAAGTCTTCCTAAGACATTTCCTGAGACCACACAAACAAGAAAACCAGGTAATCCCTCGGCACAGGTAGTAAAGCAAACACCACAGGGAATGAGCTGCACTCCCGACACGGCCTCGCCCCTTCTCCGCCTCTCCCCCTCTCCCCAGCTCCTGCTATCGGATTTAAACCTGCCTCACCTTCCTCTTCCTCCTCCGCTCAGGTGTGGCCCAGCTCCTCCCCATGAGCTGTGGGAAGGGTACCTGCCCGGCCCAGCGGAGACCCGCAGAATCAGAACCTGGGGGGTGGGCTGGGCTGGCAGCCCACTGCCCCAGGGCCTGCAGACCTCAGTGTGCATAGAAGACACCCCCCGCCAACCCCCCCCCCCCCCCCCAGCTTGCGGAAGTGCGGACCCCTCTGCCTTCCTCATAAGCTCCCAGACCAGGTCTGTTTCTGTTTCCAAGATGAGCCTGGGCTCAGGCGTCAGCACCCCTCCTCCACACACACCCCCCAAAAACTGCCCTACAAATCACGCCCTCTCTGCAAACCCTCTGCTGGCTCCCGGGTTGCCTGCCTGCAGCGCCCCTCCTCCTGGGTCCCCTCCACTCCGTCTCCCTCCGGGATGCTCAGCTGCCCAAGCAGCCCTCAGAAAGGGGCCTGGACAAGGCTTCCCAAACGCATCCCTTCTCCACGTGATTCCAATGTCGGGGAGCAGAGAGGCGTGTGCACCGTGCTCCCCACCACCCAGTCCCAGAGCCCAGGGCACGGCCACCATCCCCTACTGGGCTAAAGCCTGGGTGCTCTGCTCTCAGCCCCACACCACCCACGCCCAGCGCCAGCCCTGTCCCCCAGCCCTGCCTACCTCTCAGGCCAGTACGGCCACGGCCCCCACTGTCCTCCTGCCCCACCTCCACGTGGGGGAGGGGCAGATGATCTTTCCCAAGCCTCAAGGTAAGACCTGAATTCCAAAGGCATGCCCAAGGCCCTGCGGCCCATCTCCCGGCCCTCCTCCGCCCACTGGCCTCAGAAACTTTCGGGAAAGCTGTGCCCTCTGCCAGGACACTCACTCCTCATTCTTCCTTTGGGCTCAGCCTCCATCGTCCTCAGGACCAGAGTGTCAGGGGCTCACCGGCCTCCCGTCCTCCACCTCCAGGCTCTCCTGGCCTACCAGCCCACAGCTTGCTGCCACTGCTTCCGTGTGGAGCCACCCTTGGGGTCCCCACATGCCGTCTCGCCCGGCGGATGGCTGGCAGAGAAGGGCGCGCCGAGGTCTGCAGCCTGGAGAGTCGCGGAGCCCGTGCTCTGAATAAGCTGGCAGTGCTTGGGCCACCAGGCAGCACACGCTCTGGGAAGTGACTGGGGGGGGGGGGGGGGGGGGAGGATTTCCACGTCCCGCAGAGGCTGTGACATCCTCGGTTCCAGCCCACCCTGGCACTGACCCGCCTCAGCAGAAGGGGCTCGCCCTTCACTGCTGTCACCCAGCCCTCTGCCGGATGGCTCGCCCTTGCTCGCATTCAGGGCTCCGGGGCCCCGCGGTGCCGAGCAAGGCAGGCGCTCCATGCGCGTTCACGGGGTAAATGGCAGGTGACAGATCCATTTAAGCAAACCTTTTTCAACTGCTCAGTGACACTTTTCCACCGAAACAGAAACCATAACGCTCTCACGTGGCATTGCACAGACCTTCTGGTGATTAGAAGCACAGTCTGCTGCCCAGGTAAGCGGGTGCCGGGACACCGGAAATGGCTTAGTTTCTACCCCACGGGCACCTCTCTTACAACTTTAAAAAAGTAAATACCGGGAAATGTGAGTTCACAACTGAGCTAATAGTTGCAATCTATGAATACACACGTTCCGTTTTTCCTTGGGAAACCCAGCAGCACGTTGCCTTGATCTTATCTGTCCCGACACGCTCTGGAATTAGGACCCTCGTTGTTATTCTGAATGGAATCGGACAGATTATCATCAAAGGCAGCACGGGATCGTGGTTAAGATCCCCACTGTGGTCTGAGATAGACCACAGAAGCCTGGCTCTGCCTCTGGCTGTGTGACCCCGGACAAATCACTTCACTCCTCGGAGCTTCAGGACTCTCGCCGGTCCAGGAAGAGAAGTGCAGCATCTACCCCAGAGTCGCTCTGAGGACCAAAGGCCGGGACGGGTGCATGCAGACCAGGGCCCGGAAGGCGTGCAGGCCGAGAACAACGCTACCTACGTGATTATCGCGAGGACCCTTTGCACTGCATCAAAAACGGAACAGCAAGTTGGACCTCATGCAGAGCCACCAGAGGCTGTGAGTCTGCAGGGCGAGGCCTCTGAGAGGAGCCGAGTGCCCCCAGGGGTCCTCAGAAGAGTCACCGGAACCTGGGAGGGGCGCGTGCCTTCAAAACACAAGGGAGAGGCCGTAAACCCAATGTCATCATAGGGGACCAAACAGATGTCCTGAACCACCTTAGGGAAGACAATCTGAAATGGGAAGAATATTCTAAATGAGGGTCTCTTTCAAGTCTGGGAAGATGGTCACTTTTGATGACTCATAACTTTCAGAACAAAAACTTTTCGGGAACTGGAAACCAAGCACATCTACAACTCTGGCACCTAATATACAGCCCTTTCCAGTTTCATTTTACTTCCAGTCTCCTCAGAGGGTGGTCTTAGGGTGTTGTCTTTGAGGGAAGCCTGGGGAACAGGTGGGGGGGGGGGGGGCGGCAGTAAAGGAAGTACAGGTGAGCTGTGCCCTGGGGCCAACTCCTGGCTGGGACATGTGGTCCCAAGGCACAAGACTACAAAAATCTATCAGTGGTCCAGACATCCTACCGAGGCCAACTCCTATCAAGGCTCCAAAAACCTCAAATTCTAAAGCAATTAAAGGAAAAAACCAATGAACCAAAACCACACTTTCATTAAAAAAAAAAAAAAAAAAAAAGAGCAAAGGGGGCGCCTGAGGGGCTCAGTCGGTTAAGCACCTGACTCTTGATTTCAGCTCAGGTCATGATCCCCATGGCTTGTAAGACGGAGTCCCGCGTGGTTTATGAGATCCAGCCCCGTGTGCTTGGGGACTCTCTCGCGCTCTCTCTCTCTCTCTCTCTCTGCCCCTCCCCCACCTCTCAAAAATAAACTTAAAAAAAAGAAAAAAGACAAAACAACAGAAGGCAAGACAGCAGCTCTAGTCTCAACCCAGACACACAGCACCTATCCCGTGCCAGGCGCTGTTCTAAATCCGTCGCTAGTAATGACTCCTTTAGGGGCCCGCATCCTCTGCGGCCGTACGCGTCACCCCTCTGTGCTGCGAGAAAGGGGCACAGCTGGGACCCCAGCCCAGCCGGACCGGCTCTGCGGTCAGGGCTGGGAAGAACGATGCTGTTTTACGGGAGTCTGGGTGGACACCTGTCCGAGGGCTGTCTGGCGGCAAGGCAGGTGGGGGCAGTGCTGGAATCCAGGCACACCTGTTGGGTGACATCCAGCGTGCCTGGTCTGTGGGCACTGGTGTGGGACAGCAGCCCCGGCACATGGGTGCCTCTCACATCGCTGGGTTTCCCCACTTTGAGCCCCAGAGACCTCAGGAGCAAAGAGGAGGACTGGGGGCCAGGAAAGCCTTGACCAGCCTACACTGGGGGCAGGCCGGCAGACTGGCATGTAATCGTCACCAGCCAAGAGCATAAGAACTCTACACTCAGAGTGCTTCCCGAGGGAAGTTTGCTCCAGACTTAGGAATCCTGGTGACAGTCTCTGGTCTTGCCAGCGGCTACAGCCTTGCGAGCCGGACGGTGGGAGAAGATCCAGTGCTCTGCGGAGGTCTGCCTGTGGACTCACTTGTCCACCCGCTGGTGGCATCGGTGACCCGGGTGGGCAGAGCCAAGGCTGCTCCCTGAACCTCCGCGGCGGCAATAAAGTGCGGCAATAACGCTCCGACCACGCAGATCCCAATGACCACTGTTTGCGGAGCCGCAGATGAAAGGCTTCGTGAAACCCCAAGCCTTTCATGTGTGGGGCCGCGTACCCCCGGCGTCTTCCGCCCACCCCCGGGTTGCTGGCCGGCTGGGCGCAAATCGCAACAACCCTCGGGCTCTGCCTGTCCCCGGAGCACAGCTGGGGCTGGAGGGGGCGAGGTCGTCCCGGGCACAACCCGAGGAGACTGAGGCTGAGGAGGGGGTGGCCGCGGCGCCGTCAGGAGCCAAGTCGGGTCCCAGCGAAGTGCGGACAGCGCAGGCCCAGGCCGGGGGTCGTCCCGCCTGCCCTCCCCGGGGACCAGCCTCCCTCGGGCCCGCGGTCGCCCCCCGCTTGCCCTCCCCGGGGACCCGCCTCGCTCCGGCCCGCGGTCGCCCCCAGCCTGCACACCCCGGAAACCCGCCGCCCTCAGGCCTGGGGTCGCCCCCCGCCCGCCCCGGACACCCGCCGTCCCCTCAGGCCCGGGGTCGCCCCGCTTGCCTCCCGCGCGCACTCACCCTGCTCCCCAGAGGAACCTGACATCGTAGGAATTACAAACCAGCAGCCGCGGCGCCGGCTTCCCAGAATCTGATGCAACCACCGCCCCGGAAGTCCCGCCCAACTTCCGGCCAACCTTCCGGGACACGCCCGGTCGCTAGGCAACCGCCGCGGACCCGGGACGCCGCCGGCTCAGGGCATGCTGGGAGTTGTAGTTGTTACAGCGCCGCGGACGCCATCCTTGGGCATCCCCGGAGCTACCGGTTCCGTGTCCGGGCCCATGACGAAGCCCGGGGCCAGCCCGGGCGCGGGGCTTGGTGGAGGTGTGTGTGGGGTTGGGGTTGGGGTGTCAGGGAGGAATGTTGCAGTCCCGCCTCGGGAGACGGGCATCAAAGACAGATCTCATGCATGCCTGTTTAAGTTGGCATTGTACCCAGTGGTGTGGGGACAGGCCCTTGCCCACCCTCCCCCCCCACCCCTATCCCGCCTCCCCGAGACAGGAATGTGCCGGCCTGGATGGAGGACTAGTTCGAAGGAAGCTCAGAAGATGGGATTCGGGATGGGTGGGAAGTGCCTTCCAGGTGGAGGGTACTGTCCTGCAAAAGAACCCAGCAGAAAGCACAGCCCCTGGTAACTTGAGCCTTAGCACAGAAGGTGCTGGAGCAGCCCTGGCAAGAGGCGGGGCTCCAGGCACAGGCCATAGCTCGGACCTTTTTGAAGCATCTTGTAAGCAAGGTCAAGAAGGGCACTGACCCCTGAAGGGTTGAGACAGGACAAGGCATGACTGTATTTGTGCTTGAGGACTGTCATTCGATTGCCAGGTGCTAGTGGAATGAACCCCGGAGAGCCAGAGGAAAGCAACGCCCGAGGCCTTTCAACAGTCTGTAGGAGAGCGAATGGTGGCCTGGATTGGTAGGGTGAGTAGACAAGCCTGGGAGAGCCACAGGAAGCAGCAGACACTGGGGTGTGGGAGGGAGGGTCAACGAGAGACTTGGTGGCATCCCACCTCTGAGAGGACACCTCAGCTCCTGAACTGGGTGGCTGTAGCAGCATTTAATGAGGAACTGGAAGTCGAAGGGCTTGGTGCTGGAAGTGTGCAGGCTAATCTGGCAAGGTTTGGGGCGAGTGAGGAGGGCAGGGTGGAGATCCCATTCTGAGGCCACTGACATTCCCAGAGCCCCTCCCTCTGGCAAATCACATCCTTGGGGTCCGTTCCTTCCCCTGTGCATGCCTTCCCCTGCTAAAGATATCACACCCAAGATTGTGTACCCACCAGGAATAAAAGGAAATGCTACTTAAGACAGGAATTTTATTAGGTAAAAATAAAGAACAAAATGTTGGTATCAGTAACTTCACAAAATTTTTTTTTCAGGCTTATTTTTGAGAGAGAGAGAGAGAGAGAGCGCATGAATGGGTGAGGGGCAGAGAAAGAGGGAGACAGAGTCTGAAGAATTCAGGCCTCTGAGTGGTTTTTTTTTTTTTTTTTTTTTTTTACGAAATAGAGTTTTTTACGAAATAGAATTAAAAAGTTTTTTACGAAATAGAGTTAAAAACAATATGTAACCTCCTTTCAACCTGCCCAATCTAAGCACGGATTAGCTTAGAAACATGGAGTCATTCGCTCTCTCTGAAAATAAACAAACGTTAAAAAAAAAAAATTCTTTAACATTTATTTTTGAGAGACAGAGCGTGAGCAGAGGAGGGGCAGAGAGAGGGGGAGACACAGAAATCAGAAGCGGGTTCCAGGCTCCGAGCTGTCAGCACAGAGCCCGACGTGGGGCTCGAACCCACGAACCGTGAGATCGTGACCTGAGCCGGCCGAAGTTGGACGCTCAACCGACTGAGCCACCCAGGCACCCCTTAAAAATTTTTTTAAAAAGCAGGCCGGGGTCTAGGCCTCCGGCTGAAGCCCTGAGATGGTCTCATGCAGCTGCCGGGTACAGGTTCCTGGTCACTGAGCTGTTCACACTCACAGAGCACTCAGTCACAATGGCACCCCGTTCTAGGTCCTGGGGACATCGCAGTGACTCGGACCCGGTGCAGGCCATGGCCGAAAAATAGTCAAACCCTCCTGGCCTCAGAACCCAGAAGAGGGCTGAGGAATGCGAATCAACTCGACACAGTAAGTGGATCCCTCTGGCAAGAGTCCACAACTTGCTAGAATCCCCAGTCCCCGCAGGACGTCCCCACAGGCAGTATCTGAAGCTCCCGGTCCCTTGCAGGGAAACACTCTCGACTGGCACATAAAACCGACCTCCCGGATGGAAATGTTCCGTAGAAATCAATTCAGAGAACGCACACAACTTCACCTGGGACTCAAACAATTCCTAATAGGATAGACCTGGGCAAGAAGATCACGTCCAGTCCGTTTGAAGTCCTGCTTGAAGGCACAATCCAACGCCAAAACTTCACTTTAGTCGGAGGTCCCTACATGCCTGCCTAAAATACCTTCGGCAACTAAGTTGTTTATAATGTTTTGCAAATACATTTGAAGCCCCAGTTTATGGAGGGCAGCCAGGAGTTTAAAAACAGAAGCTTCCTTTCCCAGCTTCTTTCGCCACGTAAAGAGCATCCTGTGACGCTGCTCCATCAGATTGCCTGGATTCTCGCATTCACAAGCGTCAATGTCCGTCTCGTCCAGACCAATTAGCCTCATGAACATCTTCCAGTCGTTTCCCATGCTGCTCTTTACAAACTCATAATGGATGGTCGCGGTAGCTGCAAGAGACAAAGCCAGAAAGGAAGACGGTTACATTCCCGGGATGACCACGTGGCACCTGCTGTCGCTGGGCCCCGGGAGTAAGGTCACGGGTGGCCCCACCGTCCCATTGCCCCGGGGCCGGCCCCCCCACCCCCCCCCCGCCCAGCGCACCACACCTAGGACATGGGAGGTCTTGTACGACCCCAGGGGTCTCCCGGAAGTGATCAGGCCCAGGGGCTGGGAGACGGCGGAGGCTGGGCCACCTCTGCCACAGCTCTTGCCCCGCAGGCGCCCTGCCTGCAGCTCGTTCCTCGAGCCCGGGAGGAGCCAAGGGTGGGGGCAAGCAGGAAGCTGTCGGAGAACGCAGTCTGCTGTAGTCCACCTGCCTTCTCTCCCTTGACCCCCAGAGAAAGGCTATAAGACGGTCAGGACAGGAAGGCCTTCTGGTGTCAGCTGGGGACCATGGTTAGGGTCTGAGGCCTGGGGCGACTTCTGTAGCCCGAGTTTCAGACTGTCATGTTTTTAAACCCGTGTGCTGGGGCGATCTTGCAGAACCGTTAGTGGAGGGGATACAAAAGCACCCGACGTGCAGCATGTCTCCTAGCCGGGGGGGGGGGGGGGGGGGGGCCCTACCCATCCAGGAGCGTAGAAAGCATTCCTGTTGCCCGTTAGTGTTTCTTAAACACACAAATGGGTCATAAGATCAAAGCCTGATGAACCCCGCAAAACTCATGTTGGGCAAATGCTGTTTCCCCTAATGCCATTAGTGGCTGTGAAAAAGCACGGGTCGAGCTGACAGAAGGTCCCACCGCTTCATGCAGGCAGGGGTTCCCGGAAACAAGGCGAAGCCCGGTCACTCACTGTAAGTGAGAATTCAGATCACGTACCTTCTTTGGAGTTATCCTTGACAAAATATTCCTTTTTGTATCGCTGCGAAGAGAAAGAAATAAAATTGACCCAGGGCAAGAAACCCGTGTCTGAAACAGAAGCACGATGTGGTGGGAGGGAGCAGCAGGGTGGGGGCAGGTGTGGCTCTGCGAACGTGAGGTGGCCTTGAGGGAGCTCCCGACTGGGGCAGAGAGCTCACAGCCCACTCGTGTCTCCCGGCCAGTGGTCCCGGGACACGCCATGCCCCGGGCCGAGGGACAGCACGGTGTTGCCGCTGTGGCACGGAGACCCCTGCTCGGGTGGGCAGGTGACAGCTGAACTATGTCACCGGGGGGGGGGGGGGGGGAATCCTGTCCCGGCCCAGATAATACTAACAGGGAGGACACTCGTAAATGCAGTTTCCTAGTCGCGGGCGATGCCAGTGTGTGCGAGCACCGCACAGGTGTCCGCCCGAGAGCGACCCCCCGGGCCTCCCGCCGAGACGCACGAGGGTCCTCACTTCTGTACCTGACTCCCCTCAGAACTCTTGGAGAATCTGGAGTCATAGACCGTGTCCCTGGAATGACGCCTAACGGCACTCGACCCAGGAACCCAGGCTCCAAAGCAGAGTTCCTGACCTCCCTGCACCCCCACCACAGCCGCCCAGGGTCCCGTGATCTCCTCCCTGGGACCTTGTCCCGCAGCTCCTTGAGGATTCAGAAACAGACCCCGGTCAGGCTCCAAGTGCTGGCTCTGGCCCCCCCCTCTTCCTGAACAGTCCCCCTCCACTAGTGCCACTTGGCAGGTATCTGCCCAGCTTGCCAAACCCTATTCGGGTGTCACCAACTCCAGACGGGCCCGCACATCCCCGCAACAGAGGATGGGGGCTGCTGCTGTCCTCCGAGGGGGAGCGCACCCGGACGAGGCCCGCCCCTCTCTCCCACGGTCCCGCGACCCGGACGGCACGGCTGGCACACGGGCGGTGCTCGGTCGAGGTCCGCCGCGCGGAACGAGACACGCGTGCGCTCGGGAGGCCCTGGTGTGCGACACCAACGGGCCGGGCCTCCTCCTTCCTGCCACACCCCAAGCGCGGTACCCGGACAAGGACACTCTCGGAGCCTCGGCACCCACCTCCGTGTCACAGTCCCTTCGGACAGCAGGTCGGGTTGGGGATTGTTAGGGGCTGACCTGTGCCGCACCCCCTGCCCCCCCGAAAACACTGAGGCCCAAACCCGTAAACACTGACCGTGTTTGGGACCGGGATCGTTGCCCGCAGTAAGCTTACGAGAGGGTTATTGGGGTGGGCCCTATTCCAAGGCGCCCCCCGTCCTCAGGAACAGGGGCGAGTTGGACGCGGACTCGTACACAGGGAGACGCGGCCCTGAGAGTGCAGGCAGAGGTCGGGGCGATGCCACTCCAAGCCAAGGAGCCCCGAAGGCGGCCAGACACCAGCGGCAGCCAGGGGGAGGCCTGGACCAGACCATCCCTCACAGCCTCAGCAGGAAGCAGCCCCGCGACGGCCTGTTCTTGGACTGAGACGGCAGGGTGTGCTGTTTAAGCCGCCCCAGGGCACTCCTACAAGACGGCTGCGAAAGCTCGCACGTTAGCACTTAACGCGGAGCTCTGCGCACGCGAATGCCCGCTACGCACGGGCTGCGTCATCACCGGGACCCACGCAGACACTTCACTCACCTCCTCTAGACTCTTGAGCGAAGGGAACGCCTGGGTCCCGTCCTGGGGCTCCGGAGCGGCAGGAGCAGAGGCTTCTAACGTCTGTTCCTGGACCACCGGGCTTCCTCCGACCACCAAGGCCTGCAGCTCAGGGCTTTCCTCGGACTCCCCTGAGGGCCCCGAGTGGGGCCTGGCCTCGGGCATCAAGGCCAGGCTCTCCTCCTCCGCAGGCTGGGTTTCTGTGCCAGGGGCCAGGGGCGCCTCGGGTCGCACCGTCTCGAGCTGCGAGTTGCTTCTCAGTGGCTGAAGGGCAAAGTCGTTTCTCTTGGTCACAGAAGCCTGCTGCACGGGGCTTCCCAAGCCACTACCCGGGGCGGGGGTGGGGGGGACGTCAACTGCCTGACGATTACGCGGGAAATGTGCAGTTTTCGAGAACACCGCATGGGGTGAGCTCCCTGTTCTGCCACCGGCTGCTTGGGAGGGGTCCCGAGACCCCCAACCCAAGCCTGTGGTGGGTGGAAAGTGGCCCCCGCCCCAAGATATAGGCGTAGGTCATTTTATTGCACTTTGCAGGTATGTTTTTTTTTTGAGAGAGCGTGTGTAGGTGGAGGAGGGACAGAGAGAGAGAGAGAGAGAACACGAACGAATGAATCTCAGGCAGGCTCCACGCTGTCAGCACAGAGCCGATGCGGGGCTCCATCTCATGAACCGCGAGATCGTGACCTGAGCCGAATTCCAGAGCGGGATGCTTAACTGACTGGGCCCCCCAGGCTCCCTGCCAAGTACGATTCTTTACAGATGAGGGCTCGTGGCGACCCTGCCTTGAGCACATCTGTGGGCGCCATTTTCCCGACCCCGTTGGCTGACTTCGTGTCTCTGGTAATTCTCGCCGTATTTCAACCTGTGTCGTCATCACCGTATCTGGTGACCTGCGATCCGTGAGGACAGCTCACCCGGACCTCAGAGGGTGGTTGGCACTCACGATAAAATGTTTAAGTGAGGCGTGCACGGTTTGCGTAGACGAGGCTATCACGCACTGAAGAGACCGCACTACGGGACACGCAGAACTTTCCTACGTGCTAGGAAGACTGGCTTTCCCGTGCACTTGCTACACGGCAGCGGTCTGGAACCGAACCCGCAGCGTCTCCGAGATGCACCTGTGTGCCTACGCTCTAACCCCCTGGTGCCCGCAAATGGGACCTAACTGCAGGGGGGGTAGACACTGGATTAGCGTGAGCCGTAACCCGGGGCGGAGTGTCCCCAAGAGGAGACCGGCTCTGAGATGCACAGACAGGTGGGGAGCAAGCAGAGAAAGACGGATGCCTCTAAGCGCCCAGCAACCAGGGTTCCCGGCCGCCGGCCTCCCCCAAAGATGCAGGGAGGGGCCCCCCACCCCCCGAGGGCGTTGGAAAGAGCCAGCCCCACAGAGGGGCCGCAGACACGCAAGCAACGAGCTCCGTGATGCGTCGTGACCTGCTTCGGCAGCCCTGGGACCCACACGCAGAACCCCTCTGCCCCTCCGTGCCTCGTTTTCCACTCTGGTCCCGACCAGCACATTCCGGGGCTCTGTCCGCTGAGGCGCGTGCGGACGCCCCCACACAAGGTGCAGCAGACACAGCCGAGGAAGGGGCTGCCGCCTGCCCCCGCCCCCGCCCCCGCCCCCGCCCCGGGCATCTTCTGGGACTCTGCGGCCACCAAGGCCAGCAGCTACCATCAGGCAAACCCCAGGGCAGTACTCACAAAGACGCCTGGCCCGTCCGACCTTCCTGAAGACCAAAGAGAAGAGAAATGACCACGGTTGGTATCAGCGGGGACAATGACTTCCGTGAGGAAAGGAAGCGCCTTGAACTGGCAAGAAAGCACACTTACCCTTCAACAATCTGACGATCGGCCGGTAGGAGACCCGCACACCTGGGAAGGACACAGGAGGTGAGCGCCACCTGGGGGGCTTTGCCAGCACCCGGGCACCGCCGCCCGCCCACCCACCCCAGGAGCCCCCTGCCGACACAGCACCCGTCTCGCCCTGCTTCTTGGCCGACAGCACCCCAGACACGGCATCCCCAGCCGGTGGACCTGAGACCCTGGCCTTAAGACCCGTGTGCCAGGGAGCAGGCGGCAGGGCCCCCGTGCCACAGCCCGGAGCTCAGGAGCGCGAGTGAGAAGATGAGCACAGCCGTGCTCCCAATGGACAAGTCCCTGGGGCGCCTGGGGGGGGCTCCGTCGGTTAAGCGTCCGACTTCAGCTCAGGTCATGATCTCACGGTTTGAGGGTTCGAGCCCCGCGTCGGGCTCTGTGCGGACAGCTGGGAGCCTGGAGCCCGCTTCGGATTCTGTGTCTCCCTCTCTGCCCCTCCCCCACTCATGCTGTGTCTCTCGCAAAAACAAACACTAAAAACAAATAAGATTTTTTTTAAATAAGTGAAAAAGTCCCCGTCAGGGACCGCTTAACCCCAAGTGTCCACTTCTGAGCTCCTGCTGAGCTGGCTTCTCCAGGACTGACTGACACTAACTCACCTTTCTTCTTATACCAATAAACACCGACGACGGCCACGGCAAGAATGACGCTCACGGTCACCCACGGCACGAGGAACTCAGACCCACGTTTGTTTTCTGGAAGGAGACAAAACAGACGCTGTAGCAGGGTCAGGCACACCCTCCTCATTCAAGCCACATGCTACAGAAAGGCCCCGAGCCCTCTCCCACGGATCATCATCTCGAATGTCCCCAGTGGGAGACAGGAGAGGCTCGCGCCTCCTGTGTCACGGACGAGGACCCCAGGCTCGGGGGACCTGGGGCCCCACACAGGGGGCCGGAAGCAGCAGGAGGCGTACAGGGCCAGGGGGGCGGCTAGGGGTTCTGGTACCCAGGCCGGGGCTCCGGTGTGAGCGGTCACAGCCGGCAGCAGGAGGCAGGGGACGGCCCGTCCTGACTGGAGCAAGGCCCACCCACGGTGGCCGGAGGGACAGGGCAGGTCCACCCTGGGGAGACATCTGGCATGACCACTTGGGTGTCCTGGTGTCACCCTGGTGAGATCACAGCACCGACAGCACTCGTGGACACAAAGACACGGCGGGGGGCGAGGGGGGGGGGGGCAGGGCACACCCATCTGAGCCCTGGACCGGCAGCCACCCGCACATCATTGGCGTCAGCAGCCGGTGCTGGGAAGGACAGACAACTTCTGCATGGTGCTGCTGTTTGACTCAGAGATGTTCCTTATTCTCAGATGAGGCCCTTCCCAATTTTTCCCGGTGTTAAAATATCCTTTCAAAGTGCACGTTACGTGATCAAAATCTTCCGTGGAAATCAACAAGCCGATTCCGCAGTGTGAACTGACACACCAAAGACCGTGCGGAGAAGGACTGGGGGCCCCGGGCCTCTGCCGGCAAGGCCTGCAGGTGGGTGTGGCCCCAAACCGAACAGGAGGAACTGCCTTCACCACCCAGGGACCCCAGGGCAGGTGGGAGGGACTGTCTTTTCCAAACACGGTCCTGGGTCATTCGTGTGTGCGTGTGGGAAAACACATCGAAGCCTGACCCCCTTACCCCACGGCATGCGGAACACCGATCCCAGGCTCATCACAGGACACAATCAGAACAGGAAAAGAGTACAGCTTCTGGCAGGTCCCGTGAGAATCTCAAGGTGAGCAGAGCTCTCGCACACGGGGCACAATAAAGGGACCTCGTTCAAGGAAGAGCCCGTCCCTCGGGAGACCCCTCAGCGTGAATAAAAAGGAATCCTACCCTAACTTTGTAATTACCAACATTTACAAACACAGTTGACCCTTGAACATGGGTTTCAACCGCGAGGGCCCGCTTACGTGTGGATCGTTTCTACAAGCAGTAGGGCGCCGTAAACGTATTTTCCCTTCATTCACTTAACGCCCTTTTCTCCCCTCCAGTTTACTCTATTGTAAAAACACAGCACACGGTACAGACAAAACACACAAAACAGGGGTCAATCGACCGTTCGCGTCACTGCTAAGGCTTCTGGTCAACAGCGCACTGTTCGTAGTTAGGCTGTCGGGGGGATCGAAAGTTCTATGTGGATCTGACCGCGTGGGGCATCGGCGCCCCTCACCCCGTGCTGTTCAGGGGTCAGCTATGATTATCAAAAGTGAGAAACAAACCTGCCTGCGACTCAGTATGAAGCAGGCATGTCTCGCACAGGCCCTTAGCACAAGAGGGCGCAAGGCGGGGGCAAGTCACAGCTTGTCACCAAGGATGCTGTTTACTCAAGACGGAGGTCTATGAGCGGTGGCCCGCGGGAACCCAGCCCACTACAAGTACGCTTTTCTGCAAGTACGTTTTTGATGGCACCCAGCCGAGCCCATCTGTGTACTTACCGTCTCGGGCTTTTGCTTCAGTGGCAGGGAGGGTTGAGGAGTGACAAGAGAGACCGCAGGGCCTGCAAAACCTACGCTTTTTACCTTTATGGGAAAGGTCTGCTGACCTGGATTCAAGACATGACCTCAGGGGGCACCCGGGGGTCTCAGTCGGTTAAGCGGCCGACTTCGGCTCGGGTCACGATCTCACGGTTCGTGGGTTCAAGCCCCGCGTCGGGCTCTGTGCTGACAGCTCGGAGCCTGGAGCCCGCTTCGCATTCTGTGTCTCCCTCTCTCTCTCTGACCCTCTCCCGCTCACGCTCTGTGTCTCTATCTCAAATATTAAACATTAAAAAAAAAAGAGACAGATGAGCTCAGTTCCTTACCTGGACGCCCTGGATCAGTTTCTGTGGCACAAACCGTGTTGCTGGTAGCATTGCAAGGTGACAGGACAACGCCAGGACATCTGAAGGGTGAAGAAACCCGGAGCGTTACTCCTCCCTGCCTGGGCGCGGCACGCAACGTCCTTCCCACCACCCACAGCTCCCACGACGGCCCGCCAGCCTTCAGGCAAACACTGCCTGGCATCTCCCGGGCTCTCTGGCCCAAACTGGCTCATGGAGAATAAGAGCGTCCTATGCTGAAGAGCCTCCCTCTCTGTTCCTGGACAGAGCTGTGTGTGGCTAGGAGCACTGGCCCTACTGCAGCTGGAGCCCCATGCCCATCGAGAGAGAAGTTAGGCCAAAGAGGAAGCACGTGGAGAAGGGGACAAGCAAGCAAGCCCAGAGAAGCCAGAGCCTGGATCACACCAGACCTGAAAGCAGTCCTTACTTTGGACTCGCCAGGTGCAGGAACCTGAGTCGTATCAGTTCACAATGTGCCTCAGAAACCGGACCTGTTTTAAACGGCTTTGCCACCGTACAGGTCTCCCCACAAGGCCCTCCCCAAACCCGCGCCCACCCAGAACCCCAGAAGTTGACCTTATGTGGACACAGGGTCTTTGCAGACAGAAGCACTTCACAGTGAGGCCGTGCCAGACTTCAGTGGGCCTAAATCAAGGACCGGTGTCCCTGGAGGAGGGAACTCGGACTGGGACAGAGAGAGGCCGTGTGCAGATACCGAGACACAAACGCGAGAGGTGACCTCGCAGAGACAGAAGCAGACGGAAGGTAAGCGAAGGAGCATCACGGAGCGCCCACAGCGTCAGAGGCTGGAAGAGGAGAGCCAGGGTCCTCCCCTAGAGCCTGCGGAGGGAGCACGGCCCTGCTCACACCTGGGTTTCAGGCGCCTGGTGAACACAGCTGGGAGAGAACACACTTCTGTTGGTTTTCTCGAAGCTGCCCAGCTGTGGCGCTTTGTTACCACAGGCACAGGACGCCCACGGGGGCCACAGGACCCCCACGGGGACAGCGGCCGTCCCGCGCTGCCGCAGGGCGCGGCTCTACCGTTCTGTCTGCCTGGACTGCTCTTCCCCCAGAACCCTCTATGGCTCCCTACCCTCCTCGCCAGGCCTCTGCTTGAGAGCCTGGTCCCCTCCCACGCCCTCTACCCCCCTCACCCCTCACGGAGTCCTCACTGCCTGTGGGTTTGGACTGTCTCCACCACCACCGGGAGCCTGGGGTCTGTACTACTGGGAGGACAGGAGGGGCCCACGCCTGTGCCCCCAGGACCTTGTACACCGGAGGCAGTTCTCCACGCAGTCCACAGAGTTGCAGTAGAAACTCCCCTTTCTGCACTGACACTGCCGGTCGCTGGTGGGGGAGCACTTGGCCACCACCTCCTGGTCTCCTGGCGGGAGAGGGTCGCGGGTCAGCAGGGGCGGACGGGAAAGTCCCTGCCCACACCGGGCCGCGCCCAGAACCTTGGTCAAGGGTGCCGAACCGTCCTCAGCCTCCCAACTACGCAGGGGCGGAGAGGAGCTAACAGCCGGCCCTCACCCCTGCAGCCTGGGCCAAGGGGCCGGGGCCAGCTCCTCAGAGAGAGCCCGCAGCGCCCCTCACCTCGTCCGCCCCACAAAAGCACACCGCCACCACGTGTCCCACACGAGCAAAACCTCGGGGCGAGAATGGCATAGACACAGGGCCCCCTCTGCCGGCCAGCGAGAACCGCAGCGGCCACGCTGACGACCACCCTTCCAGAGCCTTCCGCCGCGCTGGATGTCAAAGAACCGTACTCGAGATACAGATGACGATGAAACACGACCACACTCGCAGCTCGACGCCACGTCCAGACCCGCACCCGGGTCCGGTCCCTCCACGGCGTCACTCCGCTCCCACGCTTCCAAAACCCAGACGGGTTTGGCAAGACGCGACGCAGGCGGGATCCCGCCGCGCACGCGCCGGGCCGGCTTCCGCGGCTTCCTCCCGCGCGCACCCGCTTCTCGGTCAGAGGACGCTCGGGTTGCTTCTGGCTTTACGCGACTGCGAACCCCTCCCCACATCCCAGCACACACAGGGCAAGAGCCTGTCCAGGTCTGGATCGGGACGCGGGGCGGGTGGGCAGCCCCAACTGTGTGCGGCGGGGTGTGCGGACCCTGCTTCTCCCGTGGGGACGGAGCGCTCGCTGTTCTCGGTCCCCGCGAATGCTGGGCATCCACAGCGACGCTCCGTCCGGCTGCCAGAAGACAGGACGTCCGTCCGTCCCTCCACGCCGGCGCTTTTCGCGATGGTTGCCGGCGCTCCGTGCCCCATCTCCTTCACCACGTCTGTCTGTCTGTCTCCACTCGAAGCGTTTTTCCAAACCGTACGACTGATTTGCTCCAGGTGTGAATTACGCGTGGGCTGTGTCACCAACAGGTTCTGCCCCTTCGCGGCTTAACTTTCGTGCCTCGCGACAAAACGGGAGCTGGGTCGTTCGACTGCCGCCACGTGTACCCACCTCGACGTTATGGTGTAGGGTTTTCAGAAATCCCGTAAAACGTTCTGTCGCTGCCTGGAAGTCCTAAGTGCTCCTCACGTCCTCCTCTCAAAGAAGTACTTTTCACCTGTGGACTGTGAGGTGGGAGGGACCACTCGTGGGGGCAGCGGAAGCTTCCCGTCCCGCACCGAAGGACAGCCCGCGGTCCAGGCCAGCGTCGTTTGCAATCCCGCCCTTCCCCCCGTGGACGGGTCGGTCGCGGTGCCACAGGCCACTTTCCACATCCGCGGGGCCGTCTTCCCCTTTGTGCAAATCACGCTGTCTCCGTCGCCTCGAAATATGACCACGCGGGAGAGCCCGCTGCGCCCTGCCCTCTGCCGGAGGGTTTCGGCGATTGTCTGCTCATCGAGTTCCACGAAAACCCTCGTGAGGGTTTTGTTTTGTTTTTTGTAAATAAAAAACCGTATATTTAAAATATACGGCACGCGTGAGGAGTTGCTACGTGCTGTTGGGAGTTTCACTGCGAACACAGCAAATCTGAGAACCGTTTCACGGAGAACCGACGTGTCTTTAAAACGTGGGGTCCTCCCATAGTCTTGTATTTCTCTGTATGTTTAGATTTTCCAAACTGTTGTTTGTTCTGGTAAACGTGTTATACGTCCTTTGCTAGACTTATCTCAAAGGATCTTATTTTCTTTGCCTTTGCTGATGCAAATGGTTATCTTTTAAAAAAATTACATCTTTTAAAATAATCCGTTGCTGATATATTGAAATTCAGACAAAGTTTTGTAGATAGTTCTCGTATACAGCACCTCTAAAATCCTGCTGCCCTGTGGATGGAGATTCCTTAACCACACACACACACACACACACACACACACACCCCACACACCCCGTCCCGATAAAAATACGTGTTCACCTGTAGTAACTCCCTCGGGGCGAGGCCCACAGGCCGAGTTGAAAGGCCAAGACCCCACTGTGCCCACTTACCCTTCCGGCACTGGATGCACCTCTGGCAAGTAGGCTCGCCATTAGGGAAGGCGAGGAAGGTGCCGGTTTCACAGACGCGGCACTCGCCGGCGGTATGGTTCGCCCTGCACGGTTTGAAGACGTACTGGCCTGTGTGAAAGGGAGGTCGCGGAGGTGAGGAGGGGGTTCGCAGCAGACCCAACCCAGCCCCCGAGGCCTCCCCTCGAGGAGGACCAGCCCTCACCAACCACACCTCCTTGGAATGTTCTGAATGGACACTTGGCCACCTGCGTCTGAGAAGCCGGGGACCCGGCGCCCCTCGGCTTTCGCCGGCGACTCCCGGCCCACGTGAGCGGAGGGCTTCGACCACACACGCTGGAGGTGGCCCGAGAGCCTGACAACGCCCGTGTGCCTGCCCCTAGCGCCCCGGGGACCCCGGGCTGATTTACAGGGAGCACTGGCGGTCTAGAGACCGAGGGCTCTGACCAGTCCCAGAGGAGCCCCCCTGGTCTAGCGCTTGCCTCGTGCAAAGGCCGTAGCGGAGTCAAATCACACCTCCCTGGGAGGAGGGGGCCACAGCCCTCACTCTGCCACCAGGCTGAGTTCACCAGGTTTCCAGCTGGGCCAGCTGTGTCCAACCTGTTCCCAGCTGAGCCGTGCGCGTGTGTGGGGACACGTGCACGCAGCTGTGGACGCACAGGTGTGTGTGGGATATACAGGTGTGAACGGCCCAGGTGTGGATGTTTGGTCCCTGAAACAGGAGCCCTGCAACGGCCGAGGGTCCCGGAGCAAAGGAGGCACAAGTGGGGGGGGGGGGGGTGGTGGTTACAGATGGAGACGGTGGACGCGTGTGGAGGCCCCCCAAAGACACCGTGGATGCCAACGCGGGCACATCTGTCTGTGTGCGTGGGGGCGGCGGGCTGACCGGGTTCCCCACAAAGGAGGCCCGGCTGCCGTGGCGGTGACTGGGCAAGAGGTGAGGTGGGCCGGGGCGAGGACACAGCAGGCACTGGGAGCCTGAGGCCCGCCATCTGCCTTGTGGGGCTAATTGACAGCATCCTCACGAGGGTCACTAAGGCTCCACGGACGTGTCGTGCGTGAGGACAGTGCAGGCCCGGCCCTGGTAGGACTTCCCTTCCTCAGGTGTCCACAGTCACCCCGACAGGAGGGCAGACAGGAGCGTCCAGCCTGGGGACGCACCCCCACCTCTGCCTCCAGGGGCCCCGGGCCCACCCACCAAAACAAGCCCACAGCCCGGTTCACGGGAGTCCCCGGGGCGTGGATGGGGCGGGTGGGCGGCTGCCCAGGAGAGGTCCGCCCACGCCAGCCAGCGGGGATCCCCCCACCCCGGGCAGCCCCACAAGGCCCCGGAAGGTTCTCTGGGACTCACCAGCGGGGCAGAGGCGGCAGCAGAGGTTGCTGTCCTCCGGCTGGTACTCGGTCACGTCACACGGGGCCACGCCGAGCGCCCCGTCCACCTCCAATCAGAAAGGGGAGCAGGCGTCATCAAGAGGGGCCATCTGTAGATGGGGCCCACGCATCCTCTGCCCAGACACACGCGTGCAGAGAAGCACACGGCCACCTCCTGGGGGTGGGCTCCGCTGGGGGCGCACGAGCTGGGACCTTCCCTCAGATCTGTGAATTCTGCATTTGCACACTTGCCTCTCGGTGACATTCCCCGTCACCCCCAAGCTGCCACTCACTGCACGCCCTCAGACACGCAGACTCTCGTGCCGGACCGTGCTGACGTCACCCCACCGTCCCTCGGTGAGTCTGCCGTCTCCCATCCCCGTCTGCGTCCCACCGGCCGTGCTGGTCCTTCTACAGGCAGAGCTCTTAAAGGCCCCACCTCGCCAGGCTTTGCCCTTCTGACCCAACCCGATCGCTCAGAGAGGACGTCAGCCGGTGTGCGCGTGTCGCACCAGCACCGTATTCGCATTCGCTTTCTGCATCTCTGCCGTGTGGTTACGATCCAGCTTTGCGCCCATTTTCTCGTCCCCGGGCTTCCCCGGCTTTTGCTCCCCCGACTCCCCGTCTCCACATCCCTTCTTTCCTTCCCCGCGCTGGGAAACTGATTACATTCTACTTCTTGTATTCACAAGGAGTAACAAAACACTACTTGGCCAGGCGTCAGGAAGAAAGCTCGTCGTGCACACACCGCGGTGCCCACGATCTCCGCCAACAGCCCGCCAAGGCAGGCTCGCGACCGTGAACAGAAGCGCGTGGGAAAGCACGGTATCGACCCAGTTGCAAAGCCGCCCAGCTCCAGAAGAGAAAATGCTAACTTGACCTGCACTGTCACCGAACTCAGCATCGCCGTGAGGGGACACGTTGACGTCACGACTGGAAGAGACACCCCAGTCACTTCTGTGCCATTTCTGCCCAAAATGCCAAGCTGGAATCCGTTCACGACAAGCCGCCCACACAGACCCAACCCGACCCGAGAAATGTTCTGCGGGACGAGGGCTCAGCACTCCTCTGCGGCGTTAAGGTCACAGAAGACACAGAGGACGGAGGAGTCTGCTCGGGGACGTCCGTGGGACGGCAGACACAGGCAAGGGCACTGCCCCGGCCCTCGCCCCCACTGTGATCGGGGCGCACACGTCACCCCCCGGGGGGCCTGGGCGGCAAGCACAGAAGCCGGTGCTATTTTATTTTCTTTCCGTTCTTTTCTGAGCCTTTCGTTTTTGTTTTTAACGGGCTAACACACGCACCACCCCTAAGAGTGACCGTTTGTTAAGTGTCCGGGACGCCCGTTCACATTGTTGTACAACCATGAGAACTACTCTTCTAACTCCAAAAGTCCCAAGTTATTTCAAAAGGAAACCTGAAAAATTAAAAACTTTTTTTAAAAAGAAAAGGAAAAAAAAAACCTCACGACAAGAGCAAAAAGCAGCTTTCCTTTCTGCAACACCCTGGTCACGAACATAATGGAGGCTGTTTCCTCTATGGCTGGGGCTCCCAGTTCTTCCGGCACCGGGTCCCTCCCCTTCCCCATGGCAAACAACACTAAAGGAAGTTGTGTCCCCCACCACCACCACCACGCCCCCATCAAGGCCCCCTGCCTCCGCTGCCATCTGCCCAGCATCTGGCACTCAGGATGCCAGAGCACCAACTCCCTGCCCCGGAGCATACCGGACGGAGAGGGGGTGGTTTCAGCTGGACCGGTGGTGGCGCTCTGGGGGCCCCCGGTACATGCCATGACCTTGGGGGCTGGGACACAGGCGGGGAAAAATGTAGGCTTCCTCTCCCCGCCCCCCCCCCCCCCCCACCATTCAGCCATCAACGTAAACACTGCGTGATGCAATATTTTAAGACATGAAATCAGCGAAGAGCTTGCCAGCTTTTGTGAATCAAGTTTTTCCTGGAAACGGGGTTGGAACCCTAGGATGTGAAGCACGTGGGCAGGCTCAGGCCAAGTGCAGGGTCCCATTCTTTGTTTTCATCTCAGGATGTTTTTGCATAGATTTTCACTCTTCAAAAAAAAATCACATCAAAACATTCTTCACCCCGTTTCCTAAGTTGTGTCGGTGCCTTCATAAATTGGACACCAGACCCAAGTGCCCGACTCAACTCCTCGGGCACCTGCCTCGCAGATGACGACAGTTCCCGATCCTCCCTCTCCATGGCCCACACCCCCTGGTGCTCCCCCCAGCCAGGGGTCCCCCTCCTGGCTCCAGCAGCCCTCCCTCTCTGCCCTCCCTCAGGCTCCAAGTCCCCTCCAGCCCCTTCACTTCTGTGCCAGGAAATCCCTAAAGAATTTCCTGCTAGACACGCAAAGCCACGTGGGAACCACGACCGACCGGCATTTGCGAACCCCCAAGGCACCGAGTGGACGAACCCCGAAAAGCCTGCAGGCAGCTAAGGATTTAAGTTAACAAGAACACAACACCCATCTGACGTGAGCGTCTTCTTCCCTCGGACCCCAGCCTCACAGAATGGAAGGTTCTGGGAGGGGCTGCGGAAGACTCCGGAACCACCCCGGCCCCAGCCTGCGGCCTGCTGTGAGAAGGCACTGGAAGGGGCCTGAGAACCCTGCGCCCAGTGGCTGTGATGCAGCCACGTGGAGGAGGAGAGAGGCCTTTCCGCTGCACCCCTGAAGGCAGGCTGGCGAGCTCATTCCAGAAGGTACACGTGCAAAAGCGGATAGTGTATAGGACCAGAAGGCGGTGGAGGAAAGCACCCTGAGAAAACACTAACCAACACGTTGTGATGCAAGGCCAAGTTCACTGGAATAAAAGGCCCTCTCCTTTTGCACAGGGAAGGAAGCCGTCGACAAAATGAGTGGCAATCTGCTGAACGGGGGAGATCCTTGCACACGATGCATCCGATAAGGGGGTGATCCGAAAGACAGAACAGCTACAACTCCGTAACAAAAAGACAAACGCAAACGGGGGGAGAGACTCGAGGAGACATTCCTCCAACGGAGACACACACAGAGGGCCAGCACGCGCATGAAAAGATGCTCAACGTCACTCACCGTCCGGGAAAAACATCCTGGCACACGTCAGAATGGATAGGATCAAAATGACAAGAAGTAACAAACGTCGGTGAGGATGCGGAGAAAAGGGAGGCCTTGCGCGCTGTTGGCGGGAACGCAGATTAGGGCAGCTACCCTGCACAACGGTACGGAGGGTCCTCAAAAGCGGAAAGGACAACCACCGTATACAATGCAGCGATTCTGGTTTTGGGGCTGCACCTGAACAGAATGTCGGAAAGACACGTGCACCCCCACATTCGCCGAAGCCTGATTCACAACAGCCAAGAGGTGGAAACAACTAAGTGTCCATCAACAGGTGGACGAAGATGTGGTGTGTACACGTGGGGAGACAGACACACACACACACACACACACAGTGGAGTATTACTGATCCGTGAAAAGGAGGGAAACCCTGCCATCTGCAACAACGTGGATGGCCCCAGAGGGTATTATGCTAAGGGACGTAAGTCAGACAAATTCCTTCAGATTTCGCTCAGACGTGGAAATCTCAGAAATAAACGAACGCCATGCAAACAGACTCATCCATACAGAGAACTGGTGGCCGCCAGAGGGGAGGGGGATGGGCAAAATTGGTGAAAGGAATCAGGAGACACAAACGTCCAGTTGTAAGTCACAGGGATGAAAAGCCCAGCCTAGGACAGAAGGTGCAGCACGGGGACCAGACACGGTCATGACCGTCGCGCAATACCTATAAATGCGTTAAGTGCTGACCCGTTGCGTTACACCTGAAACTAACATAATGCCGTAGCTCAACTACTATTGTGGAAAGAAAAATTCACAATTAAAAAAAGAAAGAAAAAAGAAAAGGCTCTCTGGATAAAGCTTTTCAGCCGTTAAACGTGGTCCGAAGGCATCGCCATACAGAGTTTATTCCTGGCACAAATGGCCCCAAGTAAGGAAGCTGCTAGCAACCAGCGGGCAGGGCCTACGACAGAGAGACAACGCAGGCCAGTGGGCCCCCGCGGTCCTCATTCTGAATGCTCCGAACAAAGCCTGGGCACTGCTTACTACACCTGGCAAGTGCAGAAGCAGAGGCTGCCCCAGGGCGGAGGGCCTTCAGAGGTCTTAGGCATGAATGCCCACAGGGCAGAAAACACCAGACTGAACTCGGGAATTTCACCAACGCCTCAAGCTGGCACACTGGCCATTATTTAATAAGAGTACTAAAATCAGAAAAGCCATCCTTTCTGGGGCAGAAAAACAGCGACGCTGTAGCCAAACTGGCTTCAGGGAAGGCACTAGGTGCGGAGAGCCTGAGGCCTGCCTCCCTGGGTCCCGAACAGCTCGACCGGAGCGGAGCCGCGACGCCAAACTTTGAGAACGCTGGGGGGGCGAGGACCCCTAGCGGCCACACGTCCCAACTGCACACCCCGATGGGCCGCTAACCTCGGCAGAAAAATCAGTCTCGGCCGCCTGCGGTTTGCAAACCTAACCGTTTCTTGTAACACTTGAAACGGGCTGTGCACCAAACCATTCCTGTGCGGATGCTAGGCCGCAGAAAATACGGCCAGGGAGATGCACCGAATTAAAGGCCGGAATCACTGAAGAAAATTCGAGAATCCCCCCCCCTTGCCCCCCGCCGCCGTTTCCACATCCGTGCGCGCTCCTCCAGCTGCTCGCCGATCGCCCGGCACATCCGACGGCGGGCCCAAACTCGCAGTGTCCCTCTCCAACGCCTGGCTGCCACCGGGGTGCGGCACCGCCGGCCAGGGCGCACGCTCGCCCACACAGCTAAGCACGCCCCCCGCGGCCCGCACCAGAACCCAGCCGCCGGGAATTCCCGGATTCCTCCACCTCCCGAAGGAAGACACACGGTCTTCCCGCACCTCTCCGCGCGCCGCCCCACCCCCCCGGTCTGCGCGCCTCCTCCCCGCCCCACCACCCCCCCTCCCCGGCCTGCACTCCCCTCCCCACCGCCCTCCCCGGTCTGCGCGCCTCCCCCCCGCCCCCCCCCCCGGTCTGCGCGCCTCCCCTCCCCCCCCCCACCCCGGCCTGCACTCCCCTCCCCACCGCCCTCCCCGGTCTGCGCGCCTCCCCCCCGCACCCCCCCCCCCGGTCTGCGCGCCTCCCCTCCCCCCCCCCCCGGCCTGCACTCCCCTCCCCACCGCCCTCCCCGGCCTGCGCGCTACTCCTCGCCTGCCCCCCCCCAACCCCTCCATCTGAGCGCTCGCCTCCGCGTCCGCTCCCGAGGATGCCCATGCCCGGGCATGCCCGCGCCTCCGCACTCTTCCCCGACCCTTCCCCCGTGCCTCCCCATCCGCGCCGGGGGCACGCCCGCGCCTCCGGACCCCTCCCGACCTTTCTCCGCGCCGGGGGCAAGTCAACCGCCTCCCGACGCCTCCCCGAGCCTCCCCCGGCTTCTCCCCGACCCCTCCGCCACCGGCTTCTCCCCGCCGCCGGGCCCTACTCACCCAGGCCGCGAGCGGCAGCAGGAGGGCGCACAGCCACGGGACGCCCCGACCGACCGCCATCCCGTCCGCTCCACGCTCAGGAACTGAACGAAGCCCGCGGTCCGTCGCCGACTAGAGGCGGTCGGACGACGGAAGGGGCGGGCGGACGTCACCTGACGGGAAGCCCCGCCCCGCCCGCAGGCGTCACGTAGCCGCTTTCCCAGGGGCGAAGGTGGAGCCGGGCTCGGCCGCCTGGCCCTGCGCCCGGACTACCCCGCCCGGTGGTGAGGTGGTCAGTGCCTCGGGTTTCCTTTTCCTTATGAAGAAGTCGTCCCTACCGTGGAAAGTGACCAGGGGGCCCCCGGGAGGGACCCAGCCGGCCTTTGCGGGGCCGCCCCACGCGGGCAGGTTCAAACGGTGGAAATCCATTCCCTCCCATCCCGGAAGCCGGAGTCCAAGATCAAGACGCCCAGGGCGGTTTCCCTCTGAGCCTGTGGCGGAGACCCTGTTCCAGGCCCTCTCTCCCAGCCGCCAGCGGGTGCGGCAGACCTGGGCGTTCCTCGGCTTCTAGAGGCATCAGCCCGGCCGCCTCGGTCGTTCTCCCGCTGCGCGTGCCTGTGTCCAAGTTTCCCTCTTATGCGTTATGTTTTATTACGTTTTCGTTCTGGTATAGTTAACTTGCAGGGTTATATTAGCTGCAGGGTTATATTATATTCGGTAGAGTGGTTGGCCAGCGCTCATCACTATCCCCCTCGCCTCGTTCGTCCGCGCCCCCACCCACCTTCCCTGGGGAGACCACCTGTTTGTTCTCTAGATGAGAGATTTTGTCTCTCTTTTTCCCTGTTCGTTTCTTTTGTTTCTCAAATGCCACAAGTGAGTGAGATCTTATGGTATGTGTCCTTCTCTGACAGACTTACTTCACTGAGCCATTTTCCCTCCGGATCCGTCCACATTGTTGCAAATGGCGAGATTTCATTGTTTTCAAATTTCCCCTTTTTATACGTGTAAGTAAGGGTTAAGAGCTCTTATAGACCCCAGAGCTCGGGTCAACTAGAAAGGATAAATCAGACCCTAAAAAAGACCTTAACCACATTGTCCCTTGAGACGGGCGAAAATTGGGTCGATGTCCTGCCTTTTGCCCTTTTGCGAGCGCGTCGTACTCCATTTGTCAAGGGATTTTCCCCTTATGAAATTTTATTTGGCAGACCTCCACCTATCCTGCCGAGGCTAGGAGACGACGTAACGGAACAGTTGGAACGGGACCGCTTGCTGGCCTCACTCGTGGCCCTGCAACATGTACAAAAGGAAATAACCAGGGCCTTCGCTCATCCTCCTGTTCTTCCCCACCCCTTTCAACCAGGAGACTTAGTCCGGGTCAAGAGGCACGAGCCTAAAACCCTGGAGCCGCGCTGGAAAGGACCGCACGCACACCGCGATCCTGACCACGTCCACGGCCTTGAAGGTGGATGGTGTCCAAACCTGCATTCATCACTCTCAGGTTAAGAAAAACTGTGTGAAGGCGGGAACACCCCAGACTGATACGGAAGCAGATAACGAACGGCAATGGAAGGTCCCGAGGCACCCAGAGGATCCTTTAAAGCTAAGACTGATGCGGGCATAATAATAATAATTGTCTGGGTTTGTATAATGGTAAGCATGGGGGACTGTATGGGATTACCTCCCCTGTCTTTTTTGGCCATACCAACGGGAACTCAGGGACACTGTCACGGGGAAGGTGATAGCATCTAATACCTCTTCCACTGTGCCTTGTTTTCTGTTTGATTTATGCGACTTGGTGGGGGCCTCATGGGGGAATTTAGTTCCTAATTATAAACAGCCAACGGGCTTCGCTGCTCCGGTCCCCGAAAACCCCTGTATGGTTACCTATGGATGTGGACCCAGGGATCGAGGACAAAAATTGGCTGACATACCAGGGTTATACAGTTGCCCTGCAAATAGAAAGGTCGGATGTGAAGGAAAAGGCCAGAAAATTGGTATCAGAGTTTATTCTCTCGGTCCCTCTGGCTCACATCACTGCTCACCCCTATAGCTGGGCCACTGCTGTTGTTACTTCTCGGGTTAACTATCGGATTATCAATAACCCGCGCATTATCAATTGGTTAGTATGTCAAGAGGCGAGTTGGTGAAATAAAAATCATGATGATGAGGTCCAACTATGTCCCCTTAGTTCCTAGTGATGAATCAAGGGATTGATTCACTGACAAGAAAAGGGGGAAATGTAAGGGTTAAATTGTAGTGTAGGGCTAACATGTAGCTTAAAAAATAACAGCTTTGTTCTGACACTGAAGGTCAAGAGATAACAGCCTTGCTTCACTCTTGTAAATTATGCGCTATACTCCTGTAAATCAGGCTTCACCAATGAAGGAAATGAAAGCTCAAAGAAAAGAGCATCAGAGTCAGCGTCAAGGAGACCCACTGGTTGCAACTTAGGGGCAGAAAGTCTAAAATAACCACCTCATCCGGCAACTGTTTCTAACTCATCTGGGAACTCATTCTCCGTTCTGTTTCCAGGTGATGATCAAACGATGTGGTCGGCTTTAAAAACTCTGTACCCCGGCTGTTTGAGGCCGCACTCTGATCAAGAGTGTTGGCCCCGCTGAGTTCCAGCCAGCCCCGCGTCGGGCTCCATGGTGACAGCTCGGAGCCTGGAGCTGCTTCCCATTCTCCTTCTCTCTCTGCCCCTCCCTGCTTGTTGTCTCTCTCTCTCTCTCTCTCTCTCTCTCTCTCTTTCAAAAATAAATAAAACAAAGACACCTCTGGAGGCAGCTCCCATGGCACAGGGGGCAGCCAGGTAAGAAGGGATGAGTCCCGAAGGAGCATTTTGCTTGAGTCCCGAAGTCGAACACATCTTCCTAACTGCCCGCCAAGGGCCATTCCGAGCACCTCTCACATGCTGCTCCTCCCCGACACTGCTGGCCACGACACTGAGTGATGCCACGTGAGCCTTAGACGTAACCAGCGCTTCACGTTGCCATCAGACACAGACTTCGATCGTGTAGTTGCTGGGGAATCAGGAGGCGAAGCAGGCGGACAGAGAAAGGGACTTGGGAGGAAGACGACGTCTTGGCTCTGGTATGGCTGCTGGGGCTGAGGGTCAACCCCCTGCTGCTTCCAAGTCACAGATTCATCCCCCGGGGCAGGAGGTAGTATTTCCACCCTGGTAGGTCTCGGATGGTGCTGCTTTCCCAAGGATCACGAGGGTCCTGGTAGGGCCTGCCCCGGCAATGCTGCTTCTCGTTCCGCTCGCGATGCCAAAAACTCGAAAGCGGGACCTTGAGGAAATATTTGCACACCACGCTCACCGCAGCATTATTCACCAAGTAATAACGGAAGTGATCGGAGAGTCCGTCGAGGGATGTATGGACGACCTGGAGTCCATCCACACCGTGGTATGTGACTCAACCTTAACAAGGAAGGGAACTCTGACAGCTGCTACCATGCGGCTGAAGTTCGAGGGCATGATGCTGAGTGAGGCAGCCGGTCACCGCAGGGACAGATATTGTATGATTCCGGCTCTGTGAGGGCCCAGAGGAAGCCAGTCCATAAAGACAGAAAGTAGGACGTGGGGCGCCAGGGGCTGCGACAGGACGGGGGGCAGTGTTTCATGGGACAGAGTTTCAGGTTGGGAAGGTGGAAAGTTCCAGCGGGGGCGGGGGGGGGGGGGGGAGATGGGCGTACAACGATACGGACATACTTAACACTGCAGAATTGTGCATTTCGTGCTGGTCAAGATGGGAAATTTTGTTACGTGCGTTTTTAGCACAAGACAAGTCACTAAAAAAAAGAAGACCCAAACAGACGGGCGGCAGTATAGGACCCAGCCCTACCTGTTCACCACGCAGACCGAACGAGCAGGAGGACCGAAAGGCAGACTTTCACCCGAGCACCAGCTTCAGGAAGTGGGATGTGGCTCGACGAGCTACAGTCTTGATGCACCTGCTCAAGGCTCACCCAGGGCTCAGTCAGACTGAGAACAGAGACTTCTATGAGATTCAATCCTTCAACATGCGTTAGCATTTTTCTGTCATAATAAATCAGGTTTCTTCCTCGAATACGTACTCGGTTCTGAGCCGAAGCCTCAGGTCACAGGAGACTCGTACAGAGACGTCACTAAGCTGCACTTTGGGGTCTGAGTCAGCTCCCCACTTCTGGGTCTGCCACGTGGGTCTCTGTCTCCTCTCCCCTCCTTTAAAGGACCATCAAATGTGCTCCTCCCTGTTTAAAAGGCCAAATAGCAGCCAGAATGAGTGGGCAAGAGAAAAAAAAAAAAGGCCATCCAAACGGTACATGAAGAAGTGAAGTCTATTCACAGGACATCCTCTTAACCACAGAAAACCCTGGAGATTCCCCTAAATGAGAAACAACCCTCTAGAAGTAATAAACAAACTCGGGACTGAAGCCTGATTGCAGGGACTGTCCTGTCTCACACCATAGTGATTTGTGGCGCTCGGTATAGCGGGACCATCACGCCCAGGAGCGAACCCGCTGGTGCGGCCCGCTTTTGGGGGTGCTCCTCCATGAGGCAGGGATGGGGGGGGAACGTAGGGACCTAGGTGAACCGGGTGGGGACTTCCCAGGATGCCCAGGCAGGTGGCGGGGGTGGGGGAGGGGGCCCTCTCCCAGAAGGGCCCACAGGCACTTGAATAAACCAGACCCAACTTGAAGGCATGAAAAGCATTGGTCACCTTGAGGAAATCCCTCCCAGCTCCTGGCTCCTAAGAACCGTAACAGGAGTCAGAGTCAGGCTGGAAAGCTCCAGAGACCCCTGGGTAAAGTGGGCTTGCTTCCTCCGAAAGAAGGCTAACGTCCAGGTAAGCTCCAGCAAAGTGGGAGGGGGGACAACGGCACACCTTTCCCCGGCTTTTTTTTTTTTTTTTAAGTTTATTTATTGTTGAGAAGAGAGAGTGTGAGGGAGGGGCAGAGAGAGAGAGAAAGGGAGAGAGAGAATCTCGAGCAGGCTCCGCGCTGTCAGCACAGAGCAGCTCACTCCAATTACGAACCCAGAGATGGTGACCTGAGCCAAAATCAAGAGTCGGAGGCTTAACCGGCTGAGCCACCCAGGCGCCCGGCCCCAGCTTTTATTATTTTATTTCATCTTATTTTAATTCCAGTATGGTTACCGTATAGCAACTACATTAGTTTCAGTCGTACAATATAGTGATGGTCCTTAAAGAATTAAGCACCACCTTGGGCTCAAGCTGCCAGGGACCTGCTTGTCAGAGTGGGCAGACGGCGGCGGGGGGAGGGGGCGACCTTGATGTTTCCCACTTGGAGTCAGATTTGGTTGGTGCAGGCAGGCAGGGTCCCAGGACCCAGAGGGCGTCCTACAGGACCACAAGAGGGGCCCTGCCGACTCACGGCATAGCAATCAAACACGAGCCAGCAGGAGGTGAGCAGAATTTATTGAAGGTATAGGGAGAGTGCAGGTAGACGGGGTCCGGGAGGTTCAGGAAGGAAGGGAGGGAGTCTCTTCTTGGCTCGGGGCCTGGGGTTTTATTGAGAGTTAGGGTCCGGTGTGCCAGTCCTCCCAGGAGCCGGTCAGAACGGACACGAGGGTCCAGACGTCCTTCATAAACCAGTTCCTTGGAGCCCGGGGTCTGGGCATCACGATGCCTGACGCTGGTGGTCTGGATGTGCATATGATGCCTTCACATCTCACCCAGAGCTTCTCTGATGTTGTCTCTCGTTCTGACGGATTCTGAAGAAACCATGAATTCCGTGTCCCTTATGGGGGCGGGGAGGGACACACACGATTTGCACTAGGAAGCATGCGTAAAGAGGGGGTCAGGTCTTGGCAAGAATAGAAACAGGACAAGGAGCAAAACGCAGATTTTTATGGAGTCCTTCAGGCTTCCTATGTCATGTGGCTCTGAACCCCCGTTCAGGGTACGCGTAACTAGATAACCACAGTTTCCGCTTTGCAGACCACAGAATGAGTGTGAGTTGACGGTGTTGTTTTCTGCACAGGTTAAATTAAGGTTTGAACTAAGCATCAGGCTTAAAAAATTTTTCCCTTATCTCTTGAAAAAAAAAAACCACCTCTCACGGTGAAAGCCTTAGGGGTGATGGCTCAGTCGGTCAAGCGTCCAACTCTAGGTTTCGGCTCATGTCATGATGTCACGGTTTGTGAGTTTGAGCCCCGCATCGGGCTCCGAGCTGGCGGTGTGGAGCCTGCTTAGGATTCTCTCTCTCTCCCCCTCTCTCTGCCCCTCCCCAGCTCGCTCTCTCTAAGTAAATAAACTTAAAAGAAAAAGAGTCTTTAGGGGCGCCTGGGTGGCTCAGTCGGTTGAGCGTCCGACTTCGGCTCAAGTCATGATCTCGCGGTTCGTGGGTTCGAGCCCCACGTCGGGCTCTGTGCTGACAGCCCGGAGCCTGGAGCCTGCTTTGGATTCTGTGTCTCCCTCTCTCTCTCTGCCCCTCCCCTGCTCATGCTCTGTCTCTGTCTCTCTCTCTCTTTCTCAAAATAAATGAAAACATTAAATTAAAAAAATAATTATAAGTTCCATCCAGTCTAGGCTCAGAATTTCAATCCACACCCTATCCAGTGATTCTCCCAGAGCCCATCTAGGATCCTGCGGTGGGGGCGGGGGGCATTTCTTGGCTCTCTCCTGCCTTCCAGTTCTTCCAGGGTCAGGCAGGGAGGGAGGGAGGGTGCAGGGGGAGGAGGGTCCCCCATCCTGGGAGCCGCTTCCTCTCAGCTGGCACTGGCTACGAGTGTGTACGTGGGGTCTGCAGAAACCCCTCTCGGGGCCCTCGGCCTGGGTCTTCCTGTGGCTGGACCGCTCCCCTGGGCCGGGTCCCCTCAAGACGCCTTGAGGCCAGCCACTTTCTACACTAGCGATGTCGTGCCGTGTAACGCGCGCCTGCAAACCTCACCTCTTAAAGCGCACGCATTTACCGTCCGTGGTGTCTGCGGGTCAGCAGTTCATCTGCCCGTGACCTTGCTGGCTCTCCTGCCCAGCCTCCCACAGACAGAAAGCAGGGCGTTGGTCGGGGCTGGCATCCGGTCAGAGGCCGGCCTGGGGATGGGCCCGTTCCCAAACTCACCGGCCTGCGTCGGGGAGGGATGCACGCCTTCACTTATTACCATGCCTAATATTTTTAGGTCTTACTGAGGTTGGTGGAAAGCATCCAACCACACGAAACGTGTAGGGAAAAGCGGCCATATTCGAACACAGCCACAAGGGGGGGGACGTGCGGTCAGTGCGGGCGGTCCCGCTGGGCCTGGGGAGCCGCATTCTCATTCGGCGGCACCGCGGGCAGACGTCCTCGTTCTTCAGAGCCAAGGAGCTGCGGCTTCCGGCCGGGCCCAGCGTCTCAGATTCAGAAACTCCGGATCATCGGCCGGGCAGGGCTGCGGACCGCCCTGCAGGTCTCTCGACCTTTCCCGTGCAGCTGATGATGGCCTCAGCGCGCACGCGAACCAGCTTGGAGCCCGTGGACGCGCTGCGGATCTTGCGCAGCGTGGAGGAGGGCGGCGGATTGTTTGAACATGTAGCGGGAGCTTCCGCGTTAACGTTTTCTAAAGCCGTCACCGCCTCTGTCACGCTCCTCCCTGGTCACAGTGCCGACTCCCCTGCACCCACGAAAAGTCCTGCTGGGGCGCGCCGGCTAATTCAGGGCGGGCAGGTCGAGCAGGTCCTCGGTGTTTTCTCCCAATTTCGCTTTTGCTGGAAGGTCTCTGGAGACACCAGCCTTCAAAACGTCCTGTCTCAAAATGACTTGAGAACGAGTGGCCTTTTTTTGCCAGTGTTGGTGGGGGCAGCGGCGAAGGCCAAGGCGACGTGTGGGGGAGCCTCGCCACGGCGCGGGGGAGCAGCTGGCCAGAGGGCCGCCAGAACCCAGGCAGCCGGGATGCCGACGGCAGGTGCCCGAGGAGCCGGGAGGGTGGGATTCAGACAGAGGAGGCTGCAGGCCCCTCAGCTGCCCCGGATCGCACCGCCACCCAGCTGGTGACCCAGCGACCGGGTTGCGGGACGCGGAATGCACACGCCCGCGGGCCTGCGGTTTCCCCAAAAGTTCTGGCATCGAGGGAGGTGGCTGTCCTGCCCACCCCCCCTTTTTTTGAAAATGCTTTATTTTTTTCACAAATTAAGTCAGAACAACACAGAACCCAGAGACCGGATGTGTAGCAACTCAGACACCTTGTCTGCTGACCCCCAGGAAGCTAGATTCGTGCCCTTGTACCCGGAACCTATGAACGTGACCTTAGTTGGAAAGAGGTCTGTGCAGATATAATTAAGGATCTTCAGATGAGATCGTCTTGGACTTAGAGTGGTCCCCAAATCCACTGACAGGCGTCTTTGCGAGAGTGACACAGAGAAACTGAACGCACGTAGGGCAGGTGGAGACAGAGGCGGAGGCTAGAAGGGGTGAAGCCACACGTCCAGGGATGCCTGGAGCCCCCCGAAGCTGGCAGAGGCAGGAAGCATTTCCCTCCAGAAACTCCAGAATGGAGAGAACACATTTCTGCAGTTTCATTCAGCCTATTTCTGGTCATTTATTCTGGAAGCCCCAGAAAATGAATACACCAGCCGTCCTGGCTTGTCCTGGGTAGAGCGGTTTCTGGGACATGGGTCTTCCTCTGTGTGACTTATTCACTTACTATGATGCCCTCAGAATCTAGCCACACGGTCGTCAATGGCTGGCCATTCTTCCTTTTACAGCGGAATGATGTCCGTTGTAAGCACACCACGATTTCTTTACCCATTTGCGGACGGACCCTTAGGCTGTTCCCACGTCCTGCCTATTAGGAACGATCCTGCCGAGAACACAGGAATGCACGGATCTCTCAGCATGATTTTGTTTCCTTTGGACATGTGTCCAGGAATGAAATACTGGGCCAAAGGGATAACTGGTTCCTCTTTTTTAACTTTTTGAGGAACAGCCATACAGTCTTCTGTGGTGGCCACGGCAATCGACACCCCCAAAACGCATCTAGCGTATTTGGTGAACGTGTCGGTTTCCCGAGGGTTCCAGAACAAAGCTCCTCAGGTCGGGTCCACCACAGAACAGACACTGATGCTTTTAGTCCTGGAGGCTGGATGCCGGCAGGGCTGGCCCCTCCTGGGGCTGGGGAGGACGATCTGTGCCAGGCCTGTCCCCCTGCTGCTGGTGGCCTCAGGCGTCCCTTGGTGTGTAGATGGCCGTCTCCTCCCTGCGTCTTCACACGGGCGTCCCTGTAACTGTGTCTGTCTCTGTGCCCAAGTTTCCCCCTTTTCTAGGAGGACATCGGTCATGTTGCGTTAGGGACCGCCCTAGGGACCTCACCTTAACTCGGTCCTCTGCAAAGACCATTCTGTTCCCAAATAAAGTCACAATCATAGGTATTGGGGGGGGGGGGGGAGGGCGGGGATCAGGATGAGCTCAGGCCGAAAGGAGCCAGCGGGAGGGATGACTGTCACTCCTGGTCCGAGGTACACAAGAGCAGTGGGGGTCCCGGACTCTGCCTCGCTGCCCGCCTGGATGCCCGCGTCACCACATGGGGCAGAGGAATCCCGGAACCCACCAGAGAGCCGAGTGTGTTCCCAGGGTACGGCCTCATCTAATCTGACAAACTTGGTTAAGTGACTTAAACTTCCACAGCCTGGTTTGGCCATCGGTGAAGCAGGCATGAGAGCACCTGGCCCCGAGGACCGAGTAAGGGTCAGGGGTCAGAGGCCCTGCTCCGCACGCGGGCACTGTAATGCCTGCTGAGGTGTGCCCACCAGGCCCCTGGGCCAGCCGCCCTTTTCACCTACTTTATCAAAGGGGCGCCTGGGAGGCTCAGTCGGTTGGGCGTCCGACTTCAGCTCAGGTCAGGATCTCACAGTCTGTGAGTTCGAGCCCCGTGTCGGGCTCTGTGCTGACAGCTCGGAGCCTGGAGCCTCCTTCCGATTCTGTGTCTCCCTCTCTCTCTCTGCCCCTCCCCTGCTCATGCTCTGTCTCTCTTGCTCTCAAAAATAAATAAAACATCAAAAAAAAAAAAAAAAAGACAACAGGTAACCTCTCTTCTTACAGAAACGAAGGTATCATAGAATAGAGGCAACATTCGTGTGCTAAAATAAAAATGAAGCTTTATTTTTAAAAAGGTTTTTAAATGTTTACTTATTATTTTGAGAGAGAGAGACAGAATCCCAAACAGGCTCTGTGCTGTCAGCACAGAGCCAGATGCAGGGCTCGATCCCATGAACCAAGAGATCATGACCTGAGCTGAAATCAAGACTGAGCCACCGACGCTCAGCTGACTGAGCCACCCAGGTGCCACTTCAATTCTAGACGGGGCTAACTCTGTCACTCTACTGTCCTGAGTGGAAGCAGGCAATACTGGGTCTCCAGAGCCTTCTGGCCAGTTGGCTGTCGAAGTTACACAGACCAAGCTTCACGGAAGAGAATTTGTACAACGTCTAAAATGACAAGAGATTATCGAAATCTGAAAAAAATGAAGAAAACAGTAGGAAACCCTAATGAAAAGCAGACAATTCAAAAGCAGCTCACATGGGAAAATGTGTGTGTGTGTGTGTATGTGTGTGTGTATTTATCCAAAGGTTTCTGTATCTGAAACACCAAAAAAACCCATATAACTTTTGTTAGTCACACACATGCGCAATGGTGCCCCTGGTCTGTAACTCGTGTTAACGGTGTATATATATCCTTTTATTATCTTTTGGCTATTTAGAAGTTTTGAATTTTAGGGATTCTTTCTGTCCTCAGGGTGAAACCCCAGGAGCCAGGCTGCAAGAACCTCTTAAAAAAAAAAAAAAAAGGAGTTTTGAATTTTAATGTAGTTGAAATTATATGTCTCATTTAAGAAATCTTTCCTTACCCAAGTTTATAGATATGTTTTCCAATATATTTTTTGAAACTTTAAGGTTTTGATATTCATTATTTACATTTTTTTAAATTAATTTTTTTTAACGTTCATTTATCTTTGAGAGAGACAGAGTACGAGAGGGGGAGGGGTAGTGAGAGGGAGACACAGAACCAGGCTCCAGGCTCCGAGCTGTCAGCCCAGAGCCCGACGCGGGGCTCGAACCCACGAACCTTGAGATCACGACCTGAGCCCAAGTCGGACGCTTACCCGACTGAGCCACCCAGGCGCCCCTAAATTGTTCGCTTTAAAATGGTTAATTTTATATTATGTGAATTTCATCTTAGTAAAAAGTATACGTATTTTAAAAAGAGGTAAGAGGCGCCTGGGTGGCTCGGTAGGTTGAGGGTCTGGCTCTTGATTTTGACTCAGGTCATGACCTCACGGTTCAGGGGATCGAGCCCTGCATCAGGCTCAGGGAGGAGCCTGCTTGGGATTCTCGCTTTCCCTCTGCTCCCCCCCAACTCGCTCTTGCAAACTCTCTCTCTCTCTCTTAAAACAAATAAATAAAAAAACACAAAATAAAATAACTGAAAAAGAAACCCTCTCTTACCGGCACCAGCCAAGCTGCATCATGTCTGCTGTCATGTTGCGTTTCTGGGGACCGTGTTCCCTTTGGGACACCTGAGGGGGGAGAGAGGTCCTCGCTGTCCCTCCCCCATGTCCGCCCTGGCCTGGCACCCGGTCCCCATCATCACCAACAGAGGGTGCCCAGAGAGTCCTGGTGCATAGCCGGGGCGTGCCCTCAGCCCACTTTTGGGGAGTACCGGGGACAGGGAGAACCACAGGGCCGTCACCCCGAACCAACATCTCAGACATCATGTGCCATCTTGTTCAGAGGAACGTGTACCCATTCGGTGCGTGTTCACGGCCTTGTTTGTGCTGTGGGCACACAGACTCGGGACATGCATGCGTCCTGCTTCTGACAACGGCTCGGGACTTCGGGGGCTCCTTCCTAATGGCTGCGAGTTCCGGGCAGTCGTTCGTTGTCGCACACGTTCACAATCTGGACGTCACAGGCAGGCTTGCTGGACGGAGGATTGTGTCACTGCCTGGGCCGCCCGCACTACGCCGACCGTCCGCAGCCGCGGATCTTTCTACGGGAGTCACTGCCGTCGCCAGGTGCCCCACCTGCTTCTGGGAACACAGGAGGTTTATTCCAGAAAGCAATAAAAAAAAAAAAAAAAAAGCAATTCCAAAGCAGGAAACTCTGGAGGAATCTCCAGGTGGGATGAGTTTTATGGCACCGAGAGCCCTGTCCAGCCTGTCACTTGGCTGTCTTGTGACTGAACCCGGCCTTGGAGAAGTGGGCATGTAAGTCCTGCCCCCACCCCAGGCCCTGGAGGGCCTGCACCACAGCGCCCCCCGCCATGAGGTGCCCGGCAGGCATGTCATCAGCCACTCGATGTCAGAGGACAGAGGTGTGATGGCCCAGAGTCCCAGTGGGGCCACCTTCCCACCCAGAACGCCCTACACAGCCGGCCAGTAGCCGCGAGGACAGAACGAAGGAGTAGACCGAGAAGCGGGCAGCGGGGGACCAGGACCCAGGAAGGCGGGGAAGGGAGGTCTTGCCCCAACAGCTGGGAACAGACTTTGAGAGCGTGGCGTCCAGCTGGGGGCCAAGAGAACACAAGTGATGGATGATGGACAGAGAGGGTGGCGGTGGCTCAGAAAAAGTGAGGCAAGAGGAGGGCAAGCGGGGCGTTAGAACAGGGAAAGGGGTCGGAAAACTGAGAAGAAAAAGAACTGTTGGGAACAGAATTGGGCCAAAGAAGAAATCCCCAGGGGGTGGGGGTGGGGGGCAGCTCCGTGGGCCTGGGGGGAGGAGTCACCTGGCCGGAGTCTGCGTGATCCCTGGGCTGGCGCTGGGCTGTCCTCACCCCGTCCCCAGTCACGCATCCTGCTGGTTCTCGGCGACTGAGAAATATCCCCACTCAGGCCCAGACCCAGAGCCACCTCTGACCTCCGCCCAAGGCACCTGTGCAGAGTGTCGCTTACGTGGCACGCCGGCTGCGGAATCCCGAGGGCCCCGGGTGGCTCTGGCCACGGCCTGTCTGGCGGAAGGGTCCTGTGCCACCATTTCTTGGTCTGCAGTTCAGGGAAGACCGAATCGGTCCGAGGGGCACGCCCTGTCCTTGTGCGCACACAGGGGCTCCCACACGGTCACGTACGGGACTCGGCCAGACACGGCGCATGCGCCGATGGCCCCGAGAGCTGCCGAACGCCGTAGATGATAATGCTGGGTGTCTCAGTACATTTGGGGGGGACCCCCCAGGCGCATGCCCGCAGCCGGCTGCTGGCTCAGAAGGTCTGCGCAGATAAAATTCTGAAGCACGGGTGCCCCCACAGGCTTCTATTAAAGGCCGTTCTGATGTGTACGCACAGCACTAGGCAAGGGAGCACTGTTTCGTGAGTCCACTGTCCCTTCTCTACCCAAATGCCGGATCAGGGGGCCCTTGTCTCTTCTCTAAGTTTTCAGAGCAAAGCCGCAGACATCCATGTGGCTAAGGATTCGGGGTTCGGTTCGTTGGCTTCTTTAGGGCACGTTCCTGCCTGGCCAGGGGGCTGCAGATTTCCGAGCAAGGGAGGGGCCTGTGGCCGAAGACTCCCCCTCAGAGCTAGTAGAACACGGAAGCAGGAATCCCGGCCGTTGGGAAGCACCGCGCATGCCCCTGTGTCACGCTTCACGCTCGCCTGTGTCACTGACGTGCTCGCCTGTGCAAGAGGTCAGGCACCGCGCTCAGATCCCGCCCCAGGGTGCAGCCGGGGACCCGGGCTGTGCCGGCCACGCATCCAGTCCCCGGGGGCTTGCCCGGGCAATGCCTAAATAGAAATACCTACGTCCCGGAGTTTTGGAACTAAATACTCTCTGGGTTGTCACAGTTTCTGGGAAACCACGAATGTCGAGCTGTGTTGGCCGCCTCCGTGGGCTCCAGTGGCCGGCCCTGCATTTGCACCTGAACAGCTGCGCCGTGGGGGACGACAGGGACCCCCACGGAACCCCGCCCCTTCAACCTGTCAGGTGCTGGGGCCCACGGAGGAGCATCGCGTCCAGGGTCCGTGGAAGAACTCGGACAACAGCCCAGCTCTGGGTGCCCCCTGCCAGGTCTCACCGCCCAAATCCCCCCCTCCCCCCAACGCTGGACACCGGAGCAGGTGATGGCTGCGTGAAGCTTTGGGGCCCAGCGTCGCCCCCACGTGAGCACGACCTAGGTTCCCTCTGAAGGCACCTGAGATCGGACACCCGTTCTGTTCCTGATCGGATAACCACTCGTCTTGGCCAGTGTGGGTTTCCCTCGCTATGTTTGCTAAGGGCGGGACGGTTCTTCCTTCGAGACGTATTTTCCCCGGGGCCTTTCCCACCTTATCAGCCCTCCGCCAGCCTCTGTGTTGCAATGTCAGAGGAGTTTAGTTTACCTATTTATTCTGTTGCACAGCCAGAAAAAAATGAGTTTGGGGGACATCACCGCCCAGCTGAGCCCGCACACCAGCAGACACTCGCCCTCGGGCCCCCAAGCCCGGCCCAAGGGAACTGGGTGCACTGCGGCGTGACCCCCAAGCCCTGGGTACCCACTCTTGGCACCGTGTGCTCTTTTCGACGGCCTTGAAGGTCATTTCCAGGAGCCGGAGGTCACGTAGCCTCTGACAGCCACGTGACAACAGAGACCTGGGGCCGAACGGTCCTGAGGTCTGGTTGTAAAACGTCAGACACAGAACTTTGAAAGGGTCCAGACGGCTGTGTGTGTGCTCGGCGGGTCTGGAAGGGGCGAAGCCAGTGCGTCTCGGCTCGCGGCTCTCTCTGGGGTCACCCATACTGAGTTTTCACGCACAGCGGTGACACACGTTTCCTTTTCAAAACAGACGGGTTTAAAATTTGAAAGTGATTCCGACCCGTGAACAATATTGAAGTCATTGTCTGGATGCTGGGCCCCGGGGTGGTACACGAGCGGGCAGCTTTGGGGGGGCACACCGATTCTCCAAGCCCGTGTTCAAAACCTGATGGTCCGCAGACAAAGACAAGTGCCATATACGATTTCACTCACGCGTGGAATTTAAGAAACAAAACAGGTGAACATGTGGGAAGCGGGGGAGGGGGGAGCGAGAGGGAAACGAAGCAGAGGAGACTCTCAAAGACAGAGAACAGACTGAGGGTGACGAGGGAGGTGGGTGGGGGATGGGCACTAACGGGGACACTTGTCTGGATGAGCGCCCGGTGTTGCATGCAAGCGATGAGTCACCGACTTCCACTCCCCAAACCAACATTGCCCTGTATTCGAACTAACCAGCGATAAAAACAAAAACCTGATGGTCCGGTGGGGTCAACGTTACTGCCCCTCTTTACTGACGGGGAGAGGCGGTCAGCAGGGGGCACAGCAAGGGACATCACTCTGCTAGTGAGATGCCTTGATGGGACTATGTGTGGTCTGAGGCTCTCCTCCAGGGACACGGACAGGGGACAGGGGACAGGGAGTCCCTCCCGGGCAGACACACTGCCCCCAGCCGAGTGTCAGGGCCGTGACCTCAGCTCAGGTGGCCACCACAGTCCTCCTGTGTCCCGCATCGGTCCCGCCCTCTCCGCTCAGCACACAGCGTGGAGTTGGGGAGGGGGCTGTTGGGGTGGATGCCCTGGAACCAGGGCGGTGGTGGTTCTTTTGTGGGAATCGGACCCTTTCTCCGGGGGGGTGAACAGAACGTCGCCCTTGCACTCCCCACCCCCCTCCTCGGTCCCCTAAGCCTCCGACAACCGTCCAGGACAAGAGCCCCGCACTCCAGGAGGGAACTGGCAGCTGCCTGCTCCTTCTGGGGGTGGGGTGCGAGGGGGATGGTCTCCCAGTCCTGCGGGGACCTGGTCGCTTCCATCAGGAGATCTTGCTCCTAGAAATTGCCGGCAGTTCATCCAAGGAGATGAGAGCTGTCAGCAAGGTGGCTGTCACTGTGTTACAGGGGAAGCCGCATCTCCTCCTGCCCTGGGGTTCCTTGGGGGCAGGGCTGGAAGCGAGGATCGTCGCTCCCCCCGTCTAGCCTCCCGGTCGAGTCTGGCACAGATGGCCGAGAGCCAAGCCAGGTATGTTTTCAAGGAGGCCAGGAAGGGGGGTCTGGGGTGCGGGGAGGGATGGGAGCTGCCACTCTGGACCCACATCATTCTACAAGATCACCGCCGCCATCTCTGTGCCCGAGAGCCAGCCCCGTGGACCCAGACATCACGTCCAAGTCTTTACTATTTCAAGGTGCTGCAATGTGCCCTCGTCACCACCCATTTGGATGTCGGACCAGCTGTCTCTGTGGGATGAGTCCGCTGTCTTCTTTCCCTGTCGATCTAGAATAATTCTTGGCCCACCAAGGACGCAGAAATCATTGTAGAGGCGGTTCTGAGGCTGCGGGGGGCGGTGGGGGGCGGGGGGGGCGGGCTGTGCTTGGGTGGGTCGGGCCCGCTCTGTCCAGAGCAACCTGCCGTGGCATCTGCGACCACCTTGAGGGCACCCGCTCTCCAACTGGGGTGGCCTCCACCTGAGGGTCAGAGGCCAGTCTGGGGGCAATCCGACCCCAGGGCCAGGCAGCGAGAGGCAGGCATCCTCAGCCCCACCCGAGCCCCGCCCAGTCCTGGGGACCGAGGGGGAGAGGCTTGGAGGGGCGAGGTGCCTCTCTCACTTACCTGCCTCTTTCCCTTCATCTCGCTTCCCCTCCAGGTACTCCTAGGGGTGGGCCAGGTCCCCCTTGGCCGGGGCACGTGGGGTGCGTGGCTGGCTGTACCCAGACTGTCCTTCAGGGGCCTGCTGGGCCGTCCCAGCAGAGACAGGGCCCACTCACTCCGGCCCTCATGGCTGGGAGTACCCGGGGCGGTGGCCACGGAGGAGTCAAAGCAAGGGCTGGGCTGGGGACAGCAGTGAGGGGGAGAGGGTGGTTATTGGGGGGGGGGGGAGAAGAGATCAGGCAAAATGGGCTTCAGGGTCACCCACAGTCTCAGTGGCTCCCTAGACGGGGCAGGGCCACCTATGTCCTCAGCTGGCTTGTCGGACGGTGGACGGGACCCCCGTCTCCCCGCACTTGGTCCACAGGGTGGGCCTGCTTCCCACGGTTCCCTGCAAACCGCACCCCGTCCTCTCCCGGCCCCTCCTCTCCATCCTCATGGCCTCGGGCCCTCCCTGGGCACCTCCAGCCCCAGGCAGCCCCTGTGGGCACCAAGTCTCTCCTTGGGAAGGCTCCCCCATCTTTCCAGAAGTTCCCCAAGAAGAGCACGGAACGTGGGTCTGTTTACTTCCAGGTAAGGGGCGGAGACACGCCCCCAAACCTGGGCGGGAGGTGCGGGGACAAGAGCCTGCAGACCAAAACCGGAAAACGAGACCATCCGTGCTGACGGCATCGCCACACGTAGTTTAAGGCTCTGTGTGTACCTCTACGCGCAGGTGCTCACACACACGTGCACACGCACACGCCCGCGGCGGCACCTGACAGAGGAACGGAGGCGGGATGCCAGACGCTGCCTGCAGCCTGCCTAAAATACCGCGTTTATTAAAAAAGTGTAAAACAGGAAGACCGTGCAGCAGTCTGAGCAAAGTGGCGAACTTGGGCTTCCCCGACCCGGGGGATGCGGGGCCAGCGGAGCCGCCCCTGTGCACCACAGCCCACACGTGCACACCTGTGCACACCTGTGGTCAGGTGTGTCCGCCCCCCCTTGGCTCGCCCAGGCTGTGGGAGGTGGCGGGGGTTCCACTGGCGGGTGTGGTGGGGTCCCGTCCAAACAGCAAACAGAATGAAATCCAAACGCTGTCTCCAGAGTGGCTCCGGCCTGCCCGGGAGTCCACTGGAGGCCCCTCTGTGCGCCTCGGGCAGCGCGGGTCGGGGCTCAGGAAGGAAGGGACTGTGCGGCAGGACGAGGGAGGCCCCGGGTGGCTCCACACAAACTTCCCATTCACCCCTCCTGGGGAGTGACCGTGCAGAGCCTGGGCGGGCGCCCTGTCCCCCGCCTCCGTCACTCTCGCGGGGCGAGTGGGCGCCGGACGGGGAACGGGCAGGCCAGGTGAGCGGGGGCGGGGGGGGCACGAAAGCTGCATTTGGCGGTAGCGTTAAGGCCGGCCCTGGGTGGAGGGCCCCACGGGAAAGGTCAGCACCTCCCCTGGAGGAGCCCGGATGGCCCCCCCAGGTCCTTCCTGCGGTCCTCCTGCCGCCACGGGCCCGTCCGGCCACAGTGGCCGCGCTTGTGGGTCTGTCTGCCTCCCCCGGGCTGGCTTAAAGTGCTAGGTGCCTGGGAGGGAGGGCTGGGGCCGGCCCAGTTCTGCGGGCGATGCCCACGTTGTCCCCAAGGGGCTCCTATTTGAGGACGTAGTTAATGAGCAGCTGACACGCCATGAACACGCAGAGCAGGAACCAGGAGCGCGGGCTCTGTAGGAGGCCTGGGGCCGGCACCTGCCTGGCCCTCGCCGTGGAGCTCAGCATGGCCGAGAGGTGCCTGCAAATGGGGTGGAGGCTGAGCCAGGGCCCAGACAGGGGGGCCTCCCCTCCCCTCAGTGGACGGCTGGTCAACACAGGGGTCCCAGGGCAGGGCGGAGGCGGCGGGCACACATCCCAGGGAGGGAGGGGTCACGGCTGGGGCAGCGGGGGCTCTTGTACCCCCTTTTCCATCCCGCTGTCGGCCTGAGCCGTCTCCCCCTCCCCCAAAGCCATACGTTGGAGCCTGACGCCCAGCACCTCAGAGGTGACTCTTTTTGGAGATGGATTTTTTTCAAAAGGTAATTAAGGTGACACGGGGTCACCGGGGTGGGCCCTGATCCCGCGTGACCGGGGTCCTTGTAAGAAGAGGGGATCGGGACACAGACACGCACGGAGGGACAGCCCCGTGAGGACACAGGGAGAGGACGGCCGGCCACACACAGGAGAGGGGCCTCGGGGGGACCCGGCCCCGCCCACGCCTGGACCTCGGGCTCCGGCCTCCAGGACGGCAGGGGGGACAGTGCATCCTGTGGTGTGAGCCCCGTCTAGGCACAGCGTCATGGCCGCCCCAGGACAGTAACCCCCACCCGGGCCTCGGATTATCATCGTGTGCCTGGAAACTTCTGGCTATTCTCTGGCCACGTGCCTCATAGCCAGCCTCCTGTGTGGGGCCAGGCGGCTGCTCCCACAGCTTCCTTTCTGCTTCCAGGCCGGCGCCATGCTCCCCTCCCCCCCCCCCCCAAGGGCAGTGCCTTCTGACTCACACTGACTCAAGGCCCAGGCTCCTCCAAGCCTACACCCTATGTCAGGCATCCTGCTATTTATGTTTTTAGCACAGAGCTAGGGGGCCCCCCGAGCATCGCCAGCTCATCCTGTTCAGGGGGATCCCCTGCAGCCCCCACACCGCCCAGGGAGCCTTCGTCCTGTCCTCATGACACCAGACCCCCGGCCAATCTTCAGGGTTCTGGCACCGGAGCGACATTCCGGATTCCAGAGCCCCTGGCGCTCTCCAGGCGGGGACCCTGGGAGCGAGCCTACCTGTGCAGCTCCTGCTGGGCCTCCCGGATGGACAGCACGGCCTCGTGCAGCGCCTGCAGCCGCCGAGCCTCCTTCCCACACCGAGGGCACGGGCTCTCGCTGCCTGGGGTGGCCGGCCACACGTCACGGGACCCAGGGGACAGGGGATGGAGGGGGAATCTAAGGTGAGCTACGTGTCCCGGGAGCCAGCAAGGGGGCCCCAGGGCCACGCCGCACCTCTCGGGTGAGGCTAACCCCTCGAGGATTAGAAGCACGGGCAGCGAGGATCCCCCCCCTCCCCCGGTCCCCTAGCCCTGGCCAAGCTCAGCTGGTCTCTGACAAGCCCTGGGACACAGAAACGGCTGAGGCACAGCCCATCCTCCACAGAGGCAGGGACAAAGTCGGAGACACACAGGGGCAGAACCGGAGGGTCACAGGCGGACAGACACTGCCCAGCCCCGCCCCCCACGCTGCCCCTGCCAGCCATGGGAGGCGCCTCACCGCCACCACCCCACGCCCCCGAGTACAGGGTTGGGGACCGCTGCCCTCCACGCCCCTCGTCCGCCCCCCGGGCTCAGGGAGGCGGGTGAGGGCCCCTGGGAGGAGGGTCGAGGCAGACCCTGTACCTGCCGGGGCAGCCGCTTCTCCGACCCCTCCCACCCAGCTCAGGAGGGCTCACCGGGGATGAAGTCACCGTCCTCCTCCTCTTCGTCAGAGAGCTCTGGGCAGGACTCGGGCGTGGAGCTGCTCTCCGTGACCTGGCTGTGGCCGGACGGCTGGTCGCTGGCCTTGCGGAGCCGCCGGTGTGGGCCGGGCCCCTAGAAAGAGGCAGAGCCGCTGCCGCTGGGGGCCCGCCTGTGCCCACCACACCCTCCGCTGGCCTCGTGCTCCGGCTGAGCCCCAGGGGCCCTGCCGGGGATGTGCCGGCCCGCGGACACGGCGGCACGGTTATGCCGGGACGGCTCTAGAAGGAGCGGCCGTGGCCGCTGGTCCCGTCTCGCTGTGTGAGCTGACAGCTAGGGATCCCCCGGCACCGGGGAGACGCGTCCAGAGGGACCTCCAGGATTGGCTGACCCCCAATGCTTCCCCAGAGTACAGGGGCGGCCGAGGCGTGGCCGGCCGGAGGGGCTGCGGAGAGGGTGGGGGGGGGGGCCCGGGGGGCATCCAGGTGGAGGCGGCTGGGGCTGCCCGTCCGAGTCAGGGCTGAGGGGCGACGGCAGGGGTGTCATGTGGACGGCGAGAGACGTGGCCCCTGCTTGCTGGGGAGACTGGGGCCACCCTGCCTGTCCTGCCTGTGTGGCTGCCGGCCTCCAGCTGCGAGCACGCTGGTCCAGCAGATGCCGTTCTGTTCGCACACAGACTCTGCGACGCGTGGGGTGGGTGGCACCCGTGGAGAACACCGCAGGCTTCCCTCATTGGCTGCGCCCTGGGTTTCCCTCAGGAGACCTCTTGCTCGCCTCCGGGAGCCCCCCTGCCTCCTCTCCCCGCTCTCCCTCTGCACCTGTGCAACTGCCGGGGCCGCTCCTCCTCCTACCCGGCCGGGCCCCCAGGCTGCCCTGAGCCTCGGTTTCCTCATCGGCTGTCAGCCTCACAGAGGGCACCTCCGGGGGGCGGCGGGCCAGGAGCCAGCCGCCCCCCGCACGGCACCCTGCGCATCTGGCTGCCCCGTGAACCCAGCCTCCTGCAAACCCAGGCGTTTCGGGTGCCGTGCTGGGTGGGGCAGGGCAGGGGATGGGGAGCGGGCGCAGAGGAGGCCCTGCTGGGAGGGGCGAGTGTGCGTGGGGGGGGGGGGATACCGGAGGGGGAGCGGCGGGCAGGTAAGAGTGAGGGTGGGGGGCGGCCGCCACACCCACCGCCTGACGGTCCCCTCCCGCCGCTGAGGTCGACCCCGGGCGGGGACCCTGGGGGAGCTCACCTGGTGCCTGGGCCCCGGGCTGCCCAGGAAGGCGGTCCGGTGGGCCGTGGTCCCCCGTTGCACGGTGTGCAAGACCCCGTGTTGCTCAAACTGGCCGATGTCCTTCAGGGGATCCCAGGGGCTGCGGCTGGAGGGTCCGGAGGGTCTCCGTTGGCAGAGGCAGTGGCCCCTGGGGCGAGGGGACCCGTCCCGGCCCAGCCTCAGCCCCCCAGCTCACCCCCCAGAGGGAGACTACTGCCTAGGCCTGTGTGCAGGGTCCACGGGAGGGCGGCCGCGGAGCCCCGGGAGGACCCTCCCGCCCCCATCCCTGCCCCTCCAGGGCAGCCGGGGCCCCGTGTGGAGCAGTGGCCCCGGGGCCCCCCCGGCACTCACTCCTCGTGCAGGTAGCGCCACTCCTGGGTGGCGGGGTCCAGGCGGAACAGCTGCGGTTTCCAGGGCGTGAGGTTCTGCTGGCGCTCGCGAGCCCGCTGCCGCTGTGCCTCCTCCAGCGAAAACTTCTCCCGTGTGGCCTTGTGCTGGTCGCCCTCGCCAATGGCCCTGGTGACGTGCTGCCAGAGCCTGCGAGCAGGGCACTCGCTCTGAGCCGGGGGCCCTGGGCTGTCCCGCCCGCTTGGCACCGGAGGGGAGGCTTAGAGCAACCTCCACTTGGTTGCCTCCGGCGACAGGCAGCTCACTCTCTCTCCTAGGGTGCTGTTTACTACGCACAATGAGATGGTTCTTTCCCACTCTGAGCTCACACCTCTCGCCCGCAGGGTCCTCCCTGTGGAGCTGCTGGTCACCTGCGGGCAGTGACGGGTCCCCAAGCCCTCCGTCCCTCCCCCCGGCAGCTGCCCCAGTGGGACGTGTCATCTGCCATGAGAGGTCGGCTCTGGTCCACCCTCCCTGCCAGCGACATCCTGGGACAAGCTCAAAGCACCGTAGCCCTGCCGACCGGGAGGACAGCCGCCTGCCCAGCCACCGCGGGCTGGGGTCCCGGGTCCCGCGGCCGCCGGCAGGCCTCACCTCTCCGACTCCAGCTCGGTCTGCTCCTCGAATAGCACCGTGTGCCGCTTCAGCCTCCGCCCCCGGACCTCCCCACTCGGGTTCCAGAAGAGCTCGGTGCTTCCTCGGCCCTCCTCCTGGATAAACACTTCTCTGTCCTGCCCCAGACGGCCCGGGCAAGGTCAGAGGTGCTGGCCCCATGGCTGTGCCCGTGCTCCGGGGGCCTGCCTGCGCCAGCCTCTTACCCAGTGTCCGGTGAGATGGGCCAGAACCTCCTCTCCGGACGTGATCTTCCCCGAGATCTGGTTGATGCTGGTGCTGCCCCCGAAGAAAGGCTGCGGGGACGCCCCGCGACAGTGCTGCTGAGGGGTCGGTGGCCTCCCCTGGACCCTTGTGCCCCTCCGCGGGCCGGGGGAGGAGGAGGCCCCTTCCTCATGAGGGTGCAGGCCCCCCCGTCCCCGGGACGTGGGAGGCTAGGATGGGACCCAAAGCCGGGGGGCGGCCACGCTCACCCCAAGCCTCAGCTTCAGCTCGAGGATGCCCCCAGGGCGTGCGCCCCATGGAGGGGAAGGGGTCTGGGCCTGTGCCGGCCCCACCGTGCGGCCTGCGGGAAGCCCGTCCTCTCTCCTGGCCCTGGCTGTGCCACAGAGATGCCAAGGGCAGCTCCCTCCTCCCGTGGGCATCTGCTCCAGAAACCCCGGGGCGCCAGAGGGCTCCTCCCTGCCCTGAGGTGGCTGGGGGTGTGGCGGCCAGTGCTACCTTAAGCTTGAATTCCAGCTCAGCCTGCAAGTTGTTCTTCTCACACTCGATGGTCACTCTGCCGCCCAGCTCCATGGTCATGGTGCCATACAGGATTCCTGAAACACAGTCCCTGCTCGGTCCTGCCTCATCGTCCCGACCCAGCCACGCTGACCCCGAGGAGGCCGGTGTCGGACCTCAGGACGGGGAGAAGGGGCAGGGTGGGGGAGAGGACAGGGGCCCCTGGGGGCAGAGTCTCTGGGATGGAGAGGAGTCGGTCAGGGGGAGCGTTACCCCGACCACACCTGGCTCCTCGGTGACCCTCTGCCCCCAGGGAACGGAGTCTCTACCCCCAGGGCTTTTGCTCCCAAGAGTTGCTCTGTCCAGGGAATGTCCTGCCCTTTGCTGGGTGCCTTCCTCCAGGACCCCCCCTTTCCAGGCTCCCAGGGCCCCCACGAGACGCTCATCACCGTCTATCATTTGCTCTGGAGTTTGGGCCCCGACGTGAGCTCCTACATCCTCCCCGCTCACGGCTGCACCCGGGATTGGCCCGGCATATTTATTTAAAGTAACAGACATATTTTTTAATTAACGTAGGAATGGATGAATCTCCCGTTTCTGGCCGTACAGAAGACTTACTCTAAAGACAAGAGCTGTGTTGTGTCGGTTGTAAAACACCTGGGCGTGTGGGATAACGTGGAAGAAAAAAAAAAAGACGAGCCACTTGGAACGAAAAGGGCTGGGAAACACCCAAATCCCACGGGCACACCTGCGTGCTGCCCAGGACGGCCCTGCACCAAGTGGGGCGGGGTGCTGCAGAGCGGGGGTGGGGGTAGGGGGGGGTGGTCCCCTCTCTGCTGGTGGGGACAGGGTCCCGAGACAGACACCAGCCTCCTCTGACTACACCTGTGGTTTCGACTTTGGAACCAGGTAAACATTGCATTTCCACAAGCACTTAAAATATGACATTTGCCAAAGGAAAACGAAACTAAAACCAAGTGGGAATTTTCTTGGTAGTGGGATCCTGCAGGGGGATCAGTCCCCAGGACTTTACAGACCCCGGGGAGACAGGCCAAGATAAGACCAATCATCACAGTGAAAGCACAGAGTGCTTCCGGTCGTCACACTATTGGGCTGGGTGGTCAGTGTTATTCTGACCGGTGTGCGTGGTGTGGGAGAGGAAAGGTGACCGTGGTGGTGTCACTTAGAAAGGGGCTCTGTGGCAAGAGGGAGAAAGACGTTCCAGATGCCCGGTCCCCAGGACTAAACACAAGTCCGACGTCTAGGATCTGGATTGGAAACACGTAAACTTCGTGATGTATTTTAATCTTAAAAAAAAAAACAACCAAAAAAACCAAGATTAGCTACTGTTTAGTTACTGGAAAGTCCTAGAGGCAATGACGAAGCACTCCTAAGAGGCAGGTCTGGCTTGCAGCTGTGATACCGAAACACCATTTCCTACTGGCAGGAAGCTTGGCTTCCTGCAGAAATGCCTGCCTCGTGGTCTATGCCAGGAAGCGTCACGCTCCCGTGGGGACAACCGGGAAGGAAGCGGGGTGTTAGGGCCCAAAGATGTCTTCCGAGAGGAGTCCCACACCCAGCTAGGAAGTCACTGAAGAGTCGAGCGCACCCTCAACCGACCAGTGAGGACCAGAGCGTCTGCACCGAGGGAGCCGGCCTGGGCGCTGCTCCCCTGGGCAAAGGGAGCCCCTCACCTTTGCAGTGGGCGTAGGGCATGGTGAGGGTGTAATCCTCTGCGCGGTTCAGGAACGTGAGCGTGGCCTTGCCGTCCAGCAGAGCCGACAGGGAGTTCCCTGCGGAGATGCGGCCGGGGGCACCGGTGAGTGGAGACGGACCCTCAGGACCCCGGGGGCCCGCCCCCTAAGTCACAGGGTCTGAGCTCCCTTCCAGCAGGTGGAAAGAGGCCCCTGTCCCTCCAGCTGTGTGACTGTGGGGCAGCCGGGCCTCTCACTAACCCTGTGGGTCACTTAACCTCTCTGTGACTCAGATTCTGGAAAAGGCCCACCCAGGATGCCACACGTTAACGTTGATTTCACTTACCGAAGGGGGGATTTTCAGGGCGTAGGCCGCAAACGTTTGCAAACTAGCCCAGCCCCTACCTGGGTTTTTTTTTTTTTTTTTTTTTTTTTTAATGTTTATTTATTTATTTTGAGAGAGAGAGAGAGAGAGAGAGAGAGGGAGAGCCAGCACAGAGCCCAACGTGGGGCTCGAGCTCACGAACCGTGACATCATGACCCGAGCCCAAGTCAAGAGTCAGATGCTTCACTGACCGAGACACCCAGGCGTCCCTACTCTGTTCGGATTTTGGGGAGACAGAAGCCACGAGCCATGTGGGGCCACAGAGCAAGTGCAGGGCAACTGAGGAGCTGCTCTTAAAACTTCATTTTGATCAATTTAAAGAGCCACACGTGGCTAGGGGTGCCGCACCGGACAGCCCAGCTCTAGACGGCACCTGTTGGCGCAGGTCCTTGCCCGTGACCCTCACAGCGTCCCCGCAGGACGTGCCCTCCCTGCGGCTGAGGGGCGGCCGGGCTCTGCACGGACCCTGCCTCTCTCCGGGTCCCGAGCTCTTCACCACCCACGTGGTCCCTGACCCGGAGACGTGGGGAGGGAGACAAAGCCGGCCACCCCGTGCGGTCTTGGGGACCTCCGCATCCAGGGGGCCCCGTCATCCCCCGGCTGGGACAGCCCAGGGGAGCCCCCTCACCGTAAAACCGGGACTTGGCTGTGATGTTGCCGCTGATGCAGAAGCCGTCCTTCCTGTTACTGACGTGGAAGGCGGACACGGGCGGGTGGTGGGACACCTGCGGGCAGAGGACAGAGGACAGTCCTCCCCGGGGAGGGCAGAGCCCGGCTTCCTGACGAGAAGTCCCCGTCCCCTGCCCCACCGCATGCCTCCTGGCCATTCCCGGCTCTCAGTCCCGCTGCCCAGGGAAGCGGTGCAGGGCGCCCGGGGGGTCAGGGTGGGCCGTCCCCTCCCGAGGAAGCACCTCTGCTGTCCCGGGGCCTGTCCCCGACTGCAGCTCCCGGGAGGATCCTGACGGCGGCCGGGGGGCCGCCAAGAACGTGCGCTGGGGTCGGAGTGCCCACCACGGGCCCGGCGTGCCGCCTGGGAGCGGCCGGGCCTTACCTGCTCCGCGATGTAGAAGGTGTGGCTGCTGGTGTGGGGGTGGAACCAGCGGCAGCGGAAGGTCTCCCCCAGGACGGGGTTGTACGGCTTCTTGATCCCCTGCGGGCAATGACCGAGAAGCGCACGTGAGGAACTGGGCCCAAGCGGGACGGGGTGTGGACGCAGGGACAACCTGGGGGGCTGCCCACTGCCCACCCCCATCCCTACAAGGGACGGCCTGCTTGGCCACCAGCACCTGGGGGCAGCGCCCCACTTCTGCTTTGGGGAGAACACGCTTTGCCCATGGTTTACGTTCCGGGGGGGCAGCCCATGAGGTGTCCTGTCCGGTTCCTGGCTCCGAGGGGGACCGGAGACCCTGAGCAGGTCACGCTTTCCCTGGACTTTGGGTGAAACCAGCGCACAGCCTGTTCGAAGCCCCCAGTGGCTTCTATTGACCCTTTCAGTAGGACCCCAAGCCCCCAGCCCTGCGCCCCACTCCCCAACTCCGCTCACCACCTTTCTGCTCCCGCAAACGGCCCAGGTTCGTCCCCACTGCAGCAGGGAACAAGCTCCCGTTCAGGACAGCCCTCCTTCCGGGTCTCGGACCCCCTAATCTGATCGGCAGCAGCTGGCCACCCCTTCACGCCATCCAGCAGACCTCTGTGCACACGCACATGTGTGTGCCTGTATGTATGTGTGTGTGTGCACGAGTGAGTGAGAGTGCCTGTACGTGTGTGCCTGTGAGTGTGTGCATGTGTGCATGTGTGCCTTATGTCTGTCCATGTGTGTGCACATGTGTGCCTTATGTGTGTGCCTGTATGTGTGTGTGCATGTATGTGTGCACATGCACATGTGCGTGCCTTACATGTGTCCATGTGAGTGTGTGCACATGTGTGTGCGTGTGTGCCTGTACTTGTGCGTGTGTGTGTGTGCACGTGTGTGCATGTCAGTGTGTGCCTGTATGTGTGCACGTGTGCGTGCCTGTGTGCATGCGCGTGCCTATACGTGTGTGCATGTGTGTGCATGTGTGCCTGTACTTGTGCATGTGACTATGTGTGTGTGCACATGCGTGCGTCAGTGTGTGCCTGTATGTGTGTACATGTACGCGTGCATGTGAGCATGTGCACATGTGCATGTGTGCACACACGTGTGTCTGTGTGTGCATAGGAATGCGTGCATGCACGCACATGTGTGCGTGTGTGCCTGTACTTGTGCGTGTGTGTGCACGTGTGTGCATGTCAGTGTGCGCCTATGCGTGTGTGCGTGTATGTGTGTACATGTGCGTGTGCATGTGTGCTGTGTGTGTGCATGCACGTGTGCATGTGGGTGCCTGTACTTGTGCATGTGAGTATGTGTGTGTGCACATGTGTGCGTGTCAGTGTGTGCCTGTATGTGTATGCATGTGTGCATGTGGGTGCCTATATGTGTGTGTACGTGTACGTGTGCATATGAGCATGTGTGCGTGTGTGCACGCATGTGTGTCTGTGTGTGCATAGGAATGTGTGCGCACACGCACATGTGTGTGCCTGTACTTGTGCATGTATGTGTGTGCACGTGTGTCAGGGTGTGCCTGTATGTGTGTGCATGCGTGCATGTGGGTGCCTATATGTGTGTGTACATGTACGCGTGCATGTGAGCATGTGCACGTGTGCGTGTGTGCACGCACGTGTGTCTGTGTGTGCATAGGAATGTGTGCGCACATGCACATGTGTGTGCCTGTACTTGTGCGTGTATGTGTGTGCACGTGTGTGTGTCAGGGTGTGCCTGTGTGTATGTGCACATGTGCATGCCTGTGTGCACGTGCGTGCCTATACGTGTGTGCGTGTGTGCCTGTATGTGTGTGCATGTGCATGTGTGTGTGCACACATGCACTTCCCCCGGAGACCGGGCTCCACGAGCGATAAATTGGCAGGTGCCCTCGGAGGACGCCTGCCCCACCTGTCCGAGCCTCCTGTCCGCTCCTCCCTCTCTGCCGAGCTGCCCGGATCTCGCCCGGAGCCGCCCCTGCGGCTCCCCGTCCTGCCCCGGCCAGCCTCCCAGACGGACGCTCCTTCTCTGCCCCAGCAGCGCCCCACCCAGGGCCGCCACGTGGGCGCGCACCCTGCCCTGCCGAGGGCCCCGAGGCAGTTAAGAGACCTTGGATCTGCTGTGTGACTCTGGGGCCGTCCCTCCCCTTCCCCGAGCCCCAGTTTCCCCTTGGGCGCAGTGGAGGAGCAGAACCAGAACCACACGGTCACGCCCGTGTCCCTCGGAATCCCCCGAAGGGCCCAAGCAGGACCCTCCAGGTCTGAGAGACACAGCGGCCACACACAGCGGTGCTGGGAAAAGGGCTCTCGCCCCTGCACCTCAAGGCACCCCTGGGACCCGCTTTTCGTGATGCATCTTGGGAGTCATGGAAACCTTTCTGAGAACCCAGACTCGGGCTCTGATGAGCACAGGGCTGCTGGGGTTGCAGTGAGAGCAGGGGGCCCGCAGCCCCACACCTCCACTGGGCCCGCCCTCCCCGCCGGGGCCCTGACCTTGGGTTTCTTGTAGAAGCCTGACAGGTACCACCGCAGTACAAGCTTGATGCGGCTGTAGGCGTCCTCCTCCAGGGCGGCCCTGTGCCAGGACGGGAGAGGCCCCTCAGCCCAGGCCGGGATCCCCCAGGCCACCCTCTTGCCCTGTCCACCTTCCATCCGCTTGGCTGGACACGGGCCACCGGGCCCCTCCCGCCCTCGCCCAGCTCCCGAGCCTCTCTCTTTCCAGCCTCCGCAGCCTGCAGGGTTCGGCTTGAGGGCACCAACGCCCAGAGCTCGGGACACACAGAAGGTGCTCGGGGCTGGCCCCACGCTCACCTTTGACGGCTCCGGCCCTGACCTGACGGGCAGCCTGCCCCCCTCCTCCCTCTCGACCTGCTCCTCCTGGGGCCGGTCTTGGACACGGGGCCCGCTACGAGGCTGAGCTCAGCCGCGGACCCCGGGGCCCCTCCGGAAACATCCATGAAGGGGCCGGGGGCTGAGGGAGGCTGGGGTCTCCGGGTGCGCACGGGTGGGAGGGGCGCCCCCTGCTCGCTCACCTGGACAGCAGGTCGGCGTGGAAGTAGTAGTCCGAGAGCTTGTCCAGGAAGGAGCGGGGCTCTAACACGAAGGTGGGCAGCACCACGCGGGACAGGTCCATGCCCGGCCGCAGCTGCCTCAGCAGAAGCCACATCAGACTTTTGTTCTCCTCGGACACAGTCTCCACCTGGGAGGCCTGGCCCAGCTGCCAATGGTGGGGGGGGGGGGGGGGGGGATGGAGGCTGCGGTCAGGCCCCCGGTCCGTGCCTCCCGGGGGAGCGGGGACAGGGGGCAGGACAGGGGCGGCCGGCTCTGGCCGGGGGACGTGCGCTTCCTCGGTCTGGCCCCCGGCAGCCCAGCCGGCCTGTCTCGCCCGGTCTGGCCCCTGCTCTCTCCGGCGACCCCAACCCAGAGGGGCACGTGCTGGCCCAGGCTGGCTGCTGTCTGCCTCCACTCCTTGCCAGCCTGGCCGACCTGGGCCCTCCCCTCGGTCTGGGCGACCCCCGACTCTTGTGCGCGGGGTAGAGCCCGCCCACCCTGGCTGCTGAAAACCAGCGGTGGCGGGAGGCGCGGTGGGTACGGGGAGACCCCACCCCAGCCCATTCAATCTTCCCAGTGGCCTGGAGATATGGGTGCGGGGGGTGCTCTGGGCCTGCGCTTCCTTTAGAAATAAGGGTCCAGGGTCACACTGCCGGGTGGGGACTGCCCTGGCCCCCACCTGTCCTTCCCAATAACACACTCAAGGAGACAGAGCTGTGGGGGCTCAGGGCTTTGTCCCTCTGGGTCTGGGCAGCGGGGTCGGGTGGCTGCACCTCGCCGTCCATGCCAACCAGCAAACCCTGAGGCAGGCAGAGTCTCAGAGGCGTGGCCAGCTCCGTGGGGTGCTCACAGGACGGGGCAGTACAGCCGGGACACGGGGGAGTCCCACAAAGCCCGGGCGGAGGTCTAGCCCATCATCCCTCCCTGGGGACCCCACTGTCTTCAGCCTTTGATGCCTCTGGCCTGGGGCGGGTCTGGACTCAGTTGGTGGGGGGGGGGGGTCCCCTCAACTGCCTACCCCTCTGAGCCCCGATGAGGCCCTGAGCTGGATTTGGACCCAGGCGGCCCCTGCACCCCTTCTCCCCAGACTTACTCCTCGCAGTGGCCCCTGGGCACTGGCACTGCGGTCGTCCCCGCGTTACAGAGGGGACGGGCGACTTACCCGAGCTCACACAGCTGAGCTCGCACAGCACAGGCGGGCTGTGAACTCAGGGCTGTGTGTGTCTGTGGCCCGAAGGCAGCCACCCCGAGGGAGGCGGGATCGGTATCTGTCTCCACCCCGCTGGGCCGCCTTTCACAAGCTGCTTTGCCTTTCTGTGCTAGCACACCTGTCCTGGGGCCCCTGCCAGGTCTCCCGGGTCCCTCTGTGGAGCCCAGCCTCGTCTGTGCTGGACCTCTGAAGGGTCCCTCGGGCTGCCCGCTCTCGGCCCCAGGGCCCTCACGTGCATCTCCCCCAGTGTCGTGGCCCTGACCCTACCCCCAGCTGCCGGCCTCATAGGTGCCTCGCCATCGGGCTGGGAGCTGCCCGTCCTCCTCCCATGTGTCTTGAGCCCTGCCCCTTGGCCCTCCTCCAGGGCTGCCTGGGACCAAGGCCCTTGTCGGCCTCCTGACAGAGGCTCCTCCCTAGTGGCTCCGGGTTTCTACCCCTGGTTTCTTCCTTGGCTTTCCAAAGGCCTCGCTGGACCTCGGCGGGCCCCCACCTAACCCCCCCCGCCCAGGGTTTTCCCAACACCCTCAGCAGAGTCCTCACGGCCCCCTGGCTCTCTCTGAGTCGTGGACACCATCCTGGTCTGGACTGGTCCCCCAGCACTCCCACCCCGGGCACTACAATCTCCCGTCCAGGGGCCAGCCGGGCACCGAGGCCTCTGTCTTTTCCGGGGAGGCGGGGGACGGGGCGACACCGGCCGCCCAGGTGGGGCGGGCTCTCACCTCCCCAAACTCCTCGTGGACCTGCTCCACGTACGTGGTCCCCCCGGGCGCCAGGCCCTCCAGGGTCTCCGACTGGACACTCCCGCTCTCGTTCGTCTTTCCGCTGTGGTCCTGGGCCTCGTTGTCCGACTCCTCTGCGTTCTCCCTCTCCGACTTGTCTGAGAAAGCGTCGTTCTCCAGGGAGGAGCCATTCAGCCTGGAAGGGAGGGGCGTGCCGGGGGTCCCAGGTCAGGGGTGCGGCCCGGGCGCCCCCACCCAGGGCACGGCTCACTGCCGGCACTGCACCCACATCCTCGGGTCTAACCCAGTGTGCACATGAAGAAACTGAGGCCCCCCGGGCCCAGTCGGGGTGAAGGAGGCTGCCTCCTGACCTCGGGGTCTGGTGGCCAGACCTCCATGCTGCCTGCCCCCCTCCCCACGTACAAGGAGACCCACGTGTGAGTCCCGGTGACAGCCAGGGTCCTGGGGTCCCCAGCAGGCCGGAGACCCGGGCTCGACCCCTGCCCACCGCGCCCCTGCTCACGGGCACAGGTCTTGGTCGTGGATGGTGGCCGAGGGGGGCAGCCCGCAGAGCGAGGGGGGCGACGCATCCGGCGAGGACCCGGGCTCCCCGTCACGGCCCTGCTTGCACGAGCTGAGTCGCAGAAGGCTGGAACAGCGCAGAGCCAGCTCTAGGGCGTCCAGCCAGCAGCGGCCTGCGGGGGGAGGGGGGGAGGTGAGCCCACTGCGACCCCGGGAAGGGCCCCTCCCCTGTGCCTCCCCCACCCCCCTGGAGAGCCTTCCCCGCCACGCAGGTGCACGTGGGCGAGTGCGGGTGGCAGACGTGAACAAGGACGGGGCCTGGCGGCCAGCCCCCGCCCGACTGGGGGAGACAGGAGCCCGGGGGAAGGAAGACGCCCTTCGGGGGATGCTCCAGACCCTCCCTCAAGGTCACACCTGAGCAAGACCCAGGCACCTGCAGCTTCCACACACGGGGCCCTGCCTGACGACAGCCGCCTGCCCCAGGCCTGGGGGGCAGGGGTGCGCCTCAGGGGCCCCGGGGCTCCTGCTGGCCCACGGCACAGGCCAGGACAGTGGGCGGCAGGCTGGGGAGGGGGCTGCTGAACGTGGCAGGCAGCCCAGGGCGTCCTGGAGGGAGGGTGGCCCTGAGGCAGAGCCGGCCCAATCCACCCGCCCCCCATCCCTGCTGCCTTCCTGGTGGAGGCTGCCAGTGGGTGAGACCAGCAGCGCTCGCGTGTCCCAGGCAGCGCTCACAGCTGTGGGGACGCCTGTCCGCCAAGGCGACCCCCGGTGTCCTGGTGGGATTACTAACAGCGGCCTTTCCACTCACGAGGGCGTCTATGACCGCACGTCACGTGATCAAGCGTTACTCCGAGAAAAGCTTCAGGGGTTCGAGGCGTGGGATTAAGGACAGTGACGATACCTCCCTAGTCTGGGCCTTCAAAGTGCGGCCTCTCGGAGAGCGTGACTCTCGTTCCCTAACTTTGAAACTCACAGAATCCTTTGGGGGGCATCCCGGGCCTGGGACTGGGAGGCGAGGGTTTGCAGGGACGGTGGCCCCTGGTTCTCACAGGGGCACCCGGGGTCCTACAGGGTTTCACTGCAGGCTTGATGGGAGCCCGAGCGCCCAGCCCTGGGGGCAGAGGTGGGGGTCACGGGAGCAGCCCCCGCAGGAAAGAGTGGGGACACCGAGGCCTGCTGAGCTCGGGGCTCGCCTCATCGTTGCCACAAAGGACCAGACACCCCGAATGCTACGCATCCTTCGAGGCCCGTTCCCGGGCCCCCTCCTCGTCCTCCAGAAAGCCCACCCTCATACGCACGGGGGCTGTGGACACCGTCCCTCCCTGCTCACGGCGCCCCCGCCCATCTGGGACCCAGCTCACGCTTTAGTCCCATCTGCCTTGTCTGACAGTGGGCTGCTCTCCTTCCCCTGAGACCACAGGCTCCAGGAACAGGGGCGGTGCCTCCTGGGGTGTGGACGTGACAAAGTCCACCAGCCCCGCCCCCCCCACCGCTCTGGGCCCCCGAGGGCTTGAAAGAGGGGCAGCTGCATTTCCCCAGAGCCGCCACTGGAGGGCGCTCCAACAACGCGCGCCGCACTTGGGAGCCCGGGAAACTGGATGGCTCTCCAGACCTCAGGGCTTCCTTGGGGGCAGTGTGCCCGTGCCTCAGCTTCCTCGTATGTCAACGGAAGTGAAAACATCAGCAGGTGAGAACCTGCTGATTCGACGGGGCCTGGCATGTGCGTGGCGCTCAGCAGCTGCGATCTGGTTGCTTTAAATAAGGTCACTGGGTGGTCGTGACAACTGGGTAGCCGGGCAGTATTCATGGTTTGGCCTGGGGAAACTGAGGCTCCGAGAGGTAACTAGCGGATGGCAGGCCTGCCTGGCCCAAGCCCAGGCTGGTCCCGTGACATCTGCCTGCGTCGTGCTTGGGCGGCAGCGGGAGGGTCTGGACAGGGGCCGCGTGCACCTGGTCTGCGATGCCCCCGGGGCGCCCGCTCCAGGCGGGGCCCCACCAGGGAGGCCCACAGGGCAGCGGGGGACTCACCGTCGGACTCTGAGGCGGCCCTGAAGATCAGGTAGCTGCTGGGGAGGGGCTGTGTGATGGAGCCCACACTCTCGCCTTTGGGGCCCTGGAGAGACAGCCGGCGTCAGCCGAGGGGACACGCAGACGCCCACTGAGACACACGCGGCCTCAGGACCCCCAGGTGGGGCCAGACCCCCGGCCACGCGGACGCAGCAGGCAGCGAGAGGAGAGAGCGAGCCCGCGGCTGCGTCCTGGGCTCTCCTCCGGCTCTGGAGTTCCCTCCGTCTCCGGGTGGCCGCAATCGGCACGTGCACGCTCGGGGTGCCCGTTCAGCGAAACGATGAGTAACTCTTTACAGCAGAAGTATACCCCCTGCAATCTCTGGGACATACCTACACTAAAAAAACCATTTGGGTGTCCGTCTGAAATCCTGCCGTAACTGGACGTTCTAGATTTTGTCTGGCAACCTGACGGGCAGCCTCCCGGTTAGGAAGGTGCAGCAGGGAGGGCTGGGCCACGAGCGGCTCACACGGCCCGATTCCTCAGCCTCTGCGCGTCGCGTCGCGTCACCAGGCTGGGGGCCCCCGCCGTGTGCTCCGCCCGGGCCGCATCTGGTCCCCGGCCGGCCACCGAGAGACCTAACCCACGGCCGGGTGGGGGCCGGTGGCGATGGGCCCACAGAGCAGTTGCGATTAGGCTCCTGGCCACCCCCTCGGCGCCCGTCTCTTACTCGGCCCGCCCGCGGGGCCTCGCTCCTCCTGGGGCCCGACCCCCCTGAGCCCCGGGGCCCCCCCCGGAGGTACCTTCACGGCCCAGACGGACTGGTCCAGCGGGTGGAAGAGCTTGAAGCAGAAGCCGTCTTTCTTGGAGGGCCGCTCGATGAGCTCGCAGCAGTGCAACAGGACGGTGCCCACCCACTGGCCCACCTTGGGCGTCTTGTAGATGAGCAGCACGCCAGGCTTCAGCACGCACCACAGTTTGGTCCAGCTCTTCAGCGTCCCGCGGATCTGCGGGGAGGGGCACGGCTGTGGGGGGCGGGGGGGGGGGGGGGAGGCCGGCGCCCCGGGGGCACCCGGACAGCTTGGGGGCGGAGCTGGGCGGTGGGCGAGGTCCTCGGGCTCTGACAAGGAGCTCGGAAGTTACAGTGAATCCAGAGAAATGAGGCACTGCCGCCAGGAGCAGGTGTCCGGGTGAGGTTCAAGGCCAGATCGGAGCCCCTCCCCCCGCCCCGGAGGACCCAGCACCCGGTGGACTGTTGTGATTGTCAGCTTTGTAAATTTTGGAGTTGGTCAGTTCTTTTCTCGCTCCAGAGAAGAATTTCACTGTAGTGCCTGATTTTTTATTTTGTGGGGGGCCAAAAGGAGCCCACGCCGGCCCAAGTCCTAGGCAGGTGACCAGGTGCTGGTACACCTGTCTCGGGGGTCCTTGGTGGCAACCCCGGGGTTCAGCAGCTTTCCCGCCACCTTAGGGGGGGCAGAGAGAAGTCCCAGGAGCTGAGGGAACCACCATCACCCCCGTCGAAACACAGACTCTAAGCCCAATCCATGAGGCTGTGATACGGCCTCCCCGCCCCCACACCCCGGCACGGGGCTTCGTGGCATCCTGAGACCCCCATCCACAGGCCAGGAGCCGCCCCCCCCCCCACCTCAACTGGACACAGGGTCTCTGCAGATTTCAGCGGGTGAACATGAGGCCACATTGGAGCCGGGTGAGCTCTGATTCAATGACGTTTGGACACAGACACACGGACACAGGAGGGGCCACGTGAAGGCAGAGGCAGAGGCTGGAATCAGCAAGCCACAGCCCAGGGCTGCCTGGAGCCCCCCAGAAGCTGGGGAGCGGGAAGGATGCCCCACTAGGGGGCGGGGCGGCCCTGTCCACACCGGATTTAGGGGCCAGCCCCCGGAACTGGGGGAGAACGCATTCCTGTCTTTAAGCCCCCAGCCTGTGGTCCTTTGCTGGGGCCTCCACGGGACACGGACACAGACTCACAGTAACAAACACGCCCAACTGCCTCCTGGGTGACTCTGCAACGTCCCCTGGGAAGGCCTGAGACTGGGACAACGTGCCCGCCCGTCTGGCCTACCTTCAGGCTGTCGGCCATGATGACCACGCTGGGGTCCGTCAGGGCGCTGAACAGCTGCTTCGTGGCACGTTTCTTCTCCTGCCGGTAGTTCTCCTTCTGCGCCTGGGCCCAGGGAACCCAGCGGGCGGGTCAAGGGAGAAGGCCCTGAGCTGGCCCCCGCCCCCACTCCTCCTGCCAGCCCGCCAGCCCACCGGGGCTCCCACCGTCCAGTCTGGGGCGGGGGGGAGAAGTGGGGGTGGGGAGGTGGCCAGAGCACAGCCCGCCCCCTCCCTCTGGCAGGCCGGGCCGTGGTGACCTCACTGGCCCACCCATCTGACAAATGACACACTTGTGTCCCCACTTCCTGGGCCCGTGCCCACCTTGAGAGCTTCCTTCTTGGTGACCTTGGCTGTTGGGGACACACATTCCTTGTCGGACCCATTGTATAGCCTGTATTCTACCTGCAAAAGAGATTCAAGTTGGGGGGAGGAGGGGCATCAGCGTGCATTCTGGGGATGCAGAGGGCTGGGGGGTGGCCAGGTGCGTTCTGGGGCTGCAGAGGGCTGGGGGTGGCCAGGTGCATTCTGGGGCTGCAGAGGGCTGGGGGGCACCCAGGTGAGCTCTGGGGCTGCAGAGGGCTGGGGGGTGGCCAGGTGCATTCTGGGGCTGCAGAGGGCTGGGGGGTGGCCAGGTGCATTCTAGGGCTGCAGAGGGCTGGGGGGTGGCCAGGTGCATTCTGGGGCTGCAGAGGGCTGGGGGTGGCCAGGTGCATTCTGGGCTGCAGAGGGCTGGGGGGCACCCAGGTGAGCTCTGGGGCTGCAGAGGGCTGGGGGGTGGCCAGGTGCATTCTGGGGCTGCAGAGGGCTGGGGGTGGCCAGGTGCATTCTGGGCTGCAGAGGGCTGGGGGGCACCCAGGTGAGCTCTGGGGCTGCAGAGGGCTGGGGGGTGGCCAGGTGCATTCTGGGGCTGCAGAGGGCTGGGGGCGGCCAGGTGCATTCTGGGGCTGCAGAGGGCTGGGGGGCACCCAGGTGAGCTCTGGGGCTGCAGAGGGCTGGGGGGTGGCCAGGTGGGCTGGAGGCCAAGAGAACCAGAGAGGTCAGAGAAAGGTACTGTCCTCACACCCGTTCGACACCCTCTGCTCAGTTTATCAGCAGTCTTGGGGGCCGAGGGTACAGAGACGGAGAAGTCAGGGAGGCTGAGGACAGCAGGTGGACAGGATCTCAGAGGTGCCGGGAAGCGTCCACCCTAGCCACTACCGTGTGTCCAGCCTCTGGGGGGGGCACACGTGCAGGGGGGACTCTCACTCCTGGTGCCCTGGGAGCTGCTGAGTGGTGGGCAATGCCCAGGCCCTGTCCTGAGCCCAGACCAGAGCCGAGGACGAGGCACAGCCTGCCAGGCCCGCTGGACACGCTGCACGGGCTGAGAGCAGTAATCCAGGATCTGGGGCTGGAAGGGGCTGCGGTCCTTTAACAGATAGAGAAACTGAGGCCCTGGGGGTGGAGAAAAGGCCAGGACTAAAGGCTAGAGGCAGAGGGCGGAGCAAACTGTGGCCCGAATCCCGCCCCCCGCCCCCTTTCTGTTCAGCCTGTGAGCTCAGAACGGTTTCAACTTTTTAAGTGGCCAAAAAAACGTCCAGAGAATAATATTTTGTGAGACGTGAAAATCCTATGGTTCGTGGCCGCTTCTCCCCCGAGAAGCTTCAGAAGCTTCAGGCCCTGGGGGTGGAAAGGAGGGGCAGGCCACCACAAGCGACAGAGCTGCTGCGAGAGCCGTGGGTCATCATCATTGTCCACATCCCGCAGAAGAGACTGTGGCACAGAGAGGCTCCGAGCCTGCCCAGGGTCACACAGCTCGTGAGGGCCGAGCTGGGGCTGAATCACAGGAAGGACGGGGTGCCTGCGGCCTCTGCTCTAGAGCCAGTCTCGGAGCTGAAGCTCGCGTGACGGCGTGCGTGCCAGACTTGGTGGGTGACAAGCCTCTGGGGGCCGGGACTGAGCTACAGAGACGCTCCCGGTTGTCCTCCTGGGGAGCCAGGCCTCTCACGCGGCCCCCTTAGCACATGCTGGGGGTTGGCCAGGTGGGCTGGAGGCCCACCCCCCTTAGCCCCCTTAGCACATGCTGTTCCCCCAGCCTGGAATGCTGTTCCCTGTCGCTGGGTCCTCAGGCCCCACTGAGCCACTCCCGAGAAGGAAGACAGCTCTGACCGCCCTGCTGCCTTCAGACCCTGACATACCTGCCCCTGGCCGGCCCCACACCTTTTACAATTACTGCCACGCAGGCAGTCCTGTCTGTCGTCTAGAACTCCTGCCAGGGAAGTTCCGTCCCAGCACACGCCCCGCCCCGGCAGCTGGGGGTTTGGTGAGCATCCTGGATGAATGAATGAATGAGTGAATGAATGAACGATCCTGCCACCCAGCTCTCCTCCAGATGTGACTCAAAGGAGTGGGGTTTGCTTTAAGCAACAGAGGAAGAGACACAGGCTCTGGGGCCTGGGGACCGGGGGAGGGGTGGGGTGGGATGGGGGGGGGGGCGGTGGGCCGGATGGAGCAGAACAGAAGTACTTGCAGTCACGTATCTGACCAGAGTCTGAGGTCTGGCATATATAAAGAGCGCTTACAACCCAACAACAAAGACAACACAACTCGAAGGCGGGCAGAGAAACCCGAACAGACATTTCTCCAAGGAGACATCCGGTCGGTCAAGAAGCCCCGGACGGATCATCAGTCATTAGCAACACGCAAGTCAGAGCCGCCGGGAGCACCACAAAACGATGAAGGAGAACCCGGAAAGTACAAACGTGCTGAGAACGTGAGCAAGGGGAGCCCTCCCTCGTCGCTGGTGGGGTCGTGAAACGGTGCAGGGGCTGTGGAAACCAGTTTGGCATTCCCCAAAAAGCTGAGCACAGAGTGCTTTAGAATTCCCCGTGACCCCAGAACGACCGTCTGGCCCAGCAACAAAACAGGTAAGGCTCTGAAGGGTTTCCGTCTGGGGGGACGGAGGGGTTTCGGAACGACCCAGCACTGAGCACCCACTAAACACCACTGAGTTGTGCACCTAACACAGCGGGTTTGGGGATGTTTGACTTGGCCCCACGAGGAAGATGACAAGATCTGTATTAGCTTGTATCTTTTCCCAAGCTGTGTCCTCACGGCAGCCCCAGGTTGCCCTACGGCATCTGGGGTCCCCCCGCCAGGGGCCGACACGTTACGGGTGGCCTTGTCTCGTCTGGCGCTGTCCCCCCCCCCCCGCCAGGTCGGACGCACCAGGAGAGCAGGACGCTGTTCTCTCCGTGAGCCCGACGCAGCACCCCGGCAGCGCGTGCCCCTCAGGAGACGCTCAGACACGGTTACGGAACGGACCGGATCTGAAATTTGAACCAAGTCAAGGGTTGCTGCCAGTGCTTGTGTTTTATTGGCTTGTAGAAAGACACAGCTGTGTTTCCAGCGTTGTTATGCCATAAACTTGTGTCTTGAGAAAATGAATAGCCCAAGTGGTCCACCCATGCCAGGGAACAGCATTGAGCCTTAAAAAGGAAGGGCGATCTGACACCCGTTACGGCATGGGTGGACCTCGGGGACGTGATGCTGATTGACACAGGCCGGTCACAGAAGGTCAGATCCTGTGGGATTTCACTCGTACGGGGACCTCACGGACTCACATTCATAAAGACAGAAAGCAGACTGGGCGTCGGGGCTGGGGGAGGGGGTGGGGGGGGTAGCGTTTTAACGGGACGGAGTTTCGTTTCGGAAGACGGAAAGTTCTGGTCGCGGATGGGGGACGGCGGCACAACAGAGTTGAAGCTGCTTAATGCCATACGGAGCTGCGTGCTTAGAAACGGGTAGGGCGGTAAATCTGGGTTATGCGTGTTATACTGTAATTAAAAATGAAAAAATTAAATTAAATACAAATAAGCAAATAACTACGCTCTGACTCCTCCTCCCCAGCTGGCGGCCCTGGCGGCCAGGGAAGGGACATGCGGTCTCCAGCAGGTGGGGGGCACCCACCAAAGGTTTGGTTTCTTCTTCGCCCGAGGCAGACACAGGGACAGACCACGAGAGCCACAGCAAGCCCTCCTTTGCTGGATGAGGCCACGAGGCCCCAGGGGAGCAAGGCAGTCACTCGAGATCACACGGGGTCGCAGGTGGTCGGGCAGGGGGCCAACCGCGTGTCTGTCTGCACTGCTCCCCAGCCCCATGGCAAGAAGCCAGAGCCACCAACCCCCGTCAACGTCTGGGGACCCTGGCCTGAGACCCTCTGGGGGACAGAAGGGTACGCCTAACACCCTCCACGCACCGCCCGGGGCCTCGGCGCCCGCCCTGGACCAGAGGTTCTGCCTGGAAGGGCACAGCCGTGCCTGGGCCAGGAGAGGCTGGCCTGGGAGGCCCACGGGGCGTGTGGGCGCGTGTGCTTCCAGAACTCGCCCTGCGGAGGGTGTACCTGGTGGAGGGAGCGCAGAGGCAAAGGCAGAGGGAGGGGAGGCTCGGCGGTTTGCCTACAACAGAAAGACTCCACGGACTCCCCTTAGAATTTCCTGTCCCCGAAGGCCACCGAGCAGCCCAAGCCTTGGTCCGGCCCCGGGCCTCCCCGGCCCGTGTTTTGCCACAAAGGCGGCTTCGATGACACAGCCCACGGCACTGTTTGTGACTCCCCCCCAGCCTTCCTTCCCAGACGTGCAGGCCGGGGTTCGGAGCCGCTCCTCCGGGCCCGCGTGGGCTGGGGACGGCGGGCTGTCCCCTTCCTCCCACGGCCAGGCTCTTACCGGTGGCCCCTTGGTGGCAGAGCCCGGGGTCGGGGGCCCTTCGTCCCTCGGCAGCGGCTGGCCACTGGGCTCCAACTCCTTCCCTGCAAGAGAGCAGCTGGAGTGAGGACCTGGGCACAGGGAGGAGCCCGGGCACCCTGGGCGCGGAACGTCCTTCGAGGACCGTAAGGCCAGGCCCCCGCTTTCAGGGGAGGAACGCGGTGTCCAGGTTTGGAGGCCCATGGTGGGTTCAGGGCGCCTGGACCGCGCCTGGCCTGCCCTCTCTCCCTAACCTTCTGGGAGCTGGACTCTGGGAGGGAGGTGGCCGGGCACTGTCCCTGCACCCCGACCCGGCAGGTGCCCGTTTTCCTGTCCGGCTTGGTTGAGGGCGAGGGAGAGAAAAGGGAAGCATCCGGACTCAGTCCCGGGGAAACAGCCGCCCTTGCCTAGCTCCTTCTGTCCTGAACGGGGCTTCCGAGGCTGCGGTTATGGGCAGGAGGAAGAGGGGCTGGTCTCGGGAGGCCCGCCGGCCACGCGCCCCGGCTCACAGCCGGGTCCCTGTGCCGAGGCGCAGAGGTGGTAGCCGCTGGGGGGAGAACCATCCCGGTGGGGCGGGGACACAGGTGTCCCCAGACCCAGCCCTGGCAGGGGCTCCACAGACCCACCTCCCGGAGCCCCTGGGGGGCCGGGGGGCCGGGGACCGAGAGCCGTGCCCTGCAGAAGAGCCAGTATGGCCACCTGGGGAAATGATTCTGTCCTGGGGGGCCCGGCTTCACCTAGGGCAGCAAAGGCCCTAGGACCGAGGCCACTCAAGGTGCCCTGGCCTTCCCGCCCCGGCAGGGATGCTGCCTCGCTGCCTCTGCTTCTGCAAAGCCCCCTGCGCCCTGACCCGAGGCCCGGGCTGGGCGGTGAGCACGGGGCTTTCCCCACCTCCGAGGTGCCCTCTCCTCCAGGACCCCTCGATTCAAGGGCTGTCCTGGGGGGCTCACCCGGCCTCTGTCGCCCCCCAGTGTGGGTGACGCCTGCTGGGGAATCCTCCTAGCTCAAGGGAGCTCCTCTTGGAACGGGCTCCTCTCCTCCGTCCACACCCACCTCCCCACCCCTCCCCCAGGACCTGCCCTCCCCTCCGGAGAAAAGGTCTTCACCTACCGGGTCCCTCACTGCATGGGGCGGCCACTCTGGGGACCAAAGACCTCTGAGACCGGCCACCAACTGGGATGTGTCCTTCCCACCCCCTCCACCGCCCGCTCCCGAGAGGGCATGGCAGCAGAGAACAGATGTCAGCTTTATTTCCCTAGGTGTCCTGTGCCCTGGCCTGTGAGACCTGACACGGCATGTTCCTATCTGCTCGTGAGACTGGGTGGGATGTCCCCAGAAGCCCCTCATGTCCTGACAGCCTATTGGTCTGAGGCTCTCCCGGTGACAGGTGGGGGCAGGATGGACACTGCGGCCGGGAACAGCTGGGGCGTCCCTCTCCTCCCTCCCGAAGCTGGCAGCGGCCGAGGGGCGGGCAGGCCGAGGAGGCGATGTCTCCCAGGACGGGGAGGGAGGCAGGCCCTCTGGGGCAGCAGTCACAGACACGCAGACAGCGCTCAGCTTGGGCTCTGCTGGGCGGACCCGGGAGGAACGAGGAGCTGGGGTGGCAGGGACCTGGGGCCGGGCAAGCACCAGCAGGTACGGGTGACCCTGTCCCCTGCGTGCTCAGTGCTTCACCCACCGGCGGCCTGAGGGCACCCAGTCTGGACTGTTCCCTCCCAGAGCCCGGGACTCCTTTGTAACTGGGAGCTCACATCCCCATTTCACAGAGGAGGAAACTGAGCCCCAGAGAGGCCCTGAGGCTGGCCCAGGGTCACCCAGCCAGAACTGGGGCTGGGGTTCAGGGGGCCTGTCTCAGGAGGGCAGGTTTGGGGCCGCCACACCACACGGCCTCTCCACGGACGAGCTGCCCCATAACCCCGGCGAGGGAGCCCCCTGCTGACCTCCCATGACGCCACGGTGGATGGGGCTTAATCCCCCTCGCTGACCAGGACAAAACCCGGGAAGCCGCGGGCACTGACCTGGGCCGAGGGGGTAGAGCTCGTTCTCTCCACTGAAGACCAGATTCCGGGTGAGCTTCCGGGGGTCGGTTTTCTGGGGGGTGGAGGAAGGTGGACACAGGGAGAAGCGGCGCCTGAGGAAGGCCTCCTCCTTCATGGCCTGGGCGCTGGGAGGCTTCTGGAAGGAAGGACGGGAGAGAGGCGGTCACACCTCACGCTGAGACCGGGGGAGCCCAGGGGCCGGCGGGCATCCTCCCACCCGCCCCGTCTTAGGGGCACGGAGACACTTCCCGGAGTCGGGAGTGGCGGGCGTCACCCCGTCTTACACTCAGGCCCTCACTTGGGGCGTCCCAGGAGTGGACGAGGAGGGCCTGGCGGGGGGACCCACCGGCAAGCAGGGGGTGGTCGCCCGGGGGAGACCACGCCCCCGTGGGAAAGACCACGCCCCCGCCTAAGCAGCGCACAGCTTGCCCTGGGGACACCGCACCCCCAGGCCAGCACTCCCTTGGCTCTGCAGGACCCTGGCTGCAGCCAAGTGGACCTGAGATGTGCCAGGGACCCAGGCCAGGCCACCAGACCCGCCCTCCCCGGTGAAGGAGCCATTCCAGGGGAGACGGCCGCTGACCCACCCAGGGGAGGCGGCAGAGAGACAAGGGCTGTGCGGTCCACAACCCAGAGCACCGGGGGCAGCTGGCCCCGCCTGCACATCCTGCCTCCTGCACCCCCTGCCCCTGGCTCTCCTCCCTCTGCCTCGGCTCCTCCTGGGGGTCTCTGTTGCGGGCGCCCCAACAACGTCACACCGAGAGAGAACGCAGGTGGGCTGAGAGCCAGATGCACCCCAGTTCACACCCTGCCCTGGCTCTCCCGAATGAGCTTCCTCCCTGCCCCAGGCACAGCCCAGCCCATCACTCACGAGCAGGCCTGGGCCTCCTCCCAGATTCTTCTGCCCTGGGCAGGCCTGGGGCAAGCGGTCGACAGAAGTCCCCAACGTCAGCCCATTTTATAGATGAGGAAATCAAGGCTCCGAGAGCTGGAGGCCTTGCCCTGTGGTCATGGCCCGGTGGGTGGTGGCACAGCAGGGACCCTGACTCCTAATCCCGTGCTCCGTGAAGGCCCACTGACCCATCTCTCCTCCAGGTCTGGGGCTGCAGCCACCTCCCTGGGTGGGCCCGTGGCTTCCCGCCAAACCCAAGACAAAGGCCCCATTTCCTCCCAAGGCCCTGGGCTTTCAGGGCGGGGGCTCAGACACAGAGCCTTTCCTGCTATGACTGGGCGGGGCTCCGGAGTGGGCGGGGCCCAGGGCATCTGGTGGTGGCCCCGGACCTCCTCCCGTGGCAGCCCCAGAACCTTCTCTGTGCCCCCCCACCCCGAGGGTCAGAGTGAGGGGCTCCCAGCCCTTCCCTTCCTAACCACTGTCTTGTCACCTGGCTAAGCTGGTTACCTTTGCTGTTTGGGATTTGGGCCCAAGGCCACACAGCTAATAACTGGCGAGGCCTGTGTTTGAGCCAATTGGGACCGATTCAGAACCCAGCTCCTGGCCGACGCTCCCGCTACCTCAGCTGGGCTTCTAGCAAACCCGCTGCTGGGCCAGAAGGACGGGCATCTGGGGGGCCCAGCCCTGCCGATCAGTGTCAGTGGACACTTCTAGCCTGCCAGGAAGCCAGCACCAGAGACGAGGCCCAGCTGACTGACTGACTCATCCGGCTGAGATTTTCCAAGCACCCAGGTTGGTGGCCAAGACGAGTCAGACATGAACTTGACCTGCAGGGGCCCCCAGGGAGGATGATGAGGGGTGATGGCCCAGGTAGGCCTCCCTCACCTGGGGTCTCACCTGTCTTAGTGGTTAAGCCTTACAGACTTGGTGCGGGTGGAGGGACTCTGGCCCACACTGCCTGAGCCTGGCTTACAGCTCAGCCTCAGCTCCCAGCTGGCCCATCTGCCCTGGCTCCACCCAAAGCAGAGTAGAGAGGGCGTGAGGATCCTGGCTGCCTTCTCAGACCCTATAGGTGCCTTCTCCCAGCACTGCTAATGGCCAGTGGGACTCTAGTCTGTGAGCTGCACCATCCACCCATGTACACCATCCTCCTTCCCTCCCCCTTCCCTCCATCCACCTGTCCATCCACCCATCCATCCATCCATCCCTCCAATCATTTATCCATCCATCCATCCATCCATCCATCCATCCATCCCCCCACCCATCCACCCGTCCATCGAACCATCCATCCGTCCATCCATCCATCCATCCATCCATCCACCCATCCATCCGTCCATCCATCCACCCACCCGTCCATCCGTCCATCCATCCATCCACCCACCTGTCCATCCGTCCATCCATCCACCCATCCATCCGTCCATCCATCCACCCACCCACCCATCCATCCGTCCATCCATCCACCCACCCACCTGTCCATCCGTCCATCCATCCACCCACCCATCTGTCCATCCACCCACCCATCCATCCATCCCTCCAATCATTTATCCATCCATCCACTCACCCACCCATCCATCTGTCTGTCCATCTATCCGCCCACCCACCCATTCATCCATCCAATCATTTATCCACCCACTCACCCATCTATCCATCCATCCACCCACCCACCCACCTGTCCATCCGTCCATCCATCCATCCTTCCATCCACCCACCTACCCATTCATCCATCCAATCATTTAACCACCCACCCATCCCTCCATCCACCTACCCACCCACCTGTCCATCCGTCTATCCATCCACCCACCCACCTGTCCATCCGTCCATCCATCCACCCACCCATCTGTCCATCCACCCACCCATCCATCCATCCCTCCAATCATTTATCCATCCATCCATCCATCTGTCCATCCATCCATCTACATGTCCGTCTGTCTATCTATCCATCCATCCACTCATCCATCCGTCCATCCATCCATCCATCCACCCATTCATCCATCCAATCATGTATCCAGCCAACCAGCCAGCTGCCCATTTGCCTATCTATCCATCTATCCACCCAACCTCTCATCGCTCCCTCCCTCCCTCCTCCATGGATCTTTCCAGCCAGTCAGCTGAGTAGTCCTCCTTTTCTCCCCACTTCCTTCCTATTGGCCCAACACATCAGAGGTGACCTTCAAACAACTGAACCGCTCTATGGACACCCTCCAATCCGAATGCAATGCAGGTGTGCACCAGTGAATGTCCCCTCTGTGTCCTGACACCCCAGAAAAGTGCTGGGGCCCCTACAAGCCGCCTCTGACCTGCCCAGACGGGGAGGGGTCTCTGAATTCGTACCTCCCTTGGTCGTCCCACCCTTGGCTGCTGTTGACTCTGGGCGCTTGATCTCTGCTGTGGGCAAGGCAGGGGTGAGGCGTTGGGGAGGGGGTGCTGTTGCGTCCACTGCAAAAGTTAATCCGGGTCACATCTCCCCAGTGGCTCCCGGCCCAGAGAACACAGGCCAGCCTCAGTCCCCTGGCCCCCGTCTTCCAGCCCCTCCACAGCCCCACCCTTCCTCCCACTCACTCTCCCAGCCACACGGGCCCCTTTCTGTCCCTGGAGAATGCAGAGCCCGTTCCCCGAGGGCCTCTGCTCTGGACCGTCCCCCCTGGAATGCCGTCACCCACACCCCCGCCTGGCGGGGTCCTTCCCACACTAAGCTGCAACGTCGCCTTCCAGAAGGCCGGCCCCCTCGCACCTCACACAGCAGATTCTCCACATAGCGCTCCGAGCTCCAGAGCTTCTCCCTGGGGTTCCTTTCTTCTCCACTAGCTCTCTTTTCCCATAGGACACAGGTCCTAGGAGAGGAGTGGTGTCTGTCCGTCCTGTTCACTGTCTATCCAGTGCATGCCAGGAGCAGGGACTCACGGCCTGCCCCAGAGGCCCCTGGGGCGAATGAAGGCCGCGCAGCCAACGTCCCAGGGCCTCGTTCCTCCTTCTCTGCAGGGCAGGGCAGGGCAGGGTCCTCAGAGAGGTGGCCAGGGTGGGTTTGGGGCAGATCTCCATCATGGCCCTGGAGAGGGTCCTGTCCCCACCTGCCCACCACGCCAGGGGTGGCTCCAGCACCAGAGGACCGCGGCCCCGCCCTCCGGGTGCCGGCAGGGGCTGCGGAGGGGGTGGGTCTGGCACGGGGAGGCCTCCTGAGGATGAAACGGAAGGCTTGCGGGTCCTGGGAGTGCAGCCCCCATGCAGCCCGGGGGAGGAAGGGGGTGCTGAGGAACGGGGGACGTGACGACACAGACCCCCCCCCCCCCAGCTGAGCCAGCCCCAACCTGGGGCCGCACTCACGGTGGGCAGCCGTCCCCTCTGTCCCTCACTGCCTGCCTGGTTGCTCCCCAGGCCCGGGGTCCAGCTGCTCAAGGGCGCAGGGGCACTCCCTCTGGTCTCCCATCTGGGGCCTGAGAGCCCCCCCACATCAGTGGGCGACGGGTCCCACGCGGGGCTGGCCCCGAGCACGCAGGTACAGGTCAGGCTGTGCCCCTGGCTGGGCCAGCCCGGCGTCCCTGAGTTGACATCCTCGTTTGGGCACCTGCCAGGTGACATGCTCTCTGAGGCTGGGCCAAGGCCAACAGCAAGGCCTGGGGAGTGGGCACGGAGCCCACCCCCGCCCCCACCGCGGCACACTCCCAGCCCCCACTGGAACCTACCTTCTGGGCAGTTTCCTGCCCCCAAGCACTGTCCCCTCCACCAGCACCCAGACGCCCACCTTCGAGCCAGAACAATGGGATCCTTATAAAGAAAGGTCACTGGTGCCTTATCAGGGCTCCGCAGGCAGGACGCACAGCCCGGTTATCTGGGCCAAAACCCGCCAAGCCTCAGCTCTCCGTGGGAAGGCCTGAGACAGAGAAGGAATCCAGCAGGATCCAGCAGAATGGACGCACCTCCCACTCCACCCGCAGGCGCACAAGTGGGTGTACGGTTCTGACCACATTCCCCCGGTCCCCCCACAGATGCCTGGGGACCACACACGGAGCTGGGGAGAGGGGTCCAGCCCCACCGCTGACGGCTGTGTGCCCCAGCTCGCCACGTTTCTCTCCAAGTCCTTATTTGTAAATGGAGGTTTCTTCTGAGCAGAGGGGGCAGAGCCCCAGACCCGCGGGGGCCCAGGTGAGCTCTCAGACCAGGGGCCAGAGTGACGGGTCCGGCCCAGCCGTGCTGGGGGCAAGAGCAGAGGTTCCCAGGCGGGGGGGACAGGGCTCAGGTCACCAGCGGCTCTTTGTCACCGATGGGAGCAGAGAAGCAGGGCCTCGTGGCCTGGCTCCCACCACCACCGCCGCCAACGTGGCTGGGCTCATACCTTTGCCTGAATGCAGGGGACCGTAAAAGGCTGCGGGGAAAACGCTCCAAAGTCACAGACAGGCTCAGGGATGAAGCGACATAAGCCCCCCCCCCATTTGGCTCTCTGACCTCACAGCCAATGGACAGGGAAGGACAGCAGCCATCAGTTAGAAGACAGCAGCCATCAGTTAGAAGACAGCAGCCATCAGTTGGAAGACAGCAGCCACCCTGTCAACAACACCCCCTTACGTTCCAGAAACCTGCTAAGGTCCCAAGGCTAGTGGCCGTGAGGAGCCTGCTGAGGGGAAAAACCACCCAGGTCTCCAGAGCCACGCCAGGGAGGCCACCCTACGCTCCAGCCCAGCAGCTGCTCTGGTCCCTCCTGAGGGCAGACACCAGCACGAGTTTCCAGAAGCGTGCCGGGCTGGACTGACCACTTGGCTCAACCTGGGCAGGGTGAGAAGGCCCCAGGGGAGTGGCAGCCTCTTCAGGACATCCCGGCATGCACTTTGGTGTGTGGGGGCTGGTCCTTCAAGGTCTCCCGGTGCCCACCTGGACTGGTGTTCGGGCCCCAAGGGGCTTTGGAACTGGGGTGTTTCCAGTCTACCTGCTGTGCTGATGACCCTCAAGGCGCCCCTGGGCCCTTTCATACGTGGTACCCCATCAGATGCAATGCAATGGCACCCAAGAGGCAGGGAGAGAAGATCTCAATGTCCTGTTTAAAGGATGCAGAAACCAAGGTCCCCGGAGGGAAAATGACCAGTGTTAAGGCCCCGTGGCATAAGCCAGGCCCTCTCTGGTGGCACAGCTTCAAGCCCCGAGTCCCTTCTGTGCTTTGGAGGGCTGAAGCCAGGGCCAGAAAGGAGGGGAGGGGGCCAGGCTCCGCTGGGGGGGTGGTCAGCAGAAGCGGGGCCTCCCCCAGAGAGACATTTCCCAGCCGTGGCTGTGGAGTGTGGAGGAACGCGGGGCGGGGGCAGGAAGTGGCCTGCCAGCCTGGGTGTTTCTCAGGCTGACTCAGCTGGGTCATGTGGCTGTGGGTTAGGGCCGGGTTCTGGCATCCGCCCACCTGGCCTCCTGACCGACACCGGGCCAACTGCATGCTGAGTGCCGGGGTCAGCTGGCCTGGGCACCGCCCACACGCACTGCCCGGTGCACACCAGTCCCACCCGGTTCTGGGAGCCCCAGGCCCCGGGCTGGGCTCCCTGTGGTGCCCTGAAGGCCTGACCCCACCATGTCCCCCCCAGATCCTGCGGCTGTCCCGACTGAAGGGGGCTGATTTTCAGAGGCAGACTGTAACCCCCTCTGGGGCGGGGGTGCAGTGGGGAGGGCCACCGCAGGAGGGGGCATCGAGCCCAGCTAGGAGACCTGGGCCCGCGGCGGTCAGGGACCCCGCCCCACCCTCCCACACCTGGAGCAGGGAGGTGGGTTGGGGTCCCAGCGCGACCTCACGCCCCCTTCTGGAAGAGGAAGCCCGTGTGGGGGGCCTGGCCTCCGTCTACAAGTCCTGGACGTACCTGGGCGGGGGGTGGGGGGGACCTGCCCCGGGTGCTGAAGCCCTCTCTCTGGGCGCCCCCACCGCCCGGCTCTCCCCCCGGGGAGGAGGCCCCACGGGCCGCTGTCTGCCCCGGTAGGGGGACTGACGGCCCCGCAGTTAGGTGGCCGCCGCAGCGGGGGGCACACGGCCAAAGCCGGGGCGCTTCTGCCTGGAGCCGGCTGCTCGTCTTCCCTTATTATGGGGCTGGAGCCTCGCGTGTGGGCAGACAACTCCCGCAAGAAAGCTGAAGAAAGTGGGTCACGGGCTGCAGTGAGCCACAGCTCACGTGCGCCTCACTCCCCCCGAGGCTGGGGCCCCAGGGGCTGCAGCAGGCTGGGGCGGGGGTACAGGGCGGGGAGGCGGGTCACTGCGGACCCCAGGGGCTCGGGCCAGCCTCCCCTCTCCTCCAGACCCCTCCAGCCTCAGTGTCCCCCATTGCCCGCCCCACATCCCCCCACGGGACTCTCCACAGCTACTCCTGCTCAGGAGACTCTGGGGTCGGCAGGTGTCGGCCCTTCCCGAGGGGAAGGGGGACCCTGCGGAGGGGGGAAGCCGAGGGCTGGGGCCGCACCCTGCTGGGGACCCTGGGAGGGGGAGAGTGTGCAGGCAGGGATGCCCCCAGGTGGATCCCCCTCTGCGGAGGGGAACCGGGGGTCCCTCAACAGCGGCCACCACCTTGGACTCCACCGGCAGGCTGAGCCCTCAGGAGGGAGGAGGGTGGTTCCGGGGCCCCCTCCCCGGTCGGGCCGCCCGGTTCGCTGGGCGTCTCAGGAAGGGGAGGCCCACAAGGAGGCCCAGCTAGTTCTGCACGGACGGACCGTTCCCCTCTCCAAAGAAGGGTGTTCTCACACACGCAGCCCCTTCACCGGTTCTGTCGTGGGTGGTCTTAGACGCCAGCCTGCCTGGCCCCAGGCTGCTCGGCGCTGGGTGGGAGGCGCCGTGGCATGCTCGGGGGACACGCGCCCCGGATCTTGAAGGACCCCCCGTGCCCAGCCCCTGGTCCTGTGCTCCTGGGCATGTGGGGTCTGTGCGAAGGTCACGTCCAGTTTTCACACAATGTAAATCCCACCTGGGCAGTGCCCGAGGCTGTTCTGGGGCATGACCGGAGCATCATGACTGCACCACGTCCACCAGCCCAGCTGGCCTTGGGGCCCCCCCACCCGCCATCAGAAAGGGGGGCGGCCTGGACCCCTGGGGATGGGCAGCACCCTACACACACCTGCTGCACAGAGTCAAGTCAGCGACGGCGGGGGGGGGGCGCTGCTGGGGCTCCTGGCTCCCCGTCCTCTGGGCTTGCACACCAGCCTGCACACACACACACACACACACACACACACACACGAGAACCCTAACCCACACACTCGGACATGGTGCTGTTCCTGCCACAATCGTCGACAGGAGCCCACAAAGAGAACACGAGTGGAACAGGACGGAAGGCAGCCCCCGTCGGGGCACACGGGCCACTCCACTGCTCTGTGCCGTGGTTTCGCGGTCTGTGACAGGCCGATGACGGTACGGACGTGGAGGGCTGCTGTGCAGGCTAACAGACGAGGCTCAGGAAAGGTTTAGAAGGGCTGCGTGTGCTGTTTGCCAGGAAACGCAAACTACCACTGTTTGTGCCGCTAAGCCCTAAAGAAATAAGCCTGGTGGCTCAGGAGCGCGGGGACGCCGCGGGGACGCCACGGGTCCCGAGACGGCGAGCGCCAGGGCCAGCAGAAACCAGCACAGTCTCCCTCCCCAGGTGGAATGAGGCTGGGGGGGGGGGGGGGCCTCCGGAAGGCGCGGGAGAGACCGCGAACAGTGCCCACGAAACGCAAAGGTCGGACGTGCACGCGGGGACCCTCGGCGGGTTCGCACGGCGGCCCGGGGGGATCGGGCTGCTGGACGCCACGCAGTAATTATGCTCCATCCTGTCCCAGAACCAGCCTCGGGCACGGTCCAGGCGGAATCTACCTTGAACAACGCGGGATTTCCACAGGCCCCTTCCCCGCTCCCCACTCTCCGGCTGCGGGCATCTCCTTCCCACGTGCACCACTCATTTAGTGCCCGTGGTCCGGCCACACGAGGGCTGACATGGCGGCGTGAGCGGAAGTCAGGGGCAAAATGATGGAGCCTCTGCCACAACTGACCGTCTCAAACAGGTGACACGGAAGACACGTGTCCGACGGCCTCCTATTCGGTGGACAATTCCGCTGCCCCCTCCTTCATGCCCCACCGGACCCGGACTCCACAAAACCACTCCCAGGCCACGCGGGTCCCGGGTCAGGGTGAAGCTTCCTTCCTAACGGACCCCTCCAGACTCTCCCCTGCAGGGGACAAGGCTCCAGATCTGGGCGGGAGCACCTCCCTGCCCCGGACGGCAGCGGAACCCCGGGCCCGCGCGGTCCCCTCTGCCCCTCAGTGCACGCGGGGTCAACGGAGCCGCCTGGGAGCGCCGCTCAGGGATCTGAGCCATGCCGGGCTGCAGCTCCCCCGCTCGCAGGAGCCGCCAAGGACCCGAGACAGGTGGGACCACCACCCAGAGCCGCGGCTGCTCCTGCCAAAGGCCAAACGTGTCTCCCGGCCCGAGTGCAGGGGTGCAGAAACCCCCTGCCTCCCTCCCGCCCACCTGGAAATGGGCGGTCGCCGGCTTCCCCCAGGAGAACCTGCCCTGGGACAGGACGTGCACCCCCACACTCCCCCCTCCCCATCCTACACGGGCTCAGCCCCCCCCCCGGCTCCCGGGTCCCCCGCAGACTGGAGCTTCCAGAAGGGCTCGAGCTCATGCCTGCAGAGCACTGAGGTGGGAGCAGGTTTCATCGGGTTTTGCGGCATGGAGGGGCCCAAGGGAGGCCTGGCTTCCCCGGCGTGGACAGTGAACCCTTGTATAAACTGGAAACTCCCTGCTCAGAGGCGGGTGCCGGTTCTCACACAGCAGAAGCTCCACAAACGTGTGCACGCCACCCCTGCGCTCTGTCCTCACTGGCACCGGATGCTGAATGAGTCAGCAGGTGGGCGGCAGGCACGATCCCCCCCACTTCTGCCTCCCACTCTGTCCAGGGGCCGGGAGGATCCAAGTCTGGAAAGCAAAGCCAAAAAAAACAAAAAAAAAAAAACCCAAGCATTCAAACGCTCCCTTCGCACGCCTTCTCTCCATTTCACAGATGCAGTAACTGAGGCCCGAGAACCAGCTGACTCGGCCAGGGCCACGCGGCCGGTTCGTGGAGGCCCTCCCCGCTCCCACCTCGCCCAGAGCAGGTGGTGCTGGGCCCCCCACATCGCCCACTTCTGCTGGGACTGTTCCGGGAGCCGGGACCGGAACTCCAGAGAGGGAACGTTTGCCGGGCTGCGTCTTTGCGATATCCCCAGGCTTCCCGGCCCTGGGTGAGAGCCCAGGACCCCGCTGGGTGGACAGGCCGTCCTCCCCACCGCCACTCCCAGGCCTGCGCTCAGCGGGCCCACCTCTGCCGACTCCCACTGTGCGATGTGCCATCCTCCCCCTCGCGCAGCCTGGCCCCGCGGGTTTTCATCCATCGGGTGAGCAGCCGACGGGGTCTCGCAGGGGTCCGGGCCCCCCCTCCCTTCAGCCTCCAACGTGAAGCCTCATTCCCCCGCGGATCGGCTGGGCAGGCCGCCGCTGGGGTACGAGCCGCAGCCCTGCCGTCTGGGCCGCTCTGCTAACCAACCGTGGGGAGCTCCTGGTGACCCCGAGCCAGGCACCCCCGGTCCCCGCCTCCACCAGCCCCGCCCTGCTGGCTTACGGGGAAACTGGTTCTGGCAGAAGTCACGTGTCTGGTGGAGAAAGTGGCCCTGCCAGTCAGGTGGGACCACGGTGGCACAGAGCCAAGCACCCTCTGCCCGTCCCGCCACGGTGGGGACGGTCCAGGAAGGTGACGTGACGGCTCGAGGATGCGGTGCCCAAAAGGCCCCCAGGACCTGCCTCCAGCCCGGAGCCAACCCCACGTGGGGGCACCCAGCCTCCTGGGGAGAGAGCGTCAGGAGACACTGGCCTGACCCATGAAACACGGGGGGCCATGCCTCGGGTCCCCGAAGAGGCCAAAAGGGAAACGGAGACGTGTTCCACACAGCGACGTGGGCACCCACGTTCACGACGGCCCGGGCACCTGCCGGCGGGTGGACGGGTGAGCCTCGGCCCATCCACGCCAGGGACTGTTCTCCGTCCGCGAAAGGAGTAAAGTATTGTAACCCCGTCCACAGGCCCTGGAGGGCTGTGTCAGGAACTCCGGCAGAGGCACTCGTGTGGGGTGGGGCACGGTTTCTGTTTTAAAAAGTTGAATTTCCACTGGGGCGTGTGGGTGGCTCCGTGGGTGGAGCGTCTGACTTCGGCTCAGGTCGCGATCTCACGGTTCATGGGTTCGAGCCCCGTGTCAGGCTCTGTGCTGACAGCTCAGAGCCCGGAGCCTGCTTCGGATTCTGTGTCTCCCTCTCTCTCTGCCCCTCCCCTGCTCATGCTCTATCTCTCTCTCTCTCAAAAATAAACAAACGTTAAAAAGTTGAATTTTCACAACTTATCACATCTCCACTGACCATCGTCCCCACCTGATTCTGGCAAACCCCAAGCCGCGTGGCGCTGACCCATGACCCCTGACCCTCTCTCTAGCAGCCTTTTTGGCACGCCTGAGCCATTTTACGGACACTGAAGCAGTGGCCATCCAGCCCCGAGTCCTGCCACCTGTGAGCCGTCCAGTGGAGTCGCTGAGACATGGAGAAGGGACCCCTGATGACCCAGGTCGCCGAGCGTGGGTCCCCCAGAGCTATCAGGACTGAGAAACCGCTGTGGGGCAGATGAGAAGGCTTATTCCCAATGTCCCGAGACCTACATCTGGGTCTGTTCCCGACACACTGGTCACACTGTAAGATGACAGGTCCCGAGGCACAAAGCGCGAAGCAGGAGCCTCGTGAGCAGCAGGGGACAGCTAAAAATGACACCGAGAGTGACAAAGAGCTGGTCCTGGGTCATGACATGTCCTTCTGGGTCAGGATGGACACCCGTCCTGCCATGTCAGGTCCTGACGGCCCGCTGTCCCTTCCTCGACGCCCGCCTTCCGGGACGCCCCAGGGAACCCAGCCTGCCAGTTGGGGCCCCGCCCTGGGCACCTGCACTGGCACACGAAAGCCTCAGCTCTGTGTCGGGGACAGCCCGTCCCAGCCCCCGGGAGGTGGTGCTCGGGGGAGCTTCCCGGTGGCTCCCCAGCCCACGTGGGGTCAGACGCCCCAGTCACGTCCTGAGACCACAGGGCCACCCCCTCCAGGCTCTGTGACCAGGGCGGGTGAAGGGAAGAAGCGTCCCTCCAGCCTCTGCAGTCACATGGCCCTCCCCTGTGTGTCTGTCTTAATACCCCTTTCCTTTCTCTTAAAGGTCACTGGATTTAGGGTCCAGCAGACGATCTAGGACGATCTCATACCAAGACCCTCCATCTGTAAATCCCTAATTCCAAGCAAGGTCATGTGCCAGCAAGGTCACATTCACAGACTCGGGGGCTAGGACTAGGACAGATCTTTTAGGGGGGGGTCCTCATTCAACATTCAGCTCACTGCAGGGTTTGAAGGTCACCCAGCCCAATGGAGACCTCCGGGATGGCGTGTGGGGGGCTCGCCATGACATACCCAGCGTGGGCAGGTACGCGGTGCCCCTTGGCTTGCGGGGACCCACCTGGCCCTCATCTGCTCTGCATCCACCTGTTCAGGCCCCTCCTGCTCAGCCGGGTTAGGCCCAGGACCTGCCGGTTCCTCCCACTGCCCCGAGGACCCTCAGCACAGCCACTTCTTGCCCTCCCACCCCCTTGACCAACCTCCTCAGGGCTCCATCCGCTGGATGATGCCTCAGACCCGCCCGCCCCGTCCCTCTGCCTCGAGCCCGGGCAAGCACTGGAAGGTATTGGCTGTTTTCCCACGCTGGCCTGTTCCTGCACCAGGTCGCCGAAGCCAGGGAGCTGCACGCATCCGTGCCTTTGGTGATGCACCTGTGTCTGGGCCAACGGTGCCTCCTTGCTGCCCACGCCTCCCTCCAGACCTGGCAACAGCCCCCCCCCCCCCGCACCCAGCTCGCCTTCACCCCCACTGAAACTTCCAGAGAGCCAGCAATGCTCCCATGTGCTGAGCTGGCCATGGAGGACCCGATCTGACTCCCGCCCGGGACCTGCTCGGGACCCCAAGGCTGGGAACGACCATCGGGGCCCGTGCATCCCGGGGTTGGCCAGGAACAGGCGTCTGCACTTGGAAGCTCCTGGAGGAGGGATCACAGCCTCCAGCGCTTAGACCCGAACCAGCAAGAGCCGCCTGCTGCAACGTGCACATCTCAGCACCCAGAACAGGACGTGTAGGGACAGCAGGGGCCCCGGGACCTTCTGAAACGGGTGCTCGTCCATCATGCACCTTTATTTTGTCCCTGGAGGAAGGCTGTGCCACCCACGGCGCTCCCAGAGGATTCAAGCGAGCTGAGAGCCGTCCAGTTAGGAAACGCGCTCTGAACACACACACGGGGTGCAGCTGCACCTGCAAACGGGGGGCTCGGGGAGCCCTCCCACCGCCCCACCTGGGCCACACCAGGAGCCCAGAGAGCTGTCACTTCTCTCTGGACAGCTATCTGGAGCTTGTGGGGGAGGGGAGGGGAGCCGGTTCGCTCGCCGTGGGAGGGTGGAAAGGGGGTCTCGTGAGCGGATTCCCCTAAGGACCTGGGGGGCCGGTTGTAGAAAATGCTAGGAGAGATTCCAGCCAGAGAGGAGGCTGGGAGGGCCCCACGGGCACGGATGCTGGACCCTGGGGACAGGGCACCTGGGGAGGCGCCCCCTAGGTTTCCGTTGCACTTTTGGTGCGACGTCTTCAGCAGAATCACTAAGCTGCCGCAAGCAGGCCGCATGCCCAGGGCGCCCAGGACGGGCAGGGATGGGGGAGGAGGAGGGACGAGCCTGGGGGCACCTGCAGGGCTTGGGAAAGCGCTGAGTCTCCACAGCCTGTTCCAGAACGGCGCCTGGCACAGAGGCACACAGACCGCGGGAGACGACCAGGCGGCGTCGAGCCCCCTTCGCCGAGGTAGGGGGAGCGGCACCCCTCTTTACGCGTGTGCCCCTCGCTCTCCTTCCCGTCACGCACAGCGCGGAGGGGCTGGGGGCTGAGACGTGGTTCAGCCGAGGACAGAAGGGTCTGGCATCGCAGCTGCCCTCGCACCCCGTCCCCAGCGATAAACACACGGACAGCGCCTCCTTGGAGTGGGGACGGTGCACGTGGCCTGGGGGCGTCTGGGCCCCAGCAAGGCTCCCGGGGATCTGACCACTCGCCCTACCCCGGGGCTTCAGTTCTCCCCGAGGCAAATCCAGGCACTTGAAAGACCCGTAATCCCAGGGGAGGGGGCACGACAACACGAGCGACCAGCTGCACGCCTCGCCCCCAGTCCCAAGGGCACTAGGGGCAGGTGTCGTCCTGGCCGCTGAGCCTGGGGCACTCCGCTGGGGGGCTGCGGCTGGGGCTGGGCGGGGGTCCTGAGGGCCCAGCTGAGCCTGGCAGAGGCTGGAGGAGGGGTGCTCGGCCACAGCCCTCACGTGGGATGTGTCTTACACTGTGTGCCCCCAAAGGGCCTGGTGTGGGGCTGCCTTGGCCTCCAGCTGCCCGAATGGGGGGGTGGGGCTGGTCACAGACCAAGGCCGGACCACAGTGACAGGCCCCGGTCTGCTGGTCAGTGGGCAGTGCTCCGATTCGGGGATCCCCCAGCGTACCCTGCAGGCCAGCCCAGCGGATCCCGTTGGCACGCAGCCCTGCGTGGGCCCAGCTCAGAAGCAGGCCTTGCGAACGGCGGAAGACGGACGGACGGACCGGAAGGAGGGAGAGAAGGGCAGTTGTAAACGAGAGTCAAACCGCCAAGCGCTGGAATCCGTTAGGCCGGTGAGCCACCCCCTGGAGACTCACTCTAGGGAATAAAATCCCATCCGATCGACACGGGCGCGAAGGATGGCTCCGCGGGTTATTTACGGCACCAGGCGCAGGTGGGCACCAGCAAGGGAAGGAGCGTCCTGCTGTGGACATCGAGCGTGGCAACATAAGGGCCACGGGATGCACGTCTGTGTAACAAGGGGCTCGGAAGGCGCCAAGCGTGGCCAGCAGGCTTCACCACAGCCTGAGGTCTCGGTGACAGGGACCACAGAGACGTGCGTGTGTGCACGTGTGCGTGCGGCCAGGGGCCTCCTCCATCCGCTTGGGCCCCACGACGAGCGTGTGCGGCTTCACTGTAGGAAAACGCCCCCGGCCCAGCCATCCCCAGGCTGAAAATAAGTGAGGAGAACTGGAGACGCTGTCTCCTTGGGGGGACGCGGGGGACGTGGGAGGGGAGGGCCTGGCAAGGGGCGTGGGGGGCGGCGGGGGAGGGAGGCCCAGATCCCGCCTGTCGGGCACCCAGTGGGCACTCAGCAAGTAGCAGGTATTTAACGACTGCTGCCCGGGGGGCCCAACCCACGGGGGGGGGGGGGGGGGGCGTGTATACATTAGGTGCTTGGTGTGCACACGAGGCTGACTGAACAACTGACCTTCAGGGCAGGCCTGAGCGGGCAAGAACAGACTGAGGGGATCCCGGTGGGGGCGGGAGGCGCCAGTGGAGGCAGAGGCTGGGGACCCTCTCTCACCCCAGAAGCCCACCGCTCTGGCAGGGAAAAAGCGGCCCCAGGACTCTGTCCCCTGGGCGTCTTCCAGGAGGGTGGCCTCAAGGTCACGGGGGTCTCCGGGGTGTGACCTCCAGAACCCTGCCCACAGCACTCAGGTGTGGACCGCGGGCGGGCCCTGTCCTGGGAACCCTGAGCAGACCTGGAGGGGAACCTTGGGGGCCCGCTCCCCTCCCCCCCGCCGACCCCCACCCCGCCCGGGACACGCGCTCTGCCGTTCGCCTCCCTGCCGGTGGCTACACAGCAGATGAGCTCGGAGGGCTATTTTAAAACCGCATTCAGGTAGATGAGAGGCGGCCGCCTTTGGGGTTGGTGTCGGCAACCGCGGGGTGCCGAGGGGCCCCGGTTCCGCGTCCTCTGCGCGTATTTGACACTTTCCGTGCTCTACAGTAAAAAAGGAGAGGCTTAAAGCTTCCTCTTCAAGACGAAAAGGGAGAATTGTGTAAGAGCCTTAAAGCAAGAGAAAATAGCACATCAGAGTCACAGCCTCCCGGGAGGCTCGGACTTTAAAAGACTAAAAAGAAGCCACGCGCCTCTGAGGGTGCGGACAGGTGACAGCCAGCTGGGGGGAGGCTCCAGACCCGAAACAGGGGCAGCGACTAAGATCCAGAGCCCGCGGGACGACGTGGGGGAACGGGAGGCAGCGGCCACTGCCGACGGTGCCCAGCGGCCTGGCCTTTGGGGGCCCGCAGCCCCCCGTGAGCGGGGACCCCCAGTGGCTGGGAACCCAGCCCAGCCAGGGCCCCTGTCCCCCTGCTGCAGAGCCGCCTGCGGGACCCTCCGGGCCTTCGGCTTGGCAGAAGCCTCCCCCAGAGGCCCCGGCCCCTGACCTGGTTCCCCCCCCACCCCCCGCCCCCCGCCCGGGGCAGGTGCCCGGCCCCAGCACACGGCGGGGCTCCCAAGGCGAGGGCTCCCCCCAGCCTCCTCCTTGATCATCACCACCTCTCCCTGACCTGACGGGTCAATGGGCAGCCGCTGTCCCGGCCGAGTGCCAGCGGCTCGCGGGGCGGCCAGCCGGTCCTTGGGCACGACCAGCGCGCTGAGTGCCTGGTGCTGGCACACAGGAGCGCGGGGCCACTCTGCTCCCTCCCCCACCCTGAGTGCTCACCACCCTTCCCTAGACACAGAGCCGCGCACGGGCGCGTGCCCATACACACAGACACAGACACACAGGCACGCACACCCTCGGCAAACCAGGAGTGACCCAGGTGTCTGAACCTCATCAGCTGCCGCCTCCCCCTTCGCCACCCGGCCCCCGAGAGGGCGATGCCACCAGGTGTCAGCGCCCGGGATCTGGGCAGGAAGGGCCTCAGGACTACGAGTGTGTGCACGTGTGTGCACGTGCACGTGCAGGGAACAGCCCCCACCGCAGAGGGGCACCCAGGAGTAGTTCTCGGGGCCCCCGGGAGACAGCACTGTGTTTTCCCTTTTCTTTTTTGAGACGGCTCTTTCTGAAGGTGTGCTTTGACCCCCAGGTAAACACATCTGCAGTCACAGCTGCCCTGCCCCCAGGTTCTCTCCTCTGGTCCTGGGGTCAGCAGAGAGCCTCAACCGTGGGCCGGGAGGGGCTCATATCTCCGGGCAGGTGAGGGGCCAGGAAGCCAAGGGCCACGGTCTCCCGCAGCCTGGATGCCAGGGCCGGCAGCCTGTGCCCAGCGGGCGCTGTGAAAGCTCACGGGACACACGTTTGGGCAGGGGAAGCAGGGACCCAGCGTCACTCCCAGCTAAGCCCTGGGCACCTGTGTGGCCCCTCGCCTCTCCAGAAGCCTCAAGGATCTTACGTATAAATAAGGCAACCCCCGGCCCACACTGAGCATCGCTGGGGACATGACGTGTCTGTACCTGCGACATCACCTCTGTGTTTCCAGAATGCCGTCCCTCTCCTCGCCACCACCCCGGTCAGCTGAGCCCAGCTGTCTCGTCTCTGCAGCGAGCTCCTGGTTGCTGCCCACGGTGGCCACCCTCTCCTGGTGCAGGGGGTCGAATGGTGTCCCCTCCCTAAAAGATACGTCCACATCCTAACCCCGGGACCTGTGAGTAGGGCCATCTGTGGAAAGGGGGTCTTTGCAGATGTGACCAAATGAAGGTGAGGCCACACTGGAGGAGGGTGGGCCCTGATCCAATGACTCTGTCCTTATAGGAGAACAGGACAGAGAGACACAGGAGGGGCCACGTGAAGACAGGGGAGAGAGGCTGGATGAGGCAGAAGGATCCTCCCCGAGAGCCTCCGGAAGGAGAGGGCTCTGCCCCCACCTGGATTTTGGACTTCTGGCTGCAGAACTAGGAGAGAATATTTCTTTGGTTTTAACCCCCTGCCCAGTGTGTGGTCCGTTGTTACACCTGCCCCCGCGGGACGCGGCACTTGGTTCAAGGTGAACGCTGTGAGCGAGAACGGCCTGAATCCAAGGCGGGTGGGACCTTCATTCCTCTGCCCGGAGGACAAGGCTGAGGCCCCTCGGGAGGAGGGAGAGGAGAGAGACGGCCCCACGCGGCAGGGGGAGGGAGAACGGGGCGGGGCGGACCTCAGCTCCCCTCAAGTACAAGGGCCTTCCGGCTCCCCATCTGGGGCGTGTCCAAAGCAGCCCCTGCCCCGCCCCCTCGGGCAGCCCACAGGCCCCTCCCAACCCCAGCAGCCGAGGGCGCAGTCCCAGCCTAGACCAGGCAGAAAACTGGCCCAGACTTTGCAGATGCCAGCCTGTCCCCTGGGGAGGGGTCGCCAGGCAACGCGGCAACACCGCGGCCCCACGACTGAGGTCACCTCCCAGTGTCCCAGCAGCAGCCTCTCGTTCCCACTCACCAGTCCCACTCAGCGGCTCCTGGAAGCCCCTGGAATCGGCCACCGAAGGCCCCTCTGCCTCCAGAGCCACGTCACCTACACACAGTCCCAGAAACGTGGACCGAGAGCAGACAATGCTGGGTGATGGCGGGGGCTCTGATCCTCGCTGGTCTTGGGGACGACGCTCCTCTCTTTAACCGATCTTTCCAGCCTCCCGACTGTGGCAAGGGAGGAGGGTCTGGTCTTTCCGGTGCTGACCTCTGTCTAAGGGCAGGTGGCCGGGGGCGTAGACAGCAGCCCTGGAGGCAGGGTGTGGGGGTAGCCACGACCCAGGCCAAGGCCAGTGTTTTGTATTCGCCTGCTATTTATTACTCAAATGTTCTTTTTAGATACAAAATAAGTGGATTTAAAGAGCCATGTTTTAAAGTAAAACAAAGTCAAGCCACAGAAAACTCCAGAAGCTGCTGAGTATAGAGTCCCGCCCCGGTCAGGGACCCTGTGCTTCCTTTGGCCAAGCAGGCCCAGGCCTCGGATGCTGTGGGTTCCCGTTCCCAGGGTCCCAGCCAGAGTGGCCTCCTTTGCCGTAAAATAAAATGTAAATACCGAAAGCCACACAGACGTTTGGCGTCGAGGGCTTTTTTAGACACGCCCCTTTGCGGTCACCCAGGCCAGAAACCCAAGCTGTCCTGCCGCTCAGGGCCCCACCTGCCCTCCCGGTCCAACCAGACCCACCGCCCAGGGTGCACCTGTAGGACCCAAGCCCCAGGCCCGTCCGCTTGGAAACATTTGCCTCTTCTTACGCCTGTTCCTCAGTCCCCTCCCTGGCTCACAATTTATCGGAAGCCCCCAGCGTCCGAGCCTCTGGACGAGCGGGGCACTGGAGGCCCGGAGCCCCAGCCCCAGGAGCCCGGGGGCCTTTCCTGAGCTTGCACAGAGCAGACCAACCCCCTGAAGGTCTGGGTTCGAGGGAGCGCTGCATACCCGTTGGGTGCTGCTAGTCTCCGTGAGGGTCCCCACTGGACCCCGGGCCAGAACGAAGAACCCACAAAGAGCAAAGCCTCTGAGCAGCCAAATCAAGCATCACATCACAGGACACCTCCGTTCAGGGTCTCGGGCGGCTCACTGACCGAGCCCGGGGTCTCCCTCAGCACGTGCTCACGCTGGGTCTGTACACGCTTCTAACAATCTTACTGACCTGGTTCCCTCGGTGAGAGCGGACTAGAAGCAGAAACAAGCCTTTTAAAGAAGAAGATAAAATAACCAAGGACCCTCCAACAAGAAGCATAAGAAAAGGAGCCTGGGGCCATTCAGTAGCGTGGACAAGCCGTCACGGCCACGTTGGCAGGTGGGAGGCCACGCGGGGAGGTGGTGCCCCTCCCGGCCGCATCGCGCACCTCGCCGAGTCTCGGTATAAAACGGGATGAGAGTAGGACTTGCTGCGTAGGGTTGTTTAAAGGATTAAAGAAAACAGCTCATTTCAAAGCCTTCAGAAAAATGTGAATCACTATTAAAATTAATCGTAACGATCCCACAAGAAATGTCGCTGGGAAAGGGTTCAATTATTTCTTGCCTATCCCCAAGGTTGCAAGGCATCCTGTGGGTATAACTCACTGTGGAAAGATTTCCACTGAATGTGTTTCAAGGTCTGGTGCTTAGCGGGGTGAGCTGCCCTCGCCAGGGAAAGCCCCGTGTGGCCCGAAGGAGTGGGTCCCCGAGGGCCACGCACGGTCCGGGGTTCCTCCTGCTCCAGCAGGCAGACCGGGGTGGCCGGGGCGTCACCCTCCAGGCTCAGCCCTGGGAAGTGATGAATGGCCACGTCGGGGAGAACAGGCACACCACAGACAAACAGCATGTTCCTTGCGCTTTCGAGATTTAAAAATAAACTGAAAAGCAGACACGGTTCAAAATAACGACCAGGTTGGTAAGACAGTCATTGGCCTGTGTGCCTTCCTCCTGCCGTTCCTTAAACCGCAGTTTAAAAACCGACCGCCAGTCCCGGAGGCCCTTCTGGCAGAAGGCGGGAGTAGAAGCTGGTGGCACCCCACGGGGGGGGGCCGGCGGTGGTCTCGAGGGGGCAAGGACCCGCCCGGCCGCACCAAGAGGGACGGGGACACCCGGTCGCACCAAGAGGGACGCACCCATGTCCGCTTTACCCGGGAGAAGCCCCTCCCCCTTTGGTGGTGACCTGGGGGTTCTGGGCAGGGCCCTTACGAAGCTCACGTGGTCCGCCCCACCCAGGTGCTCCCAGGATTGCCTGCTCTTCCCACAGGGTGCTCCCGGTGCTCTAACCGCATGGGCCGAGGCCACTGAGCTCTTCCCCTCCTCCCCTTCCTCCTCTCCAGGGTGGGTACGGGTCCCCACACGCCCCACACCGCCTGGCCAAGGACGCTACACAGCAGCCACCCACCTGGTGTGAAACGGGGAGGGGCAGGGGACCGGGGAAGACGCCCCCCTCCTCCCCCGCCGGGCGTTCCAGAGTGCAGGGCCGGAGGGCAGACGCCTGCGGGCTCTGAGGGCTCCGCTCAGTGGGCATCAGCACCCCGACCCACCGGGGCATCGTCCGCACCCACCCTGAAGGAAGGGCCGTGTTTGGCTCCATAGGGGCCACCGTGGAGGGACGGCAATACCGGGGTGTGGGGTGTGGCCGTCACGTGCCCCGAGGCGCCCTCCTCTGGCTCCCGGCCAGAGTGTTTCCACCTGGGGGCCTCTCTGCTCTAACCGGCCTGGGGCAGAACCCTCAGCTGGACCCTGGCCATCTCTGGTTCTGCCTACTTTTGTTCCCCGCCTATCGAGGTGTAAGAGAAACTTGTAAGATCTTCAAAGTGCACGTCACGCTGCTCCCATGTCCCTACACATCGTGAAAGGACCCCCCCCCCCCCGCCCCTGCCTCGAGTACATCTATCACTTTGATATTTATCTTTTCTGTGGAGGTGAAAACATCTAAGTTCTACTCTCCTAGCATGTTACTTCTTAATTTTTTTTAGGTTTATTTATTTTGAGAGAGAATGAGCATACCAGAGGGGGAGGGGCAGAGAGAGAGGGAGCCAGAGAGAATCCCAAGCAGGCTTTGCACGCTCACCGCACAGCCCGACGCGGGGCTCGAACTCATGAACTGGGGGATCATGACCTGAGTTGTGATCAAGAGTCAGATGCCCCGGGTGCCCCTCTCTCAGCATATTTCAATGACACAATAGTGTTATCCATTGGAGCCACGATGTTACAGATCTCTGGTTAACAGAACGTTAACAGAACGTGCTGGTCACTGAGGGACCCCTTGGGGACCCTGGCAAACATCTATGTAGCACGTGCCCCTGCGGTGGGGCCATTCGGCCTGCAGCCCTGGGCCAAGGGCAGGGAGGAGGGAGGCAGGTCCCTCCGGTAGGATGGGAGAGCCTGTGGTCTTCCCACAGGGACAGGACGTGGCAGGTGGGGCCCCAAGGCCAGCAGAGTCGGCGGACTTGCTAAGAAAGTGCGTCTCTGGAGCCCAGGACCCTTGCCCTCCCAGTGGACGTGGCCTCTGCCCCCGCCCCCCCCCCCCCCCCCCAGCCTGGGCCCGGGTCCTGGGAGGAGCCCCCGCTAACCAAATGTTGTCACTTCGGCTCTGCCCCTGCTGTGTGTTCTTTGCCCCAGCTGCTCGAGGGGACAGGCTGACTCCCCCCGACACGTGCTGGGGTGTCCCTGGCAGCCACCTGGCCACATCCAGCCGGGCCAATACCCCCAGGGCGGCTCCTGCCTCGTGCCCCAGGAGACCCCGCACATGCAACACGCTCCTGGGAGACGACGGAAATGACCTGACCGTCCCTCGGTAGGAGGGACGTGATGTGTTCTTTACACGAAGCGGAGAAAATGAACAAGGACCGATCACTTGTGACAGGGCGGCTCAGGAGCCTGCGTACGTGCGTTCATGCGGTTCTCTGCTACTCCAAAATCACGCTGGAACCAGAGAGAGCACGAGGGGAGCATCGGCTGGAGGCGCCTGCGTTGGTGTGTGGGTCCATCCATATCTAGTCGAAACACAAAAACACGCCTGGGAACGTCCGCTCACAAACCCTCTGGGAAGCAGGGCCCCGCGTGGCTCAGGGCGGGCGGTCCGGGCCCTGTGCTCTACTGGAGATCCCAGCCCTTAAACTTGAAGCAAACAGAGCCAGATGTTGCGGCCTCGAGGACAGAGCCGGGGGACTGGTTGTATTCTTTCGTGTGGTTCCGGTGTTGAAACATTTCACAATCGTTAACCACTCATCAAAGTTTTAATTGGTGATAAGGAGACCGTCCCTCCCTGTTCCCAGCCGCGCCTAAGCCGAGGGCCGGCTCTGCACTTTCAACCCCGCTCTCGCTGCCGTGATGGCCCATTTCACAGATGGGAAAACCGAGGCCTGGAGCTTAAGGGGCTCGCCCAGGGTGGGCGCCCGGCCTGGTGAAGCGTCAGAATCGGGCAGGGACTCCCGCCCGGTTTGCCGACCGCCGAGCCTCCGTTCTAATCGCCGGGCGCTGGGCATCCGTGCGGTCGGACGGGTCACCGCACAGAGTCCCCACAGGAAGTCAGGAGCACTTTCTACAGGAGGTGTTTGCAGACCGGGGCATCCGGCCTCACGAGCTCCAGCTATCTGCCTGCCTCTGCGTGGAAAAACAAAACACCCAAAGCAAACAAACAAAAGCAGCGGCTCGCGGAGCAGCCGGGAAAGGACAAATGACGTTCTCCCAGCAGGTGTGGGAGGGAGTCGGGGGCTCAGACCGGAGCGAGTGGGGCCGGTAGCAGAAGACCAGGCACATGGGAAGGGAAAGGGCAGATGGTCGCCCCGGAGACTTCGGGCTCCACAGAGAAGGTGTCCGGCCAGGGCTGAGCCTCCCCGAACGTCCGGTCTGCTGTAGGCATTCAAGAGCTTTCCAGGCAGGGAACAGCATATGCTAAGGCAGAGAGGTACAGGCGACAGGTCCTACCCCCTCCACCGCACGACACCTATGGCCCAGCTTTGGGCTTTAACGCCAGGTCCCAGCACCCCCGAGGCCCTTCTGTGCAGCTGGCCTCGGGTCAACACGGACGTCTGGTTCCTGACCCACAAGGGGCTGGGCCAGAGCCACCAACTGGAGGCGGACGCTTACCCAAGGGGCATAGCAGCCCCTCTCCCGACTTGTCGCAGGACTGCTGTGGCCTGTGCTTACAAGCGGGGAAAGGCAGTTCTAGGAGGTAAACAGATTGCCATCAGGAATCCCTGAGCCAGATCTTCCTCGGCCAGGCCTCCAAATCCGCCCTGAGCCCTAACACCACCCACCCCTCGGTCCCGGCCAGGCCTCTCCCCGACCCGAAGCCCCAGGTCTGTGCCAGGCGCGGGGGGCCCGGGTCAGGATCTCCTGTTGTTCAGTCACCTCCCTGCTCAGCCGGGCCCCAGCAGCCCGGGGAGGGGCGGGGGAGAAGGGACAGGGATCCCAGGAAGGACAGGGCTATGCTGCTACCCCAGTGCCACCCCAGAGACCACGAGAGGGCTCTGTTCCGGGGCGCACCGCGGAGAGGTGAAAACAGGGCACCCCCTGCCTCCCAGGCTTGGGGTGAGGAGCCCACAGCCTACGCCCAGGGGAGGGCCGTGCCGGTAAGGGCATCCCGAAGGCCTCCCCGCCTCCAGGGTGGCCGAGCACTGGTGGCAAATGAGAAGGACCCGAAACCCAGTCCCAGGCGTGACAAAGCAGCCAAGGCACAGAAAGCCACACCCCACCGACACCCCGTAAGCAGCGCGGGCCCCTGGCAACAGTTCACGTCCCAGAGCAGGGGGACTTCAGATCTGCGAGCGGGCTGTGGGTTCGGGGGCCTTCCTGAGGAGTGGGGTGGAGTCTGTCCTAGAATGGCCTTCCTGTTGGGCCGCTCGTGGTCCCCTGGGGCCGTGGTGGCCCAGGGAAGCTGATGTGTCACCGCAGGCCCTCTGAAGGGCCCTCTGTCATATTCGCCCCAATAGGCGGGCAGGACACCGGCCCACCGTTCCTCCCCAGCAGCAGCTGGCCCTTTAAGCGACCCTCCTGGCGCCTATTTACCCCAACAGGCGGCAGGATGATGCCACTACAGGGGCCCCCTCCCCTCGGCCTGGATGGCCTGCCCTTGGTGGGAGAGGCTCTTCCTAATGTGGCTGTGGGTGAGGGACAACCCAGCCTGCTGGCCGGCAGAGGACCAGGAGGCCCTGCTCCCCCTCCTCCCTCCGCCTCCTGGGGACTTGCCTGTCTCCACAGCAGAGCGTGGCCTGCGCCTGGTTTCCAGACTCCCCTGGCCTTGGCCTGTGGGACGGGGTATTCCCAGATCCCGTCCTCAAGGTCTCATTAAGCCTTGTGCACATCCCTGTCACTGGGCGGGCACCGATCAGCCGTGGGGGCCTCATCTTCCCCTTGAGCCCTTCGTCCCAGCCAGGGTCAGAGGGGCTGAGGCAGGCCAGGCCACCTCGCTTGCCAAATAAAACATTAGGCGTTCCTCCCAGGTAAGCCCCGTGCGCTCTCTATTTATAATTCAGGAATGACAGTCACCCTGGGGAAGGCGGGAAGCTGGGCCTTTTGACTATGAGCACATCCGGTGAAGCCAGGGGACAGGGACGGGAGATGTGGGAGATTCGGGACAGTGTGGGGGGAGGGCATCGCATCCAGACACTGGCTCCCCCAGGCAACGACGATCCTAGGGCTTCCCGTGACCAGAGCGCCTACTACGTGCCAGGCCCCGAGCACACGTTCAGCCAACAAACGAACAACGACCACCCGTGCTAATAGTGCCCGCCGTGGGCCCGGCTCTGGCCCACCTGCTCTCTCCACAGCCAGTCATTCGATGAAACCAACGCGGAGTGGAGATCGTTGAGACACGGATCAGGGCCGCTAAGGAACAAAGCACGGCCCCCCCCCCAGCCACGGGCACTGTCATCGGGGACGGAGGGTCTCCAGGAGAAGCGACACCCGAGTTGAGGTCTGAATCCGCATCCTGGGCAGAGGGCACGGGGAATTCAAAGGCCCCGGAGTGACGGAGGCTGGGCCTGGGGCTGGACGCCGGCGGGGGAGACCCGACAGAGGTGGACGGGACCTTGGGCAGCTCAGGAAGGAGTCTGGAATTATTGGGGGATCAGTGTGAATCACGGGGCACTCTAATGGGGAAGCTATGTGATGTGGTCTATATTTTTGAAGCTCATGCTGGCTGCTGGCCGGAGAAGGACCAGAAGGGCAGGAATGGAGCCTGCCGGGTGGCTGGTGTGGTCCAGCGGCTGCTGGAGGACAGCCAGGGCCGGGCCTGGACAGAAGAGTGGACATCAGGTAGGCTCCACCAAGCCCTGGCTTTGAGACGTGCGACAAAGGCCCCCCGCGTATCCTGGATCCCCTAGAGCCAGCCGGCCAGCTCAGGTCCCGAGCGGTGGGGACCGTCTCTCCCTGGCTCGATGGCCTAGATAATGCTGGCAGTTCTCCGGTGGCCCTGGGCCTCCCGGGGGGCCCGGCCGGACGGCTCTGGGGCCCTTCCTGGGGTCATCGTGCACCCCTCTCTGCGGCTTCAGGATCTGCAACTCCCTCCCTGAAGCTCTTTCAGGCTGCCCCACATCTTGGGTCCCCGACTCTCCTGGTGCCGGGAAGACGATTCCCCAGCCGCCTCGCCGGACAAAGAACTCTAGGCTGGACCCATCGTCGTGCCCCTGTCCCCAGCCCTGGTCCGCGTTTTCAGTCGGGCACGTCCTGAGCACACAGCTGGTGCCCCCCGCTCACAGACGCCAGGCCAGCATCAGCCAAATTCACGCCTGCCTGCACAGGCTGCACGCCGGGGCCCTGGTGTGGAAGGACCGCCGTGCTAAGAGAACCAGACGCTCCCAAGTCCGAGTTCCTCGTATTCAACCGTCACTACCGCCCCCTGCAGAAGTTCCATGGTCCGCCCGGACGGCTCCCCAGGTGAGCAGCCTGTCCAGGCTGGCTTGGGACCCTCAGACAGCTCATCCTTCGGCCGTTAAGTTCTGTTTCCTTGGCCTGGAGGCGCCGTCGGTTACGGGGCAAAGCCGGCACCCAGGGCCATACCCGGTTCCTTCGCGTCAGGACGTCAGGGTCCTCTGCCAGGCACGGTGCGCCCCTGCGCTCGGCCCCCTGCGGCCCATCCCGGGGTTCGGGCCTCCCCCATACGCCTGTGAGCCGGTTCCGCACCGCTTCGCAGGGCCGGCTGCACACCTGTCGCCTGAACGACAGCCGGGAAAGGGGCGGGGCGCGCTGCTGTCACCTTGGGTCGCATGTACGTGTGCTGGCACACTCACAACCGGCTCAGCCACAGAATCAGCAGAAAGCACAAGTCCCCAAAACACAGCTGCCGAGGAAGACACATAACAGTCTTCAAACCACCAGCTTGTCACTGGCGCACTGGCGGGGGGGGGGGGGGGGGGGGGGTTCTCCCTCCCCGAGCGCAGCCTGTCGGGTTACTCTCCCAGCTCGGGAAGCTTCCGGGAGGAGAGATTTCAGGAGAGACATTGATCCTGGACGCTCTCAGCATAGTAAATAAAACCCACCCTCAGGGGGGAGGGCTGCGTTGGGCCTTCTGTAAAGAGCCAGCAGCAGACCTTCGAAGACAACAGATTCCAGATTCGTGGCCCCACTCCGAACCCCACCCCCACCCCCTCCCCGCCCCCGCCAGGCCCGGCCCAGGAAGGAGGTGCCACTTGGCCTCCGGGATGGACCGCCCAGGCTTCCACATCTGCACAGAAGGTCAGAGGGTCCTCGCCCATCTGTTCCGTCACCTTTTCTAAACACCGCCCGGCAGGACACCCCAGACAGACAGACACCCTCGGCGACCGCCTCCCTGGCACCCGGGCCCTGCCCCACACACGCGTGCTGAGCCAGCACAGAACAGAATCTGCAGATCTGGAGCTTGAAGCCTGAAGGGGAGCCGCCGGCAGGCGCCCCCGAACTGCCTGCTGCTCGCAGAGCCTGTCAAGTTCAAGGAGCCAAGGAAGTGGGGCAAAAACGCAGCCAAGAGACCACTCAGCCTGCGACTGCCGAGCTCAGGGTTTTTGCTGACTGGGACCTGGTTCCCTACGGCGCACACAGGTCCAAGGACACACACGTCCAACCCAAAGGCTGTGCCCGCGTCCCTGGCTGTGCCGCCCTGGGCCTGCCCCTGGCCTGGGGGCTGTACCCTGGGGACAATCACAGACGTCCGCCTGTAAAAGGCATTTGGAAGGGGCTCAGGCAGACATATAAATCATTTCTAGCGTCGACAGAGCGGCAAGTTAGTCAAATCCTAGGAAGGAAAAGAGCAGAAATCCAACCAGCTGCTCCAGCAAGGCCAGGCCCGGCTCGGCTCAAGGGTGTGTGGGGGCAGAGAAGCCACCTCGCCCCTGGAGGGCCCTGTCCACACCCCCAGACACTCGAAATCCTAACTCCAGCTGGCTTCTGACAGCAGACGGCCCAGCCCAGGGGGGGAGGGGGCCCTGGCGGTGCCGGGAGGAGCCCAGTTGGTGAGCGGCCCTCCAGGGACTGCTGGCAGCAACCCCCCCCCCCCCCACACACACACCGCGTCCCACCCACCCAGGAATCCTCAGGTGCACAGGACCCTCCTAGACTCGTGTCCCTCCCCCCGCCCCAACACTTCCTGACCCTCTGTCTCCCCGGGGGCCGGTGGCCTAGAGACGGTGGCTGGGGCTGGTGGGTGAGGCAGGGGTCCTCCCTCCCTCGCGCTGGGGGGGGGGGCCCACCCACGGCCGCCCTCGGAACCATCCCGCCCCTGCGCTGACGGCTGCGGGATCCAGACCCGGCCCGCCGCGGCACCCCCCCCCACCTCCGCGCCCAGACCCCTCCCCCCCACCAGGGCCGGCTGCGTGGGGGGCGCGCAGGCCGCCCCCCCCTCCCCGCACTCCCGCGTCCCCGCTCCCTGGGGCCCCGCCGCCCGGCGGGACTCGGGCCGCGCGCGCCGCTCCCCACGCCCGGGCCCCACCCGCGCCCCGGCCTGCGCGCGCCCGGGACCTGCCCCCCGCCGCGCCGCGCTCCCCCTCCGCGCGCCGGGCCGGGGCTCCCCGCGGGGCTGCGTCCCGGTGCCCGGGCCCCCGCGGGCCTCCCGGCGCAGGGCTCCCCGGACCCCGGCGGCCGGCCCGCGGGGCGCCCCGGGCCCCTCCCCGGGCCCTCCCGGACGCCTCCCGCGCCCTCCCCGCCCGCCGCGCCCCTACCGTGCCGCGACTCGGAGCCGGCGGGGCCGGGCGCGCGGGTCTCAGCTGGCGGCGCGGCCCGGCTGCAGGAAATGCCAGAGGACTGATCCAACCGCGGAGCCCGGGGAGGGAGCGGCGGCGGAGGGAGGAGGGAGGAGGGAGCCGGGAGGGGAGGGGGCGGGGAGGAGGGAGGGAGCGGGAGGAAGGAGCAAGGGAGGAGCGGGGAGGAGCGGGGAGGAGGAGGGAGGGGGCAGCAGGGGGGAGGAGGAGCGGGTAAGGGGGAGGGGCGGGAGGGCCGCGCTGGAGCGGGGCGCAGGGACCCCAGCCTTTCTCGGCCCCCCTCTCCCTGGCCGGGCAGGTCCGGGGTGCGGCCAACGGCCAGGCCGCCCCGGCAGGGTTGATGGTGGTGAGTGGGGGGCAGCCTGGGAGGGCTCTGCCAGAGACAGGAGAGTGCATGCGGGCCTCCAGACCACCCTAGGGGAGTCAGGGTACCCCCTCTCTCATCCTGAGCCCAAGAAATGGTCATCATTTTTGTCCCAGTCACAGACGCTCCTGGAACCTAGGAGGAACCCCAGAAACCGGAGCCCTTTGTCCTTGTGCTACATGTCTGCTCTGACCAGCCCCCAACCCACACCCAGTGTTTCTAATGCAACTCAGGACTCCTGCTAGGAAGCCCCGGCTCCTGCAGATTTCCTTCCGTGTGTCCCCCGACATCCCTCCTGCTCCCAGAGACCCTATTAGACCCCAAAGCCCCTTTGCATAGAAGAGACCTGAACAACCCCAGCTGGGAGCCGAGGAGTGAGGCCCTAAAGTGCTCTGAGCTCCTTGCTGGCCCCAGGGTCTCCCCAGCCCTGGTCCCCCAGACTGAGGCGCTCTAGAACCTTGGTCTTGAACCGCCCAGGGCCCTCCCATAGTAACTATCCCCCAGAGACCCAGACTAGCCGAACCGGGCCCCTTCCAGGCATCCCCAGACCAGGTAGGACACGTAAGGGCACAGACCTTTTCCAAGCAGAAACCCTCTACCTGTTCCCTTCCAAGGGAAGAGGCTGACCCTCAGCGGAGCCCCAGCCTCCTACCCCAGGCTCCTCCCCCAGCCTCCTTCCCAATCTGAAGCTGCTGGCCCACACAAGTGTTTCCACCTTTTCATTTTATGTTGGGCCAAGAGTGCCTCAAGGGCGGCCCCTAAGCCTGAAGGTCAGGGGGATGCAGCCAGGCCATCAGGAGACAAGCCTGGGATATTTGCCTGCCCACAGGGACCCCTTTCAGCTCCAGGGACTGTAGAAGGCACTGGGGGGTCCCCTGCAGGAATGCCTACCTTCCCTCTGCCGCCAGCCGGCAGGTGGGTGGCCTGGACCAAATCCCTTCCAGCCTGAGCACTCTGCCCACTGTTAGACCAGGCAGTGGTTCCCCTGGGGCGCAGAAGCACCAGCGACTGATGGCGCTCAGAGGGGCCACGGGCTGGGGTGTGTGATGCCTGGGCCTGCTCTGGGCTCCCTCCACCCCCACCCTCACCCCCAGGGCTAGCCTGCCTGCTCCTACCCCCAGAGTCACCTTGCAAGGCCTTCCCACGCAGAACTGCTCAGACAAGATGCTCAGGGCCATAGTGGACCCCCGTCTCCAGGAGAGGGTCTGCTCAGTGCGCAATGCAGGGAGGACAGAGACCACCCCGGCCAGGACGGCTCTTGGAAGCCTCTGCACAAAGCCGGGGTGTGGTGGCCAGGAGCCTGGCAAATTGCTTGCTGCCGGGCCAATCTACAGGGGACTGAGGAAGAAAACAAAGCTGTTGGCCCCCGGGGGCGGAGGTCCCGGGGGCCAAAGTAGGGAAAGTTTCCAGTCACTGATGATGCTGGCTCTTGGAAGCCAGCTTGATTTCACAAAATGACACTGCTGAGGGTGGAGGTCAAAGGGACACCCGGCCAAGAATAGGGATGGGGAGGGGGGAAGCCCCCCTCCCAGGTGACAGAGGCGGGTGGGTCAGAGGGTGGAGCCTGACCTGATGCACTCACTGGGATGGATGGCCAGACGGCCACATGGGAAGGGAGGAGGGGGACACGCTACCGGCCCCGGCACCTGGGTGTCAGGTGCCCCGTCCAGCTGCACGGCTGGGACTGGACTCTTCCAGGGGAGCCCCCCTTCCAGCTTCTCGCCTGGTTCTGGGGAGTCGGCCCGATGAAAGGGGATGCCGCCCAGCTCCTGGCAGGTGACCTGTTCCTCTGGGCCTCAGCGCACCTGCCCGTCAGATAGAGGCAGGGTCGGGGCACCGTGCTCAGTGCAGGAAACACAAGTGTGAGGAGGCTGGGCGATGAGCAGAGCACAGAGGACAGCCGCCTAGAGCTGCTGGGGCCCGAGCGAGTCCGGGCACCCCTGTGCCCTGCTGTCCTCACCTAGAAGTGGGGACGAGAGTGGCCCTCCCTCCTCCCCAGCTCCGCGAGCCCAGAGTCCCCAGAGGGGGAGCAGACTTCTAAGGCGGACCCAGGGGGAAGGAACGGGCTCGCACTGTCCCTGAACAACGGCCACGGGGCTTCTTACTAACTTCCAACTCGTGATAATTCCGCCAGACCTGCCTGTGAGAAGCAAGGTTTTTAAAGGCTCCTTTGCAAACGTGGCCTTGACTCTTGAGCGAGTGGAATATAATTGAAAGCTAAGGCAGCTGCAACCTCAGCCGGGGGCGACGTGGCCTCTCCTCTTGAGGCGACGCTGGTGATGTCTGGGCACATCCCAGGGTGTCGGCCCTGGAGGGGGTGCCCCCGACATCTAGTGGGTAGAGGCCGGGGATACAGCTAAAAACCCATCGCCACACAGGACTGCATCCCATGCCGGGAACCATCTGTTTCCAGAAACCCTGCTGTAGAATAAACTTTTGACTGTTGGGGTCAGTCCTTAGTTCCCAGCGGTGGCTCGGTCCTTGGGTATCGCCCAGCTCCCCCAGACCTCCTGTTGATGTACCCACACCCTATCCCACATTCCGTGCTGAGGGACTCTGGACACACTGAGTCGGTTAAACCACCCAAACGCCTTAGGAGGCAGGCGTTATCGTGACCGGCTCTGTTTTACAGATGGGGAAACTGAGGCACAGAGCCGGGAAGAAAGCTCTCACAGTGGGTGAGGATTCACTCCCAGCCCTGTGCTCCGAACCCCTCCACCCTGTTGCCCAGTTAAAGGAGAAGCAGCCCCAGAGAGCACCCCTCACAAGCCCTCGCCCTTTCTGTTGTACCCGGCTGTCCCCCTGGCAAGGGCTGGGGTAGCCAGGACAGGATGGAACATGCCCGGGCCTGTTTCAGAGAGGGTGCCTGCAGGGGTGGGCTGCCGGGGGCTCCGGCCTCTGCAGGGCCAGGCACTGGTGGGCCGTGGTCCACGGGGGAGGAGAGAGCTGGACCAGAGGCATGACAAGCCGCCTCCATCCCAATCTTTCCAAGCTAGCTCAGGCTGCAATAATGATTTCTTCCCATTTCTCAGGGGAGAAGACTGAGGCCCAGGTAGTAAGGGTGCCGCTGGAGTTAGCTGGGATCCCCTACTCCTACTGGGCCCAGATCCCATTGCCCTGGGCAGCAGCGGGGCAACCTGGGGGGTTGGCCAGGGCGGGTGAGCCTGACCCCCTCCCCACATTCCGAACAGGAGAAGTTCAAAGCCCACATGCTTTCCAAACACAACAGCTGATCAGAAAAACACTTGTGGCGTTTATCAATGCCTCACCATGGGCCTGGCGCTGTGTCCCCACTTTCCACGTGTGACCCCCACTGCACCCCGGCTCCCTGTAGGTGCGGGTCACCATAGCAGTGAGGTGAGGCCATCAGCTGGGGGCCAGGCAGCCCGGAAGGACTGAGGCGGGGCTACATGTCAGGCGGCCCTGCCGGCTGCTGGAGCTGTTCCCCGGTGCAGGAGGCGGGCTCTCCCTCTCCTTCTCTGGACTGGGCAGGACGGGGCGGGACGGGGCGGGACGGGGCGGGACCCGTGTCTGCGGCTCAGCGGCTCAGTTCCCAGAGCGGAGAGGGGAGGTGGGGCCTGGGGTGGAGCAGAGAGGTTCCTTGTCCCCTGATGGCCCTCTTCCTCCACGAGCTGAGCCACCAAGCCAGGTGGGGGACGCAGAGCAGGGGCTCTTTTCCGTTGTCTCGTGCTCTCCGGGGAACCGGTGAAGTCCAGCCACGGAATCGGCCTGCGGAATGCCGGGGAGGAGGGGGGGGCTGCCGCTGTGCTGGGGGGTCCTGAGCAGGCCTGCTGCCTGGGTGGCGCTCACACGTGCCCCCCTGCTCCCCTGCCTCTGCCCGTTGCTGGGTTACACGCGTACCCATCCTCCCGAAAGACACGCCTAAGCCCCTGATGGAGACCCACGCCTGCTGGTAATAGAGACGTGGCATTTCCCGTCTCTCGGCGACACCTGGAGGAACAAGAAGGTGCTATTTATAGGGCAACACCCCCTATAAATGTCCAGACTCTGCGTCTGGCCCTCCTGCGTGGGGTCAGTGCCTGCGGCACCCTCCAGAGCACTGAGCACTGAGAAGGGGGCAGGACCACGGTGGGCACGGCTGAGAGGTGGGGTGACGCGCCCGGGGAGTCTCGCGGGGTCGCCCCGAAGCACCCTGAGGGTCGGCAGCGCCTGGAGGGGCGGGGCCAGCTGGCTCGCCCCCGGCCTCGGGCTCCTGCAGGGCCCTCCTGGAGCTGGGCCGGAACATTTCTGCCTGCTGCTGACCTCTCCTCCGGGCGAGAGCAGCATCCGGAAGCCGGATTCAGCTGGAGAAGGCGGTGGCCGTCCTCGGCGCTCCTTGGCCTGTGGATGCGTCCCTCCGTCGGCCCCCGACCTTCCGCCCTCCTGTGTCGCTGTCCCGAATCTCCCTCTCCTTTCTTGCATAATAAGGACACAGTCGTTGGATTGAGGGTCCACCGAGATCATCCAGAATGATTTCAGCGGGAAGCCCTTGACTTCATGACACCCGCAAAGACCTTATGTCCAAATCAGGTCACAGTCTCAGGCCCTGGGGGTTTGGGCGTGGACCTGTCTTCCTGGGGGACACACGTCACCCCACGACAGCAGGTAACCTCAGGCGTCTTGCGTTTGCCCGTCGAATACCTGCAGTGCTTGTATGGGTGAGCCAGTCCTTGGCTCAGGACCTTCTTTCCCTTTCTAAATGCTTTTGTTCCGATGCGCCCCTGGGTGGCTCAGTCGGGTGAGCGTCCGACTCTTGATTTCGGCTCAGGTCACGATCCCAGGGTCATGGGATCGAGCCCCGCATCAGGCTCCACACTGAGCCTGGAGCCTGCCTGGGATTCTCTCTCTCTCCCTCTGCCCTCCTCTGCATGCTGTCCTCTCTCTCTCTCTCTCTCTTCCTCTCTAAATAAATAAATGCTTTTGTTCTGAGTCTCCATTTGAGGACACAGCCTCAGGGTCCTGGAAGGCATTGACCAGAGCAGATCCAGGCTGGACGCCTATCCCCTGCCCTCCCTACCTGGTTCCAGACAGGAGGGAGTGGGCAGCGAGGGCTTTTCCTGGAGGACTGAAGGCTGAGCCTTCCCTGGGGCCCGCGCTCTAGGTCTTGTCATCACGAGCCGGCCAAAAGGGATTTGGCAAGCCCACTTAGGGGCTGAGAGCCGGCTTTCTAGAGCCTGCCCTTGGGAGAACCATGAGGAATCTGGCAAATCGTCTCTTCTCTGTCGGGGAGGGCCCGGGGCCGCTGCCTCGGGACACACGGACAGTGAGCGCTAAAAGAAAAGGTTCCCAGGCAAGATCCGCCTTCGGGACTCGCGGCCACAGCGGCCGCTGGGTGCCCGACGGAGGTGCTTCGTCTCGGGATGCGGACACTGTCCCCGGGAGGGCAGCTCTGCAGACTCCCAGCGCCGGGCCTGGTGGCCGTCTCCGACGCTGCTCCCCTGGCCAGGGCACGGCCCGACCCGCCACTCTCTCGCGTGGGGCTGGCTTCGGTCGGCAGGCAGCACTCGCGCACCAGGAGGCAGACGAGAAGCCCGGCAACAGCACGCACAGGTGACAGAGGACGCGGGGAGGGAAGGTCACGCGGGTCACGTGGCAGGGCAGCCTCAGAGCACGGGTCGCTCGCTCGGGGCCCTTCTGGTGTCCCTGCAGGAACACCGGGACACCCCGCCGCTGACAATGTCTACGCTCGCTTCGGAGGATCTAGAGCGGCAGTTCTCAAAGCGTGAACTTGGAGCCCTCCTGGGGCCGCTGAGACCCTTCCAGCGGTGCAAAGCATGACAACACTCGCTACGATGCTACTCGCCTCTCTCACCTGTGTCCTCTTGCAGCTTACGGGGAATTTTCCAGAGGCTACAGCCATGCGAGGTGGCAATGGATTGAACACGGAATCAGGTGTGAGAATCCAGCTGGCTTCCGTTGAGCCAGATATTAGAAAGACTCTCAAAAACACGTAAAACAATTCCACTCTCTCCAGTAAATACTTTTATTTTAGGAAATACAGTCTTCGTGAGTAATGCGCTATTTAAGAAGATAAATAGCGCATTATTTATGTTAATATAATGGGCTTGTCACTGTTATTTTTCAATGAATCATTAAATATATTTTTTAATTGGAGTAAACGTTGATGAACTAATTTATAGAAGCAAATGTTCTTTGTGGTCCCGTTGATTTTCCTTAAAAGGGAAAGGATCCTGAGATTAAAAGGTTTGAAAGCCACTGATAACGATGAGGCTGGAAGGTGGATTATAAAGATTTCAGTATGGCTGGAATGACCTTGGGCTTTGGAGTCAGGACATGTGGATCTAGGCTTGGCCACTCCCACCCACTCCTCTCCTGTTATTATCATCATCATCGACACCATCGCCATTGTCACCTCCGTCATCGTCACCATCACTGCTGCCACCACCATCATCCCCCCACCACCATTATGGTCAAAGTCACCACTACCCTTGCTGTACCAAAGTACCTGACACATTTAAATGTAATCTAACGGGCTCCCGGGTGGCTCAGTCGGTTGAGCGTCCGACTTCGGCTCAGGTCATGATCTCTCCATTCCGGAGTTTGAGCCCCACATCAGGCTCTGTACTGACGGCTCGGAGCCTGGAGCCTGCTTCGGATTCCGTGCCTCCCTCTGTCTCTGCCCCTCCCCAGCTCATGCTCACACTCTGTCTCTGTCAAAGATAAATAAATTAAAAAAAAAATTAAATGTAATCTAACAAAACATGTAAAAAGTCTGTTTGCCGAAAATGCAAAACACTGATGGGGAAAAAAAAAAAAACACTGAATAAGAAATAAATGGAGAGACATACCATGCTCATGAACTGGAACACTTAATACTGTTGAATGTTAATTTGCCCCCAAACTGATCGATAGATTCAATGCAATCTCAGTCCAAATTCCGGTAGAATCTTTTCATATAGAAAATGACAAGCTGATTCTAAAATGTACACGGAAAATCAAAGTAACTGGAATATCCAAACCTGTTCTGAAAAAATGTAATTGGAAAACTCACACCACTTGATTTTAAGACTTACTCTAACGGTAAAGAAATCAAGATTGCAGTATTGGGAGAAGAACAGACGCAGAGGTCAATGGGGCAGAAACAGACCCACACATATATGGTCAATTGACTTCTGACAAAGATACAAAGGCAATTCGGCAGAGAAAGGAGAATCTTTTCGGCAACAGTATTGAAACAAGTGGACAGCCATGTGCAAAAATAAACACACATAAGCCGTGGTCCACACCTTTCACCTTAACCAAAAGTCAACTCAGCATCTATCCTAGACCCGGAGACATAAAAGCACAAAACTCCAAGGAAAAACACAGGAGAAACTCCTTGTGACTTTGTTGGGCCGTGGTTCCTCAGCTATAATACCAAAAGCACAATCCGTACCAGCATAAGATGATACATCGGACTTCAGCACCTCATCAGAGTTCAAAACTTCTCCTCTTTCAAAGACACTGTTAAGAGAGTAAGAAGACAAGGGGCGCCTGGGTGGCTCAGTCGGTTGAGCGTCCGACTTCCACTCAGGTCATGATCTCGCGGTTCATGAGTTGAGCGTCCGATTTCCACTCAGGTCATGATCTCGTGGTTCATGAGTTCAAGCCCCACGTGGGGGCTCTGTGCTGACAGCTCGGAGCCTGGAGCCTGCTTCAAAGTCTATGTCTCCCTCGGTCTCTCTGCCCCTTCCTGCTTGCGCTCTGTCTCTGTTTCTCTCTCAAAATTAAATAAACATTAAAAGAAAACTTTAACGACATTAAGAGGACAAGCCACAGGCTAAGAGAACATGTTTGCAGAACACGTATGTGATAAAGGACCAGTATTCGGAATATATAAGGAATTGTCAGAACTCACTAAGAAAATAAAAGCAACCCAATAAAAAGGGGGAAAAGATCCGAGCAACCATCTTACCAAAGAAGGCGTACCCGTGGCGAATAAGGCTACGGAAAGGCTTTGCTCACGAGGGTGTTACAGACGGAAGCCACCATGAGATGCCCCTACGTGCCCGTTAGAGTGGCTGGAACCCCCACCACGCAGGCGAGGAGCCCCAGTGCTGGCCCGGCTGTGCAGCAGCAGAGCCCTCACACGTTGCTCGCAGGGGCGGCAAAGTGCGTGTGTGTGTGCGTGTGTGTGCGTGTGCAAAATGGTGCAGCCACCTGGGATGACAGTTTGGCGGTTTCTCCTAAAGGAAAGCACACACTGACCATGGGGCCTGCCCATCCCACGTCTGGGTATTTCAGTAAAAACCTACACCCACACAAGGCTCGATTCATAATTGCCCAAGACTGAAGCAACCCAGTGTTCTTCACAGGAGGGGATAAGCCAACTGTGGTACGTCCATTCAGCGGAGAGCTAGTCAAAGGAACAGAGTGCAGACGGGCCCGACAACACGGATGAGTCCCAATGCCCTGCAAGTGGATGGAAAGGCCTACGTGCAGCATGATGCGTGTGGCGTTCTGGGAAAGGTGAGGTGTGGGGACCGGAGCCACATCGGTCTTGCCAGGGGCTGGGGGTGGGGGTTCACCGACCGCGAGGAGACACCCGGAGGTTCTGGGGGCTGTCGGAACTGTCTTTACACTACGGCAGACGTGTGCAAAGCTCAAACCGCTACCCCCTGAAAAGGGCGAACTTTACAGAGTGTGATCACACGTCACGAAAGCGTGTCGGGGGAACGATGGAAAAGGGTATATACGTAAGTGGTAAGCAACAATGTGAAAGTAAGTAAATACTGTCCGAACATCAAAAAGGAGTGAGTAGGACGGGCTCAGCTTGCCCGCACACACCAGGCCCTGCGAGGGCTCCGGAGAGGGCCCCGCGTGCAGGACCAGCTCCAGACCTTCCCAGAGATGCTGCCGGGCCCGGGGTCCTATTGCCAGGCCCGGGCCGGGGGACCCAAGCCCTCAAAGGCGTGGCTCCCAGAACGTGGCCAGGGGGCAGGGGACGATGGAGGTTGGTCATCCGCCGAGGCTGGTGTGACAGCCCCGTGGGGCCGGCGCAGGTCAAGGCAGCCGCAGATAGCGCGGGCCGCGGAGGGCAGGCTGGACACACATGAACGTCCGTGCCTCAGAGCCTCTGGAAGTGTCCCTAGAACCGGGAGCGTGCCCGGCCGGGGAATGACCCCAGCCTCGTCAGGGCTGGGAGAGGAGACGCATCCGTCACTGCAGGCCTGAGTGTCCTCTACCTGGTCCTCTCCAGGGGCGTCTGGCCGCGAGCGTGGGGCAGTCCTCCCAGACGCAGCTCCCGGCGGGAGGCCTGGCACCATTCCCGGCATGGGCGTGTGCAGCGGGGGGGCAGCCGGGGGGCGGGCAGGGCCTGGCTGGGCCCGCGGCTCCTGTATCCCCTTGGGGGACAGGTAGACTCCAGAGGAGGCCTCTCGTGGGAGCGACCAGCGGCCCCCACTCCCTCTCCTTCCTTCCTGCTTCCTAACGAAAACCATTTCCTTGAAGTCCACACCCTCCGTCTGGCAGAGTTGTAACTCTCCCTTCCAACAACTGACCATAATTGCCTTGATTCTTATTTGAGGCCTTATTTTGTGGGAACAGCCTCAGCCCGTGCAGATTGGGGAGGTTTATATTTCGACCGTGGGACTCTAGACACTCAGCCAGGCCCAGGATGACAGCCACGCACAAGGAATGGAGCTGGACCCCTACCTTAGGTCACGCACAGGCCGGGCCAAGCGGGTGACAGACCTAAGTGTGAGGCCGGGAGAGAGCGCAGGCACCAGCTCCTCTGATGACGGTCTTGGCGATGTTTGCAGGCCAGTCTCCCCAGGCAAGAGCAGCGGACACTAAAACTAACAGGCGGGATCACAGCCAACGGAAGTTTCCGCTCCGCGAGGGAAACCACCAATCAAACGGTAAGGCAACCCCCTGCTTGCAAGAAGATGTTTGCAAATCGGACATCCGACAGGGGTTAGTATCCAAACTATATAAAGAATACCTACAGCTTACTATCAAGAAGAAAAAGTAACCTGATTTAAAAATGGGCAGAGGACCGGAACGGACATTTCTCCAAAAACACACAGATGGCTGCTGGCACGGGAAAGGACGCCCGACACCCCTCACCAAGGAAATGCTCACACCTGTCAGAGTGGCCACAAGCAAAAACACGGACAACAACAGGTGCTGGCGACGAGGATGTGGAGGAAAAGGAACCCTCGTGTGCTGTTGGGGGGGATACAAGTTAGCACGGCCACTGTGACAACAGCATGGAGTTTCCTCAGAAACTTAACAAGATAGAACTAACGTGTGACTAGTAATTTCACTTTCGGGTATTTATCTGAAAAGAAAAAGAAAGAGAGAAAGAAAGAAAGGGAGAGAGAAGGAAAGAAAGAGAGAGAGAAAGGAAGAAAGAAAGAAAGAAAGGGAGAGAGAAAGAAAGAAAGAGAGAGAGAAAGAAAGGGAGAGAGAAAGAAAGAAAGGGAGAGAGAAAGAAAGGGAGAGAGAAAGAAAGAAAGAGAGAGAGAAAGGAAGAAAGAAAGGGAGAGAGAAAGAAAGAAAGGAAGAAAGAAAGAAAAAGAAAGAGAGAGAAAGAAAGAGAGAGAATGAAAGAAAGAGAGAGAGAAACAAAGAAAGGAAAAAAGAAAGAAAGAAAGGGAGAAAGAAAGAAAGAGAAAGAGAAGAAAGAAAGAAAGGGAGAGAGAAAGAAAGAGAGAGAAAGGAAGAAAGAAAGGGAGAGAGAAAGAAAGAAAGAAAGAGAGAAAGAAAGGAAGAAAGAAAGAAAGAAAGAAAGGGAGAGAGAAAGAAAGAAAGGGAGAGAAAAAGAAAGGAAGAAAGAAAGAAAGGGAGAGAGAAAGAAAGAAAGGAAGAAAGAAAGAAAGAAAAAGAGAGAGAAAGAAAGTGAGAGAGAATGAAAGAAAGAGAGAGAGAAACAAAGAAAGGAAAAAAGAAAGAAGGGGAGAAAGAAAGAAAGAAAGAAAGAAAAAGAAAGAGAGAGAAAGAAAGCGAGAAAGAATGAAAGAAAGAGAAAGGAAGAAAGAAAGGGAGAGAGAGAGAAAGAAAGGAAGAAAGAAACAGGGAGAGAGAAAGAAACAGGGAGAGAGAAAGAAAGAAAGAAAGAAAGAAAGAGAGAGAGAGGAAGAAAGAAAGAAAGGGAGAGAGAAAGAAAGAAAGGGAGAGAGAAAGAAAGAAAGGGAGAGAGAAAGAAAGGGAGTGAGAAAGAAAGAAAGAGAGAGAGAAAGGAAGAAAGAAAGAAAGGGAGAGAGAAAGAAAGAAAGAAAAAGAGAGAGAAAGAAAGAAAGAAAGGGAGAGAGAAAGAAAGGGAGAGAGAAAGAAAGGGAGAGAGAAAGAAAGAAAGGGAGAAAGAAAGAAAGGAAGAAAGAAAGAGAAAGAAAGAAAGAAAGAAAGGGAGAGAGAAAGGAAGAAAAGAAGAAAGAAAAAGAAAGAAAATGCTAATTTGAAAAGCTGTCTGCAACCCTGTTTATTGCAGCATTATTTACAATAGCCACGATATGGAAACGACCTAATTGTCCGATGGATGAACGGATAAAGAAGATGCTATACACACACACACACACGCACGCACGCGCATGCACACACACACACGCACACACACACAGGAATATTATTCAGCCATAAAAAAGGAAATCCTACCATCCGCAGCAACACGGATGGGCCCAGAGGGTATTACAGTAAGTGAAATAAGTCAGAGGAAAACACCGTAGGGTTCACTTCTACGTAGACCCTAACAACACAAAACAAACACACAAAGCCAAACAGGAACCGACCACAGGAAAGAAACTGGTGTTTGCCAGAGCAGAGGGGAGGGGGGCAGGAGAAGTAAGAGAAGGGGACCTGCAAAGAACAGACTTCTAGGGGCGCCTGGGTGGTTCAGTCGGGCGAGCGTCCGACTCTCGATTTCAGCTCAGATCACCGTCGCACGGCTCGTGAGATCCGGCCCCGCGTCGGGCTCTGCGCCAAAAGCGTGGAACCTGTTTGGGATTCTGTCTCTCCTTCTCTCTCTGCCCCTCCCCCACTTGCTCTCTAGACCTCTCAAAATAAATAAAAATAAACTTTAAAGCAAAAAGAAGTGCATATGGTTAAAACAAAACAAACAATAACAACAACAAGCACAAATTTCCAGTTGTAAGATAAATAAATAAGTCACCAGGAAGTAAGGCGCAGCTCGGGGAATACGGTCAACAAGGTAGTGGCCCCGGTCAGGTGACAGGCAGTGCCTGGATTACCAGGGAGATCGCATCCTAACGTATGAAAACACCGCATCGCAATGTTGCGCCCCTAAGACAAAAAAAGAGTACTGCGTGCCTATTACACTCGGAAAAGGAATATATGTTGGTAACCATCGTAAGTCTCACCCTTAAAATATTGACAACTGATCGTTGATTTCTCTTTGGCAGACGCCATTTCTTCCCACTGTGTATTTTTATCAAGTGTCTTGCTTCAGCCCAATAATTCCCTAACTCAGGGACACCTGAAATGGGACACTCACCTGCTCGACCCCATGTGACCCAAGGGACTGGTGGGTTCGCTCATCAGACGTAATAAAGGGAGAGCACACCGGCCCACGTCTCTGCAGTTAGTGCAAATGTCTCTCCTGTGGCCGCTCTCTGGTCCCTAAATCAATCTGTTTTCCCAGTTTCCGATTCCAGCTCCAGACAGAACACACAATCAATGTCAAGCGAGCAGCATAGCCCAGCCACGGGATGCTCGACAAGAGATAGATTCCGGGTGACCTTTCCCTCCCAACCCTTCTAAGTCTCGATGTTTCAAAGTAACAAAGTGTATTTAGATACAATTTAACTGATAGGGCTCTTCAAAAACAAAAAACAAAAACCTTCCCCTAGTTAAGGAAGTGTATTTAGATACAATTTAACTGATAGGGCTCTTCAAAAACAAAAAACAAAAACCTTCCCCTAGTTCTGCTTTAAAAGAGAGAACATAGTCACAATTGATGTTTATTCTCAGACTCGTGATAGTATGATTTCATGTCTTTTTTATTGTTCATTTCCTGGAATAAAGGGAGGAAACTTAAAAACAAAAAATCTAGACCGACACGATTCCACCAGACTTTGTGAAATGATGGGAATGTCTGGTAAGCTCTGTGGCCCACTTTGGTGGCCACCAGCCACGTGTGGTTTGCCAAGCACTTGGAATTCCGTGACCGGGAAACTGAATCTTAATGAATATGGCATCGGTTTGCCTGGGCCAGGGTGACCAGCGGCTGCTGTGACAGGCCACACAGGACTAGACTCTGACAAGCTGTTTATCTGCTTTTCTGCAGTGACCTCTCTCCCTTCAGACCCCAAACCTGGTTAGCAGGTGAAAAGGGCCCAGGGCAAAAAGAAACTGCCCATTAAGATGTCAGTATGATTTGGGGCACCTGGGTGGCTCAGCTGGTTGAGCGTCTGACTCTTTTTTTTTAATTTTTTTTTAACATTTATCTATTTTTGAGACAGAGACAGAGCATGAACGGGGGAGGGTCAGAGAGAGGGAGACACAGAATCTGAAACAGGCTCCAGGCTCTGAGCTGTCAGCACAGAGCCCGACGCGGGGCTTGAACTCACGGACCGCGAGATCATGACCTGAGCCAAAGCCGGCCGCTTAACCGACTGAGCCACCAAGGCGCCCCTGACTCTTGATTTCTGCTCAGATCATGATCCCAGGGTCGTGAGATCGAGCCCTGCATCAGGTTCCACGCTGACAGCATGGAGCCTGCTCAGGATTCTCTCTTTCTCCCTCCCTCTCTCTCTCTGCCCCTCCCCCTCCTCAAAAGTAAATAAACATTAAAAAAAGATTTCAATACTCCTGAAAGCAATCTACAGACCCAATGCAATCTCTAGCAAAATCCCAATGACTTTTTTGCAGAAATAGAAAAATCCATCCAAAAATTCATATGACATCATGAGGACCCCCGAACAGCCAAAACGATACTGACTAAGAAGAACAAAGCTGAAGGATCTACGCTTCCTGATTTCAAAACTTCTGACAAAGCTACGTTATCAAAGCAACACGGCAGTGGCATAAAGACAGACGCACACACTGATGGAACGGATGAGAGCCCAGAGGTCAACCCTCACACGTGGTTGAACAATCGGCAAGATTCTGCCAGATTCTGCCAAGACCGTCCAATGGGGGGATTTTCAGGAATGGTCTTGGGGGTACCAGACACGCACGAGCAGGAGAGTGAAGTTGGATCCTACCTCACACCATGTACAGAAATTCACTCAAGACAAGATGGATCAAAGCCCCGAACGTAAGAGCTATAGAAAGAACGCCCAGAGGAAAACACGGGGGGAAAAGCCTCATGACCCTGGGTTGGGCAGCAATTTCTTGGATGTGTCGCCAAGGGCACAGGCAACAGAAGAAAAAGTAGACAAACTGGACTTAAGACTGAAAACTTTTGCGCATCACAGAACACCACCCGCCGAGTGAGAAGGGACCCACAGAAGGAGAAAATCTCTGCACACACTGGACAAGGGATTAGTATCCAGCATACATAAAGATCTACAACTCAACAACAACGGATTCGATTTGAAAACAGGCAAAGGGCTTGAAGAGACACATGAATGGCCAATAAGCACATGGGAAGATGCAGGACATCACCAGTCCCCAGGGACATGCAAATCAAGGCCACAAGGAGATACCGCCTCATGCCCCTCAGGACAGATGGTGACTGTCAGAGGAGCAGCGCCCTTCCCGCAGCTCCCAAAGCAGCTCCCCCCGAGCCCAGGCAGGCGTCCACGGAGAGTGTGGTTGGTGCACTGCAGCCAGGGGAGATGGGGAAGAAACAAATGTTCACAAAAGCCCATAGTGATGGCCTCTTTTGTGTCTAAGGGAAGCCCAGACAGGCCGCAAAACGCTATTCTGGGTGCATCTTGGAGGGCATTTGACCTTAACACTATAGGACCTACCCAGGGCTCTTAATAAAGTCAAATATTGTCTGAAGGAGATCCTCATTAAGTTGTTACTGCATGCAATACGGAAGCTACACACACACACACACACACACACTTAGGTCACGTTAACAGAGGTATGTTGTGTATATCATCGGAGGTGAGGATCCAATGCACTGTAACCTGCATAAGCCCACCTGAGCTCCAGCTGGGACGCTCAAAAGTACTTCCCCGTTTTGAACGACGCCAGGGGCAGAACCAGGGCCCAGTGCATTCCCTCCAGGATTCGGAGGCTGCAGCCTGTCTCGGTGGGAGGGGATCGCACCGTTGACTCTTGATACGTGTGTGGGCGAGCCGGCGGTGGCAGCCTCCCGCGCGGGTGACACCGCTGTCTGGGGAAGCCGGGCTGTGACTGCCTCATCCTGCCAGCTCTGGGTTCCACGATGCAGGTGCGGGTGAGGGCGAGTTTCTTCTTTGAAGGTTTTTATTAACGAAAATAAACGTGGCTTGAAAGGGAACCACGGGTTTCGAAGCCTTCCGATCCCGGGTGTTCACGAGGTCCGGCCGACATCAACATAAATGGGAGCACGAGGTCCGGAAAACGGTGGCCGTGGAATGCGGTTTGGGGAGCAGCTACGGTTCCATAAGAGGAGAGGCAGGTGGCGCAGAAGATTAGCTCGTCTGCTCCATCAGGGGCTCAAAACGTGGGCCGTGGGCGGCAAATCCGGTGCCCACTCCCCGGCCCGGCTTCGTCGGAAGGGCTGTGCAGAGGGATGGCTCTGAGCGAGGCGGGGAGCGGTCCCCGCGGGCCGTCTGGGAACCCGCGGCTTCTCGAACGAAGCCAAGGGGTGTGAATGCGGGAGCTGACGCCAGGACTCGACTGCACGTGGGCCAAGAATGTGAAGGGGGAAACAATAGAACGACGGAAAGGCACGTCCTTCAGCCTGGCGTGTGCCTGGCATCCTCCCTCCGCAGGGACGCGCTGCTCCCAGGCTGGGCCGCTTTACTCGTGAGCCCACCCCTCCCTCAGCTCTGGGCTCTGGCCTCGCTTCCTCCTGGAAGCCCTCCCGGACATCCCCTGGCTCACTCACCTCCCCCGAGTCCCCTTGGAGCCCCATCTGTGTGGGTTGTCGGGCTCTTGAGAGGACTGGGGGCTTGGCGGGGCTCACGGTCCAGCCTGTGAGAAGGAGGGGACTCTGAGGTCCTCGGTCCTGGGGAATTTTGCTCTTCGGGTTCTGGACAGGGAGGTTTTGTCCGCGCCAATCACGAAGATATGAATCTGCTCTCGGCGGGTGGCTCCCCAGACAGCCGCGCTGGGGTCACTCGGCCCCTCTTATTTCCGACCCGGTTTCCAAGTCGGGGCTCTGGAGTCCCCACCTCCTTCCATAAAGCCCCTCCCTGACACCTAGGAGCCCGCCCAGGACCCTGAGGTGCAGAGTAGGAGAGGGCCTCCCCCCCCAACCCCCATTCCCAGGGGCTCCTGGGTAATTGGTGGGAGGGGGTGGGGTTTTACAAGCACCCCAGGTGACGCAAATGCACAGCCAGGCAGACGAATTGGGTCCCTTGGGGGGGCCCCCAACCTCCAAAGCCACAGGCAGGCCACAGACAGCTCAGCTCAAATTGGCTCACTTGCCGAGCCAGGGCCCAGGGAACAGAATGCCGGTCGCGCAGGTTCTGGGGTGCGAAGGTCTCCCCCCGCCACTTACGAAGGATCATGGGATGGAAGGAGCAGGGAGGGAGGGACAGCTTGGCTGGATCTGGCTGCTGTCCTTGTACGGAAGCAGGAGGTCCGGTGGGTGTGGGTACATGACCCCCGCCCCCAACACACGCACAAACGCCTCTCTATTTTAGAAATAGGTCATTTGGAGCAAAGCACTGTGAGTGGTATACTCCCCCCACCCCTGTGGGCTGCTGGGATTCCAGCTCTGGGCTCGGGGCGGGGGTACGCAAGGGAGGAGTAGGGCGGACCCGCCAGGGGTCTGTGACCCCAGAAAGTCACCAGGGGTCCCCCCTGCCCCAGGAGAGGAGGGGAAGAGGCTGGTGCATCTGAGGGCGGGCCTGTGGGGAGGATGGAGGAGGCGGCTGTCGGCCCTGTGCAGAGTGAGCACGAGCCCCCAGCCCTAGGGACACAGTCCGGGTGCAGCTGGCAGGGGGTCCCACGTCTCAGGGACGGGGGGGGGGGGCGGTGCGTGGCCCAGGCCTGCAGCCAGCCCCACCCCTTCCCCCTGGCCCGAGTGCTGTTTCCTGCACTCTCTGGCCTCCAGCCAGGTCTTTAGGGACCCTGGGTCTGAGCCTTCCTGACAAACAGCAGGCTAAGGAAGATGGGGGCACTCTAGGAACGATGATCCCTGCCCCCTCCAACCCAGGGCAGGCCACCCCTTTCCTGGTGAGAGAGAGGAGCGGCAGAAAGGGGACCCTCCCAGTGGGCACCTCTGCCCCAGCCCCGAGTACGGGCCCCGGGGATGGAGTCTTCTCGGCGGGCCCAAGTGAGCTCCATGCATCTGTGGACTCTGGTTTGTCCGCGGCACCCTCCTCGCCTCCGCAGCCCCTCTGTCCCCTGCCCTGCCTCCAGGCTGGCCAGGGGCCCCTGCTGAGATGGGCAGAGGGAAGGCTGTGCTCCGGCAGAACCAGGGGCCCGTCTCTGCAGCCCTGCCACGTGCCCCCTGGTCCCCGGGTGGGCAGGGGTGAGGGTGACGGCTCCTCTCTCTGCAGGGCCAGCGGGGTATTGCTGTTTTCTGGGGCTCTCCTGCAGATGCACTCCCTTACTTAGGGACCCCCCCTCCCGAAACCCAGTATGGGGTTCTCTGGATATGCTTAATGGTTCCTGGACACCCAGGGCTCTGAGCGCTATTCTGACCTGGTCGGAACAGCTCTCTCCCTGCTAATTCACACTAAGGGTGTGAATGATTGCCAGTAGCTTATCTGGGATCTTTCACTAAGAAGCTCGGCATTCTTACTGGGAGGCACAACCTTATTCATCTTGATCCGAAAGGGGTTTGTGGAGAGGGGTTCCTGGGGGGCCCAGTCAGTTGAGCATCCGACTTAGGCTCAGGTCATGATCTCACGGTTCGTGGATTCAAGCCCCGCGTTGGGCTCTGTGCTGACAGCTCAGAGCCTGGAGCCTGGAGTCTGTTTCGGAGTCTGTGTCTCCCTCTCTCTCTCTGCCCCTCCCCTGCTCGCACTCTGTCTCTCTCTCTGTCTCTCAAAAATAAATAAATGTTAAAAAATTTTTTAAAAAAAGAATACGGATTTCAAGCCGTATCACAAAGCTGTCATCATCAAGACAGTTATGGTCCTGGCACAAAAACAGACACTCAGATCCATGGAACAGAATAGAGAACCCAGAAATGGACCCACAAACGTACGGCCAACTAATCTTTGACAAAGCAGGAAAGAATGTCCAATGGAATAAAGGCAGTCTCTTCAGCAAGGGGTGCTGGGAAAACTGGACAGCGACATGCAGAAGAATGAACCCAGACCACTTTCTTACACTAGACACAAAAATAAACTCAAAATGGATGGAAGACCTAAACATAAGACAGGAAGCCATCAAAATCCTCGAGGAGAAAGCAGGCAAAAACCTCTTTGACCTCGGACGCAGCAACTTCTTACTCAACACGTCTCCGGAAGCAAGGGAAACAGAAACAAAAATGAACAAATGGGACCTCATCAAAATCAAAACCTTCTGCACAGCGAAGGAAACAATCAGCTAAAAGGCAACCGACAGAATGGGAGAAGATATTTGCAAATGACAGATCAGATAAAGGGTTAGTACCCAAAATCTATAAAGAACTTATCAAACTCAACACCCAAAAAATAATCCAGAGAAGAAATGGGCAAAAGACATGAATAGACACTTCTCCAAAGAAGACCTCCAGATGGCCGACCGACACATGAAAAAATGCTCAATATCACTCATCATCAGGAAAATACAAATCAAAACCACACAGAGACACCACCTCACACCGGTCAGAATGGCTCACATGAGCAACTCAGGCAACAACAGATGTTGGCGAGGATGCGGAGAGAGAGGGTCTCTTTTGCACTGCTGGTGGGAGTGCAAGCTGATGCAGCCACTCTGGAAAACAGTACGGAGGTTCCTCCAAAAACTAAAAACAGAACTACCCTACGACCCAGGAATCGCACTACGAGGCCTTTATCCACGGGATACAGGTGTGCTGTTTCGAAGGGGCACACGCACCTCCATGGTTATAGCAGCCCTATCGACAACAGCCAAAGGATGGAAAGAGCCCAAATGGCCATCGACGGATGAACGGATAAAGAAGATGTGGGATATACATACAGTGGAGTCTTACTCGACAGTCAAAAAGAATGAAATCTTGCCGTTTGCAACCACGTGGATGGAACCGGAGGGTATGAAGCTAAGCGAAATTAGTCAGAAAAAGACAAATATCATATGACTTTGCTCATATGAGGACTTTAAGATACAGAACAGATGAACATAAGGGAAGGGAAGCAAAAATAATATAAAAACAGGGAGGGGGACAAAATGTAAGAGTCTCTTAAATATGGAGAACAAACAGACGGTTACTGGAGGGGTTGTGAGGGGGGGAGGGGCTGAATGGGGGAGGGGCACTAAGGAATCTACTCCTGAAATCATTGTTGCCCTATATGCTAACTAACTTGGATGTAAATTTTAAAAATAAAATAAAATAAAAAAAGAATAGCCATGGGGCGGGGGTGGGGAAAGGTGAGGATGATGGGTCAGGTGTCTCTGAAACTTTATTCTGCCAGACGGCCCAGCAGGTTGTTCAACAAGCCTCAGACTCCCCCCTCCTGTAAAATGGAAATTTTAACACCCCTTCTTGGCCAGGTTTTCAGGAGGGTTCCATGAGAGAATGCCCGTGAACAGCAGGGCCCTGTGCCTGGCATACAGTAGGCGTTCCATTAATGCTCCGTGGTGTCTCAGCGGTCAAGATGGGTGAGGACTGGTGCCGGCGTCGGCCCTGTCCTTCACAGCGATCGTCGTCAACTCACCAGCGCACAGAGCCGTCCCCCCTGCCTGTCAAGGGGCTCGCACCTTGTGAACTAGGCAGCCTCTGGCTCCAGCCTGGCCTCGGCCCCGCCCACCTGCTCCCCCTGCACCCGCCTCCCCCCTGCAGCTCTGCACCTAAAGGATCCAAACGATCGCGCGATCCCACAGAATCTCCAGCGGCCAGTTCTGCGAACCCTTACCCCACGGTGACCTCTGCTGGTCACTGGAAAGAAGGAAGTTGCTCAGGGAGAAGTGGGGAGCAGGGAAGATCTCACGCATGCCCGGGGCGGGGCGAGAACAGGCTGGAAGCCTCCCGGTGGGTGGGCGTGCGGGGCTGGGGCTGGCGGAGGGCTCGCTTAGGGAGGGCGCTCACTCCTACCGGCTACACTCACCTGCAGGAAGTGGCCGGCCCGGGGACACCAGGCGGGGATGCCGTGATGCGTCTACCAGCCAAGAAACGCCAGAGATCGCCTAGGACCGACGGCCGGAAGCGGGAGCGACGCCTGGACCAGACTTCCCCTCGGCCCCCGGGAGGAAGCAGCCTTACCTAGGCCGTGATCTCAGACCTGCAGCCTCCAGGTCTGGGAGGCGCTAAATGCCTGCTGTTCAGCCCCCTGTCTGGGGGCTTGGTTACAGCCGCCCCAGGACACTGATAGGCACCTAGGGGCGCAGGTAGAAGACTGAGGCACCCCAGGGCCCTGACAAGGGTCTTAGGTGGGCTCGTGAGGGGGTGACAGGTGACCAGCAGGCGTCAGAAGGGCCCTGACCGCAGGTTTTGATCACTTGGCCTGTGAGGGGCCAAACCAAATGTGGCTTTTCTCCGGCCTGGAGAAGGGAGAAAACATCTGAGGTGCAGCAGAGGAGAGGGGCTGGGTGGGGGGCTCACCAGCTCAGGATCCCAGCAGGCCGTGGGCCCAGGCCCTCGCCACCTGCTTCGGGGAGCGCCTGTCCCTCCTGTGCACACCTGTTTGGCCCCCCTGCCCCCCCTCCCCACCCACCCACCCAGCTCTCGTGACTTTGTTGACTTTCTGGCTCGACTCCGAGCCCCTGCGGCGAGGTGCCGCCCATAAGCATCTCCAGACCCCCTCGAAGGTTTCCCGGCGCGGACACCAAGGCGGTCCGGCCCCGCGTTCGGCGATGGCATCTGTGGGAAGCCCTTAGCCCGGCGCCTGGCACCTTGCAAGGCCTCCTTGCTGATGTACCGGCCGCAGCAACCCCTGCCTCGCCCACCCGTGTGCCCTGCACCCTCCGGATGTTGCAGAGAACTCGGGCAGGGCCGACAGAAATGAGAAGGAGCTTGGGCAAGAAGAGGGAGAGGAGACAGCCTTGCCAGGCCGGGGCCGGGGAGGGGTGAGCTGGGATTTCAGCAGCTGACAGGCCCCGTCTGTGCCAGGAGGGCCTGCTGGTCCTGACTTCTCCTTCACACAGCTGACAAGGACGTCGAGCCGAGGCCCGCGGCTCCCGAAGGCTGCAGGGTGTCCGGATAGCGGTGGGGGCCGCCCGCGGGCCCCGGGCAGGAGGCTCCGAGCGAATGTGGCTGTGGCTCCACCGTCTCCCAGGGTGCGGGGCCTTGGGAGCCCGGGCCTGGGGCCTGGCTTCCCTCTCTTTGCAGGGGCCCTGGGAGCCGGGTCTGCTCTGCAGGTGGGCCGGCAGGTGGCGGGTTCGAGTTGGCTCAGCCCCGCTCTTATTACCAAGGTGCCCTGGACGGAGCCCTGGGTGCACCTTTCGACCCCCCTGGGGAGCGAAGCAGGAAGGTCCCACCTCCTGGGCGCCATTAGGGCAGACAGACGGCGAGCAGGCGGGCGGAACTTGACCAGCCCGCCCAAGGTCAAGCTGGGCCCACTCTCAGCAGCCCCTCCCTGCTCGCTCCCAAACTTCCGCGTCGGCAGGGGGCTGTGCCTCCTCTCCAGGGCCTCGCCGCGCCCCCAACCACCGCAGATCCTCGCAGGGCCTCGGAGGGAGGGAGGCGTCTCCCCCCTGCTCAGTTTCGTCCAACACCTTCCAGGGGCTTCCCTCGGCCCCTCGTCCGGGCAGCCGCACGCTGGGTCTGGAGGCGGCCCCGCTTCTGCCGCTGGGCTGTTTGCTCCCTGCACACCTCCGAGGCCTCCTCCACGGCTCTCCAGGCCACGCTCCGTGCTCTGCCGTGGCCCCCGGGTGCCCGCACGCATGTGTCTCCTGGTGCCTGGTGGCCCGGGCTCGGGACTCCCTCCCTGGTGGGCTGATTCCCCGGGACTGGGCCTCCTGGGCTGGTGACGGCCACTCTGCCCCGCGCGAACCGTTTGACCTCGAAAGTTACCGAACGTTGGGGCGGGCGGAATTTGAGGGGGACCCGAAGACCCTTCTTGGGCCTGGAGCCTGTGAGTGTAGGAGACGTGGCTCCTGGGATTGTGTCGTATGCCTTGGCGACAGTGATGTGAGCCCCCTGCTTGGTTGACTTTGGGTTCATGGAAAGGGAAACCGGGGGCGGGCCTGAGGGCTGGGCCCGGGGGTCAGACCCGGGGGAGGTGGGGGGTGCTCCTGAGTGAGAGAGGCCTCTGCACAAGAGAGGGTCTCCATGGCCGGCTTGCAGGTAGAGGAACCCCGTGGCAGGGAACTCGGGGCGGCCGGCTGGCAGTCCGCAAGGGAACAGACAGGACCTCAGTCCTACAGTTGCAGGGAATCGAATTCGGCCAATAACCCGAATCAGGAGGAGCACAGCTGGCAACGTGATTTCTGTCTGTGGGGCTCTGAGCACAGGAAACTATCTGGGGGTCGGTTCTGTTTTTAAATGTTTATTTATGACACACGGGGGGGGGGGGGAGGAGCAGAGGGAAAGGGAGACAGAGAATCCCAAGCAGGCTCCGAGCTGTCAGCACAGAGCCCGACCCAGGGCTCGAACTCACGAACCGTGGAAGGGTGAGCTGAGCTGAAATCAAGAGTCGGATGCTGACCCGACAGAGCCCCCAGGCGCCCCGTAGCTGGGGGTCATCTTAAGCTGCTTGTTTGTGACAATTTGTTCCACGGCACTAGCTGACCAATACGACTGCCGCGTGCCTCCGTTTCCCCAGCTGTGAAATGGGGTCATGGGGCCCTTACTCACAGGGAGTTGTGGGGGTTCAAGGAGGCCCCCAGGACAGTGCCCTCAGGAAGCAGGAGGGAGGCATGGTCACAGCGATCATCACAGAGCCCTGTGCTCCTCGTGCCCCACTGCTCTATTCCCCATCTGCTCAGCTCTTTTCCAGGGCCCGCGGTGCCGTGGGGGCCGGATGGGGGCCGTGTGCAGCTCTTCCCTGCCCTTCCTGGCCCCTAAGGAGGTTACACAGGACAGTGCCCATAAATGCTTGCTGAAAACATCCATGGCCGGACAGACAGATGAGCCGCTGGTCAGAGAAGGGGCGTGCATCCCACATGGGGTCCGGCGGGCCCCGGCTGTTCTGCTTGGAGCAAGCAAGCAAGGCCGATTGACGGAAGGGCCGATCTCTCAGGGGTTCCCTGGTGAGGCGGTGGGTTCCTTTCCCAGGGTGGGAGCCGGCCTCCTGCGGAGCCAGTCCTCAGGGCCCCCGTGAGCTGGGGAAGGAGCCCAGAGACACAGGAGCCGGCGCGGCCCAAGGGATGGGAGGGGGAGAGCCAGGGACCCGGGGCTCGGGGCGGCAGGGGTCTGGAGGAGGGACGTGTGTGTGACAGGGATGGATGGGACAGCTGAGGCCTGCCATCTGGAAGACGCTGGCTTCTTCTGACTCAGTCTGCCAGCTGAGATGTGAAATTTGCCAGCTGGAAATCAAGGCCCAGAAGGGCCCTGGGACACATCCCGGGTCACCCTGGGGCTGGGCAGAGAGCGGGCTCTTCTGGCTGGCAGGGTCTGGGCATCATTGCCTGCCCTGGCCTCGCCCAGGGGAGAGAGAGGGGGAGGGACCCCTGCCGAGCCCTCGGTGGGGGCTGGGGGTGGGACAGGAGGCCCATGTGGGACCCGGATGGTCTCAGTCCCTGGTGGCTCCTTGGGAAGGGAGGCAGGAGCCCAGCCAGGAGGCTTGCCCCCCCCCCCATTGCTCACACGGGCCCAACTGCACCCCCAAAATATCTAGTACCTTCACCTCTTCCTCTGACTCCCGCCAGCTCCCAGCCCCCCCACCCCCACCTTGGCCCTGCCCTTGGCCACGGGTTTCCTGCGGAAGAAGAGACCTTAAATCTCACCAGCCGGAGGCTCCACCCAAAGGTCGTAGGAACACCTCCAGTGGCCCCGCAGCCCCTCCTTGTGGGGAGAGGCCAGGCTCTGACCCCCGGGGGGTGGCGGGGAGGGGCCCGGGCCCAACGCCTGGCTCCCTCTGCTCTCTCTGCTCTCCTCCTTCCCTGGCTGCGGGCGAGGAGCTTGGGGCCTGAGTCGCCTGCTTGGTATTCCTCTCCTCACCTCCTCCACGCAGGCGGCCAAGGCGAGGAGCCAGCTGGAGGCCTGGGAATGTCGAGGAACCAAGAGCAGCGTGCTCTGAGGGGCAGCGGGTAGGGTCCCGCCCTGGGAGCGGCACACAGTCTCCTAAGAGGGTCACCGCCCAGCCTGGGGCCCCTTCAGGGGACGGGGCGCCGAGCAGACCTGATGTCCCCTTGCCGTGGAGGCCAGGAAGTTCCCCGGGGAGGTCTGGGTGGCTGCCCTGTTGGCCTCGGGTGGAGGGGTCTTACCTGCTGGGATGGGGGTCAGCCCGGCCGTGGGGGCAGGTGCCCTGGGGTCAGAGCCCAGAGAGACGCCAGGCACCCCCAGAGAGCCTTCTGTGTAGCCTCGCGTACCCAGAGCATCTCACCGAGCACAGGGACTTTAAGCACCCGGCCTGTGGGCACAGGGTCTCGTCCCTACAAGCCTTTCAGGAGCCCCCTAACTACCTGAGACGTGTCTGCCCTCCAAGGCGAGTAGAAGACACACGGCAAAGCTAATGGCTGTCGGGGCGCCTGGGGGGCTCAGTCAGTTGAGCGCCCGCCTCTTGATTTCGGCGCGGGGCGCGATCCCAGGGTCATGGAATCGAGCCCCGTGCCGGGTTCCGCGCTGAGCACATTCTCTCTCCCTCTGCCCCTCTCCCCTGCTCGTTTTCTCTCTCTCTAAAAAAAGTTAAATAAAGCAAAGCTCACGATTGTTTAAAGGGCCCGTGACCACAGCTGACGCACACAAAGCGTGAGGTCACGATGTGCCAGCCACCCTCCCCCCCACACACACACGGGCTCGCCTAATTCTCACACGATTGGCCAGGCCCGCACGAGTATTCGTACCACCATCCCATTTCACAGACAGGGAAGGCAAGGCACAGAGCGGATGCGGGTGTGGCCCGGGACACTCAGCTGGGAGGAAGGTCTACGACGGGGACCGGGCCCCACAGCGCCTCCATGCAGCGCCCGTTTGGCCCGCCAGCTCTGCGGACTTGCTTTGCCCCGGAGAAACCTCCAGCCCAGAAGCCTCTGCCCCCGCGGCCCACCCAGGGTCCCCAGGGGCCGCTACTGCCCCGAGGGTGCTAACAGCGCCCCCTGCCCCTGCCCCGTGTTCTGAACCGCGTGTCTTGGCTGCAGCCGCCTCTCGTTACATAAAGGCAGGAGGGAGCCCCTTGGCGGAGGCCTCGGAGGCGCGGGCGCTGACCTTCCTGGGCACCCAGCGGGCACCGGCCGGCCCTGGCACTGGCACATCTATGCCGCCGCCACGAAACTCGGAGAAGTGAGGAATTCACCCAAACGTGGAGCCGGGAGGGGGCTGGGTTCGCTCCTTCCCCCAGCACCTCAATGTGACCTACAGCTGTCCCACACGGGAGCATCGGCCGGCACTGTCCCCCCTCCCCCGTGATGCCGGGGGTCCCTGGACCTCAGGCTGGGGGTCAGCTCCCCCTGAGATCTCAGGCCTGAGGCCAGGCTTCCTCCAGCACGAGGGGCGTCCGGGCCCCGCACGGTGTCCCGGAGAACCGGCTCTGCACAGGGTCCCCCCCCATCCCCCGCCAGCCTCAGGGGCCAGGGAAGAGGACCCCGCGGACCCCACAGTCTGCCCCCAGGCCCAGGAACTCCCCCTCACCGCCCTGAGCACCTCTCCGCCTGGTCCTCCATTCTGCCCATGCCCCCCTTCCCAAGTCTGGTTTTTAAAAAAGAAATTGTTGAGGGCAAAGCCTCCAAAAGTCGCTGCGAAGGGACGGGCGCGCTTCCCAAGTGACCACGAAGGGGGCGCTTGTCTGCCCAGAAGTCCCCAAGCTCCCGTCCTGCCAGGCGTCCCCGCCCGGGAAGGGGGCCGCCGGCCCAGGTCCCCTGGAGGTGGCGCCGGCCCGAGCGAGCGAGCGCCCGGGATGTGGGTGCAATGCAGCACAGTGCGGCCGCCCTGGTCCCGCTGCCCACTCGGCTCGGCCGCGGGACGCCGGTGGCCCGGCACGGCTGGGGGCGCCGGGCAAAGCCAGCACCAGGCTGGCGGGCGCGCCAGCCCCCAGGGAACTTGGAAGAAGTCGGCAGAAAACCGGGCGCTCCCGCCACGTGCCGCTTTCCGGCCCCCTCCCCACGCGCCTCCAGATTCCCCAAGTCCACGTCCACAGCATCCACAGCGCCCACCACCCCCACCTGCCGCGTGGCCCTTCCCCGCGGGCCCGGGGGCGCCCCCTCCCCGGGCGGCACTCACCGTGCAGCAAGGCATAAGGGCGCAGGCTCGCTCCCCGCTCCGGGCTGGTCTCCTCTGCTCCACCGCCTGCCGCCCGGCTGTGCCAGCCAGATGGCTCAGCCAATGCCACGGACGCCGGGCCCCCCAGCCGGGTCTTCTTGGAGGGGACCCTGCCGCTCCTGAGCTGGCCAAGGTGCACAGGGAGTGTCTGACGGGTGGCCGGGGGGGCGGTCCCGGGGGCTGTTCGGCAGGGGGCAGGGTGCGGTGGCCGGCAGGGTCAGGGGGTGACCGCAGGGGACCTCAGCTCCCGGGGGCTGTGGAGGTCAGCATCCTCGCTGTACTCACAGCTGCCCCCGCTTGCACTCTCCAGAACTCGCAGCTGTCGCCTCCTGCCCCAGCCCCACCGGCAGGACCGGCTGCTGAAGCTGCCTCCCGGGCGCCAGGCGGATCTGGTTCCAGCGTGGCTGCGTCCTTCCGAGGTACACGAGGTGACGCCGGGCTGTTACCTAACACCCCCAGCAGCCTCGCCTTCTCTCGGGCAGGTTGGTTGAGGGATTACAGTGGGAACCGCCTAGAAGACCCTCCTGTCAGGGCACCCTCGTGACCTCCCGTGGCCTCTCCTCCTCCTGGCGCACAGAGAGGGTGGGCGACCGCTGGGGTCACACAGCAAGTCAGGGGCACCGGAGAGCCCTCCTGTATCCTAAGGGTAATTCCCCACCCCCCTGGGGCATCCAGCTCCTTCCCAGCACCACACCCAGCCCAGCCCAAGCTGGTCCTGCCCATCCCTGCTCTGTCCACCCTCCCCTGCCCAGCCCAGCCCTGCTCACCCCTCACCTGCCAGCCCCGCCCAGGACAACGTCTGCAGCATTGCAGGGAGGGAGGGAGGGTTGACAAGCCTTTTCTTGGAGGTTGGATTGGGAGAGCGGCAGGTCCCCAACATGCAGGTGACCCCTTGCGGGCTTGGGGGAGGGTGGTGGGCTCAGTCCACCTTCTGCGCGGCTGGAGCTTGTCCCGTCCACCTCTGCCCCCCGTGTGGCCTGGTAAACAGCACCCTCGGACCCCTGGGCAGGTCCCTCAGCCTCCCGGTGCCTCAGTTTACCGGACCTCATGGGGCTGTGGGGAGATGATCTGTGCAGGGAGATGTAGCCGAGTTGATGGTATGTAGTAAGTGCTCAATAAACACACTGCAAACCATTCTTTCTCTCGTTTGATCCCCACGAAAAGGCTTCCCGGTAGGTGGCGAGCTCCCGTTCTACAGATGCGGACGCGGGGTCCCTCCCGAGGCTCAATTATCCCGGTCACTGACAGGATGTCTCAGATGATGGCGAACCCCAGCCTCACGTCTGATGTTCCGCAGAAGGGAGGGACAGCTGTGGCTTAATGAGGCTCACGGAGACCCTCGGGGTGAGGGGGGCCGGGACAGCGTGTGCATACGTGTGTGTGTGTGTGTGTGTGTGCACGTAGAGGGGCTGGCAGAAGATGAAACTGACACGCGGCAGGCGAGGCAGGTGACTTCTCGTCTTGAGAGCAGTGAGGGGCCAGGATCCCCCAGGAGATGGGCAGCAGGGCAGGGGCGGGACTGGGGAGGTGGGTTCGAACCCAAGGAATGAGCTCGCTCGCCCACACAAGCAAAGAAGTTTTGGAGCTGCCTCCAGGGGTGGAGAACTCCAGCCTGTCCCCACACAGGTCCGTGGCTATAAGTCCCCAGGCCCTTCCAGGGGGCGACGCCCAATGACTGGCTGTGGCTCGGGGGTGCCGGGTGGCCTCTTGAGACCCAGACTCCGGCTCTGCGAGCCGCCCCTCCCTCAGCCTCCAAGCCCTCCCTGGTCTGGGCCGGGACCTGCCCCCAAAGCCTGTCTGGTGGGAGGCGATGCCAGGAGCCACCAGTATAATATCCAAGGACCCTGGAACAACACTGACATCACGATGGCCTGGAATCCCGGGAGCAGGGGTGGGCACCCCACAACCAACCCTGAGAAGTACAGGCTGACAATCCCCCTACCCAGCCCCACAACGTCTTGACTCCCACACAGACACCAAGCAGCGCTGCCCTGGCTTCAGAGATGCTCGTCCCTGGGTGTATCTGTCACGTTCATTTTCGTCTCGTCCATCTTGTGGGCATTCTAGGATATTCTGCACACATCAGCCGGAGCGAGGGGCTCCCAGCATTTGCCCCCGAGACTTCCTCGTAGACCCCAGGACAGAAGCCCTGTGTGCCAGAGGCCAGAAGGAGACAGCTAGAACCTTCTGGATGTCACCATGACAACGTGGGGTATGGGGCCACCCGATGTCCCACTCCCCCCAAGGAGGAAGGGGGCACCCCAAGCAGGTGCGAGGGGCAAGGGGTGGGACCTCCGCTCCTCGGGCCGGAGCACAGCCGAGGAGGACAAATGCGTGACCTGCAGCCATCAGACTCCTGCGGGCGTCTGAGGCCCTCTCTGGGACCCATGCCTCGTTGCGATGTGTCCCCGGGAGTCGGGAGTCCGTGGAGTGGAGCTCAAGTGACCTTGTTCCAGTGCATGCTGAGGATGCCATCGGTTTGCAGGGAGCCTGCCAGTCGACGAACGGGAAGGGCAAGGTGATACATTTCCATTTTGGTTGCCTTTTGTTGCAAGGGCAGACATTCTGTCCTTTCTGGGGTAGGGAACAAAACTTACCTCACGGAACCGTAGGGTTTGGCAGAGGCCCTTAATCAAGCTGCGTGTGGCTTGGGAAGCTTTCATTTTCCAGGAAATTTGTGAGTCTCGGCCAAGAGGGAAAGTCTGCTCGATTCTTCAGATATCTTTCCTCCCCTCTTCCTCCCACCCCCCGCTCCATTTCCTTCCTTCCTTCCTCCTTCTTTCCCTTCCCTCCTTCCCCTTCCTTTCCCCTCTCCCCTCCCTTTCTCCCCCCTTCTATTAGTGTTTCCCGAGCACCTAACAGGCCTTTACCTAAAACAGGGAATATCGCATTGGAAACAAGGCTCCTGACCCCCCACGCTTGCCTGAGCTTGCGAACAGGTGAGTGTACCCGCTGAGTAGGCTAGTTTCAGGTTAGGATTGAGAGGTGGCTGAGGTCAGGTCGCGGGAACTCAGAGACCTGCCCAATGCAGAAGACTGTGTGCGTGTGTGTGTGTGTGTGTGTGTGCGCGCGCGCGCGCGTGGGGCTGGGGAGGGAGCCCAGGCGCCCAGAGGTGGGTGTAGGGTGGCCATGAGCTGAGAGGCGGAGCATGGAGGTGTGGGCGGTTCTCTTTCTTCTTCCTCCCTTCACCCTTGACAGGGATCTGGGGATGCCTTGAGGGGGGGGAGGAGTGATGGTGAAGACGATGGTGATGGTGCCGATGACGTAATGGAGAAGCAGAAAGGGTGCCCTGTCAGGCCCCCGGTGGGAGGTGGCATTCCTGGCCCCAGGGTCTCCTGGAGGCCTAGCGGTCCCCCAGTCCCCGTCAGCATGGCGTCCGGAGCCGTATTTCACCTGGAGACTCTCTTCCCACCTGAGCCTTCTGGCCAGCCCAGCCCCGGGAGCCAATCTCCATTCTGCCCTCAGTTTACCCCACCTTCCCCCCAAAGCGTGATGTTAAGGGTGGATCTTCAGACCCCGCGAGGGGCAGCAGGGGGGCGATATTCTGGCATAGGGAGAAAGCCCCATCCGCAGTGCCGTTCTGGAAAGGCTGCCCTGTGCGGGGGTTGGCCTTCTCCCTGGGCACAGATGCTGAGCAGTGTCCTGATGAGACGCTAATGAGGAGGAAGCCTGGCCAGGCCCGTCGTGCTGGCTGCAGGGGTCCCTCTCCATCTGTCTGCTCGGAGCTCCCGGGTCTCTCTGGCGAGACAGGGCCTGGCTCCCCACAGGAAGCCGCCAAATGTCCTTAATCGGTGTCTCTGCAGTGGCCTCCCCTCTCCGACAGGCCATCAGCCAGGCCAGGGGCCACCTGTCGCTCCCTCGCTGGAGGGCCCGCCCACTTGTCTGCAAGGCAGGCGGGTCGGGTCTAACAGGCCCCACAGGGCTGAGGCGGGGAGCGTCCTCCTCAGAGCTCCCCTCAGTGTCCCCCCCCCCCCCAGGCATGTGGCTCCCAACGTCACAGATGTGCCCACACATCCGTGGGAGGGGGCCTGGCTCTGTTACTGCCCAGCCATGTGACCTGAGGCAAGGCCCACTTTCTCTGGGCCTCAGCTTCTCCGTCTGTACAAAGAAGGGGTCTGGGTGGGGGGGGTTCTTATCCTTGGAGGGGAATTCAGTCCCATACACTCTCCGTTGCACATGAAACACAAAGCAGTGCTCATCACACCCACAAGGAAATGAGCCCTCTCTTGTGTGTTCCTTGGGGGTTTCTGGGTCTGTTTTCCCCACTTTTCACCCAAAAACAAAGGGGAGCAAAGAGACCCATTCTCTTTCCTCTGCGATCGGTGAGGAGTGGTCTGGGCTCAGGGTGACAGCAAAGAAGGGGTCCTCGGGGGAGCGTCAGGTGCACCTGCAGAAAACCAGCCCCTCCCAGCCTCCCTCTGTAGCCAGGTGGCAACGTGGGTGACGTTCAGGGGAGGCCAGAAACCCGATTTTGATGTGAAATTCCCCAATTGGTAAGTGCTGATGACTGATTTAAAAATATTTAATCCTTGGAGCATCTGGGTGGCTCGGTCGCTTAAGCATCTGGCTCTTGATTTCGACTCAGGTCATGATCTCATGGTTCTTTAGTTCCAGTTCCGTGTGGGTGTGGAGCCTGCTTGGGATTCTCCCTCCCTCTCTCTCTCTCTCTCTCTCTCTGCCTGCCCTTCCCCAACTCCTGCCCGTGCGTGCACTCTCTCTCTCTCTCTCTCAAAATAAAAAAACATTTAAACAAGAATCTTTAATCCTGTGAATGCCAGGAAAGGTACCCATCTGTAAGGTTGAAGGTCACCAGCTGCTGGCCTCTGGCCCATGGGGCCTGCCCAGTGTTGTGTCTGGTGAGTCCTTGGGCCAAGCAGGGTCCCGGTTGCCCAGCAGAGATGCTGGGCGGTCCCCAGGGTGTGCAGTGTCCCTGTCGGCAGCTCCAGACAGGGTGTTTGGAGAAGCCCGGTCTCTTTCAAAGCCCCCGCCGGGTGCCTAGGATAGCAGGAGGCGGTCAGATGCTGACACACAGGTCCCCAGGAGGCTCTGGCTGGCAGAGGTCGGCCAGTAGGCGGGATGCCAGGGCACCGCACGAGGGCGCAGAGGGAGGACAGGTCCGGGCGGAGGGCCTCCCTGGGCCTGAGAACAGTTTTCTTTTAGCTCCAACACCTGCGATAGCTCTGCAAACCCTCACCTTCTGCCCCGGGTCAGGCCTGCATCCCGAGTGCTGCACAGAGCCCAGCACGGCAGACTCAGCCCCAGAAGGGCACAGAGGCACGTGCTGGGAGGAGCGAGGCCAACCCTTTGGGGCCCCTTCTCTGGGAAGGGGGGTACGCTCACCTACAGGTGCCAGTGGAAGGAGGAAGCCAGGTCTCCAGCCTCCGTTCTGGGGCTACGTCCTGCCGATTTACCCATAAGTCATAGGCCTGGGTCCCTCCTCTTTCCCTCCTGCCTACAACCAGCTGCTACAGACTGAATTCCTATGGTGAAGCCTGAATGCCCAGCGTGGCAGGGTTCAGTGGGCTTCTAGGAGGTGGTCAGGTCGTGTGTGTGCGTGTGTGTGTGTGTGTGTGTGTGTAGCTCCTGTGGAGGGATCGGTGCCGTTGTAGGAAGAGCCGCAGGAGATGTCGGGCTTTCTCCACTGCAGGCGCATGGTGAGAAGGCGGCCGTCTGCAGGCCGGGAAGAGAAGCCTCACCCAAAGCCCACCTTGCTGACGCCTCAGTCCTGGACTTCCAGCCTCCAGAACTGTGAGAATACGTTTCTGTTGTTTAAGCCCCGAGTCTGTGGCATTTTTTTTTTTTGTGGCATCTGAGCCGATGGAGAGACCTGAGTCAGTCCTGCTTCATGCCGAACCCCATGTAGCGACTCTGCGCAACCCTTGGGACATACGCGTTTTGAAATTCGGAATCGTCATTATTCTTTTCATTTAGAAAGGTTAAGGTGATGGGGCGCCTGGGTGGCTCCGTGGGTTAAGTGTCTGACGTCAGCTCGGGTCAGGATCTCACATTTCAAGTGCTGACGGCTCAGAGCCTGGAGCCTGCTTCATATTCTGGGTCTCCCTCTCTCTCTGCCCCTCCCCTTGCTTGCGGTCTGTCTCTTTCTGTCTCTCAAAAATAAATGAACATTAAAAAAATTTTTTTTTTTAAGTCACCAGGCTCCTCAATTAAAGAAAGAAAGAAAAAAAGGAAAGAAGGGAAAAGAAAGAAAGAGAAAGAAAGAAAAAGAGAGAAAGAAGAAAGAGAAAAAGAAAGAAAGAAAAAGAAAGAAAAAAAGAAAGACAAAGAGAGAAAGAAGAAAGAGAAAAAGAAAGAAAAAGAAAGAAGAGAAAAGAAGAAAAAAGAAAGAAAAAGAAAGAAAGAAAGAGAAAAAGAAAGAGAAAGAAAAAGAAAGGAAGAAACACGAGAGAAAGAAAGAAAAAGAAAGAAGAAAGAAGAAAGAAAGAAAAAGAAAGAAGAGAGAGAAGGAAAAAGAAAGAGAAAGAAAGAAAGAGAAAAGGAAAGAGAGAGAGAGAAAGAAAGAAGAAAGAAAGAAAAAGAAAGAAGAGAGAAAGAAGAAAGAAAGAAAGAAAAAGAAAGAGAGAGAAAGAAGAAAGAAAGAAAGAAAAAAGAAAGGGTAAAGGGAGTTCTGTTTCTGGCAATGGCACCAGAGCCGATCGCAGACCCATCCTCCTGATATTCGATGGCCACCACCTCTGGAAAAATAAAAAATTAAAACCAACTGTCTGAGGACATAGGGGAGCGGTAGAAGCAGGCAGGAGTTGCAGGGGACAGTCTGTATCAGTTTGCTGTGGTTGCTGTAACACGTCACCAAGACCTTGTGGCTTAAAGCAGCGCAGACTTCCTACCCCACAGTTCCGGAGACCAGAAGTCTAAGCTGATGGGCCGTGCTCCTTCTGGGAGCTCAGGGGATTCGGGTCCCCTGCTTTTTCCAGCTCCTGGAGCCCCCGTTCCCTGGCTCGCAGGCCGTCCTCCATCGGCACGGCTGTCGGTGCGTCTTCTCTCTGACTCCGTTTCCACCGCCTTCTCCCTGCTGCCTCCCTTTTTTTTTTTTTTTTTTTTTTTCCAACGTTTTTTATTTATTTTTGGGACAGAGAGAGACAGAGCATGAACGGGGGAGAGGCAGAGAGAGAGGGAGACACAGAATCTGAAACAGGCTCCAGGCTCCGAGCCATCAGCCCAGAGCCTGACGCGGGGCTCGAACTCACAGACCGCGAGATCGTGACCTGGCTGAAGTCGGACGCTTAACCGACTGCGCCACCCAGGCGCCCCTGCTGCCTCCCTTTTTTAAGGACCCTGGTCCCCATCGGGATCCCCGGACAATCCAGGGTAACCCCGCCCCTCATCTCAAGATCCTGAACTTAGTCGCACTGCAAAGTCCCTTTTACCGTGTAAGGTGACACCCACGGGTTCCAGGGATTGGGGCCTGGATGTCTCTCAGGGGGCTTGCTTGCACACCACAGGCACCAGTGTTTGGAATCGTTGTATGTTTTTGACGGGCCGATCCTTTCATCAGCAGAGAAAGGTCACTGTTTGTCTCCAGCAACAATTTTTTACTTCAACTCAATTTTGTCTGGTGTTAGTATAGCCACTTGAGGTCTCTTTGGGTTAGTGTTTGCGTCATAAATCACTTTACATGCAAATTATTTGCACCTTTGAATCTAAAGTGTGCCTCTTATGGGCAGCACGTAGTTGTACGCTTTTAAAAAGTCTGATCTGGTAGGGGCGCCTGGGTGGCTCGGTCGGTTGCGCGTCCGACTTCGGCTCAGGTCATGATCTCACGGTCCGTGGGTTCAAGCCCCGCGTCGGGCTCTGTGCTGACAGCTCGGAGCCTGGAGCCAGTTTCGGATTCTGTGTCTCCCTCTCTCTGACCCTCCTCCGTTCATGCTCTGTCTCTCTCTGTCTCAACAATAAATAAACGTTAAAAAAAAAAATTAAAAAAAAAAAGTCTGATCTGGTAATCCTTGCTTTCCTGTGGAGTATTTACATTACAAAGGGGGTAGCCGTTGTTGGGGGGGGGGTGCGCATTATCGGGGATGCTCCGTGAATCCCAAGTAGAATAAATACAAAAACAACCCCATCTAAGTGCTTTGTGGCCAAGTTGCCAAAATGCAGAGGTAAAAATTCCAAAAGCACCCAGAAAAAAACGATGTACGATATTGGAACCAATGATAATAATTAAGTGTGACTTATCCCTTCAGATCATGGGAGCCAAATGCCCTTTCCAAACGGAACATGCTTTTATATGCTGAGAGAGAGAGAGAGACAACAGAGAGAAATCCTGTTAATCTAAGTTTTATATTCCATAAAAATATCCTTGAAGACAAAGGGAAGGAAAAGACATTTTCAGATAGACAAAGGCTGAGAGAAATCGTAGTCATTGGACATGAAATACAAAAGAAAGCTTTTCAGGCTGGAGAGGAATAATGCGGATGAAAGTAAACACAGAGAGCACGGGGGATGATGAGTATGCGGTGACCATAAATGCACTTTCTGGCTTCTCCCCGGGGAGAAAGATCTTTGGAAAGATCTTCGCAAGGAAATCCCAGCCCAAACCATTTTTTGAGGGTGACCAGTGCCTTCCTTTCCATGACATTTCCCCTCGAGCACCAACACGTTTTCTGGAGATACCCAAGAAACATATCCCAGGTTTCTGTAGCAGAAGAAGATGGTGGAAGTCTTCTCAGACATTGAACGATCGTTGGCCAGAAGCGCGCTGCTGATCTGGGCCCGAAGAAGGGTTACCGAATGGCAGTGGATGAAGGTTCCGACGGGGGACAGTCTGTCTATCGTGTTCATCTCCATGTTCTTGGAGGTTGGCAGATGAATTGCCCTTCTGGTCAAGCATGCTTTGGGGATACTTTTCCCTTATCAAGGCAATGACCAATATTTCCAAGTTCCAATATGCTAAACATTATACTTATTTTTGCCTGTGTATGGAGAGACTGAGGGAATAATTTTAAAAGCCCATACATAATAAAAGATGATGTTGCATGGCTAAAAATAAATAAATAAATGCACATTTTCTTCTTAATTTATGTAAAATCCTACTGGCCATGGGGTGCCTGAGTGGCTCAGTCGGTTGAGTGTCCGACTTCGGCTCAGGTCATGATCTCGAGGTCCGTGGGTTCGAGCCCCGCGTCGGGCTCTGTGCTGACAGCTCAGAGCCTGGAGCCCGCTTAGGACTCTGTGTCTCCCTCTCCCTCTGCCCCTCCCCACTCACACTCTGTATCTCTCCCTCTCTCTCACTCTCTCTCAAAAATAAATAAACATTAAAAAAAATTACAAAGAAAATGAGGAAATATTTGGAACCAAATGATAAGGGATGGAGACTCTCAGGAGGCACACAGAGAGAGCAGTGCCTGAAGGGAAACCGTGGCTTTTTAAACGCCCATTCCCAGAAGCAGGAAAGATTAAAAAAAAAAATTCTAAGCTCCTTAACTCGAGAAGCTAGAAGAACCAGAGCAAATTAAAACCCACAGAGTAGAAGGAAAGACAAAATGAGGATAAGCAGGAGTCCATCGAAGAGACCGCAGACGAACAACAGGGAAAATCAGCAAATGAAAAGATGAACGATGTTGATAAAACCCTAACCAAGAAGGGTCAAGAGGAGACAGAAAGTACCGGCAGGAGGCACAGAAGAGACAACACAGACCTATGACATGCAGTCGTATCCAACGCTAGGCTAAATTGCTGTTTGGTGAAATGGAAGCATTGCTTGAAGGATAAGACTTTCCAAAACTGTGGAAAGAGAGAAAAGGAAACTGAATGCCCCTCTATTTGTTAAAGAAACAGAAATTGTGTTTTAATTTTTTTTTTTTTTAGTGTTTATTTATTGTAGAGAGACAAAGAACTAGCATGGAAGGGGCAGAGAGAGGGGGAGGCACAGAATCCGAAGCAGGTTCCAGGCTCCGAGCCGTCAGCCCAGAGCCCGATGTGGGGCTTGAACTCTCAAACCATGGGATCATGACCTGAGCCGAAGTCGGATGCTTAACCGACTGAGCCACCCAGCCACCCTGGGAAATTGTGTTTTAAACTCCATTCACAAGGGGCACCTGGGTGGCTCAGTCGATTAAGCGCCTGACTTCGGTTCAGGTCATGATCTCACGGCTTGTGAGTTCAAGCCCCTTGTCGGGCTCTGTGCTGATGCCTCGGAGCCTGGAGCCTGCTTTGGATTCTGTGTCTCCGTCTCTCTACCCCTTCCCCGCTCATGCTCTGTCTCTTTCTCTGTCTCTCAAAGATGAATAAACGTTAAAAAAAAAAGAAACCATCCACAAAAACTCTAGCCCCGGATGTCTCCCCAGAGGAACAGGTACTGGCCTCACCCACATTCTTACAGAGATGGGAGCAAGAACAGCTCTCTCTGATGCCCCGAACTGACAAGGACACTATCAAGAAACCGAGCGAGAGAGCACCTCTCATGAACATAGATGCAAATACCCCTATCAAAGTATTGGCAGATCACGTCCGTTCATGCGTAAGAAGGACAAGACGCTATGGCCAAGTGGGGTTTATCCAAGGAGTGCAAGGTCAGCACTGGAAACTGAGTCAGCGTAATTCACCACATCAGTACACGGAAGGAGAGAAACCATACGATTGTCTTAAGAGATGAAGAAAGCATGTGATAAAATTCAATAGCCCTGCACGATTTATAAAAACCCAAATCGTGGGTTTGGAAAACCCTCAGAAAACTAGGAATGGATGGGAATTATATCAGTATGACAAAGGCCATAAACAAAAGTCCTACAGACGACGTCGTGTTTCACGGTAAAATATTGAACACCTTCCCCGTGAGTCCGGGGTAGGCGAGGGGGCCCACATCTACCATTTCTGTTCACCGTTGTGTGGGACGGCTTAGCCAAACCAGAGAGGAAGTAGGGAGACTATCTCGATTTGCAAATGGTGTGACCCTGTTCTTAGGAAACCCTAAGGTGTCTTCAAAGAGACAACTAGAACGAATTCGTACATTTAGTAATTTGGTAGGATAGCCGTTCGATCGTGTAAAAAATCAAGATCGGTATAAGAAACCAATAAACTGTCGACAAACAGTTGGAAAATGAAACCCAAGGCTTACTTCAGATAGCGTTACAAAACCCCAGGTGCCTAGGCATAGATTTTACCAAACATGTACAGGCGACCCACTACGAAGGACAGCTGGCAGAAACCAAATCCCGAAATAAATGGTGTGTGTGTGGGGGGGGGGGGCATGCATGAGAAGTGGAAAACTCCATGAATTTTAGAGAATAATTGAACAGATTTAATGCAATCTCAATAAATTTCCCGGTAGACTTTTGAAGACATTGTCAGGCTGATTCTAGAATTTATGCAGAAATGCGAGTCTCAAGGAAGAAACACAACGTGGTAGGGCTTGTACCACTGATGTCATGACTTCCCGTGACGCCACAGTAATTGGGACAGGGCGGCGTTGGCACAAGACTAGCCAAGCAGAGCAGCGAAACACGGGGTCCGCCATATGCCATTGGTTGAGTTACAATCAAGGAGCCAACGTGATTCAACGAGAAAAGGGAAACCTTGCCAACAGCTCTTGCTAGAACGATTGGATATCTGGGAAAGCGAAACCAAACCACTGAGATTTGACCACTGTTTCAGACCAGCCACATTTACTTCCAGATGAACTGTAGGAAAGGCAGACTTGGGAGGAAGGCCACATGTGTACCTCGTGCCCACTTTCCCGGGGGGTCCTCTGTCCCTTGTCTGGTATACACCTGCTCCATTTCCTGGGGGCCCAGCTGCCAGAAGCCTCCCATGGGGGTCTCCTTCTTTCTCTTTTTCTTCGCAGGTGCCATGTTTCAGACCTCCTACTTCCCCCCACCAAGGGCAGCCCCTTCCTCCTCCCCCCTCGCTGCCCGTGTGATACCTCCTTCTCCTGGAGGCCTCCCTTGCTTTCCAAGTGAGGATATGTGACCCTCCTCCATGCTTCCCTAACACTAGGGCAACCAGGTGATTGGTCATCCACACGGGGACACTTGGGAGTAGAAAGGAACACGCTTATGATACCAGGGCAATGGCCGTAAGTTGGGGCTAAGGGGTGCCTCCCTAAACCCTCTGCACACTTCTCTGCACACCTTCACCTGCTGTCTTTGTACCGTATTTATGTCCGTCCTTTCTTCAGGCCCCAAACCTCTTGGGAGACACGGGCCACACCAAAGTGCATCCATATCTTGGGTTTCTGTCCAGTGCTTAGTGATGAAGTTTTGGGTGATGGGGTTTTGGGGTGATGGTGGGGTTCAGAGCCGACGGCCAAGAAAAAATTCTTGAAGACGTCTTTGGTGCGAAAAGGTGATTTTATTAAAGCATGGGACAGGACTCGTGGGCAGGGAGAGCTGCCCCAGGACCCGGAGGAGAAACTGGGAAGATTCCAGTGAGATTTTCATATGCTAAAGAAGGCTCCCAGGATCCTGGAGGCCTAGCTATTGTCAGGCTAAGGTTGTTTTTCCCTCTAGCAAAGCATTAACATTAAGACAGTAGGGCGCCAGTGACAGTCACGACAAAATTTATTGCAATGAGAGGCAAGGCCAACCGTTCGGGACCGACACTCTTGACCAGAGTGTCGGTCTCGAACAGCCGGGGTACAGAGTTTTTATAGCCAACCACCTCGTCCTTATCATCACCTGGGAGCAGAACAGAGAAACAGTTCCCAGAGGGGGGTGGAAACAGTTCAGACACGCCCTTGCCCCAATCCAATCAAACACTAATCCAGTTGATTTTCCTTAAACTTGTGTTCCTTTGATTGATGGCACAAGGCTGTTATCTCTTAATCTACAGTGTTAAAACAAAGCTGTTATTTCTTAAGGCTACAGGTTAGCCCTACACTACAATTTAACCCTTACAGTGGGGTGCCGAGGTCAGGGCTGGCTGGGGACATCCGGAGCTCTGCTGCATATGGGAGGCAATGTGGTTGGCCTTGCAGGTCAGGGGGTCGCCTCTCCCCCCGACGAGCCACCTTGCCCTCCTTGCTTCTCCGCCCCCTACGCAGACTGCGGCTCTGGGCGACTTGCTGGAGGTCACCCAGCTAGAGGGGTGACAGCCGCTCGCCGGCTTGTCTGGGCTCAGGCTGGCATCCCCACTGCAGAAGGGTCCCCGGCCAGAGGACCCCGCGATCCCCAGCTCTCTAGACGGGGCTATTTATCACGTGCTCTAGACACTGCTGCCTCCTGTCCCCTCCTGTCCCCGCCACAGGCACACAGATGACGGGCCCCACAGGGGGCCCCACCTGCAGCTATTTCCAGGGGCTGATCTGGGGGCACCCCACCTCTGAAAAGGCCTGCCTCTCGAATCTCCTTTTCAGGCCTTCAAGGAGGCCACACCCCTCTCTGGGGACTGGCAGGAAAGGTCACCAGAATGGACAGTCCCTCCCCAGCCCTCCGCATCCCACCCCAAAGCAGCCTCCCCCACGGAACCCCAAAGCAGCCTCCCCCACGGAACGGAATGGGGCTCTGGATGCTTCGCCTCCTCCCTCCCCGAGCTGCAGCACCAGCCCTTAGACTTGAGGAGCACAAAGGCGAAAGAAATGTAGATAAAGTTAAAATTCAGTCCCCTACAACTTGCAGCCCTCCGACGCCGCGTACTTGAGAGGCAGGGACCTTCCCCTAGGAAGTCACCGCTGCCTCGAGGTTATGCTTTCCTAGGGGCCAAAAGCTTGAGAAAAGCCGGACCTCCAGGATCTTGTCTTTTTTCACATGTGAAAATCCTTTTGGAAACTGCCTTGATCTCTGCCCCTCCCGACCTAAAAGTATAGAATCAATCACTCCTCACCACCCCAGTGCAGCTCTTTCTGCCCGAGGGTCCCTTCCCCGCCCTTTAATAAAACCCCCTGAAAATGTCTCCAGAATTCTTTCTTGACCGTCCGAACTTGGCGCCCTCTGCTGGAATCAAGGGGGGCCTGGAGCCCTGGCTTCCTGGGGAGGCACAGAAAACCCGCAAAGGCCAGTGTCTCCGGGGTGCGGGTGGCGACCGGTGACTTTCTCATCTCTCCACTTCCTTTTTTTCTTTTTTAATTTTTAAATGTTTATTTTTGAGAGAGAGAGAGAGACAGAGTGCGAGCAGAGGAGAGACAGAGAGACGGAGACACAGAATCTGAAGCAGCTGTCAGCACAGAGCCCGACGCCGGGCTCGAACTCGGGACAGGCGAGATCACGACCTGAGCTGAAGTCTGACGCTTGACCGACTGGGCCACCCAGGCGCCTCTCGTCTTTCCACTCCTCGATGTTCGCCCAGGTTCCCATAGGGAGTGATGAGGGAGCCTAAGGCGGGCTGAGGGGAAAATACAAGCTAGCACTCCCTCCCCCCACCAGGTGACATTCCTCGGGCAGTCCCGGCGGCCCAAGGACAAAGGAAAGGAAAGAGATGGCTGGCTGATAGAGATCACAGTCCTGCAAGGCAGAGTTTCCATCAGTTCACAAATATCTCAGTACATTACAAGAAAGAGGCAATCTCGCCAATAGTCGGATCCCCGGTAACCCAGACTCAGGTTCCTGGAGCCCCAGCATCGCCCTCCCCTCCGTAGTGATGTGGGAACAAAGGCAGGAAGGAAGTTTCCTTATGACCTGCAGCCCATTGACACACTTGAGGCAAACCCAGAGTCTGACATTTCTGGAACCCTCCACGGTCCTACTGTTAATGCCTTCCTAGAGGGAAAAGAGCCTTCGCTGGACAACAGCCAGGCCTCGTGCATTTTAGGAGCTGTCTTTAGCGCCTCCGAGTCCCTCTGGAGGCCTCTCTTTTGACTTTACCTCCCCAACTTTGTTGTGTCTAAGGAGCCTCACACCCCGGTGCAGTCCTGCCCGCGGGCCCTGTCCCCGCACGCGTTAATAAAATCGCCTTTCCGCACCGAAGACATCTTCAAGAATTCTTTCTTGGCCGTCGGCTCCAGACCCCCGCATCACCACCCCGAAACCGAGCAACACAGAAATCTTCTGGTGAAAAAATTGCACTCCTTTCTAAGACAAATCTCCCGCAGTTGTAAAATGCTTTGTTGCCACAGGCGCAGAATTAGCATGTATGGAACGACCTCCTTTCGGTCGCGGTTGAAGTTTCTGTGGGTCTCCAGGAACACAGCTAAAGCGTTCGCACCCAACATGCCTCCCCTGGGTCCAAACACTTGGTGATTTATCTTTGCAGTATTTTCTGCAGGGCTTGAACGTTTTGACAATGACCACGGACTATCTTTTTTCTTTCTTTTTTTTTTTTAAATTGTTCAGAAAACACTTAAAGCGATTTGCACTTTGAAAGCTACAAAGCCTGGCTTCAGTTCCCTCCCTCCCCACCCCTCCCTGTCTCTCCCTTGTCCTTCCCCCTTCCCTGCCCTCCCTCTTCCTCCCCCCTTCCTTCCCCTCTCTCCCCTCTCGCGGTCTCTCCCTCGTCTCTCCTCCTTGTCCTTCCCTGTCTCTCCGGGTCTGTCCCTGTCCCTCCCATTTTTTCAGGAGGAAAGCCCCAGGGCAAACCGGGCAGGGAAGGGTCTGCAGGGGGCGGGCAGGGCTGGGGCGACGGGTGGGGGATGAGCCAGAAAACCGGGGAGGATGGGGGCTGGGGGCCAGAACACCCTCCAGGCAGCCGGCGGTGGGGCCGGGAGGGCAGGGGGCCGAGCCGCGGCCACCCTCCCGCGTGGAGCCCGTTCAGTGCGCGCTCGTTGAGGGCGCAGCGCCATCTGGCGGCCGATGGGGAACCGCCCGGAGGACGGGACGGGGCGGGACGGGGCGGTCGTCGGCGGGTGGGGGGCTGGGGTGAGGCCGGGTTCCACGACCTTCCCGCGGAGGAAGAAGCGACAGCACCGTCGTAGTGGCGGACAGCGCGGCACAGCCAGCGCCTGGGCTCCTGTCCCTCCAGCCCCCCTCCCGGGCCGTGCGGGGTGGGGGGCGCCCGTCCTCAGCGCTGCTGCAGGTGTGCGGTGGGGGCCCGAGCTGGAGGGGGGTCTGCGGCTCCTTGTCCCTCCCTCCCGCCCCACCCCCCCGGGGCTCTACAGGCCGCGCTGGGCAACAGGGGTCAGGACCATGGCCCTCACTCTGTCCTCAGCCCTTGGGTCCCCGACCGGGGAGCTGGGGTGTGGGGGGGTGGTCACCCGGGAAGGGTCTGGCCGGGGCTGGGGCGGCCCCTATATTGAGGCCCTATATTGAGGCAGAGACTGGCCCCTGGCCCCCCGCGCGGGCTCCTCCCTCAGGGACCTCTGCAGAACCACGCACAGCGGCTGGCGTTTGCCCGGCTGCTGGCCTGCGGTGAAGCAGATGAAGGGCTTGGTGTCGCGGGAGGGTGGCCAGCGGGCCGAACAGGGGCCGCAGGAGGTTGAGGAGGGGCCACAGGCTCCAGAAGACCAGCGGGAGGCCGCAAAAGAGGAGCCCGGAGCCCGGAGCGAAGCCCCACAGCTTGGGCTGCGGGTGCTGGGAGCAGCAGTTCACCCAGAGGAAGGGCGCCAGGCTCCCCCGAGCAGGCCGCGCAGGCCGGGGACAGCAGCCACGCGACGCTGGCCGCGTGGTACCGCGCGCAAGTCAGGGGTCTGGTGCGGGCCGCAGCGGGCCGCAGGCGTTGGCAGGCCTCAGCATGGCCGGCGGGCTCAGGGCCCAGACGAGGCCGCAGACGATGCCCGAGGTGTGTCTGGGCCGGCAGCCGGGGCAGCAGGTGGGGAAGACGTGGGACAGGCAGCTGCCCTCGGTGCCGAGGCCGCCAGCAGCCCCGGCCCCACGGAGAAGCCCGCGAAGGACAGGTTGTCCCGGGAGCCCAGGGCGTCCTGGACGGTGGAGAAGCCCAGCTGGCAGCAGAGGAACAGGCTGTCCGCGGCGGCCGGGCGGAGGACGTAGACGGAGAGGGGGCCCTTTCTGACGCGGAAGCCGAGGTGCCAGAGGACAAGCCCGCCCCCCACCAGCCCTCCGAGGCCAACGGCCAGAGTGAGGTCGAGAAGCGCGCTGTTGGAGGTTCTCCAGAGCCCGAACATCAGGCCCTGGAAGGAGGCACAGACATTGGTGCTGGCATCGCCCCGAGGGAGGCCAGGGCACCGCCCCAGGAGGCAGGGGTCATCCCGGGAGGACAGGCCCAGCCCGGGGGCCACCCCCCTGGCCCCCGGGGGATGCGCAGCCCTTCTGGCCTCAGCGGGAGACTCGGTAGTGAGATGTGCCAGGCACGGGGCACGGAGGTGATGGTGGCTGCTGGGGGCGGGGGGCTGCCCTCCTCCCAGCTAGATGGCTCGGCTGAATGCGCGAAAGACGTGCGGGGCTCTTCGTGGTGGCAGAGGTCAGCAATGGGCGGGGCAGGTCTCTGCAGGCACGGGGATACCCGTGTGGCCCACACATGGCGGGGCCGTCCTCCCTCCGTCAGGCACCCTGCGCCGGGCTTCCCACTGGGGGGGACCACACTCCTGCTAATTCTGAGGGGTGTTGTCCATCGGTGGCCCCAGGGACGCTGTCCTGCCTGCACCGGCTGAGGGGGAGGGGGAGGAAGACGCTGTTGTGGGGACAGCTGGGCGGGCACGGGAGGGCAGGGGTCGAGCCCTGGGGCTCCTGCTGCAGGGTAGGTGGGGCCGAGTGCTGCTCTGAACCCTCAAAGCCGGGGTGGGGGCCTTGGTGACGGGCCCTGTGTGGAGGCTGTTGGCCTTGAAAGAAGGAGCTAACACCCCCGTGCCTCAGTTGCCCCCCTTCTTGGACTGACTGTTCACACACCTCTCAGGGCCTGGCTTGGGGCTGGATCCCATGATGGGCAGGTGTTGCCGTGGGTGGTCCGCAGAGGTCGGTCGGTCCCCCTTTCCCAAGGACCGCCCCCCCTTCTCATCTACCCGCCAACCACAGTCCCTGGGGCCCTAGTCATCAGCAGATTCTCAGGGGCTAAAGTGCTTTTCCAAGTTTCGTCCTGCAGAGCCCCACAGCCTGGAACGTTCCTGACCAGGAATTTCCTTCTCCACGGCCTGTGGTCTATAATTGCTGGAGACTCCCAGAGCTCCTGGCTCCGTGTCAGAAATTATGTCGCAAAGATGCCGTGCGTCCTAGTGTTTCTCGAAGGGCTTCAAGCTCATCTCCGTGACACAGGTGACCTGCCAGGGAGCCAGTGTCCTACAGCCTGAGAGCCCCAGCTGGGCCACTGGCTCCCCAGCCCCCAGCATTTCTGCCCTTGGAAGAGAGGCACAGGGAAAGGAGGGGCCACGTGACCCCGGAGGCAGAGGCTGGAGGGTCACGGCCACAAGCCCAGGGATGCCTGGAGCCCCAGAAGCTGGAGGAGGCAGGAAGGACCCTCCCTGGAGCCTCAGAGGGAGCGCGGCCCCTCGACACCCTGATTCAGTCAGACCTGTGGCCTCCGGACCGTGAGACCAGAGTCCTTTGTGAGTGGCCGTCTGTGGTCCTCTGTTGTGGCTGCCCCGGGACAGGGACAGGATGCTGCTGTGCGACACGTGCTGCCCACGGGGCATCTCACGTTCTCCCACGGTCCGCCTACCCCGCCGATGGCCACCCTGAGGCCCGGGAATCGCGGATAGCTCGGCGGAGGGGTGTGGACCTCCCGGGGCGGCGGGGCGGTGGGGAGCTGGGCCGTTCGGTGTCTGTGCGCACAGGGTGCTCGGTTCTGGAGGCCTTCGGGTTCTCAACCCGCGGAGTCCGGCCGAAACCAGAAACAACGAGTGCTGTTTGTTTAGACGCATCTTTCCTGAGCGTCTCTTGCTGTTGTCCAACCCCTGAGTGTGCCACTCCAGAGGCTCCGCGGGGTGAGTGGGGGGCAGGACACCATCTGTGACGTCTGCAGGGGACAGGTTCACACGGCGCCAGCCCAGCCCAGCTCGGAGGCCACAGGCAGGCCGGCGAGCCTCGCTGTCCCTCCGTTTCCAAGCCTGTAGGCGCGGGCGAGACCTTAGCCACATGATGGGGACACGAGGTTGCCCAGGCCCCCCAGGGGCAGATGGCGAGATGGGGACGGAGCGGGGTGACGGGGGCATCCCAGCACCGCACCCACCGGCGGGTCTGTGGAAGGGCTCGGTAGTGAGGGTGCGTGCTAACGTGGGCCTGATTCTCCAGAATGGTGAGGCCCACACAACAGGGGACGACTGTCAGAGGAGGAGCTGGCCGCTGGGAGCACAGCCAGAAGCACCTGGCTGGTCAGGAGGCAGAGGGAGGGGGATGTGGGGGCAAGAGTCTTTACCTTGGCGTTAGCTGGACCAGTCAAGGCAGGGCAGACCGGCAGCTGGAATAACTCAGGGGCTCCGGGGCACAGGGGCTGTCCCTGCGGTCTGACACAGGGCAGGAGACGGTGGCCCTGGAGTGTGAGAGCCCAGTCTGGCGGTGGGGGGGGGGAGGGGTGGGCTCTGCATGGGCTGGTTTGCACTTGTCAGTATCTCTCAGCATGGGCTAAGCCGGGGCGGTGGGGGGTGGGGGGGAAGGGGACAGTCCCTGCAGGTCAGCAAGGCCCCGGAAGCCAGAGCTTCAGAAACGCGTAAAACACAGGGAGATGCAGAGGAGGAATAGTGGACCCGGGTCCGGCTCAGGCTCCCGGGGCGGGAGGGGGCAGCCCACTGGGCTGGGAACCCCCCAGGCCCGGAAACCAGACCCCTGGGCCAGCCCTCGGCTGTGCTGGCTGCAGTGTGGACCCTGGTGTGCGCTCTCTGTCTCCCGAAACCGCAGCTGTCGTCGATTGCCGTGTGGTTTATGCGCTGTCCTGTGTGTCACGCGTTTGATCTGTGCCCAACACGAGGACCGGAAGGGGCGGCTTTTCTGCTTTTACTGTAGCTCTAATGGCTGTAGGAAAAGTCGGAAAGAATTAGGCTTTTTTTCTAGAAATATCCCTTCACTACAAGAACCTGGCCCAGCCTGCCGTCTTGAGCCCACGGAGCGGGTGGGGGGCAGGACGGCTGCACAGAGGCCCCCGCGGCCCACGGAGCCCCGAGAACAAGCCCAGGCTGGCGTCCGTCCAGCAGCCCTCCCCACGGGCCCCCACACCCTTCCTGGGAACCACTGGCTGCCAGCCCAGGGATGTGCCTGTTCGTGGGAGCACCGCCCCGTCCAGAACAGCTCCAGAGGCTCCTGGGGCCCGGCCTCCTCGGGCCCTGAGCTGTCGCCCCTCCCGGCCTGTGTCAGGACACTGGGTGTGGTCTGGCTTTGCCTGAGGTTGGAGGAGATGGGGCCACGTGAGGTCAGAGCGGGAGCAGGCGGGCAGGGAGGTGACAAGGCTGCCCTCGCCTGGGGGAGCCTGGAAGCCCAGCCCCCTGCTTGGCCAGCAGCTCCGGCTGGAGGGGCAGCCCATCCCTTACCCAGAGCCTTCTGGAGTTAAAGGCCAAAGTCAACGTGGACCCAGAGGTCAGTGCCCCAGGGCAGGGGGAGGTGTCAGAGTTAGCTGGGCCAGGAGGACTAGGAATTCAGCCCGCAGGCTGGGGAGGGGTGCAGGGAGGGAGGGCGAGGTCCCACCCCTTCCAGAGAGGCGCCTGAGCCCGTCCCACTGTGTTTGATGCAGAGAGCTGGGTGGGACTGACCTGACCCTGGGGGGGGGGGGTCCCACAGGGGGGCCAGGGGGCCCTGCACACTGCTTTCCTGCTTTTCTTTTTTCTGGTACTTTCCTTCGTTATTTTGTGATTGTTTTGTTATTTCCTTTGTTGTCCTTTGTTGTTCTTTTTTCTCTTTCCATGGAGAATTGTAATTCTTTCGTTCATAGTTTTACTGATACGAATATGAAAAGTACAGATTTTCCTGTTTACACGGCTTTAAATGCGTTTCATAGATTCTCACACAAAGTGTTTTCGTTATCATCATGCTTTGGGCACTTGGAATTTTGGCTTTGGTTTTCCTTTTCGTTCAAGAGTTGTTTGTTCAAAAATGTTCCTGAGAAGGACCCTTCCCTGTTTTTATTTTGTTCTTAATTTCTCGCCGTATCGCCTGGTGATCATGGTTCAAGCCATTTCGCTGCGATTTTATGGGACAGCAGGCACGTTCACAGGTTCTGGAAGGGGAACGAACATCTTCTCGTGGGGCCCCCATCGCTCATGGGCAGGAGTACAGTTTGCCCTGTTAACAACGGTTCCGAAACTGTGGAATCAATGGGGGGAGTTCACCCGCCTGGGAAGCATGTCATCCACAGGCCGCTCTCTGGGACACCTCCCGCCCTCGGTCGCACCCACAGGGTGAGGCCGCTCCCTCTGTTGGCCGCCAGAGGCCAGCTCTCGGGGCACACCTGCCAGGGTCGGCCGTGTGCCCTCCACAATGTCTCTCTAGAACCAGCTGGGAAATGTGTCACCATGTGTCCCTATGTCACAAAGCATCCCAAACCTTAGACCCCACCCTCTCTTCTGGTCTGCGAGTTGGCCGGGCCAGCTGGACGGCCCCCAATCTTGCGATGGCAGACAGATGGTCCGCTGGGTTGGAGCCTGAAGGCTCCCGGGGCTGCGTGTCCAGGATGGTTTGCTCTCATGCTGGTGCGGAAGGTCTGGGAGCCCGGCCGGGGCCGTTGGCGGGAGCTCCTACCCGCAGCGCCTGCGGCAGGGCCCCTCCCAGCCGAGTGACAAGTGACGGCTCCGGTAACTGGCGATGGTTCGAGAGACCCAGGGGAAGCCGCGACGCTTCTCGTGACTTCATCCTGGATGTCCCGAATGCCACTCCATTGGGTTACGTTGGTCGGAAGGCCAGCCCAGAGTTGAGTGGGGGGATTAGACCCCAGACTTCCCGGCACAAATGGTCCCCCAGGGCCACTAAGCACCAGGTGGGGACAATGGCTCCCTTATGCCCCATCACCGTGTCTTTACTGTGCTAGGGTCACTGGAGATTCACCCCCAGGACAGTGAGGGACACTGTCCTAAGTGGTTTGTAATGATGAATGCATGGTCTTAATCACTCCGTGAGCTAGGAATTTCTGTGACCCCACGTGGCAGATGGGTAAAGGGAGGCCCCAGAAAGTCAATTAGCCTGTCAAAGGTCAGGGGCAGGATCAGGAATGAAAAACTCTTTGTCCACTGAGCGAATGCTCTCCTCAGCATACCATCCGGGAATTGTGTGTGACCGCTGGTGTAGACTCCTCCGGCCATCCTTGGGGTATTTTCTCTTTCTCGAACTGCCTTCCTTTCTGCTAATTTCAAGTTTCAACTCTGCCCGCCTTGCAGCTCTCCACTCGACAGAGGACTCACACCGTCCAGGTGCCGGAGGTGGGGAGCTGCAGGCACACGCACAGATGCCCGGGTACGCAGACAGGTGCACACGCACAAGCGCCCACGTAGGCATAGGTGCACACACAAGGTACACACACAGGTGCACGCTTACAAGTGCACACACACGCACAGGTGCACACGCTCGCGCAGGCACGTGGAGCTCCAGGCCCCCTCGGGTTTGGGCGGAGGGCCGAACGGCACAAACACGGGGTGAAGTTCGAGAGGCTGGGGAAAGGGCCACGGGACAGCAGTCGGCCGTCCGGTTCTCAATCCCCTGCGCCAGTGGTGTTCAGCTGGCCTGACCGACCACGCACGTGTAAGGCTCCTCGTCAGGGTCTACGGATGGTCGCTGTGGCCCCACACCCAGCATGTCAAGCTCGCAAGCCGCCATTCGGTGAGTCGTCTCTGGAGATGCGCCAATTGAAACCAACGGAAAATAGTATGTTTTCCTGCCGGTTGGGGTTGGAATGGTTGACACCGGCCTTCTGTGACCTTCTTAGGGGACTTGGGCTATTTGGGTTAGTTAGTTACGCCAGTCTGTTCTCACAGGAACGAGTTTTAGCTTTGAGGAACTGTCGGTCTGGGCCTGTCTCAACATTTGTGGGCAATTTGGATGTATTCAATTTAAAAAAAAATTTTAACTAATTTTTTTTTTTTGAGAGAAAGAGAGAGAGAGAGAGAGAGAGCAAGCCGGGGAGGGGCAGAGAGAGAGGGAGAGAGAATCCCAAGCAGGCTCCAGGCTGTGCAGAGCCCGACCACAGGGCTCTATCTCATGAGCTGTGAGATGTGACCCAGGTTGAAACCAGGAGTTGGACATTTAACTGATCGAGCCCCCCGGACGCCCCTGGATGTTTTCAACATTGGCAAGAGGAGAGAGACACATGAAAAGAGAGTGGAAAGAACACAGGGCAGCCCGGGTATTGTGCGAAATCTGATCTTGAGAACCAGGTGACTCTTCTCTTGGAGCTGGGCGTCACCGAAAGAACACAGAGCGATTTTCAGGAAATACCACCCAACGCCGGGCCTGCCTCTTCCAGGGGGGCCCGCGTAATGACAAAGAGACGGTGGCCGAGGCGTTACAGATGGAGGGGTGCTGAGGGGCCGTGACAACAAAAGATAAGACCTGCGAAGGGGACATTTGGGGACAATCGGAGAAATGCCGCCTGGGTCAGAACCCCGCATCTGGGTCAGATTCCCTGAGTGTGGCAGTCCCGTGGCCATGGCTGGGGGACAGACTTGGGGGGGCACATGCTGCAGTGTTTAGATCTCTGTCAGGTGTCGGGGCGCCTGGGGGGCTCAGTCGGTTGAGCATCTGACTTCAGCTCAGGTCACGATCTCAGGGTCTGTGGGTTCGAGCCCCGCGTCGGGCTCTGTGCTGACAGCTCGGAGCCTGGATCCTGCTTCGGATTCTGTGTCTCCCTCTCTCTCTGCCCCTCCCCCACTCACACTCTGTCTCTCTCTCAAAAAAAAATAAACATTTAAAAAAGTCTTTCTTGGGGCACCTGGGTGGCTCAGTCGGTTGAGCGTCCGACTTCAGCTCAGGTCATGATCTCGCAGTCCGTGGGTTCGAGCCCCACGTCGGGCTCTGTGCTGACGGCTCGGAGCCCGGATCCTGCTTCGGATTCTGTGTCTCCCTCTCTCTCTCTTTGTCCCCCCCACCCCCACTAGTGCTCTGTCTTTCTCTGTCTCAAAATAAATAAAAAACATTAAAAGAATAAAATAATAGATTTGTCAGGTGTCGAGACGTGGGCAACTTACTCTCAAAGCATTGAGAGAGAGAGAGAGAGAGAGAGAGAGAGACAGAGAGCGAGGGCAAAACGTTAACAGTAAGTGAATCTACAAAACGATGTTCAGGTGCTTTTTTATACTCGTCTTGTAATTCTTCTGCGGGTTTGGAAATTGTCAACACGAGTGGTTGGGGAGCAGTCAGCCCGGTGCCCCCTAATTTACAGGATTTGGCCACTGGCTGGCCGTAAAGCCGGGAAAAACCCATCCTGCCTTAAGAAGCAAATGTCGTTTTGTTGCCCCTCAGAGATAAATGCGGAAGAACGAGCGTCCGTAGCCCAGGGCACTGGGTCTGGGCCCCGAGAGGCCCGGGATCCCAGGTAACTGGCTCCTCAGAGGTGGGGCCAAAGCCCAGACACTGACACCCTCACTGCCTTGCCAGCAACATCGGGAGCCCCCGCAGCTTCCGAAAGCATGGCCCGGGCCGCTGCCTTGGGGAAAGGCTACGGTGAGTCGGGATGGACCGCAGCCGGCCTAGAACATCAAATCACGTTTCGTGTGGCTGGCGGGAACTTGGTCCCAGCTCCGGTGTCCCCAGTGGGCAGGCTGGTCGTGATGCAGGGCCCCAAGACAGGAGGAGCGGGTTTGGGCCGCGTCCTTGACCCCTTCATCGAGGACTGGAGGCCCTTTCTCTGGCCCCGCGCTGGCAGAAGATATCCCCAACTTCGAGCATCCCTCCTGCCTGGCACGGGCCGGCCACGGTGTCAGTTCTGCCACCTGACCAGAGTCACCGTTTCTCCTCGACGCTTCGTGTGTGTAAGCGGCCCTCCGCAGGCCCGGGGAGCACGGTGTCCCCCGGTCCGTTCACTGGCCTGGGAAGGCCTGGGCTCTGCCCTTCTCCAGAGAACAATCTCGGAGACTCTCTCTTGCCTGTCAGCTGCTGTGATCCCCACTCGCTTGGGACTGTTTTCTCTTCTGCCCACGCCTTCACGTCTGTCCTAGCGTGGCCTCGTGGCCCCTGGATGCGACTCCACCTGGAGAGGAGCAGGAGGCTGGCGACTTCCCCTTTTGTGGTGGCTGCATCACAAGATGGGGGCTCTCGGCCTGATCGGATCTGACCGACAGCAAGAGGAAAGTCTTTCCCGGAAAGTCTGGTTCCTTTGCTCCATTCTCTTGGCGGATTAAGGGACAGACTCGAGGTGCGGTGCTCGGTTTTGGTCTCATTCTACTCCTCGCCCACCGGAGGGAACCGAAGGCAGCGTGTCAGTTCGATTCCACAGGGGCCTCTTCTGAGGCTTCCACGCGGCGAGGAAGGAAGAGCCACGTGGAGGCGTGCTGGCCGACTGTCCCCGCCGAGCCGAGCCCAGCCACGGCGCCAGCCAGGGAGCGGAGAAGCTTCCGGGTGACGCAGCCTCGAGCTGGGGGCGTCTCCGCTCGCTGGGCTCCCTCGTGTCGTGGTGGCTTCGGCGTGGGAGCGCCCGAGTCTTTCCGGCTGCAGCCGGCCCGGCACTCGGTGAATCAGAGGCCACCCGTCCTTCCCGTGCTCCGTTCTCCTAAACAAGGGAATCCATCCATAACGAGATGGGTCGGTCGCTTGGGGCCATTTGAAGGAGCATTTGTTATACGGGGACTGGAGACTGGCCTTAAGTGTCTCGTCCGTGAGTGGACCGCAGTCTGTTGCCTCCGTGGGGCAGTGGGAGTTATGGGGGGGATTCTGGGGTGTCTTCCAGGCATGAGTGACAGCGTTATCCACGTCCCCGTCCACATCTGGCGGCCACAAGAGACAGGAGTCCAGTGGGTACCTCATCGTGACCTGCAGATCTAGGACCCGCGGATCCTACGAGACTCGTGGTGGCAGCAGGAACAGACAAGACCTCAGGGAGGCTGAGGGGCAGACCCTCCCCTAAAGAAATGAGATGCGGTAGGTAGGCCGGCCGATCAGTGGGCCGAGGGGCGGCGCTCCGGCGAATGATGGCGGAGCTCTTGGTTATCCGTTTGGGAGAAGTGGCCTTGAGCGACACCTTACTGCACACGCGCTCCGTGGAGACCTGAAGGCGAAGGGCAAAACTTTAATGTCTTTAGAGGCGCCTGGCTGGCTCCGTTGGTTAAGCCTCCGACTCTGAATTTCGGCTCAGGTCAGGATCTCACGGTTCGGGAGTTCAAGCCCCACACGGGGCTCTGCGCTGACGGTAGGGAGCCTGCTTGGGATTCTCTCTCCCTCTCTCTCTCTGCCCCTCCCCTGCTCCCTCTCTTTCTCTCAAAATAAATAAATAAGCCTAAAAAAAACCTTGAACCTTTTTAGAAGGCGATAGAAGAATGTCCCGAGTGGCCTCACGCAAATTGCAAAAGAAAAAAAATGGCAAAATATAGGAAAGGACCGACAAAATCCATCACGCTAGATATCCACACTGCTGTGTATTAAAAACCACCAATAAAAAGCAAGTCAGGCTGCAGACTGAGAGGAGAGACTTACCACGAGTACAGTGAACAAAGGCTGATACCCCCGTAAAGAAGACGACGCTCGGTGGGAAAATGGGCCAAGGTATTCACGGCGTCCGCAGGAAAGGAAACCCACGGTCCGTGCGTGGGAAAAAGTGCTCAGCCTCACGAGCACTGAAAATCACAACCCCAGGGCGGCCCCGCTTGGAAGCAAAAGGCCGAAGCCGTGCGAGTGGACCAGCGGGAGCCCTCGGGGGCTGGTGGGGAGTCACTCGAGCCTCGCTGCTCTGGAGCGCGGCAACTGGCAAGCCGGGGATGCGGTGCTGGGTCCCGGGGATTTCTCCTTCCGTTCTACCAGGCCGGTCTGGGCAGGAAGTTGCGGGCAGAGCCCTGGCGTTCTGGGGCAGGGACGGGCCTTCTGGGGCAGAGAGTATATCAAAATCTGGAAAGCAGCTCCCGGGGTGTCCCCGGGCTGCAGCAGAGGCTGCAGGCCTGACTGCCCGCTGGCGGGTGGCCATGTGCCTGGGCCGCCCAACCTGAGCTAGAGACCGATAGACTCCATGAGTCCTGATGTCAGCCGGGCAGGCAGCCACCTGTCCTCAACCGATGCGGTGCTTTGGGGTGGGGCATGAGCAGGTCCCGTGGGTCCAGGAGGTTTTAGGAACAGGTGGCTCAGACCTCCATGTCACCAAAGCCTCTACTTTAGCTCACTCTTAAGGACTCGAAGGCGGTCCCTGGGCCACACGGTGGAGGAGGAAGACCTGGGTCTTGTCCACGGGTACGTTGATATGACGGTCCAAGCGTCGCACGAACAGCTCAGCATAGCCCTACCAAGGGGTGTCCACAAAAGACAGCGAGGAGAGGAAATTCTCACGGTGGACAGAGCAGCGAGCATCCGGTCCACTTTGTGTGGAAGAAGAAGTGACCGGAAAGGAGGAGGCACGTGCACGCCTGAGCAGTGGCCAATAGCAGGGCTGAGAGACGGTGAGCAGGCCAGCCAGCCTGCACGTCCCCCGCTTGATATGCTGAAGCCCCGACTCCCCCGTGGGACTGTATTTGGGGATGGGGTCTGTAAGGAGGTGATTAGGGCAAAATGAGGTCCTGGGGGCGGGGGGGCCTGATCCAGCGTGACTGGGGTCCTCAGAGGAAGAGGAACAGACACTTGGGGACGTGCTTGCAGAAGGACGATCGTGTGAGGACACAGCACCTGCCCGCCAGGGACACGGCTTCACCACACACCAGCCGCGCCCACACCGTGGGCTTCTGGAGGCTTCTGGAGGCTGGACGTCCTGTAGGAAATACGCCCCCTATCCGTGGCGTTTGGCTATGGCAGCTTACCGTCTCCCAGTGCAGTGGTGTTTGGCGATGGGGCTTTTGGGAGGTGGTTGGGTTAGGAGGAGGTCAAGGGGGTGGGGCCCCGTGATGGGATTAGTGCCCTTGTGGGGGCGCCTCGCTGGCTGAGGGGACGCAGCAAGACAGGGGCCGCCTGTATTCCAGGAGGGGCCGCACCAGGAAGCGTGCCGGCATCCCGATCTTGGACTTGCCACCCCCAGAACCACGAGACAATAGATCTGTGTGGTCCGAGGGACTGGGTTAGCCACAGCGCCAGCCTGGATCGGGGTTTGTGCCACTCGGTCATCAAATGGCACCATCAACGTGTAAGTCTGAGTCTGTGACACACGCTAGGGTGATAGAAAGTAAGTCAGTAGGACGCTTTGACCTGACCTGCTCTGTTTTGGGCCTTTGTTCCATTAAGAAAAGAGTACGATCTGAATAACAACATCACGAGAATGGTTTTCTTTTCTTTATTTATCTTAATGTCTATTTATTTTTGAGAGAGAGAGAGAGAGAGACAGAGCATGAGCAGGGCAGGGGCAGAGAGAGAGCGAGACACAGAATGCGAAGCAGGCTCCGGGCTCCGGGCTGTCGGCGCAGGGCCCGACGCGGGGCTCGAACTCACGAACCGCGAGGTCGTGCTCTGAGCTGAAGCCAGACACTTAACCGACGGAGCCACCCAGGCTCTGCTCTGAGGATCGTTCGAATCCAAACATCTCAAGAACAGCGTTAGCACGCGCGTCACTTGTGTATATGAAAGAAAGAGGGCACGCCGCTCACCGATATGTTCGGCACGTTTTACAAACCTGGTTGAGATTTAGGCAACGAAGACAACGGTATGGGTTTCACCGAACAGTCACGTATAAGTGGTTATCTCCTAACCAGGTTTAAAAAATGCTATAAACCAATGCCAAAAGCACGGCGGGGGGGGGGGGATCCCCAAGGACGTGATTATGGAATCCTGGCTACAAGGTCGATGTGCCTCAGGGAGTATGTGCCCTGCGTGGTGGGTCGTGACTTACCAGTTCCGCCGGCTGATGCTCTGCTGAGACGTAACAGGTGCAGGCAGTTTGCTGTTTGCTGGGAACACCGGCCAACAGGGGGAACAGAGAGGGCGTGGTCCCTGCCTGCTGTCGCTTCAAGTCCAGGCGGGGAAGGTCCGAAACAAACAGACCCTAATACGTGGTACATGATAAACAAAACATAACATTCCGTAAGGAAACAGGTGACAGGGAAGGGCATAAAAGGGGTCGGGGCTCCAAAGAGGCGTCTCTAAGAAGGGAAAGGAGAGACTGCGGTTTGTACCGGTGAAGAGGGGCGGGCGGGGGCGGGGGGTGCAGGGCTTGAGCAGGGAGGGTGTTTTCTGGGCAAAGGGGATGACGTTGGAGGCACACCTGGGGCCGCGCTCAGGGCACTGTCGCCATCCTGGGCAACCGAACTATTGCAGCAGGTGGAGGCCGGGGCGCCTGGCTGTGCTGGGCACAGAGGATCGGTTGGGGGTCATTGTCGGAGACAGAGCCCAAGGCTGGTCACGGGGCTCAGCTGAGATTCTGGCCACGGGGGAGAGGGGCTGGTGACATGCGCCTAGTGGTCACGGTGGAGGGAAGGGGACAAGTGTGGGGATGCTCTGGGGCGGTGGGTGCAGGGGACTTGGAACCAAGGAACCTGGAGAAAGCGGGAACAGCTGGTCAACCCCCCGCGTGGGCCTGGATTTCAGTTCCCCGAGCCAGACACGGCTTTCTTCTGATGCTGTCGTGTGATCCCGGCTTTCCAGGGAGGCAAGGATGGGGAAACTGAGGCTGAGGGGGAGGCAGATTTGGGGGCAGTCAGCCCTCATCTGGGGGATGGGAGGGATGGGCGGGGCCGGGGGGGCCAGAACCTTGGACACAGGGAGGGCGGAGGACCCGGGTCGCCGCTCCGCCTCCCGTCCCGCTCCCAGGGGGTCTCCCATGGGCACTGGGGAAGGGGGGGGGTCACGGGGAGAGGAGGCGGCTGTGACGCGGTGGCCGCGAGAGCACACGCGGGTGTGGTTGGCCAGAGGAACACGGCTTTGTGACGGGGCCGACCCTGCGGCTGGCAGGGGCCCCCTCCCCTTATGCCTCTGTCTCACTCGGCAGGGCCGGAGGAGGGTCTTCAGGGACCCCGGGCGCCGTCTCCTGTCGAGGTGCAGAGCGAGGACATAGACGGCCGGGTGAGCCGCAAGGGCCACACGGACAGCAGCCCCAGGACGTCAGGGGCCAGGCTCAGGGAGCTCGCGGCCGCCGCGGTGCGCCTCGGGCGGTGGCGGCGACACCAGGAAGGAGAGCAGGTGCCCGGGGAGCTCTCAGCGCTCGCGGCCACCAGGAGACAGAGGCCCGCCGCGTCGAGCACGTCCAGCACCACGGCCGCGTGGGCACGTAGCGCCAGGGTGTTGTCCGGCCGGGCGAGAGCCTCGCTGCCCAGGTCCGGGCCGTCGGCGACAGCCGGGTGCGGGAAGTAGGGGCCGCCCTGGACGTGGGGGCGGAGAAGCCGGCAGCCCACGCTGTTGGCCACCACCCCGCATGCGGCCACCGGCACCTGGACAGAGAGGACCGCCTCCGGGGACAGGGTCCCCTGGCTCCCCGCCTCATCTGCAGCGCCCGGAGGGCGGAATCCACGTCCCAGGTGGAGCTGGTCCAGGGATGGCCGGGCACACCCCGAGGAAACGAAGGTTTGCTACCTTCGCGGGTCTGGCACCTGCCGAGGGCCCTCCGCCTGTCGGTCACTCTCGGGGAGCTCTGGGGCCCCTGAAGGGGCCTCCTGGGGTCCCGAGGAAGACACACGCCTGAGCCCTGGGCCCCGTGTGCACCAGAGTGGCCTCGATGGACGGGGAAGCCCCACCCGGCTCAGGACTGCCCACTGGGGGTCTCTGTTGGCTCTCTCAGGGAGGGTGGGCCATTTGTCTCGGCCTGTCCGGTCCTTCCCTGAGTGGAGTTCTGAACATCCCATATCCTGGGAGCCCCTACGGTCCCGGGAAAACCCGGACCCCGGCCACCCTGCTGGAAACCGAGGAGGGGGTCAGTGTTTCCTCCGGAAGCCGGCGTCTGGGCTGGACCAGGTGGTCTGATCCAGGCTGAGGGTGTGGCAGTCGATAACCCGGGGGAGGAGCTGCCTGCTTCCTGCTTCAGGGTCCCCATCTGCCTACAGGTTGCTGCCACGGGCCGACCTGCGCCCCCCAAACTCATGTTGAAGTCCCAACACCCAGCATTTCAGAATGTGACCATATCCGGAGACAGGGACTTCACAGAGGTGATCGGGGTAACACGGGGTCACCGGGGTGGGCCCTGATCCCGCGTGACCGGGGTCCTTAGAAGAAGAGGGGATCGGGACACAGACACGCACAGAGGGACGGCCCCGTGAGGACACAGCGGGAGGACGGCCGTCCACACGCAAGGAGAGGGGCCTCGGGAGGCCCGGCCCCGCCTACGCCTGGACCTCGGGCTCCAGGATGGGGACAGCTCTCTGCAGTGCGAGCCCCGTGTGTGGAACTGTGTTAGCAGAGCCTCAGCAAGCTGATATGGTTACGAAGTCACCTGCGGTCTCAGAATACTGAGAGCTTCCTGGTTCTTTCCAAGCCGCAGAGACCTTGTTTCTGGATCCCTGAAGCTTCTGGAATGACTCCTGAGAGCAGATAGAAGCCTGTGGTATGCCTACGATTGCCCCACGGCGGCCCTGAGGGCTCCAGTCACACACGGTGCCCCGCTGGGGTCTCAGGAGGACTGGAGGGCCCTGCCCCAGATGGGCTCCGCGTTTGAAACTCCCCCCACCCAACCTCGCCGGGATTACAAAGTCCCCTCGGGTCAGTGGCCGTGCTTGTGATGCAACTGTCTGACCCCCACACCCCCCCCCCCCCGCTGCCGACTGTCTGACCACCCCCCCGCCCCCCACTACCTGCCCCGACTGCCAACGTCCACCTCAGGGTCTCCCTTAATGAACCGAGTCTTAAAATCTGACCACCAACAGGGGCGCCTGGGGGGCTCAGTCGGTTGAGCGTCCAACTTCAGCTCCGGTCACGATCTTGAGTTTCATGAGTTCAAGCCCCGCATCGGGCTCTGTGCGGACAGTTCAGAGCCTGGCACCTGCTTTGGATTCTGGGTCTCCCTCTCTCTCTGCCCCTCCCCCACGCTCTCTCTCTCTCTCTCTCTCTCTCTCTGTCTCTCTCAAAAATAAAAATAAGCATTAAACAAAAAAAGAAATAAACATGGGCGTAGGAGTTAAGCTGTTGAATCAGAAGAACCAAGGAGGTCCAAGGTCAGCCCTGGGTGTCCTGCTACTCTCACACCGCTTCTAAGGGACCCCTCCCGTCCTGTCCCTCGTCAGGGCCCCCCGTCCCCCCGGCACAAATCCTGAGGTTGGACGTTGCAGGAAAATACACCCCTGGGTTAAGAAGGCGTGAGATGAAAGGAGGCGGCTCCGTCTTTCCGGTTACCTGGGCCGTCTTCTCGAGGAGCTGGTGCCGCAGAGGCCAGGATCCCCGGAGGCCAAAGTCCCTCCTGGGGTCAGGGAGTGCCGGAGGCACCTCCGCTTTGGACGGCGTCCTGCCAGGCAGTGACCAAGCCCCCTGGGCCCCTTGGGTCTTCCCGTGTGGAGGCCACTTGCAAATCCGGAGCCAGGCCTTTATCTGAGACTTCCTATGTCTGCATCTCGTGACCCCCCGCCCCCCGGCCTGCCCGGCTCTGGGGCACTCCGGTCCCGGTGGCAGCCTCGGAACAGAGGAGGGGCTCCGGGAGAAGCCGACGTCCATCCCGCGTCCACCTCCAGACGGGGGTCCGGCCGGGCCCCCCCCAGCCAACGCGGGTCGGGAGGGAACCGCGCGGCCTTCCAGCGGCTCCCACGCGCTCCTGTCCTAACTGCCGTGAGCACGATGTGGACGTCCCCGCAGGTCTGAGACCCTCACGCCGGATTCCCTGAGGCCGGGCCGAGTCCCCGGCGCTTTGCTGGGCCAGACGGTCTCAGTTCTGTTCTGCGGCCGCTGAGCCCTTACAGGCCGCGAGTAAAAGGCACCGTGCTCTCTTCCATTCGTTTCCATGGGTCGATCAACCGGCTGTCTCGTTAATTTCAAGCAAGTCGCCTGGAGTCCACAGAGGCCCGGCTTGCTCAGCTGCCCTTTGCCGCAGGGGTGAATGCAGGCCTCGGGCTGCGTCGCCCACGGCCAGGCTTGTCACTCGGTGGGGGGAGCTGGGGGCCACCCCTGTACGGGGTCCGGCTCCAAACAGAAGAGGCGGCAGGCTCTGCACACGAGGCCCTTCTTCCAGATGCTTGGCTTGCTGCCGTGGCGGGGACGCGGGCGCAGGACATGTGTGAATACGGTGACTTTAGCGCCCCTCCATCTAACCCGGGGGAGAGTCGCCTGCGGCTCTTTGGAAGCCATCTACGAATGAAGTTCAACCCGGAACCATCCTTTCAAAAAATGCGTCCGCCGCCTCTGCTCGCTTCGGGCAGAAGCCCACGGAACGTCCGGACACGGTGGGTGGGTGATGAAGGAGGGGTCCTGGGGCCAGAGAAGAGTCTGTGCTCCGTCAGACGGTGCATCCCGAGCATCTGCAGGAGGGCCGGAAGCACATAGGGCCTCTAAGCCGTGCACACACGTCACGCGCGCCCGTCCCCGCGGCCGGCGCTCTTCCTACGGAGCCCAGTGCGAGGACCGACCGTGTGTTGGTCAGCTCCGGCTGCAGTGACAGCACCCGCACCGGGGCTCGCGCGACGGTGACTCATTCTCCCCCAGCGCCGGAGGCCGGAGCCCGAGGTCCAGGCGTGGGCAGGGCCAGCCCCCCCCCGAGGCCTCTCACCTGGTGCGTGTAGGAGGGCTGCGCGTGGGGGAGATTTTCAGCAGAAGGAGCTCGGATCGGGGCGGAGGCACAGGGTACGCGCGTCTGACAACAAGCGTTGAGCGGGCGTCCCCGGGGCATCCTGCACGGACACGCCTACTCGCTTCTCTTCGCCACCGTTGGAGAAAAGGTGGAAATCTCAGGGGGCTGCTGTGGTCTTGGGTCTGAGACCTTTCTTCCTTACCTGCAAGGCAACGGGTGCTATGCATTTCTGTTTTCATCTGGGGACATCCCACAAATACTGTTCTCTGTTTTCACGTCTATTCTGTTCAAAATACTTTCTAAATTCTCTGTTGATTTCTTCTGGGACACATGGACTGTTGACATGTGTGCTGTTTCATTCCCAAACACGGGGGGATTTTCTGGGGTGTCTTAGGTCTAGGGTGTTTGTAACTTGTCCTCCGCTTTGGAAACATTTACTTTTTGTCTCCCCCGCCCTGGCCTCATTCGGGGACTTGGTGGGGGGGAGGGCGGGGTATATCAGTCCACCTGCTTCCTTCAGTGCATTGATGCCCTTCTTACTTTTTCCAAGATGTTCTTCTCTGCCCTTTCCTCGGGTTTGCTAGCTTTGCTTCGGCAGCATCTGATCGGCCATCAACCCTGGTCCTTTGCGTCTCACACGCTGCCGTTTTCATCTGTAGTCTTTACATCTGCACCTTAAAAAAAATTTTTTTTAATGTTTCTTTATTTTTAAGAGAGACAGAGTGAGAGCAGGGGAGGGGCAGAGAGAGAGAGACATAGAACCCGAAGCAGGCTCCAGGCTCCGAGCCGTCAGCACAGAGCCCGACGCGGGGCTCGGACTCACGAACTGTGAGATCATGACCTGGGCCAAAGTCGGACGCTTAACCGACTGAGCCCCCCCAGGCGCCCCTGCACTGGGTTTTTTTTTTAGCTGTTGAGTTTTGAGAGTTCTGAATTCCAGGCACAAGGCCTTTGTTAGACACGTGTTTTGCGGGCAAGCGTGGGATCTAGTTGACAGGCTTGCCCTTTGATGGATTGTGTTTTGGTGTTGAGTCCAAAATCGCTCACAGAGCCCTCGGTCCCCCGGATTTCTCCTCTGCTTCTCTCCTAAAGGATTTACAGTTTTTCCTTTAAAGTCTTTGATCCATTTGGAGCTATTTTTTTTTTTTTAATCTAAGGTATGAGGTGGAGGCTAGTTTCTATTAATTTTTTGCCTATGGAGGTCTACTGGTTCCGGGGCCACTGGCTGAAAACACTGCAGGAAGTCAGTTGGACATACTTGTGGGTCTCTCACTGTCCTGGGAGCTATATCTATACGCTTCGCCTTCTAAACAGCTGCCCTGAGGCTCACAATATGCATTTTCACCTCCACAAACCTGCTGTGAGCTCATAGTACACACTGTCCCCGCAATGTAAAAACCTCAGGGCAGCAAATCCCACACCTGGAGGAAAAGGAGTGAGACAACACATCCTTACGAGCCTTCTCTTATCCCAGCAACCTTGACAAGTGCCCCCAGTGCCCAGGGACCCGTGTGCACTTTCCCGTGGCCCCCGGGCTCCCTCGGCAGCCTCCCTGAGGATGTAACCGCGGGGACCCCCCCTCCCCCGTCTGCCTGTGCCCTCGGGACGCTGCTGTCCTGCTTGATGCTCAGGGGCCGTCCCCTCTCATCTGTGTCTACCCCCAGTGGCTCTCACGGCCCGTGGCCTGGCTTTCCACCCCGCCGCGGTGTTTCCTCTCTCGAAGCTTCTTGATTTTTGCATCGTATTTAAGGAGGATGTTTTCCGACAGGAAACAGGCGAAGACGACCTCTTACGTCGTCGTTTTCTACCGTTCTGTGGCGCGGACACGGACGTTTGTACTCTATCTGGATTGGTTTCCGAAGATGATGTGTCTTCCTTCCTTATTGTCTGTTTCGACAGTGAATGCTCACAGCCACAATTAACAGAAACCCACCCAGTTCCATCTTCCTGCAGCGCGGTTTGTCAGGAACCAATACACTTTGCTGACTGTTTTAAGGGAAGTCTTTATAGATTTGGGGCAAAAAAACCTTTGTTGCTTATTTGCACTGTAAGTATATTCTTGGGGTGCCTGGCTAACGCAGTAAGAAGAGCGTGTCACTCTTGATCTTGGGGTCGTTGAGTTCGAGCCCCATGTTGGGTATAGAGCTTACTTAAAAAAAAAAAAAAACAACCAGGGGCGCCTGGGTGGCTCAGTCGGTTAAGCGTCTGACTTCGACTCGGGTCACGATCTCACGGTTCGCGGGTCCGAGCCCCGCGTCGGGCTCTGTGCCGACGGCGCGGAGCCTGGAGCCCGCTTCCGATTCTGTGTCTCCGTCTCTCTCTGCCCCTCCCTGCTCACCTCTGTCTCTGTCTCAAAACTAAACTAAACATTAAAAAAATAAAACTCAAATAAAAATTAAAAGACTCAAAAAAAGTATATTCTGGAACTACACAGTTTAGTGTTTCAGTTTATTTGTTGCGTCTTTGGTTGAAATGAAGCCTGCCCTTGACAATATTCAAATCCATCCATCCTTTTCTTCTCTTCTTAGGGTTTTTATATCTTGTGTAGGGCACCACTCCCTCCCCAGCGTTAGAGCTATATTGCCTCCAAAAGCTGTGTAGCTCTCAGTTCCTCTTGGAACTGAGTTTTGTGTATGGGGGAGAGGAGAGCCGTGTTGGGGTTTTCTCTGTGGAAGCCCAGAGTCCTGGTGCCAGGTACACAGAGCGTGTCCTTTCTGCGCACTTGTTCTGTGAGGGAGTCCCGTTCAGCACTGGCCGCTCTCTGCATTGACCAGGTTTTCTTTTTTTTTTTATTAATACATTTTTTTTTTTACATTTATTTATTTTTGAGACAGAGAGAGACAGAGCATGAACAGGGGAGGGTCAGAGAGAGGGAGACACAGAATCTGAAACAGGCTCCAGGCTCTGAGCTGTCAGCCCAGAGCCCGACGCGGGGCTCGAACTCACGGACCGCGAGATCGTGACCTGAGCTGAAGTCGGCCGCTTAACCGACTGAGCCACCCAGGCGCCCCTCGTTACTGTCTTAAAGAAGGTCAGGATGACTTTTTTCTTCACCACTTCTGTTTGTCTCTTATAAATTCCCCGGGAAGAATCACATCACCAAGTTCAGAGATCCATTGGTTTTGCTGTGAGTATTCCGTTTTCCTAGCTACGTGCACCTGTTGCCTTCAAGGTCCACTTCGTGGCCTCTGCCTTGGGGCGGTTCACAGCAGCCACGGCGTGCAAGTGCCACGGTCTCCCCGTCCCTCCGGAGTAGGTGCCACCGCCCTTTCCATCCGGGACCGGGTAAACCAGACGGTCGGCAGAAAACACGCTGTGACGCGTACCACGGAGAGCACTGTTTCGTCTGCGGAGAGCAGTAAGAGCCTAAACGCACTGCGTGTTCGCTGCAGCCCTGTTCACAACGGCCAACACGTGGAAACAGCCTCAGTGGCCATCAGCGGGGCAAATGCGTAAGGAAGATGAGGGGCATACGCGAAACGGAAGCTTCTTCAGCCGTGGGGACGCAGGAAGTCTTGCCACTGTTGACAACCCGCATGGACCTTGAGGGCCTCGTGCTGAGTGAAATCAGCCAGACAGACCCACACGATGACGCTTCTGTTTGGAATCTAAAAAAAGCTGAGCTCCCGGACACAGAGAGCAGAACGGGGGTGGGGTGGGGGGCCAGGGAGCACAAACTCGTTAGGATGTGAGCGAGTCCTGGAGACCTGAGGCACGGTGCGTCCATTCGAGTCAGCAACGCCCTATGGCACGCCTCGGGGGGGCTGCGAGACTAGGTCTTACACCACGGAGCCGCCAACGAGCGGACGGTACCCGTGAACAAGATCAAGTACTTGGCAAATCTGAGAAGAAAAGTTTAGGTCCGGTCCACACCTCACACCATCCCTTAGCGAAAAATCCAAATGGATCAAATACCTAAAGGCTTAAAAATGAAGCCATGCAAATATCATGATGAAAAAATATAGGTTAGTTTCTACATTGTCTTACGTATGTCAGACTTGCATAAATACAACTCAAAACACACAAGCCATAAATGAAAGGCTGATAAATTCAAATATATCAAAATGCTCTGTATGGGCAACAGTAATCGTAATAATGACAGGGGCACCTGGGTGGCTCAATCGGTGAGGTGACCGACTTCGGCGCAGGTCATGATGTCACATTTCGTGAGTTCGAGCCCCGTGTCAGGCTCTGTGCCGACAGCTCGGAGCCCGGAACCTGCTTCGGATTCTGCATCTCCCTCTCTCTCTGCCCCTGCCCTGCTCACTCTCTGTCTCTCTCTCTCAAAAAAGATAAACATGAAAAAATTATAAGAACTAATAACAAAAAGCAAAGTCCAATGAAGAATGAAGGCAGTAGACATGTTATTCACACTTCCGGCAACAGACAAAGAACTAATCCCCTCGAGTGTAAGGAGTTAATGGAAATGGGAAAGTGAGGACCCTCCGGGGACAGCCTCGGGGGCATTTCTCGCCCTGTCGCCTCCGCCAGGGTCTCCTCCACACACTCGTGAAATGTCAGCATCACAGAATACGCAGTGACAGACTGTGGGATTCGGGAATAAAGAGACAGCCCCCTGTCTTAACACAAGGTTTTAGCCCATCTTCCTTGCTTCGGACAAGTGCAAATGATTGCGTAAGCACACGTAGGAATCAAACAGTGTTACAAATGTATGCATAAATTACACCCGAGAGGAGAGATCATGTGCTATCTTATCATCAAGGAGGACAGAACCCATCAGACAAACGCAAACCCAACGTTGATAAAAACGTTTTGTCGGTCCTGTGATTTGCTCACCGTGGAAAAAAAAAGATGCAGAGAGCCAGGGTTTGTTATTTTTTTTCTTAAAAAAATTTTTTTAAACGTTTATTTATTTTTGAGACAGAGAGAGACAGAGCATGAACGGGGGAGGGTCAGAGAGAGGGAGACACAGAATCTGAAACAGGCTCCAGGCTCTGAGCTGTCAGCACAGAGCCCGACGCGGGGCTCGAACTCACGGACCGCGAGATCGTGACCTGAGCCGAAGTCGGCTGCTTCACCGACTGAGCCCCCCAGGCGCCCCGAGAGCCAGGGTTTAAAGCAAGGAACCAGTACAGAGAAAACAACACCCTGGAACGTCAGCTCCAGCCTTTACAGGCGCACCTGAATGGACACAATTAAACACGTTACGGCTGAAATAAAGTGTACGTAATGATCCATCTTGTAAATAAAATCCCACGAGCTCACAAGGTTGATTCATCTTCACAGCGATCTTGTGTATCAGGTGCCCGCCGCACCCTCCCCTCGTAGCATAGGCACCGGAGCCGCGGCGTGATTACCCCCGGGGGCCACACGGCCTCGAAGGGCAGAGCCAGAGTTGGAACGAGGTCAGTCTGGTTCCAAAGCCCCGCGTGCAGGGGCGCCATGTGGACAGAGAACCGAGGGGGGGCGCGGATGAGCCAAGCCTCGCGTCAGGGGAGACAGAAAGGAAGTCTGTGGAAGGACCGAGCCTGGCCCTTGGGAGACGGACGGAGCCGCGGTGGCTTTGCCCGTGATGCTTGGGGTCTGCAGGTGCCGGGAAGCCTCGCGGCCCCAGGACACTGGCGCTGCGGCCAGGTCCGATGGGCGTGGCGGGCGGGAGGGAAGCGGGGCCCCCCCCCCCCACAACCGGCCGCCACCAGCAGCAGCACGGGCTTGTTCTGCAGGCCCACGGAAGCCGCACTCGGTGGTGACACTGTCTACGTGCTGCAGCAGCCGCGGGGGCAGAAAGGGCTGGGTTTGTGCGTGCGCCTTGCGGAGCACCCAGCTCGGAGGGGGACGTCATTTGTCCGAGTCCACCCCGGGCTCCGCGGGAGGGGGTCCCCGTGCCGAGCTGAGCCGGCGTCTCCACAGGGTCTGTGCCAGCTGCCCTTCTGTCCCGGGGCACCTCGGCCTCGTCTGCTAACGCCCACCGGAGAGGTTCCTTCCCCGCTCCTCCCCGATGCTCCCCAGGACGAGCTGAGGACGGGGCTGGCCCCGCCGTTCACCGTGGAGGGTGAGGCCAGGAGGGGCCGGAGACATAGAGGCCGCCCGAGGGGAGGAACGTGGTGGCCGAGGCCTGGGTCACGAGGAGACCCTGGCGGGCTCCCGCCGCCAGGACGGCACAGGATCGTAACGGGCCGGACCGAGAAAGAGACACCACAGGAGACGCCGAGAGCCTTTAGGAATACGACGCGTGCCTTTAAGTCTTTAAGCGAGTCGGACACAGTGAAGTCGCGATGCTCAAGCGAAGGGACAGGGCCCAGACGCCGACAGCCATGTGCCTCAGGCAGAGACCCTTGGACCCGACCGGGAAGAAGACACCCACGTGGCCAAGGGCCACCAGGAGGCCCAGACATGACGCGAGGGAGAAGGGACACGCGTCAGGCAGGGAGTCGGGTGTGGAAACATGAGTCTGTGCTGAGTCATCACGGCCGTCGTGCAGGGAGGGAGGGGCACGGCAGCAGCGGCCACGCTCCAGGAGGGGATGTCACGCGGGTCGGGGCTCTCACAGCACGGCAGGCCAGCCAGGGGACAGCGGGCAGGAGGGCCCGAGGCGGGAGGCAGCGCGGCTCCGGGGGGTGGTCCCCACACAGGCCGCTCTCTCCCCACCGTGTCCCTTAGTACAACTGCACATCCACCCGTCCCGCTCTGAGACACGAATCCACGGACCCTGAGTCTCGGACGTCCCTCGTGAGCCGGCCGGGCCCCGAGAACCAGCTCGGATAACCCTACGTGTCCCACCGTGGGGCCCGAACACCGTGCGCACGTCAGGCAAGGCTGCTCGAGGAGTGACAACCCCCGGGCTCCTTCCTCCACCGGGCGCCTCACTTGGAGTGTGGTTGTCCCGCCGTCCACGACCCCCTCGGGCCCGGAGGTCTGGACAGAGGGCCAGGGAGCAGAACCGTCACCTCTCTAGATAGTAAAGCCCCTAACCGTGCCGTCCTCAGGAGGGGTCGTGCCTGCAGAGACCGCGTGTGGTTGAGGGCCCAGAGCACGGCCGGCTTCCCCTGTGGAGGGACCATCGTGGCAGGTGGCCCTGAGAGGGACCCACGGACGTGGTTTCAGAAGACAGCGAGGCAGCTGCCGGGGACAGGACAGCAAGAGGGCAGGGGCTGGGGGAGGGGTCGGACGTAAGGGGCAGCGGTGCCCCTTACATGCTCAGCAGGTGGGGAAACTGAGGCTCCGGGGGCTGGGGGGCTTCTCGGACACCCGAGCTGAGATCAAGCTTCAGGCTCCTCCTGGGCGCCCGGGGGGCTCTGTCGGTTCAGTGTCCGACTTTGGCTCGGGTCGTGATCTCGAGGTTTGTGGGTTCGAGCCTTGCGTTGGGCTCTGTGCTGACAGCTCGGAGCCTGGAGCCCCCTTCGGGTTCTGTGTCTCCCTCTCTCTCCCTGCCCCTCCCCTGCTTGTGCTCTGTCTTCCTCTCTCAAATAGAAATAAACATTAAAAAAGGGTTTAAAAAAGATTGAGGCTCCTCCTCTGGTGAGATGCTGTCCCCCACCCCAGCCAACCTCCACGGCCACGGGCAGGTGCACCCCGTCTCTGAGGTTTTCTCCTCCTCCCACCTCCCCCTGTTACAAAGACCTTGACACACCTACGTCTCCCTTCCAAACGAGAGCAAAATACCCTGAGACCAAATGCCACAATTCAAACGTGTGTGGGATTCACCTGGCTCGATGTCTTCGAGATTTCATTAAGGAGCAGCGTGTGTAACAGCAAGACGGGGAAATGTCCCTAAGTGTGGCCTCAGACGGCCGCGATGCGTCCTCCCGGCTGAGGGTTCCGTGTGTAACGTCGGGAGGAAATGATGTTGAGAAAGACATATGAGCGAGAAGTCAGAACTCAGAGGTGAATGTGTGTTCACACACTCTGCCTTCTCCAGGATGTGCGTTTCCTGGCCCACGGTGACGTGATTGTCACCAGCGTGCCCCCAAGAGCACTCGCTGAGCCTGATCCTGGGTTTGATGAATGGGGGACGTCCTGGGGGACGGGGGTGAGACAGAGACAGAGAGGAAACGAGAGAGAAACCCATACGGGGAGACAGAGAAAGAGAGAATGAGAATGAAAACCCAGAAGGACCATAAGACTCGGCAGCTTCTCTGTGGGGTATTTATCCAGAGGAAATGGAAATCCCCACCCAAAGGGACGTCAGTGTCTCTGTGTCCCTGCAGCAGTATTCACGACAGCCAAGGCACAGGAGCGACCCAGGGGTCCACCGACGGACGAGCAGTTAAAGACGCCACATACACACAACGGAGTAGTATTCAGCCCTAGCGACAATGAGATCTTAGCAGAACCCAGACAGAGCAAGACAAACCCCGTATGATGTCACTTACACGTGGAATCTGCCCCAACAAACGTCAGGAGACGTGAACGGACTCACACAGACAGGGAACACCCTGGTGGTTACCGGGGGCGGGAGGGGCTGGCGGTGGGCAAAACGGCGGAGGGGACCGACAGGTGCAAACTCCCAGTTCCAAAAGAAATAAGTCGAGGGGCGCCCGGGGGGCTCAGTCGGTTGAGCGACCGACTTCGGCTCAGGTCACGATCTCGCGGTCTGTGAGTTCGAGCCCCGCGTCAGGGTCTGTGCTGACGGCTCGGAGCCTGGAGCCTGCTTCGGATTCTGTGTCTCACTCTGTCTACCCCTTCCCCGCTCAGGCTCTGTCTCTCTTTGTGTCTCAAAGATGAATAAACGTTTAAAAAAAAAATTAAAAAAAAAAAAAGAAAGAAGTCGCAAGGATGCATGGTGCCCCACAGGGAAGGAAGTCATTAATATTCCAGGAACTTAAAGGGACAGATGGCAACCAGCCTTATCGAGGGGCTCATTCCGTCACGTATAAAAATACTGAGTCACTCTCATGTACACCTGACATTAACAGGACATCCTATGTCAGTTACACTTCAATATTTATTTGCTTATTTATTTATTTAATGGTTTTTTTTTTTTTTTTTGAGAGAGAGAGAGAGAGAGAGAGAGAGAGAGAGAGAGAGACAGAGCTCGAGCAGGGGAGGGACAGAGAGAGAGGGAGACACAGAACCCGAAGCAGGCTCCAGGCTCCGAGCCATCAGCACAGAGCCTGACGCGGGGCTCGAACCCACGAACCGTGAGATCGTGACCTGAGCTGAAGTCAGATGTTCAACCGACTGAGCCACCCAGAGGCCCCTCGTCTTCAATTTTTAAAAAATAAACAGAGACAGAGAGTGTGAGTTCTGGTGACCCGTACAGGCCAACGTTCCTTGAGAGGCAGAGCCGACCTCACTGAAAACTTTGTCCCGAGACCACCTACAAAACGTTTTCTTGACTAGCCTCTCGTCCTGAGAGTGACTGTGTTTGTCGGGGGTGGGTCTCCGGTTGCTCAGATGGGCTCGGAGAAAGCACGCGTACGCCGCCAGCCCTCCCGAGGGGCGGGGTGGACGCCAGGAAGCCAGGCTGAGCGGTGGTCACGGCGCCGTGGACGGGCCCCTGGGCTCCGGAGCCCCGCCTTCCTGGTCAGGCTGTCTGTAGGATTTAGGGGACTGACCACACGGCCCCCGCCCCGTGGGCTCTCACGCTTTACCACAACGTTACGTCTCTTTGCGTGTCCCGGGGAAGAACTCTCAGATTAGGTTTTAGGAACTTAGATTAGATTAGATTCAGGAACTTAGATTTTAAAATACTGATGAATTTCTGCTGGGTGCCATGCAGTGAACGGGGTGCCGGGCTATCGAAGTCGAGCCCCGCCCTAGAGAGCCTGGTAGGGGACCCACAGGGACGATGCAATTTCAATAGCGTACGAGGGTGCTTTCCAAACTACAGGTTACAACCCGTTGGGGGATCATGGAATCAACTTATTGGAACAAGGACAGCCTTAAAAACCAATGGAAAACAAGAGAAAAGTAACAGAGTTTGAGGCAGCGAGTGTAGCTATCTGAGTGCGATAGAGAAACGTAGGAAGGGGCTGGGGAGGGGGGACAGAAAGTGGCCGAGGTGTCCCACACCTGCTTTAAAGTGCTGGTGGTCAGATTTTTTTTTTTTTTTTTTATTTTTAATGTTTTATTTTGAAGACAGAGAGAGACAGAGCACGAGTGGGTCTGGGGCAGAGACACAGGGAGACCCAGAATCGGAAGCAGGCTCCGGGCTCCGGGCCGTCAGCACAGAGCCCGACGCGGGGCTCGAACTCACGAGCTGTGAGATCGTGACCTGAGCCGAAGTCGGATGCTCAACTGACTGAGCCCCCCAGGCGCCCCTGTTGGTGGTCAGGTTTTAAGATTCGGTTCTTTAAGGCAGACCCTGAGGTGGATGTTATGCACCACCCAGACCCCTCCCGGGATGAAGCACTGTCTCCCTGACCAGCCGTCAGCCCCTTACACACAGACCCAGCTGGAGAGGGTGCCGCCCCAAGGTCATGCCCGTCTCCAGGCGGCCTGCGTGTGGCCCTGGGGGCAAAGTCTGGCCTTCCTGTTCCAATCAAGGCACCGCTGAGGGGGCCACCCAGCCTCTGAGCTGCCTGTAGCTGTGGCCTCTGTGGAGACTGCAGAATATTCCAGCTCTCCTGCCGTGCCCTCCCCTTCCCTCCCCTCCCCCTCCTTCCCCAGGAGCACCCCCTGAGGAACTTCCTACACGCTGCCCTCTGTCACAGAGCCTGCTTCCCCAGGGACCCCAGGCGGCCACGGCTGGTACCAGGGCTGTGGCAGGGAGCCAATGCTGGGAACGGGGTTTGGAGCAGGGTCACCCGCTGCCTGCCGGCCAGACTGCAGCATAATCGGGAGACCTCCCGGCAGTGGGTGGGACCCTGGACAGGATGGACTGTTGGTGCGGCGTGTCAGGTGTCTGAGAAATGGGGGGCGGCGGGGGCAGAATCTGTACACGGTGTGGCTGGGGGGCTGTTTCTATCCAGTCATATTTGCGAAAGGCTGAGGGATAAGCCCGCAATTAAATCCACAATCCACTTAAAGGAAGCATTGAAAGCCGAGTAGCCAAAGCTAGTTGGTGAGTGGAAGGCCCTCCCCTCTGCAGCCCGGGGCACAGAAGTGGGGGTCTCAGACCCAGGACCTTTGGCATCTGAGCTCCAGAGATGAAACTCCCCATCAGGGCAGGCCAGCCGTGCCAGGATCAGGGACCACACTGGGACAGAATGGGACTCTGACTTGGAAGGGGACATTGGGGTGATGTGCCCCCAAATCGTGAATTCCCAGGTTCCCCGCACGCTCCGATCAGAGCACCGGGAGGCTACGCAGGGGTCTCTACCCTACAAGATAGCCCGGGCCCCCCCCGAGTCCCCAGGATCTGCCCACACCTGCTCTCCTGGCCACCACCAAGTGGTCTCCAGGACCACAACCAAGTTTGTCACAACATAAAGCCAGGGCCCTTCCGACCCACATTCAGGCAGAAGTCTGGAGAGACCGTGGGCCTGGGTGTTGAAGGTTCCCGATCACGGGATGGCACTTCTGTCTGGATAGGAGAGGGTGAGAGCATTTGCCCAGGACACGGGACCCGCTCCCAGTCTCACCCCAGGAGCCGGAACACAGGCTGTCGGGGGCCCCGTGAACGTGGGAAAAGGGACAGCTCCCAGAAGAGGCTCCCAGGAGACAGAAGAGGAGTGGAAAGCCAGTGCGTGAGCAGGAGCCCTCTGAAGCCAGGAGCGCCCGGCGGGTACCTGTGCCCCCAGGAGTGCGCGAGGGCACGCGCCCCGCCCCCACCCCGCCAGCAGCAGGGAGTGTGCTGGTTGGGGACAGCACCTGTGACACAGAGGAGATTGCGGGACATCTAAATTCTAGTGCCGACGGGGTCCCAGGCACGCAGACTGAAGAAGGAGAGAAAGTTCCTTAAACGTCGGAAGTTCTCACCTCCCTCCCTCTGACTTGCGGTGGTCCCAGCGACGGACTGCATGGGGCGGGGGGCTGCTGGGGACCTAGCAGGCACAGAGGACACATCGTACGCGTGAAGGGCACAGGCGCTCCCTCCACGTCTGGGTTCAGATCTGCGGACGCCGCCACGTTTCGCGGACCCGCGTAACCAGCAAGGAGGTAACGCCAGACCCAGGTCCGGGGCTTCCACGGACGGACACACTTCCCCCGAGAGCGGCCAGCTTCAGCCCCCCTTCCTTCCCAGTTCAAGTACACACGTTTGGTTTTCCACAAGCAACGCACATCACGCGTCATGCTTTGCAACTGAAAAATATGTTCTGGAAACTTCCCAGTCAACCCTGAATCCTCGAGGAAGGATGGTTCAGGATGAAAACTGTAGATGGTCCCATACTCTGCCTCGCCTCTGCCTCTTGGAGCAGACAGAACGAGAGCCTGTGTGCATTTCTTAATAGTAGGTGTGGTTAGGGGTCCTGGGCGGCTCAGTCGGTTATTATGCATCCGACTCCGGCTCAGGTCATGATCTCACAGTTCGTGGGTTTGAGCCCCGCGTTGGGCTCTGCACTGACAGTGTGGAGTTTACTTGGGATTCTCTGTCTCCATTTCTCTCTGCCCCTCCCTCTCTTTCTCTCTCTCTCTCAAAAATAAATAAATGGGGAAGCCTGGGTGGCTCAGTCGGTCAAGCGTCCGACTTCGGCTCAGGTCACGATCTCGCGGTTCATGAGTTCGAGCCCTGCGTTGGGCTCTGTGCCGACGGCTCGGAGCCTGGAGCCTGCTTCCGATTCTGTGCCTCCTTCTCTCTCTGCCCCTCCCCTGCTCACACACACACTCTCTCTCAAAAATAAACATTTTTTAAAATACTAAAAAAAAAAAAAAAACAGGTTGATCAGTTTCATACCCTTTTCCTTGGCTCTAGAAGGGTCTGTGGGACTCTGGACATTACAGGGTAACCACTGCAGGTACGACAGCGACTTCCTGCCACGTGGGGCTCCCGTTTATTTCCCCTGCGGCTTCCAGAACCCCGGCTCAGGCTCCAGGTTCTGTGGCCGCTCGGATGCGGACCTCGAGGACAGAAACCGGAAGTGCGGTTTGAACAGATTAAGCCAGGAGTCGAGACAACTCTTGTGGACCGTCAGCCACCTGGGCCTGGCAACAGGGGTCTTGATTTATTTGACGATGGGAAGCCCGGTCTCTTCCGTCTGTACGTGTGTGTCCCGCTTCCGTTTTCAAATTACTGTTATTCTGTTTATTTATTGTGACTATTTGAGTTGCAACCCGCTCGCTCCACGTCGACAGGCACCCCGCAGCTCTCCAAACGCCGCCTCACGGACCGCGCTGTTACTGCAAGTGTGAGAGGACCTTCGAGACACTTCCCTTAGCTTTGCGGACGACAGAAAACATGCCGGGTCCAGTCCTGCACGCGTGACCTCCGAGCCCTTCTCTGGACCGTCTCTGAGGCCACGCATCTGCTCACGCGCCTTTGGTTTTGCGCCTCTGACAATGACGTGCTTACGGTCGACGGTGCCGCAACCGTCGGCCGCAGCTTCTGGGCGCCTGGAAGGCAGCCCCGCGTTTGCGCTCAGCAAGCCCCGTGTGGCCTCTGGCTCGGAATTCGCCCGCCAGCGTCCCGACCCCCCAGCACCTGAGACGGGACTGTATCTGCAGGCGGGTCTTCACGGAGGCGACTCTTCGAAGCAACGTGGGGTCACCGGGGTGGGCCCTGATCCCGTGTGACCGGGGTCCTTGCGAGGAGAGGGGACCGGGACCCAGACGCGCACAGCGGGACGGCCCGGAAAGGTTAGGGTTCGGTGCCTGGGCCCACCACCCGGGACCACGCTTCAGGTTCCTGGCGGGCGATGTGGGCGGGTTTTTGTTTCTCAACAGTGTGGCCGCTGAACCCTGCACGCCGGTCTCTCCGAGGGTCCTGCTTCTGGATCCCTTCTGGAACAGTCCGCTCCGACACAGAGTGAGGTGAGCCTGCCCCCGGACGAGGGGCCGAGGGCAGGGCCACGTGGGGCTGGGAGGCGAGGTGGGAAGGGGGGGGTTCTCTGTGGGATGTTTCACTGCCCCCTTCCCTCCCGGTAGCACGCAGACCCTCTCGCCCTCCCCGGGCTCGTGGTCGGCTCTGGGCCCTGGGTCCTGCCCTCCGGTGCCGCTCTGAGAACCCGCCTCCCCTGCCTGCACTGTTCCCACTTCTTTCGAGGAAACACTGCAGGTGTCTGTTCTCACCCGCTGGCCGCTGGCCTTCATCTCCCTTCCCCGCTCCCCCCGACCCTGCAGAATGCCCGTGGCGTGACGGGTCAGGAAGGGGAACCCTGGCGCTCCCCATTTTCCAGTGACACGGTAACTCGCTAAATTAAAGATCTGGCCTCAACATAAAGACGGAGTTAGTACCCGAACTTCACATCCATCTGGACAAATCTACAGATACGGCCGAATGTCTCGTATTAGTGTCATATCGGCCGCAACTAATTACGGAAGAAGGTCCTGTTTCTATGAATGCTTGACAGCAAAAAAAAAAAAAAAAAAAAAAAAAGGTGCTAAAATATTTATTTTTTTTTATTTTTATTTTTTTTTTAAAGTTTATTTATTATTGAGAGACAGAGAGACACAGAGCATGAGCAGGGGAGGGGCAGAGAGAGAAGGAGACACAGAATCCGAAGCAGGCTCCAGGCTCCGAGCTGTCAGCACAGAGCCCGACGTGGGGCTCGAACTCATGAACCGTGAGATCATGACCTGAGCCGAAGCCAGACGCCTAACCGACTGAGCCACCCAGGTGTCCCCGGTGCTAAAATATTTAAAATGTCGAATACTCGCCTCAAGCCTCGGGGTTTCTCCCGGAGCAGCTCTGCTGACCTTTGCCCCGACGGACACAGACGCGGTGGTGGGTAAAACGGCCGGGGGACACGCTCTGGTGACGTGCTCCGTGCCACTGTCACGGCCGTGCAGCGATCGTCGAAGGAGCCGGCTTCGCTCAGGAACGTCCTGGATCCCTGATGGGAGTGGTGAGAAGTCTTCGCGTCGTGAAATCAGGAGGACGTGACTTCCTGTGTTGGCCGTGGTCGAACGGGGCACATGTGCACACACGTACACATCCCACCGTATGTCCACGTGCGGTGGTTTTCCCAGGCGCGAGCACAGTGCAGTTGCTGGGGCCGACGACCCAACAACTCCGGCCCTGTGTATTCGATGGGTCACCGTCTTTTCTGGACTCTTCAGGGTCGGAGAGCTGGAGGGAATTTTCTCAGGGGAGCAAAGTGACCTCGTCATTTCAAGGAAAACATCTAGCGTTTTTATCACCAGTGGTCCCGTGTGGGCTTTCGAGGAAACAGTTACGATTCTGAAAACCATATGAGCCTGCCGCCTACGTAAGAGAGGGTTTTCTGAGGAGATTCGCGGTGATGTTAACAAACGTGACGTAGAGACAGACGCTGACAGAGTTTATCGTGAGACGGGTCAGTATTTGAAAGACCTGCAGAACTCCGTGAGCCCGAACTTGCCAAATAATTCACGGATGAGGTCGCAAAACCACACACGAATGAACGATCCAATCACAGCGCCATTTACATCAATGCATTTTCACCTAACAGAGTATGAGGAGTTCACGGATACGGCGTCGGCTTCCACGTCGTAAATAACCTTTAAGCAGCCACAATTTCATAGCACGTGGCGTAATTTTGAGAAACAGTGGCTCCAATTTTGCAGAAGGGCGTCTACAAGGGCTTTCAAATTCCCCTTTCCCGTTTCTGCCGCATACACCCGTGTGAGGCCACATTTTCCTCCCGGGAAAGGAGAACTGAGCAGCGGGAAAGCCCTTCCCGCGGGCGTCTGGGGAGCACGGCGGAGTGATGTCAGGGCGCATCTGTCCCAGGGGCTCAGGGGTGCGCCCGCCTCTCCTTCTCCCCCGAGAGCCGGGGGGACCGTCCTCTGTCCTCGCCACTCTCTGGCCCTGTCCGAGGACCGCCCACCCGCGGCACAAACAGACGTTCCCAGGAAGAATGTGTGGTCTCAGCGCCCCTGACGCGGCTGGAGACTTTGGACGGCGGGGAGGAGGCCCCTCTGCGCCCCGCGGGCCCACGCCGCCGATGCAGCATGCGGTGCTCATGTGCGGGGCGTCCGGGCGGGGGGCCAGCGCGGATGGGAGGCTGGGGCCTGCCCGGGGATGCCCGGGGGCGAACCGGGGGTTAGACCCCACACGCGGCGAGGTGGCCCTGCAGGGCCGTCTCACCAAGCTCACTGCGAGGGGCCCTCAGGGACGGCTTCGCCTCCAACACACGCGCGCTACTGTGAAGTCTCCAAGGTCGCCCGAGACGATGGGCGCCCTGGAAACGTGTCGCGGAGGCTTGTAGGAGAGAAGGCATCGGAGGGGGACAGCGGCTCCGAGAACGCAGGGAAGGTGACGGTGAGGGCGGGGGCGAGGCCGCACGGGAGGAAATGCCGGGACACAGAACAGATACCGAGATACCTCCCGAGATGGTGCCTGCACCTGATTGGCCGTGGCCACCCCACAGGAAGACACAGGGCCTGCAGCACCTTGATAACACCGAGGCCGGCCCGCCCCCTCCCGCCGGCTCCTGCACCCGCGTCAAGGTAAGAGCCCTCTGGCGCGTCCCCCTTGTCGCTGTGTGTCCCCCCGAAGGTTGAGCCCGGGCCGCAGTGGAGCCAAGGAGCCCCTGTGCTTCCTACGGTGTCCCCTGCCTCTGCCCGCAATTTCCTCCCTGCTCAGCCATCGCTCGGTCCTCGAGCCCAGCATGTCTCCCTGCGTCCGGGCTTGCGTCCGACATCTCAGCGGGGAGCACCGGTGCCCCGGCCCTGCACCCTCTGGCCGGTTCTCCGGTGGGCTTTCCCCCAGTTTTCACCGATACGTGTCCCACCCTGTCCACCCGCCCCTCCCCCAGCATTCTCACCCGGTCACTTGATGGAGTGACGTGTGCCATCGCTGTGGCAGGACTACTCCACGGCACGTGGGGACTGCAGCTGGACAGCTACGGAGGCCGACGGTCACACGGCTCCTTAGACGGGAGGCCTAGGACCCAGGACGAGCATGTCACGGTGAAGGCGGAGGCCTGACCGTCCTCCAGCCACCAGGCCCGCCGACCAGCCTTCGGGAGCGGGTCCCCTCGGAGACAGCACCCCGGGACATTTTGGTGAGCAAAGTAAAAGTTTTCTTTGATGACATCGACGTGTAGTGATATGTCCTCTGCTTGATTAGAATGTTGTTTCCAGCACATTATACATCTAGAATCAAAGACAACTTAAACTATGCTAAATTCTTCATGCCATTAATTTATTTTTTATGATTTAATTTAAAATTTTTTTAATGTTTGCTTTTGAGAGAGAGAGAGCGAGCAAGGGAGCAGGGGAGGGGCAGAGAGAGAGGGAGACACAGAATCCAAAGCAGGCTCCAGGCTCCGAGCCGTCAGCACAGAGCCCGACGCGGGGCTCGAACCCACGGTCCTTGAGATCGTGACCTGAGCCGAAGCCGACATTTAACCGACTGAGCCCCCAGGCACCCCACCATTAATTTGTGTCACAAGTTCACGTTGTGGCTGCACCGGTGATCCCCTCTGGGTCTGGGCTCCGCCCTCAGATCCTGGGATGTCACCCTCTCCCGTTTCTTCCTCTCCACTGGGCTTCCATTGGTCCTTTTTCGGCCTCCACACCCAGTGGCGTTCTTCCCCAGCCCGGCCGGTCCCTTCCACTCTGGGAGGTCACCCTCCTCAGAGACTTCGGCCAACACTACACCACGATGTTGGCCAAACTCACACCTCTGGACCACGGCTCTTCCAAAATTCCAACCTACGTGTCCAACGGCCGCCTGGACAGGCTACCAACAGCCCAAACAACGTAACTAAGAACGAATTCATGAGCTTCTCCTCACTTCCTTCCCTCAAAGCCTGCTTTTCAGTCTTAAAACGCCTGAACTGAGGAGTCTTTACAGACTCGGTCCAATGATGAAAGAAAGTGTTCTGGGAACACGAGCCTAAGATAGGGCCAGCAGGGAGGCATTAAGGCAAGCTCCCTGGAGGAGACGGCTCCCAGGCTGAGCCCGGATGATGTGGCCATAGATCCCGCAGGGCTGCAGGGAGGCATAGGTCGCGCATCATGCAAAGTCACGGAGACGGCAGGGGATATGGGACAGACGTGCACTGTAGGTAAGCCAGGGCGGCCGGAGCGCGGAGAGTGTGACGGGAGGGTCAGAACAGAAAGACGCAGCTAGGCCTGCAGGCTGCGAGCGGGGCGGGGGGCCGTCGTTATCCTGAGGCCTCCTCTGAGGGTGTGACGAGGGGAAGGGCAGGACTAGGGTGCAGATGGGGGGAGACATCCGCGGGGGCGGGGCGCCGCTAGAGACGGCCAAGAGTGTGAACGCAGGACAGGGAGCTGGGAGTGGGAGGAAGGAAATCGTATCCGTCGGCGTATGCCAGCTTATGTCCTGGTAACAAACAATCCCCAAATCTCAGGGTCTTAAAACGTTTTTTTATTTGCTTCATTTTCCTTCTCTGTTTTCTCCTCACATGCCACGCCTGTTACAAGACACGGTTACTTAGCGCCCCGGGCGGATGGAACAGCCACTGTATTGCTGGTCGCCATGGGGGATGGTGGGGGAGCTCTGGAAGGTCCCAAGACGGGAACTAAGTCATCCATTCAGAAGGGACCTTCCACTGAGGATTCTTTTTATTTTTTTAATTTGAGAGAGAGAGAGAGAGAGAGAGAGAGAGAGAGAGAGAGGGAATCCCAAGCAGGCTCCACACTCAGTGCAGAGTCTGACACAGGGCTCGGTCCCATGACCCCGGCATCATGACCTGAGCCGAAATCAGGAGGAGGATGCTCAACCAACCGAGCCACCCAGGCTTTACCCAAGCACGACGGGCCCGGGAAGTGCAGTCTTACCACACGCAGTGTGACCACAGCATGAGTGACCACGCGGAGGTGGACTGGAGGCGCCATGGGGACAGAGCTGAGAAACGCTGGGTGCCCTGGATGTCGGACAGAGAGGGACAGGTGGGAGTCGAGGATCCTGACAGCGGTCACAGTAAGAGCTCTCGCTCACAGAGGACCTACTATGTGCCAGCCACTGCTCTAAGTGTCTTACAAGAATTCGGCGGTTTCCGCCTCACAAAAACCCTGCGAGGAGATGACATCATGATCTTTATCACCACTGACGGGAAGTTGGAAACCTATTGCCTGTGGGTCAAATCCTGCCACTTATCTGTCTTTGTACAGTCTGTGAGGCAACAATGGGTCTTACGTCTTTAAACGGTTGGGAAATTCTCGTTTCCTTTTTTCTTTTTTTTTTAATGTTTATTTATTTTGAGGAGGGGGGGAGAGAGCACGAGTGGGGGAGGGGTGGAGGGGGACAGAGAATCTCAAGCAGGCTCCGTGCTCAGCGCGAAGCCTGACGCAGGGCTCGATCCCACGGGCTCTGAGGTCACGCATAACCTGATCCGTGATCGAGAGCTGGACGCCCGACCGACTGAGCCACCCAGGCACCCCGAAATGGCCGGGAACATTTTTTTCAAAAAACAGTATCTCGTGGCCGTGAAAATCACGTGCAATTCAACTTTCAGTGCACGGAAGTGAGGCATTCTCAGAGCACACACACGATGTGCTTGCCCGTGGCTGCTTTCTGCTACAAGGGCAGCCGTTCAGCTGGGGGGAAAAGGCATCTCAAAGAGAAAAGGCACTTTTCGAGGAAAGCGGCCGGGAAGACAGCAGCATTTGGGGGAAGGAGAGAGGAGAGGGGCCGAAGAAGCCTGAGCAAGGACCAAGGCAAGGCTGGGAAATCGAGGGAGGGGCAGCTGAGGAACCCGGCGCTGGGAGGCATGAGCCTGCGCCCCCCCCAGCGGCCGATGGGTCACTGCGGGCGTCCCGACTGCCCCGCGGTGAGTTCCCGCCGCGTGCAGCCGCCTCGAACAGCACACACGTGCCACGCGGCGGTTCCGGAGGCCCCAGGTCCTCGGCGGGTCTCACGGGCTTTGCCCCCGCGAGGCCCACATTCCTTCGGGAGGCTCCAGGGGGCCATCTGCTCCCTGACGTCTCTCGGTTTCCGGAGGCCACTGGCGTCCCCGGTCTCACGGTCCCTGCCACTTTTCTCCAGAGCCCGTGACACGGCCTCCTGACCCCGGCTTCCACGGTGCCACCCTCTCTGACGCTCCTCTTCTGCCTCCGTCCTAGAAGGACCCCGTGGCTGCCCTGGGGGCCCGCCTGGATGGCCCGGGACCGCCGCCCTACTTGAAGGCCACTGGATCAGCCACCTTCCTTCTCTGTTGCCAACCTAACCTAGTCCCAGGCTCTGGGGATCGGGACGCGGGTGTCTCTGGGGGGAGCCGTTTTCTGTCCCCCACAGCTCCGGGGACACTAAAACTCACCGCCTTTGGGGCCCGCAGAGCATTTTTGGGTGGCTGTCTGCCTTTCTGGGACCCTGAGGCAGAGGCGGTGCGTGAGACCCCCTAGGGGCTCGGGCACGGCTCCCACTGCCGACGACGGTGTGTGCGGGCCGCCTGGGCGCTCACCCAGCTGGCCGCCTGGACCGAAGCGGCCCCGCCCACGTCCTCTCCCTCAAACCCCCAACTGCTGGGCACAACTGGCCATGCCGAGCGCTCTGCCCCCGGGCCTCTGGCCTTTCCTCCAGTGGTTTCTCTGCCTCACGCACCCCCTCCCTTCTTGAAAACCACTACAGTGTCCTCAAGTGGTCGCCCCTTCTTGCTCCCCAGTGAGTGCTCGGGCCCTTATCACACTGTCCCGTGAATGGTCGTTACCCGAGGTGCCTTGAGGGCAGATTCCAGGTTCCCCCAACTCCCTCTGCCCCTGCCCCTGCCCCTGCATTCTGCTTGGAGCCTGACCCGGAGGGGACATCCAGCAAATCGGTTTCCCGGAGGCAGAAGTCAAAGAGGGGCGCACGCTGATGCTCAAGGGGCCGAGCCCATGGGGGTGAAGCCGAGAGCTTGTCCCATCCGGGTCTAGGGGGAGCCGGGGACAGCTGGACATTTGTGGCTGGGGCTGTGTGTGTTGGGGGGGGGGGGATAGAGGGAAGGGGAAGCAGAGACAAGGGGACGGAAGGCCTGGGTGGGGGAGCAGGGCACTTCCTCACGTGCCTGAGACTCTGCATTTCCGTCTTTGCCCGCCCAGGAGCGCCCAGAGCCCGCCGGTCAGGGGAGCACGGCAGGACCCTCCTGAGCTCCGGCCTCCCCAGCATGGACCACTACTGCGAGGCCGTCAACCGTTCCAGCAATGACTCCACAGGGATGTCTCCGGGGGCGGGGATGACTGGCCAGGTGCTCCTCCGGTCCATCACGGTGGTCGTGGCCCTCTGCGGGCTGGTGGGAAACGGGGCCGTGATCTGGCTCATCCGCGCGTCCGTCAGGAGAAACGCCTTCTCTGTCTACAACCTCAGTCTCGCCGTGGCGGATCTCATGCATCTGTGCTTGCAGATCGTGTTCTGCGCACGCCAAATCCTGAAGCCCTTCCTCCACCGCTGCTTTCACGTTCCAGGCATCCTTATGGTCCTCAGGTTCTCGTCCTACTTCACCGGCCTGGGTGTCATGACCGCCATCAGCCTCCAGCGATGTCTGTCCGTCCTCTTCCCCATTTGGTACCGGTGCCACTGCCCCAGGCACCTGTCGGCCGGCGTGAGCGCCCTCCTCTGGCTTCTGACCTTTCTGATGAACATTCTGAGAGGCCACGCCTGCGGCCAGCTGTCCAGCCCGACCACTCGCTTCTGCCCTGCGCTTGTGGCTATCACGGACGTGTGGGTCGTCGTCCTCTTTGTCACCATGGGCACATCCAGCCTGCTGCTACTCCGCCAAGTCCGCGACAGCGCCCGCCTTCACCTGCCCAGAAGGCTCTACCTGGTTGTCCTGCTGACCGCCCTGGTCTTCTTTCTGTGCGGCGTGCCCCTCAGCGTCATCAGGTTCCTGATGTGGAAAGTGGAAAGCCAGGCTCTCAATGACGTCAGCGTCCTCCTGTCTTGCGTCAACAGCACTGCGAACCCTGCCGTTTACTTCTTCATCGTTGGCCTTCGGGGGCGGCCGCCGAAGGCGCCCCTCGCGGGGGTCTCTGGAGGACCCCAGGGGAAGAGACAGAGCCCGGGAGAGGCGCCGGCCCCGCCCAACAGAGAGGGCGGCCGCTGATGGGTGGCGATGCCCTGGTGGGAGTCACGCCTCCCCGGCAGCAGGAAGGAGAGCCCCCGGGTCAAGCCCCGGCAGGCCGAGTCCTGCGACAGCCTCCCCTTTATAGGAAAACCGAGGACAGACTGCCAGAGCAGACTCCCCGCGTGAAAAGGCACATCTTCGGGCCCTTTGCAGCCCGCTGCCAACTTGACCTTCCGAAGTGTGTCGAGGGGACTGATGGAGTCACGCCTGGCCACGGCAGACAGTCGCTGCTTCCAGGCTTTGCCTGACCGCGACAATACTGGAAGTTTTCAGCTTTGCACAAGTAACGCCGCTAAAATTCTTCTGGGCGCGGGTCGGTCCTTTGCAAATGGCGTGCCCTTGTCCTTCGTCCATTTTTCTGGCATGTTCTAGGGCCTCATGACACTTTTTCTTCCCAGACTTCTGAGGGATTCACCCTGCTGGATGCAATGTCTTCCCAAACTCTACTTTGGTCTTTAGAATTCCACTAAGACGAATCTTAGTGGACCGAGTTCTGCCTGGATGGGCCACACAAGGCCGGTCCTGGGCTTGGCTGCTTCAATAAACCCTTGGTGCCAGGAGACTTGTGTCTTCATGAGGTCCCTTACATCCCTTTTGTTGTCGAGGGACACGTTTGGCCAAGGCTTCAGGACCTTCTGGCGGCAAGAAAGGCTCTAGGGGCTCGTGGTTCTTAGGAGTGTCCCCGGGACGTGAGGAGTCTCCTGAGATCCTAGGTGGGCCCTGTCTGAGGTGAGGTCTCATCTTCTCTAGGAAGCAGGCTGGGTCTGGTCTGTGATGGGGCTGAAGAAAGCCAGCATCCCTCAGACACGGGCTTTTGGCTGCCGAGAGGGACCGCCAGCTTCTCATTAGCTGAGCTCTGGTGACCAGCCTATAACTGGGGGGGGGGGGGGGGTGTCACTACCCTATAACTGGGGGGACACGACCCTACCTCTGGGGGGACATGACCCTGTAACTGGGGGACGCCACCCCGTAACTGCAAGGACACTGTGACTGGGCCCGAGGATGTTCCATGGTGTGCCGTCCCCTCCCCAGGGAGTCAGCAAGGTGCCAGTCCCGCCCGCGACACCTGTGGGGTGACAAGGCCCAAACTAAGGGTGTCACCCTTGGTAGCCGTCCTCTCAAGAGGGTGATGCTGTGATGTGAGGGTCCCTGCCTCAGCTGCTGACCCCACGCTCACATCTCCTGGGTCCCATCTGTCCCCACCCCCACGGGCCAAAAGCGCCCGCTCACCAGCTGTGCCGGAAACTAGCCCCGGGCGAGGGCGACACCCACCGGTGCACGGAGGCCACGTCAGTGCCAAGAACAGCGTTACCGGCGGGTGTTTGTTTCTGGATCCTCCCAGGTGGGGGGAGGACCGAGCTCTCCCCGGAGACGAAACTGCCTCTCTGCTTTAGGAGAGTCACCTTAATGGTGTCTCGTTATCACCAGGCGCCAATCTCTCCCGGTTCTGGGGCCAGGGTGCTGGTTGGCGCGAGGGGCTCTCCGCTCACGAGCCGATCACCTGCCGGAGGCCCCGCCTGCTAACGCCATCGCCTTGGGGGCTAGGACTTCAACATATGGATTTAAGGGGACTCAGACACTCAGAGCGGGGTTTGGGTCTCCAAGGCCAAGGCTTCTGGGGAATACTGATCAGATCACGAGCAGTAAACGGCTTTGCCTCGCTGTGTGAAAGGTCGTCTGTATGTTGGCTTACGTCACGAGATAAAGGGCCTCTGGGGGGTGGGGAGGAGTGGCTGTTTTGCTCCTCGGTCTGCAGGGGTCCTGGATTCCAGGCATGGACACCGACTCACGGTGGCGGCCTTGGGAAAGGGGAGAAATGTGTCACCCCCCCCTGCTGGGGCCCACACCTTCAGTGCAGCCTGATTAATATTCAGCGGCCTCGCTGTCACTGTGGGAAGGTGAGGGGAAGGCCCACCCACAGGCTTCGTGGGCCCAGAGCCCGTGGCAGCAGCCCAGGAAAGGTCCCCTTAGAAGGAGGTGAGGACACAGCCATCGGAGCCCAGGAGGGGGAGGTACGGGAGGGGCGTGTGCTGTTTGGGAGTCTCCATTCATTCTTCCTGCTTCTGTAACACCTCCGGTCCTCTGGTGGGGGGGACCCTGGTGCTTTAACTAACTGGTTCAGGGATGGGCACCTGACCCAACCGAGCAAATTTCCTGCTGGATTCAAACATGGGAGCTTGTGAGGCTGGGGCCGAAGCACCCTGATGTGCAGCATGAAGGAAGCCCGCGGAGGCAGAGAGGAGCCGAGCGGGGCAGCGGGGAGGAGAGAACCAAGTTCTAAAGACACGTGCACACCCTGGATCCAGCCAGACCTGAAGCCGCCCCAAGCCCTGCGCTGCCCTGCACGTTAACCGAAAAATTCCTTTCCTTGCTAACGAGTTTCTTTTCCCGGGTAAGGCTTTGGGCAGGGGCAGACCAGCACAGACCCCAAGCTGCCTCTGCCCCCTCCCGGGTGGTGTGGGGCCCCTCCCAGCCGGGCTTCGCTCTGCACCAAGGAGGCTGTGGAACTGAGGGGGGCCCAGGACAGGACCCTCACCCCACAAGGTAACGGACTCAGGTCCCAGAAATCACACGCTCTTTATTTGAGTCTTTTTTAAGGAACCAGAGCAAGATCCCGCCCCCTCGAGCCGTGGAGGGAGACGCTGGCACACCGCTCTGGGCACACCGTCACCGGCGAGGTGGAAGCCTCGGGGGGGGGGGGGCGTCAGTCCACGCCATCCAGGTCCTGACAGCCTCTGCTCTCGAGCCGCAGCACCTAGATGGAGAAGCCACGCGCACGTCCACGGCTGGACGCTAACAACCACGCTGTGGAACACGCCGGTTCACACCCAGCTAGGGGGGCCGTCGCGGGACTGGACGAGCAGCTGCGAGGCAGTCCCCACGGTGTGCAAAGACGTGGGAAGGGTGCAGAGCACGTGCACTGGGCAAGTCTGGCAGGACGCGCCTCAGCGCATCGCGGGGGTCCCTGCCGGACGAGGACACCATGGAGAATTGCATCTGCCCACACGCGTCCTCGGGGGGGTCTACGTTGGCCCGTTACTTGGCTGCACGGCCTCCAAACCCCATTCCTGATCTGGGGGACCCCACCACTGAGTGCCCCCGGGGGAGCCAAGCCCCGCCTCCCCCAATTCCTCGTCTGGAGGCTGGGCTGTCCCGGGCAGGATGCCGGCAGTGTCCCTGCACTCTGCCCGCTAGATGCCAGTGGCACAGAACCCACCCCAGGCACGACAAGCAGAAATGTCTGTAGCCAAGGCCCGCTGTCCCTGGGGTGACCCCTCGCCTGTGGCCCGGACGTGCAGTGTGACCCAGGGTCCACCCTCCAGATACGTCATCTGCAGGGGCGCCTGCCTCGGCCACCTGGTACACAGCGTGTCCTCCCAGCCCGCCGCGTTCTCTGGCTCAACACCGTATCATCACCACATCGTGTTCTGTGCGTCCGAGGGCTCCCTGCTGGCCGCCTGCCCCTCCCTCAGGCCGTTACTACCTGTGCCCGAAGTGCCCTTGGCCCTGCTCCCGTGCTTGGCCTTGGAGAGGAGAAGGCGGGAAGGGCCCACGCTTGCTTTTACTAATCCTTCCTTGCTCCATCAATTAACCAGAAACAGAAAGGAAGGGCAGAGTGGTTTCAGAAGGCGTGAAACCATGTGGACCCTTGAGTCGTCCGCGAGGGGCGGCGACTGGCCCCAGGTGCCCACGGCTACTCATGCGAGGGACGCAGCACCAGGCACAGCGCCCGCCGACCCGAAACGTACCTGCGCTTTGCGGACGCCAGGGCCGCAAAAAGCGCGGCCGCGAACGTAAAGTGGCAGCGAGCCGGCGTTCCCCCCCGCAGCTGTGGCTCGCGGAGAAGCCCCTTCGTCGCCCGACGCACCTGGGCCTCTATGCACCGGAACTGCCAGGGCCAGCTGGTGTTGTAGAGAAACGGCCGCAGGTCGAACCTGTTGTCGTCGGGGCTGTAGCTTTCCGCGTGGTACGCGGGCGTGAGCGTGGTCATTTTGTGCCTGTTCGTGGAGTACTTGCAGAAAAACCACCTCACCTTGTCAGCCACCTGGTAGGCAAGGAACACGCGGACCCTCGAGCTCGCAAGGCTGCGAAGGCCCGGGGCCCTCAGCCGCGTCACGCCGCAAGGCGCAAGCTGATGGCTCCACGGGACCCACCCCCACCCCGCCCCTGGGGGCAGTGGACGAGCACGGGTGGCTGAGCTGTAACGTGTCGGCTCCCGACTCCAGCGCCCCCGGACGCGGGGTCAGGAGACCCCGGCAGGGGCCCGGGAAGATACACCGCACGAGGCTTCCAGGCGGTTCCGTGGGAACCACCGCATGAGCCCCGACGGGCCTGACCGCGGGCGGGACAGCGGGCAGGGGTGTCGGGCCCTGATCAGGGTAAGAGACAACTGGGGGTTGCCAGAGGGCTACCCCTGGAGGCCACGCTGCGCTGACTCGCTCCCGCCAAACGGTCCCTGCGCGGGGACCGTCCTGCCGGCTTCGCTCCGTGGGACGTGCCCACGGTGTACCTGCCGCGGGGAACACACGTCTTTCCACAGGCTGACGAGCTTGCAGAACATGCCATAGGGCCCGGTCTTGGCGACCTTCCGGAGTCTGCCGTAGACGGACAGGTCCGCGTACGTCATGCCCATGTCTTCCTGCGGAGGAAGGGGAGAGCACCGCTGGGCCTGCGGCACCGGACGCCCGGGGGGAGGGACGTGGCCCCAAAGGCCAGGGGCGGACGCGGGGGCTCACTCCCCCTCACCGCCAGCGACACAGCGGGCCTTCGGAAGAAAAGATCCAGACCGGGTTTTGGGGGCTGGGAGGGACAGGAGAGCGGCCCCGGCTGGAGACCTGTGCGCGTTCTAGGCCCCCGGGGGCGGCACACTGGGTGCGTATTTGGGGAAATAGGTCTGTGTGGATGCAGCTAAGGGAAGGAGGCCGAGGCGAGATGGCCCCGGACATGGGGTTGGAACAACGCTCGCGGAGGAGAAGCTGTGTGAGGATGAAGGCGGAGGCTGGGGCGACGCGACACGACCCGGGAAGCCCCGGAAGCGGGACCGAGAGGCCGGACCGTCCCCCAGAGCCTCGGGGGGAGCACGGCTCTGCTGACACCGACGTGGTGCCTCTGTGTAAGCCGCCTGCCCGCGGCATGTGGTTACGGCGGCCCTGGGGGGTGAGGCCGACCCCCCCCAGGCCCCAGGGCGCCCCACGAGAGCCAGCCCCACACCGAGGCTCACACAAGCCAGCACTTCTCAGGTCCCCTGACGCTGGCATTTCGTGGCACAGCGGGACAGTGTCCCCTCCGACCGGGGCCTGCAGGACCCAGGACCAGGCCCTCCCTCCTGCTCCCCACTGCCCACCCTGGCCTTCCCTCGGGCCTCAGCTCCGACGTCACCTCCTTGGGGAAGCCTGTCCTGACCCCTTCCGAGGGACACCGCCACCATCGGGTCACCGGGGTCGACGGCAGCACTGGGACCACCGGGGGCCATCATGGTTACTTCCCGCTTGTCTGTCCCAGGGACTCACACAAATGGCCACGTCCCGCCGGTTCACCACCAAGTCCCAGTGCTTAGCGGGTCTTTGCCGTGGACTTCTTTTAGCGCTCTCTTTGGCGGGACATGACTATTTGCCGGCAATGACATTTTAATTCCTTAAATTCAACCGTGATCATTGGCGACTTTAATTCCTCACTTTCCATAACGTACAAAACTAGACAAAGAAACCACCAGGGAGATGATAACTTGAACGCTGGAAACCAACTAGACCTAAAAGACATCTCCGGAACATTCCGCCCAACAACCACAGAGCACACGTTCTCCTCGAGGCACATGGAACGTTCTCCAGGACAGACCAAACGCCAGGCCGGAAAACTGGCCTCGATGAATTTTAAAACACTGAATCGCCCAAAGTATGCTCTCCAACCGGAAAGGAAGAGAATTGCACATTCGGTGACAGAAAGAAACTTTGGAAACTCACAAATAGGCGGGAATTACACCACACACTCGAGTAAACAGGGGGCGAGAGAAGAAATCATGAGGAAAACTAGGAAATACTTGGGGATGAAAGAAAACGATGTGGCTGGACTTACACAACACAGAAGGGCAGCAGTGAGGGAGGAGTTTATGGTCGTAAACACCTGCATTCAGAAGGAGAACGATCTCGGGGCGCCTGGGGGCTCAGTTGGTTAAGTGTCCCACTCGATCTCGGCTCAGGTCATGATCTCACGGTTTGTGGGATCGAGCCCCACACCGGTCGGACTCTGTGTTGACAGCTCGGAGCCTGCCTGGGATTCTCTCTCTCCCCCCCTCTCTGCTCCTCCCCTGCTCTCTCTCTCAAAATAAACATTTTTAAAAAAAGAAAGAAAGAAAGAGAGAGAGAGAGAGAAGGATCTCAAATCAGTGACCTAACCTTCCGCCTTCTGACAACACGCGGGAGGAGGCACACGCCAAGCCTCGAGCACGCGGACAGAGGGGACGTACGGACTGGAGGGGAGACCAGTGAGACTGAGACAGAAAGGCAGTGCGGAAAGTCATTCCCGTACACTGGCAACGAGCCACCCAATGATCAAATTAGGAAAACAATTCCATTTACGATAGAATGAGGAAAATAAAATACCTGGAAATAAATTTTTTAATGTTTGTTTTTGAGAGAGACAGAGCGTGAGCGGGGGAGGGGCAGAGAGAGAGGGAGACACAGAATCGGAAGCAGGCTCCAGGCTCCGAGCCGTCAGCACAGAGCCCGACGCGGGGCTCGAACCCACGAACCGCGAGATCGTGACCTGAGCCGAAGTCGGCCGCTGAACCGACTGGGCCCCCAGGCCCACTTATGCTTACACTCTGAGAACAACAAAATGTTGCTGACGGACACGGACGCCCTGGACAAACAGGACACCCCCGTTCGAGCGTCAGAAGGCCCAATGTGGTCACAGAGCCAACGGCCACCAAAGGCAGCTACGGATTCAACACAACTGCCACAGAAGCCAAGCTGCGGGCGTGGCAGAAAATGACTCCAAGTTCATACAGAAACTCAAAGGGCCCAGAAGAGCCAGAATCACGCCGAAAAAGAGGAGCGCCGTCGGAGGACTCACGCTTCCCCGTGTCACAGCTCACTGCAACGCCGGGTGGCACCGGGACAGGGACGGGCGCTCACGGCACAACGGAGCCCGGAAGCACCTCTCCACGCCACGGGCACCGGACAGTCGGTGGGAGAGACGTCCGTCCGTCCGCACGCACGAGGCTGCAGCAGGGTCCCCTCCGCACCACACGCGGCGAAGTCTGCCGGGTCGCAGACTTGAATACGAGAGCTGAAACCACAAACTCTCGGAAGAAGAGGCAAAGTCGATCTTCGTGACGAAGGAGCCGGCAGCGACAGGAGGAAGAGCGCGGCCCCGACCAGCCCCGACGGCTCGCGGGCCGGCCCGGACAGAGGGGTCCGGAGTGCTTCTTTCGAGGTGGCGCCCCCGCCACCCGCAAGGGACCTGCCCCTCTCACCCCCCGTCCCAGGTGTCGGCCTCAAGGAGCCCGAGTGAAACGAACGTCAAAGGACCGGCAGCGGGCACGGGGATCCCCGGCCAGGAGCCTGGAGATGGGAGAGGGGTCCCCGCGGCACAAAGGAAGCAGCAGAGGCACCTGGCGGACACGAGGAAGCGGGGACACGGGGAGGGAGCGTGGTGACCGAGCCACCACTGCCACTACCTCGTCCGTCTGGGACACCCGTCCGTCGGCCAGGGGCTCCAGCTCTGCGGTGGCCGGTGCTGCCAGGATGCTGCGGCCAAGACATACAGACATCAGGCCCGACGGCCGCCTGGGCACCCGTGAGCCCGGTGGGAAAACCCCGCACCGCCGTCCTCGGTGCTGGGCTTGCCCGGGGAGAGGGCTGTGGATGCCGGGGGGCTCCACGCCCCGGGGCGGGGGCGGACAGCGGGAGCCCCCACACGGGGCTGCTCCGCCGAGCGCCCTGCACGTGGGGACGAGTCATGCTTTCTTGTGGGGCTGGCCTGGGCGCCGCAGGGTGCCCGGGAGCATGTAGCCGCCGGGATCCCCAGAATGGTCTCCAGACGCCGCCCCACGGCCAGGGGGTCTGGGGGAGCCCCCGCCCGAAGGCGCCGGCCTGGCCACGGGACCCCAGGTGCCCGCTGAGGGCAGGGCTGTTGTGGTCAGGCAGCAGGGAGGCGTGGGAGGGGGCTGTGCCGGGCGCGGAGGGCCCATCTGGAGGGTGGCACTCACCCCTGCAGGGCGGGGAGCTGGAAGTGCTCGAGGCAGAAGTGGACGAAGGCCCTGAGGTCCGTCTTGCTGATGCCGCCTATGGGGTTGATGTCCGCGCTGGAGCAGTCGTACTTGGTCAGGTAGCCGAGGAGGCTGCGGGGACAGAGCACACGGCGTCCACGCGGCTGAGCCAAGGCGCTGGGCGTCCCGCCTGGGGTCCGGTCCTGGGCAAACACGCCCGGAGCCAGAGCTCGGCGGGCTGGAGGGTCTCGGAGGAGGGTGGCCTGCTGCAGCGGTCGGTCCACAAAGGGCGGAGGCGGCAGGCGACCGGGGGAGGCACTCGAGCCGCCCGGGAAGGCGTCGGGGCCAGGAGACCGATTCGGGAATGGCCAGCATCCAGCCGGGAGCGGCGCGTCTGGAGGGCGGGGCCAGGGCCGGCGGGACGTGGGACCGAGGGGTGAGGTCCTTAGGAGGGAGGGCCCCCTCCACACCTGTCAGCACCCCTCCCAGATACCCCTGCGGCGGGCGGAAGACGGCCCCCAGTCACCCCGTCCTATACCCAGAACCCGAGAACGTGTGACCTGTGGGCAAAAAGGACTTCGCACAATGGAGTTGAGGCCCCTGAGGCGAGATTGTGCTGGTGTTTTCGAGAGAGGGCGAGCGAGTGAGTGCATGTGAGGGGGGAGGAGCCGAGAGAGAGAGAGAGAGAGAGAGACAGGGACAGAGGGGATCCCAACTGGGCCCCGCTCTGTGCCATCACAGGGCCTGACGCGGGGCTCGATCCCACAAAGCGGGAGACCCTGATCTGAGCTGAGATCCAGGGTCGGATGCTTAACCGAAGGGGCCCCCCCCGGCGCCCCTCGCGGGGAGGTTTTGACCTGGATTACCAGGTGGGCCCTGAACGAAGTCACGAACGTGCTGAGTGGTGTAGGAGGGAGGCAGGGGCCAGAGTCAGGGGGCCGCGAGCAGAGGGGGAAAGACGCAGGGAGGCTGCCCGCTGGCTTTGCGGGGGGTGGGGGGGGCAGCCAAGCAGCTGGGCGCCTCCAGGAGCTGGAGACAGCAGGGAACGGATTCTCCGGCCAGCCTCCAGGGGGAACCAGCCCTCCCCACAACCCGAGGCCTGTTCTGGACGCTGTCATCGAGAGTCCGCTGTCACGGCGGCCGCGGGACACCCTCCCTCCACCGTGTTCTCTCGCCTGCCCTCTGGACGGTGGCAGGTTTCCGCTGGCTCCCCAGGCCCACCCCCCTCCCCCCCCCCCCACCAAGGCCATTCCTCACCCTGCCCCTCGCGCCTGAACCTCCTGGTGGTGGCCTCTGAGGGTCCCGCCCCTGCCGGTGTCGCCAGGCACACACATCAATGCTCCCAAGCACACGCTCAACACCAGCACAAGGACAGCCTCCCCCCCCGCCGTCCGTCCTCCCCCTGGTCCTGTCTGTCCTCCCCCTGGTCCTGCCGTCTTCCCCCTGGTCCTGTCTGTCCTCCCCCTGGTCCTGCCGTCTTCCCCCTGGTCCTGTCTGTCCTCCCCCTGGTCCTGCTGTCTTCCCCCTGGTCCTGTCTGTCCTCCCCCTGGTCCTGCCGTCCTCCCCCTGGTCCTGCCGTCCTCCCCCTGGTCCTGCCCGTCCTCCCCCTGGTCCTGCCCGTCCTCCCCCTGGTCCTGCCCGTCCTCCCCCTGGTCCTGCCGTCCTCCCCCTGGTCCTGCCGTCCTCCCCCTGGTCCTGCCCGTCCTCCCCCTGGTCCTGCCGGCCTCCCCCTGGTCCTGCCCGTCCTCCCCCTGGTCCTGCCCGGCCTCCCCCTGGTCCTGCCCGGCCTCCCCCTGGTCCTGCCCGGCCTCCCCCTGGTCCTGCCGTCCTCCCCCTGGTCCTGCCGTCCTCCCCCTGGTCCTGCCCGGCCTCCCCCTGGTCCTGCCGGCCTCCCCCTGGTCCTGCCGGCCTCCCCCTGGTCCTGCCCGTCCTCCCCCTGGTCCTGTCCGGCCTCCCCCTGGTCCTGTCCGGCCTCCCCCTGGTCCTGTCGGTCCTCCCCCTGGTCCTGTCGTCCTCCCCCTGGTCCTGCCCGGCCTCCCCCTGGTCCTGTCCGGCCTCCCCCTGGTCCTGTCGGTCCTCCCCCTGGTCCTGTCGTCCTCCCCCTGGTCCTGCCGTCCTCCCCCTGTCCTGCCGGCCTCCCCCTGTCCTGCCGGCCTCCCCCTGTCCTGCCGGCCTCCCCCTGGTCCTGTCCGGCCTCCCCCTGGTCCTGTCCGGCCTCCCCCTGGTCCTGCCCGGCCTCCCCCTGGTCCTGCCGGCCTCCCCCTGGTCCTGCCCGTCCTCCCCCTGGTCCTGCCCGTCCTCCCCCTGGTCCTGCCCGTCCTCCCCCTGGTCCTGCCATCCTCCCCCTGGTCCTGCCCGTCCTCCCCCTGGTCCTGCCCGTCCTCCCCCTGGTCCTGCCCGGCCTCCCCCTGGTCCTGCCGGCCTCCCCCTGGTCCTGCCCATCCTCCCCCTGGTCCTGCCCGGCCTCCCCCTGGTCCTGCCCGGCCTCCCCCTGGTCCTGCCCGGCCTCCCCCTGGTCCTGCCCGTCCTCCCCCTGTCCGTCCTCCCCAGTCCCGGGAGCACTTGGCCCTTCCAGCTTCCACCCACACAAGTGACCTTCTCCTGCTGTTCAGCTTCTCCTGACTCCTACCAAGGAGCGAGGCCTCGGGTGTGAGGCCCCCAGGGCACCAGAGAGGGACCGTTAAGTCCCTGGTGCTGCCCTGGGCGGGGCTCCCTTCCCCGCACCCCAGGGGTCCCTCTTACTGTGTGCCTCCCCCACTGCCTCGGGAGCTTGTCAGCAGCTCAGAGTCGGGGAGGGTCCGGAGGTGCGGTGCCCGGGGCGGCCAGGAGACCCACCCAGCAAGGCTCCGGCCTCGTCTCTCTCTTGGCATCGAAGTCCAGAAGGGAGGAGGGCACCCTGGGGGCGGGAGGGCCACGTTTACGCGTTAAACACGAGACAGGCTTCCGCCTGAGCTCCAGCCTGAGCGCGCGCACCGGTTGAGCTCAAGTGACAACTTTTCTGGGGAAGTCACTGCCGCGGACCGAACATCCGTGTGCCCCCAGATCCACATGCCGAAGCCCCAACCCCCGCGTGACAGGCTCTGGAGACGCGTCTTCAGCAGATCACGAAGGTTAACCGAGGACCCCAGGGCAGCCCAGGGCTGATGCCTCCAGGGCCGGGACAGCGAGGCCCCCGGCACTTTCGTCAACTCCAGCAGCCGACCCCTTCTGCTCCCGTGAGCGTAAGCAAAGCCCAAAGTCCCCCACCTTCCCGCCCTCTCTTGGCCCACGTCCCCGTGCCCCGGCAAACCGAAACCCTCGGGGCCACGTCCACTGCCCGCCGCTCCCTCTCGAGCCTTCACTGCCAGGTTCCGGCCCGGGCCCCTCCAGAAGCCGCCCCGGCCCTGCAGCCGGCCCCCGGGCCCCCCACGCCTGGTCGACAACCCATCAGCCCCCGAACGGCCTCTCTGCCTGGCTCTGGGTGCCCCTTCCTCTCCTGCCAGCTGGCTCCTCCTCTTGGGTGGGACCCCCTGATCTGCAGCCCCCTCGCATCGGAACCTGGGGGACCCCGGACCCACTCCTCCTCTGTCAACATTCAGTCCCACGGTGGCCCAGCTGGTCTTGCAGCTTTGATGGCATTTCACCATCTGTACACTCCCTGGGGCAGAGGTGTGCTTCACCCCTGGGTTTCTCCAGAATCCCGTGTAACTGCCCAGCACACACTTCCACACGGCTGTCCACAAAGCCGCATTCCCGACACTGGGCCTCGACCTCCCCACCCGGTTCTGCACCTGGACATCTGAGCACACACACGCCCATCCCTTCGGCTGCTGGGTCGGCCTGGGCACCGCACCTGACCCGGTCCACCAGCAAAGCCCGTCGGTTCTCCCCCTGATGGCAAGACAACCAGGGGCCAAGCCCGCTCGCCGTCCCCCAGCCCCACCCTGCCAGGCCGCCCTGCCAGGCGTGACCTGCATGGGTGGGAGGAAGCAGACCGCGGACCCGCTGCACCGGTTGAAAAACCCTGCAGGGTCGTCCCACCTCGTTTAGGGAAAGGAAAAGTCCCTACAACCTGCGTGCCCCCCAGCGCACTCCCCGACTAGACCCCACGCAGAGACCGGCCACGGGGGAACGGGGACCAGCCGCCTCACCTCCCGCAGCAGAAGGAGGTTTGCAGTCACACGGCTTCCCGCCCACTCTGGCCGTGGCAGGTGGTGGCGAGACCCCCACCCGGGGAAGCGGGGACCTACAGACGCGGGGGAGGGGCCCGTGGCACGCCCCCTTGTGGAGCCTTCTGGACTCACCGGCCCCTCCAGGACGGGCCGCCCTCTCTGCAAGGCTGTCCTGACCGCCTCTGGCGGCTCCTCCAGCCCTCCTCTGCGCTCATCACTGACCTCTGACCTGCCCCTGGCCATTCACGGCCCCGACCCGGCCCCAGCCTCCTGCTGTCGGTGACGGCGCCCCCAGACCTCAGAGCCTCCTGTCGGTCAGGCTCTGCGCAGACGCGCGTGAGCACAGCCGTCTCGGAAAGGCCTGCTTGTGGGGCGGGTGCTCGGCCGGCACCAGGGATCTGGGGTGCTCCTGCCATTCCCTACTGGAAACCGTGGCCGCGGTTTCCAAATTCCTGGTTCAAACACCGCTTTATGCTGAGCACCGCTCTCCTTCCGGGAGCCGAGGCTTGGTCCGCGCCAGGCACAGGGTGGCCGTGTGACCGGCCCCCAGGGCCAACGCTGGGCGCGGGGTCTCTGACAAGCTCCGCTGGCGGTGGGTGCTGCCCACGTGCCGTCACGCGTGTTGCCGGGGGTCGGCGGGGGGGGGTCCACTGGGAGAGGATTCTGGAAGCCTGGGCCTGGTTTCCTCCATCCTCCGGCTGCAGTCGACCGCAGCCCCGGGTGTGCCCGATGCGGAGTCCCGTCTGCCAGCGGATCGCGGGACAGGGACGGCAGCTCGCTCGCGCCGCCTCCGCCTCCCCTTGGCGCTTCTCGGCTCCCCTGCCCCCCTCTCCCTGCCGGGCTCGCCTGGCTCCCTGCCCCACACACGTGCGTGCGCAGCGGCACGACCCCGCCTCAGGGCGTCCCCGACCCGTCCCGCTCGTCACCAGCTCCCCTCAAACACCCAACGCCTGCTGTGCGTCGTCGCTCGGCCGGTGACTCTGCTTCCTGCTTCACCGAGGACGGTCACGGCCCCGACCCCACGCCACCCAGGCCCGCGTCTGCGCCGTGCACTCTGCTGGACACACCCGCTGGGCTCCCGATAAAGCCGACCTCTCGCTTCGCCACCTGCTCTCACCTCCTCGGGACACGGGGACAGCTCTCCAGCCGCGTCCCCCCTCCTGCGTCAGCAACACTGCTCCTCCCTGCCACACCTCTCTCGTCAGCTCTTGAGGAAACACCTTCCTTCTCGCCCCACTGGTCTTGCCAGCTACCACCCTGCCCCTCCCCTCTCCTGTGGTGCACACTTCTGGAAAGAACTGACTCCTGGTCCCTCATCCACTGCCCACTCTCCTCCAACCTGCCCCAGCTGGGATCCCGGCACCTCCTTCAGACAAGACAGGGCTTTTCAGAGAGACAGCGACCACCCTCTGTCCCGGGGGGGCTCTCACCACAGGACATTTGCACACACCGTTATCCGGGCCGCATCTCCTCTCCTGGCTCCTGAGGCCTTTGGAAGCCAACTTCTCAGACAGGCCTTCCCTGTCCACCACAGTAACAACCTCAATTCCCAAACTCTCCCTCTGCCTGCCCTGGTTTTTCTCTGTAGACTTTCCCCACTCTACACACACGATTAAGTGTTGTTATCACCCGTCTCCTTCCACTAGAGTAAAACCACAGTTACTTTTCTGTTGTGTTCACAGCACCAAGAATGCCCAACACGTGGCGGACGTTCAACATCCCTTGAGGAACAGGCACACCGCAATGCAACAGACCCGAAGTTAGCTTAGAAGCAGTTAAGACACAGAATCAGAAACCACTTTGAAAAAGAACAGCGTGACAGAGGGGACAGACCTGACGCTCTACCCCGGGATGCAGGCAACGGGGAGATCGTAGACAGGGACGCTGCATGGGACAGTCGGCCCCACAAGTACAAGAAACACACACAATGGAAGAAACACCGTTGGAAGTAAAATACGAGAAAAGTTCCTGCAGCTGTAGACAGACTTCCAAATACCTCCCGGAAAGGGTCTGGCAGCGAAATGTGATGGGAAGAGACGAACACGAGAACCAGGTGTCAGACAGAAGTGTTTACTTTCTAAACTGACATCCAGGAACACGTAACACCCAGAAACCCACTCCCACCCTGGAAAAAATCGTTGTTTTCTGCTAAAACACGAAATGCGATGGACAAGAATTGTAACAGGGAAAACGGTACAACGATGCAGTTACATAATAGATCACACTCTTGTTCAGAAGCAAACAAAACAGAACACACCCATGTTGTCAACTACTCAGGCTCCGAATACACACTAGCTGTCACATCTGTTCTGAGACATCATTTCCTTACAAAAGCACCGAAGGCAGCAGAAAAGCGACGAAAATTGACAAAATGTTCACAGGAATGGCAAGAATTTTCACCAGCCATAGGGTGCTAACTCTAAATTGTCATAATTAGGAAGCAGGATCCAAAAGCCCAATATAATGTTTAACAGAAAACACACTTGCAGACAAGCAAGATATAGAAAGATTAAGACACTCATGCCACGGATAGAAAGACGGATGGATGGATGGAATGATGGATGGGTGAATGGATATATGCATGTATGTATGGATGGATGGATACGTGGATAGATGGATGGGTGAGTGGACGTACGTATGGATAGATGGATGGACACATGGATGGATGGACGGATGAGTGGATGGATGGGTGGGTAGACGGATGAGTGGGTGAGTGGATGGATGGATGGATGGATGGATGGGCGGGTGGGTGAGTAGACAGATAGATGGGTGGATAGGTGGACAGATGGATGGGTGAACGGATGTACATATGGATAGGTGGATGGATGGACGGATGAGTGAGTGGATGGATGGGTGGGTAGACAGATGGCGGGTGAGTGGATGGATGGATGGATGGATGGGCGGGTGGGTGAGTAGACAGATAGATGGGTGGATAGGTGGACAGATGGATGGGTGAACAGATGTACATATGGATAGGTGGATGGATGGATGGATGAGTGAGTGGATGGATGGGTGGGTAGACAGATGGCGGGTGAGTGGATGGATGGAGGGACACATGGATGGATGGATGGGTGGGTGGACAGATGGATAGATGGATAGGCGGATGGGTGGGTGAGTGGATGGATGGATGGATGGATGGATGGACAGATGGATGGGTGGATAGGCACACAGACGGATGGGTGAATGGATGTACATACGGATAGGTGGATGGATGGAGGGATGAGTGAGTGGATGGATGGGTGGGTAGACGGACAGCGGGTGAGTGGATGGATGGAGGGACGTATGGATGGATGGATGGATGGGTGGGTGGACAGATAGATGGATAGATGGATGGGTGGATAGGCAGATAGACGGATGGGTAAATGGATGCATGTATGGATAGATGGATGGACACGTGGATGGATGGACGGATGAGTGGATGGATGGGTGGGTAGATGGATGGGCGGTGAATGGATGGATGGGTGGGTAGATGGATGGGTGGTGAGTGGATGGATGGATGGATGGATGGGTGGGTGGGTGGACAGACAGATGGACAGGTGGATAGGTGGATAGACGGATGGGTGAACGGGTGTACGTATGGACAGATGGATGGACACATGGATGGATGGACGGATGAGTGAGTGGATGGATGGGTGGGTAGACGGATGGGCGGGTGAGTGGATGGATGGATGGATGGGTGGGTGGGTGGACAGATAGATGGACAGGTGGATAGGTGGATAGACGGATGGGTGAACAGATGTACGTATGGATAGATGGATGGACACATGGATGGATGGATGGATGGATGAGTGGATGGACGGGTGGGTAGATGGATGGGCGGTGAGTGGATGGATGGGTGGGTAAACGGATGGGCGGGTGAGTGGATGGATGGATGGATGGGTGGGTGGGTGGACAGACAGATGGACAGGTGGATAGGTGGATAGACGGATGGGTGAATGGGTGTACATATGGATAGATGGATGGACACATGGATGGATGGACGGATGAGTGGGTGGATGGATGGGTGGGTAGAGGGATGGGCGGGTGAGTGGATGGATGGATGGATGGATGGGTGGGTGGGTGGGTGGACAGACGGACAGGTGGATAGGTGGATAGACGGATGGGTGAACAGGTGTACGTATGGATAGATGGATGGACACATGGATGGATGGACGGATGAGTGAGTGGATAGATCGGTGGGTAGACGGATGGGCGGGTGAGTGGATGGATGGGTGGACAGACGGACGGGTTGGGAGATGGGTGGACAAACGGATGGAAAGACTGATGCATGGATGACCAGATGAATAAATGAGAGACAAGGTTCTCGAACCCCTTCTGCTAACAAGGAGCAAGCGAGAACAGCCGAGAGAGGTGGGGACGGAAGCTGGAGGAGGAGCGCTCCCAGCCTCCGCCGCTCACCCTGAAGATCAGCTGAAATTTACCTGGAGAACAGGAGGCTCCGAGTTCTCCTGACCAGCAAAGACCACGAGAAACTATTTCCAGCCCACGTCAGAGACGGGCTCTCTGGCTGGGAGTGAACACTGGACGCAGAGCAAGGGTGGAAGACGTGGTGGGACTGCCCGGGGTGGGGGGGGGCGGGTGAAAGCGAGCGGGGTGGGGCAGGAGGGGTGACAGATTCCAGACCCGGCACCGCGGAAGAGCCCAAGCCAGGCGGAGCTGGCCCGAGCGGGAACGGTGGCGGGGAGCCAGAGGGAGACAGTGTCGACCCGTCTCCATACTTGAGTCATCGTGAAGTTCGGGAGTGATGACGTCCTGGGGGTGCCAGACACGCCCTGAGCCGCGGGGTAACGTGACCCCTCCCCCCGCCACCGTGTGTCTCACAGATGCTGTGAGAACTGGAGGGAGCCTGGACATGCCGCCTTGGGGAGCACTCACCCTCGGAGACCTGGGTGCTCGGGAGTCGGGCACACGCACCTCTCATCCACGTTGGCCGATCCGAGCACCAGCAGTCCACCGCGAGCGCCCCGGGCCCAGAGGCTCAGCTGAGCAAACAGATAGGCCACGACCATCCGTATCCGAGCCTGGGTGACACAGCGGCAAATGTCACCCCGTGCCGAGCATGGGGCACACACACACTGGCACCCTGCTCCCCGTGCAGCTCCAAAGAAAGAGTCCAGGTAACACGGGAGCTTTCCAGCGTCCAGAGGAAACAGGGTCCTGCGATAATTGGGTGCACCGAGCGGCCCCCGATCAAAGACGGAAGGACCCGGAGCCGGGGTGCGGAGGGAGCTTCGGTGGCAGGATGGGGCTGCAAAGAACTCTCGGCCACTCGTTCCACCCCCTTCACAGCCGGCTTTGCTGGAGGAGGGAAGGCCACCGTGGCCACGAGAAAAGGGACAGAGACGTGACAGAGCCCGGTGGCTGGGGCCCAGGGTCCCTCTCTCCCTCCACCCACCGGCCAGGGCCCGGCTCCCCTGCGGCAGCCCGATCCCTGAAGATGCAGGAGCCTTACATGCACGCTCACGCACACGTGCGTGCACACACCCCGCCCTCACGCTAACACACGCTCCCGTGCCCTCTTACGCTCACATGTGTGCACGCACACGCCCCCACGTTCACTAGCACACTCTCATGCCCACACACACGCACTCACATGCCCTCACGCATTTTCACACACCCACGCCTGTGCCCACACGCCTCCCCCCCCAGCACACGCCGTCGTGCTCTCACAGGTGCACCAGCACGTGCACCGAGACGCACACACGCGCACGCACCCGTGCCACCGTCGCAGACACCCGCAGCCTGTCGCTCTCGCAGATGCGCGCACGCCCCCGGCCTCCCCCGCGGGGCCCCGTGACGCCGGCCGGGCTGGGGGCGCACCTGCACGTTCTGTAGCGCCAGGTTTTCCCGGCGGCTTCCTCCGTGAACCGCGAACAGAGGCCTCTTACCCGTCGCCAGGCTGAAGATGCCCACGACGGCCTTGACCGCGGGGTCGACGTCGAGACCGATGTGGTGGCTGTGAGGGGAAAGGGCAGGTGTGCGCAGGGCCGGGGGCACCCGGTGCGTCCGCGTGTGGCGCAGACGCCACCCCTGTGGAGCTCAGGACTCTCCCCCCGGCCCCCCCGGGGAGCCCTGTGTCCGGACGTGCCACGGAGATGCCCACGGTACGTGGTGCCGTGGCTGGGCTGTTCCCCTGGGCACCACATTCTCGGGGGTCCTTCCGAGGTAGCGGGTGTCAGAAGCCCGTTCCTTTCTGAGGCCGAACGACGTCCCGTCGTGGGCACGGACCACATCTGCTCACTGCCTCGTGTGCCAAGGGACACCGGGCCACTCCTACGTTCTGGCTGCAGTGCTCGACGCTGCCGTGAACACGGGGGCAAAACGCCTGAGTCCCCGCTCTCAGTTCCTCCGGGGACGCTCCCAGGAGCACTGCTGGGTGGGGGCCGGTTTGGGCTGAGAACAGAGGACTCTGAAAGGACCGAGTCTCCCTGACCGGAGAGATGCCCTCCCCGACCCTGCTCCGGCCCAGGGAAGAGGGGGGCGGGCCCTCACAGCGCCAGCCCACTCCCCAGAGCCGCGAGTGGGGTCCCGGGCTCCCACACCGGGGGGCACATCAGCCCCGGTGGCCGGTGTCTGGGATGCCAGCAGGGGGCGGGGACGGAGGCGTGGGAATCCGACGCGGCTACGGGGGGCGGGGGGAACAGACACGGTTTCCCCAGGACCGGGCTCGCGCCAGCGGCCCCTCTACCTGCCGATCTGCCGGGCCAGCTCCGCGGCTCTGTCACGCGTCTCCCGGGAGGAGTTCTCGCTGGCCATGTAGCAGGTCGTCAGCACGCGCCCGCAGAGCTCTCGGGGGTCCCGGGGCGTGTAGTCGAGCTGGTCCACGATGGTCCGGACGTCGGCCAGCACTTCCTGATCTGAGAACCCGCAGACAGCAGGCGGTGCTCAGGGCCCAGACCCTCTCCTCCGCCCCGGGGGCCGTCCCCTCCTACGCAGCAACCCCCTCGCTCTTCTGGCGCGCACGCCACGGGGATGGATGTCTGACACAGAGCGCGTGGGGGAGGCTTTCGACCCGGGTTTGCCTGACCCCGAGGCCGTCTGTGTTCCTCCCTCCAGGCCACGCTGCGGGCACACGGCCACGGCCGCCCTGACCCAGAGCCCCGGGAAGGGGCTTCACTGGCCTGCTGTCCCCAGGTCCTGTTGCGACATCTGAGCACATCGGCGGCGCCTCCCTCACCCTTGACGGCCGGGACCCGGGGTCCGCCTCACCCCGTCCTCTGAGCCCCGGAGCCTCGCTCAGACCAACGGACGCCACCTACTTCCGTTATTCACGGCCTCGCAGACCTGGCGGCACATGGAGTAGACGAGGCAGGCGGTGGCCGCGCTGTCCACCCCCCCACTCAGGGGCAAGAAGAAGCCGGCCTGGAACGGGTCAACCAGAGGCGGGTGTGGGCAGGGCCTCGGAGAAGCGACGCGCCCAAACCTCGGCCCAGCGCCACCTGCAAACCCTGACGGGCACCCACAAGAACGTGCGGGCGTCAGCGCTCTCGCTGTGGGCCGCGCGTTCTGGATGGATTATTCTAGAGGGAAAACAGACCTCGCGCTGCGATGCACATCTAGGACTAAACCCCGGTAAGTTACAGACGTCACGACACAGAACCAGTGGGACGTGTATTCCGTTCCCTCTGGACGTCATCAGACGGGACCCCAAAGGCGGAGCCAAACCCCCGGGGGGCACTCTGGCGTCTGGCTAACGTGGATTAAGCTCCTGACCGAGGCAGAGCGAAGCAGGGCTCGCGTCGGGGGAAAAACCCACCAGCCCCCCACAGAACCGAACACAAACACTGGAAATCTTACCTGCTGGCTGCGTCTTAAGAAATCCCAGAGCCAGCAGGCGGGTCCAAGGCTGGAGAAGAATGGGAAGTGTCAGGGCCGGGGGCTGCGGACCCGTCCGCAATCTACCCGGGGGCAGCTGGCGAGGCGGGAGCGGGGCCAGTGAGAACGGCCAGCAGCGGCTGGGCCCAGCGCCTCGTGAGAATTAATGCCCTCTTGTCCCCAGACAGCCCTGGGAGAGGGGGGATGCCTTTGGCTCGTTTTAAAACAGGAAAACCGAGACGCAAAAGCAAAGGGCGGGGCTAGTGTGCCCAAAGCCCCCCGCACAAGGGAGCGACAGGGCTGGGAGGGGGAGGGGAAGCCAGGCCGTCCGGCTGCGGCATCGGCGCCCTCGACCCCGAAGCAGCGCGGCCTCCTCCTAACCAAGCAGCCGCCCCGGGCCGGCGGTGAGGACCAGCCGTCCGCACTGGCTCGGGCCCCTGCAGCGGGCAAGGGTAGGGGCCGCGGGCACAGCACGACCCCTCCGCGTGCGTCCGGGCGGCCACCTGATCTCCTCGGCGGGACTGTGGTACTTCCACTCGAGGGGCTCGGACAGCGGCTCCAGCAGGTCCTCGCGGGACGAGAGGGCGAAGTCCACCTTCACTCGGGGGTAGGGGCTCGCCTTGCTGGCCTGCCGACAGAGATTCACGACAGTGACGCCCCCTCGCAGGCCGCTAGGGCCGGCCGAGGGACAGACTGTCAGCCAGCGGGAAGGCACCTCAAGCCCACAGCGGCGGCCCCACCCCCGCGGGGCGGCTGGAGCCAGAGAGACGGGCGGTGGCAGGCTCGGAAGTCTCGTGCGCTGAGGTGGCCCCTCCGGGGATTAAAGCAGAGTGACCGTGCGGCCCGGCGGCCGCGCTCCTAGGCGCACACCCGGGGGAAGCGGGAAGAACGCCCGCGCAAAAACTCGCACGCACGTCGACAGAGCGAACTCCTCACGGACCCGGCGTGGGGACGATCTGAGTGTCCTCGGCGGATGGACGGTCACAGTGTCGTCCCGCCCAGGAAGAGGCATGAAGCCCGGACACCCGCCACAACGCGGCTGGGCCTGCTCAGGGACAGAAGCCGCACGAAGGGCCTCAGGTTCATGGTCTCATCTCCGTGAAACGCCCACAGTGGGCGGGTGGGGGGCCCGGGCTGGGGGCGGGATGCGGAGTGGAGGTGGGCGGGCACGGGAAAGTCTCCTTGGGGTGAGGAGGTCCCCCGCTGTCAGGACACCGACGAGGCGATGGCGGTGCGGCCCCGTGAGCGTGCCACATCCCCCGAATCACGGGGTTCCGGGGAACATCCCAAGAAGCTGCCGTCACAAAAAACCACAAAGGGCTCCGGGGCCTTTGTCAAGCATCCCGCCTGTGTCCACGAGAACTCACCGCCAGGTTTCGAGATGAAATCTCTGCCCTGTAGCTCCGGACGTCCTCCAAATCCAGCGTCGCGGTGAGAACTTCCTGGAGGAGGGGGTTTCGAAGGGAAAGCGTGACTGCTGGGTAACTGGGCGGTTTTCGCAGACGCGCCAAACTGCACACGACGAGCCCCACCTTCTGCGGCAGGGACTGGGGAGCTGTGGGCCCCTAGGGGCCCGGGGAGAGGGGACGGCCAGTGTTGTCGCTGACCCGCAGCCCCGCCCTCTCGCTGCTGCCCCCAGAACCTCCAGTGAAGTGGGACACCTAGCAGCGGTCCCCTCATCACGGCACAGGATTCTGCTGATCAGTATCGGCCGGGACCTCTGAGCCAGCTTCTCTCTTCTTAGACGGACGCATGGGAGACAAGGGCCCCTTTGCTGCTTTGGACGTGGTTGTGTGGAGACGGGATGGCTGGAGCTGCTGCAGCCATCCTGTGACCATGAGAGGCAACCCAAGCTCCAAGCCCACACAGGGGAAGGACAAGCCGGACAATGGCAGACGGGTGGTCAGAGCCTCGGCAGTCCACGCCAGTGCCCCTGCCTAGATGTGCTGCTGTGTGACAGCGGGTGACACTTTCCTGCCTTCAAACCCAGGTGAGACAGGAGTATGAAGAGTCAAAAAAGACCACAAAATAGGAAAAGAATAAGATTTCAAAAAAATTGCAAAAAAGAGAATTTTAATTTCATTTTGTCATATTATTCCTTTCTCTACGAAAATAACTCCTGATCAGATTATGTCACTGTGACGTTGTCTCTTCACGTACAAGTGTGGGACAGTGGGAGCTAACCGGCACGGCACAGGGGGACACAGGACGGCCGTGGCCACCCTGCTCCTGCACCGGCCCCGTGGGCAACTGTTGCTGTCAGCACCGGGCTCGGGCCACTCTGGACGTGCCACAAAGACCAGCAAAACGGGGCTTGTGTTTGTCCTTCCATCATTTCCCGAAGCGAGAGGCCGCCAAAGCCACCCAAAATGCAGACCCCTGGGGTCCCAGCCCCGAGGCCTGGCCAGGGCCCAGAACCTGCTCCTCCCGGTACAGGTGGCCCCCTCCACTGCCAGTCAACCCTGCGCAGGGCACCCGTGGCCCTGACGTCCACCATCCGTCCCGGCCACACCGACCCGGCATTCCCGTGGGACGCAGAAGAGTGGCGCCTTCTGCACGAACTTGACCCGCCTCTACCGTGGCTAATGCTGAACACCTGAAGGCCTGTGGGGGTGCTGTCACCTGGCGAGCACGGCCTGGGGGACAGCTGGGAGGGAGGGAGCGTCCCTTCTGCCAAACTCCCGCCCCTCTCCCCCCAGCAGGAGAGCATCACGGAGTTCACTCGCTCCGCTTTGAAACGTGACTTCGGTTTCACACCTGCTTCCCTCCTAACCCCAGCGGGGCGGCGAGGGGACCAGCGTCCCCTCAGCGAGCCGAGTGCAGAGGAAGCAAACGGGAGGGTTCGCGACCTGGCACGAGCTCACGCTGCCGCGTCCCTGCGAACCTGTCTTCCGCTCCCACCTGCCCCCGAACTAGCATTTCCACCCGACCCCCCGAACACGGGTGGTGCCGCATGAGGGCCCCTCGCGCCCGCACAGCCGAGGGTCACTTGTGGCGTCCGCACGGCTGGCGTTCATGTCCGTCTCCCGTGAGAACAGCCATTTTTTTGTTCTGAACTTGAAAGACCTGTCGGTGTACAGACAGCACAGACATGCGCCCTCGCTGCAGAGGGCGGGTCTCCCTCAGCTCCTCAGAGGTCGGCCCGGTCAGGGCAGGACGGGACAGGTGTCTCAGCCTGCCTTCCTGGTTGTCCCCCGCCCCCCACGCCCCAGGGCTGCGGCAACGCCTACTCTGAGCTCGCCCCACGCCTCCCCGCACAGACGTGCCTGACCCCAGCCTGCTCGCGTGTCCAGGGAGACCAGACGGCCCACGGAGGGAGGCCTGCCCCGGGGGAGCCTCGGGGCTCCCAGGACTCGTGGCCAGGGCGCTGTGAGGCCCACGGCTAACACACGTGGCCCGGACACGTGGAGAAGAGCCAGCGGGTTGTGTCAAGTGGCCTCAGCGAGCTCCCCTCCACCTGCTTCTACGCAAGAGGCCCCTGCCGAGGGACACCCTCCTGCGGGGACCAGTCGGTGCCTGCTCACTCCCTGGGGGACCGGGGCTCACCAGCTCTCCTGGCACGACACAGCCTGCCCCCCACAGCACCTGCCTGCTCGCCTGCCCCCGAGGGTGACCATGGGGCCGAGTCCTCCCCCCAGGCCGTGCACGTGTGACCCTCGCGCTGTGGTGGCCTCATCTGTCCGGGCGGGGCGGGAGCCGGCCGCGGGGGGGGGGGGGCCCGGAGACGACAGCCCAGCACGAGGTCTCCGTCACGGAAAGGAGTAGATGCCCCTGGGGTTTGCGAGCTCGCTCTCACCACGTCGTCCAGGGAGAACTGGGAGCCCTGCGCCAAGATGTGGCCGTTCATCGCTATCAGGGCACAGCCATCGTAGTACAGTCGGTCCCCGTCACAGCCCTTCTGGTTGGCCAGCAAGTAGATCCCGCCGTTCTGGAGAATGCAGGGGGCACAGAGATCACCGTCCCTTCCTCGGCCCTCCCAAGGCCTTAAACGGCGCCCTGCAGGGAACCCCCCCGCCCCCCCCGCCCTTCCCCACAGAGAAAGTGCCTGCACACGGTGGGGGGGGGGGTGCACAGTAGGGCCCGGGACAGTGACCCGCCGGCCTTCCCAGCCTCCAGGCATCACGCCCAATGCCCCTCCCCTCGCTGCCCCCCAGCACCCCTCGGGCACTGACTGTCGTCTCTGACACGGGACGAGGGGGGTCACGGAAGACAAACCCCACAGCGTGGCACAGAGACCCAAACCCGCCCCTCGCGGGGTCACGCTGCCCAGCAAGGGCAGCGCCTCGGGACAGCTCCCTGCGCTCCAGCTCGGAACCACTGAGCATGCGGCCAGCGCGTCACTTGTCCCTCGATGGTGTCTCGGGCCCCAGGGGCCTGACGCCAGGGCAGTAGGTGCCCTGCTTGCCTCACAGGGTCAGGGGAGGTCGGGCGCGTGAGGCCCCAGAGGGCGAGTCAGCGCCCGTTTGCAGAGTGCCGGCCGAAACTGCGGGCACCGATGTCCGTCGTGCGGGCCCAGCCCTGCGTGGGCACCGGGGACTCGGGAGTGTGCGGGACGGACGCGGCACGGGCCCGCGGCACGCGTGCCCCAGCATGGCGGCCCAGCGCCTACCTTGGTGGTAGCCATGGTCACCAGATCCACCCTGGCGTGGGCTTTGCGCAGCACGTGGTGGCTGCCCGAGGCGTTGGTGAAGATCTCCACGCCGTCCAGGCCCATGTCCACGTGCGGGCTGCGGGCAGACGGCGGTTGACGGCAGGATGGGCCGCGTGCCCCGCCCGCCCAGCCCCGCTGTCTCCACCCGCGGCCACCCGCCAGGCCGGGGCCGGGGCTGACCTGTGGGGCGTCCAGAGCTCCTCACAGATCTCGCTCCCGATGCAGGTGTCGCGGGTGGCCAGCACCGCGTCTCCAAAGGGCACGGTTTCCTGCGGTCAGGGGACAGGAGGGCACGAGACCCCTTGGCCGTCCCATCTGGGCTGCGTCCCGACCTCACTGCCCTTTTACTTCCAGCCCCAGTGAGTCCCTGCCCAGCTGGGGAGCACTCCCCACCCAGGCGGCCCGGCATCTCCCCTGCTGACCCTCGGGGCCTCTGGTCACAGCGTTCACTAGGCAGGAGCTGTGCTCTGAGCTGCCACAGGGCCCTCTGTGGCCCCGGCAAGCCGTCACTCCACTCCGGAAGTTTCCATGGGCACAAATCCCCGTCGCCATCATCGTTACTAAGAATAAAGGGTCTTGGGGCGACTGGGTGGCTCAGTCGGTTGGGCGGCCGACTTCGGCTCAGGTCATGATCTTGCGGTCCATGAGTTCGAGCCCCACGTCGGGCTCTGTGCTGACAGTTCAGAGCCTGGAGCCTGTTTCGGATTCTGTGTCTCCCTCTCTCTGACCCTCCCCCATTCATGCTCTGTCTCTCTCTCTCTATCTCAAAAATAAATAAACGTTAAAAAAAAAAAAAAGAATAAAGGGTCTTGGGGCGCCTGTGTGGCTCATTCGGTTCAGAGCCTGACTCTTGATTTCAGCTCAGGTCATGATCCCAGGGTCGTGGGACTGAGCCCCATGTCAGGCTCTGCACGGAGCATGGAGCCTGCTTTTGTCTCTCTCTCTCTCCCTCTGCCCCTCTCCCCTTGTCGCGCACATGCTCTAAAAATTAAAAAAAAAAAAAAAAAGAAAGGAATAAAGGGTCTCGTTTGTCCAGGGTCACTCCACGCCTGCCAAGGCCCAAAGCCCTTTTCGGCATCATCCGTGCTCCCGACAGTGTGACCGGATCGTCCCACCCGTGCCAGGAATGACCCGAGGGTCACGCGAGAAACCTGAGAAAAGTGACCCCGCTCCTGAGTGGCAGAGCCAGAAGCAAGCGTGTCTGTCATCAAGAGCCACGTTAACAAGCCACGAATGGCGGCATCCCAGGGCCGGGGCAGACGAGGCGCCGGGGCCTCCGTGTGCTGACCGGTCAGGCAGGTGTGGGACGCTCTCAGGCACGCGGACAGCCCTGACTTGCTGTCTTGGTCCAACTTGGCTCCCTCTCCTGATCCCAAAGCTACAGACGCGGCGAGAACTGATCCTGAGACAGGGAACACGGCCGAGCACGCTGGGTCGGGTTCCCCGATGCGTGTGCGCGAGTCCGACACCCTCGGCTGCCGAAGGCAAGAACCACGGCGTAAACCTGGCCCTGCTCCTCGTGGCTGCGAAGAAAGCCCTCACACGGGACCCCATGCTGGCCACCGGGCACCTGGCAAATAGCCCACGGGGACGGCTGGGACCCGCACGCCATCTTGCCGTGAGGCGGCCAGGGCTCAGGGCCACGGGGCCCAATGTGTCCACGTGCTGCCCTTCCCTTGTTCCCGGACACGCCCCGGAACTTAAATCCGCGGACGGTCACCGGGGCCGATTCATGCAGCCGCCCTTGGTCAACCGCCAGCAAAGTCCCTGCAACTGCAGACCGCACCCCACAAGGGCTCAGTCATCTCCACCGGCAAGGCCCCCAGGACACACTGGGACCCCGCAAGATGAAATGGGGTGCAGATCCCGGTCAGGGCTGTGTCGACATGCTTCAGACACGGGCTCCCCACCAGACACACACACGGACATGGGGAAACGCACTCATGGGCGCGTTCCGTGTTCTGGGTCAGGAGGGTTTTCAAACTAGCCCGCTGCTACACTTCACGGTCAAATGAGTTTCCGGGACACGTGGGAGGTGACCGGACCCGGCTGAGCGCCCCTGCCCAACCTTGGCTGTGCCCGTCCCGGAGTGTCCGCACAGGGGGTGCTGAGCCCAAGCCGGCCCCTCGAGGAGCCTGGCTCAAGAATCAAACCCAATGCCGGTGATGTAATCTGGCTCCTGAATGGGGGCAGCCGCCCAGCGGCCAGGCAGCCGCCGTCCTCCAGGGAAGAGGCAGAGACGGCCAAGAGGCAAATGGAGCTGGAACCGGGAGGAATGAGGGGAGAGGGACCCCTGGTCCAGCTCGGGTCCGTCGCTAAGGTCCAGCGGAACCCCTGCCGGGCCCTCCACTGAGAGATTCCGGACCCTCATGAGCTGCCGGAAGGGCAGTAATTAGGGGCGCGGAGAACCTGGCGGCCTGGGAGGAGCTGCGTCCCACTCAAATTTCTGTGCTGGGGTCCTGACCCCCAGCACCTCTGAACGTGACTGTATCTGGAGCCGGGACTTTGCAGAGGTGATCAAGGTGACCACGGGGTCCTTGTAAGAAGAGGGGATCGGGACACAGACACGCACGGAGGGACGACCCCGCGAGGACACAGGGAGAGGACGGCCGGCCACACTCAAGGAGAGAGGCCTCGGGAGGCCACGGCCCCACCCACGCCTGGACCTCGGGCTCCGGCCTCCAGGACCGGGAGCCAAGTATCTGCTGTTTAACAACAACCCGCACCCCCTGCCCTCCATCTCTGGTGCTGTGTTATGCAGCCTGAGCAAATTAACACACTTCACACCAGAATGGGACCTCGGACAGAAACCAGACCAGTCAGGCCTCCCCCGACACCTGCTCTGTGCCCCTGGCTTCCAACCACCCGTGGGAAGTGGCCAGAACAGGGTTTCAGCTGTCACCCCAGCAGCTGCCACTAGGAAGAGGCTGGACGAGGCCCCTCGGCTAAGGCTGGAGATCAAAGCTCTAAAGGCCTGGCCCAAGCCAGCTCCAAAAGACAAGAGATTTCTGAAGCTGGGCCTTCACAGAACGAGCAGGCAGCCAGGTAATGTCTTGCTTGGATTTTATAACTAGAACCCTCACAGCCCCCCATCCCCCACAGCTTCCCCGGTGACCCGGAGGCCCAAGCACCAGCCCCGGCAAGGTGGGGCGGGGACCCCTCCCCCAGCTCCACCGGGGCCCCAGCACGGTGGGCCGGGCGGGAACGAGGCAGCACCGACAGGCCGGGCTTCGGGGGCGCCACCCTCCCTCCTCGTGCAGGAACCTCTCCCCGCACGCCAGCCAGGTGCCGCTGTGGCCTCGGCCCACAGGGGCCTGCCCCCAGGGCATACCACGGCCTCCAAGAGCGACAGGTTCTGTCCCCAGAGACTCACCTGCTTTGTCAGGCTCTGCAGCATCCGGGGGAGAAAATACTCCTCTGTTTGCCTGGGAGGGAACAGCACACATCTGAGGATGAGCGTCTAAGGCCCGGGGGAGGGATGGCATCCGAACGGGGACAAAAATCGGCCCGGGAGCTTCCAACCGATGTGGCAGCAAAGGACTGTAGGGCATGCACAGGTGCCCCGAGCGTCCGTTCAAGATAAAAAGACGAGGACAGGCGTGTTGGCGAAGATGCTGTGCATTTTACTCGGTGACACCGTGGTGCCCAGTGAGCTCCCCCCGGCTGGCTTCCCGGGGCCTTGATGCCCGGCACTCCTGAGACACCCGTCACGGGCATGATCTCCAAAGAGGGGGAATCCGGGTGGAATCCCCGATCGGAGTCTCTGAGTCAAGATCATGCCGCGCTCGCCCAACACGCAATCACAAGCCTAAACGATAAAGTTACGCTCCAAACGGAGTAAGACGGACCGAGTCTAACACCTCCCACGCTGCTCCCGGACAAGGCATCCCCAGGTGCCACGCTGAAAGGCAGAAGGCACGAAGCGACGCCTCCCGAGTCCGACCGCAAAGGGGCTGTTACGGGATGCCGCCCGAAGACGATCTGTGAGCTGCGGCTCTTGCTCCCTTCTCAGAATTCACGGGAGCCTCCCGCGGTGACCTCAGTGGTCGTTGCCTAAGTAAACCACAAAGCTGGGAAGCTGGAGGGCGATGCCTTCTGCCCCGCGCCAAGGCCGGGGACAGGACCTCCCGGCCGCCTCACCGCCCCACGGCGAGTCTGCGATCCACCATTGGCGGGCTTGCCGCCACGGTGTCGCTGCGTCAAGATGAACTTTAGAGGGAGGAGCCGGCCGAGGCCCGTCCCTTCCTCTGCCTGCACCCCCCGCAAGATGCACTGAGCACCAGCCCGGAGCAGGACCACCAGGGCACAGGCGCGCTCACCTCCGCTCTCCTACTCTCTGCCCCGAGGCCCGCCCTCACCTTGTACCCGGCCGGTGCGTTTTGCAGGTTCACCGAGAGCCAAAAGACGCCGCGTCAGAGTCCCGTGCTGCTGCCGTAGCTGGTCACTCGAGGCTCGGCTCAGGCCGGCCCGGGGCCCCGCACCTGACCGTTCGCACAGCCTGCACCTTTCTCCGGCTGGACGCCCCTGCTTCTCAGCCAACGCCGTCCGGAAAGGTCCTAGCAGCGCACTCCCGCCAAGAAACCACCCTTGGCCGTGCTGAATACAAGTCTTCTCCGCCCCCCGGGGGCAACAAGAGCCCCTGCGACCCCTGTGCTTAGATCTGGGGTCCGTCTAAGAACATAATGAGAACGAGTAGGTTCTTAAAGTCTCTGCACCAGGTTTTTGTTTGTTTTGTTTTCTTAAGAGGCCTGGGACTGCACTTTGAACCTGTCGTGGGTCCATTACGAGGGCGGGGCCACAGTAACCCAGCCGTTTTATCGTCTGCATTTTGGCACAGCTCCCAGGTGGTCTTAATGTTGCCAAAATGCGAGCTGGTCGCTCCGGCTCGGCATCCGCCGCCCCTTCCACAGGCTCAAGGAAATGAGCGAGGCTGAAGGAGTCACCGTGAGACCCACACGCCCGCCCCCTCCCCGACCCCGGGCAAGAGCTGGCACGCTCCCAGTAAATTCAGAGATAGCACGACCCCATAAAAAGTCTCAAACGAGAGATGATCGGATGCTGGAAAAAGATAAAAAGTGAGCTTGTGAACTGGGAAAGGAATCGGAAAGATGTGCTGATCTGGGCAGCCCCGAGCAGCACGAGACCAGAGCCTCCGGCACACTCCTGCACCGGGCGGACTCAGGGGGATAAACCCCGGAGGAAGTACAAACAAGCGGGCAGAGAAGAGGAAAGACACGTACGATATCCAGGGACACGTGACCCGCACACAGCGGAGGCTCCCGGACAAGAGCGAGAGAACGAAATCCTTTGAAGATGGGAAATTAGAAAATGTTCCTGAAATCAAAAACCTGACACTCACGTCAAAGACACTCACGGCTCAGGGCGCCTGGGGGCTCAGGCAGTTGAGCGTCCGACTCTTGGTTTCGGCTCAGGTCGTGATCTCCCGGTTTGTGAGTTCGAGCCCCACGTCAGGCTCTGTGTTCAAGCCCGGAGCCTGCTTCAAGTTCTGTGTCTCCCTCTCTCTCTCTGCCCCTCCCCCGCGTGCACTCTGCCTCTCTTGTTCTCTCCCAACAATAAAATAAACATTAAAAAACAAAGAGAAATGATGCTTGATGTAAGGAAGTATGAGAAAACGAAAAAGAGCTCTTAGAGAATAGAAAGTAGAGGGATGGAATCTTCCAGGACGTGGGAAAGAAAGGTCACGACAATTATAGAGAAGCTGGTCCGGGAGAGTCTGATCTCCGATCAAGAGGCATTTCAGAAATAGAAAACAGAGAAAACAGAGCAGACACCGCCCAGAAAGGACACGACGTTTCCCCCAAACACAGGGGCCCTGGAGAGCCGAACACGGGAGCCCGGACACCCGCACCAGGGCCCACAGGATACAATTTTAAAACACCAAAGACGAAGACAAGCTTCTGCAAGTGTCCACACAGAAAATACCCCCAAGGGCGAAGAAGAATCCGCACGGTGACCCCTCACCGAGGGCACAAGCCTCCAGGCAATCCTTCACACGACACCTCCAAAACTAGGAAGGAGCATTATTTCTAACCTATAATTTGTTTTCCACTCTGCAAAACTGCTCATCACGTGGAAGAGACAAATGACAACACCTGCGGGTAGGCAAAGTGCCAAAAGTCCACCCTCCGCGGACCGTTACTTAGAAAGTGCGACTTTGCGATTTGTGATGAGAAGGCACATTCGGTCTTTCTGGAGCCGAGCTCCCGAAACCCTTAGAATTTCCCGCGACAGGGGCCACCCGTGTCTTCGTTACGTCGTTGTGGCGTGAGTGGCGTGGAGAAGGGCCCCAGGGAGGGGCACCGGCTGCCTGGGGAGCGGGTCGGGGAGCTGGACTTTCCGTCCCCGTCCCCAGGCCTGGGGAGAGAGCCAGGCTGGGGGTGGAGCTCAGGGGCCAAAGGCCAACGACGTAACCAATCAGGCCTGGGTAAGGAAGCCTCCGTAAAACCCCGCAGAACGCGGTTCCGGGTTCGGGGAGCTCTTGGGTTGGTGACCGCGTGGACATCCAGCGCAACTCTGTGCTCACCCACCCGGCTGTCCAGAGCATATCCTCGTGTGTTAGAGCCGCGATCTAGGAATCGAACCCAAGGTGGGGACGCGGAACCTCGAGAATCTACTGGAAGCCGTGTCCCAGCGAACGAGCCACTCGTCAGAGACGAGTGAGGCCGGACGCCCACCAGCCCGGGCGAGAGAAGCCCCACGTGCCCGTGCCGGAACCGAGTGGCAAGTACAAAAATCCTGTTTTCCCACGTAAAAATACTGACCATCCGAAAATCTAACGCTGAAGTTCTGTTTCAGCAGCAGCAGCAACGATAAATGAAAAGCAACAACCGTAACGGGAGGACAGGGCAGGGCTGCTCAACCGGGGACGGTCTTGTCCCCGGGAGACATCTGGCAACGTCTACAGACACCTGAAGTTGTCACAAAGGGACGTAGCTACCGGGAGGTCAGCCGCTGCACAGCTTGCCACACGGACGGCAGTCCCAGAGCGACCAGTTGGGGCCGAGAAAGCCTGGCACACGGGTAACTGGACATACAAGGTGCCCCGCGAGATTTATTTCTGTGGTCTGTGACAGGTCATCTGTATAGCAGCAGCATCAAATAGCAGTACTTTGGGGCGCCTGGGGGGCGGGGCTCAGTCGGTCAAGCGTCCGACCTTGGCTCAGGCCATGATCTCACGGTTTGTGGGTTCGAGCCCCGCGTCGGGCTCTGTGCCGACAGCTCAGAGCCTGGAGGCTGTTTCGGATTCTGTGTCTCCCTCTCTCTCTGCCCCTCCCCAGCTCACTCTCTCTCTCTCTCTCAAAAATAAATAAACAGAGGTGCCTGGGTGGCTCAGAAAGTTAAGTTAAGCGTCCGACTTCGGCTCAGGCCGTGATGTCACGGTTTGTGGGTTCGAGCCCCGCGTCGGGCTCTGAGGAACCTGCTTCAGATTCTGTGTCTCCCTCTCTCTCTGCCCCTCCCCTGCTCGTGTTCTGTCTCCCTCTCTCTCTTAAAAATGAATAAACATTAAAAAAAAAAAACCAGCGGTACCTAAATGGCAGGAACTTGTCCCAGACTCTCACGTCTCTCCCCCCGTGACCTGGGCCAAGGCCACACACAGGGAAGTCCCGAGACAAGCGTCCACAGGGCGGTCACAGACCATGCCCCTTGGTGCCGGGCACCGTGACTCACCGAGTCCTGGACCAGGGGGTAAACCAGCGTAGCTCCCGGTAGTTGCCCTCGTTTGCCAAGGCCATTTTGGGCCTGATGAGCAGGATCCTCCTACAGGCGGGAAACCGAGGCGGCCCCTGAGATGAACACCCGGTCACGAGGGGCACCCGTGGGTCCACCTGCCCCGGACGGTGGACGGACGACCACAGAGCAGCCGAGGCCCGGCAGGTGCACGCCGTGCGAGCAGCCGACGTCCAGGGGCCTTTAGGGGAACGTGACAGACCGCCCTCCCTCCAATGACTTCTGGCCAACAGGGCCACGTGTCCCCAAACCCCGCCCTGAGGTTTCTCTCCCCTGAAGGTGGCAGTGCTGGGCAGGGGCCAGGGGAAGCAGTGCCGTCACCTGCCCAGGGCATCGGCCCCCACCAATGACCGGGCGTTTCCAGAAGACGCCTCCTAGCACAGGGCTCCAGGGGCCACGTCTGGGGTGGGGTGTGCGGGTTCCCCGCTTCCCGCGGCCACCCACCTGTTGAGAAATATCACCCTGCAGTTGTAGCGGACGTTCCGGTGCATCACGGGCCTGCGGAGAGAAGGCACACACACGCGTCTGTGAACGGCAGAACCACATGTCTGTTACAGTGCGAAGCTTCCTCGGGCCCTTGAAGAGGGCCACAGGGCCCCTCTGTGGCTTTTCTCAAAGTTAAAAACGAGCCAAGGGCTCTGCCACGGTTTAGGCTCTGAGACAAAAGAGGCTCTTCTAATGTTTATTTCTGAGGGAGGGAGGGAGAGAGAGTGTGTGCCAGCACATGGGGGAGGGGCAGAGAGAGAGGGAGACAGAATCCGAAGCGGGCTCCAGGCTCCGGGCTGTTGGCATAGAGCCCGACGTGGGGCTCGAACCCTCGAACCCGGAGATCATGACCTGAGCTGATGTCGGGCACCTAACCGGCCGAATCCCCCAGAGCGCCCCCAGGGCTCTTCTAAAGGAAACACAGTTAACCCCTCTCACAGGTGTTCCTCCTCCTGGAACGTTCTCAGACCTGTCAGTGGCCTCCTCCCTAGCTCTCTGCACACACCCGTCACCGTTTCACCTCTGTCCCCTCCCGGCCTCACGCACCAGCCCTGTGCCTTCCCAGTTCTCCTTCAGACCACTCCTGACCTGCTGCCTGCGCCCCTTCTAGAAGGCGGGTCTCCTAGGGGGTGAACAGATTCCCCCGCCACTCGGTCTGGACCCCACCCCGACCACCTGGGGTGCTCCCCTCTGGAGGTCAGGGGCAAAGCTCCAGAAGCCAGTGCTCTGCTGGCCCCGGGCGGGGGCGCGGCTGCACAGATCAAGGATAGGAACATTTTGTTCAGGAGCTTATAAGCTCAGATAAATGCTAGATTTCGAAGGAACATATCTTTATAAGTTGGTGGTTAACATTTTAAGAGCGAAAACAGGATTATAAACGCCAAGCCAACAGAAGAAAGCAGAGCACAGAAAACCAACGCCAAGCCAACAGAAGAAAGCAGAGCACAGAAAACCAACCTCAGACAAGGGAAAACAAGAGGACAAGATGGCCAGGCCACTTAGAACAACCGCAGGGACGAGCCCCCGTGGCAGCTGGATCAGGAACCCAGGGATGGCCCCGGGCCCAATTCCTCACCTTCCTTGGCGAGGGGGGCTTTGCAGAAGTGATGACTAAGTACGGACACTGAGAGGGGGAGGCGGCCCGGGGAGGGGTCAGAGTGCAGACATGTGCACGGAAGCGGAGGTCGAGGCGAGCCTCCGCTGGCTTCGAGGGCGGAGGAGGCCCCGAGGGTTGCTGGCCTCTCTCTCTCCGCGAGAGCCTCCAGACTGACCCATATTTAAGACTTCCGACGCCCAGAAACACAAGACAAAGTTTTTGCGCTGTTTCTGTGTTTCGCGCTGCCACCATCTGTCACGGCAACAACAGAACAGGGAACAAATACAGTCCACGTACCGCCACCGATCGTGATAAACGTGGACACAGCGGGTTAAAAATCCCATCTGTGTGCTGCTTATGCTAGGCCCTAGCTCGTGTCACAGCGACGTGGAAAATGAAGCGGTGGGTTCGCGTATGGTGCACCTGCACCCCCCACGCCTGCACCCCTGGAACCCACACCCGTTACGCCTGCACCCCTGGAACCCACCCCTCGTTCGCCTGCACCCCTGAAACACACACCCCCCACGCCTGCACCCCTGGAACCCACACCCGTTACGCCTGCACCCCTGGAACCCACCCCTCGTTCACCTGCACCCCTGAAACACACACCCCCCACGCCTGCACCCCTGGAACCAACACCTGTTACGCCTGCACCCCTGGAACCCGCCCCTCATTCGCCTGCGCCCCTGGAACGTGGCCCCGTTCGCCTGCACCCCTGGAACCCACCCCTCGTTCACCTGCATCCCTGAAACACACACCCCTTACACCTGCACCCCTGGAACCCGCCCCTCGTTCGCCTGCACCCCTGGAACGTGGCCCCCGTCCGCCTGCACTTCTGGAACCCGCGTCCCATGTACGCGCCCCATATACGCCTGTGCCCCTCGGAACCTGCGCCCCACGCACCCGCCCCCATGTACGTCTGCGCCCCTGGAACCAGCACTTACATTCCCACGTCACAGATGATATCCTGAGTGACTGGAGACTCCAGAAGGGCAGCCAGGACTTGGAGCGAATGCAAGAGGGTGTCCGACTCGTAATAATGATCCCAGCACCCGTAGCCGCTGCAGAGGAAGGGAACAGCCAGGTGAGACCTGGAGACATACCAGGTGAGGGCGGGGAGGGGGGCGGGGCCAACTGGGTCAGACGTGCAGGGGCGCGACCAGGCAGTGGGATCTTTTGAAAGCCTCCTGGCTGATTCCACCGCGCAAGCAGAGCTGGGACCGCTGCCACAGAAGAGGATGCGTTTCACGGGAAATGAAGAAACCCCAGGCCCTTTCTCTTCAGTTTCAGTTACTATGAGAAATTCTCTGCCGTCAAGTGTCTGCCCGTGGATTTTTTTTTTAAACTTTTAATGCAGCCCAAATCACACTGATCTACAAGCAAAAGAAACAAGGCTGGGTCCACAGGAACGTCTTTCCAAGCAGCTAAGATCGTTAATATCGTTCAAAACACCATTCACAGAGCGACTCCTGGTTCTTGCTACAGACACTTGTGCTGGAAGCAGGCCGAATGGTGTCCCCTCCCCAGAAAGGTGTGTCCATGATCCTGGCCCCCAGAACCCGTGAGTGTGACCGTATAAGGGAAAAGGGTCTTTAAGAAGTAGTTAAGGATCTCGAGGTGAGCCCAGATGTCCTGGGCAGGTCGTGTATCCAACAGGAGGAGGACAAGGTGGGGGGGGCGCGTGTGGAGCCGGAGGGACGCGGCCACAGGACAAGGCGCTGGGAGCAGAAGCGGGAGGAGGCAGCACGGATCCTGCCCTGGAGCTTCTGGAGGAAGTGGGGCCCCGCCAGCACCCCGAGTCTGGACTTCTCCCGAACCGCATGAGAACAAATTTCGGCTGTTCGAACCCCCCCCCGCCCCCTGGCGTGGGGAGCTGCGTTACAGCACCCCAGGAGACGCATGCAGCGCTCCGGGACATTGTCGAGGGTGAAGATGGGCGTCAGGGCAGTTTCCGGGAGCCGAGGGGGGGCGGCCAGTAACAACGCGCGGAGTGTCTGTAAACTGCTTCTAGGCGTTCAAAGGCTTTCCCGCCTACCACGCAGCGGCCTGGAAGCGACGTGCCAAGTGCTGGGCAAACTGCGCACACGGACGCAGACCCCCAAACTGGCACTTGCGTATCGAATGCCTGGAAAGCATGCCTCCCCGCCTCTGCTTCCGAGAGGAAAAGCCACGGTGGTGACATGAGAACGAGGTCGACGAGATGTCCCGTGAGGGCTCAAGCCCTGGGCTAGCCTTTCCTTTCCAAGGGCAGAGTCCTGCTCCACGGGATTCATGGCCTGGCAGCTCCCGGGCCACACAGGCTACCAAACAGCAACGCGATGCCAGAAGTCACGCGCCTGATGTCCAGCCATCGGCTGACCCCTCGCCCCTTTGGCCGGCCGGCAACTGGAGGGGCATCTCATAGCGGGGGCTGTCGGTAGGTGCCCCCGGCCCATTCTGGGTGGGCAGCCTTCCATCTGCGAAGCCTGTAAAACTGGCCCAGAGGACACAGCCAGCCTCTGGGGTGAAGGACGCCCCAGACCCACGAGGCAGCCTGCCGCAGTGGCACTGGCCCCTCATTCTCCTTCCAAGTGTCCCTCTGGGGTGGGAGCTGCCTGGCACCAGAGACAAGAAGACGGTGTGCCCAGTGAACGGACTTGGCTCTACTCCTGCCCCACTTCCTCTCTGCAGACTGTTGCAAATAACTGTGAGCCTGCTCGGCAGGCTAGAAACCACTGGGAGCCCAGCTCAGCCGGGCCCTTATCCCTGCTTGATGCAAGTATGCCGCCCTGGGATATTGTAGCTGAACTCCTCCCCCTTTTAAAATGACAGGTCCAGATTTGGAGACCGGAGGGTGGGGTGGGGAGAGAACAGGGCAAAGGAGGACGTAACCTGGAGGTGTCTGGGCAGCGACTGCACCCGGGGGACAGGGCCGTTGAGGACAACCCTCCAGTGGGAAGAACAGACTGAGACAGGAGCTCAGGAGAAGTCACTCGGACAATGCAGGACCCCAGGGCTCTGGCTGCCGGCTGAGAAGCATCTTAAAGACCAGGTCCAGTGCAGGTGAAAACACTCTTGGGTATTATGGGAAACACCACCCGAGCTGAAGTCAGGAGTCCAAGGACAGAAATCAAGCTAGCTAGAAAAATGACAGGCGTGGCCTCAAGGACTAACGCAAAGATGCCTGCGAGGAGACACTTTCTGTCGACACAGCCCCCAGGAGGGACTTCTGATTCCACAAACGGCGAGGACCTGGACACACAAAACGGGAACACAGAGGAGCACGGAGGGCGGCTGACGTGTGTACAAATGAACCGCGGCTTGCAGTGTGGCAACCAGTTGCTTACTTTTGAAGAAGGGACAAGGAGGAACCAGCTTCCCGATCACTGGAAAAAGGCAGGGCAGAAGGGGTCGCCTACACTCGCTTGCGGAAAGATGCGGAGACAGTGAGTGAAACCTGTTCGTGGCCGGCTATGAGAGTGAGGACTTGGGAAGGGTGGCGGCAGACAGAGCGGCCCAGCCCGGGCTGCTGAATCTCAGCTCCTCTCACGACCCGACACGGGGCTCCAGGCTTGCCCGGGCGCCCTCGCTCGGTGACGTGAAGCAGGCCCGCTCACGGCTTTCTGACGCCCCTAAACAGCCCTGCACCTCCACACCTGTCCACACCCACCCCCTTCCTTGCCTTTCTGCTGCGGGGAGCTGATGTGGATACCTCTGCCTTCCCCGCCCTGGGAGTCTGTGTGTGCCAGTCTCACCATATTTCCAATTCTGGTCCAAGCCTGTATCTTGCTCCTTTGCATTTGGCAATTTCAATACCTACACATGGAGGCAGAGACAGAAAGATTTCAGTACCTGCAACGTGTTCAAGGGCAGATAAAACACAGCTGCAAGCCAGACCACAACCAAAAGCACTCGGTGATCTCTCTGACCCCAGGCAGCCAAGGACCAAGGACAAGGACGAGACCCCCTACACATCCCGCTTACACCCTTTGGAAGCAAGATGCTGATCCTTAGTCCCTTGGGGGAGGGGGAGGGGGAAGCAGTCGGTCCCTGGTAGTTTATTAACAAGTGGATGCGGAAGACCGTGTGCAGGGTGGAGGCAGGCCTCCAAGGAGCACAGCCTATGGCGGCACCAGCAACCCCTGCCTGGGGACAGCAGCGCCCAACTGCACCTGCGGACAAGAGGCCAAGAGAAAGGAGACCCCGCTCTGGCCACCGACCGCCTTGCTCCAACCCGATATGCTCTGAGCCCCGAGGAGATGAAAACAGGTAGATGTTGGGGAGAAAAGAAAAAAAAAAAAAGGATGACGGTCTGGAGGCAGGTGGCTGAAAAGATGCTGTCATTGGTGCCATTCCGTCGTGGCTGTTCTTAGCGAGCCCTCTCGCGGGAATCGGCTCAGAACAAGACGGCTGGGGTCACGTGAAGGACAGCCCCTTCGCGTGCAGTTGTGGGCCGCTGGACCTTCCACCCTCAAAGAGCACCAACGAGATGGTGGCCCCGCGACAACCACACCCTAGTCTCTAAGCTTGCAGGCTCACCCCTTACTCTGCCTGCCTCTTGGGGCCGGCTTCTCCCAAAGTCTGCCCATCAGGAAGATCTGTAGGCACCAGAGACCGTAACAGCCCTCCCGCTGGTCTTAAGGGTTGACTGGCTTCAAGTTCATGCACTCCTTGCTTGCGACCTAAGTCCTCGGTCTGTAGCAGAACTGACCCACTGTCCTGAGACCTGCAGACCACTGGCCTTGAGGAGAAAAGGACCGGACTCTCCCAGAAGTTGAGGCCCGACTGCGTTCGGAAACGGCGGCCGCAGATGCCAGCAAGTGTGCCCAGGGTCATGTCCACATGCGACTGCCCCTCCCCCCCAGGCACCTGCTTCTCCCGCACCTTCCCCTTCAAAACCCTCCGGCTCCCCACCCCCATGGGGAAGATGGTCTTTGACACATAAGTCCACCAGGTTGCGGGGTTCCTGAATAAAGCATACTTTCCTTTCCCCCTGTCACTTGTCTCTCCAGCAGCCAACTGCAAATAACAGAATCGAGCCAGCCGGCAAGCCTGGACCTTGCCCCCGCCCCATCCCGCCGGCCCCCAACCCCGTCCCCCCGCCCCCCCAACCCCGTCCCCCCAGTTCCACCGAACCCCCAACCCCGTCCCCCCTCCCGGTTTTCCCGTCAACCCCCGTCCCCCTACCCTGGTCCCCCTCCGCTCCCCTCTACTGTCCTCCCTCGCTCCCTCCAGTTCCACGACCGGCCCCCACCCCGCCGCCCCCAGACTCACTCTTTAAAATCCTCTGCAAATTGCCCTCGAAGTCCAGGGCCCATTGGTTGAGCGCGCAGGTGGCCACGGTCACTTTCCGACCCATCCCGGCGGCAGAGTCCCGGGCACTTCCGGGCGCCGCGCGGGTCCGGCCGGGACTAGCGGGCTCCGGACGGCGGAGCCCCGGCGGCAGGCCCCGCCCACGCCCCGCCCTCCCGCGGCCGCGCCTGCGCAGAAAGGAGGCCCGCCCCCTCCGCGCCCCGGGTTGCAGGCCCGCGACCCAGCGCGGGGGGGCGGCGGTCGCTGGGTCCTGGAGCGCGGTTCCCCGTTTCATTCCGCACCTCCCCCACGGAGTGCAGCCCGGGTGCCTCGGCGACTCGGCTTTTCCCTCTCCTAGTGTTAGATACGCTGTTTTCATGGTTTTTCTGCGGTGTGGCGCTGCATGGTGGGCCCGGAGCACGAGCGATCCGTTGCGTGCGGGAGGCTCCCGCACCGTTCGCGGCGCTGCGCCAAGGCGCGCGCGGTGTCTCCTTCGCGGCCGCCTGGCCTTTCCCTGGGGTCTACGGGCGGCTTCTGGGCGGCTTCTGGGCTAAGCAACACGCCGTTGCCACATTTCTCGCCTGAAGCGCTTCCCGCACATTTACCACCAGCCAGCTTTCACTTAACGGATTTCCTTCTTGAATGCCTTTAGGGTACGAATCCAGCTGTTTTTTCCTTTTCCCTGTGAATAACTCTCACCATCACTGATCGAACAATCCGTCTTTTTCTCTCGACTTCCGTTGCTTTTTTGTCATACACACGTTTTCACATTTAAAATACATTCCCCCACCCCCACCCCCACCCCAGGGGCGCCTGGGTGGCTCAACAGGTTGAGCGTGGGACTCTTAATTTTGGCCGAGGTCATGATCTCACGGTGTGTGGGATGGAGTCCAGCCTCGGGCTCCCCGCTGGGCGTGGAGTCTGCTTCTCCCTCTCCCTCTGCCCTTGATTACCCGAGCGCCCTCCCTCTGTCTCTCAAAATAAGCATTTTATAAAGTAACACTTGTTTATACTAGACAATTTGGGAACTTGAGAACTGCACATGCTAATTTATTTAATCCTCACTCTAACCCTTCCTTCTTGGTAGCTTTCATTCTCAGAAACCCCTGTTTTTTTTCAGGCTTCTGCTCCAAGATCTCTTGCCCCCAACAGCTGATTCCAGGCCTAGGGTGGGAAAGAAATACACTTCCAACATCTGGTTGTTGCAGGAAATAAGGAAGTGCTCAAAGAATGATGGGGACATGTTATTTTTAAAAAAGAGGGGTGCCTGGATGGCTCAGTCAGTTAGGTGTCCAACTGGCTCAGGTCATTATCTCCCAGTTCATGAGTTAGAGCCCGGAGACAGGCTCTGTGCTGACAGCTCAGATCCAGGAGCCTGCTTTGGATTCAGTGTCTCTCTCTCTGCCCCTCCCCTGCTCGTGCTCTCTCTCTCTCTCTCTCAAAAAGCAAATAAACATTAAAATTTGTTTTAAAAATTCAAAAGGAGTCACTCTGAAGGGGCTCCCACTGGCTAAATACGGGACAATATCCAAAGATAATGTCCTCTTTTGAAAAAAGATTAATGACAGTACAGACAGTAAAACCCATTAGTCCATACTGACCAAGAAATTAAGAGGGAAATCTTTTCCCAAAAAATGTCAATAAATGTGGAAGGAAAGATGATGAAATTAGAAAATCACCCCTTTACAAGAAGTAAATGACTCAGGCAAGAGTCCTTATTAAATGCAAGGTGACTGGCTAAAAGGTTATCTGGGAGCAACATAGTTACAGTCTCAAAGTTTCACTCCACAGATTATTTATTAATTACCGAAGGAGAAATGGAGACTTCTGGCCGCAGCCACCTGATCACCAGTAATGGGATGCAGGGGCATCCCGCGGCCTCCTGACACGGTGTGTGAAGACATCGCATCATCTCTTTAGTACATTGTCCTGCCCCAAATGCACTACCTAAATGCAAGGGTGAGGAAAACAGCCAAATCCAAGTTGAGAGACAAGCTGAGAAAAGCTTGCCTCTTTGACTCTTCAAAATCATCGTATCATGAAAGGGCCAAAAAGACACACGGAAAAGAAAGAAAGAAAGAGAGAGAGAGAGAGAGAAAGAAAGGAAGGAAGGAAGGAAGGAAGAAAGAAAAGAGAAAAGAAAAGAAAAGAAAAAAGGAAAAAAGGCTGGGACTGTGCTCTAGATTAAGGAATGCTAAGGAGCCTTGACAACTAAATGCATGGTGATTCCCAATTGGATACTGACTTTTACTGATAGCTGTAAAGGACATTATGGGGACAATTGGGGGAAGCTGAATATGGACATTAGATAATAGCATTCGGTTGATGCGAAATTTCCTGAGGGTAATGCATTTTATTTTGGTAACGTGAGACATGGATGCTGAAGTATTTAGGAGGAGGATGTCACCTGCAGCGAATTAATAGTTGAGGATAAAAAGTGGGGTAGAGGTGACAGAAATAAATTGTGGCAAACCGTTGTCAGCTGCTGAATCTAGGTATATGGGTGTTCACTCTAGTGTATGTTCACCTGGTTTGTATGTTTGACATTTTTTCAAAATAAAAAACTGCAGGGGAAAAAAAAAACTGTCACTATGAGGGACACAGAGGTGTGCCAGTCAGATCCGGATGCAAACAGAGGCCTTCGTCCCAAATGTTGGCCTGCAGACACCTTCTGTGGCCCACCCCTCCAGGGGCTGCTCGAGTCGCACAGCTGCCCTTCCCAAGGCCATGTCCTTGCAAGGGTGGCCCTGAGCCCTTTTCCAGACGCAGGAGCATGTGGCTTGGGCATTCCTGTCCAGGAGGACGGCTGTGGTGTGCTGTTATCACCGGAGCTGTCCCCGTGCGCAAACATGTCGCCCAAGGCCATCTTGCGTCGCAGCTCAACTTCTCCCTCCTTCCACCCCTGCCGCTTCTTCCCCTCCCACCTCGCAGGGTGATCTCGACCCTGAACTGCGTCTCCCTCACTTCTGGGGAAACCAGACCCGCCGGGCCTCCTAGCAGAGCCCCCTCCGACACCCCCAAGTCAAACCGGTACACGCTCAACCTCTCCCGCCCTGCGCGCATCCTCGCCACACCACCTTCCTTATCTGACACCGTCCCTATGTGACGCGGCCCGAGCAGGTGCGGGGTCCCGCTCGCGCCGCCCCCTCGCCCGCCAGCCGCGGGGCGGGCCCTCGGCCGTCAATCTCGCGGCCCGCCGGCGCCGAGTGGCGCCTGCGGTGGCCCGGAGTCAGCTCAGGGGGTGGGGCGAGGCGCGCGGCCAATCGCGGGTCTCGGGGCCGCCGGCCGCGCCGGGGCCGATTGGTCGTCTGTGGGAAGGCGTCAGCCTGGGGGCGGGGCTTCGGGGCGGCCCTGCCAGGCCGGGACTCCGCGACCCGGGCGGGTTCGCAGCCGGGCGCTCAGGTGAGCCGGGGCGGTGCAGCAGGTGGGGGGCCCGCGGGTCGGCGGGGCGTGCGCGGGCCGAGGAGCTGTGCGTGCAGGTGAACCGGCGGGGGTGGTCGAGGGCGGGGTGCCCGCTCTGTGCCCCCCTGAGCTCTTCCTGCAGCAACGTGAGTAAAGAACCAGGCGCCGCCGCATCGGGTGCCCAGATTTAAGACGCGGGCAACGAGGGGCGGCCCAGTGGGGGGAAGAGGACCTTTTTGTATCCTCTTGGTAGCGGAAAATGACCCGCTCAGAAGAGCGCAATTCGGCGACTTTCTTTTTTTTTTTTTTTTTTTTTCAACGTTTTTTATTTATTTTTGGGACAGAGAGAGACAGAGCATGAACGGGGGAGGGGCAGAGAGAGAGGGAGACACAGAATCGGAAACAGGCTTCAGGCTCCGAGCCGTCAGCCCAGAGCCTGACGCGGGGCTCGAACTCACGGACCGTGAGATCGTGACCTGGCTGAAGTCGGACGCTCAACCGACTGCGCCACCCAGGCGCCCCTCGGCGACTTTCTTTTTAATAAAATGTTGAGGAGTCTTTTTTTTTTTTTTTTTTTTTTGGATGCATATCCAGTTTACTTATTTATCTATTTATTATTTAATTTATTTTTAAAATTTACATCCAAGTTAGTTAGCATATAGGTCAACAGTGGTTTCCGGAGTCGAGTCCTTAGTGCCCCTCCCCCACTTAGCCCATCCCCCCTCCCACAGCCCCTCCGGCAACCCTCTGTTTGTTCTCTGTATTTAAGAGTCTCTTCTGTTTTTGTCCCCCTCCCTGTTTTTACGTTATTTTTGCTTCCCTTCCCTTATGTTCATCTGTTCTGTCTCTTAAAGTCCTCATATGAGTGAAGTCATATGACATTTGTCTTTCTCTGCCTAATTTCGTTTAGCGTAATACCGGCTAGTTCCGTCCACGTAGTTGCAAATGGCAAGATTTCATTCTTTTTGATGGCCGAGTAAGACTCCGTTGTATCTATATCCCACATCTTTATCCATTCATCCGTCGATGGCCATTTGGGCTCTTTCCATCCTTTGGCTGTTGTCGATAGTGCTGCTATAAACGTGGGGGTGCGTGTGTCCCTTCGAAACAGCACACCTGTATCCCGTGGATAAAGGCCTCGTAGTGCGATTCCTGGGTCGTAGGGTAGTTCTGTTTTTAGTTTTTGGAGGAACCTCCGTACTGTTTTCCAGAGTGGCTGCATCAGCTTGCACTCCCACCAGCAGTGCAAAAGAGACCCTCTCTCTCCGCATCCTCGCCAACATCTGTTGTTGCCTGAGTTGCTAATGTGAGCCATTCTGACCGGTGTGAGGTGGTATCTCATTGTGGTTTTGATTTGTATTTTCCCGATGATGAGTGATGCTGAGCATTTTTTCATGTGTCGGTCGGCCATCTGGAGGTCTTCTTTGGAGAAGTGTCTATTCATGTCTTTTGCCCATTTCTTCACTGGATTATTTGGTTTTTTGGGTGTTGAGTTTGCTAAGTTTTTTATAGATTTGGGATACTAACCCTTTATCTGATGTGTTGTTTGCAAATATCTTCTCCCATTCTGTCGGTTGCCTTTTAGTTTTGCTGATTGTTTCCTTCGCTGTGCAGAAGCTTTTGATTTTGATGAGGTCCCATTTGTTCATTTTTGTTTCTGTTTCCCTTGCTACCGGAGACGTGTTGAGTAAGAAGTTACTGCGGCCGAGGTCAAAGAGGTTTCTGCCTGCTTTCTCCTCGAGGATTTTGATGGCTTCCTGTCTTACATTGAGGTCTTTCATCCATTTTGAGTTTATTTTTGTATCTCGTGTAAGAAAGTGGTCTGGGTTCATTCTTCTGCGTGTCACTGTCCAGTTTTCCCAGCACCCCTTGCTGAAGAGACTGCCTTTATTCCATCGGATATTCTTTCCTGCTTTGTCAAAGATTAGTTGGCCATACGTTTGTGGGTCCATTTCTGGGTTCTCTATTCTGTTCCATTGATCTGAGTGTCTGTTCTTGTGCCAGGACCATAACTGTCTTGATGATGACAGCTTTGTGATACGGCTTGAAGTCCGAGTCTGGTTTGTTTGTTTGTTTGTTTTTTCCAAAGATACATGAATGGCTGGGTTATGGGTGATGAGAAACAGGGGCCGTGAGAGGCCGGGTGTAAAGTTCAGAATAACTGCTGATAACAGCTAATCTTCCTGGGTGCAGTGCCAGGTACTATCCTAGCAGGCGGCCAAGAGCGTTTCTTGGAACCTTGTCTGAACAGCACCGGGTCTGGTTTGGAGATTTGTTAGTCTGAGAGTAATAGAGACTGAGAAATACAGACGTGCCCAAACTGAACCTAAGATGAAAACGGATGATAAAGATCAGAATCTGTGAGAGGGTGATTAGCTGCTCTCCTGGTGCAAAGACGGTTCTTTCCAGAGGCCGGGTAGACCTGCCTGTCCACCCAACATCTACTCATAGGAATTTATGGGGTCTTCAAGATGCCAAAAAGCTGCTAAGTCATCTGTTGTGTGGGTCTCAGCCCATAGATAGTGATGCTGTGGGCGGGGATGCCCGAGGCACCCTCCTGGGCTCATGTTACTGTGGCGAGTCCCCCCTCCCCACCAGCATGGCTGGATCATCCTTTGGGTCCTTATAATTGCAGGACCCACCTTAGCAACAAGCACTGGGGAGCTCCGAGGAGCAAGGTTTATCACTCACAGGTCCTGGAGGGTACACAGAATGCCCAGAGCCACAGTGAGCTCATGGGTGGGGAGAGAGAGAGAGAGAGAGTGAGAGTGTGTGTGTATAGATCTGGGCCTCTGCCGCCTTTAGGCTCAAGGGTGGAGGCCTGAGGTTTCATGGGTTCGCTCTTTATTGGCCAGTTAAAACATAAGAGTGGGAATAAGGGCTTGGGAAGAAGTGAATCCTGCAGCGGTCAGCCATCTTGGTCTTCTAGGGCTTTCTGAAAGGGTGGGAGTGGCCTGGTTCCTTCTCTGGTCATTTTTGCTGGTAGCTGGGTCAAGCAGCAGCAATATGTTTATTTGGGGTGGATGTCTTTGCCACAAATGCCTTGGCAGTCAGAAGCTTGCGGTCAGGCACTTCTACTGCGTCATCCTCAGACCCTCAGGAGCGATGTCCCTTTAGCTTTGGCCCGTGGAACTAAAAAACCAGTTGAGAGAGCTGACCAGGGTGCCGGAAAGCCCCATCCATTTCCCTGGCTCATCTTTAGTGTGGGACACTAACCATCCCTCATCCAGCTTTAATAACGGAACCTCATGCGCATAGGCATTCATGACCCCAGACACTCAGGAAGGTCACTGGGTCCCGTGAGTGTACAGAGGGCCAGGCTCCGAGCCCAGGTCACTCTTGCTGCTGCTCTGTGTTCTTAGGCTCTCACTGGCTCCTAGAATGTACCAATGGAATGTGCTAACTCTAGGGGGCTTGATTCGGGCTGATGCACGCATGAGCAAGCTTCTAGAAATGTTGCAGAGGCATACGTGACTTAAGGCTCATGTCTAAGGTGACTCCTCCATGGAGATCTCTATTCAGTGCCACCCATTGTCATCAAGTACCTACCATTTGCCAGGTACTGTGTGTACCAGGCAAAGAAGTTGGGTGGTAGTACTCCCTTCCTCCTCCCCTCCCGTGTGGGCTATCTTCCACTTTTGAACCTTGGCACACTGACCTTGTACTTCTCACTTGGTTCCAACAGGCCTTGAATAAATACTGTGTGGGTCCTAATCCACCTTCGGTCCTGAAATGTCAGCAACCTGGTGTATTTATCATCTTTGTGTCTCTGCAGGATTTTGTTCAGTGGGTTGAGAAGGGTCAAGCAGGCCTTGTGAATCATAAGAGTCTAGAGATTTTAGAGCGGCCCATTCAAGAAGGAAGACTTCAATTCTGTTGTGAAATCCCTACACAAGAGGTTGGAGGTAAGCATGTCTCAGCACTGTTGTTCATGGGCATAGACAGTGACTTTTTAGCTTTGAAAAAGTAGACAGCTGGTTCATCAACTCCTGTTTGTGAGTCTTAGGAATAAAATAAAATATACCCCAAATACCTCCCTCTCCCCTGTTTCCACATACCTTTTGCCAAGAATATGACTTACAGGTTTATTATAGGATTCATTGCTTATGCCTGAGGGGACTCCTGGGTGAATGAATTCTGTAATCTCAAAAAATACTTATTTGGGCTTATTTTAACCTGTAGAAGATACACTTTTTCCTTTTAGCAGCATTTTCTGTTTGGTCTTTCCACACTTAGTTCTTTTTTTTTTTTTTTAAAGTAGGATCCACACCCAAAGTGGTGCTTAAACTCACAACCTGAGATCAAGAGTCTCATGCCCCACTGACTGAGCCAGCCAGACGCCCCTACCACACTTAGTTCCGAGCCTATAGGTTTCTGGCCGTTTTGCAGTTTTCTACCGTGTTTAATCAAGGTGACTGCCATGCACCAGGCTCTGTATTCGGTTTTGGGGCTGTAGAGTTGGAAGGTCCATAAAGAGTTCTTCACCCTGCCTTGTACATCATAGACAGACATTCCATAAACTAACCTGTGAAAATTAAGTGATAACGGGTACAGTTCCCACACTGCAAATGAAAATGCTTTTTGTCGCTGAAATTTTTTTTTAATGAATGTATCTTTGTATTAAAGTAACTCATGCTCACTTTTTCCAAAAGAAATTAGTGTTAAAAGGCTGATGCATAGAATAAACAGCTCCCCACTTCATCCCATAGTCTTCGTTCCCAGAAGCAAATACTTTTCATTCTTGTAGTTACTTCTGTGTTGCTGTTTTTACCCGCTTATTTTTAAATGATTTGCTTTTGTCACTCCCAACTTCACATGTCCTTCTGCATCCAAACATCTACCAGCCCGTAGCCAGATATTACATTGTTATGACAAAGTTGCTAGTATTTACTGTTAAGCCAACTAACGTACTACAATTATGGTGTTTGTTGTTGTTTTTCCCCTTTGTATGACTTTTTATTTTTCCTGGAGTTCGTGATTGCCTCACTTTTTCCACTTACTGAGGTTTTTATGCATCTGTCATTATTTTTTTCCTGAATGCTATAACAGAGCTTCATATATATCCATAATTTTTCTACACACTCTAACACAATAAAATTCATCATTTCCATTCTCCCTCCTGCTGTAGCCATTCATTTTGTACCAAGGTGAACTGGTTACTGTCTGGTGCACTGCACAGTTCTCATCCCCTCATCCTTTCTCTCAGCTTTCTTTTTGTAGTTTTCTTGGATCCTGTGTCTTCTCCGAATAATAATTAACCTGCAAATGGAATTCTAGGTTGCAAAAAAGTTTCCCTCAAAGTTTTTAAAGTTTTCCATCATTGTCTTCTAGAATCCAACTGGTTGCTGATACGATTCTTAATCCTGGATTTTTTTTTTACTGTTTATTTATTTGGCAGGGGGAGGGGCAGAGAGAAAGAGGGAGAGAGAATCCCAAGCAGGCTCCATGCTTAGTGCAGAGCCCGACATGGGGCCCAATCCCATGACCATGATTTCATGACCTGAGCCAAAATCGGAAGTCAGATGCTCAACCGAATAAGCCATGCAGGCACCCCTCTTTTAGAGCTTTTCTCTAAAAGTCTTTAAAATCATGTTTTCTTACCTCCAATGTTTTGAAACTTCACTGTTAGAACTTATTCTGGAAGCGTAGATGTCACTGCTTTCCCCTTGGACAAGTTCAGTTCTTTCACCTTTTTTTTTGGAGTGATTATTTATTGAATGCACTGTCCTAGGACTTGGTAGTAGAGCAATGGATAGGACACGTGGTTCCTGCCCTTGGGGAGCTTACATTCTAACGGAGGGAGGCAGTCAATAGACATGCACTCAAATAAATTAAAGAATTCTACATAATGAGAACATGAGAAAATAAAGTAGCAGGTAGAGTGCCTCAGCAGGGGACTACAGGCAGTGTAGAAGCACTGATTGGCTTGTATATTGGTTCAAGATGAATGGCTATGGGGGAAAGGGGGCATGGAAATGATAAATTTTACTGTGCTTGAATATGTAGAAAAGTTGCTGGTTTGTACATTAGCTGTGGTAGAGCATTCACAAAAAAACATTAGCTATAGATGCATAGAAATCTTCACAAATGGAAAAAGTGGGGTGCCCATTAACTCCAGGAAATATAAAAAGTCACACTAAGGAGGGGCCATTTTACAAAAGCCCCGAATGAGGAGACCTGTAAATTAAGTTCTAAGCAGAAGCAGCAGGTGTCATGAACGAGATGAACCATATCCAAGGGGCGTTAAAGACCCCGTGTGCCTGGATTGGAAGGTATGAGGAGAGAGGGGTTGGGGGGGGAAAGCAGGCAGGAGCAGATCGCAAGAGGCCTCTGAGCCATGGCTGACCCGGTTCATGCGGTAAGAGGGCGTTCTGCCGCAACCTGGAGAATTAATCAAGATGAGCAAGAGACGTAGGAGGGCCAGGTGGGAGGTTATTGTGGATTCCAGGAGAGAGAGACTGAAGTGCAGTCTATGATCTCTTCCCTGCCTGGAACCTGCCATCTAGAACAAGGTAGCGAGTAGGCTAGTAGAAGAGCCAGTCCTGCAGAAGTTATGAACAGGGGCAGATGTGGGAGATAATGGTGGCTGTTCTCTATGGGACGATCTGAGTAGGACGTGTCTTCTTTCCTCAGGGCCCAATGGCTGCAAAGTCCCAGCCCGACGCTCCCCAAACCAAGAGTCGGGACAGCTTTGCCAACGGTGGGGCTGCCACTCAGGGGCAGTGGGGCCGTGCCTGGTAAGGCCTTGACAGTCTTCCCAACTAGAAAATGGAGCGAGATCTTAGTGAGAGGTGGCCAACCCTTGGGATCTTACGGACCTATCAAAAACACGAGTTTTATCATTAAGACTAACGAGAGATAAGCCAGATAAGCCGTCGCCCATTTTGTAAAGTAAGGGATTGGAGAAGGAATGAAAAGCTGGCTAAAACGGGCTGGCTCTGGTGGCGCAGTATCCTGTTGTCTGTATCCTCCTTGGATCGGAGAGCGTGGGGACTCGGGAGTGGGTGAGTGGCCCCCGCGGCCCGGAACCGGAGAGCCTCTGGCCTTGTGGGTCGCGAAAGGCCTCCCAGCGTTCGTATTCCGGGTTCCGGGCTTCCTGTGGATGTCCGCAGATCCATCAGTCTCCCCGGAGCTGGCGGTGGAGCACGCACATTGAGTGGTTCCTGCAGGCAATGGGGAGCCCTTTGCACCGAGAGCGAACGGCTGTTGGAAACAACGGGACCCGTCCGCACGTGCGGTGCATTGTCGAGGAGGCCACGCGGCCAGGGGGGGCCCCCGCGTGACCGCCTGCCATCTGCTGTTGCAGGGAGGTGGACTGGTTTTCGCTGGCCAGCGTCCTCTTTCTGCTGCTTTTGGCCCCTTTCATCGTATACTACTTCATCATGGCGTGCGACCAGTACGGCTGCTCCCTCACTGCCCCCGTGGTGGACGTCGCCACCGGGCGCGTTCATCTCGCAGACATCTGGGCCAAGACGCCGGCCGTGACAAAGGAAGCGGCCCAGCTCTACGCCTTGTGGGTCACGTTCCAGGTCAGCCTCCCTGGAGGGTGGTTGGGGCACGGCGGGCGTGCGGCGTCCCGCCGGCCGGGAGAGTCCTGGCCGTTGGTCCGGGAAATGGGATCTGGGCTCGGGTTGGCGTTCTCCTTCCCGGGACCCGGCAGGGCATCACGGTGTCTGACGCACCTTCGGTGGAAGCCTCCCCGTAGTTCAGGGGCGTGTGCAGCCCTGCAGGGACATGCCGAGAAGTAGGGAGCGAGACCCTGTGGGAGGGTGTGAGGCAGGGCTGGCCCGGGGAAGCTCCATGCACGACGGGAAGTGTATCTTATCAGTAGCCCCTGAGAAGGAGCATTCTGGCCCCCAGAGGTACGCTCTCGGTTACGAGAGACCCCACTCGGCAAAGCCAAGGCCTGTGTTCCCAGCAGGTGGCCACACGGTCCTGGCCAAGGACGTCCTCGACTCCGTTGTGACCCCACCGGCCTTTGAGACCAGAAGTTCACCAGGAAGGAGCTGTTTGCACAGAGGACCTGGTGAACAGGGAGAGCTGTTTATCATCTGAATCCAGGGAAAAGGTGGCGGGAGAAGGCTCCCTCCACACCCCGGGTTTCCTGCCCTAGAGGAAATCTCCAGCCGTTCGTCGCGGTTTCTCCTCAGGGTGCCAGCTTTTGGGCTTTAGAGCCCCTCTCATTTCTGGTCTCTTGGTCCCTCTGGGTGAAAAGATGAGAAGGGGCAGCAGGAATCACAGAAGCCTAAAAGTAGAGATATCCGTGGCCGAGCGGCTAAAACAAACGTTACGCAGCCATCTGAAGGAAGCGCTCACCTGTGCTGCAGCGCCGGTGGACCTTGAGAACATTCGCTGAGCGAGAGGAGCCAGTTACGGAAGGCCCCAGGGCGCCGTGATTCCATTTATGTGAAACACCAGGGTGCGAAAGTCCGTAGAGACAGGAAGTGGGTTAATGGTTGTTGGGGGGGGCAGCGGGAGGGGTTGGGGAGCGACTGCTAATGGGGTTGGTGGTGCTTGCTCACTGTGTCAATGCGCTAAATGACACTGAAAACGTGTCACGAGGGCGACTTGTACGGCCGGGAATTCTTGCAAATTTTTAAATGGCTCCAGAAACGTGAGTGGGAAGGGCTCGTGGGCTCTCCTGCAGGGAGACTGCATTGCTGCTTTGGGCCGGTAATGAACTTCCTGCTCGGGGCTCCTCCCCCTCCAGAGCCCCCGGCCGGCCTGCCTGCCTGCCGCCAGGGCTCCAGAGCCACACACTCTTCCGGAAGGAGTACCCGACCGTCACCTGGATTTCGGCCACGGGTCACGTCGGTTAACGAAGGCAAGGGTCAAGCAGACCCCCCAGGCCATGGGTCAAGCAGCTTAAAATCCCCACCGCAGGTGCTTTTGTACTCGGCGCTGCCTGACTTCTGCCATAAGTTTCTGCCCGGCTACGTGGGAGGCGTTCAAGAGGGCGCCGTGACCCCCGCAGGTAACTTGAGCCCGCAGGCCTCCCTTCTCCTCTCCCTGCCTCTTTGTCTCATGGGGCCTGCCCTCTCCCAGGCGGCTCCCGTCCCCAGGTGTGCTCACACTTGAAAGTGTGACAAAGTGACAAAATGAGTGTGAATTTTGCTCGGCCACTGCCGCGGCCCCGGGCCCCGATCGTCTCAGGGCAGCCTGGGACTGACCCGTCCGTGAGTTGGAACATCAGGCCCTTCGGTGAACAGAGGGCTGAGTGGTCCCCGGCCCCACGGCCGGTTGTCACAGCTGGGATCCTGGAACACCTCCCCGCCGAGAACACCGCAGCCACCAGCGGTGTCCAGGAGGGGTGGCTCCTGTTCAGGTCACCAAGAGCCCTGCAGGGGGGGACGCCACCCCTGTCCCTGCCTGCAGACAGCCCCCAGGGCCGCGGGGAGGCTGTGGTGCTTGCTGACAAGTATGTTAGGGGCACCCTCACTCCCTAGCGAACCGCATCCATCCATCCACCCGTTCACCCACCTACCCACCCACTGGCCCCCCAGCCGGAGCTCACTAGGGAGAATCAGAACCAAAGGGTGAGTCTGCCCGTTCCCTCGTCCAAGGACCCTGAAAGCAGGAGCAGTTAATCCCCGGACTAACAGCGTGATGTGTGCTGCTGGCATTTTGACCCGGGGCCCCGAGCTGTAGGGGAAGCTGACTGGCTTCCGGGCCTTGGCCTGGGTGTCCCAGACGGGCCCCCGAGCAGCAGCCGAGGCCCAGAAAGCAAGTAGGGCCTGGGCTGGCCGCCCGTTTTCAAGCGGAAACGCTTTGATTTTTAAATCGTTGCTCTGCAGGGATTATTAACAAGTATGAAATCAACGGCCTGCAGGCGTGGCTCATCACGCACCTTCTCTGGTTTGCAAACTCGCACTTCCTGTCGCTGTTCTCCCCCACCATCATCTTCGACAACTGGATACCGCTGCTGTGGTGCGCCAACATCCTCGGCTACGCGGTTTCCACCTTCGCAATGATCAAGGGCTACTTCTTCCCCACCAATGCCAAAGACTGGTACGTTCTTCGGCGGCTGGTCAAGCCTAACGTGGGATGCGGATGCTTCCACCCCTAACCTTTCTCTGTGACCTTGGGATAGGAGTCGTGAAGCCCCGAGGATTGAGAATCCTTGAAGGGGGAGCCTGATGGAACCTGCTTGATTCTGGGGAACATCCTTTCTATGTGTCTGGGGGCCTTCCTCTACCTTAGGAAGCATGCAGTTGAAGGTGGCCAAGTCCATCTTTGGCCGAGTCGTCACCTGTAGGGCTGTCATGGGAGCAGGGAAGTCAGCCCGTTGCTTCCATTTGGGAACATGAGTGTGGCCCGAAACAATCTTAGTGAGGAGTGTGGTTATCTCGGTGGCTTCAGTGTAGCACTTCCCAGGGAGAACCCTACTGGTTCGTGCCTTCTCATGGAAGTCTTGGGTTGGACAGTTGTGCTCCCCACAGCCAGCCTTCTCTTCACCTAGCTCTTTATCCATCTATCCACCCATCCATCCACCATCATCCATCCATCTGCCCATTCACCCACCTACCCACCCACTCATCCAACCCATCCACCCACCCATCCATCTAATCCATCCACCCACTCATCCATCCATCATCATTCATCCATCCACCTGTCCACCCATTCACCCACCTACCCACCCATCCATCCACCCACCCACCTATCCATCCATCCATCCATCCACCATCATCCATCCATTCATCCACCATCATCCATCCATCCATCCATCCATCCACTCACCCATCCATCTAACCCATCCACCCACTCATCCATCCACCCATCCATCCATCCATCTAACCCATCCATCTAACCCACCTACCCACCCATCCATCTAATGCATCCATCCATCAATCCATCTATCTACCTACCCACCCATCTACCCATTCAGTCCATCTATTCCATTCATCCCACTTGTTCATCCACCTGTCCACCCCTATCCTTCATCCCTGGCTCCTTCAATCCCTCCATCCATCCCTCCCTCCCTCCAACAACAGATGTTGGTTGGGTTCCTCCTGTAGATGGGTGTAAGCAGTCACAAACAAGATTCTTATGCTTGGGTGCCTACGTTTTAGTCCCAAATACATTTAGGGGCCCAAATAAAAAGAAAATGTGTTTCCTTTAACTCTTGTTCTTGGGAAATGTCTCTGGATGACGGCGCTTTGTGGTCCGTGTGGTAATTAGGTAATGAGGCTGATTTTCTGTGGCTCATGCTAATCGTCTTTGCTGCTTTATAATCAATCACCTGTTGTAGATTTTGTATATTTTGCTTTTTTTACTTAACATAACCGAGGCACGTGGACGTGAAAACGTTTTTGCCATTAACACAGAAACCCCTATGTGTCTGCAAGTTATTCGCGAGGAGGGTCTCCATATCAGTCATCTTGGCTGATTCTCTGGTCACCCCTGGGGAGGGCTGTGGGGGAGGAACCAGGGCAACGAATGTCCAGCAAGGGTTGGTGGTGGGCCCCCAAGCCAGGCACCTTGCTCTGGACTTGCCACCCTTGCTCACTCTCTACCTGGGCGGGATTTATAATTTCACTTGCCTGTGGGGCCCCGGGCCCCGGGAGTCACCGCAAACTGCATGCTTGGCTATGCAACGAAATCTTCGTGAAGTCAAGCTAGTTAGTTAGGCAGCTCAGCCACTCCAGGCCTCAAGGGGGCCTGGAGGAGGGTGGGGAGAAGCCCAGCTGGTTGAGGGAAGACTTAAGCAGAAAGTGTGCGCTTTCGTGGGACGCGGCGAGCATCTCAGGTGCCAGGTCTCGGGGTGGCTCTGCCGGGCCGTAGCCGAGTGCCAAGGGAGAGCAGGGAGGCCTTGGGAAGCGAGAGGGACCGGTGTGCGTCCTCCGGCTGCCCGCATCCCTGAGCTGACGCGAGGGCCAGGCTCGACACCCTTGTCCACGTGCACACACGGGCCCCTTGTCGCGAGACGGGCTCCTTAGTGAAACGTATCTGCTGTTTCTATTTTCAAGCAAATTCACAGGCAATTTCTTTTACGACTACATGATGGGCATTGAGTTTAACCCCCGAATCGGGAAGTGGTTCGACTTCAAGCTGTTTTTCAACGGACGCCCTGGGATCGTTGCCTGGACCCTCATCAACCTGTCCTTTGCAGCCAAGCAGCGGGAGCTCTACGGCCAAGTGACCAACGCCATGGTCCTGGTCAACGTCCTGCAGGTAGCCTGTCTGCGGCCAACGGGGAGGGAGCTCCAAGGCTTGCTGGGCCCCGGGAAATCCTGAAAGCCAGATGCGTCTTGAAGAACCTCACTCCACTGCTCTTAAAAGGGAGTCGGCCCCCTGCCCGTGCGTCTCTGGGGAGCGGGCTAGCGAGCACGCAGCGAAAGGTCCCTCATTGTCTGCCGGGCGCCGCGCCGGCCCTGCGGCCTCACTGGGCTCGGGGCCTCTTTCCCGGGAGACGCCTGTTAACAGCTCAAGCATGTGGTGGTCCTGGCCACGTCCACGGTTTGTGGTCTCTGAAGCGTCTTCCCCACGTGGTCCCCGTGGGTCTCAGGTGGGGTGTGAGGGGTTCATTCTCACCTTTTCCCCACCTGCGTACGAGGCCACTGGCCACCTGGCTGTGCCGGCTGCAGGGGCGGCCGGGCGAAAGACTTCCATGCCGGCGTGGGCCCTGGCGTGTGGGGCACCTTCCCCGTGGGCTGTCCCCAGCGCCTCCACGGTGCGCGACCTGCTGTCTGAGCGCCACAGCCTGGGCATCACCGGCCGGGGCACTGTTGGGCGTCCCTCTTGGTCACTGTCTTTGGGCCCTCATCCGCTTAGACGGCAGGCTCTCTCAGGCTAAGGGCTCCCTCGCTGGCCTCCCGGGCCCCCCACGTCCCAGCCCCGTGGAGCACGTCACCGAGGAGCTCGGGGACACCCCGCGTGCCATCTCCTCATCTACACGGGCGTGGTTTTCCCAGGGGCCCCTTGGTGGCCGTGGCCGGCACGTGACGGGTCCTGTTTTGTAGGCCATCTACGTGCTGGACTTCTTCTGGAACGAAGCCTGGTACCTGAAAACCATTGACATCTGCCACGACCACTTTGGGTGGTACTTGGGCTGGGGGGACTGCGTCTGGCTGCCGTACCTCTACACGCTGCAGGTGAGGAGCGGGGTGGCCGGCCCGGCGGGGCTTGCAGCTCTCTGGTCCCCAGGCACGCCCAGGGTGGCCCTCGGCAGACACAGCCAAGCACGTGCTGAGATCCCCTCTTGCACAAGTGGGGGACAGTCGAGGCTGGAGGCGGGAGGCTGCCCCGTTTCCAGGAAGAAGGAGGCTTGGTGCATTTAGTGAGCTTGGGCCCCGGGACACATACCATGGACAGGCGTGGACAACAGACAGCCACTGTCCCCATCCCGGAGGCCGGAGCCCGAGGTCCAGGCGTGGGCAGAGCTGGGTTCCCCCGAGGCCTCTCTCCTAGTGCGTGGACAGCCGTCCTCTCCCTGTGCCCTCACGGGGTCATCCCTCTGCGTGTGTCTGGGTCCTCATCGCCTCTTCTTTTTCTTTTTAATATTTATTTATTTTTGAGAGAGGGACAGAGCGTTGAGTGGGGGAGGGGCAGACAGAGGGAGACACAGAATCCAAAGCAGGCTCCAGGCTGTCAGCACAGAGCCCAATGCGGGGCTCGAACCCATGAACCGTGAGATCATGACCTGAGCCGAAGTCGGATGCTTAACCAACTGAGCCATCCAGGCACCCCTGATCCCCTCTTCTTACAAGGACCCCGGTCACACGGGTTCAGGGCCCACCCCGGTGACCCCGTGACACCTTGCTTACTCTTAATAGACCCACTCTCCAGATAGGTTCACATTCTGGGGTCCTGGGGGTCAGGGCTCCAACATAGGGATTTGGGGGGGACACAGGTCAGCCCATGACACTTAAGAAAGATGACAGGGTGTAGACTTTCGGTAAAAAGGAATAATTTGGCTGAACTGGGTGATGGGGGGTGGTATTCATATTCACACTTATTCAAATCTTAATGCTTAGAGGAAAAGAGGATTTCTTACCTTTTTTTGTTCCTTAAATACTTCACGAGGGTCTGTGTGGCACCAGGCATGTGATGGGGACGTGGGAGCAAAGGAGACGTGTGTGGGCCCTGCCCCTTTCGGGCTCACGGCTGGTGGGAGAGGCCAGGCAGCAGGCAGCCCGGTGCAGGGAAGGGGTGCTGGAGAGAAGTGGGGTCATCGGCTCCTGAGGGAGGGCCCAGGAGGAGCCCCCGGCCTGCCACTGGCAGCTGGCAAACGCACCCAGAGATAACCACGGCCTGGCTGAGAGCGGGACGGCGAGGCTGGCGGGTGAGGACGTTCCAGATGGGTGGGCTGGCACGTGCCGTCTCACTGCACGGAGAATTCAGGAGGACGTCGGGCCAGGGCTCTGAGGGGGAGACCCTGTGCCAAGGAACAGCAGTCTGGAGTCCTCAGGAGAGGCCTGGCCTGGGGAGCCGCAGGGACCGGGGTTCACACCGGCGGGGGAGGTGGCCTTGAATGGCCCCAGACATCCCTGGAAAAGGAGGGCAGCGCCGTGTCGGGGCCGGGCGAGGCCGCGCAGGGGCACCGGAGCGGCGCTTGGCGGTGTGGCCGGGCTGCTCGGTCGCTGACCCCCATCCGCCCGCCCGGCACACCACGCAGGGCTGCCTCGGGGGCAGCCGGGGGGTGCGGGGGGCGGGCCTCGCATCAGGCTCCCACGCCCTCCCAGCTCCCGCGAGAGCCCCGGCTCTGCTGCGCTTGCTGCGGCAGCTTGGACACCCTGGCCGGGTGCCACCTGCTCATGTGAGTGAGGACGTCCGGGGTCAGAGGGAGGGTGTGGTCAGGGCTCTCGCTTAGCCGGCAGCGAGCAGGGTGGCTGCCTGGGCAGGTTGCGCGAGAGTGGCAGGAACCAAGGTGGGAAGGCTCGGTGACCTGCGCCGGGCCCGCACGGGCGAGGGGTTCCGTGCTTACAGCCGGTCGTGCGAGGCCCAGTGACGTGAACTGGCTGATCCTCTCTGTGCAGCATCCGGAACCAGGGGCCCCCGGGGAAGCAGGGGAGTCGCAGCAGAGCTGGGCTGGGGCTCCGGGTGCCCCCTCCCCGTGCCGTCTATAACTCCAGGTCCTCCCTTGAGTGCCCGTCGCCGTCTGCCCGGGACCCGTGTCTCCACCTGGCTGCTCGCACGCTCCCGGGCTCCCCGATTCTGTGAACAGAACGATAACAGATCAAACGTGTACATGTACAAACGTGCATAGATCATGAGTGTGTGCGATCACACATCTGTGTCTCTCACTGTGAACCAGGCCTTGTTTCGGCCTCTCTTTGTATGTTGTATGTGTATCATTTCATATATCACATCATATATGTATCACATCACATCATATCATATATATCACATGTGTCATATCACATCACAGCTGCGTTAGAATTCTCTCCACACCCAGAACCAATGGGGTGTTTATGCACATCTATGTGTATGCATACAACTGAATGTATGCCTGTATACGTATGTGTGTATATATTCGCACATATATACACATATTCACACACAGGAGAGAAGCAGTAACTAACTCATGTGATCATAGGGCCCAGCAAGTCCGAAATCTTCAGGGCGGCCAGCGGGTTGGCCGTCCAAGGATGTTAGAGTCGGCTGGAGTCTGAAGGCCGTCTGCTGGTGGAATCTAGTCTCGTTCTGGCGGGAGGTTGGCCTTTTTTTTTTTTTTTTTTTTTTCTTTAAGCCTTCAACTGCTTGGATGAGTCCCACCTACAGGGTAGAGAACAAGCTGCTTTACTCAAAAGTCTACCAGTTTGAGTTTTATTTTATCTCAAAAAATACCTTCACGGCAGCTATCTGGGCACCGTGGCCTCGCCAAGGTGGCATCCAGTGGACCGTCATAAAATTACATTCAGATGATACTTCTATCGTATGTTACGCTTAGGCTACGTATGATGTGCGTGTGCGTGTAGGTACGCGGACAGGTGGGAAGGCAGGTAGGTACGCGGATCCGTTTGCCATGCGCCGCGGCGGGTGCTGTTACTCGCGGAAGAGGAAACCGGCGTGTGGGCTGGCGGGGCGGCTAGTCGGGGGATGCGAACCCAGGCCGTGCTGCTCCCTCTCGCCCCGCAGGGCCTGTACCTGGTCTATCACCCGGTGCAGCTGTCCGCCCCCCACGCCGCGGGCGTCCTGCTGCTGGGGCTGCTCGGCTACTACATCTTCCGGATGGCCAACCATCAAAAGGACCTGTTCCGCCGCACGGACGGCCGCTGCCTGATCTGGGGCAGGAAGCCCAGGGTCATCGAGTGCTCCTACACGTCGGCCGACGGACGCAGGCACCACAGCAAGCTGCTGGTGTCCGGCTTCTGGGGCGTGGCCCGCCACCTCAACTACACGGGTGACCTGATGGGCAGCCTGGCGTACTGCCTGGCCTGCGGCGGGGGCCACCTGCTGCCCTACTTCTACATCATCTACATGACCGTCCTGCTGACCCACCGCTGCCTCCGGGACGAGCACCGCTGTGCCAGCAAGTACGGCAGCGACTGGGCGCGTTATGCCGCCGCCGTGCCTCACCGCCTGCTGCCCGGGATCTTCTGAAGCCCCGCCCCGTGGGAGGGGCCCCCGAGCCCGGCCTGCCGGGGCTGCCTCCCGCCTCCCCCCAGGAGCTTGCGACGCCTCGTCGCTTGGTGCGTCCCCTCCCCTTGTCCCTGGGCGAGCCCTGGGGGTTTCTAGGGCCTGCGCCCACCGGCAGAAGTGACCAGCGTTTCCCACGGGTGTTCCGCGGGCAGGTGGGGGCCCCCGCCCACCTCGGGCAGCCCGCGATGACAACGTCTGTCCTCCGTGTCGTCAGCCCGAGCTCCTGTGCTGCCCGGACATCTTCGGCTCCCTGCCACTTAGTCTCTCTGAATCAGTTGGAGGCGCGCCGCACCAAGAAGGGGGCTTCTGTTTCTAGTCTCGGTGATTCCGTTTCATTCCCTGGTCTCTCACGGCTTGGGGGGTGCAGTGGGGGGACAGCCAAGGCGCACGCCCAGAGCATGCCGAGGTCCCGGCACCGGCCGTGGCTCCCCGTGTCCGGCCCTCTGAGCATCCGGCCGCCAGCCTCGGCCTGCCGGCCCTCTGCAAGGAGTCTGCCTGCGTGCCTGGGGACCGCACACATCAGCTCAGGCGACCCAGAGAACCTGTGTACCATCCAGGGGGCCTTCTCCAGCGAGATCTGAATCCCAGCCTTGAAGAGGGGGATGTCTTCCAGGTGAATTGTTTTACCCTGGGCGCTCGCCCTGGACCCTGGGGTTTTCTTGAAAACTCTTTAAGCATTACTGCCTTCGTTGACTTGGTAATTCTTTATATTAAACTTGCCCTGCCCAAACTTCTGCGTGGTTTCTGTCTCCCGCCTGACTGGACGTGAGGGCTCCGTTTCCAGTACTAGAGGGGTGATGAGCTGCTGGGGCACTGCTTCAGGGCTGTGGGCACTCACGGTGGGTATTTAGGGGACTGGGGCCAGCCTCCCCCCCACCGCCCGCCAAAGGAAGAAATCCCAGCGTGGAGTGGGCAGAGGTGCCGGGAAGCAGGCACCAGGCTTGCCTCCTGCCTGGAGAAACCAGCCAGGAAGGATGTGTGAGCAGGGCGGCGGGCGGGGCCGGGTGGGGCCTCCCCTGCTTCCATTAGGAACAGGCAGAACAGGCTGGTGGCTTCCCCAACAGCCCGAAACCGGTGAGAGATGAGAGCTCGGGCCCCACCCAGGCCAGCTTGGAGGGTGGTTTTCCACCTTGCTGCTCACCACCCCCCACCCCTGCCACCTATTCATTCCAGCCCTGGGCTGCGGGGAGGCCCAGGCATCCTGTTTATCACAAGCCACATGTGTGAATACTGGCCAGCCTGGGGAACCAGTGTCCTGGATGGCCCTGAGTAGAGCGGACCCTCCTCTTCCTCTCACACGGAGTGGATTCATTTCAGAGAGGCTACAGTGTGCTGGTTGTGAGCTCTGACCCTGGGTCCGGCTTGGAGTGGCTGTGTGACCTAGATCAGGCGACTTACCCTCTCTGTGCCTTGGCTTCCCATTTGAGAAGTAGGCAATTACTATTTCCATGGCTTGCTTCGAGAGGGCTTCTCAGGCTGTTTGCAGAAGAGTTGTGGGTCCAAGTCTTGGATCTGCCCCTGCCCGCTAGCCCAGTCTCGCTCGTGGTAGCTCTCCCGAGCTGGGCTGTGCTGATCCGTGTTCTGTGTGCTCAGCAGTTGCGAGGCTGGGCCGTGACCCTTCTTGCCCCTGCGTCATGCAAAAGAGGCCCAGCTTGCTTCTCCAGGCAAGGGCAGGGTGAGCCTGGGAACCCCTCCTCTGTGAGCCGTGAGACTGGACCACGGGGGCCACTGTGTTACAAGACACAGGAAGTTCTCGGGAGGGGCGAAGCCTCTGGGAACACGGCCTGCCTTCTGCCTCCTCCCTGGGAGAGGGGCTGCTGGACCCCCACGGCCAGGTGGGCTGGCCCGGGCCCCAGGGGGGCCGGCACAGAAGGGATGGTGAAGGCTCGTGGCCGGTGGCGAGGTGGGAGGGGGCGCCGCTCTGGAAAGGGGTCAGTCTGCCTCCCTTGGGCCTCGCCGGGCGTCAGCAGCCCCCAGGACAGGGCGGCCGCCGGAACCTGTGCGGCCTCATCCAGAGGGGCCGCTGCCCACGAGCTTAAACGTGGCACATCCTCCTCCCCACTGGGCCTTGGAAGACAGCGGCCCTTCTCCTGGAACCCGCCGTATTGGCCCCCGCGGTGTGCCGTGAAATGTTAACAGCTGCCTGCCTTCTGGTCCCTGTGAGCACGGGCCTCTGCCCCCCGGGGCTGGCGGGCTGACGGTGCTAAGAGCAGCTCAGGGTTTGAAGCGGCCAATCCCCAGTGACACAACCAACGAGAGGCAGAGGCCACGCTCAAATGCAGCGATGTTTGTTTCCAATCCTGCAGTAACCTTTCCAATCCTGCAGTGGCCTCCAGCTTGGTGGCTGAAAACGACACACATTTATTTTCTCATGGGTCTGGAGATCAGAGTTCAGAACGGAGTCTTAACCAGACTAAAATCAAGGCATAGGCTGGCGGGGCCCCACTCCTCCGGAGTCTCTCGGGGAGGGTCCCTGCGCGTCTTCCAGCGTCCCCAGGCCCGCGGCCCGGTCCCTCCAGCCTCTCTGCCTCCCATCCTGCCGCCGGGCACGAGACAAAAGTGAGCTCATGAGTGGCAGGAAATGCAAACTGCAAACGAGCCACGAAGATCAGAGAAGCCGGTCGGTGTTTCCAGTGATTCGAGGAATAAAAGTTAACACCGTGCGACACTTGGTCTTCTTGGTCCCACTGGCAAGTTTCATCAACTCCCCCCTCCCCCCCAGCCCGGCTCTGCTCAGGTTGGGAGTAGGCCAGCACTGCGCACTGACAATGCAGCCTTTCTGGAAGGCAGTTTCAGCATGTGTGCATGGAGGCTTATACGTACGCCCCTTGCCCCTTTAAGTCAGCTCGAGAGGTTAATTGAGTGAGTTGTTTTTCAGTGTGGAATGTAATCCCCACGTCGCTTTGTTGTGTCCGCCTCGCTGTGCGTGTCTCTGTAGTTCAGCCACATCTCCTGGGCTGGAAGGTGGTGGCCTGCTGCGGAGGGCGTCCTGTGGGTCTCAGAAGCGCAGTCCCCCCTGGTCACCAGAAGCAGGTGTTCCAGGGGTATCCTTGGGTGGTGACTGGGCTCCATTTGCTGCAGGCGCTCCGGTGGGCGGGGCCGGCCTCGACTTTGCTGGTGGGCTGGTGGGCTGGTGGGCGGGGCCGGCCGCGACTGCAGGCATGCTGGTGGGCGGGGCCGGCCTCGACTTTGCTGGTGAGCCGGTGGGCGGGGCCGGCCTCGTCTTTGCTGGTGGGCTGGTGGGCGGGGCCGGCTGCGACTTTGCACGTGCGCCCGCGAGGGTGGGCGGGGCCGGTCACGACCTCGCGGTCAAGCTGGTGGGCGGGACCGGCCGCGATTTTGCAGGTGGGTTGGTGGGCGGGGCTGCCCCCTCCTCCCGGGGCGGGAGTGGCTTTGGAGGCGCGCTGGTCCAGGCAGTGGCAGGGCAGCCATTGCTGTGGGGGGACACCGGTCTTAACTGGCCACCAGTTAAGAAGGGGCGGGAGCCACTTTGGAGGGGTGCCTGCTGGGGTGAGCAGGTTGGAGGGACCTGTGTGCAGGGGATGCAGGGGCAGGGTGAGCGGCGCTAGCGAGATAGATGGAGAGTGTCAGAATTCGCACCCACCGGCGTCAGGCCAGTGGTGCTGAAAGAGGACAAGGAAAATGGTAGCCCACCAGAGCTTCCGTTCCTGGAGAAAGTTCCTGCAGATCCCCGCCCCTCCAGAACATGTCCTAAAATTGGTCGATAAATGTCCTTCGTGAATGGCCCCCGCCTCTGTGCTGGGTCTTGGACTGAGCGACGTTGCACGCTGGCCCTGTGAAGCTAGGGTCTTACATTTCTGTAGCCCTCCGGCTCTCCCAGAGTCAAGTCCGGCTGATTTTGAAAGCCAGACATTATGGGGGCTCATCTTTCCAGTGCAGATCCTGGCGGGGTACTGGAGGCGGGGCTTGAACCCCTGGCTCCCCAGGAAGAACCTGGAAGCCGAGGTATCCACCCTCCCCGCCCACAGATGGGTCCCTGCCCTGGGGGTTTTGTTCCCAACCAGCCTGTGTCTCTGCCCCACTACCCTTCCTGATGTGGCTTTTTCTGCACATGTTTAGCTGTGGCCGAGCTGTTCTTCAAGGAGAGAGTTGCTCTATGGGTAGCTGCAACCTTGGTGTGTCTGTGGAGGTGGCAGGGGGGTGGGGGGGAGGTGAGCTAAGGGTCTCCCTCCTCCACTGCCTTCCCATTCAGTCTGGAAATTACAAGCGTGATTATAATCAAGGTTTACATGAGATGTTTGCAGGAAAGACATGTGTGCACCCACATGCTAAGACTCCTGAGAGCTGCGTGGTGGGGTGGTGGGTTGATTTGATCATCTGTTTTCCTGTGTTTTTATTAAATGTTATTTTTCGGTAACTCCTCTGTAGGGTTGCATTACGGATTAGGAGTGCTGCCTGTGACTGGGGCAGATCTGAGCTATTTTAGACCTTCCGTCCTGAGCGGGCCAGGGAGAAGAGGGAATCCGGGCAAGGGAGGAGGTGGGGTCTGCCCTGGAGATGTGCTTCCGGCAGCTGTCGGGGCTGGGTTTCCGTGCTGCTGTGCACGGGACAGAGCCACTCCGGGAGGGACAGGGGCCCAGGCATGGGCTCGTACCTTTCTCGTCTGCAGGAGGGGTTCTGTTGAAAGTGAGTGTTGTTTGCCAGTTAGGTCAGGAGAGGAGAAAAAAGGTCAGGCCACGATGCAGTCAGAGTCTCTGGATGTGGAGTAGAATACCCCGTGCAGTATTAAGGCGTGAGTCTGCTGTGCGTATTGCTTTTCTAGGGAAGGGCAGATTGCTCTTAACGCACAGAACCCCCCTGCCCCTTACCGAACGCCGATCTTCAAATCTATGAGGGAGTGTTTGCAAAGCATGCCCTGGGTGTTGCTTGGGAAGACCACAGTGACTGGGGGACAGGGGTGGGATGGGTGTGGATGGGCGTGGCTTCCAGAAACTTGGCGTCCCTCCTCTCGAGAGTCACCAGAGAGGAAGGACCCCGCACACGTCAGACAGCTTCCGTCACCTCAGAATGGGGGGTTTGCAGAGGGTCGTCAGTATGGCCACCTGGATGAACAGGGATCCTTCAGAAGGGCTCTTGGTGACAGGCAGGTAGCCAGGTAACCTCACCTGTCTCAAGACTTTACATACCTCCCAAACACTGGGACCTCCAAGGGTCCCTCTCTGATGCCTGTTGACTGAGCCCCGTGCACATGTCCAGATACACCCTCCACACCTCACTTGGGTGTCTAGAAGGCGTCTCAAGCTCCACTCATCAGCAGCTCCTGATGTCTCCCCCAGAATGTGCTCTCAGGGGTGGTAAGTCTGCCCTGGTAGTTTCCTGGACCCAAACATGGAATCGTCCCTGACTCCCTTCTCTCCCCCCCATCCAGCCAGAGGCCAGTCCTACAGGCGGCCCCTGCAAACTGCCTCCAGGGTCTGACCACCTCCGGCCACCCCCCGGGACCCCAGCCCCAGCCTCCGCCCGCCCTCAGCTGGAGTGGTGCCGTGGCAACCCCAGGGCTGGCCTGCCTGCCTCTTGCCTGGCCTCCTGGTCTGTTCTTAGCCCCAGAGCCGGACTGGTCCTGTTAAACACGAGTCAGAGCACGTCACCGCCACGCAGAATAAAAGCCAAGGTCGTTTGAAGGGCCTGCATTGACTCAGCAATGTCCTCCAGGGCCCCCGGTGCTCTGCAGCTTATAGACCTGAGCACGGGCTGTTCCCTCCGCCTGGAGCCCCCTCCCCAGACGTCGTGTGGCTCCCATAAGGGCCTCGAGACTTTCCCGAATGTCCCCTTCGCAGTGAGGCCTTCCTGACACACTCATCCCCGGGCCCCTGCCTTATTTTTCTTCACGGAACCTGCACTCCAGGCACAGAATATCCATCACCGGCTTACTTTGTCTGCCCCTCCCCCACCACAGCCCGGAGCACAAGCTTGGGGAGGGTGAACTTCTAGTTTGCTCTTGTTACAAAAGTCAGGGAGGGAGGGCGGGGGCTACGCAGGATGCGAGTGGCAGGACACTTGCGGGCCCCTGGGGAGGAGACACCTGCCAAAGTGGGGGACCTGGCTGGTGGCAGAGTTCCACGACGAGGCATGGGCCTTGTCACCCTGCCCTCCGAGCGCCTTCGTGTTGGGGTCCAGGGGCTCACCAGTGCTTACAGCTCCCGCCTGGCTTCTGCAGGAGCTAGGCAGTCCTGAAGGCATGTCGCTTGATGAGCTAGAGATAAAGAAAGGGCGTAGGGACAAGCCAGTGCCCTGCGCAGTAAGAATGTGGGAGGCACAGTGAGAGGTGGCCGAGCCTTGGAGGTACCCCCGCCTGCCTCTCGCAATCTGACCACGGAGGCCCGGAGAGGTGACTGCACAGTGAGGAGAAACACTGCAAATCCTAAGACATAAATCAAGGGGAGAGATCTTCCTGACAATTCTTAGGAAAGAGGCTCCTGGGGAGGGTCGGCTGGACGGGAGCGGGGGGAGGGGGGCGGGGGGGGCGGTGCCGCAGTGCCCTGTCCCCGCCAGCCCCTCCTAAAGGCAGGACGCTTGGGGGCACCCTGTTTGTTTTCTGCAATTGCACTTTCCTTCCATTATTAATTTTTAAATATAGGCAATATGCCCAGCAATTGTACTTTTGGGTATTTATCCCAGAGAAATGACTCTGAAATAAATCAGAAATCGCTGAGAAGTCTCTCCACGGCCAACGGTCAAACTAGCTGGTGCGTCCATACTGAAGCGCTGTGGCCTGAGTGTCTGTGTCCCTCCCCCCCACCCCATCCGTATGTTGAAACCCTAGCGCATCATCATTGGGTTGGTATTTGGAGATGGGGCCTTTGGGAGGTAATTCGGGACAGATGAGGTCGTGGGGATAGGGCCCCGTGACGGAATTAGTGTCCTTATAGGAAGAGGAAGAGACACGAGGTCTGTCTTTGCTTTGTGAGGACACAGAGAGCAGGCACCCTTCTGCACGCCGGGGAAGAGGCCCCGAGCCAGCCAGTGCCTTCACCTTGGACTTCGGCCTTCAGGGGGTGAGGATAAGTCGTGTTGCTCAAGCCCTCAGCCCGTGGTATCTTGTCATAGCGGCCGAACCGACTTGGCCGTGCGGAATACAGCTCAGCGATAAAAAGGAGTAACGGTCGATGCACACAACTTGGAGGGATCTCTAGAGAATTCCACAGAGGGAGGAAACAGATCCCAGAGTTACGTGCTACGCGGTTCTTGTCACAAAATGATGGAACCGTAGCACCAGGTCGTGGTGACCAGGAGTCAGGGGTGGGGTGGGGTGGCTCTGAAGGGCAGCAGGAGGGACGCTTGTGACGGAATGTTCTGGAACTGCACCGCGGGGGTGGACACATGAGGTCTTGCTACAACACAGTCACGTGGAATCACACACACACACACACACACACACACACACACACACACGAGGAATCTGGGAGAGACGTGTGGGCTGTGTAATGTCACCATCCTGGCACTTTGCATGTCTTACCATTGGGGGAAGAGCCCCTGGAGAAAAGCCGGGCAGGGGGCCGGCAGCTGCTGCAGGTGCTTTCTGTGGAGACCCCCTGGGGGCACAGGGAGCTGGCAGAAGGGACAGAGAGCCCCTGTGCAGACGGACAGAAGGGCGGCCCAGAGCCCGCTCACCCTTACCGCCCCTAGCCGCGGGGCACACGCCCTCCAAGTCCTTTCCACGCGGTGACTCACGCAGTCCTCACCCGGACCCCAGGGGTTCGCCGTTCCTGCCTCTCCTGTGGGAGGAAACCCAGCTCCAAAGTCTGCGTCGTTTTCTCCAGGCCCCTCGAGAGCTGAGAGCGTGCCTCCCGCGTCAGGACCCTTGAGCTTAACCGCCGAGCTGTGAGTCCTCTCTGCTCTCAGGTGCTTGTTCGTAACCTTTTATCTCTTCCTGTACGTGGAATTCTGTTTCCAAGCCCGCAGCGCTCAGAGCGGCGACCTGGAGGGAAAGGGGACTCCTCCAGTCGGGTTCTGGGCGCCGGTGATGGGGGCTGGCATCCGGGTGGCCGATCCGGGGCGTTTGCAGACATGCAGCGGGACCCTCGACACACAGAAGCAAGGCTGTTAAGCTGACCGCCCCCCGTGGCGCCTGCGGCCGCCTGCCGACCGGCAGAAGCAGCGTCACCGTGCCCCTGAGTCAGCACGGGTTCCAGAAAGCCAACTGCCTGTTTGTTCAGCCCTACCCGCCACGACGGGATGTGTGTGCCAGCCCCACGCTGGGCCACGCCCACTCCCCTCCGCTCTGGGCGTGCACCATCCTTTCCAGCAAGGTGCCCACAGAGGGGGCCCGCAGCCTCTTCCCACCTTGCCTCGTCCGGGCCAGGACGCCGGGCCCTCCTCCAGAGCGACACCTTTCCCTGCCGGGGGCCGAGCGCAGCTCTGTCCGGCAGTTGTGCCCTCCGACCAGCTCCCACCGTTCTCCATCCTAGACGGCGGCCTCCGCAGGTCAGGCTGGGGGCTGGGGTCCCTGCCGCAGGACAGCTCCGTGGAGGCCCCAGGCTCCAGAGCAACTGAACCAGGACAGGGCCCAGGAAAAGCACGACGGCAAACGTAACAGCTAAAGACAGCGTGCGGGGCCATCTCCGGCCAGGACTGCTGTCCGGGTTGGTGCAGGGCTCCAAGGCCACCCCTGCATCACAGCACAGTGCCATTGTGCTGCGTCGTGATGGCCCAGGCTGCCAGGAGAAGACCCCTCACACCAGCGTCCCTGGCTAAGGAGGCAGGCAGGTTGGTAGCTTCCCCGAGGGCTGCTTGCGCATCTGGAAAACGGGCGTGTTGTAGGAGGGTTGCCGTCGACGGAACGCCCCTTCCCGGGTGAACAGGGCCAGGGAGGCTGGTGGGTGCCGGCGTGGCAGGTGGCTTCTCACCGCGTTTTGTTCAGCAACTCTGCGTTCACCGAGATGCTTTCACTGCTCAGTTAAGGTCTGCGGGACTCTTCTTTTTAAAAAAAATTGTTTTTTAATTTTTATTTTTAAGAGAGAGAGAGAAACAGAGAATGAATAGGGGAAGGGCAGAGAGAGAGGGAGACTCAGAATCTGAAGCAGGCTCCAGGCTCTGAGCAGTCAGCACAGAGCCTGACACGGGGCTCGAACTCACGGAGTGTGAGATCGTGACCTGAGCCGAAGTCGGACGCTTAACCGACTGAGCCACCCAGGTGCCCCTAACATTTATTTATTTTTGAGAGAGAGACAGAACATGAGCAGGGGAGGGGCAGAGACAGCGGGAGACACAGAATCCGAAGCAGGCTCCAGGCTCCGAGCCGTCCGCACAGAGCCTGATGTGGGGCTCGAACTACGGAATGGAGAGATCGTGACCTGAGCCGAAGTCGGATGCTCCACCGCTGATGCGCTGAGCCACCCAGACTCCCCAGACTCTTCCTCGTTTTTGAACAGAGAAAATGTCACTGGGCACCACCAGAAACTGCTGAGTAGGCACCAGGCCCCGCAGATACCTCGTCTCTTCCCAGGGAACACGTAGGTGAGAAGGAGGAAGCTTCTCCAAAGCCCCAGGGCTCTGAAGAATCCTAGGCTGCGTGCACTTTGGGGGTTTGTTTCTCCCATTTACCAATTAGCAGTTTTGTGTTTTCTCTGGATGCTTCCTTTTGCCTTCTTCCTCCAGCGTTTAAAAAAGACTTCTTTCCGGGTGGAATGGGACCGAATCACTGCTGTGGCCGCGTGCAATTCTAAAATCATCTGGGACCGGAAATCTCTGTGGGTCTTTTTCCGAACTTGAAAATACCGGGAGTCTTTTTGGGCTGGAAATAACGGCCTGCACATAGTAGGTCTGCAACAATTTTTTGAGCGCGTGGATCAATGGGCAGTGAAATCCACACAGGAAGCTTTTTTTAAAAAAAATTTTTCATTTGAGACAGAGAGAGAGAGCAGAGGAGGGGTGCAGAGGGAGAGAGGGAGAGACTCCTAAGCATGCTTCACTCAGTGCGGAGCCTGATGCGGGGCTCACCTCCATGACCCTGGGATCGTGACCGGAGCCAGAATCAGGAGGTGGACGCTCAGCCAACCGTGCCACCCAGGTGACCAAGGACGGCCTGTTGGCAGAGGCTTCTCTGTCGACCCCGCTCGTCCAGGAGCAGGCAAACTTTTTCAGTCAATGGCAGTGGGAAATACTTTGCGCTTCGTGGGTCATGGGGTCCCTGTCAACTACTCGACTCTGCCGTGGCAGTGAGAAAGCAGCCACAGACGTATGTACACCACCGGGCATGGCTGTGTCCTAATAAAACTTTATTTACTCAAACAGAGAGCGGGCCAGATTTGGCCCGTGGGCCATAGCGTGCGGAGCCCTGCACTCCACGGACTCATCACTTCAACAGGACAGAGACCACATCTGTGTTCCCACGGGACCCAGAACCGGATAGTTTAGTTTCGTCCAAATGTATTTTACCACGGTGCTTAAAACCTATTTTAAGAAATGCGGTCAAGTTACTATGTATTGTATTAAGGGGCTAAATTGAAAGGCTTGAAAATACCGACTTTGCTTCAGAAGGAAAAGCACGTGACACCGTTACCTTTCTGGCTCTCGGATTTGGGAACCAGCTCCGTGAGAATTGTGGTCTGGGAAACGGCCAGCAGGGGACTCCCCGGGCACCCGGGAAAGGAAGCAGCTTGGCATGAGGAGCCTCAGAGTAAATTCTAGAGTCTCAAGGGTGGGCCCCATCCCAGGTTGTGCTGTGCACACACCGGGGTGCAGGACCTGAGATCCTGGGCGGGAGAGACTGAGCCAGAAGCCTTCTGCTGACACCGTGGTCCTTGGAGGCTTGCGGTGCTGACGTGCAGCGTTCACCAAATAAACGCTTCGTTTTATTCTATTAATAATTTTTTAAGGTTTATTTATTTGGGGGGGGGAGGATCAGTGAGAGAGGGAGACACAGAATCCGAAGCGGGCTCCAGGCTCCGAGCTGTCAGCGCAGAACCCGACGCGGGGCTCGAACCCACGGACCGTGAGATCATGACCTGAGCCGAAGTCGGACGCTCAACCGACTGAGCCCCCCCCGGGTGCCCCTAACTGCTTCATTTTAAATGGCAGTGGGATGCCCTCATTTCTAGACCAAGAAGCATGACATCCTAGGGGAGCAAGGTGATGACTCTTGGGGCCACATTATTGAAATAACTGACCAGCTTCTGTCTGGGGGGGAAGGTGCATCCTGGGAGAGGGCACGTGTGGGGCTGAGCCTCGCCTGGATCTCCCCTGAATTCAGCTCCGGCCCCAGCCTGCACGCCTCACGACTCCTGCAGATGAAGGGACTGTTGCTGTTCGAACACACCCCCTGGCTCAAATGCACGTACAGAGGAATAGGGAATAGTACACAGTGCGGAACGCGAACCACGGCCACGTGCATCCACGCAGGAATGACCAAAGACGGAGCCACAGAAGAAACGTCCAGGGAGACTATTCCACCCACGTAAAAGCCAAAAGCAGGGAAGCACAGTGTCGTCTTTCGGGACTGATCCAGGTGTGCTGACCAGTAGAGGGAAGTAGGAGAATTGTCAACACACTTCAGGGCGATGGGCGCCCCTGGGAGCAGGCTCGGTGGGGACAGGTGCGCGGGGGGGGGGTTTGGGCGGGGCCTGCTGCCTCACACTGGGCGGCGGGTTATTAGTCACTCACTAAAACAGGTAGCTGTCTCCGAAACGTCCGCGAACGAACGTTACGTAAGGAGGAGGCGTGGACCCGGGCCATCTCTGTTCGTGACCGCAGGGTTTGCGGCGCGGTTTTCTGTAGGGGAGTGGATGACGGATGAACCGCACCTCGCGTGGGAGCCGGGCTTCGAGGTTCGGATGGGAGACGTGACGTGGGACAGCCGTGATGATCCAGACGGGGCGGGGCAGGGGGAACCGCAGGGGCCTAAAGCAGAAGACCCCCGGGGGCGTCCTTGATCTGGCTGATGGCCGGCTCAGAGGTGCCAGGGCCCTCAGGGCAGCTCAGGTCACGATCTCGCAGTTTGTGAGTTCGGGCCCCACGTCGGGCTCTGTGCTGACACCTCACAGCCTGGAGCCCACTTCGGATTCTGTGTCTCCTCTCTCTCTGCCCCTCCCCTGCTCGTGCGTGCGCTCCCTCTCTGTCTCTCAAAAATAAATAAACATTAAAAAAAATTAAACAAAGAATTTTGAAAGCCCGCTAGTTCCAGAAACTGCCCTCAGCACCCAGACGGTGACTTGACCTGGGGGGCGGGGGGCCCCCCCTCCGGGCTGGGGGAGGGGTGACTGCACAGCCGTGAGCGCAGAGCCCACGTCCACCCCTCCCCCCGCCGTCGTGCCCCACATCCAGGCGGCACCTGCCCCGCCGTCGGGAGCCTCACAAACGCTCGAATCACCCTGTCGTGTCTCCCGCAGCCCGTCCAGGCCGCGCTCATCACGATGGACGTGCCCCTCGTCTGCGACTACGGCTCGGGCTTCAGCAAGGTGGGCTTTGCGGGCATGGAAACCCCCCTGGCCGTGTTCCCCACCCTCCTCGGGAAACTTCGACACGACGTGAGTTGCTCTGACCCTCGTTGTGCCCAGGGCTGCCGGGGGCGCGGGCGACGCGTCTGAGGCTCCGTGTTTGGCTCCCCCGGGCCTGTTCTCAGGACCGGATTTGCTGGTCCATCTGGTGATTGATTCCGTGTGTAAGAAATTCAGGTTTTAGCGTCAAGATCTCGAGGAGAACTCAGTTTTCTGCAAACCCCGCGCAGACCAATCAAAAGTCACGTGCAGGCCGGAGGCACCTCTTCCTGAACCTTCCCCGGGGGCAGCGGATAGGACATAGGACGTGCTCCAGCTCGGCCGGCCAGACCTGCGTGTCCTTTGCAAGGTGGCCACTCCCCCCTCCACCCCCGCCCCCCTCCCGCCACCGAGGGCCCTGCCACGTCCTGGAACTTCTCCCACTCGAAGCAGCTGTGAGACGCTCAGTTCACATAACGACTGTAACTCGCTGAGTTGACATGAGCCTGGTGGCCCTACCGGCGAGTTGCCGTGGGGCCCTTCTCCCCGAAGACGGGCCGGCATCTCTGAGAGGAAACGTGCTCATGTCCCTGTGTGAGCGAGCAGTAGAGGCAGGACCCCCTCCCCCCCACCTGCCTTCAAGGCCCCGGTGCTGAGTCACCGTGCTCCTCCCTGGGAAGCCTACCCATCCGTGAGAGGGGGCACCTTGGTCACGTGGGGAGCCCCACATGTCCGGGTCCCGGGGTGATTACGCCTGGGCTCTACATCACTTGGAGCAAATCAATGGCAATGTTTCTAGCAGGCTCGAGTTTTAAGACCCGCCTTCCTACCGGGGCATGCTGGGGGGCAGAAAGCCAGAGAGTCCCTGCCTTTCCCTAGGTGGGTCACGGCAGGTGACTGTGCCCTCGCTGGCTGGCCAGCCTGTTTCTTCGAGATCACAGGGCTTAGCGGTGAAGCGTGGGGGGCTGCGTGGTCAGGAGACCCACATCCGAACACCGGCCCTACCTCCGCACTTGTGTCACTGGGGGCAAGTTGCCTTTGGGGCTCTGACTCCCCGTGCACAGGGCGGGGTGAACGAACACACACGTGCCACATCCGGGGGAAGCTTCAGTGAGGCGGTGCCCGAATGCCTGGCCCGGAGTCTGGCCCCTCGCGGTGTGGAACGGGGATGGGGATGATGCTCAGGGTGCCGGCGGTGAGGAACGTGAGTGTCCTGCTTGGGGCGGCCATGACCGGTGACCACGGACCTATTGTGTCCCAGCTCTGGAGGCCGGAGGTCCTAAATCAGGTGTGAGCAGGGCTGAGCTCCCTCCACCGGTGCTAAGGGACCATCCTTCCTGCTCCTCCAGCTGCCGGGGCTCCGGGCGCCCCTGGGCTCGTGGCTATGCCCCTCCAGCCTCCGCTCTGTCTCACATCTCCTGCTTCTGGCTCTTATACAGACACTTGTCACTGGATTTAGCCCTCCCTCCCCCAATAATCCAGGATGATCCCACCTCAATATCCTTAAATTAAAAAAAATTTTTTTTTTAAGGTTTATTCGTTTTTCAGAGACAGAGAGAGGGAGAGCATGAGTAAGAGAGGGGCAGAGAGAGAGAGAGGGAGACACAGAATCCAAAGCAGGCTCCATGCTCCGAGCTGTCAGCACAGAGCCCGACGCGGGGCTTGAACTCACAGATCCTGAGATCGTGACCTGAGCCGAAGTCGCACGCTCAACCGACTGAGCCCCCCAGGTGCCCCTCAATACCCTTAAACTAATCACATCTGCAAAGACCTTGCTTCCAAATACAGTCACATCCATATAGGTTCCGGGGCTTAGATGTGGACACATCTTTTGGGGGCCACCCTTCAACCCACTACAGCTGGGTTCTGCCTATTGTCCGTGGGCCCCGACATCATCCTGCTGTGCGGTTCTCGGGCTGGGACGCCCCTATCACCGGCTCCCCGTGGAGGCAGATTGGGAGGTAGAAGGAGGAGGCGGGCCTTCCTTTCCGTGTTCCTGCCCTGTTCTGCCCTGTGTCCTGCCCTCTCACAGCTCCCCGCGGCCCACCAGCGGCCCTGGGGCTGTACTCTCCGGGCTCCCTCCGTGTTCCCTGCCGGCTCTTTCAAACTCCCAACGTTGCGTAACCGTTGCCCCGCATCCAGTCCTTCGAGAATCTGTTTTGAAATCCTTGGCGTGGCATCTGTGGTCCCAGCAGGTGCAATAATTCGTCCTGCAACGTGAAAGCTCCCACCGCCCCAGGGGAGGGACAGATCCCTGTTAGCTGTGCAGAGAGTGGGACAGTGGGAAGCAGGATTGTAGGTAAAACGAGTTACATACGCAATAAAGCAAAAAATCACAGGGAGAGAGGTCAAATTCCTCGCCAAAATAGAGACGAGTGGCCATAATGAATTACAGTAAAGGGTGGAACTGAGCCGGGAGCACTGTTTCGGTGAGGTGCTGGGCCGCCGCCCTCCCTGCCTTCGAGGCCAGCCCCGGGCAGCAGGAGGGACGCTTCTCTGTCCAAGAGGAGTCAGCACCTGCCGGGATGCTCTGCGTGGGCTCACATTTCGCTCCAGATACGAGCCCCGCGGCCCCTCCGTGCTCTTGGGTCTGGCGGCGAGCCGGCAGTGAGAGCCCTGGCGGGAGGCCCCGCGCCCCGGAGGGGCACTCGGTCCACGGCCACCGGAGCGGCCGCTGCGACCCCAGCCCCGTCCAGCCGGGCATTTCAAGCAGTGGCTTCAGACCCCGTGACACGCTCGTCCCCGCCCCGCAGGCATCCCTCGCCCTGCTCCCCTCGCTCGGGAAGGTTTGGCCAAGCCAGAAGCTTCCGAGGCAGGGCAGCGTGGACTGTCCACACCCGTGTGTCCACTCAGGTGATGAAGCGCGTTCCCATCGGCGGTCTCTCTGACTTGCTCCCCGACGGCCCTGCGGCAAGGAAGGCGGAATGAGAGACGTTCCATCCGACGGAGACGGGGTGCGGCGTGGAGAAGGCCAGCGGCTTGCCGGGGTCTCGCGGATTGTCCCCCAGCCCAAACCCCTCCGTCTGGAGAGAAATTCCTCAGGCAAAAGAGCTCTGTGCACGTGAGCTGTGGTAGCCTCAAGAGCGGGCCTCTCTGAAATCCACGCCGCCACCGCGGCCCGGCATCCCCGTGGCACAACGGCTGCGTGACAACAAGGCCACGCTTCCTACAGACTGCTGAGCGTGGCAGCGATCCCCAGACAGACCCGTTTCGGGAAACACGCGCCTCCCTTCCCGGACGACCGGCTCAGGAGCTGCCCGGTGGCCTCGCCGACTGCCCGCTGTTCCAGGACACCCATCCAGCCCTCCGTCCTGTACCCAGGCTCGGGCTTGGACCACAGCCTGGTCGGGCGCCCCCGTCTTCTCTCACGTAGGTGGGTTCCTAGCGAGACCCTCACACCTTTTGTGCTGTGTTGGTGTCTGCTTTTTGGCAGATGCAGATTTACACACAGACCAACCGGCAAATCCCTTCTGGATGACGGAATAAACGGTTCACCCTGCCACGAAAGCAGTTAGGTCTGTCTTCTTAAGGGATGACAAACTAAATTCACCTGCAGACCCTTCCCCCGGCGGGTTTCCAGGGTGAATGCAGCAGCCGGTGCCCCTGCCCGACACCGTGCCCTCCTCCACGGCTCCCCCCCACCCCTGTTCCCCTCGGGTTTCCCACCCGCAAAGTGGACGAGGCCAGTGTCCTCAAGAACACTTTTTTTTAAATGACTTTTCTTTTTTTTTTCTTTTCTTTTTTAACGTTTATTTACTATCGAGAGACAGAGAGACACAGAGCGTGAGCAGGGGCGGGGCAGAGAGAGAGAGAGGGAGACACAGAATCCGAAGAAGGCTCCGGGCTCCGAGCCGTCAGCACAGAGCCCGACGCGGGGCTCGAACCCACGAACCGCGAGATCACGACCTGAGCCGAAGTCAGACGCTTCACCGACTGAGCCGCCCAGGCGCCCCCGGGGGCACTTTGACCTTGCAGGTCATTTTGCTAAAACGTCTTAGTGGCATCTTGAAATGGCACGCAAGCTTGAGAAGGCCACCACCGCCAGCGCCGTGACCTGGAGCGGTCCCCCAGCTGCACGTCACGGCTCCTCGCCATTGCTCCTCGTGCGTCAGCACGTGGAAGCCGAGTGGAGGTGAGTCACCCTCGAGAGCTGACCTGTCCTGGCCTGTCTTTCAGAATCCGCTGGTGGGGATGGGCGAGGAGGACTGGTTCCTCGGAGACGAGGCTCAGCATAAGCGAGGGGAACTTAGCCTACAATATCCCATCTCCCGGGCAACCGTCACGAACTGGGCCAACATGGAGAAGGTAGGCTGCAGCTCCTGCTGGGGTGGGACCTGTCCACGGGGCCCCTACTGACGTTCGGGGGGGCATATCTGCTCCCTGGCACTGGCGGGGGGGGAGGTGCCCTGGCATCCGGGCCTCTCTGGGCCTCTCTCTTGGTCCCCGTGGACGCTACACCACGCTACAAACCACACGGGTCGTGGGGTCTGAGACCCGAGCCTGAATCCTGTCTCCACGACTTATCATCTGTGTCATTTTGGACGAGTCACCAGCCTCCCTGGTCCTCTGTTTCCTTACCTGTAAGAAAGGGGTATAATTTTTTCTTGCGTGTAGTGCTATTGTATGCACTTGAGGAAATGGCTAAAAAGTCCTTAATCCACTCCACGCCTGTTTAAAGCAACAAGCAGAAAAACGGGAGATGACAAGCGTTGGCCTCGGGACCTCACGCAGGGCTGGTGGGAACGTAAAATGGTGCGGCCACTCGGATCGCGGTACGGAGGTTCCAAAACATGAAAGAATCGAAGACGAGGGCGGGAAGAGACGTCCGCACACCCACATTCACTACGGCCAAGGTGTCCATCGGCAGATGGATGGATAAACAGAATGTGCTGCGCACATAACAGACTATCACTCCGCCTTGAAAAGGAAGGAAGTTCTGACACCCGCTTCAACACGGCCGGACCTTAAGGACATGAGGCTGAGTGAAATGAGCCAGGCAGAAAAAGACAAAAACTGTGGGATTCCACCCATACGAGGACTCTGAGTCGTCCGATTCGTGGAAACAGGAAGGTGGACGGCGGGCACCGGGGGGCTGGGGGAAGGGGAATGGGGAGTTAGTGTTTAACGGGACAGAGTTCTGGTTGAGGACGGTAACAAATTTCTGGAGACGGATGGTGTTCAAGGTTGCACAGCAGTGTGACTATACTTAGTGCCACCGAGCTGTGCGCTTTTTAAAAAGGTTGAATTGGTGAATTTTATGGTATGTACATTTTACCATAAGAAAAAAATTCCGTAGGTCAGTGCAATACAGACATATTCGATATGGCTATTTGAACCACTCTGTCTTAGCAACCGAAGGTTCTGATCAGGGTCTCCATATATGGCTGAAGTTTGCACGCTGCCTAGGAAGATGTATTAATTATCTACGCTGCATAACAAATCACCCCCAAACTTAGAAGCTTAAAACACCGATGGCCATCTACTTCCTCTCACGGTTTTTGTGGGTCAAGAGTTTGGGAGCAGCTCAGTTGGGTGGTTCTGGCCTGGGGTCTCTCATGGAGCAGCAGTCAGGAGTCAGCTGGGGGTGCATCATCTGAAGGTTCGACTGGGGCTGGAGCAGACATTTCCATGGTGGTACTCCATGGGGCTGGCAAGGTGGTCCTTCTTGGGGACTTTCTGCAGGGGCCCTGGAATGCCCTCACAGCATGGTGGTTGACTTCCCCTGGAGGAAACAATCAAGGCGGCCAACGTGAAGGCTGCGATGGCTTTACGATGTAGCCCTACGGGCCACACACGCCTTCACTGTTGGTATATTCTGTGGGTCGCACAAGCCAGTCCTGGTTCAGCAGGGGAAAGGTCTGCACAGGGTGTGGATGTCAGGAGGTGTGTGTTCATTGGGGTCATCTTGAAGGGGTTGTGGGAGTGTCGCTCATAGACACTTCCTGTCTACACGGCTGAACTGTTGGCTCTGATTCTGGCTGTAGCCCTCCGTTAGCATGTCACAGGGAATACAGAAACTGAAGCGGTGTAGACAGGTCTTTGGAGTGTGCGGCCCACCAGCCCCTGGGCCCCGGGCTGCCTGGGCCGTAGCCTCCACCCTCCCCTCCCCTCTCTGGTGCAGGCTCAGCTGCCTGGCTGACCCAGTGGAGCTGACTTCTGGTGTGTCTTCACCTGGTTCAAGTTCTTGGTTCAACGCTTGTCCAAATACCGGGGTCATTGCAACGATCCTCCCCCATGGTACCCCTCCTCCTACCTTGCACCCCCCACCCCATGTTCACCCCCACACGGCCTGTCGAGTGACTGTTCTCCATCTGATCGTGTCACTTCCCTGCTCCAGTCCATAGTGGCTGGACATCTAACTGTGAGCCCACCCATCTGGCCTTTGGGTTTCATGGGCGCCATGTTGCCGTGTGTTTCCGCGTCCCCCCTTCCTGAAACCCTTCCTCCATTGAACTTCCCCTCACTTCTGTTTTCAGTTCCCCATGGAGCCTCCTCCCCAGAGGCAGGCAGGAGCATTATTCATTGCTTGTTGAGCACCTACTGTGCACCAAGCACTCGGTAGGTGCTGTGGCCTGAGTCGTGTCCCCCAGTTTCTTATGTTGGAGTCCTGCCCCTGAGCAGCTCAGAACATGACCGTATCTGGAGATGGGGTATTTAAAGAGGTGACCAAGGGGCGCCTGGGTGGCTCAGTTGGTGAAGCACCCAACTTCAGCTCAGGCCATGATCTCGCGGTTCGTGGGTTCGAGCCCCGCGTCGGGCTCTGTGCCAGCAGCTTGGAGCCTGGAGCCTGCTTCAGATTCTGTGTCTCCCTCTCCCCCGCTTGCTCAAAGGGGTCACTGGGGTGGGCCCTGATCCCACGTGACCGGGGTCCTCGTAAGAAGAGGGGATCAAGACACAGACACGCACGGAGGGACAACCCCATGAGGACACAGGGAGAGGATGGCCGTCCACACACAAGGAGAGAGGCCTTGGGAGGCCCCGGCCCTGCCCACGCCTGGACTTCGGGCTCCGGCCTCCAGGACCGGGAGGCTGTTGTTTAAGTCACTTGGGCTGTGATCTCTGTTACGGCAGCCACAGGAAACAAATACGCTCGGTTTTCTACAAACGTTGTGCCAGACCCTCTACGATGTCCTCATGACCCTCTCCAAGGAAGGGAGTTTTCCATTTTATAGACGAGGAAACAGCACATCAGAGTCAAGTTCCTTTTCTGGGCCCACGCCTGGTGCCACGCTCCCCCCTCTGTGTCTTGGGGCCCATGTCTGCTGCCCAGTCAGACGAGGACTAGGCCTCACACATCGTTGTCTGCTCCCCGTCCCGACTCCAGGCCCGGCACACGCACGGAGCTTCTGTGTCTTGTCTCCTCTGCAGCCGCTCTGTCCTTCCTGCTGTGAATCACATAAGCTACTGCGGAAGCCACTTTGCAGGGTAGACGGGTTCCATCGCACTTCCAGAAGATCGGCCGTGGCTCACGGACGTGCCTCACCGCGTCTCCTGCTCTCTCCACAGATCTGGCATCACTCCTTCTACCAGGTGCTCCGCGTCGCCCCGGAACAGCATCCTCTCATGGTGACGGAGCCGCCTTTAAACACAATGTCCAACAAAGAGAAGATGTCACAGGTAAGGGGCCACGTGGTGGGCGGGTCAGGGAACAGGCCACGGGGAGGGCAGCTCTGGCCTCCCCTTGAGCCTTGAACCTCGGGGATCCCCTCAGGGCGTCATCCCTTTGCTCAGCGAGATGAAGACACGGGAGAGATCTGTCCCCTTTGACCCTGGCGGCAGGCATGACAGGTGCCACGGGAGAGCTCACCAAGGGGTCACCAAGTGGGTGAGCATTTGGACCTCGCAGCCAGTCTATGGGCTGGGCAGTTACAGTCCCTTTGCACAGAGGAGGAAATCGGAGGGTCTAGGGGTGGAAGTAGGCAGGGCAGGTGGCTGGGAGGCCCGCTGGGCCCTCGAGGCCTGACCCTGCGGCCTTGCTCTCTCGGTGCGGTTTGTCCTGCTTGGAGCTCCAACCTGCCTTGAGAGCTCCCACCTTCCCCCTGGGCCTGCCCCCCGGCAAGGAGTTGGTGGTGTGTGTGGATCGGATCGACCAGGTTGAACTGGGTTGAGCTGGTTCTCGGAGGCTGTCAAGGACGGGCCGGGGAAGGAAGGAGAGTGCCCCCCAGCAGAGCCCTCTTAGGGCTGGAGTGAGGTCCAGGTGGGGAGGGGCCGCAGGGCCGCCGCTGGCTGTCCAGGTTCCAGATGCGTCATGAGGCTTTGCCTAATGAGGACGTCCAGGAGCTAATTAAGGAAACGGCAAGGTTCTGCCACCTGGCCCACAGCCCCTAGAGCCCGATGGTGTCCCCTGCGGTGAGCAGTGACCCGAAGGGCAGGCCAGCGGCCCCCAGCACCACCTGCCCACAGAGGAGGCCTGTGCCGTGGCCCAGAAACAGAGCCATCAATCCCGGCACGGGCGTGAGCTGCCGCCTCGTTTAACACAAAGCCCCGAGGGGGCCGACGAGTCTTCCTCTGCACATGGACAGGTGGATCGCAGAAGTGGGCCACGGCTGGGCTCCACGTGGACACGGGCACAGAGCCCACGGCTTTCAAACAGCAGGGATCCAGGCTGAGAGCAGCGTGTGCCCATCGGAGCCCCAGCGAGCTGGAGAGAGAAGAGGGAAGCAGGACTGTCCCTCACCCGAGGGCGATGTGCCTCTTCCAAACTGTCTCAGGGCTCTCCGGAGAAAGAGTGGGACACACACACATACACACACACACACACACACACACACACACACACACACGTGTATATGTAGAAAGAGATCTGTTTTGAGGCATTGGTTCACACGATTATGGGACTGACAGATGCCAGGGTCTGCAGGGCGAGTCAGCAGGCTGGAGCCTTTTGCTCTATTCAGATATTCAACTGATTGGACGAGGCCCACCTACCGCGGGGAGGGTAATTGGCATTACTCAATCCATCGATTTATGTTAATGTTTATTATCCAATGTCAATATTAATGTTAATGTTATCCAAAAACATCCTCATCGACAACTCAGAATAATGATTGGCCAAATGTCTGGGCTCCCCGTGGCCCAGGCACCCCAGACACGTAAAATTAACCCTCACACAAAGCGTTGTGCCGGCCACACAGCCTGTCTCCGGCACTTGTCCACCTCTCCGGGGTCCACTGCCTGTCTTCCTGCCCTGGGTCTCTCTGAATTCACCCCCTAATTATATGAGGGTCCCAGCAGGAAACCAAAGGGACCCTCACGTGGGGTCATTTTGATGAGACTTTACCGAAGAGATTATATACAAAGGCAAGCCTACGTTCTAGAAGAGGGACGTGAACGAGAGCTCTGGGCTAGTATCAGGAAGCTGTTGCCTGCTAAGCCCGACAGAGCCCGGGGGGTTAGTAGCCCTGAGAGGGCCTCTGCCAGGAGCCGTGGCCTCGGAGGGACCAACAACGAAGGAGCAGGGGGATAGCTGTACTCCTCCCCTCTCCGCCTCCCTCAGACCTCTCTCCAGGGTCCCCACGGGCGGAACCCAGGGGGTCGCCCACAGAGGGGGGCCCGTGGCTACAGTCCAGGGCAGAGAGTGGTCAAGAAGGATGGAAGCTTCTGCAGGAAGACGGGGGGCAGCCAGCAATGGTGGCCCGCCCCCCGGGCACAGGGAACACCACCGCCGTGCGGAAAAATAGACTTTTCCCCATCTGTGGGCTCTTCCCTGCAGAGTCCCTCTGTCCCGACGCCAGCCTCCCAGGCTCCTCCCGGAGGCTGGGACGGACTGAGAAGGGCTGGGCTGACTTCTCCCGGAATAAGTCCGTGTGTGAGCAGGATGCCTGGGGCCATGGCCCAGCAGAGAGGCCAATGCGGGGAGCAGCCCAGCGTGTAGGGAAAAGCCCAGCTTGGCCTCAAGACCCGGATTCTGGCCCAGGCTCTCCCAGCACGGGTGACCTGGGGAGGAATATGCATCCTCAAGGTGTCCTGATTTCCCCATCAGAAGGATGGTAATGGTGTCACCCTGGGGGTGTCGCGGAAAGGAAATGAATCAACGCCGTGAGATGCGTGTCACGGGGCTTAGTGGCTGTTGAGCATTCAGTAGATGCTGCTTCCTGTTCCTCGGCCTCGGAATTCTCATCTGCAAAATGGGATTTTGATCGCAGGAACCCAAAGACCCTTCCAAGCTCTGTGACCTCCGGCTTCACCTCAGGCCAGGGGAGCTGAGGTTGGGTTTTGTCTTTGTGCTTTTAGGGGGCGGGGTCTCTAGTGGGATCGCAAAAGCTGCCCGTCCACACCCGCCACTCCTCCACCAGGATGCAAGTTCCGGGGGCACCAGACAGTAGCACAGACTCCCAGACACTGCCCCCCTGCCCTGCGTCCTTCGAGGTGGTGCCTGTGTCCGGGCCTGGCCTTCCATATGTCACGTTACAAACGCACATCCCGGTGGCCTCCACTTGGGGGCCGTGGTGAATAAAGCTGGTGCGAATAGGCGTGAACCAGTCTTTGCAGGGACACACCTTTTCGCTTCTCTTGGGTCAGTCCCCTAAGCCCCCCGGGCGGCTGCCCCCAGACGCGTGCTTAGTGACCCCCCCGGGGAGTCACACGCTCAGTGGTGGACCCGGCTCTGTGGAACATCGTTGTCTCAAATGCTGGCTTTACTGGGTTTTGGGGTCTTTGGCCAGAGGCCGGCCGGATCACTCCTCAAGCAGCCTGCACCCCGACCATTCCCCTTATTGTCCTGTCCCGCTCAGGGCCACTGCTCGCCTGCCCTGCTTGTCCCCACAGCTAGGGACAGCCCCTAGGCCCAGGAGCCCGTGAAATTGTTCAAGGGAGCCAGCCCACAGGGCTCCCTCCAGAGCCAGCTAACCACCCTGCCGGCCGCCCACAAGGTGCTCCCCGACAGCTCCAGCTGGCTGTCATCCTGTCCCCCGGGTGCCACCCTCCCGTGGCCCTGCCTGGCCGGTTTGGAGCTGCAACAAAGTCTGCCTTTCAACCGTCCGAGTGACCCCGCGTTGGTCCCACCCTCAAAAGAATCTTTAAATTGAGGCACCTGGGGGGGCTCAGTCGGGGACGCATCTGACTTCAGGTCGGGTCACCATCTCGCAGCTCGTGAGTCCGAGCCTCGAGTCGGGCTCTGAGCCGCCAGTGCGGAGGCTGCTTGGGATTCTCTCTCTCCCTCGCTCTCTGCCCCTCCCCCACTCATGCTTTCTCTCTCTCTCTCTCGGACTAAATAAACTTAAAAAAAGGACCTTTAAATTCCTGTGGCACCATCTTGCAGGAAAATCACTCGCTCGCTCAGCCAACGTCACAGAGGCAGTACCTCGTCGCGTCTGGCAGCCCGGGTTCATGTCGCACCCCTGACACCTGCCCCCTAACATGTTTGTCCACTGGTCTCCCATGTGGACAGGGGAGGACGGTGTCACATACCTCCAGGGGGACGCCGCGGGTGGCAGGATCAGGACTGTGTCTCCCCTGTTCATGCCTATGTGCAGGCAGTACCCAGGAGAGCGTTCTTGACCAAGCCAACGGTGAGCTTTTGCTGTCGCCATTATTACAAAACAACGGACCATCCCAGGTCAAAGCGTTGGGATTTGCGTAAGGTCCGCCTACCCTCCAAGAGCAGAAGGGGCGAAGACGTGGAGAGAACAATGGTGGCGCTGGGAAGTCAGCACCATCCCCGTGGGGATAACACGGTGGTCTGCAAGATGTTGCGATGCCCTCACATCAGTCTCGCGACTAAGGTCTCCCCCCGCCATAAGGTCCCCGGGAAGGACGTGAGCCCGCGTCACAGGCTGGGAAACGGTGTCACAGGGCTCGTCAGGGCAGAGCTGGGGTCAAGTGTGGCACGCTCCCTGGCCCCGTTGCCTGGATCTCTGGGGCAGCCAAGTGCCTCCTACCGGTGGGCTTTGTGAGCCCGGGAGCTAAGGGAAGACCCACCCGCTCCTCCAGCCTCTGGCCTGGCCGTTAGCACGGTAGTGTTCTTGTTCTCCGCAGATCCTGTTTGAGACCTTCAACGTGCCCGCCCTGTACTTAGCCAACCTGGGAGTCCTTTCTCTATACGCCTCCGGCCAGACCTCCGGTGAGTGGCCCTGCTCCTAACTCCCCTTGTGTCCCTCCCGGGCCAGCAGTTTGCTTCCACTCAGCGCATGTCCCTCCTCAGCAGCTTTACTGAGGTGGGATTTGTGCCCGGCAAAGTCAGCGTGTCCACGCTGTGCAATGGGATAGGTTCTGACGCGTGGATACGCTCGTGCGGCCATCGTCAAGATGACGAACGTATTCGTTGCTGCTAAACCCTTCCCCTCCACTCCCCACGCTCTGCTCTAGTCTGTCCTCAGATGAGATTGCATTTTCTAGAAATTTGTATAGATGGTTGGGTATAGGGGGCGCCTGGGTGGCTCAGTCGATTAAGCATCTGACTTTGGCTCAGGTCGTGATCTCACGGTCCGTGAGTTCGAGCCCCGCGTCGGGCTCTGTGCTGACGGCTCAGAGCCTGGAGCCTGCTTCCGATTCTGTGTCTCCCTCTCTCTGCCCCTCCCCTGCTCACGCTCTGTCTCTGTCTCTCTCTCTCTCAAAAATAAATAAACATTAAAAAATTTGTTTTTAAATGTTGTTGGGTATATACCCTTTTTTCAAAGGTTTTTTTTTTTTTTTTTTACGCAGCATAACTATTTGGAGAGTAGTTCATTTCTTTTTTTCTCGCCAAGCAGTATTCCGTTGTGTGAACTCCCTGTAGTTTGCTTATCTCTTTACCTCCGGATGGACATTTGGGTTGTTTCCAGCTGGGATCTCTTGTAAATAAAGCTGCCGTGAACATTTGCCTACAGGTCTTTGCGTGCACACACGCTTTCATTCCACTTGGGTAAAAACAGCTAGAAGTGAAACGATGGGGCCAAATGGTAAGTGTATTTTAGCTTAAAAAAAATCCGCCAAACTAGCGGCCAGCGTGGTTGCGTGCTCCACTGGGATTTCACCAGCCGCGTGAGCGTGCGGTTCCCCCGCAGATTGGCGTGGCCGGTCTTTGTCATCGTGGCCCTTGAAGCAGGAGGGCGGTAGTATGTCGCGGTACCATTTGGTGTGCGTATAGATGTCCAGTTGGCCCCACACCACTTGTTGAAAAGACCCTGTGTTCTTCATTGAATTGCGTCTGTGCATTTCTTCTGGAAAACCAGTTGTCCGTGTACATGTGGGTCTATTTCTGTACTCCGTATTCTGTCCCGTCGATCTACTCATCCACCTGTGGGCTGATGCCACCTTGTGTTGATGTCTAAGTCTTGGAATAAGAAGTTAGTGTGGCAGCTTTTGGTCTCTTGTTTTATAATGTTTTTTTTTTTTTTTTTTCCGGAGAACATTCCAGGTTCTTTGCATTTCCATATGCATTTCAGGGTCAGTTTGTCAATTTCTATCAAAACAGCATCTTGGGGCACCTGAGTGGCTTAGGTGGTGACACATCCATCCTCTGCTCAGGTCACGATCTCATGGTTCGTGAGCTGGAGCCCCGCATCGGGTTCTCTGCTGTCAGCGCGGAGCCTGCTTGGGATCCTCTGTCCCCCCCCCTCTCTGCCCCTCTCCTGCTCTCTCTCACTCTCTCTCTCAAAAATAAATAGACATTGATCAAAACCCAAAGATGCTTTTTTTAGAACTGCATTGGATTTATAGGTTTCTCTGGGGACAAGTGATATCTTGACAACGATGTCTTCTAATAAACATGGAGTATCTCCTAAGGGTTCTCTAATTTCTCTGGGCAGTGATTTGTGGTTCACGGTGCAAACATCACGCAAATCTTTCATCCGATTCATTCCCAAGTATTTTATATGTTTTGATTGTATCATAAATGGTATCTTTATTTAACTTTCAGATTGTTCAATGCAAGTATACAGAAAACAAGTGTCTTTTGTATAATGATTTGTATCTCGGCACCTTCATTAAACTCTTTTATCGGTGCTGGTAGGATTTTCTACTTAGGCAACGCTGTTGTCTATAGTTTAACTCCTTTATTTCCAAATTGGGTGCTTTTTATTGTTTTTTTTGTTTGTTTTTGTTTTTGTTTTTCCCCCTTGCCTCATTGCTCTGGCTAGAACCTCTGGTACAATACTGAGTAGAAATGGAAATGGTGGGAGCAGACATCCGTGGCTTGTTCCTGACCCCAGAGGGAAATCATTCAATTTTACATTACTAAGTGTGTTGTCAGCCGTAGCTTTTTCATAGACATCCTTTCGAGGGAGTTACCGTGTATTCCTAGTTTGACGAGAGGTTTTTTCTTTTTAAATCACGAATGGATAGCGGATTTTGTCAAATGCATTTTCTGCCCCTACTGATATGGTCATGTGGATTTTTCTCTCTTAGTTCTTTAACACGGTGAATTGCACTGATTGATTTCTGAATGTTAAAACAACCTCGCATTCCCGAGATAAAACCAATCTGGTCATGATGAGTTAGCCTTTGTATATATTTGCTAAAACTTTGTTTAGGAGTTTTGTGTCTGTGTTCATGAGGGATCATGGTCTGCCGTGTTCTTTTCTTGTGACGTCCTGTCTCTCAGGGACCACTGAGACTGTCCTTTGTTGCTTGATGTCCGATATCTTGAGAACTGTTGTTTCCCGTATTTTATTCTCTGTTTTAGGTGTTTCAGGGTGTGTTGGGGGATCCCCTCCTTGTTCCATGGCTTACCTGGACACGGAGGTCTTCTCGACCCATTTTGGCTTCATTTCCAATGTGAGGACCTCAGGACGCCTGGGTGGCTCAGGTGGTTAAGTGTCTGACTTCAGCTCAGGTCATGATCTCACGTTCATGGGTTTGAGCCCCACATTGGGCTCTGTGCTGACAGCTGGGAGCCTGGAGCCTGGAGCCTGCTTCGGATGCTGTGTCTCCCTCTCCCTCTCTGCCCCTCCCCTGCTCACACTCTCTCTCTTTTTCTCTCTCTCCCTCAAAAATAAATAAACATAAAAAAAAAATAAATGTGAAGGCCTTGGTTACCAGATCCAACATGTGAAAAGAGCCTACCGCCCAGACCCCTGGTCTGCTCTTAATGGCCCCATGTCATGCTTTCACACAAAGTGAAACCTGTGTCCCCGTGACCACATCACATCTTTTGGACTAGCACAGAGACCTGTACTTTGCCTTGCTAACTAAAAAGTAAACCTCCTTCACCACACCCAGCCTCGTCTGACAATCGAGTTGTGCCCCGAGTTTTTTAGGGAGAGAGCTATTAAGAGCAGTATATTCTCCCCCTCTTACCCTTTGACAACTGTTGCTAACATCTGTGTGTCTGGTCGAGTAAGAAAATTTGCAGGTGTTCTGTCCAAAACCCTTGGCCCTTGGTCTGATCCAGATAGGCTTTTTATCCTAGCACAGCCCCCTACAGAAGAAAGTTTATTCCTCAGACCCTTTGCCTTATCTTCTTATTATCTTATTATCTCTTCCTGGAGACTTGACATTGGTAAGGGATATCATGCACCCCTGTGTTATGATGCCAACATGTTCTCTTGTCTAGGAACAGCCATTGAGTCTGGAGAAGGAATGACGTACTTTGTGCCCATCATTGATGGCTGTCCTTTGCATCAGTCAACCATCCAGATGGACATGGCAGGCCAAGACCTAACCTCGTATCTCCTGCAACTATTGACAGACGGTGGGCACTCGTTGGTGAGCACAGGTAGGAAATTGCCACTCTTGTCCAGGTGAGCCAATCCCTGGGGTGTAATATCCTTCTTGGCTGTTCAACCTGCAGCCCTCAGTTTATAAAGCTAAGGCTACTTGACCGTGATTCAAGTCTTACAAATAACTTTACCTATGTTTAGGGACACCTAGTGACTGATGATGACAGTGGGGATGATGGTGATGAGGATGATGATGAGGAGGGTGACGATGGTGATGGTCACGGTGACATGATGACGACGATGGGCTAAGCTTTACGGAATAGTTACTCTGTGTCAGCCACCCAGAAGGTGGGAGGGGTGCGACCTTCCGGATGTTTCCGGGGTGAGGGGGCCTGGCTGGCTGGGGCAGCTGTCAGCAGGAGGGGGCAGCTCTGAGCTGTTCGCGACCAACATTCACAGCAGGTGGGGATCGGGGCACCAACAGCAGCCCCTGCTTTAACAGGTGATGAGATCGGGTTTGGTCTTCCAGCCCAGGATATCAACACGTAACACGCAGGCAGTTTCCAAATGTTTGCACCTCGGTTCAGGACACCCCTGCTCTGCCGTTCTCTCCCACAAGCCCAGGCCCCCGGTGTACGTTACAGATCAAGAGGCGCTGGGATCGGAGATGAAAACGGGAACAGGTGCTGTGATTGTGCCGCCTCGTCCCCATCGCGAGGAGCTGAAGCTTCAGGAAGGTGCTCCCTGGGGACGGGATGCCTCTGTGAACCATCTGGGGTCACGCCCTTCTCTGTCTGGCCCTTGGCCTTTCCCTCCGTAGGCGACCGGGAGTACGTCCGGAGCATAAAAGAACAATACTGCTACGTGGCTTTGGACTTTGACAAAGAAAAAGCAAAAACGGACTCGCCTTCCTACGCCCAGAAAGTTCAGCTGCCCGATGGCCAGGAGGTCACCCTCGGGCAGGAGAAGTTCTTCTGCCCCGAAGTGCTTTTCCGGGCGGACCTCATGGGTGAGTGGTGGGAAGGGGTCAGGGGTGGGCCCAGATGCACACAGTAGGGCCGCTGTACGGGGGACGGAGCCCGGCCGTCACAAGGGGGGGGGGCGCTGTCTTCAGTAGTGAGTAGGTGCCCATTTCTCATTCCTGTGGGAGCAACTATCACTTATTGAGCACCTACTGTATGCCTGTGACTCTGCCGACCCTTGTACGCGGGCCTGCAGCCTTCAGTCCTGCCCCATGTGACGTGGCTCACGTTACAGGCGAGGAAACCCAGTGCAGAGCACTAAACACTTGTCAGGTGTGACTGAGTCCCCGGCTGGACCCCGCACTGTCCTTCCGCTGTGTGACTCCTACTCTGCCTGCTTACACAATAATTTGAAATATGCAAATGGAGACAAAACAGAAGGGCGAAAACCACAGATTCGGAGGGAACCGGAAACATTTTGGCTGATGTAGAGATTTTTTTTTTTTTTTAAAGTTCTAGTACAGGTAACACACAGTGTGGTGTTAGTTCCAGGCGCACGAGTTAGTGAGCGATCGTGTTTGCTTCGTATTACAACCCCCCAGCTCCATCCACGTTGCTGCGAATGGCAAGATCTCATACTTCTCTGTGGCTGAGGAATATTCCCATGCGTGCATACCGCCTGTCCTTTGCGGGACTGTGGACAACAGCCAGACTATGGGAGCAGCCCCAGTGACCTCGCGGTTCTGGAGGAGTACTGAGTCGGCTAAGCTCCCTGGCGGGCATGGCAGAACAGGAACAATGGGATGGATCGTAAAATTCCTTGATGGGGAAGGTTTCCAGGTCGTCGCGGAAAACCAGCCGTCTCCTGGAATCCATTGGTGAAAATAACTCGCTGCATCTATGAGGGACGGAGGGGAACAAGAGGGACAAAACCACTTCCCCAGGATTAGTACCTAGGCTTAGTACCTCGTCAGGATGTGGCTTTTACATCTGGCGCGGGCGAGCTGAGTTTACCTCTGCTCTCCTCATTGGAGTTTGCAGGGGATAAAGGCTTCAGACATGGCCCATGCCCCCCGAAATATTAAGTTGGATAAAGGAAACCATCGTCGGATGAATTTTCTCGCCCACAACGTGACCCTTCTCCTCCGCATCTGGGGGGACCTCAGTGAGCGTGAACACGGCCAACCCCGTGATGAGAGCCGAGCATCGGCGGCCCGCGTTCACGTTCATTGGTCCAGGCACGTTCTCGATGATTCTGGCAAATCAGCCTTTTCATTCTTTATCCCGAGGCCGTGCGGTAGGTGCTATCCCAGGTGAGGAGAGGGAGTAACCGTCAGGCACCCCCGCCACCCCTCCCAGAAGCTGTCAGTGCTGAACACACCGGAATAAACGCCCTTGTCCTTGAGGGCTGTTCTCTGCATGCTTGTGTTTATGTCTATGCACTAATGATGAGTCAAGAAGATGTCAGGTAGACGTATTGTGGCGATCGTTGTGCAATATATACAAATAATGAATCATTAAGTCGTACGCCTGAAACGAATATAACGTTGTATGCCAATTTCACCTCAATAAAAAATAATTTCTTTTTTTAAAAAAGGAATCATCAGTATAATTTTTCAAAGGCCACCCGAGCAAGGACGTTGCCTCTGCAGAAATCTGTTCAGAAAGTAATAGATGCCGTGGCATTAAAGGTTAATAATTGTCAGTAACATCTGAATATAAATCATCTCAGATGAGAGAGGAGAAGTAATATTTGTGTATTCAGCCGTCAGCCGTTGAGCCCCACACATAAGGGCCCTGTGGTCGGTGGTGCTGATGTTTGCACACTGCCCTCGGAGCTGAGATCCGGGGGGAGCCCGTGACCCCCGCCCCCCCCCCCCCCCCGTGCTTGCAGCTGGGAGGAGAGATCCCAACAAGGGTGAAGCCAGCCGAATCTCTGGCCCCCAAACTTCTGTCTCTTTCCGCCCGTCCCGACAGGGAGAAACGACCTGGGCATCCATATGAAGGCCTTCCAGAGCATCAGCTCCTGCAGCCCCGCCCTCTGGAAGATTCTCTTCGGCCACATCATCTTGTCTGGAGGTACCGGCTCCTGTTCCGGCCTGTGGTTCCGGATGCAGAGAGAAATATCCACCCTGGTTTCCCCTACAATTAACGTGAAGGTACGGTCCCCCCGATGCACCCTTTGGGGGCTTCCTGAGTTCATCCCACGGATATTTCTGGAATAACAGGGTTTCTGGTGTGCCAGGCACGTTGTCAGGTGCTCGGGGAAGCATCAGTAAACAGAAGTGTGGAAGATCCTTGGCGCTTACGTTCCGGGGGCGTGGGGGGAGCCACAAACAACACGAATCCACACAGTAGGGAATAAATGTGTTAGGAGGGGCTATAAGTCACAGGGGAAGCCACGGAGGAAGCAGGGGTGAGTGGTCAGGGTGGGTCTCCCCTGGAAGGAGCAGGGGAGCCACGGGGATATCTGAGGAAGCACAGAGGGAACAGCCCCTGGGGCGGCCCAGAGGCGTGCTTCCAGAAGGAAGGGCTGCGAGGGGCTGGCCGGGGCTGAGACAGGAGAAGGGCTGTGTGAGGCTTGTACCCAGAGGACGGGGAGGTTTGAGCAGAGCCAGGCTGGACGGCGGACTTTGGGGGCGGGGCGCAGACTGTCAGGTGCAGGTGTCAGGTGGGCCGGGGATGTAGGGGTGAGGGGCGAGGGTCGCCAGGGAGGAGGCAGCCTGAACGGCCATCCCTGCGGTGGGGTGCGTGGCTCGGGGAGACAAGTGGTGCTCTGGTGCCTGTTGGAGAACAGATCAAGGATGTTACAGAGTTTGGAGCTGGGCCGGGGGCTCTGGCGGGCTCCACGAGCCCAGGGAGGGGTGTAGACGGGAGGAGGACGGGCTCAGGCGGCCGGGGGAGAGGCAGGCCCGAAGCCCGTCCCCTGCTCGAGGAAGCCCGTCACCCCGCCCGGCCCCGGCCTTGCGCCGGCTTCCCCCGTCGTCTTGGCACCCTGTAAAAGCGCGACGTATATATTCAGCTTTAAGTTAATGGCCTCTGCCTTTTAGAGGAGTGTTAGCTTTACGGAGAACGGAGTAGAAAGGGGAGAGTTCTACGCACTCCCCGCCTCGGCCCGTTGCACACACATCTAGCTCGAGCGTGACGCGTCTGTCGCCCAAAGGAACCGGCATCGGTGCCTCACTGCCGACCCGCGTCCCCGGCTCACGGAAGGCTCCTCCCGGGCTCGCACCCTCTGCCGGTTTCAGGGGACGTGTGGTGGCGGGTGTCCACCCCGACGGTCTGACGGAGTCGCTCCCTGCCCTGGGGCTCCCGTGCCCGCCTGGTCACCCCACCCCTGCCCCCGGCGGCCACTGGCCCTCTCCCGGTCGGTCCCCTGGTTGTCCCTTCCCCAGAATGTCCTGGTCAGACTGACTTCTCTTTGGCCCCGGTTTTCACAACTGCTTTTCTTTTTTTCTCCCTATGAAAGTGGCTCGCGGTCATGGCAGAAAACCTACAAGTAAGGTCTAGGTAAGGGGTTGGGAACTTCTGGCCCCCTTAGCACAGTGCAGAATGTACCTCGCTGACTGTGTCTCTAACTCGACCGAGCCAGCTCGGGCACAAGCCCAGCCTGGCTGGCCGAGGCTGGAGGGACAGACCCACCCACGCCATGGGGGTTAAATAAAGGCCTCCTTCCCCCTCAGCCACCCTGGGCCGCCTCCACTGAGCTGTCCTCCTGCAGCCTGCTCTTTGCTTGCTTCTGGCCTCGCGGCCTCTGCTTCTACGCGGTGTCCCATGTCAGCTGGGCCTCAGGCAGGCCGCGGGCCCCCCCGACCTGCCGCGCGGGGGCCCCCACAACGGGCTCCTACGTTGCAGCTCTTGGGAGTCCCTGCCGGAGACGCCGGCCCCCTCGTGTCCCGAGGCCCCCGCTTACCGCTACCCTTTGCACCCCGACCCCCGCCAGGTCAAGGTACGGGCACTCGGCACACCGCGTGGGCAGGGGCTGAGCCGCTACGTCCCCGCAGACCCACGGGCTCTGCCACCAGCACACCCGCCAGGGTCCAGAGGCGGGAAGTGTGGACGGACTGAGTCCCTCTGTCCCTGAGCTCCCCAGCAACCACCTCACGCCTCAGCCCGGCTTTCAGGCCTGCTGGCAGGTGGGGGGCTCTGAGAGAACTTTCTGGCTCAGTTCTCGGTGTCTTCTGCTACCTGCCCAGAGCCCCACCTGCCCCCTGGCCTACCTGCTTCCCTCCCTCCCTCCTTCCCCAGCCGGACTTGGTGGTGCCCGGATACGGTGGCCGGACTTGGTGGCCAGACTTTGGTGGCCGGACTTGGTGGCCAGACTTGGTGGGCCACGGTGACATTGAGAGTGAGCGCAGGGCGGCCATCCGTGCTTTGGGCAGCGTGGGTCCATTCTCCCTTCCCACCCCTGCCACCGGCCGGCAGTCACTGGGACAACAGAGAAGATTCGTGAATTCCCAGGAAAGGCAAACCCGGAGACGCACAGGGTCTCCCACGTCGGAGCCCTGTTCGTACGCGTGTCACAGCATGCGCAGGAGGGCGGGACGCTGTGACCCGCCCATCCCTTCCATTGCTTCCTCACCACGAAATAGTAGCTGTCGCCGCCGGCTTCCGTGCCCGAGAGGCACGCCCACACAGGGTTCCTGAGTCTGCAGTCGGCCTCCACGATCGCGTGCTCAGTGCCGTCCGTGGCCTCGGGGAGTTGGCACGGGCCTGCCTCCTCCCCGCGGATGCCTGCGGCCCCATTATTTCATCTTACCCGCCGTCCCAGACCTTGGCCCCTCGGGCCCTCGTGCGAGGCCCCGCGCCCTTCACGCGCCGGCTCTCGGGGGCACTCAGCGTCAGCGCCGTGGCCTGCAGTGAGGTCACTAAATCAGAAGGGACGGCACAGCTTAGTCCCGAACGGAAGTCAGGGGCGTGTGACCTCCTACCTCCCTGCACTGTGTCCCGACCACTCCCGCAGCGGGGATCTGTCCGGCCGTCGGCTTTGTCCCGCCCTGCCGGTGGCCCAGCTGAAGTGTGGACCAAGCTTTTCCACCCACCCCTCTTTTGAGTCCTCAGGGAAGCCCTCCAGCCCCCCAAAACTCCTCCATACGAAGCTCGAAGGTGCACCTGTCTCCCTTCACTGCCACCGCCTGATGCCCTCCCGTCTGGACTCTCCCTGGAAGGGAGGGGGTGCAGCGCATTTAACCTCCACGGCGCCCCCCCCCCCCACCCCGGTCCTTCCTCTGAAGGGGGAGACCGCTTCCGAGAGCCGCTGGTTCCCACGGGCCAGCCTTCAAAACGATCCTTCCTCCCGACAACCCAAATCCTGCCCTAACAAGATTCTTGGGATAAAGCTCTGCTCACCATTTACCCTTATTTGTTTACAATTTTTTTTTTCTGCCTTACAATCCATGTGTACACGTGGATTTCCTGAGCCAGAAACGTGTGCTCGGCGTCAGGCTACTTGAACAGATGGCCAGGTTGTGCCCGGGAGCCGGCGGCCTCCGGGCCGGTCGGCACAGGGGGACAGCGGCTCGCGCCCGTCCGCTCGTTCGGGCACGGGGACGTCGGTTGCTTTTCTAGGCTTTTCTTTGCTTTTGCCTTTTTGGGAACTGAAGGGTAGCCGACACACGACGTCACGTTAGCTTCAGGGGTGAGACCCAGCGGGTATGTTGTGCTCACTGTGGGTGTGGGGGGCACCTGCCACCAGGCAGCCCGATGACAGTGCCACGGTGGCCGAGTTCACCTGTGCCTTCCCCCACCGGAAGCCCATGCCTCCCACCCGCCTTCACCCCTTCTGCACGAGGCCCTGGTTTTAAAGCTCTTCCAACTGGCCAGATGGAAAGCACCCGATGGCTCTAATTCGCGTTTCTTTAATTCCTGCTGAAGGTGAGTACTTCTGTAGGTCTCCCTGCTGTCGGGAGTTTGTCCTCTTAATTTTCTTTTTTGTATCATTTTTAAAAAATGTTTTATTTTCTTTTTGAGACAGACAGAGACAGGGAGTGAGCAGGGGAGGGGCAGAGAGGGAGGGAGACACAGAATCCGAAGCAGGCTCCGGGCTCCGAGCCGTCAGCGCAGAGCCCGACGCGGGGCTCGAACTCACGGACCGTGAGGTCACGACCCGAGCCGACGTCGGATGCTTAGCCGACTGAGCCACCCAGGCGCCCCCTCTTTTATTTTCTTTTCTAAACTTTCTTAAACCTTTTGCTTATGTCAACCCTTTGGCCGTTTTTCTGTTGGTAGTTTTGCGTTCTCCTGAATGCGTGAACCGTCCCAGTTTGGGGCACGCTTTTGTTTGCTTTTGCGTGTGTTCAGAGACGATGCAGAGGTCACAGGTGACTCTTCCCAGTCACAGCCTGTGGGTGGCAGCAAAGACAGGCGGAGGGTGTGGGTGCCTGGGACTCACTGTCTCCTCTCTGCCTGATGCCTGACCCTGAAGGTGCTCTGTTCCCCGCTCCTGACTCACCCTTTCGGCAGCGTTTTTTCTCTTCACCAACAGCAGCCGATGTTTTCGCCCCAGGCCGGGTTCTGTGGTGTGCCAGAGCCGGTGAAGGACGGTAACCGACTCTGGTGACTCATCCTCCCTCACCCCACTGCCACCCGGACTTTCCAAGTCCTCGCCCCAGATCCCCTTTCCCCCCGGATCCCTGTAGCAGTGCGTTTGCCTTCTCGTTTTACAAAAACAAGGCTGTCCTCTCCTGATGTGTCTGTGGGCGTCAAGGAAAGGCAGTGAGCGCGTCAGGATGACAACTGTCTGACCTTGCGCAGGTGACTCGAACCTTGCAGAGCAGTGGTCCCCCCCTGGCGATGGGAGCACGGATGTCTGGCTCCTCCCAGCCCAGAAGTGCCCTGACCTGGCTTGGAGGCTGCCGCCTCTCCGAATCCAAGGTGCGGGGAACGCACGCGGGGGCAGGTGTCGATGCGGGAGTCAGAGCGAGGCACGGTGCGAGTCTCCAGGGCTGTGCACCCCAACGTTCAAGGGGTTTCTCGAGGTTGTTTGTGACTCTTGTTTGCTTATCTGTATTTTCTAATTTTTCTGCAAAGCACCCATGCCTCCCACATGGACGTTAACCAACTCGGAGATGTGCCGTAGATCTCAGAGTGAGTCTCAGAGCCAAGGGTGACTCCTTCCCGCTCTTGCTCCTTTTGTCCCGTGCTTTGAAGCTACGGGCAGTCGGCACGTGCACCGACAAGCCCCTGTAAAGGTTGGAATGCCTTGCATTTGCACGGAGGGAAGAAATGACCGTCCGGGAGGTGTGTTCGGGAGGTTTATGTCTCAAATTTGGAGGAGTATTTTGATTCTGGCTTCTTTCTCTCCCTCCTCTGACCCCTCCGCCCCTGCCCCGCCCCCCTCCCCTCCCTCTCCTGCTCTCCCCTCTCTCTGCCTCCCTCTCCCTCTCCCCTCTCTCATAAACAGATAAATAAGATATAACTTCTGACTCCACGTACGGCGCCTGGGTGGGGGGTTCCATCCTGTGCTCGCTTTCCACCTTCAAGGACGTGTGGGTCACCAGCCAGGAGTATAAGGACATCGGTTCCTCTGTCATCAGCAGGAGAAGCTTCTGATTTGTGGCTTTGTGGATGCCGTCTTCTGGCCCACCAATGCCAACTCCACCTTGGCCGGGCTGATCAGTGCTGAGAACCAGCTCGAACGTGAGGGTGGCCAGTCCTCCCTGGACTTCCATCAACCTGGTCAATAAAGGACAGACAGTCTGGGCAAGGCTGGCAACATCTTGGGAAACGCTCACGGGCAGTCGCTTTGTTGATGCAAGGTGACGAAGGGGAGGGGATTTCTGCCGACCCCCGTGGATTGGTCAGCACGGCTGAATGTGTGGCAGCAAGGGACATCCCCCGGGCTCAGTGCCGTAAACAAAAGTCTGTTTCCCACTCATGCTGCATGTCCGATGAAGGCCAGCGGGGCTCTTTCCTAGATTGTCTTCACGGCAGAATCTGACCCACAGAGCAGACCCCGTCTGGAACATTGTCATTTACTGGGGGTGAGCACAAGAGTGCCCGGTGGGCCTTTCACTGGCAATGAAACACTCCAGCCGGACAGGGACTCGGGGCACATCTGCCCACAGTTAATTGTCCGGAACAAGTCACACGGCCCCCAAGCACCACAGGGGCTGGGAAGTGCCATCCTTCTGCAGACGTGACACCCCAAATGGGAAGGATGAAGCACGTGCTCTGGTTCAGGAGGGCACTGTTGGGGCGGCAAGGGGTTGGTGTCCTTTTGGTGGCTTTAATCCTCATGCCCGGCTGTGAGATTGGTTTATTAAGGCTGATTTCATGATTCAGGAACTGAAGCTAACAGAGGCTAATTAACTTGGTGAAGGTCATTACACAAAGACTAGGAGTTCAAATCTGTGGATAAACCTTGTAGGGGTGCAGAGGGTGAGCATTGCAGGGGAGAAGGAACCACAGACAGTGCAGAAGCATTTCCCCCACTGAAGACATGTTTTCCATGTGGACAGAGCCCTGGGAGAGTCCCACACACAGACGCTGCCTGATGACACTTCCGAGCATGGAAGGCGATGAATAAATTCTAGAGGCAGTGAGAGAAAACAGCAGCAAACAAAGAATCCGGTGAAGAAATGGGCAAAAGACATGAACAGACACTTTTCCAAAGAAGACAACCAGATGCCCAGCAGACACATGAAAAGATGCTCCACATCACTCATCATCAGGGAAAGACAAATCAAAACCACACTGAGATACCACCTCACACCTGTCAGAATGGCTCACATGAGCAACTCAGGCAACAACAGATGTTGGCGAGGATGCGGAGAGAGAGGGTCTCTTTTGCACTGCTGGTGGGAATGCAAACTGGTGCAGCCGCTCTGGAGAACGGTATGGAAGTTCCTCAAAAAAATTAAAAATAGAACTACCCTCTGACCCGGCAATTGCATTACTAGGTACTTATCCAAGGGATACAGGTGTGCTGTCTCGAAGGGACACATGCACCCCAATGTTTACAGCAGCACTATCGACAATAGCCAAAGTACGGAAAGAGCCCAAATGGCCATCGATGGATGAATGGATAAAGAAGATGTAGTGTGTACACACACACACACACACACACAGGAATACTACTCAGCGATGAAAAAGAATGAAATCTTGCCATTTGTGACAACACGGATGAACTAGGGGGTATGATGCTAAGTGAAATTAGTCAGAGGAAGACAGATCTCTTATGATTTCACTCATGTGGAATTTGAGAAACAAAACAGTCGAACATAAGGGAAGGGAAGCAAAAATAAGACAAAGGCAGAGAGGGAGGCAAACCATGAGAGGCTCTTAAATACAGAGAACACACTGAGGGATGCTGGTGGGGCTTTGGGTGGGGGGATGGGCTAAGTGAGTGACGGGCACTGAGGAGGGGACTTGGGATGAGCACTGGGTGTCATCACGTAAGTGATGTAAGTAAGTAGGCACACGTAAGTAAGGAGATACTCTGGCGGCAAAGACCCAGAAAATTTGCCACCCCCCTCCGCAGACGCGCACAGCCACGCAGGACCTCCTCCCGCTCCGGGCAGTGGTGCTTGAAGGTACAAATCAGGGTACTTGTCAGGTAGTAAGCCCTTACGGAACACTTTTCTTACTTGTGAGCGGACAACTGAATCCAAAGCGACGTGAGGCAGACGGGCCGCTGCCCTTTTTCATATTCTGACTTTTGTACCATATGCACGAAACTTTAAAACGTCACTTAAGGGGGCGCCCTGGGGGGGACTCATGGGTTAAGGGTCTGACTTCAGCCCAGGTCACAATCTCGCGGTCCGTGGGTTCGAGCCCCGCGTCGGGCTCTGTGCTGACGGCTCGGAGCCTGGAGCCTGCTTCGGATGCTGTGTCTCCCTCTCTCTCTGCCCCTCCCCCACTCATGCTGTGTCTCTCTCTGTCTCTCAAATATAAATAAAAGTTAAAAACCTAAAAAAAAATCACTTTAAATAACTTGGGGGTAACCAATGGGAGATAACAGTGAACAGCACATTTGTGGCATGAATTTACAAAGGAAAGCTGGAAAGGGTCATGCCAGGGGACTGGGGACAAAATAAACAGATGTCAAATAAAATCCAAGAAAAATCATTAGAAGAATCAGATATTTCACTTACGAAGGGCGAGGAGCAGCTGTATTTGAGATGTAAATCTTTTTACGTCTTTCGATGCATGTAGCTTCAAGACTCAGCAAGCGAAGGGGATGGGATCTAGAATACGGCGAGAACATTTCGGTCTAGAATACGCCAAGAGCTTCTCGACCTAGAATACGCCAAGAACATCTCCCATTCGGGATTAACACGCCCCTGATCGCAGCGTTCATTTGTGTCCCCGTGAATGACCATGCCGTTCACCCAGCTGCTCAGCCAGAACCTCTACAGTAATTCTTTCTTTTTTTTTTTTAGTTTACTTATTTATTTGGAGAGAGAGAGACAGAGAGCGCGAGTGGGGGAGGGGCAGAGAGTGAGGGAGAGAGAGGATCCCAAGCAGGCGCCGAACTCTCAGTGCGGCACCCCACGCGGGGCTCGGACTCATGAACCATGAGATCATGACCTGAGCCAAGACCAAGAGTCGGACATGCCACCGACTGAGTCCCCCGGGCACCCCCCGCACCCCTGAAGTCATTGTTGATGCTTCACGACCACGGCCCACATAAAAGATTGGCAAATTCTGTCGATTCTACCCGCTAACAACATCCAGAGTCCAAGTACGTCCCACATGCCGCTGCTCTCCCAGAGGCCATGCCTCCACCGCCTCCTCTGGGCTTGGCGACAAGCCGCCCCCTCCCACCCAGCGGCCCGCGCGGTCTTTGGGACACAGGTGCCATCACGGCACTCGTGGCTTAGGAGACACTCACTGCAGCCTCACCGACACACCTCTCAGCCACCAAGATGGTTATTAGAAAACAAAAACCCCAGGAAACAAGCGTTGGCGACAGCGTGGGCAAGTCGGACGCTTCGTGCACAGAATCACCACGCGAGCAGCTGTCCTGCCTCTGGTGCTCGCCCGGAGGCACCGCAAGCAGGGAAACGTGTGCACACGGCCTCCACACCGCCCATGTCCATCGCCTGCTGATGGGGTCCATCCACACAAGGCAACAGTAGTGAGCCCCAGGGAGGAGATTCTGGCACCTGCTTACAGCCCTGGGGACGTGACGCTGAGGGAACCGGGCCCGTCACAGATGCTGCGAGATCCCACTCCTACGAGGTCCGTGCAGTCGTCAGACCTATAGAGACAGAGACCGGATGGGCGCCGGGGCGGGGGGAGGGGCCGGGGGTCCGTGTGTCGCGGGAACAGAAGTTCAGTCGGGGACGAGGGGCAGCTCTGGAGACAGATGTTGGTGACGGTCGCGAAATAACGGGAACGCACCTCGTGCAGGTGAGCCGGGCACTTAGACACGGTTAAGACGGCGAAATCCGTGCCGTGTATATTTTGTCACAACAAGCAAAACAGTCCCCCGTGGCCCCTCGTCCCAGAAGGAGACACACAGGCTCAACTGGGTCTTGGCCTGTGTGACCTGCCCGGCCGCCGCCTCTGTGACGTCATGCTCCCTGCACTGTGCCCCTCACTCCCCTGCTCTGCACGCTGCTCCGACTCACTCCCAACCCGGGGCCTTTGCACGTGCCAGTCCTGCTGCCCGGGACACGGGGGCCCCAGACAGCTGCTTGCCGACTGGCTTCCTCACGGCGCTCAAGTCTGTGCTGCAACTTCCTTTGGTACGGGGCCCCTTCCCTGACCGTACGGCCCTACCCCCCACCACTCTGCCCTACTCACCCCTGGGAGCTCCTATCACCCCCACCTAGTGTCTGTCTGTCTGTGAATCGTCTGTCCCCGGCCGCACCGCCCGCTCTGCCGGGGCAGGGGCTTTGTTCCCTGCTGAGTCTTGGCACACTGTCCCCCAAGACGGTCGGCAGTTACTTGTTGAACAAATGAATGAGTGAATGAATGACAGAGATGAACAGAAGGGAGAAACGCAGGTAGATGAGAACATCGTGGGCCGGTGTGCAAACTCACGGGGAGATTTCTTCGGAATCGGGTGGACTGTAGATGGCACCGGCTACGGGGAACAAGGGGAACGTGAGCAAGCTATGCTCGACACCTGCCAAGTGGAGAGGCACGCCCGCGTCTCCGGGGCGGCTTGTGGGGGGCCGGGCCCCCTCGCTCACTGCTGGGGGTGCGTCCCGTCGGCAGGGCTCTGGGGGGCGCTTTAATTGCGATCCCTCCTCCCGTATTCTAGTTCGTGTTCTCACTGGACGAGGTTCTGTTCCCGTGCGAGACCTTTCCGCGAGGGCCTGCTGGCGACAAACTCTGATGTCTGTCTGACAGTGTGCATATTCGGCCCACCCTTAAAAAAGAATCTTCACTAACAGCTCACGTGCCGTGAAAGCGTCCCACTTAAAGCGTGTAACCCGGTGGTGTTTGAGGTGTTCACGGAACTTGTCACCAGCACCGCTCTGATGACCCCGGAAAGAACCCGGTCGCCACCAGCCCTCACTCTCCCCGCCCTCCCCTACCTCCCGTCTCTGTGGATCTTCGTCTCACAGACATTTTATATAAGTAGAAATCACGCGGCCCATGGCCTTCGGGACTGGCTCCTCTCACCGAGTGTGTCTTCAAGGTCCATCCACGTGGTGCGAAGATCAGCAATTGTTTCCCTGTTACTGCTGAAGGACGCCCCCTTGCACGGAGGGACCCCATTTTGTTTGTCCGTTCGCTTTTTGACGCTCACTGCTTCCAGTGTAGACGCATAAGCTCCCTCCCCGCGGGCTAGACCGGACCGACCTTCAGCTGACCTTGGGTGCCGTGGGGTGAAGATGGCTGGAGGCCGGGTCCCAGAAGCCCTGCCCGGAGGAGAAGCACTGAGACCCTTAGACACTCAGCACACTGGTGTTGGGGTGATCCGTGGACACGGCGGGCTGGCCGCTAAAGCAGCTGGTGCCTCCGGGACCGATACACGCGGGGACACACCCTGGGGGGAAACCGAGGCACTGAAGCTTGGTTTTATCACGTGAGCCCTGAAGCCAGCCAGACCTCGGGCTTCCAGCTCAGTCAGATGAAAAAAATCGCCTGCCCTTTTTTGTTCTACACGTTTTCCTTGAGCTTTTCTTTACCACCCGGGAACCAGCTAACCCTACGCGATACAAGGTACGATCTGCCATAGCCAACTAGGAAATAACGTTCGGGAAAGATAACACAACACCCGGGGAGGAAAGCCAGGCGCGTAAGACGTGGGAGACTCACAGGAAGAAAACCGCGAGCTTCCACTGGCACGCCAAAGAGGATCCGGATGCGGGGACGGGACAGCGCGGCCCGGCCAGAGAGGACAACGCGCGGGGTGTCTTCTCTGCCAACAGGCTCCTCCGCGAGGTGTGCAGACAATAGCCTTTCCTGACAGCCGGCAGCCCGCCCCGGCCCCGGCTTCTCCCCTTCCCAGCATGGCCCAGTGGCATGGTCCCAGCACGTCACAGGCGTTAGGCTTGGGGTACAGCTGGTCTGGACCCTTATCGTCCTGCACTCTTTCTCCCTTCTGGATACTCCCCTGGGTGTGGCTTGGGGGAGGTTTATACCCACCCTGCCCTTCCAGGGTGGACGTATGACCAAAGCCTGACTCAAAAGTCCCAGGGAAAGCTCAGCAAGACAGGCCAGGGAGACTTACTTCCAGGACATGGCTGCTGGGCAGCCGCTCCCTCCATGAGGATACCAGCCTCTTCGATGACAGTGTGAGCTGCTAGCAACGATCGAGGTGAAGGGGACACTGCTTGAGACCGAAGCCATCACAGAAGAACCTGGGGTGGGGAAGGAGGAAGAAAAAGAGAGAGACTGAGATCCACCACAGCGCTGCTTGAACCAGCTAGGCCTGAACTCCACCTGAGGACTCATTAGTTAAGAGGCCAGTAAATCTCACTGCTGTTTAATCTAGTTGATAATTAAAGTTGATTCTTTAGAGCAGACGAGGTCTGGGACACAATCACGTGACTTGTTGGGGCTATTTAACCTTTTCCTTGTCTGTGTACGTGAACCCTAATTTTGCGCTTGGACTTAGTCTCAGATGTGCTTTTCCAAACACCCAGCTTTAGAGCGTGAGGATTGGATGCGTTCATCCACTCCCTCGTTCTCGTTCTTTCCAAGAGCCCCCCTCCGCGAGGGTTCGTGCGGTGGGGTGGGTCGAAGTCAAGAGGACCCACGTCTGAGTCCTAACTCAGGCACACTCTAGTTGTGAGGCCTTGAACCACTCGGGTCCCCTCCTCCAGTCACTGTTCTGCCAGCTGCGAAAGCGGGTGTGACCCAGCGAGCGGGACCTGCGAGGTTTTGTTCCGGAAGGGTCCTGATAGAGCCGCGCGTCTCCACGTCTTTGCCATCAGCACCGTGAGCCCGTGCAGGTTCCCCAGAGCGGAAGCCAGCCTGGCCGAGAGGGGCATCTCTGCCCCACACCCCAGCCGCCAGAACAGCCGACTTGCACAGAAGAACATTCTGTCGTCCCCGCGTCCCTCTCCCACACCCGCCCTCCAGATCCTCTGGCTAAAGTTTGGGAGCACCGACGTGTACCGGGTGCCATATGTTGGTGCTCGGCACGAAGAGATAAGAGGCGTTGCCCCTGCCTCCCCTGAACTCAGCGAGTGTCTAAGGGAGGTTTTGGGGTGCAGGGGGTGCTGGCGTGAGGCTCAGAGAGGTTCGTGGGTTCCCACCCCGTGTTCCATGTGGCGGGAGAGAAACAAATCACTGCCCAAGTGTCCACTGCAAGGCGCGTCTCACCTGACTGGCGAAAAGTCCTCCTGGGGAAGAAAGAGCCGAGGGGGGTTTAAACCAGGAATAGAGCGCCACCAGAATCCAGGCGGGGCGGGGTCGCTGGGGCTCAGAGAGGATGAGAGCCACCCACGTCCAGAGATCAGCAGGACGTGGGGTCTCCCGACCTTCCGTGTGGTCTCCCCCATTAACGCTTGTGCCTCAGAAAGGGCGATCTGTCAGGTGTCCCATTGGCCGAGGGCCGTCCTTTTCCTGGGTGGCCAGGCGGCTAGGCCTGCAGGTGGCAGAAAGAGCCAACATCCTGGGGCTGGGGACGCGGGCTCTCCAAGGAAGCCTCTGATTCTGGTCGTCTCTCCCCTTGGCCAAGCTCCCCCAGCTGTTCTTGGCTGATGGCCTCCAAGCCTGTCCCCAGAGGCTGCTCGGAGCTTGCTTTCTCGGAACAGAACGTGGATGCGGGATGTAGGGGGAGGTGTGGACGGTGTAAGGTCGCCCGTGGCACCCCAGGGGGCCCCATTTGGAAGCTCCCAGCCCTGCCCCGGCACAGGCGGCCCATTCCCTTTCCTCTCGGAGGCTCCGGGGAGCACCTCCCGGCGTGATTCAAGATGGGGCTACCGGAACCTTCCAGGAGGTCCAGCGGGGCAGTGGAGTTTTGTTCCGGAAGGTTTGTCCAGACAATGGCTCCTGGTCATGGTGCAGAGCGGTGTCAGGGTCTTCCACATGAACAGCGGGTGGCTAAGAAGCAGCTCTCTGGGCTTGGAAAACCCCAGGCCGCTGGGCCACCACCTGGGGGGTGGGGCTCGGGGAAGTCTGAGACCACCTGCATGCGCCTCCCCCCCCCCCCCCCCCCGCCATGGCCTCCGTGGTCTGGGGAGCTCCCCTTCCCTGGGGCCAGGAAGTCACCCGTGGTCTGGACATGTCTGAAAGGGCAGAGGGGCACGTTCTCCAGTTGGGTGTCTCTCAGCCCCTGCCCGCTGTGTGTCCAGGGACGTCAGGCGAGCACGGCCCTTGGTGCCCTGAGTGGTACGGGTGGAGGGGCGTTCCTGAGCCTGGGGCCCCAAGCGGGCTCAGAGCATGGATGAGGGGGAAACTCGGGCTTCCTGGGTACCACAAAGTAAGGTGAGGGTCAAGGAGCCCTCGCAGCCAGGAATGAGAGGTGATGGAACTAGGAACCTCCTTCCCAGAGGGGCTGCTGGCAGGGACCCCTGAAGGGGAGGGGTGGGAGCTCCTGGAAGTCACGCAACAAGTGGCCACAGCCAGACCACAGACCACAGCAGCGACACTGACCAAGGGTGGGATGGTGTCCTCACCCCGGACAGTCAGGTAAGGAGCCATCTCTTCTCCCCGCCTCCACCCTATGCACATTTGAGCACCCAGTGCAGCCAAGAGGATGGGGCGTGATATAAACAAACCCTTCTGCCCTCCTCACTCAGCTGCTCCCCTGGCAGAAGTCAGGGCTGGGCAGTGGGAAGGGGACATAGAAGAAGGTCTTTGAATCAAATGTGACATCCACTCACCCACCCATCCATCCATGCACCGTTCACCATCCACCATCCACCCATCCACCCATCCACCCATCCATCCATCTGCCCACTCAACCATCCATCCATCCATCCATCCATCTGTCCATCCATCCATCCATCCACCCACTCACCCACCCATTCACCACCCACCCACCCACCCATCCATGCACCATCCACCATCTACTCATCCACCCATCCATCTATATGCCCACTCAACCATCCATCCATCCATCCATCCATCCATCTGTCCATCCATCCATTTATCCATCCATCCACCCGTCCACCCATCCATCCATCTGCCCACTCACCACCCACCCACCCATCCATCCACACATCCACTCACTCATTCATCCACCCACCTATCCATCCATCCACCATCCATCCATTTATCCATCCATCCATCCATCCATCCAAACATCTCCCCTTCTCTCCATTCACCCACCCATCCAAACATCCATTTATCCATTTCTTACTTTGCCTGAGCAAAAGTCAGGGCTAACGTCGTGGGAGAGGGGTACTAAGGGAGAAAGGCCTGAATCAAACAGGACATTAACAATCCTAAAACAAACAGGACCAAGTTGCAGAAAAAAATAATGAGGCTGTCTCATCCCTAATAAAAGCGTAACTTGCTTTGTGCCAGCCCTGTCCTGAGAACCCTCTACACGTTACCCCCTCAGTCTGCACTGCAATCATGGAAGAAGGAGGAGTTACAGTTATCCCTATTTAGAGGACACACACACGGAGGCACCTGGGGCCATACGCCTAAGGCTCAATCCCAGGCAGTTGACTGGCCCCAGTATCCTCTCCACAGTAACCAGAAGTATCTCAACAGCAACAGAATCGGGTGAGCTCTCCCCCGGACTCCCTGCTGTTCAACGAGAAAGAGCAGGGGTGAGACAGGGTCTGACAGCATAGTCAGAAGCAACTACTGGGAAAACGATCCACATTTGTATCCCCTTGACAAGAGGGGAGTCCTCTTAATAGACTCCCCAATAGTCCTCAATAATAGGTTCCTCAAGAGTCCTCAATAAGAGGTTCCATACACACATACCCAGAAATCTGGCTTGCCTGTGTTCTCCAGAGCAGTGTAACTATCAGCATCCAACATGCGATGAATCATAACCACTCAAGAGTGAGTTTCTCCTATTAAATACACAATTAGTGATCCTAATAGTCCATTACAATTTAATTGGATGCTGAACATTGCTTTGTTAAAAGCCAGTTGAGGGATTAGGGTAAATCACAATAAACTCAGCCTCCAGATGACTTTCCTATTCCTGGAGAATTGGTCCTAATCCTTGGCTGGGTTACTGCGTGTCACACAGTACGGGCAGCTCAGACCCCAGGGGCAGTCATTCCCCAGGAGTGACTTCAGGTATCACGATGCTCTGACCTGGGCAGGGGCAGTGAGGGAGATTGCAGGAAGGCTCAACTGGGGCCATTCTGCTACTCCCAGGGTTTCCTAGCCAAACTACAATTTCAAGTGCAGTGCGCCCCTCCCCAACTGATGCAGGATGCCCCAGCAGCTGTGGGTGCACTCACTGTCCCAGCCCAACCTGTGTCTGTGTACTTGAGTGGGGGCTGTTCAGGAATATAGAGGCTGGGCTAGAGATGATCTGAGGGTACTAGTTCCTAGTTTTTATTTTCATTCATCCATCCAACCATCCAACCATCCAACCATCCATCCATCCATCCATCATCCATCCATCCAACCATCCATCCTCCATCCATCCATCCATCACCATCTATCCATCACTCCATCCATCTCCATCCATCCATCCATCCATCCATCCATCATCTATCCATCCATCCAACCATCTATCCATCATCCATCCATCCATCCATCCAACCATCTGTCATCCATCCATCATCCATCCATCCATCCATCATCCGTCCATCCATCATCCATCCGTCCATCGCCATCTACCCATCACTCCATCCATCCATCCATCCATCTCTTCAACCATCCATCTATCCATCCAACTATCCCTCCAACCAACGATCCATCCATCAGTCATCTACCTATTTATTCCTCCATTCTTCACTCATCTGTTAAATACTGAGGCCATGCTGTGTAAGTATACAGGTTTTTAGTCAAACTGCGTGTATCTGAAGCCTGGTTCAAATAGGCTCTGTGACCTTGACCAAGTTACTTAACTTCCTATGTGGCACAGTGTCTTCATCCACAAAATGGGGAAAATAACAGGCTCAGAAACTCACCTTGTGGGTAATTCATGCTCAAGAAACTGTCATTATTACCAAATCTTTACCAAGAGTTGTTGGGAGCCAGATGCTATGGTTTTAAAGAGAGGTGCAGAGAATGTTCTGAGGTGCAGAGGAGTTTCTGGGGGCGGCTTCACGGAGTGGCAGGGTGCTTGGGGACCATGTCATACTCAAGTTTCTCAGACGTGGGGAGAAAGGGAGATTAGCTTTGGAACCTGGCAATTACACGTCTTATGCTACTTGGAAACAAAGACAACACTGTCATCGATTCCTATGTCATCTGTTAAAGTCACTGCTCCCCTGCTCGTTTTTACGCAAAGCGCGACACCACAGGAAGCTGAAGAGATCCTGCGTAAGATCCTGGATTAACGTGTCGAAAGTGACTTGGCGTTTTGAACCAAAACCAGTTGATTTCCTGAATTTTGGTGAAGAGAAAAACCCTCAGTTTCCATGTCTCCAAAAGAGGTCAGACCCAGGCGACGGTCAAGATGGCCACACACGCCGGCCGAAGTCGGGGTGCATCCAGGCTGCCCCACCTCCGAGGCTGCCTGTTTACGGACGATGTTGACTCTGCAAGCGCAGTACTTGAGGGAAAGGGGACAACTTAGGAGGAAAATGGCTGATTTAAAACTAAAAACCATGCCGTGTAGCAGTCAAGCTGACTTGACTAGTGGTATCGAAGTCTGCCCGTTTGCTCCCTGCCTGCCGTGGGGGTGAGCCGGCCGGCCGGTCCGAGGTCAGGAGTAAAGAGCGGGACAGCGGTGGGTACCGGTCTGTCCCCAGCACGGTGTGGATCCCAGAGTGCCGTGGGCCAGCGTGTTGGGCGAGATCCCAATCTCAGCGCACGACAACCTTTGTGGGATGCTCCAGCGGGATGGAGGCCTGAATTTTAATGAAAACGTCTGCGTGACGCAGCTGAGAAATCATCGGCTTCTCCTCCTCTCAGCGTCCTTTCTGAAGGAGGATGGAATGATGGAGAAGGGGGAACTTGGAGCCCTGGCCCAGCTCGGGCAGCTCACGTCAGCTCTCTGAGGTTCTCTCTGCGCATCAGTCCTGGGCTCCAGTCCTCCCTCCCTGCCACACACACACACACACACACACACTCCCCATCTCCATCTGTACCCTTATGCCTGTACGTATGTCTATCTCTATCCTTATGTCTCTCTGTCCCCGTCTCTGTCCCCATCTCTGCGAAACCGCACGTGCAGGGCATTTTGTCAGAGCTTTGCCGCACTAGGCGTTGGCACGAACCAGCGGCTCTGCGACCTGACGTGCACCAGAATCATCCGGAAGGCTTGTTGAAACACCAAGTGCTGCCCCTCCCCCAACGCCCAGCATTTCTGAGCAGCAAGAGATCCCCTTCTAACTAAGGTTCCCAAGGCGATGCCGATGCTGCCGGCCCGGGGACCCCACTTTGGGCGTCCCCGGCATAGGCGTTTCCTTTTGATATCTGAGTGGGTCTTTGCAGGTTATGCTTCCTATGTGTCTCCGCCACAAAGCAGGATCTATTTTGTAAAGATTTAGAGATTTCTAAAAAGTGTCTTTGTAAATGCATCATTTGCATGCATTTACAAAAGTGTCTTTGTAAATGCATGGCACGAAAGAACGAGTGTATTGTCATGTTTAGTTAACAGATGGACCTAATATATTGACCCAAAGTGTATTTAAGGTGCTCAGAGAGAGGGTAGAAAGTTCTAGAACTTCCCTTCCCCCAAGCCGGCCCAGATCGGGGCCCCTCAGTAGCCTTTTCCATGATCCTTTGAGGCCGTGGAGGATCCCTGTCCCTGGCCAGCTCAAGCCTTAGCAGGTGCCCATTTGCCAAAGCCCCGTGTCTGCGCCCTGACGGCGGTCCCTGGCGCGTTGTCTGAAAATGGGCCGAGGTCCTCTCTGCCTCCCCTCCCCCTCTTCCCGGGGAAATTTAGACGAAAGCTGGCTGCTGTTCCAATTGGCCAGGAGCAGGAAGCTGGGCGTCTAGGAGGGGGCACTCTTCAGAAAGGCGGATGACTGGAGCTCGTTTCTCCAAACAAAACAGATCGTAACCCTGACCCCCACCGTCCACAGGGCGCCACCGAATTCAGAAATTCAGACCTACTTCATCTCGTCCTTGCCATACTGCCTGCTTCGTCCTAAGCAAGGATTTCACACTGGTTTTTACTCGCGACAGCCGTCGCATCCCCCAGCTGTTGACTTGGGGTTGCTCTGCCGCGGTAGGTCGTTGGGGAGCAGGCGCTGCTTGGAAAAAGAGCGAGAGTGGGGAGCGGATGGAGAACAGAGGTTGGGGCCCCCATCCCAGCTCCCTCTGGTGTCTTCCTGGTCTGCGTTTCCCGGAAGGCCTTGCAGCAAGTGGTCCAGCTGGGATTCGCCTAATTGAAAGTGCGCAGAAGGCAGGGGGACAACCGCCGCTGGTGACTTCTGGGAGCTGTCTCTAGACTCTCTTCTGGTGGCCGTGGTGGCCGGCCTCTGGAGCCGGAGGACAAAGCTCGCAGCTTCCCGGTTGAGCAGGTGACTTCGGGTCAGCGAAGAGCAAGGGGCTTTGTTGGCTCAGTTTTGCTTTCAAAGTCGCTCCCGAATCTGCAGCTCAGAACCCGTTTCTTCAGCCTCGCTAACGCTTCCACTCGCCCTGGGGTCACCCACGGTGAACCCTTTCTGTTCTAACCGGCTGGCGTGGACCCTGTTTTCCGCAACCGAGCCCCGACAGGTGCCACGCAGGGAGGGGCGCATCTTCTGGGAGAAGGGCTCTCATTTTCATCAGCTTCTCGCTGGGGCCATGACCCAAGAAAGCCCGGAGGCCTCACCCATTTGTGATCCTCGGGAAGTTCTGCTGGGTCGAGGCGGGCGTCCGGGGAGCTTTGAGGAGAATGCTTCTAGAAAGCTCTGCTAATTTGTGCCCTGCCCACCTGGACTTTCAGATCTTGGGTCTAATTAACGCACTCACCCGCAGCCATTTCACCTTTAATTCAGTTCCACAAATTCAGTGATTTGTTTAAAACAGACGCACAGCGTAAACCTCACCGGGTCCTGTGCTAGGAGCTGGGGAAGCAGACACGCCTGCCGCAGGTCCTGCCCGGGGACTCCACCTCTGCCTACGGAGGAGGGTCCCCAGGAAACGAACCGTGGCTGTATGGGGCCATTACGGCCACAGAGACGCGTGCAGCCACCGGTGGAGCGAGCAGAGGACGAGAAAGCACCCCAGAAAATGCCTGTGAACACCCACCGTGGCGGGCGGCAAAAATGGCCACAAATTCTGCCCCTCCCCCGGGGGCAGAGCCCACGTCTCCGTCCCTTGAACACGGGTCGGTCCTGTGATGAGCCCGGGACAACGGCAAGCGTGACCCGAGCCGGGGCTCCAAAGCGCCTGCGCACCGGCTCGTCTCTGGAAAGGCCACAGCCACCGGCGCGTAGACGGTGGGCACACCCGGGTTGGTGGAGGCACCGGGCCCGTAACCCCGTTAACTCCAGCCGCCTGTCGGCCAGTCCAAACGCGGGTGGGTGTGGACCCACGGAGCAGCAGCCGCCCTCGGACAGGGAGAGAAGCCCGTGGGGCCCAGCCTGTCGCTGGGGCACCTGGTCACGAGCTGATGAACGGTTGTTCTTTTAAACCACCGAGTGGTGGGGCCGTTACTCCTCCCCTGTGCCCAGATGGCTGCCAGGCAGAACTGCAGTGGTAACGGGCAGAATATTCTCCGCTTTCAGCTGAGGCATCACACCCGGAATGGCATTTGCGTTCGGAGCAGGGCCCCGACCGCCGGTGTGGCGTCAGTCTTCTGGAACTTTCTTCCTGGTCTAAAAGAGGGTAACAGTGGCTGATGGTCCCAGTGCTGTGCAGATTGAGGCCTTTGGCACAAAAAGCCATGCTCCAAGCGAACTGAGAGGCTGCCTGGTCTGACGGACTGTCCATCACGGTCAAGGACGGGGGCGCAGGGGATGAGGCACGGGCGTGGTAGGCACTGACTCTTCCTTAGTTTGAGTTCTAGCCCCGCCTTTCAGCATGGACATGACCTTGGGGACGTCAGGGCACCTGTCAGAGCTGTCACCTGTCATTTGCCGGCTGGCCACCCGGGCTGACAACGTCAGGTCCCCGGTAACCAGGGGGTGGGAGGCAAGGGCTCGGTGTGCACACGAGCCCTCACCCTCTTGCTCCAGGCTGACTCTCTCCGAGAGAAAACGGGCCGAGGAGTGACCTCGAGCCTTAGTCACGGCAGGGGCCACGCCTCCAACAAGCTGGGTGACGCCACGGATGGGCCTGGAGGGCGCTGCGATAAGATAACTGAGCCGGACGCAGAAGGACGGACGCCCCACCCTCTCACTTATATGTGGAATCGAGAAAGTCCAACTTGTGGAAGCAGAGAGTCGACATGGTGGCCGCCAGGTGCTGGGGGAGGGGGATGGGCAGGTGACGGTCACAGGGCACAGAGTGTCACTCGAGTGGGACCTAACGGACGGCAGGTGACTGCAGTGAGCCGTTCGGTGTTGTGTGCTTGAATGACAGGCCCGTCCCCCCAGAGGTCCGGGAGCAGAGCGCGAACAGCCAATGACGGCTACAACGCAGAAGCGGCTTTAAAACGTTTTGTCTTTAAAATGTGCAGTTAGTACCCCCCCTCCCCAATACAGCTCTTTGTGTTAAGGTGAGACACTGAAATCCCTCGCCAATTAAATCGCCATTAAATCTCCCTCCGGAGAGGAGTCCAGGGAAATGTGTCCCTCATCCTGTGAATTCTGGTCCCCTGGCCGCTGCTGGGTCCCCCCCATCCCCCAGCCGGGTCTCCCCCACCATCCCCTAACCTGGTCCCCCCCTGCCCCCAGCCGGGTCCCCCCCATCCCCCAGCCGGGTCCCCCCCCATCCCCCAGCCGGGTCCCCCCCACCATCCCCTAACCTGACCCCCCCTGCCCCCAGCCGGGTCCCCCCCACCATCCCCTAACCTGACCCCCCCCCCCCGCCCCCAGCCGGGTCCCCCCACCATCCCCTAACCTGGTCCCCCCGCCCTGCCCTGAGCCGGGTCCCCCCTGCCCCCATCGGAGCGCAGCCAGGACGCCTGTGAGCACAGCTGAGGTCTCCTTGTGATGACGGAACGTTTCCAAACCCCAATCAGGCAGCGTCGGTGCAGGTGCTGGAGGGAGACTGGACGAGGCCGTCGGGAACCGCAGGGACTTTTTGAGAGTTTAGGGGGACTCCGGCGGCCTGGAGCGTCGGGTCACTGTATGTCCTCTCGCTTCCCTCCCCATCGCAGAGCCTGACTGGCCTGAGTGAGCCTGCTCCCTGCCTGCGCCACTGCGGGGACAGCGGGTGGGGACGGCGGGCGGGCGGTCACCTGCTCAGAGCCCGCAACTGCCCTGACGGAGCTGCAGCTCCCCTCGCAGAGACATAGGTCGTTCCGCTGCTACCTGACCTCCAGCTGCTGCCCAGCTCGGAGGGTGCAAGGGCTGGAGGGGGCAAGGACGGGGGGCCGAGGGCAGGTGGAGTTTGAAGGCGGGCGGGGACTATGGACACTGGGGGGTGAGGGCAGGCCGGACGACGGAAGGTGGGGGGTGATGGCCACTGGGGGGCAAGGGCGGGAGGGGGCCGAGGGCAGGAGGGGGCCGAGGGCAGGCGGGACGACGGAAGGTGGGGGGTGATGGCCACTGGGGGGCAAGGGTGGGAGGGGGCCAAGGGCAGGAGGGGGCCAAGGGCAGGCAGGACGACGGAAGGTGGGGGGTGATGGCCACTGGGGGGCAAGGGTGGGAGGGGGCCAAGGGCAGGAGGGGGCCAAGGGCAGGAGGGGGCCCAGGGCAGGCGGGACGACGGAAGGTGGGGGGTGATGGCCACTGGGGGGCAAGAACAGGAGGGGGCCGAGGGCAGGTGGGACGACAGAAGGTGGGGGGTGATGGCCACTGGGGGGCAAGGGTGGGAGGGGGCCAAGGGCAGGCGGGACGACAGAAGGTGGGGGGTGATGGCCACTGGGGGGCAAGGACAGGAGGGGGCCGAGGGCAGGTGGGACGACAGAAGGTGGGGGGTGATGACCACTGGGGGGTGAAGGCAGGCAGGGTGGGAGGGCCTGCAGGCCCAGCGGAAGCCGGTTCCTTTGTCAAGGGGCTGACCGGGCACCGAAGGAGGGCACAACAATTTGCCCAGAGGAGGATTTGTGAGCGAGGCATATTTTATCAAGAGGATTGACCGCAGGCCGGCACGTTGCCTTCCCCGGCACCTTCCACGGCTTTCTACGAGACGAGGAGGGTCCCGGGACCCTGAGGTTTGAGGCCGGAGTCAGTGTAGAAGGCAGCCTGACGTGAGAGAGGCAGCTCTGGGCTTTGAGATTCGGGGGCCGCTCTTTGCAGCCGTGCGCCTGCCCGCACGGCCCCCCGACTCAGGCCTACCCCCCCTCGGCGGGCCAGGGCCCGGAAGCCCCAGCCTTTGTCCGGCGTGTGGCGGGCCCCGAGTGGTCACGGCCCAGCTGTGGACTGTCCCTCTTCGGGGACAGCTGCGGCCTAGGGTATAATCAAGCCAGCACATGACAGGGCATCCGAAGGCCTGGGTTCAAGTCCCAGCTCTGTCCGGTGCCTGTCCTCTGAGACCCAGCTTCCGCCTCTGAGATGGGCGTGGCCGGCGGGGCCCGGGGCTCAGGCGACGGTCCCGGGGCGAGGGCTGCGAATCACGTGTTGTCCTCTGCACGGGCACCCAGGCCGCAGGCTAGAGGGGGCAGAGCCCGCACCTGGCTCCGGCCTCGGGAGGCTATGACATCATCCCTGTGTGTTCTGGGCAGTCGCACCCTCTCAGGGCATCTGGTCCCGCAGCAGCGAGCCTCCGACTGGGGTCCACGTGGGAGGTCGGCCTCTCCTGCTCGAGCGGAGACTCCTAGGGAGCCGGGTTGTCAATCCTCTCACCTCAGGGGGGCCCAGGCACCTCCCCCGGGGCGCTGTCACGTCTGGGGACGCTGGCCCTTCCATGTGTCATCTGTGCATCCCAACCGCCTGGTTGGGGGGGAGCCCCGCCCACCGCAGGGACCTCGTGAGAGGCGGTGTTCGGCGAACCTCCTGAAAATGCCCGCTTGGGCTCCTGCCCGGCTGCCCGGCCCCCTTCACCACCGTCCTTGAGCGAGTCCGTGCGTCCCGCGTGGGGCCGCAGGGCCTGCCCCTAGGAACTCACAGCGCCCGACGCTCTCCGAGCCCCTGTTCGGGGGAGGCCGTTAGGCCGCGTCTACACAGCACGGGCCCGGACGTCCACCGTTCCCATTCTGGGCTGCCACCCCCTCCCCGCGGGACCGAGACGTGGGACAGACTCTGCTTCTCCCAAACCGGGGTCCGAAGAGCAAAGCAAGGCCACGAGGCCTGCCCGCTGGAGTCGCCGCGAGGAGGAAACGGGGCCGGGCTACCGGGCACGGTCGCCCACCGCCAGCTCCGTGGCCTCTCGGTAGATACTCGGTGCCGGGAGACTCCCCCCAGCTCGGTGCCACGCGGGCCGCGTCCTCGGGGCACGTGGGAATACGCAGACTCAGATGGCCCAGCGGGCAACTCAGCCCCCGCCCCGGGCAGGACCTGGGTCTGCGAGTTTGCACCCTCGGGTCCAGGGCTGTGCGCGAGTGAGAAGCGGCCGCCGGTAGGTGTCGCCCTGACGCAAGGTTGGCAGGTGGCGCTCCAGCCTGACTTTGCAAAGCGGTGAAGGTCGGCAGTGCTGTTTTCCGCCAGCGTGTGTGTGCAGGGGACGGCGTGGCCCCTGGAGGGGGTGCCTGTGTGCCCGTGGGGGGCGTGTGTCGCTGTCTCCGGGCATTTAGAGAGGGGGGTGGGCTGCACGAGCACGTTCCCCACAGGCGTCCGGATGGCAGAGCACCCCAGGGAGTCGCAGCCTTGCCGGGACTTGGTTTCCCCGGCTGTCACCAAGGGCGGTGGCCCCAGCACGGTGCAGGGTGGGAACCGGCAGAGAAGGTGTGGGACGGGGGCGCCTGTCCCTCGGTGAGCGTCACTTGTGTGCTGTGTGGTGTCCCGCGTTCGGCAGGCCTCCCGAGCCCATCGGGGGCCCGGCACTGAGCTTCCCCCTCGTGTGGCTGGAGTCTCGGGGGGACCGGTCAGTGAGGTGAGGGAGGCAGGCGCCGGATGGAGCTCCTTCCGAGGCGCTGAGGCCCCAGATGCCACGTGCCGCCCCCCAGTGTGGCGACGGTGGCCCCTGACGGGTGCCTCCCAGCTTGTGCCCTTGGCCCTGCCTCGACTTCCATACCCCACGCTTTCGTTAACGTCTCCGCCCTTGAACCATTTCGGGGTAAAACCCCGCGAGGACCCTGACGAGGCGGCAAGCGAAATGGTGAGATTTGCATCTCAGAGCGACTTGCAGGCAGCGTGGACGAGGCCGTGGACGAGGCCACGGCGGGACGCGGGGTCCAGAGCCGGAGACCGGGGCCACGTGAGCCGTGTGGGGCCCGGGCGTGTGCCAGCAGGGGTGCGTCCTCCGTGGTGGGCCCGGTCAACACTTCAGACTGCAGCAAACACTGCGGCCCGGAATCTTCCGGTAGCTTCGAATCTTCCTCTGAAACACACAGAGCAGTGATGATGGGTTCGCGGAGCGCCGGGCCTGAATCCTTTCCTGAGAGGAAATCCCAAGACCGCCAGGCCCGTCCCCCACGTCCAGGGCCCCCTGCTGTGCCCAGCCCCTGCCGGACCCCGGCTGAGGGGCAGACCCCGCCGCCCGCACCCCCCCGGAGCGGCCCTGGCCTTGGCGGCGGGGTCGGTGAGCCGGGGGCCGGGACGCCGTGGGCGGGAGGGCCCAGCCCTGCCCGGGAGGCAGCGTGTGATCCATCGCAGGCCGTCCCAGTGCCAAGGCCGGACCACACCCGTGGCCTGTGGGGCAGACACCGCCAGCCCGACGTGACTCGCCCGACAGAGCCCTTCCCACAGGGAGCTGGGCCTGAGTGGGGAGCCGTCTGTCGTCACAGGCGGGGAGCAGAGTGTTGACTCCGGCCGTCCTACACGTCAGTCGTGGCTTCCTGTGCCGCTGGCTGGGGCCGCTGCTGGCTCAAGCGCCAGCCTCCCAGCCCCCGGGGCCGTTCACCCATCGACAGGTTGGGGACGAAGGGGTTTGGGCCTCCCGGGATCAGAGGGCTTGAGCCAGTAGGGTCCCGGGAAACAAAGAAGCAGAAACCCAGGAGAAGGCAGGCAGCGTGTGCGTGGAGAGAGAGGGACGTCCGCTCTGAGCCAAGGTTCTGCTCTGCCACTCGCGGGCAGCACGGCATGGCCTTGGACTTAGCTCCCGGACCCACGTCCTCGTCGGTGAGCCAGGGACAACGGGACGGACTTTGCAGTGCTGTTGAAAAGGAAGGACGCGTGTGAAATGTGTACCACGGCGACACTCGGCCAGCGGTCCCTCTCACTGTGGTTGTAGGAGGGCCCCGGGATTTGATGGCACCCTGGCTTTCTCCCAGCTGCGGGCCCCTTGGGCTCGGCCAGCAGGTCCAGGGGATCCTCGGAGCCCCCAGCCCACACCGGGGCTCGGCGGATGGGCCTGTCCACTCAGACCCCAGCCAGAGCAGGACACCACAGCTCCCGAGGGCCTGCTCTTTGCCAGGAAATGCACGGAGACCCCTTTAACCCCACGAAGATGCAGAGCTCAGGCCCCCAAGGTCACCCAGCTACCAAGGACGTGGGGGCAGATGTCCCAGCCCTTCTCCTGGCCCAGCAGCCACCTGCAGCTCCCGGCTGGAGGCGCTTTGCGCTTCTGAGCAGAGACTCGAGGTCAGGGGAACCTGGCTGGGGGGTCGGGGAGCAACCGGCGATCGGGGCGGGGCGTCCAATCGCTTCTGCCTCTCGGCGGACAGCCGCACATCAACCTGATGAAGCCGGCACCCCGTGGAACTTCCCAAACGGTCGTGGGGTCTCCGAGAGGACCCTCAGGCCTCAGGCCTCTTTGTCTTAAAAGATAGTTTAATTATTGGAAGGGGTACACACAGGCCCCTCCCCTCTGTCACCTCCCGCTGAGCCGCCGGCCAGCATCAGGCAGAGCCCCGGCAGAGGACGGTCTCAGACCCGGTGCTCCACGGCCCCCACAATCCTCGAACCAGCACTTGGGCCCGAGGGTGGGGCCCATGAGCCCCAGTGGGCGCTCTCGTGGCCATGAGCTCAGATGGCCTCCAGGCAGGTATGCAGGTGAACAGCCAAGGAAATCCGAGGCAGACGATGGTCTCTGGAGGAGACCATGGAGGAGGATGAGGGTTCAAACCTGCCCCAGAAATCCCAGCTTCTCCTTTCCAGGCTCCAGGTTTAACTTCGCTCCCCAGAAGGAAACCTGTGAGAACCACACCTCCAAAGCCCTCTGGTCACGTGTCCCTGCAAAGTGAGAAGCTCAGGGCGTCTATTTCTTCTTCACTGAGGTCACCACCTGCCTCGGGTTGAGGGGTCAGGTCGTGGGTCTCTTAACCCCTGCACGGATGGCCTCACTTTGGCTCAGCGACCTCTTTCCCAACCCCGTGTAGAGGCACGTGGGATGGAGGGATAGATTGGGTGCATGGATGGGTGGGTGGCTGGATGGATAGATGGGTGGCTGTGTGTGTGGATGGTTGGGGGGGTGGATGGATAGAGGGGTGGCTGGGCAGCTGGCTGGCTGGCTAACTGGAAGGATGGATGGATGGATGGATGGATGGATGGATGGATGGATGAGTGGGTGGATGGTTGGGAGGGTAGATGGATGGAGGGTTGGATGGATGGATGGATGGATGGATGGATGGATGAGTGGGTGGATGGTTGGGAGGGTAGATGGATGGAGGGTTGGATGGATGGATGGATGGAGTGGGGGGATGGTTGGGAGGGTGGATGGATAGAGGGGTGGCTGGATAGCTGGCTGGATGGCTAACTGGAAGGATGGATGGATGGATGGATGGATGGGTGGCTGTGTGGGTGGATGGTTGGGAGGGCGGATGGATGGATGGATGGATGGATGGATGAGTGGGTGGATGGATAGAGGGGTGGCTGGGCAGCTGGCTGGCTGGCTAACTGGAAGGATGGATAGATGGATGGGGGATGGTTGGGGGGATGGTTGGGAGGGTGGATGGGCGGGTGGTGGGTAGGTAAGTAGGTAGATGAGGGATAGATAGACCAGAATTGGATGCAGATGGGCAGACAGATGCTGTGAAGGAGATCACCCCCCTCGGTGCAGGCTCCCCCTCCCACCTCTGACCCCAGGGACCCTCCTCACCGCCTTTCTGCAGACTGGGGATGATTTTGCCATGTTTCCCCCAGTGCAAGGCTCCCCTTTATGAATGTGGTGATGAAGCCTGTGGTGTGCACGAATCAGGGTAATTGTGCCCACTGATGACACACTTCATCATGCCCAGACTGGGGGCTCATGGTAGGCAGAGCGAAGGAGACAATCCCCACTGCTGCAGCCGACGCTCTGCCCGGAGTCCAGGCTGAGCGGGGCCCGGGTCCAAGATAGGTCACCTCTAAATGGCACCGACGCCTTGGGTCCTGACTTTACTGCTGACCAGCTGGGTGACCCGGGGCCAGGAGCCCGACCTCGCTGAGCCTCAGTCCTCCAAACGCCGGGCGTCACCCGCCGTGCTCCCTTAGTGTGACGTCGGCAACAAAGGGAACCAGATGCTCTGTCAGTTGCACAGTGTCTCGTGCACCCAGAGATGCTGGCTATTATCACTGTGCTCAGTGATGGTTCCAAGACCGGTTGTACCAACAGGGAGCACGGTGAAAACGATGGTGGCAGTGACGGTGGTGACAATGATGAGATTGGTGATGGTTGTATTGTCTCCCATTTGTTGATTGCCCCATACCGGGAGGTGCTCAGCTGGGTACTTGCCATGCAATTCTTTGTACCCCCACATGTCCCCACGGGGAGTTACTAATACCACCCTATAGTGCATCCTGAAAGGCAAGCCCCCAGGAGGAGACTCTGTGGGTACAGGGGCCAACATCAGGGCTGGAATTTGACCCCGGAGCCTCTGGTCTCCAGACCCTGCTCCCGGTCACTGCACGCATCTATCTCCCTGTCCCAATGGTCCTACATCCCCAAAGCATCCTGAGGTCAGCCCCAGAATTTCCAGCCACAGGAAAGACCCCTCCCCTTGTAGCCAAGCCTGCAGGGCCCTGCTGTCCCATCCCACCACTGGGAATGCTGCCTCTCCCTGGACATCCATGGTGCAGGCTGCGGGGGTGGGGGGGACCCACTGTATCCCGGGTGTGACTATGGAGATTCTCCCGTGTCTCAGGCACCGTGGGTTATGGTCCTGGCTCTGCCCTGCCTCCCAGCCCAGGTTCCTCATGGGTCCAGCTCAGGAACCAGACAGACCGGTGAGCTGGTGGGCTGGGAGGCAGAGGAGAGTCCGTTAGGGACAGGGGACTGTTGGTGGAGAGCCTGGCCTTGCCAACGGTGACAGGGACTGGGCAGCCCTCCCCGGGAACTCACTCTAATCCACACGGGAGCATCCTTCTCCTTGCATTCCTGGCCTTCCCAGTGCCTGCGGTAGGGTCTTCCCTCATGGCAGTGACTGCCCCGTGTCAGCCGTCACTTGGAGACGCTGGCCATCGTCTCCGCCTCCTGAAGGGCCTGGGGCCACCACTGCCCCGCTGGGTGGCCTCTGGGCTGCTGCTGTGGACGTCCGCTCAAAGTGGGCAGCTACCAACGAAGGGCCACTTGGAGACAGGGGGCGGGTGCAGACCCCCAGTGCAGCACACCATGGCAGCCCAGGGCACAGGTGGTCGTTCTGGCACCGACCCTAGTGGCCTTCCAATTTGTTCCCACCGAGTGCAGCCTCAGCGTCGTGACCCAGGCTGTACTCCCCCAGGGCAGGTATTGCTGGGCATCTCCTGATGAGACCAGCCTCAGCCTTCCACTGTCCAGCTCCAGAAGACTCTCTCTGCTGGGCCGGGAGAGTCCGGTCCCTCATTTTGGGCCCCCAAGACCAGCGGGCACCAGGAAAGAGTCCCCATCCTCCTTATTCCAGCCTTGGGGTCCGCCTCTGAGAGGGAAACAGAACAACTGTCTGGAAGTGTCTGAGGCCCAGCTGCCGCCCCACCGAGGGTGAAGCACCCACTAGGCGAGGCCGCCGATCACAAGCCTGAAAGACTCCCAGGCTCTCGGCTCCTGTGTGACCCGGCACTCCCTCTGCTCCGAGGCAGAGGCAGGTGAGCGCTCAGTGAGGTCGCCATGATTAATGGGTGACACCAGCTTGTCCCAGAATTGAGGAGGAAGTGGGTCATCTTAGAGGACCTGGGCGAGAACACGCACGTGTCACCTCTGAGTCTGCACACACCACCAGCCAATGGGGAGAAACTTCTAGAAGGCGTCGGGAAGCAGAAGTCGGCCTAAAACCACAGGATGGTGGTGGATGGCAAGTGAAAAGATCAGGTGTGATTAGAGCTGGCATTAGACACAAAGGTAGAATATTGTTTTTTGTTTACTCGGTCCACAGGCACCCACACCTTGCGTAAGATTTGGGTTAATCTCAATACGGTTGTTGATTCAAATATATAGAGAGACTCACATATATTTGTAGATTCAAAAACAGCTTCAGATAAATGCTTGCATGAGACTCTTGGCAGGATGGTGGGGAGGAGCAGGGACAGCTCAGACTTGGAGTTTGCTCCATGAAAGGGATATAAACCCAACAAAACAAGGCCAAAGCAAATAAAGGGATTCCTCTGTCTTGTATAACTGAAAAGTCTAGACATTGATCTTGTGTATCAGTTAGCCTCTGCTGTGTAACAAACCATCCCAAACTATGATAATACAAACAGCATCGTACTATTGCTCATGAGGCTGAGTCAGCTGGGCAGTCTGGCCATTAGCCGGGGCAATTAAACTGAGGACCTGACTCATGAGATGGCCGGTTGGCTCTGGCTGTCAGTCGGTGCTGGTGGTTGAGGGGTGATGGGGCAAAAGGGCCGTGTACGTGTCTTGTCCTCTAGCAGGCTGGCCCAGGAACAGTAGGAGAGAGCAGCCCTACACACAATCTCTTTCCTAGCCTCTGCTTGTGTCATATTCGCTACCACTGCCTTGGCCGGAGTAAGTCACAAGGCCAAGCCCAGATTCAAGCAGGTGGAGAAGTAGACTCAATCTCTTGACTGGAGGAGGACTCAAAGGTCACAATGCAAAGAAGCATGCTTACAGGGAAGGGAAAGAATGTGCGGCCATTTTGCAATCTACCACACTGGACTTCAGGCTAGGCCTGATCCAGGGATTCAAGCAGCAGCTTTGGAATCTCCCCATCCTGGCTCTGCCCTTTTCTATGTCAGATGCACTTGTAGGCTGGCTCTCCCCGTGGCGTAGCAAGCTGGTCACCGGCCGCTCTGGGACTACGGGACAAAAGACTGTCTCTCCCAAGGTTCTGAAGAAAATCCTGGAATGGCCTCTCCCTGGCTCTGATTGGATCATGTGCCCATCTCTGAGCAGACTTTGCAGTAGAGGAATGTGAAGCTCTGATGGCCTCCTTCAGGGACCAGAAGGGAGAGTGAGCTCCACCCAACCACATGGACAGAGGAAGGGTGGTTGACCAAGAAAACTAGGTGCCAACACCAGAAGACAGAATATGCTCAGTAGGCAAAAGAAAGGCAAACACCCATGGAGTGCCAGATAGCCACGTGAAGTGTCTGTTCACATGTTTTGCCCATTTTTACTTGGGTTGCTTGTCTTTTTATTATTGAGTTGTAGGAATTCTTTATATATGCTGGATGTAAGTCCATGGTCTTAATAAATATTTTGTGAATATCTTTTCCAAGTCAGTGATTTGTTTTCCTTTCCTTTTGTTTTCTTAGTGGTGTCTTTTGATTTGATGAAGAGAGTTTTTAATTTTGATAAAGGCTAGTAATTTAGCTTTCTTCTTGCCATTTCCTTTCTATGTCCTGTCTGAGAAGTGTTTTCAAAGTCACAATGATATCCTCTCGGTGTCTGTTCTAGAAGGTTTACAGTTTTTGTTTATACATTCAGATGTGATGTGTCGTTGAATTGAGTGTTTCTTTTGTTTTCTTTTGTTTAAATGTTTATTTATTTTGGGAGAGAGACAGAGTGAATGCACAAGTGGGGGAAGGACAGAGAGAGACAGAGAGAGAATCCCAAGCAGTTTCCATGCTGTCAGTGCAGAGCCCATGTGGGGCTCAGTCTCATGAACCGTGAGACCACAACCTGAGCCGAAATCAAGAGTGGGACACTCAACCAACTGAGCCATCCAGGCATCCCTTGAATTGATTTTGGTGTATAATGGGAGGTAAAGGTTGAGTTTCATTGCTTCCCGATATCCAGTTGTCCCAGCACATCCCAACTGCCCTCTGTGGCACCTTGGAATTAACAGAGAACTCAGTAACTGGAAGACACTAGAAACCCTGTGCTTGTATGTTAAGCAACACATTTCTAAGTAACCCCTGGGTTGAAGAGGAAATGACAGGGAAATTAGACTAAGGAAGGGACTGTCCTCAATGTCACTGATGATGCAGCTGCAGCCAGGCCAAGCGGGGACCTCCATGCCTCTCCCTCCCACCCCCACGCCCCATCCCACCCCCATCTCCACCTCCACCCCTGACCCCCATCTCGTCTCCGGAGTCTCCTTGACAAAGAGGCCAGCCGCATGCCCCCCCAGAACACAGAGCGAGATTCACAGAATTGGTGCTGTCCTGGAGAGGCTGATACTCTAGAGAAACATCTGAGGTCAAACTTGACCTTCTCTTCAAGTCCTCTGTTTCAAAGGGCACTTGCCCACTCAGCCCTCCACTCAACGCATGTGGAGCTTCCCCCAGGCCGCGGGGAAGCTAAACTGCCACAGTCCTCACTCCTGTGGGGCTCCCAGGTGGGGGACTCAGACGACAGCATCTCAGCAGATACAGAAAGTAAATAGAGGCGCGTGTGTTCTATCAAGGAAGCAAGGGCTTCCTAAGAAGGCGGGGAGCAGAGCAGGACGAGCAAACACTCCCTCAGCATTTGGCTGATCTTATAAAAAGCCCGGCCCCTCCCTCCGCCTGGTACCTCAGGGGCCACAGAGAACTGTTGGGAGGCAGGAGTGGCTTGACCCCTGCCCAGGGCACAGGGCGACCCTCAGGGCCACCTGCTTGTCCTACTCCCGCTTTAGACCGTATGCCCCTTGCACACAGCCTAGTTCTGGGTAGATGCTCAGGGCACCCTGATGTCATTGAACTGAGTCCCCCTCCTCGGGCCCCGGTCACTTGAGGAGTGGGGACCGAATGGGAGAGTATACAGAGCGCCTGCTTTTTGTGGTCCCCATGCGGATCGGGGAGCTGGGACACGGATGAGGGTAGCTGAGCCTGAGTAAACTTTGCCCTTGACCCCTTCAGCCTTTAGGGCCCTCAGGACTGGACAGGAATTTAGGGCCCGCTCTATCCAAGTGCCAGCTCGATCTGGGACCCTTTTGTCATTCCCTTGCATGTGACCATGCTGGTGTCACTTGATTACCTCTGTCGACAGGCCACTCTCTGATTCCCAGGGCAGCCCCATCATCTTAGGAGGCGGCAGGGAGCCTCGTGTGAAGGAAGCACAGTGTTCTTACTACAAATCCATCGCTAGCCCTTGAAAGCCTTCTAAGCGTGCCTGTACATTCATCAGAAAACCCTGTGTTTTCTGTGTCGTTCTACGGACTAGTCAGAAAAGCCAAGCGGTTTCTTTCTTCTAAGATCCTGGGAGGAGTGGCCACCTTGCGTCTGGCCCCACGGGGTGCAGGCGAAAGCTGGGGGCGCCCCGAGCCCCTGGCGCAGACTCGGGCCGAGCAGGGGGTTGAGAGTCGCGGCAGGGGCTCTCAGACCCAAGGGCCCGGTGGGCGATCTGGGCCAGCAAATCTGCTCACACACCACCTATTTTGAGAAATGAGGACATCAAAAATAGCAAGGCCCTAATTCCACAGCCTGAAACTCTCGTCTAGAGAGCCGGTAATAAGCTAAGACAATAACTCCCAATCCCGTGACATTTTCACAATGGAATCTTTCTTCAAGTGCTTCAAACTCGTTGAGGGGAAAATAAAATTGGCTAAATGGTCTTTAAAGACAGCAGCGTTGGGGCAGGATAGTCTGGCAAAGTCATCAAGGATGGCCCCTCTGGCCCCTCCACGGGACGTGGGGACTGGCCAGCCCGAGGGGGTCTCGCGCCCTGACTTCACGTGGCGTGAAATCTGCCAGCAGGAGAGCGGGCGGTCTGGGCAAATTCTGGCAGAGACGAGTGAGATCGCGGAGGCCTCCGCTCGTGCTTGGCCGGTAGGGCCCCAAACCCGGGCGGAGGCTCGGTCTTGCTTCAGACAAGCCTTACATAGGCAAAGCGGCCGAACGTTGACGAGTTCTAGAACTCAGGGTGTTTAGGTGACTGCTCCCCCTCACCCCAGACCTTGCCGGGAGCCTGGGTTGGGGCGAGGCCACGTGCACACCGGTGGCCGCCCAAACCCACGAGAATAAGCAGCCTCTGCACTTCTAAGAGCGCTGTGCGGGAGCGGATGTTTCTGGGGATCCTTTGCCGCCCACCACGAGTCTCCAAATACTGATCAAACCCGGGCTTTGGGCGAAGGCCCGCGGCGGACGCTGCCTGGGCTCCCGACGGCACGCGTTCTGGGAGGGAGGACGGCACGACCGCAGCAGGTGGCTGGCGGCGGAAAAGCGAGAAGGCAGCCGGCCCGGAGACAGACAAGAGGAAGAGGCAGCCCCCGCGGCCCCAGCGAGGGGGCTTGGATGTCAGGGGCTGGGATGGAAAAATAAAACACGACCGATCATGCTTGACGGAAAGAGCAAACGATATGGGGGCCCCCGGGTGGCTCAGTGGGTTGAGCGTCTGACTCTTGATTTCGGCTCGGGTCACGATCTCACGGTCCGTGAGCTCGAGCCCCGCGTCGGGCTCTGTGCCCACAGCTCACAGCCTACAGCCTGCTTTGGATCCTGTGTCTCCCTCTCTCTCTGCCCCTCCTCTGCTCAGGCTCTGTCTCTCAAAAATAAATTTTAAAAAAAGTTAAAAAATAAAAAAATAAAAATATTTTGAGGGGTGCCTGGGTGGCTCAGTGGGTTGAGCGCCCGACTTCGGCTCAGGTCATGATCTCATGGCTTGTGAGTTCCAGCCCCGCGTCGGGCTCTGTGCTGATGGCTCGGAGCCTGGATCCTGCTTCCGATTCTGTGTCTCCGTCTCTCTCTGCCTTTCCCTGCTCACGCTCTGTCTCTCTCTTTCTCTCTCTCTCAAAAATAAATAAACATCACAAAATTAAAGAAAAAAAGGGATTGATGATACGAACGCTGAGGACTTAAGTAAGCACTGAAAGCAGATGTCTCTGAGGAGGGGGTAGGGCTGGGGGTCATTGTCTTCACCCGCGTCTCAGCACCGTTCAATGTGCATACCCGTGTGTGTGTGGGCCCTCTTCACGGGCCGCCCAGAGCTGCAGAGGCGGGCTGTCATCTGCGCACCGGGCACAGGGCGACTGTGGGCCCCGTGCAGGAGACGGAGACCTGGCCGCCGGCCCCTCCCCTGCCTCCGAGGTCCCCCAGCCCCTCCCGGGCCCTGTCATCCCCAGCCGGCGGCTCGCCTGGACAAGGCTGCCCGCCACGGGGACGCTGCCAACTCGTGGCTGCGGGTCGGTGACAATGTCGGCTGGGGCTTGGGTCTCACTGTGGCAGAAACCGGGGGCCACGAGCCCCCGCCGGCCCGGGGACCTGGCCTCGCCCGGGGAACGCACCTGCGCGTTCTCGTGCTCAGACACGCGCAGCGAGCTGGCGGGTCGCTGCAGGACAGCCGCGGGGACGCAGCCCCCGCCCAGGTCGCTCCTTCTCTCCAAGCAGAGCCGCACCTGTTTCCCACTTCCCTATTGTGTCACTTTCCCCCGACGGTCTAACGCTGTTCCAGGCTCCGGGCGACACCAGCCAGGCCCTGGCCCCCCGTGGGAGGCCACGATGGGCTGGGGGCGGGGTCGTGCAGCCAGCCAGACACGGATCCAGGCTCCGACCCCCCAGGCCTCAGTTTCCCTCGAGGAGTGGGGAGAAAATGCAGCTGCATAGATCCTTGTTCTGATTCCCATCCTCTGGCGTTTTCTCCTGGTCTCTCCCCTTCCCGCCAGGCCAGCCGTCCATGTGGCAGCTGAGTCTCTGAGGGGAGGCAGACACAGTCACGCGTTTGCAGATCAGCGCGTTTCCTGGGGGGGAGGCGTGTCGGCGTGTTCTAGCACCTTGTCCTCTCGGATGAGCCGTGTACCCCAGAGCAGCTGAAAGAGGCGAGTCTAGAGCTGAGACCACAGAGAGAAATTTCTGGTGAGCCTCTTAATAGCTGTGAGCCTCGGGGGTCCTCCCTCTGAGCCGGCGCGGAGCAGGGACTCAGCGGCTCTGGGGCCGGGGGGGGGGGCTGGAGGGGACAGGGCAGGAAGGGGACCTGGGCCTGGAAGACAGAGGACGCGGACTCGGCGCCCTGAGGGTGTCTGTCCTCTGCTGACCCAGCTCGGCGCTCCGGCACCCACAGCGGCCCTGCCTTCCCACCCGCGGGCCCGACCCCCTGTGGGCGTCACCGACACACCCACCCGCCGGTTGCCGTCTCTCCTCGACCCCACGGGACGCCGCCATCTCCCCCTTCTGGAAACGCTCTTCCGTGCGGCCTCTGAGCCACCACGGTCCCGCGTCGGGAGAAATCGGGGGCGGCTTCAAAAGGGGCAACCGACGATGACGACGACGATGCCACAGTGTCCCCGACCGTGCTGTCCAGCGTGCCTTCCTGGGTCCCCGCTGCCCTCACCGAGCTGCTTAAGAGGCCTCAGACAAGTGTGGGAGACCATCCTGTGGGACACAGAACCACGCAAATGACGTTGTCCACGGACGGTGGCCGGAGCGGAGCGGCTCTTGCCCCGCACGGAACAGCGTCTCCAGACTCCCCTCCGCGCCTGATCTCTTTGGAACTGCTCGCAACATCTGCTTGGTCCCCTCAGTCGTTAATGACTTAAACACAACCTTCCGGCCTCACGTTACACCCGCGAGAGCCACGGGTTTGCCATTTTGAAGCGTTATTCTTCAGCGCTCGTGCTCGTTCCTGCTTTCCTGGCCTTTCTTTTGTCTTCTGCTGCTGACGGCTGCACGTCAGCATGGCCCCCGACGTGCCCTCCGGTCCCCGCGCCTTTCCGGCCACCAGCCTCCCTCCAGCCAGTCCGGCCACCGGCTTCACGACTAACCTCTGTCCCCAGCCCCACCCTCTGCCAGGGGCCCCGGACTGGTAAGTCTGGCCCCTCGACACGGCCACGGGGCCACCTGGCACGTGTCTCAAACGGGACAGCGTGGGGTCCCTCAGATCCGTTGCGCTTTCCGGGGCTCCCGGCTCAGTTAGTGGCTCGAGGCATAAATCTTGGAGCAGCCCCTACTTCCTCTTCCTCCCCGACCCCACGATCGGTTTCCCAGCTGCCACCCCCTCCAGGCGGAGCCACGTGACAGGGACCGTGAGCTGCACATAGGTGGGTGTGCAGGTTGGAGCTCCGGGGCCGCGAGGGGCGGAGCAGCCGGGACCCCCCGTCGCTGCCAGAAGCACACATCAGCCCCACAAGCGACGTGGCCATCCTGACGACACCCGGGGGCAGCACCACGCCAACACGTGCACCTCAGACGGCCGAGCAGGGCACCAGAAGGTGTCGTGGGTCGCCACACGGTCCCCGGGCTGCTGCCGCGTGCGGAGAAACCAGTGTGCCTAAGAATCGCCCGGAAAGCGTGTTAAAACCCAGGTTTCTGGACCCCACACCCGGAGATTCTGCCTCATGGGTCTGCTGCTGGGTCCGTGAATTTTCTTTCCTGATAAACTCCCAGGTGACCGCTGACGACCGGCCACACCGTGAGCGGCGGTCTGGTGAGGGGGAGGAAGCAGAGACGATCGCGGGCAGGAGAGGGAGGCACCGTGGCCGGAGACTTGTGGAAGTCACGGGTATAAGCCAATTAACCCACAAGCCCTCGCGTGGCAGGGGCCGCGTTCGATTCATCAACACCCTCACTGTAGCCTTCCCTCCCTCCGCGTCCCCGTATCCCGCCTGTGGTCTAGTCCGTCCGAACCCTCGCCGTTGGAGGAGTAGAATGACATCCTTGCCTCTGCTGCTCATTTTCAGATGCCACACTGTCCAGACATTGTCCAGGCGCTGTGCGCTGCTCCTGGGGGCTGGGGGAGGCTGGCACTTGTCCTTTCGGGCCAGCTCCCCGGTGACGCGGAGCTGCTGGTCCACAGACCACACCTGGAGTTGCAGAGAGCCGGGAGTCCCGTCCCCAGCTCTTGGCACGCATGGGGGTGGGCTGAGAGCAGCCTGTGTCCCTCCCTGCAGGCCAAGGGGGAGCCACGGGGAAGTGTCCCCCGTAGCCCCGGCCCCTTCTCCCCGGGCCACGGCGGACGGCTGGTTCCCTCCTTTAAGTCACGGCATCCCTCGCCCTTTAGGGGCGCCCCGACGGGGGCGCTGCGAAGGAGGGTGGCCATCCCGCTGAGCATCGGCGGCTGCCGGCTACTCTCCGTTAACCGGACTTTTCAGCCCCAGCTTCCCGGTGGGGAAGACAGCGCAGACCCTCTCCCTGGGAGCAGAGGCTCGGGACGCTGTGAGTCCTCTGAGGTGCTCGGCGTCCCCTGGGAGGCACTCAGGGGAAGGGCTCTCGGGCTGGGGGGAGGGACACAGTGAGCAGGATGGATGGGGCGCTGGACCCTTCATCCCGGCCTGGAGCTGACTGTGGCTCCCTGCAGAAAAAACCTCTGCCCAAGTCCAGCAAACCCGGACAGAGCGAGCCTCCAGATCAGGGTTGGGGAGGGCGCAGGGGGAGGAAGGGGGGGGAGGGGAGAGGAAGCCGCTCTCGATGCAGCAGCCGCAGGGGCTGGGCCGTGTTCTGCGAGGTGGCGACGCTTCCCGCGGGATCTACGGCAGAACGGGCTGGCGGGGGCGCCTGCCCAACGCCGCATAACCCCGCCTGGCAGTTCAAACTCAGGGTCTCCCCGGACCCCGAGCAGAAGCCCCCGGGGAGCAAGCCGAGGTCCGGGGTCCACCCCCGGCCTGAGCCACCCAGGCGCCCCCACTATATTGTATTTCTTTTTTTTTTTTAATTTTTTTAACATTTATTCATTTTCGAGAGACAGAGACAGAGTGTGAGTGGGGGAGGGGCAGAGAGAGAGGGAGAGTGCAGAGCCGGATGCAGGGCTCGAACTCAAGAACCGTGAGATTCTGACCCGAGCCGAAACCCAGAGCGGGACACTCGATCCAGGGAGCCACCCAGGCGCCCCTGGAAAGCCCGCCGCTCCAAAGTCAGCTACGGTGGGGACTTGTGTTTGGAATGACCATCTACGTATTTCAGGACACGGTCACAGAGCCCAGTGAGCCGTGACAGTGATGAACCCAAAATGCGCTCTGGGACGACCTCTGTGTCCCAGGCATTCCCTTTAAACGCTGCACTGCCTTTTTAGGCCACAGCCAAGCATCCACAGTGGTCCCCCAGAGAGCCTGAGAAAGAGGATGGGGACTCCTTTAAGCTCCAGAAACATCTGGGGTCACAGCCGGGAATCCTGTGAGTCGGGGGGGAAGCGCAGGCTGGGGGTGCTTTCTGACTCCGCGGGGCTCCAGGTTACCTGCCTGGAGGCCCCTGGGCTGTACCCTCCGTGCGCGGTGCCTCCCAGGGCGAGGCGTGCGGGCCGCACAGTTCGGGAGCCCGTCTCCCTCCCCCCTTCTCTGGTGATGCATGAGAACACAGAAGAAGCTTCCAGTTTGTCTGAAGGGAAAGGAGGATGCTGACGCTTATCACGCAAACGTGTTTCCTCTTCGGAAAGTGCTGGAGGCAGCAGCCCCCTTGGACAGAGCACGGCGCGTAAGTGCATCGTGGGTCTGGGCGCAGCGGGGCCGGGTCACGGGGCCGGGAGGATCACAGGCACCAGAAACAGGCTCTTTGGAACATGAAAACGAACCATAATGACCCGGAAGGGTGTTGAGGCTGCGTCCCGGACTCCCAACGGCAGGGTACGTGACAACGCTTGTGATTTCGTGATTTGAAGACAGCATCGATTCTGGAACACGACCGCGTGTGCGTGTGCCTCATCGCTGAAGACTCGGCCGGTCTTAATAAGCTCTGGGGCAAACGCCACCGGCTTTCAGGGACGCATTGCCTAAAAGCCATTTAGCTGCCCGCAGATCTCCGCACGAAGCGAAGGAAACATCTCCCGATGAGGATTCAGAACACGAATTCCCAGAGGAGGCCACGGTGCTGGGCGGCCAACAAGGCACTTTGAAATCTCAGAAAAACGGCCAATAATCGCTTAGTATAAGCGTGTCCTGAATATTGCATGGGGCACACTTGGGCTATGAAAACAGAGACCCCAACGGAACCGGCCGTCCTGTCCTTTACCAGGCAGCCCCATCTGGGCAGCAAGCTTTTCACGGGGGAGCTTAACCGCCTTCGACAGACTGTTTCTGAAGGTTGGCTTTTCATTTCTGAAAACGTGAAGCTCTTCACAGAAAAGAGGAGACCAGTTCATAAGGAGTCTAGCGGGCTGGCGCTTGGCTCTGTCAGCAGAGCCCCCGCTCAGACCCGCTCCGCGTCAAGGGCACGTCTTCACCGAACCCTGCAGGGTGGGGATTCGGGTAGGGCTCCGAGAGTGGCCGGAATTACTCAAGCTCAGACGGCAAGACACCCAAGGCTCTTTAGGCGTAAGCGGGAAGAAAAACGGACGCCGACGGGTGTGAGCAGAGTAGACATTTACTAGAAAAATACAGGCTTGCACACAACATTGTCAGAAGGCAGGGGCGCGTTGCCCCAAAGCTGTGCGGCCAGAGTTGCAGAACCGGGCAGGGGAGGAGGCCGTGCACCGGACCCCCCCGCCCCCGTGCTGGACGTCCCAGCCGGGACACCTGCTGGCGGGCCCGGGTCGGGGCACACTGATTGGCCAAATAATACACGGCAGATGCATCTGATTGGCTGGGAAGCTTCGGGGCGGTGCATCAGGTTGGCCAGGGAGGTCGGGACAGGCGCGTCTGATTGGCCGAGTGGCTCGGGACACGTACACCGGATTGGCTGGATCCGGCCGCGTTCCCAGGCCCGGCGCCCAGGAAGGTGGGCCCCAGAGGGGCCGGGGGCTTCCAGTTTGCACCGCCAGCAACCGTCTTCTGTGCTCAGCGCTGCACCGTGGGGTGGAAAACCGAAGGGAACCCAGGCAGCCCCGAGTCTGAAGCCCCCTTCCCCCCGTTGCATTTCACCTGCCGCCCCTCTGCGACCCTGGCTGCTGGGTGGGCTGGGTGGGGGGCCACGGGGCGCTCCCCCCTCTGACCTCCGGGTGCCGCACAGCCAGAGCTCAGCCTGCAGAGACGCGGCTCCAGCGAGGCTGCCTGTAAGTCGGCCGCAAAGACGCGTCGGTCCCGCGAGGACGTCGCAAGACCCCACCTTCTCGCCTGATGTCCGCTCGTCCTCGCAAATCGGTGACCGTGCGGAGCAGCCCGGCAGCCACGGGTCCCCGTCTGCCAGGCCGGTCCCGCCTTACACCTGTTGCCCCGGCCTCACTGTTGATGGCACCGCCGTCGTTCCCCGAACCGTCCAGTCTGGATGAGAGATGTTCGCGCCACCGAGGGAAGCTCCTCAGGGAAACCCCGAAGGAGGGGTTCGTCACCTGCGCGCTGCCCTTCTGCTGCTGTGTTCCTGGAGGTGCGCGTGGCTCGGAAGGCTTTCTCCCATTTGTATGTCCGGCATTTCCTGTTACTTTCCCCAGGAACACGAAAGGACATTAGAGAGAAAGACCTCTGGGCCTCTGCTCACATTATCACATTTTCACTCGTGGCTCAGCACCAGCCGGGGACCTGTCTGCAGGTTTCCGCAGCCAGCGACGCATCTCTGTCGCACGCGCTTGGTAAATGCAGCCGGGTAATAGCAAGGTTTTCCCCGGAGCCTTCTTCCAGCTGCCGGTGGTGGTCCTGGGCCACAGAGCAGAAGGTTCCAGGCCTGTCCTCCGATGTCCGGGTTCTGTGTAGGCTCTGGAACAGCGAGGGTTTGCGGCGTCTAGTCTGTTAAAATCAGCGGAGCCCTCTGCCTCCCAGAGGGCTGGGCTGGCAGCTCGGCAGCTGAACCGTCACCCCGCTCACTGCACCCACCGCCAGAGGGCAGCCGTAATGTCAGATGCATCCTTCACCCGGCCTCGTCCCCCCTCCGTCCCCCGGCTTCCCTGGAAGCCCCCGCTCAGCCTGAGCTCCGCCCAGGACAGTGGCCGCGAGAGCCCAGCTGGGCTCCGGGCTCGGAGTCCCGAACACGGCGAGCCTGTTCGCTTTCCGGCACAAACCCCGGAAGGGAGGCAGGGTGTTAGGAGTGGGTGCAGGAAAAGTGGCCTCGGGAGCAAGGAAAGGCAGGGACCTTCGACCCTGGAGAGCTATCGTCTCAGGGGAGCGTGAGAACTGGGTTCTACGGAAAGCGGCCCCCAGGCAAGGAGAGTGAGCCCCAGGAGGGGCCGAGCTTCGGGCTGGAGGTTCCCTTCGGCGTAGCCTCGGCTCCGACGGGCGAGCGCCCACTGGGTGCCGGCTCCCTGAGGCCCGCGGTGCACGCCTGACCTTGGGGAGGCTGGTGACCCCCCCCTGCGCTGTTGGTCCCCTCCCAAGCGGAGAGTATCTGTTTACTGTCCGGTCCCGAGGCCGGCACCTGTCATCCGATCTGGCTCGGCCTCCGCCCCCGCTGGGGACCGCCGGCCCCTCTCTGAGTGAAGAACCTTCTGGTACTGAAGTGGCCTGTAACTCGTGGAGGCGGCTGACAGGCCTGTGCCGCTCGCCCACCGCGCGTCCACAGTCCGTGTGACTGAGGGGGTGGCCCTGTCCCTGCTTCACGCTCTGTCCAGGTGGCCACAGGATGAGGGAGGCAGCGAGTTCCCCGCTGCGGTGACCGGGTTCCTGGGGCTGCAGGTGACGGGAAGGGATGGGGATTCGTGCACCGGCCAGGCCTTGCTGCTGGCGGCTCTCACAGCCGCTTCCATGCGAGGACCGTCCGACAAGCTTCTGGGGAACCACAAAGGGCTCCCGACCCCCGGCCGAGGACAAACCCCCAGGTGGGAGCTCACACTGACCCTGCCCGGGACCCGGTGGGCTAGTCCTCCAGGGCAGCGACGGCGAGGAAGGGGGGGGAGACAGAACGGTAGGGAGGGCTGGCTAATGGGCCAGCGGGAGGGGACTCCCGGGGCCCGGCTGGCAGGAGATCACTAGCATCTAGGCCCTGCTCAGCGTGGGCAGCCCGGCGGATACGGATGAGAGGTCCCGGGGTCCAGCCCGGCTCTCCGCCCCCTCCGTCTGGTGCGAAGGCCCTCCTGCTGGGAGGGCTTTTAGCCGTGGGATCCAGTGGCTGTCTCGCAGCGGGGAGGAGCGGGGAAGAAACTTCTTTCAGGACAACTCCGAAAGGGCCCCAACCCCAGGCTTCCGATTCCAGACCAGCCCTTTGTCCAGTGCCGCGCCGACCCCCAGGTCCTTGTTTCTGTCTGTCCGTCCACCCTCGCTCACCTGTGCTGGACCCTCGCTGCCTGCCGACACCGGGGAGGTGACCTTGGCATCCCTTCCTCCAGGCCTCCCGTAAACAGCCCTCTGGAGAGACGCGCCCGGCCCTGCCCGGTGAGAGCGGAGGGTCTGAGGTAACAGCAAAGGTGGGGTCCACACGTGAGCCCAGGTCTGGCTGCGGAGCCCCGCTTGCCCATCAACCCACACGGCATTGCTCCCGTACCGGACGGCAGACCTAGTCCGTTCAAAGCTCCAAGCGCCGAGGGAGCAGAATGGCCACGACCCCTTCGCGGTCCTGGCGGTGCCCGGCTCCCCAGGTGTGGGTGGCCTGGTGAACTTGCTGTCCCAGCTGCCTGCTGGGGAGGATTCCTGTGTTTGCAGAGGCCAGAAGGCTGAAAACTCCGTTTCCCAGGTGCCCCTGCAGCTGGGGTTCTGAATGCAGATTCGGACGCCGTGTGCAAATCGGCGTTCTCCAATTGTACACCAGGGAGAGCCGGGGGCGGCCGTGGGCGGGTGGGCGCAGCCGTGGCTGGGGCGCCCCTGCGGTCTGGCCACTGGCTTCCTTGGCGTCGACAGGTGGCTGCGCAGCTGGCACTAGCTGAATGTTCTAGAAGTCAGCCTTTCCAAGGACAGCCTCCTGATCAGCCTCGTCCCTGGCCGCGAACTTTTCCTGACAGCCTCTCCTGAGGGCGAATGGAAGCACGTGTTGAAACTGTGTCCGTTTAACAGATTCAGGGACCAGGCACCAAGGGGATGACCAAAGCAGTGTCCCTCGTGGGGCCAAGACCGCTCTCCCAGCTGTTCACTCCGGGGTAGGAGGGCTTGTGGCGTGGACTCTGGTAAAAGGACTGTGTCAGCACGGGGACCCCTGCCCACCTTGACTCTTGGCTTCCAGGGTCAGTCTCCTTCCCCAGGGAGCTTCGCCAGCTCGTCCTCGGGGCCATCCCACTGGAATGGGAGCCACCAGGTAATGGGAGTCGTGTCATCTGCAGGAAATGAATAAAAAACACGGTAAGACAGAAACGGACTATGCCACTTAGGATCCACTGTGATAATGCATATGATACGCAGATTTATGCAGATGCTTCCGATCGTGAAATCGTATAATCTCGTACCTTCCCCTTCTAAATCTCCACGGCGAGATACGACGTTTGCCTCGGGTGTGTCTGAACACCAAACTGAGCTTGAATGAGATGAGAGGGAAGGGAAGCGCTGGCCCGTCCTTCCCCGAGTCATTTTCCCGAGTCATTGCCGCGGCATCGAGCCGCGGTGCCTTTAACGTCCTTAATGCGGCTAAGAGTCTAGGGAAGCCGTCGATGGTCCCATTTGCTGCTCGGCCCCAGTGACCAATGAGCGGGGTGCCACCAGGCCCGGCTCCTGCAGGGCCCCGCAGAGCAGCGAACCCCAGGGCACGGGTGGCCCAGAGGCAGCTCTCCGCTCCCGGGGTCGATGCGGGAGGGAACGGGTGGTCCGGCCCCGGGCCGGCACCCGGGTCAGGGAGGGGCAGCCCGCCGAGGGGCGCAGGGGCCGAGGGGCCGTTCTTTCACCGAGACTCTCTCTCTTATGACCGCCCCCCGCCCCCAACTTCTGGGGCTCGAGCAGCGAATGCCCACCTGCCCTCCCTGCACCCAACAGATGATAGTAGAGAGGAGCCAGGAAGAATGAGTCAAAAGGCAGAAAGCGTCGGTTCTGCGGGGTCACTGAGTCCTGGGTGTGCTGTGCGATGCAGGGCCCACAGTCCACAACATGGACTTCTGTCCTTCCGAAGCGGCGGAGAGTGGAGATCTCGCGTCAAGTGTTATCACGAGGTGATAATCATCACAGCGACGATAGCAAATGAGCGGGAGGGAGGGAGGGAGTGTTGGAGGTGCCGGGTGGGGTCGTGGAGTAGACAGTGGCCATGGCCTCGCGGGTGCACACTCACCTCCCAACGCATCAGCTTGTGTACGTGAATTAGGCACAGCTCTCTGTACATCAAGTTAAAAGCAAGAGACGGAGACGCGGTTGGGGGAATCTCACAGCTCCCGCCGGGCAAACAGCGATGCTCACGAAGGGGGGTGGGGGGGGGAGCTCGTCTCTGCCTTCGTTTCAGTAGCTGGAGCCCCTGCGGGGTGACGGAGAGTTTGGTGGAAGGAACTGTCTTCCCAGGAAAAAGAGAGTGCGTTAGCATAACGTCAGATCTCGGCTCGGGGATCCCAGCGCCTTTGCTTGGGGGGCGAGAGCCCAGGCGGCCCTGGGGGTGCAGCCCGTGGTCTGACCCCCGCGTGGCGGAGGCTGGAGCTGGAGGCAGGGGTGGGCGGCAAGGGCCGATGGCCTGACTCGCCTGCCCCCGCCCCTCCCGGGTGAGAAAGCCACCAGGTGCTCCCGGGGTCACGTGGGGAGGACAGCCCCCCCCCCCCCCAGGTACCCACCTGTACACACCCAGTCCTCTTAAATCCCCGGAACTGACGTGATCTGACTTCCTGCGAAACAGCACCCCTGCCCTTGCCTATTGCAATCCGTCCCTTTTGTTTACAAACGGAATGTTCCTTCGGCCACTGGTGGCTGTTTTGGAGGTTAGATTTCTCGTTAGCATCTCATGATTTACCCATTTACCCCTCCCCCCTCGAGCCACTGTCCTCGCCGGAGTGGCCCGGCGAGTGGGGCCGGAGAGGGTCCCGGGCTGGATCCCGGAGAACAGGGGCAAGGCTTGGGTGCTAGGCGGTTCCCCCGTCCACAGCGGTCAGGATGGACAACCAGGTCCCAGCAGGGTCCCAGCCTCACAGCCTGGAGACAGAGATCACCGTGCAGATCTGCAGGCCGGGGAGCAGCCAGGGGAGACGAGCCAGGAGGGGCTGGGCCAGACCGGAAGTCACGGCAGGTGGCAGCCAAGGAAGGCAGTGGAAATACTCTCGGTGATGCTCTTGGGCACGTGCTGCTTGGAGCACGGCCTGGACGGTTCGGCTAAAAATAGAGTCAGCACACGCACAGCCTGTTCTGTTAGGTGGGGGATGGGGGGAGCAGAAACCCAGCCTGAGGGTGGAGACGCGGGGGGCACCTTTGCCGTCCTGTGACCTGTCTCCTGGACCAGGTGGAAGGGAGGTGGTCTCAGAGGCTGCTGTGGGCTTCTGCCCGCACCTGCTTCCATCCGGGAGTTGGGCAGACTGGGCTGGCCAACGACGGGGGCCTCCCACCCCCACCCCGGCGGCCCCGATGTGCTGAGCTTGGCAGTCAGAAGCCAGGAGAGCAGAGCAAACCCATTTTGCAGATGCGCCTCAGCTGACATGTATGTTTCTCCGCAGGACACACGTCCGGGGCGGAAACACAGCGTTTGGACGGCAGAAGGTCCACACGCCTGCCCTCAGGGACCCATCCCTGAAGTGGACCTCCCCCCCCGCCCCCCCGTGCTGCAGCCTGGGCACCTGTGTGTCCACGCCTCCGTGTCCGTGACCCTCCCACCGACTCCTCAACTTGCGCGGGACTCAAGGGGTCACCGCGCCTGCAGCCCGGTTTTCCAAGCCCCCGTCCCTCTCCTGCTGGGACGCTCACCACTTAAGGGGCATCCCTGACGTCAGGGCTGTAAGCAGGAAGGGCTGGGGAGCAGGTCTCTGGGGGGCGGTGCCCGATGCAGCTCTGAGACCCTCCCCTCCCACGGCCTCTCAGGCCCCGCACATCTGTCACGCACAGATGGGAAGGCCCGACAAAGGAGCGGCCGTGTCTGCGGGCACCCCGGGAGCAGGACACACGTGGCCTTAATACCCCAACGAGCAAGCCACCAGAGGGTGAGCCCGTCTGCCCCCGGTCCTCCTCACCAACCAGCCTTCAGGCATCTGACGGTGCTGTGGGAGACCCGCTCCTTCCTGGCCCTTCCAAGGACGCGAACCGCATTTGCAAAGCAGGCTGCCTGCGTTTTTGTCCGGGCTCGGCTTCCTGGGGGCAGGACCTGGCTCCACGGGGTGGGGCCCGCTGTGCCCGAGCCCAGGATGGCCTTCCCAGTTCCGTGGGGTCCCAACAGGTGCCTGGGAAAACTGGAGCGGAAGGGCAGCACCTTCTGCGCCTCGGGCAGGACCACGGTGGCCGAGCCCCACAGACAAGGCGGATGAGGCACCAGCGGGATCCCCCCGATGCCGGAGGCCCCAAGTCCCACCCGCTCCCTCCGGAGGCCCCAGGGACGTGCCCCCCTCCAACCAGGTAATACTGAGAAATGTGTTACCTTCTTTAGATTTTCCTTCTTTAGATTCTCTGCGTACATTCTCTTTCCTCCACCGGCACCGACCAGATGTAATACGTGCATATTGTAAAAGCTCCTGGTAGCTGCCTTAAAAAAAAAGAAACACGTAAAAGATGTTCAACTAATGTATTTTATTTCAGCCAATGTATCATTGTATTGTCACCTGTATGTACGGCACGAGCCACGGTTCGAGCGCTGAATCGCCACCGGTGGCTGGTGGCTGCCGAGTCAGATGGCGAGGCCTGTGGCTTCCCCCGGCCAGACGGCAGAGGCGCTCTGCGGAGGGGTGGGGTGTCTGAGGGATGTCCAGCCTCTGGCTTCCAGAAGGGATTCCGGGCGTCAGCGGCCGCCGTGCCGTGGGCTCCCTGGGTAAAGGGGGGCCGGTGCCCGTATCTCCACCGAAGCAGGTCCGGGCGGGCTCTGTGGGTGCGGGAGATGCGGGAGATGCGGGGCTGGTTGGTAAACTCCGTGAGTGCCAGACTGTAAGAGCAGGGGGTTGGCCGGGCCCCCTGGCCTAGGGGTTGGGGGAAGGGATGACGGGGGAGGGAGGAGAGTCCCTCCCGGGAGGGGCGGCAGGTGAAGGCACAGGACAGGGTGCCCACGGGCTGCCCGCACGGGTTTCCGGGTGGTCATAGCGAAGGACGACCTCAGGGGCTTAGAACAGCAGGAATTTACTGTCTCAGGTTCCGGAAGTGTCGGGTAGATTCCTCCCTCGAGCTCTGCGGGAGACCCCCCCCCCCCACCCCCGAGGCCTCTGTCCCTGCTTCTCGTGACCGTGGCCGTCCACAGCGTCTGTGTCTGCATGCAGCTGTTCTTCTTCAGAGGACACGGGTCACAGGGGATCAGGACCCACCCCGATGACCTCACCCACACTTGGTCACATCGGCAAAGACCCTATTTCCAAAGGTCACGTCGACAGGTCCTGGGGGTTAGGACTTCAACAGAGCTTTATCAGGAACGTTATTTGACCCCCAGCAGCCCCTCTGCGTGCATTTACCAACCCGGCCGTTCTCCCGTCCCCTGAGGCAGGAAGTGGACGGGGCAGGGGGACGGCGCTTGGGGCTTGGGGCGGTTGATGGCTCGCGGCAGCTGGGGGAGGCAGGCTGATGTTCCCAGAGCCCAGCGCAGGGCAGAGGGGGGCGGGCACGCGTGGGCCTCCAGAGCACCCCAGGCCAGCTGTGGGCTCAGGGGGTCACCCCACCACTTCTGAGAGGTGGCCTCCCTCCCCACCCCTTGCCCCAGGCGCTCTCTGGGGCGAGAAGCGGTTACCCCAGTGGACGTGGAACCCCAGGGGTCGACTGGAGGTGGGGGCCTGGTGGGGGGCCAGCTTAGCGGTGGGCAAAACGGCGGGAGATTTGCTCTGCGCGGCCAAGTTCAACGCGCGGCAAAGTTGCAAAGCCGCTGCGATGGCCCCCTCACCGGGTAGAACCTGGAGGTGGGGGGTGTCCCTGTCCCCCGTGCCCTCACACGCTGGCCGTCTGCTCCCAGCAGGCCAGTGCCCACCGTCCTCACGGCGGCATGCCCACCCCCCAGGGCAGCGCCCGGCCCTCAGCAGGGGCTCGAGAACATTTGAACCCTGGGCTTTCGGAGGAGCTATCCCACGGCGGCTCCCTTGAATCGTGGGATCTTGCACCTGCCGCGTCCTGACCCGTCCCCTATACCGTCACCGCTTTGCCCGGCCGCGTCATTCACTCATGCGTCCGCTCACTCGCTCGCTCATTTACCACCTGAGAGCCCACCGGGCACCCGCTGGGTAGCCCGCGTGGAACTGCCAGCTGGCGAGGTGACAGTCTGCAAAAACCCAAGAAACCTGTCACCGTCACCCGCGAGGGCCACTGTGTGGGACAGAGGCAGGTGAGCAGGTGCAGTGATGGGGAAGAGCCAGGCGGCTCTGCTGAGGCGCCTTTGACGGGGGCCCGAATAGCCGGGAGCCTGCAGAGGTGGGGAGCGTGGTTCTGCAGGCAGAACGTCTGTGCAAAGGCCCTGAGGCTGGCCTGTGTGAGGCGCGTCCAGGAGGCAGGAGCAGCAGCGCCCGGGGTTGGGGGGGAGGCGAGACTCTCAAACAGCAGGGAGGGGGGGGGCCTGTGGGGCCTGACAGGCACAGCAAGGAATTTGGACCGTGTTCCTGGAGAGGCCAGAAGCTTCGTGAAGATTTTAAGAAGGGAATGCGGTGAACGTATCCTGGGTGTTCAGCAGATCAGGGCAGCCGTCTGCAGAGGGCACAGCATACGGCTGCTGAAACGGAGGGAAGGGTCCCTCGACGGGTCCGTGTGGGACTTGGTGGGGACTGAGGAGGACGGCAAATGGAGAAGGTGGCCCTCGGTGGGGGGGCGAGGCCACCGGCTGAGCCCAGAGCTGCACTTGGGGAAAATGAGGGAGAGCCCTGAGGATGGCCGCATCAGGTACCCCGATGTGGAAACATCTGGAAACACCACATGGGATGGGGGGTCGGGGGGCAGGGTGGGGAGGAGAGTGAGGGGTCAGCACTGGGCGTCCTTACAGCCTCAGCAGAGAAGAGCAGACAGGAACCGGGCAGGGGGGCCGGGGCCACAAAGCATTTAGGGGGCAGGGGAGGGGGGCGTTAGGGGGCCACCGACGGCGGCCGGGGATGCGTCCGCGTCCCACCCTCTATCCTGTGAGTGAGGGCTTATCGGGAAAAGGGTCTTTGCAGGTGCGATTACACCTAGAATATCTCTGTGCTGTAGAGCCCACCCTGGACCGTCGGGGACGGGGACAGGGGACTAAATGCGATGACTGACCTTACGAGAGCAAGGAGGGGGAGGCTGGAGACGCAGAGGCGGAGGGGCCATGTGACCACAGAGGCAGAAGCGGAGGAAGCAGTCACAGCCCAGGGACGCCTGCAGCCCCAGCAGCTGGAAGAGGCAGGGGGGACCCCCCGCCCCCAGAGCCTCCAGAGGGAGCGGCCCTGCCCCACCTCACTCTCAGACCCCGGCATTCACCTCCCGTGGCCCGTACTCCGGCCACACATCTGGGGCAGGTGATGACTTTTGTGACACCTAAGGCGGAGTCCGGGCCGGGCGGGCTGAGGGTGGGGCGCTCTCCCAGGACGTCGTGTGCCCTTAGCCACGGAAGGATGGATAGACGTGGGACAACCAGAGCCACAGCGAGCGCTCGCCTGGTGTTCCTGCACAGAGGAACCCCGCGTCTGTCTGTCTCTGTTCATTCGTGTCCGTCGGTCCTCCCCTCGGCCCTGACCAGCCCAGACCCTTTGCGTTCTCAAGCCCAGGGCAGGACTCAGGAACCCCTGAATGTCAACGGGAAGCTGCTTTTGAGATCGTGACAGAAGGCCAGCTGTGCCCTGCGGGGGTGGGGTGAGAGGGCAGGGGCGCAGCTCCCCCAGGGCGGGGAGGAAGCTGGGGTTGGGGTGGCTGGCTCCTCCATCCTGGGCCTCCCGGAGCCCCTCGCCGGCACCCCAGGAACAGCAGCAGGGGCCACGGCGCTGGGGAAAGGAGGTGCCCCCCGACCAGTGGCCAAGATTGCATCGTCCACCTGCACCCTGGACAGGAGGTCGGGCTCGAGCTGGGGTCACTTCTCCGTCAAAGAAGATGTGCGACTTCCTGTACACTTCTGGGCTCAGAGTCGGATCTGCGGCAACTGGACGGAGTGGCAGGTCACAAAACGGTCGTATTTCTCCTCCCCAACCTGCCGGGGGCATGTGTGACGGAAGAAGAATCGAAGTTCACGCCCCGTCCTCGGGTCCCTGGGGCCGGGGTCTGTTCCCAGGGGGCGGTGGCTTCAGAGGGCTCTGTGTCCCGAGGCGCTGTGGGAACAGGCACCCTCACCTCGGGTGGGGACCCCGGCCTCAGGGATGGGGGCCTCCGGGTGGGCAGGGGGGGGTGGGGGCCAGAGCTCGGGGAGGGGCCCGCAGTCGGCCTTCCCAGCCGGGGAATCTCCAGCAGGTGAGCCCCAGCACGCCCAGCACAGCAGCTAAGGGCCCCCGGAAACAGATCCGTTGTCCCAAATCCAGCACTCTGGAGCCTAATTCGACAGCGGTCACATGCGTCCGACCCGTCCAGTCTGTGGCCTGGCTCACGTGACCGCTGACGACAAGTTTGGTAACCTCGAGGTCACTGGTTGCCCCCAGCCCTGTCGCTGTGATGAGTGTTCACATTACATTTGTCGTTTCTCCGAGCAGCTGTAATTTGCTGCAGATGAAAAGGGGGAATGTCCTTCCAGAAACTGTCAACACAAAGGGGCGAAAGGCAGCCAGGTCACCCCCCCGGGGGTCCCACTGGACCCCCACGCCTCCCTGTGGGGCCACCGCCGTGGTCCGACACTATCCCTGGGGCTCAAGATGCCTGCTCTGCACACAGCCTGGCCCAGAGGCACCCATAGCCAGGAGGTGGTTTAACCTCTGCTTTGAAGACAGGGAAACTGAGGCAGGGAGGTTACGTGACTTTCCCCAAATCAAGTGGAAGGAGGAAGATTTTGATTTCAAAGCCCGTTCTCCTTGTGCTGCCTTGACCTTGAGCTCTGCAGGAACAAGATCCCCCTCCCACCCACCGGTGGGGGCAGTGGTGGGGGGGGCTGGTCTGAAAGAAAAGCACAGAGTTGTCGCATTGGGCAGGAAGCCAGCAAAGTCACAGTCTGAAAAGACAAAGCAATGATCAGAGCAGGACTCCGATGGGACGCAGACGTTAGACTCACCTGACGGGGAATTTATCCGTGATTAAAATGCTAACGGCTCTGATGGAAAAAGTCGACAGCCTGTAAAAGCAGATGAGTGATGTCAACAGAGATGGGACCTCCGAGAACCGATCGAAAGGAAGTTCTGGAAGGTGAAAACCGCGGGGATGGAAACGTAGAGGGCTCGTGGGCTCGTCAGGAGACGCAGGGAAGTCTAGGGAAGAATCTGAACGTGGAGATCGGGCAACACAGACCTCCCAAAATGAAAACAAAGAGAAAAAATTAATGAGAAAGAACAGAGCATCTAAGAGTTGTCGGGCTACAAGATTGGAGAGAGAGGAGACAACAGAACAGAGAACTATTTGAACTCATAACAACAGAGGACTTTCCAAAATTAGTGAGAGACGCCACAAACACACGCAAAGAGCTCAGAGAACACCAAACAGGATGAATCACACGCACGCACACACACACCCCTAACCCTATCATATTCAAACTGCAGAAATCCAAAGGCACGGCACAATTCTTGAAAGAAGCCGGAGGAATAAGACATCGTATCTGTAGAGGCACAAGGATAAAAATGACAGCGAACTTCTCATTAATAACCATGCAAGCAAGAAGAGAGTGTAGTGAAGTATTTCACATGGTGAAATTTTTAAAAGGAATTCCAGCAAAAGATTATCCAGCGAAAGTATCCTCTAAAAGTAAAGGAGAGAAAATTCAAGAGAATTAACAACAACAAAAAAACCCCCTCCTGGAACTAAAAAGTGATGATAGCACAATTATAAGATAAAGCCATGAAAAGTCAGTTGCTCTCCTAGACAGCAGCAATGAGCAAGTTGAATTTGAAATTAAAAAAACCATAATCCCATTACATTAGCATCCAAAAAAAAAAAAAAAAAAAAAGAGAGAGATCCTTAGGTATAAGTCCAACCAAATATGTACAAGATCTATACGAGGAAAACCACCAAAACTCTGACAAACAAAGCCAAAGACTGAATAAATGGAGACATGTCCCACGTTCATGGGAGGGAAGACCCAATATTGTCGAGATGTCAGTTCTTCCCAAACTGATCTATAGATTCCACGCAACCCCAAGCGAAATCCCAGCAAGTTGTCTTGTGGATATTGACAAAACGGTTCTAGAGTTTATACGAAGGCACAAGACCCAGAAGCGTCAACCCAATATGGAGGGGGACAAGTGGGCAACGAGCACCACTGAGCCTCCAGACTCACTGCAGAGCTGCTGGGATCAGGACAGCGTCGTCTCGCAAAAGTAGACAAATGGATCGAGGGCACAAGCAAAGGAAGTACAATGAAGCAACACCAGTCTTTCCAACACACGGTGCTGGAGCACGGACGTCCGTCCGCGTGCGAGAACACGAATCTAGACACAGACCTTATCTCTTCTTAAAAAAAATTATTCAAGGGCGCCTGCGGGGCTCGGGCGGTTAAGCGTCTGACTCTTGATTTCAGCTCAGGTCATGATCTCACGGTTCGTGGGTTCGAGCCCCACATCGGGCTCTGTGCTGACAGCTCGGAGCCTGGAGCCTGCTTCGGATTCTGGGTCTCCCTCTCTCTCCGCCCCTCCCCTGCTCATGCTCTGTCTGTATCTCTCAATGATGAATAAACATTAAAAAAAATTTTTTTTTTAAATGAGAAGACAAGCCATAGACTGGGAGAAAAGACTTGCCAAAGGCACATCCGTAAAGGACTGTTATCCAACGTATACAAAGAACTCTTAAAACAGCAAACAAAGAACTAGATTCAAAAATGGGCCAAAGACCTTAACAGTCACCTCACCAAAGAAGAGACTCAGATGGCGAATAAACCCGTGAAAAGACGCGTCCCGTCCTACGTGGTCGGGGAAATGCAGATCCCAGCGACAAGGTGCCATCACACGCCTATTCGAATGGCCAGAACTCTACAACGGTGACAGCAACGAATGCTGGGGGGGACGGGGAGCAGCGGGAACGCTCATTCACCGTGGGCGGGAATGCCGCTCTGGAAGACAGTTTGGCCGTTTCTTGCCAAGCCAAACGTAACTTTGCCATATTGTGAACCGGCAGTTGTGTTCCTTGGTGTTTACCCGAAGGAGTTAAAAGCTTCCATCGATACCAAAACCAGCACCTGGATGTGTATAGAAGATCTATCCATAACTGCCCAAACCTGGAAGCATCCAAGAGCTTCTCCAGCAGGTGGATGGATAAACTGTGCTCCGTCCAGACAATGGAATATTATTCAGCACTAAAAAGAAATGACCCATCAGGCCGTGAAAAGACTTGGAGGAAACACGAATGAATCCTACTAAGTAAAAGAAGTCAATGAGCAAAGGCCACATCCTGTAGGATTCCAACTCTAAGACGTTCTGGAAAAGGCAAAACTGTGGAGACAGTCACAAGATCAGTGGTTGGCAGGGATGGGGCAGGGAGGAGAGATGAACCGCCAAGCAGAGGAGTTTCAGGGCAGTGACCGTACCCTGTATGACAGATATATGTTGTCATACTTTTGTCCACCCGCAAAGAATGTACAACACCGAGAGGGAACCCTACATAAAAAAAAAATTTTTTTAACGTTTATTTTTGAGAGACAGAGTGAGATAGAGCACAAGCAGGGGAGGAACAGAGAGAGGGAGACACAGACCCGAAGCAGGCTCCGGGCTCCGAGCTGTCAGCACAGAGCCCGTCGTGACCATGACCTGAGCCCAAGTCGGACACTTAACCGACGGAGCCCCCCAGGCGCCCCGTACGGTAAACTGGATTTTGAGTCGATTCTGAGTCTATGAAGCTGCATCGCTGGTAGCAAATGCACCCTCATGGTGTTGACACTCACGCGCGTGGGGAAGTCCCTGTACTTCAATTTTGTCGCAAACTTATAACTGCTCCACAATAAAAATTAAAAGAGAAGAAAAAGAAAAATTGTTTACCGGGGGGAAAAAAGTGAAGGAGAAGTAAAGGTTTCCTCGGGGGGTAAACTCTGGGGGATTTATCACCAGCAGACCTATCCTGCAAAAATTGTTTTCAGGCAAAAAGAAAATGATGTAGGTCAGAAACATGGATCTACACAGAGAAAGGAAGAGCAGAGGAGAAGGAATATGTGAAAATGCGAGAAAATATTTTTTCTTGTTTTTAATTGCTCTAACAGATAACTGCTTAAAGTAATAATATGAGGCATCTAGACTAGACACAAAGGACTAGAGTGCATTTGAACATGAACTTAGACTAGTTTAAAATTAATATTATAGGAGCACCTGGGTGGCTCAGGCGGTTGAGGGTCCGACTCTGGCTCAGGTCATGACCTCATGGTTTGTGAGTTCGAGCCCCGCGTCGGACTCTGTGCTGACAGCTCGGAGCCTGGAGCCTGCTTCAGATTCTGTGTCTCCCTTTCTCTCTGACCCTCCCCTGCTCGTGCTCTCTCTCTCTCTCTCTCTCTCTCTCAAAAATAAACACACATTGAAAAAATTAAAAGAAAATAATTAAAAAGATTGTCCAGAGTAGATTATACAGAAAAAGAAAAAATAAGACACAGCTATGTGTGGTCCACAAGAAATACCCTTTAAATACAAAGATTCAGATAGGAAAAAAGCGAAGCGAGGGAGAGAGAAATGCTGCAAGGACACCAATCAGGAGAAAGCTGAAGTAGGTAGGTTAATTTCTGACAAAGCGGACTTCAGATCATGGATATTGATCGGGGAGAAAGAGGGGCGCTGCAGCACGATAAGGGGATCGATTTCTCAAGAAACATACCAATCCTACTTGTGTATACACCTAACAAAAGAGCTTTAAAAGTAAGGCAGAACGTGATCGCACTAAAAGAGAAAATAGACAAATATGCTATTATAGTTGGAGACTTTAATGTCCGCCTGTCGGGAACCGATTGATTAAGCAGGGAGGAAATCAGGAAGGATAGTGATGGTCTGAACCGTACTATCAATCAACTCGACCACGTTGGAATATACGGACTACTCCATTCAGCAACAGCAGAATACACGTTTACATGGAACATTCGCCAAAACAGGTGATACTCTGGGCTATAAAACGCACGTTAACGTATTGAAAATAATAGGAGTCATATCAAGCGTGCTGTCAGACCACAGTGGGATTAACCTAGCTACCAATAACAGAAGGGTAGCTGGAAAACTCTCAGATATTTGGTAATTAAGCAACACACTTCTAAATAATCTGGGGGTCAGAAAAAGCATAGTAGAAATTTAAAATATTGTGAACTAAATGAAAATGAGAAAGCAACTTATCAAAATTTGTTGGAGACACAAAAGCCATGCTTAGAGGGAAATTAAATGTGTCTACTGAAAGGAAGAAAGATAAAAAAAACAATAATCTCGGGGTCCACCTGAAGAAACTAGAGGACAAAGAACAAAATGAGCCGAAAGAAGACTTATTAACAAACCCTAATAAACATTAGAGCAGAAATCAATGAAATTGAAAATAGGAAAGTAACAGAGAAAACTCAATGAAACAGAAATCTGGTTCTTGGAAGATATCAGTAAAACTGATAACACCCCACCCAGGCTAACCAAGAGGAAAGAGAAGACCGAATTACTAGCATCAGAAATGAAAAGGGAATCATCCCTCTTGATCTCACAGATACAAAAAAAATAATCAAGGAATACTGTAAATAATTCTATTCTTCTAAATCTGATGGCTGAAATCTGTTTCCTTGAAAGACGCAAGCTACCAAAACTCGCACAAGGGGAGCTAAGTCACCTGAACAGACCTATATCTATTACGGAAATAGAATCAATATTTTAACACCTTCCAGAAAAGAAAGCACAAAGCCCAGATAATTTTTTTAAAAAGCCCACAAAGCCCACAAAATAACTAGGGGAGATAATAATGCCAATTCTCCACGAATTTTTTCAGGAAATAAAAGCAGAAGGAACATTTCTCAACTCGTTCTATGAGGACAGCATTACCCTGATGCCCAAACCAGATAAAGTCATTGCAAGAAAAGACAACCAGAAACCAATATCTCTCGTAAACCTAGACACAGAAATCCTTAAAAAAGCATTAGCAGACTGAATCCATCAAATGGTAGGATAATATGTCACAGAGAAGTGAGATTAATTTTAGCAATGGAAGGCCATTTCAACACCCATATATCAGTCAGTGCAATCTTTCATATTAATGGACTAAATAAAAAAAAAAACATATGCTCACATTAATAGATGCTGAAAAAACATTCAACAAAATTCAGCTCTCGATCATGATAAAAAGTCTTCAAAACAAACAAACAGACAAAAACAGCAAGAATAGCGGAGAACTTCCTTAACCTCATAAAGGAAACATATGGCAGAAAACCTACACTAATCACACTGGTATCACTTTTAACAATGTGAGCCTGAATGCTTTCCCCATAAAACTGGGAATAAAGCAATGACGTTCTCTCTTACCACCCCTAATCGATGTCATACTGGGAGTTCTACCTAATGAATAAGACAAGAAGAAATAAAAAGGTATACAGATTGGAAAGAAAAAATAAAACTTCATTTTCAGACGATATGATTGTCTATGTAGAAAACCCCAAAGAATCTACAAAAATAATTCCTAGAACTGAGAAGCAGAACCACAGGATACAAGATCAATATGCAAAAGTCAACTGATGTCTTTTATAACAACAATAAGTGATTGGAATTTGACATATAAAAAATGATATCATTTGGGAATGCCTGAGTGGCTCGGTCAGTTAAATGTCTGACTCCTAATTTAGGCTCAGATCGTGATGTCACAGTTTGTGAGATTGGGTCCCGTTTTGGGCTCCACAGTGACAGCTCGGAGCCTGCTTAGAATTCTCTCTCTCCTTCTCTCTGCCCCTCCCCCACTCGTGCTCGCTCTCTGTCTCTTTCTCTCTCAAAGAGAGAAACATTAAAAAATAATATCGCTTAAAACAGCGCCCCCAAAATTAAATACTTGGATAAAAATCTAACAGACTCTGTTCAGATTCTCTTTGTAGAAAACAACGGTGGAGAGATAGGTAAATGGAGAGATATTTTGTGTTAATGGATTGAAAGACTTAATACATTAAGATAGTGACTCTTTTTGACTTGATCTGTAGATGTAATGCAGTCCCAATCAAAATCCTGGCAAACTGTCCTGTAAATGTCAACAAACCAATTCAAAAATTTATGTGGAAAGACAAAGAGGTTGGAATCGCTAACACAAGCCTGATCAAGAGCAACACGAGAGGACGTGTTTCCTCTTCGGAAAGTGCTGGAGGCAGCAGCCCCCTTGGACAGAGCACGGCGCGTAAGTGCATCGTGGGTCTGGGCGCAGCGGGGCCGGGTCATGGGGCCGGGAGGATCACAGGCACCAGAAACAGGCTCTTTGGAACATGAGGACTAAGAAAAAGGGATAGAAAGTAAGACAGGATGGCTTCGGTGAAAGAATAAATACATAGGTCAATGATGTGGCATAGGTAAGATCTACACGATCTTAGATTTGGATATGAGTTTTTAGATGCAGCACCAAAAGCATAATCCATGGGGGAAAAAAATAGATAAACCGAATTTTCTTAAAATTAAAAAAGGCTTGCTCTGCTGAAGAATGAAAAGACAAGCCACGGATCAGAGGGAACCATTTGCAAAAACACATATCTGATAAAGGACTTGTATCCAAAATATACAAAGAATTTAAAAAAGATAACAATAAGAAAAAAAAAGATAACCTTATTTAAAAATGGGCAAAAGATCTGATAAGGCATCTCATCAAAAAAGATCTGTAGACGGCAAATGAACTCATCTGTCAGCCCAGGCTGCCAGGACAAAATACTGGAGGCGGGGGGGCTTCAACAACAGGTGATTATATCTCACCGTTCTGGAGACTGGAAGTCCAAGGTCAGGGTGTCAGCATGGTTGGGTCAGCGTGACCCGTCTTTCAGGCTTGTAGACGGCCGCCTTCTGGCTGTGTCCTTACATGACCTTTCCTCCGTGCAGAGAGAGTAAGATCTATCTCTCTACCTCTTTCTTGTAAGGGCGCTAATCCTGTCATGAGGGCTCCACCTTCTTGACCTTATTTGATTCCAATGCAGTGGGGGTAGGGCTTCAACTTACGAAATGCTATGAAACACACACACATTCAGTCCATATCAAAGCACAGGAAAAGGTGCTCAGTGTCACTCTTCAGTCAGGAGAGGCAAATGAAAACAGAGACATACCGCTTCTCACTCTTTAGAATGGCTACATCCAGAGCACTGACAACGTCCAAATACTGGTGAGGATGTGGGAGGGGAGGAAGTTTCATTCTTTGCTGGAGGAAATGCAAATGGTACAGACAATTCGGGGGAGCTTGACAGTTACTCACACAGCTAAACATGATCGTCCCAGGCAATCCTGCAGTTGTGCTCCTTGCCTTTGCCCAAATGATCAGGACACTTAGGTCTACACACAAAAAACCCGTGCATGGATATTTATGGCAGCTCTACTCCTAATCGTGAAAAACCTGGAAGCAACCAAGACATTTCTCAGTAGGTGGTGGGTAAGCAGGCTGGAACACATCAGAACACAGGAATACCTTGCTGCAATAAAAAGGAATAATCTGTCAAGCCACGAAGGGACACAGAGGAATCTTAAGGGCATATTGGTGACTGAAAGACAACACTCCAAAGATGGAAGAAAACACCTTCTGCACAACCGAGGCAATCATCAACAAAGTGAAAGGCAGCCTACAGCATGGGAGAAAATATTTGCAAACCGTATGCCTGGGAAGAAGTTAATATCCCAAATATATAAATCGCTTCTACCTCTCAATAACCAAAAAGCCCAGATGACCCGATTCAACAATGAGCAAAGGACTGGAACAGACATCTCTCCAAAGAAGACACGCGGATGGCCCACAGGCACGTTCGACATCGCTAATTATCAGGGAAATGCAAATCAGTGGCACAAGGAGATACAACCTCACACCTGGGGGGATGGCCGTTGTGAAAGGGTAAGTGTTGGGGGGGACGTGGGGAAATTGGGAACCTCGTCTCCTCTGGGTGGGGAGGTGGACGGGTGCAGCCGCGGCGGAAAACCCTATGGAGGTTCCTCAAGAGATTAAAAACGAAATTGCCGTCGATCCAGCAATCCCACTTCTGGGCGTTTATCCAAAAAAATTAAAATCAGGATCTCAAAGAGACATTCACATCCCATGTTCAAAGCAACACGATTCACAACAGCCAAGGTGTGGAAACAACCTAAATGTCCATCAACAGGTGAATGGATTAAAAAAAGACGTGGATGGGGTGGCTGGGTGGCTCAGTAGGTCCAACTTCAGCTCAGGTCATGATCTCGTGGTTCGTGGGTTCGAGCCCCGTGTCGGGCTCTGTGCTGACGGCTCGGAGCCTGGAGCCTGCTTCGGATCCTGTGTCTCCCTGTCACTCTCTGCCCGTCCCCCGCTTGCGCTCTGCACTCTGTCTCTCCCTCTCTAAAATAAATAAGCATTAACAAAAGCGGTTGATACACACAGTGGAATATTACCGAGCCGTGAAAAAGGAAACCCTGCCGTTTGTAACACCATGGAGGAGCTCTGAGCACCGGCTCAAGTAAAATCAGTTAGTCACAGAAGGACAAATGCTGCATTATTCTGCTTCCGTGAGTTATCTAAAATAGTCAAACTCCCAGGGACGGGGGGTCGGGGAGTGTCACCAGGGGGAGGGGCAATCGGAAGCTGTGGTTCAGGGCACATCCGGTTCCCGTGAAACGTGGTGGAGACTGTCGTACCGATCGTGCCTGGACACAGCACGGTATCGTGCGCTTAAAATTCTGTTCCGGGGATGGACCCTGTGCCAGCTGTTCAAGAAAAGGCGGGAAGAAAACACCCATGACGCGCAAATGCAGTGGATTTTTTTTTTTAATTTTTTTTTTTAACGTTTACTTATTTTTGGGACAGAGAGAGACAGAGCATGAACGGGGGAGGGTCAGAGAGAGGGAGACACAGAATCCGAAACAGGCTCCAGGCTCTGAGCTGTCAGCACAGAGCCTGACGCGGGGCTCGAACCCACGGACCGCGAGATCGTGACCCGAGCCGAAATCGGACGCTTAACCGACTGAGCCACCCAGGCGCCCCTGCAGTGGATTTTTTTAAGGCATCCTTAAATCCTCTACGACGTTTTTCTCCTTTCTTGACCCCGCCCCAGAGGGAATAACTGGAGACGTGGACCCCACGCTACCCCACACGTCCCGGGTGGCTGGCGTGGGGACCTTTAAGACGAGTGTGGCCCTGGTCCAACGTCGTCCTGAATGGCCTGCTCAGAGCGCTTCTGCCCGTCTGGGGTGCCGGCTGGGGAGAGGCCAGTTCCCAGGACTGCTTTGGTTGTTTGTGCCGGGGACGGTGGCGCCCAGCCAGCCGCAGCATTCCAGAAGCATCTTCTCAAGATGCAAATGGAGGGCAAGTTAGGGGAGGGGCCCCCCTGGCAGCCCGAGGATCGTAAGGAGGCCCCAGCTCCCTGGGGGAGGGGCGTCCTCAGCTTTGCGTTCGGTCTCTGTCGGGAGAAAGGGCAGCGTCAATCCCAGCGGCTGGTGTGAGCGGCTAGACCTCCGGGAGGCCAGGCCAGCGAGGCTGGGTTGCCTCTTAACAAGAGGCTCCTAACAGGACGTGGTGACACGTCCCAGCGAGCCCCCCGCGTGCCCGTCACTGTGCACGGCGCGGGGCGCACAAAGCCCTCACGGCACGCCCGACTTCGGAAAATATGCAAGATCAGAACGTACGGTGCCGTTTGTTGAGCGACAGCCTCTCACACCCGGTGCCTGTGGCTCTCACAACAAACCCCCTGCGTGTGCGTAGCCCTCTTATGGAACCCCGAGGCTCGGAACATTCCGAGACACGCACAGGGTCCCACGGCTGGTGAGTGCAGGGCCCTCCCTCAGACTCCGGGACGTCAGCCTGTTTCCACTATTCCTGACACGGCCAGTGGGTGGGACCCTGACCCCGCAGGGCACGTGTGACGGTATCTGAGGACACTGCTGACTGTCACGCATGGGGGGCGTCCAGAGGGTCGGGGAAGCCTTTCCGAGATCAGTGGTCCTCGGGGAGCTCTGTTTGCAGAGTTGGAGAGTCTCGGGGCAGGTGTTTCTGACATTGCCCGAGAGGCGGAGACCAGCGGCCGGGCCCCAGGATTTGGGGAGGGGAGGGGAGTCCTCCTCCCGGGGCTTCTGTTTATCACTGGGGGGTCAGTGCGCCCCCAAAACCCACGTCCGGGTCCCGACTCCTGGAACCTGTGACCGCAGCCTTATTTGGGGAAAGCGTCTTTGCAGATGTCCTCCAATTAAGGATCTCGTTGTGACGCCATCCGGCATCACCTGACCGGGCCCTAAATCCAATGCCTAGTGTCTTTACGAGGGACAGAAGAGGAAAACTCAGACACAAAGAAGCGGCCGGGTGACCACGGAGGCAGAGCCCGAGCGACGTGGCCACAAGCCCAGGGACGCCTGGAGTCCCCAGAGGCCGGAAGAGGCAGGAAGGATCCCCTTTCTTTTCTTTTCTTTTTTTTTCAATTAATAGACTTTATTTGTTAGAAATTTTAGCTTTCCAGAACAATCGAGCAGATAATAAAGTGCCCATATACCCCACACCCAGTTCCCACAGAGCTTCCAGAGGGAATGCCCTGCCCACCCCTGGATTTCAGACTTCTGGCCCCAGGGTGTGCTAAGTTGTCAGCCCCAGAAAAGGAGGCAAATTGTCTTTGTCCTTTGGTTCCAAGTGCTTTCAAGGAGACCGCCCAGGGCGGCGTGAAATCCAGAAACGCTCCTGAGAATGTTGATCTGGGGTCCCAGGTCCCAAGTCCCTGCATTCACCTTGCTGGTGGTCCGAACGGCACCCCAGAATGACCCGGGGCAGTAGCTGGGGGCCGCCTGGGGTCCCCCTCCTAACACACGAAGGACGGTCAGTGTTCCAAGTCAGAGGGCGCTGGAATTCACGGTGGGGCCGGGCGCACGGTCACAAGATTGACAAGACGACAGAAGGGTTGTTTCAGGGGCGCCCTTCCCTGCTCTTTAAGGCAACGGCCACCGTGATGGTCTGGTGAATCCTTAGCTTGTGTTTGGGCACAGAGAGCCCTGCTCTCCTCGCCACATTTTGGCTTTGGCCTCGCGCGGTCAGGTCGGGTGGGGACCCGGTGTCCCCACTGCACAGATGGGGAGACTGAGGCCCGGGCACTTCATGCGCAGGAACAGGCGCCCCGACTCAGAGCGCTTCAGGCAAGTGGCTCTGGTGGCTGGAAGCACAGAGCAGAGCCCCGGAGGACGTCGCTTCCCTGGACCCCCCACCCCGCTCCCCCCACTGTTCAGCCCGGTCCTGGGGTCCGGGTTTCTGTGCCTCACGTCTTCTATCCGGACCCGGCAGCGGCCGCCGTCAGCACCTTGAAATCCTTCATGATTTGTCTTGAGCCGTGTTTGCAGCCGATGCCTGTGGAGACGGCAGAGGGCACGTGTCCCCGCAGAGACGTGGGCCAGGTGACGCCCACCACCCGCGTCGCCCCTTCTTGTCCAGCCCTTGTGAGGCCCCGAGCGACGCCTGGGTGTGAAGCTAGACTAGCTTTTATTATTTTATTTATTTATTTATTTATTTTAATTTTTTTCAACGTTTATTTATTTTTGAGACAGAGAGAGACAGGACACGAGCAGGGGAGGGGCAGAGAGAGAGGGAGTCACAGAATCTGAGACAGGCTCCAGGCTCTGAGCGGTCAGCACAGAGCCTGATGCGGGGCTCGAACTCACGGACCGCGAGATCGTGACCTGAGCCGAAGTCGGACGCTCAACCGACCGAGCCACCCAGGTGCCCCTATTATTTTATTTATTTACTTTTTTAGTATTTTACATCTTTTATTTTATTTTATTTTTAAAAATTTACATCCAAGTTAGTTAGCATATAGGGCAACAGTGGTTTCCGGAGTCGAGTCCTTAGTGCCCCTCCCCCACTTAGCCCATCCCCCCTCCCACAGCCCCTCTGGCAACCCTCTGTTTGTTCTCTGTATTTAAGAGTCTCTTCTGTTTTTGTCCCCCTCCCTGTTTTTACATTATTTTTGCTTCCCTTCCCTTATGTTCATCTGTTCTGTCTCTTAAAGTCCTCATATGAGTGAAGTCATATGACATTTGTCTTTCTCTGCCTAATTTCGTTTAGCGTAATACCGGCTAGTTCCGTCCACGTAGTTGCAAATGGCAAGATTTCATTCTTTCTGATGGCCGAGTAAGACTCCGTTGTATCTATATCCCACATCTTCTTGACCCATTCATCCGTCGATGGCAGTTTGGGCTCTTTCCATCCTTTGGCTGTTGTCGATAGGGCTGCTATAACCATGGGGGTGCGTGTGTCCCTTCGAAACAGCAAGCCTGTATCCCTTGGAAAAAAACCTAGTAGTGTAATTGCTGGGTTGTGGGGTAGTTCTATTTTTAGTTTTTGGAGGACCCTCCACACTGTTTTCCAGAGTGGCTGCACCAGCTTGCACTCCCGCCAGCGGTGCAAAAGAGACCCTCTCTCTCCGCATCCTCGCCAACATCTGTCGTTGCCTGAGTTGCTCATGTGAGCCATTCTGACCGGTGTGAGGTGGTGTCTCATTGTGGTTTTGATTTGCGTTTCCCAGATGATGAGTGACGTGGAGCATGTTTTCACGTGTCGGTCGGCCATCTGGGGGTCTTCTTTGGAGAAGTGGCAGACGTGGCATTCTAACACCGAGCGACCCAGGCATCTGTGTGATTCTCCTGTGGCTGCCATAACAACCCCCCAAGCCTAGGGGCCTCACCCAGCAGAGACTCACTGTCCCCCGTCCTGGAGGCCGGAGCCCGAGGTCCAGGCGTGGGCGGGGCCGGGTCCCCCCGAGGCCTCTCTCCTTGTGTGTGGACGGCCGTCCTCTCCCTGTGTCCTCATGGGGTCGTCCCTCTGCCTGTGTCTGTGTCCTGATCCCCTCTCCTTACAAGGAGCCCGGTCAGACGGGATCAGAGCCCTCCCTGGTGACCTTACCATGTTACCTGAGTTGTCCCTTTAAGTCTGGATCTCCAAGTACAGTCGCACTGGGGCTTAGGGCTTTGACACATGAATTTAGGGGCCACGGCTCAGTCCTCAGCCCCCTATCCCGTCTCCCCTGCTCACAGGACTTCCTGCGTTAGTTAGCCGTGGATGCTGGGGACGTCGAAGGCAAAGGAGAGATCAGTCTTCAATCCCCTTCGCTCATCAATCAGCTGTGAGCAGAGAGCGTTGACAGAATGTGCACAAAGCAAGGAGCGAAATGAAAACAGTTGTGTTAGTTCCTTTTGTAAGAACAAAACACAGACGCGAGCATGAACTGCAAAATACAAACTGGGAATTCTGTGACTCTGTGCTTAAGCGAAATGCTCTCGTTATTTGCATTTAAAACTGGCATCATGTGGGGCGCCCGGGTGGCTCAGTCGGTTGTGCCTCTGACTTCAGCTCAGGTCGTGATCTCACGGTCCGTGAGTTCCAGCCCCGCGTCGGGCTCTGGGCTGACGGCTCAGAGCCCGGAGCCTGCTTCCGATTCAGGGTCTCCCTCTCTCTCTGCCCCTCCCCTGCTCGCGCTCTGTCTCTCTCTCAAAAATAAATAAACATTTAAAAAAATTAAAAAAAAACAAAACCCTGGCATCATGCAATGAAAAGGTGAATGTTAAAATCCGTGCCACAAATTTAAATGTAATTTTCTTTTCTTTTTTTTTTTTTTCTGCTTACAACAGTATTAAATTGTGACTTAAAAAGTACCATCAGGACACAGGTCAAGAGAGAGACTGGGGAAATAAGGGAAAACTGGATACGTTAGCACCTTAACGGCACTTTATTCCTGCTTTTGAACGGGGGACCCTACATTTTCATTTCATACCGGGCGAGATTCTGCACCTGGCCTTCCGGTGTTTAAACAGGCCGGCTCCCAGCCGCTGAGCAAAGTCCCCGTCTCCGTCCTGACTGGATCATCTCCACGCCAACTGCTACAGCAGAGGAGACGCTCCGTGCTGCCGGCCTCCGGTCTGGTGACGTGCCTACCGCTGCGAGATCACAGTGCCAGTCCCCGGGGCCGCCCCAGGGGCCAACGGGGTCCAGGTTAGCAAGTGGGGATTGGGTGCTGGTGGGTGGCCGGTGAACGTCTGCTGTGAACGCTCTCCTAGGACCTTTGGGCTGCCATGGAGGGTCTGCACAACTTAACTAATTGTACGTCCCATCATGTGTGACCGTCCCTCCCCCGGGGAGGCTCGCGCAAATCCCCCGTTCCCGCAGGGCAGTGAATGATGCCTGCAGAACAGGAAGCATCCCCGATGGCTTCTGGAATTTGGAATGGATGGCAGAAGTTAAGACTCTCACTCAAGGACGCTCACTCAAGGACTCCCCCGGGGAGGCTAAAACCCAGGGCTCCTGACCAGCAGTCCAGCCCTCCCCTTGAGGGTCAAAGGTCAGGAACCACCTTCCAGATCGGAGCCGCAGGGGGCCCCACACCCACCATCCCCACGGCCTCACTGTTGCCCACCAGGGTGGACCTGTGGCACCGAGCAGGGCAGGATTGCAGGGCTTTACCCAGCCGACCTCTTCCTTCTAGATGATTCCACCAGTCAGCCTTATTCTCCCTCCAAGGGAGTGTGTCTGTCGTCTGCAGGGTGCAATTGTTGTGCCTATGGGGGCATAGGCACAGAGACTGGATTACGACTTCCCCTGGGAGGGGCTCTGAAGGCCTGTCAAGGTTGGGTTTGTAACAGAGGCTTGTGGAGTCACAGGCCGCCATATTGGATCAGCATGGAACGCTCAAGCCCTCGAATAGGCTGCTTCAGAGATCAGTCAGTGATGAGCCAAGATTACTCCTTTGCCAGCTCACGGGCCAGTGCAAGGCGGGGAAGGAGCTGATTTGCAGCAAACTGCTCATTAGCCAGAACAAAAGATATGAGTGTGGGGTCCCCTCAATTCCCGGCCGTCATAGCTATCTGCAGGTGTGGGAGGCGCAGGGAGGGCCCGCTCCCCACGCTGCCCTGCGCTGGCTCCCAGCACCCCCCAGTCACCTCAAGGCCCTTTAGGGGGCAGCTCCTGCCTGCTGGGGCAGCGGGGCAGAGAGAGCCCCCTCTCTCCACGCTGTGGTGGGCTGCTTGGGGACACCCCTGCGGGGCGAGGTGACCAGAGGGAGGAGTGGCCGGGCCTGACTCAGCCCCTCAGCGCCCAGCACAGAGCCCTGCAGGTTTGCACCCGGGGAAGCTGGTGGCGACCAGGCAGAGACGGCTTCTGGCCACTCTCGGAGCAGGTGATCAAGAGCTTGGCTTAGTTAAATAAAAATCTAATCGCGAATGAAACTCTCGGGTACGCATGTTCAACCGTCTAGAATGTGGGGCCGCGATCAAGTTGAGGAAGATTCTCGCTGTGGCGTGGGTGGGCACAAACATAGGCCCCCAGCAGAGACAACCGGGTTTGTGTGGAGGACTACTGCTTGCCAGCTCAGCCCACCCCACAGATGGGGAGACTGAGGCTCGGGGACCAGGTCCCAGGCCATCCCACTGCCCTGTGGGCTCTCCCGTCCCACGAGGCTATTTTCAGGGTATAAGGGCTTTAGAGCCGGGAGCCTGTCCACCTCTCTTCCTCCCGCTGAATCAGAGCAAAAAGGGGGGGGGGGGGGTGGCCTCAAATCATGTCTGCACATTCTTCAACATTCTTATGCTTTCCGGAGCTGCAGCCTCATTTCCATCCCCTGAATAATGGTCGTCTTAGTGACTGGCTTATTGAGGAAAGAATGTGGCCGATGCGGTCTGCGGGACTCCAGCTCCGAGGCTAGATCAGAAGGCTCACCGGGCCTCTGCCGGCTCCCCCTGCCTGCCCCTGCCTCCCCCTGGAAGCCGGCCACCGTGCTGCAGGAGAGCCCAGGGCACCGGGAGGCGGGCGGGCTGGGTTTCCAGCCCTGGGAGGGGCCGCTGCATGGCCGCCAGCTGGCTGCGAACAAACGAGGGACCCTGGGCGAAGCCAGTCACCCCCAGTCACGCGTGGAAGAGAAAAATAAATGGTGCCGTTTTAAGCGACGGCCTTCTGGGGTGGTTTCCTACCCAGCAACAGATGACGGGGACACAGAACAGGGTTCGCAGGTGGGAGTCAAGATCCTGCAGACCCCTTCCCAGCACATCTGCCTCCAGGAAGCCCGGTGGGGCCTCTGCTCGGGCGTCAGTTTCTGCTGCTGCCCAGATGCTGCTGGGATCACTCCTGGCTGCCAGGGGACCGGCAGGAGCGTCTGCACCGGGGTGGCATGGTGGGGGTGATTACCTTGTCTCATGAGGACGAGAGGGCCCCCACGCAGGCCCCACCTCCATCCCGTTCTGGAGGACGGGCTCGCAGGAGCTCTCCCCACTGTTCCCGTGGTAATTCTTCCCTTCTCCCCGACACGGAGGTCATGGCCATTGTTTTCTCCTTGTTCCTCCGTCAGAAGAAAATGTTCTGGATGATTGTCGGTTCTGCTCTCTGTGTGGGGCTGTGGGCTCACTCACTGTCGGGTCCGCCTCGTGGGACGGTAACTGTTTCCTCCACTGTCTCTTCTGCGTCCGGTCGTGGGGGCTGTGAGGACCCAGGCCCTCCTGCCTGCTGAATCTGCCTGAAAATCCTTGTTCTTGGAGGCAGGTTTCGGTTTGACCGGGGGTTCGACTGTGCCCTGCTTGTAGGCTCGGTTTCTGAGCCCAAACTGGGGCCCCCGCAGCCCTGGGCTGTCCCCTTCTGGGCCTGGGTCCATCTGGCCTCTGGGGACTGGCCCGAGTCAGCCCCCAGCAAGAAGAACAATCTGGAAAGGCGGGTGTTTCCTGGAGGCACCTACCACCCTCCTGAGCCCACCTCCCCAGGATTCCCCCTGCTGCCCGATGGCCCCCAGCGGGTCCCTCATCGTGCCATTACAGCTGGTCTAGGGCCCAGTAGGCACATGTATTCGTTTTCTGTGGCTAGACTGCATGGCATAAAAATATCAGAAGCTGATTCTATCAAAGTTCTGACCGGAAGCCCAAACTAAGGTGTCCGCGGGGCCGTGTTCCTTCTGGAAGCTGTGGGGGAGGACCCTTGGCTTACGGACCCCTCGCTCTAGGCTCTCCCTGGCTTCCCACTGCCCTCCACCCGTGTGTCTGGGTCCGCCCCATTCCCATACGGACACTGGTCACCTTTCCATCTTGAACTTAATTTCCAAATAAGGTTACACTCACAGGCGCTGGGGTTAGGGCTTAGGATGCACCGGGGGGCACCCGTGCCCCTCCTACAACAGGTTTTGCCCTTGCACAGACGCCCTCCTTCCCGTTCTTCTCTTCGATTCATACTGGGTTACGCATCCTCGATGGTCGCTTGACGTAATGTGTTAACGTCCTGACTGCTTTACTGAAGAAGTTGAATCCCGGTGGAAGACGTGTATTAATCTTTGACAGGCCGGTTTCCGGGCACGTGGATTTGATGGCGCTGGGATCAGATCGGGAAGCCCTGCAGGTGATGCTCCTTCTCCGGGGCTTCCCATCTGCCAGCAGAGACAAAGACGGACCTGTGCGCACCTGCATTGATCATTCATCGCCTTGCATTTACTGATCATCTTGCTGCGTCAGACTTTGGCCAAGACCTTGGGGACTCAGGAAAGGAGAGCGGAGAGGGAGACGCACGATTTCTGGCTTTAGGGACGGAGGAAAGGCCCAGGAGCCAAGAAGCGGGGCAGCCTCTAGAAGCCGGAAGAGCAAGGAGAAACGTCTCCCCAAAAGCCTGCAGAGGGAACGCACCCTGCTGGTCTCAGCCCCTGCGTGCTCCCCGCGGGGCTCTGAGCTCCCAAGCCGCACATACAGATCCGTCGCGTTCGAAGCCCCCAAGGGTGCAGCTTCCGACAGCAGCCGTAGGGAAGGACGCGGGCTGTGACGGCGTCTGAGACACGTCCGGCGTGGCCCGCAGGTGCTCCGTCACCACCGTCAGAGATGACGCATTGAGTGGGGGGCTCCCACGGCTCCTTGTTTTGGGGAGAACGTGAGAAAGCCTTCGTTTGTAGGGAGGATATTAGCTGCGAGACGCTTGCTGGGCAGAAACAAGAGGGGGTGTCTTTGCAGCAAAGCTGGAATTCGTGTAGGCACAGGAGGCCGTGAGGAGGCTGCGTAGCCCAGGGGCAGGGCTGTGTCAGTCCTAAGGGGGGGGCTCCCAGCACCTCCACACTCTGCTCCTTCCCAAAGCTCAGCTGCTAGTCTGCAGACTGCCCACCACAGGCAGAGTCAGACAGTGGGGCCCCCAGGGGCGCCCACCCTGCAGCCCCCCCGTGTCTCCAGCTGGGAGGTCAGAGTCCAAGCCGCGGCTCCCACGGCTTCTCTTTGTGGGATGCAGCGGTGGGGGGGGGGGGCCGCGATGCCCTGGGGGCACTCTCTTCACCTCCACAAACTGGCTGTGGGTAGTGGGACCCAGGGAGCGGCTACAGGGACACCCCCTCGGGTAAGCTCTCTTTCCTGCGGTTTCTGTCTCCTGACCAGACTTGTCACGGTCACAACCCACCTGCAGGGGGAGTGATGGAGGAAGTGGGCTCCAGGACACCTGGGGGCGGAGGGTGAGTTCAGGTGGGGGAGCTCACCCTGGCGCGGCCCCTCAGGCCAGCACCGCCCTCTGCCGTGGCCACGGCCCTGGAACTTTCCAGGCTGGGCTCACTGCGGGTAAGGTTGCCCTGCAGCTAGCTGCGAGAGCAAAGCGTGTTGGCAGAGTCCAGGGCAGGGTGGGGGGGACCCCTCAGTCGCTCTCAGCGTCCCCAACACCACTCCCTCCCTCCCCTGCCCGGTCCCCCTCCTACACCGCCAGAGGCTGAAACATTCTTAATGCTCCTGAGGAAAATGCAGTCTTGAAAAAGGCTTATCTCCAGGAGAGACCCCAGGCCCCCTGCCGCCAGCATTTTCTCCGGAACCTTCCCTGAGCTGGCAGCGTGAGCCCCTGTGTCTTCCACTTTCCGGGCAGCCGCAGTGCCCAGCCCTCCCGGGGTCAGCAGACACCAGTTCGGGTCTGGGATGCTGCCGGGGGCCGTGGCTGGGGAAGCTGGGGCCGCTGGCCTCGCTGGCGGGGGAGAGCGGGAGACGATGTCGTTCTGCCCTTCTCTGGTCCCTAGAAACCTGAGCTTATACAGCGTGTTCTTCCTGGGCAGAAAAAAGAAAAAGGCTTCATCGATCACGGAGTCTGGATGGCAGAACAGGCAAAATCGTGAAATACAACATTTTTCATATTTTTATGGGTGCCGGGTGGCCGCCTCTCCCTCCTCGTTCTTTAGCTTTCCTGTTGTGATGAACAGCACGCACGTTTCATTCCAGGGAGTACCTCCGGGGAGAGGTTTCGGGCTGGTCCCGGAGGACGCACGCTTGCCAGGGGGGGCCCCCGCCGTCCCGCGCTTGATGTGTCGACTTCCTGTCCCTCGTCACAGGCCGTGCCAGTGTCCTGGGGCTGCCGTGACAAACAACAGCAAGCTGCGTGGCTTCAAAGAACAGAACCGGACTCTCTGCCCGTTCCGGGGGCCAAACGCCAGAGACCAACGGGTCGGTGTGGCCGGTGCCCTGCGGACGCTCCGAGGGGGGCTCTGCTCCAGGCCTCGCTCCTGGGTGCTGGCGGGAGCGTCATCCTTGCTGTTCCTGGGCTTGGAGACCCCTCCCTCCAGCCTCGGGCCCCCCTTCATGTCACCCGCTCCTGTGTGTCTCCTCCTTTCTTCTCTTCTTGGGACACTGGCCGCTGGGGGTCGGGCCCACGCGTATCCAGGTGGACACATTGGACACGTGTCGTTATGCGTCTGTCCCGACCCCTGAAGGTGCACCACCAAGAGGGAACCCCGATGTCCACCATCGACTCCGGGTCAGTGGCGATTCACGGCCTGTGACGGATGTGGCACGCTGGCGGGGACGTGGACGGCGGAGGAGGCTGTGCGTGTAGGGGGACGGGCGGAGGGTATTGGGACATGGGCACGCTCTCTACTCTCTGCTCACTCTTGCCGTGAGCCAAAACCACTTAAACAAAAGACTTATGGGGCGCCTGGGTGGCCCGGTCGGTTAAGCGTCCGACTTCGGCTCAGGTCATGACCTCGCGGTTCGTGAGTTCGAGCCCCGCGTCGGGCTCTGTGCGGACGGCTCGGAGCCTGGAACCTGCTTCGGATTCTGGGTCTCCCTCTCTCTGCCCCTCCCCCGCTCAAGCTCTGTGTGTGTGTCTCTCTCTCTCAAAAATAAATAAAACATAAGAAAAAGAGATTAAAAAAAAGGTGACATAGTTTTTTTTAACTTAAAGTTTATTTATTTTGAGAGACAGAGGGACAGAGAGCATGAGTGGGGGAGGGGCAGAGAGGGCAGGAGAGAGAGAATCCCAGGCAGCACAGAGCCTGAGGCAGGGCTCGAACTCATGAACTGTGAGGTCATGACCTGAGCCGAAATCAAGAGTCGGTCGCTTAACGGACAGAAACATCCAGGTGCCCCTATCCTTTTTTTTTTTTTTTTTTTTTTTTTTAAATTTTTTCAACGTTTTTTATTTATTTTTGGGACAGAGAGAGACAGAGCATGAACGGGGGAGGGGCAGAGAGAGAGGGAGACACAGAATCGGAAACAGGCTCCAGGCTCCGAGCCATCAGCCCAGAGCCCGACGCGGGGCTCGAACTCACGGACCGCGAGATCGTGACCTGGCTGAAGTCGGACGCTTAACCGACTGCGCCACCCAGGCACCCCCCTTTTTTTTTTTTTTTTAAATACAGGATGTACAGTCAAATTTGACTTTCGGATAAGCAATGACTCATCTGTTAGTGAAAGTATATGGCACGACGTGTTTGGGACACGCTTATACTGAACGTGTCTGTCTGGCAGGCTCGCTCCGGAGACAGGCGGGTGGCGGATGTGATTTCTTGTGGGACCAGAGACCGAGGGGAGGAGCCAGCAGCCTCCCCTCTCCAGGACGGGGTGTCACCAACAGACTTGCCCTCTGCTCTTTCTCCCGTAACAGACAAGCGGGGAGTCCTGGAATCCCAGCGTAACGCAGTCTCAGGGATGGGTGGGTCCGCTGTGGGTCCCGATCCGGGGACCCCATCCCGTCCCTGGTGGGCGTGGCCGGCGTCCCCCGTGGGCAGAGCACAGGGGACGGACCGGTGGGACAGGTCTCATGGAACAACCGCTCCAAGCCGCAGCCCCCCCACCAGCCCTTCAGGCACCTGCTGATGCTCCGGGGAGGGGGGTGGGGTGGGGGTTCCGTCCCAGCACTGAGACTGCAGCCTCGAACACTGAAAACAGACGGTTTTGGAGTCCCGTGATCCGGTCGCTTTCAGATCCAGCCTTTAAAGATCCCGCATCGCGTCCCCCGGCGTTGGGAGCCGGGCCCCGAGTGCCAGACGCACCTGGCTGTTCCGGCAGGGGCCAACTGCCCGCCGGCGACCGCAGGCACCCTCTTACTCACCATCAGTTGCCGAAACAGCTGAACGGACCCCCGACGGAGTGTGCAAAGAGCATGTCAAAGGTCAGGCCCACGGCTCCACCGGAACAGTAAACGTGGGTTCCGTGTCACCTCCCCAGCCCACCCGGCCTCCAAGCCTGCATCTCGGAGGCCACAGGCCAAGCTCGCCACGCCGTGCCTGGGAACACCGTGGCCGTCCGGGGCCCGATCCTCCCATGCACACAGGACGTGCCTGTCACGGCACGTCTGCTTTCAGTCAAAAGTAACCGGTGTTCCCCTGTTTCCGTGACAAGTGGCAGAGATGATGCTCTAAGGCAAATCCGTAAAGGGGAAAAGGCAACCCCGTCGGGCAACTCACCGAAGAGGACACGGCACGTGCACACATCGGTGCTGACCTGCTCGAATCCACCGGGAGCCAGAGAAACGCAAATCAAAACACGGGGATTCCCCTGACGCCCCACGGAGCTGTAGAAGTTCAAGGGTTTGGCTGATGGCAAGCGCGGGCAAGACGTGGAGAGGCAGGAACCCTCCAGCCCACTGTGCGGGGTGGGGGGGTGGTGGGGAGCAGATCCGAGCGTGCCTTTCTGGAAAAGACGGGGCAGGACCGTGCAGGTCTGCGATCCAGCAGTCGGCCGGGCTGACCCAGCGATCGGGCTCCTAAAGGCTCGCTGGGGAGACACGGTCCCTGCATCCTCCCCACTAGGGACCTATGCCCAAGAGCCACCCCGCTCCGCCTGTGGGAGTCAGGTGCGCGGCAGTCAGCGGCTGGGTTAGCAAAACACCGTCAAAGAGCGGAGGGAACCAGGCAGGAACTCACTCCAGAGTCAGGTGCGCCGGCGGCAGCCGGTTCAGCGTGAGTGTGGCCTCGCGCCCGTTAGGAAGGTCGCGATGAAAAAGGCAGAAAATGTCACGTGTCGGCCAGGATGTGGAGAGATCGTGCACGGTTGGTGGGACTGTAGAAGGGAGCAGCCACCAAGGAGACTCCTGTGGTGACACCTTAAAAAAAAAATAAAAAACAGAATTACCATGGGATCCGGCAATCCCACCTCTGGGTGAATATATACTCAAAAGAATTGAAAGCAGGGAGGGTCTCGAAGAGACATTTGTGGTTTGTCTTTTTCCCCCTCTTTGGTGGATTTTACTTTTTATCTTTTTTTAATTTAAAAAAATTTTTTAAGACCCACCCTCCCCACCCCCGCCTCTCTGGTAACCTTCAATTTGGCCTCTGCAGTTGAGAGTCTGTTTCCTTCCTGAAACCATGATTAGGCTACACGTTCATTAACTCGGATTTAAATAAATAAAATTAAAAAAAACGAAAAGCCGTTGAAAAAAGAGTCGGTTTCTTGGTTTGTCTCTTTCTCTTTCTTTTTTTCCCCTTTGCTTGCTTGTTTTGTTTCTTAAATCTCGCATACGCGTGAAATCACACGATATTTGTCTTTCTCCGACGGACTTCTCTCATTTAGCGTTATGCGCCCTAGCTGCCTCCGTGTTGTCCCAAATGGCAAGATTTCGTTCTTTGAAACATTTTTTAATGTTTCTTTACTTTTGAGAGAGAGAGACTCAGAGACAGAGCCTGAGCAGGGGAGGGGCAGAGAGAGAGGGAGACACAGAACGTGAAGCCGGCTCTGGGCTCTGAGCTGTCCGCACCAAGCCCGAGCCACAAGATCGTGACCTGAGCCGACCGGACACTCAACTGACTCAGCCACCCAGGTGCCCCATGATTTCGTTATTTTTGATAGCTGAATAATATTCCAGTGTGTGTGTGTATGTGTGTGTGTGTGTGTGTGCAACATCTTTATCCATTCGTCCGCGGACGAATGGGCTGTTTCCATAATTTGGCTGCTGTAAGTCATGCTATGAACTCTGGGGTGCGTGTATCCCTTTGAATTAGTGTCTTTGTATCCTTTGGGCAAATGCCCAGCCGTGTGATTGCTGGATTATAGGGCGGTTCTACCTGTAGCGTGTTGAGGAACCTCCCTGCTGTTTTCCACAGGGGCTACAGTGACGAGGCGTTTGCACGGAGATGTTTGCACGCCCACAGTCAGCAGCCCTAGTCACCACAGCTAAAACGTAAAAGCAACCCAAGTATCCGTCGGTCGATGGGCGGATACGTGTGGTCCGTCCACACCCTGGAATATTATTCAGCCTTAAAACGGAATGAAATCCTGACACCCGCTCCAGCAGGGGCGGACCTCGGGGACATGATGCTGAGTGAGAAACAGCCAGACACAGAAGGACGAATACTGTCCGATCCCACGTACACGAGGTCCCTGGAGGAGTCAGAGTCACAGAGACCGAGCGTGGACGGTGGGTGCCAGGGGCTGGGGGAGGGGAATGGGGGTCGCTGTGTCACGGGGACCGAGCTTCCGTCTGGGGGATGAGCAAGTCGGACGGATGGGGTGACGGCCGTACAACAGGACTGCGTGATAATAAGTAACACCGTCGAGTGAAAAAAGCTCGTGTATCCCACACGTGGGCCTGACACGGTGCACGGGGTGGGAGCGGACAGGAGGGCTCTCTGAACTACACTGAGTATAGGGGAGGGTGGTTCGCACAGCCCCTGCCTCCAGAGCCCCCAGGATAAGGGGACGATGGGGGGGCCACCCCGCCGTCGGATGGTGGGGAGGGACGCAGACGACCCAGGCTGGGTGCGTCCTTCCCTGGGCCGCGTGCCGCTGTCTCCACCAGAGCTCAAGCTCGCTGCCTCGTCCCCTTTGTCTCTTTCCACGTCTTATTTTTAGAGCGCCCCTGGGGGGTCCCGCAGGGCCCAGGTCTCGTCCATTCTCAGGAACCCTGGAGTTCCTACTCGGGGCTTGGAAAACATAAACGTGTGACAGAGGTGTGCTGGTTTAGGCTGCCCCAATCCAGCCTTCTTCCTGGAAAGGGCACGTCATGTCCTCCTACGGAAGCAGCCTGGCCGGACCCTCCGTGCTTATGGTTCCCACGGGCTGACCTCTCTCTGGCAGCACAGGTCGGCAGGGGGTCCCTGCTTGGCCTGGCGGGTGTCTGGGCGTCCAAACAGCAATCGGTTCAGAGATGCACAGGCGTCTGATCACGGTCACGTGTGCAAAGGGGCCTTGGGTTCAGGGATCTCGTTGGAAGTCTCGGGGAGAGAGATGCTCGTTCCACTGGGGGCACGGTCAGCACACAGGAAGTTATGCTGTGTGTCTTCCGCGGACTGACCGTGCCCCTCAAACTGATACGTTGAGCCCGGAATCTCCCGTGGGACTGTATTTGGAGAGATGGCCCGTCGGGGGGTAAGTTGAGTTACATGAGGTCCAAAAGGTGGGCCCTCGGCCAATGGGATGGTGGCCTTAGCAGAAGAGGAAGAGAGAGATCTCTGCCTGTCTCCGCCACGTCAGGCCACAGCGAGGACGTGGCCGTCCCCACACCAGGAACAGATTCTCACCAGGTCAGCCGGCATCTTGGGCCTCTCAGCCTCCAGAACTTCGGGAAACGAGCGTGTGGGTGCTTAGTTACGGCCGCCAGAGCTGCCTGGGACAGGAGCTCGTGACCCCAACATCTTAGCCGTCTACAGCAGCAGAAGGGGGGTGACCACCCCCCAGCAGGGATTATGTCATCTGACACTGATGTAATCTTATCTGATACAAACCCATTTCGGGTGGCAACCCCCTGGACGGAATGACGGGAGGGAGCTCATCCGAGCGCGGCGAAACGAGATGCACACAGACACAACCGAACCTGGGGGCCCCCTGTCCTGATGCATCTTTCACTTTTCCAGATTCGCGAATCAAGAAATAACTCAGCTTTTTTTCTTAAACCAACTGGGGTGAGTTCTGCGGCCCCGGGAATCTGGAGCTAACAGGGTCTTTTCCAACGTGGAGGGTTTAGCAGCCCTTCCTGGGGAGGCAAGGGCACAGCGTGGGTTTCCAGTTTATCTCTGTGGAGGACGTTCTTTGGCTCAGACCGTCCTAGGAGGAAGGGCTCCATCACTCATCGTGCCCTGAGCACCTGCCGTTATCCAGCTCTGTCCCTGGCACTGGGGACACAGGGAGGAGTAAGAGGTGGTCACGCAGTTAGGGGCCGTGAGATGCTACGGGGACCGCGTAAGGGACCAGCACGGACAGAGCAGAGCGTAGGCACACGATGGTCGACACAGGCAAGGGGCACCTTGGCCCCAGAGGAAAGGACATCTCCTGTCTGTGCTGCGTGGCCCCAGGTACAGCCGGGGTCTATTTCAGGAGTCGGGGACCACAGATGGGAGCCTAGACAGGGGCTTGTGGCCCTTGCTTGGCCTGAGGAAGTCTCTAGGAGGCAGGGACGTTCCCTGGGCCACGGTGGGGGTCACGGCATACTGCTGGTAAGTGTTTGACAATCAGCAGTGGCAGGAGATGTGGTGCTGGGGGCTTATCTGTGGCACTTGCTGTCTCCCGTGGTGTAAATACTCCCAGCGTGGACAAGTTCAGGTACTACGGGGTGTTAGTCAGCAGCCGGCAGAGAGGCAGGACCAACAGGGCTTGTGTGTGTGTGTGTGTGTGTGTGTGTGTGTGTGTGTGTGTGTGTGTAAGAAGGCAATAATTATGGGGAATTAGCTCCTGCAGATCCTATAAGTCCTGACCCAAGAGAGCTAATGGTGCAAGTTCCAGTCCAAATCTGAGTTCAAAGCCAGGGGCCCCAAGTCCCCGCCCAAACACAGGCAGAGAGCAAGAATTTCCCCCTCCTCGGCCTTTTGTTTCTCGTCAGGCCCTCGCCTCAACTGATTGGACGAGGCCCACCCCCTCAGGTTCGTGGGAGGACCATCTGCTTGACTCAGTCTACCCGTTCAAATGCTAACCTCATCCAGAAACGCCCTCACATCCGCCGTGGCCCGGTGCGGTTGGCACGTAAAATTGATCCTCACACACCGTGACGTCGTCGGCCACAGAGTTGGGACAAAACGCGCGGTCTACTCTTCCGAGCCAGTGCCAGCCGCTCGGGCACACCGTGGCCCTGGGCCCCATCCCCGTGCCCTCGAAGTTGGCCCCCCTCTGTGTTTCCCAGGCTCTGCACATTCTTGAACAGACCTCTTGGTCCGGTGGGGTCTCCCTCATGGACTCCGTCCGGCATCTCCGAACAATCGTGCCCTGTTTTATTGTTTGTTGGATAAACAAGCTGGATTATGAAAAACAGCCCCTTCTTCCTGATTCTTGCCCCACACAACCAACCCGACCAGCCCGGCCTGTTCTGAACCAGGCAGCTGGCACCCGTCAGCTTCAATGGCACCTCTTGTCCTGGAAGGGCCCGGAGACACTGGTGGCCGAGTGGAGCGCTGAGAAGCTGGCATCCCCTCTCCGGGCGGCTGGCCGTCCACCAGCGGATACTTGAGGCTGTAAAATCCCCTTAAGAAAGCCAGATGCGCTCGACCCTTCCTGAGCGCATTTACTCAGCACACAGCACTTGAGGACGTCAGTGGGCCAGGCGCTGAACCCGGTACTGAGGTTTCAGAGTGACCCAGATACGGCCTCTCCCTCCATCCAGCTGGGGAGAGGGACCCCGCCAGACTAGGCCAGCCCTGTTGTCAGAGCCACGGGCGGGACAGCGGGGGGTGGGTGGTGCCCAGGGATGCCACCCAGCCTGGAACATCAAGGAGGTCTGCCTGGAGGGGACGGCTTCACCTGCCATCTGTGTCCGGGGCACACGCAGCTCTTCGCACGCTCGGGGTGCCCCAGGATGCCACCGGGCGGCACAGCCGGGAAAGTAACCCCGCTTCCCCCACCGCTGGATCCCGACGGGTCCGGGAACCGGATCGGCACCCACACAAAGGCGTTGTGTTCTGGCATCACCTCCCAGGCCAACAAAGAGCTGATTGAGGGCTCCCCACTCCTGTCTCCTAAGCTGCTCTCCCGTTCACCTTCCTGTTCAAGGTGCAGTTGATTCGGAGCGAGGGGGGCCCAGCAGGGATGATGCCGCGATGCCTCGGTCTCCAGCAGAATTGCAGACACGGGCCTCCGGGGTCCCGGACTCGGGGGTGGCCTGGGAGAGGTGGGCTTCCTGAGACCTTCGAGTCTCTTCAATTTTCTTGAGTGGTTTTGTGGCTGAAGCCCAGTGAACAATAACCTTTAGCCAAAAAAAGAAAAAAAAAAAAACCAACCCAGCGTATGTACTTTTACATAAATCATATCAGGGTCACACTTCCTGCTGGGGCCAGACCGAGAGCCAGGCCTCAAGGTCGTTCCCAAGTCCTTGTTACCTACAGGTGACGTGACAGCCCCATCTCTCCACCACCCCAGCCCCACAGGCCTGGGACTGTCTCCTAAAAACTCAGAGGTTGTTTTCACTCGGTCCACTGATTTTCTAAGGCCTGGAGCCCAGCTGAAATGTCATTTCCATGGATGACCTGTCATGTTCCTCCCCTGGAGGCTCAAGTCGGTTCCACGTGCCTGAGACGGGGGACAGCTTGCATTTGAGGGTCTCAATTCATGCCCAGCGGCCCTGGGGGGTAAATGCTGTTCCCCACCCCCCCCCCCAATGCTGCAGAGGGGAAACCGGCTCAGAGCGGTGACGAGACGAATCCACTGTCACTCAGTCAGCAAGCGGCCAGCCTACACTTTCATTTTACAGCTTTATTGACGTGGAATTGAGATACCACGAACTGCCCATTTATTTAAAAATTTTTATTGCCTATTTATTATTGAGAGAGAGAGAGAGAGAGAGAGAGAGAGAGAGAGCACGAGCAGGGGAGGGGCAGAGACAGAGGGAGACAGAATCCGAAGCAGGCTCCAGACTCCGAGCTGTCAGCCCAGAGCCCGACGCGGGGCTCCAACCCACGAGCGGTGAGATCATGACCTGAGCCGAAGTCAGAGGCTTAACCGACTGAGCCCCCCAGGCGCCCCTGAACTGCCCACTTGCAAAGCGTACAATTTGGTACGTTTCAACGTACCCACACCCCAGGGTTTCGACCTCAGCACCACCGGCAAGTTGGGCTGGAGAATTCTTTGTTACAGGGGCTGTCCTGTGCCTTGCAGGATCTTTAGCAGCATCCCTGGCCTCAACCTGCTAGCAGCCCCCCAGCTGTGACAGTGAAAATGTCTCCAGATAGTGTCACATGAGCCACAAAATCGTCCCCACGTGAGAAGCAGGGGTGCACGTCCACGCAGCCGTCACGAGCCCGCCCCTCACCCTCAAAGTGCCCTCGCTTAACCCCGACCCCGGGCGACCGCCTGTTTCCTATCGCCGTAGATCTTGCTGGTATTTTCTAGACTTTTAAATAAATGGAGCCGTGCAGTATGGGCTCTCTCCGGTTTGTTTCTGAGCTGGCTTTCGCCACGCGTCGTTATTTGGAGTGGCCACAGGTCTGACTCGGTTCTGTTCTCTGTTTCCCACCCATTGGTTTCCCAGATCTAGGACAAGGCAGAGACGGGTGGGTGGGATTCCCAGGGAAGGGGAGGCCAGCAGGAGATGATGGGTCATCTAGAAAGTGCCAGAAAGAGGGCACTGAAGGCACGATGTCAGGAACCAACGACTTTAGACCCTCACCAGGACCCGGCCGCCCCAGCTGGGCCACCCATACCTTCCTCTGGGATCTTAACTTTCACATCTCAGCTGGTGAAACCGCCTTCCCGGGAGCCCGGGGCCTCCCCTGACCCAGGACAGGTCACATTCCACAGACAAATGAGCCGATTTCAATGACTTAACTCTTTTCAAACCGGGAGAGGCACGACCAGAAGAAGGACGTCTGCCCCTCACGTGTCAGTGGTCATATGCCTGGTTCATGCACTGATGGTGACAAATTCTATTTAACTTTTTCTCCCTCGGTTGCCTCCATGAATAACGTATCTGTGTCATCGAAATGAACACATAATAGACTTCCAGAAAACCTAATATGGCCATTTACTTTCTTTCCACTCACGTGGCTTCGGCTCTTAACTGCAAATCTTACTAGAACGGAAGAATTTTTAATCTGCAGGGGCAGGCCCAGAAGTGCCAGAGAACCGACCAGACCTGTAGGAAATGTTTTCCCTTCTTTAAAATCCTTTAATAAAGATTTAACAATCGACGTAATGACAGAATAAATAAGTCTGAATTCTTGCACTAAATGAGATTTCTTTTTTTTCAAGGCCAAATACAAACCTTACGATAAGGTAAACAAGGGTACAAAGACTTTGTGTTTCTTATTTTTAGAAATGTGGGGATTACAATTTAATCCATAATTTTAATGAGAAACAGATTAGTTCCGTGTAGTACATTAGGATTTAGTCCTGACTGTAATATTATTTTAGAACATTACGCCTGTGTACTGAGAGCCTGATCTTAAACTGTAGTTTTCTGGCCAGTTGTTGCATTGGAACCGTTTGAAAATACGGGGGATATTTCTAGAATGACAGCAAGAAACTATTGTCTCTGATAAGTGGGAATGGGGGTTACAGTAGGAGAAAGGGTTTTTTTTTTCCATGGGCTATCCCGTGTATCATATTTTACCTTCTATGTAATAATGTCATAATTTTAAAAGAATGCAAAACAATATTTGTGAAGAAACCCCTAATTCCCCAAATCAAGAGGCAAATATCATTAAGTTTTTAGTATGTGTGTTCACGCATGTTTATGTATTTATGGATGTTTGCTGGCTTGGTGAGGTTTAGAATACGTATACGATAACAAAAGTATTTCTGAACCAGCCATTTTTCAATCTATAATAGTGGAGACACCGCTCTGCATTAACGAATCTATCTCATTCGATGCTAAAGTCGAGCGTAAGTCTGTGATCCGGCCATAGGCCCAAGGCCTGGGTGCATTCTAAGTGTATTTCTTCCAAAAAATTTTTTTAAAGTTTGTATTCATTTTTTGAGAGAGAGAGAGAGAGAGAGGGTGGGAGGGAGGGTCACAGAGAGAGGGAGACACAGAATCCGAAGCAGGCTGCAGGCTCTGAGCTGTCGGCACAGAGCCCCACATGGGGCTTGAACCCACAAACCATGAGATCATGACCTGAGCCAGAGTTGGATGCTTAACTGGCTGAGTCACCCAGGAGCCCCTAAGTGTATTTCTTTTTAAAGTTTATTTATCTGTTTTGGCGGGGGGGAGAGACAGAGAGACAGAGAGAGAGAGAGAGAGAGAGAGAACAAGTGGGGGAGGGGCAGAGAGAGGGAGCGAGCAAGAATCCAAAGCGGACATCGTGGGGCTCGATCCCACGAAGTTAGAGCTGAGCCAGTATCAACAGCTGGAACTTAACAGACTGAGCCACCCAGGTGCCTCACGTTCTCAGTGTATCAGTCAGCTTTTGCCCCGGTAACAAACAACCCCCAAATCACGCTGGCTCTCACCCCTCCCCCACACATGTGTTTCTTACTCACAGGTGGGGGGTTGGCCGTGGCTCTGCGGGCCCCACCGGGGCTGAGGCTGGCAGAGCAGCCGAATCCGGGGCGTCAGGAGGTGTGAGGGGCCAGCACCTGCGCCAACGAAGAATGGTTGGTCCCCTCCAGACTCCACTGAACAAAGCACACCGGAGCAGCGGGGTGGGGGAGTGCGCGCGGGCCCTGGAGGGGCGGCGGGCTGGGGTGGGACACCGGAGACCGGTAGCTATTCGCGAAACGATCCAATCTGTGCCCTGCGTGGAAAGAAACAGCAAAGGGGTTGGGGGTCTGCTGAGCAGCCACAGACAGGGGCGTCAGACCCACCAGTTGAGCCGGTACCTTGTGGTTGGTGCAATGGTTCCCGAAATCTTGCCCCGCGCCGTTCTCTGGACCTGAAATACGTTACTGAGCGGAATGTCGCTTATGTGTCATTAATACCAGCAATGGTAAGAGCTAATAACAACTCATCTTCGGAGCACACATGACGGCTACTTCACTTACGTTGTCTCGCCGACTTGTCACCACAGCCGGAGGAGGTGGTCGTCATTATCCCCGTGGGAGAGATGACAGGACTGAGGTTTAGAAGTTGCTGGTGGGGACCAGGCAGGACTCAGATTCAGGTCTGTTTGACCCTAAGATCGGGCTCTTCCACACTATAGAAGGTTCAGAGTGCGTGTGTCTGTGTGTGCGTGCACACGTGTGATTTTAACACTCTCTTATTGATTTGGGAGGGGAGTAGACTGTGTGCTCTCGGGGAGGAGAAGTTCCTGGTGATCCATTCATGGTGGGCGCCTCAGTCTCTAGGAAAGGTGACTCTCCGTGTCTATAGAAAATGTGGTCTCACCACTGGCTTTACGGGGGCTCGTCAGTCCCATTTCCGGGTCTCCCCACTGTCCTGAACCCTGTCCCCTTGAGGTCCCACACGGCCACACGACAGTCCTTGGCCAACAAAGCCCGAGTGGAAACAGAACGTGAAGGCATTGCAGAGCTGATGCGGGGTCTCCTCTAGGCTCTCTCTTCCTGTGCTGTGACACTTTTGGAGGCGTGTGGAGGACAGCTGTTCTGGAGAGTCCCCCAGACCCTCAATGGTGAGCGAGAAACAGACCGTCACAGCGATGAGCCATCTGGAATCAGGGGATGTTCGTGGTCACAGAGCAACTCGGCTGGTCCTGGCCGATACAGGTCCCTCCCACCTGCCCCCAGCACCACGGCTCTCTCCCCTTTTGAAGGTTTACTCTCCAGCCAGGTTTTTAACACACACACACACACACACACACACACACACACACACGCACACACTTCCTCATCTCTGACATTAAAGAAGAAAATTCAAGCCTGGTCTGCAATATTCTTCACGCTCTGATCTATGACCAGCCCTGCGCCCTGTTGGCGGCCCACATGTCCTCCATCACTGGTGTGGGATGGGGTCACTGTTGCAAGAAATGCAGTGGGGGGCCCCCCGACAACAACGTTGCTGCCCCCAGACTGGGCTCACGGCTGGCTCACAGGCCTCCTGGCCCTGCAGGCGGGTCCCTTTGTGCAGCTGACACGTTTTGGACTCACGCTCCCCGCTCTGTACTGGAATTTGTGGGGCGACGCCCCAGCGTCGGGGGCTGTCGTAGGATGAGCCTGTGGGGCCCCGTGAGCCCGCGGCCGCCGTGCAACTATCATCAGCACCTTCTTGGCGGTTTGCTGGGCAGGCTGTTGTACAGCAGCTTTGGTTGTCACTCCTCTCAGGACTCAGAGACACAGGTCACGGTAAAATTCCACCAAAGTGCCGGAATGGAGCCTCGTGGCTCCGTGGAACGAGCCAGAGTTCCGAGTAGGACAGCGTTTCAGCTCTGACCTCGCCGGGTCACCGACGGGCACACACGCCCTCTCTTGGGCACGCACATGACCCGGCCCTGATCATGGAGCCCTCACCCCGTCCCGCCCAGGGCTCCTCGTGGGGACCCTCAAGCTACACAAGCTGCCCTTACTTTCTTAACCGTGTGTTCAGTTTTTAATTTGCTATTTTTAACCACACGTGCGGCAGCCAAAACTCATACCTGCACGAGCCTCTGAAGCTCCCTCAGCTCTCTAATTAACTGCATTCCCCACCGTCGTCTCTGTGTTCCCATCCCATCGTTATTAAGGCTCCATCCGAATTTTTCCTCGGCGCCTTTTACGGTGGCGAGAGATGGGCCCCTCTTGGCCTGTGGTGCTCTTAGTGGGAACCGTCAGCAGCATCAGCGTTGAAAGGCACTCAGAGGACACGCGGAGAGAGGCTGAGAGGAGTCATGAAGTGAAGGACCGGTTATATAATTCCTTGTAATGCACATTTCATAATTAAGTTATTACTGAGTCAATTAACCTTTAACGCCAGGGCCCGTAACACAAACACGCGTTCAGCAAGAGTGTTAATCATGGCTAATGAGGGGGGTGTAGGAGGATCTCTAGGTGGAGCCAGGGTCCAGCTGAAACCTTTTTTGTCCTCGTAGGGATTAGCCCCCCTCATAGGGTTAGAAGACCTTAGCTCCTCTTTTTTCCCCCTAATATTTATTTTTGAGAGAGAGAGAGAGAGAGCGCACGAGCAGGGCAGGGGCAGAAAGAGAGGGAGACACAGAATCCGAAGCAGGCTCCGGGCTCTGAGCTGTCAGCACAGAGCCCAACACGGGGCTCGAACTCACGAGCTGTGAGATCATGACCCGAGCCACAGTTGGGCGCTCAACCGAGTCACCCAGGTGCCCCGACCTTAGGTCCTCTCTCTCATGTCCAGCCGCACAGGGACCCCACGGCAGCCAGCCCAGCTCTACACGAGCGTGTCTTACGGCCGAGTGAGTGGCCCTGGGACACATTCCAGCATTCCCACGCAAGCCCGAGTGGGCTCCCAGGGCATGGGCCACACGCCTCCCCAAAGGCACCACAGAGACATCCTGTCCTTTGTGCAGCAAATATTGAAATGAATGTTTGCCACAACAGTGGGCACAGGAGTGGCCCTGTCATTCAGGGGGAAATCCCGGCTCACAGGGTCACCGTGTGGACAGCAGATACCGCTCGCTGTGGATGGGAAGGACCAGGGTAGCATGGCAGGTGCACATGTCCAGAAAGACCACTGTTCCCAGAACGTGGAACAGCGGTTTCCTGAGTACATACGGACATCTGGTCAGGGCAGAAACGGATCCACTTGGCAGAGACATCAGCAAGAAGGTGGGGCGGCAGGGCTTTCACTGGCATGTAAAAAATCCAATTAACTTTAATTGAAAATGTAAGTGAAAAATCAATTTGTTTTACTATTGTAAAAAAAAAAAAGTGTTCTCAGAATTCTGAAACTTGCTTGAAAATCAGTCCTTCCCGCTTCCACATGCGCCAACCCCCAAATCCCTGAATTCGAAAGTGTGCTCTGAATGCCATGTGGCCTCGTGTCGCCGAAAGGTCCGTGGATCGAACCCAAACTGCCGCCTCCGAGTTCCACGGACGGCACGTGGCCCCCAGGAGCTGGGCCACGTCATGCTCGCTTCCACACCCTGTTTCTTGGGGACTTGGTGGCAGCCCTGGGTGCCAACCCAAGGCTTCTATTTCTAGATTAAATATCCGGTTCTGCAGCCTTTCTCCTGACGATCGCCAGCTCTCACTTCGCATCTATTATGCGGCAGGCTCTGCGCTAAGCCGCTTTCTATGCATCGTTTCATTTTTACCCTCATAAAACCCAGTGAAACACACTATCATCGTCCCTATCTGACAAACAAGGAATCTGGGGCTCCGCGTGCCTGAGCCAGCCCACCAGCCCCACGCGGCTGATGCAAATGGAACCGGGGCTCGGGCGCCAGATCCCACGGCAGGTGCCAGCTCTATGCCGGACCCACCCGCCAGGCTCGCCCGCCTCCTTCAGGACGGCTCCCCGTTCTCCGCGTTCCAGGCTTGAAACGCATCCCTCCACCGGCCCGTTTTGCCAAAGATACGACAACAACACCGTTTCGTGTTTGTTTTGCGGAGGGGGTGTGGGCGCGGTGGTTTCGAGGTCCAAAAACTTGCAGGGAGCCAGTTAGTGTCAACTGACAGGGCCCGTAACACCAGTAAGAGCAATTCTGGAATCAGAGAAGCTTGGCCCAGCCCCCCTCCCTCTCCCCTCCCTCCTCCCAGACTCAGGCCTCCGTCCACCCCAGAGACGGGCCTGGAGTAAGATGGTCGGGGTGGGGGTGGCCGTGCACACAGACAGGGCACAGGTGGTTTTCCCCGTGAGACGACGCTTGTATTCTGCATCTGGGCTGTCTGCCCGGACAAAGGTTTGGTGTCCTTTCACTCTATTATTTTAATAATCATAATACATAATAATGTCACCACGTTCCTAGCAATGTAACAAGAACATAACGCTCATACGTGATAATGAAGTCGTCACCGTAATTCCGTGATATTCACGCATACAAGAGGTCCGACGGGATAGCATCCCCGCTCGCACCCTACGCTCTCCTCACACCTCCCCTCTCCCCGTGGGGGCACCGGGTAGCTGTTGGGACGATGCAGTGGGATAATGGAGGGGGCCCTTGGTGACGGGGGGCTGTGCCCTCTCGCGGCCCTTCAGGCTCCAAGCTTCCGCCCCCGTCGAGATGGCGGATGGCCGCTCCCACCCTGAGGTCCATCTGTAGCAGGAATTTCACAAACGAAGAAACGAGGTCTCTGAGAACAAACGAGGTTCCCAGCGCGTGGCTGCCTTGGAGTGCACAGGCTGCCTCTCGGTGGGGGGGACCCAGGTCACCTAGATAACAGCAGGTGGCAGATGGACCGCTGTAAGATGGCAGGGGTCAGGCACAGAGGACGGGGGTGACCCTGCCCAGCGCTCTGGGGGCCGGTGAGTGTCAGCTTGCCAGGCGTGAGCTCTGCCGTGACCCCGGCTTACCCGTTATAGCGGGCCTGCCCCGGATGGGGTGGGGGTTCACGGTGCCCCTGCGTGGGGGACAGGCCAGCAGCAGGGCCCAGACCCCTCGGTGGGGATTCTGGGGCTCCCCCTGCCTCCAGCCAGCGCGGCCCCTGAAGCGGCCTCCTGTCTCAGGACCCCACACCCAGCCCCACTGCATAGGCACCGAGCTTTCTTAAAACATGGCGGACCCTGACCCACACCCTGTGGTTCTGCGCAGGCCCCGCCTAGAGCGAGAAGCTGCATCTCCTTTAAGGAGACCATCCCACTGTTCTGCCTCACGTGTGTCCTACGGGGTGGCCTCTCCTGTGGAACCAGTGCACTTGGAACCCTGTGTCCCAGGCAGAGAAGCCGTTCAGACTCCCGTCGGAGGAAGCCAAATAATTTACCGTGTGACGTTTTCTTTTGACTTTTTTTTTTTTACCTATTCCGGCTGGAATTAATCCCCTTAACTCTGGCCTAGCGAAGGACAGAACCACAAGGCTCTGTCTGAAGTGGGAAACCCACCAGGTGGCCCCGGCTGCTTCCCGGACAGTGGTCACGGGCCCAATGCGTCGCTGTATCGGTCACTTCCTCATTTAACACGGAAAAACGTGTCTCTTTGAAAATATCGCCTTCGGAGCCGTGGATGCCTACAAGTCGATTCTCCTGGAGAAAATCGGCTCTCCCGGTTCTCACACATTAAATCACCCTGGGGTTTTCGGCTAGTGCACGGCGGCCCCGGATACGTGTGGTCCACAAGCATTTCCCTCTCTCTCTCTCTCTCTCTCTCTCTCTCTCCCTCTCAGGCGCCACGTGGCGTGACCCTCCTGCATATTTAAGGAACATGTTCTCTGGACGGGAAGGCGGCAAAGGCCGGTCTCCTCTCTGTGTTTCATTCTGAGCTGCTCCTGCCAGAACGTGGGTGGGATTCGCCCCCCTGCACACCGTGGTCCCTGGTGGGGACCACTAAATTAATTCAGAGACCTGGTTTCTTGCATTAAATTAATTCAGAGACCTGGTTTGGAGGAGGTCACCGAGAGGACATGCCCCTCGAGCTGGCCCTGGGCGATCGGAGGCTCCTGACACCCTCAGTCCTTGGAAAGTGCCAACGTGGGAGCCGCTCCAAGGACTCAGCCTTGAGAGAGCAACGCGGGGATGAGGCACGCGGGGCGGTACAGCGGCTGAGCGCTGGTAAGGCCTCTCTGCGGAGTCGTCGGAAGGGGACTTGCTTGTACCTGCCCTCCTTCCCCTCCCCCCCCGCCCCCCCCCCCCCCCCCCCCGCCGCCCCCAGGTCTCTGCCTGCGCTCCACGTTCAGGCCTGTTTGTGACCCAACACCCACCCCGGGCTCCAACATCCAGTGGGCACTCTGCAGATCGGGGGGGTGGGGGCACCTTGGGAATGGGACCCCAAGCTGGTCAAGACAGACCCTCAGGATTTCCAGCCCCGTGGAAGGAGAGCGGGGTGGGGGGCTCCGTGAGGATTGGAGGCCCGACCTGCCAAGCGAGACAAGGACAGAGACAGAGGCAGAAAAGCAGGACTGGAAGTTTCCCTGAAGGGTGAGGACAGAGCTGGGGGTGGGGCGAGAAGGCCGAGAGCCCCGAGGGCCTCAGGAGGGGTATGACCCGGGTCAGGGGAGGCTGGGAGCCCAAGAGTTCCTGCAGGGGGGACCAGCCCCGTGGACCGTGAACAAGAGAGCAGGTGCAGAGCTGGAGGGGACAGATGGAGGACAGGAGTCGCGCACCGGCTGAGCATGGGATGGGCTGGGTGCAAGAGGGGTGAGGGGCTGGGGGATGCGAGGGGCTCGGGAGCCGGGTCCTAGAGCCACAGATAGTCGTGCAGGTTGTGGTGTGAGAACAAGCGCGTGATTTCTTTGGAGAAACGCCTGGGTCAGACGCGTCTTTACGTAAAAGCGTACGTTACGCACAGCTGCTTTCCGAGGGGTCGGTGTGCTCGCATGGACGGGTGAGGGTCCATCCCCAGCAGGTGCGTGAATCGTGCCCTCCGTCCATCCCCTCCTTGGCCAGCACTGTGTTCCCCCGAGTCCCGTCCCTTCTCTGATGATTAGCGACCAGGAGCACCGTTCCGCGAGCGCTGGAACGCTTCTTTGGGGGAGGGGCTGCCCGAATCTGCGTTCGCGCGGGACTGCCGGTTCCAGCACCGCTGAGCTCTGAGAACTGGTGATCGGAATCTTCTGGATGCAAGTCCTTTGTCCGATCCGCGACTTGCAAGGATGTTCTCCCGGTTCTCGACGTGATTTTCATTCTCTTTATAGTGTGTCTTTCAAAGAGCGAAAGCTTTAAACTTTGGTGACATCCAGTTTACCCGTTTTCTTTCCTTCCATGGCTCACGCTTTTGCTGTCGTCACTAAGACCTCTGTGCCTGACCCCAAACCAAAACGGCTTTCTCCCTCCTTTTCCTCTAAGAGTTGTGTAGTTTTGACGGGTTACACTGACTGATGCTCCGTGGTGATGTGTTTTTTGTTGTTGTTGTTGCTGTTGTTGTTGTTGTTGTTGTTGTTGTTTTTTATGAAGTGTGAGGGTTCCCTTGCCTCCCGTGTGGACATCCAATTACTCCAGCATTTGTTGAAAACATTCAACGCCTTTTAACATTTTCAAGTAACTTTTACATTTCTGTCATGTATCCATTCTTTAATTAGGCTTTTTGATGATTTCCATTACTTTTTAAAAAATATATATTTATTTATTTTTGAGACAGAGAGACAGGGCGTGAGTGGGGGCAGAGAGAGAGAGGGAGACACAGAATCCGAAGCGGGCTCCAGGCCCTGAGCTGTCAGCACAGAGCCCGACGCGGGGCTCGAACCCAGAAACCACGAGATCATGACCTGAGCTGAACTCAGATGCCCAACCTACTGAGCCACCCAGGCGCCCCATGATGATTTCTGTTACTTTCTAAATAGATATTTGTTTTGTAAGTATCCTTTATGTATTTAGGATATGCATTTACTTATTTATTTGTTTGAAAGAGAGAGAGTGAGCAAGCCCTTGGTGGGGGAGCAGATTGAGAGAGAGAGAGAGAGAGAGAGAGAGACAGAGAGAATCTCAAGCAGTCTCCAAGGTCAGTGCAGAGCCCTATGAGGGGCTCGATCCCACAACCCTGGGATCACGACCCGAGCCAAAATCAAGAGTCAGATGCTTAACTGACTGAGCCACCCAGGCGGCCCAATCCATTAACTTTTTAATGGGTAGCGTTAAATATCTTCTCTGGCCGTTCACGCTTCATTTTGGTTGGTTTTATTTCTTGGGCTGTTGTCCGGTGAGAGGCCCTGACTCCCGCGTGGTCTGATCTCAACTGTCCCGTTAGAACACCCGAAACGTTTAGAAAGGCCTCCCAGCCGCCTCTGCCTGGAGACTCTGAGGACGATCGTCTGTGGCTTTCCCTGCAGTTTCATCACTCGGCGTTTGGTGGTTAAATCTTGAATCCATCTGTCATGTGTCCTTGCCACGAGGAGTGGGTTACAGATTCAGCCGCCTTTCTCAAAGATCGCTGGGCCTGTGTTACAACACCGCTTATCGTCCACTCCTTCTCTTGCCTCTACATTGTACAGAGCACATTCGCGACAGACTGCCTTCCATCCCGGGCTCCCTCCCTCGCGTCCCTTCCCGCCCTTCTCTCTTCTCCGAAAGCGTCCTGGCGTGCACAGCGTGCCAGGCTCTGTACGGGAGCAACAGGTCAAGGCGGAGGGGGACCCCAGACCCTCTGCAAGCACACAGACCGTACCTTAGCTTCGACGCGAGCAGGCAGTCAACAGGGTGCGGGGGCAGTGGAAATATGAGTGAAGGAGAAAAATATCTGTGTCAAGACCGGACTGGACGCCGTTGCTAGGTTGGTTTCATTTCTGCATCGGCGTGCTGCTGGTAATGACCGGAGCTTTTCAGGATATTTAATTTGGGGCCCCCTCTGCTTGCTCTCCTTTTGGAGGTGTCTCTTGCTCTTCTGCAGTCGATCTTGATTACAGAGCAGCAGAGCGAGGGAAAAGGCGTAAATCATACCTGCAGGGCTCCAGAACTTTTCCCAGAGCGAACCTACCAGACAAGCAGCTCCCAGCCCCAGGGACAGAGCACTCCAGGCATCCAGAAGTCCTCCGGGTCTCCCTGCAGGTGCCCGCCTCCAGCACCACAGACCGTTTCTGCCCGTTTTCCAACCTTATACAAGCAGAATTATACGGTATGTGCTTTCACTTAATGCGCTAATGATGAGATCAGCTCGTGCTTTTGCACACGCGGCACTGGTACATCCCCTGTTTGCCACGGATGGGCTTTCCTTGCACAAACACGGCGCCATTCATTCACGCCCATCTCTGTCGAGTGCAGTGAGCGTGCTGGCGCTCCCCTTTGGGGCACGGACACCGTCACTGCTGCTGGGCGTGCGTGCCCCCCGAGGAGAGGGGTTGGGTCCTGGCAGATACCGCGGGACCATTTCCCCGGGCGGCTGTCCCCACACGTCTCCCACCAGCGGCGCCCGGCGTGCGAGAACCCGCGTCCTCTCCCGTGTCAGATACCGCCTGCTTTTTTCGGCTTAGCCGGTGAGAAGCAGTCTCATCGTGGGTTTATTCCCTCTCTGCCGACTGACAACATTGGGCATGTTTTCATATGCTTCCAGTCCGTTCTGATGGCCTCTTGGGTGAGATCTGCCCATTCTTTTATTGGATTGCCTTTTTAATTCTTTTTAATTGGATTGCCTTTTCCATATTCTGGACACATGCAGCTTTGCTTTTTTTTTTTTTTTTTTTTTTTTTTGCATGTTTATTTCTTCAGCTAGACCGCGGGCCAACACGGGGCCGCACTGAGTTTAATGCTGTCGAGCAGGAGAATCGTAGCTTTACGGTATTGACGGTCTCCGTTTAAGAACAGCAGACGCAGTGACGCTGGAGACAGCGAGCCGCGCTCCCGAGTAGATTATAGGTTCACGAACTTAACCTTTTACAGCCACTCTGCGTGGTTCCTCTTCCCATGTTACAGGAATGGAAATTACAGGTATGGAAACCGGGAAAGAGATAGGATAGGGGAGTACCTAAGTTTAGCCAGTCAGAAAATCATAGCGCCTCCCCAAATGATAAGTTTGCCTTCTTTGTAAAAACGCTTAACCTTGGGGTGCCTGGGTGGCTCAGTCGGTTAAGCGTCTGGCTCTTAGCTGAGGCTCAGGTCGTGATCTCACGGTTCGTGAGTTTGAGCCCCAAGTCGGGCTCTATGCCGACAGCGCGGAGTCTGCTTGGGATTCTCTCTTTCTCTCTCTCTCTCTCTCCCTCTGTCTCTGCCCCTCCCTGCCTCTCTCTCCCTCTCCAAGTAAATAAAAAAATAAAATAAAATAAAAATGCTTAACCTTTCTTACTGAGTTTTCTTGTTCGATTGCATTGGCTGGTATTTCCAGGGAAATACTCAGTACTGGTAATGTTAGTAGGCTCCCATATCGTGTGTCTGGATTGAATGAGAGGGATTTATTTAGCATTTCACATGGGACACGATGCTGGCTTTGGTTGGATACCGAACAATCTTAAAACGTTTCCAAACTACTTTTTTTTTTTTTTTTAACTAGGAAGTGTTTTTGGCCAGGCGTATCTCCTGACAGATTCACTAACGTGGAAGCATTCGAGCGTTCTTGGGATGCATGTGGTTTTTCAAAGCTCTGCGGTATCGTCTCCTGGAGATCGTGAAGGTTTGCTTATTTGTTTGCTTGCCAAGCAAACCCCAAGAGTCCGGTTATAATGGGCTCTTCTGATGGGTTTGGTTTCCCGATAATCGCGTCGGGTTGCTGGTGTGGCCCACGTCGGGGCGCCCTGTCCCTCCTGAGCGTGGCTTCCGGCTGCCTCAGGTCTGTTCATCTCCGTGGCCTGATTCGGCCGGGACTCCTTCTTCATCGACGACACACCAGACTGCACTTTATTTTGGGTTCCCCTGTGAAGCTTCGCCCGAAACAAGGACTTGGGTGCAGCCTGCTGTCTTGGAGAGGTGACCCAGGATGCAGGAGCGAGGGGGGAGGGAGAGGGGCCCCGGAGGAGGAAGCTCCCAAATAAAAGTGTTTTGTTAAGGTCTCTGCTGTGAGCGAGGGAGGCCCCAGAGGCACATCTCAGAAGCCACACATGTTCCCTGAGCTGGACTGCTGGCCGGCTGGTGGCCCCGAGCCCGCCCCTCCCAGCCTCCCATGCTGTGCCCACGGGGACTCAGAGCTGCCCCTGGATCTGCCGCCTGCACTCCTCCTGCTGCCGTGGCACCAGCAGGGGACCCAGGAGAAGTCTGGCCGGCCTTGAGGGCACAGCCCCAGCCCCTCTCCTCCTGCCCTGGGGGCCCCCCCGTGCTCCTCCCACCCAGCAGGAAAAGCTCCTGACCAGCCCCTCTGCGGCCTCAGATTCCAGCACGAGCAAACTCGCCTTCCCCGTGTTAGCATCCCCGTCTCTTATGATGAGAGAAGTAAGTCTCAGGAAGCCTTTGAAACCAATTGGTGGGAAACAAATCCAGGGGAACTAATGGAGAGTAGCAAAATTCCTTGTCGAGGGGCAGGAGGACGATGCGGGACGCACGTCTGCAGAGGAGTGGGGGGTTTGTAAGATCTGGGAGTATTTACAGGATCAGGTTTGTGACTGAGCTAGAAGCTGTCATAAAATTATGGAGACGTGAGTGAGTTGTCCAATATTTGACGTGCGGGGTCGCCCGAGGGAAGTAGATCTCTCGCTGGAGCGGGAAACGTGTTGAAAACATTGCAGAAGCGTGGGGATCTGGCAGGGGTGGGGGAGTGAGGCAAGCTTGTTGGCTGGAGAACCTGCCTTCACCTGCCTTCACCTGGCTCTGACCCCATGTCCTTGGGCAAGTCCCATGCCTCCTTATGCCTCAGCTTTCCCACCTGGAAGCTGGAGGGTGGCGTTGCCTGGGCAGCCTGAGAACCCTGCGCTGGGGGGTGCCGGTCCCTAGGTCCCAAACCCAGGAGCGGCTCTGGAGGCAGACAGGCCTGCTGCTGAAAGCACCGAGCATCGGGGTTCATCTAAGCCACACAATACTTGTAATGTTTTCCCCAGGACAGAGAAGTTGGTTATGTTCTGCATGTTGTAACGGTACGGTGTCCCAGTTTCTAGCGCTCTGTAAAACAGCTCCTCTTTCTGGGAGGTCCCGGGTGCTCGGTGCTCAGTGGACAAGCCATAAATACCGTGACTGATGGCTGATGGCTTCAGGTTTTACAGGAAAAAAGAGCTGTCAGATGGAAAACGGCGTGTCTTTCCGCAAGCTCATTCCAGCAATATCAGACCTGTCGGGGTGGGGGGGGGACCCAAGGAAAGGCAGCTTACAGAAACAAAAACCGGGAGCTCCCAGATCGAGAAGTAAAAGGATGATTCCCCTCTGCCCTGTGACTCGTGCTGTCCTGGCCCCCCCGCCCCCCATACACAAGACGGCTGAAAGGCTCAGTGCCGTGCAAAGGCCCAGCACACGGCGGGGACGGGCTGTCAGGGGTGAAGGTGCACCCTGAAACCCAAAATCCCTCCCGGTGAGCGGGAAGGGGTTCAAAAAGGCGGTGGCCGCGGGTCCCGAGTCTTTCATGAGAGGCTCTTCGAGACTTGAAGGATGTTGCCAGGCAACAAACGGATCCCAATGGAGGGGTGGCTAGGGGTGTCCCCTTGGGTGGACAGGCTGGCAGAGGCCTGGATCCCTGGGGAAGTGTCTCTTGAAGGTGGCAGAATGGCTTTGGAGCTGGGACCCCTCTGTGGGGACAACGGAAATGTGTTCACAGCTGAACGATGGCCAGCTGTTTCTCTGTTGGCCCCAGAAATCTGGGAGGAGCATCTGGGGGGGTTGGGAATCTGGGTGGAGGAGGTGACATGTTGGGGCCTTTGAGTTGGAATTGCGGGCAAACACACTATGTTCAGATGACACGCTTTGTTTGGGGTCAAGGGGTCTGATGTAAGTTATGGGAAGGTAACCCCCGCCTCCACTCTCTCTAAGCCCCCCCCTACCCCTGCTTACAAGTCAAAGAAATGATGCCTGTCGGGTCCTGCCAGGGCCTCATTCTTCCTGTTTAAGGATTACTATTATTTGATGGATGGCCTCCTTTATTCACTCAACAAACATTTTATTAAGGCTCATGCTTAAGGAGGCAGCGGAGAGAAAGACATCTGCCAGGAGCCCCGGAAGAGCTACAGTATTTACTTCACGTGTGTCCTGAAATAGTTAGGCCCCAAATACAACTTTTTTTTTTTTTTTTTTTTTCTAACCTAAGTGCTTTTAAAGACTTCTTTGAAATGTGGGACAATTATGCAAGCAGGGGAAAAAAAAAGTATCTAGAGCAAATATTTAACTTTGCCTTTGGTGTGTTGAAGTCACTGGCCCATGCAACTCTCTGAGGCGTGTTCTAGAAGACTGGCTTTAAAAAGTATACGTATCATAACATAGACACATAAAAATGTAAATGTACTCATGGAGTCTTTACTGTTCCTCCCCGGGAGACAGCGGTGGGGTTTCGCAGAATGGAAGGCTGGCTCCTGAAAGCCAGGTCTAAGTCACAGCCTGGAAGCTGGTGCTTGCCGCCCCCCCCCCCATCTCGGGCAGGAATGGCTCTCCCTTCCAGAACACTGGAGAACTCAGGACACAGAAGCCTCCATAGCTGGTGTAATTACCAGTGGATTTTGGGGGGGGGCTCCAGAAGTTATTAGCCAATAGGGAGTGTCTCAGCCAGGAGCCAGGGGCCGGGGCTGGTGACAACCCCCTTTGGGTTTCGTCAAACCTGGCAGTCCCCGAGCCCGGTTAATGACAGGATCCCCGGGGGTCCCTGGGGGGGGGGTGGTGCCTGACCCCCGGGCTTCATCTGAGCGGCGGGTGTGTATCCCCGCCCCCCCCTCCGCCCTCGCCCCGAATCGCTCCTCGGCCGGGAGGGCGGCTGGCCCCCGGAAGGCAGGCGCCCAGGTGGAAGGTGGCCCGCGAGGCAGCCGGCGGCGTCTCGCCCAGGCACAAAGTTTTCATTTGCTCTGCAGACGCCGAGCCGCGCCGTCGGCCTCCGTGCTTCCCAATCCTATTAACAAAACACTCAGGGGCGGGAGCCGGCTGCGTTCGGGATAATCGCGCCGAGGACTTCGCGGTCCGAGGGCTTTCTCGCGGAAGGGGGGCGGCGAGCCGCGCCACCCGGGGCGGGGCGGGGCGGCGGGCGGAGGCGGCCCCGGGCGCCCGCCGTCTCCCGGGGTTGCCACAACAGACCCCGCGCGCCGCGCCCGAGCCGCCGCCGCCGCCGCCGCCGCCGCCGCCGCCGGGGCCGGAGCGGCCGCGGCAGGTGCGGGAGAGGTCGCGGGCGGGCCGCGCTCGCGGGTCCGGGGCCGCGCGCGCCCTCGGGCGGCGAGAGGACCCCTCCCCCACCCTCGCCGGCGCCTGCCGCCCGCGCGGGGCCGGGGGGAGGGACCGCCGAGCGCCCCCGCCAGGAGCCCCCCGCCCGGGCGGCAGCGCGGGGCGGGGCCCGGCGCCCCCCACCCCACCCCCGACACCTGAGCGGCGGCGGCGGCGGCGGCGGCTCCGGAGACTCCGGCCGGGCTGGGCGCGGCGCCGCTCGGGTCCCCGCGGCGGAGCCAGGTGCGCGCGGACGCCCGCCCTCCCCGGGGGCTCTCGCCGGGCCCGACTCCCGGGACCAGGTAAGGCGGCGGCGGCGGCGGCGGCGCGGGGCACGGGGCGGGGGCGGCCGGGAAGGACAGTAGGTGGCCCCCGGGCGCCCGACCCTGCTCCCCGGCTGCATCTCGGGTGCGTCTGGATTACGGGAGCACCAGCTGCCGGTTAAGCGCAGCACTGAACCCTTCGGAGCTGGGCACGGGGTGGGGTTGGGGGGGGGCCGGGAAGGGGGCTCCTCGCGTCCTGGTGGGGTCGCTTCTCGGTGAAGACACCTTCCCCCCGCCGCCACCCCCGGCTTCCTTTGGAGTAGGGGCAGGTTTCAAAAGCTGTGGAAGAAGAGTGGGCGCCGAGAGTAGGAGCGACTCCTTTGTGCCCCCGGCGCACGCACCCCCTCCCGCCGGGGCAGCACAGACCTACCTCCACCGCCTGCCCGGGGTCTGGTTGCCCTCGGCCGCCACCCGCCGGCCCGGGGACTGGAGTCCGTAGGCTTGGCCGAGGAGCGGGCTCGGGGCCGCCAGGGGGCGCGCGGGGGGCGGGGACCCAAGCCGCGGCGGCAGGGTCCCCAGAGACCCTCCTGCGGTCACCCAGCCGCGAGCCAGCGCGCAGAGCCCCCATCCAGATACGCGCGGCTGGAGCAGCGGGCTCCGCGAGGCCGAGGCCGGCGCACCCCGCGCGGGCCCCGGGAGTCGCAAGTTGGCCCCCCCCCCCCCACCCCCGGTCCCGGGGTCGCGCAGTGCCCATGCTTTGTGTCCAGCCTCTGCCCGCCGCGCGCCCCGGCCCGGATCCGGTGGGGGGGCACCGGGCTGGTGTAGGTGAGGGGCCCCGGCGGCCCGCCGCCGCCGCCCGTGAATTATGCAGGAGGCTGGCACTGGCGCGCTCGAGTTGCTCAAGTTTCCCTGGCAACTTTCGCCCGGGCATCCCTCCTCCCGGCGGCCGGGCAGCTCCGCCCGCGCAGCCCGCGGCCCAAGCGCCTCCGCAGGGCTGCCGGGGCGCGGGGCGCGCGCCAGGAGACACCGACCGCTCACGCGCCACCTGGGCCGGGGCCGCTGGATTGCGCGGGCAGGTGCGACCCCCGTGGGGGACTTCGCCCGGGTTCGGAGGGTTCGGGGGTCGGGGTGGCCCTTGCCGCCCGCGTTCGGAGGGTGCGGCCCCTCGGTAGACCTCGCCGCCTGGGAAAGGAGGGCGCGGGGGCCGGGGTGGACCTCGGTTTCGGAGGGTGCGGCCCCGCGGTGGACCTCGCCGCCCGGGTTCCACCGCTCTGCGCGGGATGCGAGGGGCGTGCACGCAGGCCAGGTTTAGTGTTTCCATGGGGCTGGGGGCGTCCAAATGGGGTGAGGCAGGTGCTCTTGGCCATGGAGTTCGTGGAGGAGCTTTTAAAAGCGACCCTGGGCGGTTGGAAGGCACTCGGGCCGCTTAGGTCGCGGTTCGCGAGGGGGCCTGGGGGGTGGGGGGCGGCAGCTGTGGGCACGGTCCTGGGAGTCCTCAGAGGCCTTCCAGAAATGAAGTGGTTTCCACGTGGAAATTGGAGGCAGTAAATTGGATGGTTACGTGACCTCTTTTTTGTTTGAAACTCAAGTTCGAATTAATGAGGTCAGTCCTCTAATTTAAGTTTGGAGAAGCAGAGAGGTAATTTCGGAAGCCCTCCGCTGGGGGATGGTGCTTTGACCTCCACCTGGGACTTGCCCCTCGACTTTACTGACCCGGGCAGGAGTGTATGCTCGGCCCGGGATTCAGCCTTGATCCAGGGGTCCTGCATTAAATGATAATTAGCGGGAAGCTGGTGGTGCTGGGGGGCTCCGACCATCCAGAACAGCCACCCCCCCCCCACCCCCCGCCCCGGGAAGCCGCTGCGTTTGGAGTCCCGAACTTTCTCGCCACTCGCGCCTAATAACAAGGCTGCACTCGCCTGGAGATTAGTGCCCGCTGCGGGGGTCTGGGGTGACCAAGGAGGGAAAGTGAAGGTGACTGCCCTAGTGGCTAAGAAGGGGGAGCCAGTAGCCCTAAGGAGGCCGACGGAGACCCTTGTCTGCACAGGAATTAGGCTGTGTTGAGAGCAGCTGGACGTAAGGCTGCTGGGAAGCAGTCCTCTAAAGGAAGCAGGTGCCGTTCCCCTGCTGGGAAATTTCTGGTTTTCCAAGAAGGAGAAATTGGGTGGAAAGGCACATTGGGCCCCTACGGAAGGCGCTGTAACCGTTCGATATCAACAGGAACGCTTGATGAATAAGGTGATTTTGCCTCTAAAGGCAGGTCCCAGTGGGCAGCGCTTGGCTGCTTTGAACAAATCAGCTGTCCGTTGGGAAAGAGGGGTGTCCTCCCGGCCTCTGTCTGCGAGTGTGATTTGCTGGAGAAAAAGCCCGATTCATATTCAGGAGAGTGTCCTGGGGGCTTTCCTTCAGGGCCCCCAGCTGAGGTCCAGGGGTCACCTTGTGCTGGTGACTTGGTCCAGGCCTCTGGGGGGGGTGGGCAGGCTAGCTAGAGGGAGCCCTGGGCATCCAGGGTCAAAGGTCAGATGTGAAGAAGGCCACCTGGGGAAGATAAAGCAGCCCTGAGATAGTGTCATATTTTACTCACGTCAGTGACGGGGACACAGGTGGAAGAAAAAGCCGAGAAACTAAGAAAAACACGCCGGGAGCCGCCCGATAGACTGGAAAACGCTAGAAAACCTGATTTTTTATGGAGAAGTAATTCGTTACCTTACTGGCTTTATTCTCAGATGTGTCAGAGCCCTAATTTAGAGTGTTCTGGCGTCCTTGTCGGCTCTGGTGCGTGATGGGGGTTCCCCAAATGGGGGCCCAGGTTGGGACTTGAGCTGCTAAGGAGGCCGAGATCTGCCTCCGGCTCCAAAGGAATCCTGGGGGTGAGGCTGGGGTTTGCGGTCTACCCTCTGACCCCTGAACTCTCGTTCTCAGGAAATCCCCCCTCCTGCTGTGTAAAGCCGGAGGCTGGCAGAGCTGAGAACCCCGCCCTGGGAAGGCAGCGGGAGGGAGGGGCGTGGCTGGAAACGCTCCAGGAAATGAACAGCGGCGGCCTTCCCGGGAGCCTCCAATTGTCCTCAGCCCCAGGGGAGGATCGTGTGTGACCTTCCGTCCTCAAAGTGATCTCTGCAAATTCACTAATTCTCTGCTTTGACGGAGGGGAGTTCGCAAAGAGGTGGGCAGGAAAGCGCCCCCAACACGAGCCAGTTTAAAAAAAATCTTTGGAGTCCCCAGCCCTTCGCCTGGGTGCTGGTTGAGAGACCGTGGACCGATTGGGCGTAGTAGGGCTTGCAGCCTGGAGGCCCCCGGCCGCGTGACCCTTGTGGCCTGGCCCCTGCACCTGGCCCTCCCACCCAGTGAGGGGCCTGCCGCTCTCTGATGGTCCGAGGCGACCTAGCGCGTATCAGATTTTCTCTGCACGTTGCACTGAGTGAGCTCAAACGGCTGCTGAGCACCAGGCGGGGAGCTGGCCACTGCGGCTGTCCCCCTCCCCCGCCCCCGGGGGCTTCCAGGCTAGCGGGGGAAGGGTTAATGCACAGCGGGACAGGGGCTGTGATAGAAGTGACCTTTGGGTGCTGTAGGGCACAGAGAGGGTCCCCAGCCCAGCCTGGAGGAGGAGGGGCACTGGGGAGATAAAAACCCCTGGAGGAGGTCTGATCATCTCTCTGCCTGTGCTGCAGCGGGAACTCGGCAGAAATGGCCACGTTCTTGCTCCCAGAGTGGGGACATGCGGACGGTGCCAGCCAGTATACAGCGACAGCCAGTATTCCCACGTGCTCGGTGCTTTCCTTCTGGCAGACACTGCTTTGCACTCTTGCTACACATTACCTCATTCAGGTCTCGGGAAACTTGAGAGAGAGAGAGAGAGAGAGATGGGGTTGATTATTCTCGCTGTATGGATCGGAGCCTGGAGCTCAGAGGAGCGAAGTCGCTAGCCCTGGGCCACACAGCCAGGGCGTGGGGCTGCCGGGATTAGCAAACTGCCCGGGAGAGAGAGCCCAGCCCTCAGGCCCCCCCCTCCCCACCGCCCCCCCCACCCTCGGCCAGGGGACGGATTACCCAGCGGGAAGATTCATCCGGTTGGACAATTACTCTTCCTGTAGCTGCGGCCTGAAAAAGAGCTACAATCTTCTGATCGGACTTCTTGGTGTGATGGGCCCTTTGATTTTGCTTGGAAGCAGACCCCAGAAATGTTTTCAAGTGGCCAGTGAAGGCTCACGTCTTTGGCCCCAAGTGGAAATATCGAGGCCGGTCTTTGGGGGATACGGATGCACGTAGCACGGGCCTTCCCACCCCTCAAGGGGTCTCCAGTCTTAAGGGGGCCGGGGGAGGTGAGCCCAGTGCTGGGGCGGATCCGAGAGCCTGCCAGGGCACTCAATCCGGGCCCTGGGTGTGCCCAGGGATGGGCCAGCTGAGGCACGTGTCCCTTTCTGGGAGATTAAACCCCTAAAAGCCTGTGGGGCTGCAAGGAGTTTGTGGCCAGCTGCCGTGGAGAGCAGGGTTGCCAGATGGCAGTGCGGGGAGGGGGTGGGGCCTGTGCCCAGTGACCGACCCGGACGGTGCTGGAAAATTGTCCTTGTGGGGTTTGCCAAGGACTCTCAGGGTGGCTCGGTGAGGGGTGCGCGCTGAATGAGGCCATGAGCTCCTAATGTTAAAGCTGCAGATCTCAAATGCTGGACCTTGGGCGTGGGGGGTGCTCCTGGGGGCCCCCCGGACATTCTGGCTGAGGCCAGAGGTGCAGGAGCCCGGCGCTCCCGGAGGGTCTGGACCCTCAGGGGTCCTCAGAGCACATTTCGGGCAACGCTCAGGGTTCCGGCCGGCAGGATGGTGGGCCGGTCCTGGGCTGGTGACTGAGGAGACTCACCGGGAGGCATCCATTAGGTGGATAATCATGGCACATCCCTGCAGTGGCTGAGCCTGGCTGGGCAAGTTTCTTTTATTTCTTTTCAGTATATGAAATTTATTGTCAAATTGGTTTCCATGCAACACCCAGTGCTCATCCCAAAAGGTGCCCTCCTCAATACCCATCCCCTCCCCTCCCCTCCCTCCCACCCCCCATCAACCCTCAGTTTGCTCTCAGTTTTTAAGAGTCTCTCATGCTTTGGCTCTCTCCCACTCTAACCTCTTTTTTTTGGGGGGGGGGGGCAAGTTTCTTTAAAGAAAAATTTTTTTTTTTTTTGCCTCTCAGCTCCCTAAAAGCGTTGTTTTTAAAAACTATGTTTTCCCCCCCGATGTTTCCTGCACCATTTTCGTGTGAAAAATTCGAATATGCAGCAAAGATGAAAGAATCATGCCCCGGGGCCCCTTTGTACCCACTCCCGGTTCGGACCGGAGCCGTTCAACCACGCGCCTCGTGCATTTTTAACATTTTTAAGTCAACATCTAAAGTTGTTCTCGGTAGGTTCTAGTATTTGCTGAGAATGGAGAACCTCGCCTGGGAGGTAAATACTGGCATTGAAAAAGTAACTTGGCCAACTCGAGCGGTGTCTTCTGTCCAAACCACCCGCGACGTGGCAGCTCGTGACCCTGGCCAATGGGCTCAGCGGCTTCGGGGACTGTTCATCGTTCCTTTGCCTTCTCAAAGCGCTACTGCCCCTCGCCCCCAGAGTGTTACCCCAACCGAATAGACGTTCGAGCTTGTCGGTCTCTTGTTAATCGCTCGTGCATATTTCTGTGCGAGGAGAAGATACACACGTGGACTTAGAGAAGTTTTTCTTGTGACGTCAAGGCGCTCACACGGAAATGAGGTCTGGCTGGAGGAGGCGATAGATTTGAACACCATAAAACGGTGTGGATTTCAGAAATGGTGGAAAGGAAGGTTCTACTGGGCACGTACCTGTCAGCCAGCGGGCAGCGGGTGTTTCTGGTGTTTTAATTCAAGGCTTGCTTGAATTGCCTTCCTCTGGTACTGGGAGCCCTTCCCCACCCCCACTCCCTCCCCAGCGAGGTTCAGAGGGCCTGAAGGCCTTTTCCTCTGTAGAAGGTGGGAGAGGCTGCTGGGGAAGGGGACCCCCAAGGCCTTTCTACACGGAGCAGCTCAGGAGACTGGTTCCCTTTAGACTGGCCCCTTGCCGAGGGTCCACACTGTTTAGAGCCCCCAGCGGCAGGGAGAGAAGTGGGCCAGATCCCGCCCCACTCTCAGGGTTCTTGCAAGCGAGTCCCACCCTGGGGACGGTGTAGGCCCCTAGGTGACAGTAGTGACAGATGATGCCACCTGAATGCTCCACATGAGCCGCGTCCTGCAGACTGGGTGTCCTGCCCCAGAGTGTCCCTACTTGGGGGAACCCATGGGTCTTCCAGCCCATAAGACCTCCCCCTTCCCTGGGCTGAGAAATCCCGCAACAGTGCCCAGATCCCCTGGTTGGTGGGGAGAGGCAGGGAGCCGGGACCGAGGGGCTGGCCAGGTGCTCTCGGGGGGCGCTAGGGGACCCGTGGTGGTGCCTGAGCCTGAAGAAGGGATGTGCACGCCGGGTCCCAGAGGGCCTGGGCCCAGGGAGAGGGTCACACATTCTCAGTAGAGCTGAAGGCCTTCCTGGGACCCTGGGGAGCAGAAACGCCCTGGCGGGGGGGGGGGGGGCACAGAGGCCTGTCTGCTGTGGCACTTGGGCACGGCTGCCACCGCCCAGGGTTTTTCCTGCCCTCCTGCCCCCTCCCCCCCCAGTCTTTCTCCTTCTTGATTTTGATGGTGTTCTGTGCTCCCACCGTCTTGTGCCAGGGGCCTGGCCAGCTGCAGGCATTTGCCCGGACTTTGTGCAGGGCCCCAGGCAGACCGGTGCCCAGGAAGGGACTTGGGTCTCAGCGTCCTGTAGGGGCTCCGGTGTGGAGTGAGCCCCCCGAATGTTTGTTGAAAAGACCGGATTGGCTGGAAGGCATCACCATTGCATCATCCGCCCGTGATGGCTTCAGACTTTCCTGGACCGGTCAGGCCCCGGCCTGTTCTTTCTCGGCCTCACTCCGAGGGCTTTAGACTTGGGCCGGCCCACTGGCTGCACCCAGGCCCGGCCTCAGGGTCAGCATCCCGCGGGACGGATCCTCTCCTGTCCCCGATCTGCCAGCGGCTTGGGGCTTCAGGGAATGGACGCCCACTGGGACCGGGTTAAGGGGGTATATTGTGGGGACACCCTCTCTTTGTCAGTGGACCATCTTGGTGACGGTCACGAAAACACTCGCAGTAGCGAGTGGAGGGGGCACTTTGGTCCGTAAGTGCTTTTCCAGGTGCTGACATCATCGTCACCACGGCCCTGAGGAACGGACACTTGTAACACCCCCACCTCACCCAAGGCAGATGGAGTCTACCTAACCGTGGAAGGTCACGTGGCCGGGCCAAGACCCTGCGTCGGGCAGCCACCTGTCCCTGCCCTCCCCCGTGGGGGGCCCACACGTGGGCGAGGGCACAGGGGTTCTCACGTTTTTGGTCCAAGCGATGAAGTTTTGGGGTGGTGGGGGGCTCCTGGGGTCCGGAGCCTACGGCCGAGAAAGAAATCTTGAAGACATCTTTGGTGCCAAAAGGTGATTTTATTAAAGTGTGGGGACAGGACCCGTGGGCAGGGAGAGCTGCACTGGGGTCTGGACAGGTGACTCATTACAGCCCCTCAGGCTGGCAGGAGGTCAGGGATAGGGTAAGTCCCTAAGGAATTTTGGAAGCAAGGTTTCCAGGACCTTGAGGGGCTGGCTGTTGCTAGGGAAACGCCATTTATTACCATTTAATAAAACACGTATTCCACGGTGGGGGGGGGGGGGTTGCCAGCCCGTATTTTGTCCCTAAGCCCGCCCCACGCTCCCTCATCACCCTCTTAAAGAGTTTTTAAGGACCCCAGGAAGCTTTTTGCTTCTGTGCCTTGTAGCTCCCGGTATTTATCCCATTAGAAACTTTTTTTTTTTTAACGTTTATTTATTTTTGGGACAGAGAGAGACAGAGCATGAACGGGGGAGGAGCAGAGAGAGAGGGAGACACAGAATCTGAAACAGGCTCCAGGCTCCGAGCCGTCAGCCCAGAGCCCGATGCGGGGCCCGAACTCACACCCAGGCTTTCAGCGGAGGCCCAGGCACGGGGCGGGGGGGGGGGGGGGGCCGGGGGGTGCCCCTGGGTGATGGTGGATAAGGGTGCTTTCTCCCGGGCCTGGGGGAGGGTCTCACACTTGGCTTCCCTACTCAGCTCTGCCTGGTGTTGGGACAGGTGAGGTGGGGACGGCAAAGGCAGCTTTTTATTTTTTTTTTTTTTATTTTTTTTTTTTTTTCGTTTTATTTATTTTTGGGACAGAGAGAGACAGAGCATGAACGGGGGAGGGACAGAGAGAGAGGGAGACACAGAGTCGGAAACAGGCTCCAGGCTCCGAGCCATCAGCCCAGAGCCTGACGCGGGGCTCGAACTCACGGACCGTGAGATCGTGACCTGGCTGAAGTCGGACGCTTAACCGACTGCGCCACCCAGGTGCCCCAAAGGCAGCTTTTTAAAGTGAGGTGAAACACACTGCAGACAGGGCCCCTGCCCCCATCCTGCCCCCACTCCTCCCAAGCCGGGATAGATGCTTGTTGAACCCATGAGTCCCTGAAGTGGGAACACCGGGTCACGTCGTAACCCGATGCTTGCCCCTCCGGGGACCTGCCAGACTGTGTCCCAGAGTGGGTGGGCCGCTCTGCGTTCCAACCAGTGGGTGAGGGTGCCCCTTGCCACACCTCCTCACCAGTCCCTGCTGTTACCTGTCTTCTTGGTTGTGGTCGCCCCGGAGGGCGTGGGGTGGCATCCGGCTGTTTTTAAGTTGCCTCTCTCTCCTGACGAATGATGGGAGCACCTTGTGTGCTTCTTGGCCATTTGTATACCTTGCTTGGCGACATGCCTATGCCAAACCTTTGCTCACTTTTTAATTTTTTTTTTTAGTCCTTTTATTATCAAGTTGTACGAGTGCCATCTTGATGATAATTTGTCCCATTCTCTGGTTGATAGCGTTCTTTCAAGTATGAAATTTTGGGGCGCCTGGGGGGCTCCGTCGGTCGGTGTCTTACTCTTGATATCGGCTCAGGTCATGATCTTGCGGTTCACGAGGTTGAGCCCCGTGTGGGGCTCTGCACTGACAGCATGGAACCTGCTTGGGATTCTCTCTCTCCCCCCCTCTCTCTCTCGGCCGCTACCCCGTTCTCGCTCTTGCTGTCTCTCTCCAAATAAATAAACTTAAAAAAAAAAAAGATAAAGTATGAAAATCTTGCCTCTTGATGGAGACCATCTGTTTTTTATTTTTGTTACTTGTGAACTTTTAGTGCCGCGTCTAGGAAAGATTTGCCTAACCTGAGGTCCTGAAGATGTATGTTGGTGTTTTCTCCTAAGAATTTCATACTGTTAACTCTTGCATTTAGGCATAGGATCCATTTTGAGTTAATTTCTGTATATGGTGTGAGGAAGGGGTCCAACTTCATTCTTTTGCATGTGGATGTCCAGCTGTCCCAGGACCATTTGTTGAAAAGATGATACTTTCCGATTGAATTGCCTGGGCACTCTGGTTGAAAATCAGTTGGCCATAAAAACATGGCATCATTTCTGGACTTTCAAGTCTCTTCCTTTGATCTATATATCCATTCTTACACCAGTACCACACCGTGTTGCTTACTGTTGCTTTGTAGTAAGTTTTTTTTTTTTCAAGATATGAAATTTATTGTCAAATTGGTTTCCATACAACACCCAGTGCTCATCCCAAAAGGTGTCCTCCTCCTCAATACCCACCCCCCACTCTCCCCACCCTCCCACCCCCCAGTAGTAAGTTTTAAAATCAGGAAGGGTGAGTCCTCCCACCTAGTGTTTTTTTTTCCTTTCAACATTGGTTTGGCTATTCTGGGTCCCTTGAATATGAGTTTAGGATCAGCTTATCAACTTCTGCCAAGAAGCCAGCTGGGATTCGACAGGGATCGTGTTGAGTCTGTAGCTCATTTCGGAAAGTATTGCCATTTTAACGATGTGAAGTCTTCTGACCCATGAGCATTAGATGTTTTTATAATCAGTTAGGTCTTTTGTTTCTTTCAAAAATGTTTTCTAGTTTCCAGAGTACAAATTTTCCATTTCTTGTGTTAAATTTGTGCCTAAGACTTTAGTCCTTTTTAATATCATCATAAGCGAAATTGTTTTCTTAACCTTATTTTCAAATAGTTCGTTGTTAGTTTGTAGAGATACTATTCATTTTTTTGTATATCGATCATATATTCTGTAATCTTGACGATCATGTTCTAATCATTTTTTAGTGGATTCTTTTTTTTGATTGTATTAAACATGTGTATTTATTATGCACATTTATTTACTTTTAAATTTACATCCAAGTTAATTAGCATATAGTGCAACTGTGATTTCAAGAGAAGGCTCTAGTGACTCATCCCCTACGTGTAACACCCAAGTGTTCCTCCCAACAAGTGTCTTCCTTAATGGCCCCTCCCCCCACCCAAACCCCTCCAGCAATCCTCCATTTGTTCTCCATGTTTAAGAGTCTCTTATGTTTTGTCCCCCTCCCTGTTTTTATATTCTTTTTGCTTCCCTTCCCTTGTGTTCATGTGTTCTGTGTCTTAAAGTCCTGGTATGAGTGAAGTCATATGATATTTGTCTTTCTCCCACTGACTAATTTCGCTTAGCATAATACCCTCCAGTTCCATCCACGTAGTTGCAGATGGCAAGATTTCATTCTTTTTGGTTGCCGAGTAACACTCTATTGTCTATATATCCCACATCTTCTTTATCCATTCATCTGTCAGTTGACATTTGGGCTCTTTCCGTACTTTGGCTGTTGTCGATAGGGCTGCTATAAACATGGGGGTGCATGTGTCCCTTCGAAACGGCACACCTGTAACTCTTGGATAAGTACCTAGTAGTGCAATTGCTGGGTTGTAGGGTAGTTCTATTTTTAATTTTTTGAGGAACCTCCCTACTGTTTTCCAGCATGGCTGCACCAGCTTGCATGCCCACCAATAATGCAAAAGAGATCCTCCTTCTCCGCATCCTTGCCAACATCTGTTGTGGCCTGAGTTCATTCTAGCCATTCTGACAGGTGTGAGGTGGTATCTCATTGTGGTTTGATTTGAGTTCCCTGATGATGAGTGATGTGGAGCATCTTTTCATGTGTCGGTTGGCCATCTGGAGGTCTTCTTTGGAGAAGTGTCTATTCATGTCTTTTGCCCATTTCTTCACTGGATTATTTGTTTTTTGGGTGTGGAGTTTGAGAAGTTCTTTATAGATTTTGGATACTGACCCTTTATCTGATATGTTGTTTGCAAATATCTTCTCCCATTCAGTTGGTTGCCTTTTAGTTTTGCTGATTGTTTCCTTTGCTGAGGTCCCAATAGTTCATTTTTGCTTTGGTTTCCCTTGCCTCCGGAGATGTGCTGAGGAAGAAGTTGCTGTGTCCAAGGTCAAAGAGGTTTTGCCTGCTTTCTTCTCGAGGATTTTGATGGCTTCCTGTCTTACACTTAGGACTTTCATCTATTTTGAGTTTATTTTTGTGTCTGGTGTAAGAAAGTGGTCCAGGTTCAGTCTTCTGCGTGTCGCTGTCCAGTTTTCCCAGCACCTCTTGCTGAAGAGAGTGTCTTTATTCCATTGGATATTCTTTCCTGCTTTGTCAAAGATTAGTTGGCCATACGTTTGTGGGCCCATTTCTGGGTTCTCTATCATGTTCCATTGATCTGAGTGTCTGTTTTTTGTGCCAGTACCATACTGCCTTGATGATTACAGCTTTGTAATACATCTTAAAGTCCGGGATTGTGATGCCTCCAGCTTTGGTTTTCTTTTTCAACATTACTTTGTCTATAAGAGGTCTTTGTGGTTCCATACAAATTTTAGGATTGTTTGTTCTAGCTCTCAAGAATGCTGGTGTTATTTTGATAAGGATTGTTGACATTTTCACAATATTCTTCTAATCCAGGAGCATGGAATATTTTTCCATTTTTTTGTATCTTCTTCAATTTCTTTCATAAGCTCTCTATAGTTTTCAGGTGTGTATTTTTCACCTCCTTAGGTTTATTCCTTGGTATTTTATGGTTTTGGGTGCAATTGTAAATGGGATCGATTTCTTGACTTCTCTTTCTGTTGACTCATTATTGGTGTATTGGAATGCACCCGATTTCTGTGCATTGATTTTATATCCTGCGACTTTGCTGATTTCATGGATCAGTTCTAGCAGGTTTTTGGTGGAATCTTTTGGGTGTTCCATACAGAGTATTGTGTTATCTGAAAGTTTGACTTCCTCCTGGCCAATTTGGATGCTGTTTATTCCTTTGTGTTGTCTGATTGCCGAGGCTATGATTTCCAACACTATGTTGAATAACAATGGCAAGAGTGGACGTCCCTGTCCTGTTCCTTTTTTAGTGGATTCTGTAGAATTTTCTACACACGAGTTTATGTCATCTGTGGGTAACAACAGTTTTATTTCTTCTTCTCCAATCTGGGTGCCTTTATTTCATTGTCTTGTCTAATTGCCCTGCCTGGAAGCTCCAGCAGAAGGTTGAGTAGAAGTAGCCAGAAAGGACGTTGGTATCTTGCTTCTGATCTGAGGAGGAAGCACCTAGTCTTTCGCCATTACGTGCGGTGTTGGCTGTGGGTGTCTTGTAGGTGCCCTTTATCAGGTTGAGGAAGGTCACTTGTATTCTTAGTTTGTTGAGTGTTTTTGTCACAAAGCAGTGTTAGATTTTGCCAAGTGCCTCTTCTGCATCTGTTGAGATGATTAGCTCCTTTTTGTCTTTTGTTCTGTTAATATGGTGCCTTGCATGAATTGATTTTTGGATGGTATGCCAACTTGGCAGTTCTCGGGACCAATCCCATTTACTCATAGTTTATAATCCTTTTCATATGCAGCTGGATTCAGTTTGCTAGTGTTTTCAGCACTTTGCATGTATATGCATAAGAGATATTGGTTCGTCGTTTTCTTGTGATGGTGCCATGGTAATATTGGCCTCATAAAATGAGTTGTAAAGTGTTCTCTTCTACCTTTTTGGAAATGTTTGTGATGAACTATATTTAATTCTTCCTTCAATGTTTGGTGGAATTCACCAGTGAAGCCATCTGGGCCTGGTGCTTTTTGTGTGTGTGTGTGTGTGTGTGTGTGTGTGTGTGTGTGTGTGTGGTTTTAATACAGTCTCTACTTGTTACAGGTATGTTTCAAGTCTTCTGTTTCTTCCTGCGTCATGTTGGTTACTTTGTGTCTCACTGAAATCTGTCCATTTTTTTTTTTTTTTTTTTTTTTTTTTAATTTTTTTTTTTTTTTTTTTTTCAACGTTTATTTATTTTTGGGACAGAGAGAGACAGAGCATGAACGGGGGAGGGACAGAGAGAGAGGGAGACACAGAATCGGAAACAGGCTCCAGGCTCTGAGCCATCAGCCCAGAGCCTGACGCGGGGCTCGAACTCACGGACCGTGAGATCGTGACCTGGCTGAAGTCGGACGCTTAACCGACTGCGCCACCCAGGCGCCCCGAAATCTGTCCATTTTTGTGTGCAGTTGTATATAGTGTTGCCTTATTGTCCTTTTTATTTCTGTGAGGTTGGCAGAAATGTCCTCTCTTTCATTTCTGAGTTTGCTAATTTGAGTGTTTGCCCCCCACCCCCGCTTTTTTTCTTGATCAGTCTAGCTAACAGTTTACCAATTTTAGCCATCTTTTCAAAGAGCCACGTTGTCGGTTTCATTGATTTTTCTCTTCCCTTTTACATTCATTTTGCGCTTTTTTATTCTTTCCTCCCTCAGATCACTTGGCTTTAGTTTATGTGCTTTTTCCACAGGGGGGAGGATAGGTTATTGAGTTGAGATCTTTGTTCTTTTTATTATAGACATTTACAACTGAAAATCTCCTTCTGAGGACTGTTTTTGCTGTATCTCACAAGTTTTGATATATTTGGTCTTTTTCACTCATTTCAAAATTTTTCTAGCTTCTTTTTCTTTCTTCTTAGTATTTTCCAGTTTCCCTCTGATTTATTTTCTGACCCGTTGGTCATTTAGACACGTGGTGTTCAGTTTCCACGTATTCATAAATTTCTTTTTTTTTTTTTTTTCCTCTTATCGACTTGCAGTTTCATTCGGTTGTGGTCAGAGAACATCCTTTGCATGACTGAATCCTTGTTGCGTTTACGGAGGCTCTTTTATGGCTTAGCACGTGATCCATCCCGGACAGTGTTCCGTGCACACTTGAGAAGAACGTGGGTTCCGCTGTCCTGGGATGGAGCGTCTCCTAAACGTGTCTGGTAGTTCTAGCTAGACTCTTGGGATAAAACAGTAAACCAGAGACACATATTCCTGCCCTGGACGGCCAGCATTCGAGCCAGGGGAAACAAACACTGAGCGAGGGAGATAATATAGGAGCCTCTAGGCTGTCTCGGAGAAAAGGAGAGCTTGCTCAGGGGGCTGCGAGAGGGATGGTTGCAGTTTTCAGTAGGGCAGTCAGGGCGGGCCTCACTGAGAAGGTGGCACTTGGGCAAAGACTTGAGGGAGATGGGGGGAATCAGGACATGGTAAGTCCTGTAAGAATTTAACAGAGATTGACGTGAAAACACTGTTGTGCACTTAACGCTTTGTGAGTGGTGGTAACATATACATAACATAAGTTTTACCATCATAACCATTTTTTTAAGTTGCAGCTCGGTGGCTCTAAGCACATTCACGCTGCTGTGCAGCCCCCGCCACCACGTGTCTCCAGAACTTTCCATCTTTCCAAATGGAACCTGTTCCCGTAAAACATGGACGCCCACCTCCTCCCCCAGCCCCGGCGCCCACCGTCCACCCTTCTGTCTCCGGGAATCTGGAGACTCCAGGGACCTCGTGTGGGTGGGTCACACAGTGTCTGTCCTTGTGTGTCTGGCCTGTTTCACTGAGCATCACGTCCCCCGGGTCCAACCATGTTGTGGCAGGTGTCACCCTTGTCAGGGCTGAATATTACTCCATTGTGTGGATGGACCACGTCCTGTTTTTCCATTTCTCTGTGGATGGACACTTGGGTGCTCCCACCTTTTGGCCGTCGTGAATGACGCTGCTGTGACCATGGGTGTGCAGGTTCCTGTTCAAGTCCCTGTTTTCAAAAAGCACGTTTTAAAGCAGTGACCAACCCAAGGCCCACCTGGTCTTGGGATGCCAAAGCTGAGACTCTCCTGCCGGCTTGCCCACCCAGTGGAAAGGGGCCCACCTTTCTTCTCAGGTCTGGGGACAGAGCAGGGGTGACCCCGTATGTTGGGGAAATTGTGCAGTACGCTCGCGGTGTTCCCGAGATGGAAAGGTGCTCCTCCCTGGGAGCCTGGTGTCTCCGTTTTATGGGTTCAGTCCAGTTTAGGGCAGGACCGAGGGCTGTGTCACACAGAGAAGGGGAAAGAACGTCTCCCGAAGAATGTAGCTCATTAACTAATCGACTGCTCTCTGGTTGCCTCATGACCCGAAACACCGGCTGGTTGAGCAATGTGTGTTTACTAACCTCGCAAGCCGCCAACATTGGGACATGTTAGCTCGTCCAGGGGGACCCGGGCACCCGTGGGGGGTGGGGGACGGGGGGAGGCGGGCTAAGGCACTGTCTGCTCCCTGGAAGCTTTGTCTTGGTAGCATCGGGATTCGTAGCTACTTGAAAAAAAAAAATCCCACCTCATCACGTCGCTCTAGTTTGCCCATTTTAGCGGCTGTGTCGTATTTCGTGGGACGGCCGACCCCTGGTCTCTGGTCTTCTCCTGGGGACTCCAGGCTGTTTGCCGTTTCCCTTTCAGGCTGTGCTGCAGAGAACGTCCTTGACCAGGACGGCTCTTTCTTGGGGTCTGTCCTTAGGGGACAGGTGCTGGCCTCTGTGGCCTGGGGTACACGGGTCCCGCCTTCTCGGATCCTCTCCTCCCAACTGATTGCTCTCCACGGGGGCTGTGCCCAGCTGCAGTGCCAGTGTGAGAGCCGTCCAGTCCTCGCGGAGACTTGACCCTGGTGCCGTCTCGCTGATGCCCACCCGATGGGCGGGAACAGGCACCCTGTTCCTTTGCATTTCCTTCGCTCCACTGAATATCTCCTGGTTCACGGGCCACTCGGCTTTCCGAGCCTGAATTTCCTGGATTCCATTTTCTTTTTTTTAATGTTTATTCATTTTGGAGAGAGACAGAGACAGAGCATGAGTGGGTGAGGGGCAGAGGGAGAGGGAGACACAGAATCCGAAGCAGGCTCCAGGCTCCGAGCTGTCCGCACAGAGCCCGACGCGGGGCTCGAACCCACGGACCTCGAGATCATGCCCTGAGCCGAAATCGGACGCTCAACCGACTGAGCCACCCAGGTGGCCCTCATTTGCTCTTCTTCTATTGACCCCATCTGTCTCTTTCTCCAGAAAATGGTCCGCCCCAGCCCCTGATTGGTTTGTCCCTCCCTCTTGTCAAGGGCGCAGCCCCCAAGCTTGTTTGGGGACTGGTTTCGGTCTCTCTCTCCTCTCCTGTTGGTCTGTCGGTCCCTAAGTCCACCCTGAGTTTGCATTTGCTTTAAAAGCAGCTTCGATACTCGGCCGCCTTCTCTCCTTTAGAACTCAGACAGCCACGGTGCAAATGACTCATTTTGTGGTCGAGAGAAGGGACCAGCTGTGAGGACCGGTCAGCCCAGGGCTCGTGCGGCAGAGCGGATATGACTCGCGTGTGCCCGGCCCGGTGCTCGGTCCGTCCAGGGTGATACCCAGGTGCGGAGCGTTGCCTTCTCTTCGGCCTCTGGACACATGCGTCCCCTGATGTGATGGCCTCTTGCATCGAATTTCTGTGGTCCTTTGTGCTTGCTGATTTGTCCAAAGTGAGCGGAAGGACCAAGTCCAGGGTCCTTGGGAGAGGACTTTGCCGGGTGGAAGTTCCAGCGAGGAGGGGCTGAGTACCCGAGAAGGAACCCCCGTGCCTGGTTGGTGGTTCGGGGACCCCCGTGCGGGTTGTGGGGGTGACGCCCTGTGGGTTTGTGGTTGGGGACCCCCGTGCGTGTTGTGGGGGTGACCCCCTGTGGGTTTGTGGTTCAGGGAGCCCTGTGCATGTTGTGGTTCGGGGACCCCCGTGCGGGTTGGTGGTTCGGGGACCCCCGTGCGTGTTGTGGGGGTGACCCCCTGTGGGTTTGTGGTTCAGGGAGCCCCGTGCGGGTTTGTGGTTCAGGGACCCCCGTGCATGTTGTGGGGGTGACCCCCTGTGGGTTTGTGGTTCAGGGAGCCCTGTGCATGTTGTGGTTCGGGGACCCCCGTGTGTGTTGTGGGGGTGACCCCCTGTGGGTTTGTGGTTTGGGGACCCCCGTGCGGGTTTGTGGTTCGGAGACCCCCGTGTGTGTTGTGGGGGTGACCCCCTGTGGGTTTGTGGTTCAGGGAGCCCCGTGCGGGTTTGTGGTTCAGGGAGCCCCATGCGGGTTTGTGGTTCAGGGACCCCCGTGCATGTTGTGGGGGTGACCCCATGTGGGTTTGTGATCCAGAGACCCCCATTCTGGGTTGGTGGTTCGGGGACCCCCGTGTGTGTGGTGGGGGTGAACCCATGTGGGTTTGTGGTTCAGAGACCCCCACCCCTGTGTGGGTTTGTGGTTCGGGGACCCCCGTGCGGGTTGGTGGTTCGGGGACCCCCGTGTGTGTTGTGGGGGTGACCCCCTGTGGGTTTGTGGTTTGGGGACCCCCGTGCGGGTTTGTGGTTCGGAGACCCCCGTGTGTGTTGTGGGGGTGACCCCCTGTGGGTTTGTGGTTCAGGGACCCCCGTGCATGTTGTGGGGGTGACCCCATGTGGGTTTGTGATCCAGAGACCCCCATTCTGGGTTGGTGGTTCGGGGACCCCCGTGTGTGTGGTGGGGGTGAACCCATGTGGGTTTGTGGTTCAGAGACCCCCACCCCTGTGTGGGTTTGTGGTTCGGGGACCCCCGTGCGGGTTGGTGGTTCGGGGACCCCCGTGTGTGTTGTGGGGGTGACCCCCTGTGGGTTTGTGGTTTGGGGACCCCCGTGCGGGTTTGTGGTTCGGAGACCCCCGTGTGTGTTGTGGGGGTGACCCCCTGTGGGTTTGTGGTTCAGGGAGCCCCGTGCGGGTTTGTGGTTCAGGGAGCCCCACCCCTGTGTGGGTTTGTGGTTCGGGGACCCCGTGCGGGTTGGTGGTAGCCGTCCGTTATCCCTCCCCGCCACTCCGTTATTGTTGCCCGTGGATCGTGAAGATCACACGCACACCACCAGCCTGCCAGGTTGGGTTTCGCGCGCTGACTGGTCCCCGTGCAGGTGTAATTAATATTTTAACTTTGCACCTGAATAATTTTACAGGGTAACCGTTACTAAGCCGGGGTGACCTGCCCTGTTGTCTGGTGACTGAGCTGGAGGCTCAGGAGAATCAGGAGCACTTTGTGGACAGGGGGGGGGGGGGGTGGCAGCCGTGTTTGTGGGTGACACCCGGCCCACGGCGACCTTCCTGCCCCATCCTGCGTTTCGCACAAGCCATCTCCCTTGGAGGGGGCTGCAGGGCTCCTTCAGGACACCTTGCAATTACGATTTCAATCTCCCTAGAAATGATGAGCACTTCTAAAAATAGACGCAGACAGCAGAAGGCTAACATTTTTAAATAGTTCAATAATTTACTTACTCTGCGGGGCACAGCGAGGATCGCTCTGAAATGAAGGCTTTTAAAATTTCGTGCAACCCAGTCAGTGGTTTCTTTTCTCCAACGGGTTATTGGGAGGTGTTTCGTAGACCGTACAATTCCCATCGAAAGCGTGCAATGCAGTGGTGTGCTTTTGTTTTGTTCTGTTTTGCTTGGTAGCGTCACAGGGTTGCACGGCCATCACCAAAATCTATTCTGCGACATTTTCATCCCCCTGAAAGCGAGCCGGCGTCCCCCTCCTCTCCCTAGCCCTTGAAACCGCTAAGCTGCTTTCTGTCTCCATGGATTTGCCCGTTCTGAGCGCTTCCTGTAACTGGAACCTTGTGACACGGGGTCATTTGTGACTGGCTGCTTTCGCTGAGCATCATGCATTCAGGGGCCGTCCATGCTGCGGCGGGTGCTGGTGCTTCCTGCCTTATCCTGGCTGAACCGTGTTCAGCCACGAACGCGTGCATGGACCACACCTGGTTCACCCGTTCATCCGTTGCTGGGCATTGTGCTGTTTCCATTTCTCGCCCATTACAAATGGCACCGCTGTGAACACGGCTCTGCAAGTTTTTGTGTGGACATATGGTTTTTGTCAGTGTTAGGTATAGCCCGGGAGTGGAATGATGTGCCCCGGGCCACAGGGTAATGCTCTTTAACTTGCTTTTTTATTTGTTTTGTTTTCCACATGGACTTTAAAAAATAAGAAGCCTTTGGGGCACCTGGGTGGCTCAGTTGGTTAAGCGTCCGACTTTGGCTCAGGTCACGATCTCACAGTTTGTGGGTTTGCGCCCCACATCGGGCTCTGTGCTGACAACTCACAGCCCGGAGCCTGCTTTGGATTCTGTGTCTCCCCCTCTCTCTGCCCCTTCCCCACTTGCACTGTCTGTCTCTCTCAAAAATAAGTAAACATTAAAAAAAAAAAAAGTAAGAAAACTTTTTGTTTTTATTTATTTTAATGTTTATTTATTTTTGAGAGAGAGAAAGAGAGACAGAATACAAGTGGGGGAGGGGCAGAGAGAGAGAGAGAGAGAGACAGAAAGGATGTGAGACAGGCTCCAGGCTCTGAGCTGTCAGCACAGAGCCTGACGCGGGGCTCGAACTCACCAACTGCGAGATCGTGACCTGAGCCGAAGTCGGACGCTCAACCGACTGAGCCCCCCAGGCGCCCCTAATAAACCTTTTTAGTTTTAACTAATTGGAATTGGAAGACATAACGCAGAGATCGTCGATCCCCTCTAACCCCCTATAGTCTTTACTCAGCTCACCCCAATAGCAAAATCCTGCAAAACCACACTGCCTTCTTACAACCAGGACACGGGTAGCGGGGCGGCCAGAGCGAAGTATGTCCGTTAGCTCAAGCATCCCCCGTGGAGCCCTTTGTTAGCCACAGAGCCCTCGCCGCCCCAGCTTTCTCACCCGCGCAACCTCTGCTCTGCTCTCCATCTCTGGCATTTTGTTGTTTTGACAGGTGTGCAAAGTGCACTCACACAGCTCACACGTCTCGGGATGGGCTTTCCTCTCTCGGCACAACCGTAGAGGTGGTTGTGTGTGTCCACGTGTCTCCTCTTGCTGAGTAGCGTCCGTGGAATATTCGCACCAGCATGGTTGATCACTCGCCCTTTGAGGGACGCCTGGGTTGTTGGCAGTGTTTGGCTGTTGTGCCTAAAACTGCCGTAAATGTTAGGGTGTGGGTTTTGTGTTTCGTTTCCGTTGGATGAATGCCCCGAGTGCAAACTCTGGGTCACAGGGTTCCACAGTTAGATTTTTAAGAAACCGCTACATTTTTCCTGAAAGGCCACACTGTGTGACATCCCTACCAGCAGCGTGGAAGCGACCCTGTTTCTTAGGCATCACCTGCATTTGGTGTCACTGGTTTTTATTTTAGCCATTTTGACAGGTACTCACTGCTGTGACACGCATCCTGTCGGTGGTGACGACGTTGAAGCGACTTTCCCTGTGGTCATCCGACGTCTAGCTCTCCTTCCTCACGAAGTGTCTCTTTATGTCTTCTGTTCATGTTTTAAATGAACTGCTTAGCTTTTTACCATTACATTTTGGGAGTTCCTTCTAGTAAAGACTCTAGTCCTTTGTTAGCTACGCAGGTTGTGAGCGTTTCCTCCCAGTCTGTGATTTGTATTTTCATCTGCGTAATGGGTCTCTCACAGATAGAAGCTTGTCCGGTTCATCCATTTTTCTGTGTGTGGCTTGTGCTTCTGACGTCCCGTCTGAGAACTTGTTGCCTCGTCCTAGATCCTGAAGATTTTTCTCCTATGAGAAAATGTTGTTTTTCTGAAAGCTTGATCGTTTCATGTTTTGCATTTATGTCCATGATCCATTTTGAGTTCATTTCTGTATAACTAAGGTTATGGTGATTAGTTTGCTTATTCCATGCTGAGAATTTGGTTGGAATTGCATTCAACCCATATGTTGATTTGGGAAGAGTGACATCTTGACTATGTTGAGTTTTCCAATCCATGAACATGGTATGTTCTCCACTTCTGCAGATCTCCTCTGATTTCTTTCCCCAGTGTTGTGCAGATTTTAGCACACAAGTCTTGTGCCTGTTTTGTTAGATTTATACCTCAGTATTTCATTAGTTTTGAGCAGTTATAGACAGTGTTGTATTTTAAATTTTGGTGTCTACAGCTAGCATATGGGAATACAATTGACTTTTATATGTTGACTTTCTTCTATCTTATGACTTTATTCAACTCACTCATTATTTCTAGGAGGTTTTTGTTTGTAGATTCCTTGGGATTTTCTCCAGTCCTGTCATCTGCAGATGGGGACAGTTTTAATTCTTTCTTCTCAATTTGTTTGCTTTTCATTTTCTTTCTTGTCTTATTGTACTTTATAGAGTGTCTATCACTAGGTTCGATAAGACTAATGACAGCAGACTTCCTTGCTTGGTTGCTGAGCACAGAGGGAAAGCATTTAGTCTTTTCTATTTGGAATAACGTCAGTTGGTGGACTTTTGCAGATTGTGCTTTATCAGGTTAGGAAGTTCCCCTTCTCCTATTTTGGGGGAGAGTTTTTGTCATAGATGAATATTGGATTTTGTCAAATGTTTTTTCTGCAATTTATTCACATGATTCTATGATTTTTCTTCTTTAGCCTGTTGATACATAGTGTATTATACAGACTGATTAAAAAAAAAATTGAACCAGCCTTAAATTCTTGCAGTAAACCCCAGTTGGTCATGGGATATAATTCTTTTCATATACTGCTGAATTCTGTTTGATAAAATTTTGTTTGAGATTCTAACATTGATATTCATGAGGGATATTAACCTATGGTTTTCTTTTTTGTACTCTCTTTATATGGTTTTGGTATCAGGGTAATAATACTTGTTCCATAAAATATATTGGGAATTATTCCTTCCTATTCCATTTTCTGCAAGAGAATGTGTAGAATTGGTATTAATTCTTCTTTAAACACTCACAGAATTCTCCAGTGAAACCATTTGGAGATATATCGTTTTTTCCGAAACTGGGAGCTTTGAAATTATGAATTTGATTTTCTTAATAGTTACAAGGGCTAGTCAGATTACTTGCTTCATTTTGGATGAGTTGAGATAGGTTGTATTTCTTGATGAATTGGTTTATTTTGGATTGTCAGATTTATGTGTGTAGAGCTATTTACATACTCCTTTATTATCTTTTTGATAATAAAGACTGCTGCAGGGACCATAATGATATCTTCCATTTTATTTCTGATACTGGTAATGAGTGTCTGTGTTTTTTAATTTGTCAGTCTTGCTAGTTTTGTCAATTTTATTGACTTTTACAAAGAACTAGCTCATTGTTTTATTGATTTCCTCTACTGTTTTCCTCTTTTCAGTTTTATTTTTCCCCCACTTTTATGATTATTATTTCCTTCTTTTGCTTGCTTTGGATTTATTTTCCTCTCCTTTTATTCACTTCTTGAGATGGGAACTTAGAATTTGAGATTATTATTTCTTTCCTAATGTATGCATTTAGTGCTTTAAATTTGTCTTATTATTGCTTTAGCTGTGTCTCACAGAATTTGGAATGTTTTGTTTTATTTTATTTTATTTTATTTTGTTTTATTTTATTTTATTTTAATTTTATTTTTTGTTTTCATTCAATTTCATGTATTAAAAACGTTTCCTTTGAAACTTCCTTTGACGCATGGGTTGTTTAGAAGTGTGCTGTTTTAATTTAAAAGTATTGGAGACTTCTGTCACCTTTCAGTTATGGATTTCTAATTTGCATCTGTTGTGGTCAGAGAACACACAATGTATGATTTCACTTTTAAATTTGTTGCAGTTGTTTTGTGGCCCTAGATATGATCTATCTTGGTATATGTTCCAGGAGCACTTGAAAGAGTGTATATTCTGTTGTTATTGAATGGCATGTTCCATGAATATCACTCAGAATCTGTTGAGCTCTTCCACTTCCTTGCTGACTTTTCTGTCTAGTTAAATTCTATCAGTTGCTGAGATGGGAGTATCAAAGTCCCTAACTGAAGTTGTCTCTTTTTCTTTTCAGTTCTATACGTTTTTGCTTTATATATTTTTCTCCTCTGTTGTTTGGTGCGTATACATTTAAGGTTGCTATACTTTTTGGTGGATTGACCTTTTGTCAATTATAATGTTCCTCTCTGGTAGTTTTTTGTTCCAAGTCTACTTTATCTAATATTAATATAGCTATGTCTACCTTCCTGTGGTTAATGTTCGTATGTCTTTTTTTTTTCATTCCAATTATGTCACTATTTAAAGAGAATTTTTGTAGACCTCATATAATTGGGTCTTTTAAAATCTTTTAAGTTCAAATAAAAAAAGATAAAATAAAATCTAGTCCATTTGGCCAATCTCTGCCATTTAACTGGTATATTTTGACATTTACTTTTAATGCAATTATTGCTATGTTAAGGCTTACATCTGCCATTTTGTTTTTTGTTTTATGTTTGTTCTGTTTTTCATATCTGTTATCATTTTTCTGCCTTCTTGTGGGTTATTTGAATATTTTTAGCATTTCAATTGGATTTATCTATAATTGTTTTTGGGCTTTGCTTAGCTTTCTAAGTGATTAGGCATTATATTTTATATGTATAATTTTACCACCATCTACTGTGATACCAGTTTGAGTGAAATATATGAACCTTACTTCCTTTTATGTGTCTTCACCCTCCCCCACTTATAATAATATAAATGTCTTGAATATTTTCTCTACGTGCATTTAGAACCAAATCAGATTGCATTATAATTTTTGCTTCAATTGTTAAACATAATTTAGAAAATTTGAGGAGAGAAGATAAGCCAATTTTATTTACCCCTATTTTCCCTTACTGTGTTCTTTTTTCCTTCCCAGTGTTCCAGGATTCCTTCTTTTATTGTTTCCTTTCTGTTTAAAGAGCTTTCTTCAGCCATTCTTTTAGGATAGGTCTATTGATGGAAAATTCTCTTGGTTTCCTTTCGACCAAGAATGTATTGATTTTTCTCTTTTTTCTTATAGGATATTTTTGCTGGATATAGAATTCTAGATTCATAGTTCTTTTCATTCGTTACTCCAAAAATTTTGTGTGTCATCCATAGTTTCTGATGAGAAATACACTATTACTGTAGTTGTTTCCCTGCTATAAATAAAGTATCAGTTTTCTCTGCCTGCTTTCAAGATTTTTCTTTGTTATTAGTTTTCAGAAGTTTAATTATGATTCATCTTGGTGTGAATTTCCTTGGGTTTATTCTATTTGGGACCTGTTAAGCTTCTTGAATCTGTAGGTTTATGTCTCTTGCCAAATTGGGGATGTTTTCTTCTGTTATATTGTTGAGTACTTTTTTGGACCTCCCCATTCTTCTCTCTTTCTGGGTCTATGATGAGGTTAGAGGCATACTGGTCCCTGAGGCTCTGTTTAATTTTTAGTATGTTTTCTCTCTGCCGTGCAGCTTAGGTAATTTCTGTTGGTCTGTCTTCCAGTTATTTCTGTCCCCTCCATTCTGCTGTTGAGTCCATCCAGTGAGCTGCTTATTTCAATGACCACATTTTTCAGTTCCAACATTTTGACTTGGCCCTTCTTTGTTTCTTTGTTCAGATTTTATGTTTTTTTTTTTAAAAATGAAACTTCCAGTTTTTTCATCTGTTTCCAGCACGTTCCTAATTGTTTATTCTTATCGGGACTGCTTTAACCTCTTTGTCAGATAATTCTAACATCTTTGTCACCCCAGTGTCAGCTGCCATGGATTGTCCTTTTCCCATTTGAGATCTTCCTGGTTCTTGGGATGATGAGTGATTTTCGGTGGAGATGAGTATGTTCTCATATTATCTGGTGAGACTCTGTATCCTCGTAAACCTCAGTTTCAGCTGGTGTTCTTTGACACTGCTCTCTCAAGGGAGGAGAGGGTGCTGTCCCATTGCTGCCAGGTGGACATAGCAGTCTTATCAACAGTTTGGGCTCTGTTGACACTCCAGTGGGGAAGTTCTTTGTTATTGCTGGTGGGGTTGGGCACTCCTGCTCTCTATGTGGTCCCCACCAATGCCGTGGTGGGGTGACCTCATTTCTGGTGGTGATGGAGAAAGTCCTGACTTTCCATTAGCTCTTTCCTGACACCAGCTCAGTGGGGTGAGGGAGGGGGGGTGCCTTGTTACTGCCGAGTGGGTGTGGAAACCCAGTCTCCCCACGTTGCCCACACTAATGCCATGGAGCGAGAGGAGGATTCATTACCACCTGGTGGGGAAAAAAGTCCCAGCTCTTACTTAGGCTTTTTTGACACCACCCAGTGGGGGGTTGGGGTGCCTATTGCAGCTACGGAGGGTGGCGGTCTCAGCTCCCTACTCAACCTTTGCTGCGGCGGGTCCGGGTGGGTGCCATTTTTTTCTCTGGTGTCTGGCTGCAGGAGAGTGGTCATTGTGTAAACACCTTGTCTCATTAGGCTGCCACTTTCCTGGTCCCTTGGCTACAGAGAACAATCATCCGTGGTGGCTTTTTGTCTGCTTCTACCGAACGTCTGGGTCTCCAACTTCTTTAGCTCCACGCCTGGGCTGGACGAGGCAAAAACCCAGCCTAGAGAACTGCCCACCGTGCCGTTCCTCGGGGTCCCTAGTCCCTTGCCAATCTTCCTCCTTCTCTCCCCCTTCAGGAGTCTTGTGTGCGTCTTCTGTACGACATCCTGGTTTTTAATTGCACCGTGTGGGAGAGATGGGGAAAGGCGCACCTGTACCGTCTTGGCTGAGGCAGAGGTGCAGCCCCTGGGTTTTAGCTCAGAGACGCCAGGATCCGCTTGGAGATTTCACATTCTGCCCCTCGACAGCATCTGCCTGACTGTGTCCTGGTCTTCTTGTCTCTCCCAGCTCTGAAAGTCCCTCCAGTCTCCGTGCCGCGGCTCACCGGAGCACAGACGCTTCCTGTCCTAAGAAGCTTTTCTGCAGGGCCCAGTCTGCCAGCGCCTCTGGTGAGTTAGCGCGTTTTCTCCTTGTCTTTTTCACCTGCAAGCTGGTCGCCACCGTCCTGCTGTGGTGTGCCTCACCCCTTTTGCACTGTGGCCAGAGGATGGTCAGTTTCTTATCGTCAGGCTCTTGGTTTTGTGTTAGGCTGGCGGGGGGGGGGGGGGGGGGGGAGAGGGTGGCTGGAGTTGTCCTCAACCCTGGAGAAACAAAGTTGCTCCCTGGTCCCCTGCTGATGTGACCTCGAGGGGACTTACCAGGACCATCGCTTGGGGCCCCAGCTCTGCCTTTTCCTGTCTGCTCTGCGGTGTCCTAGCTGCCGTGCCCGTACTGGACCCAGCCAGTGTGGCTAAGGGTTGATGGAGGACAAGAGGGGTGCTCTGAGTGTCCCTGTACCATTTTTGCATGGTCACGGGGACACCTGTTTGTGCTTGGGGGCAGGGAACAGTGGAGGGAAGCCCGTGACCTCGGTTCTACAGAGTCAAGACACGCGCTGAGCCCATTGTCTAGAGCCCAGTGCCCGTTTTACTGAGCACCTACTGTGTGCTCCGTCGGCATTGTTTCACGTGCAGCATGTGGTTAAAGGGTGGGCACTCGCTGAGTGCTGCCTGGGTGTGGATCTCACCTTGACCGACTTCACCTTTCGAGGTTGTTGTCATGCTCAGGGGAGGATGTGGCACCCAGCATACCTCACTCTCAGCCACAGGGGCATCGGGCGGCTTAATTCAGCTCAGGCTGAGCACACACTGTGTCCTCTCCCCTGGCCCTGTCACCGGCGACCATCAAGGAAAGTGTGGAGGTCCAAATCCCTTTGAACAATGTTTCTCAAACTTTTGTTGTTGTTGTTGTTGTTGTTGTTGTTTTTAATATTTACTTATTTATTTGAGAGAGAGATGTTTTCGATATTTTTTTCCTAATTGTCCACCCCAATGAGTTGTTCGTGCTGTGAAATGCTGTGTATCTGTTCGTGTGTCTCTTCTGTATCTGCACCTTATACTTAAAAACCCGAGGATCTGTTTGGCCCCCCGAGACCCTGGTGAGAACGCGTGTCCTGGGGATATGAATAGAGCAGGCGAGGGCAGAGCGTAGGAGCCACTGTCCCGCCCTGGTCCTGGTCGCCATCGGCTTTGGGGGGCGCCTCAAGCTCCCTTCCTCCCAGCCCTGCCTGAAACCCAGTTGGACCCTCCTCTTCCCCTGTCCGGGCCCTTCCACGGCGTCCCTCCGCCTGCTCTGAGCTGCGTCCTGCCCCTCCGCCGGCGAAGATGGGCGTTCTCCTGGCAGGGGGTGGTGGGGGGCTCCGTGGGGGACCGTGCCAGCCCCAGCTGTCCTGGCTGAGTGGGCAGGGCCGGGATCCTCCTGTCTCCAGCTGCTGCCCGGTACTGTTCCCTTGTCGGGCTTTGAACCCCGGCCTGCACCCAGTTCCTGCTCCTCTGTTGTTGTTGCCTTTGGGGGCGTCTGCCTCAGGCCCGCCGGTCCGTTCATGACCCAACGTCCCTGAGCTCCAGCTCGCACCAAGGCCCTCTGACTTCTGGGTTTCTTCATGACGGGAGGACACTGGCCGGTTGATTGGAGCTCTGGCCTGTCCCCGTGCCGGGGGCTGTGCTGCGGAAGTTTCTCTGGAGATCCTTGGTCAGGGTCGGGCCTCGAGTCTCTCCATCGGGAACGTGCATCGGCTCCCCGTTGGTGGGGAACACTCGATCTCAGAGCAGCCACCCCTGCGACGGTGGGCATTGCCAAACAAGGGGAAGGGAGAAAGGAGGAGCCGGTCTGGGCCCCACATGAGGGCTGGAGTGAATCTACGGTAACAGTTGGCCGCCTGTAGGATACGGGGGTGGCTGCTCCCTGGGAGACTAGCCCAGGAAGAGCTTCCCGGGGCCCCTCGGCTGGAGGAAGGATGGAGGTCCTTGTGTTGTGGATGCGGAGGGCCTTCCGTCGCCGCGACGTGGCTCTTCTGTGGGCAGTGCTGGGGCCCGGGCTGGTGGCAGAGCGGAGGCAGAATCCTCCGTCAGGCCGAGGTTTACCTGGGCTCCTTTTCCTCCTTCTCAGCTGCCCGTCCGGCAAGGGACCCTGCCCCTCAGCGGCCTCCTGCTGTCCTAAGGGCCTCCGTTCATCACGTACGGCCCCTCATACCCCCCACGCCCCGGCGCCTGCGTGGGGCCGTGTGTCACGCGATAAACCTGCGTGGACTATGGGTGTTTCAGACTCTTTGCCGCCATCCCCTCCTGCCGCCTCTCAGAAAAAAGCGGGAAAGGACCCTCGAGTGGCGATTTAGTTAGTAGCCAGGATGTCACCTAAGTAGCGGCAGAAGGGTTCTGCTTTAGAGTGACAGTTAATTCACTTTCTCACGCGAGTTCTCACAGACTCGGAGGCGTTAGCCTACCTGCGAAGGGGATTCGGATCTCCTCAGGTGTTCTTTGTTATTGCCTCAAATGATCCTTCCTGCTTGCGGGTGTAAGCGGGCACCCCCCCCCCCCCCCCCCAATGAGGGATCAGAGAGCAGAGAGGGTTTCTGGTGCCCCAGGTGGTCGTCCTAGGGAATGGGCCGCCAGATCAGTTCCTCCAGAAGGTTCTCCTCCGTCCTAGGGAATGGGCCGGGTCGTTTCACTCTGACGGCAGGGCCTCACCTGAGGACCAAGAATTCTTGGGCATCTCGCAGATTCTAGCACCGGATGCACAAGAAATCTAATTCAGTAGGAATCTGTCTTTGTGGCCTCCTTCCAAAATGATTCTGCTGCAGGCCGCATCGGTAAAACTCCGCTTTAACCCCTCGGGATCCTTAAGACCAACCTCTGGGGTAAGCGAGCATCCTTACAGTTACGTATGGTACTCATCCTGAGCTTCCTGGCAGCCAGGGCGAAAAGGGAACAAAGTTGAGCTGTCTGGTGTCTCACCCACGGCAGGATTTTCCTCGGCATTCCAGTCTAAGGACCGTTTTCCGTGTGACGTGGTGTTTTCAGTTGGGGTTTTGCAAAAACAAAAAACAATGTGGTTTTCAAATACTGTCTGGCTTTAGAGAAAGCTGAACAGCTTTGAGGTGGACCCTAGGCCAGGCCGGGTCAGGTGTGTGTTGCTATCACAGATTTTGAAAGGGACTCAGGTGAGGACCTTAAGGGGCCCTGGGCAGAGGTGACTTTGGGCAAGGACAAAGCTGTCCTCAAAAGTACATGGAGGAAGAAAAGACAATCGACTGAGCGCACGCTGTGTGATTCCATTTCTGTGACTCGTCCCGGGGGGCAGGTCTCTGAGACAGGAGCGCCAGGGGGTCCCAGCGAGCCCTCTCGGCCTGAAGTTTTAGCGCCGTTCCCCTGAGCGGGGGTAGAGAGGCTTCTAGGCTGCAGTGTCCCCAAGGAATCGGGTGGGGGGGGCAGGCTGGCCGCCCGCTCCCAGGGTCCTATGTCCGAGGACCCCGGGCGTGAGGGGAAGAGAGGGCGGCCAGCCACACGTTCCGTCTCTGTTCCCTGAGATATTTTACCTCCAGCCGTGGGGCTGCCGAGCGAGTTCTCTGAAGCAGGGAGGGCCCGGTCTAGGTGTGGAATGCGGTTCCTCCGGAAGCCCGTGCCGAGTGGGTGGCAGGAAGCAGGTGGAGTGACTTACGACCCGGTCTTCTCCGTGTGCGGCTGGATTTACTGGGCTCGCGGACACAGCCGGTCAGTGAGAGAGAGGTCAGGCGAGGCTGGATGTAAGTAAAGGTGTATTCGTGTGAACACAAACGTGTACGTGTCTCTTTCAACTGAGAAGAGCCTCACAGCCAAACGGGGGGCGTTCTTGGCGGGGAGGGTGCCATTGGGCGTCAACCACCAATCACCAAGGGTGGGTTTACAGGACAGGCCCTGGGAGCACCCTAGGACTGAGGTTCGCCCCCGAAAGGGCCCCTGGAAGCTCGCGAAACTGGCTCATTTTCCACCTCTGGGGGCCACAGACTTATTTGGGCGTCCGAGGAGTCTCCTGGGAGGATGTGGGTCTGAGGCACCCGGCTCCCGTGTCCAGTGTCTGGCAGGTTGTGGCCATTGTCCTGCTCCTGCTAAGGAGTCCACGCCACGGGATCTAATCCCGGGGTGGGGGGTGCCCCTCAGCGTGTCTCCCCGAGGAGCCAAAGCCCAGGGTCTCCGCTGGGGGACCCCGAGTGAGGACCTCGCGTCCAGAACGTTTGCCGTCTGAGAGCCCAGGGGCCGCAGCCAGAGAGCTGATGCTGGACTGGAATCGGAGCTCACTCAGCTGCAGGGGGCACCGCTTCGGGGCTTGATGGCTTTGCGGGGAGTTCACGAATGCCAGGAACGTGTCCCAGGTCTAGGAACCGAGTCTGCGTGTGCGCGTTGGCGCGTGCACGCCCGCCGCATGCTGTGGTCCCGTGAACACGCCCCCCACGGGAGGGGCGCCGTGACCCGGTGAAGGCCAAGCACGCGTGAGGCGCCGTGTGACATGGGAAGCCCGACCCACGGGCTGGGTCGCTTGGCCGGATCCCCAAGCCAGAGCACCCTCTGCAGGTTGTTCCAAGGCAGATCAGCTGTGCCCGTTCGGGTTTCCCTGGGGTGGGGAGTGAGATGTGCATCCTGAGTGGCCTGGCCAGGTGGCTCCCGTGTCCTGCAGGGTGGCTTCTGGGTCAGAACAGCCCTTGGGAGCCTCCCACCCCGTGCTCCATGCACTTTGCCCACTCCGTGTGGAGCCGTCCCTGTGCCCCGGGCGGCGTGGGCTTGGCCTCTGGTGTCCAGTCTGGTCCAGTCTGGTGCCCTCGTCCTCCAGTTCCTGCCCAGCCCGCCCCAACCCCGGGTGACATGCAGAGACTCGGCACCTGACAGGGAGTTTTACACGAAGCTCGGGGGATTCGATTGGAAGGACAGGCTGTGTTTCGTGTCGACTTTTTCCGAGACCGTGGGGGTGAGTGTCCTCCCTGTTAGGGATGATGCTGATGGTACATTTCGCTTCCTAAGATATCTTCATCTGGGGAAATAAAACGTTTGACATCCCAGCTGCGCCATGGAATTTCTTAATCGCCCTAGCCTGTGATACGCCGACATGTGGTAGATCCTTGTCTAAATCACAAGGGGTGCGTGCATGTGTGTGTGCACCCTTGGGCTCTGGCTGTTTCACATTATTGTGTTGTGTTTGTTGCTGTTTATTGGCACTTATGTCTGGGGTTAACGCTGAGTGCCTTTCTGGGTGGGTGGCCTTAAGCCCATCTGACAGATAAGAAACTGAGGCTTGAGATTAAATATCCCCCTGAAGGCCACACGCAGGGAGAAATGCAGGGAGAAACAGAGTCAGCCTTTCTCATCCCTGAGATGCCCTTTGGCCCCTGTGCAGTGCTGACTTGGCTCCCGTGTGGGCTCCTTCAGGGCTGTGTTATACCCAGCTGTGATGTCTGAAGCACCTGCCCAGGACTCCACAGGGGGTGGGGGTGGGATCCCCCTGAAGATCACACGCAGGGAGAAACAGAGTCAGCCTTTCTCATCCCTGAGAGGCCCTTTGGCCCCTGTGCTGTGCTGACTTGTCTCCCGTGTGGGCTCCTTCAGGGCTGTGTTATACCCAGCTGTGATGTCTGAAGCACCTGCCCAGGACTCCACAGGGGGCAGGGGTGGGGCACTCGTGTGCAAACCCAGCTGGATGTGCCCTGGAATTTGGAAGCCGCACCAGACAGGATAGGGTTTACGGGACGGGGATTCCATTTCCGTCCTTGGACTTGAGCCTTTCCTAGTCCATCCCGATGCCCCTCTGCTCTCACCTCCGCTGGGGCTCCCTCCTCCCTGGATGGCTACTCCCGCCTTAGCACTTCCCACCACACAGTGACTCCTGCTCAAGCCCCAGGTCATCCAGGTGCCTCCCCAGCCACGCCTTGCCCACGCCTGGACCTCACCGAGCACTACCACGTTCACCTTCCGTGCCCCTCCTGGGTTAAAATACAGCGATATTGGAACAGCTGCAACTCCAGGGCGGCCTTCTTCACGGTTGAACTTTAGACGTTTTGAGGTCTTTAGAAATTTTTCTGGGGAGCAGGCTTCAGACGGGCTGAAACCCAGCACATCCCTCAGGCTCTAATCTCCGGCTGTCTGTGATTTGTTACTGGAGTGGGTTGAAACTCAGGGAAGGGCAACCCAGAAGCCAGCAGAAGGGATGCAGAGGAATCCCTTACTCATTGTTCAGCTCCTGAGCCCGGAGATGAGCAGTCCCTGTGGGCCCCCTCCCGAAAGGCCGGCTCTGGGCTGGTCTCCTGGGAAATGCCACCTCGGGGATTGGTCAGAGCTGTTCAGATTTGGGGGCTGAGGACGAGCAGACCTGGATGGGGAGGAATCCGGCTCACGGGGTCGGTGGTGGGCGGGGGGGTGGGGGCACTGGTCCTGGCCTCTGGGAAGGTCCTTGCTCTGTAACTTTCTGTTTGGTGGAATCCGGATTGTCTCGTTTTTCCTCCCTCCCCTCCTTCCTTCCTTCCTTCTGACTGGTGACGTGTTTATCATATTGCAAGCTGTCACCCGATTGCCTAGGTAGCAAGCCGGTCTTTGGGAAGCACACGGAGAGGAGCTGCGTGGTATCGCCGTGGCTCCGTGGCCGTGGACATGTGAGTCATGCAGCTTGACGTCTGTCAGAAGCGTGGGCAGGGATGAGAGGGTCGGCTGCGGGTTCCCAGTTGCTCTGAATACTTAAGCTTCTGTGTCTCTTTTCTGTTTATTCCTTCCACCCACGTGTGCATACACTCACCTTCCATGCGAATCATCCCTGGGTGTTTTCCGAGGGGACAGTTCAGCGAACAGGAGTGTTTAACGCTCCCGGAATAGATTCGCCATCCCGTTTAATGAAAGGCACGGGAAATGCCGGATGTGGAGATGTAGTTCAGGCCCATCAGGCGTTTTCTCGTGAGCGCACCTGTCTGCAGCGAGGCCTTTCAAAGGCGGGATCCAAGGGGCCCCTGCGTGGCTCAGCTGGTTAAGCGTCTGACTCTTGATTCCGGCTCAGCGCGTGATCTCACGGTTCGTAGGTTCGAGCCCCGAGTCGGGCCCTGCGCTGACAGCACGGAGCCTGCTTGGGACTCTCTCTCCCTCTCTCTGCGCCCCCCCCCCCCCCCCCCCCCCCCCCGCTCATGCTTGCACGCACTCTCTCAAAATAGATAAATAAACGTTAAAAAAAAGACGGGATCGGAGCTGGGGAGGAGAACCTGCGAATGCACCACCAGCGTGTTGAGGAGGACACAGAGGACGTTGCACTGACGGGTCCCTCCACGCTCCCCGCCTCCGTCAGAGCGAAGGCCTAGTGGGTCAGGTGTCCTGAGCTGGTCTGGGGAGTTCACTTGTTCGTTCTCCCTCTTGTGTTCACGGAGCCGTCACTTATGGGGATGCTGACAGCCCCACACGGGCCGGCCTGGGGCTCGGGGACCGAAGTCAGACGTGGGTCCCCAGGGATGGGGCTGGTGGGACCCTCGTGGTGACGGGAGCCCCTCCCCCCGCCGCAGCCCAGGGGCAGCTCTCTGGTCTCCCCTCGCTCGGACCTCTGCGACCACGTAAGATGACCCTGGGTTCGGCCCCGTGGGCCCCCTGCACACCCTCCACACTCCCCGGCCACCAGCCAGCTCGCGAATAGCCCTCCCTAGTTCAGACTTCCAAGTGTGCGTAGGGGTGAGCCGGTAGGTCAGGGGACGGAGCCTCGGCAGACCTGCCCCTTTTCTGCAACATTCCTCCTGGTGGAATTTAGAGAGAATCCAAACGTGTCCCACCCCCATTTCAGGAACTTGTGGGCGGCCGACTTGGGTCTCCTCATATTGAATTCCAGCAAACAGGTGGGGAGGACCCCGAGGGAGGATTCTGTCCTAGGGGTGAGGCCAGGCCCTCACTGGTCATCCAGTGGGACAGTGGTGCCTTGGGGACCCTGTGGCTGCGCTCTCCCTCCTTCCTCCCGCCTCCCGCCGGACCGTGGGCTGGGTTCCGGGAGGGAGTAAAGAGGCCGGAAGACGGGGACCCTGTCAGGAGTGCGGGCTGTGGCCAGGCTGAGGCTGGGCAGGGCTGCCGTGTCCCGTGTTGGGGCCGGGTCAGCATCCTCTGACAGAGAGAGGCTGTGACTGTGGGTTCTGGACAGCCCAAAGCTGCTGAGAATGACACCCGTGGTCCAGGCCGGTCTGGAAGATGAGGCGAGAACCCGGCGGGCTGGGCCACACCAGCGAGAGGCCAGGGCCCGGGGTCCTTCCGGCCACACGGCCACGGGCTCCCGGTTCCTAAAACGGGGCTCCCAAGAGCCCCGGGCGCACGGCGGCACCGTGGGGACACAGGGTCTGCCCTCTCCTGGCTTCTTCCTCTTGCCCCTCACGGGGGCTCCCTTCGCGGGAAAGGGGAGGCAGACCCAGATGCAGACGCTGGTCTCCACCGCTTAAGTCTGGCTGTCTCCTGTCTACGCTCAGCTCTGTCCTCAGACAGAGGACCCAGCCCCGGGTCCGGGCGTCCATTCCTCTGCCTGGCATCCTCCGCAAGGGACGGGCCGGTGGGGAGGTGGTGTCTCTAGGGCGTCTGCCCCCGGCCCCCTCCCTGGGCTGCACGGCTCTGTGGTCAGCGTGGAAAGACAAGGGGCTGTTTGTGGTGACCGCTGGCCTCCTCATGTGTCTTATGTGGCTTATATGGGAACCGTCTCCAAAGCAGACAGTGGCCCCGGCGAGGCCTCGCTGGGGACCCGCGGGAGTCCTGCTCTCTCCTAACAGTGCGGGGGCCGCCGGCTCGGGACAGACACCCGGGGTGTCTGCAAAGTCCCCCTGTTTCTGCCATCCCGCGGTGGCGGCATCCGCCACGGGGAGGAGAGACCACTCGTGCTGCGTCTGCTGGGGGAGAGCCCGTCACCCGAGAATTTGCCTGTGGGGACTCGGGTCCCTTCCCGCACAGCCTCGCCTTACAGCTGTCTGGGCCGCCCAGACGGGAGACGCACGGGATCCTGTTACCCGTCTGTGGGATCCCCCCGCAGGGGCCGCCGTTCCCGGGACGCATCGCCGGGCACCTGGCCCTGGCGCTCCGACCACCGTGTCAGAACGCCTCTGTGCCGTTGGATTTGCGTCTTTGACGGTTACGAAAACATAAATGGACGCAGGCCTCAGTTTCCCCACCCTGCCACGCAGCCCGCTCGTGGATTACAGCCACAGACAGGACAGGTACGTTCAGGGGTCCCCGAGACCACCCCCCGGGATCACAGATCCTCCAGAAGGAGCCACGGAGCTCAGTGGAACACAGTTGCGGTTCGTCACAGCGGAAGGACCCAGGTTAGAGTCAGCAGGGGTACGGGGCCGTCCAGGAGAGACCAGGCGCCAGCCTCCAGCCGTCCTCCCCGTGGGGTCTTGTGGACGGTGTCGAATTCTGCCGGCAGCCACGTGTGACCGCACATGTGAACCGTCGCCGGTGAGGGAGGCTCCTCGAGCCTCGAGTCCGGGATCTTACCGGGGTTCGGTCACCTAGGCACGGCCGACCTCGGCGTCCAGCCCCTCCAGAGGCTTTGGCCGGCACCGGTGGGCCGGGGGTCCCCATTCCCAAGTCACACTGTTAGCGTAAACCGTGTGATGTGGCCCAAGGCCTCACGTGGCAGAAACACTAGATCAGGTAGATCATTCCCAGGACTCGGAGGGGCCACGCCTGGGGCCTCCGGAAGGGGCCGGGTTCGGGCGGCTCGGGCCTGCTGAGTTCACCCTCCCCCCCACAGCAGCCTCGAAGAGCGTGGGCGCCGTGTCTGAGCCACGCGGGACCACGTCCCGGTTCCACCACGTGTCAGCCCCTGGTTTACGTGGCTGTTACTTCTCTCGGAGCCTGTCTTTCCTTCTTGGAGACCGGGTGGTTAGCAAATGCCGGGCTCCGACGACTCACGGGGGCTTGTGGTCTCGTTGTGGGGACAGTTGGCTTGGCCTGCCTGACTCTGCCCACGCCCACCCACTGCCCTGTTTCCCTCGTTCTGTGGAGCCACCGGCGTGGGAGGAAGGATCCACTGGGCGCCCACGTGGTACCGATGGGCAATGAGAGTCCTGTCTTCCCGGTCTTCCCCCACATGCCTTCTCAAGGTTTGTCCTGAAGCGGGGACGTGGCCCCAGCACGGAGCCCGGGGAGGGTGCTGAATTTCGAGTCACTAAGGGTGAGCCCAGAGAGCTGGTCTTCCCCGGATTTAGTTTCTCATCTTGGAACGTGCACACCTTCTCCTCCTTGAGGGTCTGCAACCAGCTCAGCTTCCCAGGGGCCCAGGCTCCCCTCAGGGCCTGTCTGATCCTGGGGCTGTGGGTCCGGGAGGCCCTCCCCATGCGCAGGCCCCCGTCGAGACCCCGACAGAAGAATCACTCAGTGAGATGGGAGGGATCCCCCATCGGAGCCCTCGGGGTGACAAGAGCCAGCCCTGAGAATCCCAGGGAGCAAAGGTTGCAGGGTACGAGGATTCCACCCAGAGCGGGAGGACTGACTGCCTGTGGAGGAAGGGTCCAGACACATGAGCGCCCGGCAGGGTCTGCGTGGGGGCGGGGCCAGCCCCCCTTTCTGCTGTTACTTGAACACGGGGCTGGGCTCCTCGTTGGCCAGGTTCTCGCTGTGCCCAGTCTCCTTGTTGGCCTGTTCTCTGCGTAGACACCACCCCTGCTGTCTGCTAGACAGAGGTCCTTGGAACAGAGAGTGGCCCAAGCCTCCCTGGGCTGTGATTTCTCCGTTGACAGCCTTCGAGCGCCAGGAGGCAGTTGGCAACAGCCGGGGTGACTTGGATGGGGGACAGAGAGCGTTTGGGCTGGGGCCACGGAGACCATTCAGTACAAAATGTCTGACGTGGCCACTGTGTTGGCTGATTAAACAGCAAAGTGGTGAATAACCCACTGAGCCCATCCTCAGCGAGCAAGCTCGTCCCGAGCCCTGTAGGTGGGGGACAGCAATGCCACATGGCCTGTCTAAGGCCCCGGGGGCCCCACGCCAGGCCCAACTGACTCCAAAGGCCATCCCCACCCCGTGCGGCTGTCGAGGGTCACTTAGGCCTGGGTGTTTTCACATGTTTTCTGTATAAAAATTCACGCATGTTGCCACCCTATAGAAAATTGGGAAAACAGAAGACAGGGCCAAGGTCGCCCAGCGCTGGTGCGGGCCGTCCCGGGGACGTCTGACTCCCTGGCCTTGTGGGCCGTGGCTTCCACACCCGGGTCAGCCCCGTGTTCCTTGTTTGCCCTTCTGCTCTTTCTGTCTTAACCTGAGAATGTGGCCGTTAAATGCACTTGGCAGTGTGGCAGTCCAGGTGGGGCCAGGAGCCCTGGATGCGGAGGAGTAGAGCCCTGGGGGTCAACCTGGGCGTGCTCTGGCCCACCTGTGACTCGGGCACTTTCCCATGGTGGCCTTCTGCCGGTCCCCTCTGGATGGTGGCACTGGCTGCTGTGGCCTCCTTGGACACCTGTGCGGGCCACCTGGCTGCAGGCTCCTGGAGGGGCTCCTGAGATGGGGGCCTGGCTTCTAGCTCTGCCTCTGCCTGGCTGTGGCCTGGAATGCCCTCACCTCTCTGGCCTCTGTCTACCGATCTCTGAAATGGGACCCGTGAGCCCTGCCCATCCCCCACGTGGGGCGCCGCGACCTGGGTTTGAGCCCCCGAGGGGGCCGACCGTGCGCTTTGGGGTCCTGTCCACACTCTGAGCTGTTGTTCCCTCACCTGCCTGGAGCCCCGAGGGGGCGGAGAGAGACGAGGGGCCAGGCTGGGAACCAGCGTCCTCACAAGGTGAGGGGCGGGGTCCCCGGCACAGAGGCCGCAACCCAGGCTGGTAGCAGAGGGACGATGCCTCTGCCAGGCCGCGCGTGGGACACCTCAGGGCAGTGAGTTCGTGCCCCTGGGACCCTCGCCGCTGGGCCACTGTCCACTCACGCGGCACTCCGTGGTTAAGCACCTGCTGCGGGCCCAGGGCCACGTGGGCACGCGCCTCGCCCTCACGTAGCAGCGAGGTCAGCAAGCGGATAAACCAGCACCTGCACAGATAATCCTCATTGTGCTCAGCGTCCTGCTCCCTTCAGGGAAGCTCCCGGAAATGTGGCATTGGAGAAGGCACTCAGCAGCTTCCAGAAGGTTCCTCAGTGCAGGTGACTGCAGGGAGATGCTAGTTGTAGCCCATCCCCAGATTCATTTCTACCCCTCTGGTGATGACGCTTTCCTTCGGACCAGGGCGTGGGGGGCTTTCCCAAACCTGGAGTCTGTCTGCGGCATGTGGGTCGTGGGTGCTTGGTACCCACATGGCAGCCATGAGCCGCTCACTACCCAGATGTCTCGGGCCGCCTCTCGTCTGTAAAACAGGGAGGGTCGCTGGGGCGCCTGGGTGGCTCAGCCGGTTAAACCTCCGACCCTTGATCTCGGCTCAGGTCACGACCTCACAGCCCGTGAGTTCCAGCCCCACGTCGGGCTCTGTGCTGATGGCCCAAAGCCTGCTTGGGGTTCTGTCTCCTTCTCTCTGCCCCTCGCCTGCTGGTGCTCCCTTTTTCTCTCTCAAGATAGATAAAGAAACTTAAAAAGAAAACCGGGGAGGGTCGCTGGGCTTACGGTACAGCTGTGACCACGGGGTGTGTGGGCTTGAAACTCGGCGGGGACGCACCCCTTCCTGGGACCGCGACTTTGTACTTGTGATGCTTTTTTCCGTGTGGTGCCTGAGAATGCCACGGTTTTGTGGGCATCCTGGGGCTGGTGCGGGGAAGAGTAATGCATGTGAGTCTACAGGCTGTCCGTGGAGGGATGTGGGAATCAGCTTTTAATCTTGGAAGGAACTTTTAAGGACCGTTAATTTTCCACAGCTGTCACCATTGCTCCTTCCTGTGGGGTGGCTCGGGCAGGGATCTTTCATTCGTCCACTGACACGTCCTCAGTGCCCGTAGAGGGCCCGCCCTGCCGCGTCTTAGATGCTCGGTAAATATTTGTTAAATGAGGGGTGGTCGAAACGTTCTCCTCTGTGTCCTAGTCACTGGAACAAAGATCTAAAAACAATCGAGTAGTTGAGCCCTGAGGTCCTTCTGTGGTCTGGTTGCAGGTGAAGGCAGCTGAGCACGGCGTGGGCACACGCGGTGGCCGGCGAGGGGGAGTCGCCGTCCCGGCCACGCCGACGCTGGTGGCTAAAGCGTGGCCGCCCTCCGGGAAAAGCAGGCAGCTAGCTCCTCAGGGTTAAGCACCGAGCCCCCGTGTCCCCGGCAGGTCCACTCCTGGGCCCGTTCCCAAGACAACAAGAACACGTTACGTACGTACCTGCAGGAGAATCGCAAACACACGTGTGTGAACGCTCACGGCCGCGTCATTCCCAGTAGCCCCAAAGTGGAAATAGCCCAGCTAAGCGCACGTCAAGAGGCGAATGGCTCGACAGGTGGGGTCCATCCATCCAGGGGAAGACCATCCACGCGTTAGAAGGAAGGAAGCGCGGATACCCGCCACAACGTGGGGGAGTGTCACATGCGCTGAGTGAAGGGAACCAGACACAGGAGGTCACACGGCGCGTGCGACGAAATGCACACGTGACCTGAAGCGCACGGGCCAGGCAGGCCTGCGGGGTCCGTATGGGAGGCCGGGGCTCTGGGAGGAGGGCAGGTCGGGCGGTGACTGCGAACCAGCGCGGGGTTTCCCTTCGCGGTGACAGAACTGGCCCGAGATCAGGGGGTGCTGGTGGCTGCACAGCTAGAAGCCCCCGAACTGTATATTAAACCGCCCCCCACCCCCATGCGCGCAAAAGGCCCCCGAATGCCCCCACACACCTGCGAGAAGGGCCGGGGTCCGGATCTCTCATGCGACACGCTGGCGGGAGCTCTCACGCGCCGCGGGCGGGGACGCGGGATGGTTGGCAGTTTCTCGTGAAACGCAAGGTAGTCTCACCGTGGGATCGGTGTTGACACACAGGAGTTGAACCCCTGTGTCCACACGAAAAGCTGCCCGCGGACGTTTACAACAGCTTTCGGCACAATGGCTAGAATCTGGAGGCAGCCAAGACGCCCCTCGGCAGGTGGCGGGCACGCGGGCGGTCGTCCCTCCAGACAGCGGTGTCGTGTTCGGCGCTCAAAGGGGGTGAGCTGGGAAGCCGCGAAGCCACGGAGGAAACGTGGATGAATCGTACTAAGCGAAAAAGCCAGTCTGGAAAGGCCACACGCTGTCTGTGACCTTCTGGAAAAGGCCGGGTCGGTGGCGGCCAGGGGTCGGAGCGTGGGGAGGAGCGAGCAGGGGGAGCACGGAGGAATTTAGGGCAGGGAAACGACTCCCGTAGTGGAAACACCCTGGTGCACCTGTCTACACCACAGAGTGGGAGGCTCCGGGAGGGACCCCGGATGTCCGCGGTGGACTCGGGGTGATGCTATTCTGGTGGGGGTGCTGCTGCTGGGGGCACAGGGGTGGGGCAGGGGGACACAGGCAATCCCGGGGCCTTCCCCTCAGCTTTGCGGTGACCCTGAAACTGGTCAGAAAAAGCAGTCTCGAAAAACAGACAAACCACGAGAACCAAAGCCGAGCCTGCCCTCAGGAAGAACCATCTGCTTTGGAGTGAAACGCCAGTGTCTCTGCGGCCTTCCCGCATGTCTTACGTCTGTGACTCCGTCCCCAACGACCCCAGCACGGGCCGCCCACGGCCACGGTGTCTGCTCATCCTGGGCAGGGTGTGGCTGTGTCTCCCAGCCATAGGTGACGTCCGTCTTTCCTTCCAGGGCCCCGGTGACCCCACTCGCTTCATGGGCACGTTGGCCGACGGTCACATCTGCCCCTCCCCTGAGCCTGCAGCTGCCCCCTGCAGGCTGCTACTGGGAGACTGAATTTTCTAGAAAAAGCCTTGAGAGCCAGGCCACCTTTTCCTTCCAGGAAGTGCCTGTCTTGGTGCACGACTGAGGGAGGAGATGGCCGGGACCCGCTGTCACCCAGGGTTGGGAGGGTGCACAGCCGCGGGCCTGCAGCTGTGCTCGTGGTCCCATCGCGTTTGGGGTCCGGGCCCCAGGCTTTTCCCTGGTGAACACCCATTCACTGCCGTGTCTTGTGATCTCTGATCCACAGGTCGTTTTCATCAGCCCTTTATGTTTACCGGAGTCTGACTTCTGATGCGTTTGTGTTTCAGCCAGAAACGACACAGACATCGTCTGATTTAACTGTCATGATGCTGCGAAGGGAGAGTCAAAGCTCCACGGGGCAGGTGAAGGGGCAGAGGTTCAGAGAGGCCGAGGGACATTCTCAAAGTCACACAGCAAGGGGCAGTGCCGAGACTGGGTCACGGCCCCGGGGGTAAGCGACACATGTCACTCCACGTCCCCGGTCATGGGTGTCTTTGGATGCTTCCTCGTACCCGCCCCTGAGTGTCCCACTCCCATCGTGGTCTCTGGGCCTCAGGGCTGAGTGACGTGTGGGCCCTGTGTGCATCGTGGTGGGGTGGCAGGTGGCCGATATCCGTGCGTCATCAATGCCGGGTGGAGTGTCACCGACCACCATGGGCCCAGCAGGATGAGCCACCACGGGGCACGGGGGCATCGGAATCCACGGCCACACCCACAGAGCCACCTCTGCCTCGGAAAACCCAGCCTCCGCTGACCCTGCCTTCTGCATTTTGGGTTTCGCACAAGGACGTCGCGGGACCTAGGAGCTGGTCCTGGCTCTCTGATGCTGCGAGTGGGAGGGAGTCTCGTGGGGCTGGAGCTGTTGCTCTGTCAGCTGTAGCTCTGGACGTCATCCGAAGTCATTTCCCTGTGTTCCAACTTGGGCTTCTCCTGACCGGACTCCACGTGAGCAGGGGCCCGACTCCCACCTTCCGTGGCTGGGGCTTTGCTTTAAATGCCTTTTCCTTGGGCTGAGCCCTGGCGGGAGACGTGGCTCAGAAATTCCCTTCCAGTTAATCAGGTTATTTGTGGGACGCCTACGGGGGTGACTTTACGGGATGGGGACCCCGTCGGCCTCCGGATTTACTGTGCGATCGAGGGGAGTTTTGCCGGATGGACGGACAGAGGGCCCGACAGTCCGTGGACACAGCGCCTCCCAGACCCGGCTCGTGCAGCCTGGCCGGAGGCTGGGTTGTGTGCTTGGAAGTCTTGAACTTGGAACGTGTCCCCGCCCCCGCGCTCCCCATCCTGGGAAGGTCCGGCCGTTTGCTCAGGAGAACGAGAGGCTTGGGGGTTCAAGCACACGGTGTGGGGTAACACTGACTCCCGGACTAAAACGTGTTCCTCCTTCGAGTCTGCTGTGATTCCCGGGAGAATGGGAGCCCTCCGGGTGGGGAGTTTTGTTGGCTTTGGTCAAACGTGTGTCCAGGCACCTAGGGAGGGGGTGGGGCGTGCCGCGGATTCGTTCCCGGCCAGAACCTGCGCCACACGAGCACGGGTCCTTCGGAGAAATGGGCGGCTTCTGGCAGATCTTTCTTTTCAGCAGAAAGAGCGGGAGGCGGGCCACACCAGCCGCTGAGCGTGTCTTCTTGGTCCCCGAGCGGAGGCTTTCCACCCGGCGAAGAGAATTTCTGGTTACATACGATTTTAGGACTGATCTTTAAGTTATTAGAGGTACACGTCCAAACACGTAACTTCCTGAAAGCTGGAGAATGTAATTTCCAACTGTTATTCTATTTGTGAAGCTAGTTGATTTTGTAGTCCCTTAAGAGTGAGCCTTTGGGGGCACGTAGGTGGCTCAGTTGGTTGGGCGTCCGACTTTGGCTCAGGTCATGATCTCGTGGTTTGTGAGTTCGAGTCCCCACTTCGAGCCCTGTGCTGACAGCTCGGAGCCTGGAGCCTGCTTTGGATTCTGGGTCTCCCTCTTGCCCCTCCCCCACTTGTGCGCGCACGCTCTCTCTCTCTCAAAAATACATAAATAATTAAAAAAAAGAAAAGAGTGAGCCTTTGTGGGATCTCACAGACTCAAATTCCCTTCAATTCTAACAAAAACTCCTGTTTCAAATACGTAAGTGATTCTTAGCAATCTGATGATACTGAAGACAGGGGGAATCTTAAGTTCTCTGAAACATTCTAGAAGTGTTTTCGATTTTCTTAGAATGTTCTTACACATTCAGTGTAAAATCTTACACCGTTGTGGTTCGATTGTGTGTTCGGCTGGGAAAACACCGTTGATCCGTGAGGCCCTCTTCACCAACAGGTGCAGGGTGTGAAAACAAAACCTCGTTGCTAGACTTCCTGTACCAAACACGTTAGATGCCTCTGGCTTCTCTCTTTGGGTCTGAAGCCTTCTTGGGGTCACGGAACCCCGACCCGCGAAGGGAAGAGACCGGCCCGGCGGGCGGCGTTTGCGTTTTCCCGCCTGCACGTGGCATTCGCGGTCATCCTGGCTCGCGGGGGTCCCGCTCACGTCGCAGGAGCCTCGAATGTCCTTCCCGCTTTGAACCCGCAGTCGAAGTTCGTAAGGAGGTTTCACGTCCCTCGATTGTGTGGTGCAGATTTTACGCTCCCTCGGCCCTCCTGAGACTTTGAATTCCCCTCCCCAGCCGGCCTGAAGTCACTCCTGGGCTGTTGTGTAAGATCCTTCACGCCGGTGATGGCGACTCCTTGAGGCCTTCTGGTCCCGGAACCCTCTGGGCCTCGAAATCACCTGCGTCCCTCCCATCTCGGTCTGGATGCTTCTGCTTTTCTTCTTTGAATAAAACTCGAGTTTAGACACGTGAGGTGACTTAGGAGTAGTGGGTAAGTAACCTCCAGGTGTGAGGCGTCCTCAGTTAAGGTGGTTTGTGGGCAGCTGAGGGCAGAAGGTGGGGGGGGTCGCAGCGGACGGGGCCTGCCGGCCACCTGTGTGCCCCGTGGGGACCCGTGGCAGCCCTCGCCCCCGGCGCTGACGCCACGTTGACTCGACAGGCGCTTCCCGCTTAGTGGCACGAGGGGCTCAGCCACCTGTGGACACATCTGGTCAGACGCGGTCTCGAGGACCACCTGGAACGAAGCCTCACCCTGGAGCTGCCCGACCCATCCTGCTCGCCCAGTCCCGGGGTCGGGGAGGCGTGCTCGGTGCTGGTGAGGCTTGGGGTTCTTCTGTGCCCCGCTTTCCCTGCTCTTGGGCCAGCGCTCCAGCCAACGGCGCCCTCCTGGGCCGAGTCCTGTCCCCCAGATTTCGTGTGCTGGCGTCCCTAGAGGCTCAGGACGTGACCGTATCCTGAGACGGGACCTTTACGGAGGCGATTAAGGCAAACGGAGGTCCCTAGGGTGGGCCCTGGTCCCGTGTGACTGGCGTCCTCAGAAAAGGGGACGTTTGGAGACCGATGTGCGCTCGGGGAGGCCACCGCGTGAAGACGAGGACGGTCTCCAGGCCGAGGAGAGAGGCCGGAACAGCTGGCGGGGGCCTTTCCTTGCAGATTTAAACAGGCACCAGCACCCTCAACACATCCGGTTCGGACCTCCAGCCTCCAGGCCTGAGACACAATAAGTATCTGTTGTCACCCGTCCGTGGTGCTTTGTCACAGCGTCTCTGGCAAAGGAATGAGGCGCCGTGGGGTCGAAGCCAGGACGGGGGGGCCTCCGGGCAGGGAGCTCAGAGCAGGAGGCGGTGCCGACAGCCCCCCCAGCCGGACCCCCTGCCCAGGGCCCCCACGCCGGGGCCCTGGGAGACGTGGAGATGCGGCTGGCAGTTCCCAGGCCACCTTCTGTGCTATCCTGGTGCCACCTCCGTGCCGAGTCAGGAGGGGTTAGACGTGCTGCTTGGTGCTGGGGCAGATGACCTGGGAAACGGGCTTGGCCTTCAATCAGTCAATCAATCAGTCAATCAATCAGTCAGTCAATCAACCAGATGTCCCTTTTGGCTTAGCATCGCTGCAAGGCTGTGGTCAGGCGACCACAGAACGGACGTGCCCACCGGGAAGCCCTCCTGAGTTGCTCCTGCGGGAGCCGCCGTCACCGTGGGCCCCAGCGCCACGCGGGAGGTGAGTGCGATCTGGCGGAGGGTCTGTCTCTCCGGGAGCCTGCGAGGCGATGGCGGGAGGAAGGATTTTATCCCCTCCCCCCCTTTTTTTTTTTCCAGTACCTTTCAGCTAACCAGACTTTATTAAGGTAGCAAGGAGGGGTGCGCTGTTGTTTGAATTGGGTGTGGACGTTGGGTGAGGAACGCTCCCCCAGTGAAGCTGTCATGCTTTACGAAAGGCGCTTCATTGTTTCCCCGGGCGCCCTGCGTATGACTTAATGAAGCAGGCTTGATTTCCTGTCACTTGCACGAGCTGATAGCCTCCTGATGGCTTGATAAAAACTCTAGGAAAAGGAAAGCCTTAATGAGTACAGATTCCCTTGCCATTTGCATTTATAAGTGAGTATTCTGGCAATGACTGAAAGCAGAAAGGGTAAAATTGGGTCGATGAAGTGATTTTCCCGATACTTCTGTTGAGGGTGGTCGGTATGCGCTATTCCGTTAACCCGTGCCTCGCAGTTCCTGTCGGTGAAGATGTCTTCGCGAAGGTTTGGGTTCTGGCCCTTCTGTTAACCGTGGGGACAGCTCGGGGGGCCACAGTGTCATTCTGTTCCGTTCAGGGGGACTGGATCCCCGCCGGTCACAGGGTGCAGCGTCACGTACGTGAGCTGTGGCACGAGCAGCGGTTCTGCGTGATGCGTTGGTCGATGGGCTCATTGAGGCGGCCGCCATTTACAAGGAGCCCCGTGAGCACCGGAGGAGAGCATTGTGGGGGGCTGAGCTGTGTCCCCCCAAATGCGTATGGTGGAGCGCTGACCCCCAGCACCCCAGAACGTGCCCGTATCTGCAGAGGGGGCACTTTATGGAGGTGACTGAGGTAACGTGACGTCACTGGGGTGGGCCCTGATCCCGTGTGACCGGGGTCCTTGTAGGAAGAGGGGATCATTGGGGCGCCTGGGTGGCTCAGCCGGTTGAGTGTCTAACTTCAGCTCAGGTCATGATCTCACGGTTCGTGAGTTCGAGCCCTGCATCAAGCTCTGTGCTGACGGCTCAGAGCCTGGAACCTGTTTCTGATTCTGTGTCTCCCTCTCTCTCTGCTCCTCCCCCGCTCATGCTCTGTCTCAAAAAGTAAATAGACGTTAACAAAATTTTAAAAAAGAAGAGAGGGTCAGGACACAGACACGCACAGAGGGACGACCCCCTGAAGACACAGGGAGAGGACGGCCATCCACACACAAGGGGAGATGCCTCGGGAGGCCCCGGCCCTGCCCACGCCTGGACCTCGGGCTCCAGCCTCCAGGACCGGAGGACAGTACGTGTCTGCTGTGTGAGCCCCGTCTGTGGTATTTGTTACGCGGTGGAGCTGACTGATACACCCCTCAACTCGAGTCCCTGTAGAGAGCACCACCCTCCCCCTGCCTTCATTATCAGCTCTTTGTCTTGTAACCACCGACGACACACTGGTCCCAGCATTTCAGGAGCCACCCGTTGTCCCTTCCTCTGAGAAGGGGCACAGACGTCCTCTTCACAGATGTTCCCCCTAGGGGAGTCCTGGCCCCTAGGACCTCCGGAGCACTGAGTACTGACCCCACATCTCCAGGGCCTGCCTGCGCACTAAGTGCAGGGAGAACGCAGCCTTCCGAAGCTGTGGCCGGCCACGCCTTTCCCGGAGTTTATAGAGCATTTGTCTCCGGCCTGGACGGGAGCGTGCACTAGGGAAGCGGCCCCGGCCCTGCTGGGCACGGACCTCCCGGGAGGCCCGGGCGGCGGTAACCAGCCTCGCTGGTCGCGTGTTTTTCACGGTGGGCAGGCGGCCCTCGAGGTGGGCCGCACCTGGATGCACCCGATGCTGGCTGGTTACGCTCTGCCCTCTCGCAGCATCTTTGAAAACGCGGTCCGTGCGGCCGGGGAGAGAAAGCCGCCCCCCTGGCAGGCGCCGCTCTGTGCCATCCCGCCGGAGGCTCGGTCTGCGTCCGTGGCTGGTCAGGCTGCTCAGCTCTCCTGTGGCCGTAACCAGGCAGCCAGCCCCGCCCCAGGCCCTGGGCTTTGAGATCTGTGTGCTGGAGGAGCCCCCAGGCTTCCACTTGGAGGCTTCTGGCCTCGCGTGTCTCCCCAGGGAAGCCGCGGGTCCGGCAGGCAAGGCTTCGGAGGCAGGTGTGCCCCTGAGACCCCCTCCCCCAAGCTGTGTGCCGTCGGAGATGTAATTCACCCTCTCTGGGCATCAGTGGGCTTGTGTGTGACGATGGGTGGAATTCTCTGAGGTACGTGGGGTTCGCCGGTTACACACGCACCGATTGCTTGCTGTGACGCACCGGGTGCCGGCATAACGCCACTCGGTTGGGGACGGGAGACCATCACGCAGCCGAGGGAAGTGGGCGGTGCCCGGGGAGCCCGGGGAGGCATCAGGGCACCTGCTGGGAGACTGGGGGAAGCCACGGGGTGTTCAAGAGGGAGCCTCGGGGACAGGGACCTAGAACAAAGGTATTGGAGAAAATGAGCGGCCGACGGTTTGGGGCCAGAATGTTGGACGCGTCCATCCTGCGGCCAGGAGAGTCTTGTCTCTTTCCCTCTTTCCATCTGTGGTCACTGTATCCTGGGTGGCCTCCCGCCCCAAGAGCAGAAAGGTCGGGCTCCTGGGAGACTGCAGGGACCTGAACTCTGCCTTTCTCCTCTTCAGTGACCCCAGCGCCACGCGGGGAGTGGGAACACGGTGAGCCCTTGGCCACTGAGACCTGGGGGTGGGCGGATGGACGGTGGGTGGATGGATGGATGGGGCCCCGGGGTACCCGCGGGGTGCATTCATGCCCTGCACCTCTTCGGCCTTGACTTTGGGGTACCACGAATTTCCTTGTCTCTGCTCTACCTGGTTGCCAGGGCGATTCATGTGGTCTCAGTTATCTCTGTCTCCGTTTTTCACAAACGTGTGCCTTTCTAGACGTCAGCTATAAACATCAGCCGTGTTTGCTGCTTACCTTGCACAGAAGTCCCCCTCCCCACAGGGAGAGGATTCTGTTTCTGGAAGGACCCATGCAGGTCCTGGTCTGTTCCCGCAGAGGGACCGTGCGTTCTGCGGGGCGGAGAGCTGTGTGGGTGTCCCTGGGCTTCCTGCCGAGGCAGGACTCACGGGGGGCCGCCTGCCTCCTGTTCTTGACGTGCACCGAGGAGTCGCTCAGCCCGGGTGCTGGTGGTCCCCGTGGCGGCCTCCCGGAGGTGGCAGGATGTGTGGTGGAGCGTGCTTTGTTCTCCGAGGGTACGCCGGTCAGAGGCCCAGCTCGCTGCCCAGCTCTGCTCGGCGGTCAGCAGAGCCAGACCTGCCCGTCGTCTCTTGCGGTGAGCACCGGTCTCGCCAAGAAGCAGACTTAGAATGTTCAGGGGCTGGAAACAACGGCCCTTCCGCTCGCTCGTGATTCCGCGGGTCGGGCTTGCAGGCGGGGGTCAGCCGGCACCACGTGGCTCCGCAAATCCAGGCTGGCGGTCCTCCTCGTGGTCCTCCGTCCATGTGGCTCCCCGGGGCCTCCTCAGATCCTGACGGACGCCTCATGGGGGAGCTGCCTTCCGAGCAGGGGGGACAGAAGCCAGTGCTCCGAAGGCTGCACGAGTTTCGTGGCTCTGTTTCTGCCACGTTCTGCCACTGGACGGGCCCAGATTCAAGGAGATGGGAAGTAAGGCTCGTTTATTACGATTAGTTTTTAATGTTTACCTTTTAAAAGAGAGAGAGCGCGAGCGAGGGAAGTGCAAGCAGAGAGGGAGACACAGAATCTGAAGCAGGCTCTGAGCTGTCAGCACAGAGCCTGACGCGGGGCTTGAACTCATGAGCTGTGAGATCATGACCTGAACCAAGGCGGCCGCTTAACCGACTGAGCCCCCCCGGGCGCCCCAGTAAGGCTCCTTCTTGATGGGAAAAACTTGCAGACTCTGTGGCCACCTCGAACCCAGTGCAGGGTACCTCCTCTAACCTCTGCTGAATACAAACTGTCGGGGGAGGGACCGGCGGGTTGCGATTTAACCTCGTGGTCTCTGAAGTCAGCTGGTGGTTTTGAATCCTGCCGCCACCGGCCGATGGCTGTGTGATCTTGGGAAGCAATGAAACCTTGCTGTGCCTTTACTGCCACGTGAGGTCTGTACGCTGGGGCAATCCTGACCCCGCTGGATTCGTGCCTAGATTAAGCGAGATAACGCACGTAAAGCATATGGCCCTTGATTAGCATTAGCGACGGTTGACATCCGCTGCTTTGATGGGAAGCTGTCGTCTACCGACGACTCGAGCAAAGGAGCCTGACCTGACTTGGGTGATGGTGCCCTGCAGACGTATGCTGTGATCAGGGGGTGGCGGCTGAAGGCGGTTGAAGCTGCCGCCAGGTGTGTGATGGGGAGGCGACGGGGGTGGGGGGGGGGTGGGGACAGGATTGTGCACACGGCACACCGTCAGTGAGGGAGGTAAGAGGCAGCGGGCAGGTTCCGAGCGCGATTGAGGAGGTGAAGCTGTCTCAGGGGTGGCTGGGATGTGGGGGTTTGACATACTGAGGGCCATGCCGTAATTTGTGACCGGGGCAAACGAGTGGCGTCAGGAACAAAACCCCCGGGTCAGAGATGAAGACCAGCTCATCACTCCCAGCAGCAGCGGCGGGAAGCGGACATCAGCACTTTGTCCTGGTTCCCTGAGCCCCGATTTCCCACGGGGCGATGCAGACGGGACCGCGAGGTATTGCACGCGATGGGCTGCGTCACGGGGCGGGGGACCCTGGCCTCAGGGGAAGTGAGGCTGCTAGTCTGGACGGTAAGCATGCCCGCCCCGGCCCTGTCTCTTCCGTCCCGGGTTCGAGGGAGACCCCAGGACGTGCTGGAGCCCTTACCCCCCAGTACTGTGAACGCGACCTGACTTAGAAATAGGATCTTTGCAGACGGTTATGTTAAGATGAGGTCCTGAGGGCGGCCCTGACCCAGTACGACCAGCGTCCTTATGAAAAGAGAGCGTTTGGGCCAGACACGGCGGGAGGAGGATGCGAAGGCACAGGGAGGAGAGGGCCGTCTATAAGCCAGCCAACACCGGAGGCTGCCTGCAGGGAAGCTGGGAGGAAGGAAGGCCCGGAACAGGTGTTCTGTTAGACGCCCCGGAAGGCACCTGCTCACACCCTGAGTTTGGACCTCTGGCCTCCAGAGCTGTGGGACAACAGAGGCCTGCTGTTCTCAGCCACCTGCTTTGCGGTCCTGTGTCCCGCAGCCCCAGGGACCTAGGACATCTCTGAGGCTGTTCACTGTGTGGACGGTCAGAAGCAACGAGAGCCCGCGCGTCTCCTCAGCAGATGTGCAGACACGCAGGTCCCCCAGCAGACGTGGGGAGCCCGCGACGGGACCAGACGGGGCAGGAACGGGCTTCCATTTCCGAAGGAAGGTTGTCTCGTGGGAAGAAAGGGCCTCAGCCTTCCAGAAGGCTGCCGAACCGGCATCGGTACCTGGAAATTGCAGGAAAGAGGATGTTTTGTTGTTCCTTCACGAAGACAAACACGTTTTTACCGGCCCTGTAAGGGGGGAGGGAGTGGCAGCTAGGGGCCCCTGTCGGGCTTGCTGCGGGGGTCCCCGATCCACGGGGCAGGTGGGGACTCATCCCCGGGGCTGATGTGGCTGCACCCCGGAATCCTTGGGGCCAGTTTCTAAAATTCCAGGTTGTCTTACCCTGATGCCCCCAGGGATTCTGATTCAGCAGATCGGAATCTGGTGGCCCCCGGGATCTGAACCTTTTTTCTAAATGTTTATTTATTTAGAGAGGGAGGGACAGAGAGAGAGAGGGAGGGGGGAGAGAGAGAGAATCCCAAGCAGGCTCCACCCTTTGAGCACAGAGCCTGACGCGGGGCTCGAACTCACCAACTGTGAGATCATGACCTGAGCCAAAGTCGGACGGTTAACCGAGTGAGCCACCGGATGCCTGGGTTCTGAACCCTTTAAAATTTTTTTTTTTTTTTATTAACATTGATTTATTTTTGAGACAGAGAGAGACAGAGCATGAACGGGGGAGGGTCAGAGAGAGGGACACACAGAATCTGAAACAGGCTCCAGGCTCTGAGCTGTCAGCACAGAGCCCCACGCGGGGCTCGAACTCATGGATGGTGAGATCATGACCTGAGCCGAAGTCGGACGCTCAACCGACTGAGCCACCCAGGTGCCACCGGCCTGAAACGTCATCCACGTTGGCGTGTGGGCTGACGTGGTGTGGTTTATTTGTGTGGATCGACAAGCATTCTCACACGTGCCGTCTGTAGGTGTTCTCTAGAAGCCTGTACCTGTTTCAGTTAGGAGTAAGCATTGTTTTTGTTTGTTTGTTTGTTTGTTTTGTTGTTGTTGGTTTTGCAACCTGGACTTGAGCTGTGGACTTTCTGTGGGAAACGCTGTTCGGCGGGTTTAGGTAAGGAGCTTGGTGTTTTCTTGCGTTTCTTCCGTTCCTACCCTGGTAGGAAAAGCTATTTTAACTGCCCAGACCATAAATTAGCAATGCTTGTCACGTCCTCCACATTTTTGCATGGAAACTGCTTCCTCTGTTCTCTTTATTTCCATCCTGTACCTGTTGATAAAGTTCGCCAGCAGGGAGAGTCCCTTTAAATACAGAAAATCACGCGTTCTGTTTCCTGGGGCTCTTTCTTATAAATAACAAGGTGTTGGTGCGGCCAGGCCGGGGCAGGGGGTGGGGACACCTGGTCACGGGTACTTCTGGAAAAGGGTTACCCAGAGCTGTTTGCTTCCAGGTAACTTTTTTCTTTTTTCTGCAAGCGCAAAATGGAAATCATAGTATTTGTCCCCAGGAAGAACCTCTTGGTTCCCAGGTAGCCGGCCGCTGCCAGCTTGGATGTGGGTTGTGGGCTCTGGGGAAGTCCTGTGCCACTGGCCCCCTGATTGGCCAACAGAGGCTTGTGTGAACTTGAACTCCGGGGGCCCTCGTTGGAAGGTCGTCTGTCTTTACCGACGCCTTTATTTCCCTCCGTGCTGTCTTGCTGCGTTCAGAGTGTAGGTATCCACATCTTTCGTTGAACATCCCCTAAGCCTATCGTATTTTTTTGTCGATATCTTACACGGTATTGCTTTCAAATTCCCGTTTCCAGAGGTTCACTGCAGCGGTCCACAAACACGGCGATCGTTTTACACCGCCTTGCACCCTCCAATCTTGCTGGACGTCGCTTCTAGTTATCTGGGCTCGTTTGGGGATTGCAGTGAATTTCCCACACGGACAATCACGTCTTCTGCAAACAGAGACAGAGTTATTTCTTCCTTTCCAACCAGCGTGTGTTTTGTTTTTGTTTTCTTTCTGAACAGAAACCGTGGGAATAAACATCCCTGTCTTGTCCCTGTTCTTGGGGGGAACATTTTCAGGCTTTCACCGTGTGTGCTTTTCAGAGATGCCCTTTCTCAGGCTGAGAGAATTTCTCTCTAGTCCTGCTTCGCTGAGTGCTTCTGTCACGGGTCAGTGTTGCATTTTGCCAAAAGCTTTTTTATTTTTTGCAGCTGTTGAGATGGTTTTTCAATACGGTGAGCTACGTCGATTTTCAAATGTTGAAGCCACCTTGCGTTCCTGATAGAAATCACCCCTGGTTGTGAAATATATACTGTCAGATTTGATTTGCTAAAATTTCGTTTAGAATTTTTGCATCTTGGGGCGCCTGGGTGGCTCAGTCGGTTAAGCGTCTGACTTCGGCTCAGGTCGTGATCTCACAGCTCGTGAGTTCAAGCCCCGCGTCGGGCTCTGTGCTGATGGCTCAGAGCCTGGATCCTACTTCAGATTCTGTGTCTCCCCCTCTCTCTGCCCCTCTCCCGCTCATGCTCTGTCTCTGTCTCAAATCTCAAAAATAAATAAAAACATTAAAAAAATTTTAGAATTTTTGCATCTACGTTCATGAAAGATATTGATCTCCCTTTCTTTTTCTTTTGTTAGTAACTGGGGGACATTGGCCTCATGGAATGCATTGAGACATTTTCTTCCCTTCAATTTTTTGCTAAAAATAGTATAGCTACTCTGGCTTTTTTGATTCATATTAACGCGTGTGCCTTGCCCTATCCTTTTAATTTTCAGGTATTTTTTAACCGCCTTCTTTTTTTAAAGCTTATTTATTTTTTAGTAATTTCCCAACGTGGGGCTCAAACTCACGACCCTGAGATCAAGAGTCATTTGCTCTACCAACTGAGCCAGCCAGGTGCCCCTCAGCTCTTTGTGTCTTTATTTTTAATGCGTATTTCTTATAGAAATCTCAGAGTGGGGTCATATTTAATGTGCTCATGGTTTGGTTCAAATCTGTCACCTTGCTATGGGCTTTCTACTCGTCTCCTCTGGTCTCTGTTCACCCTTTTCTGCCTTTGTTTAGAGAAATAGAATTTTGTGATTCATTTTCCCTCCTTTGTTGACTTGAAAACTACGACTCCTTGTTTTGTTAGTTCGGTGGTTGCTGAAGGCCTTCCAGTAAAGACTTTTCTCTCATTCTGACCCGTCTTCGAGTCCCATCACGCCAGCTGATGGGTGAGACCCTTGCGATAACTCATTTCCAGTTCCTGTCTCAGTTCTGTTACGTATTTTTCTTCTGCGTATCTTAATGAGCCCCCCCCCCCGCCCCACATTATTTGTTTTGTTTGAAGTCAGTTACCTTTTAGAGAGGTTTAAATGAGAAAAAGCCTGTCTTTCCCCTCATGGTTATCATTTCCTTCTGCCCAGAGCCTCTCCTTTTTAACATTGCCTATAGGGAACGCGCGCTGCTCACGAAATGTTGCAGCTTGCACATGTGTGGGAAATCTGATGGTTTTCCACATGTGTGGAACAAGACGAACGTGCTTCGTCTTTGACAGATGTTTCCACTGGTCATAAAATTCTAGTTTTGCCTTTTTCCCTTCGAGCGCGGCCGAGATGGTCTTCCAATGCCCATTCACTCGTATGGTTTCCCGCCAGAAATCCGCTGTCGTTCTGAAGCGTGACTTCTTTTCAGATGTAAAAGGCCTTCATGTTTTTGACTCTTTGTCCGCTGTTAAGCTTGTTCTCCTTATCTTTAGTTTTGATTTTTTATGGGGCGGTTCAGTTTTCGTTATGATTCTCGTGCGTGGATTTCATTGAGATTCTTGAGTTTGTGGGTGCGTATAGCTTTCATCAAATGTGTGCTATTTGTGGCCAACATGTCTGGCCACACTTCAAGCAATTTTTCTCTACCCCCTCCCCGTTTGGTCGGGGACTTCAGCGATACATACGTTAGGCTGCTTGAAGTTGTTTCATAGCTTCCCGATCATCTGTTCTCTTAGTGTAACTTGTCGTTGTTTTCCCTGTATTTCGTTTCGCGATCTCTTCAACCTCACCAGTCTTTTTTGTCTGGTATCGAATTTGCCACTAATCCCATCTGGTGTCTGTTTCATTTCAGGTACTACATTTTTCATCTTTGGAAGTTTGATTTATTTAGTTTTTGTCTCATGAACATAAAGAATGTAGGTCCTATACTTTTTAGCGTCTTGCCTGCTAATTCGAACATCTGTATCGGTTTTGGGTTAGTTTTGGTTGGTTGACATATTCTTCCTTATGGGTCTTATTTCCCCGCTTCTTTGTAAGCCTGGTAACCTTTTATTGTTTGAGTAACTTATCCATCTTTTTTCTTGCTAACCTTTGTGAATTGTGGGTTTTTTTATCCTGAGTCTGTGTATCTCTGCATGTGTCCGAATAATCTTGAGCCTTGTTCTGACCTTCAAAAGCACGGTCGTTTCCAGTCTTGCCTTCAGCGTGTGTTCAGTGGGATCGCGGAGGCGTTTAGTCCTGGCCTGAATGGTTCCCAGTCCGGAGGCAAAACCCTCCGTGTGTTCGGCGCCCCCGAGTCACGGGGTTTTCCAGGTTGCCCGGTGGGAACGGCACTCTTCCGGGGCCTGTGTGGTTGATGTGTGTTGTTACCTCTGACCCTGCGGGTGCCTCCTTCCCCAGCCCCGGGTGGCTTTGTCAGATGCGTGCGTTGATCCCCTGCCCCAGAACACTCAGAGGGACCCACTGCACGTCTCCTGTGGCCTCCGTGCCCAGCCTTCCCTCCCTGCCCTCCACCCTGCAGATGGCGGCCCTGACCTCCCTGCACTCCTGACGCCGTTGCCCCACCAGGAACTCCCCCTGCTTCGTCGGGCGGCGCTTTCTCTCGGGATGGCCTAGAAATGCCGCGAAGGCAGTAGGCTGGGACCCATCATAGGGCTCACCTCTATTGTGTCCCGTCTCTCATGGATTCCTTTCCTGCCTTTGAAACCAATTTTTTCATGCATTTTAGCCTATTCTGGTGGTTCCAGGCAGGAGACTACATTCAACACTGTTACCATGTCTCACCTGGACATGGGGGCCCCTCTCTCTCTCTCTCTCTCTCTCGTGTCTCTGTCCATTGTCTCCACCTCTCTCCACCCACTTCCAGTCTGTCCCTCCCCTGCTCTTACCTCTCTCTGTTCGCCTCCCTCTGTGCTCTCTCCAGGTCCCCTCTCTCTGCCTCACTGTCCCCGTGACCACCGTTGGCAGCCGTGGCTTCCCGTTCATGGCCTCTGTGGTCCAAGCATCATCAGTTTTGCATTTTCTGGAGAGAACTGTCTTGCCCCGGTCTGCTCACACGGGACCCCCTCACCGGTGCCTCACGGTCCCCTAACCCGCGTCTGCTTGTTTACTATTCTTCGAGTGTGGACTCAGGCAGACGAGGGGCTCAGGAAGCAGCCGTGCGTACAACGGGTTCTGTAGCAGCTCTCCTGTAGTGACACAAAGAACAAACACTACACAGAGTTAGTGAAATTCGTGAAAACCAAGGTGGTAGGTGTGGCCAAAGGAACATGAGCTCTGCACATGCGTATTCTTAGCTTAAGAACAGGGGTCGGGGCGCCTGGGGGCTCGGTCGGTGGAGCGTCCGACTCTTGGTACCGGCTCAGGTCACGATCCCACGGTTTCATGGGTTCAAACCCCACGTCAGGCTCTGTGCTGACAGTGTGGAGCCTGCTTGGGATTCTCTGTCTCTCTCTGTCACTCTGTCCCTCCCCTGCTCACTCTGTCTCTGTATCTCTCAAAATAGATAAATAAGCTTAAATTTAAAACAAAAAAAAAAAAGGAGGGGCACGTGGGTGGCTCAGTTGGTTAAGCGTCCGACTTCGGCTCAGGTCATGATCTCATGGTCCGTGAGTTCGAGCCCCACGTCGGGCTCTGTGCTGACAGCTCAGAGCCTGGAGTCTGCTTCTGATTCTGTGTCTCCCCCTCTCTCTGTGCCTCCCCTGCTTTCTCTCTTTCTCTCTTTCAAAAATAAACATAAAAAAATACTAAAAAAAAAAAAAAAAAAAAGAAAGGATGGTCAGGGAAGGGTGTTCAGGGAAGAGGAAGGAGGAGAGGAGGGATACTAGAGGGAACAGAGGGTGCGGGGTGGGGGCGCTCAGTGTCCACCGCCCCAGGGGCTCCAGCAGCGTGGCCATTCTGTGTGATTCCCCACCCCCCCAGAGCCCGTATCCCTCCTTCCCTCGTCTGGTCTCTGCCACCTCGTTAGCCCGTTGCTGCCAAGGGCTTTTGTAAGTGTCACTGGTGATTCTGCGTCCGACGATTGCTTCCTTTTTCTGAACAGACACCGGGGCCAGACTGTAGGTGCACATGCAGCCCACAGAGAACTAAGTTAAGAACAGCATTGGAGACGCTTCCCTTGAGTGTAAATTCTTGGTGCGTTTGCGTCCCGTGGCCGTCAGAGCATGCTACCAAGGGCTGGTGGCTCAAAGCGGCAAAAATGCGTTCTCTCGTTGTTCTGAAGGCTGGACGTCCGCCACGGGGGCATCTGCGGGGCTGTCCTCCCTCTGAAGCCTCCGGGGGAGGGTCCTTCCTGCCTCTTCCAGCCCATGGCGACAGCTGGCAGCCCGTGGCATTCCTTGGCTGCTGGACTCCAGCGTCCCCGCCCCGACACCCCGTGGCTTTCTCGAAAGGACGCATCACGAGTCGGGGGCCACCCTACCCGCCGTGACCTCGCTCACTCATTACATCTGCACAGACCCTGTTTCCAGATAAGGTCCCGTTCTGAGGTTGCAGGTGAATGTGAATTTTGGGGGGACTCTGTTGAGCCCAGCACGTCAAGTGATTATGCCTCTCCCTGCAGAAGTGACAGCGAGGGGGGTCGGGTGCTGGACAGGACGCTCCCTTCCCAGCCTCCATCACCGGGAGGCTGTGGCCCTGAGGCCCGTCTGGGAAGGATCCTGAGTGCGCTGCTCGGACCGTGCTCTCCCTTTGCACGGTGCCGGGGCTCAGAATGAGGCCCGGCCCCCTGCCACCGTCCCGGCCCCGCGCCTGCAGGGTGCGCGTGCCCTGCTTTTCTGGGAGGCTCTCTGCTCGTGGGCCACGCATCCAGGAACACGCACGTTCTGTGTGACGCCGTCCGGCCCTCCCAGGACCCTGTACGGAGAAAGCCGATGGACACACGGGGCAGGATGCTCGGAGCCTGCTGCTTCTCAACAAGGTCGCGTGAGCGAGTACACCTTCGCACCCGTGGCCACTGCTCCGCGTGCTGGGTGTGGAGGCCTTTCCTGGGCACCCTTCCTGCCGCGTGGGGTCAGGGAGCGGCCGGCAGGGGGCACGGACGATGGTGCCCGTGGATGTGAGGTGGGGAGCGTCCCGTGTGCCGGCTGTGCTGGGAGTCCCGACAAGCATCTGCCCCTCTCGGTGACAGCACAGCACAGGGGGCTCTGAGCCCGTGATGCTCCTTGTCTCATCGGAGCCTCAGGGGCCCGCTGGGGATGTCCCCTCGTGTCCTCCCCCCCCCCCCCCCCCCGCTGCAGTCCCAGACCGGGCCCCCCAGAGGGGCAGGGGCCTCGGGAGTGAAGGTGGGCCTTCCCCGGCTGGGATAGACGGGGTAGACGGAATATTCATGCTCCCCCCTCCTAAATTCCTGGCCCCCATGTGGCTGTAATTGGAGATGGGGCCTTTAGTGAAGCAGGTGATGTAGGCAAAATGACGTCGTCACTGGGGTGGGGCCTTGATCCTGCAAGATTAGTGTCCTTGTAAGAAGAGTCGCCACAGAGCTCCCTCCCTCCACGTGAGGACACAGCGAGGGTGCCGTTCGCAAGCCGTGAGGACCGTGCTGGTCCCCTGATCTCTGACTTGAAGATGAATGTTGTGTAAGCCCCCCGTCGGTGGCGTTTTGTTACGGCTTCAGGCAGACAAAGACCCTGGGCCTTGTCCCCACCCTGGGTCTGGCAGAACGCCCTGGGCGTTCACGGGGCGTCCGCTCTCCCGCAGACTGTAGGCACGGTGAAGGTCAGATCGCGGTCTGGAGGGGGCCTCTGAGCCCCGCCGTGAGCGCTCAGTGTAGGGGAGCGGTCGTGCCCCCCTCTCGGCAGGCCTGTCCGGATGTTCGGGCGGGGCAGGAGTACACGTGCTTCCTGTTTAAAATGATCCAGCCAGGGGCGTCTGGGGGGGCTCAGTCGGTTGAGCATCTGATTTTGGCTCAGGTCACGATCTCGTGGTTCGTGAGTTCGAGCCCCGCGTCGGGCTCTGGGCTGACAGCTCAGAGCCTGGAGCCTCCTTCCGATTCTGTGTCTCCCTCTCTCTCTGCCCCTTCCCTGTTCACGCTCTGTCTCTCTTCTTTCTCAAATATAAATAAACATTAAAAATAATAAAATGATACATGCAGCTAGCAAGCTGTTAGATAAAACATGTTTTCACAGAGACACCTTCATAGAGACAAAATTTTAAAAGTGTTTGGAGATTTAGGGCCACCTGGGTGGCTCAGTCGGTTAAGCATCCGACTTCAGCTCAGGTCATGATCTCACAGTTTGTGAGTTCGAGCCCCATGTTGGGCTCTGTGCTGACAGCTTGGAGCCTGCTTTGGATTCTGTGTCTCCTTCTCTCTCTGCTCCTGCCCTACTCACACTCTGTCTCTCAAAAAGTGAATAAACGTTAAAAATATTAAAAAAAAAAGTGATTGGAGATTTGTCATTTCATGTGAGTGGAAGCTGGCATTATACTAAATATGACTGAATCCAGCAACGTCTGGAAAATAGTAAACGTTGTTAATTTTTACCTATTCCGTAAAATGTATTTGTCCTGCCTTCCATTTAGCGAAATTACTACGCACAATTTATGTTCCGCTGAGAGCATAACCTAAATAATTAAAAACTTAATATATTAACGCGCACAGAATGGGGATGGGTTTTCAAAAGAACAGAAGGGAAAATAAGTTTAAGCATTTTTGGGTAAGATTCCAAAAAGGACAGCTACTGAAATATTTCAAATGACCCATGAAAAGGCAAACTACAAATTAAAATTCCTGAGCCTTGTAATTTCAAGCGGCGATCATTGAAAACAGCAACACTTAAATTCAGCCTCCTGAGAAATTAATTTCCCTGGCTATTTTTATGAACCCAGAACGAGTAGCCAATGGGAAGATTCAGCGTCTTCTGCGTGGGTCGTATTTAGGGTTTTGTGGATCTAGGTTCTGGAGGCACAAGGGGTGGCTGAATGTTCCCAGCTGTTCCTCGGACACCGCGTGGCACCGTTGTGAACACAGGCCCACCTTGGAGATGCGCCAGGCTGGGTTCCAGACCACCGCCAGGGAGTGAAGACCGCAGCCGAGCCGGGCAGGCGAGTGGCTCAGTTTCCCGGCACGTATAAATGTTAGGTTTGCACTACGCTGCCCTCTGTTAAGTGTGCAAAGCAGTATGTCTAAAAAGTAATGTGCATGCTTTATTTTTATTTAAAAAAGTGTTGTCTTAATGTTTGTTTTTGAGAGAGACAGACAGCATGAGCGGGGAGGGGCAGAGAGAGAGGGAGACCCAGAATCCAAAACGGGCTCCAGGCTCCGAGCCGTCCTCACAGAGCCCGACGCGGGGCTCGAACCCACGAACCGTGAGATCATGACCTGAGCCGAAGTCGGACGCTCAACCGAATGAGCCCCCCGCCCCCGCCGGGCGCCCCAGTAATGTGCATACTTTAAAGAATACTTTGTTGTGGGGGTGGGGGGCTCAGCCAGTGAAGCACTGATTCCAGCTCAGGTCGTGATCTCGTGGTTTGTGCGTTCCAGCCCCGCGTTGGGCTCTGTGCTGACTGTGCAGAGCCTGCTTGGGATCCTCTCTCTCCTTCTCTCTCTGCCCACCCCTCTCAAAATAAATAAACTTAAAACAATTCCTTTGTTGCTAAAAAACATGAGCCGTCATCTGAGCTCTCCCTGAATCTTTATCGCTGATCACAGATCACTGTAACAGACAGAAAAGCAATGAAACTTTTGAAAATTTTTAAATGTTGCAAGAATTACCAAAACGCGATACAGACCCAGAAAATGAGCAAATGTACTGGGGAAATGGCGCCGGGAGGCTCGCTGGACGCAGGGTCGCCGCGGACCCTCCGCTTGTAAAACACGTGACGTCCTCGAAGGTCAGTAAAGGAAAGTGTGATACAGTGAGGTAGCCTGTAGCTCCTTCTGGAACCGGGGACTGGGAAGTTACACGTCCTTGTACCAGAAGCGCTGGGACCCTCGTTGGCCGGTCTCTTACCTGAGCACTTCGCCTGCTCACACTGTCCGTCCGTCCGTCCATCCATCCGTCCCTGCGGCACTGGAGGAGGAGGGGGACGCGGGTCAGTGGGGGTGACAGGAAGGTGACTCCCTGAGGCAGGCAGTCACTGGGGAGGCTCCAGGCTCCTGGCCTGTGCTGGGCCCTGAGCCGGGTGGGGCCGGGTGTGGGCTCGGCCAGGGGAGGGCATGTGGTGGGGGGGGGGGGGGCTGCTCACAGAGAAGAGTTATCTGCTCCCGAGAAGAGCCAGAATACAGTGTCTGAGGTGTCACCCGTGCCCTGGCCGGGCCCCTGGACAGGCTGAGCTTAAAGCGCCTGAGGACAGACATCTCTGGGCCCACAGGTCCCGCCGTGGGGTTTGACAGGCTGCTCAGAACGGACTCTCGGGCCTGCTGCGTGGGTCACTGTCTGCACCGGGGGGCGGGGGGCAGCGGGCCGTGCTGGGGAGAGGGTGCCGGAAGGGCGTCTCCCGCCAGGAGGTTGGCACCTCCGTTCTGAACTCCCCGGAGCGGGGAGGTATTTTCTCCAGACGCTCTCTTAGGATGGCCAAGGTCGTGGGTGCAGAGGACGGGCAGAGTCCCACAGCCGTGGCAATAACAGGAATTAAAGGAAAGCTGTCCTCGGCTTAAATACTGTCATCAGGGGTGACGGCAGGCCTGGGGGTGGCTGCAGCCCCACCCACCGCACAGCAGGTGTCCCGAGCCTCTCACGTGGCCCCCAAGCTGGCTAGGGCCCGTCTCGGGGTTGGGAATTGTAAAAGCATTTTCATAACAGACACATCCCAGCTTTCAGATCTCGGTGACATTCGTTTCCCCCTGGAAATCTCAGAGCTCTGTAATTTTCCTTGAGGCGCCTGGTTCCCAGACCCGGTAATTAGACTTGGCCGCTGGGAACCCATCGTCTGGAAGGTGTGTCCGCCCTGTGCAAGGCCCCACAGACGGCGCTGCCCCAGCTGGAGCCACTTGGGGAAGGCCGGCCTCCCTCCCAACCCTGCGGGCGGGGGTGGGGGGCGGGGGGGGGGGGGGGGGGAACTTGGCCGATGCTCCCTTGGTGGTAGGTCAGCGTGCATCGGGCAGGAGGACTCGGGCCGTGCCGCCTTCTCCTGGCATTCCCAACACAGGGGCCAGAGCCCGGCAGGGGCAGGCCAGCTAGACGGCTGGGGCTGGGGCTGGGGCTGGGACCCGCCCCTGAGTCCGGAATGCCCTGCCCGTCCAGGCCGTGCAACCATATTGTGATTTTGCGTTTCATCTTGGAGCCCGAGGGCGGCTAGTTCGTGAGAGCCGGAGACGAGGAACCAGCTGAACTTTTCCCTGGCGGGTCAGGGTCCAAGGGAGAAAGCGGGAAGCTTGCCTGAGGAAGGACGTGAACGATAATGCATTTGTTAAAACAGAGCGGGGGCAGAGGGAGCCTGTGGGAAGTCTGTCCTGGCAGCCCAGCCTCCCGTAAGCCTACGACTGCTGTAAACGTTAAAGTCCACGCTTTAAAAACATATACCAATATATCCATAAATGCCAACATTCTGCATCCCGCCTCCTGGTGTCCATCAGCCGCTGTGTGGACGAGGGGCGTGTTTTGGTGCCCAGACGGGAGGGAATCGACCCGCTTTCCCCTTCTGGGGCCGCACACTGCCCTCCCCTTCTCGAGGGCAGTTCAGGCTCAAAGCTCCTTGGTGCCCAGGGCGGGTTGTCTTGGAGCCTGGGAGCGGCTCCAAGGGCACATCTGGAACCCACCCGTCCCGTCTGGGCCGTCCAGCTGAGGCGCCCTCCCTGCTGGCGTCACGAGGGTCTGGGGCCGGGGCAGGTCCCTTCCTGGCTGCCCTTATCTGAGTAGGAGCCGTAATGATACCCTCCTGCCTACCACACTCTTGCGAGGGTGTGGCGCTTGGGGTCAGTGCGCCTCAGCCCTTCCGGAAGCATCAGCTGTGCCCGGACCACACTGGGCACCCCTCGGCCTCACCCACGCGTCTCCTTTCAGAATCTGGAGTCGACTTGATTGATCAGGGACTTGTGTCCAAAAAACCACTAGGAGGCAGATCCTAGGTTATAGTCATTGGATTTTTACAGCCACTGTTAATTAAAAACATCGTAACCATACAGAAAGGTAGAAGGACATAATAATAGTTATTTATTTATTATTTTTTTAATTGTCAATTTTTTAAGGTTTTTATTTATTTTTGAGACATACACACACACACACACACACACACACACACACACACACACACACACACAGTGTGAGTAGGGGAGAGGCAGAGAGAGAGGGAGACACAGAGTCCGAAGCAGGCTCCAGGCTCCGAGCTGTCAGCACGGAGCCCGACGCGGCGCTTGAACCCATGAACGGTGAGATTGCGACCTGAGCCAAAGTCTGATGCTTAACAGATGGAGCCACCCAGAGGCCCCAATTATTTATTTTGTAAATGTTTATTTATTTATTTTGTGTGTGCGTGTGTGTGTGTGTGTGAGAGAGAGAGAGAGAGAGAGAGGAAGTGGGGGAGGGGCAGGGGCAGGGAGAGAGGAGAGAGGGAGAGAATCCCACGCAGGCTTCGTGCTGTCCACGCAGAGCCCATCGTGGGGCTCCAGCTGACGAACGGTGAGATCATGACCGGAGCCGAAGCCAAGAGCCCGACGGTGAACCGACTGAGCCCCCGGGTGCCCCAAATATTGCATCAAAGCATAATCCGCTCGGTGTTCATTACTTAGGCCTTTTAAAAGAAAGTTTACTTACTTATTTCATAAAAACATTTGAAGATTTTGCCATACGTTCATATAGTTCCACTTTTCTGTATTTACGTGAGAGAATCAGGTAGGTCAGCCGAGTTCTGTCCCGTCCACACCGTGAGCTGTGGTCGCGCACGTGGTTACGTGTATCATTACAGCCACAGCCGTCTGCCGGCCTGACCGGGGCTGGATTGATGAAAGGGCTCGGGGAACCAGGGAAGGAGCTCGGGTGGCACCAACGGGTGTCAGGACGGAGAGGACAGACCTCGTTTATCCACAGACACGGCGGGGATGGGAACAGAGATGTTACTCGGGAGGCTGGTTCCACAGATGCCAAGATAACCTGGGTAGGTGGGCGATTCTTTCCCCTGGCCCTTCCGGCTGCTCTTCCCCGGCCCCCGCCCCCCTGCCCCCCTGCCCCCGGCCCCCCACTCCCTGCAGCCCAGAGCTCACGCCGACTGGCGGGCGATTCCAAACCATGCGTGTGGCAGCCTGGGTGCCCCCAGCATTTGGTGCCAATTCCTGCAGCCACGACGGTGACCCCGTGTGTCCACGTCTGTGCGTGGTCCCCGTGCAGCCCCCTGGGGGTCTCCCTGCCTTGAGGATGAGTGAATTTTATACATTTGAGTGAGGTAAACGTGGAATCACAAAATCCTGCTGACAGCTTGTCGCATATATAGGGTGCTTTGTGTTTTCTTCTTCTTATTTTTAATCTTTTTATTTTTTTAATTTTTTTTTAACGTTTATTTATTTTTGAGACAGAGAGAGACAGAGCATGAACGGGGGAGGGTCAGAGAGAGGGAGACACAGAATCTGAAGCAGGCTCCAGGCTCTGAGCAGTCAGCACAGAGCCCGACGCGGGGCTCGAACTCATGGACCGCGAGATCGTGACCTGAGCCGAAGTCGGACGCTTAACCGACTGAGCCACCCAGGCGCCCCGCCTTTTAATCTTTATTTTTGAGAGAGAGAGAGGACAGAGCGTGAGCAGGGGAGGGGCAGAGAAGGGGGAGACTCAGAATCTGCAGCAGGCTCCAGGCTCAGACTGTCAGCACAGAGCCCGACACAGGGCTTGAGCCCACAAACTGTGGGATCGTGACCTGAGCCAAAGTCGGACGCTTTAATTGACTGAGCCACCCCAGGCACCCCCGTTTTTCCTTGTTAATAGGCTCCCCGGGGGGGTGGGTGAGAGAAACACGTTCTGGGGGTCAGTGCACGTTACTGACCTGTGTTTTTATAGCCTCCCCAGAGGTCAGTGTGCCGAAATGCTTGCCCAGGGGTGGCGGGGGCAACCTTTCCTCCCCCAGTCCGGCACTGACTTCCCGAGCGAGGCTGGGCTCCGTGGCATTGCGGCTTTCGGAGCCTGCCCTGCCCACCTCACTGTGGGGTGAAGAACCCCCGTGGCCCCTCTGACCCCCACTGTGTTGCCGGATAAAATGCAGGACGCCCGGTTCCGTTTGAATGGCAGACGAACAAAGAACAAAGACGAACATAGTTTTCCGTGGCAGCGCGTCCCACGCGATGTTCGGGAAATACGTCCAGTAAAACGTATTTATTGTTGACCCGAAATGAAATGTGGCCGGGCGCCTTCTCTGCCACCCGGCCGTCCTCCCGGGAGTTAATAATTAAATGTTTTCCCAGGGCTTTGCCTTTCCCACGGGCCTGTCCGTCTTGTGGCTCAAGCCCCGTTTCAGGTCAGGACCTTGTGCTCAGGTCTGCGCCCCGAGCTCCTGGGCCGTCCTCCGAAGGACCAGGGCGCAGGCCTTTTCCTCTTCAGACCCGCCCAGTGGGGCCTCCTGCGCCCGCACTTTGGTGGCAGGCGCGTCCGTTCGCGGGTGTCACCCCGGGCCAGTGTGAGGCGCCCTTGTGCGGGGGCCGCGTGCGGAGGTCCGTGGGTCACAGGAGCCCCTTCCTCTTCTGGCCGTCGGTTCTGTTTCCGGAGTCAAGTTCGACTCTAGTTGTTGTGAGCACCGTCGAGTTCCGTCCCGCCTTCTTTAATTTTCTGGAAAGTAAACCCCCGCGGGCGTTGTGCGCATTTCCTGACGGCTCAGACCTGCGTGTCCCTGACGGTCACCGGCCCGGTGGGTCCAGCAGCAGACGTGTTGCGGGGCTGGTAAAGTGACCGCTAGGGACGCTGAGTTCCCCACGAGTGTCCTGGCCGAGCGTGTGCCCGAATCTGTCCCCCGTGAAACTGCCTGCCCGCCAGCCGCGGCCGAGCTCACCGTGCCGTCCGGCCACCTCGGGGCCTGTGCTTTGGCCCCTGTGCCCTCCTCTCCCTGTCCGCTGAGGGCCCACGGTGTCCCCACTGCTGAGGGGGGTGGCGGCGAATAAGCAGAGCCCCCATGCACACGGACGCTGAAGTGTCGCCCGAGCAAGGTGACCCTGGGGAGCAGCTCACATCGAGGCTGCGGAGGGCTTTCGAGGAAGGGAGCCAGGGCGGGCGTAGATTGGGAGCAGTGCCCTGGCCGCCACCTTAGGAAGCGGGGCTGGGATCCTGCATGAGCCCCCCGCGGAAGTAACTCGGCCCTTGAACCGTCTCAGACGGGCGTGCACTGCGCCCGCTTCTGCTGGGGGCTGTCTGCCTGCCCGTCTTGCGGATGCTGACCCTCGAGGCCCGACCGCGAGCCCCTGGGGCCAGCGCCCATCCTTCGTGGGGAGAGCTGGTGGGCCCGGTGGGCCTGGGACGGCCCCCTTCGCTTCCACCTGGGCCTGGCTTCCCATAAGCCTGACGGCGTCCCTGCCCATCAGACAGGGATGCCCTGCTGTCCTGTGAGTGGGAGGCCACCTTCGCCGTGTCCTCTCTGTGTCTCTTGGTCCCTGCAGGGTCCGGAAGCAGCACAGGCACGCGGTGAGGAGGGGATGACGTAGTTCTTTATCGGACCCCCGTCAGGGCAGGAAGCGGCCCCCCCCCGGGAGCCCCGAGTGACGGACGGACCCGTCGGCTGTGTCCGCTCTGACTGCCGAGGCTGCGAACGCCGCGCCTCTCCGCTGTCCCTCACCCCCGGGAAAAGGCAGGTTTGTGTCTGTGCCCCTGTGGCCCCGCTGAGCTCTTTTAGGTGCGGCCGCGGTCCCCTGGGGAGCTGCCGAGACCGCGTCCCGACCGATCCACCCAGAAATTCTGGTGCTTCTCTTGTTCTGAATCTCCTCCGGGTGACTTCTCCGCAGCCGGGACGAAGAGCGGCTTTTCTCGAGGAAACACGTCGCCGGAACCTGGGACATAGTTGCAAGTGGTGATGTGTGTGCAACTATTACGACGTCTTTACAAGCGAACGTTTATGTTACTTATTATAACGTTACGATTACTCGCACGCGATGCGGAAATAACTACGTCATCGGATGATTTCCGCACCCTAGTTGTGACTATTCTGAATCACAGAGGCCGTGCGTAGGGTATTCTGCGCAGTTACGTTAGGCTCTTCTTTCTTGCCTGGGGAGATGGTGATTGCATTTTGGCCGGGCTGGAGCCAGGGACACCCAGGTCCTGTCCCCGGCCACAGCCCTCTTGCCTCTGACCAGATTTTGCAGTCCTCTGGATGGGGGAACGGGAAGCTCAAATCACAGAGACGTCTGGCAGTGACCACAGAAAAGACCCATCGGTTCTGACGTTTTAATTCGGAATCACACTGGCGTCAACTTTGGGGATTTTAACCGAAAACCAAGGATCCTCCTGGGTGATTGGGGCGATCGTTTCACTGGCCCGGTGACCCTCTGCGGGTGGTCTAGGGAACAGATGACTCTGGTCGGACTCTCTCTTGCACTCGTGGTGCGAGGGCCGGGAGGTAACTGCCACCAACCAGGAGAGCCCGGAGAGCCCCCTGGGGCCCACGCCGCCGTCCCCAGCATCGCCTGAGCCTCCCGGTGGTCACCACAAACCAGAAATCTGGCTTCTCATATGAAATCCTTAGGTTTGCAAACATTTAAAGCCCCGTGCGGGTCAAACAAAACAGGGTCTGTTGGCCACGCGATGGTGGCCCCTTCCCCAAGGACGGTGCAGACCCGCTGGGCAGTAAGGAGCCCCTGACCCTGGTCACGGCCTCTCCATTCCCCTGGCGAGGGGGTGCATTTCTGGAGGGGCTCCTTTGCTTTCTTGGGCCTCCTGTGTACCTGGGTGTCTGGTGACCCCGGGAAAGTCTTGGGGGGGGCGCCCCTGGTGGCCGCCTGCGCCCCAGGACTGACGCCACGGGCAGAGCAGTGGAAACTTCCACAGGGTGTTTGCTGTCGTTAAACGAACTCTGGAAGTAAACAGTGCGAGCCGGTTTTCCCACGATGAACACAGAGCTGGCCCTGGGTGATCTGTGCCCCACCTGGGGCTTTCCTGAGCCTCCCGGGGTCACGAAACACGAGCGCGGGGGCCACGCACCCCAGCACCTGCCGGGCCTGGAGCCTGGGCCAGATGGCAGGCGTGCTGCTCTGTCCCCCTCCCTCCTGCAAACGGCTGGGTATTTGGTGTGGGGTCCTCATGTGTGTGGGGGGGCCCTTCAGACTCACAGCTGTGCCCTCCGCGGGAAGACGCCAGGACTTAACCAGGCCGTCCCTGAACGGTCAGGGTGGCCTACGTCCCTGGGTGCTCAGGACAGCCCCGGTTTTGCAGGGAACAACCTGCCCACGTTCCGTGTGCACAGGGACTTGACCTCCTTCACAGAGTTCACGTACAAGTGGTGTTGGCTGCTTTGGCGCGGCACCCCTGGGGTCCCCCCGGCTTTTGTCCTCACCTCTCCGGAGCCCTGCCCACAGAGATGGGGGCATCATTCGGCAGCCTGCTCCCAGAATTACGTCTACAGCCTTCTCTGCCCTTCAGCGGCCGTGGTCCGAGGGCCAGTCGGCGCCCCGACCCGGTCTTTGCCGGGGAGCCTCTGCTTGGTGGCACAAAGGCTGTACTTCCAGCTGCCACAGACTTTTGGGGGCCCCCGGGTCTCCCCGCATCAGCCTGCTCATGACTTCAGCTCCGCCAGAGTCCTGGGTGCAGAGACGATCTCCCCTGTGAGCCTGGCCTTGCCTTTCTGTTCTGTTCTGTTTTTGCAGTTACCTATCGTTGCTCTGTGTTTGAAGCAGAGGGGTTATTACACATGAACTTGGTACCTTTGTGACCCGCCCGAGCCTGCGTTTCTTCCTCTCCTGCTGCTCTGTCCTCATAGAAAGACAAAAGGGAGTTTTTCTTCCTTACCTTGGGAGGCTTCCAGCTGCCCCCGGGGCTCCTCGGCTAGTCCCCGTGAGCTTTGGTCCTGGCCTCCGCTAGTTAGGGCTCCTTCCGCGTGCCGGGTTTCCCAGCTCTGGGCAGAGCCCGTGGGCCCCCACGCGGGTCCTGGCCGCCTCCTGGCCCGGGGTTCCGGAGAGCACTGGGGGTGCCGAGTTCTCCCCGCCTTCGGAGGTCTGTGCATCCCTCAACGGTGGCCCGGCCGCCCGTGCAGGGCCGTGAACCCGGGACGCCGGCCTCCGCGAGCGCTGGGGTTTGCCTGCCCTTTTCACGTTGCCTCCTTGTTCTCCTTCTCCCCGCTCCTTACAGACGCAGGGCAGCCATGCCGCGTAGCCCGACGTCCAGCGAGGACGAGATGGCCCAGAGCTTCTCCGACTACTCCGTGGGGTCGGAGTCGGACAGCTCCAAAGAAGAAACCATCTATGACACCATCCGGGCCACGGCGGAGAAGCCCAGCGCCCCCAGGATGGAGGAGAGCCAGGGCCACGCGGTGGTGATCCGCATCCTCATCCAGGACCTGCAGCAGACGGTAGGCCCCGTTGCTCGTTTCGGTCAACGCCAAGCGTGCCTGCGGGCGGCCTCTGCACGGCCCGTCCTGGTGGCGCCCCACACGGCGTGTGCCTGCTCCACCCTCCCTCCTCCCCACCAGCTGCCTTCGCCTGCACGCTGGCACCTCGGTGCCCTGGCTGAGCACCTGCTGTGTGCCGGGGGGCGGGGGAGCCCAGGCCTCGAGGGCACGGGGACCGGCCTTGCCGGGGACATGCGCACAGCGGACGCGTGGGCAGGCGGGGCCTCCGGCACCCGAGGGGGCCCTGCCTCTTCCTCCGCTCAGTGGGGCACGGCCCCCGGTGTCCCGTGCTCCTTCTCACTTGCCAGGCTGTGCAAGCTCTGTCCGGCCTGCCCCTCCCTGCACCGCCCACTGCCCATTCCCAGTTGTCCCTCAGGGTCTGGGCCCCATACCTGGGGCGGCCCCGGTAGCCCTCGGGGCTTCTCGTTGGCCCCGGCCCCGGCGCGTGCCCTGCCTTGCGCTCGTTTGGTTCCCCTGGGTCCTTGCTGGTGGGCCTGCCTGTGTGGCCGCTGCCTGGAGGGTCGGCTCGTGGGGACACGGGCGGGGCTGGGGCTGTCGGAGCCGCTGTGTGAGGCGCTGGTGCCGTGGGGAGGCGGAATATGTCACCCGAGACCGTGAGCACCCCCGGGTGCGGGGTGTGGGGTGTGGGGTGCGGGGGACCCGTCAGGCTGGGCCAGGCGGAGTCTGGGGCACACGGTGACAGCAAGAGAGGCAGTCAGAGGCTGGCAGACCCACGGCCAGGCCGAGCAGGGGCACCCAGTGGTGGCAGTTCTCTTGTGTCCGTGCGTCAGGTGACCTGGTCTCTGAGCACAGCCCTTTCTCCCCTGGGCTCCCCTTTGGGGTGGGACTCAGGGGGCACCTGGGTGAGATGTGGGTCATCTCACGCTCTCTGTTTTCCTCACCTCTGTCGGTCGTGTGCGGGTGTGGACCCTGCGCGCTTCAGGTTGGAGGCAGTGGGAGCAGCGGGTGGTGTGGACGGCCTGCAGGGTTCTCGGGGGGGGGGGGGGGTGGGCCCGGAGCTCTGCGTCCACCCTTTGTGCTAAAGAGCAGAGTCCCCGGGCAGAGGCCGCGGTGGGGAGGGGGTCCTCTCAGGATCAGAGGAAGTGGCCGGTGTCCCCCGCTTTGCGCAGGTCAGGCCCCCGCCTCCCGGCACCGTGGGGTCTGCTATGTTGCCTCAGTACCTCGGAGCGCGGGGTCTCCGCTTGTCTGGGGGGAGCAGCCCCGGCAGGACACTGTCCCGTCCAGAGCGAGGCCTGGGGGTGCTGGGGTGCATCCTGCGGACCTGTCGCCCACGAGCGGGGTCAGCCAGATGCCGCACCCTCCGGAAGATGCTCCAGAGCAGATCCCGCAGGCCGCGGGCCGCCCGGCAACACGGGTGTGGCTTTCAGGAGGGCAGGACGGCGTTGAGGCGTTCTGTCTTCTGCGTCGTTTACCATCTCTTACAAAACTTACTCCTTATAAAGACGTCAGGTGTTGGGAAAGCACAGACACCAGCCCCAGAGTGGCTGCAGCGAGCCTTGGGTCACATCCTGCATGCGCCTCTCCAGAAGGTGACAGGTGACGGGGTCTGTGCGTACGGACGGAAGCGGGTCGGGGAACACGGGCCGCTGGCAAACCAACGTCGCGTGGTTTTATGTTAACATAAGAGGAGAAAAAGACAGTGAAGGAAATGCTGAACTCGAGCGATTCCTGGGCTGGAGGAGACTCTTTCCGAATCAATCCGTAAACGTAAACAGTTACGAAACGCTGGAAGGCTGGAGGGTTCGTTGTTGTCCCTGATCACGGCTTTCCCCTCCTTTTCTCCTCCCATAAGGAACTTGGCACGCTCTCATCTCGCTGGGGTAAATTAAGCTAATTGGAGCGATAAACAGACCTCCAGACATCAGGTGCTTAACACGGAGACGCTGGACTTCTTTCTCTCAAACCAGCCCGCTGGACCGACGGGGACGAGGACACAGACATTCTACTCCACACAGTCTCCAGGGACCCAGACCCCTTCCGCTCGGTGGCCGGGCTGCCCCGGGGCTCTGGAGCCCTCCCCGGGTCCCCTGACCTGCCCAGAGGGTGAGGGCGTAGAGAACTGGGGCACGTCACTTCCCCGACCGTCCCGGTTCCTCGGAGGCTGCATTTGACTGCACGGGAGGCTGGGAAACGGAGTTTGGCTCTGAGCCTAGGAAGGAAGAGGTCGGTGTTGTGACAAACGGGGAGCTGGTTGTACAGGTGTGCACACGCACACACATGCGCACATGTGCACACACGCACACTCATGCACACACAAGTACACACGTACAGGCACACATACACTCATGCACACACACACGTACAGGCACACACATGCACACTCATGTACACGTGCACACACACGGACACACGCACAGGTACATGTTCACACGTATGCACATGTGCACACACCCACATGCACACACGCCCACTCATGCAGCCGTGCACACATGTGCACACGCACACACAAGTACACATGTACAGGCACACATATGCTCACGCACAAGCACATGCACACACACGTACAGGCACACACATGCACACTCATGTACACGTGCACACACATGCACACACACACAGGCACATGTTCACACATATGCACATGTGTACACACCCACACACGCCCACTCATGCAGCCGTGCACACATGTGCACACTCACGCATACATAAGTACACATGTACACGCACACATACACTCATGCACACGCACACACACACACGTACAGGCACATGCACGTATGTGCACACGCACAGGTACATGTTCACACATATGCACATGTGCACACACCCACACGCACACACGCCCACTCATGCAGCCGTGCACACTCATGCACACGTAAGGCACACATGTACAGGCACACATGCATGCACACGCACACACGTGCGCACAGCCACACATGTAAGGCACACGCACAGGCACACACATGCACACTCATGTACACGTGCACACACACGCACCCACACGTGCACTCATACACACGCACCCACACGTGCACTCATACACACACATGCACACGCAGGCACACGTACAGGCGCATGCACACACGCACGCACACGCACCCCCCTCTGCTCCCCCGCCTCCCGAGTCTCGTGGGTGCAGACCTGTCTGCTCACTGTCACCATCCATCCCGCCGTCCCGCTTCAGAGCTCAGGAGCCTCCTGGTCTGGTCTGGCTTCCAGGGGGAGCACCAGCCAGCTGTTTCTGTTTGTAGTTCTGTTTATTTTATTCTCCTCTTAACTGGAGGGACGTAACCGTCCAGTGGTGCCTTTCAGGAAGCGTTCCTGTGGCACTGCTTCCTCGGTGGCCGTGCTGTCGGTCTGCGGCAGTCCTGGGCTCTAACGTCGCCTCGAAGCAGCGAGTCCCGAGGTGCTGCTGTAGGGGGCGCTGGCTTCCTGCAGGCCTGCGGTCCCCACGTTTGCGTCCACAGGTCCGTACGTAGCCTTGCTCACGTGTATTCGTGTGTAAAGACGTTTTGTTGAAGACACGCCCTTGACTCATGAACCCTGAACACCGACAGTGCCACCGCTCACGCCTGGACGGAGCTCGTGCCACAGGGGAGAAGCACACGGTGCACCTGGCCGTCCTGTGCTTAGACCGCGTGGCGCCATCTCTGCACTGTGCCTCCGACCGTGGGGAACCGCAAGGTCACCAGCAAGAGCCCAAAAACGGGCCCTGAGTAGAGCCCAGAAGGACTCTGGTGTGCAGGACGCAGGATGAGCTGAATGAACCAAAAAGCCTGTCGCCGTCTCGCTCTACGTTGCCCGGAGCGTGCAGATCGGACGCCACAAACGCTTGGCCGCTCCGTAAGTGGTCCCGGAAGAGCCACGGATGCTGACTGGGGGACACAGACGAACGTTAGCGAGCGGGCAGACTCCCAAATGTGGAATCCGCGAATGAGGAGAATCGACTGTGCGTGTGTCCCCGTGGTTTTCGTGTCGATTTCTCCGTGCGCCGTCGGAGGCAGGACTCCTTCCCACCTCACCCCACGGCTTTGGGGACGTCGCTCGGCTGCGTCCCGTCGGTGACCTGAGTTTTTCCTTCTTTAACCGGCTCCCTAACGAAGTGGCCTCGGTTCCCGTACGGGAAGCGTCTGGTGCCGGCCGTTCTGTTTCTCCCGGAAAAGCTTCCCACCTGCAGATTCTGTTTGCCCCTCGTTTCTGGGAGGTTTTCCTACACGCCGTCTGTGTTTCCGCGTTGCCGGTTGGGCTCTGTGTTTCTTGGACGGCAACCGCCGTCACCTGGGTGTCTCCGTCTGTCTTCTCTCTGACGGCCTTCATCGCTGGTGCCTGCTTGTCCTCTGCGATTCTCTCGGGTCCTCCTTTATGGTGTTTCCACTTGGACCCACTCTGTTCTGCGATCCCTGACTGAATGTGGTTGTGTGATTTTGGACTTCCGTTTGATTTCGCAGCCCTGCGTGGGCCCATCTGGAAAGCTATTCTTCTCAGCTCTTGGTGTTTTTACGAGGTTTTCTGGCTTCTTCTTTCCCTCTTGTAGGTCTTCCTTCTTTTAATTGGGGCGCGCTCACTCTGGATGAATGCGTGTCTGATTCCCGCGTGCCTTCCCGCCTACTTTCCTTGTCTCCTCTGTGGCAGGTCTTTGCTGTCTCCGGGCTGCTCTGCCTGGCGTGTCCACTTTGGCAGAAACTTGCTGTCTTTCTGGTGTTCTGGTTGCGTGTGGGTGAACCGTCCTCAGCTCCCTCCCATCCTGATGCCCAATGTCCTGCAGACGCATTCCCTCGGGGGAAAACCCTGGGTCCCGTAACGGCACCGTGGGCCAGTGTATTAAGGTCTTTTTGTTTTCCCGTCACGATGCTGCTCATTAAATTTGTGTGCACAATTTTGTCCTGTCCTTTTTTCGTTATTACTGAAATTTTAGTTAGTTGACCTACAGCACAATGTTGGTCTCAGGAGCAGAATTCAGTGACTCGCCCCTTATGTGCAACACCCAGTGCTCAGCGCACGTGCCCTCTTAACGCCCCTCCCCCGTCTAGCCCACCCCTCCCCCCCCACCTCCCTCCACCAACCCTCAGTTTGTTCTCTGTCATGAAGAGTCTCTTGCGGTTTGTTCCCTTTTCTTCTCTCACTCCCTGCCCTCCTGTTCCTCTGTTTTGTTTCTTCAATTCCGCGTATGAGTGAAATGCTACGGTACTTGTCTTTCTTGGGTCGGTTATTTCGCTTAGCGTAAGAAACTCTCGTTCCGTCCACGTGGTGGCAAATGGCGGCATTTCCCTCTTTTTTATAGCCAAGTAATATTCTACTGTGTGTATAAACCACATCTTTATTCATTCATCAGTCTGTGGACACTGGGGCTCTTTCCATCCTTTGGCTGTTGTCGATAGTGCTGCTGTAAACACCGGGGTGCCTGTGCCCCTTCGAAACAGCACACGGTTTCCCGTGGATAAATACCTAGTAGTGCGATTGCTGGGTCATAGGGTAGTTCTATTTCTAATTTTGTGAGGACCCTCCACACTGTTTTCCAGAGCGGCTGCACCAGTTTGCATTCCCACCAGCAGTGCAAAAGAGACCCTCTCTCTCCGCGTCCTCGCCAACATCTGTCGTTGCCTGAGTTGCTCATGTGAGCCATTCTGACAGGTGGCAGGTGGTATCTCACTGTGGTTTTGATTTGCATTTCCCAGATGATGAGTGACGTGGAGCATGTTTTCGTGTGTCGGTCGGCCATCTGGAGGTCTTCTTTGGAGAAGTGTCTACTCATGTCTTCTAACCATTTCTTCACTGGATTGTTTTTGGGGTGTTGAGTTTGATAGATTCTTTATTGATTTTGGATACTGACCCTTTATCTGAGATGTTGTTTGCAGGGGCACCTGGGTGGCTCAGTCGGTTAAGCATCTGACTTCGGCTCAGGTCATGATCTCATGGTCTGTGGGTTCGAGCCCCACATCGGGCTCTGTGCGGACAGCTCGGAGCCTGGAGCCTGATTCGGATTCTGTGTCTCCCTCTCGCTCTGCCCCTCCCCCGCTTGTGCTCTATCTCTCTCTGTCTCTCAAAAATAGACCTTAAAAAAAGATATGTCATTGGCCAATATCTTCTCCCATTCCGTCGGTTGCCTTTTAGTTTTGTTGAGTGTTTCCTTCGGTGTGCAGAAGCTTTTTTATCTTGATGAAGCCCCAACAGTTCGCATGATATGTGTTACTTCAGTTAGTTTGTGTAACAACCTGACATGGGCAGTGTTGTTGACGTACTTACTACACACACAAAGTGAGCACAGTGTGTAACCAGCATGGGACGAAGTGACGGGACATCACCCGTGCCCCAAGGCCCCGTGACGCCCTCCTGGTCCCAGTCGACAGGTGAGTAGCAGGTGGCCTGGGACACAATGGCCTGCAGCCTCCAAACCTGCCAGAAGCTGGTGTTGGCTGTGGCCAGCGGACGGCCTTGCAGAAGGCACGGCACGGGGTCGGGTGCGTCTGAGACGCTCGGGGTCACATCCCCCACCGTCCGCCCGTGTTTTGGGGCACAGCACCAAAGGTCTCGAGCCGGGGCTGTGCAGGCTGGCCATGCAGCCGGGACCAGGCGACAGCAAATGCCCTTTAAACCTCTGTTACCTCGATCGGTCTCCTTGGTCAAAGCTGGCAGTGTCAATACCCGGGAGGCCGTCACTGGTGGCAACGGAGAGGGAGTCCATTGTGCTGTCATGGCTGTTGAGACGCTCCACGGATAGTGAGCAAGGGTGTGGGACATTGAAGAGGTCAACACAACGCCGGGTCAGGCGGACACAGGGTAGTGGGAGCCTGCCTGGAAGCCCGAGTCCCGCCTCTGCCTGCCATGACCTCTTCCTGGCGGGTGGCGTGGGGGACTTCTGCCCCCCGCCACCCCTCCCCCCACCCCAGGATTCTGACCGCTCTGCCAGTAGCTTCGGGAACCCGTCAAGAATTACCGATGGAGAGACACCTACCCTCCAGGCCCGCAGTTACAAAGGTCCGCCAGGGTTCGGTCTCTACTCCCAAGAGTATGATTGTTTCCGGAACCTTCTAAAGATCACCTGTCTTCACTTTGTTCTCGGCAAACAAAGCCCCTGGAGGCTGAGCGCACAACTCCCACGGGTGTGAGCTCCCGCAACAAAGCAGCCATTGTTCCCTCGTGCAGACCGTGCCAGGCCGGGTCCTGCGCAGGGGACGTGAGCCGGACCCTGGAATCCTGCCCGGCGGAGCCGTGCGAGTTGCCGTGGCCAGTTTGTCACCCCTGTGCCTGCCCACCCGAGGGGAGGTGGTGTCTCCAGGAGCTGTGAGGCTGTCCCTCTTCCGTCCCAGGGGCGTCTGGACCTGTCTCTTCTCCCAGAGTGACTGTGGTCCTAGGTCTCCCCCCCACAGTGGGATGATGTTCCCCGCCTCTGAGCGGGAGCCCCCGGCAGGGCTCACCTGCCTTCAGGAGCCCCTCCCCAGGCCCCCTGGAGCGAGGTACACAGTCCAGGTGGGCCTGGGGTGCGGTGACCCGGGTCCCTTTGCTCCAGGCCGCCGCACACGCACGGGGGGCTCACTGTGGGCCCCAAGGCTACACCCGTCAGCAAACCCGCCCTTTTAAGCCAGCGGCATGTGCCCCAAACAGCACAAACTCCAGCCCTTCTGTGATTTATAGTTTTGGGGAAGGTGGGTTTGGAAGCGGGAGCAGAGCTGGCCCCGAGCGCACGGCGGTCCGGTTTCTGCCGCGCACCGAGTGGCCCGTCACGAGGAGGAGCTCGGGGCCGGGCCGTGTCGCGCTTTCCTCGGGTGCGCCCAGCGCCACCTCGGGGTTTGGCCCCGAGTCACTCCGTGGAGGCTGCCAGCCCACGTGTCCGTCACCGCCGCCCGTCTGAACGGGTCCACGGAGGCGCAGGGACTGGCCGCCTCCTGGCAGAAGCTGCGGGAAAGCGCGTCTCTCCTTTTCTGCTTCGTAGATGCTTCCATTTATTACGTAAGTGTGCCCGGGGGTTGGGGATCCCCCTGCCTGGCTCTCCGCAGCACTCTGGCCCTGAGTGGATCAGCTCTGTCAAGACTTGTCTCCCATCCAAACCAGATTCCTTTGCTGGGAATCCTTCCCCTCCCCTAGACATTCCCACCTTCTACTTAACTCTCACACGAAGCTCGGGAGTCCCAGGGCTCACTCCATGCCCTTCCCACACTCAGGGCCTCACTTACCACGTCTGAGTGACGGATGGCCACAGCCACGGCCGCACCTCCAGCTCTGACCTCTGTCCCGGGGGCCGGAGTGCACCCCCCGACACCTGCTCAGCTGAAAGGTCACACTGCCTAGAAGGGGTGCCGGGACCCTCCCTTCCTCTCTCTCCAACCCCCCACGCCTGGTCCCACTGCCGTTCCCCCTCTCAGCTAGTGGTTAGCTTTGAAAAAACAACTTTATTAAGGTACAATTTATTTAAAAAAAAAATTTTTTTTAACGTTTATTTTTGGGACAGAGAGAGACAGAGCATGAACGGGGGAGGGGCAGAGAGAGAGGGAGACACAGAATCGGAAGCAGGCTCCAGGCTCTGAGCCGTCAGCCCAGAGCCTGACGCGGGGCTCGAACTCACGGACCGCGAGATCGTGACCTGAGCTGAAGTCGGACGCTCAACCGACTGAGCCACCCAGGCGCCCCTATTAAGGTACAATTTATAAGCCGTAAGAGGCACTCCTCTTAAGGATACCCACACAGGGACGTTCAGGGAATTTGCTGAGTCGTGCAGCCGTCACCACCCTCTGCGTCGGGGATCTTCCCATTCACCGCCTGCCCGCAGCTCGTCCTCGCCCACGTCCAGCCCCTGCGTCCGCTACCCTGCCTCGTGTCTTTGTGGTCGCCCTGTTGTGGGCATTCGGTGTTCATGGGGTCATGCAGGATGCAGATTCCGTGTCTGGTTTCTTTCACGCAGCGGAAGAGATTTGAGGCTCATCCACCTTGTCTCCTTTCTACTGGCAAGGAGCATTCCGTCGATGGATGGGCCACACCTTGCTGTCCACGTTTTGGCCGTGAACGTCTGATTCTGTCATCCGAGCCAGCACGCAGGGGTTCATCCCCGCCGGACGCCTTACCAGTCCAATGCCGGGTCCTGTCCTGAGCCCTCTGGGTCCCTTGGACCCCGGCTATCCTGTCCACCTCCGTCACCCTGCCGTCTGTATCCCCGCCTTTCCCCCCGGCCCAGGAGAGCCCACCCAGCAGGAGACGCTCGTAGCGTAAACACAGTTCCACCGCGTCCTGTCGGTCTCCCCCAGGAGCTCTTAGGGTTTCAAGGATGAGGATCAAATGCTTACCCGGTGCACCTCCCCGGCCCCCACCGATCCTCCATGAGGTGGCCCTGTGGCCCTTGCTTCCCCTGCGCCCCCAGCACAGTTGTGATTCCACAGGTACATGCTCGCGTGACTCCTTGGCCAGCGTCTCTCTCCACCGGGGCTCCCGGTCTGTCTTGTGCGTCCTTGTGCCCCAGCGACTGGTGCGGCTGAATGAACACTGTCACTGAGAGAGTGAATGACGTCATCTGAACCCTCGTCTCCGACCAGTGGAGGAGGGGACATCTGAGCAGAGCTGCTGTGGAAGGCTCGGTGCAGAGCGCATGACCTCGTTAATATTTGAGAAGGGGGATCTTGGCTTCTCTGGGTTGTGGGGTCCACGAGGAAGGAAGGAAGCAGAAGCAGGTAGGAGGCTCCTGCAAGAAGCCAGGGGGGCGTTGATGAAGGCGGAGACCCGCGGACAGGTTCCTGATGACAAAGTCGGTGGGATCGGAGGAGGTATGACTCTTGCAGGAGAGTGTGGTCTGGCCTTCCGAACGGTCCTTAATTGTGACGTATGTCAACAAGTTTTAAAATGTGATGCCTTTGGGGCGCCTGGGTGGCTCAGCCGGTTAAGCTTCCGACTTCGGCTCAGGTCACGATCTCACGGTCCGTGAGTTCGAGCCCCGCGTCCGGCTCTGGGCTGATGGCTCAGAGCCTGGAGCCTGCTTCCGATTCTGTGTCTCCCTCTCTCTCTGCCCCTCCCCCATTCATGCTGTCTCTCTCTGTCTCAAAAATAAATAAACGTTAAAAAAAAAATTAAAAAAAAAATAAAAATAAAATGTGATGCCTGTGTTTCGATAGTCTCTCAGTAAAGGGGAGAAACAATATCTTGTAAAAATTGAGCTGGAATTCACCTTCTATACAGTTTGCCCATGAGAAGCATACGGTTCAACGGATTTTAGGCAATTCCCAGATGAATGTACCTGTTGCCGCAGTTAATCTTGGAACATTCTCATCACCCCGGAAGGAAACCCTCTGCCCCTCAGCAGTCAGCCCCCCTCCCCGTGCCGCGCAGCCCCTGGCAACCACTCATCTGCTTTCCATCCTCTGGATTTGCCTCTTCTGCACATTCCCTCTCAGTGGAATCCCCCACTGTGTGGACTGGGGGACAGACCCGTGGTTTCCTTAGCTGTCTGCTTCTCCTGTGGGAGGCAAGCCCAGCATCCCTCAAGTCTGCCCCTGAGACCAGTGCTTACCACATTGGTGCCTTGAAAGCCACCATTAAATGGCCTCGCGTGTCATCGAGTAGCCCAGGCAACACGGAGGTGAAAAACTCTTGCATCCAAAAATGTGTCAGTCTTTCAGGCCGCCATTTTGATTCCGGATCTTCCTGTCTTGGAATGTATTCTTTCCTGCCCGCTCGTTTGCTGACCGAAAGGAAATTTGTTTGGGATGGTAGAGTTCATTAGAAAATCAGTTGTACCTGACCCGGGCTTGAGCACATTTTCTGCCCTGAAAGAAAAGTCAGGAGGATTCAGGGGGCCGATGGAGACGATGGTGATAATGTTCTTCCTTCAAGAATTTTCACACTATGCAGTGTGGCCCAGGGCTGACTCCCATCTCCGCCAAGGAGACCCCCAAGAGGCAGAGAGATACCTTAGGTCTTTGTATGATCCTGTTTGTTTTTTTTTTAATATACAGAAAACTGAAAATACAGGACAATACAAAGAATGATATCATAAATACCATTGTATCTATCTATTATGAGTCATTGACAGTGGTGAGCATTTTGTCACTTTTTTATCCTAGGATTAAAATGTTTGGCCCGATAAGGTCAGAGTCACCCTTAGTCCTCACACCCAGCCCCCTCTCCTCGGCAGAAGCACTGTCTTAAATTCAGTGTGAATCCCTCTTGCTCGCTGCCTGTGTGTATCAGTGATCGCTGTATAGTGTTGCGTCGTGTAAAAAAGAACATATGTACCCGGCATCATACTGGGCATGTCATTCGTAACTTACTTTTTCCATCTGGCAGGTATGTTTTTGAGATTTGGCTTTTATATTATCCATCCATCAGTTATCCATTTATCCTTCCATCTCACCCTCCCTCTATCCCTGCCTCCCCCATCCATCCACCCCCCCATCCAACTACCCATCCCTCCCTCCCTCCCTTTACCCACCCACCCATCTCTCCATCTCTCAGTCTGTCTCTCCCTCCCTTTTTCATTACAGAAACAGATGGTCTGGATCTTTGATCTCTTCTTTGAGAGACCCTCCTGTGTCCTTTGTAGTCCCCATTTGGATCACTTTTGGGGGACGTGGAAGGCGTGACTCTGGTTTTCTTGGTGGTTTCATTCATTGGTTGCTAAGGCCAAAGAGAGCCCCCGCCCTTGCCCGGCCACCGACTTCCCTCTGCCTCCATTTTCTCTGTGATGGCGGTGATGATCACCGACCTCCCTGTCCTTAAATGGAGTGGTTTACAGTTTACAGTTTTAATCAGGGAACTGGTGGGTTGTAAGTGGTTTAAAGCACGGCCAGGGCTCCAAGAGGAGGCCTTGATCATGGCAGGGCAGCTTGCTGAAGGCTGAGAGGGGCTTTACTTCCATTTCCATCATTAAAAAGACAAACAAAAATAAGACAACCCTCTTTAACCAGCATCGGTTTTGTGTTGTAAGGACTCCATGCTACCGCTCCTGTTAGGTAGTAGGGTAATGTTTTATACGTGAGAGGTCAGCCTGGCTTGCCGGGGTCTCCGTAGCCCGTGTGACAAATGTCTGAGTTGCTGCGCCCTTCTGCTTAAGCTTTTCTCTCTGAGAAAGTACTGTTTGGGGAAGTGACTTTGGTCTGGAATGGTTACACATTCTGCAAAAAAAACCCTTGGCAAATCCCACATTGTGTTGGGAACGCTGTGGTTCCAAAGGCCACGCTGGTGAAGATTAGGACGTCTCCTCCTCCCCCGGAGTCCCAGGCTGATAAGAGTTACCCAGAAGGTGGCCGTGCCAGGGCCGAACCGTCAATATTTAATTTCCTGCGTCAGATCCAAGAGCGAGGCGCTTTTCCAGCACCTTCTGTGGTCGGATCTCTGTGACTCGTCCTGCTGGGTCTGAGTCCTGCCTGCCCATTTTTGACCTTTCTCTTCCCACACCTCCTCCCTGGATGGACGGGGGCTCGTTCCCCACAGTGTCCGTGTGGCATCCACCGCCACCTCCCCGGCCCCTGCCCGTCTCCCGTCCACGTCACACCCCTGCCGGGGCAGCCCTCCTGGCCCATGGCTCCGTGTGCTGCCCGGACCCGGTGGGTCCGGCTCTGCCTCCGGGCCCGTGAGTTACAGCTGCACCTCTTACAGCCGTGCGGCTCTGGGAGCCGTTCTGAGTTTTCCCTGTTCCCCTCTGGACTCAGGAGCACTCGTCCCGACCTCCGGAGCCCGTGAGAAGACGTGTCAGCAGTTGCAACCATGTGGTCCCAACCCCAAACGTCCTGTCCCCCACTCCACTTCCGGGGGCCGCCTGACGATGGCCATCAGGAGAGAAGAATTAACTCCCTTCCCTGGAGACGTGGGCCACGCCCAGATTCTGAGCGGCGCCTCTCCGTTTACCGTCACCTTGACAATGGCGGAGGACCACCAGTTCGCCCCTTAAAAATCAGCCCCAGCCCGCGGTTCGCCCGTCGCTTCGACCGAGCACCAGGTGGTAGTTAGGCTTTTACCATTTGAAAGGACTTATTCCGATTCGAAAAACGAATCCACGGCCACTTTATCCTTTATTAGCGTTCAGACATCCAGAAGCACCCTCATGACTCCTGGCCTTCCTTCAGCATCCACGCACGAGGCTGTCCTCAGTCAAGGTCACCCAGCATTTCCTTTTCCCTCGGAATCCCTCATTTTAATCTTCATGCCTTAGCCGTGAGGGCGCTTGCCTGTTTGTCGCCACAGGTTCCAGCCCGAGAGGTCTTTGTGCACAGCAGGGAGCAGTGTTTCCTTTGGAAACTGCCCCGTCCCGGTTTGGGTTGCCTTGGCGTTGGCTGTATTTCGGAGGTGGGCAAATCTGCGGATGGCACGTGAACAGCCGTTATTAAAGGCGCGAACATGCCTGAGTGTCCCTTGAAATGGCCCCTGGCAAGTTCTGTGTGTTATGGCTCTCTTATTTCTTTATTTTTAACTTTCCTTTAATGTTTATTTTTGAGAGGGTGGGGAGGGGCGGAGGGAGAAGGAGACACAGAATCCGAAGCAGGCTCCGGGCTCTGAGCTGTCAGCACAGAGCCCCACGCGGGGCTCGAACCCATGAACTACAAGATCATGACCTGAGCTGAAAGCTAGATGCTTGACTGACTGAGCCACCCAGGCTCCCCTATTATGGCTCTTTTAAACTGCATCTTAAAGGGACTGATAATGACCTAAAGTGTGGCCCGGAGGAAGTCTTAAATTGTGAAATGCACTTCTTTGCAACGCGTGATGTGCTCAGAAGCCTGCATTTCTTCCAGAATATCCTGAGTTCTTGCTGGATGCTGTCTGCAGGTGCTCCAAGAGCTGGGCTATTTATCCTCCCTCGGGTCTGTGTGTCCAGCTCTGGGTCCCCACAGGGTGATCCAGGGAGTGTCCCCTTGGCTTCACGACCCCCGAGTGCTTTGGCATCCTCGTTGTTTTTTTAACTCTTCCGGGTGGAAGTCAAGAGTGCGGTGGATTGAAGTGTCTTCTGGAAAACATGAACGAACAGACGTGCTGCATGTAGTGGACCGAAGGTATCTGTGCCCTCCGACCTTGCCGTGTCGATGGTTCTTTACTTGACCTCCAGACCGGCCACTCTCTCAGTGTTTATTTTATGCAGTGTGATATTTGCCGTTCTTTCAAGCTTTGTCTACCCCCTTCCCGACCTTTGTAAGACCTCACACAACGATGACTGCCATCATCCCCCTTGTCCGGGACCCAGATCAGATGTGGAGAACGGTGTACTCTTTTCCATGAAATTCTCTTACCGTGTTATTGCAAGTCAAAACAAGAGATGTCCACTTGGGCGTTGGTGGGCACATGACGCCAGAGCACAAGGGTTTTGATCCTTCACGGATTGTGTGAGTTAGTCGACACCCCAGACGTGGCCCACCCAGGCCTGTGGTCCTTAGTGTGAGGCAGAGACTTGGTCATGGTCACAGAGTTATGTGCTGAGTTGTCCCCCCACCCCCATCCCTCTGCAGAAGTTCTAACTCCTGGCATCTTTGAATGTGAGTATATTTGGAGGTGGGGTCTTTAAAGAGATGATTCATGTAAAATGAGGTCATAGGAGTGGGACCTAATCCAGTAGGAACCGTGTTTTAAAAAGGAGATCAGGACACGGACGCACACAGCGGGACGACCCCCCTGAGGACACAGGGGTAGGAGCCGTCCACACGCAAGGAGAGAGGCCTCGGGAGGACCTGGCCTTGCCCACGCCTGGGCCTTGGACACCAGCCTCCAGGACTGGGGGACAGTGAATGTGTGTGATTTAAGCCCCCATCTGTGGCGTTTTGTCACGACAGCCCTAGGAACCTATACACCCAGCATACGTGGCAGACAGACTGGGTGTCTGCCTCTGTCTGTGTCCAAGTCCGTGTTCTTCCCCTTGTGTCCTGGTATTCTCGGTTGTGAGCCTGACATCTTGCAGAACGGCTACGACTCATGCTGACCAAGCAGGAGAGTAGGCGGCTCTCACTCTCTTCACTTTAGACTTGAGTTTGGCCGTGAGCTTTACCAGTGGAAGGGTGGAGTTTCATACCGTCAACCACCCAGCCGACCACAGCTGTACTGCTCACAATTCTGCAAACACGGGTGCAGGTCTGCCCTCTCTGGATCTTTGCCGTATCTTAACGAGATAATGTGTTCCCGGTGTCCTGGGTGCAGAGCGAGCCCGTGGTCACAGCAGCTCCCGGCATCCATCCGCACTGTGGTCAAGACCAGACCCTACTCTGTGTTGGGCTATGTCACCCAGGAGCATTCCATTTCTGGAGGCTTGTGTTCAGTGCGGTTCGCTTCCATCAGTATTTACGGAGCTTCAGGTGTGGATGTGCCAAGAAATAGACACACGGCCTTGTTCCCACGGAGCAGCTCATAGTCTGGAGTAGGGAGGAACACTAATCAGCGGGGTGGGGGGGCCCGTGCACAGGATTGAGGGGGGACATCTCAGAAGAAGATGTGGATGGTTTCCCTGTGTTCGAATGTGCCTCTCTCCACTGAGTCAAGGCCTCTTGGGGCTCAGAAGACCTGATGCTGGCCCCAGGAAACCCTAGGAGCTTCTGGGACGGACCCCTGAACTGAGGCTGATGTCGGTCACCGAGTCCTGCTCTCCCTGTTAGATTTCGCAGTTCTCTGCCCTGTCAGCCCCACCTCCCTTCCCAAGCTACCACGAATGCTCTGCTCATCAGGCCTGAGGGAGAAGCCGCTGTGATTTGGGTCTTGGGGATGTCATTACATCCTCTTGCAGTTTTTTGGTATCTTAAGCCATGCGGCCCAGCCCAGACACTCTGGGAGGTTTCCAGGTGGCTCTGGACGTCTCGGCATTTGGGGTGTTGCACCAGGAGATCAAAGAGTGACGGTTACTGAAATGTCGTGAGGCAAAGTACATGCAGGATGGAGAGGCTGTGACCACAGGCTGGACAAGAGGGAGCAGCGGTCGGCCGAGTAGCTTGGCTGTGGTCCACTGTGGTCCGTGGGCAGTCAGATCAGCTCCCTGGGTTCTGTTCGGGACATTTGGTGGTCACCTCAACTTGGAGGGACGCTACAGAGGGTGAGTCCTGGGCCCTGTTGGGAGAGTGAGTATGATTTCAGCTGGCAGGCGGGGCAGGGAAGGGACGGTCAGCTGGAGGTGCAGGTGCACAGGGCACATACACGACCTGGCGTGCCAGGTAACCCCTCTCCTTCCATGCGTGGTGGGTGCTACCTACGTGCTCACACGCGGCTCCAGGAAAGCCCACCGTGCGGCCAGCTCAGAAGACACCAGACACGTCCCGCTGCCTTTCCTCACTTACCCCTCCTCAACCCCCGTCCTTCCCCAGCAGCCCATCAGACACAGCCCTGCTGCGAGGGCAGTCCTGGCGTGGGTCGTCCAGTCAATGAATGACAGCTGGGAGCCACGAAAACCACAGTGAGAAAACCAGCCCTAGGCCATATTGGAGGCAGTGAGAGACTCCACTCTCAGACAGGATGGAGAAGCTGAACATAAGTGCTCAGATGAGCCCCCCGTGGATGCCCCAAGGGAGGAATAAGTAAGCTGTCTGGGAGGGTACGCACACCATGGACAGTGCCCGGGAACAAAAAGCCACGGGAGGGTTGGGGATGGGAATTTCAGGTCAAGGGCTCAGCACAGGATCAGCAGGGGACAAATCTGGGGGGGAGTGATGAGTCTGGCAGACGGAGCACGAAGACGGTTTCTACCTGAAGTGACCTTTCCTCACCCCACTCTTACCATGTGATGCCTGATGAGGTGTTGAGAAAGATTGGTACCTGATTCCCGTCACCCTATAGCCCTGGGAGATGGGTACGCTTCATAATCTGTTACAGGTATTCTCAGGGTGAGCGATTTGCCAGAGGACTCATATAGCACAGGGGGTATTGCCAAGATAGCCTGGGTGTCAGGAATCCTAGGGCCCAGCTACTGCCATTCAAGGGTGGCTTAAGGGAACGCCTTTATTCCTCCGGCTTCTGTCTTCTGCATAAAGGATCGCGTACCAGCCCTGGGAAGGGCATGGGTGGGAGGACACGAGGTGACTGAGATGCGGGTCTTGCGCCTTAAGGAGCTCAGAGCCTGGAGATGACAATGATGGTGGTGGTGGTCATGTTGATGGTGACGTTGAGACCGTAGTGGTCGACATTGATTGAATCCTAACACATAGGAACTGTGTAACCACACTTCCCTTCACCACAACCACGAGTGAGCAGAATTATCGTGATTATTGTCGTAGATATAATTACGTGTAATCACATACTCGTATGTAATGAAAACGATCTGTACGACACGCTTACATGTAACAAATACGATGGTTACTGGTGATATAAAAACCATCACCATCATTATTATTCCCATTTCCCAGAAAACGAAGCTGAGTCTCAGATTCTCAAGTTCTAGGGCAAAGGACAACACATAGGAGATTCTGAATCCTTTCTTTCAAAGGGAGAACGTCTAGCCTCTGAGGTCCCAATAGCTTTGCAAAATAGAGCGACAAAGTGCTGGGACACTGGTGCTGGGGGAGACGGTGAAACACGGCTGCGAGGAAGCGTGTTCTCCTTCCACCTGACGGCCGGGCCTTGGGCCGCACGCACAAAAGAAAGCCCTCGAAGGGCCACAAAGCCGTTCCGACGCAGATGATCGCCCAGTGGGAATCCCCTTCTGAAGTAAGACTTGGAACCAGCTCCTCAGCCCAGCAGTGGCGGGATGGTTGCTCTGACAGGGCTTGAATACAAAGGCGCACACTGGCCACGAGCGCAAGCACACCGTCCATTGTGCACACGGCGACTTAGACACCAGCACGCCAATGGGTAACTTGAGGGTCAACTCTCTGTTGCCGACAACGCGATCCAACAGCCCAGCCCAGCCCGAACTGACCGCCGCCCACACACCCTCCCAAATCTCAGTGGTGGGACCACCTCCCATTCCGGAAACCCCGGAGATGCTCCTTGACTCCTCCCTGGCCTGTACCTTCCAGGTCCGCCGAGGTTAATCTACAGCCTTGAGTGCTCGAGTCCCGGTCTGTGCCCCCACCCCTGCCCTGCGGGGTTTAAACCACAGACGTGTATCGTCTCCGGGATATCTCCTGGGGGCTGGAGGCTGGGATCCGGGGGCGGCGGGGAGGGCTGGCTCCTCCCGAGGCTCGGAGGGAGAGTCCGGGCCAGGCCTCTGCCCCGGCTGCTGGTGGCGATGCCTGGCGCTCCTTGGCTTGGAATGCACCGCTTCCGTCTCCGCCTCCGTCTTTGCGTGGCGCGTGCACGTTCGTGCCTAAATTTCCCTGTTCAGAGGGACACAGTGGATTGCGGCCCGCCCTACTCTGTTACGACCTCATCTTAACTCGATTACATCTGCCAAGACCCTATTGCCAGATAAATGGCACGCACAGATAAAGGGGGTCAGGACGTCAGCATGCTTTGCGGGACACGTTCAACCCCTAACGGCCTGTATTATTTACATTCTGTCTGACCCTTACGAGCCCCTCGAGTTAGGTGGGTTCCGATTTTCACCCTGGGAACAGGGACTTCTGGGCCGGTGGGTTCGCCCAGGATCACAAAGGTAGTGTGACCAGTTGGGCTGTAAGCCCAGGCCTTCCTGACCGCCAAGCTCCTGCTCCTTCTAGAAGGTTCTGAATTGGGTCTTCTTGGTGTTTCTTAGAGCAGGACGGTTCTTTGTTGTGCAGAACTGGCCCGCCCAGGGCATAGACTCCGCAACCCCGGCTTTGCCCAGAGTGGCAGTGGGCGCTCTGTGATCACCTGCCAAGGCCCACGGGTCCCCTGGGAGCAGGTGCCAGCCCGTATTCCACTGGGTGCTCACCTGCTGGCCACAGTGCAGGGGCCCCAGGTCAGCCTGGGGTGGTGGCATCCAAGGGAACTTGGGTGTCTGTGTGGTTGGAACCAGAGGCCAATGGCGACTCCCGAAACAAGACTTGGCGTGTGTGTTATCTGCGGCCCCGCTCGGTCACGTCGGGCAGATCTAGTTTGTTGTGTCTCCAGATACTCCCGTCACCCAGCCAAGGCCGGCCGGGGCTGCGGCTGCAGTCATGAAGCGTCACCGAAGTGAACAGCCTGCCCCCACCCAGCCCGGTAGCCCCAAGGGAGCTCCGAGGTCACCCTTGAATTCAGCCATTGACAGTGGGGAGGGACGGACGGGTGAATCATGTGTAAGGGTCAGGTTTCCTGGCAGCGGGACCCTGGGCTGCCTGCTGAAGGTTCCTCATTGTTGAGTGGGGCAGGTTCTTCTTACCTGGCGGGGAGGTGCTTCCCGGAGGCCGAGGCACGGGACGATGCGGGGAGGGCCTCCGTGTCCTTGGGCACGCCCAACCCCCAGTAGAGAACCCGTCCCAGCCTCCTGTCCTTTTTGAAGGTTTTTTTTACAGTGACAAGGCCATCTCGAGCCCCGGCTGATGGCCGTTCAATAGAACATCATTTTAATTCAACAAAAATGAGAAGTCACGGGGTGCCTGGGTGGCTCAGTTGGTGAAGCATCCAACTCTTAATATCAGCTCAGATCACGATCTCGTGGTTCGTGGGATTGGGCCCCACCTCGGGCTCTGCACGGACAGCACGGAGCCTGCTTGGGATTCTCTCTCTCTCTCTCTCTCTCTCTCCCTCCCTCCCTCCCTCCTTCCCTCTGCCCCTCCACTGCGTGTGTTCTCTCTCAAAAATAAAAAAAAAAACATTAAAAAAGTGGAAAAACAAAGTCTTTAAAAAAACGAGACGTGGTTAGAAGCAGATGTGATGCTGCGTTTGCTTTTCCTGGTTCGTTGGTGAATCTCCCAGAAGGGGGCCCGGGAGCATAACCTTTGGGTACTTAGTGGCACTGTTATACTTTTGCAAGGTGTGACTGATTTTTGCCACTCCTGGCAACCCATGGGACTTTTTTAAGTCCAACTGTGTTTCATCACGGCCTTCCTTTCTGGTTTGGGAGTGGCGGGGCTGGTCTGTCCACAGTCCGGTGGAGTGGCACGGCCGCTTGCCATGGACTTTCCCACCAGAGAGGTTACGAGCCGAGGCCTCCATCCGTGTCGGAGATGACGTGCGGCCGACGTACGAGGCAAATCGTGCTATGCTCTGCTTGAGCTGCGGCTCTCAAAGCGTGTTCCCCGTCACCTTCACGCTCGTGACCAGTGCACGTGCTGCCTCAGACGCTCTGCTGGGTGGCCGGGGGGTCGACACGGTGTCCACAAGCGCTGGGGGTTTGAGAAGCCCCATGCGGTGGGGGGAGCTGCCCGAGGCGGCCGGCGTGGTTGACCAGAAAACCACGGCCGGTGCCAAGGGTCTGAGTCAAGGCCGCAGAAGCCAGTGGCTCAGTCCTTGCTTTTCTCCTTCGGTGTTGACACCGTGTCTCCATCCGGGCGACAAGGGGGTCTGATTTCTCGTCCTGAAGCGTGGGGGCGGGGATCCGCTGCTCAGAGAACGTCTGTGGAAACCCCTCTGACATCTCTGGCCACGTGCCGGGTGGGATGTGCCACTGATCAGGCGTCTTTGTCCTCCTCTGCAGAAGTGCCTTCGGTTTGACCCGGACGCGACCGTGTGGGTCGCAAAGCAGCGGATTCTGTGCTCCTTGAACCAGAGCCTGAAGGACGTCCTGAACTATGGGCTGTTCCAGCCTGCCAGCAACGGGCGCGACGGGAAGTTCCTGGACGAGGAGCGGCTTCTGCGCGAGTACCCGCAGCCCGCGGGCAAGGGCATCCCCTCCCTGGAGGTACCGGCGTCTGCCTCGCGGCCTGGATGCGGGGTGGGGGGGAGGACCTTCGCGGGACTCCAGATCTGACTTCAACTGGGCAGCGACCCCCAAGTTCGAGGTTCGTTGCGAGGTTGGGGTTGCACCTGGTTTGGCGAAGCTCAGACGGCCGCACCAGTTTTGCTCCGTTTGTTTTGAGAAATCTTGGGGTGAGCCAACCTCGGGTGCGACTTGGGGTCATGTCGCGGGGACCTGCGGGTCCTGGGGTGCAGAGTGGGGCCCGCTTCCGCCTCCCCGAGTCAGTCTCGTGTCCCTGGATGTGGGGTGGCCAGGGGCCATCCGGCTGTGATCAGAGGCAGGATTTCCTTCCTGCTTCTTGCCCAGGAATGACCAGTGGGCTCGGAGCTGCTGTCGGTCCGGGCTGCCTCGTGAAGGGTCAGTGCGCAACCTGGGCCACACGCAGTGTGCCACCGGCCCCTGCTGCTCGGACCCCCGGCTTTACACGCGGTATGTCCCCGTGACGTATTAAGGCAGTTCCGCAAGTCGCTGGCAAGTGGTCATTTCTCCCGTTGCTGTTGTCGAGTCATGAGGCTCATTTCAGCCTCCTCAAACAGTGGGGGGCTGCACGTGGGGAATCGTCACCGGCCCGTGAGCAAGCTGAGTGGGCTTTGCCATATTCTCAGCGACGAGATCACCCTGGACTCAGAGAGGTCATGGACCGAGGCCGGACCGAATCTGCACGTTTCTGGGCTTGATAGAGACTTTGAGGCTGAGGTTATCGGGACCCCCATTTGGATGGAACATGTGTCAGACCAGAGGGAAGGGTTCAGTGGAGGAAAAGATGGGGTGCCACTTGGCATCCTGTGGTTCGCTGTTTGTACCTCAGTTTGCTTCTCCGTGAAATGGGTATCCGTTGCCAAAAAAAAAAAAAAACCTCCCGCGTCGGGGGCCTGTTAAGCACCAGACACTTCCTAGGCCTGCTCGCCGTGCACAGGACTGTCAAGGTCGGGTGTGCTGGACCTCACGCTTGAGTGGCAGGTGACAGACCGGGAACAGGAAATGGGCGATTCATTTTGGGGACTGATCATTTCCACATTGGGAGTAAAACCTGGCGAGAAGACCAGGACGTCCAGAACCCACTCTTGATCAGAGGGTGCCTCCGGCCGGTCCCCCACCCCCCGAGAACCAAAGGAGAGGGTGTGGGGACACCCTGTAAGCTGGGCAGGGCAGTGCCGTGGACTCCAGAAGGGACACACTCGCCTTCCCTCCCACGTCCTGTCCAGGGACTTGTGTCAGGGGGCTGAGGGGGTGGTTTGTTGGGGGGGGGCACCTCTGTTCTCGCGTGTGTGTCACCCCACACGGGGCTCGGTTTGTTCCTGGTAGCTGTGTGGCCTGGACCTGCCACCCAGCCTCTCTGGGCCTCGGGTTCCCGGCTTTGAAATCGAGGGGACGTTACTCTCGCCTTCCTGGGGGGCCGTGAGGCTCAAGGGAGGGTGTCCATGGGCTGCTGGCGATCTGCTACAAACGGGGGAGGGACTGTACTTCTGTTTACTCGTCTCCTCGGGCCTCCATCCCGCCAGGTGATCCGCTGGGCGGAGGGAGACGGGCCTGGCCTCCCACCGGTCGGGGCGGCCGTGGCCGTGAGCTCTTTGCCCCTGAGAATTTTGGTAGAATGTGGTTGGCTGCGTGTGAAGCACTGAGAAAAGAGCAGGGAAAGGGTTTGTGTTGGGAGCTGCGTCCCCGTCGCCACAGGCTAGACACGAGGGTGCCTCGGGAAGCGGTCCTCCTCCTCTGAGCACTTCCCGTCCCGCCAGGGGACGTTCGCGGCCCCAGCGTCTTTTTATACCCCGAAGGAGTCCCGGTGACTCGGATTCCCTTAGAGGCGTCAGTCAGTGAGCCCCCACCTCTCCCGATGTCACCCCTCATGGCTCCCGAAACCTCGGAGGTCTGACGGGTACAGACCAGGTGTTCGAGGGCCTCACGCAGCCCAGGGCGTGGGGCACACGAGCACGCGGTCTTGCTCGAGTCTAGAACCGGGGGAAGAAGTCCTAAACCAGGTCTGGGGCCCCTGCTGCCGGTCCAGCCAGGGGAGACAGATGCCTGCGGCCTGTGGCCAGCGCCCGTGGTCCCGGAACTTTCCACCAAACTTCCTGGCTTCACCACAGGCTTGTTTTGACACTTGACAGAAAGCCCGGTTTCAGTCTTTGCGACAGGAATTTTGTCAGTTCGGACCCTGTGTGTGCAGTTAGGGTTGGTGCCAGGATGGGCCCCCCGCCCCCGCTGTCCCGCTGCCCCACACCGTCCTTCCTCCCCCACCCCCCACCCCCCACCCGTGCTCATGAAACCCCAAGGCTGTGGCGGAATCCAGGGAGGTGTGGGGCGCAACTGGCCAGAGCCGGTCCGGGCCAGGATGCCCACGCGCCGTCCTCGGGTGTCCCCACCGACAGATCGGGAACCGGAGTCTGAGACGGGAAAGCGTCCGCCCCGGGCTGACGGGACGTCGGTGGGGCTGGAACCGAACAGGTGTCCTGGCCGGGAATCTTCCCGCAAACCGCGGGCGCCCTCCCCAACCTTCAGTAGCGCCTCCGGCACGTTTTATCTCCGAGGGGCCTCCGGGCGCGGCCTGAGGCGGAGGTGCTGGGGTTCAAGGCCGACTGGCACCCGCACGTTGTTCTTGGGCACTTCCGACACGTCGGAGGAAAACGTGTGGTTTCCAGTTCGGGGGCGGGGGGTGGGGCACACGTTTGCGGGGAGAGCCCGGGCCAGGCCTGAGGCACGGGGGACGCTGGCTTCACCGGGCCGGGCTTCTCACGCACGTTGGTGAGGGAGGACGTCAAAGAAACATCCTGATTTGTCCACGGGGCCACACGCACGGCCATGAGGACCACGATCACCACTAACGCAGAGGAGCGCCTGCGTGGCTTCTCTGTGGGAGGATACGCCTCCTTCGTCCCTTTGGGTGGCTCTCCTTTCCGTGGCTTTTCAGCCCCGCGGCTGCGGATCCCCGCAGGTGTCATTCTTGCGATGTCAGGGGTCTGTGGGATGACTGTGCTTAGTTTCCCCGGGAGAGTTGGCGGTGGGGCCCCTGCCTTCCGCGAGGTGGCCTTTGAACACCATGTGACGTACTCACGTGTTTTCTTTCTTCCTGTCTCTGTCTCTGTGCCAGTTTCGATACAAGAAGCGGGTGTATAAGCAATCCAGCCTGGACGAGAAACAGTTGGCCAAGCTGCACACAAAGGTAGGCGGGGACGGCTGCCATTTCCACACCCGGCCTCGTGTCTCTTACGTGGCATCGCCGTCTCCATGGATCAGGGGGCCACGAGGTTTCCTCGAAGGCGGGACCCCGCCGCAGGGTGGGTCCGGACTTGTGCCCTCGGGGGCAAGGTGCATGCACCTGTGTGTCCTCCGCTGGCGTGGCCCCCGTGGGCCTGACCAAACCACACAAATGAACGTGCCTTCCTGGTGCCCGGAAGGGCGTCCGCCCGCCAGAGCCCCTGGACGTGGCTCTCCTCTCCTCCTGTGTGACGAAAGCATGCTGGTGCCAACTCGTGGATCGACTGGCATCAGAGGGGACGCTGCTGTGGGCACGCCCCCCCCCCCCCCCCCCGGGCGTTTCTGGGAGGAGGGGTAGCCATTCTCTCTGAGCCACCGCTGGCGACAGGGAGGACAGCACTGAGCGCAGAGTCAGCGAAAGAGCTGTTCGCATAAACCGCCCGGAGGTGAGACCTGCACGTGGCCGGCAGGGTTGAGACAGAGAGCCGCGGGCTGCGGTCCGTGAGGGCTGGCTTGCTGGCGGGGCTCCCGCCCTTGGTCGGGGACGCCGTGCGTGTCCAGGGGCTGCTGGGGCTGGAGCGCGTGGCCGTATCTGCCTTAGTGCTGGAAAGGATGTGTGATTTCTGAGGATGCCCGAGGACGTGAGCCCGGGGAGGGCCAGCATCGGGAAGCCGCCTGGACCCTGCCCCTCGCCTGTCCCGGTGCCGTCCAGGCGAGCTCGCGGAGGGCGTTCTCAGCCAGCGGCTTCCCCTGGCTTTTGTTCTGTCCCCGATTTGTGCCACGGTAGACGCGTGGATTTTACCGTGCTCAGCGGTTACGGTATGCCGTTATTTCTTTCCGTGCTCAAGTTGCCAGATGTGGCCGGCTCTCTGCCCTCTGGCATGTCCCCGCCGTCCTCTGAGTGCTGACAACTTTGTGGCCCAACTAATGTTCCTGGCCCTCGTGCACATTCCTTGCCCAGCCTTGGAATCTGCCGGGTGGCCGCGTATAGACCCCAAGGTCTGGAGGAAGCTTCTGGCTGCTCTGACTACCTTCTGAAGTGTAGATAAGAACGTGCTTTCGGATTAATAAGGACGTCGGTTACTAAATAGCAGTGAAAGCGTTACGTGATACCTAGTGTCTCTTGTGTCGCTGGGCATCTGTTAATTCTGGCCGTGGAATGTACAGAAAACATTCGGGCGGAGAACCAGCCTGTGTCGGCGGGCCGGAGGTCCCGGAGCCCTCGCTGCTGCCCCTGCGGTGTGTGTGGGGAGCCCTGTGCAGGGGGCTGCAGAATCGGGCCAGCGGCAAGGGTTGGCGTCTTCAGGTGGAGGCAGACGGGATACCGTGGTCATTGTCAGGTAGCCCGGGGGCTGTCTGCTCCCTGTTGCAGACGGGGCCGGGCAAAGCTGGGGAGACATCCCTCCCCGCCACGGCTGACCCACGGATCATTTTGACCTCCCGAAAAGTGAATGTCGCTCCTCACCTTGAATCGCTCTGTGCCCAGGCGTCCCTGTTTCCATCCACGTAGTCACGGGGTCCACCCAAAAGTGGATTAGCCCAGCAGGAGGCTGCCCTGTCCGCTCTCCGTCGCAGCTGCTGCTTTCGAGACTAGAGAACACGAACACCAGTCCTTGGGCCTCACTCCCCAGAGGTGGAGTCTGACGGCCTGGGTGGACCCGGGAAACTAGTTTTTCAAAGGGGTCCAGCTGGTTTGTCCTTTCAAAAGCAAAGGAAAGTCCTGTGGCTCTTGGCGACAGCAAAAGGCTGAAAGGCGAGAGATTTCTGAAACCCGCATCTAGGGCGGCCTGGTTGCACCTGCCGCGTGCTGGGCTTCCAGACGCCCAGCCGCTGCCTGGTGGGTCCACAGCGCCCGGTGGGGGGCGGGGGCGGGGGCGGCTCCCTCTCCAGGGCGGAAGCCAGGGCACACCCTGTACGGAACCTTCCCGGCGACCCGTTAAGACATTTCTGTCTTTTTGTTTTTCTCTTTAGACCAATCTGAAAAAGTTCACGGACCACATTCAGCACCGCTCGGTGGAAAAGATCACCAAGATGCTGGAACGCGGCTTGGATCCGAATTTCCATGACCCGGACACCGGAGGCAGGTCCCGGGTGGGGGGGACGTCAGTGCGCCTCGCTGGAGCGCGGGTTGAGTCCGGAGAGGTGCTTCTGTCGGCACCCTGCACACGCGTGTGCAACACTGACACTTCCCTTGGTTCTTGAAGGGGCTTTGTCACTCCTGCGTGAGTCGCGGGCGAGGGGGGCGGAGCCGGGCAGCCGGCCCGGCACCTGGCACGCGGTCGGCGCTCATCCACAGCTGCCGAATGAGCGAACAGATGAAGGAGGGAACGGATGGCAAGGCGTACGAGCTGTCGTGCACCCCCCGTGGGACACGCGCCGACACGCGCACGTCTTCCTAACCTCCTTCCGCGTGTGGGCCGCTGGTCGTTCTCGGGTCAGAATCACGGGGGTCCCCAACCTCGGCCCCCGTGACGTCTTCTTTTTTAAACACTGCCTCTTCTTTAGTCTCATCCCCCTCCCCGGTCTTACCGAGACGTAGTTGACCTGTAACGTGCTGTTGGCTTCGGGCTGCAGCGTAACCAGCCGATACGTGTACGTGCACCTTGGGAACGGAGCCCGTAAGCCTGGTTAACATCCCTTCAGCGACTCGCACATGTGCCCTAAGGTGACGTTAGCTCTCGTCCCCGGGCCGCACCGACGTCCCCAGGTCTCACCCGTCTTGTGACTGGAGGTTGCTGTCTTTGACCACCCACACCCTCCATCTGCTCTCTTTAGGGAGTCGGTGTTTTTAGGTTCGGCGCGTTGGCTCACACGGCATCTGTCTGCCTGGCTGAGGTTGCGCTGGGCCCTCCGGGTCCATCCGTGTTGTCAGAAGGGTGGGGCTTCCTTCCTTTTTATGGTGGGACCCTGCTCCGCGGTGGGGCCGGGCACTTGTTTGTGGGGGGAGGCGTCTGTATTGTGGGGCGTTCACAGCACCGCTGGCCGCCCCCCCAGGCACCAGTGGCACCCCCAGGTGTGACGACCAGACTGTCTGCAGACATTGCCCAAGGTCCCCTGGGGCGGAGCGCAGTCACCCGGGGGAGGGTGTCCCCTGCCGGGAGGCACGCCAAGCTGAGATGGCCAGGAGGACTCAGGTAGGCTCCGTGGCAGCTGGAGTGTTTGTCCCTGCAGGTTGGTCACCTCGGGCGGGAGAGCGCTCCTCCTGCACTCAGCCAGTAGGGCCCCCGCTTCCCCTCCTCTGGGGACCGGCCAGCCCTCTGTCCGGGCCACCGTCACTTAAATGTGTCCCACCGCTCTGGGCCGTTACTGGGCCCACAGCAGACGCGTATGTCAGCTCAAGAATGGAGCCTTCTCGTCATCTCTAGGGGCTCCTCTGACCCCCTCGAGCTGGGACAGGACCCCCACCTCGTGCCTGTCCAGCCAAACGTGTCCCCCCCACCCCCGCCCAGCTCAAGCTGCTGTGGCATGATCACCATTGACTTGTGTGTCTCCTAAATTTAACTTCTGACCACAGCTTCAGTGCCCGAGATGCCAGGAGATGGGACACGTGGCAGGGGGGCACAGAGGGCACACGTGGAGGGGACACAAGGGCACACATAGAGGGGACACAAGGACACACATGGAGGGGACAGAAGGCACATATGAGGGGACACGGAGCGCATGCATAGAGGGGACAGAAGGATGCACATGGGACACAGAGAGCACATGTGGAGGGGACACAGAGCACGCATGAGGGGACACAGAGAGCACATGTGAAGGGACACAGAGCACGCATGAGGGGACACAGAAGGCACACTTGAGGGGACACACAGGGCACACATGGGGAGGACGTGTGTCTGTGGTGTCTGTGGTTCCTTCCTTGGGGCAGCCTTTGGCCTGGGCGTCCACCAGCCTGGCCTCTTCCGTGGCAGTTTGCAGATGAGTCCACGGGGCGGGGCTGGCAGTAGGGGGAGGTCGAGGGTCTACTCTGGGCTGCCCTTCTTCCCACACGACCCCGTCACCCAGAAGCAGCAGTCGGCAGTGACGATTCTTCCAAGGCAGACCCTCACCCGGCTTCCGGAGCCACATGGCTCAGAGCCCGGGTTGTCTCCAGACGCCTGTGCCCTTTCCCGCGCCCTGCCTGGAGCTGGACGCCGCGGCCCGTCGGGGCCCATGTCTTCCTCTCGGGTGCCCCGTCTCCGCTCCGGCCGCTGCTTCGTGCCATCGAGCAGTGTGGGTTTGGATTTGTTTTCTCGTCTGGACAGAGAAACTGGAGACTTGTTTTCAATTGTTCTCCCAGGGTGGCAGCCAGACATGAATTGTCTGGGTCAGGATTTCTTTTCTTTTTTTTCTTAATTTTTATTTAATGTTTATTTATTTTTGAGAGAGACAGAGGCAGAGCGTGAGCAGGGGAGGGGCAGGGAGAGAGGGAGACACAGAATCCGAAGCAGGATCCAGACTCTAAGCTGTCAGCACAGAGCCCGACGCGGGGCTTGAACCCATGAACCGCGAGATCATGACCTGAGCCAAAGTCGGACGCTTAACCGATTGAGCCACCCAGGCACCCCCTGGGTCAGGATTTCTCCTGGTGGTAGTTAATATTCTTCTGTTAAGCGGAATCTTCCCTGGTTTCTCTTCACCCGCTTTTTTTGCTTTTAAAATCAGCCGACGTTATTTGTTAATGGTTTACAGAAAAGTTAGTGGATAAAGTGGGAGTTCTGTGGTCCGATAACCACCAGCTTCCCGCGTTGGCGTGGCTGATGGTCACACCCCACCAGCCGGTTATTGCTAATTAGAGTCCGCGGGCTACCCTGGGGGTCGCTGTTGGTCTTGCACATCCTGTGGGTTTTGACAGACGCCGTGACGTGTCTGTCCCTACGGTGATACACAGACTCGTTTCCCTGCCCAAGAGGCCCTCGGTGCTCCGTTCATTCACCCTCCGTCCCTGCCGACGCCCGGCAGACCCCAGTGTCTTTACTGTGTCCGTGGTTTTGCTTTTTCCAGGGTGTTGTAGAGTCAGAACCCTCTAGTACGTGGCCTTTTCACACTGGGTTCTTTCACTTGGTTAGATGTGTCTGTGTTTCCTCCGTAACATCACGGCGTGGGAGCTCACTTCCCTTTGGCGCTGAACGCGATCCCGTTGTCTGGAGGGACCACAGCTTGTGTGTCCGCCACCTGCTGAGGGGCGTCTTGGCTGCCTCCGGGCTTTGGCAATTGTGAAAAAAGCTGCTATAAACATCCGCGTGCAGGTTTTTTTTTTTTTTACCGTATGTAGGTATAACTAACAAAGAGCGAACACAGCAAGTTTTATTTTTAAAGGCCAAACAGAAGTACGTACGGCCTGCAGAAAGGGGGTGTAGTTAAGATACAAAGCGCTGAAGCAGAGGCCGCGTGCGGCCCCGAGACCCTGAGCAGGCAGTGCCTCCGGCCCCTTGCTGCGCCCCAGCCCCGCCACTCCGTCCCCGGCGTCTTCGGATTCCTCACGCGTGCCCGCACGCCGGGCGAGAAGCAGCTGTTCCGGTCGAGGGACGGGGAGAGTCCGGGGACGCGTGGCTGTGTGGGGTGCAGGCGAAGGGGCCTCTCCGGTCTCGGTGGGATGACGGTACCCACGGGGCGGGAGCGCTGGAGCGTCACCCGGCAGAGCGCATCACGTGTCCAAGGGCGATGCGTCACCCGCCGTGAGGTCTCCGGAAAGGCCCTGCCGTGTTAGCACCGCGGAAACTCGAGACGTGGGGTTCTCCTTGTTTTGGACCCACGGGGACGACTCAGAGTTGGCCATAGTGGGCTGCCTCCAGACAACAGCTCGTGTGACCAACTTGTCCCCGTTCTCCTGAAATGGCCCTGGTTTCCACACAGAAAGTCCCATGTTCGGGGATCCCCCCCTGGTCCCAGACAAACTGGTACAGTCACCCTAGGGTGACAGGGCGCTTAATACCGCTGTGCTTACGTCACAGCCTGCTAAGCGTCCCGTGATGTGTCGAGGGTGCGGAAAGCCTCTTGCGCCTCAGTCCTCTTACGTCCCATGAAGCTGGCCTCTTTGCGCCCCAGTGTCCTCTGGGAGCCAAGGAGGCGGAGCCCAGGTTTAATTGCTCTGAGACCGCAGGGTCCTTGCTGTCACCCCCAGGGGGGAAAGGAGGTGGGTCTCTCTTCTCACACGCGTGCCTGGCGGGACACAGCCGGGCCTCCTGCTGGTGCAGAGGGTCCAGGGCCGGAGGGTCTGTGGTCGCTGAGCGAGCCCCCTCCCCTCCCTGGAAGGGACCACGGGCTGCAGCCCCGTCCCACTTGCTGACGCTACACCATCACCCTCACCGGCTCTGACAAGTGGAGCGGGTGTCCACGCTGAGTTTGGCGACTTTCGCAAAGCCAGTTGGCGAGCGGCAGGATCCGCTGAGAAGCAGACTTCTTCGCCCCGCCCTGCGCAGAGAGTAGAAAGCAGCGGGCTTCCTGAGGGCAGGAAACACGATGTTCAGACGTGGGCCGCGTCCCTGTGCTCGGGCTGTGCGGTTCTCTGGCGCTTCTGGGCCGCCCGCGGGGCCCCGAGGTTGGGGAAGTGGCCCTTCGGATTGAAGGATGCACAGGAGATAATTAAGTCTCCATGGAACCACCTGTCAATTAAAATAAGGCGGCCTGTGATCACAGCCATCCGTCGGTGCCCGTTGTAGTGGAAATTTTAATAAGTGACGGCCAAGGTGGTCTAAAGAATTAAAGCCTCGGCCGCCAGGGTCTGGGGGCTCATCTCCCGCTTTGGTTGGAACCGCCGGGACAACGCATGTGGTATTTTGAGCCCCAAGAAGGAAACAAAACGAGCACTTTGAGCGAAAATGAGTTTAGTGCTTTTATTTCGCACCGCGCTCCCCAACTTGAAGGAAGCCCGGGTACCACGAGGGCGGGGTGTTGATAAAGCCAGAGACGTCTTTCGACTCTTGAAACGTATTGAGAACTAAGAGACTTCTCCTTGATCGAGTGGGTCTCGCCAGGCGCCTGTGGTGAGATCCAACGGTGGGGCTAGTTTCCGGGCCAGTGATCGTAGCTCGTCAGCTTGTCGGGCTGGCGTGGATTGTCATCCGTGCCAACGTGTGCTCGGGTCCACCACGTGTCACCACAGCCTGGCTCCTGGGAGTCCCTACCCAGCTCCCACACGGCCCAGTTAGAAGGCTTCGCGGGCATTCTGGATCCCTGTGCACTGAGCCGGGCCTCCTCCGAGCGCCGGCCTCGAGATCAGAAGAAACGCGTTGGACGTGGGTGGCGACCAGGGTCCGTAAGCGGCTGGCTCCCTGCAGCCGCTGAGTGAATCCCGGGATGAGGCCCTCCAGAAAGAACGGCAACGGGCAACGGGAGAGGGGCAGTTTGAGCAGACGCGCTCTGGAACCTCGTAGACGTCAGTCTGCAGGGGGTCGGGGACTGCGGATGAGGTCAGTGCCACCACGGAGGAGGTCCGGGTCATCTGGCTGGTCAGGCGCACTTCCTGGTACAAAGAGGGCCTGTCTTTAAATGGGAGCTCAGGCAGAACGGCCAGTGATGTCAGGGATTTGCTTACTTCCCCCCACCGCGTTTCAGCGAGGGCTACAGGTGACACGTCAAGGTGCTTGTGGTGAAGACGAAGGACATTAACCAAGGAAGGAATTGGGTGGGGGCAGGACGAGGGCCCGCAGGGGGGGCTTGGCCCCGGGACACCCCCCAGGGCTGGCCGGGGGAGAGGAGGTCAGGCTGGGAACTCCTCACAGCGCCCCGTGACGCGAGGTGCACGTTCCTCAGGACGCCAGCCGGGGACAGGTCAGTGGCAGCATTGTCCTAGCAGACCATCACCTGCAGCACGGCCGTGAGCACATGACTTATGCTAGAGTAGTGTCAGAGCTACAGGATTATTAGGAAGACAGCACAGAATGTTCCACCTGCTCCCCACGGCCCATTTCCCCTGACGATGGCTGTCGTACCTGAGCGGGGCACATTTTATCATTAACGAGCCAATGCTGATGTGCCGTTCGTAACCGCGGCGCATGCTGTCCTCTTATCTCATTAGCAGTTCCTTAATGTCCCTTTTCTGCCCCCGGAGCCCTCATGGAACTTCATTATCTTGCCTCCGTAGGCCCCTCTTCGGTTGTGACGGTTTCTGGGGCTTTCCTTGTTTGTGCAGCGCTCGGCTCTTTTGGGGACTGGCCGGGTATTTTGGAGAACGCCCTCCCCTCATTGGGGTTTGTCTGACGTTTATGTCATGATGAGACAGGGTTGTGGGTTTGGGCGGAGGACCCTTCCCGTCCCCGTCGTGTCCGGGCACGTGCTCCCCGCCTGTCCCGTCCCCGAGACGCTGACCTTGCTCACCTGGCTGAGGTCAGTGTCAGGTTCCCTGCTATGCGGTCACTCTTCATCCCCTTTATGGACCATCCTTTTCAGAAGGAAGCCACTAAGCACAGCCCACACCTGATGAGTGGGGAGTGAGGCTCTACCTTCTTGAGGACAGAGTTTCTGCACACGTGATGGGGAATTCTGCCCGGGAGGCTTCTCTTCCCGCCCCGCCCCCCCTCCACCCGCCTTCATTTATTTAGTCTTACTAACATCTACTCTGTTAGTTCTATTGGGATGGACTGATGGGTATTTAATTTGTAATCTGGGTTATGACCCCGTGCTAGATTTCATCGTTGGGCTCCAGCTCTGGCCACTGACTCCCGTGTCCTTTTGACAGACCCCGTCCGTGTGGGTCGTTATTTTTTGGCCCCTTGCTCACTTCCCGGCACTAGAAGGCACCCCGGGCTCATCCTGTGTGCCTCCTGCCCAGACCTAGACCCCGCCAGTCCTGCGGGAGCCTGGTTTCTCTTCCTAGAGAATGGTCTTAGGAACCAAGATCTGGGTGCTGGGTGTGCTCGGTGCTGCTGGGGTGTCGTTGCTTCTGGGCCCTCAGATGACAGAACAACAAACTCTGTGTGTGTGTGTGTGTGTGTGTGTGTGTGTGTGTGTGTGTACTAACTCATGCATACATGCACACCTGCAATCAGTTCTGTATGTAACTATCTGTGTCTGTATGGAGCTCACCGTGAGTCTCCAGCTCTGATCCCCGGCCACGTGGATCACCACAGTCCTTTCCGTGGCTAAGCCGTAACCTCCCCGCTAACAGTGAGAAACCTGGCTGCCGCTCCCTGCCATCTGTCGATCTAATGGTTCAATCCCAGGGCCCGTGTAGAGTGGTTTCAGAGTTGTTGACCTGCACCCCACGATGGAAGCAGCTTTAGGTGCTGACAGGGCACGGCGCTTACCCGGGTTCACTTGACCTTTCATCTTGCAGACCGCTCCATCCTGGGTCCGCAGGCCGGCACTCGGTTCCCCCACTCCCTCCAGGGAGGCCGGTTCTTCCATTTGGCCTGCGGTTCGACTCTTTTCGTCACATCCTGCATTCCGAACTGAGATCCCCAGGTCTCCGAGATGAGTTTTTAAACTTCACTGAAAAAAATCTGCAAGCCTTGGGTTTCCCTCCCTGTGCTGTGAAGTTTATGACTGTGACAGATGTTTGATCCTGGCATTCACGATTAGAGCATCATATGGAACAGTCTTGTCACCGAAAACGGTCCTCTGTGTTTTTTTATCTATTCGCCCCTGCCCCTCTCCGCAGCCCCTGGAACCAGCGATCTGTTTACCTCTGCTATAGCTTCGTCTTTTCCAGAATGTCCTATAATTGGAATCCAGCAGGCTGGCTTTTTCAGACTGCCTTTTCTCATTTAGCAGGATGTGTTCAAGATTCAGCCACATTCTTCTGTGGCTTGATAGCGTGTCGAAGCGTGGCTGTTTGTTTTGGAGCCAAAATGCTGCCAGGTGAGATGGTATTATGTGTTCAAGACCATCGGAAAAGATTAGAGCGGTGTCTTCAGGGCCATTTTGAGGTTCCAAACTATTTATCGAAAGCGAAGAAATTGCAAAATGCAAAAACCGAGGAGTATTTTCAGAGAATTACGGTGCAGGGGACCGCCGGTCCCAAGCTCGTTAGAGGAGCGGCCACGTGGTGATCAATGGCACAGACAGTGCAAGCCCCCGAGGGTCACAGGTTTGCAGGTGAGGGGCGAGCATCTTCTTGGGGCGGGGGGTCCTGTCTGCTCCAGGTGGGGTCTCGTTGGACGTCCCCTTCCTCAGTGGTCTCTAAGCCGGGGGTCTCTCCTGACCTCCCCGGGGTGGGTCCTGGGCAGGTCTGAACGTGGAGAGTCTGGTGCGTCATTCGAGGAGGGCTTCTGGAGCCCTTGCCACGAAACAGCGCGGTGTAAACTTAACATCTGCTTTGGAGCACCTAACTTGCGCATCGGCCTCGTGTGGAGAGCCAGATAAGAAAGAAGAATCCTAATCATTTTGAGGGTCGACCTTGCCCCAGACGTGCAGCAGTCCTAAATGGACCTTAAACGCCAGGGGCCGGCTTCCTCAAGTTGCTGTAAGCAATTTGACTCTGGGGCACGTGGGTGGCTCAGTCTGTTAAACGTCCGACTCTTGATTTCAGCTCTGGTCACGATCTCACGGTTTGTGGGGTCGAGCCTTGCATCGGGCTCTGCGTTGGCCGTGGAACCTGCTTGGGGTCCTCTCTCTCCCTCCCTCTCTGCCCCCTCGCTCGAAAAAACTAAACGTTTTAAAAAATTGACTTTGAGGCTTTTCACGCCCTTCACCTGCCACCCAAGGAACCAAGACCTCCCTGGGGCCTTCTAACACTTGCGGCCGGGCCACGGCTGGGGCTGAGGGGAAGGCCCACGGGCTCCCTCTCCCCTCTCTGCTGGGTGGGGGTCTCTCCCCAAGCTTGCTTTGAATGCACATCTCCCCATTTCCGCGTGTCTGCCCCCAGGTGGAGCTCCGGCCCTGCCCCCTCGCCAGTCTTGACCCCCAGCGCCCCTCACCATGGGGATATTCCCTGTGCAGGAAACATCCCCATCGTCGCTGCCCCAGAAAACTCCTAATTCACACAAGATCCCTGCCTGAGAGGGTCTTTCTTGTAGGACCGCAGACCTGCGTGTGGTGGCACTCGTGAGCCTCGTCCGTGCTTGGGACGCACGGGGACACACGTGACCAAAGCGGGAGGTGTGCGGCGTCCCTTGGGAGAGGGCGTGTGGGCTGTGTGTCACATTCGCACACGGCCATGTCCACGTACACATGCTGGCCACCGGGAGTGGCTCAGCCCACGCGTGTCACCGTGGAAAATCCAGGCGCAGGGTGACTCCCACGGCGAATTTAAACGGCGCTCGGCACAGTGCTCGTTTGGGGGTAAATTAGCCCGGGGATCAGCAATAGATGGGGCAGGGGAGCCGCCCTGGGGACAGCGGGGATCGCGGCCGAGGTGCGGTCAGAAGGGAATTCAGCCCAGGTCAGATGCCCCGGTCCCTTTATTCTCAAAATGTGCTTCAAGTCCGAATGACTCCTCATCGTCCCGTGCCGTGTGCGCCGTGTCCGGGTCTTGGGGACCTGCGTGCCGTCACATTGCCCTTGGCACTCTTCTGTAAGGTAAACGCCTCTCAGATGAACCGCATCATAACGGTGTGCCTTGCTCGGCCGTGGCGGTGGCGGGCACTCACCAAGAGGGGTGGAGAAGATGGGCTTAGACCAGATGTCGGCGTCCCCATCACAGCCGGCTACAGACTGGCCCAGAGTCAGCTGCACCGGGCGGGCGGTGGGGGACCCTTCCTGACCTTTGTCCCCAGGGGGGCGGGCTTCATCTTTCCTTCCCCGGGGCTCCCGCCCCAGCCCTCATGCCGGCCGTTTATCGAGCCGAGCCCCTGCCATTGCGACGGCTGTTCGGGTCTCTGCCCGCCCAGACCGCCACGGGGCACAGGCTCCACCCCTCACTTACAGCCGGGTCCTGGCGTCCACCGAGATGCCCGTAAACATCATGAAATTGAGGTGAAAGGCGGGCATCTGCCTTGCAGACCCTCCACTACAGCCCTAATGGGCCACTCCTCCCAAAAGGAAGCATCCGGATGGTGCTGCGGGATTCTGGGTACCCAGGGCAAGGGCAGCGGGCGGCTTCTCGGACCCCTAGCCCGCAAGGGGATCATGGGGAAGCTCTGGCCCGCCCCCCGTGTTGACTTGCATATGACCCCAAACACCACCTCCGCTGTCCCCGGGGTCGCCGGAGCCATGCTGACTGACCGTGTGGATGTCGGGGCTCACGGGCGGGTGGGAGCCGCGGTACCTCTGGGGTCACGTCCTCCAGCTCCCTTGTAGACTCTGAACTTGGCTTAGGGAGCCACGGGCCCTGGCTGTCTCCCAAGTGGTTCTGAACTGCGTGTGTTCGGGTCCCGTAGAGACCCCGCTGACCTTAGCCGCTCAGCTGGACGACCCCGCGGAGGCGATCAAGGCTCTCAGAAACGGCGGGGCTCACCTGGACTTCCGCGCCAGAGACGGGATGACGGCCCTGCACAAAGCCGCCCGAGCCAGGAACCAAGTGGCCCTGAAGGTACCTTCCGGGGCCGTCTCGCATGGGGGACGCCTCCTTCCTGTCTGGTCTCCTGCCTGCACCAGCGTGCCCTGTGTCCACCCCACCGCGGCCACCGGAACTGACCCTGAACTGTGTTCCCCCTGAGGTTAGAAAGCGTAGCCTGGGCCCCCCACGCTCTCTTCCTGGGAGTTTTAGAACTTGGTGTCTACAGAAGGTCCTCTGTCCCTCTGGTTCAGTCCGAGGCTTGCGTTTTCAGCCGGCAGGGGCAGCACTGGACGTCACCCACCCTGGGCGGCCGCAGACCCGGACTGCGGGCCGTGAGCCAGCCTCGTGGGCCGTGAAGCCCATCCGGGGTGTGGGCCCAGCCCCCATCCTCCCCACTGCCCCGGCTCTACCTGCCCTGGCCCTGGGTGGGGGGGGCCTCCAGGAGCCCCAGCGGGGAGGCCCCGTCCCCATCGGCTGCGCCTCGTCCGCTGGCTTCGTCTGAAACCCGGTGTTCATGACGGCGCTTCCTGGGCTTGCCCCCTCGGGGTGCACACTGAGATCGTTCCACGCTGTACTTTGGGTTGTATGCGCACCTTCTCTCTTTCTCGCAAAGGCCGCCCTCTCTTTGCTCTCTGCTGGTACGGGGGGGTCAGCAGGGCACAGGAGGTCTCTGAGTGCTGCAGGTGTGTGTCCGCACGGATGCGTGTCCGCACAGAGTCCCCTGAGCTCCCGGATGCTCGTCCTGCATGCCGGCACCACTTGCTAGTTCAGGGCCAGAAACCTTGCTGTCTCAAGCTGGCACCCACTGAATTCCGGGAAGCCTGGGAAGGGCGGGAACCAAGGGCCTGGTCAGCCTTGGCCGGGGGCGGAGTGTGACCCTCGTGCTTCTTTCTTGATTCACTTCCTGCCAAAGCGGTCACGAGACCAATGACCACATGTTTGGTGTTTATTTCTAGACCCTTTTGGAGCTTGGAGCGTCCCCGGATTACAAAGACAGCTATGGCCTCACACCCCTTTACCACACCGCGATCGTGGGGGGCGATCCCTACTGCTGCGAGCTCCTGCTCCACGAACACGCGGCCGTGTGCTGCCGGGACGAGAACGGCTGGCACGAGATCCACCAGGTACACGATTGCCGTCCACCCGCGTGACCCCTGACGACCCCCCTCGGTGGGGCGGGGCAGTAGCAGTCCACCCCCACCCTCCCAGTAGTTCGTTTGACCCTCGCGGAGTTTCTGAGATATTTGAATTGGTCGCCAGCAGTAAATTTCTATTTACCTAGAAATGCAACTTCTGACCTCTCTAGAGAAGCTGGAAGGTTAGGCCAGGCTCTTGCGTCTCTGTAAGGCGGGAGTCGTCTGGAGCTGTGGGCTCTCTGTGTGCCTAGCGTCTTGGGTGCCCCGATGGAGCATGGCACCAGGTGCTTTCCGAGCACAGGCCGCCCGGTGCCGTGCCCCTTTCCATGCCCAGGGCACAAGTTTCCCTGACCCCCCGGCGACCGTGGGGTCCGGGGTTGTGTCCGCTGCAGTCTCGTAAAGAAACAGAACCTGCCGTGGGACGCCCGGGTGGCTCAGTCGGTGAAGCGTCCAACTCTTGGTCTCAGCTCAGGTCTTGATCTCAGGGTTGTGAGTTTAAGCCCCGTGTTGGGCTCCATGCTGGGCATGAAGCCTACTGAATAAAAAAAAAAAAAAAAAAAAAGAATTCCTCCTTGTGGCTCAGATAAAGAGTCTTTCATGGATCAAGGGCAAGGAGAGGAAAGTGTGTTCTCAGAAGCAGGGACAGCCGGGGTGGTGGAGGGGACTCTCCGAGCAGAGGAGGGTGGTCCGTGGGTCTGGGACAGCAGACGGGAAGTATCAGCCCCGGACGGCAGGGGGAAAGGGCCGGGGCACGGAGAGGCTCTGAGCCGTTCTCTGGACGCGCTGTGACTCTTATCACCTCCCAGGCTGCCTGTCGGTTTCCCTCAGCCACCGTGTGGCCCCACTTGCCCAGTCCGGGTGGGGTCATGCCCCGGACCCGCTGTGGTCAGAGGGCCAAGGAGTGCTGAGGTGTGGCAGGCGGGCCGGGGGGCGCAGGCAGGGCCACCCCACCGGGCCTCCTGCGTGCTGGGTCCCCCCCGGCTCTTCAGCGTCCCCGCGGCCTGGGGAGGCATCCGGTTCCCTCCCGCGGTGTGAGCAGGGCCCGCCGCCCCCTGGGGCCGTGAGAAGGCTCTAACGTCAGTCCCTGTGCTCATCCTGCCCTGTTCTCACTCTGGTCCCCGAGGCTGCACGTCTGGGTGCTTCCAGAGTCACTTCTTGGCCTGTCCCAACCCCCATAGGTCCTACCACCGTTCAGGCACAGCGAAGCCAACCCATCAGGAGTCGGCTGCCGTTGGAAAGATGGTGTGTTATTCACAGATCCGAGAGGAGGGGCAGGTGCGGGGGGCCGCACAGGAGGCACCAGGCTGGGTGGGGAAGCAGTGGGGGTGGGGGGTGGGGGGGAGTGAAACGGGGCCAAGAGCTTTCACCACGGTTCTGAGGGAAGAAGCGGATGGAACAGGACGAGCCGCCTGAGGCTTGGCTAGTTTGGGTAACTTCCGGGGCTCTGGCACACGGGGGCTGTCCCTGGCTGTCTGGGACCTGCCCCGGGCTGATCAGGACAGGTGGGTCATGGCCCCGAGGGTGGGAGCCCAGCAAGACGGGTGGGGGTGATGGCCCTGCGGGGCTCCTTTGCATTTGAGAGTCACCCTCGGGGCGACTCCTTTACTGTCAGAATGGACTTGCCCTGCAAGGGGCACACCTTTCAAAGCCAGCAAGGCAGGTGTCAGGGCACCAGAAATATAGAAGATGGGAGTGGGGAGTTGCTACGGCCTGACCCCGGCTGCAGGGCCCCAACTTGGCGGAGTTCTCCGAGCCGGGTTCTCGGCCCCCCTGCCCTCAACCGGCTGGAGGCCTCCCAGCTAGAGTCACTGTCCTCTCTGGTGCTTGTGGCAGTCTGGCCCCTGGCCTGTCTGTCTCGCGCTGAGATGAAGGGTGAGCGTGTGCCTGGGGTCCTGCCGTCGCTGCCTGCAATGCCGGCTCCAGCCAGGATTTCTGGTCCCCAGAAACGTGTGCCGGGTCCCATCCCTGAGACTTGAGCGTGGAGTCAGAGCGAGCAGGCACCGAAGCCACCGAACCTCTTGGTCCCAGGGCCCCGGCCCCTGGCGCTGAGTTTGAGCTTGGAGGCCTGGGCTCCCAGGGCTGCTGTGTCCTGCTTCCTGCCATGCCCGGCAAGATCGTGCGCCGCTCTCCGGTGGTGGGTTTCTTGTTCACAGCGTGCGGGAGGGCCGGGTCCTTACTGGAGGTCCCGGGTTATCCAGGGGAAGTGGCCCAAGACAAGTCCCTGCCTCCTGAGCCCTGCTGCCTCGTGTGTCCCCGCCGTGACAGGCAGTGAGGGGTGGGTGCAAGGCACTAAGCAGAGAACGGCCCACCGTGTGGTCCTCCGAGATTCTCACCACCGGTCGGCTCTGCCGCCTTCCTGATCTGCTGCCTTTGCCCCATCGCTCACACCCTGGAGCAGCCCTAGGAGACACCCGCTGGCCTCCATTACTCAGAGGAGTTCACGGGCCCGGAGAGGGTGAACGACCCGCCCGAGGTCGCGGGGCCAGCAGCTGCCTGAGCCGAGTTCGCTGCTAGCCGCGCTCGCACCGCCGCGTCCAGGCTTTCACGGAAGCCGCCCCTAACGCGACCGCGCATCCGCGGTCCGGAGAAGCACCTCGGAGTTTCGGGGTCTCGGGTTCTGCCTTAGAAGTCTGTCCCCGTGCCTCGCACCCTGGAGTGGGGACAGCCGTGTCCCGGCCGCCCGGCTCCGCGCCCTTCCGGGGATCCCGCGCGCCCACAGCCAGGCCAGCTCGCGGGGTCCTGTGGCGGTTCCGTCTGCTTCCCCGGCCAAGGCCAGGTGCTGAACAGCTTGGCCGAGCCCGCACCTGCGGACGCGGAGCCTAGGGACACCCGCCCCCTGCAGGCCTACTCTGGAAGTGTGCGTTTTTGTCCGCCGCTTGTCTGCACATTCTTTGTTCTTCGGGATTACTCTAACCGCTCAACACGGAGACGGTCAAAAAGTTCGAAGCCGCAGAGGGAAGAAAGCGTAAAACACCCAGGTGCATTCCCACAACCCCAGAACATCGGGTTCCGACCTCCTGTGTGTCTCCCCCGCACCCTGGAGGGACCTGAGGACGGTGGGTCTGGTTGTGTCGGGACTCTAGGACATGTCATTGAGGCTGGGCGCTCTGGAGAGGGTGGCTGCCCCCAGGGAGGGGACAGCTGCGGGTGCAGGAGCCGCCCATTCCCACGCTAGTGACTGCGATGTGGGGCCTCGTGCCCCCCCCCGGGTCTGGGGAATTCCCTTCCCGTACTGTCAGTCCAACTTAGTCTGGCCTCGAGTTAGCAGCCCCTCAACACTGCCTGGGTCGCCTGAGCAAGCGTCTTGCCCTCTCTGAGCGGGTTTGCTAATCTCTAGAATTGGCTTAGTGATCGTTCATAGAGAGAGCTCTCCAGTTAAAGGAAAAAATTCACGTGAAGCGCTTACTATAGTTGCTTACAGGGGTAAGTGCACTGTCCTCTTGGCCACCATCATCTTTGCCCGGCCACGCCCCCGTCCCTGCCTCCCTAGCCCAGCCACGCCCCCATCCCATCTTCCTTGCCTGGCCACGCCCCCGTCACTCATCCTCACCCGGCCACGCCCCCATCGCAGTCCTTTTGGCCAGGCCACGCCCAACCGTGGTCACCCCACCCCCCCCCCCCCCAGGCCAGCATCATTACCTGGCTGTTGTCAGTAAGAAATAATATGCGACCCTCAGAGAGCACTTCACCGCTTTGCTCACAGGCTTTCCTATGGATGTCATTTGATTGCCTCAACAGTCCTTTAAAAGACCTTTTGTCACTCATCTTAATGTGTATTGGCCGCTGTTTATTATTCTAAGTTTTAAATTAGGAGTTTTAACCTGGAAGAAATGCAACAATTTATGGCCGCGGCTCCCCTCCCTCACCCGGCTTCCCCCGCTCCCCCCACCCAGGTCCTTGGAGTTTTCCCTGAGCCCCCATGGTAAGGGGACTGGCCCTGGGGAGGTTCCGAGGGCGCTCATGGCACGGTGTAGTGCCTGGTCTGTTTGTGTGGGTGCTGCGTCCCCAGCTCCCAGCCCCACGAGGGCAGGACCGGGGGTGCCTCGGCTCTGCACCTGTGCACCACACGTGCTCCTGAACGTGGGTTGGCTGAAGGAGTTAGCCTCCGGCTGGCATGGACTCTGGTCTTCCTTTAAGCTGGGGTTTCCCTGGTGCGCTGGGAACCCACCATGTCGGGGGAGCCTGGGGCTGACGGGAGCACAGGCGTGGACCGGGAACTCCCACCGGGCGTGGTCAGGTCCGACCGGAGCAGGTGGGAGGGCTTCACGCGCAGCGGAGCATCCAAGCCTGGCCGCGGTGATGGGCGGATACTGTCTCAGGCCAGCGAAGGTGGCGTCCCTGGCCTCACGGGGGGGTGGGGGGGGGGTGGGGGGTGGGGTGGAGGGGGTGGGGCGTCACAGGTGCGCCTAGAGACGGCATTTCCATGGCGCCTGCTTGGGCTGAGCACAGCACAGCCTGGGGCCGTCGGCATGGGGACCCCGGAACGGTGGTGGAGCCTGTCCCTGGACGCAGGAGGCACCCGCACTGTTGCTGCAGTCCCGCCCTCCGGCTCCAACCACGCACCGCGAGCCGCCAAGTCCCCAGGGCCCCAGCGGTCGGAGCGGCAGGAAGGTGCCTCACCTTGCTTTGGGGGTCTGCTACGTACTGACCTGGGGCGTCAGATCCGTATCCCGTGCCCCTACCCTGCCCAGCTGAGCCAGGATCCCGCCGGAGAAGTGATCGGGGCGTCTTTTGCCGTGGGCCTCCGGGGGGACTGAATGATCGTCTTTCCAGCCAGCCTCGATCCTTGGGGCTGAGAGGGGAGGAGGCGCCAGGAGGGGAGGGGATGGGTGAAGACCCCAGACCGAGATGGCAGGGGCACCACCTTCTCCCCTTAGCGAGAGCCTGCGTTCTCCTGGAATGACGTAGGTGAAGTCTCCAGAAGCGTCTAATGTCCAGACACCATGTTCTGGAAGGCACAGACCCTGTAGGGAAAGTGGGCAGGTGCCAGGATGTCGAAGCTCCTCTTTCCTTTTGGAGTCCTTAGCATGACACGTTTCCTGCGTCCTCATTTCAGGCTGGAACTTTCAGAGTGGTTGATCTGAACTGATCACACTGGTTGGTTAGGGCAGTCGTAACAAAGTCACGGACGAGGAAGCTCACACAGCAGACGCGTGTAGCCTTCCCGAGGTCCAGGCGTGGGCAGGGCCAGGCCGGGGCCTCCCGAGGCCTCTCTCCTTGTGTGTGGACGGCCGTCCTCTTCCTGTGTCCTCATGGGGTCGTCTCTGTCTGTGTGTCTGGGTCCTGATCCCCTCTTCTTACAAGGACCCTGGTCACACAGGATCAGGACCCACCCTGGAGACTGAGTGTTGTTACCTCAGTCACCTCTGCAAAGCCCCTGTCTTTAGACAAGGTCATGGTCTGGGGTACTGGGGGGGGTCAGTTCTCCAACATAGGAATTTGGGAGGACATAGTTCAGCACGTTTTCTCCACTCCCCTTGGGGCAGGCAGCAAGGCCACAACCGGCCTTTGAAAGCCACAGAACGGAGGGCCAGGGGCAGCCAGTGGCTCGAGTCAGCAAGCCACGTTTGCTTGCGTTTGGGCGAGAGAGTGTCTGTGCACCGATGGGCACCTCAGTTCCCGACCAGGGGAGGGCTGAAGGGGTGCGAATGTTGTTTTCTGAGCATTTGGCGGTGATGTCCCGGCTCACATTGTGAGCACGGGCTGTAGGAGAAATGCCTGAGCGTGGCGTGGTTGGAGGAATTTTATTGGTGGCACAGAACCGGCAGAGGCACTTGCTGCGCGTCTGCAATGCAGTGAACTCTGCATTGTTCCCACCGCATTGCAGGACCCCGGGGACGCCTCTCAGCCGGCTGTGCCTTTAGGGCTGTGGCTGCGTCACAGCAGGTGGCCAGCAGGTGGCAGTAAAGCGCTTGAAGGAAGGAGTGGCCTTTTCCCTAGTTTAACTGCAGATTATGGGGTTGGCCAGTGATGGGGCGGGTGTTGGCGTGGCTGGGATGAACCCCACATCTCGTGGGGACACTTCTCCTCCAGATACGCATGCCCAGGAGTTTCGCAGGCAGTCGAAGTGGGGTGGAGCCCCACACGCATGCGTTTCCCAGAAAGCGCCTGGTAAAAAATGGTTAAGATACAGGAGTGTGAAGTGCTTTCTTAGATGTCAGCTTTCTGGCCTCTGGCCTCCCTTTCAAGCTGCCTCTCGAAGGCCACAAGCCACAACACCCTTTCCAAAAGAAAGCGGCGGGGGGCGGGGGGGGGGGGACAGCTAGTGTAGCTTATCTCGGGGGAGCACAGATTTCTTCCTTTCCTGAGCTTTAAGGTCTTTGTGTCAAGCACGTACTGGTTTCTCTTTCTAAATTGTACAGGACTATTTTCGTTTCAAACTTCCGGAAGAGACATAATCCCCATCCGCCCCGCCCCCCGACCATCCCTTGTCCTGAAAGGCTCCCCTCGGGGGGCCCCGACGGATTGCCTGCCATCTGGGAGGGTCCGTGGGACCCCTGTGATATCACAGGGCAGGCATTTTGGAGGTTGCCCCTCAGCTCGGGTGCAGAGGTCCGGGGTGTGCGTTGTGGCAGGAATACTTACCGTAGGGCCGGCATCGTGTTCCTGGCATTCACGTGTCGGGTGGCACGGGGTGACACTGCCCATCCCCGGCGACGTTAACTCTGACCGCCTGACCGGGTGGGGGGAGTCTGCCGAGCTCCTCTCTTTCCTTCGGTAATTAGAGTTTTGTGGGGTCTGTGAGGCTCCCACAAGTTCTTTCCCCCTCCCCCGTTCACCTGCCGGTGTTTCTCCCCTGCATCAACGATCACCATCGCGGCTGCTGACGGTGGTGGTGGGGGACGGTTTCTGCTCCCATCCTCTGGGGACAGCTGATGAGCCAAGGCCCCTTTGACCTAAGGAACAGAGATCTCAACTCAGCCTGGTAGAAGAAATAAAAACTCCTCCCCGGCTTGGTGTCCTGGGAAGTTCGGGCATCGTTGCGGTTGAGGGGGGCTCTGTCACGGGCTGTGTGCGTGTCTGTCCTTGTCTCGTGTCTGGCCTCCCTCCCTCCCTTTCTCTCCCCGGTGCCCCTTCTCCTTCAGGGGGACCCCAGCGGCCGTAGGCTTCGGTGGGTTTTCCGCCAGCTGTCCCGGAAGAAAGGAAGCTTCTGACTGGTCTCCCGGCCTTGTTCCTCACGGGGCCCCCGCGTGCCCCCAGCTTGGGGCCGGTTGTCCAGGCCGGTGGGCTGTGCCCGTGGCAGTGGTGGGGCAGGGCAGGCCCCCCCGACCTCTGAGAGCGCGGCGGGGGCCCCCCAGGAAGCGCAGGACGAGAGGGAGGGCAGGTCAGACACCCGCATCCAGACAACGCTGCTTCGTGAATTAGTGACTTTGCTCCACGGGAAGTACAGCAGTGCGATGGGCGTTTCTCGGGTTTTCTGTTTAAGCTCCTCCGGGTCATAGGTCCGACGTCTTTCCTGTCATCTCCCACTCCTCGGTGAGGCACCGCCCTTTCCCGCAGACCGTGCACGGGGGCAGCCCCCCGGTCCCCCCAGTTATCCGGAATGCGCGACAGTGAGATCTGCCCACCCCATCCTGGCCGGCCTGTGTCCTTCCCGCTGCGCGCCTCAGTGGCCACCCTCGGCGTAGGAAGTGCGGGTCGGGACCCGCTCCCTGGCCTTCCCGTCTCCCTTCCGGGTTGTCGTGTCTCACGAGGACACTGGCTTTCGTGCCTTCGATGCTGCCCGTTGACGGCCACACGCTGGCCTTTCCCGGGGTGCCGGGAAAGTGCGGGCGGGTGGGGTGGGGGGGCCGGTTGGATCTGACTGCCTGGCCCGACACCGCGTGGCGTACCCTGAACCCCCTGCGGGAGCTGGACGGCAGCGCCCTGGTCGCAGCGTGGGGTTCCCGGCTCCCTGTGAGCAGCAGGCGGGGGCCGGCCTGGCGCCAGGCATCGCGCAGGCCCTCTCGGGTCCCTTTTCCTATGTGATTCTCATGAAAGCCCTGTGTGGAGTGGGGTTTACATCTGCATGTGAAGACATAGGCTCATGGGGGAAAGTTCTGGAAAATGGAAGGTCCGTGACTTGGGCACAGATCTGTTTGACCCCAGAGCCCTGGTGGTTTGTGAATAGCACGTGTTACCTCCTTGAAGGGCTCAGGGAGGGAGAAGTCTCCCCATGGGGCTGCCTGCCCCCCGCCTCCAGAAAGCCCCTCAGCGGGTAGGTTACATTTTACAGCAGTAGTGGGGCTCCCTTCCCTGGACACAGCAGGGGCTGGACGCACCCCTTCTGGCTGTTTTCACACCCACCGGGGGGGATGGGGTTTGGGTAAGCAAGGCCAGGGACGGAGCCTCCCGGTTTGCATTTTGGGGGGCCGGCCCCCAAGGCCAGGGGAGAGGTGCCCCGTGTGTCCCTGGGCTTCGGGCCCCCAGGCCTGAATGAAAGGGGCATCGGGGCCCTTCACAGACCTGCGGTCCCGGAGCCTGGGAGCCTGGCATACGTCCTCGTCCCGGCATGAGGTCCCCCACCCCGTACCCCGTCTGGTGGGCCCCTGGAGGCTCAGGGCGCTGTGGGTGCCCGTGTGTTGGGGCCTGGACTGCGGTCGGCCACGCCGCGGCTGCCGGGGAGCTTGGGGAATCGCGGCGGTTCTCTGACCGACGGCGGGGCTCTCGTTTCAGGCCTGCAGGTACGGCCACGTGCAGCACCTGGAACACCTGCTCTTCTACGGGGCGGACATGGCGGCCCAGAACGCCTCCGGGAACACGGCCCTGCACATCTGTGCCCTCTACAACCAGGTGAGTGGGCGTGCAAGCCGGGGCGGTGTCCGACTCGGCACAGGGGCCACCACAGGGCCCCGCAGGCGGGCCCCAGACAACGCGCATCTGTTCTCCCAGGCCTGGAGGCTGGAGGTCCCGGATCAGGGCGCGGGCAGATTTGGTTCCTAGTGAGAGCCCCTCCCGGCTGCAGACGGCCGTCTTCTGTCTGTGTGTCACGCTGTGGGGAGAGATCAGTGCCCTCTGTGTCTCCTCCAACAAGGGCGCTGTCCCGTCAGGACCCGGGCGTGGAACCCTCAGCGCCTCCTCGAGAGCCATTTCCAAAATCCCTCGCATCGGGGGTCAGGGCTTCACGTAGGAACGTGGGGAGACGCCTCCAGCCACAGCAAGGTGCGACCTTCACCTGCTTCTTTGAGGATGGTTACCCCGTTGCGGAAGAGAGGAAGCCAGGGCGCGGGGAAGCGAAGGGAGCGGACGCCCGGCCAGAGCCCTTTCCTAGGCTGTACGACCACACTGTCTGCCTTCCAGAACAGGCCTGGGGACCCCAGGGTGGCTTCTCTGCTGGGACGTGTGGGGGGCGGGGGACAGATGGGACCCGAGGAACGGGAAGGGTGCGGCGGATAGAGCCCCCGAGATGGTTCCGGGACCCACAGGACTCCCACAGGACCACGGTGCCACGGAGGCGAACCTTCCCACCGCTGCGTTACGAACAAGCTCTCGGTGGCTTTCTCTTTCTAACCTGGTAAAACGTATACGACAGAAACATCTGCGATTTTGACCATTTTTAACCGTGTGGCTCAGTGACGCTAACTACCTTCACGTTGCTATGCACCCAGCCCCCATCCGTCTCTGGGATTTTCCCTTTTCCCAACTGAAACTCTGTCCCTTTAAGCACCAACTCCCCAGCCCCCCGCGCCCACCGTCTACCTGGGGTCTCTGTGCATCTGGCTCTGCTGGGGACCCCGTACCAGTGGAATCCTGCCCCATTTGTCCTTTTGCGTTGGTTCATTTCACCGAGCGGAGCGTTCTCAAGGTCCACCAGTGGCAGGTGGCAGAGCGTCCTTTTTCATGGCGCCATAGTATTTCATTGTGTGCAGGGGCCACGGTTTGTTTGCCCGTTCATCCCTTGATGGGCACTTGGTGCCCACACCCCTTGCCGTTGTGAACAACGCTGCTGTGCACGTGGGCGTGCGGGCGTCTCTTCAAGGCACTGCTGTCCCTTCTTTTTTTTTTTTTTTTAATGTTTTTATTTATTTTTGCGACAGAGAGAGACAGAGCACGAGCAGGGGAGGGACAGAGAGAGAGGGAGACACAGAATCGGAAGCAGGCTCCAGGCTCTGAGCTGTCAGCACAGAGCCTGATGTGGGGCTTGAACCCACAGACTGTGAGATCGTGACCTGAGCTGAAGTCGGATGCTTAACCGACTGAGCCACCCAGGCGCCCCCTGCTGTCCCTTCTTTAGGGGCTGAACCTCCAAGCGGAGCCTCGATGTGAACAAAACCACACGCTCTTGTGTGTTAGATAGGAGATCATGGGAAGCTGGGGATGAGGTTGCCAGGCGTGCACTGAGGGGTGGGATACGACCCCTGCCTTTCAGGAGCGTGACTCCTAAACAGGACCGTGTGACACCCCGCTGGTCCCTCCGGGAGGCACCGTAGTGGCGCTGAAGACAGCGGAGATGCTCCCAGGGGCCGTGGAAGCGGCCGGGGCTTCTGGGAGGCGGCGGGTTGAAGCCACGGCTTCTGTGCCCTGCACGGGGCTGGGAGGAGGGTCAGTGTCCTCGAGGCTCCAAGTCCAGATGACTTCTGGACACCAGTATCGAAGGTGTTCTCAGCTCCTCCTTCCTTTTCTTCTTTCTCTGACTTCAAGGAACGTTGACTCTGGAGGGTAGTGCGGTCTGGACACTATGCTGAGAGCTGAGCAGAACGTTGGGGGGCTCCACCAGCTGGAGGAACAGAGGGGAGATCTTCGGGGGGCCCCCAGGCAGTGGGCACTTTGCTTGTCTTCTCTGCCGTCAGCGCCGTCTTCCCAGTGTGATGTCATCTTCCTGAGTGAAATCTTCAGCCTTTGTCTGCACCTGTGTCCTTTCGCTGGCCGTCCCTAGACTTCAGCCACTCTGAAGTCCCACCTTGCTTCTAGCTCTTAAACGTCCCTAGATTCTCTGCCCTGGAAAACTCCTATGCGTCCTTCCAGACCCAACTCAGATATCCCGCCCTTGGTCAAGCCTTCTCTTGATGGGTCCCTGGCAACATTAGTCGTGTCGTTTTGTTCTGCGCCCTTTTTGCAAGATAACCAGGGTGGACTGCCCAGGACCGGGCCGTGGTTATGCCTTGCCCGTTGGACCCCCTTGGACCCACCTTCTCAGAGGCATAAACTGCCATCTTTTAGGGTCTCTTGCTTGTCTGGCACGGCAGAGCGGCTCAGCCAGAGGAGGGTGGGGTGGGGTTTCAGCTGCAGCCTCCTCCTCAATGGAATTGTATCGGCGGGATTTGCGTGCAGCTGGGTCGGTAGATGCCACACGGCATTTGGATGTCGGGACGGCTTTAGGAGCTGGGAGCTACCTCGCTGGGCTGCACCAGGGAAACGCACATTGTGAGGCTTGGCCGTGGCTGGCAAAACAGCTGTGCCAACATGTGCTTCTTAATTACTGCCTTAGAGGGGAAGAATTTTCCCCGGTAGATTTCAAGCATATTTTATCATGAATTAAAAAAAAAACACAAAAAAAACCAGGAAAAATGTTTTCTGTCACTTGAAATAATTGTGGACAAGATGGTCTCTGAAGGTGCCGGTGGCATTTTATTAGGAAAGGTTAAAACATCTCACTTCTACTCTGACTTACAGAGGGCATCACTCTACCGGTCCCATATCCATCCCTACCTCTCAGCTGACGGCTTCCGGAAGACCCTTACCCCAGGGGCCTTAGGAGGATTTTCCTCCCAGGTATTTTCTCGTAGGAGCAAACATTTTCTGTAAAGGGCCACTTAGTAAATATTTTCAGCTCTGTGGGCCACACGGGCTTTGTCACGGCTACTCCCCTCCACCACTGCGGTATGAACTCGGCAACGGACGATGTATGGATGGGTGAGTGTGGCTCTGGCCGGTCCAACTTGATTTGTAAGACCGGCACGACAGGCTGAGTTGGGCCGTGGGCCGTATTTGCCAAGCCTGGGCCGGGAAGATTGCATCTACACCCTCCCCAGACATGCGTGTAGACGGACTCCCTGCTCCAGAGCTGAGCGACTTCCTCCCCGTGTGCCAGGGGGCCCTGCGGGTGGGTGAGAGCCGTGCCCTCCCCAGGGTCCTGAGATCAGCCCTTGGCCGCTCCTGCCTTCACATCCCTGCTCTGCAGCACGGGTCCAGATGCTAAGGTTCAGTGACCTGTTACGCATCGCATTGTCCCCGCTTGCATTACCTTCCAGGGGCTGTTGTGGAGGGTCACAGGCTCGGGGCTCGGTGGCCCCCAGCCCCTGGACACCATGTCCAGTTGGAAGTCAGCGGGTGCTCTGGGATCGAGCCTCGTGAATCCCTCGTTCCTTCCCTGGGGTGCTGGCGTGGCCTTTAATCTCCTCCTTCAGGCCCTCCCCTAACCATTGGGAGGGTCTGACCGAAGCAGCAAGAGGAGTGGTTCAGACGGCATCTCAGCGTGACTCAGAGAGATACAGCCCCGTAGCCACGTCCTCCAGGCACCTGTGATGAACTTCTAGGAGCAGCGGAGTCTCCTAGTCTTTGTCCCGCACGTACCTCCATTGGACTTGACCAGAGCCCCGTCCCCTCCTCTGTCACCACTGTGCTGAGCTCCTCCTTTCTACCCATGTGTGCTTCACCTGCGGCACCAGGCCGGGCTCAGTGCAGGCCAGAGGAACCACTTTGCAACTTCAAGCAGAAGGGGGCGTCCAAGGAGCACATCCAGAGCACTCTGGGAAATCAGACTGCTCCAGGGGTGGGGACACCGTGTCATGAGGTCAGAATAGGCTGCAGGGAAAGGACTTAAGGAACAGCCACAGTGAAGTGAACTTTCGGTGCAGGGAGACATGGCAGTCTGGGCTCCATGTGGCCTAAACCGTGACCTTGCTGCGTTTTCTGGGGCACACTCCTGTCTCTCTTGGGCTCTGAATTCCCCCTTTGGTAATGTAGGCACAATCCTCCCTAACTCCCAGGGTTGCTAAGAGACATAACAGACAGGTGGTATATCAGCCACACAGTGGATGCTGGGTAAATGGTGACTGTCATGGGGACGATGGGGATGATGGTGATGATGCTGGTAAAGGTGAAGGTGTTCGTGGTGACGACGGTGCCGAAAATGCCGGCTCTCGTGGCCAGAGGCCGATAGTCCCACCGCTGCTGCTAACTTGCCTTTTGCCAAGCCTCTGCCCGTGAACTCTGAAAGCATCCAGGTTTATGAATTTGATGTGTGTGTTTTATCAATTTTGGTCAGGCCTCATCCGCACACTTCTAATAGAATACACTGCGATCAGAATATTCTCTTCTCTCATGAAATCAACTAATTGGGGCTTTGATTGGAAGCAGCAAACTGTGTCTAGCCTGCCAGGTCCCTCAGCCTCGTGCTGGCTTTCCTGGAGCCCCAGAGGGAGGCAGGCAGCCTGGTGTTTGTTTTTTGGGCTCCGATAATGAAGGAAGGGAGGGGGTCTTAAATCTCAGAGGTTACTGGGCCAGACCAATTTGTGTGGAGGAGGAGAAATAATCCTGCCTCTTATTCCGGTGGCAGCCGAGGTAAGAAGAGACGGGCTGCATCTCTGTGCCCCTTCTGGTGTCAGTGGAGTGCCCGTCAGCATGGTGGCTGCCTCCACGGGGTCATCACAGGGTGGTCGTCCTCAGGGGCTCTGGGGGGGCTGTGTCTTGCTGAAGGAGGGCGTCCACAGGGACTTTCCATTTGTCTGTCTATCTATCTATCTATCTATCTATTTGTATGTTTTTACTTACTTTTGGGGGAGAGAGAGAGAGAGAGACAGAGAGAGAGAGACAGAATGTGAGCTGGGGAAGGGCAGAGAGAGAGACACAGAATCCAAAGCAGCCCGACACAGGGCTTGAACTCATGAACTGAGATCATGACCTGAGCCGAAGTCGGACGCCCACCTGACTGAGCCACCCAGGCGCCCAGGGACTGTCCCTTTAGATCCCCCCAGTGAACCTGTGGTGGGTGCCATTGGTTGACATTGCCGTACAGGTATCAGGAGATGGAACTTGGCCCAGGCAGCTCGGCTATGTAAGGGGCAACGCTGGGCCCCCAACTTGCCCTGTATTTTGTCGCCGCCAGGCTGCGGGGACAGATAACTGTGGCCCTTGGCTTGGTGGGGATGGGGCTCCCGGACACACGTCAGGCCACGGCACCGTGGGCCACAGCACGGTCAGGTGTGGTCTTTGGGGGGCCGCGTTCCAGCTGCTCTGGCGATTTCAATCTCCCGACTCATTGTACCTTTCTTTTCCCCTGACTACGTGCATGTTACCTCTCAGATTTCCATCCACCCACACAGGCTCGTTTCAAACTGGGGACGAGTCCCCGACTTACAGTTTGGGGTGTTTGGCCAATCACATCTGTGACATTGACGGGGAGATCGCCTCCGTGCCATAGAGGTGAAAACACGGGTGGGACTTGCAAATCCGGAATTCAATCCCTGGCTGTGGCCTTGAGGCCGTGGCCTTGACTGGGCGGTTTTGGGCAAACCCGTAACCGGCATCTTGCCGCCCTGTCCTGTCTCCTCTTCTGTCTGCCCGTTTGCTTGTGTGTGGACCCCGCTGACCTTCCCCGGGGGCTCCCTGGAGCTTCCTCACCTGCCCCTCCATCAGGTTTCCATCCCTCCTGCTCCGGCAGCTGGCCACCCCCATGTGCCGCACGGTGCTGTGGCCCACGTTGTCTCCATGGTGACCCCAGGCAGACCTATCTGTGGCCTTTGGTACTTTCTAGAGAATACCTCTGCCCTGAGCTCTGGCGGTGGTGCCTCATAGAAAACACGTAGGTGGCTCCTCCCACCGTGTAAATAGCCCCTTTCTCTCCACGGCTTCCTGAAGTCCCGGCTGCCCTCCTGCTCCCCGCGGCCACTTCTGGCCCCAGGCAGCCTCAGCTCCCTGCTGCCCCTCCCGCCCTTGGCGGCTGATGTCTTTCCCCTGATGGCCGCCCCCGGCTGGTCATCCCCTCAGGCTTGCTTCTCTCTGATGCACTTTCCGTGGAAACCAGAGTGGCTTTGCACCGCGCACGTCTGCTGGTGTCCCTGTGATGGGAGGTCCCCTCACACAAACCCGAAGGCCCCTGCCCCTATGCACCTGTCACTTGTCACTTAGGCACCATCACCTGTCTCCTGCCCCTGTGCACCTGTCATCTGCCTCTGTCACCCACCCCTGTGCACCCATCTCCTGCCCCTGTGCACCCATCACCTGTCCCTGTGCACCTGTCACCTGCCCCTGTGTACCTGTCACCTGCTGTTGTGCACCTGTCACCTGTCACCTGCCTCTGTGCACCCATCACCTGCCCCTGTGCACCCGTAACCTGCCCCTGTGCACCCATCACCTGTCACTTGCCCCTGTGCACCCATCACCTGCCTCTGTGCACACATCACCTGCCCCTGTGCACCCGTAACCTGCCCCTGTGCACCCATCACCTGTCACTTGCCCCTGTGCACCCATCTCCTGCTCCTGTGCACCCATCACCTGCCCCTGTGTACCCGTGACCTACCTCTGTACACCCATTACCTGTCACCTGCCCCTGTGCCCCTGTCATCTGCCTCTGTGCACCCACCACCTGTCACCTGCCTCTGTGCATCTGTCACCTGCTCCTGTGTACCTGCCTCTGTGCACCTGTAACCTGTCACCTGCCCCTGTGCACCCCTCAAATGCCCCTATGCTCCTGTCACCTGCCTTTGTGCACCCATCACCTGTCACCTGCCTCTGTGCATCTGTCACCTGCTCCTGTGTACCTGTCACCTGCCTCTGTGCACCCGTCACCTGTCTCCTGCCCCTGTGCACCTGTCACCTGCCTCTGTACACCTGTCACCTGCCCCTGTGCACCCGTCACCTGCCCCCTGCCCCAGCTGCCTGCAGCCCAGACCAGGGCCTTTGCATTTGCTTCTCCCTCTGCTGGGAACACTTCCCTCGATTGTCATCCAGCCCTTCTTTGGTTTAGGGCTCAGCTTAGGGACCCCCTCCTCGGGGTCCTTCCCTGACCACCTGCGCTCCCTCTCTCCTTCACATGACCCTCTTTTATCATTTGCATGGTGCTCTGTGTCCCTGGGGCCAGAGCGGTACTTGGCCCGGCTGACAGTCAGCGTCCACTGGTTGAGGCACGAACGGACGTGCTTTCTGGGCCCGTTTCTTAGTGTATAAAGTGAAAATGGTGACATCCGGGCTCCTGCAGCAGGTGGCGACCCAGAGGAATGGCCTGCCTTGGCTGGGGGCTGAGCAAGCCTCAGAGATCCTCAGGGAGGTGGGAGGCAGTTTGGTTAAGTGTCTCTGAAAGGCCTTGCCCAGAAGATAATTGGCAGTGAAGACGATATTCTTCCTGATGCTTTGGCTGTCAAAAAAAAAAAAAGTGCAGACTGCTTCGTCTATACTCGACTAACTTACCTAAGAGGATGGAAACACACCTCGGTGTATCCCAGAGGAGGCGCCTCGGGGAGGAACGTGGCAGCCGGCAGCCATTGGAGGGAGCAGCCGGGTCCCCCTCAGCCCTCCTCTGGGCCACGGCTTACGCGTCTTCTCCCTTTCTGAAGCCGCGGTTTTTCACTTAAACGTTCCGGGCCTCTGCTGCCTTGTCTGTGAAATGGGCCTCCTGTTAGCCCATAGCAGGGATGCTGCACGGCAGAGCACACACGTGCACACACACTCGCACGCCCACGTCTGTGCACACACGACGCGCACACACACGGTATAATTGTTAGTAAGCCGGACGAACCGTTTACCCTTTAATCGTGAGACGGCTGTGGGACGTGGTCTCACGTGGAAGTCGGGCAGGGACTAGAGTGACGGACCGTGTCCCTGGGCGGGTTAATGCTGACTTGCACACACTCCCTTTGTAGGAAGGGACCCTGGCTGGATCCCACCTGGGAGGGTGTGAATGGCGAGGATTTATTCTCAGCGCTTCTGATGGGACTTTTCGGTGAATGTGCTTACTTAGCAAGTAGGGAGCGTTTACGAGGACCTGCAGAATCGGGGGTCCTGCGGGGCTGTCCGGTCCTGGTTGTTGCCTCTGGGGACTGTCGGCTGGTGGTCCTTCCAGGCTGCTCATTCATGCCCTTGAGTGGGGCCAGGGCACACGGCGGGGGGGGCGTGTGGCTCAGGGGAGATCCCCCCCCCCGCTCCCGGCCACATTCATGTCCCCTGAGTCCCAGCTGCGGTCCCCTGCTTGCCACCCCGGGGGATTCATGCTCTCTTGTCTCTTACGTGCCCCCACCAACGTTCTCCTGCCCCAGTTCCCTTCTCTGCCTCAGTTTCCTCAAATACCCTCTCCTCTGTCACCACAGACATCTTGCTCGCTCTGGCATGATGATGCTGTTGTGTAAGTAATTTAATTGACTTCCTTTGGGTTGTCAGTAACAGGACCCAGCTAGGCTAATTCACGGCGGGAGGGTGGATGCTGGGCGGGCTCCAGGAGCCAGGCAGGGTGGGTAGGGCTGGGGCAGGATCAGAGAGCCTGGGGGCCTGTGTCCTAATAAAACCTCCTCACAGCACCAGCTGTGCGGGATTCCAGCCACCCTCCCCCACTCCCCCCCCCCCCCCCCCCCCCCCCCCGCAAGTGTAGTTTGAGATCCTAGAATAAAATGGCACCTGCCTCTGTCCTGGGCTCTGGCCTCGGGCTGGCTGTCCAGGGCTTGTCACCACCTGACATGCCGGCTTTCATTTTTTTTAACCCTGGATGTAATGGCATCCCGCATCTGAAAGATTTTGTTTCCCGAGCACAGATACGTCTTTTCCGGTTTTCTTAAACTTTTCGAGTTACTCAAAGTTTTACACGAACACATGCTGGGGGGGGGAGAAAATCAGTGCGACAGAGCATCCACAGCGATGCAGACAGCCACCGCGGTCAGCCCCGAGCTGCCCCTGGGGCCCTGGGACCTGGGCGCAGGTGGGAGCACAGGGGCCGGGAAATCCTTTCTGCAGGACTCAGATAGGCCCTCACCCGCGTCTTAGAAGCGGCTCACGGTGCTGGGATGCCTCCCCTGCCTGCAGCACACAGAGCTAGGGTCCCCGCCTCCTGTGTGTGGCCTCCCCTTCACATCAGCACAGCGGAGGTCCCCGGGGCCCCTTGGCCGGGTCACAGGGCCGGGGGGGCCCCAGCTGGCTCCTGAGAGCTCACATCTGCTTCGCCAGACCCTGCTCTGCTCTGGCTTGGCGTCACTGTCCTGGAATGGAAACTTCCGTCCGGGTGGTGCCCTGTCCCTCTGACTCTCTGTGTGCGTCTGTCTCTCTCTGTCTCTGTTCCCTTTCTCTGTCTACCTCTGTGTCTATCTCTGCATCCCTGTGTCTCTGTCCGTCTCTGTGTCTTTCTCTGTTTCTCTGTCTCTGTCTCTCTTTCTCTGTCTCTATGTTTGTCTCTTTTTCTCTATGTCTATGTCTCTGTGTCCCTGTGTCTCTGTCCCTGTGTCTGCCTCTCTCTGTCTCTGTTTCTCTGTGTCTGTCTCTTGCTCTCGCTTCCTGCTGTGCTGATCCAGGATGCCCTTATTGAGGAATAGTTCACACACCATACAATTTCCCCTCTAAAATATAGGGTTCCGTGGATTCTCACCCACAGCTGGCAGTCATGACCACAGTGAGTACCGGGTCCTTCCATCGCCCCATGCAGCGCCCCGGGAGAGCCCACGTCTCCCTCGGTCCCTCCAGCCCTGGGCAGCCTCTGGCCCCGTTCTGTCGATGGGTGCCCACTCTGTCTTCGCTCTGCTGTTCTCGAGGTCCTGCGACCCCACAGCGTGCACCTGTCTTTCCCCAGGACACAGGTCCCCTTCAGGTCTGGGGCGGGGTGCCCTGGGCGGTCACACCCGTCGTCTCTGGATTCTGCGGGGAAAAACGGGGAAGCCGGGGTGCACTCGGGAGGCCGTGACTCATGCTCCCCGGGCCGTCGGCAGGCTCCCTCCTGCAGGGTGCATGCACACCAGTGTGCAAATAGTGGGTGCTCCATAAACGGACAGGAATAGACCTATTTTCATTGTAAAAAACACACACACAACGTGAATATTGGCTGCCTTTCAGAAACATCAAAAAATGCAAGTATGGGAAATAATAAAAAAAGATTCCCCCCGTTGACTCCCTGACGCTTTCTCCCTTGCGCCCCGGGACGCTCCCTCCAGACTTGCTCTCCACTTGGCTACAACACAGAGGCTTTTAAAGCGTAAAGGAAATTCATTGAGCCGTATTGTTGTTCCAAGACTTGTTTGGCTTGTAAGTTCTTGGGTCTATTTCTTGTCAGCCTTTGCGGATCTACCTTGTTTTTTCCTACAACTTTCCAGGCGAAGAATGTTCTGGAATGTATTCCCGCTTCCCTTATCGCAGAACATTTATGCCGTGTCCAGGTCTTCTCTTTCTGTGCGTTACTGACGTGTTTTCCCTCTATTTTACACACACGCGCGAGACATTCTGTAGCACACGGCCCTCAGGCGGGGAGGGGTTCGGCCGTGGGGTGCACACGTTATGCATTTTCATAGGTTCTGCCAAGATGTCATCCCAAAGTGTTTAGAGAAGTTAAGCGTCACCCGGGAGGGTGCGGGGCCCTTCCCCTTCGTCCTCACCGCCCTGGTGACTGGAGCTGCCCCCTGCGCTCACCCCGTCCTCACCCCCCCGCCCCGCGTTCACCCCCGTCCTCCCCGCCCCCCTGCGCTCACCCCCGTCCTCACCTCCCCGCGTTCACCCCCGTCCTCACCCCCCCCCGCGCTCACCCCCGTCCTCACCCCCCCGCGCTCACCCCCGTCCTCACGCCCCCGCGCTCACCCCCGTCCTCACCCCCCCGCGCTCACCCCCGTCCTCACCCCCCCCCCGCGCTCACCCCCGTCCTCACCCCCCCCCCGCGCTCACCCCCGTCCTCACCCCCCCCCCGCGCTCACCCCCGTCCTCACCCCCCCCCCCGCGCTCACCCCCGTCCTCACCCCCCCCCCGCGCTCACCCCCGTCCTCACCCCCCCTCGCGCTCACCCCCGTCCTCAGCCCCCCCCCGCGCTCACCCCCGTCCTCAGCCCCCCCCCGCGCTCACCCCCGTCCTCACCCCCCCTCGCGCTCACCCCCGTCCTCACCCCCCCCCCCGCGCTCACCCCCGTCCTCACCCCCCCGCGTTCACCCCCGTCCTCCCCGCCCCCCTGCGCTCACCCTCTTCCTCACCGCCCCCGTGACCAGAGGCGCCCCCTGCAGACCTGCGTCACGTCCCGGATTTCTTGTGCGCGGAGCCTCGGAGCATGTCCCTTTGGAGGACGTCTGTGCCACCGGCCTACAAACGGGCTTCTCTTCTCCCCCCTGCAGGACAGCTGTGCCAGAGTGCTGCTGTTCCGAGGCGGGAACAAGGAACTCAAGAACTACAACAGCCAGACCCCGTTTCAGGTAAGAGGAGCGCCCAGAGCCGCACCACCCGTGCGTGCGCCGTCGCGGGAGGCCACGCGGTTTCCGCACGGCCCCGTGTGTCCAGCACGAGGTCGGCCCGTCTCGCGGGGACGTTGCCTGGTTGGGAGCCTGCGCCCCCTTCACGCCGGAGCCGCTGGTGCTTTTCGGTTTGCCCGTCCGGACGCAGCCCTCCTTCCCGGTGGGCAGAGCGGCGGGAGCCCGCAGCCATTCACCCCTGTGGGCGTGCGAACAGCCTCTGCGGGCCGATTGCAAGCGGGGCGCTTTGTGGCTCTGCCGTGGGGAGGCGGCCTGCCGTCGTCTGGCACCCCCACGGGGCCTGCTGTCCCGGAGTGGAGGGAGGCGACGCCAGCCCGGCGGTGGCCACAGGGCTCCGGGGCGGAGGGTAAAGCCACCACCTCCTCGTGGTTAAATTGTGCTGGTATGTATCACACAATGTCGGCCGTTTTGACCATTTCAAAGGGCGCATTTCAGGGGCCCTGAGAACATTCCAGATGTTGTGCAACCCTCAGTGCTGTGTGGATTCATCACCCCCACCCCACTCATTACCACCCCCCACTCTCCCCCACCCCCAGCCGCTGGCAACCACGAATCCACTTTCTGTCCGTGGATTTGCCCGTTCTGGACATTCCGTAGAAAAGAATCCACACAGCATGTGGCCTCTGTGTCCGGCTTCTTTCTCTCCGCGGGTTGTGTCTGAGGGCCGTCCGCGTGGTCGCTCTCGGGGTGCCTTGTTCCCCTTTCCAGCTGAGTAAAAATCCTGTTGGATGGATGATTTCGATGCAGCTGACCAGATGGTTTAGGGCGAAAACAGATTTGTGTGTGGGGGGCGGGGCTAAGTTACAGAAATGCTGTTTGACCCTGAATGTGGTCGGATGTCTCCACTTGCAGGAAAACCCAGGTGACTGTCATTTTTATTTGGAGGTGATTTTTACCTCTTACCGAGCCAGGAGGTCTCCGACTCAGAACCGGTGCGCACCCTTCTCAGGCCTTGCTCATAAGGGCGGGTTTGACGTCTTGAGAATGAACCAGTCTGCTCCGAAGCCTGGGCTGGCTGTTTAAAAACCACCCGTAAGGTTACCGTCGTTGACCCACGGCGGTGGGCCTGGATTGTGGTCTCGAATCTTGTGGCTTTCAGGCATTTACAGCAAAACGGGTCGTGGACGTGACTTCCCGGTTTGTTAACGGGTCTGAGAAGGCCACCCTTGCCGTCCCGGGAAGCGTCCTCTTGCTGGGGGTGCTTAGGGGCCGCGGTGGCACCTTCCACTTGCCTGCGTCTGCCCCCGAGGGCCTTGCTGTGGCTTGCTGGTGGTCCTGGTTTAAAGATTTCTTTTTTTTGTCATTAAATAACATTTCTTTGGTCCTTTTACTTTTCTCAAGTCAAACTATTGCTTCAGCTGCGTAGAAAAGGAAAGCTGATGTCCTTGTTTCACAGTAAGCCCTTTGGGGATACTGAAGACCCCTTTCCGACTCTGGGGCAGCGCCTGGTAACTGACACGGGGTGCTCTCGGAAAGTAGCCGTGCGTGGCGTCCAGGACCAAAGGCATATAGGTGGCCTCCCCCGTGGGTCCCCCCCCTCCCCCCACTGAAGCGTCATCGCAGCAATCCCCTGGGACGGGACACCCCTTACGGGAGTCCTGGCAGGATGCTTGGTACACGCTCCCGGGAGCAGGGCGGCACCAGCTCCGAGGCCAGGCCATCTGTCTCTCCTTTGATAATCAGTCAAGTGCCCAAATGGGTCTGGAAGACCCAGCAAAATGCAAATTATAATGATGGAAATGATAATGATGCAAAATTACTCAGCAAAATGCAGCTGAGTAACAGGACTCTGTATGCTGCGAGCGTTGTTCACGTGACCGGCGGATTCAGAGTCCGGGCTACTTGGTCTTCATGCCCAGACGGGCTCCGCGGCTTCTGGGAGCTGGGTCCCTCCCTCGTGTCCCCTGCCTTCTCACACCGTGACGATGCAGAGATGCGATTCAGCCCGCGAGCCCCGGCTACAAAGTGCACGGCTCTCATTCTCGCTCACGGCGCCCGCCTCCCGGTTGTGGAAGAGGAACCCCTTACTGTCCAGAGTGTGGCTGAAGCGATGGTTTGCTGCGCCCTTTGAGAGGATCAGATGTGCTCCCTGCAAAACACTCGTGCTCCTCGGCTGCCGTTCTGAGAGATCGTGGCCCGTTCCATGAGTTCATCTGGCCAAACATTTGCTTCATGGTTTCCTCCAAACGCTCAACCGGCAGCATCGGTGACACTCCAGGACTTGAGGGAAAATGCGGATGCGCAGCCCTCCCCCACCCCGGTCCCACGGAGTCAGAAGCTCAAGGGCAGGGCTTGGTGTCCTGGGTTCTGAGGAGCCCTCTCAGATCCTGGTGCCTGCTTGGGTTTGAGAATCCCAAGAGAGATGATTCTTGAAGGAAAGGAAGGAGGAGGAGGAGAAGGAGGAGAGGCGCTTACAGTGGCCCCTGGGCGTAGATTAGACAGTGATGTTGGCGGTGGCCTCGGTCAGCTCCGGCAGCCGTAGCCGAACGCCACAGGCGTAGACGACAGATGTTTATTTCACGCGGTGTTGGAGGCTGGAAGTCTAGGGTCACGGTGCCAGAAAATGTAGTTTCGGGCGAGGCTCTCCTCCTGGCTGAAAGATGGCCACCTACTCGCCGGTCTTTCCTCTGCGCATATGTAGAGACAGGAGGGGCTTTCTGCTGTCTAACCCTTTCCTTGTGGAAGCAATAATTCCATCCAACTGGGGTCCCACCCTTATGACCACATTTAACGTTACAAGCTCTCTCTGCAAACGCTAACATTCGGGAGTTAAGATTTCACCGTTTGAAATCCGAGGGGCCAAAAATTAACCTGTAAAGTGATGATGTGGTGACGTTGGTGATGGTGGTGGTGGTGGTGGTGATGGTGGTGGTGATGTTGGGGATGATGGCGATGATGGTGATGATGGTGATGATGATTTTGCACAGAATTCTAAAGCTTACAAATACTCTTCCGAATGTTGCCATTTGACATTCAAAATCCCAACGAGGTAGTCGTTTTTGTGCCCGATTCGTAGATGAAATGGGACTCTAGAGAGGTGGACGCACTGGGACGCGAAGTGAGCAAGTGGCTGGGGTTGTGGTCTCCGGGCCTCCCGACCTCCAGTCCAGCGCTCGGCACGCTTTCTGTAGCACACCTTGCCTCCTGGCTCGGAGTGAGCAACGTTAGGGGTCCTTGGTGCCTTGGACCGTTCAGCCCGAGGGAGCAAAAAACAACGTATCCCGATTTTGAAGACAAACGGAACGGGAGGAAGTCTGAAGACGTGGACGGTCTACGTGAAGACGGAACGCAGGTCGGGCAGTTCCTGGTGGCCGGTCTGCTGCCCGGCTTGGCTAGGCGCTCACACCCAGCTACCTAAGCACAGTAGCGTGGGCATTGCTGCGAAGGTGCGTTGCAGGCGTGGTTAAAGCACGTCTCCCGCCAGTGAAGTGAAGGCGACGAGCCCTCTGTAATGTAGGTGGGCCTCATCTAATCAGCGGGAAGCCTTAAAGGAAAAAAGGAAAGAGGTTTCCCAGAGAAGACGAAATTCTGCCTCAAGACTGTAATGGAGAGCTTGTGGGTTCGAGCCCCGCGTCGGGCTCCGGGCTGACGGCTCGGGGCCCCGAGCCCGCTGCGGATTCTGAGTCTCCCTCTCTCTCTGTCCCTCCCCAGCTCATGCTCTGTCTCTCTCTCTCAAACATAAATAAACTTTAAAAGAATGTTAAAAAAAAAAACGACCGTAACGTACAACATCTGCCTGAGTTCCCAGGTTGCCGGCCTGTCCTACAGATTTCGGACTTGTCTGGCCCCGCAGCTCCTCTCAATTGCGTGTCCACACACACGTCCTATGTGCGTGTCCCCCGGGGAGCTCTGGCTGGCACACGGGGGTATTGATGAGTCCTTCCCGCCTCCCGGAAGCTCCTCCCCCAAAGGGACTTCCTTGGGGTTGCAGGCAGGCCTTCCAGCCCCCGGCATATGTGGAGAGGTGGCCTTTCTCCCCACGTGGGTCGCAGTTGTGTTGTCTCTGGGCTGCTGGTCAGATGCCCGGACACAGGGCGTGAGGAATAAGGAGACGAGGAAATGGTGAGGAGAGGTCTTCTGAAAGACTGGCGTCTAGCGTTAATACAGGCAGGAAGTCGGAGGGCAAGGGGGCGGGAAGGGGTGGAATCCGTCAAGGTGGGGTGCCGTGGCGTGGGCTGCCTTTCCGTGGGTGCAGCTCTCTGCCCGCCTGGCACTGACCCTAACTCACGTCATCGGCAGTCGTTTCTCCTGTGGCTGCCCTTCAGGAACACTGGGTCCCGTGGCTGGTAAGGGTCAGCGCAGGTTGCCCTTGGCCACCGGACCCTGTGTTCATCCTCGACCGCCACGCAGGACGTAAAAGCAGGAGGAAGACGGCCGAAGCAGGAAACAGGGACCGCGTTTCAAAGCACCGGGCTGTGGCTGCCTCGCAGGCAGAGTCCCGTAAGTTCTGCCTGGCGATGCTTCCTGTGTCTTCAAGCCCTTCGCTCTGTGATTCTACGGCGCGCAGCGTGTGGCCTTGCGTGTCCCCTGGGGGATCACTCGGCTCCTGAAAGTGACCTTGTGTCTTGTCTGAAGCCCTGGCTGTCATCCCCCAGACGACGAGTGTCTCACGTACTTTGTATGGAATGCACGTCGATCTCGTGCACGTCGAGCTCACTCATTCAGCGGTGTAGACGGAGAGGGACGGACACCTTCTCACGCACAATTTGAGATGGCGTGGTGAGCGCCTTGCAGAAGACCGCGTGCTCTGTCCTAGTCGTGCTCTTATCGAAGCAGCTGCTTCTGGGCTGGTGGGCAGACCAGCGGCAGAGGCAGTCTGACATTTTGGGGACATCCGGTTCTGGTTTTGCATATTTTCTGGGAAACCGATGAAATGCGCTCATCGGGCACCTCTGTTCCTTATTCCCGCGAGGCACTTTCCTGAATCGTTTTGTTTAGCGACTCAAAACCCAAACTATTTGCTTGTGCCTTGTGTCCTTGAAATCCACATGGATTTTAGTGCAAGGTCAAGGCGATTTCGTTTCTCCCATGACCTTCCACTCCGTGCTAATGTTGTGAGCCGAGTCCCAGGATCTGTCCTGTTGTGCCGTCTTCTGTGCTGCATGTGGTGGTGGGGGGGGGGGGGGGGACACTGGGAAGTTGCACTAAGGTTGGGGGGGGTCACGTGACCACCTCCTAACTCGCCCTCCTGGCTTGCTCGTTCTACTCCAGACACCTGCTTTTTCTCAAGCACTCCAGACACGTTCTCGCCCCAGGGCCTTTGCACTTGCTGTCACCTCTGGGAATGGAGCCTTTCTGCCGAGTGAGCTGGGTTTCATCCCCCACGCCCAGTGAAAGCGCCCTGTGGGTCCTCCTGTTGCCCAGAGCAACTGACCCCCAGAGCCTCCATTCTGCGTGCACGTGTTTCGGATGGAAAATGGGGCTGGCTCGGGGAAACCGCGGCGTGAAAGGCAGACGCCGGACAGAACCTGAGAAACTCAGAGACCAGAAGGGAACTTCGAAAATAGTATCGTCAAAGCAACCAGGGGGGTAGAGCATGTGTGTGGCATGGGGCGTTGAGGGGGGTCTCGACAATTACTAATGACAGCAGCGACCCTGAAGAGGGTCAGGAGACGGGCAGAAGTGGGGTGTCAGAAAATTCAGGGAGTCACCACGTGGGCCTGACATCTGAATAACGGAGTTTCCAGAAGAAGCAGAAAAAAGAGAAGAAATTAGCAAAGAGATCTTTCAAGACAATGCCACTGACCAGGATGCGAGATTCTCGATCGAAACGGCCCCTGAATTTCCAGGGTGACATATGAGCAAAGGCCCAGAGCCGGAACAGGGGTCACTAGAGCCCAGAACTTTGGGAATAAAAATAAAAACATGATTATTTTTTTTTTAAAAATTTTTTTAACGTTTATTTTTTTGAGACAGAGACAGAGCATGAACGGGGGAGGGTCAGAGAGAGGGAGATACAGAATCCAAAGCAGGCTCCAGGCTCCGAGCCGTAAGCACGGAGCCCGACGCGGGGCTGGAACTCACAGACTGTGAGATCACGACCTGAGCCGAAGTCGGCCGCTCAACCGACTGAGCCACCCGGGCGCCCCAGAACGTGATCCTTATGTTTCAAGAGAGAGAAGCCAGTTTCTGTATAAAGGATCGGGGTTCGAATATCCCAGCAGCAGCGTGGGGAGCTCTCTGACCATGACCTCAGTTCTTCCTCTGGGGCTCCGAGGGAAGAGCCCTCCCAGCCAGTGTTCCAGGAGACCCACATGAGGGGACACACGTGTTCCTCATGTGAACGCTGTCTCAGGGCGCTGCTGAGGGTGCGCCCCACCCAACGGGGGGTCAGCGAGAACGGGGAGACCCTGACCTGGGGCGAGGCCCTGGGGGCAGCCCGCCGGGCACAGGGGGGTGGGCTGCACCAGGAGGAGTGTTGCCTGGAGACAAAGGACACGGGGGTCACCCGATGTGTTTGCCCCTAGGAGGACTCGTGCTCTGCCTGATTTGTACGTCCATCGGAAGGCGGGGATGGGTAGGGGCGCCCCGGGGGACTCGGTGGGTTAAGTGTCCGACTTTTGATTTCCGCTTAGGTCACGATCTCACGGTTTGTGAGTTCGAGCCCCGCGTCGGGCTCTGTGCTGGCGGTGTAGAGCCTGCTTGGGATCCTCTCTCTCCCTCTCTCTCTCTGCCCCTCCCCGGCTTGCTCTCTCTTTCAAAATAAATAAATAAACTTAAAAGTATTTTTTAAAAAAGCAGAGGTGGATTGATTATAGGTAAACAAAAAAGCAGATCTTAAATCACGGCTGTTACTGAAGAGAAAGGCAGTCATAGCGGGCTGGCTGTCTCGGCTGCGGGAAGGGTGTAGACGGCCATCGTAACGTGAGCACATGTGATTCTTTAACTGCAGCCTGGGACACGTCTGTCCCGGGCTGTGTGGTGAGTGGGCTGAACCCTGGTCTTTGACGGGATGTCAGTAGCTAATATTTAAACCGAAAGAGATCGAGAGAGAGCAGCAGAGGTGTACTACTCACGAACAGGGTAAAGACCTAAGAAAGCATCCCAACTGCTGGACCCAGCTGGGGCGTCTCTGGGGCTGGATGGAGTGTGGCAGGGTACGACCCGTGGAGGATTTGGCTTTTCAAGCCATCCATTCTGACGTATGGCACTGATGAAAAAAAATATTTTATTTTCTTAGAGAAACTCTCAGGGCGCCTGGGTGCCTCAGTCGGTTGAGCGGCCGACTTCGGCTCGGGTCATGATCTCGCGGTCTGTGGGTTCGAGCCCCACGTCGGGCTCTCTGCCGACAGCTCGGAGCCTGGAGCCTGCTTCGGATTCTGTGTCTCCCTCTCTGTCTGTTCCTCCCCTGCTCTCGCTCTGTCTCTCACTCTCTCAAAAATAAAGATTAACAAAAAATTAAAAATAAGTAAAGGACCATTAAAAAACACTAAGACGAGAAAAGAAAACTCCAATGTTGCCCCTCCCCCCACCATGACCTTACCTTTGCCTGGGAACTCCTAGTCACCCTTCAGAACCAAAGTTCTTCCTCTGTGGGATGTATTCCTGGGGAGCCTTGGGCCGCGGACCCTTCGTTTCGGTTCCCACGTTACTCGGTAACATGCTGTTTACACACCGTGTTAGAGCGGGTGCTTCCTACATCAGCTACCTCCCCCCCAAACCGTAAAGTTCTCCGAGTGGAGAGGATGCACGTTCTCCTCCAGCACCAGACCTGGAACCCTCGCGACTGGAGCTGAGATGCACCGTGGCTGCCGGAGGCCGTGGGTCACGCGGTCCTTGCGCCTTTCCGTGCCGGGCGCTAAGCGACGATGTTAACGGGGGACAGCTCGGCACAGGTGTGCAGCAGGTGGGAAGCCAGGTGCCAGTGAGCGACGTGAGACATTTACGAATCAGCTGTGTGTCTCCTGAAGAAATACCCGCCCCCTCACGTGAGTCCTCGGATTCTTTACCGCGTAGAAGCGAAGTGGAAACGGCCCGGTGTCAGTCCACGTGGCCACCAGCACCGAATAGCACAGCCCGGGCAGCTGAACACCAGACGTCTGTCGCCACAGTTCCGGAGGCCGGAGGCCCGAGATCCAGGCGCCAGTCTGTTCGGTGGCTGGCGAGGGCCCTCCTCCCGGCTCCCAGACGCCGTGCGCCCCCCGTGTCCTCTCCTGGCCTTGCCTGCACGTGTGCTTGGAGAGACAGAGGGCTCTGCCCGCGCTCGCTCGCCAGGGCGTGAATCCCGTCGCGGGCCCCCTCCCCATGGCCTCGGCTGACGCCAACCACCTCCCAAAGGCGCCACCTGCAAATCCCACACACGGGGGTCGGGTGGGCTTCAACACGGGAGTTCGAGGGGGTCGTGAACATTCTGCCCGTAGCCAACCTGAACGGCAGGACGTGTGCTCTGGGCCAAGGGTGCTGAGTGTTCTGTGCGCTGCTCCGTATCTTGTCTTTGACTCTGTCCCCTGCCGTCACTCTTCACGCGTGGCCCTGGGCGCAGCCACGTGCCCGTGTGGGCATCTGGTGAGGCGTCCGCCTAGCTCCCCAGGAAGAGCCCCAGCAGCAGGGACGACGAGGGCGGGGCTCCCATTTCTGGAGCGTCCGCCTGGGGGCCACGCAAGGGGCCAGCGGCTTTCTGGGCCTGAGGCTGAAGTATCACGAATCCATGTGACCATCAGCTGGGAAGGCCCACCTGAAATCTGGGACCGTAGACTCCAACCTCGCAGCCCGTCTGGGCCCCGTGCCCCCTGGGCTCCCACCATCCTGCCCCATTTGCCGCTTTCCCCGCCAGGGTGAGCAGGCTCCGGGCAGGGGCGGGGGTGGGGTGGGCAGAGACGGGGCCCCTGCTGTCGTCGTGGTATTCCCACACGTGGCCCCTGCAGGTTCCCCGCAGACCTCGGTGGGCCCACGAGTGCAGTGGCCCCGTGACCCCCGCTGGCGGCTACTTTGCTCAGATTGTCCTTTCTCACTGTTCCTTTCCTGATCGCCTCTCCGTGAGGCTTTAACACCACGGATACACTAACGTTTTTTCGGGTATTAGGTGCATAGCTGGGCTGTATGCATACAAATAGATATTTTCGTGCCCCGAGAACTGTTTCCCCCCGGGGGTGGGGTGGTTTCACCCCTTTTGAGAAAGACTTAAGGCGATTGAGCTTTCTGTGTTTGGAAACCGGCCAGCTCTTCCATAATTGAGTCATTTCTACCGGGGGTCCTCAGAGGGGGAGAAGGACAGTGGCTTAAGACAGCACAAATGTACCCTCACAGCCTGGGGGCCGGAAGTCTGAATCAAGGTGTTTCAGGGCTGTGCTGCCTCCGGAGGCTCTGGGGGAGGGTCCTTCCTGCCTCCTCCAGCTTCTGGGGCTCCAGGGACCCCGGGCTGTGGCTGCGCCCCTCCAGCCTCCACCTCCGTAGGCACAGGGCCCCTCCTCTGTATTCAAATCTCCCTCTGCCTCTTTCTTACAAGGACACCTGTGATTACATTCAGGCCCCACCCGGACAGTCCGGAACAACGTCTCCATCTCGGGATCCCTAACCTCGTCGCTCGGCAAACACCTGTTTTGCTATAGAAGGTCACGTGTTTGCTGGCTCGGGATCCAGTCATGGAATCTTTTGGGGGCCGTCACTCTACCCACCCCAAGAGGGAAAGGCTAGTGGCCAGAGGAGAAGGTTCTGGATAGGGGCTCACAGGCGCCCTTCCCTGTGCCTGGAGCCCCTCCCCGACTGCTTGGCTGGTCCTGTCCCTCGGGGAAGCTCATAGCCCCTCCCTGAAGGGGGTGCCCACAGGTATCCTCACCCTGCATCATCATTGTCTCCCGGGGTCTCCACCTGCCTCCCTCAACCCCAACCCTAAGCCTTTGTTCCTGTCACCCCTTGAGTGAACGTGACTGTTGGTTTTAGGAACATGCCATTCCTTGGGGAGGGGACGCCGTTCCCACAAAACCCCAGAGCAGTAACTAAGTGGATGACATTCATGAGGCCGGCTGCCTCTACCCGCTCACTCAGTGTTGTTCAGCCTCTGAGCGTCCCCTCTAGGCTTACAGGGGTTAGAGATGTGCCTGGGACCTCCCCCTGCCGCCTCAGTGATGCTGAGACCCTGTCCCGGGGCCCCCGAGCTCTTGTCCTACCAGGTCTCATCAGAAGGGCTGATTCTGGACCAGTCAGGCTGTGCCCCTCCGGCAGCTGAGGCAGAGCCGCGGCCTTTCAGCAGAACCATAAAGACCCCGGGGGGAAGAAGGGGGCCTGAATGGAGGCGAGGAGTGAGGACGTGATGTGGGTTTGTGTTCCTCAAATACAGTCAGTCCCCGAGTTGAACAGGGACGCCACCGCATCTCGGCCCAGACTTTGTTTCCCTAAGTCCTGCCTTCCCGTCCTGCTTGCCTGCCTCTCCGTGGGGGCATGTTCGGGGCTGATGGCGGGAGCCACCACATCCCCTGAGCACCTCCCAGGCACCAGGCACGCTGAGCGCTCAGTGTGCTTTTGGTCCCTGTGGATGCGAGGTCAGTAACATCCCCACTCACGGCACAGGAATAGAACCTGGGTCGTAGGCCAGGGTCATCGTCACGGCAATCACAGGACCAAGTCCGTGCGGCCGAAAGGGAGCTCTTTTCAAGGGCGCGCTGGTGCCTGGGTCGCCCACGGTGTGCGGGCTGGCCCTGCTCCCTGGGCCCTGAGGAGGTCGCAGGGTCTGGAGACAGCGGGGGCCTGCTGGTGATGTGGCCTCCTGCCGCCCATGCAAAGCTCATCTGGGTGGGAGGCGGCCTCATGCAGGCGCTGAGCCCAAGTCGCATCCACCCCCGGTGGGTGGGTCCTCCGTAGAGCCAGCCGGCAGATCTCCATGAAAGGCTTTGGGGTTTCTGTTTGGTCCTGAGTGTTTGGCCCTCTTTTCTGATTGCCAGTTGACTTTGGGACTTCCGTAAGATGTCTGTATTCTCCATCGCTAGTTCTAGGAGACGCCCCAGGGGCACCTTCTGTCTGGATGCGTCTGGGTATCTGCTGTTGGGGGACTTTCAGCTTTCCTTGCAGACAGAAGCCGCTTGGAGCCCATGACTTTTCCCTAAAGCCCAGGGTCTCTCTGCTCGGCATCTCCGTTTGTCCGGGGCTGGCGGCTGTCACGTTCGAGCTCCAGGCAGAGAACCGGAGTTTGGGCAGCACAGAGTGCCTGTCTCCTGCTACAGATTCCAGGCTCCCGATTTACCGGCTGCAGCTCCCAGCCGCTTTTCCAGAAAGGTCAGGCCAGTCGAGAAATCCCAGGGAAGGAGAGGGATGCGAAGAGCTGGTTCCGGTGAGGAACGACGCTCCTCCCGGGAAGCTCAGCGTTGACTGAGTCGCGGTAGGGACCGCCCGTGCTGCCGGTGTAATTTACCCACCGCTTGGGGTCCTTGCTGTCTATACTCGCTCACATCCTCTGGTCCCTCTTCTTTAGGGGACTGTATGGAGAAGCCACAGGTCCCTGCCCTCACTCACCTGGCCACCATGCTCTCTGTCTCTCTCACTGACAACGATTTCCGCTCTGGCTTCTACCTTCGAATGTGGTCGTCAGAAGCTACGGGACTGCTAACAAAACAGAGAAATCTCTGGCAGAGACAGCGTGTGGTGGTCTGAACTCCTTTTGTCTGTTGCTTTACAGGTAGTTGGAGGCTCTAAAGTCGGTGTTAGGACTCTGGTTCGTCTCCATCCTTTTTTTAAATTTTTTTAATGCTTACTTACTTTTGAGAGAGAGAGAGACAGAGTGCCAATCGGGGAGGGGCAGAGAGAGGAGGAGACACAGAATCTGAAGCAGGCTCCGGGCTCCCAGGTTCTCCACTGAATTAGGTTTCCTGGCTGGTCGACCAGCTGTCTCAGACCTCTGAGCACCTTTCCTTTGAGCACCTTTGAGACCTCTGAGCACCTTTCCTTTGAGTACCTTTGGGACCCAGGGTGGACGGGAGAGTGCTGTGATTCCTGGAGTCTCTCCTAAGTGACCGAGGAATTGTGGAACCTGGGCCATCCTCATAGGCGGGGACAGGTCCTATAACAGTGTCTCCCATTCATCTGAGTATCTGGGCAGGTGGCTTACGGTGTTGAAAGCTCTCATTGGCCACCTGCACCTTCCCTGTGTTTTACGGCATTTTACCATGTCCTCACGATCTCGGCTTCCCCTGCTTGCACTCCTTCAGAGATGGGGAACTCTTCACTTTCCAAGGCGATCTGCTGTCTTGGGCTCCCTTCCTTGCATTGACTCGCATGCTTCCCCCCCCCTCCCCCCCCCCCCCCCACCGGTGGCCCCATCCCTCCAACTCCGGCCCAAATCCGTCGGCCCCACAGGACAAGCCCACCCCCTGTGCTCTGACTGCTCTCGAGCTGGGCGGCAAAATGACCCGGGACACAGAGCAGGAGGGAAGGCGTGAACGGGGCACGTAACTGTGAGGTCGTTTCTGAAGATGGACTGCGGTATGTCCATGAATATTTAAACGGCATTCAGAGTCTGTGCTCGGGGATTCCTGCTCACTGTGGGAAAGTGTTCCTGCTTATAAAACAGGTACCAAGACCCTTGTGTCTCCACGTTGTTTCTTTCTTCGGAGTCTGTTTCATACTGTGGGTCCTCGTTTCCTTAAACGGAGAAGCTCACATATCGAGTTGCCTTAACAAGCGTACGATGGGTGCCTGCCTGGGCTCCTCCTTCCCCCACGCCTGGCGGCCGAAGGCTCCAACCACTGGCTCCCCTTTCGGTTGCAAGCAGGTGGGGAGGACCCAACCAGGAACCAGAAGCAGGGCTGGCGATCAGTGGTGGGACGTGGGGGCGGCCTCGCCTTGTTCCTCCGGCCAGACCAGGGGATTCTGAAGACCCCCGTATCCCGTCTCACTGTTTGCAAGGCTCCGTGCGTGTGAATTAGCCCGCTCACTGCGTGTGAATTAGCCCGCTCACTACAACGTGTCAGCCCAAAAGAAAAGGAGCGATTTTTCGTTGTGCGTTTCCGTGTTCTTTGCTGGTGTTTTACGGCTCCTAGCAGCCCCCAGGCACAGTGCTGCCGAGCTGGCCGGCGATGTGAGCGCAGGAACGTGTCCTAGGGAGAAAGTGCGTGTCGGCTGAGCGTCGTCCGCGCGTGAGCTGTGGCCCTGCTTCCGTGAGGCCAGTGTTGGCGAGTCAACTGTATGTATTAGACAAGGTGTCCTCCCCCAGAAACACTCATCGAGGCAGCTGAGCGTCGATGGCTTGGTGAAAACGTGAGCAGAGGCTGTGGGAACCTAACCCCTGCGTCTCCCTTAGGGACACCTGCTCAGTATTCGCTACGTCGGCTTTCACAGTGACTTCGTAGACAAGAGCTACCGCGAATGAGGAGGACAGACTGTCTATGCGCCAGGATGGCAAGAGGCTGGTGACGTGTGGGCTTCCCACGGGGTTGGCGTTCATGACATCTCAGGCTAGACCTGCCGGGCTCGGATGGGTGGAGAAATGCCTGGTCTCGCGCGTCGTTTCTGCCAGGCGTTGAGTGCCTGGCCCCTTGCAAAGGCACATTTCACGATTTCTGCTCGTGCCCGGGGCGGGGCTCAGATACAGAAAGAGATTCAAGGACACGTTTTCCCGACGTGCCGTTTCCTTACTAAGCACTCTGGAGATCTCCAGGCGGTACCCACGGCCACCCGCTGCCTCACCTACAAGCTTTAAAAGGGTTTTCTTCACCTTGGTGGGCGGTCTTTAATAAAATGCACGTGTTTCTTGGATCAGGGTCAATGTAGCAGGATACCTTTGAGATACTTATCCCATAAAGTCACTGATGAAACACGGCATATACTTGCCCATGGCTTTCTTTTACAGAAACAGCGTCAGGCTGCTGATTCATGCAGATATAAATAGTGGCCCACTGTGAAACCCCACACACCTTCCCTCTGTGTTGCAAACTGTCATGTCGTAGCCGGCTCTCTACGTTTCCTGAGCGGCTGGTGGAGGGAGGCTTAGAGTGATGGTGTGCGGTGGGCAGGGGTGTTCATTTCCATCTGCCGAGAACCTGAGCCGGGCCGGGGGTGGGGAGGGAGGGTCCAGCTGACCTTGTAGGACTGGCGGTGGGCAATGGCCAGAGGACAGAAAGGCACTGTCCGTGTCCTCAAGGCATTGCGTGTTGAGGGGAGACAGACGCCAGGCTCCAGAGTTGCCCGTTATGGGTGCCATTTTATGACGGTGGCCTCCCCTGAAGGCCGTCCTACGTGAAGCCTCCAACTCGGAAGGAGAGAAAGACCACGAAAGAGGGGCTGATGTCCGGCGTGCTCACCACTATCTCGAGAGAGGAAGAGGCGTCACTTTCTGGGCTGGTTGCCCCATCGAAGCCTCTGGATGCATAGAAAATGCTTCAGACGCGACGTCAGGGGTCTCAGCCGCACGATTCCAGGGGCGGGGATGGGAGGGATGCTGACCCTAGTGCATCTGAAGACAGGCATTTCGCAGCCACTCCCAGACCTGGTGTTCCTTGGGGTGACATGGCGTCTGGGGAACAGCAACCCACCGTGGCTGGACACCGGGCTCACTGCTGCGTCTTGGGGCACTTGCTGACTGGTGACTGGATGCCAGAGGCTGGAAGGAAAGAGGGGCTGCCTCGCTAAGCTAGTCAGGGTTCAAGCGGAATGATCTGGAGCTCAAGGGTGCAGGTGAAAGCCAGGGATCCGGGCCGTCACCCGTATGGGAGAAATATTCCAACACCTGTCACGCGCTCCCGGTCAAACACGCGACCGTCGTCCAGGAGCTGTGGGCACCATCACCTCTCAGCCCCTCCTGCCACCGAAAGCAGACTTTTTCCTTCTTTTTTTTTTTTTTTAAACATTTTTATTTATTTTTGAGACAGAGAGAGACAGAGCATGAACAGGGGAGGGTCAGCGAGAGGGAGACACAGAATCTGAAACAGGCTCCAGGCTCTGAGCTGTCAGCACAGAGCCCGACATGGGGCTTGAACTCACGGACTGCGAGATCATGACCTGAGCCGAAGTCGGCTGCTTCACCGACTGAGCCACCCAGGCTCCCCAGACTTTTTCCTTCTTGATGGTTCTTCCCGCTTCCTAGAGTGTGTTGGCTCCTTGAAGATTGCCCACTGGGTTTTGGCTGTTTCGGGGTTCGGGCTTGGGGCTCTTTGATGTCGATTTGTCATAATATGGGTAGGTATTGCAACGCTTAGCAACCGTAGGTTACAGATTTTTACAAATAAAATTGATTTTTTAGTGTTGCTTGTGATTTTGAAAGCGTAAGATTTTATTGTAATTTATTTTTATGTCACCAACGCAGCTTTCTCTTTTTCGTCTCTTGGCTTCGATGACACATTTAGAAATTTATATACCTGTACGTTTTTGTGCTCCCCATCACTTGCTTATTTATTTTCCATTTGCTTTGTGTTTCTTCCTGAATTTCCATGTTTCCCCACCCCCCCCCACCCCACCCCGCTCCACGGGATCATTTTTCTTTTGCCAGAATCCCTTATTTAAGATTTCATGCTGGTGATACATTATCTGCTTTGATTTTTCTGCAGATGATTTATTCAGCCTTACGGTTAGCCTATCTTCGTGGGGGGCAGGTTCCAGATCGGCCCTTCCTTCTGGTCTGACCCCTCCTGTTTCTTTTCACATACGTGTAGGTAATGGTTGTTTGCCTTACTCTCTGTTTTCAGCATCTGCTTAGATGCTGTTTTTCCTGTTGCCCCAAATCCACACACCTCTTTGAATCTCTGGATTCGTGGATTGCATCGGCTGGGTCGTGACCCAGGATAGCACGCCTGCCCCTTCCTCGTCTTGCCTTGCAGGCGTCCGGTCACACGCGTCCAAGCTTCCGCGTGTTCCGTTCCTCCTTGCCGTGGTGCCCTCTCTCCCCGCTCCGTGCTTCGCTCGTGAGCTTCCTCCCGACCTAGTTTCCAGCCGTCTTACTCCTCTCCTCTGTGCTGTTGGATCCTAAACGCACCCTCTAGGTCCTGAATTGCACGTGTTGTGTTTTCAGGTCTGGAGGTCATGGTCGATTCTTTTTTTGTTGTTAATATTTGAAGTACCGCTGACCTACAATGTTACATTCGTTTCAGACATAGGACAGAGGGACTTGACAGCTCTGTATCTCACTCGGGCTCACCGCAGCAGGTGTAGTCACCGTGTGTGGCCTTACGTCATTACAGTGTCCCCGCTGCACTTTTCCTCCCCTGTGCCTTATTTATCTTAGGGCTGGAAGTTTGTGTCTTTTAATGCTCTGTGTCTATTTTGCACACATCCCTGCCCTTTGGCGGCTGTCAGACTGTTTGTATTAAGAGCCTGTTTGGGGGTTTTAAACTGTTCGTTTGGTTTTTTTGTTTTCTTATTTTTAGATTCCACGTGTAAGTGAAATCATATGGTATTTGTCTTTCTTAGTCTCATTTCACTCAGCTAATACCCTCTGGATCCATCTGTGTTAATGCAAATGGCAAGAACTCGTCCTTTTTTATGGCTGACTAATATTCCTGCAGTATGGCCGAACGGTATATATGCACGGAGTATATATTCAAATACACACAAACACACCGCATTTTCTTGATCTATTATCCACCAATGGATGCTTGAGTTGTTTCCGTATCTTGGTTATTTTATTTTACTTTATTTTATTTTAAAAATTTTTTTAATGTTCGTTCATTTTTGAGAGAGACAGAGTGTGAGTGGGAGAGGGGCAGAGAGGGAGGGAGACACAGAATCTGAAGCAGACTCCAGGCTCCGAGCTGTCAGCACAGAGCCCGACACGGGGCTCGAACCCACGGACCGTGAGATCATGACCTGAGCCGAAGTCGGACGCTCAACCGACTGAGCCACCCAGGCACCCCTAGTATCTTGGTTATTTTAAATAATGCTGCAATAAACATAGGGGTATGTGTATCTTTTTGGATTCATGTGTCCATTTTCTTTGGGTACATACCCAGTGGTGTAATTTACTGGATTGTACGTAATCATAAGTTTTTTGAGGAACCTGCACAGCGTTTTCCAGAGTGGCTGCACCAGTTTGCATTCCCGCCAACAGTGTACGAGGGTTCCCCTTTCTCCGCATCCTCGCCAACACCCCTTGTTTCTTGTCTTTCTGATTCTAGCCCTTCCGACAGGTGTGAGGTGGTATCTCACTGTGGTCTTGATTTGCATTTCCCTGATGATGAGTGACGTTGAGCATCTCTTTGTGCGTCTGTTGGCTGCGTGTAGGTCTTCTTTGGAAAAATGTATATTCAGGTCCTGTGCCCACTTTTAATTGGGTTATTTTGGATTTGGGGTGCTGATTTAAGTTCTTTATATATTTTCAACATTAACCCCTTATCGAATATTTACTTGCAAATATCATCTCCCATTCAGTAGGCTGTCTTTTTGTTTTGTTAATGATTTCTTTTGCTCTGAAAAGCTTTTAATTTTGGTGCAGTCCCAACAGTTAATTTTTCTTTCTGTTTCCCTCACCCCACGAGGCAGATCCATAAATGTGTCGCTCAGACTGCCATCCAAGAGATTACTGTCTCTGTTTTCTCTTAGGGGTCTTGTGGCTGCAGACCCCACGTTAAGGTCTTTCACTGACTTTCCAGTTTCTGGAAACTGGAAAGTTTCAGGCTTTCCAGTTCTCTGATGAAATTAGCCATCTTTTCAGCCCTTTTCCCTCGTTTGTCCTTTATTTTCTGGAAAATATTAACTACCGTAAAGTTCTCAGTGGCTCAGGTGACTGTCTGCATCATCTGTGGGTCTGTTTCTGTTGACTGAGTTTTCTGTTTGTTTTCCCCCACCTGGCACTGTCCCTGGGAATGACGAGTGATGTTTATTGAATGCCGAGCATTGCATATGTTTTCAAAAAATAGACTCCAGACAGATGATGTTCTTTGGTTTCGGAGACGATTACCCCTTTTTTGTGCTAGGGAGATAGACTGGGGGCTCTTCTCTCTAGTCTGGTCACACGCGGGGCTGAGGCAAGGCTGGGTTTCAGCTTTGCGGGGATTCATTGCAGCCCGTGTTGCCCTCTCTCCCGTCGTGGGGCCCTCGGATGCTGTCAGCTGAGCCCCTGCTATGCTCACTATGCCCCTCTCCCTGGTGGGCCCTCCACCCCGGTGCTCATGCCCCGCTCTTTAGCCTTCTGTCCCTCCCAGGTTCAGAGGCCCCCTAAGAAGGTTTGTCTTGAAAGGGAAAGCAGCTAAATGTCTCATTCGGTTTTCCACTCTTCCTTCCCACCCGGACTTTGCCTGCAGGTCTGTGGTTTTGACTGCTGACTAGCTCTGTTTATTGCTAAACACTGCACTGATTTCTCTGCACCCGGTAGGGATCAGCCCTCGGATTCCCAGCCCTTTCCCTGAGTGGGGAATGCGCACCCGATTGCAGGGCAAAGCAGCCTTCGTCACCGTGGCCCTGCACAGAGCCTCAGCACCTCGGGTCTTTGTCGCCGTGGTAGCTCTGAGATGCTTTACGGAAACGTCCGTTGTGTCGTCTTTCCTAACTCCGCTCTCTTCTCGGGGGAGTGATCGCCTGCCTGTGGCCGTTTCACCACGCCTGTCCGCGCTCAGTGGAGGCTCTTCCGTGGAGCACACACAATACAGCCCCGCCAGCAACGCGATGCTCGGATGGTGAAGTTAACGTTTGTCATCAGAGCACATCCTGTTAGGGATGTGCAATGACATCCGTGTTTGGAGGTCATTTGGCGTAATTCTTCTCTGTGTTTACACCGCCAGCTCTGTATGCATTTACGTTCAGTTTGTTTAGTTTTACTTCCGATTGTCAACAGCCGCGTTTTAGATGTTTTAAATGTTTATAGATGCACAAAATATCTGCATCGTTCTAGAGTCAACTCTATAAAACGAGGGAAATACGGAGAAGTCACCGTTTCTCCGTCTCCCTCTTATTCTCTCCTTTCTTCCCCTTACGTACAACGTGTTTTTCAAACATACTCTCCCGTTGTCTATTGAGAGTGCTTCTCACAAAGAGTAGCGACTGTACTAGAAACTACCATTTATTGAGTGCTAGAGGGTGGGCAGTTTGTGCTAATTACCCGGTGCACAGAATCTCGCCGTAATGGACAAGTTGCCTGGGAGGAAGGGTCTGTTGTTCCTGCTGCAGATGAGGGAGCTGAGGCTCAGAGATGTCAAGTCAGGGAGCCAAAGTCACACAGCAAGCACAGTCCACTCTGGCACCGGGGGCAGGGCCTTGGCCCGGGACGGCGGCTCAGCTCTGCTCTCTCTAGCTTTGGAAGCCGTCAGATACCTAAGCACTGCTTGGTTGCTTTTGATGACTGATTTGAAAAAAAGCCAGGAGTGGGCGGTGGCCTTGTGACGCAGGCCAGGGTTGTGTCTGTGGGAACGGCACCGTTGACCCCTGTCTGCGGGGCAGGCGAGCTGTGACTGCTTCTTAGGAACAGCGTCTGACTTCTGTCCTCAGAGCTGGTGCCGGAGCCCCCGCGGGCAGGTGCTGGCACCCTTTCTGCCCCGACCCCTCCCCCGGAACAGCAGCCAAGGGTGCGGGGATTCATTCCTTCTTGTTGACTTCGGCTCTCGTCGCGGCAGGTGAGTGGGTGCCTGTGTTTTGGCAGCTGCCTTTCTTTCCTGGTTCTGGCAGTGCAACGATTTAAAGTGGGGGCTGGTTTGAGATGTTCACCTGGCAGCTTTTTGATGCCCAGGTGCGGCCTCAGCCCACGGTGGCATTAGAGCAAGCTGGGACCTTGGACCGTGCGCAGGACAGAGAGGCGGCCTGCTCCCTCCCCCTGGACGCAGCCCGCTGCTCCTCTGCGTGGAGGCTTTTCTCGGTCACCTCTCCTTGCCTCGCTTTCCCATTTGCCGTTTCCCGATAAGAACGAAGCGAAGCAAACCAGGGAAGTCAGGCCTGGCGTCCCACAGACCACCGGGACCCCACTGATCAGACCAGAGGCCTCAGTTTCTGAGCCCACGTCTGTGACATCACCGCCCCGGCCGGCCGGCCTCAGATCCCCGAGAACACCCAGCACGTGGTCCCTGAGTCGGCGACGACACACACGGGAGGTGCTCGCCCCGCTGCAGAGGTCGCTCCTGCCCGCCTGGGGAGGAGGGTGGGGGGCACGGCCCCCAGGGAGGAGCCCGACGCGGGGCAGATGGGAAGACGGATCTTTTAGTTGCAAAATCAGTCATCCTTTAAAGCCTTCTGGGCTATTGGGCGAAATACAATCAGGTAAAACATGAATTTTTGTAAATAAACTCCCCTCGCACACCTAGGCCGACAGACACCTGGGTGTGTTTCTGTGTGTTTCCCGGGCCTCCCTGCCTGGTACCTTCCTCCGGGGAGCCAGGGAGGCCCAGCTCTTTTCTGTGGCAGAGGGTCAGACAGGAAGTCACCCTGGGCCGGCCACGTCCCCTGGCCGTGTCTGCCTGAAGCCCCTGTGAGCTGGGGTGGGGCCCCTCCGTGGGCCCTGCGGAATAGGCGACCCCCTCGGACGCCGCCGCACCTGGGGCAGGGGGCAGACCTGAGCTAGACAAGCCAGGCTCTGGATCATTCTTGGGGGCTAACACTCAGGGGTGCCGCTCTGGGTGAGGTCGGGGCGTGGGAACGACCTAGAAAGGACGGCCAGAACGGAGGGGCCCTGCTGACCTGTCACGTGGTCAGGGTGGTGGCCAGAGGAAGAAAATCGCCTGGCGCTTCCTGAACGCAAAGCTGGCGGAGACCAGAGACTAAATCCCGCCTCAGCCACTCACGGACACGGCGCTGGCTTGTCCCTCCCGTGCCAGCTTTCATGAGGCCACACGGCCACCTGCAGACGTCGTCTCCGGAATTCTAATGGGGCGTGAGTCACCGGGAAGAGGGCGAGGAGGTAATCATCGGCCTCCGTCACTTAACTGGCACAAAGTCCCCCGGCCTTCCTGCAGCTGCACACCGTTCGGCATCTCCCCGCCGTCTGAGCGAGGTGCAGGGTGATCGGGACTGCAGGGTCTGCCCTCCAGGCCTGCCTGTGTGCCCGCCAGGGGCCAGCAGCCGGGGCAAGGGGGGTCCGGCGGCAGGCTCGGCGTGCGGGGCACGGGCCTGCTCCCTCCACCGCAGGCACCTCGCCCCTAAGCCTCATGGTAGCTGGGGCCCCGGGGCAAGGGCCGTGAGCAGGGAAGGCGTCCTCGGTGTGGCCCCCGGGGCCTTCCCGTAACTGGGATGGGGCAGGGCAGCTACTCGCTGAGCGATGACTATTTGGGGATCATTGTCTCTCATTATCTGTCCACAGACGGCATCATGAATCATAGCTGAAAGAATTAAAATGTTAGACACCGGGACGTAGTTGCTAAGGGATTTTGCGGGGGCGGGGGGTGCGTAGGGTGCTAACGTGCTGGCGGGTCTCGGGACAGCTGTCACTCACAGCTGAGACGAGACCCCCAGTGGCAGTGAGTGTCTCGAAGGGACCGCATCCTGTGCTGGAAAGAAGACCTCAGTGTTTTGATCTGTCCTATCAAGACCAAGGACAAACATGTCTGGCGATACCCAGCAATCATCCGGAAAAGGTAGTCATGATCACAAGTCGGTAGCGGAGAATGGTCAGCTTCGCCCTTGCGAGGCGTCACTGGGACGAGGGGACAGAGGCAGAAACGCACGCTGCAGTGAGGAGAGGGCATTTCCGAAGTGAACAGCGCTCTCCCCCGGGAGGTTTCTCGGGGTTGCAGTTAAAGGCTTTCCACAACAGAATTTTCCTGCTTTTTGGGTACTCAACGTCTCATACATGCTTGTAAGATAAGTTGGCTTTTTGAAGGGCCCTTTCTGTGCGAGCTTGGAGTTCTCATTCTCCCTCTGGTTCTCTGGAGGCTCCAGGACCGGCAGGTGCACACGGGGTGATTTCCTCCAGTCCCTGGGCTTGGGGAACGCCAGGCCCTCATTCTCCGGGTGACCAGGGAGAGAGTCTGGGGGAAGAGGGTGTGAGCCTGGGTCCTGCGGCTCCCAGCAAGCCCCCAGGGCCGCCGTCGCGGACGGGCACCTGTGCCTTCTCAAGGTCCTGTAAAGGGGGGGCTGCAGGGTGAAGGTGTTCGGGTGGGGCTCTGCCACTCCCTCTGAGGCCTGACGCCCCCCTCCGCCTGGCATAAGTCCTCCCCTGGCAGGGTTTCCTCTGCTGGCTGCACCAAGGTAAATACACTAAATCAGAAAGTGGCTTGATTTAAAAGCAATAAACATCCATGTAGCTGCTCTAATGAAAACATCCTGATGGCAGCCGTTTTCCCTGATGAAGCGTGATAAGCGTTACCTGAGCAATTAGGTGATCGTGCATTTAAGCGGAGCCGTGTTTCCAGAATGGGAGTCATCCACTGGAACGCGGACGCCGCAGAGCTGGGCCGGGCACAGTTACCCCACCGTCCCGGGTGCGAAAAACGGCCCTTTCCCGGGAGAGGATCCTTCCAGGGCGTTTCCTTCGGCATGAGGTCTGAGGTGGGTTTTAGAGCTGGTATCTGAGTACCAATCCTCCCTTTCAGGCCCCGGACCCCAAAGGGGGAGCTCTGAGCCCTTGGCTTGTAGCTTTGGTGGTTTCGAATTATTTGAATTTATTTGATCTTAAAAGCTCGTTTAGGAGAACGGCCCCCCTCTCTGTGCCAGCGTTTACTAGCTGGTTACAGAGAGCTGAAGTCACTCTCTCCGGGTTTTTCCTAATAAAGCAAATGTCTTTGGCATTTTTTTTTTTATTCCTAAAGGTATTAAAATGCAATTTTATGTTATTTCAACGTGTTGAATTTAATTCACGTACCTCCCATACATTTTAGCGGTGGGAACCTGCTGGGCATTCAGCACACTCCCTGAGTGGTCACTGTGCCCACAATAGGATCAGTGAGTTAGGATGTATGATGGAAAAAGACGGGAGAAAAAAGTCTCTTTACATAATAAGTTCCTTCTGGGGCACTGGGGTTAATTACATGCTGGATGTCTTTTTTCTTCCAAAGGACCTGATCTAGCCTGGATTTATTTATAAGCACGCTAAGAGGTATGAGGACGGGCGGGCAGGGTGATAAGGAGAGAGGGTCTTGAATTTCCTTTTCTTCTCCGGGGAATTGGGGACAGTGAATGACATCAGCACCCGGGCTCTGGCGTCTATGGCTCGGACCCGAGCTCGGGAGGTGGTGAGAGTGGGCAGCAGGGAGCAGAGCCACAGGGGGACTGGCTCTCACAGGGTATTTGCTTTTTTCTAAGTTCATTTATTTAGTAAATGTTTTTACTATTGATTTTTGAGAAAGAGAGACAGAAAATGTGAACAGGGAAGGGGCAGAGAGCGAGGGAGACACCGAATCCGAAGCGGGCTCCGGGCTCCGAGCTGTCGGCACAGAGCCGGACGCGGGGCTCGAACCCATGAACCGTGAGATCGTGACCTGAGCCGAAGTCGGGCGCTTGACCGACTGAGCCACCCAGGTGCCCGCATTTATTTATTTTTGAGAGAGAGAGAGAAAGAGAGGGAGGGGCAGAGAGAAATGGAGACAGAGAATCCCAAGTAAACTCCACACTGTCAGTGCAGAGCCCGACGCGGGGCTCGAACCCGGGAACTGAGATCGTGACCCGAGCCGAAACCAAGCGTCCGATGCTTAACTGACGGAGCCCCCCGGGTGCCCCGGGATCTTTGCTTTTTGACGAGACAACTCTAGTCCGTAACTCAGAAATTGTTTCCCGTGTGACAGGTGGCAGACATTTTAATGAAATTGTGGATTCAGTTTCTTAGGGAAGGTCATCAAATAAAATTCCATATAAACACCAAACTGGCTCACGGTTTCGACGCCGCACAAAGATGGTTTTCATGTATGGAATTCGATTTCCTGGAGTCCCTTCCCATCACCGAATAGAGGGAAGAATTGTGTGACTGCGGAAGGTAAACCTGGAGGTGCTGTGACCACCTTTGTCCTGATCGCTACCCTGCCATTCTCACCCTGGTTATCTTGGGGTCAGAAATGGCGCTTCTGGGTACGTGGCCGTGGCCGCTGTCTTCTCGCGCCGTGGCCACTGTGGGCTCAGTAGCAGCGGCTTCAGGGAGGTTGATATTTTTGGTTCTCGGTCCAGGTCTTGGAATCTTTTTTTTTTTTTTAGTTTTTTTTTTTTTAATGTTTATTTATTTTTGAGAGAGAGAGAGAGAGAGAAAGGACAAGTAGGGGAGGGGCAAAGAGAGAGGGAGACACAGAAGCCGAAGCAGGTTTCTCAGAGCCTGACGCGGGGCTCGAACCCACAAACTGGGAGATCACGACCTGAGCCGAAGCCGGACGCTTAACCGACGGAGCCACCCGGGGGCCCCATGAGTTGATTTTATTTTAAAGGTAGCAACGGTGAGGTTAAAAAAAAGGTGAGTGTGTTTGGGGGCAAATGTAACTTAAAACCGCCCGTTTCTCTCTCTCACACACACACACACACACACACACACACACACACACCTGCATTAAAAAGACCAAGCGTGGGTGCAAAGACAGGGTGGCGGGAAGTCCGGCTCACTGCTGTAGGCGCCTGCAGCGACCCCCGTCTGGAAGGAAGGCGGTGTCTTGTCCAGCGAGACGTGCCCTACCCTGTCATCCAGCCACCGCACCCCTCGGGGGAGGCCAGGAGGAAACGAACCGGACACGGCCCCCCAAGCGCCTGCAGGAGCTCGTTCGGAGCAGCCTCATTCGTCGTAGCCACGCGTCCCGGCGGACAGGTGCATCCGTGTCGTGGGGCATCCCTGGGCAGAAAAGACAGAGACGTTGCGGAGCCTGCGACGGTGCAGACAGACTCCCAAGGCGGAGCCCCGAGCAAGGGGGGCCAGACCCCGCGGCGCTTCTAACTTGTGACGCGAACAGGCGCGCTTGGTTTACCGTGAGAGAGACGGGGGCCTCCTCTAGGTTGGCAGGGGGAGGGAGGGGCGCGTCGTCCAGCAGGGGCGTGGGAGCCTGTTGGGGCGACGGAGGTGCTCCGGTTCTCGAACGACGCGGTGCCGCGTGGCCTCGCACCCCAGCGAGAACAGTCGAAACACCGGGAGGGGTGGGGATGGGGCATTTTGGGAGTGAATCCTGGTCCGGTCGTGTCAGTCCGTGTGGGGGCCGGTCCTTCTCTTCTCTGGACGCTGAGACACTCAGACGGGGGGGGCGGGGGGAGGCACCACAGCGGCTCAGCGAGAGCAGTGCGCCTTACGTCGCGGCTCGCGGCTCGCAAGGTGCCGTGTCACCGAGGCGGGCAGCGGATTGCTGGTCATTGCCCTGTTCTTTCGGGTTTGGGGGTGCCTTTCAGAACATTCGTAACAAACTCTTGGGGTGGGGAAAATAAAGTCTCCGCGTAAAGATCAGACCCAGGAAGCAATTTCTGCTCTTGGCGTTTCCATCCCCGACGGTCATGTTCACGCGGCTCCCTGGCCCCCAGGGCACGGGCTCTGTAAACGTGCTGAGGGGAGCGGTTCTCGGGCCTTCGTGCGTGTCTGATGCGGAAGAAGGCACGTGTCTGCGAGGAAGCCGAAGAGATTCTCCGGTTCCCGCGCCAGGCGAGGTCCGCTGGGCTGAGCTGTGTCCCCCAGATTCCTAGGTGGAAGCCCTCACCCTGAGCACCTCCGAGCATGACAGTGTCTGGAGATGGGGGTCTTTTAAAAGGTAATTAAGGTGACGCGGGGTCACCGGGGCAGGCCCTGCTCCCGTGTGACCGGGCTCCGTGTAGGAAGGGGGAATCAGGACACACACGCGCCCGGAGCGACGGCCCCATGAGGACGCAGGGAGAGGACGGCCGTCCCCACGCGAGGGGAGCGGCCTCAGGAGGCCCTGGCTCTGCCCACGCCTGGACGTCGGGCCTCGGGCCCTGGGGACCGGGGGACAGCACATGTATATAGTTTCAGCTGCCCCGCCTGTTGTCTCTTGTGGTGGCCTAAGCTGGCTCATACACAGCGTGTGTGTGGTCTCAGCTGTCATTTCTCTCGTTGGTTGCTGTCCTGCCGAAAACGGTGCTGAATTTCTGCTTCCAAATCAAATGTCATCACTGATCTCCCTCACGCATCCCTTTTCAAGGGAGGGGGCTGTGCCTACACCGAGGAGCTAGAGGTTTCCTGGGGTCAGAGCCACCTGAGGCTGCATGGGTAGCACCTGGCCGCGAGCCTCCAGGCTTTGGGGCCAAACAGACGAGGTCTACCTGTACGTAAGGTAGAAGTCCCACGTCCTTGAGTGGTTAGGAGCCCGCCTCCTCTTCCGTGGAACGGGAACAGGCATCGCGGCTACTAAGATGCCCGGGGAGCGCAGGTGCTGAGCAAGGTCCTGTTGCCGCTGTCCGCTCGAGCCTTAGAGTCCCTGTTACTACGGCGTGGGGAAGCCCGTCTAGGAGCGTCCGCCGTCCCCGAGCGTCAGTCTCCGCCCAGTGCGTCAGGGACCCGGAGGCCGCGCGGAAACATCTTGCCCCCGCATGTTCGTGCCTCTCCAACCTGATGGTCCCAACACAAGCTGCTCTCTTGAAGGCTGTTTCTCTGCAAACACAGCAAAACCGTTGGCTCTTTATCAAGATTTCCGGGAGCAAATAGTGTCCTTCCAAGCCGGTGCTATTTCAGAGGAGAAATTTGCATTTTATTGGCAAATCCATCTGGGAGGGGGATGATGCATTTGGTCGATGTGAAATAATTACTTCCCGTTCTTTTGTGTGCATGCTAAACTTTTATGCCTCTCTCAGATGCTTTTTATGGCTTTTTTTTTTCCGCCTTGACTACCATAAATACTTTATGCAACCGAAGACTGGATAATACCGTGCAGAAGGTGCTAACACGTAAGAGGGTTGGGGCTCGGGGCCCCTCCACGGAGCGGGGAGGTGTTTTTATCCAGCACGGCTGGGGCCCAGCGACTAAAATGAAGGTAGGCCAGCTGGGTCGTAGTCTGACTTTGCCTGTTGGAGGCTCATAAACTTCTAGACACTGGAGGTGGCTTTTCTCCTTAAACATGAACTCTCGGGGCCCTCCGTGGGGTTCCGTGTCTCCCTTGTGACCAGGGAGCAGTTCAGGCCCGAATCTCAGCCTCCCCCGTGGGCGTGGCCATCTTACGGACCTCAGTGCCCTGTTGTGAGACAGTCTGAACACCACACAGAGCACAGCGTCGGCTCTGGAGCTGAGGGTCAAATCCCAAGTGGCTCTGGGACTTCCGTTGAGCTCAGGTCCAAAAGGACAGCGTCAACCCGAATGCACCCGCGAGTGTTTCCATGTGGCCGTCGTCGGGCAGCCGTGGCTGGAACAGCACAGGCTGAGGCACAGCCCAGACAGGGCGCAGGGCCTGTGTCCTCCCGCCTAGCATCTGGTCTCGCCTGGTGATGAGTACGGCATTTCCGAAGCGGCATCGCGGGACTTCCCGAGCCCGCCCTTAGGCTTTCCAGCTTTCGATTTTGCTCCTGCTGAACACTGTCCTGAGCCCACCGTGGAAGGAAGCCAGTCTGGTCACGGGCCCACCGTGGAAGGAAGCCAGTCTGGTCACGGGAGGGCGGGAGGCCCGGCGGAAGGAAACAGACGAGCCGCGGTTCATGCCGTGACTCGTGGGCGAGGCTCTCTCCGACCTGCCAGCCGGACCGGCCTCCCACCCAGATGGCCAGCCCCGCTTCTCGGTCCTCAGAATCTGTCCCCTCTTAGCTTTGGGGTGGCTTCTGACGCAGCCAGACGTTTCACGGATGCAGCAGCAGAGCAGTGCCTTTTTATTCTGAGTCTGTTACGTTGTATCACAGATCGGTATTAAGTTTTGTCAAGTGCTTTTTGATCAAACACTTATCAAATTTGGTAACAGATCTGCAATCAGCAAGAATCCTAGAGATGTTTTTCCCTCTTTTCTTGGTGCGATGAAGGACGCTGATGTTTTTATTCCTGTAATAAGCCCACCTCGTGATGATGTCTTCTCCTTCGTAAGTAAATCCCTGAGCCCGTTTTGCTCAGGCACGTTTGGGTTTTCTGCTTCGGTGGGAGACACGACCAGCACCTTTGGAGGGTCCCGGTGGTGAGGTTAGCTGGCCTCATACACGGAGCTGGGGCCATTCTCTCTTCATTCCCCGGAATTAGTTGGGTAAGATGGGTTTTAGCATTCCTTCTGTACTTGGGAAAATTCATGAGAAGCCACCTGGGCCTGGGTTTTCTTTGTGGGACTTCAGGCTCTGTTGAAAGCCGTTTTCCAGCATTAACTATTTGATGAGCACAGGTCACACACGTATCGTCGTCCCCAGCTACAGATAGATGTAATTGGTCTGCGGTCTCTGTGCTGGAAGGACTGACACCAGGAGGTCCGTGACCCCGACTGCTGTACCATGGTGTCCACGTGAAGGCTGACCGCAGCCCAGGGTGTCCCCTTCCTGGGGAGGGACACGGGAGCCGGGTGGTCTGCGTGGTGTTCTGAGAGATGGTGGGGAGCACTTCATTCCCAGCCTCGGGGTTTTAGCAAAGGAGAGGCCTGGCCTGGGCGGTTCTTCCCAGGATTCCTGTTTAACCTGGGGTGGCCCGTCGGGTCACCCGGCCTAGCTGCCTCTTGGCTCGGTGCCTGGCCCGCTCTCCCCAAGCAGCCCCACGGTGGTTGGGGGGACCTCCCCCCCCAACCAGCGTGGGGTCCCTGAGTAAGCCGAGGGCCTCCAGGTAACACATCGGTTTGCCAAGGCTCCTGGCCCCACGTGGGATTTGGCACAACCTCGGGTGCTACTGCATTTGGAATCTGCAGGATTGCCGACTGCGTCCCCGGGCTCAGCCCCAGAGACTGAGCAAAGACCCCCGTGGAGTCTGTCTGGCGGAGTCCAGGGCTGGGTGCCCAGCCCCCTCTGCGTGCCTGCAGGATGCTCATAACTGAGCCGTCCCTCCCAGGCTCCCAGGCCTCTGGGGGTCGGTCGCTGCCTGATTTGCGATAGGTCTCAGGTTGGTGACGTGGAGTCATCTGGAAGGGAAACTGAAGACGGGGACGTGCCAAGCCCGCGGTCTCCCCCGCCGTCTTTGCACGGAGCCGTTTTCCAGTTATAGCAAGGACACGCCAGGGTCACAGAGCCGCCTATAAATAGCTTTCCGTGTTAGGAGGCTCATTTGGCAATGGCAACAGGAGGAGGCTGCATTCGGGGCAGGGGAGTGGGTTCTCCACATTCTGGCTGCGCCTCAGGATCAGTAACATGGTCAGTAACATGGACACTGGCAGCTTCTCGCCCCGCCTGGTGCTAACTCCAGGGGCCGGCCAAGCAGATGCACCGTGGGCACCCCAGCAAGGCAGTGGCATCTCTAGGGTATTCACTGCCTGCCGCCGGGAGCCAGGGAGACCAAGGGGAACATCACAAGGGGGCACCTGTATCACTATGAAAGTGTTCATGCCCCTCCACCTGCCCTGAGCAGGAAGGCAGGAGTTTGTTGGCCCCCACTCAGAGCTCAGCATTAGACCAGATGATGGGTGGGAGAGGATGCAGGTCCACTTGATACTTGGGCTCAGGTAGAGTTGTTTCCTTATCTAGAATGCAAGCTTACCCACAGAGACCGGGGAGAGCTTTGAGGGCTGGGGGCATGGGACGTGGCACATGGTAGTGCTCAGTTAATGGTAGCAGGGTGCGTGGGTGGGTGGACGGTGGATGGATGGATGGATGGATAACAGGGTAACTGGATGGGTAAAGGGAAGGGTGGATAAGTAGATGGAGGGGTGGGTGGTTGAGTGGATGGAAGACTGGGTAGTTGGTTGAGTGGGTGGATGACTGGGTAGTTGGTTGAGTGGGTGGATGACTGGGTAGTTGGTTGAGTGGGTGGATGACTGGGTAGTTGGTTGACTGGATGGATGACTGGGTAGATGGTTGAGTGGATGGATGACTGGGTAGTTGGTTGAGTGGGTGGATGACTGGGTAGTTGGTTGAGTGGGTGGATGACTGGGTAGTTGGTTGAGTGGGTGGATGACTGGGTAGTTGGTTGAGTGGGTGGATGACTGGGTAGTTGGTTGAGTGGATGGATGACTGGGTAGTTGGTTGACTGGATGGATGACTGGGTAGATGGTTGAGTGGGTGGATGACTGGGTAGTTGGTTGAGTGGGTGGATGACTGGGTAGTTGGTTGAGTGGGTGGATGACTGGGTAGATGGTTGAGTGGGTGGATGACTGGGTAGTTGGTTGAGTGGGTGGATGACTGGGTAGATGGTTGAGTGGGTGGATGACTGGGTAGTTGGTTGAGTGGGTGGATGACTGGGTAGTTGGTTGAGTGGGTGGATGACTGGGTAGTTGGTTGAGTGGGTGGATGACTGGGTAGTTGGTTGAGTGGGTGGATGACTGGGTAGTTGGTTGAGTGGGTGGATGACTGGGTAGTTGGTTGAGTGGGTGGATGACTGGGTAGTTGGTTGAGTGGGTGGATGACTGGGTAGTTGGTTGAGTGGGTGGATGACTGGGTAGTTGGTTGAGTGGGTGGATGACTGGGTAGTTGGTTGAGTGGGTGGATGACTGGGTAGTTGGTTGAGTGGGTGGATGACTGGGTAGTTGGTTGAGTGGGTGGATGACTGGGTAGTTGGTTGAGTGGGTGGATGACTGGGTAGTTGGTTGAGTGGGTGGATGACTGGGTAGTTGGTTGAGTGGGTGGATGACTGGGTAGTTGGTTGAGTGGGTGGATGACTGGGTAGTTGGTTGAGTGGGTGGATGACTGGGTAGTTGGTTGAGTGGGTGGATGACTGGGTAGATGGTTGAGTGGGTGGATGACTGGGTAGTTGGTTGAGTGGGTAGATGACTGGGTAGTTGGTTGAGTGGATGGATGACTGGGTAGTTGGTTGAGTGGATGGGTGGGTGGCTGGCATGAACCCACAGAGAGTATTGTGCACACAGTGCTGGGGTCTTCCAGGAAGTCCTGTGGAAGGGTGGCCTGATACAGGAAGGGTAGAAATAGATCAGCAGAGAGTTGCAGCGAGAGCCAACCAGCTTTCTTTGCGCCCTCCTCCCCTGTGTGTGGGGTCAGTTTTCCTCTGTCAGATCGCCCCCTGCCCTCAGTCCCCTAGGCTCTTTGCTCCTGGTACTGCATGATGCCCCCTCCACCATGCTGAGCCCCTCACTCTGTTCCTTACGTTCCTCATGTTGGTCTCGAAGCCATACAGGGGTAGGGGCACAGCAGTCTAGGTGACGGTGTGGGATTCCAGCTGTCTGGTGAGGGACGGCCCTGACCGTAGGGGTGGGGGTTCGCCTGGGGCCCCCAGCCTCCAGCACAAAGCCTGGTGCATAGTAGGTGTGCAGTTGGGTCAGCTCCCCTTCTTGACTTTGGGAAGGACAACAGGCAGGTGTCGGCGTGGGTTGTGGGTGGCACCTCATATCCTGCTGTGACGCACACAGCCCCCCACCTGCCCCGGTGTCCCCTAAACACGCTGCCCCCGTGTGTATCTAGTACAGCTCTTTGGCAAAAGACACGAACGGTTTGGGGGCACCCCTGATGAGGCACCCTAAACCTTTCCCTACTTACTGATGGGCAGAGTGTGGGTCTTTGGGTGTGCCCCACCACGGCCCAGTGTGTCTGTCCACAGGAAACCCTCTCGCCTCATCGATGAGGCGGGTGCAGGGCCTGGGTGGGCCAGAGGACCTACCTAATTCACAGGTAGATTCGAAGCATGTTCCTGGCTAACCCCGAGGGTGCTCCCTGGTAACTCGGAGCGTGCTCCCTGCTCCTGTGTGCGCTGTCTGAGGCCTCCCTCCCCGCTTCATCCCGGCACCCCCCATGCCTCGTGGGGAGTTGGCTGTTCCAAAGCTCAGGCATCTCTCCAACACCTCCTGGCCTATTCATCCATACTTGACCTTCTGTCCTGCTGGTCCACACAGGTGCACTTTTGCCTTTTTTTGTTTAATTGTAAAATGTACAAACCAGAAGTCTTGCTGTCTTAGTCTGTTCAGTGGCGTTGAGTACCTTGTTCTGAAACCGTCACCACTATCCATCTCCAGAACTCTCCGTCTTGCAAAACTGAAGCTCTGTCTCCACGAAGCACGGACCCCCGGCCCCTCCCCCAGCCCCGGCGCCCACCGTCCACTCTCCGTCTCCGGGAATCTGGAGACCCCAGGGGCCTCGTGTGAGTGGATCACTCGTGAGCATCCACTCATCTGTTGACGGGCCCGGGGGTGCCTCCGTCGTTGGCTGTTGTGAGTGGCGCTGCTGTGAACGTGGGTGTGTAGGTACCTCTTTGGACGCCTGCTTTCTGAATCTGTCCTTGCTGCCGTAATGGAAGACCACAGACCAGGGGGCTTGAACAACAGACAGTTCTGGGGGCTGGAGCTCCAAGGTCGGGCGCGGCACAGTTGGGTTCTGGTGGGGCCTCTCTTGCTGGCTGGCCTTCTTGCCGTGTCCTCACGTGGTCGGGGGGAGAGAGAGCGTCTCTGGTATCCCCCTCTTACAAGGTTGCAAATCCCCCGACAGGGGCTACACCCTCATGACCTCGTGTCACCCTAACTACCTCCCAAAGACCCCACCTCCAAATTCCATTCCCCTTGGGGGTTAGTTTTCAACACAGGATGGGGGGGTGGGTAGGGCACAGACGTTAAGTATGCAACACTCCCCCCCCTGAGCCCCCAAATCCATGTCTTTCTGGCACGGAGAGCACACTGATTTCACCTAACAGCCCCCCAAAGTCTTACCTCACTCCGGCACCATCTCTAAAGTCCCAAGTCCCACTGAAACATCATCCAGCTCAGGTGTGCGTGAGACTCCAGGTATGGATCATCCTCGGGCCAAGTACGTCTCCCGCTGGGAACCCGTGAAACCGACGAGCTGGGTGCTGCCAAGGCGTGACAGCGAGACCCTCACAGGCCAGACGTCCCCGTTCCAAAAGAGAGGCTGAAACAGAAGGAAGGGGTGTCGGGTCCCCAGCGGTCTGGAGCCCAGCAGCCAGCTCCGCGGGGTCTTTTGGCTCGAGAGCAGCCGTTTGCTTCGGTGCCCTGGCCTGCGGGCTCGCCAGGGCAGCAGCCTCACCCCTGCTCTGCAGGGCAGTCCCACCCTACAAGGCTCCTGGTGGAACCCAGGCAGTGGCTGCTAGTCTCCGAATCTCCTTCGGGAAGAGTGTTGCATGTTTGCTGCCCAGGAGCTACTGTCCCCTCTCGTCCAAACCAAGAAGCCCCCAGCCTTCCCCGGTTACAGCCCGGCTCCCCCCTCTCAGTTCAAACCCGCGGTGTCCTGCTCCCATAATCCCGTGCGCTCTTTGTCCAGTGGTAGTCCGGCTATGCCACGCGCACGGTCTTCTCTTCAGAGCACGCTTTCTCATTGTTTGCAATAGGCATGGGCCGAGGATGTTCCCCAGTCTTCGTGTTCTGGCTCCTTCTCGCTTAAGCCCTCCGCCTCCGGTTCGTCTCCCCTGGCACGTCACTACGAGCAGCCTGCTGCTCCTTCACTCTGCATAGACGTCTCCTCCGCCAAGTTCCCAACTCTCGCTCGTGCGTCCTGCCTTCCGCCCAACCCTAGGACGCAAGCACCAGTCGGCCGAGCCGTTGGTGACTTTATAATGCGACCGCATTTCCTCGTGATTCGGTGTGAGAGTCCATCAGAATGGCCTTGACCATCCGTGCACCCCAGACCTCTTCCAGCCTCTGCCGCCCCTGCTTCCAAAGCTGCTTCCGCGCTGGCGGGCGTTTGTTACAGTGGCCCCACCCCAGGACCCAGACCTGCACTCACCAGGGAAACAGAGCCAGTGGGATGCACGTGTGCACACGTGCGCGCACACACACACACACACACACACACACACACCCCTGTATGGTGGCTGAGAAGTCCAGGGCTGATGCTGTGACAAGCTGGAGGCCCAGGCAGTGATGGTGCAGGTCTCAGTCTGAAAGCTGGTGGGCCTGAGGCTCAGCTGGCACTTCCGTCCGGGTCTGAAGGTCGGAAGAGACCTACCCGCCAGCTCAGCCGTCTGGCAGGCGGACTTCCTGCTCAGTCAGACTCTTTGTTCTTCTCAGGCCTTCAACTGGTGGGACGAGGCCCACCAGAGCCGGGGAGGGCTGGCGGCTTTACTGAGCCTGCTGAGTCGGACGTTCGTGTCGTCCAGAAACGCCCTCGCAGACACACCCACGGTAGTTTTTGGCCGACTGTCTGGGCACCCCTGTGGCTCAGTCAAGTTGACACATACAATTAACCATCATACCCGCTTTCGGTCCCTTCGGGTCTGACCCCGGAGATTGCTGGATCACGCAGTCATTCTCTTTCACTCCCCGAGGCCCTCCAAGCTGCTTCCCACGGTGGCTGAGCCTTCTTACCTTAACAGCGGCAGGGCGCACGTGGGCGCAAACAGGCCGGGCTCTCCACATCCCCGCCAGCACTTACTATCTTCTGGATTTTGATAGTAGCCACCCATCTTGGCAGACCCAGGGGCCACCCCTGAACCGCTCTTTGCCTTCTGGCTTTCGCTGGCGTCAGCAGCGGCTCCCGTGGCTGGTCTTCCACTGGCAAGCCGGGGAGGGCCCGGCCTCGGCGGCCGGCCGCTCCTCTCGGGCGGCATCCTTGGAGGGCACCCGTGGAAAGCAGCGTCACTCCTGAGGGCGGGGGCCCGGGATCCCTGGGTGTCTGGCCCCCCGGCCTCTGCAAAGCTGCCTCCATCAGGACGCTCCAGGGCAGCGGGCCCGACGGGTTGGAGAGATCTACATTGAGGCAGTTTCTTGTGACCAGCTCGTTTGCGTGACTGTGGGGGCTGGCGAGTCTGGGATCCGTAGGGCGGGCGGGAGGCTCGGGCGGGAGTCGCTTCTCCAGGAAGTCAGGGTTTGCTAATAAGGCCTTCGGATGATTGGCTGAGTCCCACCCGCGTCATCACTGCAGGGCTGTAGATGTGCGTGTGTCTCCAGGCTGGCACCTGCAGGCCTGGCTCCCGTGGGTGTAGACCGTCGCCCGTGGTGCCGGGAGCCCTGCCCACGTGCTTCTGGCGCCTGGTCTCCCTCCCCCTCCAGCCCCACCCCGGCGTTTTCGTGTCAGCCCACAGATCCATGGGGCCTGCGTTGGGAGCGTTTCCCGTAGGTGTTGGTTCTGGTCTTCTGCACACATGCAAGGGTGGGATTTTTTTCCACCAGACTGAAATCTGGTGAAGAGCTTTGGGTACTTTTTTGAGGATTCCCTTCTCCCTGCTTATGGGGAGCGGCTCGTGTCTAATCAGAAGGACGGGACGCGCGGGCATGCCGGGCAGAGTACAGGGCACGGTCCAGGGGCCCTCCAGACGCAGGCTCACTGAGCGCCCCACCCTGCTCCTGTGCAGATGGTCCCTGCTGGGGACCTTCTGGGAAGACACTTGCTCTCCTGTGGGTCCTCGTGGAATGAGAGCCTCACCTTGTTGAGTGGCCCGGGGCTTTGCGGGGGCTGAGCGTGATGTGTGGGGGCCGATGGAGCCTGTGGCTGCCGTTTTGAGAGTCATGACTGGGGTGCTGGGGGCTCATTCGGTGGCGCGTCTGAGTCTCGATCTCGGCTCAGGTCAGGATCTCACGGTTTGGGAGTTGGAGCCCTGCTCTGTGATGGCAGCACGGAGCCTGCTTGGGATTCTCTCTCCCTTTCTCTCTCTCTCTCAAATAAATAAACTGATTAGAAAACTTTTTCTAAAAAGAGTCAGGACTGTTCTCCCCACTTGTGATAACATGCATGGGCCTGGAGGGCACCAAGCTAAGCGAATTAAGTCACACGGAGACATAAACCATACAATCTCACCGATACGTGGAATCTAAAAGTCCAAACCCACCAGAAGAGAGGTCAGACGTGTGGTTGCCGGGGCAGGGGGCAGGGGGTGGACGGGGGGGAGGGCAGGAGGCACTGACTTCCAGGTAAAAGGGGGGCTGGTGGCGGGAGATGTGGCGTTCTGCCCGGGGACTGGCGCTCACCCTGCCGTAGGTATGCTGGCAAATTGCCTAGAGAGCAGATCCTAGAAGTTCTCGTCCCGGGGAGAAGGGTCTCTGTAGCCATATGCGGTGACAGAGGTTAACCAACCGAGTTGCGACCTTCCCACCGTCGCCGGCCGTCAAGGTGTTTCCTCGCGCACCTTAACCTCACACGGTGTTGAGTGTCAGTTACATCTGAATAAAACCGAAAATAAGGGCGTACGTCTCGTCTTTCGGGGGGGCCCCGGTTGGGCCCGCCGTGCGGTACGGCCGTCGGCGGCGCGGACGGGTGCGAACGGCCAGGGCTCTGTGCTAACGTGATGTCTGCTCTCGGCAGGTGGCGATCATAGCGGGCAACTTTGAGCTGGCGGAGTACATCAAGAACCACAAGGAGACGGACATCGGTGAGTAGGCTCGGGGGGCGGGGCTCCGTCCGGCGAGGAGACAGCCCCCGCCGTCTCCCACCCCCGCGATGGCGGCTCCGCGTCCGCAGTTAGCAAACCGTGTCGGAGAGCGCGGCCCTAGCCGCCGCGCCGTCTCCTCGCTCGCGCGTCCTCAGTACGCACGTGGTGGACGGAGGGCACCGCTGTCCCCCTGGGGCCTCGAGTTCATTTGCGGCTGACTTAGGCTCGTTGTCCTGAATCGCACGCCTCCCCGCGTGAACTCAGAGGCGACGGTGAGCAAGGCGGAGGGGAGACCGGTGTCGCCCCGGGTCCCCGTCTCTGCGTCCGTTCCTCTGCCCCCGCGGGGGTGCTCACGACTGTTCCCCTCTCTAGTACCCCTTGTGCCGACCAGAAGGACTGTCTCTGGGGCCCCTCCTCTGGCCCATCGCCCTCCCGGCGGCTGGGCCCGCTCTTGCATCTCGGAAGAGCCCGCCGGCCTGTTTCCTCCAGCCCCGGGCTTGCACAGGACTTGCAGCGGGGAGCAGCCCCATTGGACCAGCGGTGGTGAGCTTTCACAGATGGTGCCGATCCGTGGACGGGGTGGGCGGTGGGCTCCGAGGTGCCTGGGAAGGTGGCTGGATGGCGTCTGTGTCTCACCGCCTGTGCCCCTCCCCCCGTGTTTGAGCGAAAGCACGTGTCTGGCTGTCGAGTCTTTACCGTGTGTGACGTGTGGCTGGTACCCACCTTGGGTCTGAGAACCGAACAAGGATGCGGAGCCAGGAGCTTTGCTGGAGTCACCCCGGGCTGTGCGCCGGGCATCGGGGCCTCCCGAAGGCCGAGCCCGATGCCGACGCCAGTCCCTCCCGTGAGCCAGGGCAAGCCGCCGCGTTGCTCTGAGACCAGCGCCCCCGGGAGCGGGTCGTAAAGATGGATGAGTTCACGTCTGCCGTGCGACTCAGAGAATGAAGTGAGCCCGCGGGTGCCAGCAGCTCCCTCCCGACGTTGTCCCCGGGACGGAGGGCCGCGCGGTGGGGTGGGGTTGTCTCCAGGTCGAAGTGTCAGATGCTGTTCCGGGAATCGGGGCTCTTTGAAGCAGGACGCAGAGCCGAGGCGGGCAGGGAGCGTGTGCGGGCCTCACCCCACGACCACGGGGACGCGCCTCTTGAGTTGAGCTGTCTCTGACCCTAACGGGCCCTCCTTACTGCTCTGAGCACCGACCTTGATGGGCAGGAGGGAGTCGGGAAGTGGCTTCCCCACCCTGGCTCCCGGAGGGGGGCCGAGAGCCCCGTATGTCCACGCTCCCGGCCCGCCCCACCACCAGTACGAGGACCAGCCCCTAAACGGTCCTACTCACAAAGTGACGCGTCCCTTGAGGTACCGAGTTGATTTTAAGACAAAAAGTGGGGAGCTTCCTGACCGTCTCCTCCGTTTTGAGATTTCGAGATTCCCTATATGGGATGCAGACTCTCGGACCAACTGAGGGCTTTTCCTACGATGGAAGGATTCCTGTGCGTTGGGTGAATACGTTTGAATCACCGCTCGCCGGTTCTGGCCAATGATTTATTTAGACTACGAAGGGCAGCCCTCCTGAGACCTGGGGACACTCCCCACAGGCTTGTACGGCATCCGTATCTATCAGTCCTGGGGCTGAGGTCTGCGGCATTTACTCCGAACCTGTGTAAGACCACCCGGGGCTCCGTGAAGACACAGGGCCAGCTTTTCGGTCATGCGAGGCAGGGGCCCGCGCCTCCTGTCCCCTGCATTGTGGGCTTTTCCACCGTGTGCCCTGCAGGGAAAGGGTGGTCTGCTACCTGTGGGGTCCCTTCGGCACCTCCAAAGAAGGAAAGGAGACCTCTCCTTTCCCCCGAGTTTCTGACAAGGGGTCTGACTGTGGTCCAGCAAACGGGCCTGTTGGTCCTTTGTGGGCATAGACATCCCTCAACGTGCTGATTCACCGACGCTGTCAGCCTGTTGTAAAACCCCGATTCAGCCCTGTGCGCACTGAGCCTCTGCCCTGTGCCTCGCTTGTTCCCGGCGGGGAGCAGGTGCCCTGTGTGGTGGGAGTCTGGGCGGGGCAGCGCCTGCACCGGGCAGGAAGTCCGAACCTGGGAAGGCTTGAAGCTCAGGGCAGCCTCACCCACGGCGTGCAAGCTGCTCGGCCTCCATTCAGGGGCGCCGTGCTTTAGACGGAGTTCCCGGAGGCCCCTGTCCTCACCCACGGCCCCGAATAAGCTCCCACCTAAGGAACTGGTGGTTCCTCCCCGCGTCCTGACTCCTCCTTGACTCCGCGTTGCCCTCTGACACCTCACTTGTCTCCCACAGGAAGTGTTGGAGGTCCCGGCAATGCTCCTGCAGCACGGGGTCACGGGGAGACCTTGCAGGTGAAGGGTGCTCCCTGGTAGCGGCTGTCTGGGACTGGGACAGGGACACGGAGCGGGACGGAGGAGGACACGCAGGGTGCAGGGTCACCTCCACAAGGTGGCCCCACGGGAGTCCGGGCTCTGAAACCCAGAGCCCCAGCCGAGCTGGTGCCTCTTTGTCTGGAGAAGTTGTGCGTCCTCAGGAAAGCCGTCTGCTTCTCGCTGCTGGAGGGGGCACCCTTTTCCCTCTGGGTTGAAAACAGTGTATTTTGCTGGAACCCCCTTAGGGAGCCCCCGGGGGTGCCTGAACCAGCTGGTACCCAGGTGCCTATCACTTCTTTCCATGACGACTCTTCATCGAGCACCTTCTCCCGCTCAGGCCCTATGCCCGTTTGGGGACCTTCTTCCCCAGAGACCTTTGTCCGCCTAAGGCCTGGCCGGGGAGGAGGTGTGAGCCACAGAGCCTGATGCCCCCTTTGCCGCCCTGCCCCGGGTTCCGGAGCACAGGTGAAAGTCACTTCTCGAGCGGGACAGGCTACTAACCCGTCACCCCATCACCGGAGAACAGCAAGCGACTGTTCAGAAAACTAGACTCTTTTGTGCACGTTTCCTCTTTGATTGGGGCATCCGCCCATTTCCCCATGTCCTGGACCCGTGCCACCCTGGCTGCTTCCTCGTCCCCCCTCCCCCTGAGTGAGTCTTCTGAGCTGCTGGCTGTCGTTCCCCAAACAGTTCCTGACTGATCATGAGTTGCCGACCCAAACCTCCAGGGTTCCCCGGCACCCAGCAGTGCGTGCCAAGTGTGGGGTGTGCCTGGGGAACTCTGCGGACGGAGATGGCCAGAGCCGCCCCCAGGGAGCCCGACTCGGGGGCCTGGTGTGGTATCTGTAGTCACCAGTCTGTGTCCCCCCAGCATTCCGGTGCTGGGCTTCCAAAGGCCAGACCCACCTGTGCCTCCCGGGACCCCCCGCCGGCCTGCCCCACCCCCGGCTTGGGTGGGCTTGCTTCGACCGTGAGGACGGACCACGTACCAGTGTCCTGGGGTTGCCATAAAGAGTCGCCAGCAGCCAGGCAGCGGGAATCAACGGAGATTTATTCTGCCTCCGTTCTGGAGACCGGACGTGCCGAGTCGAGGTGCTGGTGTGGTCGGTCCGTCCTTGCCTCCCTCCGGTTTTGATGGGACCCGGCGTCCCTTGGCATCCCTCGGGTGATAGGCGTGGCCCCTGTCTTTGTCGCTGCTGCACGTGGCCCACTCACTGCACCTGTGTCCCCGGTCCCCTCTCCTTTCTCTGATAAGGGCGCGAGTCTTTGTATTTAAAGCCACCCGAAATCCAGGATGCTCTCGTCTTGAGATTCTTAAGTTGCTCCAGGGATTAGGACTCCCACGTCTTTTGGGGGCTACGTCAGCCACCATCGAGGGCACTCACGTTGTCACACGACTGTCCTTCTGAGGCTGTTACCTCTGCGAAGGTATGCGTCCCTGGCAGGGATGTGTTTGCCGGAGTATTGTGATGTTTTGCCCTCCCTCCGAGTCTGGGGTGCAGAGCTTATGGGGGGACGGGGAGAGCAGGCATGGGGCGGTGGGCGGCATCGGGGACACGGTTCTCTACCCTTTCACCACGCAGTTCTGGGGCCGTGCTGCAGTGAGGGCCTCTAGTGCGCTGTTTGCGAGGCTCCGTGGACACGTGGCTCTCCGATTCCACCCTCTGTGGCCTGGCTCCCGACCCCCATCCTCGTGACCTGTGAGGGTGCTGTCACTATCTGTCGAGGTCAAGGCCACTCCGCTGTCTGCTCCTGGACCCTCGGGTGCTGGGTGTCCAGCGTGATTGCTGGGGGGCTTCAGCTTGTCCCACGTGCCCTGGCTCTCCTCCCGTCAGCCTCACGAGTCCTGGCGGGGGTGCCGGGGAGGACAGGACGGGGCCGTGTTTCTACGGTACGATCTGCATTAAATCTTGACTTAGAAGCTACCCCGCGGCATAGGAGAAATGTGGAAGACGGGGACGCGTGTCCTGAGCTTGAGGCTGCGGGCCCTTGCCTCTGTCAGGACGGCCCGTGATGCTCACTAGCAGACTTTAGCTGATCGTTTAGTGGGGCTGGGGCACCGTTTTGGAGAACCGGGCTCACGTTCGGGACTCTGGACCGAGGGAGTGAGGGTAAGGCTTCATCTGCATCCTGTTGGGTTGCATTTCCGAATAGAAGTATGGTGGACAGATCCCCCAATCCCAAGCTGCAGGTGGGGACGTGGGGTCAGCGTCGATACTCAGAGGGAGTAAATTAAAAGGCGAAACGTTCTCCTGACTTGGGTAGTCGGCGACGCCTCTCTCCAAAAGACCCTTCAGATCATCAGCTAACCTCTGCCTGGGAGCGGCGGGCGCTTTGCTTTCCGGACGGGGAAGCTCACGACCAAGAAATCAGGGCACTGGGGATGCTCCGCCGTGGCTTTCGGGGAAGACAGGAAGCATGCTGAAAAGCAGCGAGGTGATTAACGGGCGCTCCGAGGTCTGTAGAATCCGGAAATGGATCCAGAATGCCGTGTGGATGCATCTCTGTCCCTTTAAAAGGGAGATTACATCTTGTCGTGAAACGTTCTGCTCACCATCCGGCCAGCATGCATGTTGCCAGCATCTGATGCTGTGGCTCCTTTCGTTTTGTGTTGCTTTGTTTTTTAACTCCCTTCCCCTTTAAACAATTAGACGTGACCTCCGTTTGGTTATCTCATTTGCCACCTCCGGGAAAGTGAGGGTGTCAAAGCCGCTGCAAACACTAAAGTTAATCCCCGTTTGCCGACATCCAGTGTTGAGCTGTCGCCGGAGCCCACGAGCCCCCCGGGTCTCACGGGCTGTGCCGTGGGGCGTTTACGGTGGCTTCTGTAGGACGGAGGTCCCTGTGGCGAGGCTGCCGGGGAGCCGAGAGCTCGTGTCCGAAACAGTCATGCAAATATTAAGCGTGTTGCAAGCTGATGAGCTTTGGACCGGAATACCCTATTTTTTCCAGTCTTTGTTACTTTTGTTCTTTGCCCGGCTTTGTGGGGAGACGAACGGTCAAATGGACTGAATGGCATGGGCTGTTCCTCTTCAGCTGAACAAGGTTTGTTTTCATACATCTTGTCCGTCTGCAGTTCCAGACAGAGAAGCAAGGAGGTTTTGTTTTTCAGGATGAAGCACATTGAGCCGATGTGTGAGTTTGGGTGTCTGGGTAGCCGATTAAGAGCTACGTGGTTACTGTTGCTAGGTTTCGAGACCGAGTGCCTGTATAATTACGCTTCCGATATGTATAGATGATGGATAGAGGGTGGTGTTTCCAAACAGATTTCTGAATGCAATATTGTGTGTGTGTGTGTAGGTGTGAGAATGTAAAACCCATGCTGATAACCGAGCGGTGTTTCTTTTCTTTTTCTTTTTTTTTTTTTTTTTAAATACCTGTTCCGTAGGTCCCACCTGCTGTGAAATAAACCAGATCTTATCTGAAAGAAGCACTCTGTTTTCCTGGCATTTTGGCTGTAAAATGTGCCACTTTACTTTGAGACATAGGGGGGCCCTTGGTGCTTGCCAGCAGGTCCTGGGGAAAACCCCAAGCTCTAACCTATTTCATTTCGTCGGGTCGGACCGATGGGGGTCAGCACGGCCGGGTCTCCTCTTTACGAGCTGTAGGAAGGAGCCTCCTCAAGGAAAGCCAGGCTGCTGTTGTACCTGGAATTGGGTGGCAATCACACAGCTGTTGTCTGGGTTCCCAGAGCCAGCTGCGGAGGAAGGGAGACATGATAAAGCCCTGGCAAGACTCTGCAGCCCAAGCGGATGTGAGCAGCACGTGGCCGGCGCCTGTCACGTGGCCTGTGTTCCTGGGTCCGTGGCCTCTGCGGGGCTGCGGGAGCCGTGCAGGGCGCGCGAGCCGGACTCCCTCCCTGCTCCCTCTTTTCCCGTCTGCCGGTTGCATGCCCGCTGCCGGGGTGCCACCCCCGCCCCACCCCCGCCCCCAGCCCCGCTTCTCTCCGCCTGTCAGTTGAGAAGTTTTATCCCCAGCAGCGAGCGGACGTGCCGGGACGCGAGCTAAGGTGGCACCCTGTCTGGGACAGTTCCAGCTTGCACGCGTGCCGTGTCGTTTCTCGTGTGGCTGACTTCTGGCACGTGGGCTGGCGAGTGTGGACGTGGGAGCCTTCACTGAGGTCTTTGGTTCGTCCCAAGTGCTGTGTTGTCCGAACTCCCAGCGACACTCGTCTTTGTCCTGGAAAGGTGCAGCCGTGGCACAAAGCCTTGGCTTCCCGTGGCCTGCGTGTCTCCACGTGTCTTGCCTTCCCCGCCCGTGGTCTGTCCTGAGGCTCCCCAGCACCCACGTCCCAGCAGCTTCTTGGCCCGTCAGGCATGCCCGGGGTTTTCGGAGCGGTGCCAGAGGGAGGCCGGGCGGCTGGCGATCGGTCGTGCCGTGGCCACCGCCCACAGGGGCCTCGGCTTGGTGGCCGCACGTGGCCGCTGCGGGACGTGTCCGCTAGACGTGCCCAGCAAATCCTCTTACCTCCCGCATGTCTCCTTCCAGCCCTCCAGGTTGAACTATTCCCCGAACCGGAGCCTCTCCTGGCTCTTCGCCTGCCGTTCTGGGGCGTTCGGGCCCCCAGGGAGGAGCCGTAGCCCCAACCCCCCCCCAGCAAAAGGGCCCCAGACACCCACCGTCTCCCTCAGACGCTCAACCACACGTGCTCTGGAAACCCCCTTCGGTGTCAGCACACCCTCGGCCCCTGACTCCCCACCACGTGGGGTCCCTCTCGTCACCAGTATCACGTGGCATCACCTTCATCATCGTCACGTGAAATCCACAGGTAACGTGGATGTGCCACGCACACGTCATTGGTGAAGGTCCACCTAACGCCCCCGCCGTCCCGTAGGGGACCGGGAGGCAGAGCGGAATCGGCGGTGGCTTGGCGGTCAGTGCTTCCGTGAGCGTGTCCCGCCTGCAGGGCCTGCCTGTGCTCGTCCCGTCAGATCCGCCGTGGCCGTCGCTGGCTGGGCTTCCCGAAGCGGGGAAGCCCCTGGGTGACGACGTGCTGGATGAAACGCCACGTGCGCGTTCTCTCGTGCGGGCGGTGGTCGTGTTCCCACCAAATGCAGTGACTGTGTGCACCGTGCACGAAAGCGCGTGTGTGTGCGAGTCCCCGCGGGAGCTAATACGCTCGGACACACAGGTTTGTGTCTGCGTGAACACCCCCGGCGGGTCCCCGTGAGGACCACCCTCCTGTAGGACCTGGGGTGGGCCTGGGGCGTGGGTGGAAGGCCCCTCTCCTGACCCCGAGCGCCCACTGCTGGGCTCCCCGTCCCTCGCTCCCCAGTACCCACTAGGCACTCAACCGGGGTTCCGGGCCCCAGGGCTGCTTCCGATTGCTGTCCCCTGACCCCGCCTGCTGGTGCTCCCAGCAGGACCCTCTGCTCTGGAGGAGGACCGCCGCGGTCTGAGTGTGCCCTCAGATGGGCGGGGACCCCCTTCTCAAGATGCGCTGCCTGGCAGGTGTGCCCCTTCTGCTCCGGGCTGGGGTCCCAGTGCCCGCTGGCCTGCGCCTGCCCCTCTCCTCCCTCCTGGGCCCCCGTCCTCCTTCCCACCTCGCCCAGTCCGGTCTCAGAGGGAGGTGAGGGATGCCCCGGGCTCCCTGGCTCTGCCTCTGTCTCCCGCCTCCTGCGGGCCTGCTTGGTCTCCCCCCTACCTTTCCCAGCCCCCACGGCCTCTCGGTCTGCGTTCTGATTTTTCGCCACCCCGTGACATTCTTCTTCTGCCGAGTCCGAGCTCCTGATGGAGGCCCTGGGCCAGGCTCCCAGGGTCGGCGGGGACAGGACAGCGTGATCTGGCTGAAGAGCTGGACTCGCGGTCATCAGTTCCCTGCCGAGGGGGGAAGGTCTCCGCCTGTGCGAGGGAGCAGGTGGGGCCGAAGTCCACATTTGGGGGCGCCAATCCCAATGGACTGTGGAGTCTGGACGGCTTCCCGGAGGAGGAGGAGGCGGCAGGCTGTCTTGATCCAAATCACCAAACAAAAAGAGATCGTGCAGTTTCCGGGCCCACTCGTGCCCAGATTGCACTCGGTGCCTTTTATTGGATCACGGTGACAGCCCTGCAGGAAGGTGGCCCCGTGACTGTCCCCAGGTTACAGATGAGGAGACGAAGGTGTCTGGAGACGTGTCACACGTCAGGTCAGAGGGCAGAGTAACAGGGAGCTGGGGTTTGGACCGAGGCGCCTGGCTCCAGAGCCACCCTTTCTGTCCTTGTGCGTCTCCTGGCCACCTGCAGTTCCCGGTCCCTCCTGAGGCCTCAGACAAGCCTGTCCTCACCCCTGTTCTTGTCCCTGCTGGAGCGGGTTCTGTCCGCCCTATGCAGTTCTGCCTCATGGGGGTCGGGCAGGCAGCTCCCCTCCCGTGCTCCCCAATGCTGGGCCATGGGGGCACTCAGTCCAGAGACCCTCCCATGGATGAGCCACTGCCACCTTTCACCGGGTCCTGGGGACACCTGTCCTCTGCTCCGCCCCAGTGCCCGTGGCTGACTTCCTGAGCAGGTTCTGGGTCCTGCCCACTTGCCATTTTTTCCGCCTCCTTTTCCCCTTCCCTCCCCCCCTCCTCCTCCCCCTCCCCCCCCCACTTCCCCCTCCTCCCTGCCCCCCTCCTCCCCCTTCCCCCTCCCCCTCCCTTCTCCCTCCTCCCTCCTCCATGCTGCTGACCTGTCCCTGAAGTCCAGTCCTCAGTATGTCCCTTTGCAGGTGAAGGGTTTGGTTTGAAGTTTCAGACTTCTGCTTAGCAGTGAGGGTTGATGTGCATTTTTACAAAGGGCCCAGTGTAGCCGAAGGAGCTCTGGAGTTCCGGAACGCTGCTCGCCCTTTACCTCCCCTGCTCACCCTTTATCCACCCTGCTCTGGAGGGTTCCAGAACGCTGCTCGCCCTTTACCCCCTGCTCTGGAGAGTTCCAGAACGCTGCTCAACCTTTACCCACCCCTCCACTTGCCCTTTACCCCCCTGTTCCAGAGAGTTCTGGAACACTGCTTCCCTTTACCCCCCTCCAGAGTGTTCCAGAACGCTGCTTACCCTTTACGCCCCTCCCCCTGATCGCACTTTACCCCCCAGTTCCGGAGAGTTCCAGAATGCTGTTCGCCCTTTACCCACCTCCCCCACTCACCCTTAACCCCCCTGTTCTAGAGAGTTCCGGAACGCTACTCGCCCTTTACCCCCCTGTTCCAGAGAGTTCCGGAATGCTGCTCGCCCTTTGCCCCCCTGCTCTGGAGAGTTCCGGAATGCTGCTCACCGTTTACCCCCCTGCTCTGGAGTGTTCTGGAATGCCGCTCGCCCTTTACCCCCCTGTTCTGGAGAGTTTCAGAACACCGCTTGCCCTTTACCTCCCCTGCTCACCCTTTACCCACCCTGCTCCAGAGAGTTCCAGAATGCTGCTTGCCCTTTACCCCCCTGTTCCAGAGAGTTCCGGAACGCTGCTCGCCCTTTACCCCCCTGTTTCAAAGAGTTCTGGAACGCTGCTCGCCCTTTACCCCCTGCTCTGGAGAGTTCCTGAACACTGCTCAACCTTTACCCCCCCCTCCGCTTGCCCTTTACCCCCCTGTTCCAGAGAGTTCTGGAACAGTGCTCCCCTTTACCCCCCTCCAGAGTGTTCCAGAACGCTGCTTACCATTTACGCCCCTCCCCCTGATCGCACTTTACCCCCCTGTTCCAGAGAGTTCCAGAATGCTATTCACCCTTTACCCACCTCCCCCACTCACCCTTAACCCCCCTGTTCTAGAGAGTTCCGGAATGCTGCTCGCCCTTTGCCCCCCTGCTCTGGAGAGTTCCGGAATGCTGCTCACCGTTTACCCCCCTGCTCTGGAGTGTTCTGGAATGCCGCTCGCCCTTTACCCCCCTGTTCTGGAGAGTTTCAGAACACCGCTTGCCCTTTACCTCCCCTGCTCACCCTTTACCCACCCTGCTCCAGAGAGTTCCGGAACGCTGCTCGCCCTTTACCCCCCTGTTTCAAAGAGTTCTGGAACGCTGCTCGCCCTTTACCCCCCTGTTCCAGAGAGTTCCAGAATGCTGCCCACCCTTTACCCCCCTGCTCTGGAGTGTTCTGGAATGCTGCTCGCCCTTTACCCCCCCCCCCACCCCCTGCTCTGGAGAGAAAGCCTGGTAGGGCCTCCCAAAGGGAGGACAGGCGGCTCCTAGGGGATCAGTTACTGCTCTAAGATGAGCCCCCACTCAGTCTTCACAATGAAGCTCTAGAATTTGAAGGTGTTTTCAGAAGTAATTGTCTCGTAGGGGTTCCAGTTGGTGGCCCCAGAGAACCCTGGACTCAATGCGAGAGAGTCCAGCAGGGTGTCCCGGACCCTCCAGACCCCTGGGCGGCCCCCGTGGACCCTGCACCTGGCCTGAGTGCAGGCGGTGCTGGGAAGCGTGCTGCTCAGCGGGTGCTTGTTGTCGGGTCCCCACGCCGGGTGGGTGGGACGTCTGGGGTACGAGGGCAGGGTTGTTACGAGGCCCCTCTTCCCACCCCGTGGGGGCAAAGAACCCAACCCACACCACAACGGCCCCTGCTCAACCAGGCACGTACCCCCAGGCCCCACAGACCCTGTCCTCTCCCGGGTGGCAGGTGTGGCCAGACACACATCCCCAGGATGCACTGAGACCCTGTCCACTCCAGGGTGACAGGTGTGGGGCCCTTGGAAACTACTGGTTCTCGAGGGGGCCCCGCTTACCTGTCCAGCCTTGCCTTTGTCCAGCCCTTTCCATGCAGGTCAGAGAGCTGCTGTCCCACCTACTTACTGGTCCTGTGTTTAAGCTGCCCCCTGTCCAGAGCACCTTTGCTTGTCTCCCCACCTTCCCTTAAAGACCCTTGCAGTTCTTCTGGTGGATTCCCTTCCCCTTCCCCTCCCCCCAAGACGGCTGTGGCCATCCGCTGGCCCTGACATGTATTTGCTGGATGTTCCTTTTTGCGATCAGAGTCGTGGCTCATTTCACAGAAATTGGGGTGCACAGCGTATCTATCCCCCGGTATGGACCGGGAGCTCTGGAGACCAGGCTCTGGGTCCTCCCTGTCCCCAGCACCCGGAGAACTCCACTCTTGGCCCTTACGTTTTGCTGGAGGGTGGTATAGCCAATACCTACCCAATGCACGGCGGGGCAGAAAACATGGCGGGGTAAACTCGGTGGGTGCATGGGGACACCCGCAGGTGCCAGGAGGGCGAGTGCTGGGGTCCATTCACCTACGACCTTCTGTGGTGGTGTCTCTGACCCAGCAAGCCTGGAGCCACCGTGGGACCCCAGACAGGCCTGCCTAGGCCAGTGTCCTGATGGCAGGAGGGAGGGTCCCTCCCGCAGCGTGCCGCTGAGGACCCATCAGCTCTCAGGGAGCCTGGCCTTTCGGGAAAGGCACTCACCCCGGAATTTCTGGTCTTTGACACGTGGAGCCACAGTAGCAAGCAGTGTCCGGAAATAGTCACGGAAGTCTTCATTGTCATCAACATTCGAAGGCAGCTGGGTAGCAGAACCTCAAAGACAGCGTTTGCTCACGTGCCACGAGGACCCGAGTTCCAGTCTCCCGTGTGATCTCGGGCCAGCCTCGCGTCTCTCCGGGTCGCAGCAGCCACCGCAGACGTGAGCCTCTACTGCGTGGCAGTGATGAGGGACTTCTTTAGGGCTGAGCCCAGCTTCAAGCAGAAATAAGCCCTCCGTTCCCTCCTGGAGCTCCTTGTGGGGCTTGAGGATCTGAGCCTCATAACCGGAGCTGAGGACTTTGCGGGGTGGAATTCAGTTGAATGCAGAAAAGGGTTTCTATTCTGGTTTCCAATAAGCATAAGTGGAAAGACTTTCAGGGAGAGAAGGATTCGTACACGTGTGCGCACAGTGCTGCTGATTTTAGCCACCACAGAAGGGACACCTCAAAGAGCTAATGAAGCAGGTGACAGAAATGAGGCAGAAGAGAAAACCGTCTCTTCTTGGCTCGCAGGGCGATGACTTTCAAATCCCCAGCTGGGTCCAGGCACAAAACCTGGACACCCAGGTACACTCTTGTCCTTGAGGCCGTTGGCCGCATGGGCGGCCCTGACCCGTGAGGCCACCAGGAAGGGGGAGTCTCTGGGAAAATGACAGTAAGGAGCCCCAGAGCCTTGGGAAGCCTGTCGGGGCTCCGAGGGCCAGCTGGAAAGGTGAAGAAGGGACCCAGACCCGCCCCTTAAACAGCCGTGTCCTCATTCAGTTCTGGGCCACGTGGTCATCCTGCAGCAGCGGGAGGGGACAGAAGGGCAGGTGACAAATGCTGGCCAGCATAGGAGATGGTTACTGTAGAAACTTGGTTCAGAAATCTCGGCAGCTCATCCAAGGTCATATTCTGCTCGCGGGTGTGAGGTCGGGGTTCGGGCACAGGTGTCCTGGTGCTGCCTCGAGTCCATCATGTCCTGTGCCCTCTTCCACAGCCACCCAGCTAGGAGGGCAGACCTGATGGGGATGGGCTCCACAAGGGGAAAGAGTATAAGGACGCCACGTTTCGATCTTTTTCTTATGAATTATCAGTGTTCGTTTTGGCGCCCGCTGTAGAGATTAAAACATTGCTGAGGAAGAGAGAAGACAATATTGTGTGGCCAGGGGCAGGCAAGCAATATTTGCTCATTTCTCACCGGTACCGGGCCGTCCCAGCTGTTCAAATCTCACCGGCTTCTGTGCCGCTCACCTGGCTGGACGGCTTCTAGACGGAGGACCTTCCTTCCTGGGTGTGAAGGGGTATGAGTCCTTCTGGGATTCTCCAAGGCCCGGGTGGTGAGGGCCTCTGTCCTGTCTAGATGCACCAGGCTAAGAGGGAGTCAGGGAGGACGGGATGTCCTCCCTCTGGACGCTGGCTTAGCTGGATTGTCTCAGAATGTCACCGCTCAGACCTGGGGAGGCCTGTGTCTGGAAGGGAGGTCATGGGTGTGAACGGCCTAACAGAGCCTGGTGTAGAACGGGCATCCTGCGAACGGTGGATGAGGCATAGACGTGTATATACGCCTCCTTCCGGCAAAAGCTTCGTGTTGAAGCCACGCCTGCCCGCCCCCCCTCCCCAGACCACGCCAGCCCTCTGGTCGCCGACCACCCCGCGTCGTCGAGGATGGTCTGCCGGCGTGCTGGCTCAAGCCGCTGCTGCCGGGAACAAACCCGATTCTGTCTTCTCATTAGCATCACCACTGAGCATCCCATTCCTGCCAGATACTGATGAACCACAGCAAAGTTTTCCATGAGCCGACAAAGGCTGGGGGGAAATGGAGACCGTCTCTGCCCTGGGTTTTCTCCTTTATGGAAAGAGAGGAGTGTGATTTAGGTGGCTTTTGTAGGCACTGCCCTCCGTTGGCTTCTTTGCAGTGACTCTCGAGAAGAGAAGTGGCCCGGGCAGTTCTCCCCGACCGCTGTCGTGGAATCGTCCCGGATGCCAACATCGCCTTCCACCCACCCGGAGACTTTGGCTGAAGGGCCAGGGACCCTGTCCATGTCTGGCCCAAAGCCTGTGTTTCTGTTTTTGTATTTTGCTCATGAAAAGTGCCTCCAGCCCTTGTGTCCCCTTGTCTCTGAGCAGATATTGTCCCTGGGAGCTTTGCGTCAGCTGTTGGAACACGTTCCTCCTGGTGGCTCACCAGTTTTGTCAGAGAATGTGAACGTTTTCAAGGCAAATTTTATCAAATTCATTTAAAAGTAAAGCTCGTGGCTTCGTGTCTCAGAATAGTGGCTGAGTTGTGGGATGCCACTGTTGTCATGGCAATGGTGCTTTGTTTGGGGAGCCGCAGGCATTATCCTGTAAAGTGCATTGGTCCAAATGGCACGTTTCCCCTTACTTGGGGGCTCCCCACTTAGAAAGGCGGGGGCACCGTGTGGACTCGGGGGTGGTCTCCATCTCCCCTCTCTGTAGGCACCTGTGACCGACCACCTTCAGCCTTTCTAATGTTTCAGGCTGAATGGGGTGTACGGAATTAAGGCGTATGTAGAGGGGATAAATCGTAGAAATGTGCCCGTCCTACCCCAGAGAACAGGGTTCTTCAGGGTGTCGTGGGCTCCCTTCTTTCTGGTAAACCAAGAGATCCCAAGCTCTTTGCCAGGCTCAAGCATGACCACCGGATTTCAGCACCATGGAGAGGAGCCCATCACTCTCAGGACTGTAAGAGATGACAATTGCTACCAGTCAAGTTTTAATTGGCCAAACTGGGGACGGAAGGGGTCATCTGTAGGTCCCGGGGCTTGGAGGAGACACACCAGAAAGTTGGTGTGAATGTAGCCCGGGGATAGGTCGCCATTCCACGTGGCTCATGGCCATGTGCACGGTGGCAGTAGTCTGTGGAGCACAGCTGTGTGGACAGGTGTCTCTCCTCTCTGTGTAGCTCGCCTGTGGCCCGCATGCCCTTCTGGGAATGCCCCACATGGGCTCCCTACCTTACAGCCTCTCCCGTTTGTCTTTCCTCTTCCTGCTGGGCACCCTGTCCCCTCTGCAGACCATCACCGCTCCCGTGCTCCCCTGCCTTCCCCACACGTGCTGAGCACAGCAGCCAACTGGCTGCTTTACTCTAAAAAGAATTTCAAACGTGAGAGCTTTTTTTTTTTTAATTTTTTAATGTTCATTTAGTTTCTTTGAGAGACAGAGACAGAGCGTGAGTGGGGGAGGGGCAGAGAGGGAGGGAGACACAGAATCGGAAGCAGCCCCAGGCTCCGAGCTGTCAGCACAGAGCCGGACGCGGGGCTCAAACCCACGAACCATGAGATCGTGACCTGAGCTGAAGTCGGATGCCCAGCAGGCTGAGCCACCCGGGTGCCCCTCAAACGTGAAAGCTGTTTTGTAACTTGTTGGCAGCCAGACTTGACCTGAACCGATCTGAATCTATTCATAGTTCTCATTTATCCTCCTTAGTGTGATGATGCATCTGTCCCCCGCAGGAATCCTCATGGGATTGATTTCGGGACCCTGCCTGGACCCACCGGCCGTGTGACGTAATATGTGGCCTACGCCGTGTTTCCCTCACAAAGCCAGGCAACTCGAAAATACCAAAACGCCTCCAGCCCACGGCTTTCGGAGACAGTGCCGTGGATCTGTGTCTGTTGAGTGAACAAAGGGTTCTTGATCTAAAACTAACCCTGGGTCTGCCTTTTAAGTGTTTCGAAGGATCCTTTTGAGATGGTGTTACCATACGGGATGGGGTGCACCTTCGCTTTAAATATTCGTGGGAATCTTACATAGAATCACAGGTGCCTTCGGAGAATCGCAGTCTAGGTCAGGCGAGACCTTTGCCCCTTTGTGCACCCCCTGCCTTCTCCTGCCCCCACACCCCCCCCCCCCATTACCTACTAGACCCCGCAGGACCCGGGAGTGTCCAAGTGTCTCCAATTTGCCGTCTTTCGGGTTTCTTCTCTTCCCATTGTGTTTACTCCTAGATCCCTCTATCCTGTTGTTTCCTGCTTGGCTTTTTCAGCAAATGTGGGGACTCCGCAGAGGGGAGGTTGCCAGGGCTCACAGCCTGCATGAGAGACAGGCATGTCTCAGTGTGAGGAGAGTGCCCTCGGACAGGCTGCGCGGGACATCTCGTGCGTCCTCGTCCTCCCTCTGCTCTCTGTCCCGCCCCCTCCTCCACGCCCCTGCTCGCAGAGCCGTCCCCTCACCCCTGCTCAGAGCCTCATACCTCAGACCCGCCTCCCACCATGAGGAGCTCCGTGCCTGGAGCCTGGCCGGGCAGCGAGGGGGCAGAGGCAGGCCGGGCCGGGCCGCACGGTGTGCCCAGAGCTCTGCCCTGAAACCCTGCAGCCTTTCCCAGTGCAAGTGGGCCTGGAAGCCCGTGCTCATCTCCGAGGAGAGACCTGGGGCTGTGAGCCCTGATGGGGTTAGTAATTGCAGGATAGCTCATGCCCTGTGCCCCGGCCTGCGGACATAGGTCCCTGTGGACTCCAGAGGGCTGGTCTAGGCTGTGGGGTTCTGCGATGTCAGTGAGCTCACACTGCCATCCCACGGACGGGGGGCTCACACAACAGATGTGTCCTGTCCCCCCATCCTGGAGGCCTCAGCCCGAGGTCCAGGCGTGGGCAGGGCCGGGGTCTCCCAAGGCCTCTCTCCTTGTGTGTGGACGGCCATCCTCCCGCTGTGTCCTCACGAGCTCGTCCCTCTGTGCGTGTCTGTGCCCCGATCCCCTCTTCTTACAAGGACCCCGGTCACACGGGATCAGGGCCCACCCTGGTGACCTCGTGTTATCTCAGTCACCTCTGTAAAGGTTCTGTCTCCAAATACAGCCGCATTTGTAGGTTCTGGGGATCGGGGCTTCCACAGATCAGTTTCAGGGGGACGCAGTTCAGCCAGTAACACGTGGCGCCCACCCGGACTTGGCCTCTGCCTTTGGAGTCCCCACCCGCCGTCCCTGGACGCTGGTGCCCTGGATAAGACTCGGGCCGCTTTGTGGAAGGGGCCCGTTAAGGGCAAGAAGGAGGCAGGACATTGCCAAGGCTTTCTGCCCCGGGGTCCCCGTCCTAGTGTGGTGACCGAGGCCTGGCCCAGGTGGTTGCCAGCAGGTGTTCCCTGTCCCCTGGGTGTGTCCACGGCACCCGCACAACCAGGCGTGGGCACGGCACGGCCCCACACACGGGCTGCCTGCAGGCACCCGGAGCCATTTTCTCGGTTTGCATCCTGACTCTGCCATTTAATGGCTGTGGGACTTTACACAAGTTACGAAAGCTCTCTGTGCTGCAGTTGCCTTCTCTGTATCGCAGGGATACACAGCCATCCATCACCTCGTCGTGGAGGTAGTGAGGATTCCCTGAGTCGTGCCTGGCTTGAAGCAGTTGCTGCTGGGGGCGACTCCTCATCATTATACACTTATCTCCACTTTACAGATGGAGAAACTGAGCCTTGGCAGTTTACGTAACTTGGATGACTTTTCATAGAGGGTGCAGGGCGGGGACGCTCCGAGGGCCTCTGGACTTGCCCACCCGGGTGCGATCACTGGGGGGCGAGGGCGTTCTCCCCTCCGAGGGCCTCTGGACTTGCCCACCCGGGTGCGATCACTGGGGGGCCCCGTTCTCCCCTCCGAGGGCCTCTGGACTTGCCCACCCGGGTGCGATCACTGGGGGGCGAGGGCGTTCTCCCCTCCGAGGGCCTCTGGACTTGCCCACCCGGGTGCGATCACTGGGGGGCCCCGTTCTCCCCTCCGAGGGCCTCTGGACTTGCCCACCCGGGTGCGATCACTGGGGGGCGAGGGCGTTCTCCCCTCCGAGGGCCTCTGGACTTGCCCACCCGGGTGCGATCACTGGGGGGCGAGGGCGTTCTCCCCTCCGAGGGCCTCTGGACTTGCCCACCCGGGTGCGATCACTGGGGGGCCCCGTTCTCCCCTCCGAGGGCCTCTGCCCCTCCTGCAGGCGCTGTGAGCTGAGTGGTGCCAGACGGCAGGGCGGATACTTCCCCAGGTAGACACAGAAAATCTCCAGCAAAAACAGACGTTAGGAATGCCCAGAACCTTCTGTTTGTTTGTTGGCTCGTTTGTTCCTGGCTCCTTGTGTGAACTGATAAGAAAAAGTCATTCTTGCTGAAATGCCATTTTTGATGTTAGGCCCTCCGCTCGTCCGCCGCCCTCCCCAGACCCGAAAGCGCGCCAGCTGACCTGGGGCATGCGCGCGGCAAATTGTCATTTTGGCTTCCTGGGAAATCAACAGATAGGAGCCTTTTGAAACTCTTTGTAGCCAAATGTTACATCCTGAACGATGCGCGGTCTTATCTGCCCCCTGGTTCGGTTTCCCTTCTGGTTTGGCCACAGCCCTGGCACTTTTGTTGCAGCCTCGGCCTCGGAATGCTAATTACCCAGTTCTCGAGACAGTGGATTGAGGCTCCTGCCTCCTCTCCCCCGCGTCTCTGCTCCTCCAAAGCCACTTCTCCCCACTTGGTGCCAAAAGGAAGCAATGGGATATGTTCCCCGGGATGTCTCCTGCAACTGCTTTCCAGTTGGCAGGAAGCAAGCGGGCTGTGCCGTCTGGGGCTGGTGCCAGCGTTTTGCCAGGAGGGTGTGGACCCGAGGCTTCGTGTGCCCAGACCGTTCCCTGGTGATGCGTGCGTTGGAGACTCATCGAGAAGACGGGGGCCACCGCAGGCCTTTCGGACGGGGCAGAGGATTCATCTTGAACGTGCAGACGGCTGGCTGCAGGGGCCAAAGGGCAGTGGGAGACCTCCCCACCCGCCCCCCCTTAACTGCAGCGACAGAGCTGGGGGTGAAGCAGCTTCTGGGGAAGCCGTGCTGAGGCAGGGACCGCGGGTCCTCGGGGCAGGGCAAGAGTTCAGGTTCTGTGAATGAAGGCACAAAAGAATGAATGACGGGCTAACTCTGGCTCATTTGGAGACACTGTCGTCTGGTCCGGTGCTGGAAGGAAAATGCCTCTTGTCCGGCTGCGTGGAGAGGCTGTGTGGGAGGGGCTCGAGGGTGAACCAGAGGATGTGTGCTTCTGCTTTTCGTTACTGGGTTCACTCAGTGTCCCCACCTGCGGCCGAGGGGGAAAGGGCTGTGGGGGAGGAGCAAGCCCCCCGCGGGGCAGGTGTCCGGTGAGGCCCAGCCCTGGGCACCTGGGGTTTTTAAGAGGAGCACCCTCACATCTCACAAACACAGCGTGTGATGACCCGGGCTGAGCACAGCTAAAAAGCGGGAGCAGAGGAGGCCACCGGGCTCTGGTCCAGCACCTTCCCGGCCATGCTTTCTGTTCCAACAGCTGCGCGCACGGGATTTCTTTTTCTTTCTAAGGGAGATTTTCGTTCTTTGGCTGTTTACTTCTTTCGGCATGATGAAACAGCAGAGTAATTGTAGTGAATTTCTTCACATTTACGGATTGTATTTATGTGAAGGTAATCCCTCGTTAATTTTCTGTGAAGTTTGTTTAGATTATTTCAATAAGGTCATTTTCATCGAAATTTAAAATAAAAAGGCAAAAGTTTGCAGATGAGCGAACTGAGGCAGTTTGTACATTTTTATAGAGAGCACGTGGACAGGGAGAGCGTTGAGCCGTCAGACTTTGGGAGAAGGTGTGGTTCCTACTCAAGACCTCATCTTTGCTGGGTGACCAGGCACTAACTCGGTCTAAATGCTAAAAATACAAAGTCTGCGGGGTCGGTGGGGAATGAGGCAGCAACACCTCATCAGTGCTGGGCTTCTGTGCTTTCTCAGGGACAGATGTCCAACTTCACTTACCCGCTGCCTGAGTTCACTTACCCACAGCCTGACTTCACTTACCCGCTGCCCAAGTTCACTAACCCGCTGCCCGAGTTCACTTACCCGCAGCCTGACTTCACTTACCCACAGCCTGGCTTCACTTACCCGCAACCTGACTTCACTTACCCACTGCCCAACTTCACTTACCCGCAGCCTGACTTCACTTACCCACTGCCCGAGTTCGCTTACCTGTACTCGGACTTCACTTACCCGCAGCCTGACTTCACTTAACCATTGCCCAAGTCCACTTACCCGCAGCCTGACTTCACTTACCTGCTTCCCAAGTTCGCTTACCCACAGCCTGACTTCCCAAGTTCGCTTACCCGCAGCCTGAGTTCGCTTACTTGCTGCTGAAGTCCACATACTTGCTGCCCAAGTTCATCACTCGCTGCCTGAGTTCACTTGCAGATAAATTAGTCACGTGGGTCTGTTGCGTTCCTTCCATATCCCTCCGGAACAGGCACATTCTGTGTTCACACACTCTAGACTCTTTGTCAGGCTAAGTTTAGATGCCCAGTTCTGCACGGTCTCTCCTGTCTAATCACTTCTCCAAGTGCCTGTGAGCCAGCATTAGAAGTCACTCTCTCGGGGTGTCCGTGGTGGGGCTGTGCTGACTCCCCCAGCCCTCCCCAGCATCCCGGGGACCCCAGGAGCCTCGAAGGAGTATTGCCATAGTGCAGCTGCCATGACACGTGGCTCATTAAGCACAGAAACTTCCTCTCACAGCTCTGGAGGCTGGGGCTCCAAGATCAAGGTGCCGGCGGCCCAGCCGTCTTCCCGACATGCACCCCGCCTGCCTCTTGTGTCCTCATAAGCTAATCACCTTCGAAGGCCTCACCTCCAAATACCACCATATTAGGGTTGGGATTTCAAGGTAAGAACTTGGGGGGGACGCGTTCCGCTCATTGCCGGGACAAAGACCCTCCCTGAGCAGCTGGCTTACCGTGAGAATCCCCCAGATCACTAGGTGATGCTGCCCAGGACACTTCTCGCTGGGCCTCCTCCGACAGGGAGGGCCCAGGGCTGGAGCCACCAGCATTTCGCGGTGGGCGTTGCTGGGCACGAAGTGACCACAAGCACGCACAGCCTCAGGACCGTCCGAAGCTGGGTTCGTTTAACCCCTGCTTTTGTGTTTTTCACTCAGTTTTCCTTCTCACACCCTCCCCCCTCTGGTGCCCCCAGTTTCCATGTGCAAATAGCAGGGATCTCACGGGGTTGCCAGAGCCACAGAGAGCTGGCTCTTCCTTTCCCAGCAGGGCGGTCCCCTCGGAAGCACCCGTTCCCTTCGCCTTCTCTGTGCTGGAAGCTCGCGGACGGGGGTGACGCCTGGGCGTGACCTTGCCCCCGCTGGGGTACCAGCGCCTCTCCCCTGAGTTTCCTTGTGGTCGTCGTTAGGGCTGCCGCAGCCAAGTACCGCAGACTGCTGGTCCGTTCGTCCTGGAGGCCGGAAGCTCACGACCCAGGTGTCGGCAGGCCTGGGTCCTCTGGGGGCTGGCGGGGAAGGACCTGTTCCTTGGCTGGCCATGGCCGTCCTTATGTTCGCGTGGTGTTCATATCTGTCTCCGTCCAAATCTCCTTTTCTCGCAAGGACACAAGGCACACTGGATTCAGGCCCGACCTCATCACCACCTCTATATAACACCCTATTTCCAAATAGCATCCTATCCGGAGCTGCTGGGGGGTGGGTTAGGACTCCAACATTTGCATTTTCCAGAAGACCCGGTTTGATCCATAGTATTCCCCGACAGTTGGTACCGAGAGGCTGAAATGAGGGGTGTGGTGCCTCTTGCCTGGGGCCCCTGCCCAGGGCGTCAGGGCAGGAACATGCAGGCGTCTGAAGGGAACTCCCTCCAGGCTGGGTCACAGCATGTCTCCACCAGCTTGACTCACTGTAGAGGCATTGGATCCTGAAAATCAAGCCGTGCCACAAATGGATGAGCCCCAGAGGAAAGGAAAACCCCCAAGAACTCGTATTTTCATGGCATGTGCAGGGGGTTCGCTGACATCTGAGGGGGCCAGGCAGGGGGTGCTCAGGGCTGGTCCAGGACCTCCTGGGCTTGGTTGGTCAGGCTGAGGCCACACTGTGTGCGGGGGTGCCTGGGTGAGCGTCAGCATCGGACTCGGGCCCTGGGTCATCTGAGACAATGACCAGGACTTAACCAGCGGTGTGGCCACCGTCCCGGGAAGGGCATCACCTGTGGAGCGTGACCCAGTGGGCAGCTGACCACGGGCCACCTCCTCCTGACCCAAGACCTGTATAACCTCCTGTCTGTCCCCAAGAGCTCTTTTTGCTTTTAGGCTGAAAAGTTGGCTTTTCGCATTGACCTCGTGTGTTCGTGTCCGATTTGTCCCTGGGTTGTGACGGCATACAGGGTTCTTCTGAGATTTCCTCAGGCTGAAACAGCCCCACTCAAGCCCCGCCCCCATCCAACAGACATGCCCCCCACATCTGTGAGTTCTGGGGAGCGGCCTCTGCCCTGCTCACCAGGCCTGGGGGCCTCTGACCACCTGCCACGATCACGTGCTGGGGGCTCGTCCCCTGCTGCACTGGAGTCCTGAGGGTGGGGTCTTAGAGGAGTCAATTCTGTGTTCCTCTTCCTCATCTGGGAATGGCCCTGTTGTTCTTGGACTGGGAGGCTGTGTGTGTGCTCCCTTCGAGATTCTTACCCCCAGTTCTTCAGACCCCAGCATCTGCCACCAGCGGCCATGGCTACTCCTGTGGGTCCCACAGGCCTCCTCTTATGCTGTGTGTCTAACATCAAAGGCCCCAACCTCCCAAGCACAGGGTTTCTCTCTCTCTCTCCATGACCTACCCAGTGTCCCAAGCAGGAAGACGGAGCGTCATCTGAAGCTCTTCCTGTTCTGTTACCCCACATCCAACCCATCAGCCAGTCCTGTCCTATCTCCAGTCCCCAAGTTCCAGCTGATACACCTCTCCCACTTCTCTCCATTTCCACTGTCTCCACTCAGGCTCGCATTCTGTCATCCTGTACACGGACTAGTGCAGTAGCCTCCCAGCAGGCTACTGCTTGCTTCTGCTCCTTCCATATACAATCCAGCTTCCACCCCAGCAGCTGGAAGTAGAGGTCTTCCAAAAGAACCGTCAGTCAGATTCTGTCTCCCCCAGTGTCCACCCATCCCCGCGTGGAACAGTTCATTGTCGTCACAGTGGGTTCAGCATCCACACCGGACTCCTGACCCGGGGTTCCCTGTGTGACCAGCTCCTTCCCAGCTGCCCCCCTCACCTCCTGCTCCTCCCGACTCTCTCCGGATTTCAGCCGCACCCACGTCCCTTGTGCTCCTGGACCGCTTCGTCCAAACTGGGCTCCGGCCCGTGGCTCGTGGCCACGGCTGCCCGTGGACCGGACGGTGCCCCTCCAGGTCAGATCGTTCACTTATCCACGTGCTGCTTTAGTCCCCGGTTCCGAGGGCAGGGACCACCTCTGGCTGGTTCCCTGCCGTGAGCCCCGTGCCCGGCACGCAGTAGGCCCTCAGCTGAGGGTCTGGCTGCGAGAGGGGACCGGTAGCCACCACCTGCACGCTTCCTGCCTCGGGTCTCGGCCCGCGGGGTCACCCCGGGGCACGCCCCCCGCACCTGCCGCCCGGACCGTGGCGGCTGCGTTTGCGCCCGGCTGGAGGCGCCCGCGCCTCGAACCCCCGTGCCGCGCTATGGCCGCGAGCTGGCATCGTGGAAAAGGCGCCCCGCTGCACTCGCGCCCGGACCGGCGTCCGCACAGGCCTCCTCAGCGCCCCTTGCAACTAAAACGCCTGCTGGCCACGCGGTCAGACTGTGGACGGGAAGTGTGGCTGCGATCGTCACGCGTTCTGATGGGAGTTCGGGCGCAGGCCGGGCCGGGAGCGCTGTCGCAGTCGGAAGGCACGACCGTCCCGCCTCGTCTTCGAGCCGGCCTCGCGCCGTACGATGTCGGAAAACGTTCGCGCCTCCACCTTGACGCACTTTGAGGCACCAGAGTCCTTCCGGATCCCGTCCCGTGGTGTTAAAGCATCAGCCTTCACGGCCCACTCTGAGAGGACGGTTGGGGAGCGAGACCGTTCGTAGGCCGGGAGCCGGAGCTGCTGTTAACCGTGACATCGTGGCCGCAGGCCGAAACGTCACAACGGTGAGTGGCGGGCCTACTACCCGGGCCTGAGGAAAGTGCCCCGCGGAATTCACCACCTGAGCCTCGCGGCGCCGTGGGCTCAGCACGTCAGCGCCCTCCCCTGCGCCCGGCAGAAGCCTGGGGGCCAGCACGTCCACTGTGCAGCCAGCGGGTTGAGGGACAAGGATAGGTCGTCGTCCTGGGTCCTCCTGGGGAGAGAGCCTTAGCTGAGCCCCACTCTGGGCTCCTGGAGAAGAGGGAGTTTTGAACGAAGGGACTTTATGATTCGCGTACCCTTTTTCCTCGTTGGCTTTCACCTCCCCGCCCCCACTTGAATACAAGCTCCTCGAAGACCGTTTGGTCCACGATTTTATCCCAAGGGCCCGACGGGGCTTGGCACAGCCTAGGGGCTCACTCGCTCTCTGTTGGGTAAACGAAGGAAAGGATGGACGGACGGGTGGGTGGGTGGATGGACTGATGGATGGAGAGATGCGTGGGTGGGTGGACTGGGGGCGATGGATGGATGGACGGACAGAAGGGATGGGGAGAGGAGGAAGGAAGTGCTGTTGATACTTAAACTGGGGACGTTTGGCTTTGACCACAGCTTCTGTCCCCCAACGCGATGATGAGAGAAAGGCGAGGAACGAGGTAAGGAAAGAGAGAGCAGTTAAGGGCCTGGCAAAGCACCTCCCCCACGCATGTGCGCACGCGCATACGCACCCCACGTGCTGCACGCGCTTGGTCACCGTCACAGACCAGAGTTACACGGTCGTGATCTTGTCTCAGGGCTGATAACGTTCTCTTTCTAGAGCTATAATACATGATTGCGTGGTCATTTTCTATTTTTAGCTTGACTCTGTGTTGGGGGTGATGGTATCTATCCATCTACCCCTCCATCCACCCAGCTATTCACTAACCCATCCACCCTCCTATCTACCTACCTAGACACGACCTACCCATCCATCCATTCACCCATCCATCCGGTCAACCATCTACCCTCTTATCCATCCATCCTCTCATCCATCCATCCATCCATCCATCCATCCATCCATCCTACCATCTACCCTCTTATCCATCCATCCACCCATCCACCCATCCTCTTATCCATCCATCCATCCATCCATCCATCCATCCATCCATCCTACCATCTACCCTCTTATCCATCCATCCATCCACCCATCCTCTCATCCATCCATCCATCCATCCATCCATCCATCCATCCTACCATCTACCCTCTTATCCATCCATCCATCCATCCATCCACCCATCCTCTCATCCATCCATCCATCCATCCATCCATCCATCCATCCTACCATCTACCCTCTTATCCATCCATCCACCCATCCACCCATCCTCTTATCCATCCATCCATCCATCCATCCATCCATCCTACCATCTACCCTCTTATCCATCCATCCATCCATCCATCCACCCATCCTCTTATCCATCCATCCATCCATCCATCCATCCATCCATCCATCCTACCATCTACCCTCTTATCCATCCATCCATCCATCCACCCATCCTCTCATCCATCCATCCATCCATCCATCCATCCACCCTCTTATCCATCCATCCACCCATCCACCCATCCTCTTATCCATCCATCCATCCATCCATCCATCCATCCATCCATCCATCCATCCTACCATCTACCCTCTTATCCATCCATCCATCCATCCATCCATCCATCCATCCATCCTCTTATCCATCCATCCATCCATCCATCCATGTATCCACCCATCCATTCACTCACCCATCTATCCATCCGTGATCCACCCACCACATTCATAAATCCATGTGTCCACCCATCTATCCTCTTATCCACCCATCCATCTACCCACCCATCCAGTCATCCATCCGTCCATCCATGCCAGTATGTACTAAGATTTTTCGGACCCTATGTTAAGCATTGCTGCTACAGTGGGGGATAGGACAGCTGAAATAGCAGGGGGAGAGGGACCGTCCCCCCCAGTAAAAGGATTATCCAGGACGGCTCTACTGAGCGTGGCATTTGGACTGAAATTTGCGTGGTAGAAGGGCCAGCTGTGCAGAGGTGCACAGGTGGCATGTTCCTGAAAACAGCTTTTGCCAACACCCTGTGGTGTGGAAAAGCTTGCTCGGGATATCCTGGGCTCCCACGGGATCGCCAGTATGATGGCGTGAGCAGGCTGGCAAGTGTCTACTCCCAGGGAAGCGGTGGAATGTTAGGCTGGAGACCGGAAGCTGGGTCCTTGGGGCCTCATGGTCCAAAATCAGCAGTCTGGATTTTGTTCTAAACACGGTGAAAAAAAAACCTTTGAGGAGGTTTAGCAAAAGAGTCACCATGATTTATATTTTTAAGAAGAGCCCACTCACTGCCGTGTGGACGGTTGTGGAAGGAGAAGGGAGTGTAGAAGCAGATGGAAGTGTCCGGGGAGACCCGGCAGCGGACATGGAGACAGAGAGCCACAGCCAGGCTGGGAGTCCACTTTGCTGCCTGGGAGGGGGCATGCGGGGTGATGCCTGGGATTCTGGCCAGGCCAGCTGGGTGGCTGGTGAAGATTGAAGAAAGCGATGGTCATGCGTGTGATTTTAGGCACAGTATCAGCTACCCTGCCTACCAGACATGGTTGTGTCGAGGATTCAGTGAAGACGCAGCCCAAGCGCACAGCACATGCAAATTAGTGGCCATCGCGGCCGCTATTTCGTGCGAACGTGGCAGTGAATTTGGATGGCTCCGTTTAAAATGCATTATGAGCAGAGGGTGGGAAGCAGATGCTCTGGGGTGGGAACCCCACTCTTGACAGAGCACCGGCTGGGTACAAGCCTCACCCTAATTTTAGCTCCCAGCACATTTGGGCCGGGACGCAAGCTGAGAAGCACAGGTCGTGGCTACGCTGATTGGAACGCTTCCCTCTCTGCACGGTGTCTTGAGACTGGCCACGGGCCGTGAGAACTCCAGCTGCAGAGCAGAGATGCCAGCTCGGGGCTGCTGGGGGCCGCAGTGGCCCCGCAGCATACGGGTTAGGTGGGACAGGGCTCCCTGCGTCGCAGCTCTAGGAGAGGATGCGTGTTACACGGCACCTGGCCCGCGGAAGCGCCGAGTCGCCGATACCCGCCGTTGCTGCCTCTATTCCACCTTTAGTAGAATTAGTAGGACCTTAGAGCATATGCTGTGAAATGATGTCCCGGTAGCTTTTTGGGAAAGCACGATGATTCGCGTCGGCTGTCTTGCCATGCGTTAAGGCCACCGTGTGCCGTGGGCTCTCCGAATTCCTCCTGGAGGGTCCCAAAGCTCCGGGACCCATCTCCCAGTCCTGCTTCGTGGCAGCCTGAGCCGCAAGCACGGGGTTCTGGCGTGGACTGGTGTGCTGGGGGTGACGGGGTGGGCCACAGGACTCATCAGTCAACCACTGGTGAAGCAGGGGGCATCCAGAAGCCCCAGTGATGCTGGAGAGGGAGGGCCCAGCAAGGCTGGGCGAAGGGCTCTGGGCACAGGCAGATAGCCAGACACACGTGTTTGAGTCCCAGCGCCACCACTGGCTTACTGGGTGGGGTTTTGCAAGCCCTTTGGGGCTGTGCAGTACAACAACATGGGCATCAGATGTCTTGCAGGATTGGTTTAAAGCAGTCAACCAATGATGCGTCAGGAAAGGTCAGACACCCTGTGCAAGGGCAGGGATATGGGTGAAGCCAGCCAAGCAGAGGGCAGTAGTGTCTTTAAAAACACACCTGGCCTTCATTTTTACTCTTTTGAAAGACACACAGACAAGAAAGAATCTTTCCCTTCCCAACCCTACAAACTGTGGGGGGAGCCATGAGGACCTGGAGAGCTCACACTTTTTGGGCGGGAGCTGGGCTTGGCTTGGGCAGGCAGGTGCCATACAGGAGTGTGGGCAGGGTGCTGTCATATTCTCTAGCTGTGCAAGTGTGGCCAGAGGTACAGGCTTTGTATATGAAATATTTAAACTTGTATATGTTAGTGACTAATTAAAAAATGCTGTTTGATTTGGCCTCAGGCCACCTATTGGCAGCCTCTCTTAAAGAAATTAGCATAGAGCCTGACATAGATAATATTGTAATTTTCAAAGTACTCATCTACCCACTTACCCATCAATCTATCCATTCCTCCATCTATACTCTCATGTACACACCCACCCATTTGCCAACCCACCCATTCATCTACCCATCCATCTGTCCATCAATCATCCATCCTTCATCCATTTACCCATCTACCCATCTACCCACCCACCCACCCATCCATCCATCCACCCACCCACCCACCCACCCATCCATCCATCCACCCATCTACCCACCCATCCATCCACCCATCTACCCACCCATCCATCCATCCACCCACCCACCCACCCACCCATCCATCCACCCATCAACCCATCCATCCACCCACCCACCCACCCATCCATCCATCCACCCACCCACCCACCCATCCATCCATCCATCCATCCACCGACCGACCCATCCATTCATCCACCCACCCACCCATCCATCCATCCATACATCCATCAATCATCAGTCCATATATCCATCCATCTACCCATTCATCCACCCATCCATCCATTCATACATCATCCATCCATACATCCATTCACCATCCATCATCCAGCCATCTACCCACCCACTCACCCATCTATCATCCATCCATCTTCCATCCATCCACTCACCCACTCATCCATCATTTATCCATTCACCCATCCATCTAACCATCCGTCCACACATCCGTTAGTTATCTGTCCATATATCCATTCATCCACCCATCCATCCATTCATACATCATCTATCTATCCACCCACCCATCCATCCATTTATCCATCCATTCATCCATCAATTCACCATCCACCCATATATTCACCATCCATCCATCCATTCACCAATCCATCCACCCACCCATCCATCTACCCACTCACCCATCCATCCATCAATCATCTGTCCATGTATCCATCCATCTACCCATTCATCCACCCATCCATCCATTCATACATCATCCATCCATACATCCATTCACCCATGCATCATCCAGCCATCTACCCACCCACTCACCCATCCATCATCCATCCATCCATCCATCCATCCGTCCATCCACTCCCCCACTCATCCATCATTTATCTATCCACCCATCCATCTAACCATCAGTCCATACATCCATCAATCATCTGTCCATATTGTCATCCATTGACCCATTCATCTACCCATCCATCCATTCATACATCATCCATCCATACATCCATTCACCCATCCATTATCCAGCCATCTACCCACCCACTCATCCATCATTCATCCATCCATCCATCCATCCACTCCCCCACTCATCCATCATTTATCTATCCACCCATCTATCTAACCATCCATCCATATATCCACCAATCATCTGTCCATATTTCCATCCATTGACCCATTCATCCACCCATCCATGCATTCACACATCATCTATCTATCCACCCACCCATCCATCCATTTATCCATCCATTCATCCATCAATTCACCATCTATCCACCTGTCCATTCACCAATCCATCCATCCACCACCCATCCATCTATCATCCAGCCACCATCCTCTCATCCATTCTTCCATCCATCCATCCCCCATCCTTCCTCCTATCCTTCCTCCTGTCCTTCCTCCCTCCTTCTTCTCATCCACCTATCCATCTATCCATGCATCCATGCCACACTTGTTGCGAACTTACCACACGCTAGGCCCTGTGCTCAATGACGACAACGTGCCACGCACACAGAAGGCAGATTTCCTGCTGGTTATTCTTCCCCCACTGTCTCTTATGAGGTTGAGGGCTGAGGGTTGAACCCAGAAGTTCCTTCATTCCAGTTTTTGTTACCACTGTGCCCACGCCCAGGGGAGTGACATAATAGGCTCTGGGTTCTCTGGCTGGTCAGGGACCAGAGCTCCCCACCCTGCAGTCGCTGCTTTCTACATAAGTGGAGCCCTGTCACATCTTCTGGCCAGCCTTTGATTTGATCCGCAAATGAGACGTCAAATAGGTGATTTCCCAGACCTTTTCAGCTACTGGAATATTCCTGGTGATCAGAATGTTCTGGTCATCCTGCCAGTATAGCACTGTGGCACGTGTGCGGGGCCTACAGGAAGACAGAAAGAGGAGCCCTCAGGATGTGGACGCTCAGGGTTTTATCGGTCAGTCCCGCAGCTGTGTGTTCTGAGGGCCAGGCACTTTGCCGGCCACCAGAGCCACAGGGATGCCCCAGATGCAGCCCCCAGCCCCAGGCCCCCACCTGGGCCTCTCAGGGGTACCAGACAGAAGGCCCACTGAGCCCGTGTCCATGGAGGGGGTGCTGCAGGGACGCAGGTGAAGGGAGAATTCTGCTACCTAGGACGGCCTCGCGGGGCGGTAAGGTACACCCCCAATCTCACAGGTGCTCACGAGGGTCAGTACGTGTCCGGTCATTAGAAATGCGCCTGACCCACCCCAGAGCAGGGCACATGTTACCGTCTTCATTGGCGTCATCACTCGTGCGGGTCGGGGACGGTTTACAGCTGGAGGCGTCGGGGACTGGCTGTACGTGGTGGCCTCCGATGGTCCTGGTGGGTCTGGGGACCGGGTAGGACCTTTGAACGTGGGGGCGGGGAACACAGGCAGGTGGGCGGGGCTAGGCCTGCGGGGGGGCCTTCGGGTCCCTCCAGAGAGAAGGAGACACAGAAGAGCTCCAGCAGATGCCCTCCTGGGGGCTGCACTTCTGGGGACTCTCTCTGGCTGCAGTTGGATGAGGGGAGGAGGGGCCGGCCGAAGGGCGAGGTGTCCAGAGGTGCTGGGATTGTGGAGAGGACGAGAGCCGAGCGGGGGGCGTGGAGGCCGGTGGGGAGGGCCCTGCGATCCTCCGTGACCGGGGTGGGCCACGGCCATGGGGGGCTTGCTGAGAGCCCCTCTGCTTTCCCCGCTCCCACGCTGGCAGCATGCAGAAAACTGGTGCCCCCCTCAGCCGCCGTGGCACAGTCCCACGGGCTCCCAATACCCGCCTGGCTCCCCCCGAGCTCTTGATGTGCAAGCCGCTTGGATCAGGGAGAAGGACTGAACAGGGCAAGCCGCTTGTCATACCACTCGTGACGGGGTTGGTGGCAAACAGGCCTGCTGTGCAGACGGCTGGGGCCACAGCGTCCGGCCAAATGGCCATTCTTTCTGTGTAACGGGTCACCAAGAGTGTCCAGATTTCTGGGACAGCGGGCCCAGGCCCAGACCGTCACAACATCTGGGGCCGGTCCTGCAAAAACCAAAGCTGAGGGGCGTGTGCCGCTGTCCCCTCCCAAAGCAGTGAGGCGGGACACTGTATGCAGGAAGTAGGGGTCCCATCCCTTCTCAGGACGGACCGGCTGGGGCCGGGGCTCTCAGCGTCCCACAGCTTTGCTGCCCGCCTGCCTGCTCCCGGCCAAGGGCATTCCTCTGGGCCCTCCACTCGGGAACGTGGAGGCTCCCAGCCTGACCTTTCTGTGGTTACCGGCATGTGGCTGAACCATTTGGGGTCCGTCCTTCGGCTCACTTCCGAAGCTCCTTTCCCAGAAGGGTCTTTGCTCGCCTGTACCTGTGCCGTGACCGTGGGGTCTGTGCCTCCCTCCCTCCAGCCAGGGGTGTGCCCGCTGGGGTGCAAGACTGGACTGGGGCCCCTGCATGCCGCTCAGTCCTCTGCCTTGAGCTTACTTTACGTCTGCCGGGAGCCCAGCTGGGTAGCAGTGGTCTCCCCGGTAAAAAGGCACCAAAGCTTCTTGAGGCACGAGCTGGGCACCTTCTCTCGGGTGGACTTACCGGGATTTATGTCAACGTTCTTGGGGGTGGTAGTAAGTGCCTTTGGGACTTTATATAATTTTGCTTTTCATCAAAAATGTATTACTCGTTTACTTGATTTTTCTTAACAGAGAAGTAATATGCGACCTTCATAGAAATTACACACAAGCGATTGATTAATGTGTGTGCAGGTGAAAATTGCCCCAACCCCCGTCCCTCTGAGGTCACCACTGTTCATATTGAGATGTCTCCTTCCCTTGGGTTGAGTAGTGCTGTTCTCACCTACCCCCCCCCCCACCCCCACACACAAATTCACGTCCACTCCGAACCTGTAAACATGACCTTATTTGGAAATAAGGACTTTGCAGATTTAATTAGTTCAGCTAAAATTAGGTCATGCTGGATTACGATGGGCCCTAAATCCAAAGGCTTGTGTCTTTACAGAGAAGGGAGCTGCAGGCACGGAGACCCACAGATACCCAGGGGGAAACAGCAGCAGAGGCTGTGGCCCCCCCCAGGGACATTGAGGCGCCCGAAACTGGAAGAGGCAGGAAGGATCCTTCCCCAGAGCCCCCAGAGGGAGCACGGCCCTGCTGATCCCCGCGTTTGCTTTTCTGGCCTCCAGGCGGTGAGAGAATACATTTCTGCTGTTCAAAGAGGCCCGATGTGTGGTGATGTCATGGCCACTCTGGACACTAATCCAGGGACCGCTAATCCAGAAAGGACATTGAAAGCCCCTGCTCCTGTCTTCTCCTCTGTGGCCACCAGGGCTGGAGAGTGCCTCGGATGCGGGCTCCAGAGGCAGACGTCTCCAGGGTCAAGCCCCAGGTGGCTGTGTGACCTTGGGTGCGTCGCTTGACTTCTCTGAGCCCATCTGGCCATCTGAGTCTCGATCTCCTGAAGTCGTGAAGACCCAAGGAGCTAAGGGAGGACATGCTGACACCTGCTATAACGTGGACAGACCCTGGGGACATGACGCTGAGTGACATAAGCAGACACTTAGGACATACGGCATGACAGACACCGTGTGATTCTACTCACGTGAGGTCCCCAGAGTCGTCAGGTTCATGGAGTCAGGGAGCGGATGGTGGGCGCCAGGCTGGGGGAGAGGATGGGGGCTGGTGCTTCACGGGGACAGAGATTCCATTTGGGAAGACGGAAAGTTCCGGAAACGGACGGTGGGGACGGCTGCACAACAGCGTGAACGTGCCTCGTGTCCCCGAGCTGCGCGTTGAGCTACAACAGCAAATTGTATGTTATGTGCATTTTACCGCGATTAAAAGTAACCTCTTAAAAAAAAAAAGATAACGGCGGGGAGGACACGGACCCCGTCATCGGCCACAAGACTCGGTCAGCGGCAACTGTCCACGGATGTGACGTGGCCTTTCTGTTTGCGTGCCGTGTGCTGTGGCCCCTCCGCGTGGCAGAGACGGGTACTGAGAACATCCGAACATGGGTATCAGCACTTCGTCCCCCCGTGGTGAGTGCGTCCCCTCTTGACGGAGGAGGACCGCGCCCAGGGGTGTGGTTGCTTACCCGGGGTCGTGCTCTAGCGGCCGCGTGCCCGAGCCCAGGCCCCTCGCTGCCTCCACCTGCAGCCCCAGTGGGGACAGCGAGCTCGCGGTCCCGCACACACGGCTCGGGCCTCCTGGGACCTGGCATTAACCCCCCGAGCGGGGTCTGCGGGTCAGAAGCCCCGAGTTGTCCGTGTGGGGCCAGGTCCCCCGTGCCCAGAGTCACATGCTGTTTGTCTTCCTGGTGGTCTCCAGAGTGGCTGTGTCGGGATCCCACCTGGGGGAACTTGAGATGGGCCCCGAGGTGTCACTGCAGGTGGCCTGTGTCACGACGGCGGGCACCCCTGCCCCGCTTCTCTCCGCCTTTTGGTGCCGTGCCCCCGGATGGCGCGCACACAGGCGCTGGGTTCTAGTGGGTTCCGTGGCTGCTCTGCCCAACACAGGTCTAATCCCACTGGAAATGCTGCTTGTTTTATTGCCTTCTCGACCCTCAGGATGCATTTTAGAACATTAAAGGCCCTGATAAGTCCTGCAGTAACGGAGCCCCCCCAACTTTGTATGATCTGGCATTTCCCAAACTGGACCCTATAATCTGCTTCCAGGGTCAGGTGAAACTCACTCTGGGAACACTACACTGAAGCATCGCTAGGGCCACCGTGTGCCTGCTGGGCCCGGTGGGGGCTGGGGCTGGGCTGCCGGTACCCACTTTCCCCTGCAGGGGTGCTCAGAGAGGGAGCCACCGTCTTTCACACCCCCAGCCCCCGAATTCCAGGCGGCTCACAGGCAGATGCTCTTACCCATCCTGGAAGGCACAGTTTGACAAAATAGCAACCGGTCGGCATTTAAAATCAGGAGATTTCATGCAGAAATCCAGGGTTCTGGCTTCTTTTTTAGGAAATAGTAATAATACCTGCTGTAGCTAAGAGCCTTGGGGAGAAACGGCTGTCCTGGGAGAGTCGCCCTCCTTCTGGTTCGTGGGCTGGAAAGGGAAGAGCGAGGGCCTCAACTCTTTTCGGCAGCTGAAAATGGACGCACAGCCGCCCCCACCGGGCCCTGCAGGCCGCTTCCAGCTCCGTGAGGAACCTGTACCCCACGCCGGCCGGGCCCCCTGGGCTGCCCGGCCTGACCGCCTTGGGGCCCCCGGCTGGCCCTGGGCACAGCGCCCGAGTGCTGCCCCACCCTTGCCCCGTTGCCCGTTCTGGTGGGCCCTGGGCTGGCTCTCGGGGCTTGGGGGAGGGGGCCCCGAGCAGAGCTGAGTCGGTTCACGACTGAAGGCCGCCAGTGTGTTTGTGTGGCATCGAGGCACCATCTGTGAACCCAGGGCTGCGGATTTGGGGCTTGGGAGTGAGACCAGCACCCGCTGGGGGCTGCTAAGTGCTCGGAGACGCCCAGACAGGCTTTGGGGCCGGTCCCCTCTCCGGGGCGCTTAGGTGGGGCGGGGGCAATCCCCTCGTGGGTGGATGGCCTAGAAGCCAAGCGCAGCCCCCCCCCCCCCCCCGACCCCATCTTTAGCATGGTCAGCAGCTTCCGGGACGGACCCTGTGCTTCTTGGGATCATTCTCTTGCCCGTCTGGCAGGGCTGCATTTGGGGGACCCTGTCGTCAGGACGGTGCTGACAGAGGTACGGACATTGCCACCCAGGTCGGCAGGAGGGACGGCCTCCCGCAGGGTGCCCTGACTCGGCAGGATTGCACGGCTGAGGCCTAAAGCAAAGGCCTGTGCCTCCGTCTCCCCACGAGCTTTCCAGGACCCTGCACTGGCGGGGGGCCCTTCCTCCTGCGCAGGCCTGCACCCCTTATCCGTAAAGCGGAGCGTATCTTGTCGGGTCACGTCCCTCCTCAGAGCAGAGAAGGGGGACCGGGCCGACGGCAGGGTGTTTCTGTGCGAGCACAGATAAATCCCCAGATGGCACCAGGCGTGCGGGCGCGTCCCCTGTGCCAAGGGCTGCGGCCAAGGCTCCACGTGTGGATTACCCTCTGCAGGGACGGGAGAGTGCGGGCGAAAATTAGAGCACAGACTCCGGGGGGCTCGGCCTGCATCCGGGCTGTGTGGCCTGGGGTGGGTTACTGAACCCCTCTGGTCTCGAGGGGGGTGAACGTTACTCCTTGTTGGGCTGGTGCTGCGGCCAGACAGGCCCCCTTCTCGCCGGGCGCGCGGGAGCAAGGCCGGGGCCTCGTCCCCAGCCGGTGCGTGTTTGCCAAGGTCCTGCCGTCGTTCGCGTTGTTCCCGATGAAATGTCCCGAGGCACCGGGGCTGCCCTTAGCCACACGTCTTCCCCGGGGAGACGGGGGCCACCCGCGGCGCTCCGGCTTTCCTGCTTCACTGCACGTGGCCCGTGGTCCGACTGTGGGGAGCCGGGGACACAGCCAAGGCCACGTCACGCGGCGTCCGTCTTCAGCTGCCGGACGTGCACCGTCTCTGCAGTCACGGGAGGCGTGTGTTCCATGACTGTGGCCATCGTTTGATTCACGTCACGGGGCTTCTCTGAGTGTGTGTCTCTCAACGGGGATCGCAACGCATCCGGGCCCCCCCAGAGCCCCGGGGACGGCCTGCGTCCCGGCGTGGGGGTCCCCCGCGGCCTCGGGGGGTCAGGAGGGGGCCGATGTTGCCACAGCGCGTTCTCCGCCTCTGCGAGGAGACGCCCTTCTGGTCGGGACGAGCCTCTGGTGGAATCACATCCCCTCGGATCAGCCACTCGCGGTGCGAGCGCCCTCGCGAGCGTGCTGTTCCCTGGTGGAAAGCAGTCTCTTTCTTCTCCCTCCAGAAAAGAAGTTTTCTTCCTTTTCCGACAAAATGTGGTCGCAGCTGCCTGGTCGCGTAAATTGGTACTGCTCTTTGGGGAAAGCGCTTTGCAGAACGTGTGTCCAGAGCCCTGGGAACGTTCAGAACTCCGACCCGGCAGGTCCGCTCCTGGGAATAGAATGTGAGGGATGGTTCCCGGGAAGAAAGGCCCACGTGTGCAAAGTCTGGGGCGGCCGATGTGCTGACACAGGGCGGGAGCTCAGAAAGCCGCGACTGTAGCAGCGACGCCCTGAAAGGGCACAGTGCGAGGCCCGGTCCCGTGTCACCGGTTCCCACCGGGGGGGCGTCTCCGGATCCTGCGAAGTGGGTGACTGGGCCAGGTCGGGGGAACGCGCGTGGCCCTCGAAGGTCGGCCACGGGGCCCAGGCTGCGCGCGCGTGCGGGGAGAGACCCTTCCGTCCCCCGGATGCGAGACTGCGTGACGGCGTCTGAGATGCACCGAGCGGCGTGCTGGTGACTGAACGGCCCCAGTGTTGTTCAAGGCAGTGCTCTGCTGACCCAGTTAGGAAGTAGGACGTTCGCTGCATGTTTTTTACACGAGTGTTGGTGAGTTGAACGGGTGCCGTAGAGGCAGCTCCGGCGATCGGGACGATGGTGCTGGAAGATTCTTTCTTTGTGTGCAGAGGCTTGCGTGAGGGCCGGCAGCGGGCGCCCGTGGCCCCGGGCTGCTCCCCAGGCCGACTCCAGGCCCCGAGCCGCGGCTCCTCCCCGGCCGGGCTTTGGGGAAGGGTTCTCGAGCCTCGGGGGGGAGGGGGATGAACGTGGGATGGTCATCCATCCGAGGGGGCCACACACAGGGTGTCCGGAGCTCTGCTCGGGGGTCACAGACCACGGCGGTGTTCCTCTGCTCCGGCCGCTGTAACAAATACCACAGACGGTCACCGTCCCTGGTCCTGGAGGCCTCTCTCCCTGTGTGTGGACGGCCGTCCTCTCCCCGTGTCCTCTGTGCGTGTCTGTGTCCCGATCCCCTCTTCTCACAAGGACCCCGGTCACAGGGGATCGGGACCCACCCTGGTGACCCCGTGTTATTTCAGTCACCTCTTCGAAGGCCCCGTCTCCAGATACAGTCACATCGAGGGTTAGGATTTCCACATATGAGTTTAGGGGACACTGTTCGGTCCATGACACCCCCCTTCTCACCACGGCCCCCCTCACCCTTCCGTGCTCGCCTCCCCGGACTCCTAATCAGAACCCCCACCTGAGACGCCCCGGAGCCCCCACGGCCCCGTCCTCAGGCCTCCTAAAGGCCCTCGTCCTTTAGGAGGCCCCCGCAGCCTCAGGCCTCCTAAAGGCTCATTCCAGCCTCCTCGCTCCCGGGAGAGCACGGGGCGAGCCCTGCCTGCGCACCGCGTCGGAAGCCCAGGTCGCCCACGCCAAACACGCCCACCTGTGCAGATGTGAGTCCTGACCCTCTGGTTCATACCGTGACATCAAGGAAAGGTCGCCAGCCTGGCCGGCCTCTGTGAGCCTGTGCTGCAAAGGGTCGCGCTGGCTGGTGGGAAGGTTCCGGGACTGTGCCCACCCCCCTCTGTGCCTTCTCCTGAACTTTGTACAGATGCTCGGTCAGAGGGAGACAGAGTGACCGTGTGACTCAGTGGGTGGTGACCATCCCCCTTTGACACTGGGGCCCTCCTCTCCTCTTGCCACCCCAGATGCAGGCTCCTTGCCCAGATCTGGTCCCGCGGGGTTAGGAGTGAGTCACAGACTTCAGAGGAATCCGGCCCTCCACCTGTGACCTCTCTTGTGCCCGCGGGGACTCTTCTGGCATCCCACGGCGGGACAGGAGCTCTCCTGCCGTGCACTTGGAAAGCATCCCCCGTGGACCGTGGTGCCCGCTTTCTTGCCAACACAGACTCCTGGACCGGCTGCCAGTTAGCCTCGGGCCTTCGTCCCACCCTCTGGTCCGGTGCCCCCGTTCCAGCCAGGGGGCTGGCTCCCAGGCCAGGGCCTGAAGGAGGAGGCTCGTGTGGGGGTCACAGGGAGGGACCCAGGCCATCTCGTGGGCCGCTGGGCAGTGGGAGCCCCGCCTGCTCTCCCCACGAGCCTCCCAGCAGTTTCTCCTTCAGCTTTCAGGCGCGGCTGACTTCTCCCCTGAGCGTGACGTGAGCCCTCAGCGCCCAGGCGAGCCAGGTTTTATAAAGCAGTGGCCCGTGCGCCTTTGAATCCTGGACTCTGCTCAGCAAAGTGTGCAGAGCTGTCCACGAGGCACGTGGAGCCTGGGGCTCACACTCGCCCCAGAGCAGGCCCTGGCTGGGCTGCACACCCTCCCCGCCTGCCTGCCTGTCTCGAGCCCAAGGGGCCCCCGAAAGAGCCGTGTGCAAAGGGCGTCACCAGAGCCTCACTTACAGGCTCAGAGAGGTCATACAGCCCGTCCGAGGTTGCACAGCTAAACCTCGGCACAGACTGAGCAGGACCGGCAGGGCGCAAGGCCCTTGAGGTCGCCGGTGCGGCGTCTCTGAGAGCCTTAGTGGATGGCCCGGCTGCCCCCGTCCGTGGTTTCCGTGCTGGCGGGCTGCAGAGCAGAGGGCAGAGAGGCGAACGGGTCCCACCCCATCCTGTAGGGGCCCCAGCATGGTGGGGGAGACACGCAGACCGTGCTTAAGTACCACAGGGACAGTGCCATGTCAGGAGGAGTGCAGGGGACACAGGAGGGCCACTCACGAGGGGAGGGGGCCGTCCCCTCTGGGGGTGGAGAATGGTTGGGGACAGAGCAGGGTCGGGGATGGCTGCCCGGGATGTGACAGCAGCTGAGACCCCACCCGACCCGGCTAGTGTGTGAGAAGCCGCATCGTGCAGCGGCTGGACGCCCCGGAGGAGGAGGGAGACAGTGCAGACGCCGACTCTCTGGGAGTAGGGAGGAGAGGGGTGCAGGTACCCAGGGCAGGGCTGGGATTCCAGGCCCTTCTGCGGGGCTCCGGGTGTGTGGTCAGCTGCCGGGTCAGTGATGGGCCAAGGGCAGAGCCCGTCCCGCCTGGGCTGGTGAGCGACCTTGGGCGACTTCCTGACCTGCCCTGTGCCCCGGGGGCTCCCGTGCGTGGCACCCCGCGTGCTGTGGGGGAGGAGAGAGGCGGGGCCCTCAGAGAGCGGACATCGCTTCCTGTGCCACGTGCTCTTGTGGGCCTTGTACTTTTATTCCCAGATGCCATTTCCCGCACCCCGAGCTAGAGCAGAGCAGGCCAGGGTGGCCGTCAGGCCCCAGGGACGCAGCCCGCAGTGGGCTGGCCTGAGTCTCAGAAGCGCCCAGTGCCTGGGTGGCCGAGAGAGACCCCGGTGAGACCCTGTGGTCCCGTCCTCCCAGGAGGCCCGCGTCTGCAGGCTCCAGCCTCCCCGTGTGGACCCCAGCCTTGGCTCGGGCCCCTGGGCCTCATGGCTGAGGCTCCAGGAGCTCTGGTGGGCCAGCCGGCCACAGGCAGGGCCGTCCCCGTGTGCCCTTGTACCCGCAGGAAACGTGGAGGGACGGGCGGACCTCCTCAGTCTCCACTTTTTGTACCGGGTGACGTCAGTGCCCCTGAAATCCTGCCAGCCAGCCCTGGGGACCCTCTGCCCCTTTCAGACAAGGTGCCCCTCACAGTGGATGAGGCCCCCGGATTTTCCACCGGGGGAAACATGATGGGCTTTCCACCCAGTTCCCTCTTTGACATATGGGGAAAATGAGGTCCAGGAAGGCAGGGACTCCCAGCCAAGCAGAAGCGGGATCGGGAGACCACACAGTGCCGTCAGCCTGTTCATTCGACGCCTCCCCTGCCCCCCCGGCTGTGCCGTGTGCTGGGCTCCCAGGTGAGCCGCCCACCTTCTGCCCACGGGTCGGGGCACCCCTGGCCGGCTGTGCTGCTGAGGGGAAGGCGCGGCCAGCACTGCCCCGGAGTGACAGGTGTTGGGGAGCGGGCTCCGAGACCCCTGTGAGTCTCAGCCTCTGTGTCTGTGAGATGGGTGTGAATGCACCCACCTCACTGGGCTGTAGAGAGAAGGAAACGTGTCACAGGCCCGGCCGCCAGGAGCCATCACACTGGGGTTAGGGTCAGACCAACAGCCACAGCCTCTGTCCCGGGAGCCCCTCCGTTTGTCCCGGGTCGCTCACACCCCCAATCAGGTTGGGAGGCAGCTGGGGGTCTGTGCCCTCCCCCGCTTGGGTTCTGTGTCTGTTCACCTGCTGGCCGGCCTGCCCAAGGTCTCAGTCCCCTCCTCCCTGCTCCCCTGCCCTTCGGGGTTGGCTTTTCCTGGATTTGGGGTTTTCCTGATGCTGCTGCCTGGTAGGAATTGGGCTGCCAGCTCAGCCCTGAAAGGAATTCATTTGAAGGTTAGATCGGTCACCAAGGCTTAATTAGTTCCTAAAATACAAATCGGCAGCAGGATCTGCTAACGAGGCGACGCACCAGGTGGGGACCGACCCGCCGCTCGCTCAGCATTGTTTCAAGCGCTCACTTACCAGGGCCTCCTGGCACCTGTACAGGTTCTGATCAGGTAACACCTTGATCTCCAAGGTGGGGACCCGCCTGTGCACCTGCCCGCACCTCCAGCCGCCTGGATGTGCTCAGAAGTCACAAAAGTCAGGTTCTTGTGTTGAAATAAACTTGTCTCGGTGCCTACGATCCCTCCCAGCCGGGCTGCAGGGACAGGCATAGTGCCGAGAACTGCTGTTTGCCCCCGGCCCCTCTGCTGATGTGGTCGGTGGTCAAGGCCCCCTGGCCTCCTCACCCTTGGCCTCTCTCTGCTCTGACACACTCACCGTCTCCCCGCCGGGCACACCCCCTGCCTCCAGACGTGCAGATCGAACACTCACTGCATATGTGTGCAGGTGTGCCCGCGGGGGGAGCACCTCTTTGTTTCACTTACGTTTACGAGCCCGTGACTTCTGCCTCCCAACCATGGCAGAGCAGCTCATGTCACACGTACCCTTCTCCTGATAACAGTGACAAACTCTGGACCAAACAAAAACAGCAACAACCATTCGTGGGCTTTAGCGGGAAACCAAAAGCAGACAGAACGTGGGGCCCTCAACAAAAGGGGAGTCTGTCAGACGAGAGGCATATTAATGAAGGATCCCCCTGACAGAAAGTGACTTGAGGATGCAGTGGTTAGAGGTCAAGGTCAGACCTGCCTGAGTGGCTGGAAATAGAGGGGAGGACTCCTAGAAAGGCAAGAGCCCCAAATCTGCACATAAACTCTCATCGAATCCTGGACTGATTTCTGAACTAGCATGTGCAGGATGAGTCTAAGGGTCCTAGTGGAACACAGCAGCTTAACTCTCAGAGACCTGAGGGGAGACTTTGGTAGTTCCCGCACGAGGGAGACAGAGTGCTGAGTCCTGCCTCATCTGAAGAACTTGGCAAATACTTTGGGTTTTCTGCCTGAGACCTGGAAGGGCCCACGATGTCAGCATCTCATCCCAGGACCAAACCAACAGAGATGCTTCCCCCCAAAACTCAAAGCCACGTCTTCCCAGGATGGAGCGTTCTGCCAGTATTGTGTTCCCTGCTCGAAAGACCCGACGCCCTTCAGAGAAAAGGAACAGAATCCAGAATCTCTATAACACGTTAAGGATAATGGCTGACACAGAATCAAAAATTTCTAGACACGCAAAGACGCAGGAAAATGGGATGTGCGATCAGAGAAATTAACAGGAGCAGACCCACAGATGACCCGGGTGTCGAAGTGGCTGGTCAGGGATCAAAAATAACCAGAATGTGTATTTATAAGCCCCCACCTTGTGTCGGGTCTTGTGTCGTAGCCTGAAGATAGAAAGGTGTGTGCAGCCCCCTCTCCTGCCCCGTGACTTCCAGAAAGGCCCAGTTGTGCAGGGGGGGTATTCGGGGTGGGAAGGGTTCTAGAAGCGGACGTTTCACGCAGTGAGGCAGAGTGAACCACTCAACCCCCAAGTCCCGGACGGGAGGTAGAACGGTGCCTTCCCTGTTGAAGGCAGACAGGAAACATACTTGTGAGGCTCCGAGCTCGGTTCTGGTGATGAAGGGCGAATGAGACAGACTCAGCCTCTGGCAAGGTGACCTTGAGAGTGAGGGGCCGGAGCTGGATGGAGCCAGGGTGGGAAGGGCAGGTAACCCTGTCCGGCGGAGGGCGCGGCCAGGCAAGGGCCAGAGTTGTGTTCCGGGCATCGGAAGGGGTGGGCGGGGAAAGCCGCAGTGATGTCCCCCGGTCCCCTGGGGGCCTGCAAGGGCAGAGCGACGTGGTCTGCCTGCGCGGTACCCTTGTCGGTCCTGGCTGCTGTGACAGGGGGCCACAGCCGGCTTAAACAACGGGCATTTTTTCTCCCGGTTCTAGAGCCCGGGAGTCCTAGATCACGGTGCTGGCTGATTCGGTGCCTCGTAAAGACTCTTCTCGGTTCACAGACGGCCCCCTTCTCGCGGTGTCCCCACACGGCGGAGAGAACTCATCTCCCCGTGGCCCCGTGGGGGCTTGGAGGCCTCACGTCAGCTCTACCCTCACGGCCCGAAGGCCTGTCTCCCAGCGCCCTCTCCCTGGGGGCCAGGGGCTTCACCATAGGGGATTTGGCGGGAACACAGGCACTCAGTCCATAGCGCATGGTCGCTCTGGCCGCTCTCTGACCGTCTCGGGAGCTGGCTTTAATCAGATCGCTCTGTGTGGGGGGCCGCTGTGCACGGCTGGCTCTCCAGCACGTCCTGAGACATGTGGGCGTTCTGGGGCTGCGTCGGCTCTCTGTGTGGGCCTGGCGCCTGCAGTCCGGTCCCTAATGTACAGAGCAGTAGGGTGTGACGCGGGCAGGGGCCCTGCAGACAGCACCACCCTGGTGACTCACGGGGAAGCCGCCCAGCAAGCAGCATGGGAGCGTCCAGTCCCTGGGTTCCCCCGCGGCTCGCGCCCACTGGGTTATCCAATGGGAGGTCCTTTCCTCTGCGCCCATGAACGGCCGTGGACACTGGGCCCTGTCGGCTCTAACTCTCTTCGGGGTGGGTGCTCGCCCTCGGGGAGGCACGGCCATGCGCCTGAGGTCGCAGGCGGTGGGGGGCAGGTGCGGGACACCGTCCTGGCCCCCCAAACCCAAGGCTTGCTGCTCCTGGTGGTACTCTAGGAGGCAGGTGCGTTTCCCGACCCTCCCCCTCAAGGACGAAGAGCCGGGCTTCCTGTGGGCCCCACGTGGGCAGCAGGCCATCCGTGGAGCGCGGTCTGCTGCAGCCAGGACTTGTCTACGGCCTCGGGAACTCGGGGCACCTGACTCCACAGTGGGAATCTGAGCAGAGCTCCTCCCCGAGTCTCGGGGAGCCCGTTCTCCACCCTTGTGCCCCGCCCCCCGTAGGGGAGGGAAGTCGGCAGGCAGCCCACCCCTGTGGGGCCCTCGCAGACATCTCACGAGCCCAGCGAGGTGGGGGCCGGCCTCCCCACTTTACAGATGGGGAAACTGAGTCCCACCCCGAGTCAGAGGCTGACCCAGGCAGGACTCCCCTCGGGTGCCATCACTTGGTAACACATGACGAAAAAAGGGCCATTCCGGGTCAGCTCCTGCAGAAAGGGGGTGGTCCAGCCCAGTGACACCGGTGACGTCGGTGTTTGTAACTGGTGCTGTTTGTGATTGGCATTTTCCCTGCAGACTTGGAGATTCGCACCAGAGTCTTTGGGCGTCCTGCCGCTCCCGGGGGGCTCTAGGAGTCATTCTTGGGGATCAGGGCTGGGTCTGAGTGATGGGGGCAGGGCGGCATCTGTGGTGGGCCGGTGCCTGCCCCCTGCTCCCTCCCACACTCATCCACCTGGTCACACAGCAGCCACCACACGCTGCCCCCGAGGACTCGGACGTGTGTGCCGGGGTCCCTCCCGGGAAGCCCTGCGGAGGACAAAGGGGGTCGTGTGGTGCCACAGGTGCAGGCTGGGTCCCGAGAGCTCACCTGGGGATCCTGGGCACAGGGGATGCTGTGCCGTGTCCGGGAACAGGTGTCCTGTGACTGGCAGTGGGGGCCGGGGGTGACTCTGTTGAACAGACAGGGCGGGGCGAGCACAGGCGACTTGCCTCACGGCTCTGAGCCTCAGTTTCCCCCATGAGAGGCCAGGCGTCCTCAGTCACCCAGCTGTCAGACGGGCTACCCGGGAAGTGGCTCGTGCTTCCGTTAAGCCCCGGCGCTGCCCTTGCCCCCACGCCTCCCGGTCAGAGCTGGCACATGGGGTCTGTGGGACTCTGGCAGAGGCTGAGCTACATGCAGGAAAGGGTAGGAGGCGCCGTTCGGAGCCGTGATCCTTCCGCGGTGCGCCTCGGGGACCCTCGCTCTCCGTGGCCGGCCCCAGTTCAACCCTCCTGAGCTCTGCCCCCCGCCCCCTGCGACCTTGGTCTTGGACCTAAATCCCGAGTCACGGTGTCACGAAACCCGCAGAGTTCCTGACCCCAGCCGCCACCGGCACGGAGCCTGACCCGTCCCCGGAAGAGATCCAGACCCCGCGGGCATCGGAGGATCCCAAGTCGGGTGGCCTCTGCCCCGAGTATCCTTGGGCCTCCACGGATCCTCCAGGAGCAAAGCTTCCCTCAATGGCCCTGGCTGCCGCGAACGTTACAAACGCCGCAGACACCTACATCTTTGTTCAAAGATAACCCCGCATTATTGCCGAGATGCCTTTTTATATCTCGCGTTATTTATAAAAGCGTGATTCATTTAACGATTATTGTGAGCTGGAGAAAGGTTGCCTACCAATATTTAAACCGCAGTTAGCTGAAGCTGTGCGTGGAGGAAGCAAGGGCCGCTGTTCGGGGTGAGGTGGGGGGGGGGGTAGGCGGGAAGGTCCAGCTCCCGCCCACACCTGCCCGGGCCCGCTGCCTCCCTGCCCCCGGCTTGGCCGCACAGCCTTGCTCTTGGCACTTGGTTTTTGCTTCTGTGAGATAAAATAGAGGGTGTGGCTGGTGGGCCGCTGAGACCCTCTGGGGTTTTGTTTCTTCCTCTCAGCTCCCCAGGGGCCCCCTCTGTGAGGAGAGGACAGAGTCACCTCCAGGGGTTTGTATTAAGAAGAAATAGACTCAGTCTTCCCTCTGTTTCCCCAGCCCAGCTCCACGCCAGCCTGCGCTCCCTTCTCCCTTCTCCCCACAAATAGGAGGCGAGGCCAGGCCACTTGGAAAGAGAAGGGAAACAGCCTCCATCTGGAATCTCAGGGTCTTGGAGAAATCACGGCCGAGCCCCAGCCTCGTCGGCTCTGTCGGCCGGGATCTCTGTGGCCAGTAAGGGTCCAGTCTGACCCGTTGATGCAGGAAAGGAGGGTCACAGCTCCCCAAGGAGGCTGGAGAGCCAGGCCTGGCATCCAGCCGCCCCTGGTTGCCCAGGGAGCTGGCACGTCCCTGGCGGGATGCTCGTCCACACCCACCAGCTCCTTCCTCCGGAATCAGAGCGCTGTGCCCCGCGTCTGCTTGCCTTGAGTCCCGGCAGCAGGGAAAGTAAGGAGTGGCCCACAGCTCCCCACAGCCCACCAGGCAGGCAAGACTCGGGGTGGGGGCTGTGCAGACACAGAAGGGCCTCGAGGGCACCGGCCTGAGCGACATCCAGTGCACCTGTCCGTGGGGTGTGGGCGAACGCGGCCCCAGAGCCCTGCAGGGCAGACCTCCCCCTGGTGCCCGGGGGCCTCTGAGGAGGGGGGGGGGGCGGTGGGTGGCAAGAAGGGACAGAGAAGTGAGGTGGCTTCAGGCCCAGGGAGACCAGCCCGGTGTACCTGGTGAGGCGCCTCGGGACACGCCGAGCAAAAGCCGGGACTCGTACCTCGCTTTCCGTGGTTCATTCATCCATCCATCCGTTCATTCACATCCAGAGCTATGGGGGTCACCTCCGGTGTGCAGGGCGAGGGGGGAGCCGGGCATCCAACCTGCGTTTGGGGGCCTTGAAGTGCCCCGGAACCGGGAAATCGCCTGAGGGCGCACTTCCGCTGCGGGAGCCCTGAGGAGGGGTCTCTCCGTGGCCGGATGGGGGCTCATCACAGACAAGGGGCGGGGTTGGGGCGGGGAGGTGGCTCTGCCATCTGCTGGCAGATTTTGAGTTAAATGCCTTTACTCAGTGACCCCTGCCGACCCTGTGGTGCACGCACCGTAACGGATGGTGAGTGGCTGGGTCCTCGCGACCCTCCTGGGAGGTGGCACCATTCACAACCCATTTCAGGGAGGGTGAGGGGTGGTCCTCGGGCTAGACCTCGCCCCTGGAAGGTCAAACGGGAGCTCAGCGGCTCACGGCCAACGCCGGGAACGAGGTGGGTTGTCCCCACCTACAGATGGGGAAACTGAGCCCGGGGCGCCCGGGCAGCCCACGGCCGCCGAGGGCGGAAGACGCAGAGCCGGGCCCTCAATCGGGCGGCTGGGGTCCCGCGTCTGGCTCCTCCCCTGCACCTGGCACCAGACCCCGGCTGGGGGACGGGTGCGCTGGGCGTCGTGGGCACCGGACGGGCCCCGTTGCCAAGACCCTGTGGCACCCGCACAGCAGACGCCTCGCGAGGCGCGTTTATCACACCTGGTGCGTCCTCCCTGCCAGAACTTCAGAGCGCCTTGAAATGTTCTGATGTGCGAAGAGCCTTTTTTTACACGAGAAATGAAATTATTTTCAGCCTGTTGTCAGGCCGTTGTCAAACGACGTGGCAAATACAGGGCTTCGAACGGAGGGTTTGGGCGGGTGGATCCGAGCTCGAGGCGGATTGGTCGGCCGTGCGGGGCTGGAGGCTGGAGGGAACGGCCTGGGGTATTTTTATTGTGTGTTTGTGTATTTATGGTCTTGGGTTTCTTACCAAGGGGCTAGCACCGGGGTTGGGCTGGTGGTCGGGGTGGGGAGGGGGGGACAGGCTGGTGGCTGAAGGGCCCGGCCAGGGGGTGACAGTTGGGGTTCACTTTGGGGGGATCCTCTGCCCTCCTGGGAGCTGTCCGGTTCGAGGCCCCCCCCCCCCCCCGTCTGACCTTCTCATCTGTCCCCGGACGTCGAGTGTCCCCGACTCACACGATTCTTGCCCGCCCTCTGGGGTGGGCGGGCGAGCATGTGGACAGAGCCACCATGTGGCATCCTGCCACCCGCCGTGTCACCCCAGCCCAGCTGGGCCCCAGCGGCGTGTGTTGTCATGTCTCCTGCACTCGGTGAACAGCAACGCGGCCGGCATAACCCGCGGTGGTCACTCTCGGTCCTCCCTGGAGGACCCCCGGGCTCTGCCACCCGTAGACCTACGGCTGTGGGGCCAGCGAAGTCGGACCCCCGTGGGCCTCGCTCCTCTCATCCAGGGAGCCTCGCCGCCGGTGTCGGGGAGCCTGCCGGGGACTCCACAAGAAGGTTCCGGATGTCTGAGCCGCACCACGGGCTCTCCGGGAGCCTCGGGGAGAAGTGGGGGTTCAAATCCCGGCCTGCGTCTTTGTCTTAGTTTTTATGTTGGACCTTCAGCCCAGTCGTCCTCGGTCTGCTCGTCTGGGACGGGAGGACCGTGTTAGCGGATTGCTGGGCCCCGAGCCGACCCTCAGCGTGCCTGCCCCCCTCCGCCTCTGCTGCCCCAGCTTCCCAGAGAAGCTGGCGTCACCGCTGGGTGTCCAGGCCTCGTGGCTTGAGCGGGAAGGGCGTGACGTCTGTCCCTCCCGGAGAGCAGGTTGCCGTGGACGAGCACGTGGCTGGCGGCAGGACTGCTCCGCTGGACGTGATTCCTGCAGATCTCCTCCCGTCCCGGCCAGCCAGGCAGGCAGGCTTCAGGTGCACGTGTGCGTGGAGGGTGCAGATCAATGCAGACAGATACGCGCTGAGGTACCAGATTGCCGCGGCCCGTCGATCTCCAGGAAACGTTTGCACAGAAAAGCCTGTTCCAGAGCACAGAATGAAAAATGCCGCTACAGACGCCTTTGCGTTTGTCAGGGCAGAATCTATGCTTTGTCCCTTCCGATTAGCATGTGGCAGACGCAAGCCTGTTTTCTGGCGAAGCGAAGGGAGATCCACACACGTGGGCCCGGGGCCGGCCTTCGCCTCATGGTGAGGATGACTCAGCCTGTGTCTCGGAGCAAAAACCACTACACTCAGGTAATGAGCTCCCTGTCACTGGAAGTATTCAAGGAGGGCGTGCCTGCCAGTGGTGAGGAGGTGGGTCCAGGTGGCGGGGGGGGGGGGGTCAGGAGGTGGGGCTTCTGGGGGGCAGAGCCCCGCTGAGGGCTGGGGACGCAGTGGGCCTGCACGTGAGTGTGACAGACCCCCGGTTCCCAGTTTCTGTCAAAGTTTCAGTCAGATTCCCAGCAGCATATTAAACGCGTGTGAGGTTGTCGAAAGGCATCCTGTAGCTGAGGGGTGTTTCCCACAGTGCCCCCAATCCTATCATAGCCAGAGTCTGGTCCCGTCCCCCCACCGGCCCCCTGGGCAGCCGAGAGGGAGACTAGCGATCTTTCCTGCTTGTTCGCTGCTGCGTCCGTCCGTGGCCTGCACAGGGCCCACGGTTCACCAACGCTGGCGGGGATGGGATGGGTAGGGACGGGTCCTCTGCACCAGGCCGCAGCCTCTGCGTCCTGCTCGTGGGTCTCCGAGGCTTGTCTCCGCCAGGCTCCCTGCCGAGGGCCCAGCCCCAGGGCCCCACCGTTTCCCGCTTATGGGCAGGTGCCCCGTGAGGAGGACCGGGGAGGCCCCGTTTCCCGGCCGGGCCCCGTGTCAGGACCCCGTGCTGCTCCCCAGCCAGGGAAGAGGGCTCCGTCCCGTTCCCTCTGCTTTCTCGAGTTAGACAACGCGCGGGGCTTTCGCAGTGGCGCCCGGGAAGCCGCGTCTTCCCCACGCCCTTCCCCCAAGGTCAACGGCAGGGACACAGACGAAGTTTCGGAGGCAGCACCCGTCTTCGGCGAGGTGCCACCCTGGAGCGCACGCCCCTCCGCTCCGCGGCCGGCAGCGGGGGTTGGCGAGGGAACTTGGCTCGGGATGCGGCTCCGTGCTTCTGGGAGGGTATCGACCAGAGACACATGGAGGCGGGTTGAGCAGCGCCGAGCCTCCCACTCTCCCAGAGGGTTCCCTGCGCTTTGGCGAGCTCTCCGGGCTCACGTGGCAGGGCCCGGCCTCTGCAGCGGAAGGAGCTCCCTTGGCTGTGCTGTCTCCGTGGGTCCCAGCCAGGTGGCACCCGGCCTGTGGCCGGCCCAGCCCCGGGAACCGGACTCCGCCACCTTGCAAACCCTACCACACCCACCCGGGGGGCGCCGCACGGTCTCCCCGAGTGGGAGCTGCTGTGTCCTCGGTGACACTCTGTACGGCGGGGGGGTGGGGAGAGATGCTTCTGGCAGCCGCTCAGCCTCGCCCCACGTGTCCAAGGACACCGAGCTCTGCCTGTGCCCCTACCCGCCCCCCACCCCGTCAGGGATGTGGATCACGAGACAAAGCCTGTGGGGTCTCTGATGATAAAACGTGCCAGCGGCTCGCCTCAGAAGTGGCTTGCGCTCCGTCGTGTGGCTTTGAGACCCGGTGGGGTGAGGGGGTCGCCCGGGGCCGAGCTGGGGCGCGGCTGGCGAGCTGTGTGACTTGGGGCGCTGTGGGCATGAGGTGGGAGACAGTGCCTAAGTGAGCAGCTCCTACGGGGCCGTCACGGGGCGCGTCCCTGGCAGCCCTTGCCCACCGCACGGAGAGGCCGCTGGGCGAGGCGTCCGACCCCCCCGGGCCGTCTTCCGCGGCAGACGGACAGACAGACAGACGCCCGCGGCTCCTGGAGCTGCCATTTTTGTCGGCCCGAAGTATGTCGAGCACGTGGGATTCGACTTACATGTCCCCGTTGCTTTTTCCTCATCCCGTCTCCTCTCGCGCTCCCTGCCTTTTTAATTTCGGAAGCAGCTCTCTTAGCAACCGAGGGAACGCACGCTTAATTACAGCCGAGCAGCAGGTGCATCGGGCGACAGAACCGGCTCCCCGGATGCTCCATTTCGTGTTTCAGGAAGCCCTCTCTCCTCGCCCAGAAACAACCCCAGCGCCCCTGCCTCGGCGGAGCGCACGCCGCCCCTCCTCCGTGCGGTCCTCAGATAGGGCTTCCTCTCCCGGAGCCTCCCGGACTCCTCCCGGGGTGGAAATGCTCAGCACACGTGTAAAGGGACTTTGAAGACACAGTCATTTGATCAGCTGCCTGGAATCAGGGCGAGCCGGGGCGGGGCGGGGCGGTGGGGGAGGGGGGGTGGGGGGGGTAGTTAGTTTGTGTTCTCTCTCCTTAAAAAGAACGAAAAGCGGGGGGGGGGGGGGGGGGAGGGGGGAGGAAATCCTGTTTCCTCCAGGGTAATCGCCACGGTGGGGTGAGCCGGGAGAAGCGCTAGGTGCCTGTGTCTGATTCCTTCCGACAGAAATCTGGGTCACGTTCAGAGATTCCAGAAGGCCGGCGAGGGCTGCCCGGTTAAACGTGGGTCTGGCGCGGGGCTCATCTGGCACCGGGGCGTTCCGTCTTCTTGCCTCGCTCACCGCGTCGGCTGGCGGACGAGCGAGCGGCGTTCCGGGCAACTCGGCTCGCTCTTTAAAAATAAACCCCGAGTCTGCTCGGGGAGCCGGGGGCTCTGGGGCTCGCGGCCGCCTCCGGGGTTTCCCGGCCGCCCCGCCGGCGGAGGATGCCCGCCTCGTCCCGCCCTCCTCCCAGAGGCACTGAGCACAAAAGCAGAGTGGAGCTGCTCACATGACGGGCGCCAGCAGCGGCCGCAGGGTTTGAGAGCAGCCCCAGGCTACGCACGGTTGGTTCCCAGCTGACAGACAGAATATGGGGTGGGCTCTGCCGCCAGCGCGCCGGGGCTCGCATGCCCCGCCGCGCTCGGAAGCGCGCAGCGCCCAGACGCCCGCCGCCGCTCCCCGGGTCCACGCCGCCGCACCGCCGAGGGGCCGGGCAGCCTCCCTTGCCTTCCTCCCGTCTGAGAAGGTTATATAATGAGCCGGCTGCTGCCAGAGTCGGAGGGAAGATGAAGTCTTTGTTAAATGCCTTCACCAAGAAGGAAGGTAAGGGCGAGCTGGCGGGAGCGCGGTGCCTGGGAACTAGCAGTTTCTTACTGCCTCTCCGGGGCAGCGGCCGGCGGGGGGCGGGGGGGGGGGGGCACTCCGGTCCCTCCCGGCATCGCTGCGTGTCCCTTCTCATCGCGTAAGGGAGCGATCGCTTCTGGCGCGTGACCGGGCTGTGTGGCGGTGGGTCTGGAACGCGGGCCCGCCGGAAGGTGCCGTTTTGTCTGCCTGGGTTCCCGAGCCCCCGGCCCCCCGGTACCGTTGCGTTCCGGAACGTGCCGCGTGGGAAACTAAGTCCTGTGGAAAACAAAGGAAGTTTTGACTAGTCTGGCCGCTACCTGGCGGCTGCCGGGCGCTCGCTCGGGCACGAGGAGGGTCGGGACCCGGGCTGGCCGCGCCGACAGGGCGGACGCGTTGGGAACCACTCCTGGGCTCTCCGTGGCCATCTCTGGGTCGCAGCTTCCCCGAGTGCATGGAAACGCAGTGTGGCAGACGCCGAGAGTGCATATGCTTTTTGTCACACCTTGTGTAATTTCTATTGTGGAAGGAAAATGTATAAATACATGCATGTAAGACGGCTAAGAAAATATCCGCCCACTGAGAGTTTGCAGATCGCCTGAAAGAAGGAAACAGTTGGGTGGAATATTAATCATTTTCAGACAGGAAAAGAGTTATTTTTAACCCTTTTCGCAAAAAAAAAAAAAAAAAAAAAAAAATCAACATTTCCACGGATGGCTCCAGTGAGTTTGTCAGACAGAGAACTCCTGTCTTGTGAAATCAGGTTTATGAAGACATTACTTGGGAGGAATTAGGAAGGTACTTACCAGCCCGAGCCGTAAAACAAACACGGAAAGAATTTCCAATTATCTCACACGGGAAACTAATTTAATGCGAGTCTTGGTGATTAAGTGAGACGATTGTCATTTGAATGCTCGCCCTGACATTACCTATGCGATTCCCTTTGAGTATAGCCACCTGATCCCCAGGGCAGGCTGTGTTTGAAAACACCCCGGCCCCCCCAGCCCCGCCGGGGCACCGGTCCTTCGGAATTCCGACCACTACCCACGCCCCCACTCGCAAAGCCGGCTTCAGCCCCTGTCTCGGGAATTGGTCTGAAACACGGCGTTTGTCCGGGCTCATTTTCTTACATTATTAACCCAGATTCGTCTTGTGGTACTTTGGGTTTTGTCATCCACGCTCAGCGCGGAGACGTTCGCTGGGGTTCATTCCATGTGTCTGCTGTTTTTTCATAGATTTTTCTGCCCGCGTGAGTCTGTCTCAGCCATTGGCAGGACCGCCCCCTCCCCCAGTTCCTATTAAGGGCATTAATATCTTACAGTCACATCAGTCAGACAAATGGACCCAACTCCGTCGCCGGGGAAGCTGGAGGCTCTGGCAGGAGTTCACGTCACAGAATGCACGCGTTTCCTCGTCGGGGGGGGGGGGGGTCCCCTCCCCATGGGTAGCGTGAGCCCTGGCCTCTCCTCGGGGGCGGGAGGTGGGGGGAGGGGAAGTGGGTCCAGGAGGCCGAGGGCCGGGTCCCGCTTTCTGCTTGTTGTAGCTGCTTGAGGGGTTGGCTTTCTCGCTGTGACACAGTCCTTCAGCTGGCAGGCTCTGTGCACGAAAGGTAACCGTCCTCTGGGGCGGGTGGTGCAGTCATCAGCCCCTTGCGCGGTCTTCGGTCCCCCACCCCTTCGCCAGGCAGGTCTCAGGTCACCCCAAGGCGCCCACCGGCGGGTGCACTTTTCAGACCCTAAAGGATGAGCGCTCAGTCCTCACAGGAGTCATTCTGGCCTCTGTCTGCCCAGGGGGAGTGACCGATGAGGCTGTCCCTCACGACCAGCAAACCACCAAGTGGGGGATGTTCTGGCAGGTGGGGTCAGGCCCTGCTGATTCCCCGGTGGGCTGAGCCCCTTAAGAGGCGGGGGTCCCCGGGAGAGGACGCCGCCGGCCTTTCCCGTCGCCCGCCTCTCTCCCAGCCAGGCCAGCACGTGTGTGTTTCCTTTGAGGAATTCAGAGTGGGGTCCCGGCCGCGTCCTGCTCGGACAGGGGTCGGGTCGGAATGAGCGCACGCTGCCGCGTGTTGAAAGAATGTGACCTCCTGACGTGTCCCTTCCAAAGGCTCAGCAGCTGTTCTGGACGTGGATTCCCAGTGCCCATCCTGAGCCTCCTGCCGTTTTTACGCGTCTTTCCCGAGCTGGCTCCGTCCCTGCCTTCCCGGACTGTCCTGCATCCTGGCGAGGCGGTGAAGGGGTGACTGGGTCACAGCTGTCTCAGTGGAGCCCGGCCAGCACACCTGATCCCCTGTGAGCCGGCCAGCGCCACCTCTGTCCCCTGTGATCCCGGCCAGCACCACCTCTGTCCCCTGTGAGCCCGGCTGCCCAGTGTGGTCGTCGCCGAGAGCAGGGGTTGACGTCAGGCCCAGGCTCCGTGAAGGGTGCACCTGTCCTTAGTTTTCATGAAGTACTTCACCGCAGCCTCTGACCTCGGGCAGCATGGATGGCGAATTGTGCTCGCAATACTCTTGTCCTCTGAGACGCTGAGACTCCCGTCTCCAGCCCAGCTCCCCTGGGAGGGCACGCGCAGCCCCAGTCTGTGTGCAGTGACGGCCCTGGCCTCAGGCAGCACAGACTTGGGAGCTCGCTCGCCTGCTTCATCCCAAAGTACACCACCCCATGGCGAGCGGGAAGCTGCCCACGTGTCGGGACCTTGAAGGAAGCCCGCGTCCCCGGCTCCTGGGGTCATCGGCATCTGACTTCTCCACAGCCTGGAGGGCTGCTTTTCTTTACATGCGTCTTCTTAGAAAGGACACTTTCTATTTCTGGCTCCAGCCCGCGGAGCAAGCCCGAGTGGTTGCAGCATGCACGCCTGCACCCACGGTCCCCGTGGGCAGTGTCCTCGTTCTGAGTCTCTGGGACGCTGAACTCGGCAGAGTAAGGGCCTCGCCTGCAGTCTAGCACGTCGTAGGAAGACGGGTGAGGTGTGCTCACCTCTTCCTGCTCCACACTGCGGGGCCTGGTTTGAAGGGTGGAAAAAGAAACATGCTTGGAACCAAAGCAGACGCCTGGGACAGTGCTTGGAGGGCCGTGTGCATGTCCTGGGGCGGCCGTGACACAGTCCCGGAGACGGGGGGCTTACCCAACAGGATTTTTTGTCCCCCTGGCCTGGTGGCCGGAGCCCGAGGTCCAGGCGTGGGCAGGGCTGGGTCCCCCCGAGGCCTCTCACCTTGCGTGTGGACGGCCGTCCTCTCCCCGTGTCCTCACGGGGTCGTCCCTCTGTGCGTGTCTATGCCCTGATCGCCTCTTGTTACACGGACCCCGGTCACACGGGATCAGGGCCCACCCTGTGGCCCCGTGTTACCGTACCCACCTCCGTGGAGACCCCATGGCCACATGCCGTCTGGGGTGCAAAGGGTCAGGACTCCAACACCGGACTTGCAGGGGGACCCAGTTCAGGCCCCACCAGGGGCCAGGCTTGGGGCGTGGTGAGGACGTACCTGTGGCTGTCTCAGTGCCCCGGCTGCGTTGTGAGGCCCTCACACGCGTCTCGGCTGCGGACGGAGCGGGGCGCTGGCCCCGATGGAAGTCGGACCCCGAGTCCCTTCCATGTCAAGCGTTGGCTTGAGCCTCCGTGAAATGGAGAGGTTCTCAGTGTCCGCCTGTCGCTGCTTCTGTGTCGGGGCGGGTTCTGCGCACGGCGGGGACCGGCGGGGGCTCAGGGCGCGCGCAAGGGCGTGTCCGCGCCCTGCACGGAAGGTGCCACGGGTGCACTCACCCCCCTCCTTGTTCTCTCCCACCCAGTGCCCTTCCGAGAGGCCCCGGCGTACTCCAACCGGAGGCGGCGCCCCCCCAACACGCTGGCCGCCCCCCGGGTCCTGCTACGCTCCAACAGTGACAACAACCTCAACACCAGCGCGCCCGACTGGGCCGTCTGTTCCGCCACCTCCCACCGCAGTCTCTCGCCCCAGCTGCTGCAGCAGACGCCCGGCAAGCCCGAGGGGGCCGCCAGGACTCTGGGGGGCTACACCCCCGGACCCTACAGCCGGTCACCGTCGCTCAACAGGCTGGGCGGTGCCCTCGAAGATGGCAAGAGGCTCCAGCGGCCCTGGCACGTCGGGTAAGGAGTGGCCAGGGTGGAGGGGGCTGGCGATGAGCCAGGGGGCTCCCGCGGGGACCAGGAGAGGGGGCCCTCCCTGCTCCGTGGTTCCTGGTTTCTAGGGCTCAGGGCACGCCCAGAGGCTGGCCAGAGCACCTCTTTTACTCCAGCCTGGATGCCGGGTCACCCGCACGAGCACGTGCCCGTGATGACCTCTCAGGGCAGGTGCGGGAGACGGGGCTGAGCTGCCTGGAGTGACCTGGGGCTGGGGCTGGCGTCTGGGGCCTCGTTTCCGTTCCCTGTGCTTTGGACCCTGGCTTCCCAGAGTGAAAGGTGAACAGAGAGGGTGCTAAGGCCACCAGCCTGCTCGTTGCCACTTGTTCCTAATGCCGCATTTGAGGCAAACGCACCTGCCCGATCCAGAACCCGGGGTCCCACTCGGGGTCTGGGCCCTCCCCCCAGCACGTTGGCCACCTGGCCATGGAGACTTGCTCGCATGAGGATGGGACTTCCGGGGGGGGAGGGTGGGCTCACGGCTGGGGCTCAGAGCAGCCACAGCCCCCCGCTCCCAGCAAGGCCAGTCTGCTCCCCCTCGGGCCTGGGCCCGGGTCCTCATGCTCCCGCTCGCCGGCCCCCTGCCTGCTGGTTCCTGGTTTCCACGCCTGCGCGTGGCATTCCCAAGCGTCTGTCCCCTTGATCTCTGTCCTCACCCGTGGTGGCCCAAGAAGGCCCGCTGACCTGTTTTCCTGGCGAGCACAGGTGAGGTGTGGTGACCGCTTGGCCCAGCGTGTCACCGGATTCCCTGTCCCACCTTGTCCCATCCCCCCCCCCCCCCCCCCCAGGGCTCTGAGGGCACTTGGTTTGCCAAGCCTACCATGTGAGGCTTGCTGAGACCATGTCCCCGGCTGACGTCTGTGATGCTAGGGACACGGGGCCACCCCCCGGGGGCTCTGTCCCACAGGTTCCCTGTGTTCAGAGTGGGGTGCAGGCGGGGAGCCTGGGATGGGAGGGAGGGTCCGTGCTTCACACGGTCCCAACTGGGGGCTGACGGCTGTGCTCCGAGCAGCAGCGGGCAGGTCTCCGGATGGGGGAGGACGCGCCCGCGGGAACCATGTCCCCCGGCCCCTGGGCGGGGGTCTCGGGCCTGAGGCTCCGTCTGGACGCAGGCACGATCCCAAGCCCACATCAGCACCTCCGCCCCGGCACTGCCTGGCAGTCTCGTTCTCCAAACAGTGAGATCCAGTTTCTGGCTCTGGTCTAGATTCTCAACTCCGAGTCGCCCCGAGGGAGAAGTCCCAGGTGCTAAGAACAGTTTAAAGCTAAATTAAAGGTTTCCCCCGAGGCGGCAAATTCTACTTCACACGGTTCGCTAGCATCACGGCTATCATTTTAAGAAGAGCGTGTCCCCTTCCTCCACGACGAAATCTAATACGATGCCGACGGCACTGTGGCCGGGGACCCCCAACGCCGCAAACAAAGTACTGCTTGTGAAGGGGAGGGAGGAAAGGCGCCGCTGTGCCTTGCCGGGGCCCTGCCTGGCTGTCCCTGGTGTCCTGTGCGCACGTGTGAGGTCCTTACAGCGGCCTGTCCTGAGCGCCCAGGACTTCCGGGCCCTCGTTCTGGACTCCGCCCTGGGCCAGCTACTTAACAGTTTGTGCCTCATCCACACAGTGAGGGTCAGGGGAAGCCCGGCGCCCCGGGGCTGTCTCTAAGATGGGATGAATGAGCTCATGGCCATGCCTTGCGCTCAGTAAGTGCTCCGTCGACGCAGGCCCTTAGGTGAAGCTCCAATCTGCGTGCAACCCAGGACTGGGCGCTTGGCCAGGCCGACTGCCTGTGTCACCCAGAGCTCCGGGCAGGACGGTCAGCCGTCCAGGTTTGCCTGGGACCATGGGATCGCCCCCAGCCGTCGGCCCGCTCTCTGTCCTGGCCCAGCCGGTGCACTGCCCCGGGAAGCGGTGCCCTGATCCTTAGTCCTGCCGTCTCTGCCTCGTCCAGCCTTCCTCCCCCACCCTGACAGGTGTCTCTGTTCAGGATCCAGCTCCCTTGCTGGTGACAGTAGCCCCTCTGTGACAGGAGCCATGAGCTGCTGGGGGGCTTCCCCCAACCTCCTCTGTCCTAACGGGGACCTGCCGGGCACCCCAGCTGCCCCTGGGAAAGGTGGGCCTTTGAGCCGCATCGCAGGCTATCTGCTTCCTGGCGAGGAGACCACGCTCTGGCCTTTCAGACCACGTCCATGCGTGGAGCTGGCTGCACAACCAGCCCCGGGGATGGGGGAGGCTGGATGCCGGTTCCACAGCATGGCCCCCGGGCCTTGTGGAGGGCTCAGGGAGGTGGCTGAACCCCTCCAGTCTGTCTTTGTCTTCGTAGCTCAGAGCCCAACCCTTCCCCGGCGCAGACGGACCCTGGCTGGCAGGGGGCCTTGCAAGGAGGCCCCCAGAGCCCTTCCTGGTTCTGGCAGAACCCAGGGTGGGGTTAGGAGGCCCCACGTGGTGGAGGGAAAAGTCTACACACACTGTCCCCACGGTAGCTGCTCCGGAGGCCCCCCCACCCGTGGAGACCCCGTGCCGAACCGCCGGGTTGTGTTGAGCTCTGCTCCTGCCCTCCCTGGGACTAGACACATGACCGTTCTGTGCGGTCTCCTGTGTAGCCAGGGGCTGGTGGTTTGTGATGAGGGTTAACTTGAATTTGACTCCCGTCGGGCTCACATTCTGAGGTCACGTGTGGCTCACGGTGGGCTCCCCAGAAGCGTTTGCCGCTCTTGGCTGTCACCAAGACCTTTAGAAGGACCCCGTGGCCACCGTGGGCCGGCACTGGAGGGTGTCCGGGGCCACTGTCCGGGTGACAGCTCCAGCCACGAGGCGGGAGAAGCAGAGGCAATCACGTCGGCCCGGTGGAGGGAGACCCAGACTCCTGACACGAGGATTTGTCCTCAGGGCCCCCCTTGTCCCCTCCCTTCCCTCTCGCCACCGGCAGGGAATCCCGGACACTTAGCAACGTGATCAGGCAGAGCCCTTTTGCTGGAATGCCGAGCTAAGGCCCCAGAAACCCCAGCCGGAAATACGGCGGGCGCATCCGTGTGGCCAGACCTGCAGGTGCAGACTCGGTGGCTGCATGGGAGAACCAAGGCGTCCCCAGCTGCCCGAGCCACTGCCTGGCTCCTGCTGGCACGGCTGACCGGAGCCCTCCCCTGCAGGGCTCTGTGCTGTGGGCAGGGTCAGCCTCCCCCGCGGAGCTGGCCTCCCATAGCCAGCTGACCTGAGTGCAGAGCAGAGAGGCAAGAAGGTCCACGGAGGTCAGAACCCCTGTACGTGCAGCACCTTTGCGTGGGCCTCAGGTGCGGGGCTCTGCACACCCCTGCCTACCACGGCGCCCTCTGGTGGCACCCACGGGCATGGCTCGTCCGCGTCCCTGAGGACCCCTGGCCCGTTGCCCAGCAGCTGAATGTGGAGAGGAGGACCCGGGGGCCCGCCAAGACTCCCCCCTCCAGTGACCTCGCAGGCTGCCCTGGTCTCAGCAGCACAGGGAAGCATTCTGGCCACTCTCTCATCAAGGGAGCATCTCTTGGTGGGTTTAGCTCAGCACAGTGGGGAAGACTGCTGCTTCTGGGTCCAGGCAGAGAGATCCAGTGCAGCCCGGGGCCGGCTGGTGGCATCTCTCTGAGCGTGAGCCATCGGGCCGAACCCGGCGGGGCCTCCGCAGAGTCTTGTACCCAAGTTACTATCATGTTCCAGAACCTGCCCGCGGGAAGCTGAGGCCATGTAGGCGCTTTTGGGGTTTCAGAAGGATGAGAAGGCAGGTGCCCGGCAGCCCCCCAGTGTGGGGGGCCTGGCCATCCAAGGGGGTCCAGGTGTTGGGGCGGCAGGTGCCCGTGGCCCTCTGGTGGAAGGTGACATCAGCATTGCCAGTAAGTGCCCCCTGAGTGGCGCCTGCCTGCCCGTGAGCGCCCGGGAAGGAACGCCAGCCAGAGACAAGGGCCTCGAATCCCAGAGTAGGTCTGCTCACAGAATAGAGCCTGTGGATGGAGCCGCAGACTTGAGAAATCAGAGGCCCCGTCCCCTTCCTTGGAAGGTGGAAATGGGTTCTGGAAGGTTCTGGGGTGGCGGGAATCCATCTAGCCCTACACGCCGTTTCCAGGAGACAAAGTGCCCATCTTGTCAGGCTTATGGGTGTGAAGGGTCTAGCTTGGGTCTCTCTCCACGTCTGCGATCCCTCTCCCTGCTTCCTGGGGGCATGGGGACCACAGCTCTGCTCCCCCAGAGGAACCGGGACCTGGCTTCCTCAGTGAGAACTCAGTGCAGCGGCTGCTCCCTTCCTGTGCCTGCCCTGACCCAGAAAGGGGGTGGGGGGTGAGCTCCAGCCAGCTGGGGTGAGGGCAGGGCTGGGGTACGGTCTGGACGAGGTGGGCGCCGGGTGACCCCAGGCTTGGGGTCAGGTGGCCCTCCTGCTGCCCCATTGCTGCCTGACCTAGTGTGCTAAGGGCGCGTCTGTCCGGGTTTGTGTCTGTCACTGGGCAGGCAGGTGGGGCCGGGCCAAGGGGACCTACTATAGGGGAGCAGGTACATCTTGGCTGCTGAGGAATCAGTGTCCAGGAGCACCTCACGGGCCACCCCTCACCTGCCACTCTCTCTCCTTCTGCGTTTGGGGATGTTCAGCCTTTGCTGCCTCCGTTGGTCACGCAGATGTGTGAATTCCCAATCTCCTCTGTTCTGGGCGCTCACCGTGTGGAAGCGAATGCCGTGTCCCCACCCCGGAAATGAGGGCAGGAGACACATGAGGCCCTGACAGAGCCGCCCCCCGCCAGGAGTCAGAGCTCATGCAAGTCAGGGCTCAGACCTCTGTGGGGGATGGGCGGGCTCCATGGAGGAGGGGAGATCCCCAAGTGGGGAAAGAGGTGGGCCCCCCGGGCCCAGGGAGGGGTGAGGGGTCCAGTGTGACTGGAGCAGACAGCGGGAGGTGTCAGGAGGGGGCACGTTCAGAGCGGCTCCCCACCACTCGGGGGCTCCTGAGACCTCCTCTCCCCGCCGCCCTCTTCTGCTTGGAGCCAGGGGCGGCCTTGGGCTTGCAAACGGGCAGGAGCCCAACTACAGCGGAGCGTGGGTTACCATGGAGGGTGTTGGAGCGGCTGGACGGAGCCCGTGTCCAGTGGCTCTCACGTCTCTAGAGTCCGCCAAGTCCCGGCTCACAGGGGTGCCCGGCTAGTGTCACTGTGGCCGGTGGGAAGGGACATCCTGATGACCATCCATCCCCAGATCCCTTCTCAGGACCCCACGTGGAGGCTGTGGGTTGTGGGGTGCCGTTACTGGAACAGCAGAGGCAGGGCAGAGCACGGAGCCCACGCCGGGGCCACCGTGCCCAGGGCAGTGAGTGCTGAGGATTCCCGCCCATCTTCCTGGCCCCGGGGCAGAGAGGTGACGGTGCTGATGACACAGGGGGCGACACAGGGTCTGAGATTCTATACTGAAGACACAACGATCGGCGGATGGTAAGAACTTGGGGCCTTTTGGGTTGGCCATGCCTTACCCTCTTTGCCAAGCTGCAGCACTCTCCTTCTGCCCACTCGCCCTGGGTGAGCCAGGAGCCTGGGGAAACCCCGATTTTAGCAGGTCCCCGGGTCTGCCAGGTCCCTGTTCACCCTGGACAGCTGGGAAATGGCTCAGTTCACTCGTCCGTGTCACTCCACAGCCAGCCCCCCAATTTTCTGATACGGAGAATTCAGTGATTTGGCCCTTCTACCCAAACAAGTGCCTGGAGTTGCATCTGGCTGTTCTTGGACGGAGCACAAGGGAAGTGTTGATAGCGTGGGGTGTGGAACTTCAGACCATCCTCACTGTGCAGGCGGGATGCAGGGGGCCCAGCCGGTCCCCCCATGCCTCCTTTCCCGGGAGGGGATGGCTCTCCCATCCCCAGGCCACGGAGGAGCTCTGCTCTGGCTTCTGCCGTGGGAAGCTGGAGCCTGGAGGACACAGTGCATAAACAGAGGACGTTGTGAGCATAAGACACCTTTCCCTGCAGGGGAGGTCATGGTCACCAGGGCTCATCACTGCGCAGAGGAGGGAGCTCCCAGGGAGCCCTGGGCTGGGATCAAGGAGCTGGGATGTGAGGTCAGCTGTGTGTCAGCGACTGTTTATGGAGACTCCATTTTCCATCTGCAGCATGGGACTTAGTGAGGTTCAAATGAATGGGGAATGAGAAGATGCTCTAGCTCTTGTGGGAGATCCAACATCACTGCATTAGGCAGTGCCTACACCATGCACGCACTCTGGTCTTCGGGGACTAATTCCTGTTCTTAGACAAAGCCTTTCCAGGCATGGATTGATGGGCTAGGGAACTGACCATCTGCAAACAGGCTCGGGAAACAACTCCCCAGATCGGAGCTGTGTTCACTCTGACTTCTCTGCCCAGTGACGCACACTCTGGTGCCAGCTGGAAGCAGGCAGCTGACACAGGTAACTTGTTACCCACTTACCAGTGGAAGCAGGGAGTGGTAATGGTGCTAATGTTCGCTTAACACCTACAGAGACTGGTTCCTGTTGACTCCTTCTCCAGTCACTGTGGATCCTCCACTCGTATCAGAGAGGGAAATGGGCTTCAAGAGGTTAAATCACTTGTTTAACATCTGTAGTAAGAGGTCAGCTGGGCATCTGGCAGGGTCCTTTTTGAAATTTGGGTGGATGGGTAAATACGAAGTTCAGATAAGTGGTAAGATGGATAGGTGGGTGGACAGATGAGTAGATGGATAAGTGGATAGATGGGTGGATGGATGGATGTGGGTGGATGGATAGATGGATAAGAAGGTAGATGGTAGAATGGATGGATGTATGAAGGTGGTGGATGGATCACGGATGGATAGATGGGTGAGTGAATGGATGGGTAGATGGATGGATGGATGAGAGGATGGGTGGATGGGTGGATAAGAGGTAGATGGTTGAACAGATGGATGGATGAATGGATGGATGGGTAGGTGGGTGGACAGATGAATAGATGGATAAGTGGATAGATGGGTAGATGGATGGATGTGGGTAGGTGGATGGATGGATGGATGGATGGATGGATGAGAGGATGGGTGGATGGATGGATAAGAGGTAGATGGTTGAACAGATGGATGGATGAATGGATGGATGGGTAGGTGGGTGGACAGATGAATAGATGGATAAGTGGATAGATGGGTAGAAGGATGGATGTGGGTGGATGGATGGATAAGAGGGTGCATGGTAGAATGGATGGATGGATGAAGGTGGTGGGTGGGTCACGGATGGATAGATGGGTGAGTGAATGGATGGGTAGATACATGGATGGATGGATGGATAAGAGGGTAAATGATTAAACGGATGGATGGGTGAATGGATGGATGGGTAGGTCGTGTCTAGGTAGGTAGATAGGAGGGTGGATGGGTTAGTGAATAGCTGGGTGGATGGAGGGGTAGATGGATAGATACCATCACCCCCAACACAGAGTCAAGCTAAAAATAGAAAATGACCACGCAATCATGTATTATAGCTCTAGAAAGAGAACGTTATCAGCCCTGAGACAAGATCACGACCGTGTAACTCTGGTCTGTGACGGTGACCAAGCGCGTGCAGCACGTGGGGTGCGTATGCGCGTGCGCACATGCGTGGGGGAGGTGCTTTGCCAGGCCCTTAACTGCTCTCTCTTTCCTTACCTCGTTCCTCGCCTTTCTCTCATCATCGCGTTGGGGGACAGAAGCTGTGGTCAAAGCCAAACGTCCCCAGTTTAAGTATCAACAGCACTTCCTTCCTCCTCTCCCCGTCCCTTCTGTCCGTCCATCCATCCATCGCCCCCAGTCCACCCACCCACGCATCTCTCCATCCATCAGTCCATCCACCCACCCACCCGTCCGTCCATCCTTTCCTTCGTTTACCCAACAGAGAGCGAGTGAGCCCCTAGGCTGTGCCAAGCCCCGTCGGGCCCTTGGGATAAAATCGTGGACCAAACGGTCTTCGAGGAGCTTGTATTCAAGTGGGGGCGGGGAGGTGAAAGCCAACGAGGAAAAAGGGTACGCGAATCATAAAGTCCCTTCGTTCAAAACTCCCTCTTCTCCAGGAGCCCAGAGTGGGGCTCAGCTAAGGCTCTCTCCCCAGGAGGACCCAGGACGACGACCTATCCTTGTCCCTCAACCCGCTGGCTGCACAGTGGACGTGCTGGCCCCCAGGCTTCTGCCGGGCGCAGGGGAGGGCGCTGACGTGCTGAGCCCACGGCGCCGCGAGGCTCAGGTGGTGAATTCCGCGGGGCACTTTCCTCAGGCCCGGGTAGTAGGCCCGCCACTCACCGTTGTGACGTTTCGGCCCTGCGGCCACGATGTCACGGTTAACAGCAGCTCCGGCTCCCGGCCTACGAACGGTCTCGCTCCCCAACCGTCCTCTCAGAGTGGGCCGTGAAGGCTGATGCTTTAACACCACGGGACGGGATCCGGAAGGACTCTGGTGCCTCAAAGTGCGTCAAGGTGGAGGCGCGAACGTTTTCCGACATCGTACGGCGCGAGGCCGGCTCGAAGACGAGGCGGGACGGTCGTGCCTTCCGACTGCGACAGCGCTCCCGGCCCGGCCTGCGCCCGAACTCCCATCAGAACGCGTGACGATCCCAGCCACACTTCCCGTCCACAGTCTGACCGCGTGGCCAGCAGGCGTTTTAGTTGCAAGGGGCGCTGAGGAGGCCTGTGCGGACGCCGGTCCGGGCGCGAGTGCAGCGGGGCGCCTTTTCCACGATGCCAGCTCGCGGCCATAGCGCGGCACGGGGGTTCGAGGCGCGGGCGCCTCCAGCCGGGCGCAAACGCAGCCGCCACGGTCCGGGCGGCAGGTGCGGGGGGCGTGCCCCGGGGTGACCCCGCGGGCCGAGACCCGAGGCAGGAAGCGTGCAGGTGGTGGCTACCGGTCCCCTCTCGCAGCCAGACCCTCAGCTGAGGGCCTACTGCGTGCCGGGCACGGGGCTCACGGCAGGGAACCAGCCAGAGGTGGTCCCTGCCCTCGGAACCGGGGACTAAAGCAGCACGTGGATAAGTGAACGATCTGACCTGGAGGGGCACCGTCCGGTCCACGGGCAGCCGTGGCCACGAGCCACGGGCCGGAGCCCAGTTTGGACGAAGCGGTCCAGGAGCACAAGGGACGCGGGTGCGGCTGAAATCCGGAGAGAGTCGGGAGGAGCAGGAGGTGAGGGGGGCAGCTGGGAAGGAGCTGGTCACACAGGGAACCCCGGGTCAGGAGTCCGGCGTGGATGCCGAACCCACTGTGACGACGATGAAGTGTTCCAGGCGGGGACCCAGTGGCACCTCCCCCTTTCCGGAGGGGGCCCTAGGGACAGCCGCCCTCCTGCTGCACAGCAAGACAGCGCAGACCCACCCAGAGGACACGGTGCTGGGGGAGGGGAGCCCAGAGGCCTCTCTAGGTCGGGGAGGGGGCCCCGTCAGAGACCCCGCCGGAGGCCCCTCTCGCACCCACCCCGGCTGGTGCCAAAGACGCGGACGCTGGGAGCTGCCGTTCAGGGAGGCCAGGCACCGCGTAGTAATGTAGTAAGTGGACCCCGGGGGGGCCTGGGAGCGCGTAGCCCAGAGGGATGTGAAAGACCAGGCACGCTTGACCGGACGTGGGGCTCACGGGGAACAGATTCCCCACCTGGGTTCTCCCGCACCCCGCAGGAGATGTGGCGTCTCTCACCGGGTCCCAGCAGGCCTTCAAATGCCACCCAGGCAGGAACCGATCTGGGGAGGGAGGGGGCCGAGGGCGGGGGCCTGCGTCCTCGGAAGAATCCGGAACAGCTGGAGCGCGTCGACAAGGAGCGCTGCCTGGGGCGCCCTCCTCAGGGCGGCCGGGGCCGAGAGCAGACCATGGCTGCGCTCAACGTGCGGTGACGGGGTCTGGAGCGGCCTCTCCTCCATTACCCTCCTGCCGCCCCAGCCCTGGGTCCCACCCCTGCCACCCCTCAGTGCGCACAGGGCAGGTGCGTCGAGGACACTTCAGCCACGGTTTACAGAGGTCTGGGGGCCCTGGTGTGTGGTCCTCTCCCCAAGCCCACCCCTCTCTACCTACCCCAAGCCTCTTCTGAACTCATCTGGTGCAGGTGAGTGGCCCCAGGGGCCACATTCCCTATTGAAGCGGAATCAGGCCCCTTGTTTTCCAGGACTCACCTTCTGCACCCAGAAGCCAGAGAGGAGACCCCCTCATGCCCCTACTCTCCTCTGAGCCCTTGGTCTCTTGGGCCAAGCCGCCCTGAGTCTGGCTGAGATGAGGCGGACTGAACTAGTAAATCGTACCCTGAGCTCATGCAGGTGCCACAGAAGGCTGGCGGGGTCCTCTCAGGTGGGAACATGGCCCAGCTACTCTGGCTTTCCCGAATTCTTTCGCATGACTGCCAGGTGACCCAGGTTGTCCCTCCCCTCCGTGAGTCCTGCCTTGCCAAGCTGTTACCTTGGACCAAAATGTGTGTGTGTGTGTGGGGGGGGGGTGCCCACGACATGTCTTTTGCAGAAGTCACTCCTCTCAGGGCTCCTGGCATGCCTGGGGATAAATGACATCCATCAGAAGGAATGTCTGGGTCTTTGAGAGGAACTCCAAGGTGCATTTTCTTGTGCAGACACATTGATCTGTAGCTGGCCAGGCAGTGAGAGGGTAACTGAGGAGGTGATGTGCGCCCACTGGGCAGGGGCAGCTGGTGGTACCCAAGTTCACAGGGGCACCTGCGCCCCCAGGATTCGGTGACCTCCATCTGTGGCTTGAACTTGGTCAACGAAGGCTCCGTGGGAGAAATCGCATCCCTGGGGACACACAGCCCCCCCATCCCACGCTCAGTCAGACGGTGAATGAGTCGCGGGCCCAGGACGTAGTGCTGCCCTACTCGGTGAACTTCTACGAGCACGAAGCAAAGCGTGTGCCATTTATCAGGGGTGCGGGTATGGGTAAGGACCGCGCAAAGAAACGTGGAGGTTTCACGTTAACCCCCCGGCGTGAGCGGTCCCGTCAGCTTCTGAAATTCTCCTTGCAAGCCTGTTTCACAGCAGCCCCCCACCCCTGCCCGTGCGAACGTCCTCCTCGTAGAAAGCTCGAGGCCCCGTCCGCGGGCTCAGGGGCCACGGTATCCATAGTTGACTGGGGCCCCACCGCTGGGGACGTGAATTTGTGACACGCGTCGGCCCCTCCTGAGACCCAGGTGTGGCTCCCCAGTTAGAAATCCCTGCCCAGCTTCGACCTTGTGTGTATGCTCTTCCCAAAGACCCCGTCCCGGGAAGACGGCTCAAGGACACCTCGTGTTGTCCCCCATAAGAACGAGGGTGGCCGTGCTCTCTTTCCGCTGCCCAGAAGTGGCCGGCTTCGGCCACCCGTCACGGGGGTGCGGGGATGTCGTGACAGAAGCTCCTCAGCGTGTTTCTCTGTGAACGTGCCTCCCGCGCACACATAGTCCCCCTGTTGGGGCGGCCGGGGTGTTTCTCACCATCCGGCCTGGACGTCGACCTGGAAACGTATGCTCTTTGTGAAATAACGTAAAGCGCGACAGGAGGGGCCCCCCTCTTGTGAGACACCTTGTGAGCAGGGCTTCCGGGAGCGGCCACGAGTGTCATCCCGAGAGCTCTCGCGGAAGGTGCTGGTGTTTCCGCACCTGGAGTGGCTGGTGCCCGCACGGCGAACCTGATAACGTGCCGGAGAACCGGGGTCTGCCCCGATTTCTGCCTCGCTGCAGCCCTTTGCTTTTATTTTTCTAAAAAATTGTGTTAAAGTGCACATAACATAGAGTTTGCAATCTCACCTGTGTTCGCACAGTTCCGCGGCTCTAAGCGCGTTCCCGCTGTTACACGGCCGTCCCCACGCTCTGGCTCCAGAACTGTCCATCTTCCCAGGTGGAGGCTCCGTCCCCGTGAACACGGACCCCCGACCCCTCCCCTGGCCACAGCGCCCACCGTCCACGCTGTCCCCATGAGACACTGACCCCCAGCCCACCATCCTACTTAGGGACTTGGCTGTTCCAGGTACTGCTTTCAATGGAATGACGTCGGGATCGCCTGCCTTTTCTGACTGGCTTCTTTCACTGAGTGCGACGTCTGCAAGGTCCACCCATGTTGTAGCAGACATCAGAACGTCCTTCCTTTCTGAGGCTGGGCGTTAGTCTGCTGTGTGGATGGGCCGCACTGTTCATCTGTTTGTACTTGCTGGGCGCTCGGGTCGTTTCCATCTTTCAGCGTCATGAGCAGTGGCGCTGTGGACAGGGCGTGCAAACGTGTGTCTGGGGCCCTGCTTTCGGTTCTATGGGGTTTATTCCCAGAAGCGGAAATGCTGGAATTACCGGTCTCTTAACCACGAACGCTGCCCCCGGGCCTTTTCACGTCTTCGCCTCATCTAGAACCGGGGGCTCCTATGTGACCGCTTGAGCGGCACGGTGTTTGTGACGAATGGATGGGCTGCGGGCCTGGAGTGCGACGTGCGCTGTCTCAGGCCGTGACCCTCTCCCTCTGTCCCCTCCCTCTCAGGCCGGCTTTCCCGCCTGGAGCCAACAGGGACACGCTGTCTGCCTTCGAGTACCCAGAGCCCAAGCGGAAGCTGTACAGTGCGGTGCCGGGGAGGCTCTTCGTCGTCGTCAAGCCATACCACCCCCAGGTCGACGGCGAGATCCCCCTTCACCGCGGCGACAGGGTCAAAGGTCAGTGTCCACCCTGCTGCTGGGGCTGGGTCGGGCCGGGGCCCCGTTGGCCTCAGTGGACCCCACGTTGGGGTGTAGGTGCCTGGGGGCACATACAGGGCCCCGGGAAGGCAGAACGGGGAACAGAGTGACGCTCGCCAGTCACTCTGGGGAGACATAGCTGTGGCATCCCTGATGCCTGTTAGGGAGCAGCACACACACGTCTAGAGTGAGATTCCATAGCAGAAAGTGCAGGGACGGGGGCAGAGGTCCTTTCTACCTGGAAAAACCCTGAGGGCCCCAGGAAGAAGCGGCGTGGAGGGGGGCACCTGGGGGGGCTCAGTCGGTTGAGCATCTGACTTCGGCTCAGGTCGTGATCTCACGGTCCGTGAGTTCGAGCCCCACCTCGGGCTCTGTGCTGACGGCTAGGAGCCTGGAGCCTGCTTCGGATTCTGTGTCTCCTTCTCTCTCTGCCCCTTCCCTACTCATGATCTGTTTCTCTTTCAAAAATAAACATTAAACAAAATTAAAAAAAAAAAAGCGGCACGGGAGGAGGACCCGTCACAGGTCATATTTGGACGTGTCTTGTTGGGATTTGGGGTGTCTAGGTAGACGGTCCAGCAGGAGCCACAGCCTGGGGCCGATGGTGTTCCTGGGAAGGAAGCCCGCCAGGTTGGAAGGAAGTATTCCCCGAGCAGAATCCTGGGAAATGTGGTCGAAGAGAATTGAAGGGCTCCATGAATGCCGGGCCAAGGGGTTAGACTTTGTGGCCGGGGTCCTAGGGAGCCAGCGATGGTTTCCGAACAGGGAGAGGAGGTATGGAAAGTCTTTCAGGAAGACGGGTGTAATGAGGGCATGAGCAGGAGGTTGGCGGGAGCTGTAGCCTAGCCCTGTCATCTGAGGACAGGCCTTCAGAAGACGCGTGGCAGGTGACAGACAGTGTGCCCCTTAGAGGTCGGCCGGCCGGGGCCAAGTCCTGCCGGCCCCCCAGGTCACAACCCAGCGCCCTCTTCTGTGCCCTGTGCTAATCCGGCTGACCCCAGCTGGCTTCTGCAAGTGTCTGGTGACAGGTGGAGGCCTCTTCTCTCATGGCCCCGCCTGGTCGTCCAGCGGCACGTAAACTTGACCACCCGGTAGCCCGTACAAGTCCCCGGAGCTCGGTTCATTTTCTTTCCGGCACTTTTCCTCACCTTAGATCACGTCTGTTGATCTTTTCCCAAAACTCTTTTCTCTGAAATGTCCCCTTCGCTGTTAAGGCCATCTCGTGAATTTTTTCTAATGTCAGAAATTGCACGTTTAAACTCCAGAGTTTCTGTCATTTCCTTTCACGCGAGACCTCCCCTTGCCCTGTTGGGGTTTCTCGCTCCCCGAGAGCGTGTACTGTTTTAGGACCCTGGAGTGGTCCAGTCGGCACTCGGAAGTCCCAGTCTGTGAGTCCCCCGTCCGGGCCATCTCAGGCTGGCCTTGCTTGGTTTCCTCTCCTTGTGAGGACGGGCTTTGTCCTAGCAGGTCTTGATGTGTCTGGTGACCCTCTGTTGCGTTGTGGACATCAGGCGGCTTAGTCGTGGGGATTCTGACTTCGCTGAGTTTTCCCCTGTTTGGCTGGGTGGCCTGGGTGACAGGCCGGCTCAGATCTGGCGCCCCGCTGAGCTGCTCGATGCCCTGCACACGGCTCAGGGATGGGGCGGTCCGGTCTGCCGGCCCCTCTCGGGCTCCTTCCCTTGGGACTCGCAGGCCCCGGGCCGCGGAGCGGGGCTCTCTGGTCCAGCTTCCCTCCCGCAGGCCGGGCCCGTGTGCCTCCCCGCCCATTCGGGCACCTTCCCCTCCGAACCCGGGGTTTGCGGCCGCCTTCCCTGGTGGCCAGTGGGGCCTTGTCCATCACACCTGTAGGCGGAAGTCCCTGCACCGTCCCTGTCTGGGGTGGGATTCTTGTCAGGTCTCAAATTATAAACATTCCAGTCACAAACGTAGAGGTTCACACAACCCGCAACTTTGAATCTTAGCCCCAGAACGCGTTGCGGGGTCGACTTTGTCCCCTAGGAGCGAGTGGATTCACGCTGTCCCCGTGACAAGGACGCGGCTTCTGCAGACTGGCTGGCTGGTGGCTCCGCCGTGGCGATCACACGGGGCCCCGGACAGAAGGCGACAGAAGTGATTTTGCTGAGTGCCTGGGGGTCCACACTGCCGCCTCGGCCGTGCCGCTCCCTCGCGGATCCCCTGCGCCGCGGCTGCGGGGGGGTGTCCTGGAGGTGCCCCAGGGACGCGCCCCTCCCCTTTCTCCCGGCCTGGTGGGGGCACCTCTGGGAACAGGCCCTCTTCTGAGAAAGCTGGGCAGGCCAGGCCCCCAGGACTTGCCCCGTCCAGGAGCCCTCGCCTGAATACCGTTGGGTGATGCGTGAATCCGGGGGCGCTGTCGGCCGGTGTGAAGACAGAGCACCGCCCCTTATGGCCTGCTCTTACTGCGTCTGTGTGCACCCCACCCTACCTACCCCGTGGCCCCCGACACACCATCCGGGACTCCCTGGCCGGCCCAACTCTGAGGTCGGCTAAGCCCTCGGCCCAAGCCCCAGCCTTCCTTTGATTCCATGTGTTTCCATGGCGCTCTGCACCCCAGACCCACGTGGGGCTTCAGCCCGGGCCGGCAGGTGACCACCGGCAGGTCGCTTCGTATCTGGGAGCTTGGTGTCTGTCTCCATGCGTCAGAGACGATAACAGAGTAGGTGGAGGTGGAGACCCCCATCCCTGAGCGCCTACTGTTTACTCCGCACAGCACTGGGCACGTCACGTGCGTTTCTGCACGTGAACCTCGTAGCCGCTGTAACTCCGGTAAAGACCTCCCAGTCTTCCCCCAGCTGGTCACCAGGGGCCCGGGACCCAGATCTACTTGGTCTGGACTCGGAGCCACGCCGGTCCCACCCCTCCCCGCTGTGTCCGCTCCGACCTCCAGCTCTGCTCGCCTGTACCCGTGTTCGTGCTCTCGACCCGGTCTTGGAGAGACGAGAGGCAGATTGACCGTGTCTCCTTGTACGCGGACGGGAAACAGAAGGGCAGACAGGGCACAGGGCTCGGGTCAGGGGAGTGGGGGCCGTGGGGGCGGCAGTGAGAGACGGAATCCGAGGAGACCCCAAGTCTGCAGCCGGATGAGGGGAGGCCGGGGAAGAGGAGGAGCCTCACAGCCCACGGGCAGCGGGAAGGTGGCTCGGGGCAGAGGGGTGGACCCAAGCCGCCAAGGGGTCCCCCGCTGGGCAGGAGCCCTGTGGGCAGTGGTGTGAGGGGATCCGCCCCTCTCTGCATGTTTCCAGGGGCCTCGCCCCAGACTGGGACCCAGCCCTCGCTGCAGGAGAGCAGGGTGTGTGGGGAGCCGGGCCCATCTCCCGTGGAGAACAGAGATCAGTTCCCAGACTCGCGCCTCAAAGGGCGGATGCAAAGGACTTCTGTTCTGAAGGCAGCTGGGCGGGCCGTGCAGGCCGCTGACAGTTGCCCTGGAGCCCGTTATGCTGGGCCTGGGCCCCCTTCCCTCCGGCCACACTGTGTGGCCTGGTCTTGTGAGCAGCCCCTGCATCCTGGCTGCCCGGCTGGCGGCTGGTGGGGTCCCGGCAGTAGGCGGGAAGGCCCTGGGGTCCTGTGGATACGCCCCCGGCTCCCTGACCCCCAGCCATGGAGGGTGGATCTTACTATTCCCGGTGGACCACGGAGGCCGTGCACCTGGGAAAGCATCTTTTGCATACCTCTCCCTAAGTGTGGGTGCCCGGGAACAGGGGTGTGCCTGCTGTGGTGCCCCTTGGGATACTATGTGAAGGAAAGCCCAGGATAGCTTGAAATTCAGATGGCCTACAGCGACGTTCTAATCAGGGGGCTTGATGCAGAATGGGGGGCCCTGTCGCTCAGGCTGTCCCAGCCCAGGGGCTCGCTCCCGGACACTCAGGTAGCTCCTTCCTCGATGACCCAGGCAGGTGCATGGCAGACGGGGGTGGGGACTCACTCAGTGACAGTCCCTCCCAAGCCCGGTAACGGCCCGGCTCATCTAGAACCGACAGTGTTGTTTTCCAAAGTACAAGGCAGGGCCGTGTGTCTCTGGAGGGGAGAGTCCTGCCCGGAATAGCAGCCAGGAAGCGGACAGCTAGACCAGAACCTTCTCCAACCGCCATGCTTCAGCTGTGGCCTCGGGAGCGCATGGGCTTATAGAGGGCGAGCGGATACTCCGTTCTCAGGGTGCAAAGTGTCTACTTTTCAGTGACTTGAATCAGCGGTTTATGGGTGAGCCCAGCCCAGCTCCCTCCTTGCTTACAAGGAACACCCTCTCCTACCTGGGGACAGGTGCACCCTGACATGGTGGGCGGACCCAGTCCCCGGGGCGCAAGCCCAGATGTGTGGCCGATGGTCCGGCCGACACGGTTGCAGGACTAGCTCGCAGCTCCTTGAGGGCAGAGGGCCGGCCGTGCGCAAGGCCTGAAACCCAGCAGACGCTCCAGATGGGACCCAGCGTCCCGCCTGCACCCTCCACCTGCCCCCTGCCAAGAGGACCACCCGCCAGTGCTCGCCCCCCCGCCTCCCCCTATCCATGCACCCTGCCGTTTGTCCGTCAGCCTCTGCCCCTTCCCGTGGGTCTCGGGATAAAAGGAACACACTCGGAAGCACGACGTGGTGTCCGTGAAACTGTGGCGTGTCTTCCCTGACTCTGTGGTGGGGAGTCTGGAGACGGATGGGCGGGGAGCACGGGGTCACGAGCCTCCTCTGTGTCGCAAGCGGAGCTCTGGGGGCGTTGTCCCTCTCTGACAGATCGGGAAGCCCAGGCCCGGGGTTGAGAAGCTTCTGTGCGTGCCACGCAGACAAGGTGTGACCTAGGCGTGTGGCTTCAGGCTGCCCAGCACAGGGGCAGGCGCTGGGCTTCCCGCTGCCGCCAGGCAGTGCTCCATCCGCGGGGCCCCTCTGGGGTGTGGGTCCCGGCCAGCTGGCTGCCTGGGGCGTGAGGGGCCGGCGTCAGCATGGGACAAAATGCTTGAAGCTGCTCGTGTCCGCATTTCACTGTGCAGAGTGGCCCCCATGGGCAGGCCCACCACCTCTTCTCTCTAAGGGGATCGGCGAGCCCCGCTCCCTGCCTGCACCCACGTGATCAACAGGCCCTTCCCTGACCGGCTGGCTCGCCGGAGGCACGGGGCTCCGGCTGGCGCCCTCCGCCTCCAGTGCTCCTCGCCTCGAGGCCGCACGGAACACGGGGTCAGGGGACAGCCCCCCGCTGCTCTGCCAGCTCCTGCTGCACACTGACCTCCCAAAACTGGTTTAAAAGATCAGGCAGGGGCACCTGGGTGGCTCGGTCGGATAAGTGTCCGACTTCGGCTCAGGTCGTGATCTCACAGTTTGTGAGTTCGAGCCTGCATCGGGCTCTGTGCTGATGCCTCAGAGCCTAGAGCCTGTTTCAGATTCTGTGTCTCCCTCTCTCTCTGCCCTTTCCCCACTCATGCTCTGTCTCTGTCTCTCTCTGTCTCTGTCTCAAAAATAAATAAAAGATTAAAAAAAAAAAAAAAGATCAGGCAGACCCAGACCTTTGGACTCCCCCTCCCCCAGCTCGGAAGGGGCAGACGTGACCTCGTCATTCCTTCTGTCCGTGGAGGTGACCTGTCCCCCCACTTTTTCCACCTGACATCGTTGATGGCAGGGACTTACAGTTCCCTTCTCCCGTCTCAACTGGGACACCAAGAGAGGGGACAAAGTAGCCGTGGGACTCGTGGTCTCAGATTGCATTAGGTCTCCCAGGCCTAAGGGGAGAGGAGACCTGGGCAGTCTGGTGTCCACACCCTCAGCACCGTCTTCTCGACGGTCCCCTCGAGGTCCCCTCGTGGACGGCTGTGTAGACCTGGCCGAGGGCGCTGGCACGGCTCTGTCCCGGGCCCCCGAGCCCACCCACTAACGGCTTCCCCTTCTTGTCTCTAGTGCTGAGCATCGGCGAGGGAGGCTTCTGGGAAGGCAGCGCCCGTGGCCACATCGGATGGTTCCCTGCCGAGTGCGTAGAGGAGGTGCAGTGCCGGCCCAAGGACAGCCAGGCAGGTAAGGCGGGCACCACCCTTCACCGCCCCTCGGGCCCCGGGCGACCCATCGGGCGTGCGGGGCGTGCGCTGAGAACCGGCTGGTGCCTGGCTACAGAGAAAGGCCGAGTTTCACAGCAAGGATTCCTCTGTGTCATCGAAAGAGGTTGATTCAATTCCTCTGGGCTTTGTCCAAACCAGAAATAGGTTGCAAGACAGTGCGGAAGCATTTAGTTAAGGGGCTGTTCAGTATACGTTCCAGAAAACTTGGATCGTTGGTTTCAGCTTCGGAAAAGGGCTTTCGTGGGTTGAGTGAGTCCTGCAGCCTGGTTATATCCGTCTCTCGTGCGGACGTCATGAATGGGCAGCTCGCCTTTCCTGAAAGGCCCTCCGTGCCCCTCCCCGTAGAACCACACAGTTTGATGTTTCGATGAAAACCACTCAGGAGAGGTTGGGGCTCGCGACGGAAAATCATTTCCCTGTCTCTCAGAACTCCAGATATAGCCTTTGCTGCAAACCGTGTTGAAATCAATTGCCAAAACATTGACTTGAGTAAAACGTTGAGAGGTGATCGCTGGTGTAAAATGGTGTGGGGCACAGATCTGCTGGCTGCTGGGGAGAGCGAAGCATTAGCCGTCGTCCGCGAGGAGCCGGGGCCGCGTGTGCTCTGACGGCCCTTGGCCGAGTCCCGGGCACGTCGCACACACGTCCGAAGCAGCCGCGTTTGCTCTGCGGCCAGTGGCTTGGCTGCGTCCATCGTGCGGGCCGGTGGCCCCCGTCCCGAGCAGCTTCCCAGCCCATGTGCTCCCCAGGGAGCCCCTGCCCCGGGGCCAGCGCGGCCGGGAAACGAGGCGTTCTGAGGACACGTGCTCTGGAAAGCGCGGTGGTGTCTCCCGATCCGCCGGGTCCCCCGACACGTGGCTGGCTTTGCAGCCGCTCGGGGACACCCAGCTCTCCAAGAACTTTGGTTTCAGAGGGCCGTCTGTTTGCGCTAAGCTTCCCACTGTTCGGTCTCTGCTCGGGTTCCAACACCGGGTGGGGGGGATCGCGACGTTCGCCGTATTGTAGGGGTGTTGAGGTAGGAGGCAGCCTGACCTTAAGCTTGGAAGGTGAGGCTGCCACATGCTCCAGTGGGGAAGGCGGCTGGGAGGGGCAGCCGCCAGCCGGTGGGGGGTCTGGCTTTCCCGGGGGTGGTGATGCATCCACCGAGCCCCTGGTACCAGCCGGACCTCCAGGCAGTGCCTACGGCCCCTGGCCCACCCGCATCCTGTCCTGCAAATGGCCCGCCCAGCCCCTCTGGTCTGTGAAGGGCAAGACCACAGCCTACGAGCGCGACTCCCCTTCCAGGAGGCCGAATGCCCCCATCCTCCCGGTCTAACTTCCCTCCTGACGGGGAGGGGAATCCAGCCGTCCTCCCCTCTCCTGCTCCTTCCCTGCCCACCTGCCAGCGCTGCCCCGCTTCACCTGGATAAGATGCCCACAGGGCGGGTGGGGGCCGTGCAGCGTGTCCAGGCCGGTGGTCCCTCTGGAACGGCTTCCCGGGGGCTGTGTGTGTGTGTTTACCGCGGGGAAGCTGTCGGGTGTGGTGGACGTTCCTAGAAGGAAGCTCCTTGCTCCCGCAAGGCTCTGCAGGTTGGTGTCCTTTTGATAAAGCCGTGTTCTCTGCCCAGGCCGATGCCCAGCCTGACGTTCAACACCCTGGGGCTCCAGCCAATCCTGGGGGTTGCGCGCGGGGCCTGGAGAACCTTGGAAGCGGGTCCCTGACTCCCGCACGACAGCGCCAGACCCTGGACCGGCGGCACCCCGTGCAGGCACCCTGTGCACGTTTCCTGAGCCCCCCTGGCCCGGACCGCTTGCGGGGCTGAGCCCGAGACTAAACATGGGTCACGTTGTCTGTAAGGATCTCAGGAGCTGGAGCAAATTGCACTGTAACAGATTACCACAGACACCGCAACTTCATTATCTTGTGGGTCCAGAGGTGAGGAGTCTGGGGTGGGTCTCACGGGGCCACAGTCCCAGCATCAGCAGGGCCGCCGGCCTTTTCCAGAAGCTCGAGGGGAGAACGCACCTCCCTGTTTTCTCCAGGTTCTGGAGGCCACGGCGTGCTTGGCTTGTGGCCCCTCCGGCCAGCCTCGGAGTGTGGGCCAGGCCCCTTACCCCGCATTTCTCCGACCCTCTCCTGCCTCTTCCCCACCTTAGGATGTGTGTGGTCAGATTGGGCCCCCCCGGGTCGTTCAGGCGAGGGTAAGCTGATTTGCAGCTTCCTTCTCCCTTTTCCACGCAAGGTCACTACTCACAGGTGCCGGGGATTAAGGCTGGAGTGTCTCTGGGGGCCCCCTTGTGCCCACCGAGGATGGGGAATTATGAGCCCAGTAGCTGTGCTGTGACTTAAGCTATGGTTCGGAGGGGGAAGGCATCCTGTCACCTGGGATGGAGGGCGGTGGCACGGAGAGCAGGATCTGAGCTGGATTTGGGGGCCGGGAGGTTCTGATGGGACTCCCGCCGCGTCCCGTGTGCCCTGGGCTTTCTGAGCTTGTGACTTAGCACGATGGGTCCTTTTTCACAGACTTCTTTTATGGAGGTATGATTTATGTGCAGCGAAACGCAGCAGGTGTAAGCGTAGTTCCGTGCGTTTTGACAAATGTGTATCCCTGTCTGTGACCGCACTTGGGGTACATTTTCACGACCCAGCACATTCTCTTCTGGGGGCTTTCTGGCCGCCCCAGTCCCTCCCCCATCAGGGTTCTGCCAGCAGAGGCCGGTATAACCGGTTGAACCTCACTGAGACGGGCACCCTGTGGCAGGCACTTCTGGGCTAGGCTCCTGGCAGCCGAGCGCTCTCACGTTCAGCCATGCTGCTGCAGGGACCACGGTCCATCCATTCTCGTCACCGAGGCGTACTCTGTGCCATACTTTCTTTGTCCGTGCTCCCAGCAACGGGCATTTGGGTTGCTTCTCGGTTTGGGCTCATAAGGAGGTTTCTGCACGTGCCTTTCTCTGGACACATGTTCCCCTCCCCCAGGGAAATCTCCGGCTGTGCACCTGCCAGGTCACAAGACAGGAGCGCGTGTCACTTTATAGGAAACATCCAGACGGCCCTCCCCGCTGCCCTGCCTCTCGGTGCTCCGCCAAGTGAGGGCTCCGCGGCCCCACTTCTTTGCCAACACGTGCGCCGACCTGTCTCGGCACTGCGGCTGTTCTGTGGGTGCGGAGGGCACCACACTGCCTGTGCCACACGGCAGGTGCCACATAGCGTTCTTGTGCATAAGCATCTCCTGTGCGCTTGCCCACAACAGTCAGCATCTTCCAAAGTATCAGGGTGTGTCTTTGTCCGTTTTTATATAACTTTTTAAAATATTTATTTATTTATTTTGAGAGAGAGAGAGAGAGAGAGAGAGAGAGAGAGAGAGAGAAAGCAAGTGTGCAAGCGGGAGAGGGGCAGAGAGAGGGAGAGAGGGAGAGAGAGAATCCCGGGCGGGCTCCACACTCACCACAGAGCCCAACGTGGGGCTGGAACTCGCAAACACAAGATCGTGACCTGAGCCGAGGTCGGAGGCGCCGCCGGCTGAGCCCCCGGGGCGCCCTGTCTTTGTCCAGTTTTCACTGCTCTGCCTCCTGGTCCTGGTTTCCTTTGTGTTCTCTGCTGTCAGCCCTCCGTCACGTACGTGTTGCCGGTACTTTTCAGAGCCTAGGACTTGACTTTTCGTTTTCTAGCTGCATCTTTAAGGAATGGGAAGTTTTTAAAATTTTAAATGAAGTTCCACTTAGTGATTGTTTTCTTTCATAATTAGCCCTTTTTGTAGCCCCTCCCCACCCCCCAGCCCTGCCATTGTTACATATGGACAGCGAGCTGACCTGGAATATACACGGAATCCAGACACAGTACAAAGTACTTTGCACAAGTTTCCACCCCACAGGCTCGTTCTGTACAGTCAGTCTGGTTTGGGGAGTTCTCTCCCTTTGGGGAGCCCCGCATCTCTTTGTTGTAAAGTGAGTATTTAGCCCACAAATCCCGCTCACACGCGTTGAATGAAATAGGTGAACGATTCAAGGAACCCACGACATGCGAAGGCCGCTCAGGGCACCTTATGCCTGAGCTCGACCGACTGATTTCCCATCACCCAGCGACAAACGTTAGGGGCTGCTGGCAGCCATCAGCAGAGTGACGTGGTGGCCCCAGGACCTTGGCTGGTTCGCTGAGACACCTTTGGCTCAGTGCCGTGGAGAGGTCGGTAGCTGTATCTTCAACGTGGGAAGTGCTTGCTCTTCTGAAGCTTGGTTCTCATTTCTTAGGACTGTGTGTTTCTGCCACGTCGAAGTTTCCAATAAGCTTTCCTTTGTGGTGTCTCATCCAGCCCGAGGAGTAAGGAATCATCCTCCCCGACGTACATAAAAACACCGTCATCTCAGCACACAGGAGCGCACCGGGAGGGGATCACCAGGCTGGGCCGTGACCTGTTCTTTGGAACTCCTAGCGCCCTGCCCTGTGGTACCCTGCCTGGCAGAGTGGCAGGGAGACCCTGGAGTTACATGCGTGTCCCTCCCCCGTGCTTCTGGGGTGCAGGCTTCTTAAGGATGGGGACTCGTCGGCAGATGCATTAGGTGGGGTGATGTCCGCTGCCATAACGAGCCCGTAACTTCGGCGGCTTGATGTGTCTTTTCTGCCCGGCTGTGGCCTCATCACTCTCAAAGGCCGTAGGGGCCTCTGGCTCAGAAGGAACGTATGCCACTGCCTCTCTGTTCCCAGTGTCAAGGCCCAGCCGTGTGACCTGGAGGCCACAGGGCTCGGCCGTGCGGTCCTCTGCCGGGAGCCACCGCTGGCGACCGACCCCTCCGTGGGATAGACAGAGGTTCGTGGCTATGGGCGGACACAGACACATGTACATGTTAAGAGAGGCCCTTTAAGGAATTGGCTCAGGCGGTTGTGGGGGCTGGCAAGTGTGGGATCCGCGGGGCAGCTGGCAGGCTAGAGCCGCGGGCAGGAGCTCAGGCGGCAGTCTTGAGGCAAAGTGTCTTCATGGAGCCTGTTCTGCTGTTTGCCGATGGGAAGGGCCTCACCCACACCGGCGAGGAAAGTCTCCTTTACTCAGAGAGCTGGTTGCAGGTGCCGGGAACTGTGCCTACAGAACGCCTTCCCAGCAGTCCCTGGCCGAGTGCCTGCGGCTGTCTGGGTGCCGCAGTCTGGTCAGGCTGACACCTGAAACTGACCGTCCCCATGACCGGCCCGCACTGTGGATGGAGGGAGGGACGGCGCCTGCCTCGCGGCCCTGCAGGGACCTCGGCGGCCCCTCTGCTTTCCAAGGCGTTGCGTCCCTGTCCCGTAAATCCGGGACGATGGTGTGGTCCTTTCTCTGCAGAATTGTGCCCATTGAACCACGGTGAGGGATGCCCCCCAGTGACACACGTCCAGTGACAAATGGACAAAATCCATCCAAAATCATCACTTGGAGCCATTGATGAGTCCGTTTATGGAAGGCAGAGGCATGCACACGCGACTTCCAGTGACCCGGCTCATGCATAAACGGGGCTCCCCGCTTGAGGACCCGGCAAGTCCAAGTCACTGCCAGGCAAATGGCGTCTCAGTTGCTGAGATAAAGGACCGGACGGTCTGATGAGAACAGGTGAGAAGGTGGCGTGAATAGCCACTGCCCATCCCTGACCGCAGCCTCCAGAGGCAGCCACGTTCCGGTCGCCCGAAGGCCACAGAGCTGGGCAGTTCAGACCTCAGCTGCAGGACGCCCCGTTCTTAACTCCTGCCTCCCTACCGGGAGTGTACCGGATGAGCCGCCCCGGCACGGTTCGGGGGTGTCACATGCCAAAGTGCTGCCACAGCCCGTCGGGACCCCCGGTAGATTCACCGACCCCCAGGGAGGAGGCCTTGTGGGGTTCCCGGTGGAATGGACTTCCGGAATCCAGTGGTAGATCTCCTGGGTACAGGCTTGCGACCGGATGAAGGGCGGTGAGTGCCCGGCCAGGGCTAGCTGTGCCCTCCCCGGTTGCACTTCTAGGGGGTGGGATAAAGCTGTGTTTAGGAGTTGGCCCCGTTAGAAGATTCTAGAAGCTATACATAAGAACAAGGTCTGGACCAGAAAGTCGGAACACTGCTGAAGAATCGGATGTGCGACGCGTCCCGTCTGCCTCTCGGGGAGCACCTCGTAATCACCCTTTGGGGAGGTATCGTGACGATCCCTTTTGTCAACAAGGAAACACCACGGGCCCTTCGTGTCCAGGCTGGGAACTGAACCTGACCGCCCACGTTTCCCGGCTCTCTCTTCGCACCGGACCCGTCTCGTTCCCGCTCCTGCTGGGGACCCTCCTCCCCAGGCGCTCTGCAGCTTACCAGGGTGGTGGCCCCTCACGCAGAAGCCCCCGTCGGCTCAGCATCGACACTGACTCTGGGAGACGTCTCCCGAGGACCTCGGGCACAGGCTCTGAGGGCCGATGACACGGTACTCCCGGGTCTGGGCTCAGACCCTACGGGTGGGCTGGGGCGCCATATTGAATAGCAGCTTCCTCCTCCCAGAATCGGCTGTGAGCACGGCTTACGGCTCTGCTCCCTTCACCCTCCTGCTGCATCGGGGCTTGAAACCACGTGTGAATGGGCCCCGGAATCACCCCCTCCTTCCCCTGGAGGGCACTGCCATGTGGCCTCGTCACCTTCAGCAAACGCTCTGGTCGGGGCTGAGCCAGAACGTTTGTGAACATTCACTAGTGGCTCGTGGCTTCCCTCCTTTGAGATTTCTTGTGTCTGTGCACGCTGATAAGAAGGGAGATGAGGAGGAGGGAGGGGAACCTCCTCCATGATGGCGCTGGACTAGGGGCCTGTCTGCCTGGTGCATCCTCGTGGCCCGATGCTCGTCTACACCTAGGATCCCTCTGTATTCTCTGGGCGGCTGTGTTCAGCTCACCCAGCGGCTCCCAAGATTGTGCTGGGACCGGTCACAACTGCTCGCTGCAGGGCTGGGCAGGGTTTGCTCCGGCCCTTCCGGAGAACACGTCCGGACCCCTGAGAGCCCTTCACCTGTCAGCTCAGCTTTTGCAGGTGATGTCCGTGACCTTCACAGTATGCTCAGGAGGTGGGGACACGGCGGTGTCCCTCCCCCTATTTTACAGGTGAGGGTCAGAGTTGTAAGTGACTCGCTCAGAAAAGCACGCTTAATAAGTGGCCGAGCCAGGACCCAAATGTAGATACGTCCAAGCTGATGGTCTGTTCCATTCATCCTCCAGACTGGAGCGTCTCCAGGGGATCAACCACCCCCTGAGATGTTGAGATTCGGTGGCCAGGAGTGGTTGTGGTAGTTATGGTGGTGATGCCAGTTGGGTCAATGCTGGTGGTGATGTTGTTGACGGTGGTGGCGTGTTGATGGTCGTGGTGGTGATGCTCTTGGTGGTGGCACTGGGGTTGGCATAATGGTGATGCAGTTGATGGTGGTGATGGTAAGGAGGTGACAAAAGGAATGATGATCATCACATCTGAGGGTCCAGCTTGGTGAATTCTGCTCTGGCCACAGGTATCCTTATCCCAGCCTGCCCAGCCTCACCCTCCTTTCTGGAAAGCTCCTGGGTTGCCCTCCTGTTTCCTGAAATTTCACTTCTTTCTTAGGCTCTCCTTTTGGTGGAGACACATCACCAATACTGGGTTCCCTTGACAAGAACCACGTTGCCTTCGTATGTCTGTTTTCAGCTGGTGCTCGCACGGTCTTTGTATTTCTAATGTTTTGCATGAAATACAACAAATAGAGGGGACTTCACAAACCATTCTGTGTCACTTAGTGGACAGCTCCAAAACACCACCCCTGCCCCATGCAACCAGCATCCCGGAAGTCCCCACATGCCCCTTCTCAACGGGACCCTCTCTCCCCACTGCTAACCCCGCCCTGTCTTGCACGCCATTCACCTTCTTATTTTCTGATAGATTTACTTGCTTACGTTTAAAAAAAATGAATGTTTATTTTTGAGAGAGGGAGAGTGCAAGCTGGGGAGGGGCAAAGAGAGAGGGAGACAGAGAATCCCAGGCAGGCTCCATGCTGTCAGCACAGAGCCCGACGTGGGGCTGGAACTCAGAGCTGTGAGATCATGACCTGCGCCGAAGTCGGATGCTTAACCGACTGAGCCACCCGGGCGCCCCACTGCTTTCTTGCTTTGCATCCCTAAACAGCGTGGCTTCATTCTGACCGTTTTTGAACGGTTGATAAGCGGAATCAACCACGTGTGTGTTGTGTTATGTCCAGTTTCTCCCCTGACATCTGTCCGGGATGTCCGGGTCGTGTGAGTGGCTCCGGTGCCCATCTCGCTGTGAGGTTGAACATCTGTGCTTCCGTGGGCGGCCACTTGGGTGGTCACCAGCCCAGGGCTGTCACAGACGGCGTTGCTGTGGACTTGTCTCCTAGCGTAAACAGGTCTGCCCTTCTTTTCCTCACACCCAGGAGGGATGGTGGTCAGGCTTGGGTGTGTCCTCCACTTTTCTAGATGCTTCGGCCGTGTCCTAAGTGGGCGTATCAGCCTGTACCTGCTGCTGTAACAAATAGCACAGACAGGGCAGCTTAAACAGCAGACATTTATCTCTCCCAGTTCCAGAGGCCGGAGGTCCGAGGTCGGGGTGCCGGCATGTCTGGCCTCCTGGCTGGCGCACGGCCGCCTTCTCGCTGTGTCCTCACGTGGTCCGGCTCTCTGGTGCCTCTTCTCGCAAAGGCATCAATCCCATCACGGGGCCCCCACCTCCCTGGCCTCCCCTGACCCAAATTACCTCTTAAATGCCCCACTTACAAATACCGTCCCGTCGGGCATAGGGCTGTGATAGAGGCACGGGGAGCACGAACCTGTAGTCCCTGGCAGTGGTGCGGCCACATCCTGCCAGCCCTCGCTGGCCGTTCCCACTACTGGTCTGGTGTCCGTGCAGCGGCAACGCAGGATTTCAGTGGGTTTCCCTTATGACTTCCCAGCGTGAGAACCCGTTTTGTACGTCTGTTGGCCACTTACTGGCATTTCCTTTGTGTCAAGTGTCAATTCAGGTCTTTTGCCGTTTCCTTTAGAGCGGCTTCTTAGTGATTTGTGGTCACTCTTTACGTATTCTACGAGAGAGCCCTTTGTCAGTGATACATAGCTGCTAACATCTATTCCCAGACTGTGGCTGGGCTTTACACTGGGAGGCCGGGGACCCCCCCCCCTTCCACCTGGCTCTTGGGGTCACCGATTTCCTCCTTAACATGGAGAAGGCAGGCATGGGCACAGGACAGGGCCTCCTGCAGACAGCGCACACCAGCTCGACTGTGACCCCATCACCTCCTTGACACCGTAGCCAATGTGAACGCACCTTCTGCCTATGGCAGGGGATGCTGGCTGCCCGTTTCAAATGGTGATGCGAGGAGCTCCTTGTAGAAATAAATGTATGGGGACGACCACATTGGGAAAACCCTGCCCTGCTGCTTTGGGGTAGCTTAGCAGTGACCCCTTTCCCAGGCAGTCCCCTGAACTCAGTTAGCTAGCTTAACCTAGTGAAAAAGCCCAGGTCATCCGAAGGCCTTCAGGATGACAGGGTGGGGGGTTGCAGCTGTGTGCTCAGAGTGGGTGTCGTGGGTCTGTGGACTCGGTCCAGGCAGGAGGCCCATCATGGGACGGTGTGACGCTGGTGCTGTGCCAGCCCCAGGACCGGACATTTCTAATCTCCAAAACAGTTCCGTGAGCTGTCATCGCCCCTACCTTGCACGTAAAGAAACAGAGGCCCAGAGACATTGTACAATATGTACAAGGTTGCACAGCCTGTGAGTTGCAGACACAGGATTGGAATCTAGGCCACCCAAGCCAAGGGAGCCTTGGGTTCTTGAGCCCACGGATAGAGAAGCAGCACAGCCCCACCCCCACCCCCCGGAGAAGGCAGGAGCCAGAAGGACAGAAGTTACTGCTCGGTCAACAAGCTGGGGGTCACTTGGGAGAGGAAAAACCCCCACGTTAAAAACAAGCACTCTATTATAAAAACTGAAATTGTCTATGAAAATGTGAATCACTGGGGGCAGAACGGTTTTGTTCTTAAAGCATACGGTCGTTTTGGGGGCATCACCTAATGAAAGCACAGAGTGAAGCGTTCCTCTAAGACTTGCCGTGCCCCTGGGAAGACTTGGGGTCTCTAGGCCCAGTCTGAGAAAACCCTCATTTGGGGTTCAGCCATCTCTATGCCGGAGGAGGAAGTCTAGGTTGCTGGTTGCTAAGAAGCAAACGCGTGGCTCATGGAAAAGCTGGGGCTGATTTTGAACTTCTAACCCAGGGCCTCTTCCTGCCACATCCCAGATCAGGGGGTGCTCTGTTCACTGTCACTCCTTTAACTGAAGATGACAAGATCCCAGAGCTCCCCCTAATGCTCTCTTCCCCCCCAAAAAGGAATTGTTATTGTACGTAATTTAAAAGCCCCCGAGTTCTGTCTGTCTTCAGGCATAGCTGGGTCCGGGTGCTCAAATGATGTCCCCAGGGAGCTTTCCCTCCATTTTCAGGCACTGATGCTTCTATGACGGCGTTGTCCTTTGGCCAGCCCACTTCCCAGGGTGGTCCCTGACAGCTCAGGGCTTATGTGCTCCCGAGAGCCCAAGTCCAGCACGGACAGAACACGTCTTCTCCTGCGTGCTTGGCAAGCGTCAGCGATCGGCCCTGATGGGGTTGACCTGAATCATGTAGTTGCACCCCAGAACCAGTTGCTAGAGCTGGGAGATGAGTTTGCTTAGGGAGCGTGGCTGGCCGGGCCTGGGACAAGAGTGTGGGTGGACGGCCTGCTAAGGGTAGCTGGGGTGTTGTGACCAGCAGCAGGAGGGAGGCAGCCGAGCCTCTGAGGATGTCCGCAGACGTCCCTTCAGCAGGGGGGCCCGGGCACCTGGGCTCTTGCAACAGGAGAGGAGACCACTGCCATGACCTGCTTTCACCCAGCTGGGAGCACTTCCCCGGGAGACAGAGAAGGGGTCGGAGCTGTCACCCCACTTCTCTGGGTGGCTCTGCTGAGAGCCATCGAGACACGGGTGAGTGGAGTCCCGTCATACAACCAAAGTTCCACCTGTCACAGTGCATACGAAGCCGCTGTGAGGCATGGCTGTTTCTTCCAAAACACGATGTATTTTGTTATCTTTAAAATACAGGCGAATGACTCGATTAACACAATTGTCATCTGAAATATTAATAAGCGACGACAGAGCCGGCTTCCAAAGGAGTTACGAGCTGCTCCCTAACGGAACATAAAGTAAATGTGAGGACTCATCGTCCTGGTCGCCAGTGGTTATGTTTTCGTTAAACAACCGTGGCAGAATCACGCAGGCTTCCCCCTACTTCTTACTTTTACGCCGTCTTATTAAAACACACTCGGAGCCTCGCCTCTCTGGCGTGTGCACGCTACTGTCTCCGAGCAGCTGCCCTGTGTTTTAAATACCCGTTTCCACGTTCGGCCTCGCCCCCGAAATAGAGTTCTGCCAGGTCTGTCTGTAGCTTCCGGTTCTGTCGGGAGGATTCGGTCTCTGGCATTGCTCTGGGTCCCAGGCCCTCCCGCTCCCTCCCCGGCAGCCGCGGCGGCCTGTGCCGGGTCGCCATGGCAACCTGCTGATGCTGGTTCCAGCCCTGCCCTCCTCCGCCACCTTCCCTCCTGCCGCTACAGGACGCGCGTCTGTGTCTGCAGCTCCTTCCACAAAGTCACCCTGTCCAGCAGCCGCCACGGGCCGGGGCTCTGGCCAGAGGGGAGCCGGCGTGGCTCAGACTCTCGCGGGTCAGAGGGACGTGCTTATTTCTACGGTGCCTCACGTGCGTGGATGTTGGTGGGCAGGAAAGAGGTGTCGGTTACCCTGCCAGGTCTGCTGTGACAGAATGTGACGGCCGGGGCAGCTTCAACGGCGGGCACTTCTTTCTCCCAGCTCTGGATCCTGGCAGTCCTAGGTCCAGGTATCAGGACACTGGGTTCCTGGTGAGGACCCTCTTCCCGGCTTGCAGATGGCAAGCTGTGTCCTCACATGGCCTTCTGCTGTGAACGTCCCTATATCCCTTTATCTTCTTAGAGGGACACCGGTCCTGTGGGATTAGGGCCCCACTCTTACGGCCTCACTTAACCCTAACTATATTCCTGAAGGCCCCATCTCCAACTACGGTCACACTGGAGTTAGGGCTTCAACATAGGAGTTGGCCTGAGGGTATATACTTCAGTCCATAACATGCTGAAGAGGGAGAGCCAGGAACTGAGCTCTGTTCCCTGCGGTGCTTCCTGCCACACACAGTCCCTTCCCACCACACAGTCCCATCCCCCGTGGGGCCGTCGTGTTGTCCGTGTCGAGGGCAGTGGTTGTCCTCTCGGTCCTGAGACTCTTATCTGACCAGGCTGCACGCTGATGCCCCAGCATTCAGGAACCTCTTAGGGTCCTTGTTCTGAAGACGGGGCTCAGAGCCAGGGCCACAGAACACACAAACGTCAGAGTCCGTGGCTCTGATGGGCAGCCGTGAGCCTGGAGCCAGAGCCTCACCGTCACCTCGCTGCTGTGTGGCCTTGGGCAAGTTACTTGGCCTCTCTGACCCTGCTCTCCGAGAGAGCAGTGGCAGTGATATGTTTACCACAACATTGCTGGGAGGGGTGGTGAGCCCATCATGGAAGCATCTGGCACAGTCTGGCTCACAGGCAGGCTCACCAAACATTGGCTCTCAGGTTGATATCATCCTACGTGACATGTCTGCCGATAACCACAGAGCGTGGCCCTAAACCCAGCTGTCCGGTGAAGCCAGGGTGTGTGAGAGGGACCTGGGAATCTGTATGTTTCAATGGCTTTCCAGACAGGTGCTTGATGAGCTGGGATCTGAACCCTGAGTTGGAGCAGCTTTAATTGGTGCAAATTCAATTGGTGAGCCAGGGTGGAAGGAGAAGGCCTGCAAGTTTTGGTGTGTAAATGCGTGTTTGTCAGGCCAGTGGATCAGCCCTCGTTGAGGGCAAAGAACTCAGAGGGTACAGCAGCTCACCTTAGTGTCCCCCACATCTAGCATGGTGCCTGGAATGTAAGAGATACTGAGGAAGTACTTCCTGGATGCGTGGGTGGATGGAAGGATGGATGGATGGATGAGTGGGTGGATGAGTGGATGAGTAGATAGTGGATGGGGAAGTAGATGGATGGATGGGTGGGTGGGTGGAAAGATGGATGAGAGATGGATGAGTAGATGGGTGGATGGGTGGGTGGAGAGATGGATGGACGATGGATGATGGATGGATGGGTAGATGGGTGGATAGTAGATGGGTAAATGGATGGATGGGTGGGGGGGTAGATGGAAAGACAGATAATAGATGGATGGGTAGATGGGTACATGGATGGATCCATGGGTGGATAGATGGATGGGTAGATGGGTGGATGGGTAGATGGGTGTGTAGGTGGGTAGAGATGGATGGATGGGTAGATGGGTGGATAGTAGATGGATGGGTAAATGGATGGATGGGGGGGTGGAAAGACAGATAATAGATGGATGAGTAGATGGGCCCGTGGGTGGTGGTTAGATGGTTGGATGCATGGGTGGATGGAAGGATGGATGGATGGATGAGTGGGTGGATGAGTAGATGAGTAGATAGTGGATGGGGAAGTAGATGGATGGATGCGTGGGTGGGTGGAAAGATGGATGAGTAGATGGGTGGATGGGTGGGTGGAGAGATGGATGGATGATGGATGATGGATGGATGGGTAGATGGGTGGATGGGTGGGTGGAGAGATGGATGGACGATGGATGATGGATGGATGGGTAGATGGGTGGATAGTAGATGGGTAAATGGATGGATGGGTGGGGGGGTAGATGGAAAGACAGATAATAGATGGATGAGTAGATGGGTACATGGATGGATGCATGGGTGGATAGATGGATGGGTAGATGGGTGGATGGGTAGATGGGTGTGTAGGTGGGTAGAGATGGATGGATGGGTAGATGGGTGGATAGTAGGTGGATGGGTAAATGGATGGATGGATGGGGGGGGGTGGAAAGACAGATAATAGATGGATGGGTAGATGGGCCCGTGGGTGGTGGTTAGATGGTTGGATGCATGGGTGGATGGAAGGATGGATGGATGGATGAGTGGGTGGATGAGTAGATGGGTAGATAGTGGATGGGGAAGTAGATGGATGGATGGGTGGGTGGGTGGAAAGATGGATGAGAGATGGATGAGTAGATGGGTGGATGGATGATGGATGATGGATGGATGGGTAGATGGGTGGATAGTAGATGGGTAAATGGATGGATGGGTGGGGGGGTAGATGGAAAGACAGATAATAGATGGATGGGTAGATGGGTACATGGATGGATCCATGGGTGGATAGATGGATGGGTAGATGGGTGGATGGGTAGATGGGTGGATAGTAGATGGATGGGTAAATGGATGGATGGGTGGGGGGGTAGATGGAAAGACAGATAATAGATGGATGGGTAGATGGGTACATGGATGGATGCATGGGTGGGTAGATGGATGGGAAGATGGGTGGATGGGTATATGGGTGGATAGTAGATGGATGGGTAAATGGATGGATGGGTGGGGGGGGGTGGAAAGACAGATAATAGATGGATGGGTAGATGGGCCCGTGGGTGGTGGTTAGATGGTTGGATGCATGGGTGGATGGAAGGATGGATGGATGGATGAGTGGGTGGATGAATGAATGATTGATGGATGATGGATGGATGAGTAGATGAGTAGATAGTGGATGGGGAGGTACATGGATGGATGGGTGGGTGGGTGGATGGTTGATCGATGGGTGGGTGGAAAGATGGATGATGAATGGATGGGTAGATGGATGGATGAGTGGATGGGTGAATGAATGATGGATATGAATGGATGAGTAGATGAGTAGATAGTGGATGGATAGGTAGATGGATGGATAGGTGGGTGGGTAGAAAGACGGATGAGTAGATGGGTGGATGGGTGGGTGGAGAGATGGATGGATGGATGGGTAGATGGGTGGATAGTAGATGGGTAAATGGATGGATGGGTGGGGGGGTAGGTGGAAAGACAGAGAATAGATGGATGGGTAGATGGGTACATGGATGGATGCATGGGTGGATGGATGGATGGGTAGATGGGTGGATAGTAGATGGATGGGTCAAATGGATGGATGGGTGGGGGGGTGGAAAGACAGATAATAGATGGATGGGTAGATGGGCCCGTGGGTGGTGGTTAGATGGTTGGATGCATGGGTGGATGGATGGATGATAGATGGGTAAATGGATGGACTGCACGGAGGTGGTTGCAGATACCCATTCTATCTCTCATACGCAGCTCACCCTAATCCAATTGTATAGCCTCCCCTACCTTTAAACCTCTCCAACCTTGAGATTTCTTCAAAACCATAGGGTCTGAACAGCAGGAAGGCAGTGGGCTATTATGAGACCCAAGAAAACACCAGCATTGTTGGCATCTCAAGCCAGGATTTCTTTGGGTCTTCAGCCACTGGAGATTGTTAAGGGAGAAGTTCCCTTAAGCCAACACGATGTGCAGTGGCCTCTGACTCTGCCTGCCTGCTCCGTCCTGTGAGTTCAGCAAGCAGGCCTCCCCCTGCCCCTGCAGAGCTGGGAGAATGGCACTGGGGCTTGGGCATCCTCCTTGGGAAGGGTGGTTGACCCATCCTCCTCACCCATGCCACGAGTGACATGGGCCGTTGGGGGCCTGGGAAGACAGATGATGTCATGCCCTGTGAAAGGTAGAATGAGTGAGCTGCTCCCAGTACGGGCTGGCAGGTGAGTGAGGACAGACCTGAGGCCTCTCCCTCGATACCTGGGCACCCAGTTTGAGGATGGCCAACCAGTGCCAGGAGCCCCCCTCTAGCTGGGGCTCAGCGGGAGCCAAGGGCCATCCCGCCCAGAGTGCACCGTGGCTCATTTTGGAAAACGAAAGCCATCATATGGTGCTCTGTATGGAGTTAAGATGTTGTTTTTGGCTTCTCTGAAATAGACGATAGGAAACAGATCCGGGGATAATGAATAAACATTGGCTTATGGGGGCTGCATGCTGGGAACGATGAAATCTCACACTGGCAGATTAAATTTAAGATATGCATATGTAAAGCAGAGATGGAAGGGCCAGGCTCCTGCTCCAACAAATCGCGTAGCCAAGGAGAGCATCTGGGAGGACGCTCTGTATGTGCCCCATCCCCAGCCAGTCGGGGTCTGGGAGAACCAGGGTGAGGAGGAGCCTGGGCTCCTAGGAGACGGGCGGGAAGTGGCCGCCTGGGCACCACCCAGATGCGGATCGGGAATCTGCACCGGGGCTTGAAAAACACAGTTTCCCGAAGCTTCAGCATGGTTGATCCGATCGGATCGTCAGATAGGTTCTTGATGGTGAACTCTCTCCTGTCTCGTTTTGTTTTTTTTTTTTAATTTGTTTAAATGTTTATTTATTTTTGAGACAGCGTGAACAGGGGTGGGGCAGAGAGAGGGGGAGACACAGAATCTGGAACAGGCTCCAGGCTCTGAGCTGTCAGCACAGAGCCCGACGCGGGGCTTGAACCCACGAGCTGTGAGATCATGACCTGAGCCGAAGTCGGATGCTTAACCAACTGAGCCACCCAGGCACGCCTCTCCTGTCTAGGTTTACACACTCTGTCACCTGAAGGTCTTCAGACGTGGTGCCCATCTTTCTATTTTCTGAAGCTGAGATAGAATTCCCATACCATAAAATTTACCCCGTTAGGGTGGACGTTTCTGTGGGTTTTAGTATACTGACAAGGTTGTGCAACCATCACCACTGTCTGATTCCAGAATATCTTGGCCATCCCAAAACGAAACCCTGTCCCCACTGGCAGCCATCCCACCCCGCGTCCCCAGCCTGGGCGGGCACGCTCTCGTTTCTGTCTGCACGGGTTTGCCTATCCCGGACACGTCGTGTGAACGGAACCTTACAGCGTGTGCTCTTTGGCGACTGGCTTATTTGGGCTTTCAGGCTGCGTCCATGTGGTAGCATTTGGTAGATGACATGTCATGTCACGTCACGTCAAGGCTGAATAGTATTCCCTCGTACATAGAGACCACATTTTGCGTGTGCATTCATCGCTGGGTGGACATTAGGGTTCCCACTTCTGGGCGTTTAGAAACAGTAGTGTTGTGAACACGTGCGTGCAAGTATCTGTCCGAACACCCGTTTTCAGTTCTTCTGGACACATACCTGGGAGTCGAACGCTGGGTCATGTGGCCTAGCCATCTTTAACCTTTCGAGGCCCTCCCAGGCTGTGTTGCTTGTTCCCTTCCCGCTAGCACCGTAAAAGGGCTCTTGAACGCCCCACACCCTCGCCGACTCTCACGTTTCGTTTCTGGATGATAGCCGTCCTACTGGGTGTGACGTGGTACCTCGCTGTGGTTTTTCATCTACGTTTCCCTAATACCTTGTGACGCCAGCCTCTTCCCGTGTGCTCACTGGCCGCGTATGTGTCTCCTCTGGAGGGGCTTCTGCCTTTTAAGTTAACGTGCCGTGAACACGCTGTGTGTGGTCCTGTAGCGGGTTTGGAAAGTACCAGGCGGTATAAAGGAGAAAATACAAATCACTCGTAACCCTACCCTGTGTTGATAATCACCTCTGAGGTGTCGGGCTTTCTTTGAGTCTAAGTGTCTGTTAGAATTGAGGGCATCCTTTTACAGCATGGATCCCGCTTGCTTTCTTTCCCAAGTGGCGAAGGACATCGTGTCATGGGTCCAAAGTATTCTCCCAAAACACCGTTCCCCGTGGCTCTCCGGGTTGTCATTGGGAAGTCGTTGATGAGTCCGTGCCCCCCACCTTTGTCACGGGCATGACATTGGCCGCCTGTCCAGCTCTCCTATGATTTGCGACATTGCACTTGCCCCCGCGTTTTGTTATTGCAAAAGCAGCAGGGCGGTGACCGGCCTCACGGTTTAGAAGGTCTCTGTCCATGTCCTTAGGGTACTTGTCCCGAATGCACTTGCCCGGATACTTGGCACACCACGACGCCGCCAGCCCTAGAAATGCGCTGGTGTCCAGGGGCAATGGCCGACTGCCTCCTTTCTGACTTTTTCTAAGAGTTCTGGAGGCTCCCTCAGGGCTCAGCTGCCTGTGGCCTCCTAAAGATAGGGGCTGCCACAGCCTGGGGCCGGGCCTCGGGGACACGGAATATGCCTTTTCTCAAGCCAGCAAGGATCAGCAGCATCATGGGCCAGTGACCCCGCCGCTGCGTGGGGCCCCACACTTCTTTACGCCCTGAAGCTGCCACCTTGGGATTCTTAGTCATTTGTGAACAGGGGCCCCTTGCTTTCCTTTGGCCCCGTGTCCCTGAATTCTGTGTCCCTCGATTTGCACGGGGGACCTTGTGGCCTCGGAAATGCACCCGTGGGCCTCCCGTCTTGCACTGGAAGCCGCGGGTTTTGCGCTTGGAGACCCTCCCCTCCAGAGTGTTGCCATCTTGAATCAAAGGCACTTTGTTTTAAAGACTCCCAGGGCTGCCCAGGCCCCGCTGGCACAGCCTGGTGGATTCAGGAGTCCCTTCTGCAGCTTAGGGGGGCAGTATTCATTGTTTAAACAACCTCCAACCCCCCGGGGACGGGGCTCCGAACTGCAGTGGCTTCCCGACCGCAGCCGGCCAGGCTGACCACACCCCCGGCCACCTGCTGCCCCTCCCCGGTGGGGCCTCAGCACCAGCTCCCGTGTCCCCCGCTGTGGCAGAACCGCCCCAACCCCTCCCACTCCCCTTGGGTTGTTTAGATCAGAGGTTTGTTGGAGAAATCCTTGCTGAGCACAGCCAGACCCCCCAGGAGCACGTCCATCCTGAAACAGCTGCTAACCACCGCGAAGGTCCCCCTGGCTGCCCTTGTTTATTTAGCCGAGATGCAAACGTGCCCTTGACCGGAATCCAGAAATGGCACTCCGCGTGTGTGCAGATCGGCTGCCCCTGAGCTTCTCCATGGAGCCCGCATTTCCCGGGCCGGGCGCCTCCTTCATCGGGCCCCCAGAGGGGGAGCCGGCCGCAGAGTGCTCCTGGCCTCCGTGTCTCTGAACGGACGCCCCTCCCTCCTTTCCCTTCCTGGACCAGTGGATGGAGAAAACAAGCCTGTTAGCCTTGACCCGCTGTGTGGGGAGAAGGGGCTGAGCTCCCAGCAGCCAGAACAGCACCGAGTCTTTGTCCAAGGAGAGAAGGCCCACGTTCCCATTGCTTCTAAGGAAACTGGAATCGGGGTCCCTCATCACCACTGCAGAACTTCTGGTTTGCGAACGGCTACGACTTCTCCGATGCGGGGTCATTTTGCCAGAGTCTTCCCCAGGGCAGAGGGCGAGCACCCCACCCCTGAGGGCCCATTTCACAGATCAGGACGCTGGAGACCGTCACACTGGGGCCCAGGGTCCTGACCATCTCATGCACAGGGATGTCTGTCTCACTGGGTCTTTTAGGGACAGCAGGGACTTCAGAAGTAAGGTAGCGGGACAGCTAACCTCGACCCTGCCTGACCGTGGCCTTGATGGGCTCTGGGAGTTCAGCAGATGCCTAAGGAGCACGGGTTCCTAGCGATGTGGCCCCCCTGAGCCCGCAGCGTGTGTTAAAGATTTCTGTTACTGGAGACAGAGCTAGGCTGGTGGCTCCGTACCCCGGAAGGACACCCGAGGAGCGGAGGAGGGGGGTTGGCTACGCTCCGAGGTCACATCCTGGAGTGGACACTAGAACTTTCTTTCTCCCCTTGACCAGAGCTTTGTCTGACCCGGATACCTGGCTGAGAGGGGTTTTCACCTCCCCTCCTGCACGCGGGCCCATCAGAGAAGGCCCACCTACCTTCCCCGAGCCCGGGCTGGGCCGGAAAGGGCCGAGGCCCAGGGCCCGCCCCGCAGCTGCGGTAACACGGCTGAGGGCCATCCAGAGGTCACACCCTCTCCGCTGGTCCCCCTGCGGGGCCTGCATCAGGGCGGGAGACCCAGCCCAGCCTCCTGTGCCTGCACAACACTACGTGTTGCCCTTTCCCAGAGTCAGGGCAGTTTAGGGGGTCGCAGACCTCACTGGGGATCAAGGGAGGGCAGCACACGCACACACGCGTGTAAACACAAGCTGAGCACACGCACATTGGACACGTAGCACACAGGAGCCTGTATACACATGCACATGTGTGCACGCGCAGTCTTCAGCAGGCTCAGGGGGCCCCGGCCGGGTGCAGTGGACACACGGTGCTCGGGGAAGTATGTGCTCCGCCGTTGCTGTGGGACCGTGCTGTCCTTGAGCCCTGGCACAGATACGAAGCCCCGGTGCTGATCTGACCTACTTCTGGCTCCCGAAGCTCCCAGCTATCCTGGCGGGCAGTCCTCGAATGAGTCCGATTGCCAGGGTGACCGCGTCGTGCATCGTCCAAATGGGGACAAGTTCTGAGCGAAGGAGGGCGACTGCCCTCGCCGGGCAGCCGGCTGAACCAGGGCCGCCCTACTTGCCATGAGGAGCAGGGCGAGGCGGCCCCTCCGCCTGGTGTCGGAACGTGCTCTCCAGGAAAGGAGGCAAGAGCTGGGGCGTCACGGCAGGCCGTGCCTCACTCCTTCCTTCACCCTGACACCCTCCCGCTGGCAGAAAACCGGGTGCCCGGCCCAGGTTCCCCGGAGGAGCGCGTCACGGCGTCACGGGTCGGGAAAGAGAGATGGCTGATCCCAGATGCCGACGGCCGGCTGCTGGAGAAGCTTCCGGCTGCCCATTTCGAAGCGGCTTTGGGGGAGGGTGGCAAGGGCGGCTTTGTCTTCAGAGTGGATCTCCCGGCAGAGCCTTGGCACCTCGCGTGGGCGCTCGGCACGGTGCTCTCGGCTGCCACGTTGGCAGAGGAAGGGAGGTCCCCTTGGAGACCAGCCTGCAGACCCAGAGAGGGCGGTGGGGGCCTGAGCCCTCCCCCAGCTGGGGGCTGACCTGACAAGTCTGGGATTCTGGGGCCTCTCTCAGCTAAGTAGGCGGGTCTGTGGCATTTAGGCCCTGGTGACACCCCTGTCCCCAAGGCCTGCTCGCAGGGGCCCTTCACAGGGGTGGAGCTGCTTCGATGTTCGTGGCTCTGCGCTGGTGGGGATCCGGGCTTTGCCGAGTGCCCAGGGGATGTCACTGACGCTCTCCACACTTGGTCCCCCCACCTGCGGACGGTCCTCACATCCGCTGCCCTGGGCCCTGGTGCAAACTCAGAGGACACCCCCAAAAGCAGCTGGCATTTCCTCACGGAGCAGGCGACCCCAGCACACCTCGCTGCAAGGTCGATCACGGTCCAGCCACACAGCGTGGCCTCCTGGGCTGCCCGCTGCTTCTCCCACAGCGTGGCCGGGGCCTCTCGGTGCGCACGCAGGGCAAAAGGCACCCGAAGCCCCCGGCCGGGGCCAGCCCCGTACTGGCAGCCGGGTTTATGTTGTGGACCGTGCAGGGGCGTAGGTCCCCCCACCCCCCCCAGGTCTCCACGGCCAGCACCAGGGGCCCGGTGTCCAGGACTCCGCTCCTCTATGCACACCCTTCCTTGTGGCAAACTCCGCCCCACCACCAAGCATCTGCGAGGGGCTCCCACCTGCCAGGAGCTCTCCCCGCCTCTCCTCGGCGCCCCCTGGAGGTGTCTCTGTTGTAGCAACATGGGTAGTAGGTCTGGCTGTGGGCCCTTTGCCGTCTGGGAGCTCCGTGTGCAGGGCCGCGAATCAGGAGGGCAAGTCAGAGAAGCCTAAGGAGGCAGGAGGGAAGGGGCTCGCGGGCGGAGTAAACGCCCGGGGGAGGCTCTGGAACATGCACCCCCCCCTCCCCCTCTGAGCTCCTCCTGCCTGAGGCTCTCCCCCCAGCCCTGTGTCCCTTGACCCTGGAGGCCTGAGCAGGAAACCGCCCCAACCATGGTGTTCCTTTCCTTCGCTTCTTGATTGAATCAGGAGCCCAGGCTCTGGAGATACCGGGGGCCTCGCACCTGCTGTCCCCCGGCCCCTCCACGGGAACAGACTTGGGAGCAGGGCCAGCCCACTGAGTGAAGGCGCCCACGGGGGCGGCCCCTGCCCTCACACACACAACAACAGGCCACAGCGTGCGTGACTGTCTTCGTTTTAGGAATTTCCCAGGACCCCCGCTAACAGGGTCGCCCACCCTGGGTCCACATCGGGTCTGCGTGTTTCCCGTCCCTTTGCAGTTGGGCAGGAGAGGCCCAAATGACCTGCGGCGGTGACCCCAGAAGTGGAGGCATGGAGCGAAGGCAACGGTGGGCAATCGGAGCCCCTGGCAGAATGTTCTGGAATCTTTTTTTTTTTTTTTTTCGTAATTGAGGTGAAATTCATCGGCCATAAAATTAATCGCTTTAAAGTGAACAATTCCGTGGCATTTGGAGTACTCACAGCGCTGTGCGACCATCACCACTGTCGGAACCCCGTCCCCATCAGCCTCACCCCGCCAGCACGCGGCCCCCACGGGGGCTCCGCTTTCTGCCTCCGTAGATTCCCCTGTTCTGGACGCTTCGTCCAAGTGGGATCACAGACCACGTGGCTTCTTCACCGGGCAGAATTCACTCTGTCTACGTCCGTTTCATGCCCGCTCGGGGCCGGTGTGTGCGGGGGCCACGTGGCGCTTATCCCCCCGTGGACGTTTGGGTGGTTTCCACTCCGCCGGCTGCCGTGGTTGGTGCTGCTGCTCGTGTTCACGTTCGAGGACCAGTTGGCCTTACTGTCACTGCTTTGGCACACTCAGGAGAGGGACTGCTGGGTCGCGTGGAATTCTGTGCTCCAGTCGTGAGCAGCTGCCAGACCCTGCCCCCTTCTAGCATCCTGATGCGGCCGAGTGCGGTCCGTGTGGCCGGTCGCCTCCTGAAAGCAGGGGCAGGCGTAGGGACTGCACCGCAGCGCTCTCCGAATCTTCTCTGCAGCTGGCATTCGATGCACAAAGCCCAGCTCCTGGGTGGGCATCGGCCCCGGTGCTCCCCAGCATCCAGGTCCCTGTCCCCCCCCCTCCCCCCCCGACCAACCGCGTGCTCCCCAGGGCAGAGACCCTGCCTGCCGCCTCCCCCCCGACCCGGCCCGCCGCACAGCGCCCCCCGCCACAAACGCTCGCTACATTGGAGCTGGGCGGCTTGGACATCGCTCCGAGACAGCTCGTTATTTTGTAACGAGCGGTAACCAGCCCGAAACAGATTTAGAATTCAATGTGGTTAAAAATCATCAGTCTTATGCCGTTTAAAAACTGCTTGTCATTTTGTATGCCAAGAACTCTTCCAGCAGCCTCCTTTTCCAAAACGATCGCTGATTGGAACAAAAACATTGCCACTAAAATTAGCGTGACAAAATGGAGTTGTTATGGAACAAAAAGAAAGTCGACAGGTACCTGTTCACAAGCCAGGACGGCCCCTGCCCGCGGGAGCCATGCCAGGCGGGGCCGTGCTGCCCGCCCCTCGGAGGGCATTTGCGGCCACGTGCATTTCCACGGCTTGGTTAACCTCGGGGCGAGACCCCACCTGAGAGAGACAGAGTGGCCGCTCGGGGATGGTAACCATAGTAGTGAGCTAAGCTGGGGCCTAAGATGTGCAAGGAAAAGCTGGTTGGAAGATTCTAGTAAGATGCCTCCCGTTGGCCTAAAACGCCAGGCATTGCTGTCTTGGGAGAAGAGACCCCGTCCTGCCCTTTGCCATCTCCCTGCACCCCAGCTGGAGCATCTGAGCCGTGCCGCTCGTTTGTTTCTCCAAAATGCCGACACCTGCTGAGGTCCGTTCAGCCACACGTGCCAGGAAAAAGACAAAAGAAGCATGGTTTAAATGAGATAGAGATTTGTTTCTGTGTCGTGTTGGAGGCAGAGGAAGGCGGCCCAGAGCTGAGAGAGGGGCCCCAGGCTCATAGGGGATCTGGGCTTTTCCTTTCTTGCTGTTTCAGCATCCTTGACAGGTGCCTCATGACTCTAGATAGCTGCTGAGATTCCACCCATCGTGTCCGCTTTCCAGTAGCAAAAGGGGGAAAGAAAACAAACCGCACTCCCTCATTTTAGGGATTGTAAAGTCTCCGCTATGCTTCCAACTATTAGCTATAATGGGATCTCAGGGAAGCCTGTAGCCTTTATCTCAGACCACCCTCTGTTGAGGAGAGTGGAGAACAGAAGTTGGGGTAGGCAGCTGGCCACTGCACCACAGCACCGTCTAAGTAACAGCCTTCTTCCCATTTCCGTAGAGCCCACCCCGTCTGGGCAGCCTTCTCCCAGCCCCCACCTCATCCAGAACAGCTCAGGACGTGAGGTATACGGGGTCCTTCGAGTGAAGGACTGGGATGCTTTAAAAGCAACAACACAACATCTATTTCATGTGCAGGGAAACTGAGGCCTGTACTGGGGAAGGAACTTGCCCGAGAAGAGTTCGTACCTGTGCGTGGTTATACCAGCCACCCTGCGGTCCCCAGGTTGGGGGTTCCAGAGTCTCATCAGAAGTGTCCCCTCCTTCTGATTTCCTGGACCCCTCTCTGGGTCAGAGCCTGTGTCCCGAAGCACACGGAACGTTACCTCTGTATCAGGCAGCCCTCTTGGTTACAAATGATGCAAATCAAGGTCGACCTGGCCGAAGCCAAAGTGGGGATTTAACGGCTTTAAAGTTCAAGAGTTACAGCTTCAGGCGTGGCTGGATCCAGGTGCTCCAGAAGCATTAGGGGGTTCTCTTTCCATGTCTTTTCTCTGGTTTCCTCTGTGTGAACTCCATTCTCAGGCAAGTTTTCCCCATGCCATGTGAGGAAAGCTAACGGCACCAGGTAAGCACCAGGTTTCACAGTCGTAGAAAGAGGAGAGTGTCTCTTTCGCAAATCATAAGAGAAGGTTCAGGACTGAGTTTCACTGGACTGATTTATAGCACATGCCCGTTATTCATATATATATATATATTTATATATTTATATATTTATATATATTTATATATATTTATATATATTTATAATTTATATATATGTGTGTATATATATACACACACACACACGCACACACACACATACACATACATATATATGTGTGTATATATATATATATATATATATATATATATATATATATATAATTTATTGTCAAGGTAGCTAACATACAGTGTATACAGTGTGCTCTTGGTTTCAGGAGTAGATTCCCGTGATTCATCACTTACATACAGCACCCAGGGCTCATCCCAACAAGGGCCTTCCTCAAGTGTCCTCCTCACCTGCTTTCCCCTCTCCCCCACCCCCCACCAGCCCTCAGTTTCTTCTCTGTATTTAAGAGTCTCTTGTGGTTTGCCTCCCCCCGTCTCTGTTTGAAACTATTTTTTCCCCTTCCCCTCCCCCCATGGTCTTCTGTTAAGTTTCTCAAATTCCACATATGAGTGAAAACATATGGTATCTGTCTTTCTCTGTATGACTTATTTCACTCAGCATAATACCCTTCAGTTCCATCCACGTCACTGCAAATGGTAAGATTTCATTCTTTCTCATTGCCAAGTAGTGTTATATTGTATATATAAGCCACGTCTTTTTTATCCATTCATCAGTCGTTGGACATTGGGCTCTTTCCATACTTTGTCTATTGTCGATAGTGCTGCTATAACCATGGGGGTGCATGTGCCCCTTTGAAACAGCCCACCTGTATCCCGTGGATAAATGCCTCATAGTGCGATTGCTGGGTCGTAGGGTAGTTCTATTTTTAGTTTTTGGAGGAACCTCCCTACTGTTTTCCAGCATGGCTGCACCAGCTTGCGTTCCCACCAGCAGTGCAAAAGAGACCTTCTCTCTCCGCATCCTCGCCAACATCTGTCGTTGCCTGAGTTGCTCATGTGAGCCATTCTGACCGGTGTGAGGTGGTGTCTCAGTGTGGTTTTGATGTGTATTTTCCTGATGATGAGTGATGTGGAGCATTTTTTCATGTGTCGGTCGGCCATCTGGAGGTCTTCTTTGGAGAAGTGTCTATTCATGTTTTTGCCCATTTTTTCTCTGGATTATTTTTTGGGTGTTGAGTTTGCTAAGTTCTTTATAGATTTTGGATACTAACCCTTTATCTGATCTGTCGTTTGCAAATATCTTCTCCCATTCCGTCGGTTGCCTTTTAGTTTTGCCGATTGTTTCCTTCGCTGTGGAGAAGTTTTTATTTTGATGAGGTCCCAATAGTTCATTATTGCTTTCGTTTCCCTTGCCTTTGGAGATCACATGCCCTTTCTTGACCTAGTTGTAGTGACCAAGGATAGTAGGATGGACCCTTTGATCAGACCTAGATCACACACCCATCCTCAGAGGGAGTTGGTCACAGTACGTACACCAGAGTGGCCCAGGGTGTTTCCCCGGAAGCAGGAGTGGACGTTAGGCAGGCTGCCCACTTAACTTCCACCTCTGCTCCCACGCCCCAGGTCTCCTGCTCCGACTCTCCTCCCCTCTCCCCGGCCCAAACAGAGCTGCCCTGGTCTCATTCCCTGGAAGCCTGGTTCCCTGGCTGGTCTTTTAGGTTGTAAGTCTCTTTCTCCCAGCACTTAAGGACCTATTAGGAAGGAGGACAGCTGGAATGCCCTTTCTGAATCCTCAGTACCAGTCCAGCACGAAACCTGGTGTATAATGGTGTTAATAGATGTCTGGCGGCCAGTTAGATAAAAGAAAGGATGGATGGCCAGAGTGATGGATAGAAGAAAGATGGATGGATAGATGGATGGATGAGTGGATGGATGGATGGGTGGGTGGGTGGATGGGCAAGTGCATAGATGGGTGGGCAGGAGAGAGGATGGATGGATGGATGGATGGATAGATGGATGGATGGACGGATGGGTGGACGAGTGGGTGGATGAACGGAGGATGGATGGATGGACAGGTGGGTGGATGGATAGATGGATGGATGGGTGGGTGGGTGGATGGGCGAGTGCATAGATGGGTGGGTAGGGCAGTGGATGGATGGATGGATGGATGGATGGATGGATGGGTGGATGGGTGGATGGGCGAGCGCATAGATGGGTGGGCAGGAGAGTGGATGGATGGATGGATGGATGGATGGATGGATGGATGGATGGATGGACAGATGGACGGGTGGGCAGGTGGGTGGATGGATGGGTGGATGGATGGATGGGTGGACGGATGGACGGGTGGGTGGGTGGGTGGATGGATGGACGAGTGGGTGGGTGGATGGACGGGTGGGTGGGTGGGTGGACGGATAGATGGATGGATGGGTGGATGCGTGGATGGGTGAGTGTATAGATGGGTGGGCAGGAGAGTGGATGGATGGATGGATGGATGGATGGATGGATAGATGGATGGACAGGCGGATGGATGGATGGATGGATGGATGGATGGATGGATGGATGGATGGATGGGCGGGCGGGCAGGCGGGCGAGCGCATAGCTGGGTGGGCAGGAGAGTGGATGGATGAATGGATAGATGAGTAGATGAATGGATGGATGGGTGGGTAGATCTGTGTATGACTTAATAACCAGATGGCTAGCTGAGGGATAGAAAAATTTGCTTATGGGTCACACAGCCCTGATTAACTACATGCAGTTTAATATGGTAACACCATTTCATGCCAACATTGGACTTTTATACCGCTGACCCTTTTAAAAAGCATTTAGTAGTGCGTGTGGGTGACACTAAGCCACAGCCGTTTGGGGAGAGTGGCGGGAGCCCAGGCCAGCTGAGCCTCTGTCCTGAGTAAGCATGGGCTGGTCCTGTGCCTTTTCCAGTCCCTTGGCCTGACTCAGGTCCCCCTGACTTGCCTGGGCCTCTCCCACCTTGCAGGGGCTGTGATTCTGCTGAGAAACACACAGTCCTGTCCAGGTGCCCTCTGTCTGTGTGATCTTTATTCACAAAGCTTACGTCCATTTTGCACACCTGTGACCCAGCAGGTGGAACCATCAAAACCAGGCGTGTGGCACCATCCGGGTCATGGGGCGCCCTCCGCCTGCTGTGGACATAGAATGTACCGACCTGAAAGCATAGACCCCACCCCCCCCGCCCCCGACCCATGTGGCTGACCAGCGGGACACAGCAGGAGAGCCTTGGGTGGGGCAGGCGCCCTTTCTCTGGCCCAGGTCAGCCCAACCCGGCCCTGAGCGACCCTTGGGCACCAGGAGGTGGGTGGGGTCATGAGCACATGTGACTTCCACGGGGTCTGCCCACGTCCCCTCACCCCAGTCCTTGGGGCAGTCCATCCAGACTGCTGGGCTCCGTGCCGGCTCGACCCCTCCCTCCTGACCTCCTGTGCCTCAGTTTCTCCTTCTGTGCCGTGTGGACCCCCACAGTCCCATCACACAAGCTCGTTCCAAGGGTGGTTAAATGACCCAATCACTTTAAAGCTCTGATGGGCCTGCACATACGTGCTCGAGAAACAGTGTCTGTTAAGGTATTTAGTATTTTGGTTGCATTTGTAACTCAGACCCATCCTCGAAGGTCCCCGGCTTTGTCTGTTTCCTGCATAAAGAAACTGAGGCTCAGAGAGGCCAGGTGACGTGCTCCAGGTCACACAGCCAGTGAATGGCAGAGGCAGGGCTGAGTGCAGGGATCCCGTGTGACCGAACCTGCCCCCCCAGGTCCTGCTTCCTGGCAGAGCGGTGGGGGCATTGGTGGCTGGGGGGGGGGGGGGGCGGCATTTCACTGCTGTATCGCACAGCTTCCTTGTAGATGGGACGGGGTGTGCCTGGGGCCTCAGGCCTGACCCGAGCAGGGCCGTCTGTTACCTAGGGCAACGTGGCCCGGCTGAGCCACATGGTAGTGTGCAGGTGGCAGTCACGTGGCCTGGCCATGGGCATGTCTTTGGAAAGATACCCGTCTTTCTTTCTGAGCTTCTCAAACAAGGCCACCACCTGTCTGTCCTTCCTTCCTCCTTCCGGGCAAAATGAGGGCACCTGAAACTCAGGTGACCCGTGGGAAGTGCCAGGTGACCCCGGTTGCCCTGACCTCCTGCCTCCCCCGGTGAGTGCGGCTTGCCCAGAGGACCCGGGGGCACCTGCCCCCGGGATGCACGGCGTCCCAGGCCATTCGGAATGGCATGTGCCGCAAAGGCTCATGCCCTCTGCTTCCCGCAGGCCCGTGGACGGGGCCAGGGGTCAGGGGCCTATACATCTCCATGGTGACAGCCTGGGCCAAAGTGGGGGCGCCCTGGGGTGGTCTGCACGCGCCCCTCACTCCTCGACTGCGTACCTGGTGCTGCTGCTCACTCGTGTGCCCTCGGCACACCTGGGCCCCCGCAGGAACCCTGTGCCTCCTTCGCGCCAGGCCCTTGGAGGACGGGGGTTGCTGGCAGCTTCCCCTCCCCTCACCTTAAGAACAGCCGACTTCCGCTGTGTTGGTAAGGTTGTAGCATTTTGACAACGGACGAGATGGCTCGGGTCTCAATTTGTTGCAGTTTTGCTCTGTTCTGCTGGCTTCGAAGATGGCATTCCTGAGAACAGGTCAGGGCGGAGGGAGGAATTCGTGGGAGCGAATCTGGGCTCTCAGAAGAGCTCTAACAGCCCACCCCTGGATTCAGATTGCGCTGCCCCGGGCTGGGGTCTTTGAGCCGTTAGAAGCTCCTGGGGCAGGGGTCAAGGGGGGGTTCTCACAGATGGCCATGGCTCTCTGCACCCGCGCCCTGAACTGGCAGATCTGTGACGGTGCCACCGGGGAAGGTGCCACCAATGCTCAGGCTCCAGAATCAGGACCTCCGTGTTTCCACCAGCCGTCCGGGGATTTGGGTGCGGCCAGAGAAGCTTGCACCAGGCTTAACGAAGCCAAAGGCCACGCATGAAGGTCTTGCTGCCCCAGGGTCCACGGACCACGAGCATCAGCACGGCCTCCTGAGCCCCTCGTCTGACAGAAATGCAGAGTCCCCGGCCCTGCATGACCTGCTGAAGGAGCGCCTACCTGCTGACAGGGTCCTGGTGACCTGTGAGCACTCAGGAGGGTTGGAGCATCTTCTCTAGAATGGGAGGCCACCTGGGGGCCCAGGATGGCCCCTGGAGACTGGCCAGCTGTCAGCCTTCCTCTCCTGGCTGACTCCCAGCCAGCTGCTCCCCGGCCCCACTGCCACCCGCCCAGACAAAACCCTTACGTGCTGCCCACAGTCTGACTGCAGAATTCCAGCCTCCAGACCGAGGGAATCAGCTCCTGTCGTTGTAAACCCTTCCGTGTCTTGGCCATTTGTGACGGCAGCCACAGGACGCGTGTGCTGGCCCCGTGGGGTGGTATCTCGGGTCCCCGACACCAGCCACGCGTCCAGTGATTCTCCGGAAGGACACGTGGGGCTTGGCGTAGACTTTTCCTCACATCGAAGGGGTCTCATGGGTCTCACGGGGTTGTGGCTGGAGGGGAGTCTCGGCTGAGTCTGGAGGAATCCACGCACGGGCCTCCTCGTTTCCCGCAGATGCGCAGCTCGCCCTCCCCCACCAGAAAACGCGTGGCCGCCCGCGGGAAATGTTCGTGCGCGGGGAGCCCATCGGACCCTCCGTGCCCGAGGCGGGTGCTGTCCCGTAGGCGGCTCTGCCCGGCACCCACCCACCCCGGCTCCCGCCCACCACGGCCCCAACTCCAGAAACGAGCAGGTTTACGTTCTGCGTCAGCCACGGTGTTTGCACGATGGCACAGAGTGGCCCCGGTGTCCCCACCTCTCCGTGCAGGGACGTTTTCCTACAGACTCAGTCGGGGCCGCCCTGCCTGCGGGCCTCAGGGGGCAGCAGCTGGGACCCACTGGCCTTACTCCTTGCAGCGTGGGTTGGAGAGGGCTGTTTCTCCCTTGTTACAGGTAAGGAAACTGAGGCTAGGGAGGGCAAGGAACTTTGCCCAAGATCACACAGCCCGAAAGTGGCAAAGCCAGGTTCAAACCTGGGGAGTCAGGGCTCTGGGCCCTGCCGTTAACCCTGACGTGTCCCGCCTCCTACGCAGAGTGGGGGCTCATTCACTGTGTAGGGAAGGGGTGGGTGGAGGGTAAAAATGAGAACAGTCGTGTTTACTAGGAGGCTTCCAGCTCCACAGGGAGACCCCTGGTGCTCACCTGACGCGCCACCTGCTGGCTGTTGTTAGGGCCCCATTCTACAGACGGGGACACAGAGGCAGGTCTGAGCGTCCGCCCAGGACGTGCCGGGTGGAGGTGGGGACCCGGATCTGAACCCGGGCCCTCTGGGTCCAGGGTCCGCTCTGTGCCTACTGTGTGCATGCCACGCTGATCCACGTGAGCGAGTGTCAGCCCGGCCCTGCCCCCTGAGTCTGCACCCCCTCGTCTCCTAGCAGCAGAAAGCGGGGTCCGGGGTGACCCTGTGCCCCCGAGGACTCTGCCCAGACCCCACAGAGGACCCCCAGGGGTGGGAGACAAGTGGAGAGGCGGCCATGGGGCCCTGCCCACGTGCTGGAGGAGCGTGTGTGCAGGGACAGTGGGTTCAAACGGCCCGCTTCTGGGACAGGATCACAGGGCCCCCGGACCTCGTGTGTGCTGTGCACAGGGCATCCAGGGAGGGCCTCGCCTGCTCGTGACGTCCGGCTCCTTCTCTCTCCCCAGGCCCCGCACGGTGCCCGGCCCCGCGGGCCTCAGGTTGTGTTTGCAGAATGGCCCATGAGCACTCAGAGGGCCCCATTAGCCCGGATTTACCCGATGGGCTTTTGAGGCCCAGAATCCAAGGCAGCCGTTCAAGCGTTTCAGACGGAGAAACCTCACGCTCAGCTTCGGGTGCTCAGAAAGGGGGTTTTCCAGGCCTTCGGAGGGAGGGGCGACGCGCAGCCTGGGGTCTGGAAGATGGCCGGCCCCCTCCCCGGACCGCCTTCTGGGGGAAACAAGGGTGTAACCGGTGAGGAATCCGGAACTCAGAGAGGTTAGGCCACTTCCCCAAGATCACACACATCGTTGGGCCCAGGACGGAGCCCAGGACAGGGCAGCTAGTCAACACTGGGTACCCGAAAGCCATTTTGTAATGGAAATGAACATCCGGTTTCCAAGAATCGGAGGGCAGTGCGGAAATTGTGCTGCTGTAACACTACCTGTCCCCCGACCGCATCAGGAGGTCCCAGCACCTCCCTTCCCGCCCTGCGTTCCCTGCCTCGGCCACTAGATGGCAGCCGCTGGGCGCAGAAGCCGGGGATAGGGGCCTGGGCTGGATGAGTCCTTCTCCATCCAGGCTCTTGGGGGGAGAAGGTCCTCCAGAGAAGCAGGTCCCTAGGCTTGGAAACCCAGCCGGGAACACGGTCTCACGGCTGGTATTCCGAGCAGAGCCCGCCTGGAGCTGTCAGCTGACTCAGAGACCTGAGGTCACCTGGCCGCCTCGGCAGGGCCAGGCGAGTGTTGGGGACGCCAGGAAGGCCCTGCCGCGGGGCCCACAGCGTGTCCAGGGGCCGACAGGTGCTGGTAGGAGAGTGGAGCTCGTGTTAAGAAGGCTGCACGTGGGTGTGCCCTTTATCCTAGACGCCCGGTGACCTCGGGCCAGCCCAGCCACGGGCATGGTGAGGCCAGGTGCACACAGAGCACAGCGGCCTCGGGTTTTCATCCCGGACGGGCATCCTGAGTGGGCGAGCCCAGGGATGGGCCGGTCACGTGGCCCCTCTGGGCCTCAGTTTCCTTGAGGGTGGCTGTGATGGACCCTGCCCCAGTCGGCTGGTAGGGCCAGCCGATCTGCACGATGGGGGCATAGTGCCTGGTACGGGGCAGGCGGGTGAGTTTGTGCTGGTGGACGTTTCATTGCTGTTAATTATCGAGCGTGTTTATTGGTTATACGTGAAAGGGATTGGGCTCCAGGCTCCAATCGTTGCAAGCGGTTTCCCCGCAGGGGGATCGTGCAGGACGTTTCAAAGTGCTCCACGTGTGCTGCTCATATTACTTCCAGTCGTTTCTATTGTTTCAGAGGAGTAATTGCTGTACCGCTGTGATTAGAGTCCTCGCGGGGCTGGCCCGCCTCCGTCAGCGTCTCTCTGTGCCCGAGGCGCCCTTCAATCCAAGCGCTTCAGACGGCCCTCGCCCGCCACCCATCCGGGAATGTGCTGTGTTCCCAGGGGACGTGCTGGGTCTCCGAGGGTGCAGCCTTGCCCGAGCGCCTTGGTTTTTCCAATCTTTGTCTTCTGCAAACCATCACTGGTCCACGCCGATCAAGCAACAGCGGAGGCCATATCTCCACCTCCTCCTGCCTCCGCCTTCCCGAAACTGCGGGAGCCCAGCCTTGGCTGCGCTGCCCCTGCCCCTGCCCTGCAGCACAACAGGAGGCCGGCAGGGGGGCATGCCTCTGCCTGGGGACACGCTGCGATTTGTCAGATGCTTCTTCTGCATCCGGATCACGTTTTTCTTCTTCGGTTTGTGTATCCGATCATTTGCATAAGCTGATTTTTTGGGGATCGAGCCGGCCTTGCATTCCCAGGTCCTGATGTTCTGTCGGGGCCGTTGTGAGCGATGCTGGTCTGGTTTTCTGATGCCATCTTGGTCTGGTCTGGGCTTCAGGGTGATGCGGCCCCTCATGGATTAATTTAGAAAATGTTTGGAAACATCGTGTACAAATGGTATTGTTTCTTCCTGAAATGGTTGGTGACGTTCCCCAGTGGACTCATTTGAGTCCGAAGATGGGTTTTTTCAGATAAACTACTAACTCAGTGTCTTTAATGGATATGAGTTAGGTTTGCCTGTTTGTTGTTGGGTGAGTTTGGGTAGTTTGTAATGTTTAGAGAATCAGTCCATTTTATTTAAAAAAAAATTTTTTTTTTGCTATTTATTTTTGAGAGTGGGACACACAGCATGAGCGGGGGAGGGGCAGAAAGACAGGGGGAGGCACAGAATCGGAAGCAGGCTCCAGGCTCCGAGCTGTCAGCACAGAGCCCGACATGGGGCTCGAACCCACAAACTGTGAGATCACGACCTGAGCTGAAGTCAGACGCTTAACTGACTGAGCCCCCCCAGGAGCCCTGAATCGATCCATTTTAAACTGTCAACTTTATCTGAGGAGAATCATCCATTGAGTCTCCATTATCTCTTTCCTGTCTGTCTGTAGCAATGTCACCACTTCTGTTCCTCAGGTTGGTAATTTGGGTCTTGTCTCTTTGGAAACAGAGTCAAGAATCAGTCCTGCTAAAACGTTATTAATTCTATTGACCTTTTTGAAGAACTGGCTTTCGTTTCACTGATGGTTCTTTATTCTTCTGTCTTTCTAGTTCATTGATTTCTCTTCTTGTATTTAGCATTTCCTTCTTTCTGTGTGCTTTGAATTTATTTTGCTCTTTGCCTAGTTTCACGGCTCCGGCTATGGTCTGCCTCGGTGAACATCCCACGTGCACTGAGAGCAGTGTGTGCTCTGTGAATGTTGGGCACAGTGTTCCATAAATGTCAGTTAGATCCTTCTGGTGGTGTGGTTTTGGTATTTATAGCGTTGCTGACTTGCCCTCTACTTGATGGCTAAGAGGGGGGTGTTGGCGTTTCCAGTAGGATCGTGCTTGTCCGTTTTCCCCTTTCTGTTCCGTCAGGCGGTCCTGGACGTGTTTTGGAGTTCTGGTGTTGGGTGAGTACTCACCCGGACTTCATGTCTTCTCGGTGAACCGGTCTTCTTGACATTATTTAAAGTCCCTGTTTATCCCCGGTCACTAGTGCCGGCTGGTGCTTTTCACCTACCTATGTCACCATAGACCACGTTGATGCCTTGTAGCCCGCCTACCATTGGGTGCTGTTTCTTACATCCATTCTGACCATTTCTTTTTAATGCCTATTTATTTTTGAGAGAAACAGACAGAGTGCAAGCAGGGGAGGGGCAGAGGGAGAGGGGGGGAGACACAGAATCCGAAGCAGGCTCCAAGCTCCAAGCTGTCAGCACAGAGCCCGACGCGGGGCTCGAACCCACGAACCGCGAGATTGTGACCTGAGCTGAAGTCGGACGTTTCACGGACTGAGCCACCCAGGCGCCCCCTGACCATTTCTTTTTTCTCTCCTGATTTTTTTTTATGATTTGAATGTATTAACTTTTCCCTTCTAATTTACTTATTGAAGTTGGGCTCCATGTGTATAGCTTTTTGTGCGTTGTGGTTGCTGTGGGATTGCAACACACACACTTAGCTTTCCCCAGTTTCCTTGTGGTTACCATTTCACGCACACGCAGCAAGTGAAAACCCAGCTGTTTTTTGGTCCACTTTTTCTCCTCTCCTGTTGTCCTATGTAGTAAGTCTGCGTGTATGGAAAACCCCCTCATACAACGCAATACTTGTTACTTTCGGCGGCCATAAATACCTTAAGGGACATAGGAGATGAAAAATATTCTGGTACATACTTAACCATTTTCGTTCCTCCTTTTCTGTGTCTGATTTTCAAGGTTTCTCTCTGGTGTCACCCCCATCCCGTTGCAAAAAATGTCCTTCAGAGGCTGGTTTGCTGGTGACAGATTTGCTTGGTTTTTCTTCACCTGAGATGGTCCGGCTTTCAGTTTTGTGTCTTTCAAGAGTTTTTCACTGGCTCTAGAATTCCGGGTTAACAGCACTCTTCAAATATGGCTTCACTTCCTTCCGCTTGCTTTCTGTGAGCAGTCTGCAGTCGCTCAGATGGTTGTTCTTTCTATGAAACGGGTCCCGTTCCTCTAGCTGTCGGGAGGATGTTTTCTTTCTTTTTCCCTCTCAGCAGTCTGAGGTTGGCATGTCTTGGCATGGATTTCTTGAGCTCTTCTAGTAGAGATGCAGTGAGCTTCTTGACTCTGCAAAGCTTGTGTGATTCTCTGTTAGACTGAAAATTTTCTGCCGGTGTGGTTTCAAGTTCAAGATCACTGAGTCCTCCCTCGGTCGTCTTTTACTTTTGAGTCCATCCAGTGGTCATTTTTATTTATCTCATTCCCCTTGAGAGTTAGCACATTGACGGTTCTTTGGGTGCTGAGTAACCTCTGGAAACGGTCGGGATGAGGCCCCAGGTTCCAACCAGCCTTTCACGGATTGTGGTTCCACGCTCGGCGCAGGGACCTCGTGGTCCAAGGGCTCCCTCCATGGGGATGTTTTGTTTTCCAAACCTTTTCTTGCTGTTCAGACCTGCCCCCGCCTAGGTACCCCCCACCACACGAGTCCTGGAGGTTGGTGGCGGTTCCACGCTCCGTATCCTTGGCCCGCGGTGTAAGGTCTGATCACACACACCCGGTGCCATTTCATAGGAACGCTCCCCGCCCCCTCCTCATCGGTGTCCCTGCCGCCTTCCAGCCCCGGGGCCCTGTTGCAGCCCTCCAGACAAAAACCTGGGGCCTCAACTTCCCTGCCTTGCGTGACTTGTGGCTCACGTGATTCCACCCGCAGCCAAGTGGCAGGAGAACAGCAGGGGTTCGTCCGTGTCCTTGGAACCACAGCTCCTGAGTCCTTGCATGCTCGCTCATCGTCAGTGGCCTCTGTGCCACCCCGGCGTGTCCTGGGGCTGCAGGGGGGAGGAGATGCCAGAGAGAACATGAAGGAGGACACCCCTCCCCCCGTGCACGCTGAACACGGGCATTTCCTTGTTCTCCTCCTCGGGTTAAAAAGCAAAAGCCCTTCGTGAGCTGTTTTTATGCACACTTGGTCTTCTGGCTTGCACACACTCTTTACGCATTCCCAGGTCTTCTGGCTGCCTTTGAGTCCAGCCAGGTTGTACCCAAAGGAAACAATAAACGGGAAGCTGACCGTTTGTTCAATGGTGTTTGAAGTCCGCTCTCCTTCCCCAGTCTGCCTGCTGCTGTGTCCTTTAGTCCTCAGATAATCGCTCCTGCGTCTGTCCGAGCTTTATAACTGCATTCGCTGGGCGAGACTCGGCGGAGCGCACACATTACTGGAACTTTCCAGGAACCAAAACCCCTTGCCGGTCTTTATTTCTTTCATCAAGTTTGGGAAGTCTGCATCCATTTTTTTTTTTCATTGTCTTTTATTAAGTAATAATCGACCTGTAGCATTAGCTTAGTTTCAGGTGTACAGTATAATGATTTGATATTTGTGTATATCGTGAAATGATCACCACAGTATCTCTAGTTAACATCCATCACCTCACACAGCAAAAGAAATTTTATGTGTAATGAGGACATTGTTTCCTGAAGTATTTATTTATTTTTTTTTGCCTCGTTCTCTGGGACTCTGATTACCCGATTCTTGTATATCGTTTTATACTGGCCTTTGAATCTCTAATGCTCTTTTTTTTTTTAATCTTTTTCTCCTCTTTTCTTTAAGGTTGGATACCTTCATTGATCTGTCTTCAAGTTCACTGACTCTCCTCTGTGATCTCCACTGTATTATTTTTTTTTTTTTTAATTTTTTTATTTATTTTTGGGACAGAGAGAGACAGAACATGAACGGGGGAGGGACAGAGAAAGAGGGAGACACAGAATCGGAAACAGGCTCCAGGCTCTGAGCCATCAGCCCAGAGCCCGACGCGGGGCTCGAACTCACGGACCGTGAGATCGTGACCTGGCTGAAGTCGGACGCTCAACCGACTGCGCCACCCAGGCGCCCCTCCACTGTATTATTAAGACTCTACATTGAATTTTTTTCAGATACGTTTTTTAATTCTGAAATGTACACTTAGTTCTTTCATATGCACGTATCAGCCCCAGCTCCCTTGCCTCGGCAAAAGAGCCGTAATAACAGCATTGAAGCCATTGTCTCCTAATTCCAGCGTCTACATCACCTCAAGCTTGGTGTCTGCTAGTCGTCTTTTCTCTTGAGAACGGGACCTGTTTTCCTGGCAGTCTTGGGTTGCTTGCTTGGCATTGTGAGCACACTGTTGCATAGGCTCTGGGTTCTGTTATATTCCTCTGAGGAATCTTCATGTGTTGTTTCAGCTGATGGTTCTTCCAGTTGGATTTGAACTGTAAGCTGCATTTCAGCTTCCGTGGGTCCATACCAAGGTCAATGATCTGTTGCTTCTGACTTCAGTTTTGTCACAAGGTTCAAGGTCAGCCCGAAACGCCTGCAGATGTACCCAGAATTGGGGACTTCCTCCCTGTGTCGGTCTTCCCTCCAAACTCTCCTTGCACGTTTCGGTACCAGCCACACCTGCCTAAGCTCTGTTCCCACATCCCTCCGGCCAGAAGAGGGGCGGTTTCCACCGGGTTCTGCCTGCTGTGCTGTCCCGTGCCCTCCGGGCAAAGCCCCACGAGATGAAAACTCACCCCCTGTGCCCACCTGACTCCTCCTGTTGAGTCTTCGGAATAATGCCGCGGTGACGGCTGTGGGGGTGCTGGATATCGTCCTTCCTGTGCAGAGGGCTATGGGTGTCACCCTGTCACGTGTGCCACCGCAGTTGTGCGCTGAGCTGAGCGCAGAACCTTCCCTTGCAGGGCTGGGATTTGGAACTTTTCCGAGAGCTTTCCTGCACTTGGATGCCGGCGGGACGGGAGTCACCTGCTTACTTTGCATGTGTGGCCGACACGGTCACGGGGGCTCTACGTATAGGTGTAGGCGTTTCGTGTTGAAGTGCAGGTGATTTCATCGTGGACTACTGCTTTCTAATCCACCGGCATCTCACAGTTGGAAGACGTCGTGTTGCGTAGGTCGCATATCCGGGGAGGGTGTGTTCTCGGTCAGCCTCAATTCGGGAGACGATGGGACAGTGTCACAAAATACTCACCTTGAAGGCGGTCTGTCAGGTCTGGCCGTTGGAGCAGCCGCCCGCGAGCCCCGCTCCAAGCACTGGTCCCCCCTGATTCGGGGCTGTGTCCTCCGGCCTCCTTCCAGGCAACAGCTGAGGTTGGCGAGGCATCTGCCCGGAGCTGCAGGGCAGGACCGAGCAACCACGTTTTCTGGAGGATGGATGCTTGCCCTTGATTTGCTCTCGCTCGGGGACCTCGTGGTCCAAGGGCTCCCTCCACGGGGCCGCGCGTCACCAGCAACCAGAACTGTCGTCTCATGGGGCCTTTTATCTGGGGTGAGGCCACCGCTGTTGGGCTGGGCCGTTGCATCTCCGAGCACGGCTGGGTCTGCTGTGGGCCTCCTGGGAGCAGCCTGGACGGGGCGGGAAGGGCATCCTGGGCCGTGTGGTGCAGTGGGCTGGGCACCGAGCCGGGCGCCCAGGGCCTAGGAGGTTTCTGCCTGACGCTCCATCTTGGGCGAGTCCTTTAGCCTCTGATTGTTCTGCCTGTAAAATGGGAGGGTGGGTGAGATGATGTGCAGTGAGGTGGACCTTTGACCTGCAAGGTCTGCCTACTTCTGTCTGTCTGGGGGGCCACCATTCAGCCCACTCCACTAACAGGCCCAGAAGAGTGAGGGCCTGACTCCATGTAGGGGGCCCCCTGTCCTGACCCACCCGGTGCCCCCAGCCCATCATGCGGGCCACCCTCTGCCCACCCTTCTTCCTCCTCCAGGAGGGGCGACTCATCTGACAGGGTCATGGGCAGCCATCAGCCAGTCTATATGGGAGAACAGAAACCAGCTGCTTCGGTAGGGGGGAGGTCACGTGGGAGATCGGGTGCCCAGGGCCAGTGTGGAGACGGACAGAGACCGCCCAGATGAGAACAAGCAGTGATGTGCCTGGCGGGCCCGTGTGCCCGCTCGAGGGAGCGTGCTGGGCCTTCTCCGGTCGGTCCTGGGTTGGAAACAAGGCAGAAGTCCGTGATCGGCTAAGTCCCGGCTGTGTGGGACTGACTCCTTGTACCGAGCTTTGTGTTCGGTTGCAGGACCGGTTCCTGCAGATCATGGGTCGCGGTCCTGTTGTCGTACCTGGTCTGGCTGTCACCCTCCGTGTGCTCTGTCTCTCACCGAGGACCCCGAAGCACCCCGAGATTCCGGGCTGTGGAAAGCAGCTACCGCTGCCCAGGGTGGGGGCAAGGGGGGCCCGGCCTGGACGGGGGGCATGGGTGGTGCTTGGCGTTGCCTGTGGGCGTGTGGTCCCGGGGGCTCTGACCCGGCAGGAAGGGATGTGACCCGGAGGGTATTCCAGTGGCACAGGGCATTGGGCCCTGAGACGGGGCTGGCCCACGCCCCAGCCGTCACCACTGCGCCACCACCACGGGCCGCGTGCAGGGGCGTGGCCAGGTGGGTGCTGGCCGCTGGAAGGGGCCAGGGGCTGCACCCCTTCCGCTGTGGCCCTTCAGACGCTAGGGACGTGGAAAGGAGCAGGACGGTGGGGGGAGTGTGTTGCCAGCCCCAGGCTCACAGAACAGACACAGGAGGTGGCTTCTGCTTTGGTGAGGGCCCAGGCCTGGCGGGTTTCCCGGGCGTGGGGCCTCGGTGTCCAGGAAGGCTCTACGTGGGGGCCCCCGGGGGGCAGGGCCTTCCCGGGCCGTGGCAGATGCCTGCACTGGGCCTGGGCCCCAAGCAGCCTGGGAGGGTGGACACTTGGCAGCTGCATGAACAAGCCGGCCCAGGTCTTCCCTCCTGGTCCCTCCCATCTCTTCCCGTGGGAGCACATCTGGGGGTGCTCAGCGTGGCCACGGCACATGCTGTGGGCCAGGGGGCCCTGCGCAAAGACTCCCCCGGAAGAAGGGGGTGGCGTGTGGTCCGATGGGCGTTTTAGGACGACGACTCAGGCCAGGTGGAACGGGGCTTTTGCGGGGCCTCGGGGGGCCACGGAGAGAGTCTGCGGCCCTGTCGGAAAGGAGGGCAGGAGACATGATGGAGAGACGTTTGTGAGCCAGAACCCTCTAGACGTGGCGGCCAGGGGACGGGGAGCCGGGCAGAGCTGGCCGGGGTCTGAGCTTCCGGAAGAAGGTGGAGAAGGGGGAGTGCCGCCCTGCCCGCTCCTGCGGGGAGTCCTGTCCCCGCGATCTTGCCGCAGTCCTGCGCTCGCCCCAGAGTTTGACGTTTGCCAGATACAGTGCCGGCTGCTAATCACATCTGCTTCTGTATCAGTCATCCGTGGACGCTGTCACGAAACACGAGACATTTATTGTCACGGTCCCGGAGGGTGGAGGTTTGCAGGCCTGGTTTGCAGATGGCCGCCTTCTTGCTGTGTCGTCGCAGGACAGAGAGGGGTGGGGGGCGAAGAGAATTCCCTTCTTTGTCTTCCCTCTTGAAGGCACCGATCCCGTCAGTGGGATCTCGTGGCCTGATCACCTCCTGACACCATCACACTGGGGATTAGGGTTTCCGCATATGCATTTGGGGGACGCAGACTTGCACGTTCTGACACGATTCTGGGGTTCCACCCCCCACAGCTTCCTCCCCTCGTCTGAGCGTGCCGCTCCGGGATCCCCCCACCCCCACCCCACTCTCTGCATCTGCACACTGAGCCAGGCAGGTGCGCACTGCTTCTCGGGGCTCCCTCCCCGCCCTCCCAGGCTCCGATTCCCTCTCAGGTCTGGTCAGCTCCGTAGCCACGTGCGAACGTTCAGGCCAAATGTGCCTGAAGCTTCTGGAGAGTCAGAGATGCCAGGAGGCTGGGACTCCAGGCTACGAACAGGGCTCGTAAAACGCGTACAGGTCCTCAGAGGTGTGAGTTCTCCACTCCCAGCCCCAGGCAAACTTCTTTTCCCTTATCAGTTCCGGTCACACCTGTGTGGGGAGGCAGAGCCGAGCTTTGTCCGGGCCAGCTCGCCCTCGCTGCTTATCTCGGGTGGCCAGTGAGCCGTGCTTCCCGGCCGGGCGGCTGTGGCCAGACTGCTCCAAGCGTGTGTGCTTTTGAGCCAAAGCAGATTAGTGCTAGCGTTCCTTCCCCGTGCCAGGCCTGCCTCTCTGTCAGGCTGGGGGTTCTGCAACATGGGTGACAACGCACATGGGTGCCCTGCCTTGGAGTGCGGTTTCTGAAATTGGGGCCCCAGGCCGCCCTCATATTTGGTCTTAGGTGGTTCCTAGTGAAAGAAATCTGCCAAAAATAGGCCCAGATTCGGGCAGAGAGACCATATTCGATCCTTAGAAAAACGTCCGAAGCTTCTACTTTGTGCAGTGACCTGAGGGACAGGGACCCCTCGGCCCTGTCCTCCAGCCCTGTGGGCTCAAGGCCAGACTGTGGACCTCAGGAGAGAATAGAGCCTAGAGAGCCATGACCTCTCAGCAGGGCTGACTCTCGCCCTGGGTTTTGAGGGATGAGCAGGCCTCCAGGAGAAAGGGGTAGGGGCTCTGTTGCAGAGAGAACTAAAGCCACAGAGGGTGTGGCTTAGGGATGGAGCAGTTGCCTCCAGTGTTTGGAAGTGGTCAGAACTTGCAGCTGCTTAGGTAGATGGATGGAGTAGCAGCAGGCAACATTTGACCCTATGAGGTGAATTTCCTTAGCCCAGAGGAGGATGGATGGATAGATAGATGGATGGATGGATGGATGGATGGATGGATGTTTAGATGGATAGATAATAGATGGATAGTGGATGGATGGATGGGTATTTAGATGGATAGATAGTAGGCAGATGGATAGATGGATGGTGTGTGGATGGATGGATATTTACATGGATAGATGGTGGATGGATGGATGGATGGATGGATATTTAGATGGATAGATAGTAGATGGATGGATGGATAGATGGCGGATGGATGGATTCATGGATGGATATATGGATGTTTAGATGGATAGATGGTGAATGGATGGATAGATGGTAGATGGATCAATGGATGAACGTATAGATGGACAGACGGATGGATGGATATATGGATATTTAGATGGATGATGAGGTGGGTGGATGAGTAGGCAACACCTCTGGGAAGTTGAGTGGGTCTGAAGGTGGAACAAAGTACCTGGTCGGTGCACAGTGAGTGAACAATGGATGAATGTACAGGATGGATGGATGGGTGGTTGAGTAGATAGGCGATTGGATGGATGGATGGATGGATGGATGGATGGATGGGTGGATGGGTGGATGGGTGGGTGGATGGATGGATGGATGGATGGACAGGATGGTGGGTAGATGAATGACTGAACAGATAAACTCCCTCCCTTCTACTTTATGGCCCATCAAGATAGTCTTCACCTGTGACTTGTCTCCACGGCCAACCCATGCAATCCTCATTTGCCCTTACCTGCAGGTCCTCTGGGAACGTCCTCTCAGTGGAGGGACTCAGCTCTCTGCCATCTGCCTAATGGGCCCAGACTGGCTTTGGATGCCTGGAGCATCCCTGGGGGAGGGGCTGGCTTCAGGGACAAGCTCCCGCTGTCTGGTGCTGCCGGGATATGCCAGCTGACATTGGCTCTAGCAGCTATGCTCTACCCATGCTGCAGCTCCAATTAAATTGTTTAAGTGACAAAAGACCCCGGGTAATCATGTGATTAAAAATAACTCGGGCTGGCCGATGCTGTTGCCCGAGCCTATCGAACTGGGCAGGGGGTGAGGTGGGGGGGGAAAGGGGATCCGTTTACAACTGCGGATCGTACAAGACCTGGAAAAGAACACCACGGCTTCAGGGACTGGAGGGAAAGGCCAGGTGGTCCTACCCTGGGTGAATCTCAGGCCACAGGACACTGAGTAGAGATCGGAATGATGCCCCAGCATTTACTGAGTACCTACGCTATGTTCCCGCCCCTGGTGGGTCATCAACAGAACCCAGTGCCGTGGGTTTTTAGAGTTTTCGTTCATGTGAATGCAGGGTGGAGGTTCAGGGAAACCCAGTCTTTCTTTCTATTCACTGAGCACCTACTATATGCCAGGCACTGTTCCAGGTGCTGGGGATAGACCACCAAGTTTTTTCTTTTAACACGGATGAAGGTGTTTTTTTTCTTATTACAGAAATATTACGTTCCTCGTAGAAATCATCTTTAAAAAATAAAAATCACTTGTTACTTCACCTTTAAGAAACAGAGAGTTGACATTTTGGTATATTTCCTTCCCCACTTTTTGTTTTCTGACCTACGCGTCCCTAATTCCTGCGGCAGCACTTCCTCCGAAAGGATTTCCAGACCTCCTGTCCTGACGTTGGAAGAGCTCATCCTCGCTTGCCCACGTGGTAGCTGGTCCATCATAAAATGCAGCCACTCGAAGTGCAGGGGACCTTCCAGGCACAGCGTGTCTAGGGTTGAGTGGAAGGGGACTTTTTTTCAAGTAAAAATAAAACCATGAGGGGCGCCTGCCTTGCTCAGTCGGTAGAACACGCCGCTCTGAATCTCAGGGTCGTGAGTTCAAGCCCCGTGCAAGGTGTGGGGCCTACTTAAAAAAAATCATGAAACTGGATGGGGTGTAACGTATACGCTGTGATGATTGGATGTTTGTACACATGGTCGGAAGGGTTCCCCCCGCTGGGTCCGTCAGCACATCCATCACTTTATCCACGTCCTTTTGGGTTCGTTTGGGGGTTTTTTGGTGAGAACATTTAAGTGTTGCTTTCTTAGCAGATCGCAGTACAACGCTTTAAACTCTACGCACCTTGTTACAGTTAGACCTCTAGGGCCTTATTCATCTTACGACTGAAGGATCGCGTCCTCGGACCAGCCTGATTCCCCGACCCTCCCCAGCCCCTCGCAACCGCGTTTCTGTGGTTTCTAGGAGTTCTGCCTTTTTATTTTTTAATTCCACATATAAATGAAACCATTCGGTCTTTGTTTTTCTCTGGCCGATTTTACACAGCGCCCCAGGTCCGTCGATGTTGTCGCAAAGGCTGAGTGATATTCCATTGTGTGTACATGCCGTGTCTCCCTGACACGCTCATCTACCAACACTTCGCTTGTTTCCATACCTCGGCCGTTGTGAATAATACCGCAGTGAACATGGGAGTGTGGGTATTTTCGACGACATAATGATTTCGTTTCCTTTGGATATATTCCCAGGAGTGGGATTGCTGGATCATATGGTATTTCTATTTTTAACTTCTTGAGGAACCTCCATACTGTTTTCCATAGTGACTGCATCTGTTTACATTCCCACCAACAGTGCCCAGGATCAAGAGAGGACTTTCCTTAGGCGCCAGGGAATCGCTGGTAAAGCCGAGGGGTCAGGGCCACGGTGATCCGGCTCACCTGGGCTCCTGTCCTGCCTCCGTCTTTTGCGCTCTCGGAGTTCTCGGTGCTCCGTCCATAAAACGCACGTCTTTGATCGTGCTCCTTTGAAAGATTATCAGAAGGCATAAAGAAATGTGTGTGAAGTGCTTGCTACGCGATATGTGCAAATAAACAATTATCACAGCAGCTAAAAAATTAAAAATAAATGGACTCTGAGGCCTGGGCGGCCTTGCCAGGAGTGAGGGGATGTGAGTGGGCTTGGGCTGCTGTAACAAAACACCGCAGATGGATGCTTTAAATGACAGACATTCACTATCCCACGTCTTGGAGCCTGGAGCCCAAGGTCCAGGCGTGGGCGGGGCCGGGGCCTCCCGAGACCTCTCTCCTTGTGTGTGGACGGCCGTCCTCTCCCTGTGTCCTCACGGGGCCGTCCCTCCGTGCGTGTCGGTGTCCTGATCCCCTCTTCTTACAAGGACCCCGGTCACATGGGATCAGGGCCCACCCCGGTGACCACGTTTTGCTTCAGTCACCTCCGCAAAGGCCCCGTCTCCAGATATGGTCACATTCTAGGGTGCTGGGGGTTGGGGCTTTGGCATAGGAATTTGAGGAACACAGTTCAGCCCTTTGCAGCCTCTGTGGGACCTGCTTAACCCTGGCTGATGTCACCCTTGCAAGCTTAGACTGTGGGACCAAAGCAGAAGAGAACACAGAGTTTCTTCACATGGGCCACAGAGGCCAAGAGACTGCGTGAAAAGGGCAGCCTGGGGTTAAAGGCTTGTGTTTGTGCCCCTGCCCTCAGGGCAGTTTCTCCCAAGGTGAAGTGAAGAAAGTCCCTATTGCCCTTATGCATTCTTCTGGGAAGAGGAGAGAGGAGGGAGGGAGAAGGACATCAGGTGAGGGTCTATAGTTTGTATGCATCCCAAATGCACGTGCTCTGAGGCTTGGTCATTGGTCAGTCAGTTCCCTTGATGGACACAGACACACCCACCCCACTAGGTCATTGGCTAATAAGCCAAGCGGGACGTGGCCCCCACCAGGCGTCAGAACCAAGATGGCGGAAAAGCCAATGCCTTGGCTGGAGGAACTCGGCAGCCTTGCTCATCTGAATCCTGAGGGCTGTTTGAACACTCTTTGGTCTCGGTGCTTGCTCCAAAGCCCTTCCGTCAAACCACAGACCCCTTCCCTGCCTTGGAAAGTAGAGTCCGTCCTATTTCTCCTTGGGGATGGCAGCAGGGCCCTCTCGGTGGCCTGGGCAGGCTGATGGGCAGTGCACAGACCTTGGAGCCTCCCGTCAGCTGTATGACCCTGGACATCACTGGAGGGCATGTAGTGGCTATTTCCCTGACAGTTTACCATAAATGACCACGTCCTCCAAAGAGCACTGTATTTTCTGGCAAGGTGGCCATTTGGTCCATTAGCACCGTCATCCCGCACCCCTGCACACGGTCTTGAGATGATCTGTGTGGCCAGGGCTGGGCTCTCATGAGCAGCCCCCTGTAGGAAGATGGGGGCAGCATACCCGCTGGCCGTCCCTCCGTCTGCTCCTGATTTCTTCAAGTAGTAGGATGTTTGGGGGCCTAAACTGACCAGAACAAAGGGTTTGCAGACTCCAGGGGCTTCTGGGTTGCGTCTTCCATGGCCTTCTCTGCGGGGGGCTCCTTGAGAAAGCCTTCTCCCCTCAAGCCCCATCCGCACGCAGGCCACCCCTTTCTGAGCCCCTCGGCCGTGCTGCGTATCCATCCCCCCCTTTAACCTGCACATCAGAACAACCCTCCATTGTAGAGACTAAACAGATTGCGTGTTTATATTTAGGGCAGGCTCAGGATTTTTCTGTGTCCCTCCAAAGCTTTGGTTGTTCTACGGTTTAAGGTTCTTGCCTGGTCTCCCAGCGTTTTTGAACCCCGTGGCGTTTCTGCCAGGCCTCTCCTGGAATACAAGCCGTGGCCGCTTGGGGGTCTGGACACACTTTTAGACCTCTTGTGTGAAACCACACGATGCGTGAAGCTGCTGTCACCCCCGAGGCTTCCGTGGCCGGGCCAGACACCCTCCCAGCAGGCCACTGTGCCCCGAGCCCTTCTGCCCTTTATCCCCCTGCAGACCCAAACAGGAGTCTCTTCCAGAAGGTTCCCTTCATGGGCTCTCAGACTCTACTGGCCCACAACCCCGGGTGAGGGTTTACCCCGAACACAGGGGAATCAGGACACAGGGTGCCGGGGTCTGGCCCCAGCCTCTCCTTCTAGAATTGAGTTCCAACGGGACATTCACGGCTCTCGACCAAATCCCTTTATTCGTTATTCCAAGGAACCTCGTCTCTTGTCATGCACGCTTAAGAACACTTGGCTTGGCATTGCGAGAAGATACGGCTCTTCTCTGTGGCGGGGAGGACTGAGACCCAGGACGTGAGGAGAGCCCAGGACATGAGCTCTCTGCCAGAGCCTGCAGAAGGGAGCCAGGCTGACGGCTCTAAGCCTCGGCCCAGCGGAAGGTTCTAGAGAAGCGGCAGCTCGCTCCTCCTGTGGCCTCGGGAAGGTCCGCCCCCCTCTCCGGGCCTCGGGGCCCGTGCCATCCTCCCAGGACTTTGTAACGAGGAAGCGAGCGGGTGTCAGTGTCGTGTTGAGCCCCGCAACAGGCCCGTGGCACCGAGAGGCCGGGCCCCCTTGCGTGCGGGCTTCCCCGCCTCGGCCAGAGCAGAGCTGGCCCTCGGCTCCCCGTGCGCACTTCCGCCGGGGAGCTGTATTAACCAGTGGATTTTCTTGTTTTTTCGTTCACGTGCCAACTTTTGTTACTGACAAGGAGCAAATGACAGGCCTCCTCGCCATCTGTGCGCAGGAAAACCGGCCCCACAGAGCTCGGATTCTGGAAGCATCCGGCCTCTGAACGTTTGAGATGTAAGAGTCTGTGGGTGGAGTGGCCGCGGCCCCACCCTGGCGACCGTCCCGCGCCCGCCCGCCAGCTGGGGCCTGGCTGCCTCCCTGGCCAGTCGGCACAGAGAGGCCTTTACAGACGGCCGCGGTGTCGGGGAGGAGGAGCCCGGGTAGGATGGGGCGTCCTCTGACACACAGGCGTGTGTCCCTCTGCGCCACCCCGTCCCCAGCACACAGGCGCCACTCTGTGAACGGCCAGGCCCCACAGGTGTGGTCTGGGAGGAAGATTTCATTGCAAGTTTGCTGTGTCCCCAAGACCCCAGCAAGGGCATGAGTTTAGGGACCCTAGTCCTCCCGGCTCATTTTCGGGGGCTGGGGGTCTTTTGACTCGGCCTACCCTGGACACACCGAGGGCAGTCCTGAAGACATCAGCACTGAGAGTCAGGTCACACACACACACACACACACACACACACACACACAAAAATCACCTGCGTGAGTTGGTTTTCTCATCTGGGAAATGGGGGCACAGTCCCAACTCCTTTGCAAGGCTGCTGTCTGGGAGGCTGGGTCTCGCCGTGCCTCCACGAGGCAGAGGGAGGGGGCTCTGGTGTCTCTGCTTCTTACAAGGGCACTAAGCCCATGACGCCCCCCCATGACCTCATCTCACCCTTAGCACCTCCCAGTACCCCATGAGGGGTATTCAGCATAGGAATCTGGGGGGACGCAGATGTTTAGCCCTTAGCAGTCAGTGGCAAAATGTTGGGGCAGGGGCCGTGTCGAGATGGGTGGGGAGGAGCTGGGTGAGAGCACGAACTCAGGAGGACCGTGGGCGTCACGGGTCTCTGCCCAGCTCCACTGCCAAGGAGCACGCAGCCTTGGAGCTGAGCACCAAAGCACACGTGGGAACAGCACGGACAAGAGTGGAACAGCAAGGGTGCTCCGAGGAGGGGGGGCGGGGTCTGAGCCAGCGTCTGAGTGGCAGGTTCCGTGGCCGCCGTCACTGAGGTCTGTGTAAGGATGGAGTAGAACCAGAGGAGGTTTCTGGTCCCTTCTGGAAGGTAAGGCAGTGTAGCAGCCCACACTCCTCCCCTGTGGACTCACACTGGGATGCCAGCCGCGTGCCTGCACCTGCCCAGGTGGCACCTTCCACGCATGGGCCACATCCTCTGATGACACCCCACCCCTCCCCTACGGGGCCCCAGTGCCAAGCAGGCACCTCGTCCGCGGGTGCAACGTGCAGTCAGACCATAGGTCCCCTTCTTCCTGGGGGAGGGTCCTGGTCACTGGACCCCCGTGGCCTTGGGTCTTTATCTGTAGAACGGGCTGGGTGGCAGGGGTGCCCCCTGAGCCCACAGGGCTTTATGGCCTCCAGCAGGCCCTCCTGGAAAGTGCTCAGAGCCTGCCTGGGACCAAGGATGTTCTTACTGGACGTTGCTCACTGTCAGCGTCCTGGGGCGGCCGCGACAAAGGACCACACACTGGGCACCTTGACACAATGCAAACCTGCTGTCTCCCATCTGGAGGCCAGAGTCTGGATCAAGGTTACGGCAGGGGAGGGAGGGTCCTTTCGGCCTCCTGAGCTTCTGGGGATCCCAGGTGACCCTGGGCTCGTGGCCCTGTCCCTCCAACCTCTCCTCTGTGGCCTCGTGGCTTCTCCCTGTCTGTGTGTCTTTCGTCTTCTGTCTGACAAGGACACTTGCCGTTAGATTTAGGGTCTAACTGGGTATCCCAGGATCCTCAGTTTCATCACATCTGCAAAGACCTCTTTTCCAAATAAAGTCACATTCACTAGCTCGGGGCGGAGCCCTCAGGAGCTATTTCCCGGACGAGTGAATGAGCTTTCGCACCTGCCCACGGTCACCAGCTGGTGGTGCAGGGCCCGTATGTGAGTGCAGGTGTGGGGTTTCAGAGCTCCCCCATCTTGGCCGGGGGTCACGGCCGTTCCTCTGCCGCTGGGGTCGGCTGAGGACCCCACGGGTCCTTACCCGCGAGCCTCAGACCCGCACCAGGTTCGGGCCTCGCTTCCCTCCCTGGGGCGGCCACGGCCACTTCTCCCTTCCCACGCCGTCCTCTGTGATGGATGGGGCCCGTTGGCTCCTGTAGCCCAGACTCTGTACAGGCCTCTCGCTGAGCACAGATGCACCGTGGCCGCCGAAGCCTGCATCCGCCCCGTCTCCAGGGTAACGCAGAATTCCCCCATGCAGTGCTTAAAATACCCTGCCGTTCCCAGCCACCCGGCGGGCATGCGCTCTGTTCATGACGGGGCCGCCTCCCCAGGAGAGTGGTGGCAGGAAGTCCTTCCCTAGGGGCCCTCCTCTCCCCGGTGATCACTGGGAAGGCCCGGGGCCAGCCCGCCACTCAGCTGTCTGACACGACAGTCCCCAGGCTGCCCTCTGGCCTCTAGGAGGCGGGGCCGGCAGCCGGCCCCTTGGCCTCTGGGACACAGGCCGTGGTGCCACAGCCTCTGGCTGACAGGTGCGCTGGCTGTGCCCCTGCTCCCTGGCCCCGCCCGGCCCTGGCCCACTGGACGCTCGGCAAGGACACAGCTGAAGGGCTGCCTGTCCCCGGGGCACTTGGACTTCAGCTCGACCGGGTGTCGCCAGCCGAGCACAGGTGTGGCCGCACTGGGCAAGGAGAGCCTGGCTGTCCTTCCTCGCTCCCCGTCACTCATCACAAGATGGGCTTCTAGGCACGTCTTTTAAGGGCGGCCTTCACACGTGCCTTCAACATCTCTCAGGTTTTAATCATTCTGATTCTTCAATACCTGCTCAGACGCGTCAGGCAGAAGGTTCCCGAGCAGACTAGCTCACATACCTGCTCTCTTAGAAGATCCTGCATTCACGGTGCCCCGTCGGGCCCAGGCCTCCGTGCCTGCTGCCCAGCATCCCCGCCCCGCCCTCCGCCTCCCCGCCCTGTGCCCTCCTCCCGCCCTCTCCCCGCTGACTGACTCCCGGCTCTGGCTGCTCCTCCTCTGTCTCCTTTCACTACGCTCCTGCCTTCTGCAGGAAGCGTGTCAATGGTGAGACACAGCTGTGCTCCGTTTCTTGGTGGCCCCGTGGCCGGGCGCAAGCTGGACCCAGCAGAGGTGCCCGGGGTAGCGGCTGCTGGGGGGGTCGCCCTCCCCTCCTGTGTCTCCCCTCTCCGTCACTTCCTGCACGGGAGCCGAGCCAACCTTGGCCCCGCCTGACCCTCTCTCGGCACGGCTGTCTTCCCCGGCCCCACATCGGCCCCTTTTCCTGAGCCCCTGGCTCCCCTGCCCCGCCTCGTCGCCTCCCCTAGGCCAGGGCTCCACAGACCGTACCTTGAAGGGCCAGAGGGCAAACCCTGTCTGTTCGGGGCCCACGCGTCTCCCCGCTCCCAGGAGCCCGCGGGGGCCACGCAAGCCCTGACCCCATCCTGCCCTCTGCTCCCAGTAGTTGTGAGGCTTCTGGAACGGGGTGGGGCCTCCCAAGGCCTCAGTTTCCCCATCCTTAGAACGAAGACCCCTGTCCCCACCACACAGGGTCGGACTGAGTATGTGACGAGACGGTCCGTGGGCAGCACGAGTTGTTGACAGGAATTGCCATCGTCACTAACGCCAGCCCGTCAACTCCTTGCCCGTGTGAAAAGCCGCCAGTGTTTCCCATCCTCTGGGTCTGTGTGCTGTGTCTCCTGCCTGGGACGCCCTTCCCTTCCTCGTCCCTCTGCCGGACTCCTACTCGTCCGGCAAGACCCAGGGGGGACGGCCCCGCCTCTCCGCACCTCCGACACAGCCCTCCTGGCTCCCGACCCCCTCGGTCGCTCCCGTGGCGCGTGACACGTCCCCGTCACAGCCGAGCCCACTCTGTTGTGATGATCTGTTCCGTGTCTGTCTCTCCACCAGCCCGTGCCCTCATCTGGGCTTAGTCACGTCTCCATCAGCGGCATCTGACACACGGAAGACACTCAGACTCATTCACCCGGCAGAGATGTGCTGGTGCAGCCAGGGTTACGGCCGTGAGCAGCAGGGAGAAGGCAGCTGCTGGGGGTGGGGCGTGGAGCAGGGGGTCGGGGGCCGGAGCGCCGGGGAGGGGAGGGCGGACACGGGGTGAGGGCCTCTGGCGAGGAGGGCGTCACGACTGGAGCATGCTGGGGAGAGGATCACGGGGGTGACCGGAGGGGCCTGTGGGCCACAGTGAGACTCAGGGATTCGTTCTGACACGTGGGCCCTTGGAGGGTTTCGACGGAGACGCGACGTGATGGGCCAGGCTTTCCAGGGATGGCTCTGGAGGGAGGCCAGAGGGCACCCCGACAGAGCCGTGACGAGCGTGGCCAGGAGGAAGGGGGGGTAGTCAGCAAAAGCCGCACGTCGACCGCTCCCCTCTGCGGCGTGCACGGCACCGGGCACCTTGATGGGAGCTGGCGTGAAGTCTCATTTGGAGGGTTTGAGAAAGAAGAGATTCCAGAAGAATTCGAGGCAGGTGCTCAGACAGGTGCGTGGGCACCCACGTTCATGGCAACGCTATTCATTCACGATAGCCACAGGCAGAAACGCCCGGGATGTCCACCAACAGGGGAGGGACACCCAAGTGTGGCCCATAGAGGCGACACGGTATCACTCAGCCATAAAGGAAAACAGATCACTGGCACCTGCTACAACGTGGATGGTCCTCAAAGTAATGACACGTGGTGGGTAGAAGCCAGTCACAGAAGGCCACGTGTCCCGCGTCTCCACTGGTGTGAAACATCCTGAGTAGGCAGACCCACGGAGCCAGAAGGCAGCTGATTCGCTTCCAGGGCTGGGGAGAAGGGGGAGTGGGCGCGTCTGGGTCAGCGCAGGCCACATAATAAGATACCACGGATTGGGGGCCTTAACAAAGGATGTTAATGTCTCACACTTGCGGAGGCTGGAAGTCCAAGATCGAGGTGCCAGCAAATTCAGTTCCTGGTGAGGACCCCCTTCTCACTGTGTCTTCGCGTGGCCTTTCCTCTGCGGGCACGTGGAGAGAGCTCTGTGTCCCTTCCTCTTCTTGGAGGGACGGAAGTCCTATCTGAACGCCTCCGTGACCCATTTAACCTTAATCACCTGCATGAAGGCCCATCTCCAGCTGCCGTCCCAGTGGGGGTTGGGGCTCTGGAGTGAATATGGGGGGGAACATAACTCAGTCCATAGCAGAGAGTGGCTGCTGATGGGCCCGGGGCCTCTTTTTGGGGTGCCGAGAATATTCTGGAAGTCGAGGGAGCTAGTGGTTGTGGCTGCCCTAAATGCCACAGGACCGGACTCTGAAATGCCTCGTTTTGTGTCACGTGAAGTTCCCCTCCACGGAAGTAAGAGGAGAGGTCCCGGGCATAGCAGTGAGGCTCTTCTTGGAAGGAGAGCTCACGAAAGGGGGGTTGTGCACGAGTCGGGATGCGGTGGGGAGGGAGGACATGGGGAGCCGCGGGGAAGGGGTGACCGTGAGCTGGAAACGTCTGGTGCGGGGGGTTTGTGGAACAAATGTGTGGAGAGTGTTCAGGGGCGTCCACGGAGCGGGCGTCTCTACCACCCCGGGCCCAGGGGCCCCTTGCTGCAAACAGCTAACCATAAGCGGCCGACAGGAAGTTGCCTGCTCGTCTGCGGCCCGCGCACGTGCGTGGCACGGGCAGCGTGGCGGGCCAGGAGAGCAGGGCATGAGGGAGGCTCGTGGCTTGCCCGGAGTCTCGAAGCCATACGTGGCAGAGCGGGATTGGCACATGGGCCATCTGGCACGGGCGCACCCACGCCCCTCTTTGCTTTTTTAGATCACTTTATCGAGACGTAACTTGAATACCGTGACAGTCATCCTTTGCAAGGGCACGATCAGTAGCGTGTGGCCCATTCACAGCCCGGTGGGTCCACCACCGCTGTCTGGTTCCCCGGCAGGTTCGTCGTCCCCGCCGGCAGCCACGCCCCCTGCCCCTGCCCGGCGCCGCGAACCGCTGCTTTGTGGCCCGTGGGTCTGCTTACCCTGGACGTCGCACACTGGGATCTGGTTTGTGCCCGGCTTCTGTCTCCGAGCAGAGGGTGGGGCACTTACACGGGCAGAGGGCACGCATGGGGGAGTGTGTGATTAGAAGTTGTCAGGAGCCTGACTTTGTTTCTCTTTGAGGAAAACTGAATTGGGGGCGCCTGGGGGGCTCAGTCGGTTGAGCGTCCGACTTTGGCTCTGGTCGCAATCTCACAGTTCGTGGGTTCGAGCCCCGCCTCGGGCTCTGTGCTGACCGCTCGGAGCTTCAGATTCTGTCTCCCTTTCTCTCTGCCCCTCCCCTGCTCACACACTCTCTTTCTCAAAAGTAAATAAACTCTAAAAAAAAATAATAATGATAAATTAAAAACCCCCAGAATTTGGAGGAGCTTGGATGAAGGAGACCCCCACACATCATCCGTGACCTACGTGTGCTTCTTTGGACCTTGTTTGTTTCCAGGCAGATGTGTTGATTGGGTGGAAATAAATGCTCTCTGCCCGTCCAGCTAACGAGCCCGGCCCTGTTCCACCCAGACACCCTGGAGCTGTGGCTTTCGTTTCCAGGTTCCTCGGAACCCGGGCACTCGACCTTACATCTAACAATGTGTCCCAGGTGTGCCTGGCAGAGAGGCTCGGGGCCGGCTGCCAGGGTGTCTCGAGTTACGTGGCCGTCGGCAGGGCCGTCAGCCACCAGAAGAGCCGAGTCTGATTGTTCCTGAACCACAGTGCCTCAGGTCCCCCCCTGGCTGAGCACGGACCCCGCCCCTTCCCGCTCACCAGGGAAGAAGGCTGTGTCCCGCCTCTGGATCCGGAGAGCCCCCGCCGCGTTCACGGAGGGGTGGGACGCCCCCCGTCTCCGCGGGCAGGTGGAGTGTGCCTGACAAGGGGCATCTCCCCTGTTAGTAACCAGGCTCAGCCCCCTCCGTGCCCGCTGATTTTATCGGAGACCCCGTCTCGATGGCGGTAGCAAATAGGGAGCGGGGAGGGAGGGGCGGGCCCCACGCACACCTGCGGGTTCTTGCCCTGACCCAGAACACTTGTGTGACTCGTTTATTCTCCTTATTTAAAGCATTTACAGCCCAGAACAGTAAACACTCTAAATGCCTTGGCCAAGCCCTGTTGCTACGTAGGCTCCCATGTGAAGTAGATGTTGGGGCGCGGAGAAATGCAGAGCTGTCCCCGGCCCCGTAGGACGTCACGCTGGGAAGGAAGTCTCCGTGCCGAGCCGGCAGCTGACCCTCCTGGGAGGAAGGGGTATTTTATCGGGAGACGCAACTCGGGGTGCTCCCGAAGTTCGACCTCTGTTGTCTCCTTTCCACGTCATGTGCCCCGCAGGGGGTACAGAGTTGGGGTGCAGCATAGCCATTGTACAAACAAGGAAGCCGCTTCTCAGGACGAAAGTCTCGCCCAAGGGCGTGGGCCACGACATGGTCGCGGGTCTGGCTGTAGAGCCAGCGTTCCAGCACCTTCTCTCGGGTGCCAGCACCCTGGATGCTCGAGGCTGGACCACGGTGCCTCTCACGTCACGGAGCCTGCAACCCCCACCTCAACTGCAGGAAACCTCCAGAAGTGGATGGATGTCGGGGAGACCCCGCATCCTTACGGCAAACCCCATCTGCACGAAGAGGCTCAGCCTTCCAGACCCCGTCCTTCTGAGGCTGGTATTTCCACCGTCACCTTGCACTTAGAAGCTCGAGGTGCAGAGTCCCTTCCTGACTCTTACAACAGCCTGGGAAGGGCAGGACCCGCCGGCTCCGTTTCACAGACCGTGGAACCGCTGCTGAGGGGTCAAGCCGCTTGCTCAGAGTCACGGATGGTTCGCTGCGTGAGAAACCGGCCCGACACTCGGTGCTGGGACCTCAACCATCTGTCTCTCGATGCCGTAAAGGAGCAGGTTGGGCTGGGCTCCACTGGGAGGCGCTGCTGTTCGCGGCCAGACGCCAGGGGCCGTCTCCAGTGGCAGCTGGTGAACAGCCTGCCGGCTGGCGAGCGGGAGGCCAGCTGGGGCCTGAGGACCCCGCGGCTGTGCACCGTTCAAGCGCGAGGCCTCTTGTAATCCACACTCCCCCTGACACCTGTCACTGACCCTACACCACTTCGATCCGCGGGCGGGACAAGCGGACTTTGTCCCCGTGGGTGGCGTTTAGTCCCCATCGCAAGGCGGCACGGACCCCGAGAGGGCAGCACTGAATTTACTGTGGCAAACAGTCCACCCCAGCCAACCACCTGCCCAGGGGGCAGCTGCTTCCAGGCACAGACCCCGTGCCTCCAGCCCCCCACCAGAGCCTGGCACATGGGGCTCCATGAAGGTCTGCTGGGCTCAGGGCACTTCAACCGCAGGCCTCCGGCCCCTCCAGCAGATCCGAGACGGCCGAGGGCCCTGCACCCCCAGCTCGCACAACCAGCCCCCAGGAGCCCACGCCCCTCCCGCGTGCTGCCCGGAGGCGACAGGGTAGGGCTTTGGCTTCCACCTGCTCTCTGGGTTGGGGTCCGGGTACGACTCAAGACTTCACTGAAGCGAAGACACCATGACTGTAAGTGGCAGAGAGGGTTGGAAGCCCCCCGTCTGGGGCGGAGGAAGCACAGGTCTGAGGAGCCGGCTGAGCGTGGAAGAAACCGCACGGAGCTGAGACCGGTGCCCCTGACTTGGGCCGCGGCCGCCGGGCCGCTGCCGAGTGACAGCGAGTACACGCGGCCCTCGGAGGCGGCCTCGCTGTCGGGCGGGACCCGCGGCAGGAACAAGCCTGCCCGGGGAGGCACTGGGCTCTTTCCGCGTGTGTCCCTTCCCAACGGCCGCTTTCGTCCACCGTGCATCCCTTTCCAGCTGTCTGCGGAAGGCACCGGGGCGTCCGTGAAGACCAGGAGTGCGGGTCCCTGCCGCGCACTGGCGGAGAGAGGACCCTCCGTAAACGCTGCGCCCAGAGTTACCGATGCTGGTGTTTCTGTGCCGATGTCCGCGCGTCTCCTCTCCGTAAGCGCTCTGGCACAGAGGCCCGCCTCTGGTTGTTCGCGTGATGCCCACAGGTCTGAGCGATCCGTCCATAAGGACCCTTCTCGGGTACCGGGCCCTGGCTCGGACCCGTCAGCCCCGGCGCGGGTCGTGGCTGGGAGGCGGCCGCCCGGGCCCCTGAGCGCCGCCGAGCCTCGTTCTCCGCGTCCCACCCCAACATCCAAGGAAGTTCTTCCTACCACACCCGGCTTGTCATAGCCCCCGAACGCCGCAAAATGATTCACTTTAAATATGACACAGAACCAGCTGCAAATGAGTTAAACGTTGCTGGTTTGGGGTGTTAGTGGCATTTATGAATATTGTAGGAAAACATTTACTCACTAAGATGCCTCACAATATAAAAAAAAAAAAAAAATCACCCCCTTCAGTATCCTCTGTGGTACCTACTTTTGCCTGTGTTATTTAGGCTGATGATTTTCCCCCAACGAATCAAGCTCTGCAGCACCGTTTTCCAAAAACATAATAATCTTTTTTTTTTTTCTTCTTTGAATCTGTGAGCGCTCATGAGACATGGCAGGCACTCAGCTGGTGTTTGTTTCCTTTCTGTTGGTCTCCGATGTGGCTTTGGTTTGGTTTTTACGGTCTTGGAGACTTTTCTTTGTCTCTCTTAACTCATCCTCAAAGGCCTGCTCCCTCTAAGTGGGTAAGTGGGCAAGTGGGCATAAACGTGTTAGCCACCTCCTTCCGAGGGATGTTCACTACCTAATCGGCTCCGTAGATCTTTTTTTTTTTTTTATGTTTATTTATTTTTGAGAGGAAGAGAGAAAACACATGTGCACACACATGAGTCGGGGAGGGGCAGAGAGAGAGAGAGAGAGAGAGAGAGTCCCACGCAAGCTCCGCACCGACAGCAAAGAGCCCGACTTGGGGCTCGAACTCACGAACCGTGAGAGATCGTGACCTGAGTTGAAATCAGGAGTCACGTGCTTAACCGACTGAGCCACCCAGCGCCCCTCAGCTCCGCTGATCCTGAGAGAAGTCTCCGTTCCCAGGCATCGGGCGAGTGGCGCTGAGCTCAGAGGTAGCGTGGAACCCTGTGCACAGCTGCCCGGACCCAAACTGACCGCAGGTGCACCAACATGGCTCCCTGCAGATGTGCTTGGTGCAGGCATGTGGTCACCAGGATTTCTCAGAGGAACTCTGGGCCTCTCGCACCATGTACATGGCACGTCCCCGGCTATTTCTAAAGCCCATGACATGACGTCAAAGGAGAAGACAGATCAGCAGACACCCTGCCCCACGGGTTCCGAGAAGGGTGCTCGCCTACTGCAGTGCCCTCAGCAGCAGTCCCTGCACACGTCTGTGCACACGCACGCACGCGAATGTGCACGCGTGCCCACATTTTTCTAGCACACGCGTGTGTAGCCCGTGCACGCGTGCGTTTTCCGGTGCACGCACACACGCTCACGCACAAGCACCACGGAGCCTGCTCCACCATTGGTTCTTCCCTGATCCAGGGTGAGCGTGAACTTTGGGGTTCCACAACAAGGGGTCCGTGGCTTGTTGTGGGCCTTGGGTCTCTTCCCTTCTGCCCGTCGGCGAAGCCAGCGGCGAAGCCGCAAGAAGGCGCGGTGGTGCCTCCGCAGATCGGCCCCCCAGCGTGCTCACAGGGGTGCCTAGGAGAATGCTGGCTCAGTGAGTCACAGGGCAGAGACCCTGCCCTTTCTGTCCCTTAGATCGGCGTCTCGCACACTGTCCTCCACACTGTCTTTGTCTCCGCACCCACGGGAGCCTGGAAAAGTGCGTCTGACCCACAGACATGTGGGTAGCGGGTTGCACCGGGCGAGGATACTTGCTCTGGCTCCTGGGCCTGCACCGTCTGGGACCTCAGAGCCCCCTCCTGCTGCAGGACGGCATCACCCCAGACGGTGCCGCGGGTGCGCGCTTGAGAGCTGCTTCGCTGGGTCAGGAGTGGGGCACAGTTTCGCCGCGTCCCCTGCAAGGCTTCGCTCCGTGTGGCAGCGGGGCTGCGTTCCCCGGTGACCGCGGAAGGGTCACTTTGAAGCCGCGCGGGGCCGTCAGCAGAACGCGGTTCTCCGTGTTTGCGGGACCGAGGGCTCCGCTGTCTTGCTGGCCGGAGGCCACAGGCCTCTTTGGGCCGGTGGAGGCTGCCTGCGATTATTCCCAGGTGGGATTTCCCAAGCTGGTCGCCTGCCAGAGAGAGAGAGCCTCCGGCCAGAAGGGCTCCACATAGTCTCACGTTTGACGTAGCCGGGTCACTGCATACATCCCGTCCCCTTTGCCGGGTATTGCTGGGGGGAGCAAGTCACCCTTGCGTGGAGGGAATCGGACCGGGGAGCCCGCCTCCCGGGCTCCACGGTCTGTCCTCTGCAAGGGCCATCAGCGCGTTTTTAAACCCGGAATGGGGTCTGATGGCACTCTGTAGGAGGGGACGGAAGACGGGAAACCGGTCTCAGAAGACAGGTGGGAAGAACAGAAGGGGTAGGTGGTGTCTCTGGAGGACTGGTCACTGCAGGAAGCCACTGCTTTGTGTTACAGGCGCATAAGGCACAAAGAGGTGGGGCTCAGCGGGTCGAGGGTCCGACTCTTGATTTCAGCTCAGGTCACGATCTCATGGCTCGTGAGCTCCAGCCCTGCATCGGGCTCTGTGCTGACAGTGAGGAGCCTGCTTGCGATTCTCTCTCTCTCTCTCTCTCTCTCTCTCTCTCTCTCTCTTTCTCCCCCTGCCCTGCTCCCTCTCTTTCTCTCGCAAAATAAATAAACTTAAAGAGGCAGCCCTTGTGTGTGTGGGAGCTTCCTGCCAGATGCAGGATCCCCACCAGAGACACGCAGGACAACGGGGCTTCCTGTCCTCTGCCCTTCAGACGGGCGTGTCCCCGCACCAGAACCGGCCTGCTCCCCTGGCAGAGGGTCATGAAGTGCAGCGTCCACACTTGCCCCCGGACAGCACGGGAGGGCGAGAAGGGGGCAGAGCGTGTCAGCGGGTAGAGCACGACGGAGCCGTCCGGGTGGAGAGAAAGCGCCCGCGACGGCGCAGGAAGGTCATGTCGGCGCGTCCGCGTTTGGGCCCTGCCGGACCAGGAAGCGGGTTAGGAGGGTGCTCCGTGCAGGGCTGGGCTCCCAGAGCGCGAGGGGCCCCACCGCCAGGTGAGAGGTTTTGGGAGCCGGTCAGCGGTTGTGCAAAAGCTCCAAACGAACGAGGGACGTTGTCCCTTGATGTCGAGGGTGTTGGTGTGTCGGACCATCTAGCGTGTGTTCGGTCCCTGCCAAACACGCTTCGTGCCCCACGTGACCAGGGCACAGGATTGTGCTCTGTTTTAAAAAGGGCTTTCGCTCTCTGGACGGGGTGGGGACCTTGGGAAGCGTGTGGCACGGGGGACTCGGCGTGGGGACAGTGACCTCCCAGCACGGGACAGCCACGCTCAGCCGCCTGGACCCCTAGGGCACACCGGGAGACCCTGCTGGAGGCCTGGCTGCTCGCACGCGATGCCCTGCACCTGTGCTCTCAGAGCAAAGCCTCCCTGCAAAGCGGGACGCGCACGGCGATCCCCGCCAATGCCCGCCGTCCCGCACCGGCTGCCTTGCTCGCAGCCTCCCGGAGACGGTTCCGTCTGTGGCTTCTGCACGTAACTCTGGCTCATCTCTGACGTCCACGCGGCAGTCACTGAGAGCTGTGCCCCTGCGGGACACCCGTGCTGGGTACCAGGGAGGACACGCCCGAGGCGGGAGGGGGAGAGCGGCCGTGAGGGGCTCACGGGCGTCGAGGGAAGCCCCGCCCGCGTGCATACTGGCACACTCAGGCCTGGTGGCCGTGGTGAGCTGGAGACAGGTGCTGGCCTCTGGGGAGGTTTGTCATGGGGACTGTGTCCGTGCGCCTGGCGGGGAGGAAGCCGGGGTCCTGGGGCGCTGGGGCAGGAAGGGCACTGGCAGAAGGTACCGCACGCAAAGTTCAGCGCGAGGTCCAGGAGCAGCCCTGCCCCCGCCGGCAGAAGCCTGGGGTGTGGGGGTGAGGACAGGAGTCCCGGGGGCTCTGGAAGGGAAAACCTTCCCATTTTAGATGTTTTGAGATGGTTTCCTCCGAAGAGGACAAGTCCGCATCCCAGCCTGTCCTCTGTGTGTACTCGGGAGTTCACACACAACCGCCAGTCCTGCCTGGCATCCCAGTCGCTACACACAGGTGCATGGCCCTCACGTCTCCGTCCCCTCCCTCCTGGAAAGTGACGTGGGCCCGATGGCGGGCCCGTCCACGGCGGACGGGCCGTTCCCAGCAGAGGAAGCCCAGGGTGCCCCGCCCGTGCCCCCTGGGGAGTCCCCACCACCCTCTGAGATGTCGCCTCCTGCTTCCCCCTTTGTGGTGGGTCAGGGAACAGAACACCATAGACCAGGGGCTTAGACGGTGTTCGTTCCTCGCGGTCCTGGAGGCCGGACGCCCAGGGTGTGCTTTGTCTTCCTGATCTGCGTCGTCCTCGCCGACGGGAGAGGGCAAGCTCTGCCTCCTACAGGGACCCTGATCCCGCCACGGGGCCCCAAACCTCACCGCCTCCCAAAGTCCCCCCTCCAAATACCATCCCACAGGGGGGTTAGGGATCAGTGTAGGGATCGGGGCAGGGAGGGGACACAACTCACTCCACACCACAGCACAAGATTCCGGTACATTCCTCAACCAGCGGGCCTCGCAAACCCAGGCACCGTGACCGCGTGACGCGGAGCTGATCCCTTGCCACCTCTGGAGGTCGCGACGGGAAGGAGAAGGCCCGTGCGTGGGCGCGACACCCCGTGCACACGTGTGACTTCGTATCCACCCCCGGGCGGGACCAGTTGGCGGGAGTTGGCAGGCGTCTGCACGGTGCTTTACAGTTTACGCAGCGTGTGGGTGCGCTCGCGGCCGCGTGAGGGCATCCGCGGGTGCGGGTCCCCGTGAGGCGTCCGGTCAGACGGGCCTCTGCCCACGCGGAGCCGCCGTCTAGCCCGGTTTTCCTGATGGCGAAGCCGCATCTGGAGGGGGTGAGAAGCGTGCCCGTGGTCACAGATCGGGAAGGGCAAGCCCTCCACCCGAGGCCCCGTGGCCTCCCGCTGTCGCCTCCGCGGGCCGGCCCGGCCGCGCTCAGAGCCGTGGAGGGAGGTGCCCTCTCGGTGCGGCCGTGTGCTCTTGGCGTCCTGGAGAGACAGGGTGCCTCCAAGGACACCAGCCTTCGAGATGCCAAGTGCAGAGGACGTAGGACGTGGGGCTGCACGGGGCTCGTGTGCGCTGTACTGAGCGCTGGAGAGAGGGGGCCGGTGCTGTTGTGGAAAACCCGCGCTATTTTTACCCTCCGTCTCTGTCTCTCCGCTTCTGCCTCCCACTGAAATGCCTCCCGGTGAGCGGCAGCCCTGGGGCTCTTGTGTGCCAGGCACAGGCTATTTTTGTGACCCCCCCCCCCACCCCACCACGATTTGCCCAGAGATCAGTCGGACCGAGGGTGAAAGGAAGGAAGGGCTCCAGAGAACCAGGAACCCACTTGGGTCCGAGGGTTTGGAGCCTCTCTCTGAGCTGCAGGCCGACAGGACAAGGGAGTGGTTCAGGGTTGGCCCGAGGCACCCGAGGAAAGACCCACATGTGATTTCCCGGGAGCGAAGCCCGCGTCTCGCGCAAGCACGGCCCGCCTGGGTCCCCATCCCCACCGTCGGCCGAGAGCCGTGCGTCCGGCACCCCAAGGCCCCTCGTCCCCGGGAGTGCCCAGGCAGGAGGTGTGGGATGCAGCGAGGGCACAGAGCTGGGGGGAGAGACCCGGGTTCCAGCTGCAGGCTGTGTGGCCTTGGCTCAGTCACTTCTCTGGCCCCATCTCCTCATCCTTGATTCTTCACGGGGCCTTTATCCCGGCGTGGTTGGGTGAACAGGACGCAAAGCATAAGTTACCCCACAAACCCTGGGGATCTCTGGGTGGCGTTGGCTGAGCCACACTGCGGCGAGTGCACAGGTAACACGCTGTTTGAGTTTCTCACCTGAGCGGTGGAAACAGCATCCTGTTTCACAGATAATCCGTTGTCCTCTCCGTCGGACAAATAGAACCGGAACGCGTTCCGGGTCACGAGGCCAGTGAGTGGCAAGGCCGGGACCTGGGTCCTGGCAGTCTCCGGGGGTACAGAGGACATTCGTTGAGAATTACCCCCCTTCTGACCCATTTCCTAACCCACAGGAAGGCTCCAGCTCAGAAAGGCGAGGGGTCTCGTCTGAGGCCGCCCGGGGAGCCCCTGGTGGCCATTTAGGAAAAGAGAGCAATGACAAATGTCCAAAAGGAGTGAGAACCTCTGTTGTCCCAGCTGATACCTCCCTTCTCACGCGAGGCAACGTGGCGGGGAAAGGCTCAGCCCCCAGCCCTAGACCAGAGCTCAGGCTCTCCAGCTACAGCTGCCGACCACCAGCCTCCAAACCCAGTTTACAGCATGTCCCCGGATTTGTCCCCAGATCCCTCCATGCCTCCCGGAGTCCCCAGGCCCCCCACCCCCACCCCACCTGAGGGACGCAGGGTCCAACAGGAGGCACCTTAGCCCGGGACCGACTTCACAGCCACGTGGTTCCTTCCCTCTGCCGCTGGCTCGGCGGGGTCGTGTGGCCAAGATGGGCTCGGCTGCCCGCTGTCCCTCCACGGCACACAGGCCCCCTGGAAGTGCCGGGACGGGGAGCACGCCGGGTGTTATAAATGAGAAAGCAATTACCCGGGATAATGTCAAAGCCGCTAAGTGTTACCCCGGCCCCGTGCTAATAGCCGGGTTGAACCATTTTCCTCTCCCTGCTAATGGCATGCATAATTGCACTGGTTTTCCAGGCGTCCTTCACCCGTACGTATTTAGACTAGTGACTGATGCATTGCCATGGAAACCGGCACTAGGAAAAAGAACCAGCCCTGGTACAGTGGGAAGTGGAAAAGATGTAAGCACCAATCTGGAGCTTACAACTTGTGTCAAAGAACTGAATTTTCCGCCGCTCCTACGTGTGGTCTTGGAAAGTCAATTTCGCGAGCCTCCCTGTGGATTACGCGCTCCGGAACCATCTTTCTTCTCCCTCTGATTTCTCTTTCCTTTTTCCTTCTGCAATTGTGACCCCGGAGGGCCGCAACTTTTTTTTTTTTCCTCTCGGATTAACAGACATTAGTAGATGAGGCCGGCGGCCTCGGGGACTCGGTTCCCCCCATGGACCTAGAGCCGCAGCGGGACCAGCCTGAGTGAGATGGTCACACCCAGGCTGGAGATGATGGCAGAGAATTCGCGGTTCAAGAAGAAAGTTCATTTCGGAGGTATGGTGCCGCCTCCCCAACCTGCTTCGGGCTGGTGCGCGGACTCTTTGTTCTCTGCCAGAATCGCGGGACTGGCGGTCCTGCGGGCGCTCGCTCAGACGGGGCGGCTTGCTGTGTAGGCGATGGCTCTGCACTTGGCGTGTCTTAGGATTAGTGTCTCTGGTTGTTGTGCTTTGCCGCAGAAGCCTATTGTTTCTGTAACGGCCCTCTCCTGCTTCCAGTGTAGACGGGAGGACCAGAGCAGCCGTCCCGTCATTCCGGAGGGCTCAGGCGTCTCTTGCTGAGCCCTCGTGGCTTTTCTGCATTCTCAAGAGCCCCGTGCGGTGGCCAGTGGGGCTTTCGGAGCAACTCGGTCTTCTCTTCCTCCTGAGCAGCCTTGTTAACTCCAAGGGAAGGCACCCACGTTGTGAATCGCTTTGATGCAAACGCATAAATGGGCCAGGGTCCCCGTGCTCTCTGTGACCTGGCAAACTGCACCGGAGGGTCCCCAACCTGGTCAAGGCAGCGTGCCCTCCTAGCCAGCCCAGCCTGCCCTCCTTCAAGGAAGCATGGCTAGTTGGGGCTTTAGTTTGGGTGTCGTGTTTCGTTTTGTTTTGTTTTTTTTTTAACCAAATGCACTGTGTGCTCCTTCGGCATCATGGCCCCGGGGACAAGAGGACACCGTATGTAGTCTCAGATCACGTTGCTTTCTTCAGCTTCTGCAGAAGGCTGTTGCCAACGGCTCCCTGTCGCTCACAAAACTAGAGTGGAGAGGAGACCCCCAGCTTGTGAGGGTCCACCTGGTCAGATACGAACGCCTCTCCTTGATGGAACCCCTCCCGGACAGCACTTCTGTGCGTGCCGAGAGAAACCGAGGCGTGACCCGTCCCCACTCCAGGGACACCCTCCCGACCCTGGTGTCAGTCAGGGACCTGTAACCTCTTTGGGGGGAGGGGGCGGTGCCTGGCCTCTCAGCAGGTGGGCGGGTCGCAGGCAATGAGTCCCCGAGGGGCTGGCCACCACGTGTGAGGTCTTTGCCGGGGTAGGTCCCCTTGCGATCCACTCGCACCATCGGGGTCACCCTCCCCCAACTCACCCTGACCCTTCCAGGGCGAGCCCACTCATTCCCGTGACCTTGGACCGTGCTCTGCCCACTCGGTGGCCTGGCGCCACGCTGTGAAGGCCCCGCCTGCCTTCCCGCACAACTAGGGCGGTTTCCTTGAGCTCCACAGGTCTGTCTTCTCTGTGTCCTAGTTCCTCAGCCTCAGCTGCCAGCGTCCCTAAAAAAGATTTTGAAGAACTAAAAAGAAGCCTCCCGCCCCCAGTCCGTTCCTGGGTTTAAATCCAGGTGTGCTGCTCTAGCTCGTGGTGCCCTTGGCTGGGGTGGCGGTGCGGGGGGTGGGGGTGGGGCGGGGCGGCCCTGCCTGCGGGGGAGGGGTGTCCCAACCTGCTCTGGGTGGCACAGCTCCACAAGTGGTGGCTCTGGCCAGGGAGAGAGGCCGGTTCTGTGGGGGTCGGGTCCTGGGTGACCGAGGGGCAGGTGCCGGGTGGGGGCGGTGTCCCCGGGAAGCAGAGGATCGTGCTGAGCGTCCATCCGACATCCTGGCACGACAGAGACACCAGGCTTGTGCTCCCTCTGGGCCGGCCTGTGGCTTCAGTGCCAGGAAAGGCTTTTCGAGATCCCTGCATGTGGTCGAACACCCTCCTCTCCGCCGTGGTCGCTGCAGCCCCGGGGACAGCCACCCCTGGCCAGCGGCGGTGCGTCTGAATGGAGAGGGAGGGAAACGGGGCGTCCTTGGCATGGATGTTGTGACCGAGCTCAGCGACAATGTGCCACACAGGCACCCGGTCCTTCATTTACTGTAATTTCCACTGAAACAGCCTCTCTGCTTCTGTGTGTGATTGGTATAAATGCTTCCACTTAGCAGCCTGGGCTGATAAAAAAAAAAAAAAGAAGACATGCTCCTTACTACAGAGTAGAAACCAGCTCACTGACAGCCGATTTGGGAGGGAGGGGATGGGTCGAAAGTGCCAGGAGTTGGGCTCAGCTTCCTGTCCTGTGGTGTCCCAGCCTCGCTTAGCCCGGGGGCTGCAAGAAGGGGGACAGGCAGGCAAGACAGGACTGCAGACCCCCGACCACGAGTGCTGGGCGCCCCGGGTGGGAAGCGTCCACCGAGCCCACGAACCCCGGGGAGCAGGACCAGGAGCAGAGGATCTAGAGGTGGGTCCCTGCAGTGTGACCTTGGGCGAGCCTCTGCGCCTTCTCAAATGGAGAAGGGCTTCCTTAGCCTGAAAGCCTGTGATCCCAGGGGCTTCCTGCATCCCGAAGGATTCTCGACTGTGGCATCGTAAAAGGCGTTGTCTGCAGGGAACTCTTCATCTCTGAGATCTGTCCTTTCAAAACCGCTCCGGGGAGGGTGTGGTCAGATGCGGCGCCCCGACCTTGAATCCTGGAGCCAGGGTTTGGGCCAGCTCCACCGCCGGCTCTCGAGCCGGGCGACTTTGGAAAGCGTCCGGTCGCACCCGACTTTCTCCTGGGCGGAATGGACTTGCTTTGTGGCGCTGCTCTGTGGTCGTGGCAGAGGCGCTAAGGGGGCGCCGAAGACCAGTTCTGTCGCTCGCGAGCTGTGCGCCCGGGGACACCCTTCCGCGCCCGTTGCCTCCTTTGTGTCCCGCCTCTTGGGGCTGTTGGTGACCAAAACAGGAGACGCGGCTTTGCCCCTGGGACGGTGCCGGGTGGGCTCCCAGAGACTGAGCGCAGAGCCCGTCACCTAATGCACAGGCCCGCTCCATCTTGCCCTGCGTCTCCGCCATCCCAAGGTGGCAGCGTGGCTGTGACACTCCTCAGTCCAGATGGGAAAAGGGGACGTGCCCTGGGGAGGTCTGGTTTGCGAGGGGAAGGCCCGCCCGGGGAGGAGGCCGGGAATGTGGTGTTCCGGGCCTCCCAGGCTCCGCGGAGGTGCTGTTGAGGGAGCCTGCTCTGTGTGTCCATCGGAGGGAGGGAGGCGCTGGGCGCAAGGCAGAGCGAGTGCTTCACGGCCGGCCGGGCGTGCAGGGTGGGCCAGGGAGGACCACCATCTCCTCGGTCTCGCTGTCACTTCGTTACCCGTGCAGGGGGGACGACATTACTTGTCACCCTGGCCGGCCGGGGCACCAAAAGGAGTTTAAGCATTTTGTACCTGGAACAGCGTATGGCACACGGGAAGGGCACACGGGGATGGCAGGTGATGGCTGTCGACAGGGGGAGACAGTGATGGCCCTGGAGATGCGTCCCGCACCCGGGGCCGCCTCCCTCCTTGCCCTGCCTTGGCAGGGGGGGGGGGGGGGGGGTCCTGCGTTCCAACTGTTAGCTGAGCTTCCCGGCTGAGCCACAGCCCTCACGCCCCGGCGGCCTTGGCCACCTGCCACGGGACCTCAGCAGCCCCGTGGCTGAGCGGACGAGGCCGGTGTCAGAGGGCCTCGGCGGGCAGGTGGGTGCACAGACCCCACGGTCGTAAGGGGCTTTGTGAGGCCAGAAAACTGCTTCGCGAAGTCACGATCGCAGAAGCAGCTTTCGCTCGGCAACACGGCCACCGCCTGATTCCTAAGGTGCTTCGCGTGAGCTTACGGTGTGACCCACGGTCCCCCGGGACACAGCTGTCGATCGGGGAAGGAAAACCAGCCCCCATGCCGCACCTCTTCCTTTGCCTCCGGCTTTCGGAGTTTGTAGATTTGGCTTTTGCACGGTGCCTGAGCGTTCGGGACCCGCTGACGTGTGCCCCGGAGGGTTGGTGGTGGCGGGGGCACTCCCCGTGCCCTCGCGCACCCGGGCCAACTTTAGGGGAATTCAAAGCGCATGGTTATTCTGGAAAACCTAGCGTGGCCCCTTGCCCCTGGGGGCTTACCCAGCTGTGTGGGCGCCAGGCTGGTGTTCCCAGACCCGGGCAGGAGGGGAGAACCCAGCAGATGCCACACGTGTGCACACGTGGGGGATGGACGGAGCAGGGCTCGGAGAGCTGGGAATAAATAGAACCCAGCGACTCAGTTGCTTGTGGGCCATAACCCACCACGTAAGTGGCTTCAACCACTGGAAACCACATGCTGGATGGGGGGTGGGGGGGGAGAGCGTGGCCCCAGGGCTCGTGGCCCTGCAGGCCCCCAGGGGAAGAGCTGCCAAGCACAGAGCAAAGCGCTTCACGTCTGAGAGGAGGGCCGTCTCCCCAGACTGCACAGAGGAGAGGGTGGGGCGTCGGAGGGGCTGAGGCTCACCCCGCTCCCGCCGTCCCTCGGGCAGAGCCGGACCTTGAACGCACCTTGTCTTGTCCCTGCAAACGGGGCACTGCATTCTCATAGGTGACGAAGGGGAAGTAAGGTGGCCGACAGAGTGACGGTTGCCAGTTGCTGACTTGAAGGGAGGGAGATTATCTGGGATTATCCAGGAGGGCTCAGTAATCCCAGCAGTCTTTAAGGGGAAGAGGGAGGCACAGAATTCAAATGAGCCTAATGGCATCTGAGGACTGGGCCCACTGCTGCTGGCTTTGCAGATGGGGGAAGAGGCCCCGAGCCCAGGAGCTCGGGCGTCTCCGGGAGCTGGGAGAGGCAAAGGAACCGACTCCCCCCTGGAGCCCCCAGCGGGGAACACAGGCCTGCCCACGCTTTGTCCTCGCCCGGTCAGATCCGAGCGGGATTTCCGTCCAATAGGCTCTATGAGAAAACCTGTCTGTCGAGATAGGCCACCAGATTCGTGGCACACACCCTTCCACGTCAGGCTGGCGTGGCCTGGTCCGTGGCATGGTCCGTTTTAAGAAAGCAAGTGACCTTCCTTTCTCCTCCCTCCCCTGCCAGGCCAACACCTGGGGCCCACGAGGCGCCCCAAGAACGTTCTGCAGCCGATTTAGTGAATAAAACAAGTCAACCATGCTGGCCGCTGCTCTGGGTGTGATAAGGGTCCCCCGCCCCCACCGCCGTGACTTTCTAGCGGTGCCACCCGGCCTCCACACCTGGCGTGGGATTGCCCTGTCGGCAGAGCCCAAGGGCTGGGGGTGGAGCCGGGCCTGGGGACACACCGTGCAGCCCCCGCCCCCCGCCCTCTGCCCCAGCCCGCCCCCCACGCCCCGGCTTGTCCCCGCTTTTGCCGGCTGGCGTCTGGCCGGGCTGAGCCGTAACCCCGATGGCCGGCCCTGCCGACCCAGCCCCGCAAACCGGAGTCCGGCCCGGCCGCCTTCGTGCCCGCTTCCGGCTTCTCCCCGCACTCCTGTCTGCCCGCTTCTCTCTGCTGTGCACGGAGCCCGTCGGCATCTTTGGTTTTAAAAAAGAAAAGTTATTTCTGTCTTCATCCCCATCGGTAATCTCTTTCCTCCTTGTGGTTCCGATTCTGCATTTGGCTCGCCAGCCCGGGGTGTAGCCCGAGTGGTGTCTGATTTAAAACCCGCTGGAGGTCACAGGAGCCTGTGGGAGGGAGGTGTGTGGATGCACAGCGCCGGGGGCTCGCCGTGGGACGGCCCAGCCACCTTGAACCACCACCAGGCGGCCCGAGCCCGGCGCAGAGGCAGGAGGCCATGGGGGCCGCACCTGACTCAGGGCGGGCACAGCGGAGGCGCTCCAACCGGAACTGCGACGACGGGTGGGTTGGGGGCTCCCCCACCGCTACGGTGTCCCACCGCGTCTCTTTGGGTGAGGATCCAAGCATGGGACCCGGGAGCCAAGACAAGACCTGAATTCCAGGGGAGGGAGGGACGCGGGGAGCCTCACGACCTCACCGAAATGCCCTCCTTTTCGTCTGTCTGTCTGTCTCTCTCCTTTTGGTGGGACGGAAGCTAAATCTTGAGGGAAACGGGAAACAGAAGTCTGAGGGAACACAACCCCAGCTCTGTCCACTCTGGGCTGTACAGTAGGTGCCCACGGGCTCAGCGGCTGCCAACACCACCTGGCGAGGGGTTCACGGTGCCGGGGGTCAGCGGCGCAGGTGGGCTCGCCGGCTTCCGTGCTGGGTCTCGGGGGCCCCTTTCGGGCTGGAGCTGGAGCTCTGGGGGGGGATGCCTCCCCCGCACGTGGGGTCGGCAGCAGGATTCTGTCCCCAGGAGCTGCAGGATGCGGGACCCGTCTCCTTGCTGACCTCCCTCCGGGGTCACTCTCAGTTCCAGCGGGTCCCCCACGGTCCTGCTTATGTGGCCCCTCCATCCTCAGACACCTCCGGTTCTCTCCCGTCCTTAGATTAGCCCCCGATCATGTCCCTTTGCCAGAGAACCTGACGTTTCCAGGGGAGTAAGGCCAGGGGTGAAGGTTTCCCGGCAGAATTCAATTCTTCACGATCACCTCTGGACTGACCTGTCCAGAGTTCATCGAATCGAAGTCTTTCTCCTTTTAAAACCTACCCCAGCGGTCAGCAAAGCAACTGTAAGTCAAGATTCCTTCTGTCCCTAGAGAGAAGGGTGCAGGCGACCTTGCTTTTGCCTCCTTTCCAAGACACGCGCGTGGACTTACGACCCTTTCACGGCCTCTGAGCTTGTGGCCATCGACAAAGTCAGTCTGAGGCACCGCGCCTGGGGAAGGGGACAGGAAGCTCGGGATGTTACCCGACGTGACCCCGCCGTCGTGATGCGCGAGCCGAGGCGGCACGACCCGGAAGTGTTTCTGATCCTTGCAGGTCTCTCCAGCCCACGGCCAGGCCCAGGGGAGACGGGAGCCCTTGTGTGTCCAGCGCCCTTCGCCTGGTCATTTTAACTGCTCTCTGATGGAGGGATGTCGGCGTGTGGCTCGGACGAGGTTGCCACTGCGGGGAACGCTGCCCCTGCGGTATTTGGACCCACGTAGAGGGTTGATTGTCACAGCAAATACCAGCACTTGGGAATTAGAGGCGAGGATGCCCAAGGTTCTGCGGCGTCCAGGACTGCCCCGGAAAGCGTCGTGGTGGACGGGCCAGGGCACCGTCACTGTCCACTTGGGTGACGACGGTTTCTAGGCAGAGTGACAGAAGAGCTGAAAGACACCGTGCTTTTGGTTGCAAGAATCGTAAAACCCGCGTGATCTGGGTTACGTGGAGAAGCATGGTCCATCATAAGGATGCGGGGCCCTTCCTGGGCCCCGAGGGCAGAGTGTGTGGCCCAGCCGCCCTCCCCTGGTTCTGGGAGCAGGTTCTAGAGTCGGCCCGGGCCTTGCCGGGAGCCAGGACAGCTCAGCCGGCTCTCTGCAGAGCCACACGCGCTCCTCCACTGCCCCGGGCTCTGGCCGTAGCGCCCGTCTGTTTCCCGTGGTGACGGCCTTGGTGCCCCAGTCGGGAAGGATATGCTCGCTTCAGACAGGAAGTTGAGACCATCCACGTCATTTCCATGTTCCCAGGAGAGGGTCTGTAAGCAGAGTCCCGGACAGGCTGCGCGGGGTCCGTTCACAAGTGCACGTGCCCCCGCGGCGTTGTCACACCCTGCTCCTGGCCCCTTTCACAGATGAGAGAACCGAGGCCCGGAGAAGCAATTTCCAACCTGGGTCACGCAGCCAGCAAGGGACTGGGCTCACACTTGCCGTGTTAAATGCAGGCACAGTGACCTTCCTTGCGTGTCTGTTCCATGCGGGCACCTGTGAGCAAGGGCGCCGCCCCCGGGGACCCTGGCTCAGGAGAAGGGGCCGCACCCAGGCTCCTTGCCCTCTCCCGTGAGGGCACCTCCTGACCCGAGAGCCCTCCTCCCCCCTCACCGTCCTTGGAACTACCTGTTGGCCTTTCGGAGTCTTTGAAAATCGTTTTGAGAAGATTGCTTCCCTCAGTTCCTTTTCCAGAACCAGTCACCCTGGAGGACCAGAGGCCATTCTCGTCTCCCCACACGGCCCCTCCTAGCTCACTCGCCGAGCTCCATGGCATAGTCTACCCAGCAGCAATGCGTAAAGGGCTATTTTAAATGCCGACAATCTGAAGCTTGTCGTGCAATCTGTCACTCCTTTTCACAAGTCGCGAGAGGTATATGGAATGGGATTTCTAGCCTTTTTTTCTTCCCGTGTAGATTTTTCTAGGCCACACTCACAAAGAAGCCTCCAGGGTGCGTCCGCCTAAACACTGCCCGCGTGGGGTGCCGGGGTGCACGGCCGTCTCCTGGGAAGGGGTTAGCCCCCAGCCGCGTCGGCAGCAGAGAGGAGGTGTCGTGTTGCGAAGCCAGAGACTCTGGGGTCATTTCGTCCAGCGGTCGGCTTGGTGGTCGAGAAGCTGAGGCCTGGAGAGGCAGCGTGAGGAGGGTGCACGTTGTCCCCATCAAGGTCGGGACTGGAGCTCGGGCCTCTCAGTTTGCAGGGCTGGCTGCTTGCACCCCAGCCGTCCCCGGGAGGAGCCACGTCCAGCCCTCTGTGCTCCAGCCTCGACCTGTCACGGTCCCACCCCGCGAGACGCAACTGCCCACGTTGAACAGGAGCAAAGGGCCCAAGGGCGTGTGGTCTTGTGCACAGCGGCCGAGCACTTTCTGTGTGCCAGGCTGCGTTCCAGGAGCCGGCGCTCCGGCCGCGCACTGGAATTTGAGTTGGGGAGAGCGTGTCCCAGGGAGTCCAACAAGTGCAGAGGTCCTGAGGTACGGACGAGCTCGACATTTCCAAGGAAGGAAGGGGAGCCTAAGGTGACAGGAGTGGGGCGATTGAGGAGGGAGAACAGTAGGAGTCAAGGCCACGGTGTCAGGCCAGTGTCATCAAAGGTGCTTGATGGGATTCTAATTCCATGGGAAGTTGTCGGAAAACAGTAAGCAGCACTGACATCACCTAATGTTTACGTTTTTTAAAGCTCACTCTGCTCTACGGAGAGTTAGACCGAGGAGGGTAGGGACAAGTGTGGAAGCAGGGAGACCAGTGGCTACTGCAACAGTCCAGGCAAGAGCTAATGGTCGCTCAGATGAGGGCGGAGGGATTGCTGGCCCCTGAGCTGCAGGAGACCTACAGACCTTGCTGCATACAGCCCTGGGCCCGGTGCAGGCCAAGGAGGGGGCCTGCGTGCAGACTACTTGGTTCTTGGCTTCAAGAAGCTTCTACGGGGTTAGGGAAACAGACAGGTTCCCTCTGGGTTGGTTAGTTTATGTCCTTTCTTTTTTTATTTTTTTTAATGTTTTATTTATTTTTTTTGGGGGGGGAGGGGCACAGAGAGAGGGAGACACAGAATCTGAAACAGGCTCCAGGCTCTGAGCTGTCAGCACAGAGCCCAACGCAGGGCTCGAACCCACGAGCTGTGAGATCATGACCTGAGCCGAAGTCGGACGCTCAACCGACTGAGCCCCCCAGCTGCCCCAGCTTATCTCCTTTCTTTATCATCAGCAGAGAGGCGTCTTCCTCTGAGACACATAAAGAAGGCATGTGCTGCTGTCCCTTGCTCTGTCCACGTAACTAGGATATGTTCCTATAGTCTGTTGGGCAGTTTTCCTTTTCTAGAGGGTATGAGCATCTTCCCAGACAAGGGGCCGAGCTCTGCTCTCGCGTTGATTGCATCTAGACTTTTTTTCTGCACTCACCAGGACTCCCGGTTGCTGTGACGAAAGCCTGCTCTGCCAGGCCTGAGCGAAACATGGAATGTGCTGCCTCTCGTGAGAGAAGGCCATGCACGGTCTGCATCAGTCAGCTCAGGCTACGTAAAGCTGCAGTAACAAACGTGCTCCTAAACTTAATGACCTAAAACCACAAAGTTGTCTGTATCGTATCCCAGGGGGCTCACTCGGGGACCCAGGCTGATGGGGATCACCGTCTCAAGTGTACTGGGCACCATGCCCCAGGGATAAACTCAATACTGGGGGCAAGGGGCAGTCTCGCACTGGGGACTAAATGCTCCATCCGTCCAGGAAGTGGCATAAGGCGCTTCTCGAAACTCATCAGGCAAAACTAATTTCAAGCATCGTCCGGCCAAGCCGAGGTCACCTTCCTCGACATGCAGCCCTTGGAACATCTCAGAAAACGCCAGTGGGTCATGTGTGGCCACGGGTCCCTCAGTACTAACGATGGGGGACCGGCCTGAGACACAGCCGTGCTCGTGGTGACTGGGGCGGCACGCCTCTCGAGAGGTGGCTCCCCCGGGACCCCCGCATGGTGAAGGGAGCAATCCTTTCCCCAGGGAAGGGACATGTAGGCACACGAACTCGCGGTGGGCACCACACCTCGGGTGGCGGGTCTCCTGGCTGTCGGGGGCGGCCTTGCAAACCATGAAGTTCACGGCCCCATCCCTCCTTCCACACTTTGCAGCTGTGAACAATGGTTAGCCGCACTGTCTTCAGCCACAAAGGAAACGTATTCGGTGTGTGTCACTGAACAGCCAGGCGCAGCTGTGGGTTGTGCACAGGGCTTCCGACCGTGTCACCAGGGCAGTCGGTCGGTCCCCCTATCCCGCCAGCTTCTCTACAGTCCTGGGTGTGACTCGTTCTCAGGCAGCGTGTTCCCCACGGTGGCCTCAAAAGTGGAAATCGCAGCAGCAGGAGGAAGGCTGCATTGTCCCAGCCAGGGTCACGTGCCCCTCCTCTGAGCCAGGCACCTGCTGTGTTTAAAGGAACAGGCTGCCAGGCTCCCGTGCGCGACCCTGGAATCCAGGGCCGAGCAGTGGGGGTGGGGAGGGACTGGGCAGCCGCACCTGACCACGTGGCCGGGTTGGGAAGGGGCTCACCCCAAAGAACAAGGGAGGCACAGCCCAGGAGAAGGGGAGTGGCTTCTGCACGTGGACTGTGAAGGCGGTGGCCGGCTGGTCATTTTAGAGTTTATGTATTTATTTTGAGAGAAAGAGAGACAGAGTATGAGTGGGGGAGGGGAGAGAGGGGGAGAGTGAGCGAGAGCATCCCAAGCAGCCTCTGTGCTCTCAGCCCAGAGCCCGATGCGGGGCTCGATCTCACGCCCCGTGAGATCACGACCTGAGCTGAAATCAGGAGTCCGACGCTTAACGGCCTGAGCCACCCAGGTGCTCCTGGCCAGTCATTTTAATGCAAGTGGAAGACAGAGGGTGATCGTGCAGGGTGTAGGGCAGAGGCAGATATAGGGGCCCGGAGGGTTCTTATGGGCCTCCCTGGAGGACCCGTGGCCTTCCGGCCGCACCTGGAAGCCTGGGGTGGGCTCTGCTGGGTGTGTAAGTGAGCAGGCCGGCCGACCTGCAGCCTTCGAACACATGTGACCGTGTCCACATCAGAGTGACGGACAACCGATGATCCAGCTGAGGCCCAGAAGCCTCTCTGAAGGGCTCTGGGTGTGTGTTCAACCCACAGGGCTGCTGGCCGGGCCTCCGACCTCCTCCTGCTCCTCCCCTTCTGTGTCTTGTTTGCGACCCACGTGCATCTTGGGAAGGGGCCGGCCCGGGCGGCCAGCAGCCCCCGCCTCCCCGCACGGTGACGGCAGATCCCAGGTTACCAGCAAAGGCCGACCCTGGTGGTGACACGAGGGGCACACCTTAACAGTGGGGAAGGGGCCTGAGAGCGATCCAGCCCACCTTCTCTCTTTCCCGGGTCAGACGCTGAGGCCAGGCAAGGGCAGGTCCACAGGATTCCGCGTCTAAGTGAGGGTAGTGATGGTCGCAATGTTGTGTCCCTCGGTGCCTCTCCCCTGATCTTTGGGACCGTATCCCAGAGCAGAAGTGCAATCGTGTCCAGGAGCCAGAGCACAGAAGAGACCTGTGCAGTGGGAGTTTTTCACAAAGCATTCAGAGATAGTATCCTTTCAAATTAAAAAAGGGGGGGGGGTGGTGCCTGGGTAGCTCAGTCGGCTAAGCGTCCAACTCTTGATTTCAGCTCATGTCATGATCTCATGGCTCATGGGATCAAGCCCCGTGTCAGGCTCTGTGCTGACGGCACGGAGCCTGCTTGGGATTCTGTCTGCCCCTCCCCCGCTCACGCTCTTCTCTTTCTCAAAAGAAGGAAAGAAAGAAATAGTATCCTTTCTAGAGGTCTCCTTTCTCTAATAAAATAATGGAGGTAGAGGAAAGGAGCCCATTGTTTCGGACGTCCTTCCTGAGCCAAAATAAAAACGTGGTAAATCTTATGTCAGTCTATGTTCTTCCCTCTCGTGTAAAATTTTCTTGATCCATGAAATCCCCAAATCTGGGAACCACTGGCTCACTGACCTAGCCTAGAAATGGTTCCCTTTCTGAAACGTTTCTTCCGGTAAACACACACGCACGTGCACACACATACACACACGTTCACTGACGCCCCCTCTGCTGCTGGAACCCTAAACCTCTGACTTTAGCCAGGGGCCCCCACCGATCACATCTCAGTGCCCAACACCTCCCTAGGCAACCAGCACAGAGCTGCCCACGTGGGGCTTAAGCAACAGAGGCAATTACGAGTAATAACAGCTCACAGACAGTCCCCACGGTGGCTCGGTGGCTTTGTAAGCTACTCTGCTAAACACGATGAGGTTCAATTCCTACGTATCCCTCCGGGGCCTGGCGCAGATGGGGCCCCCACACAGATGTCACAGGGCTGAGTCGGCCGGATGCATCGTCTGGCCTGCGTGCTCCCTGCGCACCGTCATCCGACTGCCGGTGCCCTTAGCCCAGCTCACGGAAGGTCCTCGTCCTCAGGCTGCGTCTTCAACCCGGCCCCAGGATCCTGAGCCCCGGATCGCAGAGCTAAGGCCCCACCCCTGTGAGTCTCCTAGTCCCTGCATGTGGGGCGCAGGACCCGTCTCCCCCCGTGGGCTTGATAAATGACTCACATTGCACATGTGCAAGCTACAGACGCCGGGGAGGAGGGGAGGAGGGTCCAAAACATCTGGGCACAGTTCGTCCAGGTGCGAAACACGGAAGAGGTACGTGCAGCTTGGCTGGACCGGCGCCCGGCGCGGCGAGGGCCCCATGTACTGAAGCCACTCTGAGGCTGTGTGGTGTGTTTTCTTTGCTGGTCGCACAATAGGTCGTGTAGGTCAGGTGGACACGTACTGGCCCTGGGTATCTACCAGGAATTAGGCATGGGGGCGGGGCATGTGGTGTGACACAGAGAAAAAGGCCGTCACCACCCTGGAGCACTGTAGAGGGCATGGGGACTCGGACCCCTTCCAGGGGTCACTTAGTGTGGCTTGGTGGTCTGGAGCCCCTGGGGACTCATCCTGACCCTGCCATTTAGTGGGTGTGTGACTTTGCCTTGGCGGCCTTGCCATCTCCATGCATAAAATGGGCTCGGTCCCACCTCCCTCATCTGGCTGCTGCGACTAGTGAGGGGCTGAGCACAGATGACCAGATGGGGGCACAGGGGAAGGACCCCATAAACATTAGTGTTGATGGAGCAGGGGCACGTGGAACAGACACAGCGGGAGGGAGGACCCCAAGGTCCTAGCAGGATTTGAAAGGTGACTGGACGTGGTCGAGGCTGCAGAGCAGCACGTACCTCGCACGGGGGCTCGGGAGGTCCCGGGGGTGAATGTGGGAATGGCGCTTGGAGCCGGACCCGGTGTGCAGTAAGCACTCGATTAGTGTCCACGACAACAGTGGTGATGATGATGTTGTTGCTTGTCAGAGAATCGTACCTTTGGTGTTCTTGGAGCCTCGGGGGTGGTGACGGGAAAGGGGTGAAGAGGCAGGTGGGAACCAAGTCCCAGAGGACCCGGGCTGCCTATCAGCTAAGGCAGTGTTAGCTGCTGTAACAAACAAGTCCCTCGAGGGCAGCGTGGTGCGACAGAAGTCTAATTGTTGCTCACTTCAACAGTTCAGCGTGCAGAGACCCGGGCATCTTGCAGAACGCTAGAGGATTCCACCATCCTGTAGTGCCCCGGGGAGCGTCCTAGCTCTGAGCTGGGCGAGGTAGCAAGAGAGGGTGGGGAAGCACACGGGGTCCGTAAAAGAGAAGCTTAGAAGAGAACCCCCCCCCCCATCTTCACGATGGAATGTTCCATTGCATTGCTCACATTCCATTGGTGGGAAGTGGTCATGTGGCATGGGTGCAAGGGGAGCTGGGAAATGTAGTCCTGGGCTGGCCATTTGCTCCTCCCTCTCCCTCAGAGACATCTCCGTACTGTGCAGAAAGCGAGCATGCATTTTTGCTGAACTAGCTGCCTCCAGGCATAAAAGGGGCTCGAGCAAAACTATGCCGACCTTCCTCGGTACCCTTACGTGCATTCACTTTTGAACTGAACGTGTGTGGGGGTTTGAATAAAAGCTCGTTCGCCTTGGAACGTGGATTGACCACAGAGAGGGTTGCAGAAGTTATAATGAGATTTTGAGCCATTTTCCTGAAGCCAATCGCATAATTTCTCTGTATTTTTTTTCCTAGGGTTTAGGAAGGAGATTGTCCTGGAGATTTTATTCGTGGGGAAAATATCTGAACAGTAAATCTTTGATCCCCCTAATCTCTTGTATTTGTGTTTTTGTGGGTTTCCTCCCTCTGGCCCCCCGCTAGCTGTTAAAATCTATTTACATTCTTCAAACTGTGTCCGGTGAAGTTTACGTCGAAATCTGCTGAGTAAGAGAAGCAGGCAGAGGACTGAAATTAGGAACGTGAATCATGTTTGGGGTTTTGTTTGTTTGTTTGTTTGTGTTTTAGGAAAGAACATCTACAGCCAGAAAAGTAACAACAAGCCTTCTTTTTCCCCAAAGGCGGGTCATGTTTGCATTAGCCGGAAGGCCCAGCAGCATCACCTGGGGATACCTACCGTTCTGGCGGGTTCTGTGAGCCACTGCTATTCTGGCTTGAACTACATGACTGTCTTCTTTGCAGAGCACTGCCTCCCGCCCCCTTCCCGAGCCCAGGACCCGGGGCTGTGCCTTCTTTCTGGAATGAGGCTCCTGACTCTTCAAAAGTTGGCCTTGGGGTTCATATGTGTTCCTCGCAGTTTGCAAAGTTAGGCCCCAGAGCGAGGCCTTCTCTTCCTCCAAGATCTTTCCCCAGGAGAGCGGGTCTCGCGCTTCGTAGGTCAGATAAGTGAGAGGCCCGGCCGGCCTCGCTTGGTTTCCGCATTCAGGGGCCGTGACTTTTCTAAACAGTGTTTCTCTTCCCTCTCTGTGCAGAAACTCGAGCAGACCGCAGCAAGAAACTCTTCAGGCACTACACAGTCGGTTCATATGACAGCTTCGATGCTTCCAGGTAAGACGTGGCTCTTTCTCCGCCAGGCCCCTCTGCTCACAGATGCTCACGTGGGCCGCAAAAAAGCTCTGGACCATCTTGCATGGAGCACTCGGGCGCCCTTGGCTTTTCCCCTCCGTGTGTCCATTGGGACCACCCCCCCAGCCCGCCACGGACTGGGATTACGGAAGCCACCGTCTTCCGGAGAACCTGCCCAAGATGCGGTCTCCGTGCTGCCTGAGGTTTGGGGTCGGGCTGGAGCTCACCGTGGGGTGGCTCAAGGGAGAGGGCTGTCTGTCCAGGAGGAGGACGACCAGGCATGGTGCGGGGGGGAGCAGCATGGATGTCAGTGACGACAGTGGCTGGCCACAGAGCCACGGGGCAGCGCCCAGGTAGCACCCCATCCCGGGAATATCTAGGGTGCCGTAGCTCTGGGCTTCTATGTCGTCTGCGTTTTCCCTCTGCCTCCTGCCTCTGAGTTGAAGCTTTTGTACAAGGAAGGCTCACCGCCCCCCCCCCCCCCGAAAGGCGTGGCACCAAGCAGGCAGGGCCTTTGAGCATAACGTACATTCGTTCTGTTGTGCAGTCATGCCCACCCTCCGTCTCCGGAACTTTCCATCTTCCCAAACCGAAACACTGTCCCCATGAAACCCCGAAAGCCCCCAGGCCCTCCCCCAGCCCCTGGTGCCCGCCATCCACTCTCTGTCTGAATCTGGTGACTCTAGGGGCCGCCCAGAAGGGGAATTATACGGTATTTGTCTTCTTTGGCGACTGGCACGTTTCACTCAGCCTGGTGTCCTCAAGGTCTGTCCGTGCTGTAGCAGGTGTCAGTGTCCCTCCTCTGCAAGGCTGAAGGAGGTCCCTCTGCAGGCATAAGCCACGTTTCGTTTGTCATTCCTCCGTGGACGCACACCCGTGTTGCTTCCACCTTTTGGCTGTTGTGAACGGTGCTGCTGTGGACATGCTTGTTCAGGTATCTGAACACCTGTTTCCGGTCCTTTGGGGTGTACGTCTGGCAGTGGAATCGCTCGTTGGACCTGGTTTTAGTGCCGTCCTGTCCCGACCACCTTTCTGTCGTACACAAGACGGTTTAGGACAGGAATCCCACGCCGGGCAGAGGAGCCGAGCTGCCCCTCCCAAGCGGGTCTTGCTGACAATTGCCCACTTTTTGAAAGTTCAAGCTGCGGTCTGTGGCCCAGTACTGCCGAGAGAGAGAAAGCTCAGAGGCTGGTGGCTTCTGGGGAGACACGCTCAGAGGCTGGTGGCTTCTGGGGAGACACGCCTGACCCCGGCTTCTCTCGACCAGTCTCCGTGGGGCTCAAATGAGTTGCTTCTGCGGCCGCAGGCGGCTGCTGGAGAAAGTGGACCGTGGACACGTGGTCACGGCCGGTGTGGCTGTCCTGCTTTGCTTCCTTTCTAAGAGAGAGGGTGCCTGAGGCTCAGACAGTGGCCAGAGTGTCGCCATGGTTACATGGAGGGCCATCCGGCCTGGGAGTGGGGCTTCTGGGAGAAAGGAGCCTTTGACCACCGCGGCTCACCCACAGAGGGGCTGTCCAGGGACCTGAGCTGACCGAGCCAGGGAAAGAGAAGACCACGGGGCCAGGCAGGCTGGCTGGGTCACGTGTCACATGGCTGACAGCAGGCCTGGAACACACCAGGGGGGACACACACACACACACACACACACACACGGCAGCTTGGCCGGCAGAAGGCGTGCGGAACCGTTGTAGCTGTTCACAGAGAGAACAGAGCTGTCAGGAGGTGATGAGCTCCCTGCCACCGGAGGAAGCCAAGCCGGGTAGGCATTGTCTTGCCAGAATGTCCCAGGTGGTAGGACCAGGTAACATGTGAGATCCTTGTCAGCTCTGCCTCCCTGTGTCTCGACGCCCAGAGGAAGCCTTTTGTTTTGCGTGTTACTGACCACTGGCTCGGGGCCAGGGCCTGGGACCACAGAGAAGAGGGACATCCAGCCACGCCCCTCAGGGTCAACTGATGACTTCTGAATGGTAAAAGCTCTGGCCGCGACCGTAGTTCAGGAGTCAGTGCCGACTTTCCCAGGGTGAGGGATTCAGATGCGCTGTGGGCTCACATTGGCCAGAAAAAGATCTGAGTAATCGTGGCACCATTTATGAACCTCCTGCCACGTGCCCGCACCTTGGCTTGGTCACCACTGCTGCCCGATGACCCTCCTCCAGTGACCTTGGACACAGCGTCATTATCCGCTTCTCAGAACCCTAAGGTGGAGAAAGGAAGGTCACATTAAGGACCTGGCCCTCGGCCACATGGGTGCCGGGGCCTGTGTGCGAGGCGCGGTCACCTCCTCTGTCCCATGGTAAAGATGTTACCGCCCGAGGCTGGCCAAGGAAGTAGCTGCGGATTGAGAGAAATCGACAGAGACTAAACCCTCAGCTGGTGAAGTGTGTTGGGCGGATGGAATGACGTTACCTGGGTTATCAGGTCTGAGCTTTTCTGCCCAGGACGTAGGGCTTAGCCTGGGGGAGCCACCGCATCCCAGAACTGACCTCTTCCGGACCACGCGCTCGGCAAGGCCAAGGAGCTGGTGGCTCCCGCCTGCCATCGAAACCCAGGCGGCCGACGTGTGTGGCTCTTGGGCGGGTTTGGGGGTGAGGCTGAGCCCGGGCTCCTCTGGCTGAAGAGGCAGGAAGCGTCTAAGGGACTCACCAGCCACCGGCTCCTTGACCCGCTTCGGAATCCATGTCAGACACGGCCTGGCGAGCCACGGAGATCTGGGTGCCGCGCCAGCCCCCCGGCCAATTACCCACCGTAGGCGCAGGGCAGCGGTCTGGGCAGGCCGCTCAGGGCTGAGGCCGCGCTGTTGCAGAGGCAAATGTCATTAAAGAGAAGGCAATAAGAAGCGGCAGTCAATGGAGACGGTTTCTGAATCAGTCAGCCCATTCTCCCCTTCCCACCCCCTCCCACCCCCTCCCACCCCCCGTTATGTCAGCAGCTTTGCTCAGGGACTCGTTGCTGAGGAGCGGACTGATAAAAACACACCCGTTCGTTGTTCACTGGGTCCAGCTACTCCAGCCGCTTCTTTCCTCGGGATTCCCCTCCACCTACCCATCGTGTACATGGCAGAAGGATCTAGAAGCGTGGGCACGTGATCGAGAATCAGAAAGCAGAGAACCTGTAGCCATTTCTACAGCGGACCTTACGGATGTTTCAATATTGTTCTTAAAAACACAGAGTATAGGAGTCTCAAGTTCCCGCTAGTTTTAAATCAGAACTCCAGCCTCGTTAGCATGGGGCATCGAGGAGGAGTCTACCTGGGAGAAGAAGGAGAGACCTCAGGCTTTCATACCAGGCTGAATACATCCATCCATCCGCTCATCCAGCCAGCCATCTAATTACCTGTCCGCCTATCAATCAGCCAGCCATTCAGCCATCTCCTGACTCATCCGTTCATCCGTGCACCCACCCGTCTAGCGAGCACCGCATCCATTTGTCTCTCCATCCGTCCACCGATTCACGCCTCCATTCCCCCAACCGCTCACCCACCCGCTCATCCATCCAACTACCTGTCTACTCAGCCAGCCAGCCGGCTACCAATTCCTCCATCATCTACCCATCCAGCCATCCATATCTACCTCTCCACCCGTCCACTTCCCTGGTTCATCTATCCATCTATTCAACCAATATTCATCAAAATCTGACTACCCGGGGAGCTGAGGATGTGGAGGTAAACAAGACAAACACAGTCTCTGACCTCACGCAGATTAAAATCTAAGTAGTGAAAATAACAAAGTTTAGGAACAAATAAGCTAGAGAATCACACTTAGCAGTCAATGCTCTGGAGCAAATCAGCAGTGTCAGCATACAGTCTCTTGGGCAGGTTGGGGCAGACCTGCTTTATAGAGGGAGCCGAGGAAAGTCTCTCTAACGAAGTGACTTTTGATCTGACACCTGACCGTTCAGCAGAATCAGAAAGCCCGGCATGTGCAAAGGCACTGAGGTGATGTGCAGGAAAGCAGTGGCCTGGAAGGGAGTAGAGAGGATGATCCCAGAGAAGGAGCTTGTGCTCTGTGGGAGGAGAGTGGACTTCCTCCTGTTTGTGCAGTGGGGATCCCAGAGGGCTTTAAGCAGAAGAGTAACATGACCTGGTTAACTTTGCTGGAGGCAAACAGAAGGAAGGGTGGGGGCCACCTGCGCGACCATTGTCATCTTCCTGGCTGGGAAGTGGCGGTGACGGGCCAGTGGAGAGGTAGGGATAGACAGGTGGGTGGCTTCCGAGTGTAAGGTGTCGTTAGAAGGGACAGGACCCACCTAGGCACTACATGGGGGGCAAACGGGGAGTGCGGAGGGCTCTCCTCCTTTGGGGCTCTACAGGGAGGAGCCCCAGAGGTGAGTGGGGTTGGACCCGTTCCCTATTGTCATCAGGCACCTCCCGGGACCCCTCGCTACTCATCCAAATCTGCCCCTGCAGCTTCGGACCCGCCTGGAAGCACTGTGTTCAGAAGCACCGTGCGGGGAACGCATCTAAGGTGCTGGGTCGTCACTGTTCCTCTTTCTTGGTGAGACCAGTTGAGTCGCAAGGGCAGCAAATGGTACCTGTTGGCCAGCCGGACGGCCCCTAGTGGTGGCCTCTTGCTCTCATGGCTGTCAGACATCATCGTCCAACTTTGTATGTTTTTAAGTTGGTAATTGGAAGTACATCCGTGCGGATAAAAAATTCAACATGGGCGGGTGTCGTGTTAGACCTAAGTCCTTACCCCCGACCCCCAGTTCTCTCCAGAGAGAACCTCTCCTGTCGGTTTCCTGAGGATCATCCCAGAGGTGCACACCGAGTGTGAAAGTGCACATGCACATGACCTGAAGCCTTTCAAAGCCCTTGAAGGTATAGGGCCCTAGGTTTTTACATCTGACTTGCCAGTAAAGGCCCCGTATAACCTTGGGCAACTCACTGTCCCTCTGTGTGCCTCAGTCCCTGACCCCCCAACCCTATTTGCAAAGTGGAGATCAGTCTTCCGATGCAGGCCACAGCCCCGGTGGTGTTCAGGACAAGGTGAATGGGGGCAACGTAGGATTAGTGTTTGCCGCTTAGAGGCACGTGCTGTACGAATCCAGAGGGACGCTGACTTGTGGACAGCCTGGGCGGGTAGCTGATTTCCCTTGAAACCCTAACTCTGTGTTCTAGGAGAGTGCCTCGCGTAGGTCGTGAGAACTGAATGGCAAGAAACATGGATGTCCTCCAACATTATTTTGTATTTGTATGTTTTCTATTATTCCTTCGACTTGAAAAAAAGGGATCAATCCCCGAGTATGTTCGCGGATTCGTAAGGGAACATACTTTGGTTTTTTTCCCCCTCGGTTGATTGGTGGCCGGGCCTCATGATTAATGCTGAAGCTCTCAGGGCAGCTCCTTTGGGACAGAGAGAGGGGATTTTGCTGTTTTGTCCCTACGTATCTGTACTTGTACTTTTCGCAGGTATGTATTGCTTTTGTAATATTTTTGAGAGCAGGAAAGAGAGGGGTGAATCCCTGGGCCCAGGCAACATAAGAAGTCACCACAGTGGTGCGCGCCAGCTCGCCCAGCTGGCTCTCCCCGCGGGCCATGTGCACGAATATGGCAGCTGGAGCCAGGTCTCCAGCTGGAGGAGTCACGGCCCCAGAGAACGCGTCCCAGGAGTTTCTCCTAGAACATGTTCTCCTCTGCCGTCTGTCATGGTGAACAGCACGCCCAGTGCCCACATGGGAGACCCGGGACCCCTCCCCTTCCCTCATCCATCACGAGCGTCCGAGGACTCCCGCCCTCCTCCCCATTCTTCCATGGCTTGCCGAGGGGGTCGGCCCTCGGCCGTTGTCCACAGACTGCCTCCCTACCTCCGTGATTATACCTTACTTCTCTTTTTGTCTTGTTTTTTCATTGACATGCAATCGACATATCACATCATACTACTTACAGGTGCAGAACGTCATGATTAGATATTTGTACACGTTGCAGAATGATCACCATGAATGAGAAGCCTGGTTGAATCTGTCACCTTACTTCGTTACACTTGGTTTTCTCACAATGAGAACTTTTCAGATCTACTCTCCTAGCGACTTTCAAATATATAATACCGTGTTACTAATCATGGTCACGGTGCTATCCGTTACATCCCTGGGACTTAGTTGTCTTTTCTTTTTTAAAAATATTTATCTATTCATTGTGGGACAGAGAGAGAGTGGGTGCAAGCAGAGGAGGGGCAGAGAGAGAGGGAGGAGAGAAAATACCAAGCAGGCTCCGTGACGGAGCCCGGCACGGTGCTCGATCCCACGAACTGTGAGATCATGACCTGAGCCGAAACCAAGAGTCAGATCCTCAATTGCCTGAGCCACCCAGGTGCCCCAAGGGACTTATTTGTCTTACAGCTGAGAGTTTGTACCTTTTGACCACCTTGACCTATGGCATCACTCATCCCCTGCTCCTGGAAACCACCAACCTCTGTATCTATGAGTTGTGCTTCACTTGTTCATTTGTTTTGCTTCATTCTACATACAGATGAAATCATGCAGTATTTGTCTTTCTCTGTCTGGCTTCTTTGACCTAACATAATGCCCTCAGAGTTTCTTCGTGTTGTAAATGGCAGGATCTCGTTTCGTTTTATGGCTGAATAATATTCTGTGTACACCACTTCCTCTTTATCCATCCGTCTACCAGTGGACACCTAGGTAGTTTCCATATCTTGGCTGGTGTGTATAATGCTGCATTGAACATGGGGTGCGGATATCTTTTTCACTTCGTGTTTCCATTTATCTTTGGATAAATACCCAGAAGTGGCATTGCAGGATCATATGGTACTTCTATTTTTAATTTCCTGAGGATCCTCCATACTGTTTTCCAGAGTGGCTGTACCTGTTTACTTTCCCACCAACAGCGCACAAGGGTTCCGACTTCTTCATGTCCTTGCCAAGAAAAGTTATTTCTTGTCTTCTTGACGATAGTCATTCTAACGAGTTAGTTAGAATTATCTCCAGCTACATTATCTACCGTTAGATTAGTTAGATCGTTTCTTGTGTATATTTTGACAGTAGCCATTCATACTCATTCAGGTGTGAGGTGATCTCTTTGACTTGTTTTGCCTTGTTCTTCTGATGGTTACCTCCCTAACTCTGTGACTACCCCTGCATTTCTTAATTTAACAACATAAAGCATCATTAATTCTTTGCTGTAAAAGTCTTTTAGGTTCTATCTATAAGTTGGATTCAAAAGTTTAAAGCCAGTGGAAAGCATCACATTATCATGATACTATAAATGTTTACATCATTTCCAAGTCAAAGGCTAGGACTGCAGTTCCTTTTTACAGACACATTGGAAGAAAGGGCTTTCTAATACCAGAACCCACTGGATTCTTTTTTCTTTCACCCCATTAGTTGTTCAAAGTATTGTCACAGTTTAGCTTAATATTAGGGTCATGGTTTTCACATGAAGTTCTTATTTTTTCCTGGAGTTTCTGGTTGCCTTTTTTTTCTTGTGGAAGAGGAATTAGTTCTTCAATATGCCACTAAAATATCATCCTGTTTCTTCTGTATCACTAGAACCCATCTCATCCTTATCGGAGCTCTCTGCTCCCATTTGGACACCATTCCCCAGGTCCCAGTGCACGATTCTCATTCTGAGATTTCCCTTCATGGAGCTACTGGGTAAGTGAGGTGTTTCTTTAGCTTTGTTCTACCAGGACACATACTCAAGTAACAACCTCAGTAAAAGGTACCTGGATTGTCAACTCCCGTGTCTGAAAAGTCTCTGATGTGCCCAGTGCTATAGAATTCTAGATTCAAAATAGTTTTCTTCTAAACAATTAAGCATTGCTTCATTGACATCTTGCTTCTGCTCATTGCTGGCGAGAGGTGATGGTGCTGTCTGATCCTCACTCCACTATAGGTGATCCTTTGTCTTTCTCTCCAAAGCCTTGGAAGAACTTCATTGTTTCTACTTTTCCTTGATATTCTGAAATGTCATGCTGATGGGTCTAAGTCTCTTCTTTATTCATTGTGCCCACTATCCTGGGGGTTCCTTCAGACTGAAGCAGCTTTGGCTTTAAGAATATGCTTTCGTTATTCCCTTGGAAATGCCCTCACTTCCTGTCCCAGTTCCTTCTTTCTGGATTTCCTATCAGCCCATTCTTTCTTATGTTTTCTGTCCCTTTGCCTTTTCACTCTGTATTCTGGGAGATTCTCTCAACTTTCAACCTGTCTCTGTAAGTTATTATTTTGACAATCACATTGTTATGTTCCAAGAGCCTTTCTTTTCAATGATGGGTAAGCTTCTAAAGATGAGGGAAGTCGTTTCTGGATATCTTTGGGAACAAGCAGGCAGCTGTGAATGGGCAGTTCTCTGCACAGAGGTGCTCTCAAGGCAGAGTCCATGCTGATTACATGTTCCTTCAGGTCAAACACCAAAAAGAGAGAAATCCAGAGTCATGTTCTTTGCCCCACTTACCCCAGGAGCCCAAAAAGAGACAGATGCAGCTTCTTGTGCAAACCTGTGGGACAATAGTAGGGTTCAAATTGAAACTTGAGGGGTCGGGGTGTTTTTGTTTCGTGGTGAGCATGCCCAGATGCCCGGGCGATGAGGCAGTGGTGAGAGGGGTCCTAGGAATGCCGGGGCCAGGCTGAGTGGAGACAGTGGAGGATGCTGACTGGTGGTTGTAGGGGTGGGGGGCGGGGGTAGGGTGCAGACAACATCACTCACTCTGCTCCTGGTGGCGTCTGAAAATCAAGAGCTGTGATTCAACCTCCATCGTGGATCTCTGAGATTCAGATTTAATGGGCGGTTATGCAGACTCCTGGCACTCTGTATATGTCCTGGGTCCACTCTGGTTCTGAGCCTCTCAGGACACGGGGGGCGGGGGGGGGGGGCAAGCGAGGGCCTCTCCCGCTCCAGAACTCAGTGATTAGACATTAAGCGTTCTTTGGTTTCACCACACCACTGTCCCCAGCGCCGTCATGATGTAAAGCGACCGACTTGGGGACTTCCGACCTTGCTAGTGTCCCCAGACTAGGGGACAGGGCATGTTCTTTTGGCTGGAGATAGGCTCAGACCCTCTAAAACCACAGGGGGGTCCACAAGTGGGAGGAGTCTCCTGGGGACCCAGGCTCAGAAGCCCCTGCATAGGGAGCCCTTGACCTCCTGTGTTGGGGCTCTTTACTGGAGCTGCTGAGCCTAGCCAGGGGAGGCATCCCAGGACCACCTGGCCCTAGGGCAGAAGCTGAAATTCTCAGAGAACACTCCCTCTCATTTCACCCTTTTTGGCGGGACTGGGCAGGAAGCCGTGGCACCTTTTCTCTGGACTGAGCGGCCCCTGTTTGGAGGCTGGGAGCAAAGTCCCTCCGCACAAGGGAGGCTCCTGGCTCAGAGCACCCTCGGACCACATTTAGTACATTCCCAGGTGGCGAGTGGGTGTGTGGGTGGGGGGAGCGCAGGCAGATGGGTGGGGACGGTGGTGAAACAGCAGAGGAGGCGGAAGGAGGCTGGCATTCCGGGCACACCTCCAGGTTGGGACTGGCCGAGCCCCTGAGTAGCCCTCCGGCCTTCCTGGTTCTGCCCCCGGAGCTGAACACCGGCCTGCCGTCTCCCCAAATGCCCAAGCCACTCGGCACCAGAGGACAGGGTTTTCAGGGCTCCGTGAATTCTCCATGATGCCAGCTGCCAAAAGCAACCTCTGCCCCTGTGCCCCCCGCGCTGTGTCTGGCATCTGTTGTTCCCTGGTCAGTAGCCTTTGCCAGTGTCCACGTGTGAATACTCCCCCCAGGGTGATTTCAGGCTGTAACACGAGCCACTGCAGAGCTGGGCAGAGAAGACCCGAGCCAGCCCCAGCCCCCCAGCCCCCCAGCCACCTAGGCCAAGATGTGTGTCTCCCTCTTGCCTTCTCCAGCCCCACAGCCCTGGCTCAGACTCCGAATGGGGCCAGTCCTCATGTACTAGGTCTTAAGTGTACTAGTCTGAAGTCCTAGGGACCAGCTTTGAGCCTGATGAGGCTCAAGCCTGTGGGTTCAGATGCCAGGGTCCCAGTCCCAGTTCTGACACTAGCTCCCCGCATGGGCCTCAGTTTCCCCACCTGTAAAATGGCTATATCACCACCCCCCCCCCTCCCCAAGGCTGGTTACAGAATTCTAAATATTCTGCTTGAAACCACCATAACCACCAGCCTCGGGTCACTTGTGAATGAACATGCTTTCTACAGAACCGCAGACCCTGAAATTCAGGGTTCAGGCCCAAGCTGCCAGTGGGGTGCCATGCCAAGGGGGTGCTGTTCCAGGAGAAGAGGGCGAGGCCAGTTCAGAAGTGTTCCCAAGGCTGTGTCTGGCAGTCAGTAGGTTCTCAGGAGGTGCTCGTGCTGATTCCCCACCTCTGGCCAAAGACCTGGTCTTCCGAGCCCCCTCCTCTAGGAAGCAGGAATGCCTTGGGTACCTGACTTGGGAGAAGCCAGAGGGACAAGCGAGCAGATCCTGGTTCAACTCAAGGTTACCTGGTCCAAGGGGGAGGCTGGGAGGTGGCTGTGTCTTTACACCTTGCACTCCTTGCTTCCCTGTGTCTGTCTTGTGCAAGATAGCACGGAGCTGACTCCAGCCTGTGTCCTCTTCCCCGGCATCTTTCATGGGGCCTGCAAGTGCTCAACCTTCAGAGATGCAGGGTTGAGGGAGTCCTGAGTGGGAGGACTGGATGGATGGATGGATGAATGGATGGATGGATGGATGGATGGATGGATGGATGGATGGATAGATGGGTGGATAGATGAGGGACAGATGGATAGATGGGTGGATAGGTGACGGACAGATGGATGGATGGATAGATGGGTGGATAGATGACGGACAGGTGGATGGATGGATAGATGGGTGGATAGATGACGGACAGGTGGATGGATGGATAGATGGGTGGATAGATGACGGACAGGTGGATGGATGGATAGATGGGTGGATAGATGACGGACAGGTGGATGGATGGACAGATGGGTGGATAGATGAAGGACAGGTGGATGGATGGACAGATGGGTGGATAGATGAAGGACAGATGGGTGGATAGGTGACGGACAGATGGATGGATGGATAGATGGGTGGATAGATGACGGACAGGTGGGTGGATGGATAGATGGGTGGATAGGTGATGGACAGATGGATGGATGGATAGATGGGTGGATAGATGATGGACAGATGGGTGGATAGGTGACGGACAGATGGATGGATGGATAGATGGGTGGATAGATGACGGACAGGTGGGTGGATGGATAGATGGGTGGATAGATGACGGACAGGTGGGTGGATGGACAGATGGGTGGATAGGTGACGGACAGATGGATGGATGGATAGATGGGTGGATAGATGATGGACAGATGGGTGGATAGGTGACGGACAGATGGATGGATGGATAGATGGGTGGATAGATGATGGACAGGTGGGTGGATGGATAGATGGGTGGATAGGTGATGGACAGATGGATGGATGGATAGATGGGTGGATAGATGACGGACAGGTGGATGGATGGATAGATGGGTGGATAGATGATGGACAGGTGGATGGATGGATAGACGGGTGGATAGATGACAGACAGGTGGATGGATGGATGGATGGATGGATGGATGGATGGATAGATGAACTAATGGGTAGATGGGTGGATGGATGTTTGCTTGAATGAGTGGGTAGGTAGGTGAATGGATGGAGGGATGGAGGGAGGGAGGGAAGGAGGAGGAAAGGCCAGCACTCTGGCCTCGTGTGGACCATAGGAATTTCCAAAGCAGACACAGCCGGCATTAGATGCCAGCCACGGGCCTCTCCCGGTGGCCGGTCAGCCCCAAGGGCCATCAGCCCCGCTCGCCTGTCCTCTGGTTGCGTCTCCCCCACCCCTGCAGCCAGGGCCATGTTCGGGGGCTCCCCGCGTTCCTCCCTGGACTGGGCTCAGCCCTCTGACTCACCTCCTGGCCACCAGCAGCTTTGTCCCCTCCGGGTCCACCCACCCGAGTGGCATTTCTGAAATATGGATTTCTCATGCTCCCAACCTACACTGGACACAGTGCAGTTCAGACCTTTATGTGTGGGTACGAGCCCCCACTCACCCCCGCCTTCCGGTTGTGCTGTCCCTGTGGTCACGCCCCCATGCCCTTGTCCATGCTGGGTCTGCTTGCTGGCACGCTCCATCACCGCACTCACCCCTGCCCCGGCCCCTGTCCCGCACCGTCCTCCACGGCTGCCCAGAGCGCTTCCCACGCCTGGGCTCTCCCAGCTCGAGAGGTGGGCGAGCAGCCTCCTTGCCTTGACCTCAGGCTCCTCATCTGCACAGGGGGCGCAGTGAGAGCACATCTGTGGTCGCTGCCCACCAAGCACTCGTCGGGGCCCTGCGCATAGTAGGCCCGCAGGGGCAGCTTTCTCCTTCTACCCGGCTCTCACCCTCGGTTTCTACATCACAGGGGCCGATGTGGGCCGCGTCCAAGTCCTCCGTCCCCTGACCAGTCCTGTGGCTCCTGGGTAGCCTCTGCCTGAGCCCCTCCCCCAACACGGGGGCCAACACATTGAGCACCTACTACGTGCAAAGCACTGTCCAGGCGTTCTGGCTTCTGGACATTCACAGAGGGGGAAACTGAGGCCTGGAACCGTGCGTGCTCAGTAACTCCTTCCACACACTGTTCCCGGCACCTGTCTTCATCCCAGTCCCTCAAGCCGGGGAGCGCTCGCGCCCCCCGCTTCACAGATGAGAAACTGTACGCAGAGGGGAGGGGTGGGGTCTGAACCCAGGCCGGGCCCTATCGGTCCCGGTCTTCCTGGGATTCAAGGGACTTTCCTAATTTGGAGGCATATTACGACCATTTTTTATATATTATGTTCAGCGAGGGCCCGACCTTCCTGTGCCTCTTCGGGAATAATTCCACTGGGAAGTGCTTACCCCACAGGTGTGGGCTCTCCTCGTGGGGTGGTTAGAATGTTCTGGAACTGAGCAGAGGCGGAGCGCACTAAATGCCACTGAAGTGTTCGCTTGAAAATGGTTAATTTTATGTTATGTCAATTGCATGTCAATTTTTTTGAAGAAGCAAAGAACCCACCTTCCCTAAAGGTCTGTGTGGTGTAAGGAGGAGGCAGGCAGCTGGGCAGAGAGGGCCAGGGCTACGTGCAGCGGCACAGCAGGCAGGGCACGGCTGCCACTCCTGCCCGGACAGGAGGGAATGCCGGGCACCTGTCCCAGCCCCCAGGGGACACAGCCTGTCGGGGCTTCAGTGGGGTGTGGCTTGGGAGCACCGCCTTGGGAGCTGGTCGCAGTAGCTCCAGACTCCGGGACGCCCTCCTGGGTGGCTGCCAGCTAGCACGCGGGGCTCTGTGCTCCTCGGGGCACGTGCCGATTGCAGACTCTGCTAGTCAAGGTCAAGGTGGAGGCTGGCACGGTGGCCGGGAGCCGGGCATGGCAGATGGTGCCATCACATCCCCGGTGCCTGGTGTGCAGTCAGCCCATGGAGGAGGGACGAGCAGGGGCTGGGGGACAAGCGACGGGGAGGAGCCAGGCTGGGCAGAGCTCTGTTCTGGAACGGGGCCCTGCAGGCAGGGGAAGTGAGCTCTGAAGGTTGGCGGAGGGCTTCCGCAGCCAGGATCCCGCTGGGGGTCAGGAGCTTTTCCCGCCCTGCGTTTTAGAAGCCTGGCCTCTTTCTGCACCTGATTCACCCTTCTGCCAAGCACCTGGGTCCCTCGCGTGGGAAGGGGGGGAGCCCCCTAACAGCACCGCCTCGGGGCATGGCCAGGATTGAGGTCAGGGGTCTGAGTTGTGTACTGAGGGAGGTTTGGGGTCCGTGGCCTCGTCTTTCCGAAACACCACAGGGACCCTAGGGGACGGTCCTTCCCGCTTCTGCCGGCTTCTGGGGCCCCAGGCGTCCCCGGGCTGTGGCCCCGTCCCTCTTGTCTTCTCTGCCTCTGTGGTCACACGGCCACCCCTCTTCTGTTTACACGGACTCCCTCTCTCTTGTAAGGACAGCCGGGACGGCATCTATCATCCGAGATAATCTCCCGTCTCAGGACCTGTAACTTAATCACATCTGCAAAGACCCCCGCCCCCCCCCCCGCCTTTTTGCCACCTAGGCTGACATTCATGGCTTCCGGGGTGTCTCTGGGGGCCGTTATCCAGCCGACATACACGTCAGTCACTTAGAACAGGATCTCTGCACACCTCACACACGTTTTCTGAGGGAAAGTGCAGTCCACACACCTCCCTCTTGGCACCTGTGTCCCCCTGCGCGGGGGTCTCTGCGGCCTCCTCCTGCCGTCCCGGGACACCTCTTGGTGCCCTCGAGGGTGTCTTCCCATCACATGGGGCCCTGCAGCCACCGTTGCTGGGCCAAATGCTCTCGCCCATCCGCCCCTGGAGAGTTTACACTGACCGGGGGCCGTTGAGCTCTCATTTCCCGTTTGTGCCACATGGGAGAGCATCCGCCCCTCACGGGGGGCAATGCCTGCCACGTCTCACGTGTGCTCCCCGTACATTCCAGCCTAAGCGAGCCCAGAACCTGCGTTTGTAAATCCGGGTGATGTCTGGCCGTCAGCACCTGCACCCTGCACCCTGCAGAGCCCTGTGCGTGCAAACCTCCAGAGGGGGTTTCTGTCCTAAAGCCAGGAGCCCGGACGCGCAGACCGAGAAAGGGTGGGTTTTCTCAGATGGGCACGCGTCCCCCTCGTCCTGCCCCCACCCTGGGTCCCTGTGTTAGGGACCGCTTCTTACGCCAAAGAGGACCACATGGGCGGGAAACGGAGAGATCCGGGAAGCCCCTTCACTGCTCCCAGTGAAGAACTCTCCCCGCGGAGAGGCGTGGGGGGACCGCGGTGGGAGCCCAAGAACCGTAGCCCAGCGGTGCCCAGACGGCGCCACGGGCAGGTCCAGCCCCAGTGTGGTCGGGGCGGGCGTGCGGGTGAGCCCCTCGAGGCCCTCGCGGAGATGATTGCCCAGGGGTCGGAGTTTCCTGTTTGCCTAGTTTCTGCGCCTGGAACCTGCTAGACTCTAACCTTTGCAGGATGGGGCTCTCGCCGGCCCTTGTCCGGATTTGTCAGCACTGCGTGTGTGCTCTGGGTTGGCCTTACGCAGAGTTTTTCCTGAACCCTCCTCGACCGCGAACCTGAAACTCAGAGAAACGCCCCCGTGCCAAAGCCGTTTACTTGGTGCTTTCTGGGGTCGAGTTTGCTGCGAGGGGAGGCCCCCGCGAGGAGGGGCAGGTGCACCCAGGGCTCACGTGGAGCCAGTGCCAGCTCCAGTGGAGGGAAAGACCAGAAGGCCCCCGAGCAGCCGATGGCACCACCCAGGTCCCTTGCCCCTCAGGGCACCTGCGCCCCCAGCGTGTCGGTGGGCAGTTGCGTGTGGTCTCCTCACTGACCAGGCTTCGCTCCTGCAAGGCCGGGAGAAGGCGTGAACGTTTCCGCCGTGGTGCCTGTCTGCTCGTTCTGCGGTACCCATGCCAACGGGCTCCTCCGCCCTGAGCGTCGCCACCGGGGCAGTGCCTGGGGTGTGATGAGTCACCCCGTCATCATCGAGGTTTGATGAAAACGCCCCCAACCTGCGTTAGAAGCCTGGTCTGTCTCGCTGTGTCTCGGGGGACGGGGGGTGGGCTTGGGGGGGTGTGGTGGCCACATACCGCCCCCCCCAAGAGATGCCTACATCTGATCCTGGGATGTGAACATGTCACATGCCCAAGGGGATTTAGGCTCGCCCAGGGGACCCTGCAGGGAATCGGCTGACTCTAAGATTGGAAAATGATCCCGGCGTATCCGGTGGGCCCAATGTGATCTCAGGGGTCCTCATTAGGATGAAGGAGGGTAGGAAGCAGAGGGAGAGGAGTCCTGATGAAGGACCAGAGATCAGAGTGACAGAGGAGGGGCCCCGGGGCCGCCTCCAGAAGCTGCGAAGGGCAAAGGCCACAGGTGCTCCCCGGAGCTGCCCCGCAAGAGGCCGCTGACCTCCATGTGCTGCGGGAGCCAGCGGGCTCGTGGGGGGTTGCACAGACCGTTTGTGAGCATTCCACACACTGGACGGGCGGTGGGCATCAGTGTCAGCCTTGAGTGTATGTATCACCCCCGAGACAGGAGTGCTAGCCCACTGCACAGATGGAGAAGCCGAGGCCGCGGGAGTTCCGTTCGCCTGCCCCTCCCGCCGGCCTGCTGGGGGAGCCGGCCAGGCCACGCCACGTTGCTGCCCATCCCGGGAGCCTCTGGAGACCCGGAGGAACTCTCACGGCCGTGGTCCGTGGTCCTCTGTGGACGGGGCCCTCAGGGACACGCGTCCGGCCCAGCACCTGCAGGGATTTGTACAGACGGAGCTCAGGGGCCTGGCGTTTGCCTCCAGCGCCCGGGATCCTGGCCGTGCTGCCTGTGCAGGTACAGAGCTGTGGTTCTGCCACGTAAACCCTGCCGAGTGTCCGGGCTGCCCTGCAGATGGGCACACACTGGGCGGCTTAGACCACACAGTTCCGGAGGCCGCAAGTCCTAAGTCGAGGCGTCGCTGGGCCGCACTCCTTCTGGAGGCTCTGGAGGAGGATCTTTCCTGCTTTGTGCAGCTTCTGGGGCCCCGATGTCCCCTGCGCTGTGGCCGCTTCCCCTCCAGCCTCTGCCTCTGTCTTCTCCTCCCGCCTGTCTCTCCTCTTCTGTCTCTTACAAGGACAGCTGTCGCTGGATTTAGGGTCCCCCACATCCAGGATAGTCTGTCCTCAGTCCTCACCTTAATTACATCTGAGAGACCCTACTACCAGTAAGCCACATTCCGCGTTTGGGGTGAACGTGCATTTTGGGGGGACGCTGTCCGGCCACCACACCCCCTACACGTGTACCTTCCCTCGGGCACCCGAGCGCCCAGATCCGCACCCGGGACGGAGACCGGCCTACCACTCCGGCTTGAGCCGCCTGCCCCTTCGCCTGAGGGCCTCCAGCTAAGGCCTGAATCGCAGCGCTGCAAGGGGGGCCATGCACCCGCCCCCGAGACAGAACACACACCCTGGGCCCCGTGGATGTGGAAACGGATCTCGTGCGTGCCGGTGGATGGGAGTCCAGGGCCTGAGGGAGGGGCACCTGTTCCGCTCTGCACAAGGTGCCGAGGATGCACGGCCAGCGGGACAGATGGCACCGGCCGTCCTGAGGCTTCCGGTCCAGTGGGGGGGGGGGGGGGGGCGGCGGCTCCAGGACATGTAGGCAAATGAGCGTGCAATTTCAGCCGGTCATTGATGCTGTGGGATGGACAGAACAGGCTAACGGCAGGGGGTGGTGGCCGGAACAGGCAGGGAGGCATTTCGGGGGCAGGGGTGGGGGGCAACATCCCATCCTGACTCCCTCTCTGCTCCAGGAGTAAGGCTCTGGTCCCACCTGTCTCCAGGCACAAGGGCCCGTTGTATGAGTTTGTGGAAACACAGGAGGTGAGGCTCAGACCTCCAAGCCCGCTGGGCGTGGGGCTGCCCTGGACAGTGCATGTTTCAAAGGAGGGTGCTGTGGGCCCGGGGAGGAGCCCCAGGTCCTCCCTCCGTGGGCCAAGGGCAGGCCCACCCTGTGCTCAGAGAGGACCTGGCCCCATGTGGCAAGAGCAGGGCTCCGCAGTCAGGCTACCTCGACGGGATGCCCAGCTCTGCCCCACGTCGGCTGTGTGACCTTCAGCTAGTCCCTGCACCTCTCTGAGCCATAGCTTCCTCTGTGAAGCAGGGGAGAAAACAGTGCCTCCCTCCTAAGTTCGTTACATGAGAGACAGGACGGCTGTGGGGGCTGCACACGGTGCCTGGCATGTTGTGAACACAGGACCGTTGTGGAGGTTGGTGCTGTTTGTGTGACCCACACTTGAGCGGTCCAGTCCGTGCTGTTCTTGTTAGTAATGGGGTGGGGGGGGTGGGAGGGAAGGAGGGAGGGAGGGTCTAGTGAGTATATTTCCGCAGGGACCTGTTTTGGTAAAGTCAGACGTCCTAAGGTGCTCTGATTTGAGGAGAGTCAGTGTTTTGGAGTTTGGGGCAGACGGGGAGGAAGTAGAAAGCAGCAGTGAGGCAGGAGGGGAGGGAGAGAAGACAGATACGGACACAGCCCGGCCTTGTAGACAGGCGCCTGGAGGCAGCGGTTGGGCAGGGGTCTGTTCGGGGCAGACTGGAAACCAGCTCTCGCCAGATGCCGTGGAAAGCGGCCCCGTGGCAGGGAGCAGACAGAGCGGGACGTCCGCACAGAACAGGGACGCACAGCCGGAGACACGTGTCTCAGCTCTAAGACGGTGTCTTCCTCAGGCAGAGGCTCGCGGGCAGAAGCGAGTGTGAGCGACAGCGGCGTATTGGGGACAGTTCGGGGCACTTGCCTCCAGGAGCAGCTCGAGAGCGTGTGGGCGTCTCCACAGCTCAGAGGAGCCTGACGTGTGAGCCCTGCGTATGCCAGCCCCGGAGGCCGGAGGGCACGTGGGGCTGGATTGGACCAAGGCCAAGCGTCCTGGGAGTCCCGGGGGAGAGGGAAGGCTCGGGGGCAGCTCCCCAGCTCAGCTAGACGGGCTCTACCGCAGACACCTTTCATTTCCGTCGCTTTTCCCGAACGGAAGCCCCATCTGTTGACGAGCTTGGCCACGGAGGCTGCGGGGTGCAGGGGAAGGTACAGAGTCCTGGGCCTGCCGTCAGCTTGGCCGGGGGCAGGCCTGGGCCCTCAGCTCTCCCGTCTGTCGGTCCAGGGGGCTGGTGCACACCAGGGTGAGGCCGCCATCCGTCCAACAGCCGCCACCCGTTACCTCGGCTGGAGCTTTGGCCTCTCCGGCCCACCGCACTTAGGGGTGGCTGGGGTGCTCGGGAGTCCTCGCCAAGGTTAACGGCACAGCGGCTAAGGTCAAGGAAACCCCCTGTATCGAGCGCCCACTTTCCGAACTGCATCGGTTTGAGACGAGGGGCTATAATCAAAGCCTCCTCGGGAAAGGTCGTGTGGGGCCTCGGGTCTGTGTCACCAGGGCTCCTGAGCCCTCGCTGCTCATGAGCAGTCCTCGGAGAAGAAGGCGTCTGGATGGATCTTTCCCGGCCCAGATCAGGGCTTGAAGGCTGCTCGATTTATCGGAAAGTCTTAGCGTCCGGGTTCTGGGCATTTGCTCTAATCTTGTCACTTACGGTCAAGCTCTCCGCCCTCCCTGCTCCAGCCTCCAGATGTCCGTGAGGAAGCTTCTGGTTGCAGATAACAGAAACCCACTCACAGTGGCTGAGACGTCAGCCGCAAGCCCGAAGGAGGGTGCCTCCAGGGTCACCTCTCCAAACCCCTTGGCCTTTCCTTCAGGGTTGCACAATGGTGGCCGTAGCTCCAAGTATCATGTCCTCAGAGCACATCCCAAGCAAGGATTTAGGGGAAGGAAAGGCACTAGGAAACCCCCCTCTAAATCTTTCCCGCAAGGAAGATCTTTCCCAGAGGGCCCTGGACTCTCGCCCTCGGGTCTCACGGACCACAACTGTGTCGCTGACCCATCCATAACTGCAGGGGAGGCTGAGAAGGCACGGCTCTGACTTCCCCTGCTCCTGTGGCGGGAAGTGACTGGGGCAGTGCCGAGGGCTGGGCGCGTGAGAGGGACGGGGCTCTCCCAGAAGTGGTGGCTGCTGAAGGGGCTTCGATGAGTGGATAGGAGCTTGGCACGTAGCCAGCAGGCAGATCGTGCTCCGGGTGGAATCGCAGGTATGAGCACACGAGCAGCACCCCTCTCTGTGCCGAGGAGACCCGCTCCTTGGGCAGACGGCCCATGAGCTGAAATGGGACCTGGAGAAACGTGGCACACACCCAAGTAAGCACGCGGCCTCAGTGGTGGGACATCCGCGCAGATGTCCCTGCACCAGTTTTTGGACGCGGGGCCCCCTTAGCTCTGCCTCCGCTCATAAGGAGAGGTGAGTTTCTTTGTGTTTTGGGAAGGATTCTCCGTTCGATCTTTCCGAATCTTTCTAGGGCATCTCATAGATGACCTCGTTTCTAAAAGGGGCTTTTTTTTTTTCCTTGGGTCTTTTCTGAAGCTCACATGATGTGTCAAACCAGGCACCTGTGTACCGTAGTGTGAGCATCGCTTGTGTAGGAGGATTAACACTCTTCTTAACGTTTGTGTTAATGCCGTTACACATGAGGTGTCCCGAGCCGCTCGCATACAGGTATGGTTTTGTCGATTCAAGTGTCTCCAGAACGTTGAGAACATGGCTTTAGAACCCACGGCCTAAGGACCAAAGCTGGCCCTCTGCCTCTTGGTGTAAATAAAGTTTTATTGGAACACAGCCCCACCCACTCATTTACATAGCGTCATGGCCGCCTTCGAGCCACAAGTAGCAGACTGGGGAGCTGCCCCCGGGACCACACCGTCCGCGAAGCTTGCAATACTTACTCTCCGGCCCTTTACGGGAAGAGTTTGATAACCCCTGATGTGGGATGTTTGCAGAGCCCCTGTCAAAGGACTTGTCCAGGTGTTCTGCATGAAAACGTATCTACTTCATGCCTCGCAGAAGCATTAGTCCTCGGAACAGAGACAAGATAGTCTGTGGGAAGAAGCTAGTGGTCTATGACGGTAGCGATGGCCGGACCCTACCCTCCAGCTGGGGCCTGGCCGGGGTTTCTCATGACCTCTCGCCTTAGAGGTCAGTGCCATCCGGTTGGCCGGGGGGGCCCTGTGGGGTCTCTGGGTGAGCCCCCAAGCCCCTCACCCAACCCACATTCAGCTCCCTCTCCAAAGCCAGGGTCACCGGGTGATGCTCGCGCTTGGTCCGGTTCCCACGAAAGGACACGGATTCTGGTGTTCATAGCTGTGGACAATGTCCACTGCTCCCCAGAGGGACTTGGGAACTGGTCTGCCCCAAAGCCCACGCACTGCGATCCTTCTGGGCGAGTTTCGAGACCGACAAATGGGGCAGGCCTGGACTCTCGCTTTAATCGCCGCAGGAAGAGAAGTCACCAACAGCCCCTTCCTGCATTCCTAGAAAAATGTCAGGCCGTTGTACCGTTCCGCTGATTTTTTGGTCTTTTTAAAGAATATTCGGTTCAGGGTCGAAGGCAAAGGTTTACCCGCTGGACCTCCTCTGTGCCCTCCTGAGGGTAGTGATGGGAGAGGGGAACCAGCACCTCCTGGTTGGCCCAGGTGCAGCCTGGTTTTAAAAACCAGAAGCGCCCCGTGTCCCGGGCAGGCCAGAGCACTGGGTCACCCCATCTGCATCGCAGACTGTACGTGGGCATCCCAGTTTAGGCTTCATTCTGAGTCAGTAAGCATCAATTAAGTACTTATTGGAATATTCTGATTTTCCGCTTTACAGACACAAAGACCCAAGCCCAGGGTGGGTGAGGGTCCTGTCCAAGGTCCCACGGCCAGCTCTTGCTGGAGCCCAGACTAGGAAGTGGCCCTGCTCCAGCTGAGAGGTCCAGGCAGGACCAGGCCCTGCTCTGGCAGCATTCACATGCTAGTGGGAGAGTCAGACAGTAAATAAGTGAGCAGACAAATTATAATTTCAAATACAGTGAGTGACAAGAGGAAAATACAGCCGAGGGAAAGGCTGAAAATCAGGACATGGAGGGCATCTCCATGCAGTGGGAAAGGCTGCCCTGCAGAGGTGAGCTCAGGGACCTGAACAATGGCCGCAGTCTGGCTCACGCAGACCCAGAGCAGCATCCCAGGGAGAGCCCAGGCAGTACAAGGGCACTGTGGCAGATGAAGTCGGCCTGCTGGAGGAAGAGAAGACCCAGCATGGCTGGAACGGGGAGAATTAGGAAATGGGGCATGGGTCGGATCAGGAAAGGTCTTAGCCACGGTGGGGAATTTGGGTTTTCATCCCCCACTCTGATGGAAAGCTGTTGCAGCGTTTTGAGTGGCGGACGTGATCTGGTCTAACATTTTTATCATAAAAGTGGATTCGGGAGAGACTCAGCAGCAGGCTTTTGTGGTCCTCAGCTGAAAAGCGATGGGGTCTCGGAAGAGGGGGAGGTCGTGGACAGATGTGCAGATACCGGCTCTGTCTCGGTGCTCCTGCTGATGGCACTTGCAGGCAGGTTGGGGAGAAAACAGAGCGTGTCAGGAGGACACCGTGCGCCGGGGCTGGCACCTCAGTGCCCCGCATCCCCTTGGCATGAGCATCAGCTCTTTTGTCCTCCGTTCCCGGAGCCGAGATCGCCCTTTCCCAGGGCGCCGTGGGGACCCCTCCGCAAGGCTGAGCTCCCTGCTCCACCAGGGAAGGCAGGGCTGCGGCGCGCATGCGGGCACCCCCGGGGCCCCTGCTTGGAAAGCAGAGTGGGGTGTCGGGGGCGTCCCTCCCTCGTGGGCCTCCTGCCCTCCTCCTGTGTGCTTACGGCTCTACTGTTGCGACTTGTCTGCGTGTGAGACCGCACGGACACGTCCTCTTCGTTTTGTGACCCGCGGGCGTGTCCTACGGGACATAGACGCGTGTTCAGGATGTACCGTCACAAGGAAGGAAGCCCGAGGCACCTGCCCGCGCCCTTGTGATGCTCCGAGGCCACGGCGCGCGTCTGTGTTTCGTAGGGGAGGAGGTTTGGTGACGCTGGGGTCCCCAGCCGGGCCTTTCGGGGACCGAGGCGGCCGCTTTCCCTTCCAGACCGCACTTCCTTTCCTCCCCGTGGGGAGTGATGACCGCCTCCCGGTGCGTTGAACGCATCTCGGCCGTGTCTTTCTCTTCTCCCCCAGCCGCTGTTGGCAGGTAACACGCCCGGTAGCACTTAGGAAATGCTTTGGGGTGATTTATTACAAAGTAACGAGACGATTTAATTTGAAGCAACTTCTTTGCACATTATTGCTTCTGTTAGGAAAACTTGCGTTGCTTATCGTGTTAGCGCCGAGGAGGAACACCAGGCAGGGCGTGTTCATAATTGCCGATCTGAGAAACGGTTCCTCCTCTGAGAGCGCGTCTCTGCCGAGTGGGCGTGCGGGCTCCATGGGGACAGAGCCCATGTCCTCACGGGCGCAACGTGAAATGACGCTGCCTCCCTGCCCGTGGGGCGAGAGGGGCGCTCCGGCGCCGGGAGCCGCGTCACTTGTGAACGGAAAGCCCACATTCATAACTTCCTGCAGGTGACGCAAGACCCGCCTGGTGCAGCCTGCCTCTCAGAACACCAAGACGGCCCAAACGCGGGGTTCCGTTTCCCCCCGGGAATTACGGCAGCCTCCTGCTGCTTGTGTGGGGCGGGGGGGGCCAGAGGGCAACACCCAGTCCCAGCGGACCGGGAAGCAGGAAGCAGGATGCAGGATGCTGGGAGCGGCCGTGTGTGTGGACAAGGGCTGAGAGGCGCCAGCTCAGTGGCAAGTGACAGATGACTCGGGGAACCGCCCCCCCGCCCGCCCCCCCCCCCCCCCCCCCCCCCCGCTTGCTCGCCGTTGCCAGGCCTTCCCAAGGATGAGGCCCGGCCTTGCCCCTGCCCGCCCGCAGAGCGGCCCTCTGTGCCTCCCTACAGCCAGCACCGCCACAGAGCTCTGGGCCGCCTGCCCACGCCTGGCATCTCTGCCCAGCTGGGACACCTGTTGAGGCCACCGGCGCCCCGCTCAGAGGAGCTGACAGGCTCTCTGTCTCGCCTCATCTTTCCTGACTGGCAGAGCCCGGGAATTTCTAGGACAGCCACTGTCATTCCTGGTCCCTGGAGGTCCCTCTTTCTAATAGTGTCCCAGTTCCCGCCTGCATCAGGCTGTCACCAAAACGCGTTCGCCAGAGGAATGACCGTCGTGAGGCTTTTCTCAGGCTTCCGCCCTGCTGCTCTGGAGAGGGCGGGGCCCCACAACCACTCCTTGGATAAATGCGCCAGCCTCCCTTACGGGAGTCCTCCCGGGTCCCCCCAGGCACCGCCGCCCCAGCGGCCCCAGCCCAGACCCGCCACCCGTTCGCGCGGCCCGTGCTCCGTGGACCTCGTCAGGGAGGAGCTCTGAAATGACGTGGGAATCCTGCCTTTGAACCCACGTGCCTGTGAGCAGCTCCACGCGGTAATTCCCCCGGGCTTCTGCAGCTCCTTGGCTGCAAACCCAAAAATTCTTTCAAAGTGAGAAAACCCGACTTGCGTGTGGTGTTTGCACGAAATGGTGTGTTTGTGGATACGCAATTTAACCAGAAACGAGGTTGACCCCACGTTGGATTTCAGAGACACCCGATGAAGCGTGGACCGACTTGCATGTGGCTGTTTGCTCGCTAGATTTCACGGCCCGTGGATTCAGTGCTAGGTCACAAGCGTGTCGGTGGGACCCCACAAAGCTCTGAGGCCACCGGGGGCCGGGTTGAGGGGCCTGATTGCTGAAATGTCCCTGCTGCCCCCCACCCCGCCTCACTGCACCGCGACTTCCGCAACCCCAAAGGGGGTCAACCCAGCTGACTCAGGGCACCCCCCCGTGTCTGTGTGCACCCGCCCCCGCCGACTCTGGGCACGGCGTCCTCCCCGTGTGGGAGCCTCGTCCAACATCCGGGTCCCCCACGGGCCCAGGCGTCTTTATGACTCGCTCGCCACTTCAGCTTCATGCTGGTGGCTCGGGACAGTTGTCACCAGCGGCAGCAGACGTTGGTGCGTGGCTTGTTTCCATGGAAACATGGTTGCTGGACAAAGTTCCCACCACATGCGCAAGTCACCCGTGGGTCATTCCAGCGAGATTCAGGCCTGGCCACAGAGGGCTAGTGCAAGAAGGTGGAATCGTTGTGCTCTGTGGTCTTCTGTGGTCCCCTTCTTGGGAAGAGCAGGGGCTGTCCGCCCGGCTGAGGCTGTTTTACCGCCTGTCGCCACCCAGCTGTGTCCCCTGGCCACCCACGGCCCTGTGTGACCGGCCCCTCCTGCCTTGGTGTGCCTCAGAACCTTTATCTTGTGGTTCCGCCGCCTTCTGGAATGTTGTCTCCCTCCTCCCCCCTCTGGCCTCCTGACCCCTTCACTCACGCTCAGGCATCGCCCCCCCCCCCCACAGGAAGCCCCCACGGCCACCTTCTGGTTGTCATTACACTGTATCCTGCATGCCAATGTGACTGTTGGATACCTGTCCTCCTGCTCACCTGGGGTAAGAGTATCCCGAGGCGTCCGTCACAAATGACCGTGGGCTAGGGGCTTCAAACAACGGAAATGTCCTCTCCCCAACTCTGGAGGCCGGGAGTCCGAGCCCAAGGTGTCTGCAGGGCTGTGTCCCTCCAAGGGCTCGGGGGGGGGAGGATCCTCCCCTGCCCCTTCCGGCTTCTATTGTCCGCCACCCATCCTTGGCGCCCTTGGGCTGTGGCCGCGTCCCCTCCCATCTCTGCCCCTGTCTGGCGGGCTTCACCTGGCTTCTGGCCCCAGGTGCCTCTAAGCCCCAAATCTCCCTCTATTTCCTTTATGAGGACCAGCCGTTGGTTTTAGGTCCCTCCCTCATCCAGACTGATCTCTTCTTGAGATCTTCAGACGCATCTTGCAAAGACCCTGTTTCCAAATAGGGGCACCTGCCCGGGTCCCCAGAGTTAGGACTTGAGCGTATTTTCTGAGGGGCTGCCACTCAGCCTGCTCCACCTGACCTTCCGTAAGGGCCACACCGGGCCTGTTTGTCCTCTGCAAAGTGGCACGTGTCCAGCCCACCCCTGGCACTTACCGGGTGTTCAGTGCGTTCGGGCTGCATTGACCAACTAATGCACGCAGCCGAGCCTCTGGTCCCCGCTGCTTCTGAGCTCCAGCCCTACCCCAAAACCCGGCCCCAGAGGAGCAGGGAGGAAATGTAGCTATCTGTCGTGAGGTCTGTCCTAGCCCAGATCCTGAGAGCCTGTGGGTGAAGCCTACCCCAACCGTCCTTGTGTTTGAAATCACCCGCCCCGATCCTTCCCGTGAGGGACAAGGCAGGCAGAGCTGCCCCAGGGCCCCGCGTGGTCGCACGTGTTGGCCGCCCCAGGCCTGGCGCCCTGTGGCTCTACGTTTACACCCCTGCAGGATCGGGCACCACTGCCAAGGGACCTCGTGCGGGACTGACAAACCCAAATGCCAACGGTCATCGCTGGCACCTGCTACCTCCCAGAGCAAGTAACGTGTGGTCTTTCCTGTAAGCCCACTGTGGGGCCCGCTGGGAGAATGTGGACCTCGGGCCACGGTTACAAGCCTCCCGAAGCCCGCGCGCCTGCGGTCTTGCGAGGCAGACATCGGGGGGGGCGTGGGGACCCTGGGGCCCACGGTGTGGCCAGCCCTGATTTCCCATGATCCCCTTGTCTCACTCCAAGTATATTCGGTGAACCCTTTACTGTGGTGTGTGGTGGGACTGTTGGGTGAATGAGAACACGGAAACCTTTAGTCTACGGTGTGGCTCCCCGGACAGTTTCAACATGGCGTTGTCTCCCGGTGCCGACGTGGTTCCATATGGATACCTCTTACGTTCTCCAAGGCGGCCAACGGCCTGTATTCCATCTTTATATGAACTAGAAAAAGTTGCCTGCCCCTTTCTCAAGGCCCTTTACGTGCATCTGAGCCCAAATAGCCATAGTAAATATACGGTTCTAGGATGGCCGCCACGTAAATAGTATCCTGTATAGTTGCACTATGCACTACCTACACAACTGTGCTTGGTGGGGCTGGATGTCTCCCGCAGCCCCTGCTGCAGGAAACTGGCAAAGAACGGTACGTTTTGGGTTCACTGAAGTGCCTTCCCACACTATTCAGAAAACACATTTGAAGACGGCGCAGCTAGATTATGTTGGTTTGTTTAGTCAATCAACACAGGTACACTCTCACCAAGAGCGGACGTCGTGGCGCCTAGGGAGATTCCGAGAGGAACAAAGCAGGGATGTGTGCTCCCAGGGAGCCCACAGTTGATGGGTCGGCGGGTGAGAAGGACCCTATCAGAGGCTTGGGCCAGAGGAGACAATGTGTGACGTAGCCCCTCACTGGGAGGGTGTGGGATGGCTTCCGCCCGGTTCAGGGGGGGCTGTGCTCACCAGGGCTGGGGAGGGCGTGGCAGACAACAAGGCAGGGAGGCGTGACGGGGGCCCATGGGCGAGGACTCGGGTAAAATGCAAGGCCATCGGCGGAGCGTTTCAGGGAGTGAAAATGTGCAGGAAGGCTGGGCAGTGACTACGGTCCCAGGCAGGGGCAGGTGCAAAGCAGGGGAGCGGTGTGACCGCTGGGGCTGGGCTGCTGGTTTCGCCAGACCCCGTCACCAGGGACCAGGTGGCGTTGGCCTCCGGGCGCGCACCAAGGTCTCAGCGAGGAGCCCGCATGGGCGCCAAGGCGGTGTCCCCCTGAAGCCGGCTCCCAGTGCGTTTGGGATGCACCTGGAGAGCAGGGGTGCTGGCGTGCGGCAGGGGTGGCCAGGGGAGGCTGGGCGGCCTCTGGTTTCTGGGCCTCCGCGTCTCCATGCCGCGGCTTCCGGGTATGGCCACGGCGGTCGTCCCCTGACGGTTTTCAGACCCATAAATGAGCAGAAGGAGCCCTCCGAGAGCGTCTCGTCTCCCGGAAGGTTCCTCCCTATGTCCCGGGGGTGGGATTGCCCCGTCGATTCGTGGGGGGTAGAGGGGGTGCTGCATGGCTCTGCCGTCCGGGCGAAACTAGACGTGAGCTTCCTTTCAAGGGAACAGCTCCTTCATTTGCAGCTCCCGGGGCGTTTCGTGGTTTGCTACGAAGACTCCATACCTCTAACGGCCTGCCTGGGTCTCGCCTGCCGGGGCCCAGCCGGCTGCAAGCAGTCAGCTGACCTCCTACCCTCTGGGCACAACCCGGGACCCAGGGATCGCCCTGGATGGAGGCTCCTTCCCCCGAGACCCTTCACCACCAGCACCGACACCGAGCTCGACCCCCGCCTTGTGCTCACGCCCGACCTGCTGTCTCCCACAGACGCAGCGGGGTGCGTGGCCCTTTGCCGGGTGCTGTGGGCATCTGCAGCGATGCCGCCCAGGACCCACGTCTCCCGGGGGATTCGGCAAGAGAGGACGGTCTCCCTGTCCCGGGGCCTTGTCTCACCCGCTGCTCCAAGTGCCTACAAATCGGGTATATTGCTGCCACTTTGCAGGCGGGGCAACTGAGGCTCTGAGTAGCTGAGCTGGTAAAGGCCCATCTGGGACTCAGTACAAGTAAGCCAGGGTCATGATGGGCGGGGGCCGGGGGCTATTTAGATCCTGAAGCGAAGCAGGAAAGAAGTGACGGGCAGTCCTTCTCCGTATCAGAGACGAAGGAGTTTGGAGCTTGCTCAGGACGTGCGTAGCTACAGGTCTGGGGACAAGACGGGGACGTGTGAGGCAGAAAGTTCTTCAGTGGTGAGGGATCGTTGAGAGGGCTCAGAGGGGCTCTGTCATTAGCCCGGGAGGGGTCCCTGCAGGGGAAGAAGCGGTTGGCCCCTGCAAACAGTGACCCTACTCGGGACGGTTGCCGTTATTAACACGTGCTGCGTGCCTGGGCTACGCTGGGATGTTGCATCAACTCCTCCTTGGCCCACGTGGAGTGTATTGTGCTTAATCCCATTTCGCAGAGCAGGACGCTGAGGCTGCGAAGGTCAGAGTGACCTTGAGTCAGAGCACAGCTGGGATTTGAGCTGAGCTCCCTGTGATGCCAGCACTGCCCCTCAACCACCGTGGCAGAACACCCCCATGCGGTCGGTGGGGGTAGCCGAGGCCAGGCCGCACTGCCCCTAAGATGCTCCCCAGCGTGGGGGTCAGGTGGGAGGACGTGTACAGTCGTCCATGAGGCGCACAAAGCCAGAGGCAGGTTTGGGTAGCATCGGCTCCTGCGGGCAGAGGCGGCCCACAGTGGGACCACCGCCTGGAGTGCGAGACAGATGCGCCTTGGAGCTGGGCAGAGGTGGGTGTTGGGGGCCGCTTGTGTCCCAGGGGAGATCAGGGCTCAGGACCTGCAGGGCAGACACTGTATTTCTGGGGCTCCAGGGCGCTGCTTGCCTGCAGCTACTCATGCAGGGCGAAGGCGGTGGCTCCAGCCGGGGGCCCTTGGGAGCCTCTCCCTGGAGAAGAGGCACCCGAAGGAGCCACCGGGCCAGCGCCCCCCACCCCCTTAAAGGGGTTGAGCGGGAAGAGGTGGGTGGGTCCGCAGCTGTGTTCTGCTTGGGGGAGGCTGGAGACAGGAAGGCCGGGCCTGGCAGAGGGTCCGCACATCTCCGCCTGCCCCCAGCTCCTCCTGCCTCGACCCCTGCGGCTCCCCGGGGTCCTGGCCGACCACCAGCCTGCTGCCGTTCCTGATGGCAGTTAAAGGGATGGCTCCCTGGGGCTCCCCTGTTCCACCGCACCGCCGTGGGGACTGCCCTTTCTGACCTCACGGTTACCCTGGGAGGCCCAGGGCTTGTTCTCGCCGCCTTATGACGTGAGGGGAAGGTTTAGAGGTTTAGAGAACTCCGCCCCCTACTAAAGGCCAGGCTGGCCGTGTGGCCCTGCCCATGGGCTCTCAGGGCCCTGGACTCCTGGCCCTGCTTCTGCCCTTTGCGATGGGCTTCAGTGGGCTGAACCAGGGAGCTCATGGTCACGGCCAAGCTCCCAGAGCAGGGGCTCTCTGTCCCCAGGACAGGAGACAGAGCAGGAACACAGGGACACAGCCCCTCCTCGAGTTGTTAGACCACCCCAGGCCGGTCATCCTGGATTGCATGGTGTCTCAGCTGTGAAAGTATGTGTCCCTGCTGTGCCAGCCCTTTCTTGGAACTCAGGGTCACCCTGGCAAGTTCCACTGTGTGCTTGTCCCGTGCAAGGGCGGGAGTGCAGGTGTGGGTCAGGACGTGAGTGCATTCTCCGGCTGTGTCCCCCAACCTCTCTGTGCATTTTCTGGCTGTGTCCCCAACCTCTCTGTGCATGCTCCGGCTGTGTCCCCAACCTCTCTGTGCATTCTCCGGCTGTGTCCCCAACCTCTCTGTGCATTCTCCGTCTGTGTCCCCAACTTCTCTGTGCATTCTCCGGCTGTGTCCCCAACCTCTCTGTGCATTCTCCTGCTGTGTCCCCAACCTCTCTGTGCATGCTCCGGCTGTGTCCCCAACCTCTCTGTGCATGCTCCGGCTGTGTCCCCAAACTCTCTGTGCATTTTCTGGCTGTGTCCCCAACCTCTCTGTGCATGCTCCGGCTGTGTCCCCAACCTCTCTGTGCATGCTCCGGCTGTGTCCCCAACCTCTCTGTGCATTCTCCTGCTGTGTCCCCAACCTCTCTGTGCATTCTCCTGCTGTGTCCCCAACCTCTCTGTGCATGCTCCGGCTGTGTCCCCAACCTCTCTGTGCATGCTCCGGCTGTGTCCCCAACCTCTCTGTGCATGCTCTGGCTGTGTCCCCCAACCTCTCTGGAATGCCTCTTCCTCGTCTGGATGACGGGAAGCTCTTGGCAGCCTGTCACTTGGTCCAAGCACCCCTGTCCCTCCTCCTCCCCGGGGCCACCCGGTCTGGGTTGGCTGTGCTGCTCCCAGATGGCTGCATGCTGGGGCCGCGTGCATCCTGCAGGCTGTGAATCTGGTGCTGGACAAAGCTGACCTTCAGTTGTCTGTGACTTCAAGCCTGTCAGCACACTGTTCCCAGTGCTTGCTGTCTGCGTCCCCCGGCCGCCCCCCTCCGAGACAGGGGCCAGCCGGATGCTTCAGGACCTCTGGCACACAGCCCTCCTGTGGCCAGCCCCTTAGGACCCTGGAGGAGGCCTCTCCACGTTGCCTCCCGCCCCTCCTCCTTCCCTCCGCAGTGGCCTGGCCCTCCAGCTGCCGTCTTCCGGGGCAGCAGAGAGTCCCAGGGGCTATGCCGCCCCGAAGGTGGGGAGGGCCCCCGTTCAGCCCAGGCTGCGTGGCCTGCCAGGAAGTCCACTTCCGCCCTGCACCCCCGGGTGCCTCCAGGGCTGGACAGTCATGTGGCAGGGCGCCCTTGCTGTAAACGATGGGAGCCTCGGGCAGCTGAAGCAAAGTCGAAGCTTCTGGGTTTCTTTCCTTTAAAAAAAAAAAAAATGCTGTGCCAAGAGGCGGGTGGTGTGGCCTTAGGTTGTCTCTCAGAGGGGGGAGCCCACGAGCCCCCCTCGCCCCGTCCCCACGACTCATCACCCCCTGACGGAGGCCTTGCCGTAAGTGGCCTTGGCGTCGCTCGAGCGTCCTGCCTCCGGCCCCCACCCATCGGCAGCGCCCCGGCCGCCCCCTCCGCCAGCCTGCGCTTTCTCTGTGCGGGATGACTCCCGGCAGCCTTGCGGGCTCCTTGGTGATCATGGGGACACCACATTCATTCGGACCGAGAGGGAGGGGCCGCTGCGTCTGGACGCCGGCTCGTGCCGGGAGCAAATAGAATTTGATTTTCAAACACCCCTTCAAGAAGAAGAGCCGCTTCCTCATTTGTCCGCCGGCTGATCCCAGCTGCACCCCCCTCCCGCCCCCCGAAGATGCGCCGGCCTGCGCGCCCCAGCCCAGCTGCCCTCGGTGCCTTCCGGCCACTTACTTTCTTTGCCTTTCGGCGCCGGGAGCCAGCCCGCGCTGCCGTGGCTCGGCGGCCTCCCCACCATGCCTGACTCCTTCCTCCCGCTCGCCCGGGCTCGGTGCTGCCTCTGCCCGCCCCCCCTCCGAGCCCCATTGTGCCGAGCCCGCCTATCCCGTTAGCCGGCCCCCCGGCTGCCCCCGCTCCTCCTGCGCTCTGTGCTGCTTACTCTCCTCCGTGCTGCCCGGATCCGGCGAGCTGGGTGATTAATTGGCTATGATGATGAGCGTCCCCGGCTCAGGATCAGCCACGGTGATGATGACGGGTTACAATAATGGTCGCTATCCCCGGAATTCTCTCTACAGTGACTGCATTATCGAGGAGAAGACAGTGGTCCTGCAGAAAAAAGACAATGAGGGCTTTGGATTTGTGCTGCGAGGGGCGAAAGGTAAGAGTGGCTGTCTCCAGCCCGGGTACATTCACATGTCGTGTGAGTGTGTGTGTGTGTGTGTGTGTATGTGTGCACACCCGTATGAAAATGCTCCCCAGCTCGGAAAGAAGCCTTTTTTCCTGGGGGCACTTGGTTGCTAGACAACCGTGTTCTTTAACATTCTGCCTCACTCAGAAAACACCGGGGCTTGCTTTCGGAATATTTTCCATTTTCTGTGCACAATATTGCTCTGAACAGGCTCTCGCTCGCTCGCTCTCCCTCCCCCCACCCTTTCTCTTTTTAATAAGAAATCAGGGGTTCAAGCTACATTTTATGGTGTAGTTCAGCCCGGCTGTGGCTGGATTTGGAGCTCCTGTTCTCAGATGTCCACAGTCACCCGGTGCTGAGTTTGGGGTGTCTAGGAACTGCCCCATTCTGGGAGTGGGCTTCAGTTCCAAGAGTAGCAGGCATCCGTGTGCCCGCCTCTAAGGTGACTTTGCAAAGGAAACGTGGCAAGATGGTCCCCTCTGCCGCGGACTGAGCCAGCAGCATCCGCATCACGTGGCCTGTGGTGGGGGGTTCCGGGGCGACATTCCACGGCAGCGCGCCCACCACCAGCCCTGAACCTGGGGGCTTCCCTTTAAAAAGAAAACAAAATGGCATCACCTCCCCATGAGGGGAGGCAGCTGCCCACCGCGCGTGTGGGGTGAGAAGCCATGTGGAAGTTTCGTCTCGGAGCCTCCGTGCTGTGCTGGGGTCCTGCACCTGTGCTGGGAAAGGCCTCCTTCCCCGGGAGCACCCCCACCTGCCCTAAGCTCAGGCTGCCTGGGAGCGATCTGTCCAGAGAGAGGAAGAAGAGCCAGATCTGTCCCCGTGTGTGCGTGTCCACGGCTGAGTGATGTTCTGTCCCCTCCCCCTGCCGGGGTCGTCTTCCTCTTGCCACCCACCCACCCCGGCCACTCGTAACTACCCAGGGAAGCCCATCTCTTGCCCCGGAGTTTTTGTTCGGCAGCTGTGTGGGGCCCAGGAGCCGCGGCTCGCGCTGCCGAGGAGCCAGGGGCCCAGCCTTCCCATGGGTGCTGGCCGCAGAGTGGTCGCAGAGAGCCGGGCTCCCCGCGGAACGAATTCCCAAGCAGATTCCAAATCTGCAGCCACCCACTGGGTCAGCGCTATGATCTGTCCGTGCTCCAAGTTGAATTCCTTTGGTCCGCGCGTCTCTGTAGATGTAAATTTGGCAAGTGTTTCAGTGTGGTGTTTCTGTAGCTCTGTGTGGTTATGGGGGGAACTTTTCCATTTTTAGAACTGAAAATGTTTAGTCACTGATGCTTTTAAAGAAAATGACAGGCGTGTACATACAGACATGGACAGCGAGTGTTTTCGGCAGAAAGGCCGAGGGATCCGGGGGCACCACAGGGCAGTTGGTTTCACTGCTTGGGTTGGTGCCGACCTACGGCCGTGGCTGTCGAGCCCTCCCCAGGGGAGAGCGCCCACTTCCGGCGGGAGACGTGCGCACCTCCTTCCTCTCGGGGTCCCGCGCGGGGCCAACCTGGAAACACCACCCAGGCTGGTATTGAGGTCTCCCTTGTCTTCCCAGCGGATACGCCCATCGAGGAATTCACACCAACGCCAGCGTTCCCAGCCCTGCAGTACCTGGAGTCTGTGGATGAAGGAGGGGTGGCGTGGCAAGCCGGACTGAGGACGGGGGACTTCCTGATTGAGGTAGGGACACCGGTGTTTGCATCTTTCCGCTTGGGGAGAGCGCCGACTCTCTTACGGCCGGGGCCCGTGGTCTCAGCAGCACGGCCGTTGGGCCAGACCTAGGGGTACTCGTGGAGGCTGCTCCGGACTCGTGTCGTGTGGTTATCTCCATCCATTGTGGATGCCACTTCCTGTGGGCTGGTGTGTGTTCGGAGCGTCTTTCAGGCCTCGGCTGTAGCTCTTCGGAAGGTAGAAACGTTTGTGGGCGTTGGCCACCGGTCTTCAGGTGGAAGGTAGAAGGAAGAGAGACACGTGGCTGCCATGATGTCGGGGACACGCGCGGATCTACGTGTGGTTCTGTTATCGCTGAACAGAGAAACGCCAGGAGGGGCCGTCGCCCATTCTCGTGCCACAAGGGCAGGAAGGAAAGTGCTGTGCCGCGGCCCTTGCTTACGTGAGGTCTGTAACGCTGGTGGCTGAGAGATCACTCACTCGAACGTCGCAGTAACGCTGCCCGTCCGATGACTGGCCTTCAAAGACTAAGTGTGAGCGAGAGGGGAAGCTGGCGTTGCCAGTATGAGAAGGAAAATTTTAAATCCAGGTGCTTTGAGAACGGGCTTTTCCCGGTAGGTATGAGAGGAGGGCACCTGTTGGGATGAGCGCTGGGTGTTGTATGGAGACCAGTTTGACGAGAAATTATATTTAATTTTAAAGAAAGGAGGGAACTCTCTTCGTTCGAAGAATCCCACTAGACACGAGCGCCCTCGTTTTCCGAGCCCTTGCCGGAGTTGGCGCCTCGGTGTGCGTCACGTGTCTGGGCCACCAGCGCTTCCGAGCTCCCTGCGTTTTGCGGGTTCAGGTGTCACTTTCCATCTTGTTGTGCAGAGGAATGTGTTACTCTTTGGAAATGTTAAGGATAAAAGAGGGTGCCGTACCTTGGAAAAATTACTGTTAAGGGGTTCGGTTCACTCAAGCGGTCCTCCTTGGGAGTTGACGTTTCTTGGGAAGGCATTCTTCCGGGCTAACCCCGAGCCCAGTGTCACCTGCACTGGAAACGTCCACGCAGGTGGGAGGGGTGGGATATGTGGTGGCCCCGCCGCTGGGCCGGCCAGACACTTGCTCTTCCTGCAAAGGAGACCAAGCCCATGGCGACGTGGCCACTGGGAGCCCTTCTCCCGGTCATGCCTAAGCTTCCCAGGGTGCTTTTGAGCTCGAGTTTACTCGTGGCCTCCTTAGTGCTTCTCAAGGCTGGTGGAGTCATGGAAATCCAGAAGGAGAGGCACGGTGGTGGAAACAGACCCAAGAGCCAAGGAAAATGGAGAAGGTGACTTACCCTCTTCAAGGTGCCTTGTGTTGGTCTCGTTTCATTTGCTGAGAGATGTATTTAAATTACTGTTGACCAATCAGAGCCCGGCTTGGAAGAAACCTTGGGTGCGTGTGTATCCAGAAGGATGGAGAGTGGGGCCCGCTGGGCTTTCGTGGGTTAACTTGATTTGTAACCTCACAAAAACGCAGAGACTGGTTGAATCATCTTCTGTAGGATGTAGTTGTGATGTAAGTCTCCTTCGCGCGTGCGCGCGTGTGTGTGTGCGTGTGTGTGTGTGTGTGTGTGTGACAGAGAGAGACCCAGAGACAGAGGCTCCAATAGGTTGACATAGCCGATGCTGGTTCTTGGGTTTAAATAATACATGAAGGCTACAGATGGAAGCGTGTCCCCCGTTGTCTGGCTCATCGGAGTGCCTCCTTGATAAACTAGTCGGGAAGAAAAACGTGGGACCGCCTCGGAGCATGTGCTGGGCCCATCCCTTTCGCGAGGAAGCAAAGCTACACCCGGTCGGCGGACACGTCTGCAGTGTGTGCCTGGCCTGGGCGGAGAGGGCCAGCCGCCCGGCCAGATTGGAGCCTCCGTGGAAATTGGGAGCGGGGAGAGTGTCTGCACTTGTGTTTGCAAAACACTTCCTTTGACATTGTTTCTAACCTCTGATATGCAAATATATTTGCCATTTTGGAACAGGTTTTAGATTCCGGGTAACCTCTGAGCTCTGGGATTCTAGGAATGGCTGGCGCTGAGAGGCGTGAATGCTGTGTTGGTGTTATTTTGTCACAAAGACCCGAAGGAGGGCTGAGCCCTCCACAGCCACCCTGGGCCGCTTACTGGGGGTCACGTGCTAATGGGGGGACGGGGGTTGGGCTGCTGGAACACTGACCCACCCAGTGCATTTCCAAGGCCACTCTTGGGGCTCAGAAAGTCTCCTTTAGCTGCTTAGATTAAAAAAGGCAGAGTCTCCCTGAGGTGCTTCCCAGCTGCTGGGTTGTACCACTGGAATATTAGAGTCGCTTATAGCCTCATAGGTACGTGCATTTTCCAACAGACGGTTTTTCCACCTTGTCCGCTGAAAGGCTTCAACCTTGGAGGGGTTGTTCTAAAAGAACCCACGTTGTCTCGGGCGAATCTTAATTTTGGCCAGAAGCCATCCCTGGAGTCGAGGGGGTTTCTGAGCCTTGGGGAAGTGCAGGGTCCCGTGTGGAAGGGTCACAGGCATGAGCAAATTGTCCTTGTTGCCCCGCACTCCTCTGGGCAAACCTCCTTCTCTCCCTGCTCTTGGAAAGGAACTCGGAGCATGCCAGCTGTTTGTATTCTCTCTAAAAACGTGTGCTGTGGTTTGAACGTGGGACCAAGGGGCAGCTCCCGGTGGGTCTGTTCTCTCCTCCAAGTCTGGCTGGACTTGCATCTCCTGGACCACCGTCCTTCTTCCTTCTCAGACGTGGTCATCTGCCGGTGCCACCAGCTCCTGTCGCGAAGGGCTTCCTATCGTGTGTGCTTTCCTCGGTGCTTGCCCTCCAGAGCTGACGTCCCTCCTGCCCTAGCATTTGGGAGGCGTTTGCTCCTTGGTCACCAGGACGGTTTCTTTGCTGACCTTGCCCCCCACACTCCCCCCGCCGAAAAGCAAACACTTGGGGTAGAGTCCACGTAAAAGGCCATCGTGAGCCCAGGAATTACATTAAGACAGATGCGTCTAAGTGTGCCAGCCGGGTTGCTATAAAAATTCATCTCAGAGGAGGAAAAGGAGAAGTGGGTGCCCCACAGAGGGGGCATCTGAATGTGGTGGCTCCATAGGCCATGTGTGTTTGCATTTTCAGATCAGCATAATGGGCTGGAGTCCCCTGCGTGGCTGGTGCCCCTGGAGCTTTCCCAGAGGGCTTCAGGTGGTGGCGGGAGTGGGCAGGGCAGCCGGGGCCGAGTCCTTCCCGGGAGGAGTGGGTCTGGGTGGCGGTGACAGGCCAGGGACGGCAGTAAGCACGGGAGTCAGAGAAAGTTCCTCTTTCCAGGCAGGCCAAATATAAGCACGGGGACTCCACCATCCCGGAGTGACAAAGGTGCTGTGTTCCAGCAGGAACCCAACTCAAACCGGGCTTAATAATAATAGACGCTCATCCGAGAACTAAAAGCAAAGACTGCAGAGGTAGAATCAGCCTTCGGGCACAGATGGTTGAAGACTTCATCCGCTGTTTCCTCGAGATTATCCTGATTGGATCTCCCCGCCCCCATGAGATGGGGCAGGAGAGGTCACTTACGAGGAGTCCCAAGGATGACGTAGAGAGTTTCACATCAAGTAATTGAGGAGACGTGGATGTTGGGATGTCACTTTGGTGTCCTGCATGGGACTCCCCAGACTGGATGGCCTGTCAGCCTCATACAGTGAAACCTGGCCAGTGACAGAGTCACCTGTCATTATTTATAGAGACCTGGATGCCAGCCCACACCTACAGAATCAGAGGCTTGAGGCAGGACCTGGGCATGGCATCTTTAGGTACTTAGGTGATGCTGCTGGGGGTTCCAGATCGGCTGGCCTGATCGTGTTGGCTTTTTAAAAAACGAGAGAGAGAGAGAGAGAGAGAGAGAGAGAGCATGAGTCGGGGAGGGACAGAGAAAGAGGGAGAGAGAGAATCCCAAGCAGGCTCCGCTCAGCCCAGAGCCCAACACAGGGCTCGAACCTGCGAACCGTGAGCTCATGACCTGAGCGGAAGTTGGATGCTCAACCGACTGAGCCCCCAGAAGCCCCTGTGTTGGCGTTTTGAACCCTCATCTGTCATCAGGTCCTGCATGGCCCTTGACACGAGGCCAGGACCATCTTCCTTCCACAAGCCCCCCCCACCCCGGTTTGGAAACCCAAGCTTTGTTTCTTGCTTCACTTTCTTAAATGAAAACGTTCTCTCTCAGAAGAATTTCTACAATACAACCAAACACTACACGTCAAAAGACCAAACAACGTTTGCAGCAAACACAACCAAGGCCCGTGTCCTTACTGACAGTAACCAAGGGTGTATCTGCCGGGCACTGCACAATCCCATGTAATCCTCGCAGCGAGCCTATAACATGGCTTCTGTTGCCATCCCCATGTTACAGATGAGGAAACCGGGGCACAGAGAGGTTAGGCCACTTGACCACAGTCACAGAGCTGGAAAGTGGATTCCAACCACAGTAACGCCAGAGCTCGGAAATTCTTGAGAGACACGCTGATGTGCTTGATGTATAAATGGGCAAAGGGTAAGAAGAAAAAGAGATGACGAGGTGCCAGTTTTTATTTTCAAATTAGCAAATGCTTTTTTTTTTTTTATTACTCTACTCGTCGCGGGTGACAGCACTCATGTTGCTATGTGGAAGAATAAATTGCCGTAAACTTTTTAGAAATCGATGTGACGGGATGTAGTAAGAGCTATAAAGCCGAATCAGGGATTTTGTATCTAGGAATCCGTTCTAAAGGAATGATCTACAAACAGACAAAGCAGAGAGCACAGTGTAGCAAAAACAGTCTAAGGGGCTGGGACTGTAGGGAAATGGTTGAGGGGACATCATGCATCTGTTGTGGGCGCACAAGAAAGCATTTAAAAATCATGCTTGTAAGGAGTTCTTGCTACTAATGAGAACAGATCACCTTATATCGGTGAAAAGGGCAGAACCAAAATTGTCTGCATAATACCACCTAAATCTCCCCCAAAATAGGCATAGGAAAAAAAAAAAAGGAGAGGAGAGGTTAACCCCTGGGTGATGGGATCGTGTATGGTTATTTTCTCTTTTTTCAGACTTTTGTCTATTTCTCAGATTTTCGAGAGTGACAGTATTAATTTTTTTGACAGGTACTAATTTCATAAATAGAAAGTTATTCCTTAGAAGACGCTGTCGCACACAGTTGAGTGGTGGCTCAGCCTCCGTGGCCAAGGTGTTGCTGTTTGCTTCGGGGACGAGAACACTTTCCTGGGCGTTAATTATTTTCCTGGGGCCATTGCTTACCAACCTGATGCCGAGCTGGAGGCTCCTATGGTTTTTGTCATTGTTTTCTTAGCCCTGAAGTGGCCAATCTCGTTTTTGTGTTAATTCCCTAAATAGGTTTTCCCTTGCAGTTAAAAGCAGGCAGCAATATCCTTCATCCTTGAAAACTGATGCTTGAGTTTGCTAATTACTTTTCCTCGTATTAAATGCTTGTAGTCGTGATGGCCTACAACTGTTTTATAATCTCGGTTTGCACCGAAGTGAGGATGCTAAGGGGGATGCCCCGGGGTTTTCCTCAGAGACCATTTGAGTATCTTATGTTTCTTCGGCTGAGAATCGTAGCACGAGCTCTAGAACACATTTGCCTAAACCATTACCTGTCACCAAGCTGGGGATGTGAACAGTTGGAAAAGCTCGGGGGTAATCTGCCAGCCTTCCCCAGCTTCGGAATTAAATTGCACGAAGGACAGGAAATGAAGTTCAGGTTCTGCCCCCTCGGTTGCTGCGCCCGTCACTGATCAGCCCATGCTTCCTGGGTCTCAGTGTCCCCATCAGCAAAACGGGTGGTTGGGAGAGTTCGGTCATCAGGACGGGCTGTGTGCCACGAGCTCTGGGCACATGGGCCGCTGTGAGCGCCGGTCTGGTTAGAAGGCCGAGGCCAGCAGTGCATGCCGTCAGCACTGGCTGGTGACCATCCTGTCCTTCGTTGTCATTCATGATGCTTGACTGGGAAGAAGGAACTGATGACTATTAGTGGAACAAACAATAATGGTAAGTCATGATAAGTTCTAATACTGGCGGGCGATCACCACCACTACCGTCGCAAGCATGGAGTGGTTATAGAGCACACCCACGCTGTGCCAAGCACATAAGTCAAGAGCACACTGGCCGTAGCTTCTTCATGCGTCTCTGTGGACGGCATATCAGCTGATACAGGCACCTGGCCCGCCCCACCTGCAAGCCCCAAATATCGCTGGCAGCCATGCCCCCGGATTTGGCTTGAACCTCTGCTCCCAGGGCGCGCCCTCTCCGCCTCGTTCCGTTCTCTTCTGGCACGAGTCGGGCTTTTAGGTAATCTTGGAATTTCTCTTCATGATTCCGTTTTGCCCTCCAGCCACAAATCCCAGGGCTGAGGCCAGAGTCCTGTCGTGGTTTCCCCGGTGCCGGCATCCTTCCCAGACAGTTGTTCAGCCCCAACACCCAGCTCACATTTCTCTGTCCTGCCTTTCGGGATATTGTGAGAGGCTTTGTCACATGTCCTGCTGGTGCCCCCATGGCCAAGCTGGGAACTCGAGCCACCCCACTCCCCCAAATTCTTAGCGTCTTATTTAAATCATTTTACAGGGTTATCTAATTCAATAACTAAGTGAAGACCGAATGCCAGCTGATACTAGCGGGAAGGTAGGGTGACTGGTGAATTCTTGACTTTGAGTCACATTGGTACTTCAGTTGTGAAGTTCTGTTGGTTTCATGTCAAAGACAAGCAGGGCCCAGTGGCTGGCTGTGGTCTCTCCAAGTGTGGAGCGTTTCCGTTCTGAAGCTCTGTGGCTTCTTGCTGTGCTCATGTTGGAAGAGGTCTGGGCCCCTTGGCCAGCCTCTAGCTCTGGCTCCCCTGCTGCTGGGCTGCCGGCACCTAGGTCAGTGCAGAGAGTAAGCATGGCCATCTTGACTTGCCTCTTCACCTCCCTTCCCAGGCTTGCTGGGGTCTAAGCTCCCAGTCGCTTTTCAGTGATGACTGAAAAATATTCCTTTGGTAGCAAATAAAAGTCAGCACAGAGGAGCATGTCTGTTTTTGTTGCTGGCCTCCACACGATGCCAGTGCCTGTGGCAAACTGCTGTCATTACAGTCTTGGCCTTTCAAGGCTGACAGCACTGGGGTCTCTCTGTGCATCCTAGCACTGGGGTCTTTGTTCTCCAGGGCTCTAAAGAGACCCCTGCTCTGAGCAGAGCCCCTGAAAGTGTGGGAGCCTGGACCCCTTTCCTGCACATAGCCATAGCCCCTTTCTGTGCCTAGAGAATGATTCACTTTGTCCTCCATATTGACTGGGAACAGGTGGTCCGGGCTGAGGAGCAGCCCGGAATCCTGCTGAGAAGGTAGATGCGGGCAGTTTAGCTATTGCAAATCTGAAGTCTTGGCTCATTCATTTTGGGGTTCTAATTTGAAGCATCAGTGATTTCAATTTCAGGCTAAAAAAAGATTCAGAATCACTTCAGGGGACCACGGCTGCTGTGCTCAAGGCTCCATAGGCCTAGCAGATGGCAGTGCACTGAGTTGGATAGAGACAGAAAGGAGCCGTGGTCAAGGGCACAGGCTGTGGATTGTGATCTGGGTTTGAATCCAGCCTCTGTCACTTGACTGTTTGAATGCGAACGTGGACAGATCTCTCATCCCTTGGCCTCAGTTTCTTAAACTGTAAATAAAAATGTGTTTGAAGCACACAGCATGGCTCCTGGCAGGGTGACATCTCAACAATTAGTATGAATTGTACACATCACTTTTACAACTTCATTCATTCAGGTGCTGGGCTGCCATGTGCTGTGGGGAGAAAAGACATGAATCAGACTCAGTTCCTTGGGGAACTCAGTCTGGAAGGGAGCAAAAAGCCCCAAGATAAATTTGAAAAAGGGCTTTGCGAAAGAGATGGTGTCTGCACCGTGCTTAGTTGAGTACGTGGGGTTTCCATAGGCAGAACTCAAGAGGGGGGTTCCAGGGACAGCTTAGAGTGTCGGGAGCGTTCCAGGTGGATTTGGGAAGTGGCCAAATGTTATGGAGCTGGGGGTGACCGGGGCTGGTCCCGAGAGGGCCTGGAATGTCAGTTTAAGTAGGGGCGACAATGTCCGGTCAGTGGCAGGGAGCCATAGGAGAATGCCTGAAATGGGATCTCTCCGTGGTGCTGAACCTCTCCAGGGTGTGGGGACCTCTGCAGGGCATGGGACCTCTCCAGGGTGCTGAACCACTCCAGGGTCCTGAACCTCTCCAGGGTGTGGGGATCTCTCTAGGGTGCAGGGACCCCTCCTGAGAGCTGGGAGGATGGGGCCTCCCTCAGAAGAAGCAGCCTGGTGGGAGGCCTCAGTGCTTCCTTTCTCATTCCCTTCACCTCCCATCCCTGGGTCCTGTATCCTTGGCCTTCCTGGGCACTGCAGCTTATTATTCAGCAAGTGTGCTTGCCTGCTTGCTGGGAAAATCTCTCCTGTAAGGAGAGGTGAAGGGACCAGTATGGCTCGAGTATTTGTGGCAGCCTATGCTCTAAGCCAGCCTTCACTCTGTCACTGAGATCGCAGCTTACATGTCACCTTCCCAGAGGAGACTCACTGGGCACCCTCTGGTTGCCCCTGACTCTGACACTCCACTGTGTGTTTCCTCCACCATCAGAATCATATGTGTTGGGTGGTTGATTTGCTGTCCATCTCTCTCATGAGAATGCCTGCTCCCTGCAGGCTGGAGAGCTTGCTGACCTGGTCCCTGCTGTATATCCAGCACCCAGTAGATGATTGATGCTTAACAGAAGTCCCAAAACCTGTGTTCAGCGATGGACACTCCTGAGAAGTAGGCATTTTATGCCTTCTTTGCAGGTGATGGAACTGAGAGATTAGACGGCTGCTGAGGGCCCCAGAGAGAGTGCTGACTCCCAAGCTTGCATCTGACTGATGCCCTGAGAAAGTCTAAAGTTTTTCAGACATAATCCTATAACTGTCTTCCCCAACCCAAGAAGGATGCTGTAGACCCAGCGCCAGTCTATATGCGGTGAGGTCTACAGGAGGCATGGTGAGCCAAGAGCTCCACGTTGGAAACTTCTGGCCCAGGGTTCTCTGATGTGCCTCTTGACTCCCCTGAAAGGAGCCCTCCTGGGTCCTCACCACCTGCCCTCCCTCCCTCCCTCCCTTCCTCCCACGCACTCATCTCCCAATGTGCTCAGCAGGCTCTCGTTAGCATTGATTTGTCTGTCTGCCGTGCCCTTTTGTGGGGCATTTCATGATACAAGCGGTTAGGTTGGCAAATGAAATGAAGGAAGGCCTCATGCTAAATGCCCTGTTGGATCTTCTAATTGATGGAGTTTGTCAGTCCTGGGAACTAGGCTGTGTGCAGGTCAACAATAAGAAGAGTTAAGAAGAGAAGGGCTGGGGAAGGGGACATGGAAGGCCGTGGTTACCATCCGATGCTGTGAAGTCATGAGTGGTCTGCTCTGAGACCACTGAGACCAACCTCCCCCAGGCGGAATTTCCAATCGCCTCTACCTGGACCTTTGGTTTCACGTAACAGACTTTTTAGTGCACCTCCTCTGTGCTCAGCCCTCGGTCAAGGAGATGAGTGGAGGCCATCTTTGCTCTCAAGGGGCAAAGTGGAGTGGGGAGGGAGGCCCGCAAACCTCTGCTGGGACTCAGAGCTGGGGCACCGAGGAAGGGATGGTTATTCAGATGAGCTAGGGAGGCAGCACACACATCCAGCCTGGAAAGACAGATGGGCCTTAACCCTGGCCCTCTCTCCCTGGTCTCCTGAACGTGCCACACTTCCTCCCACCCCCAGCACTTGCCCACACTGCTCACTCGTGCTCTCTGTTACCTCTCTCCTATCTCCACCTCCTCCACCTGCGTAACTGGCTCACCCTTGGATCTCTGCTTGGTAGCCCCTCCTCAGGGAAGCCTCCCCGACAGTCCCTGAGACAGCCACTAGCAGCACGTGTCCCTGTCCCTTCCTGACCTGACCTCAGGGGCCAGCCAGAGCCCAGCTCATGACAGGTACACAGTCAGGGTCCGTTAAATGGTGGGAGGCACCACAGGGGGAGGGCACAGCCAGAGGAAGGCTCAGGGGCAGAAGCACATAGACCTGTGTGGGAAATGTCAGGAGGCCCAGGAAGGATGAACAGGATGGGCCCTCCAAGTCAGGGAGGGCCTTAAATGGGAGCTGAGTCATTGGGCCTCACTCTGTCGCCAGAGGCATGCTCGCTCGGGGATTTTAGCAGGAACTTCCGAGGCCTGCCGATCGCTAGGCTGGAGCCTTGCTGGAGAAGGGAGGTGGAGGCAGACTGGAGGCCACTGCCCTTGAGAAGCAGGTGAGGGTGGGGATTAAACTCTCAGTCCCAGGAGGCAGCCCATCTGGGTCCAAATCCAGCTGCCCTACCTATGCGCTGTGTGGCCTCAGGCAAGTTACACAGCCCCTCTGTGCCTCAATTTCTTTGCCAGCAAAGTGGGATTAAGAAGAGTATCTCTCTCCTAGAGCCATTTTCTGCTCCAGGGAGACTTCCCCATCTTCACTCTTCAGGAAGATCCTGTCCTTACCGTGGACCGCAGGACTCTACGGCTCCCAGCCTCCCTGCCCCCAGTCCCCTGCCCATCCCTTCCTTCCCCGGGGACACCCTCCCACCAGGCCTTCCCTGACCCACCTCATCCGAGAGGTACAGACCTCCACAAACTGCAGCCGCTACTGAGGGATGCGTCTCTTCTCAGCTTTGCCACGCGTTGAGTTTACATGACACAAGGATGTGCTGGCTGAACATCTCCCCTCCAGAGCCCGGGTCCCCTCTGCGGGCAGAGCCCTCATCCAGGGGGCGCCTGCGGCCATCCCAGCACCCAGGAAAACAGAGTCTGGTGCAGCAGGAGTCTAGAGTATGTCTGTTGGTTGAATGGATGAGCTGTGATCCCAGGCCTGGCCCAGAGGCTAGCTGACACCAATGAGGACAGCGGGGCACCCTGAGAGCTCATACCGGGCACTTCTGTGTCGGAGGGGTGGCTGGTCTCTCCTAGACCACCTCCCTCGCATCCCCCCAGTCAGGGCCAGGACCTCGAAAGGCGGACAGAGACACAGGGGGCGACTGACTTACATCAGAGGGAACCGCACTTGGCCAGTCCTTCCCCTGAAGTTCCAGAATTCTCTCAAGAATTCTCTCCCGCTGCCTACTCAAATCCCACAGCCTTTATAGGGGGATGTGTGCCCCTGCTCTCAGAAAACGTTAGGGTTTGGAGTAAACTCTGCCCCCGTGTATTCTTGCTGAGGGGTTTTTACATTAGTGCTGTTTCTTTAGGGTTGGCGCAAGTCACGTCCACCCGGGTAAAACTGGGAATACAGACAAGCCAAAGGGAGAAGTCAGCTGACGCTGACAGGAGACGGGGCTGCTGTAGTATTTACCTTCTCAGGTTGTCATTTCTTTGTACGTGTCTGTCAGAGACACATTTTGCCACGTGTGTATACGCGTGTACTCTTTATTGTGCGTATCCTTGTTATTGTGATAAAATACACACACCACAAAACTGACCAGTTTAGCCATTTTTTAAGTTTAAGCCATTTTGTGCGACCATCTCCTGTCTCTAGTCCCAGAACGTTTTCAACCCCCATGAAGACACCCGTCTCCATTGGCAGCCACCTCCCATCCCGCCGCTTCCCTGTGCCTCGGGCCGCCACTGATCGACTTTCTGTGTCCAAGGGTTTGCCTGGACGCATGGGTTTGTTCTGGACGCTCCATTGGCCTGGAGTCCTACGACACGTGGCCTTTTGTGCTGGCTCCTTCCACTGAGAACGCTTCCACGGTTCACCCGCAAGGTAGCGTGTGTCGGCACATCCTTCTTTCTGTGGCCAAATAACATTCCGTTGTGTGGACGACCCACACTGTGCTTGTCCATTCGTCCGCTGGTGGACGTTCAGATGTTCGGGTGCTTTCCAGCTTTGCCTCTCGTGCATAAGGCAGCTATGAACGTGCGTGTGTGAGCCTTTGTTGGGGTCCCTGTTCCCGGTTCCTCGGGGTGTGCACCTCCGAGCGGACTTGCTGGGTCATGTAATTCTGTGTTTATGTAAACCGCTGACCCAGCCTCGGGGGGAAGCGACAGGCGTTCCGTGAGCGCCTAGTAAACGGCCATCGTTATGCTCAGCCTGGCAGGGGAAGCGGGAGAGCGGAGGGAAGGGGAGGCAGCCCCGGCCCACGGACCCAGAACTCAAACCCACCAGCACCTTCACTGCTGGACAGCCTGTGCTGGCTGCAAATGACATCAGCCACGGTGATGACGGTAACAACGGGAAATGCTCCCATCCCACGCACACGGACTCACTCGGTGCTCAGTTTCCTTGGGATATTCCTGTCAGCTCTTTGTTTTTCTGCGTGAGGACCCTGGGGCACAGAGAGGGGAACTCACTTGCCTGCAGATGCACAGCAAGCAAGCAGCCGAGCCGGGCTGTGGTCCAGGCAGGTGATTGCTTCGGAGGCCATGCTGTGAGCTTCTCCACCGTGAGGCCTGGAGTAGGGGACGGGGTGAAGGGACTGGCCAGGGACGGAGCACGGTGGGCTGGGGGGAGGGGGACAGGAACAGAACCAGCGCTTCTGTGGGCTGGTGAAGCAGCATCCACGTAAAGCATCCTGCCCAGCATCCAGCATGCGGCTAAGCAAGGCGCAGGGCCTGAGAGATGGGGGTTGGGAGGTGGTGGGGTGGGAACAGCTCCCAGGGCTGTGGTGTCACTGTCACTGGAGCCGGCCTGGAAGTGGTAGGACGCACTGCAAAATGCACCTTGCCAAGGGGGTGGCTTTTGTTAAGGAGACGCTTAGGCCCGTTGACCCTGGGTTTGCAGAGGCTGGGACAGGAGGCGGTAGGGCTGAGCGGGGCAGGGCCAGAGCAGCCAGGAGACCGCTGGTGGCACAGCAGGAGGGACTAGAGGACGGATGTGCAGACGGGCAGACAGCTGGGTTTCGGTGACTGATCATCTCGGAGGCCATCGGCGGGTGGCTGGGAGGAGGGCCAGAGGTGGGAGGAATGAGGGAACCCGGGAAGGACACCTCAGATGAAGTGGGTCACGGCCTCCTGGGGGGGCAGTGGGGGCAGCGGGTGCCAGCAGCAGCTCCAAGGGGGGACAGTCCCTCGAGCCCCAGGACTCCCAGCCAGGTGGGCGGAGTTTGTGTCTGCTGACAGGTCATGGTCCCCCACGGGAGCCGTCCTGTCTGCTGCCACTGCCACCTCGTGTGGATGCCCCCCTCTCAGCCCTGTGCCCCCAGAGCGCGGGTCCGGGACGCTCTGGTTCACCAGCAAGGACGCTGAGGCTCAGGAGGACCACGGGCCTGGCTCTCACGGCGGGCCTGGAGCCAGAGGGCCGCAGTGCCCTCCGTGTCTTCCCAGGGCGGGCCTCATCGCCCGGCACGGAGGCCCAACCAGAGACGGCAAAGTGGTTCAGGGCCCGAAAGGAGGCGTGGACTAAGCAGATGGAAAGTCCATGGAGGGAGAGGCTGTGACTGATGGGAAGATACCTGGAGGGCTTCCTGGAGGAGGTAGGGGAGCAGGGTCTTTCCACCTCAAGGGGAACCGGTTAAGGATGGAAGAAAAGCCAGAGCGACCCTGTCTCCCCAAAATGCTCCTCAATTGTGTGATTCTAGAACTCTCTGTATGATTGAGAGAAATTTCGAACCAGCTCAGCACGTAGAGAATGCGCTGATTTGAGTGACGAAAATTCCAGGGATGTTTGGCTTCAGGCCCAGCTGGACCCAGGCGCTCACTCAGCAGTGTCCCACCAGGACCTAGCTCCCCGTCTCAGCTCTGGGTTCCTCTGTGTTGGCTTCTCGCCAGAGCGAGCTCTCCCCACAAAGGTGGCAGAGTCAGGATCTCCAGGACTTTATCGCATCATGGAGGAACCCCAGCAAACAAGAGCACCCCACTGGCCTGCCTCAGGTCACAGGACCGTCGCAGAGCCAGTGATGGACGAGGCTGATGGAAGGTGCCGGGCGGGGTCACGTGCCCTCCCCAGCGGCGGTGGGCTGGCTCCCAAAGGAAGGTTGAGTCCCGGGCATAGGGACAAGGAAGGCAATCGACGGGGCCGGCAGATTCACCAGCCTGCGATGGATTTCTGCCTCTCTGAGCTCATCATGCACGCTGTCCGCGGGCCCATTCAGCCCTGGCCCTGAGGCGGGACTCTGTGTTCTGTGCGGGAGAACACAGGTTCTCTGATACCCCCGTTCCAGTGACACAGACCCTGTGGTAAACTGAGGCAAAGGGGCCCCAGATTCCATGCTCTGTGGAGTATCCAGACCTGGTCCCAGGCACAGGCAGGGGCGTGTGGCCATGTAAGGTGTCTGTGCCTTGTAAGGACCTCCAGGTCCCTCCCGCACCGCCCCCCAGGCTTGGCTGAGCAGTGTCCCAGTGTTCAGAGGCTGAGCGCGCCCCTCCTCTGCCCCAGAAGCCTTCGGGCCACAGCTCCTGCATGGAGCACAATCTCGGAAGTCGCGACTCTTCCTGGTTTGCACACGGCCGGCTTCTTGCTGTCCCCACGTGGTGGAGAGGGCAAGAGACCATCTCTCTGGGGCCCCTCTTACAAGGGCACTAATCCCATCGTGGGGCCCCCACCCTCGTGACCTCATAGAACCCACTGCGAGTTAGGGCTTCAACATACGAATCTGGGGGCAACTCAAACCTTCAGTGTCCAGAAGAGCGTGCTAGGGAAGCGAGCTCCTGGCCCTTTGACCCGCCGTGCGGGGCGAGGGCCTGTATGGGGCTCCCTGGAAGACTCGGCCTCGGCGGACAGCAGGGAAATGATCTCTCCTGCCTGAGACTCTCAGCCACTTGCACTGACTGGCCCAGTGTCAGGAGGCAGCCGGGGGGACCAGGAAGGCTACTCTCTCGGCAGCTGGTCCCCAGCCTGTGGTACCAGGGGCCACGCAGCACTGGGAATAACAGCACTCTGTGCTCATGGCTGAGTGCCCACCGTGGGCCGAGACCTCCTTGCACCCCCACCAGCCTCCCAAAGGGACGTGGCTTCAGGGAATCGGGGTTTGGTGAGCATGCCAACCTCGGGAGGGAGAGACAAGGCAGGACGTGAACCCGCGTGCAGCTCTGGGCGGGTAGCTCTTGAACACTGTGTGTTCTCCTGGGTCAGGGAAGGGGGCCGCCCGGGCCCCAGCACCCCCGGGCTCTGTTGCGTCTTCCTGGGACATGTCAGTCCCTGGGCAGGAGGTGACTCAGCCCGGGGCCTGGTGGCAGCAGTCCAGCCCCCACAGCGGTGATGTGGGGACCGTGGTGATTAGTTTCCATTCCAGTGTCTGGCCTGCCTCGTCTGTTCCAGGAAGAAATTGTGTTAATTTTCTAGGAGTGCTTTTTAATAAGCCTTCTGGGCAGAATGGCCTGATTTGGTTTGGGGGGGGGGGTGCGCATTTTGGTTTGGTTTTTGTTTTTGTTTTTGTTTTGAGAACAGGCTGTGTGCCCAGCAGCATCCCTTGGCCAGCCCTGTCCCTGCCCGCAGCCCTGCCTGCACACCCCTGCCTCCACCGTGTCCTCCCCGCATGGCCCTCCCACTTGCCCAGCGTCCCTGCTGGGCAGGGGCCACCCTACACGGAGAGCCGCCTCCTCATTTGTTTATGGCGGTCCAGATGCAGCTCTTGGCACAAGGCACGGGTTATTGTTCCGGGGACCGGGGGGTGACGTGACGGAGGCGGTGACCGTCAGGCTCAGTGACCGTGTGAGGTCCGGCCAGCAGGTCTGGGCCCAGATGCTGACGCCACCCTCTCTCCCGCTTTGCTCGGTGAGGCCTGTGTGGGGTCACCCCTGAGGAAGAGGTGCCTTCAAAGATCATCCTGTTTTACTTCCTGCAGGAATGGGAACATGGCCACCTCGCTCAGAGCAGGAGCTCGCCTGGAGGAGGGGCTGCCCTGGGATGCGCCCCCACCAGTTCTCACCCCTGTCCCCGAAGTGACCAGGCTGGGCGGCGGGGGCGGGGGGCACTGGGAAACAGAGGACACGTGTGATCTACTCCACGATCACCGAGTCTCCAGATTCATGGAGACAGAGAGTGGACAGTGGGTGCTGGGGCCGAGGGAGGGAGGGGGGGGTCACCATGTCACGGGGACAGAGTCTCCTTTTGGGAAGATGGACATTTCTGGAGACAGATGGTGCGGACAGCTACCCAACAGTGTGGACGTAGTTAATGCCGCTGAGCTGTGCGCGTAGAGATGGTTAAAATGCAAATTTTGTGTTATGTGTACTTTGCTCCAATTAAAAAAAAATTTTTTTAAGGGAAGCAATGTTCTTGACTTAAAAAAAACCAAAACACAACTTTTTGAACAAGAAGGCTTTACCGTTAGAGCTCGGGCTGGTCACGGCCTGTTTCCTTAGCTCCGAAACAAAACGGGTGATGTCCCTGCGCCCTGCACGTGGCCCTTGGGTCCGCAGAGACTGGGCCGTGTGGTGACCTGTTCCGTGCGGGGGGGGGGGGGGGGGGACGCACCCCTCACACCTCCGTGCGTATTCTCTGCAGCCGTGCTTGAAATGGCAAAAAGGTGGGAAGGACCCTGACGGCCTGTGGCCAGTAGGGCTGAGTCGGGGAGGGGACCGCATGCATCCCGCCCTCTGTGCACCTTTCCTCCCCCACCCACAGTCCCTTGACCTGCTTCCTGTTTACTCAGGGCTCTTATCCACGCAGGGGTCAAATTCGCAGTGTGTCAGGAGTCAGTCCCGCTCCCCCCCAGATGGGACCAGACACTCACCTGCAGCCAGAGCACCTGGCACAGGCAGGTGTTCAATAATTCCTCGTCACACGAGCAGAAAGTACCCACGAGTTAGAAGCCAAGAGGGGAGCGTGTATGCAAGGGCACGGGGCTGTCCCCAGTGAGTGTTCCTCGGTGACAGACACAGGACGATCGCCGTAGTTGACAATATCTGTGCCATCTTGAAAAGGATGCAAAATCCTGTATTCATTCTCCATGCTCTGGATTTTCCTAGGGAACACAAAAGTGCGTAGAAAGTACTGGAAGTCTGCACACCGACGTGGTAACGGGGTTACCGGCGGGGAGGAGATGGGTGTGGGGTGAGTCAGGGGCATCTGGCTCTTCTGGAACGTAACTTCTTTAAAACTTGCGTCCGTCCCTAATGAAAACGGCATCCGTGGCGAGGCGACGGCTCTCGGGCCGGGGGTGCTGCGGCTGCATTCTTGTCCCCGTCTCTCCAAGGACCTGTGTCACTCTTAGCCACCCTCGGCGGGGAGCCTCCGAGCCAGATATGAATCTCCGGGAAGTGCGTGCCCCGTTTGTGTCACCTGCGATTTCCCAGAGTCGCGGGGAGGTGCCTGGGAAGGTGAAGGAAGCTGGTGCGGGAGGGCTGTCCCCGTAAATCACACAGACTCGTAACCGTTCACAAAAGCGGTTCACAGGTGACGCTGCACGGCGTCACCTTCCTCCCTGACTTAATGCCGAGTGCCCCTGTGTCACTCACTCGGTGCCTTGTCCGTTGACTGCCCGTGTCCTGTACATTCCCCCCCGGCGCTTGCCGTGAGGGATTTAAATTTGAACCGAATGGAAAATCAAAGTTTCCAAGGCCGGGGCATTTTCAGCCACGAAAATCTGCCTGGAATCCAGAGCGGTTGCCAGTCGTTCCTAGGAGTGGTTTGTGATCCAGCACGGTACACGAAGCGTGTGGACGGCTCTGTCTGGTTGATGGCAAAGCTCGTGAACCCGCCCAAGTGGCAAGCCTCCCCGGGGAATGCCGGTGACGAGGGGCAGGCCCCAGGCCCTGTCAACTTTTCCATCCTGGCGCCCGGTCCCCCGTGACTTTCTCCCCAGCCCCGGGAGCTCCCAAGAAAGGGGCTCCATGCTGTCACCCCAGAGAGGCAGACCGATGACAATCCCGGGTGCTGGGCCATCACGCAGGCGACCTGCCCTCTCCGGCCAGCCGAGCCGCAAGCCGAGCAGAGGCTCCCCGCCTGCTCAGCTGCCCCTGTGCCCGCGCCCTGTAACAGACAGGCCCCACGGGGATAGTGGCTGGAATTGAACAATGGAAGTCTGTTCCTCCCTCCTCCCAAGTCCCAAACGGGCCTCCCCAGCGGCAGCCACTGTCGTCCACGCTGCAATTCAGAGAGCCAGGCTCGGCCCCTCCCCTGGCTCCTCTGCTCTGGACGTGGGGAGGCCCTGGTCACTGGGCCCCACCGCATCTGGCTGGCAGGAGGGCGGTGCAAGGAAGGGCACACGAACCCCCGGTCGTGTTCCGCGGGCGAGAGCCGTGTCTCGGGGTTACTCCTCGCTGAGGGGCGGGGGGCGGTCAGTGCCACCAGCTTCCCCGTGCATGGGGAAGGAGAGCCCACGGCCAGTCCCCACCGCTGACCGACGGGTGCCTTGTGACGGATCCTAGTGGACAAAGTTAGGGACTTCTAAGAGAAACACAACGCAGAAAACTTGCCCTGAGTTCTGCGCCGTATCTGTGGTTACTCTTCATAGGGAGGGATGCCGAGCAGTGGCCGGTGTGTGATTTTAGCAGCCTGAGATCTTGCAACCCGAGCGAAGAGGTTCTCTCCATCCCTCTGGGCCCCGGGAGGCCACAGTAATGACACTGGCCACTTGCACTATCAGCCTGGCATTCTTGTCCCCATTTTATAGATGAAGATCCAGGGGCTCACCCAGGACTGCAGGGTCCAGACTTGACGATGCTTGTGGAAGAACCGGGATGCCTCCTGCCTGGGCCCCTCTGACCTCTCCCCCGACCTCCAGCGGGAGGGGCAGCTCCGGGGGAGTTGCAGGGGTGAGGCAGGCTGAGAGAGTGGCTCTCACAGATGGGGACTGCACGTGGGCGTGACCTGGGGGTGCTCCTGTGCCCCACCCCTGTCCGCGGGGCCCAGGTGCATCACACTGTGATCCCGGGGCGGGGCTTGGGTCCCAGTGTCACGCAGTCTTCGCACGGCCCAAAGGGGTCCTTACAAGGGCACCAATCCCATTCGTGGGGCTCCCCTCGTGACCCAATCACCTCCCAGGGCCCCACCTCCCAATCCCATCACTTAGGCAGGGACACAAACAGGTAGTCGATAGCCAGGAACCCAAATTATTCTAGGAAATGTTCCTCTTGCAAATGTTGGTAATTATCCGGGTATTATTATTATTATTATTATTATTACACAAGAGTCTAAGCAGATTTAAAAAATGTGCCGCCCAGATCCACTTTGTTCTGAGCCGCCCGGACCCCCTCTTCTTCGCTTCAGTAGAAGGAGGCAGGGTCCCTCCCCCTGGGTCCCAGGTCACCAGGGATGGTCCGCAGGGGACACCCCGCCAGAGTGTCCTCACCTGTAAGTGGGGTCGGGCGAGTGTGCAGGGGCAGGACTCGGCGACCGCATGAGCGGCTCATCCAGCACAGAGCCCAGTGCTCGGCGGGTCCTCAGGGGTCACACGGTTTCTGCTCGGCCCTCTGCTTCGGAAGCTTCCCTTCCCGGCAACCGGTGTTCACGCTGGCCCACCGCCCTTGGACTCGGGGGCACACACGCCGAGGTGATTAGTGCACTTATCAGACCATGCGATCAACCTCTTTGCAGGAGGAAATTAGCCCCGGATTGCCGCGTGCCTCCCAGTGCGCCGTGGACCGCCTTCCAGCTTCTCGCTGGCCCGGGAGCGCTGCCGCGCACGGACCTGCCCGCGCGGGCCGCCTGGACGGACCCCTATGAGCCCCAGGCTCAGCGCACCTGGCCGTGCAGCCGAAGCAGGCTGGTGGCTCCCTGACCTCGCACGGGGCTGAGCCTGGCACACAGCGGACTCACTGGCCCTCTCGAGGCTGTTCTGGGTGCCCGGGTGGCCTCACCTTGGGACTTCCCTGCACCGCCTGGCGGGCGAGAGGGTCTGAGGTTACAGGGCTCCCAGCATTCTGGGGGTGCCGGCACACTCAGGGAGCCCCGTCTTCCTCTCTGTCCCAGCCCTGTGAGTGTCAGGTGTCACTCATGTGAGTGCACGTCCTCCGTGAGGTGCTTGCTGCGTGGAGGGGTCTGGAGGGAGGTTGAGATGCTCTCTCTCTCTCTGTCTCTCTCTCCCTCCCCCTCCTTCCTGCCGTCCTTCTGCTCTTTTGTCTTTCAAACCTGGATTCTGCTTTCCAGGAAGTATTGCCCTGCTCACCCGGCCAGGCCTTGAAGACAGGCAGGGATGGAACAAAATTGGGAGCCCAGGCCCCCCTGCCCCCTGTCCGTGAATAACAAAGAAAGGTCCGCTCCCCTGCAGGCACAGCCGGGTCTGGTCAGGCTAGCTGTGGAGGCTCTCGTTGATGGGAAAGGGCAGGATTCTTGCCACCGGGTCGAGCGCAGAGTGTTCATTTGGAAAACCTGTATTGAGAATCCATTCTGAGCCCTACAGGGACTCGGCCAGGAGCGGGGGCATCGCCTGGAGCCAGTGCGCCGTAAACATGTCAGCGAAGAACCGTGGCAGGACGTTGAAGGGACGGTGGAGAGGGACACGGGTGCACCCACACCTGCACACGATGCATGCACGACACACACATGCACGCCGCAGGAGGTCAGTAGCAACCGTTCACACACCCTAATCCCTGGGGCCTGTAAATGTCACCTTATATGGAAAAAGGGTCTTTGCAAACATGAATGCAAAAAACATGCGGACGACCCTGGTTTCTCCAGGGGGAGGTTAAACACCATCACTCGTGTCCTCATCCGAGACAGGGAGGGAGGCCGTGCCTTCTGAGGATGTGGACCCGCTGACACCCTGATTTCTGGCTTCTGGCCTCCAGGCTGAGAGAGAATAAATTGCTGTGTTCAACTGTCGAGTCTGTAGTCGATTGTCACGGCGACCTCAGGGCAGTTGCACACACACGTCCGTGCCAGGATGCTGTGGGAGTGACATCAGGGACAGAGCCTTTATCTCTGGGGGATCAGGAAAGAACCCCAGAGGGGAGACGTCTAGGCTGAAACCCGCATGCGGGGAGGGCGCTGGGAAGGGTGGGCCAAGCAGCGTGGGCGGTGAGTGCAAGGCCCTGCCCAGGGCAGGAAACGGCTCCATATGTTCTAGAACGCCCTGGGAGGGAGCGGATGCAGTGGGGAAAAGGATAGGACCCAGGTCCCACAGGGCCTTTTAAGTTGCAGGAAGGCCCAGGGCAACGGGGGGCCTTTGGGGTTTTTGGGCAAGGTTGGGCCGAGTGTAAGAATTTATGAAGACCCGCACGGAGAGCTGGCCTTCAGGAAATTACAGCCTGCATTTACTTATCCCCTCCGCGCCCCCCTTTTCTGCAATTACATCTTTTTAATTATTTTCTAAATTGGGGAAAAATACACATAACAATTTACCGTCTTAAGTGTGCTTAGTGCACAGCTCGGTGACATTAAGCGTATTCCCACGTTGGTGCAGCCATCACCACCAGCCGCCTCCAGAACCTTCCATCTTCCCAAACTGACGCTCCGTCCCCATGAAACACGGGCCCCCAGCCCCGGCGCCCGCCGTCCACTCTCTGTCTCCATGAATCCGACCTCTTTGGGTCCCTCGTGTTGCTGGAACCTGACGGTATTTATCCTTGTATGTCTGCCTCCTTTGTAAGGCTGAACAACAGTTCGTCGTGTGCCTATGCCGCATTTGGCTTATCCGTGGACCCTTGAGTTTTCCACGCTTTGGCCGCTGTGAGCCATGCTGCTGTGAACGTGGGTGTGCAAATATCTGCTCGAGTCCCTGCTTTCAATTAATTCTTCTGGATATATACCCAGAAGTGGGACTGCTGGGTCCAACGGTAATTTCGTATTTAATTTTTTGAGGAGCTGCCATGCCGATTTCTGCCGCAGCTGCACCAGTTACGTCCCCGCCAACGGTGCGCAAGGTTCCAGTCTCTCCACATCCTTGCCAACCCCTGTCATTTTGTTGCTCCGAGAATAGCCATCCTAATGGGCGTGCGGCGGCCTCTCATCACGGTGTGGATTTGCACGACGGCTGGCCATGCTGGGCAGCTTTCCAGGTGCTTATTGGACGTTTGCACGTCAGCCGCGGAGAAGCATCGACTCAAGTCCTTTGCCCATCTTTTAATTGAAATGACTGTTCTTGTTGTTGAGTTGTAGGACTTCTTTATGTATTGTGGATATTAATCCCTTATCGGCTACATCCCTTGCAAGTATTTTCTCCTATTCTCAGGGTCGCCTTTTCACTCTGTTGACCATGCCCTTTCATGCACACAAGGTTTTCATCTTGATGAAATCTGACTTGTCTCTTTTCCCTTTTGTCACCTGTGCCTTCGGTGGCATGGCCCAGCAATTGTGACCATCCTGCTGTTCCTTTTTTCTCTCTCATATCGCTTCCCTCTCGCTCATGAGACCCCATGCCACTGTCCCACCTAAGCATCCGGCATGGTCCCTCAGAAATGTCCTGTCACGGCGGCGACTCTGACTCGGGACCCCGTGTGGCACTTGGTAGCTCTGCCCCGACCCCGTTCTCCTCCAGTCTCTTCCATCCCTCCGCTGTCCCTGCCATCAGCGTGTTGGGGGACTGGGTCAGTTGGCTGTAGGCTGCCCACACCCTGGATGGATCTCTGCCTCCTTGTGTGTCTCTCAGGGCCGCCTACTTCTGGCAGCCCCGTTGTGCTGGGTCCACCAGCACGGGGGCGGGGGGACCACATGCTCCATGCCTCACATCCTCAGGGCCCCAGAGATCGGGCAGCAGGTGGCCGGCTCCTCCACCAGGAAGCCCCTCTGGCCTTCCACCCGGGGGGCCTCTCTCCGGGGCGGGCTCTGCGGGCACTGATGAGCTCACCAGAGCTGGCACACGGTGCTTTCCTAATCCTGACACACCTTCCTCGGTTATTAGCAGGGTCCTCCCATCGTGAAGAGCGTCCCCTTATCAGATACAACGATTGGGCAAAAATGCTATCTGTCCAAGGGGGCAAAATGCGTGCTGAATTCTTTCCTCTTTGTTGTCAAGTTTCTCTGCAAGGACTGGTGTTCCGTGATCTGTGTTCATGTCCAGGAAATTGGCTTGGTATTGCTTCTTCTGGCGGGGGACAGGGGTCTTTGTCTTTGTCTTTGTCTCTGTCTCTCTGTTTGTCTCTGTCTCTGCCTCTTAACATCATGACAGACGCGGGATTTTGTACGTAAAGTGTGTCTAAATCACAGTTGCAGGACATTATTCCCTTTGATGTCCAGATTGTTTCATTTTGCAGGTGCCCACGTCTGGGCACCTGTCCTCAGCTTGCACCCGTGACTCCCCCGCCCCTGTCGCCCCTCATCGGTCAGCCCCTCAGTGCGTAGTAATCTCTCTCTGTGGCCCAGCCTCCCGGGACCCATGTGGCTGGACAGTGCCCTTTGCTTCTGTTGTCTCCTCGGTCCCCTCTGCCCCTCTTGGTGGCCTTCCAAATCAACACACCGTATTTCAAGAAATTAAAATTAATAATTTTTTTCTGAAGCCCTCTTTCTTTTCTTCCTCCCTCCTCCCCTTCTTCCTTCCTTCCTCCCTCCCTTCCTCCCTCCCTCCCTCCCTCCCTTCCTCCCTCCCTTCCTTCCTCCCTCCCTTCCTTCCTCCCTCCCTCCCTCCCTCCCTCCCTCCCTTTCTGTTAGGGTGGCCAGGGGGGTTGGTGGGCGTGGGGAGGGTGTCGACTCTTGGCCAGGTCGAGCAGGAAGTGACAGGTTTTTCGAGGGGCTCTGTCCGGGGCTCGTCCGGGATTCCAGGATGTGGGTTGTGATCAGGCTAGAGAAGAATCTGTTTTGTAGTTGGGGTCTACTTTCTGAGAATGTAGGGCACCATGGCCTAGAAAAGCAAAGAGTTAGGGCCAAGTGCAGAGAGCTGTGAGTTTGGTCTGTAAGTGAGGCTGGGGCGGGGGTGCTTTGAAGAGATGCCTTTCGCTTTCCTTTTCTTTCTGTGGAACGACCACCCCAGTTTCCATATTTCGGTACTCGCCACGTCCCGGAACCGTCCCAGACGCTTGGCATGAGCTCCCCACGCCCCGGGGGGGCAGGGGTCTCCAGGCCACGTCGGCTGTGAATGGGGGCGGAGGGCATGTTCTGCTGTAAAAAGGGGTTCCATAAAATAGTCAAAATTTAGATTTTTATCAAGAAAAGAAAGGCCCGAGAACGCAGGTGTGGCTCAGAGGTGCTGTCCACGCTGCCCTCGCACACCTGTGTCTGTTGGGAGCGTACAGGTGACCCAGGGCACCTGGGGCCGGTGCCGCCCCCGGGCCTGGTGCGGTCCGCTCCCTCGGCTTGAAAGACAGATGTCATGGGAACGCCTAGCATCTAAATGTAGCGTTTCTTGGGAAAGAGCAAGCACGGTCATTGTGCTTTGAAAACATTAAGTCTCCGAAGTCACGAATGTATTTTCAGAAATAGGGGAAATTGAATTAGTTCATTTCCCCGTGTGGTTCTGAGAAACCTTTGGACGTGTTTTCAGTGAGGGGCTGCAGGCGATCGGGGGACAGAACGGCCGAGGGGGCATCCAGTTACGTCGCAGGTGCCAGCCCCTGAGACGCTGGCTTGGGAGGCCTGGCATCCAGGATGGCCGTCCCAGCCAGGCCAGTGGGATCAGGGGACGCTGCCCTGGGCCTGCCCCGTCTGCCCACTCGGGAATCACCCTGCCCCGACCCACAGCCACTGCAAGGGGCACCCAGGCCACCGTGTCCTGGCTCGCCCTGTCACCACCCTTGCACAGAACTCGGCCTGTGTGCCCGGCTCTCAGGGCCCATCCGGTGAGTGCTGAGTTAGTCAGGAGCTGAGGCCTTGGGTTGCCATCCTCGTGATGGAGAAGTCAGCACTGAGAGAAAGGGACCAGGATCCGGTTTTGTCTGTGGGCGGAGGGTGTGTGTGCACGTGACCCTGGGAGCATTCAATGGCACAGCCCGGCAAGCTGCGCTCGGATTTCTCCGAATCAGGAGCCACTTGTAGAACGTCTAAGAGTCTGAGAATGCCCTAGACTGTCCTCAGTTGTAGGCAATTGGGCATTGACTTATTCTAGAAAAATCAGCTCCTCTCGGCGGTTGGCTGGGGTGTCTACCCTTGGTTTCCTCGAAGCTAGGCCCTCGGGGCTCGCTCTGGAGCGGAGGCCTCCCCGCCTCCCTCTGCCACCACCCCCACCTCATCCAGCCCTCCAGACACAGCCAGTCCTGGGGAGGCGTCGGGGTGCCCATCTCCACGAGGATAAGTCACCAGGCTGCCCTCTCGGGGGGCTGCCCTCTGTGTTCATCTGTGGGGGCTGCTGTCACAAAACGCCTGTTGGGGGTGTTTGGACGACAGAGGCTCTTTCGCTCCGTCGGGAGGCCAGAAGTCCCAAATCCAGATACAGGGAGGGCCACACCCCCTCCTCCAGCTTCTGGGGCTGCAGGCGTCCCTGGGCTGTGGCTCCGCCCCTCACTCTGTCTCCGTGGTCACAGGCCCGTCTCCCTGTGTCTTTTCTCTTCTTACAGGGACACGAGTCATTGGAGCAGGGCCCACCCTGCTCCACTATGACATCGTCTTCATTCATTGCCTCTGCGAAGACCCCATTTCCAAATAAGGTCACGTTCTGAGGTTCTGGATGGACGTGAATTTTAGGGGGACACTATCCAACCCACGACACCTGCTTATAAAGCAAAACTTCTGCTTTCTTTTCCCCCCTGAGAAGTTTTTATTAAATCCACACAAGGAAAAACCTTATCGTGTCTAATCCCCGTCCTAGGGACCCCTTGTGAGGTCTCCGACCTGCTCTTTCTCCCGTCACCTGTTCCCTGGAGGGGCAGCCACAGTCCCCCTTACCATCGAGAGCACCAGGCTGGGGCAACCACTTCACTTCTCCTGAGGATTGGGACGACAGAGCCAGGGCCCCGTGTCCTGCCCCAGGTGGGGAGACTGAGAGGCCCTACTCTTAACGCGTCTCACAGTGCTGGGCAACCAGCGGTACAAACAGAAACTCCAGACCCATTGGAGCTCCCTCCCGTCCCCCTGGCCCGCGGCCCCGGACACTCACAAATCTGCTCTCTGTCGCTGCAGTCTTGTGGCCATTTCGTATAAACGGGACCACACGGTCTGTGGTCGTCTTCCCCTTAGAGCTGATGCCTTTCATCCTGCCATGAAGCCGCCTCCCCAGACTGGGGTGATTTGCTCACCATCGCTGAGCCTGTCTATGACGTGGATGTGTGGTAAGGCCGGCCGCGGGCTGAGATTATGGAGTCAGGTAATGGCAGATAAAGTGCTGGGGGTCGTCACCGACCCCGGACATAGATGTGCTGTCCCCGTTCAGAGTTTGCACCACTTAGGAATCGCATTCAATGGCTGCGAACAAACTCAGAGGCTTTAGTCTAAAGAGAGATGGTGTGATTTTTGTGGGGCCGGAAATCCACGGGCCCTACTGTGGCCCCATGAAGCCACCAAGAACCAGGCTTTGTGGCTGTCAGCGTGGGGTCACCCCGGGGTCCAAGAGGCTCATTCTGCCCCAACGGGTCAGGCAAGTGCCAGGCAGCAGGAAGGGGAAGGGCCAGGAACAAGAGGGGGTGCGCCCTGGGCCCGCCCCTCGCGGACAGCCTCTGGTGAGCTTCTCCCTGGTCTGATTTGCAGCGAGGCTGAGTCCCCGTAGCGAGGAACGAGAGGAGGACGGAATGGGTGTCAGCAGACGGGGTCTGCCACGGGGCTGACCGCCAGGCCCTCTGTTGTACGTCTGGGGAAACTGAGGCCCAGAGTTGGGGCGGGGCTCACCTGTCAGGTGGTCGCCCGACCCCCCGCATCCTGTTACCAAGTTCGGGGTGGGACAACAGATGAAGCGTCCGGGACATTTGCAAGAGGAGGTTTCTGTGTGGCCCCTTGGCCGGTGCTGGGAGGCAGCCGGGGTGGGGGAGGAGGGGCCGGGGAGAGAAAATGGCTCCGTGGAAAACCGCCCAACACCTTCTGGGCGGGATGAGGGGCCAGGATCTCTGCCTGGGGCGGGATGCGGGGTGGGTTTGGGATGCGGATGGCAGAGTGTCCCCCAGGAAGACTGCGCGTCCCCCGGGTCAGCCCGTGGGCGGCGGCGCCTGCCTGAAACCAGCCGTCCCGAGCGCTGAGCCTCCCCTCCCAGGCTGGAATGGGCTGCAGGACTCGCAGCCGCAGTCGTGCAGCCTTTCTCGAGTCCATCCTGTCTCTGATTGCACCGAACACACTCCGCCTCCTTGCGCTGCGGCCCAGAGACCCCGAACGGGGATCATGTACCAGCCGGAGTCCCCAGCACTCCCCCACACACCTGTTCACTCCGCTGGGCAGGTGGCCGCACCCAGAACCCTTCCCGGGGGTGCAGGGGCCACGGATGCGCTACAGCCTCTCCCCGCCCAGGGAAGGCAGCCGGCGGGAAGGCGGACCCCAGTGGCCTGCGCCTGGGAGATCAGAGGAGGGCCGGCAGCCTGAGGCTGCCCGTGGACTGAGCTCTGCCAGCACCGGGCACGTCTCCTGACTCTGTTCCCTCGTCTGCAAAGTCAGGAGCTGGATGCCTCCCTCCGTCTCGGGGCTGCCACAGGACGGAACGAGGTCCCAGTGACAGTGCTCTTTATATATTGAGGCTCTCCCCTAGTATTGCATACAGGGCGCCCTGCAATGCAGGGACCCTCCTGCCGGCCTTCACCAGGCTGTGTGCAGAGCAGGGACGGCCGGGCCTACTTTGCAAACAGAGAAACTGAGGCCCAGAAAAGTATGGCAGGGAGGGGCCTGGGTGGGAAGGAAGGAAGGGATGTGTGCCCCCACGTGCCTCCTTCCATCATGGAATGAACACCCTCAACGTCAGCTCCCCTCCCCCGAGGCTGTGTTCACCCTGCACATCCCCCCAGGACCTTGTGCGGCCCCGTCCCCCCAGGGAGGCCCACTGACCCTGCCAGAATCGCACCTGAGCTCCTTTCTTCCAGCTCCTCCCGGCTCTAAATCACGGACTTCCCTGAGGGGGGCTTCGGCTTTAGGAAATCCCCTTGCGGGGTTGGGGGGGGGGTTGCATTTTAAGTGGCATCCTTGAAGTGTGAGGCCCGCCTGGCCTGTAGCAGTCAGCACAGCCCGGGACAGGCTGCAGCACACGCAATCCCAAGGTCTCAGTGGCTTTGCCGTGCTCTGTGTCATGTTGTCCCCGCTTACAAACCCCGGTGGAGGGGCCCCGCCCCTGCCCGGCCGCTGTGGCCCGTGGCCAAGGCAGGTTGAAGGGGAACGTGGTGGGCGGCGTAAGGCTTGTAAGTTCCACCTGGAAGGACACACGTCCCCTTGCACTGGCCACACCCAGACTCAGGAGGGTGAGAAGAAGCCTGCCTGTGTCCAGACACGAAAGGTGGGGTTCCGCTGAACCCCCCTAATACCGCGGAAGCCAAAAGCAGGGGCTGTTAGTGCTGGAATGCCTGCCCAGAGGGAGGGCTGGTGAGCAGTTGCATCAGGACATTGTGTCCAGGCGGCCGTGTGACCCACGTGGCTGTGCCTCCCAGGATCCCTGGGTTGGGGTCCCCCACAACGCAGCGTGTGTGGGCTGGCATGCTGGTGACGAGCCTCTCGGGCCCCGTGGCAGGGCTGGGCCTGTGGCCTGTGATGACGTGGCCCGGGGTGTGATAGTCCTCCGCCACAGCAGCAGAGACCCCTGCCTGGCTCTGTCGGAGGCGCGAGCCGCCAGCTTCTCGTGCGTGTCCGTGAATCTGCCGGGCCTCGGGCTTGGCGGCGGGAAGCCGGCTGCTTGGAGGTTGTGGGGTCGGACCGGAGGGGACGAGGTCCCGAATCAGCCAGGAGCGCTCGGCCCGCCTGTGACGAGAAGCAGGGCGTCCACCCTGGGGCTCCCCCTGCCCCTCAGTCCCAGGCTCCGTGCCACACCCCGTGCAGACCCAGTGGCCGATACGTTTGTTTCATAACCGTTCCTAAACACAGAGCGCGTGCTCGTGTTCTCCAGAAGCCACGGGCAAGAGAGCGCTTGAGATGTTTGCAAAGGGACCGAGGCAGCGAGTGGACAAGAACACGCCTCTCTAAATGGGCCCGGCAAACTGTGTTGCTGGGAGCCGAGTTGTGCCTCTTGGCAACGGTCTCCTAGCAACCGTGGGTGCAGGGTACCGAACTCATCCCGGATGGGAGGGCTGGGGTGGGGCTGCCGGGGAGCCGGCGGGCAGGGAGGCCCTGGAGGCCTGAAGGCCTGGGCTCTGCGAGCAGGCAGGGCTCCGCTGAGAGCCGGGCCTCCCGCCGCCCCGATGGCCTCCGCGGGGGCGAGTGGGGAGGGACTGTCCCTCTTCCCTTGTTCATCCCTCTATTGTGTGCATCGTCTGCATGAGCGTGCCCTACTTCTCCATTTTTGTACAAAGACCTTTTATTCTGCTTCCTGGATTTGTTGGCGAGCGGCTGGGCGGTGTTCCTCTCAGCAGGGGTGTGACTGACCTCTGCAAGGTGGGGGGCCCCGGGTGGAGGAGCGGAGGGGCTGAGCCCACCACAGCCCACCTCCCCCAGGCAGGTCCCCTGGAGGGACCTCCAGGCCTCAGTTCCCTCCGCTGTAAAGTGGAGGGAGGCCCTTGCAGGGAAGAACTAACCCGCCGGGAGGAGAAGCTGGTCTTTGCTTTCAGCTCCTGGGAGGGGGTCTCTGGGCCGCCCCACACCCCCGCCCCTGTTCTGGCCTCCAGGAGAGCCTGGGAAGTACGCATATTCACGCAAACCTTGGGGCTGGAGACTATGGGTCAGCCACGTGGCAGGGAGTGACAGAGCCCCAGCGGGCACCCCGAACCTGAGGCTCGGGGCTTCCCTGGTTGGGGGTGCTCTCCCGTATTGTCACTCACTCATGCCGGGGGTGACACGTACCGACTCCAGAGAGACCACGGGTGCTCCACGTGTGGGCCTCCTGGACCCTGCCCCATCCACCTGTGCCCCTGGTGATGGTGATCCGTATCCTTTCCCCGGAATAACCGGAACCATGCACAGAAGCTTTCAGGGAGTTCTGTGAGCCTTTCTCGTGGGTCATCGAACCTCAGGGTGCCCGGGGCGGGGGGCTCAAACATGCAGCCAGTGTCAGCAGTGAGATACTGCTCTAATGGTGAGTAGGCTAATTCCCCCAAGGACAGGTCTGTCGGGGTTGGCACAGAAGACAGGCAGGGACCTGCGGGCCACCAGGCCACAGGCAAATAGAGATGACACCGGGTGGTGATATTTTCCAGAACGGACCCACCGGGTGTGGGTGCCGGGTCTGGGGGCAGGAGGGGTCTCTCCAGAAGGGAGTCGCTGAAGCCTGAGAGGGGCAGTCCCCCCAGCCCAGGGAAGGGATTCCAGGCAGAAGGAACAGCCAGTGCAAAGGCCCCGAGGCATGGAGGCCCTGGGCACGTTCTGGGAGCTAAAGAACTCCCAGGAAGTCAGAGCGTTGTGCCAGGGCGAGGCAGTGGCACAGGTAGAAGGGGCGGCCTGGGCCCCCACGTCTTGGTAGGTCATGCTGCCTGTGGGTGGAGGGCTGTGCAGGGGTGCCGGCGGGCAGGGAGACAGGGGGGAAAGCCAGCTGAGAGGAACAGCACAACATTTGCCAGTGACTGAATTGTGGGGGGTTGGCCTCGAGCAGCTGGGCGAGGTGACCGGATAGGCCGCTGGACGGGGCGGAATGTGGGGCCCCGCCCACTCCAGTGTCCCCTGTGGGAGAGACAAGAGACATGCGGCTAGCCGCCGGGAAGGGGTGCCATCCTGTACCAACGCCAGGGGCACATCCCAGTCCTGACAGCCCCACAGGCCCCCAGATGGTGCCAAAGGTCCCCTGGGGCCGCCTGAGGGGCAAGACGACTGCATGCTCTGTTTTCGTTGCAAGCAGGCTTGCTGGCCGTAGGAGCATTTATTCGAAGGACAGGATTGGTTGGCGGAGGCAGAGCAGGGAGTGAGTCCAGGCAGAGGCAGGAGGGACCACTGTCGCCCTGTGTGGGGGTGTGCCCTCAGCCTGGGGAAGGGCTGGTGGGGATGGGGCTCCACCGCCCCCGACCTGTCCCACTGGGAGGGCAATCAGGTGTGCACCCACCTCGCGGAGGCTCCAGGGCAAGGAGTGCCGTGCCTGCCCCCCTGCAGACGCCCCCAGCCTCACCCCTGCTGATCCTAGGGGAGGGATGGTCCCAGGAGGCTCTGGGAAAACCTGGCTGGGCCTCCTCCCCTCAAGGGCACACTGGGCCTCCTGCTCTAAAGGTGACCGCACTTGAAACCGCCCCTCCCCGAGTGGGGGCAGAGGTCCCCAGTGGCCCCCATTTCCGGGGATGTCTTGCCCTCTCTTGGTGGCAGGTCCTGCTTGCACACCCCCTTGGGACCGAGTCTGGGGACCACAGCGCGGTCCTGTCTCCCCCACATCCAGCGTGGCTCCCACACGCCCGGGGGGGGGGAGAGTCTCGGGGCCCCTGGTGACACTGACAGCATCTAATTCTCTCTGGTTGGTCTGGAGCAACACTGTCCAGCAGAACTTTCTGGAATGTCCCATCTGCCCGATATGGTACCACTGGCCACATGTAGCTAGTGACCACTGAAAATATGGCCAGTGTGACTGAATTTTTTATTTTATTTAAGTTAGGGTAATTTTTAAAAAAATGTTTTAAGTATAATTATTTTTGAGAGAGAGAGCATGAGCAGGGCAGGGACAGAGAGAAGGGAGAGAGAGAATATCTCAAGCAGGCTCCTATCAGCTCAGAGCCCCATGTGGGGCTTGAACTCACGAACAGTGAGATCGTGACCTGAGCCGAAATCAAGAGTCGGATGCTTCACCCACTGAACCGCTCAGGCACCCTTAATTTGGGGGTAATTTAAATTTTAGTAGCCACAGGTGACTAGGACAACTGTATCAGACGTCCCATTTGGGGAGGTCACCTTCCACTTAGGGAACAAAGGAGCTGAGAAGAACTCCCGGTCCTTCCGTCCTTCCCTCCCTTCCTTCCTTCCTTCCCTCCTTCCCTCCCTCCCTCCCTCCCTTCCTTCCCTCCCTTCCTTCCTTCCCTCCTTACCCTCCCTTCCTTCCTTCCTTCCCTCCTTACCCTCCCTTCCTTCCTTCCTTCCCTCCCTCCCTCCCTCCCTCCCTTCCCCCCCTCCCTCCCTTCCTTCCTCCCTTCCTTCCTTCCTTCCTTCCTTCCTTCCCTCCTTTCCTCCCTCCCTCCCTTCCTTCCCTCCTTTCCCTCCCTTCCTTCTCTCCCTCCTTCCCTCCTTCCTTCCCTCCATCCTTTTCTCCCTCTCTCCCTTGCTTCCTTCTCTCCCTCCCTCCCTTCCCTCCTTTCCCTCCCTTCCTTCCCTCCCTCCTTCCCTCCTTCCTTCCCAGCAGTCCTCCCGCCATGTCTCCTGAGAGCCGTCCTGAGCACCCACACCGGGCCGGCCCTGGCACAGCCTGTGGGTGCCTGCTGGAGGCAAGCAGTGATAAGTAAAGGAGATCATTTTAGAGTAGAGGTGAAGGCCGTGTGCTCGGCGGTAACACGGGGGTGGGTGTGCGGCCGGCTTCTAAGGGGAGAATGGATTGGAGGGTGCAGTGAGTTAGCGTCCCCCAAAAGCTCATGTCCACCGGGAACCTCGTTTGGAAAGAGGGTCTTCGTAATTAGTGAAGGATCTTGGGATGAGATCATCCCAAGTAGGGTGGGCCCCAAGCGCAAGGGAGGGTGTCTAAGAGGAATGGCGCGCGCAGGGGAGGAGGCGGAGGGGTGCGTCTGGGAGCCGCGGCCCGCCCGCCCGCCCGCCCTCACCCGTGCCGCAGCCACCACCCTGGCAGACAGGCAGGGGACAGGGGCCCTCTTACGCCTCCACGGGGGTTGATCTCTGACTTCCGGCCTTCTGAACTGGCAGAGAGTGGGTTTCTGTTGTCGGAAGCCCCTGACTTTGGGCGGATCTCGTGGGACTCCGTGCGGCGGGGCCGGGACCCTCCGCCCGCTAAGAGGCTGTTTCCACACCAGACAGCGGGGTGGAGAGAAAGAGTCAGACGGGGGTCCGTTCTGGGTTTAGACTCACGCGAGGGGACTCCTGGATCTCCTCGCACATGGCTGGGCGGCCTCGGGCCTGACTCAGAGCCCCGGGCGGGTGAGTCGAGGCTGGCATTGGGAGGTGGGGACTCCCCTTGTGCTCTGCCAGGTTGAGGTGCCCATTAGACGTGGCACCGGGTCCAGATGGCCCCGGCAGGTGCCTGGGAGCCATTGGCCAGCCGTTCCTGTCACACAGGCGTCCTCACACCGGGTCTCCCGCCTCTCAAGTTCTTTCTCCCCTCTCCAGGGGACCCGCAGTCTCCCACCAGGCGGAGGGGCTCAGCAGGGGTGAAGGTGCCTCCTCTGGCGATGTCCGTCAGTCACACTGCGTCCGGTTCTGCCATTAAGCCGTAAATCAGGTGTTTCTCGGATATTTTGCGGGTGCTGCTGGGGAAGATTCATCTCCATCGTACCTCTTAAATCCCCCTCACCCGTGTGCCCTGGCAGAGTGTGCTCCCTCTGTGACGGTCACGGCCTGGGTCCTGGGGACGTCAGGCTCCGAGGTGACCGGATTGCAGCAGGGTCTCTGGGGCCACAAGGCCCGGGTTCAAATTCCACTCCTCTGTGTGTTCCCGCTGCGGCCTTAGGCAAGCTTCTGCCTGGGTTCCCCGCCTGATTGGGGAGGATTGGGACACGAGGATTGGGACACAGCCCCAGAAAGGGGTTCGTCCCGGGAGGTCACAGACTGGGGGGCGAGCTCCCCGCCCACCTCCAAGCACCTGCAGGGGAAATCAGACTTAGTTTCACCCCTTGCAGCCTTTAGGGCAGGTGCTGTGGTCATCCACGTTGACAGGTGGGGAAACTGAGGCCCGGTGGGTATCACGCCTGCACCCACAATGTCTTAGCACAGCTGCCCATCAGAACGCCACACGCTGGGGCTCAGACACCAGACGTTTGTCCTCACGGCACTGGAGGCCGGAGGTCCGAGGTCAGGGTGCTGGCTGATGGTTCCTGGCGAGGGTCCTCCTCCCGGCTTGCAGACGGTGCCTCCCGTTTTGCCGTGTCCCCACGGGGTGGAGACGGAATGAGGGCTCTGGTGTCTCTTCTTATGTGGACACCGACCCCGTAGGATCAGGGCCCCTGTGAGGAGCACCATGGGAAGACCTTAACTTCCTTCTCATCCTGAAACCCCACAAACACCCCGGTTTACATGAGGGGAAACAGGCACGGCAAGGTGTGTGTGGAGGGGGTGCCCCTGTGACCCCACGGCTTGTAAGTGCCAGAGCTGTGGCCTGTTTGCCCCTGAGCCTGGAGACCAGAGCACAGGGCAGTGAAGCCAGATGTGTTTGGAGCACGCCGGGCAGGTGCTCATGCTGGGCAGGTGCTCAGAGCAGGGCGTGTGGGCGCCCACGGACCCCGGCCATCTCCCATTTTAACCACGGTGTTCCCGTCACTTCTGAGACTTGAAGGTGCCCTGAGGTCAAGCAGTGCCCAGGGTGGCTTTGCGAGTGGACAGCCCCGGTGACCACACTGGCTAGAGAGCAGATGTAGGACCTGATTGCCCATCCCAGTTGGCAGAAACCCCGGGCCCCCGGCAAGCCCGGCAGGCAGGTCAGTCACCGCCACGCCACCTGCCGTCAGTCACTCACACTTGAGTATGAAGGAGTTTCTGCATCTTTAGGGAGAGCGGCCTTCCTGCAAGAGAGAGGAGGCTCACTCCCCCAGGGCTGGTCCGGGCTGCCGCAGTGTTGGGACAGGCCCTTGTTGGGGGTTGTACCCAGTGTTTGGCTCTGAAGGCCTAGCAGGTTAGAGGGAAGAATTTTTAAAGAGCCACAAAATGGCCCGAAACTTATGAGGGCATCTGAGGCTGTAGTGGACAGGAGCAGAGTGTCTGAAAGTTGAAGGCAGGGGTGCGTGGAGAGGCCCCGAGGCCTGGCTGTTCCAGCCTGTGGGGTCCCTGGCTGTGGCCGCCCCCAACAGGGCTGTGGCCCTCCAGCCCGGTGACTCCCTGTGGTCAGCTGAATAACAGTCCCCAAGACGTCCACACTCGGGTCCCTCCGCCCGTGATGATGTGGCCTGCGTGGCGGTAGGGACTTTGCAGATGGGAGGAAGTTGAGGACCTCAGGGCAGGGACACTATCCGGGATTATCTGGGTGTGTCCATGTAACCACAGGTGACCTCGAAAGCAGGGGGGGATTTGAAGGGAAAAGAGGAACAGGCAGACATCGGGGTGATGCGGCCACAAGCCCGGGGGTGCTGGAGCCCCAGGAGCCGCGAGAGCAGGAAGGGTCCTCCCCCAGCGCCCCTGGAGGGGCCAGCCCTGCCCGCACCTTGACCTCCACCCAGCGAGGCCCGTGTTGGACCCACAGAACCGGGAGGGAATGACGCTGTGTTGTTTTAAGCCACCGCATCGGTGATGAGCTGTTGCACCCACAAAAGCAATCGAGCCCCCTCCCGTTTGGGCTGCAAGGCTTCCTAGGAGAGTCCCGGGGTCGGGCCAGGTGCACCGTGGGGACCCAGGGGGAATCCAGGCCTCGGCAGGAAGGCGGGACGGTGTGGGGGCGCAGCAGTGACGCGTGCCCGTCCATCTCCTGGCCGTCCTCCGGGCCGGCTGTGCTGGGGGTCCCCCGTCCCCACCGAGCTCACCACCCCTGGCGTAACGCTCAGGACCGGGTACGTCCCTTCCATCCTCACTGAGAGGCCTTAGAGCCGGCCTCAGGGTATTTCTGGACCCTTCCACCGGTCAGCGGCCCGGTCTCCCTGGCTGGATTGTTTCCATCCCTCGCGGTGTGAGTGTGGACGCGGGCTCATCTGAGCCGGCCGCTTGGTATTGTTGTCCGAATCGGTGTGAATGAGGCTGGATTGCTGCCATCGGAAGCCCAGACCTCGTAACTCTTCCCTGAGCGGCCAGATTTGTGCTCCGTGGCTTAACCACCGCGTCCCAGCCTGCGGCCCAGGTGCCTGGTTCTGCAGCCCGCTGGGACCGCACGCCCCCATCCCCGTGGAGCGAGGCTGGTTCACACCGGGCGCTTGGTCCTGAGGTTCTTCCCTCGGAGGGGCTCACATCTGCCCTCTGAAGGGGCTTCTCCGTGCACGATGCCCTTAACACCGAGTGAGAACCGCCCCCATCCCCTAGGGAGTCACACGCTTCCACTTGCCTGATGTGTAGACATTGTTCGGCGAAACCCACCGTTGGAAGCTCGGGCCCCATGTGCAGCAACAGCGCCCGCCTGGGCGGCGAAGCCTTTGTTCTTTGTTCCTGCCCACCTCCTGCTCTGCCCTCTCTGGCCTTGAACTTGCTCCCGTGTGGGCCCTGGAGACCGGGAGGGGCTGCTGTGTCTGCTCCAGTCTTAGCTGCGACGTCTCGCCTCTCCCGAGACCCCGGGGCAGAATCCGCATCGTCACCAGAGCAGGTTGCAGTCTGAGCTGAGGCCGCTTACTTAGGGTGCCCTCGAGCCTGCCTTTGGAACAGCTCTCTTTCACGGCAGCGTTTGGCAAACCACGGCCGGATTTGACCCGCCTCCCGTGTTGGTGCACCCTGCAAGCTGAGAACGACTTTTACATTGTTAAAGGGTTGTGCTCACACACCCACACGCGTGGACACACAGTGTGGGACTTCGACGTGAAAATATCTCAGCTCTGGCCTTTACAGGTGACACCTGCCGCCCCTCTCTCATGGCAGCACCTGTGGCCCCAAGTTTCCCTGCACGTGGGCGCTCACCTGTGGGCCCCATTAGGCGGTCAGCTGTGGCCCTCCCTGGAGCCATCCGGGGAAGGTCTTCACCTGGAAGGCTTTGTTCAGGACTCAGGGCTGAACGCGGGGGTCTGGTCCCGGACCTGTGGGAAACAACACCCCTGTGCCACCCTGGTGACCTGGTCCCACTCCCCCTCCGTCCCTCACCCCATCTCAGAAGTACCTCTGCCCCCAGGCACCTCCCAGCCGCTTGCCCTGGGGCCATTAATACTAGAACATTGATCGGCTGCTTGGCTCACCGCTCCCAAGGCCTTTCTCGGCTTCCCCAAGCCAGTCTCCCAGCTTCTGACAGTGCTTGACCCAAAGTGGGGTCACCAAGGACCTGCCTGCCAGTGTGGACAGGGTGCATCCTCCCGGGCTTGATAAATGCTGTCTGGACCTCACCAAACTATTTAATCGTTTTGATCTACAAAAATGGCATTTTCACGTGGCCGCCACCTAGTGAGAAGCTGAAGGGTTTGGGGCCTGGGCCACCAGGGGAGACCACATGTCTGAGACCATCAGAGGAAGGGCTGGGGGCACCAGGAAAGAGAGCAGGCCTGGAGCCATCAGGGGAAGGGCTGGGGCCACCAGGGGAGACCACAGGGCTGGGATCATCAGGGGAAGGGCTGGGGCCACCGGGGGAGACCGCATGTCTGAGACCATCAGGGAAAGGGCTGGGGCTGCCAGGGGAGACCATAGGGCTGGGATCATCAGGGGAAGGGCTGGGGCCACCAGGGGAGACCATAGGGCTGGGATCATCAGGGGAAGGGCTGGGGCCACCAGGGAGACCACATGTCTGAGACCATCAGGGAAAGGGCTGGGGCCACCAGGGGAGAGAGCAGGACTGGAGCCATCAGGGAAACGGCTGGAGCCACCAGGGGAGACCATAGGGCTGGGATCATCAGGGGAAGGGCTGAGGCCACCAGGGGTGACCACATGTCTGAGACCATCAGAGGAAGGGCTGGGGCCACCAGGAGAGAGAGCAGGCCTGGAGCCATCAGGGGAAGGGCTGGGGCCACCAGGGGAGACCGCATGTCTGAGACCATCAGGGAAAGGGCTGGGGATGCCAGGGGAGACCATAGGGCTGGGATCATCAGGGGAAGGGCTGGGGCCACCAGGGGAGAGAGCAGGACTGGAGCCATCAGGGAAAGGGCTGGAGCCACCAGGGGAGACCATAGGGCTGGGATCATCAGGGGAAGGGCTGAGGCCACCAGGGGTGACCACATGTCTGAGACCATCAGAGGAAGGGCTGGGGCCATCAGGAGAGAGAGCAGGACTGGAGCCATCAGGGAAAGGGGTGGAGCCACCAGGGGAAGGGCTGGGGGCACCAGGAAAGAGAGCAGGCCTGGAGCCATCAGGGGAAGGGCTGGGGCCACCAGGGGAGACCATAGGGCTGGGATCATCAGGGGAAGGGCTGGGGCCACCGGGGGAGACCGCATGTCTGAGACCATCAGGGAAAGGGCTGGGGCTGCCAGGGGAGACCATAGGGCTGGGATCATCAGGGGAAGGGCTGGGGCCACCAGGGGAGACCATAGGGCTGGGATCATCAGGGGAAGGGCTGGGGCCACCAGGGGAGACCATAGGGCTGGGATCATCAGGGGAAGGGCTGGGGCCACCAGGGAGACCACATGTCTGAGACCATCAGGGAAAGGGCTGGGGCCACCAGGGGAGACCGCAGGGGAGGGGACCAGACTGGGACCTGGCACTTTCCCACCCTATCCTTTATTCTTCCACAGCCCTCTGAGGTGTAGGACTCGAGGGGGCACCAGGAAGTGCTTGGCTCACCATCCCCTCACCACCAGACAAGGAGGAGACAGACTGAGGAAGCCAGGGGTCAGAGGGCAGACACCTCCCTCCCTAGTGACACAGTCAGTGCCGTCCTGGTGGCTGAGACTTGAGGGCAGGTAGACGGCTGCCAGCAAAGAAACTGGTCCTCACAGCGAGCCTGCAGGGGTGGGTGGGCAGAGATGCTGGGGCTCAGGTTCCCCTTGCAGGCCCTCCCAGGGTGAGCCTTTCTGCCTCCGCCGGCCCAACACCTCTTCCGTGAAGCGTTTGCCGGGGGCACATCTGTTAACTGACGCTGCTCCCCAGTGGATGGAAGCCGGCCTTCCTTCCTTCAGCCTCCGGAGCACGGTGCCCAGCCGGGGGCAGAACCGCTGCCCATTCCGTCTCGCCCCTCGGAGCCTCGACACAGGCCTGCGAAACGCAGTCTCCCTGCTCCGGTTAAGTGAGTGACATAGGGCACCTGCCGCTCTGCGTCGGGAGGGGCTCTGGCACTCACCCCGCACTCGGGGACGTGCACATCCTTGGGGGCCTGAGGAAAGGTTTGGTGCTCCTTGCTCTCATGGCTACAGACCGAAGACCTGTTGGGTCCCCAGGACAAAGGCTGTGCTGGCGGGCGGGGCCAGGCAGGGCCTGGGTTGCTGTCCTGTACTCATCTCTCAGGGTCTTGTAACAGAGGACCCCAAACCAGGGGCCCTGAAACAGCAGTGACCTTCGGTCTCCTCGCTCTGTACGCTGGGGATCCGAGATCACGGCGTCTCGAGGCCGCACTCACTCCGAGGCTCTGGGGGCGAATCCTTCTCTGCCCCCCCAGGTTCTTGTGGCTGCTTGGCAGTCCTTGGCTTACAGCCACATCCCGTTCAGTCTCTGCCTGTTGTCATGCGGTGTTTTCCCCGTCTGTGTCTGTGTCCGACTTCCGTCTTGTATGAGCACAGACTGGATTAAGGGCCCACCCTTAACCAGCATGACCTCGTCTTCACTTACACCTTCATCACATCTGCAAAGACCCTGTTTCCAAACAAGGTCATGTTCATAGGTCCTGGGGTTAGTCTTCAACATACCTTCTGGGGGACACACTTCCAGTGCTGATAGGCCCACCATAGCCAGGCCTCTCAAAGCCTTTTCGGGTTTATATACTTAGTGTTAAGAAAGAAAAAAAAAATCCATGAAAAAGACCCCACCCTCTTTGGAAAATGGCTGGCCTCGTTCACTAAAGTTGAACCTGCATGGATGGTAAGAGGGAGCCGGTCACTCTGGCAGGCGCCCCACCGAAGGGCCGTCCCACACGTGCACCAGGGGACACACGCAGGAAGGTTCCGGGCACCTCTGTTCACGGGAGCAAGAAATCGCAAGCCACACCGGTATCTATTAACAAGAGGGATGATCGGGACACTGTGATGCGTTCCCACAGGGAACACTAGCCAGCAGGGGAAAGATGAATGCGCAGCCACGTGCATCAACGCAGAGAGACCTCGGAGGCAGAGTAGAACGGGAAACGTAAGCCGGGGAGGGATACGTGAAGCATGAAACCATCTACGTGAAGTTCCCCGAAAGAAAAGGCAGACGAACCCATGTATTGTTTCGGGAAATGAACAGGTGCCAACCCTGGAAAGAAAGGCCACATGAAGGAAACAAAAGCAGAACCCCAGTTCCCGGGGGAGGGGGTCAGGGAGGGGCAGTCCAGGGTCTCAGCAGCCCCCCTGGGGAAGACTCTTCAGACTTGCATTAAGCCTCGTGCTCACGTGCCGTCTACTCCTGGGATGATGCCTCGTCGAAAGTACGCATTTGTCTAAATGCGCATATAATCGCATGAAGGAGAGGGGTCTTCCCACAGTACAGGTGCGTGTGTGTGTGTGTGTGTGTGTGCGCACAGTTAAGGAAGAAAATTCAGGGGCGCTGGGGGGCTCAGTTGGGTAAGCGTCTGGCTCTTGGTTTCGGCTCAGGTTTGTGACTTGGAGCCCTGGGTCGGGCTCTGCACTGACAGCTCAGAGCCTGCTTGGGATTCTCTTTCTCTGCCTCTGTCTCCACCCCTCCCTACTCACGTGACTCTCTCTCCCTCTCTCTCTGTCAAAACAAACTTTAAAAAAAGAAGAAGAAAATTCAGGGGACTGCAGAGGTCAGAACGAAGGCCAGGCTGGCCCTTCCCTGCGAACTGATAGATGGCCCTGTCCGTGGTGAGGGGGAGGTGAGCAGGGTCCCAGGAGCCAGGGCCCTGAGCCCACTTAGCACGATTACCTTATACCCGTCCTGTTGCCCGGGCTTCTTGCGGCCCAGGAGGCGGGGTCCAGGTGTGAGGCATGTAGGGGGCGTCTGGATGCTCTGTGTCGACCCGCTGCCCTGGGCTGCTCCCCACGGAGCCCTGGGCCCCACCCTGCTCCCCTTGCTGCAGACCTGGGTGGATGAGAAGGCCCACCTTCCAACCCTCCCCGCCCTCACCCACAGCCCCACCTGGAGACGCGGCCGCAATCCCCTGGACGCGAGGTGCTCCCAGACGCTCGGCTGTCGTAGTCGTTTGCCATCAGCCTGGGCTTCGTGTTCCTGTGCCTGGAGCCCGGAGCGGGGTGTCTCCACAGCCCTTAGCAGTGGGCTCGCTGTGAAATGTGAAGGCTCACGCATCCACAGGTGACCCAGCAGCTGCCCCGGTGCCCAGCTGCCTCCTCCTCGGAGTTTCAGCAGGACGCTGTCCTCCCACAACAGGCTCTCCGAGGTCATGGCGGGCTGCTGTCCTTAGCACACGCTGATCAATTTGGAGCCACGCTTTCAGCCCCGTGGTAGCAGCAGCCTGGTTTCATGCTCCTTAAATCCCTGGGACCAGAACTAAAAGTTGCCTTTTTTTCCTCCATTTTCAGTAGAAACGAAGACAACTTTCTCAACTCCCTGTGGATCCTGAAAGGATCCTAAGTGCCCAGCTACCTAGAAATGCTCCCTAAGGGGCTAACAGAATGAAGGATCCTCAGAGGACACCTTCCCCTGGATGCCCTCCCGGGTTGCCCATAGCCATTGGGTCCCCTCTCTCCATGGGATTTTAGCCTTTGCAAAACCGTGGTTTGACGCGGAGCTGAAGGAAAGCACGAGAAGATACGCAAATGCAGAAATGGCTCTCGGGCCCGAAGCCCTCTGTCCCTCTCCTATGTCACTCTGCCCTGTGAGTCAGCCCAGGGCTGAGGGGGTCCACGTAGGACAGGATACGGGTGGTGGGGTGGTGGGCCAGGGACTGGGGAGGCTCAGATGCCGAGGACCTGTCCGGGCCTGCCTCATCGGACCCTGGGGCAACACCGCCAAAGTCTGGCCGCACCCGTGAACCTGCCCTTTCCGCCATCAGTAAATTTCCATCGGGCGCCTCTGCCAGTGGGGTCTTTGCTGCACTGCTGGGGTATCTGCCTGGGAAGCGGCATTTCTGCTGCCACTCGAGAACCCCGGGGCTCTTTTGTAAAGGGTGTTTCCTCTCTGCCGCATTCTGCAGTCTCAGCATTTGTGAGACAGTGGGTCTGGGGTTGCCGGGGCCTGGAAACTCTGGTTTGCCTCTTTTTTTTAATTTTTTTTTAATTTTTTTTTTAACGTTTATTTATTTTTGAGACAGAGACAGAGCATGAATGGGGAGGGTCAGAGAGAGAGGGAGACACAGAATCGGAAGCAGGCTCCAGGCTCTGAGCCATCAGCCCAGAGCCCGACGCGGGGCTCGAACTCACGGACCGTGAGATCGTGACCTGAGCCGAAATCGGACGCTCAACCGACTGAGCCACCGAGGCGCCCCATTTGCCTCCTTTTTAAAAAAAAAAAAGCGTAAGTTCATTCACTCAGAGAGAGAGAGAGAGCACGCCTGCACACAAACGGGGGAGGGGCAGAGAGAGCGGGAGACCCAGAATCCAAAGCAGGCTCCAGGCTCTGAGCTGTCAGCACAGAGCCCAACGTGGGGCTCGAACCCACAAACCACGAGATCGTGACCTCAGCCAAAGTTGGATGCTTAGTGGACTGAGCCCCCCAGGCACCCCTCTGGGTTTGCCTCTTAATCACAGTGGCTCCAGGGCCAATGCCCGTCTCAAGGTGCCCAGAGGTCCCATTTGGGAACAACATCTTTCTTAAAGGACCACTCGTGTTTCAAAATCAGGGAGGTTTTTTGGTTTTTTGTTTTGTTTTTAAAATTTTTTAATGTTTATGTATTTTTTTAACGTTTATTTATTTTTGAGACAGAGAGAGACAGAGCATGAATGGGGGAGGGTCAGAGAGAGGGAGACACAGAATCCGAAACAGGCTCCAGGCTCCGAGCTGTCAGCACAGAGCCCGACGTGGGGCTTGAACCCACAAAGCATGAGATCACTCCCTGGGCCAAAATCAGATGCTTAACCTACTGAGCCCCCCAGGTGCCCCAAAATCACAGAGTTTTAAGTGGAGAGAGGTTTTGGTAATCCTTGGCTTGAGTCCCGTGGGTCCCCGCTGGTCCTCGCAGGTCGTCCCTGGGGTCTGAGAGCTGCTTTAAATACTCAGAAAGCTGAAAGAGCCACAGGGGTCACCGTGCACCCACCGGCACACTGTCGTGTTGGGTGCTCTGAGCCAGAATCGAGTCGGCTAAGTCCAGATTCCCGGGCCTGCTCCGTCCATGGGTGCCCCTCAGAGCACTGGCTGGCAGTTACTGTTGTCCTTAGTTGGCATAAAGGGGAAAGTTAACTCTTCCTTCCCAAGTACAGACTGCTTGGGGGAGCACCGTCCTCAGAATGGTTGATGAACCAAGGTGTCACGTGTACGCGAGAAGCCTGACGCTCCAAGCCGGGCAGGGGGTGGCCGCGGACCCCAGGTGTGACCTGTGCACCGACACATGGGCGCCCGGCCACTTGCAGTCAAGTGGGGCATGAACACGTTCCTTGGCGTCGGGTGGCGGGAGGGGCCTTGAAGTGGAGGGTGCCAGGCCATCTGTGCAAGAGGCACACGCGTGTGCGTCGTCCAAATCCAAGCAGGGGCTCAGCTGCCGGAACCACAGGGCCACCAAGTCCCCTCTAAGGCCTGGGTTGGTTGCATAACTGTCTTTTTTGTTTTAAGTGTATTTATTTATTTTGAGAGAGAGAGAGTGTGTATGAGTGGGGGCGGGGGCAGAGAAGGAGGGAGGGAGGGAGGGAGAGAGAGAGAGAGAGAGAGAGAGAGAGAGAGAATGAATCCCAAGCAGGCTCTGTGCTGCCAGCGCAGAGCCAGACTTGGGGCTTGAACTCATAAAACCGTGAGATCATGACCTGAGCCGAAACCAAGAGTCAGACACTCGACTGACTGAGCCACGCAGGTGCCCCAACTGTCTTTTTGAATTGTGCTAAGATACATATAACATACAATGTTATCACTGTAACCATTTAAAAGCACACAGCGCAATCGTATGAAGTGTGTCCACAGTGCTGTGCGGCTCCTTAGTCCCGGAACATTTTCATCCCCCTCAAGGGAACCCCGCACCCCTCAAGCAGTCACACTGTCCCGCTGCCCCGGCCTCTGGCAGCCATCGATCTGCCTGGCTGTGCACTGCCCCGTTCTGGGCGTTTCCTGTCAATGCGGTCATACGGCGTGTCCCCTCTCGTGTCTGGCTTCTTTCCCTCCGGGTTTAGCCACCATGTAGCACGTGGCCATGCTTCCTTTGCTTTGCGACCGGACAATGTTCCACTGGGCGGGCAGACCCCACGGTGCTGTCCCTTCTGCTGATGGGCATTGGGGTTGTTTCCCATCTGGGCCATTGCAAAGAGCGCATCTATGCAGTCCAAGCATTTGGGGACTCCGTTCTTTGGGGCCGTACCCTCAGGGTGGAATCCCTGGGCCATGGGGTCCCTCCGCCTTCCTGGAGGACGCCAGGCAGTCTCCACAGTCCACAGCTGGGTCCTTCCACCCCTCGGGCCGCTCCCGTGGGGGCGCGACGTGAAGGGAGAAGGCGGCCTTCCGGGAGCTCTCACTCCTCCACGCCTCTGTCCCCGGTGCCTCTTCTCTCTTGGAAAATGTCTGCCTTCACAGCCATCCGGGTCTCCTCACATTTCCTTCTCTTTGGTTCCCGGCCAGTCTGGGCAGGAGGGTGGAGAAGCCAGCACCAGGCCCCTCTCCAGCAGCTTTGTGAGCAAATGTAAGCTCTCTCGCTCGTGCTGCCTCCGTGCACCAGGGCCCCACGCGGATGGGGCCTCCCTTCCCCGGACAGGCGTCCTGTGCCCACACGCTGACCGCGGCTACCACGGACAGCGCTCTTTCCGAGCCGCAAAATTAATTAGCATCAGTGTGCATTTCCGTCATCTTGTTACTCAAAACCGGGCAGCGTCTTTCCAGAGACTTCCTGGGGACTGCGTTGCGAGGGTTATTTATAGCCGTCAGAGTGAGGTTTTGGGTAATAGACCGCTTTTAGCTGAGAGGTGTGTAATTTGAGATCAAGTTTTATCATCTGCTATAAACAGACGAGACAAGATAGGATCGACCTTCCGCTGCGAATGGGTGTCTGCGAGCCGTGGCCCGTGGCCGGGTGGGTTGTGTGGGGAGCCACGTCCTGCAGACAGTGACCAGGGCGGAGCGATGCCCCATCCTGACGGGGTGGAACTGGCCTAGACGGAGGGACAGAGCGGCCCCCGTGGGCTCCCCCCTGCCGGGCGTGGGCCGGCTGCCCATCACGAGGAGCCCTTACGTTACCCTGTTGTGCAGACGAGGAAACGGGGCTCCGAGAAAGGTTGGGAGGCTTGTCCAAGCTCCCAGGGCTCAGAGCATGGAGCTGAGGTGGAACCCAGCCTGCCTCGCGGGCCCAGGGGCCCCCTCCCCGGGAGCTCAGCTTTGCGAGTATTACAGTCCCGAGATGGCCTCTAAGGTCCAACTAAGGAACTCTTTGTGCAGCCAGTGGCTGAAAAACTAACCCTCTCTTGTCTAAAAGGAAGACCTTCCCCCATTGGCGTTAAGGTTTCCAGCACAAGCATGTGAGGAAATTTACCTTTATTTCTACAGAAAACATGGTGGGAAGGGCTCAGGAGACCGGGTACTACCTTTCCTGTGTGACCCTGGGCCAGTCACTCGGCCTCTCTGGTTCAGAGTCAACTAGGAAGCATGCAGCCATTCACCCTGCCCCACAGGGACGGAACTAGAAACGGGCCTTTCTTTCCACGAGGGGCTGGGGTCAGTGGTTGTCGTATTCCCCTTGGACACGCCAGAAGGAGTGTGCAGGGACACGAGCCCCTCGTCCCGGCCGATCCACTCGGGGCCCTGGTGGCCGAAGGCTTCTTCTGAGGAGTCTCGGACCGGTGGGTGCCAACACTGGCCACAGCAGGTGCCACGGCCAGAGTGTGCGGGGGGCTGGGTGCCAGGGGAGCGGCAGGTGGGAGGCTGTCCCACAGCAAACAGCTCCCCGGGTCCTGGGAATGTGCCATCTGGTCACCTCTGACCTTCCAGGGAGGCACAGCACAGAGTCTGGCCCAGAAACGAGTTCATTCAATAAAATCTCCCCAGAGCCCACGGTCTGTGGTCTGGGCCAGTCACGAATACCCAGAGGCTGGGGTTATTCTTTTCTGGCTCCAAGAGGGCGCACATCCCCGGGGGAGCGGGGGGGGGGGGGGGGCCGTGAGATAAGACCGAATGTTTCCCGGCAAGTGGCCTTCCTCTGAGATGCCTCAGATCCTCGTGTGGATTGGAGGTGCAGGGGGTCCAGGAGCGTGTGTCCCCACAGGCTCCGGCCCCACCTGAACGCCCCCCCCCCCCCCGCCTGTGCACGGCCGCACGGGTGTCGTGGCACGGGACGTAGTGAGCCAGAAGCTGAACCTCCCCCTTCCCAGGGCCGAGTCCAGGGATGAGAACATTCCAGGAACAAAGCCCCTGCGAGGTGCTGCCCGTTCCCTCCTCCCTTCCAGCGTCTGCCTGCTGTTGCCTGACCCAGTAATGGAGACAGAGCTGGGGGGGCACTCTGGGTGCTGGGAACAGATGAGGTCTGCTCCTCCTGGCTCAGTACCCGGGCCCCTCCCAGCCCCGGGCTGGGTCCTGTCGGGGGGGGGGGGGGGTGGCGCATAGAGATGACCAGGGCTCGGTCCTGGCCCCCAAAGGTATGGCAGTCCAGGAGGAGGGGCCTGTGTGTCGGAGGTCAGTATGGTGCAGTGTGGCCCGTGATGCGTGAGGATGTTTGCAGACAGAGCGCTGGAAGAATGGAGTAACCAGGGCTCTAGAACCTTGGCTCCAGATGTGGCCCAGGAACCTGATAGAAATGCAGACTCAGCCCCACCCGGCACCTGCTGAGTCAGCCTCTGGACTCTAACAAGATCCCAGGCGATCTGCACATCGAGGTTGAAACACGAGCTAGGATTTGCAGAGAATAGATGGGAGTCTCTGAAATGGGAAAGATGGGAGAAGGATGTTCAGAGGAGTCAGAACAGCACCTGCAAAGGCACTGTGGCAGCCTGTTGCTGGACTTCCGGGGCTGTTCTGTGAGACCCTCGGTCCCTGGGCAGAGTGAGGAGAACACAGAGAGACGGTTTCCAATATGGGCTGGGCTGATTTTCCGCTGGGTGTCTGATGGCGTTGGGGTGGCTCTGAATGTACTTCCGGGCTCCCCGGGCCAACCAGCCTCCCTCACAGTTGGGGCTCTCAGAAGCAGCCCACCTCGTGGCTGTCTGTTTGGGGACCCCAGCCCTCGGGTAGGTGTTTCCCAGAGTTCCTGAATGATGATATTTCAGAGCATTTTTTTTCTCCCAGGGAGGGAGAAAACAATAGGTTATTTGAGAGGGATTGTTTAAATAATTGCATTTCCTCCTGACGGCTTTGTGCTTCCTGCAGAGAAAGTAGGCGGAGGTGAAGTCACATAGCTGGGGCTGCTGCGTTTCTCCTGAATCCAGTTCCAGACGGGGACGTCGCGGCTCTGGTGCCAGGCTTACAGCCTGGCCGCCCCGGTGACCACGGGCCAGAGCCAGACCGCCTGCGGTCCCCAGGGCTGACTGCCATCCAGTTTTGCCAGGTTCCCTCGGCTCTGGCTCCGGGAGGAGACGCGTCACGAAAGGGGCTGGAAATCTGCATCTAGGATTCAATTCTGTGCCGTGAATCCAGGGGACCCTGGAGTCGTTTCGTATTCCTCGCCTCCGTCCTTCTCCCTGGAAGAACGTATCACGTGGAAGGGTTCCCGATACGTCTGTGCTTCCACCGGGCAGTAATTGGGGTGGAAATTGCTAAAAATAAGGTCACTGGAGGCTGCCAGCCATTAAGAACTCCGCGGGAGCTCCGCCCGGCAGGGTCCTTTTGTCCCAGCGTGCTTGCGGATCTCTGGGAGGTGACAGGCCAGCGGCATTAGGAAAACTCAGGTGTTGAGTGTGTGACCTAAAAATGCAGGGCCCGGGGGGCGCCCCAAGCAGGAGCGTTTTCCGGCTGCGTCCGAGCGTGGCACGCAGACTGTCCCCACCCCACGGCCCTCGGTAGTGTGACCCAGCCTCCCGGAGCAGGAACACTCTCCCGAAGCGTTTGAGACTTGGCTTGTCTGGGACGGCATTTTACGTGCAAGGATGTGGCCGGCTGGAAGGGGCCTCCGGAGCCGGCGCGCTCTTCTTCGTTAAGTGGGTTCACCAGCCCGCCCTCCCTGGGGACCCGCTGCGGCCTCTCACCGGTCCCGCCCCCGGCACCCCGCTGCCCATCCAGACTCCAGCTGAGTGAACGGGGCCCAAACCGCCGAGCGCGCCCTGTAGCCCTGGTGCCCCCCACAGGCATGTGCGTTGCACACACACACGCGTGTGTGCTTCCCTAGGGCCGCCACCGTGCAGACGGGGTTAGGCGAGCAGCCAGAGCCAGACCGCCTGGGTTTGACGCCCACCCTGACCCGCGCCACACGTCCCTCAGCCTCTCTGCCTCGGTTTATCACCTGTGAAATGGGGATGACGACCCAGCTGGCCGCTGTGGCGAAAAGTCGGGGCCGGGTTATGTAGGCACGTGGGTGTTGGCACGTTGCGTAGATGTGCACGAATAACCGTTAGTGTGTCGCACGCGGTGTGGGGGAAGCTCCGTCTCTGCTTCCGGCCCCACCATCATCCCTGTAGGCAGTGACCACTGCCCAGGCCCGCAAGCCCGTCACTCCCGTCACTCCCATTTCCCAAGTCCAGAAGCCCAGAGTGAGGGCGACACCTCTCCCAGGCCGCCCCGGGGCCGAAGGCCCTCCCAGACTCACCGTCCAAACCATTCAGAGCACAGAGGGTCCCCAGGGCCCCCCCCCAAGCAGCTGTGCCTGTCAGGGACTTCCAGTGTCTGTGTGCACACGGGACAGAGGTGTGGAAAGACCCAGGGGCCGAGGGGGTAGGTGGGAGGGGCTGGGGGGTTCACACCAGCCGTCTTCACCAGGATGCTGGGACCACCTGCTCCCTGTCCTGGGAATGCCATCCCCCCCCACCCTGCCTGTCTTCCAGCCCTCTTCCTTCTCCGGAAGGGACTGCTGCCCCGGGGTCGGGCCGGCCCCACGGAGGGCGCTCAGAGCACGGGGCCCTCCTCCCCGGGGTTGGGTGGCCCGAGGTCAAGGCAAGCGCTTTTGCTGGCTTCGCTGTGGTCCAGCTGTATTTCCGTCATCCCCAAAGCCCCCCCACCCCCACCGTGAGAGGGACAGTCGCTGGGTGGTGTCCACTGGGGCAGGGAGAGGGGGGAGCCGGGGCAGAAGGGGGACTACAGGGGGAGGTCCGTCCACCTGGAGCAGTGGCTACTGGGGCGTTCTCTCCGCTGGCCGCCTTCTCCCCCTCCTCCCCCGGCTGGCCAGCAGCAGCTAACGCCCCCCGCCCGTGCCCCTCGCATTGCCGCGGCCCCCACAGCTAAAATATTTGCGCCAGTGATATTCCCGCCTCAATCTGCTTCTCTGCCCCTGTCTGTGGAGCACCGGCCACCATCTGCTCAGCATCACCGCGTTGTCCCCTGGGACGGAGAAAGAGTCCCTGTGGGCAGACGGCTCTGAGGACCTGTCCTCACCTGCCGGGCACGCCGCGAGGAGGGACGGTGCGGGGACATTTCAGGGACCCACCGCCAGCTGCCCTATTTTTCTGAAAGCACAAAGCTTGGGGGTGGGGGTGGGGGGCGGGGCAGGACTGGGCTGCCCAGCGTGGAGGAAGCCCCTTCCCGGGTTTACTGTTCTAAGACCTTACTAGCTGTGTGGCCTTAGGCAACTTACTCAGCCTCTCTGTTCCTTGGTGTCATCATCATTATCAGTGACTCATCTCCTCAAGAGCCATCTGTGCTCCTAGTAAGTAAAGGCTCTGGTGGACTCTGGGTGTACAACGGTGAGAAAAATGGAAGTTTTTCTCGACAGGTTAGCTTATCGATTAAGGAGGCAGAAAACAGGGGCACCTGGGTGGCTCAGTTAAGCGTCCGACTTCAGCTCGGGTCACAATCTCACACTCCATGAGTTTGAGCCCCGCGTCGGGCTCTGTGCTGACAGCTCAGAGCCTGGAGCCTGCCTCAGATTCTGTGTCTGCCCCTCCCCTGCTCATGCTCTGTCTCTCTCTGTCTCAAAAATAAATAAAAACATTAAAATTAAAAAAAAAAAAAAAGGAGGCAGAAAACAAATAAGGAAGGAAAACCATATGTGTTGTGAGAAAGCCAGGAAGGCAGCAGACGGGGCATAAGAGACAGTAATGGGGGTCCTGGGAGACTTGGGTAGGTGAGCCTAGGGGACTCCCTGGAGGAGGTGACACTTCCTCTGCAACCTGGGAAGGGTCTGAGAAGGCGCGAGCAGCAGGAGAGGAGCAGGCAGGGAGGAAGGAGGGGCCTGGGCCCCTGTGCTTTGGGCCCTCGGTCCTGAGAGACCACGTGGCTGCACGGGGGGAGGGGTGGAAGGAAGGTGTTGGGTCAGGAGGCCGCCGCAGCTGTGGATGGGCCGGACCGGCCGCCCGAGTGGATCTGGGGGTCGGGATGCGTGCGAGGGGCGCCCAGGGGGACGCTGCGCCTGTGTGGAGGAGGGGAGGCTGGGAGAAGCGGCCAAGGAGTAGCGAAGGGTGGGGCTGGGCAGAGCGCACAGGTGACACCCGCAGCCCCCTGCCTGTGCTTAGCCCGGCTTGGGGTTCGCTTATTGTCCAGGCGTGGACTAATCGAGTGGTCGTTGCCCTCGGTGATGGGTTCCATCTTGACGTCCCGTGTCCCGGAGGCGTCGGGGAGGCTCTGGTTGGAACCAAGGAACAGGTCGTGGGGACAGCAGGGCCCTTGCCCGGGAGCTGCCTCCCTGCCCCCACTTCTCCGGCTTTTCCTCGTGACTTTACCACCTGTGCCCGTGTCACCAAACAAAGCTGCCTTTTTCCTCCTTCCCGACTTCATATGAATGGAATTTGCCGGCTAGACTCTGTGATGGCTCACTCCTGCGGCTCGCCCCTGTTCTTTTGAGGTTTATCCGCACAGATGTGTGTAGTTGGTGTTTGTTTGTTTTCCCAGCTGTAGACGATTCCATTGTAGGACAAGACAGGTCCTTAGTCCCTTACCCAGGGCCCGTGGGGCCCAGTGCGTTTCAGAACAAAGATGATACATCATGCATATATTCATTTGAGGCTGGGAAGTACATCTTGTAAAATGTAAAACGCTGCGTGCTTTGTGCCGTCCCAGCCGCGTGTCGCTCCGTGTAATCCAGCATGGTGATTCTTGAACCTCAACTCTGCGGACATTCACACGACCTGGGGCCGACACAGGTGATGAATGCCCGCCGGGCTCCTCAGACCGGCTCTTGCCACCAGTCGATTTGCCGAGAAATGGGTTCTGCTTTCGGAGCTTTTGTGATCTGGGGGTTTGCGGCCCGGCACCGCAGATATCTGCCGTCCTCGGTGGCCGTTCTCCCGCTGACAGACACGTGGCGGCCTCCCCGGTGTTGTGGCTGTGAACAGAGCAGCGCTGAGCACTCCCGCACGCGTCTGCTGGCGACCGCGTGCAGATGTTAGAACAGGTGCTGGGTCGCAGGGGGGCGGCACGTCCAGCTTCCCCAGGTGGTGGCAGAGCTTCCCCTCGGCAACTTTGTTGCCGTTCTGCTTTGACGGGAGGCAGCTCTCGTCTCTGCACCTGCAGGATGACAGCACCGTGAGGGCTCAGGCCTCATCGTTTGTGCACGTCCAGGGGCGTTGCGCGGTCGCTCACCGGTGCCGTTGTTTGCGTTGCCTGGCGACTCGTGGACTCGAGCGTCTTTTTCCAACGTTCATGGATATTTGGAGCTCCTTTTCCTTATAGTGCTTGTTCTCGCCTTTTGCCCAGTTTTCTGTGAGGTTGTTTATTGTTTCCTTAGGGATTTGTGCTCGTTGTATGTTCTGTTCGCTACCCCCTTAGCTTGCCTTTCTACTCTTTTCACAAGGAGAAGTTCTTAATGTGATGTCGATACGTGCATCAGACTCCTCCTCTGGGGAAAAGTATGCCTTTTTTGTGTCTTATTTAAGAAATTATTTTCTACCAAGAGTTCATGAAGATATTTTCCAGTCTCATCTTCTAGGAATTTGATCAGTTTGCCTTCTGCGTATAAGTCCTTCATCCAGGGACTCCTTTTTGTCTACGTGTATGGTGTGAGGCTGGGATCTGATCTCATTCTCCCTACGTGTGGAGAACCCATTCTCCCAGCGTCGTTTGTGGGGTAAGACGCTTCTCTCCGAGACCCACCGTGCTGGTGGATCATAGGCTTCCATTCACGTGGATGCAGCCTGGTTCTGGGCTGTCATCGGTGCCGTCTATCCTAACGCTGTCTCAATGTCATCTGAACAAAACGCACCATCCCATCTCCTGTTTTTCTAAAGGATTGTTTTAGCTATCCGTGCTCCTTTGGTCTTCCATTTACGTTTTTCAGTCCGTTTACTGAGTTACACACACACACACACACACACACACACACACACACACACACACAAACCCTGTTGGGGTTTTTGTTAGAATTGCATTGACCCAGAATAGACCGATCTGGGGAAATCTGACTTCTGTACAGTATCGTCTTCCCACCCAAGAACGTGATCTAGTTCTCCGCTTATTTGGGTCATCTTTAATGTCTTTCAAACAGATTTTATAATTGTCTCCATAAAGAGCTTCTGCAACGTTTTTAGATTTATTCCTAGGTAGCTGAATTTTCGTCGTTTCGGGGTATATTTTTCAACAGTACATCTGCTGACCGTTGCAGGAATATAGAAATGTGGCTGACTTCAGCATATCGATTTTTTTTATTCAGCCAGTTTTATTAATTCCCATCTCTTATCTGCTGGTTGTATGTTTTTTAGTCCTTTCTCTCTCTGGTGGGTGGGATCTGCTAATAAAATGTTAACTAGAACCAATGAAGGCAGGAATATTTGTCTCATTCTCGATCTTAAAAGAAATGCTTTCTAAATTTCTGTTGACTCTAGATTGGGGGGGGAGGGGCACAGAGTTTATCAGGTTAAAGCATTTCATTCCCTTCCTAGTGTGCCAAGAGGTTTCAGTTTAATTGCAAATGAATATTGAATTTTATCAAGGGCTTTTGTGCATCACTTAAGAAAATTGTGTGGCTTTTCTCCTTTGCTAATTAATTGCATTAACTGATTTTCTAGTAGACCAGTCTTAGGTCTTAGGACAGCCCAACCTGTCAGGATGTAGTAACCTTTCTAACACTAATGCAAAATTCCATTTGCTAATGTTTCAATTAGGGTGTTTGCATCTAAGGTCATGAATGAGATTTGCCTGTAATTTTCCCATCGAATACTTTCTTGATTCGAGACTCAAGCTTCTGTCAATCTCACAACAACTGGGGAATGTCTTCTTTTTCTTTGCTTTGGAAGACGTTGTTCTGGTTAGAATTACGTGTCCCTTCCACGGTGGGTTGACCCTGCTCAGAAAGCCATCTGGGCCTCGTATTCGCCTTTATGAGACGATCGGTAGCGCAGTTTCTTTCGTGGTGACCGGACTGTTGGGGTTTTTATTTCTTCTCCCTCCCCAGACATCCAGGGCCCCGCAGCCTGCGTTTCCAGGCTCTTCCCATGCCTTCTCCAACATCATGCACCCCACACCTGGATGGAACACAGTTGCACAGAGTTCCACACGTGTGCCCCTCATTCACGCCCGCATGTGCCTGACACACCCTTCCTGCTCCCTCACCCGCACGCAACTGGAAGTGAGCTCTGCCGGCCCCTCTACCAGCGGGGGATAGAACTCCTTCAGTGCCTGTGCCCGGATGTGGCAGAAGCCCCCCACCCCCACCACTGTCCACCAGAGCCCGGAGGGGACGGGCATGCCTGCCCCCCTTGGAGGGAGGACACACACCCAGTCCATGGCCCCAGGGCGAGCCCCTGCCTGTGCCTGTGGAGGCCCCATGTCTGTCCCCGTCTTCTCGTAGTCGCCCTGCCCTTCATATCCGGGCCTTTGCCCACGGGGCATGGTAGGCCTGACACACTGGGTCACCCCAGGTCCCTCTGGAGTGTTTCCCAAAGCCACAGCATGGAAACCACTGCCTCCTCTGAGGAGCCTCCATGATTACCCAAGCTCGGGTGAGGCCCCAGCTCTGGACACCCCAGTGCCCCACACATGCCCCATCAGAGTACCCACGACCCCATGGGAAAGCAAACAGTGGGGTGTGGGCCAGGGGCCACACTTCTCCTGTTCACAGCCACACCGTGGCAGAAGGCACTCTACAGACACTGGCCGAGGGAAGGACAGAAAGGAGCCGTGGAGAAGCAGCAGCCTGCCAGCCCTCTGACCCCCCCCGGCCTCAGTTGTCCCTGGCACCCCTCCTGGACCCACCCCCGGGCCCACATTCAGATTTGTCTCCTGGCATTTTTCGTTTCCATTAAGTCCCATAATCCTCTGGGCATAACAGGGCCTGGACGTGCCAGACCAGGACTAGTCTCTGGAGCACCAGTTGCTCCTGCCCCGGAACCTGAGAACCCCCACAGCCGGCCAACCCCAGCCCATTCCCCTCCCCCCACCCCCTACAGCCTGTGGTTTCTTCTGGATGCAGACACGCCCCTTCCCTTTGATTCTCAGACACCAGGTCAACCAGAGGGTCATGTGACGAGGGATAGGCTTACGTGGCAGCAAAGGGACCCGATGCAGCCATGTGCCCCCAGGCCCTCTACGCATTTGCACCAGCACCTACTATGTGCCAGGAGCTTCTCAGGGCTAGCGGGGACGGGAGCGCACCAGCAAAGTCAGAGCCCTGGGGCCACCAAATGCAAGGACCACAGACCAGACAGCCTAAAGCAACACACATTTCTCCTCCCACTCTTCCGGGGCCAGAAGTCCAAACTCGAGATGTCAGGAGCACTGGTTTCTCCGGAGGTGTCAGGGGAGGACCTGTCCTGTGTCTTCCAGTTTCTGGGAACCCCAGGCGTCCCTGGGCTGTGGCCTCGCCCCTCCAGCCTCCACCCCGGCCTTCACACGGCCGCCTCCCCTTTCCTTACAGGGATGCCAGTCATGGAATCGGGACCCACCCGACTCCACTGTGACCCAGTCTTAGCTATCACTTCCGCAGAGACCTATTTCCAGGTGAGGTCACATTCTCAGGTTCTGGGGGACGTGACCACTTAACCCAGCACAGTGGGGATCCTTGTTCTGGGACCGGCCTGTGAGTCCCATCTCTCCCGTGACGGGGTGGAGGCCGCGTCCGGGGCTGGGGCTGACCTCCTCTGCCTTCCCAGGGGGGTCGTTCCGGGGCTGCTGGTCTGCAGAGCAAGCAGCCCCGGGCGGAGAGCGCTCGCGCTGCGTGCCAGGTGAGCAGCGGCCCCCGAAGCCCCATCTCAGAGATAAAAGCTTTAAAACAGGCTCCGTCACATTATAAATAAATTTATTAAATTACATGTTGCTGCAGATAGAGCTGTGTATTTTTAACAAACGCGGGCAGACTCAGCTGGCTGCAAGGGGGCACAGGGAGGGGGAGCTGGGGCCACGGCTTCGGGGTGGCCCGGCTGCAGCCCCCACCCCACCCCGGGGCCCCGGGGGCGGCGGTATGGCCCGCGGGGGACGGCGGAGCAGGTGCCCGGGCGCCTTGGCAGTTAGAGACGTGGGAGGGCAGAAGGAGGGGCCCTGGTGGCAGCGGCCGGCTCCTCCCGGGGGCTGCAGGGGCTGCCGGCCCCTTCCCTCGCCAGCCGCCCCGGGAACAGGAAGCATGACAGGAGTGTCACCAGGTGTGACGTCCACAGGAAACGGGCTCCAAAAACTCAACCCACCTCCCAGGGCCTGAAACCCTCCTGGCTTATCATGTGTGCAACTCACTTTTTGAAATTCTACTGAGGCGGAAAGTAACCATTTCAAGAGGTACGAGGCGGTGACATTTAGTGCGTCCACGGTGCTCTGCAAACCGCTGTCTAGTTCTGGGACATTCCGGACGCCCCTCAAGAAACCCTGTGCCCGTCAGCAGCCACTGCTGCCGCCTGCTCCCCCAGCCTGGCAACCACGAGCCTGCTTTCCGTCTCCATGGAGTCACGGTTCCGGACGCTCCGTGGGAACGGGCTCACGCGATGTGGCCTGCTCAGTCTGGCTTCATCGCTGGGCAGGGGATTGTGGAGGGCCTGCCCCGCTGTAGCAGGGGTCAGTGTCTCGTTCCTTCTTGCGTCCAAGCAATATTCCGCTGTGCGGATGAGGGCGTGTTCTGTTCATCCATTTGTCCGTCCGTGGGTATTTGAGGGGCATGAAGCTCACTTTTTTCAAAGCACCTATTTTCTGCTGATGCAACCGCCTGTGGGCTGACGAACTTTCCTCCTGTCTTGGTGGAAAGGGAGGCAGGACCAGGCCCGTGAGGGTGAGGGAATTCGAGTGAGGCAGCAGCACAGGGCCCTCCCTGGTCTTGACCCGCTGACCACAGGGGCTGGGTGTGGCCGTGTGCGTGGGGCCTGTGGACGTGGCCGGGGTGTGGCCTCTGCCTGCCTGGGAACTCTGCAGGTGTCTGCCCTGTCCTGACCTCTCCTTGCCCAGCAGCCCCTCCTCTTACCCGGCCACGTGGGTCCACGGCACGTTTGACACTATGGGCCCCGTGCACGCCGCTCACCATTGTATCAGGTGGGTGACTGGTGTGTACTTGGATGAACGAACGAATGAATGAATGAATGAATGAACGAACAATAATCAAGACAAACCGTCCAGCTTCAGTCGCAGACCCCAGTCCCGGCCCACGTCATCAGGGGGCTATGAGTCTGCGGCCAGGCCATCCTGGAGCACGTTGGTCTTTGCAGACCTTCCTCCCTAGAAGCCCCGTGAGGCAGGCAGAGGGGACAGCCATCGCTATGCCCATGGGGAAACTGAGGCTCAGGTCATCAAAATGACACCCCTGTCTTCTGAGACCCTTTGGGGCTAAGAGCTCATTAGCTTCCTAAGCGCCAAAGAGATCTAGAAAACACATCTTAAGGATCCAAAATAAGAAAAGGTAATGGGACCGTTGAAATTAGCTGACATTTAATTACTACATCCCAACTTCATTCACTGTTCAGCTGAGCGTTCACTTTAAAACAGTTCATGGGTTAGGTTTTCCCCCTGGGCAAGAGGTCCCAGAGGGGCATGCTGGGAAGGTACTGTCCATCCGTGGTGAAGGGGCCACGCGAGCCAAACCACTGCAGGCACCATACCTCCGAACAATCGCACCTGCTGGGATGTGTGCGTTCGTGTTTGAAGAGGCTTGGGGCCAGCCCCCAAAAGTCAGCAGAGGTGGCCGCGGGCCTCCCCCAGAGCTACGGGGCAAGGCAGACGCGCGCCACACAGTCGTGGGTGCTAGCAGTCGGCGAGGGGGACGAGAGCCCCCAGCCCCACACACGTCTGCCATCCGTGGACGTCCTGGCATCTGCCGTGGGTCCCTCTGCCCTGCAGCACTGAGTGTTCCCTGCACGCGTACCGTTAGGGTGGGGCGATGGCCGGAAGCCTGCGTCGTTAGCACACGCGAGGCAGTGACGTCTGGGGTCGAGCGGGGACCCGGGAGGTCCCTGTTTCAGACGGGTGTGGGTGTGGGACTGGGTGATCACGTGTGTGACCTCCGTGTCGTCGGTAAGAGCGAGAGCCCAGGGCACCCACCTTCAAGGACAGGAACCCAAGCTCGCCTCTCCCCTGGGGGAGGGGTCAGGTTCAGAGGGAGCACTCAGCAGACGTTAGGTAACAGGTGGAAATGTTGGGGAGGGTGTGGACGGAGCCGTGGGGCCCGGAGAACAGGATGAGGAGCTTGTCCAGCAGCCTTGGCCAGAGAGCAGATAGCTTTCCGCTGGAGAGAACCGATTCCCACCCGCCACGGCTGCACACCATGCAGTGGACGATTCGGGCTGTGCCCACCGGACTTGCTCAACACCCCCCCCCCCCCCCACTGAGCACAAGGCCCCTGGTTCTTCGTCCAGCTCAGGCCTTGTCCCCCTCTGGAGGCGGGCAGAGGCCGAGGCCCCCATGGCCCAGCTTTTCCAAGGCACCTGCACAGCCAGGTGGTGTGTGTACGGCCGGGGAAGGTGCCCATTGACATCTTTAACAGGTGTTTACTGATGGCCCACGGCCAGGCCGGTGCCTGGAGCTGGGGTGCGGGCTGCAGCTCACTCCCAGCAGGGCTGACAGAGAGACAAGCCGATGAGCACAGGACAAGGTCTTTGGGAGAGAAAGTGATGGGACAGAAGATGAGCTTTGAGGTCTCTATGAAATGAATTGTGTCCCCTGAGATTCCTGTGTTGAGGCCCCGGCTCCCAGTGGGGTGGCAGGTGGAGATGGGCCTTGGGGAGGTGATCGGGGTTAGATGAGGTCATGAGGGTGGGGCCCCTGTGATGGGATCAGCGCCCTTAAAAGAAGAGACCCAGAGCTCTGTCTCTGCCCTGTGAGGGCTCAGCAAGAAGGTGGTCACCTGAGAGCCAGGAGGAGGGCCCTCACCCTGCCGTGCTGACACCTGGACCTTGGACTTCCGGCCTCCAGTCTGTGATTTTGTTCCGCGGCCCCAAGCTGACTCATACGCGGTCTGACAGAACCGGGTTCAAATCCAGGCTCTGCCAGGTCCCGGCCCCCCTTAGGCAGACGGGGGCCCAGAAGAAGGGTAGGGTGTTGTAGGTACCAAGGCACCTACAGAATCTTCCGAGACTCTCCGAACCATGGCTGTATGGGAGGTGGCCTGCGGGCCGTGGAGCAGGTGCATCTTTGCCTCTGTGTTGGCTCCCCCAGCCTGCCGGCCACTTCAGACCCCAAATCCCGCGTGGGAGCCCCGAGTTGGCTGAGACCCTGCCCCTCGCTGGGGGCGGGAGCTGGTGACGGTGTCCCCTCTCCAAGAGGTCCAGAGCACCCGCCTTCCAGGACAGGAACGCAGGCTCATCTCTCCCCTGGGGGAGGGGGGGTGGGCAGGTGGCACAGGGAAGGGGGAGCCCAGGACAATACCGTCAGCATCACTGCGAGGGAAACTGAGGCGGCACGCTGTCGCTCAACAGTACTCGGGAAGGTCTGGCATTTTACAGGGAAAGGGGCCTTCCTACTCCTCCTGTTTAAATTTAGTCTCATCGTCTCTGCTGCCCAGACAGACAGGATGCGTCCAGGGAGTCATAACATGAGCCTCCGGTTCTGCCGTGAGATGCCGAAACACCAGTTTGCCCTGTGGGCTCGGATCCCTTTGCCCGTCTTGGTTTCTTCCCCTCGACCTTCCTTTCCCAGCCCACCCAAGCCCCAGACCTTCTATCTCGCTCTATCCCGTTGTCTTTTCCTTTTTAAAAACCAGCATCTGTTGGAGGCAGGAATACCACTTACCAAGGTCATTCGTTCTCAAAGGGCAAACGTCGTGCCCCCAGGAGGAGCCCTTTAGCCCCTGGGCGCCCCCTCAGAAAATCGTGTTTTGTGGAGATCTTCCTCTCTGAAAATCGGACTCACTGCTGTGCGCTCTTTTGTAACCTGCTTTTTTTGAAACAACACGTGGAGACCATCTTTCCTCATCAGTAAGTGCTGCTGTCCATGATTTGGTGGCTGCACACAATCGCCAGAATGAATTTCATCTCTCGTCTCTCCATGGCTCTCACTCCTACCAACGTTCCTGCCGGGTTGCCGCTGTTGACAGCCTTTTCCCCGGGGCCTCCTCCTCCGCCCCGTGGCTCTGACTCCCCAGGGCCTGCCTAACTGGGGTTCTCACTGGCCAGTCTACCTGTAGAGAGACAGCATAGAGGAGGGACCAATCTCTGTTGTTCCACTTTCTTAGTGATTTATGTGGCAGGCTCTCTCGTCCCTCAATGTCCGAGAGCATGGCCTTCAGAAACCCTAGCATGGCTCTCCACGGAATACTGTTTGGCCATTGAAAAAAGATGCTGGAAATCTGGGTGTCCAGGCCAAGACAGCCAAGATGGGTCCTACATGACCAGAGCAAGTTGCAGGAGTCACAGACTCACGAGTGACCCTATTTTATTAGAAAGAACACCTACGTGTTTCCATATCCATCCATATGCCCAAAGACACGTAAAGAAAAGTCTGTTATACTACTACTCAAACTGATGTCTGCAGTCGCCCCTGGGAAGGAGGGAAAGGGGGACTTGCTTCTCCATGTTAGTTATGTATTCAGAAGCAGTGTGTTCTGGGACAGTGCTTTGTAAGCACCCCCCACCCCGGAAGGGAAGGCTCTCACCTGGCCCAGGTAGTGGCCACCCACCGGAACCTTCCCATACTCAGCGCTGGCCACAGGCAGTGTTTCTCTTGCCCTTCTCCTGGAAAAAGAGGTCCAGAGAAATAAATCTGAGGAAGGAAGTCATTTTTCAATTTTGTAGGTGCTTTATGACTAGTCTTGCCTCTTGGTTTCTGAGAGATGCGTGTCCCCTCCACATGCTGCTTGGTCAGCCACACAGATGCTGCCTCAGAATTAGCCACCAAGATCCCCGTGGAGACGTGTGTGCCCACACCGCCCAGCTCTGAGTAGCCAGCTGCGCCCAGGTCCACGTGTGCCGTTGGTTCCAGCTCTCCCTGAAGAGAAGCAACAACAATAGATCAACACAGTGGCCTCCCAGTGGGATCCCCCAGCCCCAGGCACCTCCTTACATCCACCTGGAACCCCACACCTGCAGGGATCTAAGATGCAAAGTTTGTAGTATCCTGGCTTTCAAAAATGCCCAGAGGCTCACACTGAAGATGAGCCTCACCACCACCTCTTAGCTCTCTTGCTTTTGGGGTCCTGCCCTTCCTGGCTGGCTTGGACACTGGCCAGGCCTGATAGTCATGTGCTCAGAGGAGTCCTCCCTGACCACCCCCCCTCTCGATTAGAATAGCCCCCACTGCATTACCCCCAGGGCAAGCACATGCACAATCCTCCAATCCTTCACCACGTTGGGGTGACTTCGTCAGTCATTGTTTCCACAGGCTGGGAATCCATGGTGCCAGGGTAAAATCTGTCTTGTTCCCTCCTGTCTCCCCAGGGGAGATGCTCACTCAAAAGTTGAAATCGCTGTTAGATGGATAAATGAATGGCTGGATGGATGGTTGGATGGACAGACGGATGGATGGACAGACAGATGGATGGACAGATGGACAGATGGGCGGATAGATGGGCATGTGGATGGATGGATGGATGGATGGATGGATGATGGTGGATGGATGGACAGACTGATGGATGGATGGTGAATGGATGGATGGATGGACAGATGGGCATGTGGGTGGATGGATGGATAGGTGGATGGATGGACAGACAGATGGACGGTGGACAGATGGATGGATGGACAGACAGATGGATGGACAGACAGACAGACGGATGGGTGGGCATGTGGATGGATGGATGGATGGATGGATGGATGGATGGATGGATGATGGTGGATGGATGGACAGACTGATGGATGGATGGTGAATGGATGGATGGATGGACAGATGGGCATGTGGGTGGATGGATGGATAGGTGGATGGATGGACAGACAGACGGACGGTGGACAGATGGACGGATGGACAGACAGATGGATGGACAGATGGACAGACAGATGGATGGGTGGGCATGTGGATGGGTGGATGGGTGGATGGATGGATGGATGGATGGGCATGTGGATAGATGGATGGATAGGTGGATGGATGATGGTGGACGGATGGATGATGGTGGATGGATGGATGGACAGACTGATGGATGGATGGTGAATGGATGGATGGTGAATGGATGGATGGACGGACAGATGGGCATGTGGGTGGATGGATGGATAGGTGGATGGATGGATGGACAGACAGATGGACGGTGGACAGATGGATGGACGGACAGATGGATGGACAGATGGACAGACAGACGGATGGGTGGGCATGTGGATGGATGGGTGGATGGATGGATGGATGGATGGGCATGTGGGTAGATGGATGGATAGGTGGATGGATGAGCGGACAGACAGATGGACAGACAGACGGACAGATGAGCATGTGGATAGGTGGATGGATGGATGGAGGGAGGGAGGGATGGAGGGAGGGAGGGATAGATGGACAGATGGGCATGTGGGTGGATGGATGGATTGATGGATGGATGGGTGGATGCTCCAATGGGTGGATGCATCCATGGATGGAAAGATACAGGGATCGATGGATGGGTGGGTAAATGATTGGACCGATAGATGGGTGTGTGGGTGGGTGGAGGTATGAAGGGATAGATGGATAAAGGCAAGCCTTCACTTATTAGGAACAAAGAACAAAGACAATTTCTGGCCAATTTTTTTAATGACAGTTGGGGTTGGGGATTATTGTAGGACAGTGTGGCCTGGGAATCAGAGCTACGAGGACTCTAGGCAGCTCTACAGACTGGCTACTGGCCCTGTCCCTCCCTAATGCCATCTCAGCTCCTCTCTGCCAATTGGTCCTATTATCACTGGCTCCTAATTTTCTGATTCTAGAAGCAGCCAGTCTGTCTGGTTTCACCAACCCTCCCAGCCTATTGGGCAATGCCCTTGGCATCAGCTGCTGGCCAGCCAATAGACGCGCTGCCCCTGGACCAGGTGCCCACTCATGGGTCAGTCAGGCTGCCAGAATACAAAGCATGCCGTGCTTTCCCAAGCTGGGGAGGGAATGGCTGTGGCCTGGGCAGTTCCAGCATGGAGGGGCTGTGAGGTGGCACTCACCATGCCTCCCATACAACATGCAGTACACCCAACACCCAACTCAAGCCTCGGGCTTTGATGCTCATCCCCGGGGTCATGGCAGTGGGGCTCAGGGGCTCATCCTCCAGCCCTCCAACCTCCACATCTCTGCTAACCCTCGGGCCACCTGGAGTCCACCTGGGGATCCCCTCCTCCCTGGAGCCTCCTTCACGGGTCTCATCGGCTTCCACACACCCCTCCCCCAGGACCAGGCACAATTCAGACTCACCCTGAATCTCCCACTCTGTCCCTGTCAGCCAGCTGCTCAGTTCACACCCAGCACCAGCCGTGACTGGCTGTCCGGCCATTTCTTGGTGTTCAGTGTCCCCCATCAATGTGGCAGTATCCTGAGCCTCACAAGGCTGCCGTGAGGATGGGAAGAGAAAGGCTCTCTTGTGAGCGAGCTCCCTAAATGGTTCCTGAGGCACCTCCTGCTTATTCCACACGCAGACCCCACTCACCCCGCCCAGACCCACCCAGTCAGCCTGTCTGGGGAGAGGACCCCGGGTTCCACGTTTCTCCAAAGCTCCCCAGCTGGCGCTGAGATCCGCACACAGTGGCGGCTGTAAGCAAAGCCCCCTTAGGTGCCACACTGCATCTGACACCAGGCTGGGTGTCCACGGGGACCGGTGTCACCCAGAAGCCACCCTTGATTAACCGGAACTTGGGGAGACAGCTGCCCAGCCTCCGACCGCCCTGCACCTCAGACCAAAGTGAGTCGCCGTATGTATCGCGTGTGTGTTATCCTCTGCTTCCATACGGAGCACCTGGGAATCCAAGGCGAGGAGAATGAGTTACTGAGCGGGTCCCCTGTGCTGAGCGTTCTGAGCAGACACAGTTTCAGCCGACTCTCCTCGTCATGTTCAGACATATGTTCTAAGCTAATTGGATCTGGGGCCGGACTTGGCGGGCTCCACCATCCTCCATCAGTGCTAATGGAGTTAAGGGGCTTGGAGGGACAGGATGTTGACAACGCCCCTTGGCGACGGACGTGCTCCTCCCTGCTGCCCCCTCCCCCAGGCCAATTCCCATCACACAGACCCCTCCCGCGGTATCTCCTTGGTGCTGTTCACGTCCTCTGGATGTCTCACAAAGCAGGCATGGGCCACGCTTGACCCCACATCCCGTCTCCATCTGCCCTGTGCTCTGAGCCCTCCCCAGTTAGCTCTCTGGCTGGCAGTAAAGGCCAGGCCTGGCCAGGGAGCTCTCCCCACTCCCTGACTGGCTGCTCCCAGGGAGAGGCAGGGCTGACCTTTGTGGGCATCTGGGGCAGACATTCCAGCCTCTCCCACCTTAGCCTGAGACATGGTTTTAGGACCATCTCTACAAAAACCATCACTGTACTAGAGATTAAATGGATGCCCAGAGAGGTCAAGTGGCTTCCCAGGGTCGCACAGCTGAGAGATGGGAGGGTAGGAATTGAAGCTGGTTCCTTCTGCCTTTATACCCTGTGTGCTGCCCTGGGCACTAGTCAAGTTTGCCCTCAATTAGTGGAAAAACTACGTTGGAGTCATGGCATCGGTTGGAGTTAGAAATGACAATAAAAATAAAGCCCAAGCAACCCTAATGTAAAGCAGAGTTCTTCAGATAGAAAGGTGACCTCTTTGAGGAAGACAACAGGCTTTTCCTCACTTACTGGAATAAACAACCATGTTTGTGACTTTATTTCAGTGGCCACAGAAGCTTTTCTTCCCATGCCCTCCAAAAAAAGAGAATTGGTTTCCCCACTGTGTACCCCCCAACCAGGTCCTCATGGATGACTCCTCTGTGGGAAGGAAGCATCACAGGCCTGCTGAGCCTCTGGCACCTTTTGCCTCTGGTTGAGCATGTTCTGTCGTCCCCAATTCTGTCCCCACTGACATCACTGAGATGGCCTAATGCAACAGGTGCATGTTGAATGGCTGAGAAAAGCTGGAGTTTTGAGGGTCCCCTAGATATGGTGGGCTCTGTGACAAGGAGCCCCCCCCCCCCAGGGTTCACAGAGGGGCACAGGAAACCAGCAGACTGCCCCTGGGCCCATCCTGGCCACCATGGGCAGCCCAGGCCTGCAGCCTCCCATCCCCATAAAAACAGCACATGAGCCAGGCCTATGGGCCTCAGTGTTCCTGCCCATCCCAGCCAGGCCTGGCGGAGTCCCAGCCTCTCTCTAGCTCTCCATCGGCCACTGGTGCAGACAGCCTGAAGGGTGGGGGAGTAAGTGACTTTTGTTCGAGCCCGGCTGACCACCGCCAAGGAACTGTCCTTGGTCCTGGCAGAACTGGGGCTCCCTCCTCTCCCATTAGGAGCCCCTACTGGCTTGCACGGCACAGGAGCGGGTTAATTTTACTTTGCAGGTGGACACTGGATGTGGGTGAGTGTTCTGGAGGCCACGAGGTCTGAGAAAATCAGGGGGGACTCGGAGAGGGCCTGCCGGTGGCTTCGTGGGCATCTTCGGGGTACAGGCTGCCTTGTACCCCCTTGTGTTGAGGGGTATCCTCAAAGGGAAGCCTCGTCCCCGTCGGCCCTGTTTATCAACCTGCTATTTATTAACAGCCAGAAGGGGAGGAGCTGGTCTGTGAAGACCTCAGCCGTGACCTCCACAGCTGGCTCTCCTCTGGGCTGTGGTAAACTCAGCTCTGCCAGCAGATGAGTTTCTGTGGCTGCTGTGACAGAGGACCCCATATGTAGTGGCTTCAAACAACACACGTGTGTTACCTTGGGGTTCTGGAAGTTACAGGTCCAGAACGGGGCTCAAGGGGCTAAAGTCAAGGCATCAGCGGGGCTGTTTTCCTCCTGAAAGCTCCGTTCCTGGCCCTCACCTTCTAGAGGCGCCCTGGCTTGTGGCCCCAGCCCCTACTTCCGGCGTCATGCCTCCCTCTCTGACTCTGACTCTCTCCTTTTGAGAGAAAGGACTCTGTGGTCACAGTGAGCCCACCCGGATCATCTAGGATCACTGGCCATCAACACCCTTTACTCAGTCACACCTGCCCTGTAAGTCACACAGTCACGGGCACCAGGGATCAGGATGTGGACGTCTTTGGGGCCTCCTTGTACTGACCTGCAGAGGGCAGGATCTGGGGGGCACCTGTGGCCCTGGGATCCAGCACCGACCCTGGAGATGCTGCCGGGGCCTGAGCTCTCCCAGCAACCGAGTCAAACCTCGATGAGGCATTTCACCTCTCTGAGCCTCAGGGCCCTGGGAAACCTTCACGTCAGGGTTGCTGGGTCTCAGGAGAGGTGATGTGTGGAGGGAACCATCAGCACAGCTGGCACGCAGTAGCTTGCCCCAAGGATTGCTCTCCTGTCCCCAAACGCCCCCCGCAGAAACCCAGCGTCCACCCTCCCCTCGGCTCCAGCTCCCACCCACCACACCGGGCATTTGCCCGCGCTGTCCCTCTGTCTGGTGTGCCCTCTCCTCCTTCCCCAGTGCTGAGGCCCCCCCACCCCACTTTCCAGGACAGGCTTCTCCGCCCTGTGTTCTGTGCCCCTCCCCCTCCCCCAGCATTTACACCAAGTGCACGTGGCTGTTTCCCGCGGCAGCATGGTGGTCCGTGTCCTTCTTCAACGTGTCCCGGCTTGGGCACAACGCCCTGCCCAGGGAGGCTCATGGAAAATGTGTAGGATGCAGGCTGATGTCAGAGGGTCCTGGGGCAGGGGGCAGGCTGGGCCGACGGGGAACCATGTTGCACTTTGAAGTCCTCTGACCTTTGCAGACAACCTTGGGGTCCCCTCTGCCTGGCACGGTCTGGGGCTTGTTAAGTTTTCACCGAGAGAGCCAGGTGCCCAGGTGGGAGCCTTCGCCCATAGCACACGAGGGCTCCCCAAGACATAGCCCACCTCACAGGACCATGTCTGGTCGTGGCCACACAGCACTATTTTAAGGCCTGGCCCGGGCTGACGCGCAGCCCAGCAGCCCGACTGTAGAAGTGTGTCCGTACCGCCGGCTGGCCAGTCTCCAGGCCGTGAGCAGGGCGAGTCACGTTTGAGTTTACAGCCCCAGGCCCAGCACTGAGGCCGCACACGTAGGTGCTCCGAACAAACAGGCCTCCTCCCTCCAGGCCCCTGCTCGGGGGCGGTTTCCTGTCGCTGCACACGGGCCCGGGTCTGTCTGGGCCTCCTTTAGCTAAGAGGCCTTTGCACCCTGACCCCAGCCTTGGACACACGAAAGCACTGGGCCCCGCCCTTCTGTCCCCTCCAGGCCCGTGCTGGCAGCCACAGACTCTGGTGGGGGCCACCCTGAGGCCGGGCCCCAGATCCCACCCCATCCCAGAGACCCCGCCCCAGGAGCATTCCCTCCATTTTGGCAAGAAGCCCTACCTTTGCTTTTCCTAGTGGACCCGCGCTTGTCACTTAGACGCTCAGTCACACACAGTGAGTTCTCTTGCTGGGCATGATGCTCTCGACAGCTGTGATGGGTCCAGCACAGCCAGCACAGAGCAGACGTGGGCTGGGGTGACAACCAGACCCTCAGGTCCTCACACAGCAGGAATCGGGCGGGCGCGCAGGTTTGAAAAGAATCTAACTTGACAAGTGAGGGTATTCAGGTAAACGCTCGCCCGCGTTCACGTTCACCCTCACCTGCCTTCAGGCTCACACTCGCCTGCACTCAAGGGCAGATAGGAGAGTCACCCATCCTGTGTCACGGCAAGCAAAGGGCTGAGAATCACCACGGCTTCCCAAGGATCTAAACCATCACCAATGAGGGACGTTCTCATGGAAAGAACAGACATTTCCATCTAAGAAGAAAGCTTAGTTACCTCTGAGCTGCACCAGGATCCTCCCGCTGGCTCCTGTGATTGCCCCGTGTCGCGTAAAAGTTTGTGACCCCCTCACTTGCCTGCAAGCGCAAGGCCGCCCCTCGTGTGTGGCTGATGGGTGATGGTGTGCGAGATGAAGGCTCCGGCCCCGATCCCTCCTGGGCCCTCCGGTAATGGCCGCCACACATCTCCCTCTGTCACCTTCACTGTGGACGCATGGCCGTCCATCCTGCCCCTGTTTGGTCTCCAGAGTCTGGGGGAGTCCGGGGGGCCCGGGGACGACGTAGTCCGGGCTGGGCGAGTCCCCCGTTCACTGCCAAAGAGGATGGATGTGTCCTACCTGACATCTCACGTTCTGTGCCAACGACCTCACCATCCTCAGGGGAGCAGGGGCGTGTCCTTCCTGAAAACCGCTTCACGTGCGCGAGAATAAAAGTCCAAAAGCAGTACGGATTCCTGCTTCCCGGGGGAGGCAGGAGTCCTGCTTTCTGCAGCCTGTTTGTAATTCTGAGAAGAACAAGCAGGCGGAGGGAGGCAGAGCCCGTGGGGTGAGCAGGGAGTCCTGGGGCGTCAGCCTGCCCGGGCCCGAACCCCACCTTGGCCAGGTGCCACGCACCTGTGCGCATCCGGTCCCCCGGGTGTCATCGAAGACCTGACATGATGCCGTACTCACTGTGTGTGTGTTTGCTCGGGCTGCCGTCTGCAAAGTCAGGCTGCAGGACGACAAGGTGTCACAGCCTGGGGGGCTTACACATTTATCCTCTCCCGGTCCCTGAGGCCGGGGACCCGAGGTCCGGGCGTGGGCGGGGCCGGGGCCTCCCGAGGCCTCTCTCCTTGTGCGCGGACGGCCATCCTCTCCCTGTGTCCTCACGGGGCCGTCCCTCTGTGCGTGTCTGTGTCCTGACCCCCTCTTCTTAGAAGGACCCTGGTCACCCTGGGATCAGAGCCCACCCCAGTAGCCCCATTGTAATTGAACTGTTTTTTCAAAGCCCCCATCTGCAAATACGGAGCCCTTGTGAGGTGCTGGGGGTCAGGTTTCAACATGTGACTTTCCAGGAACACAACTCAGCTCATAACTGTGTGCTGGGCACCGTTCAGGTCACGTCCTGGCCTTGACACCCACCCCCCTCCACAGCCCTGGCAGGTGCACCTGTTGCAGTAAAAAGCCCCAGCAGCTGACCCCCTCTGACTTCTTGTCATCAGATTCCCAGACCGGACCTTCTCTCCGTCTTTACACCTGCTCGCTCTGCTTCCACCTGGAGGGGCCGGTCCTGAACCCCCCTCCACGTGGCCTTCCCCACAGCACCCCGAGTACGTTCACTGTCCTAATGACCTCATCCATTTATGTCCTAGGGCATCCCCTCCAGCCCTCCCCCGTCCCTGCCCCCAGCCTGGACGCTCCAGTGTGGTTACAACTGGACCCGCGGGAAGAATCGTGAGCCCAGCTGGAGCTCGGGGTTCCAGTACACTAACAGCGTGTGCTTTCTTTCAACCCCCACTTACGGGCACCTGGCATGTGACTGTCTGCCCTGCACCTGCCCGCAGGCCAGGCACAGCTCAAGGCTCAGCCCCGATGGTTGAGGAAAGATGTGCCCTGCATCTCTCCTCCTGGTCTGGGTCTTTGCTGGGGTCAGGGACAGCACCCTGGTGACACAGGCCGTGCGGTGGCCCAAGCTGCATCTTGGGTGGCACCAAAGAGCTTTGGGGTGTGGTTTATGAAGAGAGCATTCTGGGAGGTGGAATGTTCCAGAGCAGAGAGGTGATGATCTAGTGGCTTGTGGACACGGGCAGGTCGCCAAGGGAAGCTGGGCCCCGGAGCCTCATCACTGTCCTCGCAGGCTACCGCCACACGCTGTGGGCATTGGTCAGGGCCCCTTGGAGGCCGCAAGCGGCCAGGGCAGGGGACCAGCTGGGCTGCAGGGGCATCACAACAGGGAGAGGAGCCGCGGGCTCTGTTTTCTGCGTGCTGGGTGCCGTTCCATCCGACAGGCAGGAACCCAGGGGCCAGGGTCTGCTGCCCTGTGGATGTCCTGGGTGTCGGGGTAGCGGCTGCCGCGTCCGTCCGTGTCTGTGCTTTCTGAGCACAGCTGCCCCACGCCTTTACCTGGCTACCTATTTACCTATTCTGAAAACCAGCCTGTATGCCTTTGGCCCCCGTTTATGGTGAATCTGAGGGTCTGGGAGACTGTGTGACACCCCCACCCCCCACCCCGCAAGCCCCAGAAGTGCTTCCCTGGGCTCTGAGCCAGCCCCGGGGACTCCCAGCCTGCCATGGGCAGGCAGGTAGGCAGGTAGGCAGCTGGCCACCGTGGTCTCCCCCTAAAGACCAGCGGGCAGGACTATTCTGCCAGCAACACAGGCCGCCAAGGTCCCCTCACTCAGCACGTTTAGATTCCTCCTTCCCGTGTTCCTTGATATGCTGGAACCTTCTCCACCCGAGCCTGGAGCTTTGGGGACCAGGACAGTACCAACAGCCTCACTCTCTTGACTGGCAGGGATTTTGAGTGTCCTGGAGGCTTCTGGGCCCTGCAGGGTCACATCGGTGCCTCGGTTTCCCAGACTGAAGGAAGAGGGTCCTCGGCGGTGCGGTATGGGGACAGGGGTGGGCAGGGGGGACACTCACTGCTCACACCTGCCCCTGGGAAGGAAGGAGGGAGGCGGGGCTTGGGGCCGAGGCCTCTGCATGAGAGGTGCAGGCCCAGCGTCCTCAGGCTCCCACCATTCCCGCAGGGTATCTTGGGACCATCGTTGTTCGCTCGAGGGGCCGGCATTCACTGGGGATGTGGGGCCCACGGGCTGTGTCCCGGGGTGACTGGCAGGAGAGCAAGGCCTACAGGGACCATGGCTCACAAAGGCGTTGTCAGGGAGCACTACAGAGCCTCGCAGCAGCCCTGGGCATCCCCGTCGCATCACTGGGGAAACTGAGGCTATTGGAGGTCTCGGCCCCTCATTCAAGCTGCTGCTGAGGGAAGAGCTAGGGCTGGGAGTGTGGGTCCTTGGCTCCTAGGCCACCGCTTCTCCCGCAGGCCACCGTCTTCCCAGGTGGGCCGGGCTCGGCACTGGACTTGCCAGAAGTCACCGTCCAGCGCTTAGACCAGCAAAGGGCCCCAGGGGTGCTGAGGGGCAGACCGGCTCTTGGTGGGCGTGAAGGGCTCAGGCTCACCGCTCCTCAGGTGCGTTTTCCAGAACCCGCCCCCCGGGACGCTCGGCGACACATCTGCATTCACGAGCTGGGGGAGCGCAGCGTCCCTCGCGGGCTCTCAGCGGCCCGGTGCTCTGCTGATTCAGTCCACAGTCACCAGGCGCTGACACAGGCCAGGCTGCGTGCAGCAAAGCCTCAGGGACTTGCCGTCGGTGCACAGATACAGATGTCAGGCCCAGCTCCCAGGAGCCCGCGGGAACTCAGAGTTCCTTTGCTCTCCCCAGCCGCGTCCCCGGACCTCTCTGCCCATCACCCAACCACCCGCTGAGCACCCCAGAGCACATGGCAGGGAATGCTGTGCAGCCCCAGAATCTCTGCCCTTCCTCGACCTCGAACCCGCCCCCCATGCGTGCGTCTGTTTATTTGTATACCGTAACATGTCCTCACGTGATAAAACTCGGCATCAGAGGCCCCGCACTCCCCGCCCGGGGTGGGGGGACCGGGTCTGCTAACGAGTCAGGGAAGGGCACAGAGACCCTTCAAGCCAGGCCCCCCACAACCGTGAGCAGAGGAACGATGGGCGGAAGTCCCGCCGGAGTGTAAACGTGTGAACATGGGAGGAGCCAGGGGCCAAGAGCCAGAGTTGCATCGAGTCAGCCTGTTCTCCTGCCTCCAAAGACCCCCACACCCCTTGCGTGCCTCCCAGTGCGGGGAGCTAGGATTTGACGGCCCAGGCCATCAGCTCCCTAGCAGGATGCGTGTGGAGGGCCGAGGCATTCCTACAAGGCCAGAATGGCCTGGGACCAGTACAGAAGCCCCCACAGAAAAGCCCCAGACAAAACGTGTGGGGGAGACTGGTCAGCTGGGGTAAAGTGAGGCTAGTGGGATGGGGTAGGGCGCCCCCATAAGCACTACGGGCTGTGGGGTCATGGGCTCCAGAGGGCCTGAGTTCGCCATCAGTGCCAAGGTGGTGGGGGCCGGTGGGGGCCCAACTGCAGCTGGGCCCCGGCCCAAGGAGACCAGACTTGCCAAAATTTGGAAATCCTGGCTGGGAGCAGAGGCACAAGATAGGGTGGAGCTTTGGGCCCGGAAATGTGGTTTTGCTGGCGGCGAGAGAGAGAGCCTGGGGTCGCGGGGTCAGACCCAGGCAGGATGCAGAGACAGGGTTCTAACGGGGATGCCCCGAGATGTCAGCCTAGGCATGGAATGGGGTGGGGAGTGCCGTCAGCGACCCCCACTGCCCCCAAATCCCCGGGGTTAGAAGCACTTTGCAGACGCTGAGACAGAATGCAGAGTGGTCTTTCTTGAACTGCCGTGTGGGGCGTAGGGCGGGAGCGGCAATGCTCGGTTTCCCGCCCTGCCCCAAGGAGCAGGGGGAGCCTGCAGGGGACGTGGATCCGGACACCGTCTCCCAGAACTTTGAAGCTGGATCCAGTCCATACCGGAAGGGCCGTTGAGAGGCGTTCTCGCGTCCCAGTCCCACTCACTCAGACGGTCTTCATCCCGGAGCCACTTTGCCCCCACGTGGGGCGTCCCTCCCGGTGGCGTCTGTGATGTGGCGTAATGATGTCTTTTTTTTCCAAACAACTTGACTGAGGTATAATCGACATACAACAAACATCACACAGTCAAGTTGTACAATACTATACGTTTTGACGCACGTGTCCCCTCGTGAAACCATCACCAGGTTCAAGATGACGCATCCATCGCCCCAAAGGATTCCTGAGTTCCCGTGACCCCCACCTCCTGCTCTCCCCACCCCCGTTTCCTTAGCAACCATTCCTCAGCTTCCTGCTACTCCTGTAGTTTGCATTTTCAGGAGTTTTACATAAACGGGGAATCATACCGTCTGGGCTCTTTTTTTTTTTTTTTTTGGTTTGGTTCCTTTGACTCAGAGTCATTGCTTTGAGATTTGCGCATACGGATCGTTCCTCTGTATTTACGAGTGACGCTCCATGGCTTGGCTGGGCCACAGTCTGCTTAACCAGTCGCCCGCTGATGGGCATCGGACGGAACCCACTTCCGGGTGCTAAAGAAACGCGCTGCAAATTGTTTGCACTCAAGTCTCTGTGTGGACGTGTTTGTTTCTCTTGGATAAATACTCAGAAGGGGAATGGCTGGGTCACATGGTAGATAAAGAAATGTGTAACTTTTTTAAGTTTATTTTTGAGAGAGAGAGAGAGAGAGAGAGAGCGAGCGCATGGGCAGGGGAGGGGCAGAGAAAGAGGGAGAGACACAGAACTCGAAGCGGGCTCCAGGCTCCATGCCGTCAGCACAGATCCCGATGCGGGGCTCAAACCCGCAAACTGTGAGATCATGACCTGAGCCGAAGCCGGACGCTCAACCAACTGAGCCACCCAGGTGCCCCTAAATGTGTAACTTTTTAAGAAACTGCAAAGGGGTCTTCCAAAGCGGCTGCACCGGTTTGCACTCCCCCGGCGGTGTGGTCCAGCTTTCCACTGTCATCGGTCCCACAGGTGTGCAGTGATGTGTCCTTGGGGTTCTAATCTGCGTCTCTTATGACTCAGGATGTTGAGTATCTATCCATGTGCTTATTGGCCGCCAGCACATCTTCGTCCGAGAAGCCAGAACTAGAACGTTGTGGGGAACACACGGGGTGGGGGAGGCGTCTCTTGTCCTCCCCTGTCTTCGTCCCCCCCCACCCCCACCTCCTGACAGCTCCAAAAGGGGAACTACATTTGAGGTCCTGGAGGCGATTGAGCACGGAGCACTGGTTTCTGGTGTGTCTCCCGGTGCCCTCCGGCCCTTCGGCCGAGGGAGGCCCTGCAGTGCTCCCTCTCGAGCGGTGGGCCGGCTGTAGTGACCCGGATGGAGGCCGCACAGTCTGAAGGCTTCCAGCAGAGCTCAGAGACACGCAGGTGCAGGCTGCTCGGGGCCCCTTTCAGGGTAAAGCCTCCATGGGGAGCGTGGTGGTGGAACAGTGGTCCCGGTCCCCAGAAGCAGCCCTGGCGTGTCCTTGACCGCAGCTCCTAAAGGAAGCCAGGCAGCACCCTTCCTGGGGTCAGGGCCACCTGGGGTGGTGCTGGGGCCCAAAGTTCTGCCATTAGGAATAAAATAATGTTTGTTAAGTCCTCGTCAAGGACAGGAGCGCTGAGCCCCTCGCAAACCCCGGCCAGATCTAAAAGAGGGAAGGGCTTCAAAGGGCCGGGGGCGCTGCGGCTCAGCACAGCTACCCACGGAATCCGTTTTCATGCAGGCCTTTTCAAGGCCGGTGACAGAAGTCCCCCTCAGCATTCAGGGGAGCCACAGGACGCTGCCACTTTTATAGGTCAGAAAACAGTGAGGCAGCGGCGGCTGTCAGGGCCCACCCGACAGCCGAGTTGAAGTAGCAGGTCACGCGCCGCGCCGGTGATCGCACACTTAGGGGTGGGTCCCCGGATGCAGGCTGGATGCAGGGGTCCCGGGGCGCGGGTCTCCACTTCTCCCCCTCGTTCACGGGGCCCCTTTCCCGGCGCGGCGGGTCGTACCCGCCCACCTGCGGCCCTCACACCCACCCGCACCCGCGCACACCCTCCCGCTCCGATGACCGGGGACCACCTGCGCCGGAGACCCTGCCGGAAAACCCAGGCGGCGTCCTGATTGGCCTGGCTTGGGTCACATGACCTTTCTTAAACCAATCACTGTGGCCTGGAGAACGGGAAGCTCGGACTGGCCAGGGCTGGGCCACGTGGGCGCAACCCCTGCCCGGAGAGGGCGTGTCCTCGTGGCTCGGGAAACCGGAAGCTCGGTGGGGGGCAAGTGAGCAGAGAAGCCCCGCCCTCGGCGGACAGTGTAGGAGGAGAGGCCGGCGGCGGGACCGGGGGAGACACACCGCACGGGACACGGGGGTCCTGCCTTCCCTGCTGGGGGGTCTCTCTGCAGGTCAGCCCACCAGCCGCCCCAGGGCACGGGAGGGGGGACCTGGCGAGCGCTGCCCCCCGAGCCAGAGGGCGGGCCCCCTGGGGGCCCGGTGCGTCCGAGCAGCCATTGCCGGCAGTCACCAGCTGGGTCACCAGCTGGTCACCAGCTGGGGTGGGGTGGCGGGGGCCGCGTCCCCACGGGGAGGAGGGGGGCGGGGCTCTCCGGTGGGGCGGCTGCAGGAACGGGTCTCAGAGGCCACAGCTGGCGGGCTCCGTGCTGCCCTTACCCCACTGCTTCCCTGCCGAAGGGGACAGGCCGGGGGCGGCGCCGGCCGGGTCACCCTCCAGAGGGAGCAGTGGCCATACTCCACGGTGCGCTGGCTTTGGGGCGATTCACACGGTTTCTCTCCAGCCCGAGGTTCTCCCCGTAATGAGAAGCTCCCCGACTCCACGGAGCTCTGGATTCCAGCCGCCCCCGAGAACCCATTAAGCGCCTTCTTCAGGATCGCCTTTAGTGCTTTTTTCTGAGTTATTAAGCTGAGGAGTTCCCTGCAAGGAGCTTTCGGGGACACAAGGGAGAGGGAAGGCAGTTCGGTTCTCTGTGTGTCTTTCATGGCACTGCCTTTTCCTGACTCCTCTCCCGAAGCTCAGGGCCAGGGGATTTTCAAAGAGGGAGTAGGATCCGCCCTGGGGCTGGAGACAGCTTCTCCTCCGGAAGGATCCCCCCTCGAGCCTCCCCAGATGCATGCCTCCCGGAAAGGTGGAAAAAGCAGCAGCTGCGGAGGAAGCTGATTTCTAGATTCCTCCTGGTGGGAGTTCTCCTCGGATCCCTGAGCAGAAACCATGCCAGCCAGGATGGGTGTCATCCTCTAGAGCCACCTGCCCCTGGCCTCACAGCCCTCCGTGCATGGGCCCCCAGCCTTCATTTCCCCAGAAACTGACTACCTGGACCCAGCCCACTGCTAGTCTAGACTCACCACCCACTCTTCGGTGGCCTGTCTCCGTGTCACAGTGTTTTGGTGTGAATACTCTGGTTCATTTGAAATTCCTGGGGGAAAACACACACTCAGCATCTGGAGCCCCCCTGCCATCCCCACGGAGGACACCGGGCTTAGCACCCGTCCTGTCGGCTCAGGCTGCCATAGCAGAGCACCACAGACCACGTGGCTTCAGCAACAGAGTCATTTGCTCAGAGTCCTGGAGGCTGGAAGGGCTGGTTTCCTCCAAGGCGTCTCTCCCTGGCTTGCAAATGACCTTCTCCCTGCGTGGGGGCACCCCTGCTATCTTTCTAGACTCTCAGTTTCCGCTTCTCGTGAGGACACGTGAGGCTGATAGGGTGGGCCCTCCCCCAAATACAGTCAGGTGCAGAGGTGCTGAGGGTAGGGCTTCAACTTGGTTTCAGTGGGGCAGGGGGCAGGGTGGGGACACACCATCCGACCCATGACGGCAGCCCAATAAAAGATGATGTTGTGGGCCATTTTCATCAGTTACAGCCAAGAGTGTTTGATGCGAGGTGGGAGGGCAGCACTCCTTGATGATGGTAGTGGTACTCAGCAGCTACCGAGAAAGTTCCAGAAGCATCCTACCATCAAGGAAGGAAAATGGTACATCTGGCCAACCAAGGAACCAAGCACCACCACGTGGGGTTTCTTTGATCCTGTTCGGCAGATGTGGGGCAGAGTAGAGAGGCATGTTTCTGTCCAGGTAATTAAGGAGGGACTTCAAAAGCTTCTGAAGCTGGAGGCTTTCTGTTCAATTATTCAGGCTGATGCATCCAAAGGTCTCTGAACAGGAAATAGGGAAGAGATTGCTAAGTAGTTATGATGAAGAGTAAATGAATTACTTGTCAGTGGTGCACATGTGATCTCGGAGCACCGTGTGAGCTGGTGTCTCGCCAGGTGCGTACTGTCCGTGAGCGCTGGTGCGGGAGGGGTGGGTGGGAAAGGAGGCCCAGTCTCTCGGGAATGCCAGTCGTTTCTTCCTTTTCCAAGATCGGTGACCACCTGTGTCTTTGTCAGGTGTGATTACACACTTCAGCGTGAGTCTGAGAGTCTTGGCATTCAGGCCGTGGGGGCCACCCCCCCCCCCCAGGGCACCTGAGTGAATAGTCACTGTCCTGGGACGCCGTTGCATCTCCACTCCCATTTGGGGTCACCACTCCCATTTGGGGTCAGCACCCGTGAGAAGCAAGGTAGTGTGGATTAAAAGCAGGGAAGTTTGAGATTGTCTCAGTAAGAATAGTGCCCCAAAATGGATGATTGTGGAAATTTCAGGAGGGGTCATAGGGCTTATCGTGGTACTTCTCATTACTTTTGTTTATGTTTGAGATTTTCCATAAAAAAAGAAACTTAAAATTATAAAAGAAAAAAATGCCTCCTTCTGTTCATGGTCATGATGGGAAAACAGAGCCGGGACTTGCCTTCCACAGGAAACGACCAAAACGCAGACAAAATGTGTGAAACGAGGCCTTGTTTTGACCGTGAAAGATGCAAACACACAAGACAAGCCCAATGACTGCCCCGGCGTCCCGCGCTGAGTGTCCAGGAGCGAGAAGCCCGGCGCAGGCTGGAAGGATACTCAGGTAGAGGTGGGGCTGAGAGCCCAGCGGCCCACGGCAGCCACCGTTTGCAGAACAGAGTGCCAGAGAGGAAGTAGCTGCACGGAGGGAGTCAGCAAAGCTCCGACCAGCACACTCATCGGTGAAAAGCCAGAGAAAGCATCACCCAAAGGGTTATCGAGCTCACGCGAGATAAAGAGGCAGGGCCTCTTCCTACCCACCAAACTGGAAGAAGAAAAAAAAAAACAGAAAATTCATGCAGCATTGGGAAGGTACTCAGGAGGGTCCTGCCTTCACACTGGAGAGTAATCAGCCCTAAACTAATCATGTCTCTGTTCTCACCTAACAAATCTTAAAACCAAGACCTGAAACATCAGGCCCTTTCCAGGTCACTTAGCTGCACGCAAAACAAAACTCAGGAATGTTTATAAGAACACAAAAATATTCAGCACCCCAGCAAAGTGGAATTTGCAGTGTGTGGCATCCACTCAGAAATTCCCAGGTGTGCAAAGAAGCAGAAAACACAACCCATGGGAGAAAAATCAATTGGTCAAAGCTGACCAGGGATTGACACAGTTGTTAGAATTAGCAGAGAAGGATATTAAAGAATCATAACTATATTCCATAGGATAATAGTGACAGGGGAAAAAATTAAAATTCTCTGGACTGTACACTTAAAAATTATTAAGATGGCAAATTTTATGTTGTATTTCCCCACAATTTTTTTTTTAAATTTTAAAACTCAATTTAAACTTCCAGAGATGAAAACTACAACGTCTGAAATGAAAAATACACAGCATGGGATTAATGGCAGATCCGACATTGCAGAAGGAAAGGACAGTGAATGCAAAGAAGTAATGCTAGAGACTATCCCAAGGGTGACACAGAGAGAAAAAGGAACCATCATTTTTAAGGAAATAAAACAATAGAGCACCAGTGCACTATGGGTCAGCTTCGTGTCAGTATAAGTTCCTGGAGTGGAGGTGCTCATGTGGGGAGAAAGACAGAAAAAATATTTAAATAATGATAAAAATGTTTCAAAACTGCAAGTGAACTGTGAACTCACAGATTGAGCAAACTCAAGACCCCCTGGGGAAAAAAGTCCACCAACACACATAGTTTTCCAATTGCTCAAAACCAGTGACAAAGATAAAAATCCTTAAAAAGCCAGCAGAGTGGGGAAAGATGCATTCCCTACAAAGAACAAAGACAAGAATGACAATAGATCCAGCATTAGAAACAGCGCAAGTGAGAAGTCACAGAGATGCGTCTTTAAAGCACTAACGGAGGAGGAAAACAGAGCTACTTCAAAAACAAAGGTAAAACAAAGACTTCTAAAAACCGCAAAAGCTAAAAGGCTTCATCACTGGCGGCCTGCACTTTAAGAAACATGGAACGAAGGACTTCCTTCAGGTACAAGGAGAATGACACTGGATGGAAATACTCAGAGGAAGGAAGGCACCAGAAATGGCAACAGCAAGACTATGTAAAGAAATGTGCTTACTATTTAAATCCCTTTAAAAGTCATTGGCTTAAAAAATTTTTTAAGAAATAAAAGTCATTGGCTTTAAACAGAAATAATAACAATGTAGTTTGGGGCTTATGACACAGGGAAAGGTAATATGTAGGGCCACTGCTAAAGTAACCAAACAAAAAATTATCGCTAATAAGGTGACACAGGAGATAAAATGGAATCATAAAAATATTCAGCCCAAAAGAAGGTAGGAAAAGAGGGAAAGAAAGGGAGACAAAATACATATGGGGCAAATAAAAAATAGAAGATTGAAGTTAACCCTAACCATATCAATAATCACATTAAACGTAAATGGTGCAAACACGCCCCAGGTAAAAGGCAGAATTATCAGGTTAGATGACAAGCAGGACACCTCCAAGGGGCACACCTTAACTATTAAGACACAGGTATGTTAAAAAGCAAGAGTGTGGTAAGGCTATACCAAAAGAAAAGAAAGCCAAAAGAAAACTTTAGTGGGCATATTAGTATCAAAGCAGGTTTCATAATAAAGGATGTTAACAGAATACCTTAAACTTATGAGTAAGGAACACAATGATTTGGGGTGACACCTAAATCCTCACGGCTGATGTGAGACGAATTTTTGAGTGGGTAAAGGTCATCCCTAAGGTGACCTGCCTGCTTTGCAGGATGCCTGGAAGTCCCACTCTGCCTGTTCCCCCTTTGATTACTGAAAGGATAGACAAGTGCACATGTAAAAAATGAGGTTGGGAAGGTGCTTGCTTTCTATAAGTAAGTGCCTTAACTGTGAAGGGTTTTTGGACCTGAGGTTGGCAACTCCCACAGCACCCCACCTCAAAAAAAAAAAAAATAATAATAATGTTAGCAGAGTTTAAGAATGTAATTTCGTAATGATAAAAGAGTCCATTCTGTAGAAGGACATAAGAACCATAAACGTGTACGCATCTCATAACAGAGCTTCAAAATACATGAAGCAAAAATTGGTAGACCTGTAAAGAGAAATAGATCCACAATTATAATCAGCTATTTCAATAGCCAATAGAGCGAGCACACAGAAAATCAGTAAGGATGTAGGAAATTGGAACAACGCTCTCAACCAATTTGGCCTAATTGACATCTATAGAACTCTGTGCTTTCTTTTCGAAAGCACTTGGAACAGTCCTCGAGATAAACCGTACTCTGGGTCATAAAACAGGTGTCAATAAACTCAAAAGTATTCAAGTCATACAAATTTGTTCCCTAGTAGAATTGTATTAGGAACCGATAAGAGAAAGATCTCAGGAAAATCCCCCCAAATGCTTATAAACTAAATAATGCTGCTCTAAGTAATTCACGGGTCAAAGTAAGAATCAAATGGGAAATTAGGTAGTGTTTGAGTTGAATGAAAATGAAAACACAACCCACCGTGTGTAGGGCACCACAAAAGTAGTCCTTAAGGGAAATTCATAGGACTGAATGCCTCCATTAGAAAAGAAAGTGCTCAAATCAGTGACCTCAGCTTCCACTCAGAAGCTAGAAGAAAAAGAGCAAATTAAACCCAACATAAGGAGAAAAAGGGAAATGGTGAAGATCACAGCAATCGATGAAATAGAAAATAGAACAATAGTTGGGGATATAATGACACCTAAAGCCGGTTCTTTGAAAACAGCAGTAAAATTGATAAACTTCTAGCCAAGCTTATCTGGGAATAAAAGGGGGGAGTGGCGGGCACAACCTCCCATAGCAGAAATGAGAGCCAGGACATCGCTACCAATCCTTTCTCCAGCATATTCCCTTTGTGTCTGTCAGAAACCAGCTGTTCACATATGCACGCAGGTCTGGTTCTGAGCTGTCTCTTCTGTTCCATCATCGACTGTCTTGATTACGGTGTCTTCAAAATAAGTCTTGAAATAGATCGGGTCAGTCCTCCAGTTTTGTTCTTCTTTTCCAAAAACTTTTTGGGGGCTCCTGGATGGCTCAGTTGGTTGAACACCCAACTCTTGATTTCAGCTCAGGTCATGATCCCGCGGTTGTGGGATCGAGCCCCCCATCAGGCTCCACATGTAGCATCGAGCCTGCTTAAGATTCTTTCTCTCGGGGCCCTCGGGTAGCTCAACCACTTAAGCGTCTGACTCTTGGTTCAGCTCAGGTCACGACCTCATGGTTTGTGAGTTCGAGCCCTGCATCAGGCTCTACACTGCCAACCCAGAGACAGCTTGGCAGCTTGGGATTCTCTCTCCCTCTCCCCCTCCCCCACTCGTGTTCTCTCTGAATAAATAAACTTTAAAAAAATCAAAGATTCTCTCTCTCTCTCTCTCTCTCTCTCTCTGCCCCCTCCCCCTTTCACACATGCTCTCTCTCTAAAATAAATAAATACATAAAATGTTTACAAAATACCTTTTGGCTATCCAAGGGAGCTTGCATTTCCATATGAATTTAGCAGTCAGCTCGTCATTTTCTATAAAGAGCCTGCCGGGATCACACTGAGCCCGTCCACTGAGGAGCGTGGACAGCTGTACCCAGCCATCACGGAGCATCTGCTGCAAAGCCACAGGGAATCTCTCCGTTGCGTTGGCTCGTCTGCATCTCTCAACGGTGTTTTGAGGTTTCCCCTGTACAGGTCTCCCCCGTCTTTTGCCAAATTTATCCCTAACTTTTTCATACTTTTTTAAGATATCGTAAAGGCATTTAGATTTTTCTGCTCACGGTGGTCTGTTGCTGTTACGCAGAATTACAAGGGAGTGGGGGCAGTGGTCTCCACGGGGATGCTGTCCGTTCCAGTCCACTTGGTCGGCAACCCCAGCATGGGAGTGGCCCAAGGACGGCCATTCTGCCTCAAGGCTCTTTCTCTGTCACACCTGTCTGTTGTTTGGGCAGCAGTGGGGTGGGCAAGGGGCGCTCTCTTCCATTTTGGGGAGACGTCGAGCTGGCACGTCTTTCCCGGAGGAAACTCATCACTTCCTACTAAGGCACTAAATGCCAGTACCCTTTGCCCCCGCCTCTGCACCTCCGGGACTGTCCCCTCCAGTTCTGCTGGCCCAGGTGGAAGCTCGTGGAAACCACCCACGCAGCCCCAGGAGGGCGTCAGTCCAATAAGACACAGAGTGTCCACGCAGGGCTGTGCAGTGGAGCTGTTGCAAAGACGAGGCGGCCCTGGTGTCCTGCGAGGGGACGACTGCCAAGCAAATGGCTCTAAGCGAAAAGAGCCACAAGCAGAGCAGCGGCCGAACGCATTACTCTCGGCGTAAGAAAAAGAGGTGCCGTGTGCGGGAGCTCTTACTTTGTACTCTTTCTGTGAACTTAACACTGATTTAAAGGAGCGCCTGGGTGGCTCGGTCGGTTAAGCGTCCAAACTCTCGATCTCGGCTCAGGTCGTGGTCTCGCAGTGGTGTGCAAGTTCAAGCCCCATGTCAGGCTCAGAGCTGGCCGTGCAGAGCCTGCTTGGGGTTCTCTCTCTCTCTCTGCCTCTCCCCTGCCTGCTCCCTTGTCTCTCTTGCTCTCAAAATAATAAACTTAAACTGATTCAAAAGATAGAGCCCTTTAAATTTAAGGGAAAAACACGAGAGGGACAGACGCACCGAGGAGGCCAAGTTTGGTGGAGGGGTTGTGTGTCTGTGTCAGTTTCTTCTCACGTCCTCCACGAAACCAGGTGCCTCCTTGTTGATCTCGTGTCTCTCTGTTCAGCTCTTTCTCGGGACAGTGGTAGACGAGCCGTGTCCCGTTTGGCTCGGTTGCCCCGTGCCTGGCACAGAGCCTCTCTCTCAGCAGATCTTCAGAGGTCTCCAGGGGTCAGAGCCGTGGGCTACATTCTTTCTGGAATGTTCTCGTGGAGCCACCCCGCATCCCTCGAGGGGGGCACTGACACGTCCACCTGTTACAGATGAGGCGACCAAGGCACAGGGAGGGTAAGTCATTTGGTTAAGGTTGCGCAGCTGAAGGTGGAGGGCTGGGATCTGCACCCAGGCCGTCCAGCTCGAGGCTGAGCCCTGAACGCCGGCCCAGCCAGCATCTCTGTGGCGGTGACAGGCACCCACTGTGCGGGGCTGGGCACGTGTACAGGGCGAGCCTGATGCCGGCTCACGGGGGGAGCCCGTGGCACCGAGCCGCCAGCCCAGGTGTGCGGTGAGGAGTCTACGCTTGGCCGACAGCCGCGCCCCCACAGTGAGTGCCAGAGGGAGTGGACCCAGGGTTCCCCTCCCGCTTTCGCCTTGTTCCAGGTGGCATTTCGGTTTCTGTGCTTAAAAGACGAAGGATAGTCAGACTTTCTGGTGGCATTTATTCTCCACTGGCATTTAAGATACTCGCCAAGACTGTCATTTTGAAGGGGGAAAACGTTCAAATAGTAGCAGTGACTCAGACCGGGACTCGGCCCCCTCGTCTGGCTCGGCCCCCTCGGAGTCGCTGGGGATCTCAGCACCGGGGAGGGCCTCTGCTCCAGGAGAGCCGGGCCGAGTGGGGCCTTCTGCTTGTCTTTAGGGGCTATGAGAGCGGGGTGGCCAAGCGCGGGGTCTCGGGGGCGTGAGCGTGAAAACCGTGAGCCTGCCCTCACCCTCCGTGCTACCGGCCTGGCCTCTCTGTGTAGAGCTTGAGGGGCCTCCTGGCACCACGTCCGGCCTCGAAGCCAGGGCTGCTCACTGGACCCCGGGCTCCTTCGTCTCTGCTCCGCCATGGAACATGCTTCCAGAAGTATCCACGTGGAGCCCCTAGGCTCTCAGCCTCTCCTTTCAGGCTTAGCAGCAGGGACTTCAGGGTGGACGGGCCTGGGTTTAACCCTTAATTGGAGACTTACTACTATATGGTAGTATGTTTGTGTGCTTTTTGTCTGTAATTCACACAAGCCTGAGACCAGTCGGTGGCTCTGTCCCCAACCCCAGGGACAGACCTGCATGCAGGAGGCACTCGGTAAACGGAGAGTGATGAGTAAAGCTTTTGGTGTGATGCCTGGTAATGTAATGAGCCCTTGAGATATGGAAGCTGTTAGGTCCTCATGAGTCATAGCAGCAGGTGCCAAGATGTTTATGGTCGTGGCTTTGTCAAAACATGATCAGGTCCCACATGCGTGTCTATAACGGCTTTATTCATCATTGCCAAAACGTGGAAGCACCCTCGAACAAACTGTGGTCCATCCATTCAACTCAATATTATGCGGCTATAAAAGGAAATGAGCCTGCAGGCCACAGAAAGACCCACGTAAGAGGAACCCACAAATGCATACTGCTTTGTGAAGGAAGCCAATCTGAACGAGCGAGGATCCCAACTATATGACATTCTGGGAAGGGCAAAACCGTGGAGACGGTAAAAAGATCCGTGGTTGTCAGGGCGGGGGTGGCGGGGGGAGAGGGCTGGACAGGTGGAGCACGGGGCAGTTTTAGGGCAGTGAAACTGTCGTGTGCCACTGTAATGTCGGATACGTGGCAAAACCTGTAGAAAGTACGTGAAGCGTGAGCCCTGTGGGCTTCAGTTCATGAGAACATAATCAGGATTGGCTCATCACCTGTGGCAAACGTAACACGCCAGTCAGCGCAAGGTGTGGATAATAGGAGGGAAGGGGTGTGTGGGAATTTGCTGGAGTATCCGCTCAATTTTTCTGTCTGTAAACCTAAAACTGTTCCAAAATAGAAAGTCTCAGAATAAAGTCCGATCGGGCACTTACAGCCGAAGGTCTTACAGCCAAGAGTGGGAGTCTCAGGGAACCCGTCATCCAGAGAGTACAGAAGGGAAGGGGCTCCAGAACCTTCTGTGGATCCGCACAGTAGTTACCATGACCTTGGAGCCTGCGTGGGGAGGACTCCCTCCGGACGCCGCCGGGGACGAGGTCCCGGGAAGAGTGTGAGATGCCCAGCAGCGGCTGGCAGGTTGGGGAGGTGGGTGTCTAATCAGGAGGACGTCACGGGGGGATGGAGACTTGGCGTTTTCTCCTCCTCGTGCACCTATGGGGAGGTGCCTGTGGACCCGGGAGTTCCTGGCACACAAGCACGGGCCACCGCTGTCATCTGCCTCCACCCCAGAGCAGTCATTTTGCAGCTGTCACCCACACCGGGCACTAACTGCAGCCAGTGGGCAACCTCTCAATGGCCACCCGCGCTGTTTCGGGCTGTCCTTCCCTTGACTCAAGCTACGACTTCCCTACCACACACGGGCTCGCAGCCTCTTGTACGGCACGCAGCTCGACACCACGGCCCCGGTGCCCGTGCCCTGCACGCAGGCTCGCGCGTGTGCCTGAGCTCTGGCCACGGAATGGGAGGGTGGCCTGTTCTAAACCCCCACGAGCCACCTCCGCACCCTCCATCCACCCTGCGCCTGGATGTAGATGAGCCCAAACCCGTAAGCTCCATGTTGTAAAGGGCAGCGCCCAGGACCCCGAATTGCCCCCCGGAAGCCAGCTGCCATTTCTCGGGACTTTGCCTGGAAGAGAGGGAACTTCCCGTGGGACTGAGCTCTCATTCGTTAGGGGCATTGGTTCTGGAAGCCGGCTGAAGGAACGTAGGGATGTATCACACATCCTGACTTTGAACCCCACGTAACCCACCTAATCACTTGAAACCCAAGAGTGTACAGGTAAAGGGGACCTTTGAGAGCCCAGGTCAACCCTCTCGCTTCCCCAGATAGGGGTCTTGTCAAAGATTACAGAGTCATTTGCAGAAGGACTGGAGCATCTGGGGTTCTGACCCTGGCTCCCTGCCCCTCACCACCCGTCACGTGGGCATGACCTCCGCCAACAACGAGTCAGGAGAGGAGTCTGGGCCAGCAGCTGGGAAGGGAACGTATTGTTGGAGACTGTCATGGGCTGAGTTGGGTCCCCAGAATTCGTATGCTGGAGTCTTGACCCCTACCAGCTCAGAATGTGATCTGAGGCCATCTGGAGATGGGGCCTTGGAGGAGGTGATTAAGGGAAAGTGAGGTCACTAGGGGAGGGTCCGATCCAGAGTGCACGGGGTCCTTGTAAGAAGAGGGGATTAGAACTCAGACATGCGCGGAGTGACGACCCCGTGGGGCCACTGGGAGAGGACGTCCGTCCACACACAAGGAGAGAGGCCTCAGGAGGACCCGGCCCCACCCACGCCTGGACCTCGGGCTCCGGCCTCCAGGACCGGGAGACAACGCATCCTGTGGTGCGAGCCCCGACTATGGGACTGTGTTGTGCTGCCAGAGCGAACTCACACAGAGATTGTTGGAACTGAGTCCAAGGAGAGGTCAGATAGACCCCAGCTCACCGTCTGCACGAACACCCTCGTGTGTTGGAGAAACGCTGCATTCCCGCTGGACTGGGCTGGCCCTGCGCATATTACATTACGGGGCGTCCGTTCTCTGGGCACTGCTCCAGGAGAGGACCTTTGGGCCACACGTTTAATTAACAGCAGGATGAGCCCAAGGTGACCCACTGTCTGCCCAAGCTCAGCCTCTCCCCACGTGGGACCGGGTGGAAAGTAGCAAGCAGCCTTCCGGATGAGAGCCTGGGGGCCGGTGCCGCAGAAATGAGGCATCCCATCCCCTTTGAGAGTTAATCGTTTGCTTTGGGGATTAATTTTTCAGTTGTTGGCTTTGAGTTAAAGCACTCAGTAAATTACTCGTCGTGATGTGGGACATGTATGAGCTAAATGGAGCTATAAATCTCCCAAGCTTGGTGTTAAAGCCTGAGCCTCAACCCACGCTCCCTCCAGGAGGGGCCCACACGTGCTCTCGGCTGGGAGACCGGCCGATCCGTGATGCCTTCTCAGGGCTCCCCTGGGCCAGAACCCGGGGCAGACCTCCTGCGGCCTGGCCCGGGCCAGAGAAGCTCCCAGCGGGTTCTACTGGATCCCCTCCTCCCTGGAAGGGCCAGCTCACTGCCCCCTTGTCTGTGCGTCTTTCCCGGCCAGAAAGACCGTGCCCTTGAAAGGCCCTCAGTGTCCCCGTCACTGCCCCATCTTTGCCCTCCCACCCTCACATATCCTGGTCATGTTATCCTTCAAAACCAAAGTCAAGGCCCGCCTCCTCAAGGACCCCCTGCAGTCTCCCTTTCATTGGGCTTCTAGTGGCTACCTGCGAGCTCAGAAGCCACGTGGGAGTATCTCGGTGCTCTTCAGGTTTGCATGCCGTCCCCAGGAAAGCGCGCAGACCCTGGGAGGGAAGAAGCCCACGCACCCTCGGTACCCCTCCGTGTCTTAAGCTGGGAAGGTGCACAGCACAAGTGTGGCGAGTGGGTGGGGGGTCCCTCAGGGTCGCCCCGCCGGCCTCCAGCCTCCAGGCAGCACCGACTCAGGGGCCCCAGGCCAGTGTTCCTATGTGTTCACGCTTTCAGCGGGAGAATTCAGAGTTCCGCCACGCCAGGGGTCGGGTGGAAGACAGAAGGTGACATGTCCCCAGTAGGGGCCACGTGCCCCTGTGGCTCACAGGTGATGCAGGGAGGGAAGGGTCCACGTCTCCACTCTGATGGCACGGGTTCACTTTATCGCATGGTCATAAAACCGTGGCTCTATTCCTGCTGGGCTTTGGGGAGGGTATTGAGTGCGGAAAACCCCGAGTCAGTGTAAAAAAAATAATAACATATATGGAACCCAAGCAACGGGGCCAAAACCATGGTCTTTGGTACCCAAATGATAAAGGTGGGGAGAGTTACACTGTGGAGACACGATTCCTATCCTATCACCCGGATGTTTCAGACCAAAGTCAGGTACAACAGCTGGGTGGATTATGAGTCTTCGGGAATGGCGTCCACAAATTTAAGACAGGAGGCCATGCCAACCTCCCGCCGCCGACCTGCGTTCTTCAGGGTCGGCCTGGCCATCTGGTGGGGGTGGGAGAGGCTGAGGATGACCATATGAGTGGGTGTGAACCAGACTCCTGCTTAGGGAGCCGAGTGGGGATGTGGGGTCCATGCCCTTGAGAACATCAACGAAGGCAGAGGCAGGCGGCCTCGGGAGGGGAGGGCTGAGCCCCCCGGGAAGCGAGGTATTTGGAGACACAGTGAACGTCCTCGGAGACCGAGGTCTGGGAGGGTGGGGGCAGGAAGGGGAGCTGGCTTTCGAGGCCTCTCCTCCACCCACCCCAGGCCCTCTGGGACCCTCCCAGACCGCATCACCCTTCCCAGGGTCCTGTGGCACATGGACTGGTGTCCACACGCATGTGCTTATGGCACTGAGTGGCTGATCCCTCTCTCCTTCACTGTCCACAGATGTTCCCAGGCACCCCCACCCTTCCGGGTCCTGCCTACGACGTCCCTGACCGATGGGGGTGGGTCATGGGGGCACAGGTGCCAGGACTCGCGTTTGTAGCCCCTCCAGGGTTCAGGCCGGCGTCCGAGCGCCCGAGTCGACCCAGGTGCCCAGGACAGAAGGAGGTGTGCTTTTCTGCACCTGCTGGGCTTGCCCCGAGGGTCCCCGGAGCCAGTCTTCCTTGTGGGGCCTCTTTCCCCGGGATTCTCCGGGGCCACGGGGTCTCTGCGACACCAGCAAGGCCTCCTCAAATGCTCAGCGCTGTCCCGCAGCCACGCTGGGCCCTGGACAGCCACACAGGGACCCCGCTGCTGGGCTGGGGTCCCTCTCGGGGAGGGGCGATGGAGCAGCCAGCCCAGCCCCGCCCCCCCGACCCCGCAGCCAGGCCACACGGCCCCTCCTAGTGGTGCTTCTGGGAACACATTAGCCCCTCCTAGAACCCCCACCCCGTGCCATTTCGACTAAGGGAGGCCCGAGACCCTCTCACGCAGGGAGGGTGGGCCAGAGCAGGTGGCTCCGCGCAGCGGCTCGTGGCCACCACAGGCGGGAAGGACGGGGGGATCCTTAGCCTTTGGCAAACGCTGCCTTTCCGGTCACTGATGCCCGTTTTCTCTACGCCTTGCTGGGTCCTTCCTCTAAACACAGCCAGCATTTCCACCCTTGGCTGCCCGTCGCGTGAGCCTCCACTCGGGCGAGTGACGGCGTGAATGCCGCTGGGGGCAGATGATACTCTTGTATCTTCCTGTTTGCGATTTTGTGGACCTGTGTTCCGGGGTCTCGGTGGGCAGACAGACGGCCAGTACGGTCTCACGGATATAATCTGCAGGCGCCATCAGGAGGTGGCTGAGGGGTGGATCGGGGCTCCTGTGTCTGCAGACGCATCCCCGCTGGGGTGCCGTCCTGGGCCATCAGGTGCCCAGTGTTAGGCTGTACCCACGGAGGGGGTGCGCACGATGGCGGGCTTGGTGTGCGAAGCCGAAGAAAGTAGCAGGAAGGAGCGGGGCTCTGGCGTTCCCCGGCCACTCCCCCCAGAGCCGCCGTGCCTGCCCCACCTGTGTGTGTGTCGAGGCCCTAAACCGCGTCGGGGCCCCTTGAGGGCTCGCTGGTCTGAAGCCTGGGCCGAGAAGTTCCGTAAGCCAGACCGTGGCCCCCGACCCCTGCGGGCAGGTGTGGGTGTTAGCACGTCGGGCCGTCTCTTGGTGCACGGAGGCACCTGGGGTTTGCTTCCTGGGGCGGCCGCCTCAGAGCGCCACCCACTGTGTGGCTAACACACAAATTTGTTCTCCCACGGCCTGGAGGCCGGAAGTCCAAAATCAAGGCGTGGGCAGGGCTGTGCTCCCTTGAAGGTGCGAGGGGAGGGTCCTCCTGCCGCCTTCAGCTTCTGGAGCTCCAGGCGCCCCTGGGCTGGTGGCCGTGTCCCTCCTGGCTCCGCCTCTGTCTTCACGGCCCCTCCCCTGGAGGTGGGTCCAGATCTCCCCGTTTTAGAAGAGACACATCATTGGATTAGGGCTTTTCCTGATGACCCCGGCTTAACTGAATCACGTCTGCAGAGACCCTGTTTCCAAATAAGGTCACATTCACAGGTTCCAGGAGTTAGAATGTGGACACATCCTTTTAGGGGAGCACCGTTCAACCCACAGTGACCCCTGATTGCCCAGCACACACAAGCCTCCCCTGCAGACCACACCCCGAGCCCTCGACGACCTGCCTGAGACTCGGTGCCCTCCCTCAGGGACAGGGACACATGTGCAAACGGGCATTGCAAAGAGTGGGCTTCCAAAGCAGGACCCAAGGACAGCCTCCTGGTGCCCAGCCACCCCACCCCCCGGCCCCACCAAGTGCTGTCGTGAGAGGGGGGTTCGGCAGCCAGGAGAGCAAGGCCAGGGAAGTGGGCGGAAGGAAGGAGGCAGGACACAGGCCGGGGGTCCAGGAAGCAGAACCCCCCCACACACAGACCTGGAATGAGGGGTGGTCCCAGGAGGAAGGGAGGTTTGGCAACCCATTGCTAGAAATGGTTGTGTGACCCTATCTGCATCTAAGGCTTTGTTCAGGAAGATTGTCGTTTTATGTGAAAATCTGGAGCAGCGATTTCAGACGGGAAGCCCGGGTGGTGAGGGCACCCCCCCCCCCGCCACCATCCGCTGGAGGGAGGGTTGCCCGAGAGGACGGGGGTCCAGGAACATCTGACCAGGGATGGCGCACACGGGGCTCCCGGGATCGGGCCCCGAGGAGGCTCCCGCCGGCCGCGCTGCAGGGGGCACCCTGGCAGGAGGCACCGGCATTTCCAGCTCTGGCCTGAGCTGATAATGAATTTGTCTTCACTCTGACACCACGGAGCTCGGACCTGGGTTTCCAGGGACTTGACCGCAGCTTCTGAACTATTTGCATGTGATCGTGGGCTTCCAGCATCACGGGGACCCAGGATCCCTGCCGCAGAGGAAATTGCGCTCAGAAACCAGCTACCTAGAACAAGCACTCAGTCTTTCAAGTCAGTTCTGCAAACCGAGAGTTATTTTTCTTTTCCAAGTGGCTCCGGCCCTCCCTGAAGCCTGAGAAGTAAGGGTAATTCTCAGACACCCGCTCCAGCCAGGCCCACGTGCCAGTGGTGGGCGTAGAACGGGCAGGGGTGGGATTCCGCCCAGAAGGTCGGCAGCTAGAGGGCGCGGGGAGAAGCCCAGGGCGGGTGGGAGCGTGCACACCGCGTGCAAGCAGGGCAGCAAGCCCACCGCCGAGGTCCTGGGCCCGCAAGGTCCGCACGCCCCCCGAAGGAGTGCAGGGAGGGCCTCGTGCTAGAGGAAAGGCCGCAGCGAGCAGGGCATCGGGGCAGCCGAGAGCCGTGGCATGATAAATACAAATAAATAGGCTGTTAATAAGCATCAGCTCCTGGCCCTGAGTCCCTAAACCCCTTGGAACTTACTGTCTCTTGTTCGCCAGTGAGATGGCTCACGGGGGACCCAAGACAGCTTCAGGATGGGTGGCCACCGGCGTAAGAAGGGATCTTACGATGAGACCGGAGTAAGAAGGGATCTTACGATGAGAGGGTCAGAGCTGTCAGCCCCGCCCCCGTACCCACCCCCCAGCGGGAGCTGGCAAGGGGGAAGGGAGTCCGGTGATCCGGACAGCGGGGCCGGGAGAGATTGGGGTTGGAGGACCCGCAGAGGCGCGAGGAGATCCGGCGCCCCCCTACTCCGCCCCTCGCGTCTCTTCCGTCGGGCAGCTCCAGAGCCGTACCCTTGATAATAAAGTGATGAGCATAAGGAAAGCACTTTCCTGAGTTTTGTGAGATGTCCTAGCAAATTACCCAACTGGAAAAGGAGATCATGGGAACCCCCGGTTCATAGCCGGGCAGGGTGGGTCACAGTACGCGTGGCCTGGACTTTGGATGGCACAAATGGAGAGGAGCCGTCACGCAGGACCGAGCCCCCCGCCGCATGGGTCCGCGCCGACCAGAACGGACTGTGGGACCCCCAGCTGGCGTGGGAGACCGGAGAGTCGGTGTTGGAATGACATACTTGCTGTCAAACACACACGCACACACACACACGCACACACAGAACAACAAATGCTCACTGTTTATTGAGCACCTATCACGTGCCAGGCACCGTGCTAACGGGGTACAAGCGCGACCCCATCTAATCACACCGACAGCCCTGAGAAGTCAACCCAGTCGCTAGGCTGTGCTCAGGTGGGGAAACTGAGGCACGGAGGTCGGACTCCGGTTCCTGCGGTGAGCTTAAGGTAGATGCCCTCACAGGAGAGGGGCAGCGAGCGGAGGCTGCGGGCAAGCGGAGGCCGGACCACCCGACGCACCAGTGGGGGTCGGGCAGCGGGCTCGCCAGCTCATGAGGAGGAGACGCGCACCTACGGAAGCTGACTGGCCACGCCGGGCGGACCTAGACCAGCCAGACCAGTGGCTCAGACAGTGCGCTCAGCAGCTGCGGAAGCCGCATCCATGCATGTCTCAGGCGGAAAGAGATGTGGCCGCCGTGCAGGGGCCGTGGTCACCCACCGAGAACCAGTACGGTCCAGGGGCGTGCACTCGGGCTCTGCTTGCCCTGGGCAAGCCCCCGGCCCCACCGCCTCTGCGGCGCCCCTGACTTTGCTCTCCTTGGCGTCCATTGGCTCTGAAGGTCGCCGTCCCCGAAGGGCTCCTGGACGGAGCCCGAGCCGGAGACTCGCCCGTGGGGGTGCCACAAGCTCCCCTCACCTTGCGGGGTCCCTTCTTGACTCAGAATCCGGGCAGGGTCTTGGGGTGGCCCCTGACGCATTCACTCCTTTGTTGCCCGACAAGCTAAGGGCAGGTCGACATTGCCCTTCCCCGTGGCGGTGAGACAGGACTCCAGGTCATGGGGGCGGATGGCGGGGCTTCCTACCTGCTTTTCTCTCCCATTGAAAGCAACAGCCAAGCCACTGCAGAGTGGTGGCCCTGCTCCCGGTCCCAGGACCGCCCTGACCCAGGGGCTCCCCCCTGCCCTTGCTCTGCCGAGGGCCCCTCCTGGCTCGCAGACGGCCGCCTCTGGCTGTGCGCCCGTGTGGCACAGAGAGAGCCAGCTCTCCGGTGTCTCTTCGTGCAAGGGCGCCAGTCCCGTCAGGCGGGGACCGCTCCCCCATGACCTCACCTGACCCTCCCTACCTCCCAAAGGCCCCACCCCCGAATACCATCCCACTGGGGGTCAGGCTGGAACATCAGAATTTGGAGGAGGGGGTCACGAACGTTCAGACCATAACAAACACAGTCGTTACCAGTTGGCACAGGAAGGTCCCGCAAGTGAGAAGCCCACCTTCGGGGGCCCCTTTTACTGTCATGCAGCTCTGAGCGGGGGACTGGGATCGCCCCGTGTTACAGATGAGGACACCGAGGCGTGGGACTGTATCACGGCCTCTCTGCTGGCCGTGGGGAGCAGGGGTTTGAACCTGGGCACCCCACGCCTGGTAGAGGTGCAGAGGGGTGGGTGGCGAGGCCAGATCTCCCGACGGGCTTGTTTCTTGCCCTTTCAGGGAGCTGTCTGGCCAAACAGACACTTGCTGGCCAGTCGCCTTCCGTCGACACCAAACTGGGCACGTGGCTCTCTGGTGCCTTTCCCAAACAGGGTGCCCTCTGAACTAATAGTCGGCCAGCCGGCACCCCGCTGGGACGGTCGTGGGTTCTGGTCGCCCGCCAGCCCCCCACCACCCCCCCGTCCCGTCCGCCAGCCTGGCACCCGTTACCGGAATGGATTGGCCGGCCATCCTCGGGCGCTCCCGGGGAAGCCCGGTCAACGTCTCGGCTCCCCCGGCACCCAGAGCGCGGTCCGCACGCTGACGGGGCCGTGAGGGTCGGGAGCCCTGCGGGACCGAGGCCCCGGAGGCAGGGCTGAGTGCCGACTGCGCCAGCCTCCGGAGCTGCTCGCTGCCACGCGGGGCCCCCAGCCGGGCGCTTCAGACAACAGGAGCTTCTTCTCTCCCAGCTCTGGAGCCAGGCCGACTGTGAGATCAAGGCGTCCGCGGGGCCCAGCCCCCTCCAGAGGCTCTGCAGGAGGACCCGGCCTCGCTCCCTCTGACCCCCGAAGGCTCGTGTGTCCTCACACGGCTCCTCCCCGTGTGTCTTCTCCTACCTGTCAGGTGAATAGGGCCCCCCCAGGTCATCCAGGACGAGCTCATCGTGAGATCTTGAACGTTACCGCATCCGCGAAGACCCCATTTCCAGATAAGGTCACAGCCGCGGGTCACAGGGCTTAGGACGCAGACATACCCTTTAGCAGACCACCGTTCAACTCCCTGCCTAGCGGGGTTCGTCATCTCCCCGCCCCCGCCTCTCCCCTCAGACGAGGCATACGGTCGGCGCTCAGAATCGCCCGGCAGGCCGCTGTGACGCACCCGGGGACTCAGTGGCCCTTCCGCAGAGGAGCTGGATGGGTCCTGGGCGGTAAATCCCTTCTAGGCACCGTCGGCAGGGCGCACGACAGCCTGTCCTCACTGCCGGTCCCTCCCGCCGAGGCCGCCCTCGGCACAGTGACGGCTGGGGCCAGACCGTCCCCCCTTGTGGGGCTCGGGCGCACCGTGGGAGGTCGGTCCAGCTGTGACAACCAAAATGCCTCCAGACCTTGCTCCATGGCTCTGGGGTGAAGGCACGATCACCCGCCGAAAACCACCGCCTGGGACTACAAACCGGTCCCAGAGCCTCGCTCCGGCCGTCAGCGCCCGCCAGCCCGGGGCGCCTCTCGGGCCTAGCCCGCCGCGCCCTGCCGAACCGGGCGTCAGCTGACCCAGGCCCACCGCCCGCCCCCTGGAGCGCAGAGCTGGCCGGGTCGGGAGGGCGCCCTGTGGAGCCGCCAGGCCGACCTCCTCAGCCTCCCACCCGCCCGCTTTCGGGTTTTGTTTCTTACGAAGCCGAGGACGGTCGGTCTGGGACGAGAGGGTGGCGATCGTGCCCTTCGCCCTCGGCCGATGGAGCAGGAGACGCGGAGGCTGCGGTCCGGCTGAGTGGAGAGAGAGATGCCCTCGGATGAAGAGGAACCCCGATGGTGGGCGGGCGGGCACCAAACAAAATGCGGTCGGTCCACGCGGTGGAACAGTACTCGGCCCTTAAAAGGAAGGGGATGCTCGCACCTGCTGCAGCAGGACGGACCCGAAGGCGCGACGCTGAGGGACACGGGCCAGACACGCGGGGACGCGTGCCGCACCCTCCCGCTTCCGCGAGGGCCCGACGGGAGTCACACGTGGACAGAGAGCAGGACGGTGGGCGCCACGGCGGGGGGAGGGCGTGTGCGCTGACGTTCACGGGGCTTCAGTCTGGGAAGAGGGACCGCCCTGGATTTCTGTCTCACCGCCACGTGGACGTACGTAACGCCACAGAGCGACGCATCCGAACGTGGCGGGAGCGGTCCATTCTGTGTTACACGCCCTTTGCCGCCACTCAAAAGAAAAGATCACCGGGCCGGCCCCGAGGTGCCTCCGGAGGGGTGACCCAGAACGTCTGGACGTCTCCGCCGTGTTTGCTTTTCCTCCTGGTACCAATCACGAGGCCACGGCTCCCGGCCGCCGGACGCACGCCGGACACCGCGGTGGGCACCTCGCCCGGGTTCTCACGTGGGCGCACCGCGGCCCTGTAACGGGGCGTTCGGATCGGCATCGTCCTGCTCGCCCTGACCTCGCAGAAGAGGGTGCGGTGCTCGGTCTGGAAGCGGCAGGATGGGCCCCGACTCCGTTCCTCCCCCGGGACCCCCTGGCTGGCCTCACTCTCGTCCTCGCCAAGACGGACGAGACCCGCCCGCCCTCGCAGGGAGGCCTGGGAGACGAGCCTGTCTGCCTCCTCACTCTTGTGAGCTGAATTACGTCCCCCCGAATTCGTACATCGAAGTCCTAACCCCTCCGGGCCTCAGAACGTGACCTTATTTGGAATTAGGGTCTCCACAGATGTGAGTGGTTAAGATGGGGTCTTCCCGGGGTGGGGGGGGGGGGCCTCGGTCCGGTGACCGGTGTTCCTGTAAAAAAGGGAGCTTGGACCCAGGCGGGCAGGCAGGGAGACACCGTGTGAACGTGGGAGCAGAGATGGGGGGAGGGGCCCCGCAGATGGTCAGCAAACCGCCAGAAGCGGGGGGAGGGCCCGGAACAGACTCCGCCTTGGCCCCCAGCAGGAGCCAGCTCTGCCGGCACCTTGATTTGGGACGCCCGGCCTGCAGACCGAGACGGCACGTTTCTGTGTGTTTCGTGACGGTGGCCGAGGACGTGGCCGCGGGAAGCCCGGACCCCCCACGGGAAACCGGCCTACGGGGTCAGGGCTCCGGCGGGCGCTGTGGTCCCACGTTCTGTGCTCCGAGCCCTCAGGTGTGCCCTGGGTGGCGCTGTCCTCCCCGTGAGCCACGCCGTCAGCACTGGGTGTAGAACAAGGGGGCACGGGCCCCGAGGACGAGACGGGCCTGTCCTGCCAGCTCAGGGCTTTTGTGGCACCAGCTGGCTGGCTCGGGAACTTCCTCGCCGACGGGCTCCTCTGGACCTATGGACCAGTGATTCTCTGCGGGGGGCGGGGGGCCCTGAGCCGGCGCCCAGGGTGGTCCCCACGCTCGGACACGTGGCCACTCGTGTCCCCGTCGTGAGCTCTGCCTTTCTGCTCCAGAGTTGGGCTTTTCCCTGGAGGCTGGCTGTGCCCAGGGGGCTTGTTCTGACTCAGGGCCATCTGGTCTCATCCCCAAGGGGCCCTTCCGTTGTCCCCGGAACACAAGTGACCTGGCTTCCCGCTTCCCCATTTGTTTCTGGCTCTAGAAATGTCACCCCGGGGGCGCCTGGGTGGCTCAGTCAGTTAAGCGTCCAACCCTTGAATGGTCTCGCAGTTCGTGAGATCAAGCCCCACGTTGGGCTCTGTGCTGACAGCACAGGGCCCGCTCGGGATTCTCGCTCCCTCGCTCTCTGCCCCTCCCCTGTCTCCCTCTCCCTCTCTCTCCCAAAATAAATAAACTTAAAATGTTTTTAACGAAAAGGAAAGTCCCCCAGCTTCCTCTTTCTGTCCCGACTCAGCACTGACCAAGGCCAGGGCACTGATCATCTTAGAGGACAGCAGGGAGCCACCTCCTTAGCATCGGCTCAGGGCCAGGACGGCTCCCCCAGAAGCCACTCTCCCTTTGCCCCATCCTGAGCCTGGCACAGAGGCCCCACGTGCCATCCAGAAGGGGCCCCGGTGGGCGGCTTTGCTCCCCTTGGCGTCCTGGGCTCAGCCCCTCGGGACGAAGCTCAGGTAACCACCGAGCTGCCCAGGGAAGGAATAGAGGACGTCTGGAGGGTGCACGTACCCAGGGGCCCCGTGGGGCCGGTGGGCCGTGTGTGGGTGGTGCGCCCCCCCCCCCACTCTCCCACATTCGTGGACCCTGCTCTCCTGATGCTGGACCAGGACCAGGTGGCTGAGTGGGGGTTGGGTTTCACGCAGTCCAATTTTTGGACACCCTGTCAGGGGGTCCCGGAGCCCCCCGTCTACCTGTAAACGCACGGTCCAGCCGGGCAGGTGACCGACCTGGGTGCCCCGAGCAGTGGCTCCTGGGCGCAGGGCCGAGGACGGCCGCCCAGCCCTGCACCCACCCGGTCCCTGCCACCAAGGCGCCCCTGGGGACGGAGGCAAGGCCGGCCACGCAGCATCAGCAGGAGTGTGTGCGTGTTCCGGGGTGGCCGCCGCAAAGCACCACTAGCCAGGGGGCTTGGAACGACACGAATTTATTCTCCCGTGGTTCTGGAAGCCGCAAGTCCCAACGCAGTTATCACGGGGCTGAAATCAGGGTGTGAGCAGGGCCGCGCCCCGCCCCCCCTCCCGAGGCTCCTACCCGCCTCGTCGGGGGCTCCAGGCCTGCGTTCCTGGCTGCTGGCCGCATCCCTCTGGTCTCTGCCTCTGCCTTCACGTGGCCTCCCCGCTCCGTGCGTTCTCCCCTCCGCTGTCTCAGGGGCACCTGTCTTGGGACCCCAGGCCCGCCCTAAATCCAGGGTCATCGCATCTTGAGATCCTTATCTTAGTTACATCTGCAAAGACCATCCTTCCAAATACGGTCACATTCACAGGTGTCTAGGGTTCGGGCACGGACATGGCTTTCGGCGGGACACCGAGCCCTCCTTGGTCCATCAGGCCTAAATTCTGGGTGTCGTCGGGAGACCAGACCCCCACAGGGGCTCCCCTGGAGGGAGGGGCGCTCAGGGAACAGGTGGGGCACACTCTGCCGGCTGGGGGAGGAGAGATCCGGGCTCAGAAGCCGACACCACTTTCCTCCCCTGGACCCTGGACGACTGCAATCATCCTAGCTCCCCTCTCCCTCCTGGGGCCCCTCCTCACCCACTCTGCCGTCTCTCTGCCCCGGAACCGTCCCGGTCTGGCCAGCAGCCTCCCACAGCCCTCACTGCTCCCTCCCTCCGTCTCCGGCTTTCCAGCACACGACTCACCGGTGCCTCTGCCCCGCTGCCCGGCCACCCTCCTCCCGCCCTCTGTGTCTTCCTCACCTCCCCTGTCCCCAGGCCGCCCGGACGCACCTCTTAGGTGCGTGTCCCCTGTACCAAGCTGCAGGCGGGACCCCCTGGGCCAGCCGGCACCCGCTCAGCAGATGTGTTCGGCGTGACGTGCCCGGGGCCAGCCACATGCTGGGGGCCGCGGAGAAGGGAACTGTGCCCGCACAGGGCCCTCAGGAGAGAGGTGTGGAGAGCGGTCGGTCCTGTCCTGGAGGGTGGGGTTTTTTCTCTCAGCTGAGGAGAGGAGAGGAGGACCCAGCCTTCCCAAAGAGCTGGGGTCTGTCACTGATCGATCCTTCTGACTTCTCATGAGAGCTGTGGCCATAATGATACAACAGAGCAGCACCCACGGGCATGGGAACCCGGAACCTCTGAGTTGGACGACTCTTTCCCAAGTTTATCAATCAGGGAGTAAAGACAACCAAAGTAAACAGCAGCTTTGAAACAACTTGGAGGTTATTCGGTCTTTAAATCGGAAGGTGGAGAGTTGAAGGCATTGATTCAACAGGTCAAGGACACGAGAGCTTAAATTCTCTTGGCCATCACCTCGCTGTCACAAGACGGCTGCTGGCGTTCCAGCTGTCAGCATCCACATTCCAGGCAAGAAGGCCAAAGGAAGTGGCAGATTGGCACCTATATTAGAAAAGCCAAACTTTCCTGGAAATTCCCAGCAGATCTGCACCTGCGTCCCATTGGCTAGGACCATACTATGCATCCCCCCACGGTTTCAAGAGAAGCCAGGAAATTATTCATTTTAGAACCTGGGGGTGTTGCTGCGCCAAACGGCATCAGGATTGCGGTGGGACGGGAGAAGGGAGGGCAGCTACCAGCCAGGGTCCTGGCCGTCCTGCCACTCTAGGCCCCTGGGGGACAGATACCTTCAAACCAGAAGCTGGAAGCCCCGGGCCTGGGAGCCGGTGGGGAAGAAGCGGAGAAGACAATGAGCAGCCGGCCGCAGCCCCCTCCCCATCCGCAGCCTCACCGGGGAGCCCCTCTTCTCGCTGGGCTGCAGCCCCCCCGGCCTCACCGGGGAGCCCCTCTTCTACCTGGGCTTCAGTGCAGAACCTACCACTCGACACTCGAAGGCGCTCCGGAAACACTGCGTTTGTCTCCCGGGGGGAGAACACTCCTCTGCTTTGTTCCGCCCCCACAGTCCCCCCCCGCCACCGCTCCCCCCCCACCAACAGTTCCCTGGCACAAGAAGTCGGAGCCACATCGGGGATGCCTGACTCCCAGCGCTCGTGGGGAAAACTGAGGGTGGCCACCCGACGCCAGGCAGCGGGTCCCCAAGCCCTCCAGACGCGGCCTCCGAGCCCGGGGCCCGCTCCTCTGCCCTCGGGCTCCCAGGAGGTGACGGTCCCGGGGCCACACAGCAGCAGGTGGCCCCCGGCCCCCACCCCCCACCCGCCGCGGAGCCGGCCCACACACTGACGCACCTCCGGGTTTATTTTAGACCAAGCCTCATGCTCAGCACAGTCCAACAGACTTGAACTTTAACAAAAAAAGAAGCATGACAGGCCCAGCCGCACCCTGTCATTTACAGCTGGCCCAGCCCCCCGGCTTCCGGCCACGTGGGGACATCTCTGCAGGGAGGCAGGGGGTGGGGGGGGACCACAGGGGGCTCCTGGGCTGCTGTCCTCCGGCCGGCGTGGCTGGGATCCAGCCCAGGGGACCAACCCTGGGAGGGCAGGTGTGGTGACGTCTCAGAGCCTGGACCCGGGGGTGCCAGGCGTGTCCCCGTGGCCCGGGGGGGGGGGAGCGTGTGTGTGCGTGCACACAGAGTGGGGCGCAGGCCCCACCCAGCCCATCTCGGTTGTGCGGGGCCACGCCCCTGTCCCTGGGTCCCCAGCCAGTATCCGCACCCTGGCTCTCAGGGGGCCTGCGGTCCCCCCGCCTTCTCCGTAGACTCCCAAGGGCTGGGCCCTGCTCCCTGTGGGCACTGCTGGCCCAGGCTCTCCACGTTGGCCGCCCTCGTGCTGAACTACGTGACCCCCACAATGCTTGACCCTAACAGACGTCAGACCAGTGGATGAAAGGCTGGGTGGACAGACAGACAGACACATGGGCAGACAGGCAGATAGATGCATGGATGAGAGTTGGGGGTCGGTGGACAGGCGGGGAGTTGGGATGGACAGGTGGACGGATGGATAACGGGTCGGGTGGGTGGCTGGACAGGTCAACCAGTGGAGGATGGACAGAAGGATGGATGAACCACGGACTGATAATGGGAGGGAGGGAGGAAGTGTGTCTGTAGGAACTTCCTCCGGCCGTGAGCATCGCCCTGTGCACCTGCCTTCTGTGCCGGGAGGCCGATCTTCCCTGCAGCGTCAGCCCTGCCCCGTCCGGTGTGGGCGGGAGGGCTGTTCCGGGCAGGTGCGCATGTGCGTGTCGCCCTGTTCCCCGGCCCCGCGGGCCGGGCACCCCTTTGGGCAGGTGTGACCCTGGCAGCCCGGCCCCATGTGCTCAGAGCGGCTCGGGCCCCCAGCCCCCATCTCGCTGGGCTTGGCCTGAGCTCTGGGGAGCGGTCGGGGCATCAGCTACGTGTCCCCCACCAGCAGCCCCAGGACACGGTCCTTCTCTCATCCGGCTGGGCCTGGAGCAAGAACCTGGGCCCCAGGGCCAGACGCTGGGCTGAGTCCTGCCCAAGGGGGTCGGTGACGGGACCTGCCTCCCAGTGCAGCGTGGACTCCGTGAGCTTCTGCCCCTCCTGACTCGGTGCCTGGCCAACGCCGGCTCTTATCTCAACTCCCCAAAGAGCCGGAGCCCGGCCTGAGTCCGGGGCGGCCGAGCCACCCTGCCCTGGGACGCCCACGGGAACCCACGCCGGGGAGCGGTCCTCACCCTCAAAGAGGAGCCGAGCACTGACCCTGGCCACGACGTGGACGAGCCTCGAAAAGATGATGCTGAGCGAAAGGAGCCAGACACAGAGATCGCGTGTTGCATGATTTCATCACCCGGAACAGGCAAATCCAGAGACAGGAAGTAGACGGGTGGGTGCCGGGGCAGGGGGGGCTGGGGGGAGGGGGACACGGAGTGGCAGCCGGTAGGTACGGGCTTCCTTTGGGGCAACAAGAATGTTCTGGAACCAGATGGAGGTGGTGGCAGCACAGCACTGAGAGGTGTTAACGAATTAACGTTGTATGAATGGCACCTCAATTTTGTCATAAGTGCCCATGAACCGCAAAACCAGCTTGTGGGAGCAGGGAGATGCCAGCACGGCCGAGGCAGAGGGTGCCCGGAGAGCAGGTGGGTGGCGTGGGACCGGACCCCGGCAGGGAGCCGCAGGGGAGGGGCGGTCGAGCGGGGTCCGTGTCTCCCGCTCACGGTGGCTCCGGTGGGGAGGACGGGCCACGGGAGAACGCGCCCGCTTCCTCCCGGTCTCCCCTAGGCAGCCGGTGTCGTCCGTGCGGTCTGCACGCTGATGTGACCCCGGCCGGCTGCCCTCCCAGCCACCCTGCACCCATCGGGCCACCCAGGGCCACGAGCTGTTTGGGTCGGCACCACGGCTGCCCCGTGGGGTCCGGGCCTGGCTTTGGGGGCAGCGGACAAGAGCAGGTGGCGGGTGGCCAGTCCGGGCGGTGGGTCCCAGCCGGGACGCCCACCCTAAGGGGCCCCGGAGGCCGCACTGCCCGCGGACGCGGGAGCCCCCCCTCCGCACCCCTGGCCGCCCGGCCGAGCTCCCCCTTCCGTCCGGCGCCCAGGGCGGGGGGACCCGCTTCGAGACGGGCTCTGGGGGCAGCTGTGCTGCCTCTGGGACCCTCTGCTTAGGCTGGCCGCTTTCCACACAGGGACAGCACAACAGTGTCCTGTCACCATCTCTGTGTGGCCCCCCCCCCCCACCTGCACCTTACTGTCCAGCTAAGAGGTGACAGTCACCATGTGCGTTTCTGGTCTGTTTCTTTGCAACGTGTCCAGTGCGAGGCTGAAACCTGACCCTCCACGGCTTTCCCACTTCGTAGACGAGCCTGAGGCTCAGAGGTGGGGCTCTGACGAGGTCCGCGCTCGGGCGGAGCAGGACGGGGCCCCAGGACCGCCGCCTGGCGTTGCCCCCACAGCCCCTGGCCCTGGCACAGCCACTGTCCCCGGGTGCCCCCTGCAGCAGGGGCTGGTTCCCTGGGCAGCCTGGCCTCCGGCGGGAGGGCCCGGCGCGTCCACACCGTGCCGGGGCTCACCGATGTGTCCCCGGGCCCCCCTCCCCCACGATCTCCGTGTCTGAGTCACCGAGTGCCCAGAACGGGGCTGCCCGTCCCTGGTGAGGTGGCCTGAATGGCAGCGGGGACGCAGGGGGCCGCGGAGTCCTGGCCGAGGGGCCCCCATTCCTTTCGGTGCCGGGCAGGGTCTGCAGCGCCGAGATGCCCCCTCGCAAGCCCAGGCTGACTTTAATTACACACGTTAGTGCTGCGGGCGAAGCTGCTGGAACCCTTTTTCGGTGGTTGCCCTTCTGAGTTAAGAGCAAAATGACTATTTTAAACACACCGGGCAGTCAACCACTTTAGGATTCCCCAGCCTGAATCCGGCCCACCTGAGCCCACGCGTTCCCCAGGCCCACGGGGGCTGTTCCAGAAAGCGGTCCAGGCTGTGCCCCGGAGGGAAGGGGCAGCCGGAGTCTGCCCTCGGGCCGGTCACCGACACCCTCTCCAGGGGGGCTTACGTCCAGGGGTCCTGGACACGTCAGTGTCCCCACCCTGAGCCCAGGACTCCCTGGAGAATGTGGTCCGGGAAAGGCAGGGCCTGTGTCAGGGGTGGGGCCTCAGTGGCCCTCGACCGCGCGTGGGGCCCTCCCAGACCGAGGCTACAGAGGGCGAGGCCATGTCGGAGGAAGGGTCCAGAACAGCATCCTGCAGAGAGGCGCTGGGGGCGTCTTGTCCGCAGCGAGGAGACTCGGTGGCCGGCACATCCCTGGGAAGGGTCGGGGCGCTTCTGGGGGGCAGGGCGGAACCAGCAGGTGCAGAAAGGTGAGCCGGGGTACAGACGGGCCCCCACAGACAGCATGAGGAAGGGACAGGTCCCCATCACCAAGGCTGTTCTGGAGGGAGGGAGGAGGGCAGGGGCCTTCCTGTTATGGGGGGGGGGTCTTCCTTGGGGAGGGGGCCAGATGCCCAGGGAGCCCCCCGAGGGGCTGTGGTGAGTGGGGCCTGTCACACTCCCATCGGTCGTCTGCCTCCCCCATCCGAGACCACCCCACGCTGTCCCCAAGCCAGCCCACAGCTGAGCCCCGGCCCGGCCCCCCGACTGCTAATTACCTTCCAGAAACCCTGGGACAGCCTACCTACAGGCTTACCTCAGGGTCCCCGTCTGTCCCCATCCACTCACCCCACAAAAATTAGCCACCGACTCCTCCCTCTCCATCCAAGTGAAGGCAGGCTCCACCCCCTTGACCCCAGCTCCTGCGATTTGAGGACTGTGTCACCCCAGGCCTGGTGCCCTGCCCCGCCCCCCCCTCCCCCAGGGGAGGTCCTCCCAGGGACAGGAGCCCACCCACTGCTGTCCGAGGGTCTGCCTCCCCAGGGACCACAGCCAGCACCTGGGGGCATCTTCCTGAGGCGGAAAACCTCCTCCTGCTTCCTCCTCCCCCCGGGGCCCCGTCCCGGGGCCGCCAGGTACCGAGGCTCAGGGCGTGGACACTGATTTCGTCACGCCCCCCCGCTCGGACAGACAGAGACCCGTTGGGCACGGGAACCAGGGCAGCTGAGGCCCCTTCCTGAGAGGGACCCAGGCCTCGAGATGAGGAAGGGGCTCCGTCAGGGGGGACAAGGAGCCCTGGTGGGGGGGGGGGCCGGGAGGATGGCGTCCCAGGCGGCATATCCCCTGCCTCGACCTGGGCCCCGGGGTGCTGGGGAGAGGAGGCGAGCCCCGCCTCGGCCTGGGAGCCTGTTTGCTTTGGCCCCTGGTCGCCGGCTCCTCTGCTTCCCCAAACGCCGTCTTGTCCTGTGTCGGCGCGTCCTATGCTCCCGGCGGCAAGTGGAGGCAAACAGAGCTGCCGGCTTGGGGCCCGCAGCAGGGCCCAGGCTGTCCCGGTGCCTCCGGGCGGCCGGCCGAGTCTGCGGTCGGTTCCAGCGCCGCCTGAGGGGCCGCCGTGCGGAGCTGACCCAGCCGTCTGACGGGCGGCGGCGGCGGCCACCGGCTGGGTGAACGTTGGCGGGTCGTCCAGCGCCCTGGCCTCAGCCCTCGGGGCCACCGCAGGGTGGCTGTCCACAAGGTGGCTCTCCAGAAGTGGCCTCGGTCCGTTCCACAACCCTAGGTAGGTCTACGCCGTGACCCTCCTGGGCTGGGGGGGGCTGGCCAGCGGCTCTGAACGGCGCCCCTCTCCGCCACAGACACTCTCAGCACCGTTGGGTCCCCTGGACCACGAGGCCAGCTGCTGCTGCCGTCTGGGAGCGGCCGTCGGCGGTCCCCGCTCAGAGCGGGCGGCCCCACGGAGGCCTTGAGACGTGCTGGAAACACGCACTCAGAGACAGCGCGTGTCGCGTCCACGTCGCAGAAGGCCCGGCAAGCACGGCCCCTGCTCTCGTGCGTGCCCGCGAGCCTGCGCGGTGGGGGGCCGGCGGGGGTGGGGGTGAGGGCAGCCTGGTCTTCACGTGGGCAGGGACCTTCCGACGTGTCCCGGATGCCGGCCCCGGAAGCCTGCCTTCTGGGGAGGGAGGCAGGCCGGGGGCTGGGAGGGCTTGACCCCTCCCTTTACATAAAGGGGCGTGTGGCCCACATGCTTCCCGCGCGTCAGACGCGGGCACCATCGCGTCGACAGCCGAGTGCCCCGGGCAGGCATCCTGTGGGGGGTCGGGCTGGCCAGGGTCTCCGCTACGTGTTTCCCCAGAGCCGAGACTCACGGCCCCGGGGCCGGGCCACGCGCCAGTGCTGTGGGCCATAGATCTGATGGCGTGGGCGTTCAGGTCCTCACCGTGGGGGACACGTCAGAGGTGCTCACCGTGGGGGACACATCAGAGATGCTCACCGTGGGGACTCGTCAGAGGTGCTCACCATAGGGAACTCGTCGGAGGTGCTCCCTGTGGGGGACTCGTCAGAGGTGCTCACCATGGGGGACACATCAGAGATGCTCACCGTGGGGACTCGTCAGAGGTGCTCACTGTGGGGACACGTCGGAGGTGCTCACTGTAGGGGGCACGTCGGAGGTGCTCCCCGTGGGGGACACGTCGGAGGTGCTCACCGTGGGGGACTCGTTGGAGGTGCTCACTGTAGGGGGCACGTCGGAGGTGCTCCCCGTGGGGGACACATCGGAGGTGCTCCCCGTGGGGGACTTGTCGGAGGTGCTCCCCGTGGGGACTCGTCGGAGGTGCTCCCCGTGGGGGACTCGTCGGAGGTGCTCCCCATGGGGGACTCGTCTCGGAGGTGCTCACCGTGGGGACATGTCGGAGGTGCTCCCCGTGGGGGACTCGTCGGAGGTGCTCCCCGTGGGGGACTCGTCGGAGGTGCTCCCCGTGGGGGACTCGTCAGAGGTGCTCACCGTGGGGACTCGTCGGAGGTGCTCCCCGTGGGGGACTCGTCTTGGAGGTGCTCACCGTGGGGACATGTCGGAGGTGCTCCCCATGGGGACTCGTCGGAGGTGCTCACCGTGGGGAACTCGTCGGAGGTGCTCCCCGTGGGGACATGTCGGAGGTGCTCCCCGTGGGGGACTCGTCGGAGGTGCTCACCGTGGGGACATGTCGGAGGTGCTCACCGTGGGGACATGTCGGAGGTGCTCCCCGTGGGGACTCGTCGGAGGTGCTCCCCGTGGGCTGCCTCTTGATCTTGCTTCGTGAGTCCCACCGCAGGCACAGCCGCCCCCCCTCCGTTGTTCCAAGTGGGTCGCCTGGGCCTCCGGCCCCTCAGACCTCACGTGGGGCCGTGTGGAGCCAGCGCAATGGGGGGCAAGGGCAGCTCTGGGAGACAGGGGACGGGGGGATGCTGGCATGGAAGGTCGTCCTGGCTTCCCAGCACAGCCGGGTGACACTCGGGCAGCGCCCACGGGGCGTCTGTGCGCTGCTTTGAACGGAAATGGCAGGCGTTTGCCAGGAGAGTGACAAGGTGATGGGCTGAGAGCCCCCAGAGCCCCCAGTTCGTGCCCGATCGGCCCCAGCTGGAGCAGGAAGGGCCAGACACCCGACCCCACGGGACCGACCGTCGGCGGGTCAGCGACAAAGCGCGAGACTGAGCCTGTTCAAACCAGAAAGTCAGAGGGGCCGGCTCGCAGGCCCAACCTTGACTGGGAGGAGAGCTGGGGCGGGAGGGGGCTGGGGGTGCAGCGGCCCCCTCCCTGCCAGGGCAGAGCCTCCAGTTTGGCCGACACGGATGTCACACACCCATCCTCCTCCTCGGCTGTGGGATCGCTGGACGCCGGCTTGGGGTTTATTCTCCTGGCGCGTCGGACGGGGCCGGTGAGACTCAAAGGGTCTCGCTTGGGAGACAGGGAGCTGGGACCCGAACCCAGGTCTCGGACCCCGCCCCCTCTCAGCGTTTTTCCGCATTCCCAAGTATTTAGTGAGCGCTGTTGTTCGGGGTCTGGAATCTGCATCCTCGACAGGTCCCAGCACCGTGATGCCTGCTGACGGGAGAGGCCAGCCGCCCCGCGTGAACACAGAAACGTGCCGCACGGCGCCCGCACGGGCCTCACAGACGGGGCGGTGGGTGCAGCAAGAAAGCGGCCACGCTCCGAGCCCACGCCGGCTGGTGCGCCCACGGCTGGCGGACACGCGGGAGCCCTCTGCTCGCCGCCCGCCGGCACCACACGCGGGCTTCCCCGAGGGGGTGTGGGGTGGGGCCCCGGGCGGGAGGAAGTCCCGGGCGAGGCAGCCCGCCCACCGCGGCCCCCGGCTGCCCCCACGGCACTGTGGCCGGGCCCCGTGCGGGTGTCCCGGGGACAGGCTGGGATACCGCGCACGGCCGCACGCCGGGGGGCCGTGGGGTGTCATCAGGAGGGGGGGACCCCTTCGCGTGCTGCCCTGCGCTGCCTCCAGGATGCGTCGTTCCGTAAGAAAGGCGAGGCTGAGAGAAGTGTGACCAGCAGGCTACCGTCTGTGCGAGGAAGGTGGGGACCACACACCCGCACGGGCACACGTGCACACGTGCACACAAACACGTGCACACGTATGCACAGGCATACGCACGCATACAGACATCCACGCGGGTATATGCTCGTTTCTTTTCAACGGAAGGATGACCCACGCGCCTTGTTTTCAATTTCCTGCTGCCTCGGGGGCTGGGTGAGGAAGAGAAAGAAAAGAATCCTGACACGATTTGTTTTATAGATTAGAATACGAAATCGGGTTAAAATTGCACTTCATTGTAAAACACAAACCAACCTTTTAGAAAACAAGAGCAAGATAGTATCAACGACATAACCTGCCGATGAAAGCAATGCATTAACAGAGGAATCACTTCGAGCGACACCTTGCACGTGGCTGCCAAGGGGAGGAAGCACATCTTCAGCCCTGCTCGCGCTCGGCAACTAGACCGCTGCTGGGACCCTCGCTGCGCCGCTGCTTCGAACGATCGCTGAGGGATTCCTGGATGACGCGCTCGCAGACAGGGCGAGCAAAGAAACCATCGCCTGCACGCTGGTCGCGAGGAGCCCCGATTTTTAACAAAGAGACGAAAATGGGAAGCCGAAGGCCTAAAACACCTGCTGTTCTAACGTTCAGTTGAAGTTGTCGCACAGATTCACCAAGAAGAGCCCGGAACACCGCGTCTCGCCAGCGGGCAGGAAAGGTAGGCAGGTCCCGTGAAGACGCTGCACAGAGCGGGTGCGGGACCAGTAGGGCGGACCAGGGAGGAAGTAAGATACAGAGCGTGGAGGCAGGGCCCAGGGACACAGGACACAGCCCCGGGGCCAAAGTGGGGCCAACCTTGAGCACCAGAGTGCATAACTACCTAAGAGAGTCTGGGGTGATAACCCAAAGTACAACACAGGTGATATCTGGGAGTCCTACTGATGTGAACACGCCGTTGAACACATAAACAAAAGAGGAGAAGAGACAAATCTCCCCTGCAGAAGAACCCAGAATCTGTACAATTTATGAGGCCACACTGGTCTCAGTGAGTGCGGCTGCACAGTGGCTTTCTTCGGTTGGGGACAGCGTGGGAACAAGAAAGAGCCACTGTATGGCAGGGATCTGACGCTCACTTCAGCCAGGTGACCAAGGTCAGCATCGCGGGGATGAGCCACGGGGGGGGGCGGGGGGCACGTGTCCCGACGTGATGGGGATAAGAAGGGCTTTCACCCTGTGGTCCTCCTCCCAAACCCACAACCCCATCTGACCGTGAGAGGGAAAATCATGATTAAGAGACGGTCTACAAGGGGCGCCCGGGTTGCTCCGTCAGTTGAGCATCCAACTTCGGCTCAGGTCACGATCTCGCGGTCTGTGGGTTTGAGCCCCGCGTCGGGCTCTGCTGACGGCTCGGAGCCTGGAGCCTGCTTCGGATTCTGTGTCTCCCTCTCTCTGCCCCTCCCCCACTCGTGCTTTTTGTCTCTCTCTCACTCTCAACAATAAGCATTAAAATTTTTTTTTTTTTTAAAAAGAGATAGTCTAGAAAATACCTGACAGGTACTCAGAACTGTCAAAGTCATCAGAACGGTCACAGCCAAGAGGAATCTAAGGAAACACTACTGACAGTCATGTGGTGGCCTGGATGGGGTCCTGGACAGAGAAGGGACACTGGGTAACAATCAAGGAGATCTGAATAGGACGTGGGCTTCAGTTAGTAACAACGTGTCAATATCGTGACAGGTGCACCACACTGATGTGGGACGTACAGAAGAGGGGAAGCTGGGTGTGGGGACCAGGGACGCTCTCTGTGCTACCTTCCTCATGAGTCCTGTGCACATCTGAAATTGTTCTCAAATAAAACCTTGTTTAAAAACAAAGCTTGTATCAAAACAGACAAAAAGCTTGTTTCATTGCAGTGGATTCAGATATATCAAAAATGGTTTTTGTGGCACCTGGGTGGCTCCGTCGGTTAAATGTCCAACTCTTGGTTTCAGCTCAGGTCATGATCTCGCAGTTTGGGAGTTCGAGCCCTGAATCAGGTGGGATTCTCTCTCTCCCTCTGTCTCTGCCCCTCTCCTGGAGAGCTTGTTCTCTCTCTCTCTCTCTCTCTCTCTCTCTCTCTCTCTCTCTCTCTCAAAATAAATAAATAAAAACTTCTTAAAAATGGTTTTGGGGCGCCTGGGTGGCTCAGTCTGTTAAGCGTCCAACTTCAGCTCAGATCACCATCTCGTGGTTCGTGGGTTCGAGCCCCGCGTCAGGCTCTGTGCTGATGGCTCCGAGCCTGGAGCCTGCTTCGAATTCTGTGTCTCCCTCTCTCTCTCTGCCCCTCCCCTGCTCATGCTTGTCTCGCTCTTTCTCAAAAATAAACATTAAAAAAAAAGTTTTAATGGTTTTCAAACACCCCTGATTTCATGATGATGCATCTTAAAGAATGGGTCGCTTTTGAAGGAACCAATTCATTAATCTGAAAGCTGGTAAAAGTCAAAAGAAAGAAGCAGGCACTTCTCTTGCCTTTCTTACACAGTAGCTCAGGGCAGTGTAACTATTGATGAGGGCAAGTTTCTCTTTACAAATTAGTCCAACTGGTAACTGGAGAAGGAACCACAGGAGTAGGAAATCACCATTCCACGGCCCCTGGAGGTGCAGAACCCGGGCAGCGGCCATCAGGGGCTGGTAAAAGTGGGATGTGACAGGGCACCTGGGTGGCTCAGGTGGTTAAGCCTCCGATTTCGGCTCCGGTGATGATGTCACGGTTTGGGGTTCAAGCCTCGCGTCTCAAGTCTCAAGCCTGCTTGCGGTCCTCTCTCTCCCTCTCTCTCTGCCCTTCCCCCACTTGTGTGCGCCCTCTCTGCCTCTCTCTCTCTCTCAAAAGAAATAAGTAAACTTAAGACGACAGTGACACGACAAGGTAACGGGATGGATCCGGCTGACCGGACCCCCCCCCCCCCCGCCAAACCTTAACATCCCTCAAGACACAAGCGGAAGTCCAGGGGCCCCTGAGGTGGGGGGCACGGCACCACTTGACCCGTCCACCTGCCCCAATCAAGCCTGAACATGGTCCAGCTTCCAACCTCCAGGTTAAACAAGACGAGAGGCGGGCCGACCAGGTGCGACGTGTAGCTGTCATGACTCCGGTAAGCCGGCTGTGCACCTGGACGCGGGCAGGACCCAGCCTCAGCCACGACAGCGCACGGTTGTGATGACCTGAGCAATCCGGGTTGCCTTTCTGGTGTGATCATGGTATTGTGACTATGTTTTTACTACGGGGCTGGGTCTTTCAATAAAAAGCCTGCTGAACTGCCTTCCGGAGAGGTGATGGAAGGCTGGAATTCACAAGAATGTGCGGAGGGTAGGGGTGCATGGGGCTCAGCGCAACCGCCTCTCTGCTTTTGCACATTTGAGGGACTTTTTCCATAATAAAAACTGTAGTAATGAGCTTTTTCAATGAGTGGGCTTTACTCGTCGGTACTTTTAACTTACAGAAAAGAATAGAACGAAAAGTACAGAGAGTTCCGAACACTCCCTCACCCCTCCCCACTCACTCATTTCCTCTACTTTTTTTAAAGATTAGTTATTTATTTTTAAGAAAGACAGAGATAGTGTGAGCCAGGGGAGGGAAGCAGAGAATCCCAAGCAGGCTCCACGTCGCCAGCACAGAGCCCGATGCGGGGCTCAAACTCATGAAACTGAGATCACGACCTGAGCTGAAACCAAGAGTCGGATGCTTAACCAACTGAGCCACCCAGGTGCCCCATTTCCCCTGCCTTTAACATCTTGTTCTAGTGTGGTGTGCATTTGTTACAATTAATGAACCAGTGTGGATACGTTATTATTAAGTAAAGTCCACAGTAGACGTTAGGGTTCACTGTGCTTTGTACGTCCTATGGGTTTAGACAAATGACATGTGTCCACCACACAGAATGACAAGTTCACTGCCCTCAAACTCCCCTGTCCGCGCCCCTTCTGTTCATCCCTCCCTTCCCCCTGTCCTCTGGCAGCCCCTGATCTTTACTGTCTCCATAGTTTGGACTTTTCCAGCATTTCCCGCAGTTGGTATCACACAGTATGTAGCCTTTCCAGATTGGTTTCTTTCACTTAGTAAGATGCATTGAAGGTCCCTTTATGTCCTTTTTGTGGCTTGAGAGCCACATTCAATAATATTTCTTTGCCTGGATGTCCCATAGCTTGTTAATCCATCTACCTGCTGAAGGACAGCTTGGTTGTGTCCAGGTTTTGGCAATTGTGGGTAAAGCCGCTATAAACATTTGCGTGCGGGTTTTTGTATGGACACAAGTTTTCCGCTTATCTGGGGTAAATATGAAGGTGTGCAAAGAATTTCTCCCACTATATGGCTTCTTATTCTCTTGACAGTGTCTTTTTACAGACAGTGTCTTTTAGTGAAGTTCTCCTTACCACTTTTTTCTTTCGTGGTTGGTGCTTTTGATGTGATAAGGAGTTGTCACCAGGGGGTAGCTGGATGGCCCAGTTGGTTAAGCGTCTGGCTTTTCATTTCAGCTCAGGACACAATCTCATGGTTTGTGAGTTCGAGCCCTGCATCAGGCTCTACACTGACAGTGCACAGCCTGCTTGGGAGTCTCTCTCTCCCTCTCTCTCTGCCCCTCCCCTGATTTTGTGCACACACGTGTTCTCTCTCTCTCTCTCTCTCTCTCAAAATAAATAAATAAATACACTTTTTAAAAGAGTCCGCACCAGATGCAGGTCACACAGATACTCTCCTGGATTATCTTCTAGGAGTTTCACAGTTTTGTGTCTCACATTCAGGTCGATGACCCATTAGGGTTCATTTTTTGTGAAAGGGTGTAAGGTCTGGGTCTAGATTCATCTTCTTGCAGCTGGATGTCTTGTTGTTCCAGTGGGACACAGAAAAGTCTGTCTCTTGTCCATTGAACGGCCCTTGCTCCCTCATCACAGATCAGGTGACTATTCTTGGTGGGGGGGGGGCAGTTTCCGGGTGCTCTCGTGTTCAGTGGGTCTGTCTGTCTACTCGTTCACCGGTCCTTGATTGCTGTGGTTCGATAGTTAAGTCTTCAAGTCGGGTGCTGTCAGTCCTCTGACTCTGTTCTTCTCTTTCAATATTGTGTGGGCTCTTCTGTGCCTTTTCCCTCCATATACACTTGTCGGTGTTCACAGAATAACTGGCTGGGACAGAAATCAGCTCTTTAGGGGCCACTCGTAAATATGTGCTGCCTGCCAAGAAGCACCGTGTACCTGATGAAAGAATGACTCTCGCAGGTGAGGCAGCCGGGCGGGGACCGGCAGCTCCAGCAGCAACCAGGGTGTAGAACACTCTCACGGGGTCTCTAGTCACAACGAGCATGTTCTGGGGCCTCACCAGCCTCTTGGTGCCCTGAGGGGCCCAACTGGGGAGTCATCATCACCCCGCTGGTGACCCGTTCACTTTGCTCCCCTCTTTCGGCCGATTGCAGTTCTGGCCCAACTCAACCCCTCTTTGGACCCACAGTTGAAAGATGAAGCCACCTGGGACCTCAAGTGTCACTGGCCTTGAGGAGAAAGACCCGCTCCCCAGCACGGAGTCATTGAGGCCACATTCTTCTAGATGCAAAGTCCCCTCCAAACCCAGACCACCTTCCTTGACTCGCCTTGGTTGGCCACGAGGTGCCTTAAACATTCACTCCGCTTTTGAATATCTTATTCTACAAAGCGTTATTCATTCCTGTCATTTTTTTTTTTTTTTTTTTTTACATTTTGATGCATTTTGTGCCTCCTTAACTGACTCCATAAAATGTTTACACACCTTCTGAGACAGAAGGCACTGTTCTTCTGAGAAAGACGTTGCTGTCCTCTCGGAACCTGGTCATTTAGAGAAGACTCCAGCCTGCTCACAACATGGGAATCGGTGAAGTGTTTAAAAACTGTCACGAGTCCGTGGTTCTCCAAGGGCGCAGTCAGGAGGAGGACGGTGTTCCCAGGGAGTATCTGTCCCAGCAGAATTACACTGAACTGTATTTTCACGATGACTTTCTTATTTCTGCCACCTTCTGGAATAAATTATTTTTCTGCTTTCTATGAAAGAAAAAGAATTTGTAAGAAACACAGAGCCCAAAACAAACATACTATGGAGAAAATGGAGGACACAGATCACACAGGGCGACTAGGATTTTGAAAAGTTATTAATGTGCTCGGTGAGATAAAAGGAGATACTGCATCCTCGATGTTAGAACAAAAATACTCTTTTTAAAAGTAACATTCGTAAGACAAAATCAGAGCTCTCGAATTTAAAACTACTCTAGCAGATATGAAAATTCTGACAACTGGATTACAAGATAAAACAGACGGGAGTCTCTAAGAAAGAGAAGACATGGTAAATGGAAGAAGAAAGACAACTGAGTTGGAGGACGAGTCCAGAAGAAACAAGGTTGCCTTGAAGAGAAACGGAAAGGAAGAGAATGGCCAAGAAATGGTTGAAGGAAGCGTTCCACACCTAAAGGGCAAGAATGTCCCGGTGAAGAGGGCCCTACTTGAGAGGTGAGGACAGAGCCACACCATGGTGCGTCAACACATCTTGGTCAGCCTGGGGCAAAGAGGCCATCCTGCAGGGCTCTCCACCCTGTGGGCGGGGGCCACAGGGAGGGGACTCACGTTCCTCGAACACAAGTGGTCACAGATCCCTCCAGAACAAACCTGGTCACCAGAGTAAATGAATGAGAGCCTTCAAATTCCTGAAGGAAAATTATTTCCAAACTAGGGGCACCAGGCAGTGGCTCAGTCAGTTAAGCATCCGACTTCGGCCCAGGTCATGGTCTCACTGTTCGTGGTTTCAAGCCCCACATTAGGGTCTGTGCTGACAGTGCTTGGGATTCTGTCTCTCTGCCCTTCCCCCACTCTCTCTCTTTCAAATAAATAAACTGAAAAAGAAAAAAAAAAGAGAGAAAGAAAATTATTTCCAAACTTGAACTGTATGGCCCTGTACCTCATCCAGTTTGGTGAATGTTCCACACACGCCCGAAGGGAATGTGTGTTCTGTAGTTACTGACCCATAAATATCAGGTCAAGATGATTGTTCAGATCATCTAAGTCTCTGTTGATTTTCTTGCCCAACTGTCCTATCAATTTGAGAAAGGGGTATTCAGTGTCCTGCTGTATTTGTAGAATTGCCCATTTCTCTCTTTTATCCTGTCAAATTTTGCTTCAGTATGTCGAGGCCCTGTGAGCAGGTGCATAAGTGTTTATGACTGTTACATCCTCTTTATGAATAATCTCCTGTAGCATTCTGAACTTTCCCTCTTTGTTTCTGGTAATATTCTTTTCCTGAAGGCTATTTTTTATTTTTTTTAATATTTTATTTTTAAGTAACCTCTATACCCAACGTGGGGCTCGAACTTACAAGCCTGGGATCAAGAGGCACACACGCTACCAACTGAGCCAGCCCGGCGCCTGAAGTCTATTTTTTTAATACAGCTTTATTGAGATATAATTCATGTCCATAAAACTCAACCATTTAAGGCACCCAATCTGGTGGATTTTAGTATATTCACAGAAATTTGCAACCATGAGCACAGTCTAATTTTAGAACATTTTGTCACAGAAAGAGATCTCACACCCATCAACAGTCTTTCTCCACCCTCCACCCGCTTCTCTCTGCTGCTAGGAGTAATGCCACCACGAAATTTTGTGTGCAGGTATTTGTGCGAGCAGGTCTTCAGTTCTCTTGGGAATACACCTGGGACTGGAGTTTCTGGGCCATCTCAAAGCTCTGTGTGTAACTTTTTGAGGGACTGCCAGACTGTTATTCAGAGTGGTTGAAGTCTCTTTTGTCTGATGTTGATATAGTGCTCAACCCACGGGAAACCTTCTTCCATTTGTCTGCTCTCTGACCTGCAGATTAGGTCTTTCTCCACAATCTATTTTTATAGTGTCTGCCTTTTTCTTTAAGTTTACTCATTTATTTTTGAGAGAGAGAGAGAGGGAAGGGGCAGAGAGCAAAGGAGAAAGAGAATCCCAAGCAGGCTCCACGCTATCAACACAGAGCCTGATGCAGGGCTCAAACTCACAAACTGTGAGATCATAACCTGAGCCAAGAGCAAGAGTTGGGTGTTTAACCAACTGAGCCACCAGGTGCCCCACTTTTTTTTTAAGTTTATTTATTTTGAGAGAGGAGCAGAGACAGGGAGGTAGAGAGAAAATCCCAAGCAGGCTTTGCACTGTCGGTGCAGAGCTCAACACAAGGCTCAAACTCACAAACCCAGAGATCATGACCTGAGCTGAGATCAAGAGTCAGGTGCTTAAGCAAAGGGAGCCACTCAGGAGCCCCTATAGTATCTGCCTTTTAACTGGAGTTTTATCCCATTAACATTTAATGTAATTACTGGTGCTTTTCAACGTAGGTCCACCAGTTTAGTTGTTTCTGTTTCTCTTTTCCTCTGTTCTCCTTTTTCTGCTTTTCTTGGATTATTTGACTATTTTTAGAACTCCATTTTAACGTATTGGCTTTTTGCTGTGCTTTACATTCTTTTTAGTGCTGGGCTCCAGGATTACAGTATATATCCTTAACTTGTCAGCCCACTTAAATCCATACTGCACAATTCACAGGAAATATAACGGCTCTGCAACCACGTAGGTGTGTCTACCTCACTCCTGCCTTCATGTACTCTACAGGTGTCACATTTACTTACATTGTAAACCCCACAAAACAATATTCTTCTGCCTCAAACTGTCATATCTATTTTTTAAATGAGAGGAAAAATAATATTTTCTATTTTACCTAGGCATTTACCATATCTGATATCCTCATGCCTCTAAGATCTAGTATCTGTATCCCCTCCAGCTTGAAGAACTTCCTTTAACGTTTTGCTTTTGTTTTTGTTTTTTGTAGCGCAGGTTCACTGGCAACAGATTCTCATGGTTTTCATTTATCTATAGATGTTTTATTTTGCCTTCGTTCTTTGAAGCTATTTTCACTGGGTATAGAATTCTAGGCTTCACAGTGTAAAAATGTTCCACAGTCTTGCCTCCAGAGTTTCTGATGTGAAGTCCACAGTCATTGAAATCATTGTTCTTCCATAAGTAATGTATCATTATTCTCTGGCCACTTTGAGATTTCCTCCTTTTTTACCTTTGACTTTCAGGAGATTGGCTATAATGTGCCCAGGGGAGATTTTCTTTATATTTATCCCGTTTGGGATTCACGGAGTTTCTTAAATCTGTAAATTTATGTCCTTCACCTGACTGAGGAAGTTTTCAGCCATCATTTTTTAAATTATTTTTTCTGACCCATTTTCTCTCTCTCTTCTGGGATTCCAATTTTCTCCCTTCTGGGACTCAAAATAGTAGACCTTTTGACATTGTCCCTCAAGTCCTTAAGATTCTGTTCACTTTTGAAACTCCTTTCTCCATCTTCATATTGGATAAATTCTTCAGATGTTTCTTCAACTTCACTCTTTGCTCTGCCATATCCATTTCGCTATTGAGCCCACCCAGTGCCTTTTTTAACTTACGATATTGTATTTTTTCGTTTTAACATTTTCTTTTTTTTTTTTACATTTTTAAAAATTTCTTTGATGATATTTCGTACCTTTCGTGCATTGTGAGTATATTTTCCTTTACCTAGTTGAGTATTGTTGTGATAGCTGCTTCAAAGTCCTTGCCTGAGAATTCCAACATCTTAGTCATGTCTGGGTTCATTAAGTAAATGTTCACTGTATCCTGAATATTGTAAATACTATGCTGTGACAGTCTGGATTCCATTAGATTCCTTGGATGAGCGTTGATGTTTGCATTTTCGCTGGTAATTACCGTGGCTAGTCTCCAACTACAAATATCTGGGAGGCAGAAGGAGTAGCTCAAATGTCAGGTCAGGCACATTAGCCTTATCTGCAAGCTGCGTTGAGTCAACCCAGTGCAGGCACAGTTTCATACCCTCTATCGGGTATTTGGGAACAGTTTACACACGGAACATGGAACTGCCATTCTCTGACTCTCTTTTCTGGGACGCCCCCCCCCCCTCACTTTGGCAGCTGTGGCCACCCCCCAAGGTTCTGTCCTCTGACTTTTTAAGCCAGAAAGGCTGAAGTTTTCCGTCAGGGCTTTGAGTGAGCCGCGTCACACTCTGTCTGTGGCACAGCACTTCTGACTTTCCACTCCCATCCAAAATCCGCTTTACCTTAGTTCACACGCCAGAGCTTTCAGGGAACTGCTTTTGTTTGTTCGGGTTTGGGGGTGGGGGGGTTGTTTTGCCGAGACTTTGTACATATTCCCTGCAGAGGAGTTGGTCTTAGGATGTTTACTTTACCTTACCCTCCAACCTCCAATTTTGTACCCAAACGCCCAGTTAAGTGTGCAGTTAAAGTCATTTTCAAATAAGCAATGTATCAAAAAAAAAAAAAAAAAAAATCTCCCAAACTCCTTTTATTGGAAAGCAACTCGAGAATGTCCTTTACCAAAAATGAGGCTTTATATCAAGCAACAGCCAAAAATATACCCAGGGGGTCTGGGATTTGGGCGACCCAACACAAGAATGAATCGGAAGGAATCCAGGGGACAGAGGTAATGGGACACAGGCGTAGAAAACACCAAACCCACGTTGTGCAGAAAAGAGCTGAAGTCTTCAGGAGCAATTTCTTCAGCATACACTCAACAAAATCCCCAACATATTTGAAGATTTTGAAAAGAGATTTACATAATTAGGAAGTGTTTGGATTGGAATTACTGTTAAGTACATGGGAAATTAAACCAATAAACAAACAACAGAAAATGATTTTACCCTGGGGAAGACATAATGTATGGGAAGACAAAGTCATCATAATATACTGCATGGTTTAGCTATGAATAGATACTACACAGTCGTGATGTAAACCCTGAGTGTTGATCTAGTCGGAATTATGATACAACTGTAAGCTGAGGTTGAAGTCCTGGGGGATGAAAGAAAAGACCTGAATTCGTGGCTGTCAACTGAGGGCGACTCTGACCTCCCAGTGGACATTTGGCAATGTCTAGAAACATCTGCAGGTGCCACATTTAGGAGGAAGGGGATGTTGCTGGCATCCAGGGATACCGCCCCACATCCTATCACGTACACCCACAACAAGGAATTAATTGGTCCACATTTGCAACTGTGCCACTGTTCAGAAACCCTGGGATAAGCCATCATTTTCCACATCAGTGTGTCAGCAGACCACATCTACAATGTAAACACTGGGGCGCCTGGGTGGCTCACTTGGCTAAACGTCCAACTTCAGCCCGGGTCATGATCTCATGATTCGTGAGTTCGAGCTCCGTGTAGGGCTCTGTGCTGACAGCTCAGAGCCTGGAGCCTGCCTCAGATTCTGTGTCTTCCTCTTTCTCTGCACCTTCCCCGCTCGTGCTCTCTTTCTCTCAAAAATAGACATTTAACATTTTTTTTAAATAAATGAATAAAATAGAATGTAAACATCAAGTAGCAACCACATAAGCATGTTCAGAGACTCAGGGATAAATTAGAAAGAGTGAGACTCAGGGATAAATTAGAAAGAGTGAGCTGAAGGCTTTGGGAGTGACAGGTGGGGCCTGGGTGATGTCCTCTGGGTTTTGTAACCGGCCCTACAGAACGCCGTCTCTTTAAAGCGCGTGCAAGTGTGAGTTTTGTATTCTGAGTGACAATTCATGTGGAAGAAGAGAATGATTGAGGAGAGTATGAAAGTGTGCAAAGGCAGCCTGACTTCCTGTTCTTCACAGAAGCTCTCTGAACCCTGGTGGATGCTAGCCCTGGGTTCTTGCCCTCTGCCAGGATGTAGCCGTGGTTTGCTCCCTCCTTAGATGGCTCCACGTCTGCATGGAAGGACAGTGCCTGGAGGGACATGTTACTCTGCCCTGCAGTTAACTGGATCCATGGCTTGTAACCCGTGTCTTTCTTCTGCAAGGCAGCCATCCCAGGAGGCTCAGCATTGGGGTTAACCTTCCGTAAATGTGGCAGGCGCTCGAGGCCCACACCGCCCCCTGGCGGCAGCATGCCAGAATTGCAGGCCCAGGTGTTCTGAGGGACACGGGAACCCCGTGGAAGTTCAAGACGCCAAGCTGGACATCTGAGGAATCAGGCAGCATTTCACCCACTCAGCCTCTGAGGCTCCTGTCCCCACACAAGCAGCCCAGAGCACCTGTCGTACGGCCGGTAGCTGACTGTAATGTCCCACTGTGGGTTAAACTGAATTTTGAGTTTGTTTAAAGGCTGGGAAATTCTATGGGGCACCTGGGTGGCTCAGTCAGTTAAGCATCCAGCTTCAGCTCAGGTCATGGTCTTTCAGTTCGTGGGTTCGAACCCAGTGTCAGGCTCTGTGCTGACAGCCTGCTTTGGATTCTGTGCCTTCCTCTCGCTCTGCTCCTCCCCTACTCATGCACCGTCTCTCTCGTTCTCTCTCTCTCTCGAAAATAAACATTAAAAAAAATATATTAAAGGCTGGGGAATTCTAAAATGTTTATTTATCTTGAGAGAGAGAGGGAGGCAGAGAGAGAATCCCAAGCAGGCTCCCTGCTGTCAGCACAGAGCCCAGAGCCCGACGCGAGGCTCGAGTTCGCAAACCGTGAGGTCATGACCTGGTCTGAAATCACCAGTCGGACACTTAACCCGCTGAGCCACAGGTGCCCCTGAAAGCTGGGAAACCCCGAAGTGCGGCTTTGCTCGTCCTCTTCCTCTCTTCCGTGCCCCCCGTGCTGGGAAGGAGAATGCAGCCGAGGGGCCCATCCTGCCTTTAGTCCTGCTCTGCGGGTTCCAAGCTGAACCTGCTGCCTCGCGCCTTTGCCCGCTCTTCTCGCAGGAGGACGCTTACGGGCATCACAGCACAAGCCACGTGGCACCCCTGTGCCCTCGCTGGCCGAGCGCTCACCCGCACACCGGTGGCTGATCCACGAAAGCCCGGAGCCACGCAGCCCGCTGCTCCGACCTTGATACGTTTCTTGCTTTGGGAGAAGGACTCTATCCAAACGTATTTACTTTGCAAAGCAGGATGGGAATTTAAGATGGGCCATTTGAGGTGGGGCCCGGGGCGCTGCCAGCACCCATCGTCTTGCAGCGGGGCTCCCCCAGCCTGTGCCCGGGCCCCCAGCCCCCACCCGGCCCAGGCCCCTGCCTCCTGTTCCCTGGGCCTGTTTTCTTGGGTGACACTCAGCACACCTGGGGTTACACCTGTTCACCGACTCGTGTGGCCAGCCCCCCACAAGAACATCCGCTCTGGAAGCAGGGACGGGCTGCCCACCAGGATCACCCCTCACCACCTGACTTTTTGTGGGTGCCCTGAGCAAAGTGGTGAACGAGGGAATGAGCGCACAAGTCACTTCTCTGGTGTGTGGTGGGGAGAGAGGGAGAGGAGGGGCGTCAGCTGCGGTCCCGGGGCTTACGTCCGTGTCTTTCTCGGGGCCGCGTGTCTCACCGAACACGATTTCCCCTGTCTGGCGCTCCGAGGCCAGGAAGAGTGTACCTGTCGTCGGTGCGGGGACCCCAGTGCCCGGGTGTGAGGAGTCATCAGGCCTGTTAACTTCTCTGTTCGAGGCTCCCTTGCCCTTGATGGGTTTTTAGGGAATCCCCAGCAGGAGAAAGTACCACAAAATGGGGACAGCGATGGCAGGGATGGGCGGGGCCTCGGGGGCTTCCCACCTGTTCTTTGCAGTGGGGGGAGGGGGCTTTTCTTTCTTGGAAGACGGCGCACAGGGCGATCGTGGGTTCACTCCCTTGCCCCTCGGCGCCTGGTGCTCACCCTGGGAGCTCTGGGGATGGCAGGTGCCCACGCCCCGCCAGAGGCGTCCAGTTCAGTGAGCATGAGGGGCAACGCTGAGCCAGAGACGTGGAGCCCCAATGCCCGAGAACCCCCCAAACTCCGGGAGGTGCAGAGTGCCCTCGGTGTCAGAGTTCAAGGCCCAGCCCCGGCTCTGCCTGCCGATGCCGTGGGGACGGACAGATGTGAAGGGGGAGGTGGGGGCCAGGAGCTCGGCGAACACCCGAGTGGCCGCGGTGGAGGCATCCTCCGGTGTCACTGGATGGGCAGAGCGGCAGACCTGTGGCCCTTAGCACCTCGTCTGCCAAGTTTCTGTGCCTTTTGCAGCGTCCGGGGCAGGAGCGGAGGAGGGAGGGAGCACCTGGAGGAAATGAGCCGTTTCAGTGGATGTTGTGTTCCCCAAATCTGTGAAAAGCAATTAGTGTTTCCTCTTAAGTGTGACAATGGAAAGCTGTAGGGCCACAGCCCGGGACCCTGGAAATCTGTCTGGCTTTTCGCGCGTCACTGGTGGCCAAAAAATTCCTCCCGGGTTCAATGAGAATCAGCCCCGGCCGCCTGGCAGCTGGAAACGGCCCTGCACAGAGTGACAGGCACCCCCCCCCCCCCACCAGGCCGCAGTTAGCTGGCCTGCGGCCACCACAGCAGCACCCCCTGGCCCCCCCAGAGCACTTGTGGTTCCAGAAGCCACCACGGTTTCCCTCTGTCCGTCTGCTGACCGGGCAGGGGACGGGGGGCAGGGGGGCGCTGTTCCCTTCCTCCCGCGCGGGCCCCTCACCCACAGCCCCTGTCTCCCGCAGGTGAACAAGGAGAACGTCGTGAAGGTCGGCCACCGGCAGGTGGTGAACATGATCCGCCAGGGAGGGAACCACCTCGTCCTCAAGGTGGTCACGGTGACCAGGAATCTCGACCCGGACGACACCGCCAGGAAGAAAGGTGCCCGCCCCGCCCCCTGCACCACCCCCCACATCTCCCGCCCGGGGGGCGGCCCCCCCGAGAGGAGGAGAAGAAGCCAGACAGGGAGGTGAAGAGAGGACTCGGGAGCTCGGGCCTCAGGCAAGGCTGTGCTCAGCAGCCCTGGGTCCGGGGGGCACAGGCACACGTGTGAGGCCCGGGTCCTCGCTGTGACAGGGTGGGGGGTGGGGGGCGGCCGGCCAGGGGCTACAAGGCTGCCGGAACCACCAGGTCCGTTAGTCACCCGCAGGCACGTGGCGGAAAGAGGGCCGGACCGGCTCCCCTCCGCGCGTTTCTGCTCCCTCGGGGAGGGCAGGGGTGCCAAGTGCCAGGTGTGCCTGGGGGGCTCAGTACAGAGCGCAGGGGCCCCCACGCAGGGCCTGTCCCGGTCCCAACCCCTCGCGGCCCGAGCGGAAGCTCAGCGGGTGACACGGCTGCTTCCCCACCTTGGGGGCTTGGGGCCGCCGGCCCCCAGGTTGTTCTGGAAGCGGGGTGGGGGCAGGGGCACATCAGGGCCAGGCTCTCACACCCGTGTCTCTCCCGCCTGCCCCTCAAGCCCCCCCACCTCCCAAGCGCGCCCCGACCACGGCCCTCACCCTGCGCTCCAAGTCCATGACCTCGGAGCTGGAGGAGCTCGGTAAGAGTCGCCCGTCTGGCCCGCCCGGCCCCCTGCTGCCGCCACCCCCGGGACGTGTCCGCGCTGCCTCAGCCCGTGCATGGCCCTGTGCCCGCTTGCTTGTCCCGTCCCCTGCCCCTGAACCCCTGGAACGGCATCAGGAGCCCTGCGTGCGGGTGGCTCCCACGCTGGCATGTCCGTGGGAGTCCTGCTGGCTTCGGGGGCAGTTGCTAGTCTTGCCTTTTGCTGTTTTCGGCTCATCTAACATTGTTTTGTTTTGAATTTTTGGGCCTCTCACTAGTGGATAAAGGTAAGCCGCCCCACGGTGTCCCCCAAACAGCTCCCCTGCTGTCTCGGGTGCACCCCACCCCCCAAATCCGCCTCACCACCCCCGCGTGCTGGACACAGACCAGAAAGGTCCATCCCTGGGGTTTGGTGTAGATGGTGGTGGGGCCAGCAGGCCTGGAAGGGTGCACACCAGGGGTAGGGGGCTCCTAGAATCTTCTAAAAGGTCTGAAAGGCACAGGAGAGCTCGAGCCACTGGCCCTATCAGAGAGACAGGGAAGGGCAGAGCAGCAAGGGCCCCGGGTCCAGGGCAGTGCTGGCTACTGAAAGGGAAGATTCTAGAGCCAGCGCAGGCCATCCGGATGCTGGCTAAATGTCGTGCTGGGGCGTCACCCATGGGGCCCAGGGACACGCTTGGTAGGAGGCTGGCTCTTCCACACAGCAGTGGCGAGAGGGCCGATGTGCTTGCTCTGCGGAGAGCATGGAGAGGGGCTCGCCGGGTGATGAAGGGCCAGCGTCTGGGCGCCCCGTGCAGCGCGGAAACCGGCCCTGAGCCCGGGACCTGCCCATCAGGCACAGCTGGCCCCAGTGGGGGGGGAGTCTGAGCTCCCCCCCGTCCCCAGCCTCCCGGGGAGACCTTCTGGACCCTCCCGGAACCCGTAGTTCCTCATGAGCCCCTTTTCTCCCAGCCACATCCTGTCCGTCCCAACAAGGCTCTCCAGGAGAGCCCTGACTGTCCCCGCGCACCTGGCGTGGCACCCGGTGGGGATGACCACAGAATTGCTGCACATCCTTTAAAACTGGGCAGCACGTGCTACCCCGGCCCCTCCCCGGGCCCTGGCGTCTCTCCCCCGTGCGGGGACCCCGTGTTCCCCTTGTCACCCCGTGCCGCTTTGGCACAGTGCTGCGGGGACAGTGTCTCACCCGTGGCCAGGAAGCAGGTTTAGCAGCCGGTCATGTTGGAAGGGGAAGGTCACCCCATCACCGGGTTCCTGGGAGAGCCATAAACCCAGCCGTCTAGACACCCCACCCTTCCGCGTGTGGCCCGCGTGAGCTTCCGGTCAGGGTTAGGTTTCCGGGCCCCCTAGCCAGGCCCCGGGGGAGCGCTGCCGTCGTGGACTCACCCTCCCCTTTCTGTTTGCAAGCCTCCATCCGGAAGAAGAAGGGTAAGGGGCCAGCCCAGTGTCTGTTCCCAGCCCCTGCCCACATACCCTATGGAAGAGACCCCCCTCTGTGGCTGTCAGCGTGGCGTCCACACCGCCGTACTCTCGCGCTGTCTCCTCCCTGTGCCGGGGCCTACGGAGGGGCCCAGCTCCAGACCGCGTCCTGTCTCAGTCTGTCCCGTCTGCTTTGCTTTTCCCAGTGTGGTTCCTCTCTCACCCCCGACGTGTTGTGCGTCTCCCCCAGAGCTGTGTCCTCATCGTCATGACTATGAGGCCCGTGGGACCCTCAGGCTGTCACAGCTGGGCCCGCCCTACCCGCCGGCAGCCTCGAAGTCGCGTCCGGTCCGCGGCCACACGCAGCGGGCAGCTGGGGTGCAGGCCGGCGGGGCCCCGACGCGGGGCGAGGGGCCGGTCCCCTGACTGCTAGCTGCCTGGGCCTTGGGGGCAGGGGCAGCATCCTCGAGCTCACAGAAAGCCCCTGGCTCTCACGCTCTCTGCCTGCGGGATAGCTGTCCTTAAGCTTGCAGGGACCCGGGAGCCGACTGGCACGGGGTGGGGGACGGTTTGCAGTGCTGTGAACAGCAGAGACACACGCACCACGAGCGCCCCGACAACAGAGCCCCAGAACGATGCGGGCTCCTCCTTCAGCAGCATCCGTATTTTGGGGTGTTTGTCACCTGACTGCTGGAGACAACGATCCCAATAGAAAGAAGCACAATAAACTCAAAACTCCTTCTGGGGGTCTGGGGGAGCGCGGCGTGGACCCCATCACAGGAGCCTAGGCGCTGGCGCGGAGGCACAATGCGGTATTCTGAACACTGAAGTCGGGAGGTGGGTCTCAGAATCCGTCAGCCGGTATCAGGGGGCAGGACCATGGGTCCTAGAACATCAAGTCAGAGCACCTGCTCCTCCTCCCCGGCCTCCACCCGCCACCCCCAGGACTCCCCAGAAATTTTCCTGGGACTCCATGTCTCCCTGAAGTCCCCTTCAATCCAAAGCCAACACCCTGCTGCCCCAGGGACGACCCCTCTGTCTGCCACACCATCCTGAACAAGGCACCCCAGCGTGGGCTCCCGGGACTTCACCGCCGTAATGGAGCTGGCCGAGAAGGTCCCTTGTCAAGGGGGCGCCTCCAGCAGCCACCCCGGACCGTGTGAAAAGACAGGAGTCACCATCCCTGTGGCCGGCACGGGCACGGGAGACAGGGAGTCCTGGAGGGTGGAGACCCACCTGGCTTTGAACAGCAGAGAAAACTGGAGGCAATTTGAGACCAAATGCCCCTCCCCCACATTTCCTGACCCCAGCTGGTGCGGGAGACAACGTGCACACAAGACCCCAAAGCTGCCCCGTGGCCGTGGTCCACCCAGCTCCTGCGTGAGCAGTCCACGGGGCTGGGGAGATTGTGGGGTGCAGTGTGGCGCTCCAGAGGCCCACATCACCGCGCAGCGAGGGAGTGGACAGTCCGGCCTCACAGAGTTTGGAGCATCGGACGCTGGTGGGCATGCAGAGAATGCTTCCGGCGCACTGCCCCTGCCAGTCTCTTCCGGGGGACCGGTCTAAGCTCAGAACCTGCCAGTCTCTTCCGGGGGACCGGTCTAAGCTCAGAACCTGCCAGTCTCTTCCGGGGGACCGGTCTAAGCTCAGAACCTGCCAGTCTCTTCCGGGGGACCGGTCTAAGCTCAGAAGTATTCCCCATGCTCCAACAGGGCCATGTGCAACAGGGGGAAAACAGGCTTTTACAACATACTGGTTGAATAGCGTCCCAAAAACCCACGTCCAGCTAGAACCTGAGAAAGGGACCTTATTTGGAAACAGGGTCTTTGCAGATGTGAGCCTGTTGAGGCTGCACTGTATCGGGGTGGGCCCAGAGCCAAAGACCATGACCTCACAAGAGAGGAAGAGATTCAGACACACGCAGAGGAGGGCACAGAGGCAGAGTTTGTAGGGACGCGGCCACGGCCCAGGAATGAACGCTTGGAGCCCCGGAACCTGGAAGAGGCAGGAAGGATCCTCCCCGGGAGCCTCCAGGAGGAGAAACATCCTACTGACACCTCGATTTAGGAATTCTGGCTTCCAGACTGACGGAGAACAAACTTCTTTCGTTCTGAACTATTTGTGGTGGTTCTAGAAAACTGTCACACCAGTGAGATGGCCCCCAGCCCTGGCTCCCCCGGGCGACCCCGGTGCTGCCTGCACCCACAGGCCTGACCCTTGGAAGGTGTGAAACGCATCAGGGCCATCAGGCCGGGAACAGCTCAAAGACCCCTCCCCGAGCCTCACGGCCTCCCGGGAAGACTAAGCCAGAAGTGGGCCAGCCGGCCACGGCCACTGCCTCCCCCCGGGGCTGGCGGTGTTTGCGTTTCCCTCATGCAGAGGAAATCCCACCGAGGTCTGGCTCGTGGAACGTGGGTTTCTGCCTTGGGAGGGCTCAGGGCGCACTGGCTGAAGCCTGCCAGTGGCCAAGGGTGAGCTCCTGGGCTGGGGGGGTTGGGGGTGGTGGTGAGGGCTTGTGACGCTCTGGCTGTCCCTGCTCTGGTTCCCCGGGGGACCTAACCGCTCTTGCCAAATATGCCACCTCCCCTCCTAAAACACGCTGCCCCCTCGCCAGGAAGCGGGCAGTTTATGGACGGTGAGCATCGCCCCAGTCCGTACGTTTGCTTAGAAAATGACAGCACGTGGCTGCTTCTAGAGGCTTCTCCTCAACTCCCTGCTAGGTGGTTTTTAAGATGAGTCTGCGGGATTGTTCTCAGCCGCAGAGCACTTCATTTTAGGGCTGCAGGGGGCTGCGTTCGCTAATCCTCTTTATCCCCGAATAGAGACCCAAACCCAGGCTCTCTTAAATGAAGCACAATAACCTGGAGACTCTACAATGAGAAGTGGGACTCCAGCCTCACAGCTTTTCCTAAAAGCCTTTGTGTTCTGGTAAACGGACCCTCAGAGGTGGGCGCAAGCCAGGAGGAGCCCCAGGCCTCCCGTGCAGAAGCCACGGGCTGTCCGTGTTCCCATCTGAATCGCACAAACCACACTTGATGGCTGTCACTGAAAGCCATCGTTCCCAGCTGTACCCCCCACAACCCGAGAACTCTGGTGTTCTGGTTCAAAAGAACACTTGGCTGGAGGTGGAAAGGCCAAGACTTAGGACAAGGACAAGGACAAGGAGGGGCGCCTGGGGGGCCCCGTCGGTTAAGCGTCCAACTTCAGCTCAGGTCACGATCTCGAGGTTCATGAGTTCGAGCCCTGCGTCGAGCCTGGAGCCTGCTTCGGATTCTGTGTCTCCCTCTCTCTGCCTCTCCCTCACTCATACTGTCTCCAAGATAAATGAACATTTAAAAACCTTTTTTTTAATAATAAATAAAACAAGGACGAGGACATCCACTCAAGGTGGCCACGACTCCAAGGCACACACTTCTGGGCACCCCCCAGACCCGCTCCTCTCAGCACAGGGCGACCGGTGTGGACAGTGCCCTGACTTCTCAGCCGGCTGGACCGGGCAGACCATCCCGATGCCCACCGCCCTTCGGGGCTCGGGACCCCTGGCCCGGGGTGGGGTGGGGATGCGGAGGCCGGCAGACCCCGGCGCGAGGCCCAGCTCCCACCCACCGGTTCGCCTGGTCACGGGTTTCTACCCGCGTGACCTTCAACATCGCAGATCGGGACCGTTCCCCTCCCCAACGGCCAGAAAGGAGAGGAGGTGCTTAGAATTGCCACCAGGGACCACTGCTCCCGACACGGGGTCTTTGCCTCACCTGTGCCGCCCATGACTGAAGGTGTATTTTTGGGGTGCCTGCCACGTGCCCTGGGGCTCCAACATCACAGCGGGCTCCCTGCTCATTCCGGCTCGTGAAGAGAGTCCAGGCGGTACTCGGATACCGGGCAGCAGCCCCTCGGCCTGCTGGGAAATTAGGGTGAACCGCCCATCCGCTTGGAGGAAGGGGGTTAAAGCCAAAGAAATGGCTAGAAACAGGAGACTGTCGAAGGTGCTGCTGGTTAGCTCTGCGTCACAGGAGAGCATCCTGCCCTGGGGCCCCCGCCTCGTACGGTGCCTCCCACGGGATGAGCGTTGGCCTCCGGTCGCTCTTTCTGTGGCTCGGTGGCACCCCCTCCACGTCCCGGAGGCCCGGCAGAGCCCCACTGAGTGGCATGCCCTGCGACCAAGGCCGGACCTGGAAAGACGGCCCGAGCCCGAGGACGGGCCCCCAGCCCCGAGGACACCGGACTCCCCACAGCTCAAGCTGAAACGAGCCGACAGCCAGCACCAGGGGCCCAGCTTCCAGGGACAGGCCACGAAGACCAAGGAGGCCAGCCAAGCGCCACCTGAGCACGTCCGTGAGAGGACCCCGCGCCACGGTCAAGGGAGCGAGGCCCGGCCAGAGGGGCGGGGTGGGGGTCCGGCACAGAAACAGGTTAAACCCCGGCCACTGAAGGACTCCCGGCCCAGATCGGAGGTGGGACGGCTCCCCAGAGGAAGCAGCTTCCCGGGATCGTGGGGTGCGCACAGCACAGCGGCAGGGACAGGGACCCGGCAAAGGGAAGGAGCGGCAGCTGGTGGCCGGGAGGGGGTGAGTGGCGCCTCCCCGGGCCCTAAGCATGGCTGAGGACAGGACAGCTCCGTGGACCGTGAGGAGGAAGGCAGGCTGGGGACACGGTGACTGTGGCTGCGAGTGGCCCAGAGACATAAGTGTCTCTGACCAACTCCCTAAGGGGATGATGCTCCCTAGCACCCATGACGAGGAGGACGTGCCCTTGGCCGACCAGTCCGGACCGCAGGGCAGGACACAGGGAGGGAGTGGGTCTTCTCTTCACGAGGGAGAGACGTGAATGTGCGTGTGTTGGGGGGGAAGGGCCTTCTCAACGCCGCTTGGCCAGAACCCTCTGCGCCCAGGGCTCCCGGGCAGGTAAACTGGGACAGGGTCTGGGCCAGGGGGCAGGTATTTTCCAGACAGTGAGGGTTTTGGCTTTGCAGGCCACGGGCTCTCTGTGGCACATCCTCCTTCCCCTCCTTCTAACAGCCTCTTAAAAATGTAATCGCAGGGGCGCCTGGGTGACTGAGTCAGTTAGGCATCTGACTTTGGCTCGGGTCATGATCTCACGGTTTGTGGGTTCGAGCCCCGCGTCGGGCTCTGTGCCGACGGCTCGGAGCCTGGAGCCTGCTTCGGATTCTGTGTCTCCCTCTCTCTCTGACCCTAACCCAACCCACTCGCATTCCGTCTCTGTCTCTCTCAAAAATAAACATTAAAAAGACCAAAAAAGTAATCGCGCGCAGGGGGAGTTCTGGCCCCAGGGCCCTAGTTTGCTCACCCCCAGTCCAGGACACAGGTCTGGACCCAGGAGTCTTGTGAGCAGTTAGTCACAGGTATCAGAGGCCCACCTGCTGGGTGGTCTGTGAGGCTGGGGTGGCCCTGGTGGCTGCTTGCTTGCCTGGCCCCCCGTCCCTCCCCCACCCCACACACCTCCTCCCTTTTGCAGTTCCTCTATGGGGACCCTGGTGTGGGTGGCTCTGGGGGGGCTTTTCCAGGGGACTAGCTCCTCTTGGGAAGCCCCTGTTGTTCCAAGTGGCTGTCCTGCCCAGTGGGAACGAGCAGACGCCCTGAGCCTCACACCCTGGCCTGACAGCTCTGGGTCTGGGCGAGACTCCAGGGGCCTGGGAGTCTCTTCGTGACAGCAGGCACTTCGAGGGGAGTCGCCAGACCCCAGAAAGGATCGGGGTTGCTAGGAGAAGGCCTCAGGCTTGTGGACGGAACGTCCACATGACCACACGTCCAGGCCTGCGCATCCTGGGGGGTGGGGGGCGAGGACGGTGCCGGGCCTCACGAGGCCCCAAATGGGATATTCCCATCAGGCACCGCCTCGCACCGGCTTTGCGCCAACCGGGCCGTAGTCTTTCCGGGAGGGCGGGCCCCAAGGCCCCGCGGGGTCTCAGACATCCTACAGATGAAGCGAGGGCGTGTGGGCAATCCTAGGCCCCGCTGGAGTTTTCACGTTTTCCAAAAGTTGTAATGATGTTTTACGTTTAAATCGTAAAAAGTTTTTAATCTGTAAGAATTGCACATCACTAACCCTTGACTCTCTTTTTCACCGAGAAGTAAGGATGTTGTGCTGTTGGGAAATTGGGTGTCCCCCACGCAGGACGGGCTTGGCGGCTGGGAATCCCGACGGCCACCTGACTGTGCCCGCCACCTCTAGCCCCGGGCGCGAGGGCCTTACAGCCCGGCAGCCGCAACCTGTGGCAAAGCAACTACGTATGCCTCTGAGCTTTTAAAGAGGAAACGATCCCAAACCCCGGTTTAGTTGGCGCGGCCAAGAGTCCGTCCAGCAGCGAAAACAAAGCGGCTCCGGTGAAGACTTGGCTTTCAGGGAGTTGCAGGCCTCGGGGGCCGAGGCTGTGTCACTGAGAGTCTTGTCTGCGTGCGCCTGCCCGGGGTGCGGGCTTGGGAACGGACCTGGCGTCGCTGTGAGTGCATGTGGCACAGAGACGCGTGCCTGAGCCACGCCGCGGTGACGAGCGCCCGCTTGCATGGTTTGGAGGCCGGAGCAGCTGAGTGGCTGTTCACGTGCGGAGGGCACCTTGTCAGAAGCCAGCCCCCGGTCGCGTTTCAGGGGCTCCGGTCACTGACGCCCGTGCCCACCGTCATGTTCACGTTGCAGATAAGCCCGACGAGATTGTCCCAGCCTCCAAGCCATCCCGCACCGCTGACAACGTGGCCGTGGAGTCCAGGGTAGCCACCATCAAGCAGCGGCCCACCAGCCGGTGCTTCCCGTCCGTCTCCGACGTGAACGTGAGTGGCCGTGCCCCGGGGAGGCGGGCGGGCCGTCCCTGCAGTGACAGCTCACACCTACGGTAACACCTGGAAACGCCGCCCGTTGCCCAGGCCAGCCTGGTGTAATGCACGTTAGAACAGGCCCACCTGCTGGTGTGGGACCCCGTCCCCGCCAGAACCCCGGGGCTGGAGGCGGGGGGCGGTAATCCCACAAGCTCTGGGCCGCCCCACTGCGGGGTCAGCCCCCAGCCCCGTCTCCCCATCCTTGCTGCCCGCCTTGTTTGTGGCCTCTCACCACATCTTAAGCCCCATGTGGCCCAGACGCTGTCCGGCCAGGGCAGACGGCGCTCTAGGAGGACGGCCTGGGGCCCTGAGCACAGGATGCCAACGAGCTGACGCTCACGTTTCCACCGGGCTCAGCCGCCTCCGGTGCTGCCGACCGGGGGGCGACCAGCAAGCCCAGCATTCCAGACGAGGAAGCGGCGGGGTGGGCGGCGGCTGCACGGGGAACCCGTTTCCCAAGTGCACGAGGGAAGCTAAGCTCCCCTGGGGCCAGCCCACCTGCCGCAGGTCCGTGCGGGCGCCGCTGGCCTCGGGGCTCCAGGGCAGTCCTTGCGCTTGCTCACCCGCCCCCCGTACCTGGCTCACCTTGTCCCGTGCCGTGAGCCGGTGATCCTGACCCATCCCGCGGAGGAGGGAAACGGACACTCCCGCACTGCCCACCCGCTGTGCGCGCTTTCCTACCGAGCGTCTGCCGCGGCCCCTTCTCAGACGTGTCTGCCAGGCCACGGCTCCACGGGGCACCCTGGCATTTAGAGGCCAGGAGCCGGGGGGTGTGGGGGGGAGTGTCCGGCAAGAGCCTCTTCCGGCTCCCTGAGGCTGCTATGTCTTGCCGGCCTCGGCTGGACACGGCTTGCTCCTGGGGGGGGGGGCAGCACGGGAAGCCGTGTGACAGGTGGGCACAGGCGCTTCCGTGTCACCCTCCGGGCCTGGATGCCCTGGGTGGGGCTGGTCGGGGCTCGTCTCACTCCGGGGTCTCTGGTTTGCAGTCCGTGTACGAACGACAGGGGATCGCCGTCATGACGCCCACTGTTCCTGGGAGCCCGAAAGGCCCGTTTCTGGGCCTCCCCCGAGGTACGATGCGAAGGCAGAAATCAATAGGTAAGAAGCATGGCCTCCACCCACAGAGGTTGCCCCCTGGCTCTCAGAGAAGCCCTCAGAGTCCCCCGGGCAGAGCTGCCCCCTGGGGCCCACCCACCGGGGGGCCCTTTAGACCCCCCCACAGACTCAAACTTTTCTACCTGCTGGAAACGACATCCGGCCTCGCGGGCCGTGCTAATGCCAGCGGGGTGACGGGGCACGCGCCAGGAGGGAGGCGGAGGGTGGCCCAGGGCAGCCTAGGAAGCCCCCTCCACCGCCCTGCGGGGACCAGAGTGGCAGGTGGAGGTGGTCACCCGCTCAACGCGATCCCCACGTCCCCCGAACCGCCCGGTCCGTGCCACGTTTCAAGCGGGTGAGCTCAGCGGACACACTTCTAAGGGTGGTTGGGCCACGTTCTAGAACGCCGACAAACTCAATGTACTGCGTGTCGTGGAAAGCCGCGTGCCTGCTTGTTAATGCCCCAGAGATACCTACGGGCACTTCCGGGCATGGCGAACGTGACCCTGCCGGACAGCCCCCTGTGCGATAACCCGCCGCTGTCTGTACCGTGTAAAGTCTCAGAGGAGCTGGGCCACTGCCGGACCCGGCTGGATCCGGCGGCCCCAGGCCGGCCCTCGGGGACGCTGCGGGTGATTTCTGGAAGTGCCTCCTGTTATCGGAGGCCTGGCTCCTCGGTCACTAGCGTGAGGTGGCGCCCGGTCCGCGGCTCCTCAAACCCGCCCGCCCCAAGAGCTCAGGGCCACAGCAAAGTAGCGTAGATGCCACTTTGTGCGCTGGCTCTGTAACTGGTTAATAACAATTCATTTCCTCCTGTCAGACAGCAGAATCTTTCTATCAGGTTAGTGAACCTTACGCTTCGGAATCTGTAATCTGAATGTAACCCCTATACTTACTCCGTAAGGCGTATTCTTAAATTACGACTCCTTGGGAAAGTTGTCGGGCGACCCACGTGTTAGTGACTGGTCGAGAAGACCTTTTAGAAATCCGTCTGTTGGATGCCAAAACGCCCTCCCACAGGAGTACGTTAAATTGGGAATACCCTTATCGAATGGAGATTTTCATTGGAGTAAGTTACCGTAGTTTGTCCTACAAGTTTTTTGATTTGAAGTAATCCATTTTGTTACCTCCTTGAGCAACCCGCATGCCCCCCCCACCCCCACCGAGTGAGACCCCAGTGCCTCCCATCTGTCGGCGTCTGTGTCTGTGTTTCGCTTCCGTCTCCTCGAGTGCATTCTGTTGACGTTTCGGTATCTCGGACTGTTGGAAAGAGGGTCTGGAAAGCCTGGCCCAGCCGGCCAACACACAGAACTGGGGCCATCGCCATGCCGGGCCCCTCAGCACTTTCACACCCGACATCATCCGCTGCTTCGTCAGGTGGGGTCCTGCCTATGACGTGACCTGACTTTGTGCCAAGTCAGCTGAATGTCGACCCCACTTAATCGTGATGCTGGGAAACCCCCCGGGCCCAGAGGGTCTTAGGCGGGACCCAGACGGGCTCCTGGGGCCGGTGGCCCAGGGTCTGCTCAGGAAGCTGCCCCCGGCTTGGGCTAAGGAGGAGTCTGGGCTCCCTCCCCCCGTGGCCGTGTGTCCCTGATGGCCCGGGAGCACCAATACCCTCAAGCCCTTGGGTGGCCCAGAGAAGTCAGGCAACAAAACGGGTCCCTGTCACGGGGGTGAGGCCGGCTCTATCGCCCCTCGGCCGCAGCACCGGCCACGGCACGTCAGTCGATGCGGTGGCACCCTCCCCCTCATCTCCCACGGGCGGCGTGACAGTGTCGGCCCCCAGACCCCACGCCCCGGGCCCGGGCCAGGCCCGAAAGGACAGATGCGTCCCGATCCAGCCCAGTCCCGACGCTCGCCCGCACACACGTGCGCGCGCACACGCGGCTGCCTGCCCCGGGCGCCCCGCCGCGGCCCCACACGTCGCTCACACCTCTGCTCCGGGCACCACAAGCGGAACACCTCAACAGCACGCACTCAGTGGCTCCCAGTGCCTTTCCCCTTTTTCCTTTCTTTTCTTTTTCCCTTTCTTTTCCTTGCGGGCGGGGGGGGGGGCTCGGACGGGCCCCTAAGCTCCTGGCGTTGTGGCCTGTGCTGTGCTCCGCGAACAAGTGCTCCGCTGTGAGTGTGCAAGACGTAGGGCAGCGCACCGGCCTAGGGGCTTGGTGGGGCGCTGCCGTCACGGCCTAAAGCTGAGTCTGCCTTCTCCTTCTGCAGGAATAACGGAGGAAGAGCGTCAGTTTCTGGCCCCCCCGATGCTGAAGTTCACCAGAAGCCTGTCCATGCCCGACACCTCGGAGGACATCCCTCCCCCGCCGCAGTCCGTGCCCCCGTCCCCGCCGCCCCCTTCCCCCACCGCCTACAACTGCCCCAAGTCCCCGACCCCGAGAGTCTACGGGACCATCAAGCCGGCGTTCAATCAGAACGCCGCCGCCAAGGTGCCCCCCGCGGCCCGCTCGGACACGGTGGCCACGGTGATGAGGGACAAGGGCTTGTACTACAGGAGAGAGCTGGACCGCTACTCCCTGGACTCGGAGGACCTCTACAGCCGCAGCGCCGCCGCCCAGGCCAACTTCCGCAGCAAGCGGGGCCAGATGCCCGAAAACCCGTACTCGGAGGTCGGCAGGGTGGCGAGCAAGGCCGTGTACGTGCCCGCCAAGCCCGCCCGGCGGAAGGGCATGCTGGTGAAGCAGTCCAACGTGGAGGACAGCCCCGAGAAGACGTGCTCCATTCCGATCCCCACCATCATCGTCAAGGAGCCCTCCACCAGCAGCAGCGGGAAGAGCAGCCAGGGCAGCAGCACCGAGATCGAGCCCCAGGCCTCCGAGCAGCCGGGCCAGCTGCGGCCTGACGACAGCCTGACCGTCAGCAGCCCCTTCGCCGCCGCCATCGCCGGGGCCGTCCGCGACCGGGAGAAGCGGCTGGAGGCCAGGAGGAACTCCCCGGCCTTCCTGTCCACGGACCTGGGGGACGAGGACGTGGGTCTGGGGCCGCCCGCCCCCCGCGTGCGCGCCTCCAACTTCCCCGAGGAGGCCGACTTTGGCGAGGAGGGTGGCGCCGAGCCGCTGTCGCTGCCCGCGCCGGGGGCGGCGCCCAGGGAGCCCGAGAACCATTTCGCGGGAGGAGGCGAGGCCGCAGCTCAGGGGGAGGCCGGCAGGCCGCTCAATTCCACATCCAAAGCCAAGGGCCCCGACGGCGGCCCCGCGGTGCCCCCCAAGGGCGGCAGCGCGGCCGGCCCCGAGAACTACGTCCACCCGCTCACGGGGCGGCTGTTGGACCCCAGCTCCCCGCTGGCCCTGGCGCTCTCCGCAAGGGACCGAGCCGTGAAGGAGTCGCAGCAGGGCTCCAAGGGGGAGGCCCCCAAGGCCGACCTCCACAAACCTCTCTACATCGATACCAAAATGCGGCCCAGCGTGGAAGCAGGCTTCCCTCCCGTCACCAGGCAGAACACGCGGGGGCCCCTGAGGCGGCAGGAGACGGAGAACAAGTACGAGACCGAGCTGGGCAAGGACCGGAAGGGCGAGGACAAGAAGAACATGCTCATCAACATCGTGGACACGTCCCAGCAGAGGTCGGCCGGCCTGCTGATGGTCCACACCGTGGACGCCACCAAGACCGACCGCCTGCTGGAGGAAGAGGAAGAGCAGGCCGACGCGGAGGCCAAGCCAGACAGCCCGCTGTCCGAGGTGCCAGAAGGCGCTCCCGAAACCGAAGGTGCTTTACAGATCTCCGCCAGCCCCGAGCCCGCCGCCGCCGCCGCCGCCGCCGCGCCCGGCAGGACCATCGTGGCGGCGGGCTCCGTGGAAGAGGCGGTGATCTTGCCATTCCGCATCCCTCCTCCCCCTCTGGCATCCGTGGATTTGGACGAGGATTTTATTTTTACAGAGCCATTGCCTCCCCCCCTGGAATTTGCAAATAGTTTTGATATCCCCGATGACCGCATCGCTTCCGTCCCCGCCCTCACGGACTTGGTCAAGCAGAAGAAACACGACGCCTCCCAGCCCCCTCCGTTGAACCCCAGCCAGCCGGCCCACTGTGCGGACGGTAAGAAGCCGGCCGGCCTCTCCAACTGCCTGCCCGCCGCGTTCCTGCCACCCCCCGAGAACTTTGACGCCGTGACGGACTCTGGGATCGAGGAGGTGGACAGCCGGAGCAGCAGCGACCACCACCTCGAGACGACCAGCACCGTGTCCACGGTGTCCAGCATGTCCACGCTGTCGTCCGAGGGCGGGGACAACGTGGACACCTGCACGGTCTATGCGGACGGGCAGGCGTTTACGGTGGACAAGCCCCCGGTGCCTCCGAAGCCAAAAGTCAAGCCCATCATTCCCAAAAGCAACGCGCTTTACCAGGACGCGCTGGTGGAAGAAGACGTGGACAGCTTCGTCATCCCTCCCCCGGCGCCCCCGCCCCCGCCGGGCAGCGCCCAGCCTGGGGCCGCGAAGGTGACGCCGCCGAGGACCTCCAAGTTGTGGGGTGACGTCTCGGAGGTCAGAAGCCCGATTCGCTCGGGCCCGAAGGCAAACGTGATCAGCGAACTGAACTCCATCCTGCAGCAAATGAACCGAGAGAAATCGGCCAAGCCGGGGGAAGCACTGGATTCGCCCACGGGCACCAAGCCCGCCAGCCTCGCTCCCAGGTAAGTCCCACGGTCGGCCGGCTTAGACAGAGACCGCCCCCTGCCGGCCTTCCCATCTCGTCCGGTCAGTGCTGACCAGGAAATGCCCTTGGGGAGCAGCCAGAGCGGACGCGCGCGGGCCACACCTGCTACGCAACGCCTGCGTCCCTTTCCCCTCCTCTTCTGGACGCCGGCACAGCCGAGTGCGGACCGCATCCACGCTGGCAGGACGTGGCTCCCCCGCGTAGACACCTGTGATAGAAGGCGGCCAGCCACGGCAGGCCATCCCTGCCCTGGCTTCCAAAGAGGAGCGCTGCTCCCCGCGGTTCTGTGCTCTCCAGGTCCCTGCCGGGACCCCCACCCCTCCCCCCGCCCCGTAAGGCCATTCTGGAGCCTCGCGGAAGCCAAAACTGGTGAGCTCCACCAAGCTGGTGGCGGGGGAGGAACCGTGCCAACGGAGGGTGAGCGGGTCGGGGCGCGCACACGTGCGCGTGTGTGGTGAAGCATGCACGGATCCTTCTCGCCTCCTCCCGTCGCCGACCGGCCGGAGGGCTGCGGAGGTGCCAGGCTGTGGCTTCACTAGTCAACTCGGAGGGAAATGGCAGCCCCCCTGCCGGCCCTTCCCATCCCGGCTGGCAGGCGTCACGGAAGGAGGCGTCCGGCTGCCCACGGGGTAGCCAGTCACAGTCTGACGCAGAGTTCGAGGTGCTGCCATCGCGGCTGGGGGTAGAATGTGAGGGGCCGCTTGTGAGGCTCTGCCCAGGCACGCCACGCCCTAGAGCGGGCCGCTGGCTCTCTGCCTGGAGCCTCTGCCCAGACGCTGGGGGTGCCGGGCGCTCCCCCCGCTGTCCCGGGAGCCCGTTGTTTGCTGGCCTCCGCTGACGTCCGCGCCTAGGTGTCACTTTGACCAACCAGTCCTCTCCGTACTCCCGTTGGACAGGCGTTTGACTCACACGTCTCGGGCCGTTAACCAGCAACACCACACCGTGGTTGGGCCTGCACGTGCGGGCCAAGAGCCACGGTTTCCCCAGCTGTCTTTCCGTATGGACGCAAATCAATTTCTCACGTGGCTCGCGTTACACCCGGGAGAAACACCGATTGGCCGGCCGTGGTAGAAAGAAGCGGCACGGAAACACGCCGTCTTCGCGTAGAGAATCCGCCACCAACTGTGAGGTTCAAACGGTACCGCCAGTTGAAGACAGCGTCCGCAGAAGCCCCCATTTCTGGTAGACGTCTACACACAACTTCAAATGTTATAAACTCGAAAGTCCTAAAGGACTTAAAAGCGGTCGGTTTTGCCCCTTCCCCTTAGGTAACGGTACAGCTCGTCGTCGCTACCTGACGTGAGAGCACAAGTATTCGGATGCTTTCTCCTCGTGTTCCACTCCCTACCGGGTGCTGGCATGTGAGCGAAGCATCTTGGGGACACTGACTGGGGAGCAGGGGGGCAGGTAGGGACTGTACCCATTCCCCAGGAAGAGTGACCGAGACGCCGAGTGGCAGGTCCCCGTGCGCGGCAGGAGGCCGAGCGGGGACTCGGGCTGAGGTCTCCGCCTGGCGCTTCGCCTCCTTAGCCACGTCTGAGCACGGGAGGGTCCCGAGGGAGGAGTCCAGGGCTCAGGCTGCCGAGGCTCCCCTCCCCGGTCCAGGGGCCTCCTCCGTGCCTTCCCCAACCGGGTGAGCCCCCCCGGGGGTCGGGGGCAGCGGGCGTCGAGCTGCGCCTCCCCAGGGCTTCCCCGCCCGCGCTCCCCTAGCGGGGAGGGGCCTCGGGGCACACGTCACCTGGCGGAACCCACCGGATTTCTGGAGAGCTGCTGCAGGACCGCCTCCAAGCAGTGCTCAGGAGCCAAGGACAGCCGCCCCCGGTCCGTTCTGCTATTTATAACCCAATTCACTCACAACGCGAACATCAGCCGGCACCTACTGAGGCCTCACCAAATGCCGGGCCCCGTGCTCTGCGGGGCCTGTGCCTCTGCCCGGTGAGCACAGGAGCAAACCGGAGGCCGAGAGGGGGAGCGCCTGGCCAGGGTATTCCACCGGAAGGCAGAGAGCCCGACCTCCGACCCAGGGGGCGTCTCAGGGTCCGACTCCTGCGCCCTCGGAGGAGCCAGAGAACAGCCTGGGACGAAGGCGCGGCCGGCCAACCTGCCCGCGGGGCTGAGTTCGCCGAGGGTGGCTCGCCTGAGCCCGGCCGCACACCCAAGGCAGCTCTCTGCTGGTCACCAGACGGCCTCCGGCACCGATGAGCACCCGCAGCTGGCTTCCTATCCTCTGCTCTCGGCCAAGGCTGGCACTGACGTCGGTGGCAGCCGATGGCCCCGAGGCCCAAGGACGAAGAGGAAAGTCATGGCCTCTGGGCACTAAACTGGGCACTTTGCCGGCTACCGAGGCTTTGCTGATCCCACGGCCTCACCAGGCAAAGCCCTAAGTGGATGTGGGCTGCTGACAAGGGTGAGGCTGGTGACAGCTGCTGGGCAGGGGAGGGGAGGCCGGGCTGCCCCCTCGCTTGCGGGTCTGTCCCCGGGGCAGGCCTCTCCCCTGCTGGGTCTTGCCTTGGTTGTCAGACCTGGGTATTTGCCCGTTTGGGGAGCAGACACAGCCTGCAAACTCACCCGCCAGGACGCTCCCTGCCACGTCTAAATGCATCTCGAGGCTCCTGCCGGCACGGCCCTGGCGGCGTGAGGCCCGGGCCTGCGATGAAGGGCGTCCTCCTGAGGACAGGGAAAGGTTTTTCTAGGCAGACGGAGGGGCGGCCGTGCGCGCGAATCGCATCCCCACAGAAACGGTGTGGTCTCCCGAGAGAGGGCCGAGTTTTGGAGCTCACCCCTTTGGGGTCACCTGCCCCCTCGGGTCCTTCTTAACAAGTGCGGTGAGACCCTCACTTCTCACCAGAGCCCAGGGTGGGACAGGGGCGACGAGAGCGACAGGCCCTCGCTCATGGGGGACACGTGTGGCCGTTCCCTGAGATCGGAGAGGACACGGGTCTGGGGGTGTCTGATTACGAATACCTGGTAAGGAGGTGAGCGGGCAGCCTTCCCGCGTACTATCGTGGGAGGCGCCTCCTCGGACCACCTGGAAACACCCCGCCAGGCAGGCAGTTCAGGGGAAAGGGCGCCTTCGGCCGCCTGGGCTGACTTTTCCAGGAAGCAGCCTCAACTCTGAAGAGAGTGTCAACCTAGATCAAAGGGCAGGGAGTGGGTGAGGACGCAGCAGAGCCCCGGCCGCTCCCGGGAAGCTCAGAGTCAGGGTGCCGGCCCGGCCACCCTCCCTCCACCGCGCTGGAGGGTCCCCACGAGTGGTGTTCTCCCCAGTGGGGGGGCGCCTGACATTTTGCCTGAGGTGGCGTGGCGAGGGCAGGCTCCCCCAGGGCAGAGCTGGGAAGCGACGGGACACCATCCTTGGGCCCGGAAGCCTCACTGGCCGGGAGTCCCTGGGCTGCAGTGTGGTAGGAACCAGTGCCAGGCCGGAGGGCCGAGCGGAGCAGGAGGGGTCCACGCCCGCAGGGGCCCGGGCCCTGGGACGCCGGGCAGCAGACGCACGGTTAGTGATCGTCTCTCCTGAGCCTTGGGACCCACCCCCGAACCAGACGACGTTCCAGGTCTCTCCTCTGGGGAGCTGCGCTCGCGAGGGGGAAAACAGACAATAAGGGATGAGACAAACCCAGAGCACAGCTAGTGCCACAAAGGAATGAAAGTATATTCACGAGTCGAGTCGGAGTGCGCATGGGCAGGAAGGAGGTGACCGTCCTTGAGGAAGGGACCTTTGAAGGACCTGAAATACGAAAAGGAGCCAGCTGTGTGGAAAACCAGGAGCGGAGCGTCCCAGGCACGGGGGACGCGAGCACAAAGCCCAGAGGCCAGAAAGCGCTCTCCACACCGAAGAAACTGAGGCCCCCGGAGAGGGCTGGCAGGCCGTGGGGGGTGGCGGAACTGCGTTCCGAACAACGGCGGCCATCCCGGGCCTGCTCCAGGCTTAGCCCGACCTCATCTCCGTGTCATGAAGATTACCGGCAGCCAGGGGGCTCTCGTGGTGGCACAGGTACCCTTCAGCAAGCTGCTTCAGGGTCCACGTGCAAAGGCCAGCGGTCCTGCGCTCTGCAGACGAGGGGGTAGATTCGAAGCCCGAGGGCCTCAGGAACGCAGAACAGCTCCGTTGGCCTGAGTTACACGCTGTGGCACCCCAGACGTCGTTTCCAAAGCGAGATACGCACGCTGCTCTTTGCCCAGCATCCCCATGGCCCCAGAAAGTCAGTCTCACTGTGACCCTGTGTGTGCCGGGAGGAACAAGGACAGCACAAGCTGGTGGGGATCCCTGTCTGGCTCCCGTCCGGAGGGCCTGGCATCAGCTGGGTCCCCAGGCCCCTCCGGATCACCTACCCTTCTCGGTGGGCCCAGCGGTAACGTGGGCCTGGCCCTCCCCGCCGCCCAGACACAGATGGGCTTGTGGGGGGAGGAAAGTCATCCCCTGGAGGCCCCGGGGGTGGGGGTCCAGGCTGCCTGGAGGTGTGAGCAGGGCCCAGTCCTCGGGAAAGCAGCCCTCAAGCTCCTGGCTGCCCTTCCGAGGCCCCCACACGGCCGCCCCCCTGCGTCGGCCCTCGCCTGGCCCCTGCCTCCGGCTCTACGGCGACTCTGCAGTATTGGTCCTGAGAGCCTCCTGGTTTTAAAATAAATCAATTTGGGTTGTTAAAAAATTATCTGGGCCCAGCTGGTCCCAGAGCACAGACTTCAAACCTGGCTCAGTAACAGAGGCTGCTTAATGGCGTTTTCACAACCTCAGTGCCGTCAGGCCGGCTTTATCATCTCGTGGCCCCCGACTGAAGCGTTAAGGGGACGTCGGTGCAGATAATTAGGCGAGTGCTACTTACAGGGGCTCGCGAAATTTGCTTTCGGTGTGTTTTCTCGTAGACCGTATTCCAAGAGGGTTCTCCCGGCCCGGCTGCGGGCTGCCCCTTGCTCATGCGACCTCCCGTTGCAAGTCTGGTCCTTAGGGTCTCTCTTTCCGGTCTGGACGTTAGGATCGGTCCGCGGGAACGCGTCAGGGGGTGAATGCTTCTCCCTGGAACCTGGGTTCCTTCTTGACCTGCTTGGACGTGAATGTTCCGGCGGGAGGACCCAAGGCACCCGCTCACGCACCCGGTCCGGCTCGTGTAACCTCGGACATGTCACTTAACACGCCGATCAGGAAACAAGCTTAACTGTCTCCACCCTCCATCCACACAGCAATGACACTGCACGCCGACTGTGGGCCAGAGCCCGGGGAATGCAGACAGACTGGGGCCCTCGGGGTGCTCAGGGCCCGGGGTGGCTGTGAGTTCTGGGTATCAGAGCCAGCAACAGGCCCCAGGCGTGGAGTCAGGGAGAGACACCGATGGCAGCGCTCGGACCTCGGGCAGGCTTGGTCCTGACTTGGTTCTCCTCCCCGTCCCCCGTGTGTCTGTAACGCCCCACCTGTCGAAACGCTGTGCAGACAGCTCCAGCGCGGACAGCAAACACACCGAGCCGTCGTCACCGAGTGGCCTCTGGCCCACATTCAGTGGTGACTGTTCCGGAGCCAGACGGAATTTGTAAACACGGTGAAAAAGCCACTTGAATCTGCCTCCCCCCATCCCAGGTACCCGGTACTGACTGATGACATAACAGCACGTCTCTGTGTATGTCCCTGGTTAGCTCTCAGTTCTCGCTTTAATTCCGCTTCCATGTGGATTTGATCTAAAAGGCGGCATAGAGAGTGCTGATCCAAGAGAGAGAGAGAGAGAGAGAGAGTGTGTGTGTGTGTGTGTGTGTGTGTGTGTGTGCGCGCGCGCATATCTGTGTCTGTGTTCCAAACGAGGGCAACAGATTCCTGTGTGTTCCACCCGGGAACCCAGCAGTTGCTTAGCAACGTAATGATCTCTGCAACCAGGAGGACCCGGTGAATACTGTTGGCGTGGGGAACCGAAAGTAACAGAGGTACCAAGGAGGAGGGCAGGATGGGCCGGGCCAGGGCCGGCCTTCACTCTGCCTCTCCGACTCTCCCGGTTACTCTTTCTGGGGCGATATCCCGCAGGGGTCGGGGGCCGGCCCCAGACACGTGGCCAGATCTGATGTCCCCCCATCGGTAGCCGCCGGCCTCTCCTCTCCTACCGTGTAGATTTGCAGCAAAGCACGGGAACCCAAGGGGCGCCCTCCCGCACAGGGCATGTTGATTCGGCCTTCACGCTGCCGGCGTGGAGCCCAACTTGGGGCTCGAACTCATGAACCAGGAGGTCGTGACCTGAGCCCAAACCGAGAGTCAGAGGCTCGACCGCCTGAGCCACCCAGGCGTTCCCCCGTGTTGTCTCTTTCTTGACGGGCTTTCCCTGACGGCGGTCTTCTCTGTACTTCCATGCTCCCAAGCCACAGAAGGCAGGGTTGTGAATTTCCCATTGTAACCACGAAAGCAAGGCCCGTGTTCATCCTCCGCTCTGGGCTGCCGTGTGGACCTCCCACTCGGCCTGCCTCCTGGGCCAGAAAGGACGAGCATCAGTAGATTCTCGGCCAGTGTCCGCACCACTGCTTTCGTTTCATCTGTCGAAAGAAGCTGCTCTGTTTTAATTTTAATTAATTTTGCAGTGTTGTCTCAAGCCATTCCATTCTGTCATTTTCACGTGCTCTCGTGATGGGTGTTAACAGAAGAGGGTCGTGCTGAGCAGAAGTAAGTGCTGCCCGCGAAACTGCCTTGACCTCTGGGGTGTGCTGCTGTCCCTCCCTGCTGCCCACCCGCGTGTGGCGGAGCCTCCTCTTCGCCTCTGACGCTAGACGCAGCCGCCTGCGAGCTTTCCTTCGAAAATGAACACTCCCAGCTAAGTGAGAACGGTTGGGATACTTGCAGTGGGCGAGCGGTGCCGACCAGCGGCCTCTGCTCAGAGACGCCCCCACGCCCTGGCCATGGGGCCCGGGCCTGGGGACGGACTCCCACACCGTACCGCTGTGCCGGGGCCGCCCGGAGCCGGGGTCCTGGGCGCCGTCGCCACGCCACGTCACCTTGGGAGAAGGCACCCCGGGACTGTTGCCGCGAGGCAGCGCCCGAGCAAGGGGGCTCTTGTGGGAGGCTCACCCACTCTCCACGGCACGGCAGTCCTCCCCCAAAGGTCCTTGGCCCGAGTTACCAACTCGGATCGCCTCTGGATGGAGCAGCCTTGCGTTGACTCGTGATTTCATCTCCACCATCTTGGCTTAATTGCTGTTATCGCAGCAGAACGAACGGGTCTTCCCCTGAACGGATGGGCCCTGCCGCTGTGCCCCACCACCGGGGGGCAGGCGGAGAGGCCGCGCTAAAGAGCACCCCACGGCGTTAGCCGCGGCCCAGGCTGGCACCGGAGTGGGCTCTCTCCAACCCGCTTGGGCACCAGAATCTGCAGGCTTCTCCTTAAATCTCTGCTGCGTCCACAGCCGACCCTTCCCTCGGGAACCCAGATCTAGATACGGGAGGTGCTGGTTCCCTCTCCCTGCATGGGGGGCCGGACGCCAGCAGGGCTCCTCCCCCTTGATGCTGAGTAGCCCAGCCTGGCAGTAGCAGACGGGCGGTCTTTACCCTCCAGTATAACCGGCACCCACAGCCCCCGGGGCTTCTCGACCGGGTTAACAGACCCCACCTGGGGCGCCTGACCCCCAGGAAGCTGCCTGTGGACGGGGCGGGGGTGGGGGGGGGGGGGGTCCCTCGACGACTGCTGCTCCAGCATTCCGTGCTTAAAGCCACAACATCTGCCACCGAGTGGGGAAGTGCCACGAGGCTTAGAGGCCTCGAGGCAGCCGACTGGTGGTTATACCCAACTCTATCAGTGGCAGAGAAAACAAACAGCAGCAAAAGGAAAGCTGAGGCAGAGAGCGGGCAGAGCGGGCCGCGTGCCCAGCTCACCCCTTCCTTCATAGAGGCCCCCCCCCGATCCCTGTCCTTGTCTGTTTTCACCGCCCACCATGTTAGCACCTGTGCCACTCTCCCCGTGCTCCCGAGCAGGCCCCCGCTCTCGCCGGCTGGGAGGGAGGGGACCCCAGCTCACACATGGAGACAAAGGCTCACAACGCGCACCCACTGGTGTTTGGCCGGGATCTTTCCGGAAGGGGGCGGGTGGTCCATCCACACTCCCGTGAATGAGCCCAAAAGGCAAGAAACCCACAGCTGCTCTCGCCGCCTCCCCAGGGGCTGTGGCTGTCCCCGGGCAGCGGCACGGATATGCCTTCAGTTTGGGGGCAGCAGGGAAGAGGGTGAACCGGGGGCCGGACGGCCTGCTGCGGGCCCTGGCCAGGGCCAGTGAGGGGCTGCACCTAATAAGGCCCCTCTGTACAGGCGAGCACGCAGACCAGAGCCGCCTCTGGTAGCACGATGCAGCCTCGTCACCCCCTCAGTGCCAGTGCAGGTGGAACCTCAAAGATGAGGCTGCCCCCGGCCCGGCCGCTGGGCTGCACCTGCCACAACAGGAAGGGCACGGGGGGGGGACTCCCGCTGCCACTCGGGACAGCGGGGTTCCTTTCAGATCGCTGCTTCTTTGCCAAGCATCAGACACCACCAGCGAGCCTCTCACGCTGGCTTCACGCGGGGCTGAGACCGCCCGAGCGAACCACCCCATTCCGCGGCAAAATGGCCCCGCCGACGCTGGGCAAAGTCACAGCGCTCGGGCCCAGTACAGGTCGCGTCTTGGCAAATCGCTCCTTGCTTGCTCTCAGGGTCCGTGGACGGTTTCCTCAAACCCCAAGTGCCCCCAAGCTAGGTGTGGGGCTGCCCACTCACTGCAGCAGGGCCAGCCTGCAGGGGCCCTTCCCCGCCCTTGTCCCTTCAGGCCGAAAGGCTGAAGGCCTGACAGGCAGCTGGGAGAGACAGTCTCCCCCGAAGGGCGCTCTACCTTCTTTCTACCTGCCCGAATGGAGGCAAAAGACGTCCTTGCCTCCCGCTGGCGATCTACCTGTGATGTCCCCAGACACATCGCACCCAGGGAGCAGGACCTCGTTCAGGCCCCGACCTCAGGTCTTCAAGGGAGCCCTTAAAAGCGCCTCAGTGGCCATCCTCGTCTGGCCCTCACCGCTCCCGCGGCACAGGCGCACCCCCCCACAGGCAGCCGCCCCCCCCCCCCCCCGCCCCCGCGCAGGGCCAGGTGGGTGGGCGGCCTCGGTGTGTGTGCTGTGGTGTCTTCTCGGAACTCTGCCTCCCGCCCCCTTCCTCCCTGCCCCGGTCCTGGCGTGGCGCGTCGTCCACTCACTTGCCAGTGCACCTGCCCTCAGCATGTCTCCCGCCCCCTCCTCGGCGACCCGCGTCCCGCAGACCCCGCGCCGCGACCCGGCTTGTGACGCTCTTCTCTCTTGTTGCCGTTTCAGAAGCCCAGAGGTCACGAGCACCGTCTCAGGTACACGGAGCACAACGGTCACCTTCACGGTTCGCCCGGGGACCTCGCAGCCCATCACCCTGCAGAGCCGGCCCACAGACTTTGAGAGCAGGACCTCAGGAACGAGGCGCGCCCCGAGCCCCGTGGTCTCGCCAACGGAGATGAACAAGGAGATTCTGCCCGCCCCCCTGCCCGCTGCCGCTGCCGTCCCTTCCCCCACACTCTCAGAGGTCTTTAGCCTTCCAAGCCAGCCCCCGGCCGGGGACCTGTTTGGCTTGAACCCAGCGGGACGAAGCAGATCGCCGTCCCCCTCCATACTGCAACAGCCAATCTCAAATAAGCCTTTCACGACTAAGCCTGTGCACCTGTGGACTAAACCAGACGTGGCAGACTGGCTGGAAAGTCTCAACTTGGGTGAGCATAAAGAGACCTTCATGGACAACGAGATTGATGGCAGTCACCTACCAAACCTTCAGAAGGAAGACCTAATCGACCTTGGGGTGACTCGGGTCGGGCACAGAATGAACCTAGAAAGGGCTCTGAAACAGCTGCTGGACAGATAAGGGTGGCTGCTCCTTTACCTTCACAGACTCCTTGTTATAAGTAGAGATGGGCTTCTACTGAAATATGCAGGCGGCCAAGCACGGTCTGTGAGCGCCAACCCCATTCCACGGGTTCGTCTCCCGGTACCCAAAGAAACGCCGAGTGTGTCCGGGTGTGGCTGAGCGAAAGCCTGGCGGCTCCCCCACTCTGCACGGGGGCCTCATGGGCTGTTTCTGTGCAGCAGGGGACAAGGGGAGGGAGTCCTGCCACCACGGAAAAAGTGTCACGGCCTGCCTCGTGGCGTGCAGGTGACCTCCCTTTGCCAGGTCCCAGGGACGCCCCTGCCGGTTTAGCGCGGGAGCCCGGCTCTCGCAGGCAGACGCGGGTGCGCTCCACATACCTCCCGAGACCTCCCTCCTCTGCTTTCCGGGCAGCTCCCGCCCCCACCCCCAGGCCCGCCTCAGTTCGCGGCCTCCGGGAGGACACTCGATGCTCACTTGCTCCTTTCTTTCCTGCACTTGGCTTGCGGTAAGCCACCCCAGGCCTGTCTCTCCGGTGCCCCTCGTTGGGCCCCAAAGGTAGAGAATCTGTTTTTTTCCTTTGGATTCTTTACCCCGCCTCCTCCCGCGATGTGCATCCGTGGTTCTCTGGCCAGGAAGTTCCTGGCCGTGGTGGGGAATCTGATGGGATCGTGCCCGGCTTTGCTTAGCTTGCTTTCTTTCTTTCTGCAAATCTATTAGCATAATTCCAAAGTGGTCAAACAGATGTCACGTGGAGTTAGTCAAAGCACAAAGTCACGATTCCGAGCAGGAGGGGAGGCCCGGCCCCGGGAGCCAGCCGGTGCGCGGCCGCCTGGGTCTCTTCTGGGGGAAGAGCGGGGAGTTGTCCGCCGAGCGTCCCCGGCGCGGTGAGAAGGGGATTCTCTGCCTTTCGCACGTTTTTAAAATGGAAAGCGTGTCTCGTTCTGCAAAGATCAGAGCAGGTGAGCGTCCACTTGACCACGAGGGGGAGACACAAGGCTAACGGCGGGCATGTGCTGCTGTGGGGGAGACGGCATCTTCCCCGGGTGCCGGGTGGGGCACAGTGACCTCTGTTCTGAGCCCGGCCAAGGGTAAGCATCTCTGCCGAGACCGCCCCTCTGCTCTCTGAGGCCAGGGAACCCCACCCGTCTGGCCGGTACGACAGGCTTTTTGAGAACCCGGTGGCTGAGGCGTCCGTCCACACAGGACCCAGGGTCCAGAACACGCAGTGGGCTGCAGGCTGAGGGTGGGAGCAGACACATGAAGAAAGGAAAGACGGGGAGGTTTCCCGGGCTGCACCAGGCAGGCCCCTCTCTCGCGAGGTTTTCTCGAGTCGCGCCCATTCTCTTCCCTGGAGTCCCCTCCCCTGTGACAATACCTCCAATTTCCAAGGGAGGTTACCACCTGCACAGGGGTCACCGGACATCCAGCCAGGCTTCCAGCACATTCTCCCACACTTGGAAGAAACTCGAACAGCAGGTTTTGGCTTTTATTATGATTTCAGAACTAGCCTAGCCCATCTCTAATTATAAAAACATGGTATTTTTTTTTCCTTTCTTTTCTTTACGCTCACAATCAAGTGTCTGATTAGGTCTGGAACAGCTCTAGAATGAACACGTAAAATTTAGCAATTTAAAATCTCTTTCTTTACTGCAAGTTTAAATAGTTGTACAGATAGTTTATAAGCACAATATTTTAAGAAAAAAAAAAGTGGCTGGTCTACTAGGCAGCCTTTGTGCCACTTCAGTGCTAGAAAGTTAAAGAAAAAAAAAAAACTTTTGTGATTTAATAATACTATTTCTGTGGAATTATAAAAGTATGACCTTTTTAAATCAACCTTATTTGGATGCATCTGAACCAGCAGAGCTGTGTTATATTTTCTATCTTTGCTAGAACTTCGTCATCGAAGGACAATTATTTCTTCAGAAGTGGTTACAATTCACGATGCAGCGGTTTCTCCAAAAACAAACACGCACCCTCCCCCCCCACCCACACACACACACAGACACACACGCACAGTTTTTCCAGCCACGTGCCCCCGAATTGGAAACTGAGTTCCGGCCCTTCCTCCGCTCCAAACCCCTCTGCAGTCAGACTGGACCTGCACGCCCCACCCCTACTTGAAGTCAGTTGAACGTGAAGGCGCTTCTCCCCCCCCCCCAACCCCCCCCCCCCCCCCCCCCCGCGCCCTTGCCGTCTCTCCGTCGTGGGGTGCGCCAGGACGCCGTGGGTGGCCTGCTGAGGCCGCCTGCTCGTTCACAAAGTGTAAAGGTGGTGGTTTGGCCATTATTCGTCTTCCATTTGGTGAGATTGCCAAATTCAGTCAGTACACCGCCTCACCGCGGCCCTTCTTTCTTCTACCTACTGCTGGCATCACCTCCGTGGCCAGTGCCAGGCGACACGCCGGGGCGAGGTGCGAGTGAGGGAAAGGCGCTGCTGGGTTGCCACCGGTGGCTGTAGAGCCACTGGACCCTGGCGGCCGGGCAGTGAGGGTGGCTGCCACTCCCTTTCTTAGACTTCAAGCCACGGGCAACTAACCAGAAGCGAGCAGACTGCAAGGGGAACCCGAGAGCTGAGCAGTCATCAGTTTCTGCCTTGTCTTATTAGAGAAAAGTCACAGGAGCCCGCGGAACCTGCACTGACCGAGAATAACACGTGTTGCCAAGACGAATCCATCTCGAGCCCTAGCCAATGGTTTTGCTCCAGAAAGCAATAGTTCCTCACTTAACTCGCTGCCCAATGCTCTTCCCCTGCCCCCCTTGGACACGTTAGGACCAGGCCCTCTTCCATGGTGGGACAAACGTCAAACTGCTCATATAAGGATCATGTGAATACTATTCCGGGTTTTCAGATCAACTTTTCTTACCTACTGTAATTTAAATAAATTGCATTTACATGCCTCGTCTCTGTAACATTGTGTATACAAAACCAAAATTTCTCCAGATGTAAATTATGTACACCTGCCAAGATACCTTCTCCAGGGTGTCTGTGCACATTTTAAGTTAATTCATAGAATATAAAATGACTCAATGTGACTGTTGATTTGCTGAACTCTACATATCACAAAGTGGGTTATCTGTGGTACTTTAGTTAGTAAAATGGTGATTTTTTTTTTTTCTGGGTTACTGAACAAGCAAGCATTACCCAGGTGATCTGGCAATGACTTCGTGTGTGGGCCACAAACATGGATTTTTTCCCATTAACCAATTTTTTTTTGTTGTTTTTTAGAAACTAATATGTTTCACACTACGGTTTGTGTAACTTGTGTTCGCATTTCTCTGTGTTGCTGTTACTTTTGTGCTTTTATTCCTTTTAAACTTTATTTTGAAAAAGAAAAAAAAAAAAAACGAAACAAAAAACGAGCTCCTGTAATTTGCACTTCCTCCCAATCCTTCAATCTCTTGTATGGCAACCAAAATGACTGTAAGAGAAATAAATATACGATTGCACTAAGGTTGTGGCTCTGATTACACACAGTGTAGCTGTCTGAGTGGACAAGTTGCCAGCTTGCAATCTCACGCAGGTAGACAACACCGCCACTCTACCTCCGTGCAACTGAGCAGGTACTAGGTTTCGTCCAAGAGCAAGAACCTTCCTTCCAGCAGCTCACGTGCCGTGGTTCTGCTTCCTTAAAGCGCTCTCGTGACGCAGACGGAGACACGCCTGACTTCAGAGCCAAGTGCGTGTCGGCGTGCACGTCTGTGAGCTCTAAGAGCCCGGCCGAGGCCCGGCCGTCCTCTCTGGTTTGGGACGGCAGTGGGGGTGGGGCCGAGGGGGAGCCGGAGTCACAGCTCTCCTTGAAGCACAGACCCCGATGCCCCCACCTGCTGGTCTTCCCCCCACCAGGCTCTGGGGCCACAGCACCGGGCGGCCTCTGTCGTTCCCACGAAGCCAGCCATGTTGTGCTAAGCCGGCGGGCCCCAAGCCTCGAGGCAAGAGGATTCGGGTCCTTTGGCAAAGAGCTGAGCCGGGGAGACGCGGGCTATCCCTCTGCCTGTAGGGAAGTAGGTTTTCAACACCGAACCTCTTCTTTGGCCTCGTCAGTGACAACCTGAGGTCTCAGTCCTTGGACACTTTCTACTGTTTTGGCACATTCTCCATCTGCACAGCGGCCACTACGTTTCTGTGCTCACGAAAAATGCGAAGCCTCAGATCTTTCGTAGTGTCCTCTCCCCTAGGCCCCCTGCCTCGCTGTCTGGTGGTTTCTCCCAGACCTTAACCACCCCCATCACCTCCAGTGGTTTCTTCCAGACCTCCTCGAGGTAAATGTAATCAGTTTGTCTTGGGGGGGGGGGGGGGGAATTCGAAGCGTTTTTCCTTCCCTCGTACTTTATTTGAGGCGTTTTAACAAGCAGGGCACTGAAGTGTCTTTCCACACCTGTAGCTCTCCGTGTAGACACCGGGTGGTTGGAAGCCCCCACGGCACCCGCTGCCCCGGGGCAGCCGTGCTCCGGGGGGACTCGGGGAGTCTCCAGATCCGACCCTCCGACTCCAGCAGACCTGACCACTTCAGTTTCCGAGCCGCACTGTATCAGTGGTTTTCTTTCTTTACTGTTCCTGTACCGTGTTTCTCGATTCCACAGTCTTTACCGTTTTGTGTTTAAGATGACAAGCACTGTCCATTGCTTCTACTCTGGAACTCTCTGTTTATAGCAATTCTGAGACTTTAATATGAGCCTTCAAATAAATACAGAAAACAAAAACAAAAAACAAAAAAAAAACAGGAAAAAAATCAAGTGTGTGCCTTGGGTGTTTTGAACCTGATCTGCATAAAAACCATATTGTATTCAAATGCTGTATATTTAATGAAAGGATAAATCTATCTTCACTGTATTAATGTAGCTGATAAAATAGTTATAGTGCCTTGTTTTCTGAACTGAGAAGCCCGTATCAATGCACAACGTAAAGTAAAAAACGATTCGAGAAATGAAATGTTGAGAAGACCTAGACGTGGTTCTGGAGCCTTCATCCTAAGACTGTGCCACACACACAGTCGTTTAAATTTAAAAATAAAAAGAAAATTGAAATAAGATCGTGTTATCAGTTAATTTTCCACTGAAAGCGCTCTCTGCTCTTACTTGCACTATTTTTGTTCACCTAAAACAGAGCGAGTCTGAGAGGCCCCGTGGGCGAGAGGGGCGCGCGGGCAGGAGTCCTGGGCCCCCGCCTGCCGCCCCCGCTGCCGCCCGGCCCCTGCCGGCCCTTGTCGGTGGCTTGTCGAAATCAGCGGTGTTGGCTGTTTGCAGAGTTTGTAAAAAAATGAACAAAATATTTGCTTTTAGTGACGGAGGCCACCCATCCCAGCACTCTTTCCAATGTTTACAAGCCAAAGAAGCAGCAGCACACGGTCCGATTTTCTTGTAAAAGAAAAATGACAGGAAATACACAGATTCTGGCCCGACGCCGCCACACTCCTCGTGCCGAAGGTCATGTGAGCAGCCCTTGTCATCTCACAAGTTGTCCGGGGTGCAGGGAGCACGTCGGGGCTCACCGCTCCACCCGCGGGGCCACGGGGCAAGCGGGGGATGGCTCAGCCAGCCCGGAGGCAGGGATACACCACGTGCTACGTCCCTCGCCACATCTCTGGGCTCTCTGCAAACACGCTTCTGGAGGGAGCAAGGACCTACACGGGCTGTGCCTGTCTATCTCGCGAGACTCTCACCGGTGCCGCTGTGTACCAGGCCAAAGTCAACTAGAGATCCAAACTTCTTCACTTCAGGCCACAAATGTAGCCGATCACCTGAGAATCTGAAAGGGGCGGTTTGGGAGACACGGCAGGGTTTCTTAGGGGTCCCCGTTCCGCATGCCGCCGCTGCTGCCTCTGCTGGAAGCGTGCACGTGTCCAGAGCCAGAGGTGTGCCACAGCACCAGCCACGGCCACCAGGCAAGACCGACGGGCAGCCGGGCCCCGGGCCCCGTAGGAGATGGGGATCAGACAAACCGCGGGCTGGCCTTCAGGGCGGCCAGGTGAGCAGGTCTGAGCGCGAAGACAGCTGATCTCAGCCGTCTCCGGTGGCAGCACACCTGTCCTGGGCCCCTAGCCATCAAGCCTTCCTGCCACCGCCCACTCGCGGTCTTTCTTGCCAAGGGGCTTACGCGACTTAAATGTGTTCTGCAAACCCCAGAGGGCAGGAGGAGAGCACAGCCTCTGAACTGCCAGGGAGGTGACCACAGCAAAAGACAGACATCAGCTTATTTCCCTGCACGGTCGCAAGAGGCAGCTGGAAATAACAGTAATCTACCGGGTGCCTGTGTGCCAGGCACCATCCAGACCACTGCCCTCACTGAGGGTCTAACAGCCCTGTGGTAGGAACAAATAGCCCCATTTTACAGAGGAAGCCAAGTCTTGCCAAGGTCCACGGTGAAGGCCCACCCAGGATTTGCTATAAAACCTCCATGGCGAAGTCCCTCTGTAGGAAAGAGAACCCCCATCAGGCGCCCCGAGAACGGCTGCTGGTGTCAGGGTCCGTCACTTTCTGCCCCTCCAAAGTCAACTGTGCAGGGCCAGGGGTCCAGGAGGCTGGGCAAGGTGGGGGCTCCTTCCAGCTGAACCGCCTCAGGGGTGTGACAGAGGGAGAAGATCCAATTCAGAAGTAACCTGTTTACCTCGCTGCCCTCGACTGGGATCAGGGAAGCCAGGACCTAGGGATCAAAGGCTGCCTTTCCCAAAGACTTGATAAAGGCCCGCAGCTTAGAGCTTCATTACACGTGGCATCTGCTTTAAGGCTCTCGAGGATCCACGAGGTAAGTACGGAAAAGACGATCGTCTCTCTTACCGATGACAAATCACCCTGAAGACGGTGAGGCCTCACCAAGGGAGCACAGCTGCCCTGGGCCCCGTCCTTCCCAGGCCCTCCCGCTAAACGCTTCCTCCCTTGGCTCCGGGCCACCCAGAACCCTCCCGGCGTGTTCCTTCGTGGCCTTCGACCACAGAGCCCGCCTCGGTTGCAACCAGAGAGGCCTTGCGGCGAACCGCTCCCGGCCCCGATGCCCGTGCGTTCGCTCCCACACCCCTCGGCCTCCTTCCGCCAGGTAGAACGGGCGCAGCCCCTCCTTGCCCTTCACAGTCACCCTCAGTGGCGGAGGAGAAAAGGCCAAGCGAATGGGAGACAAGGAGCCAGGCACGTGGCTGCAGAATGAGTTCGAAAGTGAGTCTCACAGGCCCACACAGCTTTGAAGCTTTCCAGAAAGCCAAAGGCACGGAGCAGGTCTTGGAGCCTGCCATCTGGGCAAGCTAAAAATAAAGGTTCCGTTTTGGAGCAAGAGTTTATAAATGTGACTACAAAGGTCCCGATAAAGACATCAAGGCTCTGGGGGAACCGCGTGGCCTGAAACCTCTAGCCCTGGCAGGGGTTGCCAGGGAAGCCCAGCCCCCACCTCCCCCCCCCCCCCCCCCCCCCCCCCCCGGGGCACCGGTGGCCAGCTTTTTCTGGCAGCAGTCGCGAAGCCAAGAGGAGAAGGGGACGGCTCTTTACGGCGGGGGGGGGGGGGGGGGGGGGACCACAAATGAGAGGGCTGGATCTAGCTTGCAGTGCAGGCCTGCGACCTACTCACAGCGGCAACACGGACACAGCCGCGAGGACCCCAGCCCTGCCCTTGAGGCCCGGGCCCACATCATCCGGAGCCGTCGGACCCCCGCCCACCTCCCCAAGCTCCCCCTTGCTCACCTTGCTGCCACAGTTGGGGGCTCCAATCTGCCCGCTCCTCTTGGCATCTGGAATGTTCTTCCCCTGTGTCTGCACCGCCTCCTGACATAGGCTGAATCTCAGGCCTATGTTGAGCTGTCAGATCAAAGCCTGGGACCACCCACCTAGGGTCCTCCCATTCACCCATGTTTCCAGCACACCCTTACTGAGAACATCTTGTTACCGATGCAGGGCATCCAACAAGACAGATAAAATTCCTGCCCACGCGGAGCTTACATTTTTGTACGAAGTCCTACAGAAAGAATAAAGCACTTTTTGTTGAAGCCATTGTTAAGTGGAATTTCCATTATTTGCAGCCCTTTTATTTATACTGGTCTGCTTCCAGGGATGGGGTGAAGACAGATAGATGCTCGCAGCTTTGTGAGGTCGCTCTAGCCTCGCCCGCTAGAAGCCCTAGGCTGGACCGCAAGCGTCTCATTTGTGCGTCACCTGCCTGCGAGCTTTTCCCCGGTGGGCGGGGCGCTTCATCCACGGCCCGCCTCCTGGCCCCCGGGATTGGTCGGAAGCTGCCTGTCCTCCAGCTGGGCCAATCACGATCCCCCCCTTTGCCAGTCGGGATTGGTCCTCGCTGGGCACGTGCAGAGCAGTCCCGGTGCCGGCCTTGATTGGCTCGCGCGGGGCACGTGACCGACAGGCCCAGGGTCCTCTGCGGCCGAGGCAGGCGGCCGTGGCGTCTCCCGTGGCCCGGCGGAGCTGTGACGGAGACCGCTGTCAGAGCTCGGGACCCCGGGGCCGCCTCTCCGGGAGCCAAGGGTGAGGCGGGCTCCCCCAGACCCCCCCCCACCCCCCCCATCCGGGCCCCGGCGCGCCATCCGGAGTCCTCGCGGCCGCCACTGACACCCTGCGTGCCGCATGGCAGGCCCGTGGCAGACGGGGAGCAGGAGGGCTGAGCCCCGCTTCCCCGTCGGGCCCCCTCGCTGGGGAGGGACCGCCACCCCCATCCCCACCAGGGCCCGGCTCCCGTTACCGCTTCCCAGCTTCCCCGAGGCGGGACCTGCGAGGCAGGCAGCCCTAGAGAGAACAGGTGCCCGGTGTCGTGGGGGAGCAGGGGCCGCGGATGGTTGCGGCAGGAGCTGCGCCTAAATGGATGGGCCGAGGGCAGGAGGCCCCGGGAACTTTCCAGGACAGGGCGGCTCAGCGCAGGGGCGGGCAGGGCCCTGGAGGCCTAGGGAAGTCTGCCTCCCTTACCGGGACTGGGGGAGGACCGGACGGGAGCCGCGGGCACTGAGGCCGCAGCTGCGGGGGGGGGGGGAGGGGGGGGGCGCTGAGGCGGTGAGGGGTGTCCGGGGAGGGTGGGGGGTGTCTGGAAGGAGAGGCTGCCTCTGTAGGCATTGCTCAGGCAGGGAAACAGCAGTGCCTGCGATGGGCCAGGACAGGCCCCTGTGCTGTCGGACATCTCTTCCGGAGGGGGGTGGGGGGGTGGGTGTGGATGTGTCTGCCCGCCAGGTTGGGGGGGGGGGGGGGGACCAGTCAGCTAATTAACGGGCCACTTTGAGGTAGTAATAACTGCCCTGAGAAGAGAAGACACAGCGATGTGAGTGGGTGATTAAGATGACTTTTACTCTGAATCTGAATCTGGGGGAACACCCCCAGCTTTGGCTCTAAAATCTTCCGAGGCCCAGAGGACCAGAGGGTGCTGCTGGTGGCTGTCCCTGACTTCAGCAGCACGCAGACCGCCTGTCTCGTGAATCTGCGCAGCCTGGCCTGCCAGCCCATCAGCTTCTCAGGCTTCGGAGCTGAGGAGGAGGACCTGGGGGGCCTGGGTCTAGACCCCTGACTCACAGAGACCCCGGCCACCCTTTCCCCACAGTGTTGGCACCACAGCAGGGGGTGCTTTGTAATTCAGCCTCTCCCTCCAATTTCTCAGCCTCACAGCAACAAAAGGCTGCTGCCACCCCACACGTCACATTCTGTTCCAGGCGAGGAAGAAGAGGGGAAGACCATGGCAGCTGTGTCCGCTCCCCTTTAACGGAGAAGCCAGTGCATTCCCAGAAGTGCCTACCAATATGTCATAGGCCAGTGGTATCCCTAGAAGCAAGGCACACTGGGAAAGTGGGCATCGGCTCCACACAGCGCTGCAAGGAACAAAGTTGTGGATGTGTTAAAAGACAGAAGGGGGGGGGGCACGCCTGGGTGGCTCAGTCGGTGAAGTGTCTGACTCCTGATTTCAGTTCAGGCCCTGATCTTGTGGTCTGTGAGTTCCAGCCCCACATCGGCCTCTCCACTGCCCGTGCAGAGCCTGCCTGGGATTCTGTCTTTCCCCCTCTCTGCTCCTCCCCTACTAGTGCATGTGTGTGCACTCCCTCTCTCAAGATAAATAAACACAGATTTTATAAAAAGGGGCGCCTGAGAGGCTCAGTCGGTTAAGCGTCCGACTTCGGCTCAGGTCACGATCTCACGGTCCGTGGGTTCGAGCCCCACGTGGGGCTCTGTGCCGACAGCTGGGAGCCTGGAGCCTGCTTCCGAGTCTGCGTCTCCCTCCCTCTCTGCCCCTTCCCCGCTCATTCTCTGACTCTCAAAAATAAGTAAACATTACAAAAAAGTTTTTAAAAGTTATAAAAAAAATGATTTTAAAAGAAGGCAGAAGGTAAATGGAGGATGTACGGACAGGTGACGAATGGGGTCACAAGGGTGTCCAGGTGGATTCTCCTCACTGAGCATTTGAAAGTGCACAATCCAGTGGCATTACACGTAGTCACACTTCCATAAGGCTGTCGGCACTGGCCGGTTCCATCCTGCCGAAGACAAACCCTTTGTCGGTTGATGGACGTGTGGGCTGTCGCCACCTTCTGGCTGTTGAGAATAGTGCTGCTGGGAACATGCGTGTACGAGTATTTGTTTCAGTCCGTTTTCAGTTCTTTGGGGCGTATATCCTGGGGGTGGAGTTGCCGGGTCACGTGGTTGCTCTCTGTGGAACCTGCTGAAGGAGTTGCTGGACCGTTTCCTGCAAAGGCCACACCATTTATATTCCCACCAGCGGCGGGTGGGGGCTCCTCCCTGGAGACTTTTGAGGTCCTGTTTCTGCAGGCTGAAACTCTTCGGGGCCCGGTCTGTAGCTCACGCGTGCGCGTACAGCCCAGGAGCCCGGGGAACAGGCTGGGGCACGGAGACTCTGCGTTTCCAGCGAGCCCCCAGCCAGGCACTGCTGGGGAGACTGGTGTGCACTGCTCCCCTCCCCTCCCCTCCCCGCGGCTGGCAGGCGGGAGCGTCTGTGAACAGGCAGATGATCAGGCCTCCTCCCAGGCATCCGGTTTCAGTAGGAAGTGTCAAAATTCAAAGAGCTTTACTCCTATGAATACTTTATCGAGGGAGAAACAAACTGTTCTCATCCAGGGAGATCTCAAATTTGAAAGTGGTAGGAAGCTCAGGGGCGTGTCATTATAGGATGGCTTATAAAGCAAGAATGGTTACCAGGTGGGAGTTTCCAGATGGCAGGGAATTGGTTAAACAGGAGTATCTTACACCATTTGGGGAGGAGAAGACGTCTTAGGTTTGCCACGTATGGCTCTGGGAGGCATTGACAATGAACGACCTAAGTTCTCTTGTTCGTGAGACGAGCAGGGTTAAGCTTGCTTACATGGGTTAACTGGACCTATCCGCTCGGGACCTTCAGGTCTGCTATTTTATTTGATTTTTAACAAGAGGAAGCCCCCGGATCTGTGCGGTTAACGCTCTCCTGGGCGGGTCTTACGGGCAGTTCGAGAAAACTGCCCCTCGCATCCCCTGTCCGCAATCGGCAGGCGTGGGTGAGAGGTGGGTGGCGACAGCCTGGAGCACAGGTGACTTTGAGGCACGGGCAGCTTGTACATCTGCTTTCTGGAACTGCCAGCGCCTGGACCGTTGTCCCCCGTGCCTCCGTCGGTCTACAAAGTACAGCAGGGGAGGCTCTAAGGCAGTGGGTCTCCCAAGTCTGGTCCCTGGACCGGCGGCATCAGGGTCAGTCACCTGGGACCCGGTTAGAAATGCAAATGTTTGGGACACCTGGGTGGCTCGGCCGGCTAAGCGTCTGGCTCTCGGTGTTAGCCCGGGTCATGATCTCACGGCTCGTGGGTTCGAGCCCCAGGTCAGGCTCCAGTGTGGAGCCCGCTTGGGATTCTCTCCCCCCGCTCTCTCTGTCCCTCCCCTGTTCATGCTCTCTAAATAAATAAATAAATGGGGAGGAACGCAAAGGTCTGTCCCTCCCCCACCTGCAGAACGAGCAGCTCTGGGGCAGGACCCAGCCACGCAGGCTAACAAGCCTTCCAGGTGACCCTGGTGCCTGCTGGAGTTTGCAAGTCCCTTCTCCAAAGCGACCCCTGCAAAATAAACCTGCCCCAACCCTCTGTGCAGTGTCAGGGGTCGCTGCCACTCCAGCAAGTCCCACGTGGCTGTGCAGGGCTGAGTGCGTGCCCCACTCCCCCAGGGGCTGTGGCCCGCAGGTCACTGAGGTCTGCGTGTGGACGCCTCGGAGAACAGCTCGTGGAGCCAAGCTGAATGCCCAGAGGGAGGGCACCGGGGGCCTGAGGCCACTTCCGTCCTGTGCCAAGGAAACCCACCCAGCGAGTTTCACTGCTCGGCGTGCGACTTCACCTGGGAACCAGCCGCCCGGCCCCCCTCTGCACCACCCACCAGTCCGTGAACCCCGCCACCTCTGGGCTCCTCAGCGGTCTCATCTGAGCTGTGGACTGACGATCCCTGAGGCCCCAGGAACTTGTGGGGGCACACGAGGTCTTGCCTGGGAAATGGCATACCACTGCCAGCGGGCATAAACAAAGACAGATGGGATCCTCTTGTTAATCAAGTGGTAAAGACACGTGTCGAATGAAACTCAGAAAAGTATCAGGCAAGCGCGTGTCTCCCTTCCCCGCTGGCTTCCCGAACCCCAGGGTGCCTCCCCAAAGCTCTCGCCTATTAAGGATTCCTTGTGATCCTTCCCTGGCCTGGTGCATACATCTGCAAGCATATGCGTACGAATCATTTTAAAAACCCAAATACAGCTCACTCTACTCACTGCTCTGTAGTCTTGCTCCTTTTAAAATTATGAAACCCATCGGTTTGAAACAGACGGGGATCAGCGAACACTCACGTCCACCACCAGCTTGAGACGTCGGACGTTACAGGGACGCTTGTCCCTTTCGTCCCTCCTGATTCCACCTCCTTCCCTCCACCCCAGACGTAACCACTGCCCTGAACTCGGTGTTTATCATCTCTCTGCATGTTGCGACATGCGCATCGCTTACGTATGTGCCCATAAACGATATGTGGTAGTACCATGCACATTTTAAAACCTTATACGGGCGTCTGGGGGGCTCAGTCGGCTGAGCGTCCGACTTCGGCTCAGGTCATGATCTCACGGTTCGTGGGTTCGAGCCCCGCGCTGGGCTCTGTGCTGACAGCTGGGAGCCTGGAGCCTGCTTCCAATTCTGTGTCTCCCTCTCTCCGCCCCTCCCCCCCCCCCATTCGCACGCTCTCCAAAAAATAAACAATAAAAATAAATAAAACTTGACAGAAACTGTGTCTACGTCATGCATGATCAGTTAGCAATCCTCATCAAGAGAAGAGTGCCTGACACTTAGTCCCCAGCCAGTTAACTGGTGACTAGCATCATCATCGATAGTATAATTATTGGCAATCGTGAATCCCGCAGCTGGCTTATTTATTTCAATATCACTTTTGAGGCTCATCAAACATGACAGATGCAGCTCGAAATCATTCATGTTCACAGTCAAATCTATTTCATTATAGGAATATATCGAAATTGATGTATCCCTTCATCTGTCGATTAATCTTCACATTTTTTTTTTTTTTTTTGCTATAAAAACGATGCTTTTCGACATCATGCTGAATGAAAGAAGCCTGCCCCGAATTACCATGTGTTGGATGATCCCATTTACACGATGTCTGGAGCAGGAAGATTCAGAGACAGGAGATGATGAGTGGGTGGTGGGGGCTGGGGGAGGGGGGGGTGGCTGCTGCCAGGCATGGGGATGCTTTTTGGGTGACGAGAATGTTCTGGAATCAGACAGAGGGGATATTCCCGTAACTCTGCGAATACACTAAAAGCCGTTAAACTGTGCACTATATAGGCGAGTTGTACGGTAAGCAAATTATGTCTCAATACATCTTTTGGGTTTTTTTTTTTTTTAAGAAAAAAAATGTTTTTTTAAACGTAACGTGGGACCCTACGTTGGATCTGGGAGCAGAAAAAGGACACTCGTGGAAAAACTTAAATCCAAAAAAAGGCTGCCGTTTAGTGAATGGTGTTGTACCAACGTTAATATCTCAGTTTGAATGAGGGGACCACGGTTGGATAAGAGGTTAATCTTAGGGGAAATCGGCAGGGAGTATATAAGAATTCCTCGTATCGTAATTCACAACTTTTCTATAAAATTATTCCAAAATTAAGAAAAAAAAGCGAACAGGGCTGCTGTGAATACCCCCACGTGCGCGTGTATGAGAGCATGGCTAGGGAGCTCACTCGGGACTCTCCGGGCTCCCGGGAAGGACCCAGCCGCTGCCCCCAGGACAGCGTGCCCGTCAGCTGACGCGCACCTTGGCGACGGTTCCCAGGCGCCCGGCTCCTCGGCACCGTCCCACAGGCCCTTGCGGATGGGCACGGAGGTCACCTCTGCTCCACGCACACGAAGCCCAACCGGGGTAAATCCCTACAAGTAAACCGTGGGGGTGAAGGGCGTTTGAGCCACTTTCTTGAGTCCTTGAAGGGCCTGACGGCTGCCCCCTCACGAACGGTGTCGGGGACACCCGTCGGCACGGCCACATCTTCTGCGAGGGAGCCCATGCCCGTTCTTTGCTGGACTCAAATGAGAAACTCAAACATCTCCATGGTTACGTGTTGCCGCCTTACAAACTGCCCCCAAGTTTAGTGGCCTAAAGCAGCAACGGACGCCGATTGAATCTCCTGCTGTTTCCCTAGGCCAGGAACTTGGGACCAGATTAGCAGGGCGGTCGTGGGTCAGCAGCTGTCTCGAGGCTTCGGTTGAGGTGCTGACCGAGATTTTCTGGGCACGGACGGTTGGTTTCCAAGGTGACGCACTCACAGGGCTGATGGTGGGAGGCCTCGGTCCCTTGCCACCCTGGCCTTGAGGGCTGTCGGAGCTTCCTCACGACAGGGTGCCGGCTTCTCTGAGAGCCCGTGATCTAGGAGAGCAAGGCAGGGCCTGCGGTGTCTCCTACGACCTCCCGTCTGGAGGTGACACCTGCCACGTTCACAGTGTCCTATTGTTACGTAGGTTGCCCCGTTCTGGGAGGCAGGGACTGCACGAGGACACGATACAAGGAGGCAAGGAGTACTGGAGTCATCTCGGGGGCTGGCTGTGACCTCACCATTGCAGTTTATGGATGAAGGTAGGACCATAAACCCACTTAGTCAATTCTGTTCCAAAGGGGTAAAGAGCATCTACAAAAAACTGACAGGTGACACTGCACTTGATGGTGAAGGACTGAGTGCTTTCCTCCTAAGACTGGAAACAAGGACGCCTGCTGTCACTCCTCTCGGCACAGCACTGGACGTTCTAGCTGAGGCGATATGGCAAGAAAAGGCACAGAGACTGGAAAGGGAAAAATACAACTGTCTCATTTTGCAGGCGACTGTCTATACAGAAGATCCCAAAGAATCTACAGAAAAACTGAAAAAACCCACAGAAGTTTCTAGAACTTCCGAGGGAGCTCAGTAAGGTTGCAAGATATAAGATAAACATACAAAAATCTACCGCCCTTCCATAGACTACCAACGGATGTGTGTGTACTGGAAACAGAAATATAGCTCATGGCTGCGAAGAAACAAATGAAACGTAAATGTAGATCTGGTCAAACACATGCAAGACTTCTGTCCTGAAAACTACAAAAAGCTGGCGAAATAGATGAAAGAAAATGTAAAGAAATGGAGGGAAATACCGTGTTTCTATACTGGATGGCTCTACCTAGCGAAGAGGCTTTGTAAGCGTAACGGAATTCCTACCCAAATCCCAGCAAGATTTTTTCGTGGAGGTCAACAAGACGGTTCCAAGTTTATACAGGATAGCAAAAGAACTACAATAGCTAAAACAATTTGGAAAGGAAGACTAGTGAGAGAAATCAGTTTACCCGATTTCAAGACTTACTTTAGAGCTGCTATAATCGAGACTGTGGTATTGATGGAAAGACAAAGGGATCAATGGAACAGAGTGAAGAACGCACATCAGGGGCGCCTGGGTGGCGCAGTCGGTTAAGCGTCCGACTTCAGCCAGGTCACGATCTCGCGGTCCGTGAGTTCGAGCCCCGCGTCAGGCTCTGTGCTGACAGCTCGGAGCCTGGAGCCTGTTTCCGATTCTGTGTCTCCCTCTCTCTCTGCCCCTCCCGCGTTCATGCTCTGTCTCTCTGTGTCCCAAAATAAATAAAAAACATTGAAAAAAAAAAAAAAAAAAAAAAAAAAAAAAAAAAAAAAAAAAAGAACGCACATCAACTCCAACCACACATTCCTGCCAACTGAAAAATGTTTTGTTTGCAAACATAAATATTACTGTTTTCTTTGTTTGCAGTAAATGGAACATGAGGCCTTTTTTTTTTTTTTTTCAAGGACACATGGCAAGAGGTAGTAAGAACCCCTGAAACACACAGGGTTAAATTCCAAAACTTTAGTTTTATTTATGACCTTCGTCTTTCAGGACACTGGGGCCAAGAAGTCGGATATCACGTGGGCATCAAGATGCCTAAATGATCCTTCCAGAAAACAGATGGGATCTTCAGGGCTTAAAAGTCTGCAAAAACTCCTGGGTGCACTTAGAATAAAGCCCAATCCTCTTAATTGGCTCATAAAGCCCTTCATGATCCGGCCCCGCCCGTGTCTCTAGCTCCCGTGCTGTCTGTCCTCTCGCACACCGGCTGCCCTGCTGGGCCTGGCTTTCCTGTACTTGCCCTCCAACACTCAGCTCCGGCCTGACCTCATCCCACAGTCTGTCCGTGGCTCTGCCCGGCTGCCCTCCCCGGGCTGCCCACGGCACCCCTACTTTTCATAGGGTAACAGGACTGTCTGCCTGTCGTCGTGGTGACGAACGACAGGACTCAGATGACCTCTTCCCTTCAGACCATTTGCCATTTCAGCGTGCGAGCCAACGGCACGTAGCGCATTCACAATGTCGTGCGACCTCCACCTGCATCGAGTGCGGGGACGTCACCGCCCCAAAAGGAAACCCGAGAGCCACTGGCAGTCACTCCCTCCTTCCCCCGTCCTCCAGCCCCTCGTGACCACTACTCCGCTTTCCACGGACCTGCAGAGACTGTCTCTTTATCCCCGCATCCCTAACTCTCGAAAAGGATTTTTTAATACTTACCGATTTTTGAGAAAGAGAGACCGAGCGTGAGCGGGGGAAGAGCAGAGAGGGAGGGAGACAGAGAAGCCCAAGCAGGCTCCGAGCTGTCAGGGCAAAGCCTGACGTGGGGCTCGAACTCACAAACCACAAGGTCGTGACCCGAGCCACAGTCGGACGCTCACCCAACCGCGCCACCCAGACGTCCGTCTCAGTTGCACCGACCAAACGTCGCACGACCTCTTTTCCCCAGCCCAGATCTGAGGGCCAGACAGACAAGTTACTTCGGTCTCCAGCGTTGCCAATGGGCAGATGCCTCCCCACGGAGGGCCCCGGTTTCACCGGGCTCCTCTGCCCAGGGCTGCGTGCACCCTGCTCGGCCGGGAGCCTTACCTCCCGCCCCCGTGTGCGCAAACCCCTCGGCCGTCGGTTCCGCCGGCTGTGACCGATGACCTCACGCTACTCAGACCTCGAGGGTGAGCCTTCTGTTCCGCTCCTGAAGATGTCCTCGACCTTCCTACAGGCTCAGCTCTACGCGTAAAAGAGGTTTGTTGCAACTCATCTCACATTTTAGGTATTTTGTGGCAAGACGGGTGTCATAACGTCTAGTCCCCACTATTTCCAGGACCGAAAGTCCTTGTTTTGAATTTTTACCACGAGCCTGTCGTGAGTCACTCATGAGTACGGAGCAAACAGGCGATGAAAAGGACAGAGAAGGAAGGAAAGAAGGGGACCGACCACTGGGGGTAAAATGAAGCCCAAGTAACAAGAACATGCATCTTCACTTACTAGATTGTCAGAGATCTCACGTTGTTACAACACTTGAGTTCGGCCAAAGAAGAGACGTGTTCTCGTGTGGAGGCTAATGCAAACCTTTTCAGAGGGAAATTTCATATTCACGGACCCAGCGAATCAGCGGGGAAGCTGTCTGCAGGGGCGCCTGGGAGGCTCGCTCCGACTCTCGGCTTCAGCCCAGGTCGCGATCTCCGGTTCTAGGGTTCAAGCCTCGCATCGGGCTCTGCGCTGGCAGCGTGGAGCCTGCCTGGGAGGCTGCCTCCCTCTGCCCCTCCTGCCCCGCGTGGGCGATCTCTCTCAAAATAAACAAACGTAAAAAATAAAAATAAAACGGAAGAGCAAGTTACATTCGGCGAAACGCCGTGTGAACCTCTGTGCGTATAAAAAAATTCACTTGTCCTACGCGTGCACTTGTACACAGAGACTCCTTCCCGCAAGTCACTGACAGAATCACCTCCAGGGCACGAAGGAGAGGACAGAGGGGGAAGAGGTTTCGTTTTTCACGACGGGCCGTGTGGCACTGTCTGTGTGCTTTTGGACATCACCTCCTAATGCTTTTATGCTATGGGATTTGCAATTCGCAACCAGTACAGCAAAGTAAGTAGTAAAAAGGGCCGGTGTGCACACAGGCCTCCTAGGACCCTCTACCTCGCCTTCCTTCCACCCCCGTCTATAGGAACCCGGCCTCTCCCCTGGCAACGATACTCAGAGGCAACTTCTGAATCGACTTATTGGGGGCTAGAAAGATCTACTTAAAAAACACTTTGGATTAACAACGTATGGCGTTTCTCTTACACAGTGAACGGAACAGGTCCCGTGAGTCGGTAACACGGAGCCCACGGCCCAGGCGGGAGACAGGGCACAGCTCCCGTTCAGAAAAGACGGTGCGGATTCCACGGACACGGAATGTCCAGGAAGGGCAAACCCAGAAAGGAGGGGAGTTGGGTGCCTGGGGCAGGGGATCGGGGAGTGACCGCCAATGGGCGCAGGGGTTCTCTCTGGGAGACGGGGGGATTCTGACATGCGGCTCACAAACCTGAACGCACTGAAAACCACCCACCTACGTGCCTGAGATGGGGGACTCGTGAGATTTGTGAACCGTATCTCAATAAACTGGTTTTAAAAATCATGCAGGGTCACCTGGCTGGTTCCGTCGGTAGAACACGTGGCTCTTGATCTCAAGGTTGTGAGTTTGACTCCTGCTACTGGATGTACAGGCAGGCCTGTGACGCCTGCCACAATATAATCTCAACATCTCAAAATATAATCTCAAAAAAAACCAAAAAACACACAATGTGATATAAGTACTGTCCGCTGTGATAAAGAGAAGGGAAAGGGGTGGGGGCTAGGCTTGGGCAGATCCACAGTTTTAAGTAGACTTTGAGGGAACACCAGCTGGGGGGGGGGGGCGGGAGTGAGCCTGGGGGCACTGGCAGAAGGAACACTCCGAAGTGCAAAGGCCCTGAGGCAGCGACGTGCCGGCTCATCAGGAGGGAGAGCAGGAGGGGCGGTCAGCCTCGGGACCCTTGGTGAGGACCGCAGCCTGACTCCCAGGGAAAGAGAAGCTGCTCTGGGGTTCAGAGTCCCAGGAGGGATGTGAATTCACGTTGGAAACGTCTTCCGCGGCTGGGAGGGACCTGGACGGGGTGGGAGCAGGAAGGCGGACCATGCCTCCCCGTCACGGCGGACAGCTGGCTAGCAGATGGGCCAGAGGGGAGGAGGAAGAAGTCAGGGTGACTCCAAGGCTGCGGGCGTCAGAAAGGGAAGGATGGAGCTGCCTTTGCGGGGTCGAGGGTCCACAGGAGGGGCAGGCGTGGGGTCAACTTTGGAGTCCGGCCGCACGGGGACGACAAGGCGGTTCGGCATCTGGACGGGGAGGCTTGTCTGCAGGATCGTCCCCAAGTGTGGGTAACTGCAGACCAGAAATGTGTCCGAGGACAAAGCCCTGGGGCACCCCGCCATTTAAAAGTCCGGAGGAGAGAGTATCACGCATCAGGACCAAAAAGGGACAGGAGAACGGGGGTCCTGGGAGCGGCTGCTGAGAACGTTCCCAGGACAGATGTGGCGCCAGAACCTGGGGGCACGTCAGGTAAGACGCAGCTCCGGTCCCAGCCCCCGGGGATCCCCGAGGGGGCGTCGGCGGACTGGGGTGGGCCGGGCAGCCGGACGGAGCAGGTGCGTGAGGAAACAGCAACACAGCAGCCAACAGGCGGAGGCAAGCCCAACGTCCGTGAACAGACGAGTGGATGGACGAGGCCTGGCCCCACCCTGGACTGTCACTCGGCCCTGACAAGGAGGGACACCCTGACGCCTGCCACAACGTGGCTGGACCGGGGGGACGTGATGCCGAGTGAAACACACACACAAGAACGGACCCCCCTGTGATCCTCCCGCAGGAGGTCCCTACCACTACCCCGGGGCAAAACGCGTGAATCTGGATGGTCTGTGATCTGTGCTGCCCCCGCCCCGCCACCGCCGGGTCTTCCAGCGGCGGCGAGGGCAGCTTTTCCAGAAGTCTCAAAGCCCTGTCCTGCCACACGAGACGCCCGCCAGGGGAGGCCTGCCTCTGGCCGTGGCCTCTGGGGGGCCAGGTCTGCAGACGGCACGCGGCCCCTCCACGCCAGACGGCGAGGGGGGACGGCTGCAAGGCACAAACCCGCATGACCAGGAGCGGACCGCCTCTCAGCTGGGCGGCCCACGTCTGCTCACCGAAGCTGTCCACCCGGTCAGGTCCACGCCAGCCTCCGCACGCCCCGCGTTCGCCGGCTGCTTCTAGGTTACCGTGTCCGGCGGTCGGCCCAGGGCAGGCCCAGGAGCCAGGCCTCGCGTCCACCAGCCTCTCTGCTCACGAGTATTGCTCTCTTGGACCTCGATTTACTGCACCCCAAAGGAAAACGGAGCCTGGGCCGCACGATAACCATCTCGGGATTTCGGAAGCATAGTTCAAAAAATGGATTTCTAAAGGAACGTTTTCTATTTTGCTTAGAATCCTTGTCCAAAAACTTGACAACATCAGAGCATAAATACAGTTCCCTCATAAAAAGTGCCTCTTAAAAGGGGGATCCTTAGTTGGTCTAGAGCTCACAAATTACAGGGTCAGGGGTCAGGGAGCCACCTTAAGTGAGTAAATCCCAAAACAAAATCAGCAAGCAAGTGGATCAAAAAAAGTTTATTTTGAATATTTAATTAAAAAAAAAACAAACCATACCTAGGACGTGTGCTACAGAAACTTAGATACAATAATTGCATATAAAACCCAACCTAACCGTGGTAAAGCAAGGACTATGCAGAAATGCACTCCAGGAAACGGATGCCAACATCTCGAACTCTGGAGACCGCCCCCCCACAGACCTGGGAAGACACCACTGTGACCGTGGCAGGCGCGGACCCGGCCGCCAGGCCCCCAGGAGGGCGATGGCCCCCCGTGCAGCACCCGCGGGGGACATCCTGGCCGGGAGAAGTCCCTCTCCGCCCCACTTCTTAGCCGAGTCCGCCAATCCCATCCGACCATCCTGACATGGTATTTTGGCACAAAGCGCAGGGTGCCTTGACAAGAAGAACGTTTCTGGCAGTTTATGGCAGAGAAGGCACCTGCCTGCCCGCAGTGGTGGCCGTTTTCTCTCGCAACAGACGCAGAGCCGCGTGCGGCCAGGGGAGGCCCTCCGGTAACACACTGGGGACACTGCTTGGCAGGTGGCGGCAGTCGGGGGAGGGGGACTGGGCCTGGGGAACAAGTCCCGGGGGCCTCCCAGCACAGGGTGCTCCCATCTAGAGACATAGCGGGGCGCCTGGGTGGCGCAGTCGGTTGAGCGTCCGACTTCAGCCAGGTCACGATCTCGCGGTCTGTGAGTTCGAGCCCCGCGTCAGGCTCTGGGCTGATGGCTCGGAGCCTGGAGCCTGTTTCCCATTCTGTGTCTCCCTCTCTCTCTGCCCCTCCCCCGTTCATGCTCTGTCTCTCTCTGTCCCAAAAATAAAAATTTAAAAAAAAAAAAAAAAAAAAAAAAAAAAGAGACATAGCCACCGCCCTCTACCCTCCCCTTGGTCCTGACCTCCCGTCAGGCCTCCCTCCTCCTAGGACGGCAAGCCCCACCCGACACCCACACGACCACGTCCGTCAGGGGCCCCGAACGCCGCCGCCGAGGGGCGAGGACAACACCACGCCCTCAGGAGAACTAACGGTCCCCCAAATGGCTCCATGTGACGATTTGGCAAAAAAAAAAAAAAAAAAAAAAAGGAAAAGAAAAAGAAAGAAAATACCTCGAATGCGTAAAATCAATGACCAAAGTCCTCCTAAGGAACGTGATTACAATATATTAGCAAATTCTGTGGCATAAACATTTCCAAAAGCATCAGCAGAAGTATTAAATATAAAAGCGGTACGTCCACGGCCCTCCCGGCCCCGGAAACCCACGGACGGCGGGAGTGACGCGTGGCACGGGGCCGGCGGGCCTACTGCCGCAGCTCCACGTAGTTGGCCGGGAAGAGCCCGTACCTGCCCTTACAGAGCCCCCGCCACCAGCCGTCATCGATCATCTCTATGTTGGTGATGATGTCGTCGGGGTCGAAGGAGATCTCGTCGTCACCCGCTAGGGAAGAGGAGGATGCAGAGAAAGGACGGTGAACCGCAGGGTCTCCCGCCACGGGCCCCGCCGGGCAGACACCTGGACCTCTGCACCCGGGCCGGGCAGCACAGCACGCGTGCCCAGGCTCCGGACGCCAGGCTCCCCCCACTCTCCCACCGCACAGGGGACTTTCACGGGGCGCACAGGGGAGCCCAGACGGCAGCCCGAGCGACACAGCACCAGGATAAACCCACCAGGTCGTACAAATTACAGACGCCCAATTTCACAAAACCCACACCCAGGCACCCAAGCGCGTGGGCACGTCCGTAAGCCGCAGGAGGGGAGCGGGAAACTCTCCGAGGCCGCCCCCTCACAGGAGCATGGCCTCAGGCGGGCCGGGGGTCAGCCCGGGAGGAGAGGCGGTGGGGTGATGCGGAGTGGAGGGAAGCGGCCCCGACAGGACACGAGGTGCCCGGATGGCCGGGAAAACGTGGCTAGTCCGCAGGCATCCTGGCATCTCAGTGCCGACTGTCTCACTTGGAGGGGGGACCGTGCCTTTAGTGTGGGTAGCATCCTTGGGTTTGGGGAATTCACACTGGGGTCTGTAGGCGCAGGGACAACACTGCGGCCACGAGTGATGGGAGGTTCGGGGAGGTGCGGAAATGCAGAGAAAGGGGGCATTTTTGTGACTGTGAGATCATCCCAAGCTTTTAAACGCTGTAACAATGCTCTCGGAGTCAAACTCCCAAGAGCGGAGTGGCTGTGGAAACGAGTGCCAATGGGCACGTGGGCATCTCACCAGCCTGGTAGTCGTAGAGGGCGACAGCCGTGATCCCAAGGTCGTTTTCGTATTCGTCGTAGGTGTTCTCCTCTAAAGATAAACCAAGACAAGAGCTGAGGGGTAAGGGCAGCACCACGGAGCCGCTCCGCCGTTAATTTCTTGCCCGCGAGGCCTCCCGGGGCGGGAGAGGCCGTGGGGGGTGCCGGGCGAGAATCAGGAGGAAGGACTCCGGCTTCTGAGGAACACACCCACCCCTTCCCAACGCCGACACCACCAGGCACGCACGGTGACCCGGACGGGTACCGTGACGGCTTTCAGAGAATGGTTTTTAAAGGTTTAAAGGTTTAGTACTTTCAGGAAGGGTCACGTCGTGGTTAAGTGACTGGCAAGCCGTGGGGGGACCGCGCTGCCCAAATGCCCCCAGTCCCGCTTGGGGAAGAGGTAAGACTCCATCGTGAGGTGTGCTGTTTGGATTCAGGTTAAATCTGTCCAAACGTATTGAACGAAACCTCGTCTTTAAAGATAAGAGACCGATTTCGGTGTCCGTCCCGCCGAAGCGTCTATAAACTCTTCGGGGTGTATGGAAGCTGTTCCCGAAGACCTCAAGACACTCCGGCCTCCCGGAGCCCGGCTGTCGCCAGCTTCCACTTTGGAGAGAGAGCAGCAGAGACCCCTGCTTCCCACTCGGCCCCGCGGGCAGCCCCAGAGCAGCAGGGCCTTCCAGAAACCACACCCGAGAGGTCGGGTGCCCTCCCGGCAGGGGGGTGGACACCCCACAAGCAGGGGGAAGGTGGAAGGGGCCAGGCAACAGGGTGATGGACATTCTCGCGAAGGAGCGGAGGCAGAGGGGGACGTGGCAGGCGCCCCTGTGCCCGTACCTGCTTGATAGTGGCCCGGGGCCTCGGCGGCCTCGTAGACGGCGTCCGGGGCGTAGGCCAGGCCCTGCTGGCCACCAGCCTCTCGGTAGTCGGCGGCCTCCACGCTGTACGTGGGCTGCGGCTCAGCCTTGAACGAAACCGCGTCCTAGGGGAGGGGAGCGTCGAGGAGACATCTGCTGTCGCCGGCAACGAGTCCCGACACGCAGCTCTGTCTCAGTCCTAACGGGATCGGCCACGTGCACGCGCGAACGAGGAGGCCTCGCACCCGCCGACGTTCAAAGAACACTCGGACTCCAGTCGCGGCGAAGCAGCGTGAAGGGGCCACGTGCCATTTCCTGCCGAGTAACTTCCCCCCATCACGGGCCCCCCACACCCGCAAGTAGGGCTGCAGGGCCTACGAGTCCAGGGGGCACGGCCGCCGTGCAGAGGGAGAGGCAGCCTGGACAGGGCCCCGGTGGCCACGTGACCCTGGGCCACCCCCGGGACCCAGACGCGCCGTCTGACGCTCTCCCGGGTTCACGAGCGACCCAGACGGCTCACCCCCTCAAGTCGCAGCTGAGCTGAGCTGCGTTCTGTCCCTCACACCCCGGTGGCCTCTGACGATCTCCTGGTGAGAAGGTGGGCACGGGAAGCGGGGCAGTGGCCGCGGGGACGGAGGGGACGGGATGCAGGGCTCGGCCAGGAGTGGTCATGGGCCCGGGGCCAGGGGTGCCCCCGAGAGGCGGAGAGCCCAGTAATTCAGAGACACAGGTTCTGGGGCACAGGTGGGCGGTCACGAGGCACCGATGACGAGACTGAGGAGTAAGGGCCGAGGACAGTCTCTGGGGAACACAGTGTGCAAGGGGGACTGAGGGAAGGAGAGCGGGGAGGGCGGCCGGCGAAGCCAGGTCACGGGGTGGGTGGCAGGTGGGTGCCGGGACACAGGCGTCCAGGAGGGAGAGCGGGTCACAGAGTAAGTGACATGAAGACCAGAACCCACATCCGCGGCATCAGGGGATCCACCGGGAGGCGACGGACTGGCTGAGCGCTGTGCCCCCCCCACCCTCCCCCAGCGCTCACGAAGGCTACTCTCCAGGCCACCCTCTCGGGTCGGGCACCAAACGGAGTATGTGGGGGTCCCTCCCCGTGCACGGTGGCTTCGACAGGGGAAGGGCGTCTTTGGAGAGTCAGAGACTCGTTCGCAAACTGAATGAAAACACCAACCTCATAGACGGGGCTTGAGGGCGGCCTCTCCTCAGCCGGCTGAGGGGTGGGAGACGCCGGGGGGGTTTGCTTTTGGGCTTGGGCCTGGGCTTGCTCCTGTAATCGAGAGACAAGAAAGGGTCGTCACCGGGCCACCTCCACACCAGGACTTCCCAGGGAAAGGCCACAGCCGAGCGCACGCTACAGCCAAGTGCGGGGAGGACTAAGCACGGAGACAAGCGCCTGGGACCGAGAGAACAGGGTGGCGTGAAGGTCAGGCATTGTCAGAGACGGGACGTCAGGGGCGCAGCCCTCCTGCCGCCACCACGGGCCGAAGAGGGTGGGCACAGCCGTGCAGAGAGCACGGCAACAGCACGGCCGCCCCGCACCCCGCACATACCCGATCTAGGGGTTCGGAAAGGACGTCGCGGCTCTGAGCTCACGCTGGAATGACGGACGCTTCTGGGGCCCTGAAAACGGGGTGAGCGTGCTCTGCGCGGAGGACGCGCACGGGAATCCCTGGGGCCAGAAGGTGGACAGCGGAGGACAGAACAACGGCGCCTCGAAGGCGCGGACGGCACGTCCCCCAGATCCCGGGGGGCGACCTCACACGGCCAGAGGGACCGAGGGTGTAAGAGGTTCGACAGGAGACGAGACGGCCATGGGCTCCCTGGAGCCCGATGGAACCACAGGGCTCCTTCCTTCCCGGAGGGAGGCAGGCACGTGCGAGGCGGACGAGGACACGCGGAGCCAGAAGCGGAGGCTGGAAGGGGCCCCGAGCCAGGGAAGGCGGGCGCCTCAAGAAGCGGGCGAAGGCGAGGGGGCGGATGGCCCCCCGGAGCCTCCACAGCTGAGAGAGGATAAACGCGTGTTGCCTCCACCGCGGCCGTGACCGTGGGGCGTGGCGGCCCCAGGAAGGCAGCGCCGGCTGCCAGCCTGCGCGGTGGGGCCGTCGTGACCGAACCGCTGAGACGGAGACCGAGAGAGGGCGGCCGGCGCCCCGGGGCCACGCGCCAGGCAGCGGCGGCACCGTCAAGCACACAGGCTGCTCGGAACCACCCACGGGTGAGGCTCCCAAGGCCGGACGGGCTTGTGTCCGGGCCGCCGCACACGTGCGACTCGCCGTACGAGGCTCCACGGCGGCCCGTCAAAGCGCCTGGCCGCGCGCCCTTCTCGTGGGAGCTACGGACACCCGATGGCCCGGCACGCGTGGATTCGCGAAGACCGGCCCGCCCGCCAACGGGAGCCTCCCACAGCCGAGAGGACTCCGGGGTGAGGGGCGCTGGGCTGGGAGTCGCGCACGGGGAGGAGCAGACGACAGGGCAGGGGCCGGAAACGGGGACGACACGGCAGAAGGGGCGGCGGGGGGCTCGAAGCAGAGGCGCGAGCGAGGCAGAACCGCGGACGCGGCCCTTCTCCAGCCGCCCGGTCCTCTGAACCTTGCGGGCGCTGACGGGCCTCGGCGGTTAAAGCCTCGAGGCGTAACGTGAGGAAGGTGTTAATCGCTTGCCGAAAGAAAAGCAACACGGGCGCCCGGTGGCTCAGTCGGTTGAGCGTCCAACGCTTGATTTTTGGCTCAGGTCACGATCTCGCGGTTCGAGAGTTCAAGCCCCACATCGGGCTCTGTGCTCACAGCACAGGCGGGACGTCAGGGGCGCAGCCCTCCGGCCGAACCCGCTTGGGATTCTCTCTCCCCCTCCCCCACCCGTGTTCTGTCTCTCTCTCAAAGTCAAGACATAAACGTAAAAAAATAAACAACAAAAGAAACAATTACACCAACGTGCTGTTACGCTGTGCGCACTGAAACTTTCGGGGCTTGCTCATGCCGCGGGTGCCCGGTGCACGTTCACACTCTCCCCCGCCCGTCTCCCCTCGCTGGGGGTTCTCGGGGCCCAAACCACCGATCTGGGGAGGAAGGGCCCACGGAACTAAACACGGCTCCCGTGCCCTCTGACTCCGCGTAGCAGCCCTCCAGAGAGCGGCGGTGAGCTGCTCCACGCCCGTTCACAGGGGGCCGTGGGGCCGTGGCGCACAGGCTGCCTGGCTAGTAGGTGACGTGCCACGGACGTCCGGTCCACGCAGAGAAGGCGGAGGACGGGACGAGCCCACGCCCTCCTGCTCGCGTCCGCCCCCCGCCCCCACCTTCTCTGGCAACACGCGGGACACAGAACACAGGCGACAGCAACAGACCAGGAAGAGAAAGCAGCAAGGGTCACACGAGAAGCAGAAAGCAGGGCGGCCGCTTCACGGGGGGCTCCTTTCGCACCCTCGGCCCTCTCCCCGGGGGGAGAGGTCCAGAGGCGACAGGTCGGAACAGACACGGCCAGGGGCACATCGGGACAGGGCTCGGCGGCGGGCAGGCTTGCGGGCCAGCAGCATGGCGGACCGTCCGGCACCGGGCAGCCAAAGGCTCCCTTACGTGTGGGGTGAAGCCCCGGGGCTCCTGAGAGCACGGCCCGCAGTTAGGGCTCAAACCCGGTCCTTCCGGGACCTGCTGGACTCACGTGTAGCTGCCTCCGGGCCTCTTCCTGCTCCCGTCTCTCCTTGGCCATCCTCTGCGCCCTCTCCGCTTCCGCCTTCCGCCTGTCCTCCTGCTCCTTCTCCTTCGCCAGGTTTTCAAAGTTCGCTCTGATGTTGCTGGTTCTGCTGTTTGCTGCAGGGGGGAGGAGAGAGGGGCACGGCTGGCGTCAGAGCAGCGACGGCTCCCCTGGACCGGAGCACCGCGGGAGCCAACCGGGCGTGGAGGCGTCCCCCGGCGGCCCGCCTCCGGGCCACTCTGTCGTCTGCACGCGGCGCAGGACCACGGGACAGCAGAGGCCTCGCACCTGGAGCATTTCGTGTTCCGATCGGCAGCACTTTCTCCCTAAGGATGCCCTCGACGAAACAGCAAGCACTGATGTGCCGCTCGCGTCCGCCCCCCGCCCCCACCTTCCCAGGCTCGAGCCCTGAGAACACGTCTGTCCACCTCCTGAGACGGGCGGGAGGGGCCGCAGGCGCACGCCGATCTGATTCTCCACGGAACATTCTCTGGCCTGGAATAACCGACGGGGCCTGAGCACACGCGGGCTGGCCTGTGGCAGACACGTCTCTAAAACGACGGAACGGAGTCCGTCGTGTGCACTTATCAGGCAACGGCAAAGTCACGCTTCCAAGAAAAGTCACGACTGTGGAAAACTCGGACCCCGCTACTGCGAGCGTGACATTTCCCCCATTTTCCCTGGAGATGCTGACAAGATGGAGAATTCCATTAACGAACAGAAGCTGGGGTTTTGTACAATGAAAAGGAACACCACGTTTCAAAGATCGGCTGAACTCAGTGGCCTAGTACTTTCCAAACGCCCGCCGCGTGCTACAGAACCAGGCCACTCTGTGCGGGCACCTAACCCCCAAGACAAGCGGGGAACCCCCGCCCGTCTGAGAGCGGAATCGTGAAAGAGCGTCCAGGGACCCGAGGAGCGACCGCCACGCCCTTCCCGCCTCCGCCTGTGCATCTGAGGGAGTCCAATCGCCTTCCTAAACGTGATTGGCCACAAGACACTGAAGGCAGAAGCAGCCGTGAGAATAAAGACCTTGCGCCAAGCCAATGCCAATGCCACACTTCCACGCGGTTGGGAAAACGTACTTACTCTTTCCACGGAGAATGTCATTACGTGAACGCGTAATATTTTATCGTTACTCGTAACATCCGAGGTTCTCGGGTTTTTGTTTCTCTTAATGTTTGTTTATTTTTGAAAGAGAGAAACAGACCAGGAGAAGGGGAGGGGCGGAGAGAGAGGGAGACCCAGAATCCGAAGCAGGCTCCAGGCTCCGAGCTGTCAGCACAGAGCCCCACACGGGGCTCCAACCGATGAACTGTGAGATCATGACCTGAGCTGAAGTCAGACACTCAACCCACCGAGCCACTCAGGCGCCCCCTTAAATTCTTGGTTTAACCTCACTACAGTAGAGATCAGGAGACGCAACCCCCACACACGAAAGCTCTCGGGGGCCCTCAATGATCCCCACGAGTGTGCAAGTGTCCCGAGGCCACCGAATCTGAGAAACACTGACCCAGGGAGCCAAGGGGACACTCGGCTTCCTATCGTCGATTTGCCACTTTCCATACGGTTTCCCCAGCTCAACAAACTCTCTAGGGCCTGGCCCACGTGACGGAAGGGCCTAAGGAGGCCTTTTCTCATAGCGGCCACCTCCGGGGACGGGGCGTGTGCAGCCTGTGCGGGGCCAGGGGACAGACGAGGCGGGAAGGTCTCCGTCAGCCTCTGCGCAGGCGGGCGGCACACTCCTCACACCAGAGCCACGGCTGACGCGGGCACCGGAGAACCTCCCAGAACCCGGTCCCGGCAGTGAGAAGGGCCCTTGCGGACGGGCGGTTAACCCGGCCCTGCCTCGGGAGGCGCCCCCAACACAGACCCCGTCGCCAGACGGCTGCCACCACGGCTGACGGGAGCCTGCGGGCGTCCGCGGGGATAGGCTGGCCTTCCGCCCGAGGGGGGCGAAACGCTGTCCCTGGAGGGAACAGAACCAGGGCGCCCTCCGCTGCCCCAGCCGCTCCCAGCCGGCACCGTGCCCCCTGCGGGAGCCCCATGCGACGCCGGGTCCGTCCAGCAGAACTCACCTGCCTCGACGGGGATGGTCTTCTGATAAGCAGGGGCCCCCTGGGCGACATCCTCGAAGGTGGAAGCATTCTAGCAAGAGAGAAGCGGGACACTCAGGGGAGCACCCCCCTCGCCCTCCACGGCCCGTGCGGGCTCCTACCGCAACGCAGGAGCCCGCCGGCCCCACGCCCACCTCTCCGCCCGGCATCGCGCCGGGGTACGGCGTCAGGGCGGGAAGATGACCCCGCGGGACCCTGCACCGGCGGAGACGCGTCATCATGCACCCATGTGGACCCACACGGGGGACAACGTCAGGAGCGCACCCGATCTCAGCCGCGCGAGCCTGGGCGACGGACACACGTCAGCACAGGTTTGGGGCTGTGACAAACGCATCGCCCCGGCAGGGGTGCGGATAACTGGTCAGGGGAGAGGGTGGGCCCGAGTGAGGGCAGGCGTGTCCGCCAGACGTCCGGAGCGTCCTCTCACGTCTGCTAAAACTGCTCTAAGACAAACTGCCAAAAAGCTACCCCAAAACTACGCGTCGGCCGGCATCCGGGCCATCATAACCCAAGCGTGTGCTCCTCCCAAGCCCCTCGCCCACCCCCCCTCCTCGGCCACCGAGAGGGGCTCGAGAGCCGGCAGGAGCCCCGATGCCTCTGCTGGGCCACGTTCAGGACTCCCCGGGCCACGTTCGAGCCTCGCTGGGCCTTATCGCCCACGTTTCCCCAGGCACGAGACCCCCCGGCCCCCCGCCTCGTCGATTTTGGAGGACAAACTCTGTCCCAGCAAAGCGACAGTGTGACTGTCGGATCCAGACGGGCACAAGGGCTCACGGAGAGCACCAGCCATCCTCGGTTTCCCTGTCAGGGAAACAGGCCTGAGGCTCAGGACGCTGCCGGTTTTCTGACACACAAACGAGGAGAAAGGGGCCTCAAGGTGGGAGCAGGGCAACCCAAGCTCCCCTGGCCGCCGGAAACCTCTGAGAGGGGCGTGCGCCCCTGGCCCACCTGCTCTGCCCCTCCCGGGCCGGCGGCCCCCCGGTCCCGGTGCCCGCAGCACAGAGGGGTCACCGAGCCACCCCTGCCTCGTCTGCAAGGCGGGGCTGCTGGCCGTGTGACCAGACCTGCCCCATCCCGGACACCCCCTCCCAAACTGCCGGTGTGGGCCATGCCGCTTTCCAGGAACACCCCACGCCACCCCCGCCCCTCCCCCACCCCGTCCTTGAGGGAGGAGGGCGTCAGCGTCCTCCTGACTGTTCCCTGTGGGTCCCGCTGCACCACGGCCTGCCCCGTCCAGCCAATTTTCCGGCACGCCGCTCAGGGTCGTCGCCGCCGTCGCCCCGGCCGGGGGCTGCCGCCTCCCCATCACCACGCCCTGCCTCCTCACTGACCACGACCCCCTCCCTCCACCCCCCTCCTCTGGTCCCGCCTGCCGGACACCCCTCCACCACTGCCGCCGTGGACCCGAGTCCCAGCGACCCACCTCACTCAGGGACCACCTCGCATCGCCACCCGGCTCTCAACCCCTTGTACGCATTTACTGGGACCCGGGCAGTCACCACCCCTCCCCAAGCCCGTGCCCCGCCCCTCGCTCCCAGGGCCACACACGGTCACGCGTGGAGTCCCCTGGGTGATGACGTCTGTGTGGTCGGCTGTGAGTCCGACGGAACTCCAGAAGACCGGCCGTGCCACCTGTGACCACGGGCCGGGCACGGGACCGGTCTTTGAGGACACTGGAGCCACAGCCCGGGCAGTCCACGCTGACGTGGCAGGACCGCAGCCACCCCGGGTGTGAGGACTGACTCGCTGAGACTCCGAAGCCACCAGAGGGGACAGAGTCCCAGTGAGAGCAACGCGCTGGCTCTGGACACTGTCCCGCGGGCCCCCTGCAGTGAGGCGGGCGTTCTGGATGCGCGTGCTCCCACACGGCAGCCAGCGCCCCCATGTGGCCGGTCAGCTCTTCTACCGCGGCCGCGTGACCGAGGGACTCCACTTCCGATTAGGTTTGCTCCTGATGGGAATTCACGCGGCCACACGTCCTCAGGCTGCCCTAGCGTCTGAAGGTCCGGGTTCCGAGGGCAGCGCAGCCGCACGCCTTGGCGTTTTATGGTGCTGCGGCTGAGGCCAGGGCCCGCCCGGGCTGCTCCCTGCCCCACAGCACGGCTGTGCGGGGCCCAGCACCCGGGAAGCAGCGTTCCGAGTGCGGGTGCCTCTGAGAACAGGGCCCAGCACCCACCAGCGACGGTCCACGGGGCGGCGCGCGGCAAGGGCTCCGCAAGCTCCCACCCCCATCGGCCCAGCACGCCGCGCCCCGGGCCGGGGCCACTCACCTTATCCATCCGATCCTTCTGCACCCCGTATTTTCCGCCGAATCCTTTGGAATAGTCTGAAATGTGGCACAACGCGACACTTACCCTCAGGTCGAGAGCCAGGAGACGCGTGCAGGCAGATCCGGAAAGAGCCCAAGAAAACGCGCCCAGAGCGAAAAGAAACGAGAACCGCCAGACGATGGGTCTTGCCTCGCGAGGCGAGTTTTGTCGCTACAACGGTACTCAGTACGCAGGCAGGCGAGGGGCGGGCAGAAAAGAGGCGTGTGTGTGTGCTTTCCGCACTCTCCCGAGGGACACAGGGTGCGGGGTGCGGGGTGCGGGCTGGCAGGCAGGGAGAGCGAGGGGGCCGCGGCCCGGGCCGGGGAGGGCACCACTTCAGTAGCACAGGCCTCCGCCCAGCAACGGCTGACAGTCCCCGCCCCTTCCTTCCCGTGTCCCGCTCTGAGCGCCACAAGGAGGCTCAGACGCGGGCTCCTCTTGCTTTTTACGAGAAAAAACAATTCCGCGGGGAAATTCTGGCAGCCGAATACTCGTGTCGCGGCAACGCAGACCTCCGTGAGGGTCACACCGCCACGCAGCATCGATGCCACGCGGAGCCGAGGCCACGTCCAGGCCGCGTGCCGGACCAACCCGAGCGCGTGCGCCTTCCCTCGCCCGCCCCCGGCACACGTTGCTAACAGTGGCACCGGAGGCCTGAACTCTGCCTCGGGATTCAGGGCCGCACTGCTCTCCAGCTGGGGTCCCACCCCGAACGGCTGAGTCCAGATCCTGACTGTAATTGAGTAAGGAAAAGAGGCAGCTGCCACTCAGGCTCCCGATGCCTACAAAGTCCCTGTCCCTTTTTAGCTCTGGGCACGTACTGTCGGCTCTGTGTGAAGACCTCACACGTGACACAGGTGGTGTTACCCAAAAACAGAGAGAACACACAAAAACATCCCTGCCCCAGCCAAAGACACCACCACAGAGGAAACACAGAGACCACAAGGAACATGCCTGCCCCACGCCCCTCGCTGCCACCTGGCCTCTGGCCTGAGGCTAGTGGCCTGGCCGAACCACACACGTCCCCCGTCTCGGAGGCAGCGAGGCAGCGCGCTCAATGGCTCCCAGTGGTCACGGTCCACAGCGCGAGCTCCTGTAGAAGGTTGCTGGGAGACCAGAGACAGCCCATCCCAGAAACTACTCACGTGATGGGGTCAAGGGTGACATTAACCTGCGAGCTACCGCCTCATTTTGCCAAACCCGAAGTCTGAAGGATGGAGGGGAAACGGGGGAGTGGAGGAAGGAGGGGTGCAAGTTAGAATCCCTCCAGCATAAACGTGGGTTTCAAACACCCCCGTGCCCCCGATGAGGGACGGCGGGGAGCTCGGAAGGCTGAGCCCCTGACGTCTGTGCTAGAAGCGGCTGCACCAGAAGGGGGGGCGGGGGGGAAGCGGGGGGAGGGGGCTGCTGAGCGACTATGCCTTGCTGGGACTCGTGCTTGGCCAGTCTCTCCCTGTACTCAAACCCCACAGCACAGGAGTCCTGCCTCTCGGACCGAACACCAAATGTGCCTCCGAAACCAGCCTTGTAATCTGAAAATCCACTGGCACCAGTGGGGAAAACCGAGAGAGGAAGCAATTCGGTTAGAATCGTACGAGCGAGTGCACGAATCAAACGCGTCATTTAAAGAAGGCAGGGGCTCTGCCGGGCTCAGGGGCGGGAGCAGCTCCCGGGCTCACAGAGAGTCCAAAGTCAGCTCCAAGGTTACAGGACAAACTGAAACTCTTAACGCTTCAGCCAAGATGTGAAAACAGGTTAGGAACTGCATCTGAAGTAATTCCCAAAAGGCACGCCCGCCATGCTCTGAGATTCCCTTCCAGGCCCTACCCGTGCCGCAGACACGAGAGCAGGTCTCTGTGCATGTGAAGAAAGACACGGTGTACAAAAGGACCACACGGCCCCGCTTCCCGGAGTGCTGGCCGCAAGGGCGGGTGCAGGTCTGCGTCACCCACCAAGGTGCCCCCCCGCCCCCACCCCGCACCCTATGGCCCAGGGACACACTCCCGAGTAGAGGCAACGTCTCCCCTCCCGAAGCCCAGCACACTCTGTCAACGGAGTTCATGTGCGGGCAGAAAACAGCATTCCCGAAAATGCTACGGGTCCTGCCAGGTGCTTCAGACGCACAGGTGAGCGCAGGGCCTCATCGGCAGCTGGGGGGGGGGGGGGGGGGGCGGAGTTCATCGCTGCACTAGCGGAAGAGCTTTTCAAAAAAGTGGGAGGCACAGGACAACCCCAAACAGGGAAGATAAAACGACACGCTACAGAAATACGACAGAAATACGGGACGTGGATGGAACTGTGGATGAAAAGAAACAAATTCTGGAATGATCTCAAGCAGGAGCAGGCAAAATCAGCGTACCTTTTTGGGACTCGTGCAGCTGCAATTTCTCCTGGTGATCCCAGCCAAGAGCACATTTGTCTTGTCTGTCCGTCTGCACGCCAAACTTTCCTCCAAACCCTTTCACATAGTCTACGTGCACAAGAAAAGGCCGCAAGCTAGTGTTAGTGGAGGGCACGCTTCCCACGCAGCCAAACGCCCACCAGGCGCCACATCCCTCCTTCCCCTCCCAGACCTTTCGCGAAACTTTGGGACGCGTTCACGAGGAGGACCTCCTCGCGGCACGTCTGGAAAGCAGCCTGATCTGTTGTGTCCGTATCGCGAACGCACACACACGGGACCCCGACAAGAAGCTCCGCACAGCCTGAACCAGCACCCACGGGCCACCACGATCGCACCGTTTGCAACACAGACGTGTGGCACGTGGCCACCATTACAAGCGACTGCTGGGGTCACAGGGTGCTGGGGCCAAACAGGTGTAAAGATACGGTTTCTTGCTTAACAGCTGTGTTGGGACTTGTGTTTTAAAGCTCGATGTTCAGGGGTGCCGGGGAGGCTCGGTCAGTTGGGCGCCCGACTTGGGCTCAGGTCACGATCTCGCAGATCACGAGTTCGAGCCCCGCGTCAGGCTCTGGGCTGACGGCTCGGAGCCCGGAGCCTGCTTCCGATTCCGGGTCTGCCCCTCTTTCTGCCCGTCCCCCGCTCGCACTCTGTCTCTCAAAAGTGAATAAACGTTCTAAAAAAAAAAAAACAGCTTAAAGTTCGCTGCTGAATTACAAAGGGGCATCTACTCTAGGGGTGGCTGGCCACGCTTTCCGTTTCCGTTCTGGTCAACAGCACTCAGCCCGTGAAAGCGGCCGGCGAGAGGAGACACCACGGGAGTCACCTTTCTGGGATTCGTGCTTCTCCGTCTTGCCTTGGTACTCGAAGCCGACGGCACTTTTATCCACCTTGTCCTTGTCGATGCCGTACTTGCCCCCGAAGCCCCTGGAGTAATCTGCAGACAAGGGCGCACTGTTTTCGCGGCAGCAACGCAGTCGAGCGCGGGGACCTCTGAGAAAGCGCTTCTGTCGCCCGAGCAAAACCGAAACAAACCCAACAAGGATCCCTCGGCCGCAGCGGAAGGTCACTAGCAGGGGGGACCCTGGAAGGCGTCACTTGTACGTGTGGGAACAGAAACGTCCAGAGTAGCAAACAGAGCAGATGAACGGCGACCGAATCTTCCCTTCGCTCCAAAGGACATCAGAAGCAGGCGCGTTGCCAAGCTTCTGAGGTCGAGACGAGCCACAGAGGCGCCGCGGCGAGCTGTCGAAAGGTCACCCTGCTTCACGAACTAAAGCCGGCAGAGGTGCACTGGTGGCACCTCCAGAGGAGGAGGACACGCACGAGGCATCTTCCGGAACCCTCACTTCCCCGCAAAGCTAAGTCACAGAAAGACACAGCCTGATGCTTAAGCACGGCGCCCCAGGGACACGTGCGTGGAACAGAATGCGAAGATCAGAACCCTCAGGAGGCCCGGGGGGCTGCCGAGCAGCCCCGTCTGCCCCAGGCGCACGGGCTCCCGCCACCCGACTTCCCGCAGGCGGTTTCTGCTCCTCGCTGCCACATCGGGGAGAGTCTGAACAGCACCGAGCGGGACCCAAGAGCAGGCCCTGATCGGCAGGGTCACGGTGGGCAGAGGGGCCCGGGTAGCAGGCAGGGGCTGTGCACTCCAGGGTCAAGTCTGCGGCCTCAGGGCAGGCGGGCAGGCCTGTGACGGGAAGCGCCCCGCGGGCCCACCAGCAGCTTCCCTGGGTAAATGCCGAGCCAGTGGTGTTCCCAGGGGCAGGGCTTAACTTTGTCCTTTAAAGAAACCCGAGTTTTTAAATAAACAGCGAGCTCTCTGCTTGTAAGGGTTGGCAATTATTTTTAAAAACTTAAATGTGCAGGGGCACCTGGGTGGCTCATTGGGTGAAGCATCCGACTCTGGGTTTCAGCTCAGGTCACGATCTCCTGGCTCACAAGTTCAAGCCCCGCGTCAGGCTCTGCACTGACAGTGAGGAGCCTCCTTGGGCATCGCTCTCTGCCCCTCCCCCAATTATTCTAAATAAACAAATAAATAAATACACAAAAATATTCAAACGTGCAGGGGTGCCTGGCTGGCTCAGTTGCTGGAGCACGTGACTTGTGACCTCAGGGTTCTAAGTCTAAGCAGCACGCTGCATGTAGCAATTACTGAAAAAAGATAAAATCTTAACAAAATGTAACGTGCATGCGAAATAAACGCACAAGAGGCAACAATCCGCGGCCTCTGCAGGGGGGTACCACGTCTGTAGGGCACCCCGCACGGATGCAGCAGTCTGTCACCGATGCCTGGCAGGGGATCTAACCAGGGACAGGAAGACCAGCCCGGCCTGCAAGGACCCTCTGCCAGCATCCACCAAATTTTAAAGTCAAGGTCCTGTGACCCGGCAATTCCTTTTCTGGGAATTTACTCTTCTGAGTAATCACATATGTCTATGACACAAGAGAACAAGATTTTTAACTTCAAAAACCACCAAGAGGGGCGCCTGGGTGGCTCAGTCGGTTAAGCGTCCGACTTCGGCTCAGGTCACGATCTCGCGGTCCGTGAGTTCGAGCCCCGCGTCGGGCTCTGTGCTGACTGCTCAGAGCCTGGAGCCCGTTTCAGATTCTGTGTCTCCCTCTCGCTGACCCTCCCCTGTTCATGCTCTGTCTCTCTCTGTCTCAAAAATAAATAAACATTTAAAAAAAATAAAAAATAAAAATAAAAAAAATAAACCACCAAGAGCCTGAATCCCAAGGTCCAAAGAAGAACGACCTGGCTCGGCAGACTACAGGCCCTTCACAGGACGGGGCTGAGCCGCCGTCCAAAGAACGACAAACCCCCTAGGCCCACGGAAGAGACAGGAGGGCCCTCACACATTCAGTAAAAAGGCTGCGGGTGTGTAATGTGAGCCGGTCTCCCCGGGGCTGGTTCTGGGGACGCGGGAGGCCGGGGACACGTGGGGACACGGGGGGCCCCGAACGGGGAGGACGTGCCGCCACAGGCCGACCTTTCTGCGACTCGTGCTTCTCCGTCTTGCCCTGGTAGTCGAAGCCCACGGCGCTCTTGTCCACGCGGTCTGCCTGCACACCGTACTTGCCACCAAAGCCACTCGAGTAATCTGAGGGGACAAGACAGGGGTCGGGGACAAAGCCCAACGACAGACTGTTCACTTGTCAACGACTCATGACAACAGCCTTCCGGAGTTAGGAGTCACCGGGAGATGAGGCACACGTTTGAAAACGCCACCCACGGTCACACACCAGTGAGCCGGGGCTCGGCCTACAAGCTTGTGTCCCGGGCAGCGAGGACCCCGAGCCTGTGACGGGCACCTGCTTCCCGGGGCAGAAGCGAGCCGTGTTCTCACTCGGGAAAGTAACCGTCTGGAAGCTACGTGGCTACGATCCCTTTCCAAAGGGACAGGAAATGTCCGCGCCCTGGCTCATCTGATGACAAGCAAGAGGCGGAAGTCACCAGCCTGCTCGAGACACATCAAGTGCCCTGAGAAGGTGACACGCTTTCGCTGGTAAAAAAGGTTCTGAAAGACGGGCACACCGTAAGGGTCAGCCAACGCCGTGTCAGAGAGCACGCGTGCGCAGTAAAAGTGAACCACCGTTGATTTAAAGGCTCGCGTTTCCACTGTTGGGGGGACGTTAGCATTTCACGAACCAGGCCCCAGAGCCGACGGTCCAGGGAACACCGCTCAGAAAGACAGCTTCCGCGGCGGTGACACAGGACCCAGACACCTGGAGAGCACGGTGCTCCCCGGAGGCGACACCGCCCTCCCCAGGGAACCACCTCCGGGGACATCGCCCCCTCCCCACCTCGGCCGCAGGCCTTACCTTTCTGCGAGGCGTGTTTCTCGGTTTTCCCCTGGTATTCAAAGCCCACAGCAGACTGCAATCACCACAAAGAGGGAAACACGTTTTTAGAGGTCTCCAAAACGGTTCATCCGAACCCCGAATACGTGTGAAAAGTTTGAAAGCATGAACCACGTTAGTTTTTTTACCTCCGATTCCCTAATAGGGCCGGCCTAACACCCAAAGCTCCGGGCATGGAAATTCGCTGCCATAAAATATTCAGCAACGCCCAGCAGGCAGTGCGGGCGGACCTGTAGGCGCCCGCAGCCCCCGAAGGGCACGTGGGGCTCGTGGACTTCAGCCCCACGATGCCAACCCGGGCGACCCCCCCACCGCCACACGTACGCCTGCTTTTCACGTGGGCTCTTCCAAGAACAACACTAACGTCAGTAACGAGAACGGGCACGGCAGGGGCATCTGCGCACACGGCCCCGGGACACGGGAATCCCCATCGCCCCGTTTTACAGGCAGTTCACGCAGAACCGCGGCAAACGGGTAGTAAAGCCTGAATGCAGACAGACGTTGAACTCCAAAATCCAACTGCTGTGATGTAAAACGGGGTCCAGACGGCCTTCGCTCAGAGACTGAGAGACTGAGGCCCAGAGGTGCCAGGCGGCACCTGGACGCCGGGCCTCAGCCCTGGAAGTGGGCGCGTGCGTGGCCCTCTGAACACCGCCGCGTCAGGGACATCGTGCAGGGAGGGTGGCTAGACATGGTCCCCGGGGGCACGTTCTTGGGCAGTGGAAGGCCACCCTGGTCTATCCGATCAGCAGGTGCCAAGGTGGGGGATCCGCACAGGAACCAGTGTGTTCCTGCTCTCACGTCATAACCTGACCTGTCATCTCAGAGCCAGGGATCGGGGGGCTTCTAGAAGCCCGGACGCCCGCCCCACAGTCCTGCGTCGAGGCGCTATCTCGAGCGGCCCAGAGGACGCCCCGGTCTAGAGGGAGGGGCCCCATCACCCGCGCTCTGGTGCCCCTGACGCCTCACTCACCTGGTCAACTCTGTCCACCTGGACACCGAACTTGCCTCCAAAGCCCCGGACGGAGTCGACCTGGGAGCAGTGCTTGGAGAGCTTCGACTGATACTCGTGGCCGACGGCTGACTGAAACGGGCCGCAGAGAGAAGGTGTCCGTGTCAGACACCCCCGTGGCACGGTCCACGGGGAACAGGCCCCCATGTGCGGTCCACGCTCCTCCCCGAAACACGCCCGGTGCGCAAGCCGGCAGAGGGGGGATCCCCGAAGCCACCTGAGACCCTGCTGGGTGGGGGCTTCTGATGTGACGGGCGTGGGCAAGGGGCCACGAGGCTGGTCCCGTGCAGATCCCAGCCCGACACCCGGCACCCCCAGATGGCGATACAGTCGCTCGCTCTGCTGAAGCGAGGCACCTGCCTACCGCGTGGCGTAGGAAAGAGGACCAGAGATATCCGCCGCCAGACGGAGACGCAGACTCGCGCTCTCGGGGGCGACACGCGCTCGGCCACTCTACAGAGCCACCGCGATCGCGACGCCCACCCCGTCCACCCACGGGGTCCCCCACACGGTAAAGTTGGGGCGTCCAGCCACCTGGCCTCCGCAGGGTCAGCCACCCGGGGCCTCCGCGCCACACCGGGCGCTATAGCTCTTGGTAAACAAAGCTTCTGGAACGCAGCCCCCACCGTGCGTTTACGTATGAGGCCGCTTCTGGGATCCGACCACCGAGTTCGGTAAATGCCAGATGCCCACAGCCCGCGAAGCTGAAAAGACTGACGACCAAGCTCCTGGGCGGCCCCCGGCCCCGCCCAGCCTCCCGGCACCAGGCTCTGTCCCCAGCGTGGACGGCCCGGACGCCTGACCGAGTGTCGGCATCTGAACCTTCCTTCTTATGGCCGATGGTCTCGCCGCCTGGGACGCAGCGCGGACAGCCCTCCGCCTGGTCTCCCCGGGGCTGCACAGGACGCCTGGGTCAGGAGGAGCCGGGGTGGAGGCGGAACTCGGGGGGCCGTCTCAGCACAGCGCAGGGGAGAGAGTGGCCGAGCTTTACTCGAGGCCTCAGAGCCGGGCCACGCTCTCCCCTCCCCGGCTCCACTCTGATGTCCGTCCTGCCTGGAGACAGGAGGCACGCTGACCTCCCAGGGCCTCCAGGCTCCCACTCAGAAGTGCTGACCAACCCCCCCCTCCCCCCCGGGGGACCGGGGCCCAGCGGCTGCCACGCCTGCCAGACCACACTCCTCGCACAAACGCGTGCCTGCCGGAGCGGGGTTTTGTTCTCCGAGTCTCCGTCACGTTCTCCTCAAATCTTAACCCAGAGATCTCTGGGCTCTTTCCAACTCAGAGCGGACAAGTTACGGATAACTTGAGTTATGCGTCTTTGGAGTCTCCTTTTTTTTTTTAAGCTTCTTTCCTTATTTTGAGAGAGACGGACGTAGTGCGAGTGGGGGAGGGGCAGAGAGATGGGGAGACAGAGAATCCCTAGCAGGCTCTGCGCTGTCAGCAGAGAGCCCGACGCGGGGCTCGAACGCACAAACCGCGAGATCGTGACCGGAGCTGAAACCAGGAGCCGGGACTTAACCGACGAGCCACCCAGGGGTCCATGGAGTCGCGCTTACTTCTGACAACAGGTTGGTCCAATCGTGCCCCCGGGAGCTGCAAGCTAACCTTGCCTACGGGTGCAGTGAGGCACGGAGGGAGGGGCTGCGAGCCCATGGGAGCACCCCCACCGCATTCATCCCTAAGGGGAGCCCCCCGCCCCCCACTACACCAGCTGCAGACACCCGAGCGTTTCCCTGAGCCATCTGGGCACCGTCACCGTCACTCGTGAGACACCGCTGGGCCTGCCCGGTGCCAGGCCAGGCATGAGGTGAGGAGGACAGGTCCCAGCCCCGGAGAGCGTCCACGGAAAGGCGGCGACGTCCAGAGGGAGCGGAGGCCCACAGGGAGAAGGCACGGGGGAAAGGCAGCTGCAGGCAGGCTGGCGGGAAGGAGGGCTCCCCGGGGAAGCTGCGGCGACTAGAAAGGCCGGAGCCCAAGGCGTTGGGAGGACAAGAGCGGCAGAGAAGCCAGAAGTGACAGCCGTGTTATCACCGCCATCTGATAGCTTCATCATTCGCCCCAACGTGTCGCTACTCCAACCCAACCTGGGGACCCAGACAGACCACGAATTTCTCTCTGCTTTAACTCCCCACAACACCACGGGCACAGGCTTTGTCTGGGGTAGGGAAGGCTTCTACCTGGTTCTCTCCTGTCCTAAGCACGTGGGGCCGGGGACCGGGGGCGAGGGTTCGTCTGTTCGTACTGCAAAAGGCCACCGGCTTCTTCTTTAGAACCCGAAGACTATTCCGCTCCCCACCCTGCCTGTCTAGACGCCTCCGGAATGACAGTCACACCAGGAGACGTCCCCGTCTGTTTCCTGCAGCTCACTCTTGGTCCAACCCCGGCTTAGGCAACTCCGGGACCTGGCGTGGGGGGCCCACGGGCCCCCCCCACGCATCTGCTCTGTGCTAACACCACGCAGCGTGGCACGCGGGGACATAGCGGTGCCATTCCGTGCTCGGCCCAGACACGGACTCCGATCCGGGCAGGTCTCGGATTACAGAAGCTCCGGATCAGCTGACGGTTTCCCTTGGACGCAGAACAGAGGCAGACGGCTGTCGGGTCAGGACGACGTCACGCTGGTCAACCCGGGAAATTCACGTCTACGGGGAGGTCTGCGGACCGTACGCGGGAACCCCACTTGGGAAACACGTGACCCACCACCCCTACTCCGTATCCTCTCGCAGGGGGGTGGCGAGCAGAGCTGATCTGCTCCCGGTCTCTCAGGACAGAGGACGCAAAGCGCCAGCCGAGGCTGATGCGTTCAGTCGACCACGATGATGCCGTGTAGCCGGGTGGCAGAGAAGGCTCGCCCGCTGCCCTCAGGGAGTGCTCTCTCCCGGCCTCACGGGCAGTGACCCTACACAGAGGGCCAGGCCAGGCTCCTCCGTGAACGTCACCGATGCCGGGAGGACTGCAAGGCACCTGCTGGCTGAAGGCTCGCCCGCGCCATGAACGAGAGCCCCCCGGTCTGGTTCCGGTCCGCAGACCGGCTCAGGTGAGGCTTGTGGTGAGCCGCGGGCAGCAGGGACGCCGACACCCACGCTCAAGATGCCCCTGGGCTGCCGTCCTCGTCCCAGAGCCCCTCCCCCCCGACCCAGGCCAGCCGCCACATCGCCCACACCCCGGCAACCGTGTGAATCCTAAAAGAGCTCCTAAGACACAGGAGCCCTCGTGAGGAAGGTCGGTCCACAGAGGGCATCTCACGTTCACCGCGCTGACGCGAGGCTTTTAGCCAAGAGGTCCGGGCCCCTGCCTCGCCAGCCCCGTCCCCGCCGAGGACCGGCACGCCATGCCGTCGCCTACCTTGTCCATGCGGTCCTGCTCCACGCCGAACTTCCCGCCGTAACCGTGAGAGGCTTTTGGTCCCGTTTCAAGCTCCTTCTCCTTCAGGGTCTGGTGTTCTTGAAAAACATTCTCTCTCAATTTGTGTATGCTGGAAGGGGAGGGGAGGGGAGGGGACGGGAGGAGAGGGGAGGGGAGGAAAGACACAGACACACACTGAGAGGGCGGGCGGCGGGACCGCGCGGCCCCTTTCCTCCACGCCCCCAGTCCCTGCCTTCGCCGGGCTCCGGGCTCCCTTCCTCCGCCAGCCTCCCTTCCTCCGCCAGCCGGCCCATCTGGTCAGCAGAGCTCAGAGTGACGCTTACAGGGAAAAAGGAACTAATCTGCGCTGGGCCAATGAGTCATCCCAGATCCAAGAGTGGCCGCGCCAAAACGTGAGTTTTTCTCTGATTTCTTATGGAGTAGAGGTTCTCTTTCCTCAGGTAGCGGGATCAGGAGAAGCCCTTTTGCCGGCATCACCTCACGGCACAAGCGGAAACCAAGCCAACGGTCCCGTATCCCAGAGACCCTGAGGACGCTGCTCAGAGACCGTGAGACGGAACGTGGAGACCACGTCTCTACCTGACGTACTACTGCTTTTACCGATTCCAAGGTGACACGAGGGACTTTCAGAATTTATCATCTGAAGCCACTTTCTACTTCTAACACCGGGGACAGCGAAGCGGATCACAAGACGTGGCCAAGATGTGGCAGGTCGAGAAGCTTCTAGAGCTGCCACCATCAGGGGACCATAAAGTGGCACAAAGGCCAACCCACAGGGCTGTCCAGGGGTCCCCGTGTCCACACGTCTGGACAATCCCAGAGTGCACTGAGAAAGCAGACCACGGCCCAGTGCCCTTGGCGGGGCAGGGGGAGATACTGTTCCAACACCTGGAAGGGCCACAGGGCGCCCACGACCGTCCCAGGGGCTCACGCGACATCCAGCATGTTTCGAAGCCACGGGAACAGAAACAACGAGGGAGCAACGGTGACTTCACCAGCTCGGGAGTCGGCTCCCAGGGCCTCAACGTCCTCACGTGGCTTCTGTGGAAGGTGTGGGCTCAGCAAGTCAGGGAGGAACCAACACTTGGGTCTAAAATACCCACGCTACAGACTTCACTCTCTTTTGGGGATGATTTCCTGGCTCTGCCTCAGCCAAGAACAGCTTCATTTTCCCGAAAGATACGGGGCCAAGGAAGACAAACCCCGCAGGCGACCAGGACAGATCACAGGGACGGCCCTTCACGGCAGGGACGGGAGGGTACAAGCGGAAGCCGGTGCGGCCTAAATAAAAGTCTGAGCACAGTTTCAAGGCTTTTGCCTACACTTCCTGACAAGGAAACACCACCGGAAGGAGCAGGGCCCACTCTCCCGCGGGACAATCCCTCAGCTCTATTTGGGGCCTTTCGGGAGAACACGATGCTCAGAATCCAGCTCCCCGGTACCCCACGGGCAGTGACAAAGCAGGAAAATTAGAGTCGTGCAGGGGGGTGGTTAAGGCGTAAGGTATTCGAACCCATCGTGTGGGGCAGGAACCCCCCACCTACAGACCGCGTGGGAGACCGCGTCCCTTAGAGATGCTGGAATCGTCAGCACAAGAACTGTTTGTGACGGGAGCTTTTCAGCGACCGCGTGTATGTGCAAACACACGGAGAGAAGCGTGGAATCGCGTCTCGCGGGAACCTCAGCTCGCGAGACAGGCCGAGCCGTGCCAGCGTGCGTTCACGGAGAAGCTGTGTCCTCCCCCCCCACCCCACCCCCACCAGTCTGCATCTTCGCCCTTCAAAAGGCCGATTTTACACCAACATTAAGAGTCTCTTACTTGATGTGCTCCTGGTGCCCAGACCCTTGCACGGTCTTGGCCCCCCATCTCTGCTCCTTCTCACTCACGTCGTTCTGGAAAGAGAAGTCAGTGAGGAGTGAGGCCCACGTGGGCCTGTAAGACACACGGCCAACCCGAACGGAAACAGGAAGAAAATCCCTTCTGGGCAAAGTGACACAGAGGTAGGCTGGTGACTCATACCACAAAATCGGGGTCGGTCTCCCAGTCATCGGCGCCCCCGTCGTCCTGGGGGATGGTCACGGCGTGGCCCGCCGAAGCTTTCCACATCTGAAAGAGCAGGGCCCGGGGTCAGGGAGGCCTGGGAGAACGGCTCTCAGAGGCCAGCCGACAAGCTCTCTGGCCACAGCATGACAGCTCGGAGCTCGGGGGGCTGGGTGGCCGGGCCACCAAATGCCCACCCACAACCCCGTGCGGGAATGACATCAGACGCAAAAGAAACATCGTGTGAGATTTCTAACACCGCTCTCAAGTGGCATCTGAGACCCATCAGAAACATTCCGGCTTCAACTCAAGTGGGAAAGTGTTCTGGAAAATAAGAAAGTCACGCATGCATTGACATCATCCATGAAGAATACATCCCTCTGAGGGCGCCTGGGGGGCTCGGTCGGTCAAGCGTCCGACTTCGGCTCAGGTCATGATCTCGCGGTTCGTGGGTTCGAGCCCCGCGTCGGGCTCTGTGCTGATGGTTCAGAGCCTGGAGCCTGCTTGGGATTCTGTGTCTCCCTCTCTCCCTGCCCCTCCCCTGCTCACGCTCTGTCTCTGTCTCTCAATAAATAAATGTTAAAAATTAAAAAAAAAAAAAAAAAAAACACATCCCTCCAGGGGCACCTGGGGGGGTTGGGCTCAGTCTGTTAAGCGTCCAACTTTGGCTCAGGTCACAATCTTGCCATTCATGAGTTCTAGCCCCACGTCGGGCTCTGTGCTGTCGGCGCAGAACCCGCTTCGGATCCTGTCTCCCTCTTTCTCCGCCCCTCCCCCGTTCTCTCTCTCTCTCTCTCTCTCTCTCTCTCTCTCTCGGGCTGTCCACTCCTCCTCCAGCACGACAGCGCCAGAAGGGGCCATCTGGCACAGAGACCAGGGACAGCGGCCTCACACCTGAACGAGACAAGACTTTTCCTGACTGCGAAGGTAAAATCAAACTTTTAAGGATTTCAAGAGAAACCCATGTGTGAGAACGGGCTCCTTTTCCATACAAGCCCTGGTAAGATTTCACCTCGGCCAGGAAGCAACTGAAACACTGTTTTAAGTTGATCACCCAGGAGTTCCAGCCACGTGTCTGAACCGGGGACACCCAGTGAGCGCTTTGTGGGGTGCCACACGGGTGCTCCTGTGGCTTGAATTCAGCCACAACGAAAGCCCGTCTGGACCCGCCCCCTCCTCTAGTGGGTCTCAAGTCCAAATCCGGGTGGCAGCGAGGGGCAAATCGGGGCACAGCTCTCAAGTCCCCAGATGCGACTCCTGTCACTGTCTCCTGAAGAGGCAACAGTTTGCTAGCAGGTAAGGCAGGATCCACACTGTCCCCTCAAGGCCACCTCGAACCTCGCTCCCTTCTGTCTAGGTGTCGCAAAGCCCGGCAACAACTTCCCAGATGTAATCTGCTGTTGACACGATGTAAAAAAAAAATTTTTTTTAACGTTTGTTTTTGTGAGACACAGAGAGACACAGTGCGAGTGGGGGAGGGGCAGAGAGAGGGAGACACAGAATCCGAAGCAGGCACCAGGCTCCGAGCCATCAGCACAGAGCCCGACGCGGGGCTCGAACCCACGAACCGTGAGATCGTGACCTGAGCCGAAGTCGGACGCTTCACCAACGGAGGCACCCAGGCGCCCCTGCTGACACGATTTTAGACACCAAACAGACTCCACTCTCAGCCCGGGAGGGGCAAACCGGACCATGGTCCTGGGGCGCCCATTCACAGAGGAAAGAATGGATGACTGAAAGTCGCGAGATTTGCCCCCAGTCTCTTCGTCTCCAGTCAAGTGTGCCCGTGGCCCCGAGCTGGAAAGACGCCACCCAACTGCAGGACTTCAGCTGCCTGCGGTTCGGGCCAGAGGAGACAGTCACATGAAAGGACAGGGTCTCTGGGGAGGGCCGGTGAGGCCGACTCTCCCCGGAAGCTGAAGGCGAAAGAGATCTCTGCCCGTTGTTCTAGACGCATCAGGAAAACACGGCAGGGCCCCACCTTCCCTGGCCCTTCTGGAAGCCTGCTTCATCAGAGGGCAGAGAGAGCACCTGTGCCTGCCTCCTCACACCCTGCCTGGGAGCCGCGCCCACCCTCCACCCGCTTCCTGCTCCCCAGCTCGAGCTCTCTTTCGAAACCACAGGCCACACTGGAAACTGGGCTTGACTTCTTAAACGTCATTGACTCATTTATTCGCAAGTAATCTCTACACCCAACATGGGGCTCGAACTCACGACGCGGTGACCCCAAGGTCAAGAGTCACGTGCTGTTCCAACAGAGCCAGCCAGGCGCCCTCCTGACTTCACTTTTTATGTAAACAACAAAACATCCTCCCAGCAAGTTACTGTCCCGACAGACCCAAAGGGAATCCCCTCCCCTTCCCGGCTCTCGGACTCACCCCGGTGGCCCCAGGGGAGAGGACACAATGGCGACAAGGCACAGACCTTTCTTCCCGCCCCAAGGTGAAAGGCTGCTCACAGGTCCCTGTCTGAAACGCAGTGATCCGATGAGGAAATTCCAGGCATCTGGAGCGATTCCGTCTGTAACACGATGAAGAAGAAAAAGCTCAGGAGGACGTCTGCCGCCAGCCTCTCTGGGCAAGTCGTCACGCGTGCAGAGCCTCTCAGGAATCCGTGACCTCCTCCCGCACGTCACACGGCTTTGGGAAGAAATCGGAGAGGAGGGAGGGAGGGAGCGCACTCTACTAACCAAAAAGCTCAACCGGTCTCCGGACACATTGAGAAAATACAGAAAACAACAAGTCTCCAAAGATTTATAGCTGCATAAAGTTTTCCCTCCGTGCAAACAGACATTATTGCTGCAACCTGCCAGCATACATCTTCTGTCGGCCTTCGCAACAACGACATTGCTGGGGCGCCTGGGTGGCTCAGTCGGTTGAGCACCCGACTTCAGCTCAGGTCACGATCTCACTGTCCGTGAGTTCGAGCCCCGCGTCGGGCTCTGGGCTGATGGCTCAGAGCCTGGAGACTGCTTCCGATTCTGTGTCTCCCTCTCTCTCTGCCCCTCCCCCGTTCATGCTCTGTCTCTCTCTGTCTCAAAAATAAATAAACGTTAAAAAATCTTTTTTTTTTTAAAAAAAAGACATTGTTAAAAGTAATAAAATCTATTACCATGAGTTAAAACACACACACACACACACACACACACACACACACACACACGCACACACACAGAGGGCCACCTGGGTGGCTCAGTCCGTTTAAGCATCCGACTTTGGCTCAGGTCATGATCTCAAGGTTCGTGGGTTCGAGCCCCGTGTGGGGCTGTGTGCTGACAGCCCGGAGCCTGGAGCCCGCTTTGGATTCTGCGTCTCCCTCTCTCTCTGCCCCTCCCCGGCTCACACCCTGTCTCCCTCTCTCAAAAATAAATAAACGTTAACAAATAAAAAAGCTAAGGAAACCTCTCTGAAAGGGACCGTGATGCGGCCGGGCGACACACAGCCCGGGGACTGCTGTCTGGATGAGGAGCGGGGTGACTCGGGGAGCAAGGGAGAAGCCGGCTGCACTTCTAATGAACGTTACGGTTACTGCACAGAGATCAAACTCCAATTAGTCAAGCCACCGACTCCCCACCGACTCCCGAAAACCATACGGCGGCCTCGACAGGCACCGCACGGTTGGACATTACGGAGCAGAGGAAGAAAGTCCCCTCGTTCCCTAGAAACAAGCCAGTCCCGAGCACACACCGCTTACACCCGCGAGCAGCTCCGTCACAGACCAGGAGCCACAGCGGCGGTGCTCTGCCAGCCTTCCTCACGCTCCATTTCCTACTGAGTTCCTGACCCTACGGTTCACGCCCGCCTTCTCCCCAGTCCCCTCTGGACACCCTAACTTCTGCGGGCTGCTCCGCACACGCCAGGTACCGAAGTTGTTACCGTCATCGGCAAACATCTAGAAACATCCACACAAGAGCAGCCAGTGATGGCCTCACGTCTACAACAAATTAGTACCCCCTCCAAATTGTAAATTAAAAACGATTTTTTAAAAAACATCGCAAGGATCGCTGTTTGAAAACGTAAAAGCCTGCATGCTGGTTTACACCCAAACAGAATGCCTTTGGCCCCCAACCTCACACCGCACACAAAAACCGGTCAAAGATCTAACATTTAAGCGTAAACTATTAAGCTCTTACAAGGAAACACAGGACTAGATTTTCATAACCTCCAATTTGGCAACAGTTCTTAGCACGAAGAAGAAGTGGAAAGAACAGATAAAACGGACGAAATGTGAAACTCTGTGCTTCAGAAGCCGCCATCAAGAGCGCGAGGACAATTCACAGAACAGGGGAGACTGTTCCCTAGTCCCATGTCCAAAACAAGTCAGGAATTCCTGCAACTGCATTAATGTAAAGGACGCTTGACCACACTGCAAAACGGGGAAGGACCTGAATAGACGTCTCCCCAGAGATATGAGAGCTCCTCACATAAGCTGCTAGCTGCTAAGCTCACAAAGGACACCCGGGATGGTGAACCGTCAAGGGAGCGCAACTCAAGACACAGCAGATACCGAGCCTCTCGTTCCAGGACGGCTGAAACCAAAGACACGGCCAATAACAACTTCGAGGGGGGTGTGAAGAAACCGGAGCCGCCTCACCCCACGGGTGGGAATGCAAAGCGAGGCACCGTGTGGCAGGTCCCCCAAAGCTTAAACACAGTTACCAAATGACCCAGGGGTTCCAACCCCCAGAGTCGGATGCGAGAGAAACGACAACTTCCGTCCGCACACCAACCTGCACGGAACGCGCACAGTATCCTTCACGACAGCCCCAAAGCAAACACGATGCCAACGCCCGTGTTACGTAACCGGCCCACGTGAGCCACTCGTAGGAGGGAATAGGATCTGGCGAGAAACGGGAGTGAAGGCCGGATGCCCCGCGACACGATGACGTGAAAACACGCGAAGCAAAGCAGCCAGGCAGCGCAAGACAGTGTATTATACAGTCCCGTGTACGTGCAATGTCCAGAGCGACCAAGTCTAGGGAGACGAAAAGTACACGGGTGGTTGCTGGCGCTGGAGGGAGGGTAACAGGGATTCTTCGTGAGGTGCCAGAATTGCCCTAAAACTCATCGTGGCGACCGATGGCTGCTCAACTCTGTGACTAGACTAGAAAACTATTTAATGGAACCCTTAAAAAAACTTTTTTTAATGTTTATTGCATGTTTGAGACAGAGAGAGACAGAGCACGAGCAGGGGAGGGGCAGAGAGAGAGGGAGACACAGAATCCGAAGCAGGCTCCAGGCTCCGGGCCGTCAGCCCAGAGCCCGACGCGGGGCTCGAACTCCTCAACCGGGAGATCACGACCTGAGCCTAAGTCGGACACCCAACCGACTGGGCCACCCGGTCGCCCCTTAATCGAACCCTCTAAATGAGTGAACCACACGGTATGTGAATTATATCTCAGTGAAACGGTCACCCAGAAACACTGATCGCTGTTCACCATGAACAGACCTTCCTTGCAAACGTCACACGTGCCCGCCGACACCACACCAGCATGAACTCAGCTCGCGCTGCCACACAGAGTGGGAAACGCTACAGGACAAAGTTTCAGACGATGGGTCAGAATTCACTTTGCAGCAACCTCGCTGCCTTCGCTGGGGCAGAGGGGCAGAGAGCGAAAAGGCATCTGAGCAGCCAACACAGGGGTCCCGGACGCCCGCGCCCCGCCAGAGGAACGCCCCGGGGGGGCGGGGGGGGGGGGGTCTGGGCCTGTGTGCCGTCCTCTGCTCAGAGCGCCCGCCTGCACGCCCACAAGGTGAAGGCCAGGGACTGTGACCCAGTCCACCCGTGGCTGGCACAGTGCCACGCAGGGCAGGGCCCGGAAGACTCGCGCACTCAACCACGCCCTTTCTGAGCACCTTACCTGTGCTGCACGGCACCCACCTAAGTCTGAATCACCAAACGCACGCACTTAAAAGTGTTCTAAAGATGAGCCCGTCCAAATGCTTCCACTGGAAGGCAAAGGCTGTAGTGACTGGGAGACCTAGGGTCAAACCGGAGTCGGCATCCCCCTCCCCCTTTATTCCTGGGTCCGGAAGTGACCTTCAGGACGCTTCCCGCTCCTTCAGGATCTGGGACTGCTTTTCCGAGAGAGCCAGAGAGACACCGGGGCAGTGACTCACCAGGCGGTCAGAGGGGGGCAGGCCAGGAGGGGCCTGCCCGACAGCCCCGGGCTGGCCGGGCCTGCTGGGCGGAACCCCGCGCGGCCAGAACCCAGGGGGTTAATCCCTGAAGGAGCGCGGCGCCCGCAGGGCGGGCCGGGGAGGGGAGGCCTCCAGAACTGCGCTCAGCGGAAAATGGCATTCCTCCCCGAGAGGCCCCACAAGGCCACGGATTCCAGCCCGAGGAAGCCCGGTCCCCTCTCCCCCCGCCCTCCGGCCCTCCAGCGGGGGGGGATCGCGCGCCCGTAACGTGCAAGCGATGGAAACAGAACACGCAGAAAGCCCCAAAGCACCTTTCCGGTGACTTCCAACATACCCAGAGGAGGGGCTGCCCCAAATTTAGAGCCTCGCAACTTGCCGCAGGGGCGCACGTCGCCGCACTCCCGCTGACCTGATTGCACAACCTCGCGGAAGGTGCGGGCTGCGGGAGGACCCCCGACCCCTCGGATCCGCCCCTCCCCTGCCCCCGCGACCCCCGCCGCTCCCGCCGGATTCCCGCCTCTGGGACCCCGCCCCTCCGACCCCGGCCCCCCCTCCCCCCGACCCCGTTCCTCCCCCACAGGGCCCCTCTCCCGCCCCACCTCGCCCAGACCCCCGGCCCCTCCCCCTCGGGCCTCCCCCATCCCCTCCAGCGCCGAGGCCCCCCACCCCCACCCCCGTCGCACCCTCCCGCCCCCCCCCCCCGTCCGGTCCGCAGCCCCGACCCCACACCTCAGCCGCCCGCCCGGCCCGGGGACGCCTCGCCCGAGCTCCCCCCGCGCCCGAAACCGCGAGCGGAAGAGCGGCGAGACCGCAGCGACCGCCGCTTCCTTCCCGTTCCGGGGCTGGCGGCGCCCGAGGGACGAGGCAGAGAAGCCGCCCGCCCCCCCCCCCCCGGAGGAGGCCGCGCTCGCTCACCGCCGCCTGGGGTCCGTCCGGGCCCGCTCGGTCCCGGCCCCGCCGCGCGCGCTGCTCCCGGCGCCCGGCTCCGCTTCCGGTTTCGCGGCGGGGAGGCGGGGCCGCATCCGGGTCCCGGCAAGGCCCCGCCCCGCGCCCCCGCGGTCCACCGCCGCGGACCCCACGGCCGGGAGCGGCCTCCCGCGCCCACGTGGCCCGGGCCGCGCCCTCCGTCGGCGCCGACGCGGGCTCCGCCCGGGTGCGGGCCGCCCGACAGGCCTGACGTGCCCTCGGCCAGGAGGAAGTGCCGCGGGGCGGCCGCTCGGACTGCGATCGGGTGAGGATTCCAGGTCTCCCGGCGCGGGTGGAAGGAACGTGCGCCAGGCAAGCGAAGGAGCACACGCATCATCCCCCGCCCTCCCCGTGCGACCATCCGTCCCTCCACCCACCCTCCATTCACGCACTCACCCAGCCGTCCGCCCTTCATCCATCCACCCACCCATCAGACAGCTGTGATCTGTCCATCCACGCACCATTTCTTCGCCCATCCACCCGCCCATCCTTAGTGGGTCACCTCATCTTCCACCGACCCACCGTCCTGTGCATCCAGAGAAGGCCACAGATGTATCAAGAGAAGTTCGGCAGGTTAAACATGGACCTTGGCCGCAGGGTCCTTCAGCCTAGAAAGGAAGTCAGGCATAATCACGCAGATACATAACTAAGAAACAGAATAAATGCAATAAAGAAGGCAAAGGTGTTGTGAAATCGTTCTGGAGAAAAGGTGGGACCTGGACTCACCCAGGAGATCAGAGAAGGAGTCTCTGAGCAATTAACATTTGGACCAAGATCTGAAGGCCAAGTAGAAGGAAGGAGGGTAGAATTTTCCAGGTAGAGAGAACAGCATGTGCAAAGGCCCTGAGGCAGAGGAACTGAAGAAAGTTCAGTGTAGCAGAAGCATGGTGATGAAGCAGGACAGTGGGGGAAGACGGAGCCAGGTCATGCAGAGGCTGGCAGGGCACACAAGGACCTTGATCTTGATTCTAAAATAAATGGGAAGTCCTTAAAGTTAAGCATAGGCGAGACATCATAAAGTTTGAATTGTAATGAGATCCCTCTGGCTGCAGTGTGGGGAATGGATGGGAAGAGGGCCAGGAAGGAGCCTAGTACAGCCAGTTCAGGCAAACGGGTGGTGGCAGGTAAGATGGAGAAAAGGGAGTAGATACAAGAGACATTTAGGAAGTTAAATTCTCTTGGGGCGCCTGGGGGGCTCAGTCGGTTGAGCCTCCGACTTCGGCTCAGGTCATGGTCTAACAACCCGTGAGTCGGAGCCCCGCGTCGGGCTCTGTGCTGACGGCTCGGAGCCTGGAGCCTGCTTCGGATTCTGTGTCTCTCTCTCTGCCCCATCCCCACTCATGCTCTGTCTCTGTCTTGAAAATAAAATAAAAACATTAAAAATAATTTTTTTTGAAGTACAAGTGGTTTTTTTAAGTTTTTATTCAGATTCTAATTAACATTCAGTGCAATATCAGTTTCAGGTGTGCAATATAGCGATTCATCACCTACAAAGAACACCGAGTGCTCATCACAAGTACCCCCCTGAATCTCCCCCTACCCGTTTAGCCCATCTCTGACCCACCTCCCTCCATCAACCCTCAACTTTGTTCCCTAGAGTTAAACGTCTGTTTTTGGCTTTCTCTCTCTCTCTCCGCCCCCTTTGCTCATTTGTTTCTTAAATTCCACATGAGTGAAATCATATGGTATTTGTCTTTCTTTGCCTTATTTCGCTTAGCATAATACGCTCTAGTTCCATCCACGTTGTTGGAAATGGCAGGATTTCATTCTTTTTGATGACTGAATAATACTCCGCTGTATATATCCCGCATCTTTATTCATTCATCAGTCAATGGACACCTGGGCTGCTTCCGTATCTTGGCCGTTGAACATCCCTTTGAATTAGTGTTTTTGTACTTTTTGGGTCAATACCCACTAACGTGATTGCTAGACTGTAGGGTAGCTTTGTCTTTTTTTATTTATTTTTGCACGAGGGAGAGAGAGACAGTGTCAGTGGTGGGGGCGGGGGGGAGAGCAGAGAGAGAGGGAGATCCAGAATCCCAAGCAGGCTCCAGGCTCCGAGCCATCAGCACAGAGCCCGACGTGGGGCCTGAACTCACGAACCACAAGATCATGACCTGAGCCGAAGCCGGACTCTCAACCAACTGAGCCACCCAGGCGCCCCGAGTAGTTCTATTTTTTTAACTCTTTGAGGAACCTCCACACTGTTTTCCAGAATGGCTGCATTGGTTTGCATTCCCACCCACACCTGCTGCTTCTTGGGTTGTTGAGTTTAGCCATTGTGACAGGTGTGAGGTGACATCTCATCGTGGTTTTGCTTTGTCTTTCCCTGACAATGTGCGATGCTGAGCATCTTCTCATGTGTCCGTTGGCCATCTGTTTTGTCTTCTTTGGAGAAGTGTCTGGCCAAGTCTTCCGCACATTTTGTAACTGGGTTATTTGTTTTTTGGGTGTTGAGTTTTACAAGTTTTTCATGTATTTTAGATACTCTCTATGAGATGTGTCATTTGCAAATATCTTCTGGAGGCTGCCTTTTCGTTTTGTTGATTGTTTCCTTTCGCTGTGCAGAAGCTTCTTATCTTGAGGAAGTCCCAATATATTGTTGCTGTAATCCCGTAGTTTTCAGTATAGTCACAGGCTGATAACGACCGTGACCACAAGAGAATTTTAGGACATTGGCTTTTTGTTGTTGTTAATTTTTTTTTAACATTTATTTTTGACAGACAGAGCACGAGCCGGGGAGGGGCAGAGAGAAGGGGGGGAACACAGAATCGGAAGCAGGCTCTGGGCTCCGAGCTGTCAGCACAGAGCCCGATGCGGGGCTCGAACCCACCGACTGTGAGATCATGACCTGAGCCCAACCAACTGAGCCACCCAGGCGCCCTGGACGTTCTCATCCCCAACAAAACCCAGCTCATGAGCAGTCACTCCCACTCCCCCCCCCCCCGCCCCCAAAGCTGCTACATCCTCTCAGCAAGGCAGGTGTCACTGCTTCCACTTTTCTGACGAGGACAACCAAGGCTTCCTGGAGATTTTGTGGCGGGAGGGCGGCATGAGCGTTTGTGACGCCCAACGACGGCTCTGGCTGCTGGGTGGAGAACCGAGCGAGCCTCCGGGAGGCTCCCGGGTGAAAAGACACGGCGGCTGCCCCCTCTGACGCACGGCTCCTGTCCTGCAGGAGGCAGGGACTGGCTGGCTCCGTGGCAACTGCAGACACAACACACGTTTGCAAAGCACAGACGTACAGCCAGGCTCAAAAGTGAGTTGAGCGTCTCCGCGGACCAGAAACGAAGAGACATGCGAAGTGCTGAGGGGGGGCCAAGGCTGCATACCTGCTGGGCCTGAGCACCCCCCCCCCCGCCCCGTCTGTACAGAAGACTGGAAAGGTCACTGCAGCCGGGTGGGGGGAAGCACCCGGTATCTGCATCACCAAGAAGGCCCAATGCCTCCGAGGGTGTGGCAGAGACTGGAGCTGTGACGGTCCCCCCCCCCCCCGCCCCCACCATGCCCTTCTTCCCTACCAACCGGGCATGTGTCGCTACAGGATGGCTCTCGGCTTCACTCGGACATGGGTGCGGAGCAGCGGGTTCTGGGCCCGGCCCCCGGAAACCCCCGTGGACCCCCCACGCTATGGGATGGTGTGGCAGCAGAGGGGGTCACTTTCCTCTGGCTACCGTGACAAATTAGGACAAATGCAGCCGCTCAAAAAATCCCCAAAAAACCACCACCCCAGTTTCTTCTCCTAGAGTTCTGGGGTCCAGAGGTCTGACGGCAGGGTCATTGGGCCAAAGCCAAGGTGCTGCCCGGGCCGGTCCTTCGGGAGACCCGAGGCGACGACCTGCTTGTGGCCCTTCTCCCTCCCGAACGTAGCTTGCAGTCCTCGCCTCACTCACACCGAAGCGTCCGTTGTCACATCTACTTCCTCCTTGTAGTGAAATCTCTCGCGGCCTCCCTAGTCTAGGGACACCTGTGAGGACAGGGCCCACTGGGACAGTGCAGGGCTGTGGCAGCTGAAGCAGACGGGCCGCTGGAGCCCCGAGTGAACCGCGCTCCCGCGTCCACGCCTCCTTGCAGCCTGACGGTCCTGGTCCCTCTGGGTCGCCGTCACAGAAAAGCACCGAAGAGGCGGCTTACGGGCCACAGAAACGTATTTCTCACGGTTCTAGCGGCCCGAAGTCCAAGATCGAGGTGCCAGCAGACTGGCGTCCGAGGAGAGCCGGCCATTCGCAGATGGCCGCCTTCCCGCCGTGTCCTCACGTGGCAGAAGGGGCAAGGGAGCCCTCCGGGGTCCCTTCTACAAGAGCCCTGGCAAGAGGTCTCCACCCGCGGGACCTAAGCACCCCCCAGAGGGCCTGCCACCGAGTATCGTCATGTTGGGCACGAGGTTCAACACGGGAATTTGGGGACACACACACACCTCACAGCGGTGACATTGCTGTGCCTCCTGTCCAGAGGCAGATGGGGTCTACTCCCGCAACCTCTGAAGTCGTGGCTGGGCTGGTGCCTTGTTCTGACCAATATGACGTGGCAGAACTGACACTGCCTGAGGTCTACATACACCGCTAAGGGGTCCAGCCCTTGGGACACCTTAGTGTCTGATCTTGCACTCCCGGAACCTGAGGCTGCATCGCGGAGTGGGGGAGAGCCGCGGGAGCGGGAACTCAGGCGCCCCAGCCTGCAGTCGGCACTGGGGGCCGGCGACCGCCACCACGTGGGGAGCCGGCGAATCCAGGAAGATCTGGCGGAAGAGCCACCCCGACTGGCAATCCACCAAATCGGGACAAACGAGGGATCATTGCTGGTTACTACCACGGAGTTTGGGGGTGGATTTTCACACAGCAGATAAAAAAGCAGAGCAGATGGTGATCCTTTAGTGGATTATGAATCAGATTCCTGGGGGGGAAAGGCAGCGTGCAAAACAGAAGGCAGCAGAAGAGAAAGTGTAACCGTTCGTGCATCCACAGGAGTTGCGATTATCTGCTGCTGTGTGAGAAACCACCCCGAGGTTAACAGTAAACGGCCATTTGATGATGCTGCGGTTCCGTGGAGGGGACGTTGGGGCAGGGCACGGGGCAATGGCTCATGTTTGTTTCCAGGGGAGCCCCAGCTTCGGTGGCTCAAATGGCTAGCCACGGCTGGGATGAAATGACTGGGGCCATGTGCCTGGGGCTTTGGTTCGGACTCTTGGGGAGAGATTCTCATTGCCTCCCCCCATCCTGTCTTTGGGGACCAGAGGTCCAGTGTGGCCTCCTAAGATGCTGGGCACATACAACAGGCACTTGGACTTCTTACTTAGGGGCTGTTTTATTTTATTTTATTTTTTTAATTAATTTGCGGGACAGAGAGAGGGAGAGAGAGAGAGAAAGAGAATCCCAAGCAGGCTCCACACTGTCCGCTCGGAGGCGGACACGGGGCTCGAACTCAGAAACCGTGAGATCATGACCCGAGCCAAAACCAAGAGCTGGATGCTTAACCGACTGAGCCCCCCAGGCACCTCTGGGGGCTGGTTTCTGTCGGGCTCCTGATGGCCTCAGTTCAGCGTCCCTGAGCATCGCATCTACATATCCATTTGGTCAACTCCGTCACTGAGGCTGGCCCAGGCTCAAGGGGAGGCCTTAGACTCCACCCTCTCAACGGGACTTGTAGGGAAGCACCTGCCGCCCATCGTGACTGTGACGTCGTCATATGCCGCGTTTCAGCAAGTCTAAGATGTCACCACTTGCAGGACGCGTCCCGATGTCACACGTATCAAAATGCGTAAAGCAGGGTCAAGATGGAATCGTGACGTGTGGCACGTGGGTGACGACTTGTGGCGGGAGATGTGTCTCCGCTGCCGGGTGCGGCTCAGAGTTCGAACCCGGGCTACGTTACGTTCCAAAGGGAGGGCCAGGGAGCAGTCCGTCCAGGCTGAGACCGTCTATTGCACGGAGGGGATCCCTAAACAACCACTAACGCTTTCCATTCTAGAAACTTCTGCACAAATGCCAAAGGAGGGTAGACAGTAAACCCTCACGAATCTATCACCCAGCTTCCGCCAGTACTGACCACACGGTCAGTTAATGTTTGACGCATACCCCGACCTAACCCAGGGCATAGAAGTCGCAGAGGTTGGGTTAGCTCACGGGTAAATACCGGGCCATACGGTGGCACCGCGAGCCCTTTCTGTTGTAGTCCTAGCAATCCATGTGGCTGAGCCATAAATAATGCTTTATTGCCTAGATGCCACGAGATAAATCTGAGACGGATGGGCCGGGGCCCACACTGAGCACACAGGAGCTAGTAGGGAAGCAAGGGGAGGAAATGGAAAGAACAGGAGCACACGGGGTAGGGAGGGCAGTCAGAACCAGGGCGGGGGCAGCCACGGTTTCCCTGGAAATAGTGTGCGTGCTGTCACTGTCAGCAAAAAATTAAAACCAGGAAGGCACCGGGAGGACTCAGTCACTTGAGCTCTGACTTCCGCCCAGGTCACGATCTCGCGGTTCGGGAGTCCGAGCCCCACGTCGGGCTCTGTGCTGACAGCTCAGAGCCCGGGTCCTGCTTCTGATTCTGCGTCTCCCTCTCTCTCTGCCCCTCCCTCTCTCTCTCTCTCTCTCTCTCTCTCTCTCTCTCTAAGTAAATAAACATTAACAAAAATAAAATAAATAAATAAAACAGGGGCACCCAGGTGGCTCAGTTGGTAGACCATGCAAGTCTTGATCTAAGGGTCATGGGTTTGAGCCCCACGCTGAGGGCAGAGACTACTTAAAATCTTTAAAAGTAAAGAGAAATTAGGGTCACCTGGGTGGCTCAGTCGGTTTCGCATCTGACTCTTGATTTCAACTCATGTCATGATCTCACAGTTCATGAGATCGAGCCCCACGTCGGTTCCCTGCTGACAGTGTAGAGTCTGCTTGGGATTTTCACTCCCTCTCTCTCTCCTCCTCTCCTCCACTCTCTCTCTCTAAATAAATAAATAAACTTAAAAAAAATTTAAATTAACATAAAAATTAAAAAGAAAATAAGGTGTTGGAGACTAAGACGTCTTCAGCCCTCTAGTTGTGCAATGTCACAATCCCTTAGTCACCACGATCATCAAAATTAAAAAGTTTTTTATTTAGTTTTTTAATTTTTTTAGAGTTTGTTTTGACGGCACATGCGTGAGCGCGGGAGGGGAGAGGGAGAGAATCCCAAGCAGGCTCCGTGCCGTTAGCGCAGAGCCCCAGGCGGGGCTCAAACACACAAACTGTGAGATCACGACCTGAGCTGAGATCAAGAGTTGGACGCTCAAAGGACTGCGCCTCCCAGGCGCACCTACTTAAAAGATTTTAAATCCATTTACGTTACTTTTAAAAAATCTTTAAAAATTTTTTTTAAAGTTTTTTATTTTTGAGACAGAGAGAGAGCATGGGCGGAGGGGGGTTATCGAGAGAGGGAGACACAGAATCGGAAGCAGGTTCCAACACAGAGCTGTCGGCACAGAGCCCGACACGGGGCTCGAACCCACGAACGGTGAGACCGTGACCTGAGCTGAAGTCGGACACTTAACCGACTGAGCCACCCAGGCGCCCCAAGGACGAAGGTTCCTACGAGAGGCGGCAGGTGAGGTGCACCGAGAGGGGGTGCGGCACCCAAGCTGGGCAAGGACGGAGCCTCCCCGCCCCCGGCCTGTTTCTGCCCAGGCGCCGGGTGGTGCGGACACCGCGACGGCCTCGAGCCGGGACTGCGAAAGGTGCGGCAGGGCGACAGGGACGAGAAACAGCAGAACCCGGGCCACCCGTTCCCCCCGAGTCAAGCGACGGGAAGGCGACAGAGAGGGGAGCGTCTGAGATCTAGAGCAACCCACCCAGCGAAGCCGCAGCGTCGGGAAGGCGGCACCAACCGCCCGTGCGCAGGCGCCTGCTGCCCCTCTGCAGAGGCCGAGGGGCCAGACCCCTCCGCCTCCCGCGGAGCACCCGTCCGGGCGGCGGCAGGACCCCGCTGGCAAAAGGCGAGGGGGAGCGCAGGAGGCCACAGTTACCTTCAGAACGCGGGACGGGAGACCCGAGACAGGACCTTAAGGGCAGCAGTGATGAGGGTAGAGGGGCCTCAAGGAGGAGCGTGTAGCCGTGGGAGGAGTCAAGAGTCTTCCCTGGGACCCGGCGGGCCTGTGGCTCGGCCGCGGGAACATTTAGTGGGGGGTGACGGGGGCGGGGCACAGCCAAGTACGGCCAACGCGTGTTTTCAGGCAAAAGTGGAATCACCACACTACGTTTTACTAAAACACCTGCAACTTAATGAACCCTGGTGAATTGGGCTGTTTCCAGAAACTTTCAGACGCCCAAGGCTTGCCCAGATTTGATGGGGAAAAACGGAATGTTGGATGTAAAAAGCCAGGAAGCACTCCGCTGTTTCAAATCTCACACTTAACGGGGCGCCTGGGTGGCTCAGTCGGTTAAGCGTCCGACTTCGGCTCAGGTCACGATCTCACGGTCCGTGAGTTCGAGCCCCGCGTCGGGCTCTGTGCTGCCAGCTCGGAGCCTGGAGCCTGCTTCCGATTCTGTGTCTCCCTCTCTCTCTGACCCTCCCCCCATTCATGATGTCTCTCTCTGTCTCAAAAATAAACATTAAAAAAAATAAATAAGAGGGGCGCCTGGGTGGTGCAGTCGGTTAAGCGTCCGACTTCAGCCAGGTCACGATCTCGCGGTCCGTGAGTTCGAGCCCCGCGTCAGGCTCTGGGCTGATGGCTCGGAGCCTGGAGCCTGTTTCCGATTCTGTGTCTCCCTCTCTCTCTGCCCCTCCCCCGTTCATGCTATGTCTCTCTCTGTCCCAAAAATAAATTAAAAAAAAAAAAAAAAAAAAAAAATTTTAAAAAAAATAAATAAATAAATAAATAAGAAAAATCTCACACTTCACACTAACGACTAGGAAATGCAGAAAATAAAGATCAGCCAGCACAGGTTCTGAACAGGAAGACACAGAGTGACCTACCTATGCCCTGAGGGACCGGGGACGGAAAGTATGACCCCACATGAAGAAAACACGCGGCCTTCACGGGAGCAGCCGGTCGGCCCTGGCAGGAGACACAGAACAGGAAGGTGAGAACCGAGCTATCTTCAGCAGTGCCCACCCCACACGGCCCACGGCCCAGGGCGTCCATCCCCGGACCGGATGGCCATACGCTCTACGCGGCACAGAGGGAGGGAACCGTCCGGTCACCCGAGCCATCGGGGAGCTTGGGCCAGAGCCGCCCGCGGTGGCCTCGTGAGGGCTGCCAACCCCAGTGCGGGCGGACCCTCCCCTCTGCCACGCTGACTGGTACGAGACTCACGACTGGGTCTGAGCTACGGGAGAAGCAGCCCGGCAGGTTCCCAGGGGCTGAGATGATGGGGAAGGACGCGGCCCTGGGCACCGTCTTGTGACCTTGGGAGGACAGCACCAGGAGAGGAAAGCCCACACGGACGATGGAAGCGGAGCGGAGACAGGGTGGAAGGCGTGCGTGTGCCCGAGGATGCACGCACACGCACACGCACGCACACCGCTGCCCCCTGTCGGCCCGGAGGAGGGGCGGCCTCAGCCGGCCCTGTCCGTGGACCAGTCCCCTGGCCCTGCCGGCCTATCGCCTGGGCCCCCAGCTGCACGGATCTCCCGGGGCCGCTTCCTCTGGGGCACGGACACCCGGCCCTCCTCCGGAGGACACCCCCATCCTGTACGTCCACCTTCCAGCTGTGTTATTCTATCAGCTGGTTTCCACACTAGGCCTTCCACGTGGCAAAAGTGCCTCCGTGGCCCAGAGCACGAGAGAAAACCACGGCAGCCACTTCTCAAGGTAACGGCAGCTTATGCTCAGTATTCTTTATTGGCAGTGGGAAACGCTTCACTACTGTACTGAAAGACAGCAATAAATAATACTGTGATAAAAATAGTTCAAAAGTAGACTGTACATACTTTGTTACACAATCAGGAAGTTCACAAAAGATTAATAGAAAAAACAGAACGGAAACGGTCAATTGTACAAGTAAATTAAAAGCAGAAACCAAATGTAAAAAGACATGCCGTTTCTATCTCTGTATCAGCTGCATAATAAATAACACACCATGATCTGAGCACATTTCTTGCTGGCTTTTTAATATGCCACGTAAAAAGTAAGTACATTTGCTACTTCTATAAACCGAAATGGCTGTCGCATCAAAATCTACAAACGGACGAAGAGGTCCACTCTTTAAACATGTTTACAAACAAATGTAAAAAGTTGATTTCCGTAAGAACAATAAGGCCTTTATTAGAGTTGCACTACATTATTTCCAGGATCTCGCGCCCTCCTCCTGGGTGGGCACCCAGCACCCTGCCCCGCGGTGGGAGCCCAGTGCTTCCTGATTGGTCCTCTGAGAGTTCTGGGGCCAGGGAGCTCGGGGTGCCCAGGCCCCGCTGCCCAGGCTTTCTGGGTCCTCAGCTCCCGGGTCCTGCCGGTCACTCCAGGCAAAAGCTGCCCAGCCCCCAGGGACAAGGCTCTGAAAGGGCTCACCGGTCCTAGGAGATGTTCGTAGTGTTCCGATAACCCTTCCACTCCCAGTTTTATTAGCTGATATTTAACACCAGATATTTTTAATCTGTTCACACTGCAGAATAAAGCATTTCTTGCTAGAAAAAGTGTAGTCAAGGTCAGTCATTAAAATACAACAATTGCTCAAAATTAAGTCTGATTATTTCAAAATGATTGTTGTAGAGCTACGTGACATTTGTCAAGAAAAATGCACGCTGTGTCACGATGATTTTACAAACGCGGTAAAATCCTTTTCTCTGTCAGGGTTTATTAATAAAAAATTAAACAATCATAATTACAATAAATGCATAATTTACAAAAGCCCTATATTTGTTCATAGGATTTATACATACAAGCATTACAGTACATTCATTTGAAAGACTAAACTTAGATAGAAGACCATGAATTGATTGGAAAGGATATTTATAGCCTGGATATACATGAAAAAGTAAGTAACTATATAAAAGAAGTCATAAGTTTACATAAATATAAGAAACATTAAATTCTAAAATATTTTCTCTATGGTATTCATGAATTCTTCACTAATTAAAAACTCTGTAATAAAATATCTCAGGGTCCATATAACAAGTATTAACAGATTAAAGATCCCGCTGAACTTTAAAACGTAGTCCCCTTCGGACTCAGAGTGCTGCACGATCACCGGTAGAAGTAGTGTGGGTAAACTGGAAAATAAAAGCAAGAGAACGACTCTTGAGACAGCAGCCCGAACAGCACCTTCCAGGGCCCCAGGTGGGGCCCAGCACACGCGCGCCTCCCTTCCTGTTTTAAGCGCTTCGAGAATTTAGAGAAAACATGAAGCATTTTGCACATCGAGAATTCTTTGACTGACTTCATTCTGGCATATGACTAAAAGTTACCAATTAAAAAAAAAAAGCATACAGAATCCAATCAAATATTCTTTTTTTTAAAGATTTTAAGTCATCTCCACACCCAACGTGGGGCTCCAACTCACTACCCCAAGATCAAGGGTTGTAGGCTCCCCCTCCTGGGCCAGCCAGGAGCCCCCACCCATCGAATATTCTGGCTGCCGCCCCGCTCAGAGCAGGGGAGAAGAGGGCCGGGCTCCTGGGCCCACACCCGAAATCTCCATGTTCAAACTCAGCCCCTCAGATGGTAATGCTGTTGCGTGTTTAAAAACCAATCTCTCAACTGAGAGGCTATCGCCATCACTCACGTGACGACGGTATTGAATCCGCTGGGGCCTGGTTCATTCAGGAAGGTGTATTTAAAACAAGCCAGCCAGCCGCCTGCCGACCTGGGAGCTCCACCAGGCCAGGCAGAGCGAGTGTCACGTGCTCCCGAACACGGGGGGGGGGGGGGGGCGGTGGTCAGCTCAGCTCAGAGCAGCTCCCTTCTGCTCCGGCTGCAATCCTGCCTCCCTACCCCAAAGACATTAGCAGACGTTGAAGCCAAACTTCTTTTGTTTAAAGAAAGAGTGGAAATACAGTTTTCCCCTGAAAAACTGAGGTCACACCAACCTCTTTATTAAGTGTAAGAAGCACACACAAACCCCAGGATCCTCTTAGCAGGTGCAGAGAGGCTCGTGTCGTGCGTGTGTGTATTTCTCAAAGTCCCTAAGTGAACCTGCGTGGGCTCGCTCTCCTGGCGCCCACGGACATCGCGTGCACAGGACACGGGTGCCCGCCTGCGGCCTGCACGGACGGTGCCCTCTACTCACCACAGGGGGCGTCAGCAGGAGTAAGTCCTGACTGTGGCGGAATCCAGCCTCTGCGGTCCCGAAACGCTGCCTGCTCCGACCAGCAGCACGAGGGGCGGCGTGCAAACACAGCATGCGGTTAGTCTCAAAACGTCACACGAGGGCACTAGTACAGCCACGCACACTCTCACCCACAGCAGCACCCACCGAGGGCTCCCGGGGCACCTCCGAGTGGGGTTCTCTCCACCCCCAAGCGGCCTGGGGACTCCCTGGGAGTTCGCTCTAAAACAGCAACGGGGCGGCAGATGCCAGGAGAACAACTTCGCCGCGTCCATCTGCACGCGTGACGACTCCTGACTCGGTGACTCTCTTCCCCCTAAACCCTCTAGAGTTCTCGACTTTTCCGGACTGTTCCCTCAGCCCTAACGATCCTCTGTAAGGAGAGTATGCGGTGAATGACCCAGTGAATGCCAGCGGCCCACTGAAGGGTGAAGGTAAACCGAGTCCGGTGGCGTCCTGACGCCCGCTCTGCCCTCCCCGGAGGGGGTGCGGGACAGCGACTGGGCTAAGAGCACTGAAGCCCGGCCTCGGCTCCTGCCGGAAACAGCGTGAGAACAGAGGCTTCTGTTCTTGTCAACAAACGCCCCGCACGGCAGAGTTTTCCAACCTCCGCGCAGCGGGTGTGTGTGGCTCCCGAGTCCATGTTCCGTGTTCCGGCAGGTTCCGCGGGAACACAGCCTGTCAATATTCGGCCGAGGCACCGGGGCGCGAGCTGCGCTGCCGGCGGCCGCGGGCCACCTGGATGAGCCCCCGCCGCGGCCCCCCGCACTCATTCTGCTTTACGAAGACGCCGGCTGTGCTGGCTTTGCTCAGTCACCACACGAGGGTGTGAAGCCCCCTGCCACGTGACACGCTCCCCACGCCTTTCTCTCGAGTTATGTTTCCCCGAACTCTAATCCAAACATCACCGTTGACACTTAACCCGCAAGACGTGGTTTTCGAAGATGGAGATGGTAATAAGGCCGTGAGGACAATCAGAGGGCAGTGAGCGGAGGCTAAGTTACAACGAAAACTGATAAAAATTAGCTATGGGCTCCACGAGGAGAATGCTATTTTTTGAAAAGTTGGGTTTCTCCCTCATTAAGCATATTGTTGAAGTCTGGCAAAGAGAAGGAGTTTTTTAATGGAAATGCTGCCCGCACTCAAAGCTCAGTAAAGGCCTTACATAAGTCACTTTCCCCTGGTTTTTACAGAGGAGAGCGAGAGCCAAACTCACAAACCCAAGTACGGGCAGGGCCAATAGCAGGAAACTGTAACAACCACACCGTACGATCCCCACAACCACGTCCTCCGTACAGGTTTCCAAGGCCATCGAGGGCGAGCGTGGTTGTCTGCGACAGGCCTACCGCCGCAGTGGCCCGCGGGACATGCCTGACCCTGTCCAAAAGCTTCCTGTGAGGGACTCACTGAGCCATCACAGCCAACCAATGAGGAAGACACCAGGGCGACGACCACTCTACAGACGGGGACGCTGAGGCCCAGGGCCCAAGGCCACGCACCTCCCTCGTGGCAGAGCCGGGCTCTAACCCGGGCATCTGGCTCCCAATGCTGTCACTGAGTGGGACGTAGCCGGAGCCGGGAGATCGGCCTACAAAACACTCAACTCATCAGCCGCGGCCGCAAAGCAGAAGGACGGGCAAGGGCTGATCGCCGGCCCGACCCGACGTGGCGACTACACGGCCGATGTGGGTTCCACAGGACGGGCCGCGCTCCGTGAGGACAGCCCAGGCTCGCCCTCTTCCTTCTCTCCATCCTCTTATGACACATACTGACACGGAGAAGCAGCACAGGGACGGAGGTGGGAACTGTGTGTGGAGGGCAGTCCGGGGGGGGGGGGGGGGGTGGAGAGAAATGCGGCTTGAAAGCCACCGCGCTGCCATCTTATAAACGAGCGCCCTAGGGCCGCCCATCACATACGTAGCTTTGCAAGCGTGGGTGCTGGTCCCACGCCCGGAGGACACCCACGAAGCCTAGCTTCAGTAGTTGGAAGGATACGCTAACATTCAACCAGACAGGAACGTTAAAACAATCTCTATCGCTGTGAGACTTTGAGAAGCAGAATTGGGATTAATCTTAGAGCATTCAAGCCTGAGCACGCCACAGCACCCGAACGCCTCGTTACGCATCAGGTCGGCCATTCTCCACCACTGTTAACGTTCCAGCCAACGAGCCTCCTGTGCCACCGCCGAGGGGCTGGGGCAGCGCGGGACGTCACGTACCGTCCAGCTGTATCTTCTTTGGCTGCATAGAGGGTGAGGACAGAGAGGAAGTGACCCGGAAATTTGCGGGGAGAGTCTCTGCAGACCCAGCAGCCAAGCCACGAACGTCCTTTGGTCTAAATTTTTTTCTCCAAGAAGGTGCCCTCCTAAAGCTTTTATCATCGTCCTGGGAAATTAAAGGACAGAAAACAAGACCGACTGTAAAATAAAAGACAAAAATATACAGTAAAGTTACCAGCCCTTTAAAATGACCTCACTCCGCAGTTTTGTTTCGACGTATTTACCCCCATTCCTGACAGCCACCGGGCCGCCTGCCCAGACGGGAGCCCCAGGGGGTAAAGGGAGGCAGGGCCACACTTGTGCCGGGACCCTGATGGGCACAAGTCAGGACAGTCCTGGGCCGCCTGGGCCTGCTCCACTGTCTACGTGAAATCACCTTCCTGCTGTAAAAGATACTACGTTTTTGTCCTCAAAACGGTCTTCAGGCTGCGGACAGTCCCGCAGCGCCCTTTCACTTGCCCTGTTCTCGTCACACCAAGTGTTCTTATGGCAACGAAGACAGTCGTGAGTAGTGGTGTGGGAGTAAATCGGTCCTGGTTTTGTGTAAGGAGAAAGCAACATTTTGCGTCTTTTCAAATAAACGACCGAAACCTTCCCCCAGAGCACAGGGCCCTGGACTGCAGTGAGATATCCTGCTGCCCCCCAAAACACAACTTACAGGCTCTATTCCCAGGCTGCAGCCAACGTGTTACGATGCGAAAAATATTTCTGAAGAGTATCAAAAGTCAAATAGCAAAAAGTAAAAAAACCGAACCACCCATCTCTGTGAAAATATTGGTTTCTCAATAGCTCATTCGTTTTTTTGTTTTATTTTTTTAAAGTTTACTTATTTAGTTTTGAGAAAGAATCAGCTTGAGTGGGGGAGGGACACAGGGAGAGAGGGAGACAGAATCCCAAGCAGACTCAGCAGTCGGCGCGGAGCCAGATGTGAGGCTGAAACTCACAACTGTGAGATCATAACCTGAGCCAAAACCAAGAGTCAGATGCTTAACCGCCTGAGCCACACAGGTGTCCCTGTTTTTTATATTCTGAGAGAGAGAACGAGTGTGTGTGAGCGAGGCGCAGAGAGGAAGAGGGACAGGAGACCCGAAGCAGGCTCCACGGTGACAGCAGCGAGCCCAATGCAGGGCTTGAACTCACAAACAGGGGGATCATGACCTTAGCGGAAGTCAGACACCTAACCGACTGAGCCACCCAGGAGCCCTAATGGCTCGTTTGTTAATAAATTAAGAGCAAAGCTTAAGTTGTAAAGTAAAATTATCTCCACATTTGCAAGAGTTATCTGATACGTGGCTTCTACAAATTTAGTAATCTACATTTATTTTTTTATTTAAAAAAAAATTTTTTTTTAATCTTTATTTGTTTTTGAGAGAGAGACAGACAAAGCATGAGCAGAGGAGGAACAGAGAGAGAAGGAGACACAGAACCTGAAGCAGGCTCCAGGCTCCAAGCTGTCAGCACGGAGCCCGATGCGGGGCTCAAACCCACAAACTGTGAGATCGTGACCTGAGCTGAAGTCGGACGCTTAACTGACTGAGCCACCCACCTAGGCGCCCCTACATTTATTTTTTGTTTTAAAGATTATACTTTTAAGTAATCTCTATACCCAACATGGGGCTTGAACTCACAACCCTGAGATCAGGAGTCCCACGCTCCTCCAACTGAGCCAGCCAGGTACCCCCAAATATTAATAATTTACGGTTAATGGAAATTTAGATATTAGGTGGAAAACTTACTTCATCGAATCTTCTGTCCGTCCCCATGACCAAAAGGTTGTTAAACTCCCGTTCCAAGACGGCACGAGCCTGAAATCATAAACCGACAGCCCAAAAGTTATGTCAATCTAAAGGATGTTAGCACATCGCAATTATTTTTAAACCAAGACTGGAAAAATTTTTTAAAAACCCAAGGGATAAATGCCTTGAATCCTAATACTGTATTTATTTTTGAGAGGCGGGGGGGGGGGGGGGGGGAGCTGAGCAGGGGAGGGGCAGAGAGAGATGGAGAGAGAGAATCCCAAGCAGACTCCACGTTGTCAGCACAGAGCCTGACATGGGGATCAAACCCACAAACTATGAGATCAAGACCTGAGCTGAAACCAAGAGTCCGGCGCTTAATCGACTGAGCCCCGCAGGAGGCCTACGGGAACGGGCCTTTGGGAAGAGGGGTCCATGCTCCCTGGGAAATTAGACCAGGGTGTCTTGGGGGGGTGGTTTCCAGTGGGGAGACTGAGGGCGTTCCCAAAGGTGTACAGTGTTCTGAAGAAGAATAAAAAATTCCTGACTCTCCAGTGAGCCCATAAGTCAAAAAAAACTCCACAGGGAAATCGGAAACAGAATCCATGAAACTTCCACGTGACACACGGAAGTAAGAGTGTTTCTCTCTCCGCGTTAAGGGCTCAATGCACGCCAGGCTCACGAGCCTGTGAGGGGAAGGGACAGGCAGAGCTCAGGCAGGAGGAGGCAGCACCGTGGACTCCGGGCCGCACAGCACAGCCCAGGCTCGCGGAGACAGGCCTAGCTGTGCGGTGTAGCCACGCGCCGCCTCGCTCAAATACGGGGCGCAGGGTCTCCAGCAGGAGAGCGGCGGGCGGGCGCGGCCGGCCCGGCGTCACCTGTGTGTTCTGGGTCGGGATCTGAAGCAGAAGCGCCAGGGCGTTGAAGTCGAATGTCTCATCTAAGGCCATCAGCGCACCGTGAACGCCACTCTCTACGAGATTGTTCGCAAACTCTTTAAGGCCAATCGACAGGACCCAGCGAATCACTCGGTCATTGCTCCAAACCAGCACATCTGCAGACAGTAAACACCGATGGTCAGAGCGGCTGCAGAAAGCTCTCTCCATCACTTCCACACCCTGTAACGCAGGACAGGGATCCCCGCTGTGCGCCCTGAGCCTCCGGGTCCCGACCCGAGGCGTGACCCAAACGGGCACGGAGGGCACCGCCAGGCGGGCAGACGGCCCCTGCTGTGCTCACACGCTGTCGTCCTGGCCCCTCGCCAGCCTCATGCAAACCGTCCCGTCGGAACCCACTCCTCGAGGAAACTCTCGAACAAGGAAGTTCTCATGCACATGACTTTCTAGAGAATACAAAATGACCAGGGCCCAGGCATCGGGAACCAGAAGGACACACGAGGCGCGACTATGCTTCATCTACAGACTGCGGGTCTGCTGGAAAACCTTCCTCCCATCAGACGTGTTGGCCCCGTGTCTGGGCACCTTGTGGACTGAACACGAACCTCTCAGTTACAATCGTGAAGCCCGTTTTGTTGACTCATTCGGAAACCAGAAACTCGAAGATACTCTCCAGCATGTTAGAGACTGTGAGGGGAGACCTCATGTTTACGCAAAGTAATAAATATTGCATTTGCATTAGGAGAGATCTAAAAATCACCAGATGATCACCAGTTACTTTGAAAGACTGCTTCTGTCAACCGTGAAAAGATTTAAAATGGAAGTACACAATAAATGAAACACATTTGCCTAGTTCATTTCCAAGGTCCTCTTCTAGGTAAAAGGACAGATATACACACACGGACACATGTAAAATACTTACAGGTCGTTACTACATTTACGTTACATACATACGTTATATTCTACATGTACAGAACACGTATCACAGATGTTGTCTTATGGTGTTTCTTGTGACTCACACTAACTCAATCATGGCTAGACTACCCTTCAAATGGGCTATCTTCCCAGCCATTTTTTTTATGCTTATTTACTTTTCAGAGAGGGAGAGAGAGAGAGAGACAGAGACAGAGACAGAGTGGGGGAGGGAGAGAGGGAGAGCACGAGAAAGCGTTGGGGCAGAGAGAGAGAGAGAGAGAGAGAGAGAGAGAGAGTGCAAGACACAGAATCCGAAGCAGTCTCCAGGCTCCAAGGTGTCAGCACAGAGCCCAACGCGGGGCTCAAACTCATGCATCGCAAGATCGTGACCTGAGCTGAAGTCGGGCGCCCAACCCATCTGAGCCACTCAGGCTCCCCTCCAGCCACATTTTTTTAAAGTTTATTTATTTCAAAATAGTTTTTTAATATTTATTTTTGGGGGGGGGGGGACAGAGAGAGAGGGAGACACAGAATCCCAAGCAGGCTCCAGCATGTGAGCCGTCCGCACAGAGCCTGACACGGGGCTCGAACCCACGAACAGTGAGATTACGACCTGAGCCGAAGTCAGACGCTTAACTGACTAAGCCGCCCAGGTGCCCCCTAAGTTTATTTATTTGACAGACAGCGACAGCGAGAGCTGGAGCAACAGGGGGAGGGGCACAGGAAAGGAGGGAGGGAGAGAATCCCAAGCAGGCTCCACACTGTCAGCACAGAGCATGACACAGGGCTTGAACCCACGAACCCTGAGCTGAAACCAAGAGGTAGATGCTCAACCGACTGAGCCACCCAGGTGCCCCTTCCGTAACCACACTTTTACCTTTCTTTCTTAGTAAACACGAGGGGTGAAAACAGCACTCACGGGACGGTGGTAAGGACTAAATGAATTAACCTTTGTGCTTGGAGTTGGTAAGTCCGATCTGCTATTACCATTCTTAGTGATTTCTTTATACTGAAAATTTGGGGAGAGGTTACGTTGAGCTTAATCGTTAACGTCTTGTTGCAAAACAAACCACTACACTTGCTCAGTTAGAGGTGCCCTGGGTGCTGCTCTCTTGGCTGAGCACCATGTCCTCTTATACGCCCCTGCTGGGCCTGCTCCCTCCTCGAAATGCCTCTGCCTGCTCCCCCGCCCCCGCGCCCCAGAAGAGGCCCCCCACCCTGTCTGCGAGGCCCAAGTGCCCCGCTGACCCCATACCGCTCCCTCATCCACAGGAAGAAGAACCACGCTACGCTACTGTGGGCCCCTCGAGTCCTTGGAGAGACAGCCAGGGCAGTACTTTTCACACTCACACCAAGACGCACACAGCAGGGGCCTGTTCACCTGTGCTCTGTTGCTCTCTAATGGTGTGTAGCAGCATTTCTGAACAAAAGAGGACGTGTGTCCTCGTAAGAGGAAATGTCTAAGGTCAGAGGAAGAATGTTTACCCGGAGACCCTGTACCTACAGACTGACGTTAAGCACGAGAAAACGAGCACAGGGTCTCTGGCCGCAGAAAGGGATCATCTCTCCCTCCCCTGTAATGATGCCTTCAAGCCTTTGCTGATTTTTTTAAAAAGCAGCAAATCACCGAGGCTGTTCACACTCGCTGCATGAATTAAATGCCATGTACTAGCCTTTTACTTCACTCTGGCTTTCTTCTCTTTTTCTCTCTAGCTCCTTACGGTCGTAATTCAACCTTCGCAGGCACATAATTCCGCACTGGAAACTGTTCCTGTTGCCAAAAACCAAAAACAAAACAAAACAAAACACAGTTAGCCGTGGCGGTGGGCAAACATCTCTTAGCCAACCAGGAAGGGCCAACGTGCAGCAGCACACCTGTGGAAGCTGTCGACCATCTTCAGCTGCCCTCGGAGGTCCTTCTTGGTCAGGTGGTCCAGCATGCGCGCGTCCACCAGGCACTCCATGAAGTAGCTGCGGTATTGCGCGAGGCCCAGGCTGGGCAGCCACTCATTGCCGATCCACTCGTGGTTCATGTCCCCGTATGCCAGCGTCTGCTCACGGTAATTAAGAACATCAGTTCAGAAAAAAAAAAAAAAAAAAAAAACAGGGAGGACGTCGCAAGGGTCATTTAAATCATCTTTACACTGAATTTTTAATCTGTTACGTATTTTCAAAGGCCAAGCCAATAATATGGCTTTTTATAATTTCAAAATAATTTGATCTCCTACTTACTGACTTAAATTTTCTATTAAAACTGTACACAAAGGAAATTCTACCATTAAAAATCTACAACTCATTTGTGCTAATACATATAACGTAATCACCAAACCACATTAAACCTGTAACTGATTACATGTTAGCAGTCTGAAACGGTTTTCATAGGTAATAATATAACAACAAAGAATGATCACGACTCATGAACAAGTTTGAAGGATCAATCCAGCTCAACTCATTAAAACTATCTCTGGCTTTAATTTTATGTTTAACACTTTGTTTTCCATATTTTCTTAACAAAATATTTGCTAATTTCAAAATGAGTTTTAAAAAGTGAATACAAACATAGATTTAAAAGAAGACATGAACCCAGTAAGACCGAGAGGAGAGACGGTTAGAAGACCTCCCTTTCCCCGTGGTTGAGTAGCTGACTGAGCAGGCCAGAATGATAGGCTCCCAAGGATGGAGAAGCCCTGAGCGGCACCATCAACTAGCCCAACCCAATTGCCGTGAGAGCACTCTAGCCAACAGCAACAGTGCACACAGAATGTTCCCCAACACAGACAAAGCTCCACGTATTTAAAGAGACTGAAATCATACCAAATATATGTCCCCTGACCTCCACAGAATTAAATTAGAAAGCAATAATGAAAAGAGATCTAGAAAACTCCCAAATATTTGGAATTAGCACACTTCTAACTGACCCATGTGCCAAAGAAGAAATCACAAGGGAAATGGGAAAATCTTTTGAATTGAATGAAAGTGAACACACAAGGGGCATCTGGCTGGCTTGGTCAGTGGAGTGTGCTGCTCTCAATCTCAGGGTCATGGGTTCAAGACCCATGTTGGGTGTAGATATTACTTAAAATAAAATCGTAAAAAAAAAAAACCATAAAGAAAGCGCACACACAACATATTCATAAACTGTGGGACGCTGCACTAGCGGCGGGAAATTTATAGTATTAAGTACTTACGTTATAAATGAAGGTTGCAAATCAACAATGTAAGATGCTACCTTAAAAAACTTGGAAAAAGAAGACAAATGAAATTCACAGCAAACAGAAGGAAGAAAATAAAAGAGGAGAAATCAATGAAACAGAAACCAGAAAAATAATAGAAAATAAAACAATGAAAGTAAAACCCGGGTCTTCATAAACATCAATAGAAAGGAATGACCCTACCCAGAGTGATTAAGAAGAAAGATAGAAGTTATCTACATCAAGAATGAAAGACCCTACAGACACTGAAATCACTGTACATCAGGACAGACCCTACAGACACTGAAAGGGTAATAAGGGAAAACTGTAGACAGCCGTAAGCAACCTGGATAACACAGGCAAGTTTCTTGAAAGACATAATCTACGAAAGCCACTCGGAAAGAAACTGGTAACCTGTACCTGACTTTGAATCTGTAGCTATAACCCACAGACACGCACACATGCACATCTCTACCTCAAATGTTTTTGCCATTGATCTCTACCAAACATTTATGAAAACAGTACCAATTCTACATAAACTATTACAAAAAAGTGAAGAAGAAATACCTAGCTCATTCTATACGAGCAGCATTATTTTGACACCAAAACCAGACAGATTATAAAAAAAAAAAAAAAAAAAAAACAAAACAGATCAATAGCATTCATAGACAGAGATGCAAACTTCCTTAACAAAACATTAGCAAATCAAATCAGTAATAAGTGAAAAGAATACGATATCATGACAAGTGGAGTTTATCCCAGTAACGTAGCTTGGGTCAATATTTAAAAATCAAGGAAGTTCACCGTACCAATGTACTGAAAAGAAAAAACCACAGAGATGTGGGAAACACGTGTGACCAAATCACTCGTCTATGGAAATCTCAGCAATCTAGAAACTGAAAAGATGGCTGCCTTGACCTGATAAAGGGCTTCTACAAAAAAATGTGGAGCTGAATGCACACTAGTGGTGTAAGACTGAATGCATTTTCCCTAAAATCAGAAACAAAGTTAAGGATGTCTGCTCCCACCACTTCCATTCAATCCTGCACCAGAACTCCCAGCCACTGTGGTAAGGCAAGAAAAAGAAATCAAAAGCACATGGGTTGGAAAAGACATAACACTGTCCTGATTTGCATATGACTTGATTATCAACACAGAGGATGAATACAGGACAGCTATCAGAACTAACAGGACCTGTATTATTAAATACTAAAAAAATGAGCTGGAGATGGAGATTTTTAAAAATACCACTTATAATATCGTGAACAACTATGAAATCCTTTGGGATACATCTAACAGAACATGTGCAACATTTGTGCCATGAAACGGAAGTAAACACATTATAAGTATATGCACACATATCAAACAAAGGCACTGGATTTCTTCAGTCCAAGAAGGCAAAGCTACAGTCACAGGAGTTCTGTAGTTACCTTATGGAATCCTTGGAAATATTAACTCTCAACTACCACCATGTTGTGCCTCTCATCTAGTGTTCACACCAAACAAACTATAGAAGGAACGAGTCAGATTTCAGTGTAAGAATGCTCAAATTCAATAGAAGAAAACTGTGTCACTACTTTCGGGAAATAACCATGAGTGAGAAAAGCATCGAATGTTTTTGGCAAATTGTCACAATGTCATGTTTTTTCACTCTTTCCAACCTCACTCTCAATATCACAGACCTGACGCTTAGGGCGTGAATAGCCATCACTGCTTTCTTGCTTCTGTTCATGTATTCTTAAATGGACACAAAATGCAAAGAAATTTCTAAATAGTCTCACGGGAGCAGAGTCCTCCTTCACGTTGCTCACACACTCTGGTCCCACTTGTTAAGTGGCCCATAACACATGCTCCCGGAGGACCCAGGCTCAAAACCGGGGAGACCCACGCCTCCTGGGCTGCTGTCGCAGCCTTCTGAAGAAAGCATACGACAGGGATCTCTCATGGTCAGAGAACACTCAGGCCGCAAGAGACTGCCGCTGCACAGGCTCTATTTTCTCCAGCACTGGAATGGTCACAAAGCCAATTCAGCTTTGCGACCTCTGCAAAACATGACAGGTGAGGGCAGGTGTTACCAGCAAGCAGCTCAGTTTTGCACGGGCAGTGCACGGACGGTACTTGCTAAATGAAGGCATCAGGGACCTTCATTGACCACACCTGGAAGTCTGCTTCCCCTGAGTGCCCAAGCGCATCCCCAGCTCCCCCTTGGCTTAAGAGCTGGTCGCTATGTCAGAGCCCGGGGAAGGCACACTCTATGACCGCTGCCCTTGGCGGCAGGGGGCAGGCGCACAGAGACCAGGACGCCTCTTCGTTCTCCTCTCATCTAGAAGACGGATGGAGTGAAAACCATCCTTGCTTATGCTGAAGACTGAGTGGGGGCTAATTCTGGCGTCACTGGCACGGCTCATCCTTGTTTACGTTTCCACTGCAAAGAGCAAACATTCGGCTTATTTACACATCCCACCCCAAGACAGGGAATTTCATACTTAGTTGCTGCCAGAGCTCTTCTTCTTAGTGTGGAAGACGCTGACGTTGAAGCAATTACAAAATGCACCCTTTTCAATTCACTGATGGACATCATTGGCCCCATAAAGAAACATCTGAGCAGGCTAAGTGACTAATGATATTTATCTAGAGTATTGGCACAGAGGGCTTAGATCAAACGGTTGAAGAGGGAACGCATGGAACATTAGAGTCACTCTCCTCTTTTGCTTTTTAAAAAGTGATACGGGGCACCTGGGTGGCTCAGCTGGTTAAGTGACTGACTTCGGCTCAGGACATGATCTCACGGTTCGTGAGATCAAGCCCCACATCAGGCTCTCTGCTGGCAGTGCAGAGCCCGCGTCAGAGTCTCTGTCTCCCTCTGTCTCTCTGTCCCACCTTGCATTCTCTCTGCCTCAAAAATAAACATTAAAAAAAGTTTAAAAATAAAAAAAAATTTTTTTAAATGATAATACGTGCTTCATTTTAGGAGTACAAATAGAGAAAAAAAGGTGTTTCAACCATCAACTGGAAATGAGAAAAATTCAGATGTAAGAGGAGTTTGACTGTTTTTGCTGACATACAATTATCCTCTGCGGATCCTTGAACACGACACCATCAGTAAGAACTGACTGGCTGCAGCCTGCAGCCCTCGAAACCTAAAACCTTTTCTAGCCCTAAAACCTAACAGTATGTCAGGCGGCAACGTTACTGGAATCCGGGTAGGAAACCACTGCTTTTTAATCAAGCTGCCCGAACAAGGCTGCAAAAGAGTCGTGCCAGAGTTTTTTGTGAGCCTGGAGAACGAGGAAGCTGAAAATTCAAATGTACGATGTGCAAGCAGAGGCTTCATTTCTGAGAACCCCGGGAGTAAGAAAGCCTCTCAACGGACACGGAGGCAGGACGGCATGGAGCGACACACTGACGCCCAGACGGGGAGGGAGGGCCCCCCGTGCCAACTCTCATGCTAGGTATTTATCCGAACATCTCCCGTCAGCACGCCTTGTGAGAAGTGTCAGCCCACGGGGGACGGCCTTCTATGATCCCAGGAGCTGCCAGGGCCCAGGCGCGGTGTGTGACAGCCATTGGCTATACAAAGTGACGTGCGTTTTAAGCAGAATTAACCGTGGTGCCCCATGAGAAAGGTTCAAAATTGTCCATGAGACGTACTCTTTTAATCCTATGCTTTGCTCTAAGACTTTAAATCACCAACGACATTCGGCACAAAGGAAGAGGTTAAAAACGTCAAGAAAAGTCAATTACAAGCTTTCACACTCCAGCTCTTTTGCTGCTGTACACATAGTGAAGAGTATATTATAGAGAGTCTCCAACCTGAGCCCAGCTTCCCTCCTCAGCCTCCTGGGGTCACGAGGTTAGGAATGCAAAAGAACACAACCGTTAGTACTGCTGGGCCTGGGCATGCGAGCAGATCAGCTCTGTCGGGAAGGCGTGGAGTGACTGGGTGACAGAGTGAGAAAGTCAAAGCGTCATGCAAAACTCATGCAAAACCACCAATTCCGATTTCTCATGCAAGGAGCCGACTCCCCGTGGCAGGCATGTCCATTAAAGGAGACAACTGGGGCCAGAATGTGGAGGCCGAGCGCCAAACCGAGGTCTCTCCGGAAGGAGATAGGAGTTCAATCTATTCTAAACAGAGCTAGTCTATCCATTTTAAGTTCCTGGGAAAAATCTAAAATAGAATTCTACTTCACGCATTTCACTAATACCTAAAGGAAGTACTGATCCGAACAATTTAACGTGGAAGGACATTTTTGTTTCCCCCAGAAAAGCCCAGAATCGCGCCGTTCTCGGGGGCGGGAGGAGGGAGCACGGAGGGAGGACGGGCTCGGGGCTGCGACTGACCGTTTGTGGCGTGGCCGTGAGCGTCTCCATCTCTTCATGCGTTAACCAGATATTTCCTGTGGTCTAGGGCGGCCCCAGTGACAACCACATCCAGGGCAAGGGAAGCAGTGACAAAGAGGAAAGGCAGCAGACACGTGAGCCTCGGGCACGTGAAAGGAGCAGGCGGACGCAAAGGCCGTTCTTCCCGCCTTCTCGTTTCAGATGCCCACACGGAAAACGACACAAGGTTAAAACAAGCCCAGCCCCTTGACGGAGAACCGCCACACGCACTACCACTGTGGTGGCAGTGACCCCAGGACAGCCCACGGTTTCTGGAGCTTCATCTGCCACGCCTACCACCTGACATACGGGAAATATAAAAGCGACCTATTTGGCACTTCTGAAAACTATTCCTAATTCTCAAGTAACTCTCACTTCGATGTATTTAAAACATTCTCCCCCAAAGCACAAAAAGGAGCACCGTCCCCAAGTCTGGCCTGTGGACGGCTCCCCACAGGCGCTCCACAGTGATGGGGCCACGTGGACGGGACAACCTCACCTGGGGACCCTAAGAGGCCCAGCACAGGGCTCAGCGTGGCACACAGAACGGCCGCCGGCTTCAAGGAGCCAAAACACCGGCACCGCTGATGTGGCGCGGCAGACCCGAGGCCCATTAGCGCCCTGCCGGCCGCCGGGCCCCTCGGGGACAGGGCTGGCCCGTCTCACAGCGAGGATCCCCGTCCCAGGTGCGCTTGTCATCACTGTCCGCTGACTCAGCGCGTGAGCGGGGGCCTTCGCCGAGACGGTTTCTAAGACTTTGCGAGAGCCACCCTAACACCTTTGTTTCCAGAAAGGTCTCTCTAACTGGAAACAACCAGGCAATGGGGACCTGGTCGGATGCCGTGACAGAACATTCCCGGGCCACAGGTCAGTGCACAGACCGACTGCTCATTACAATTCTGTCCCTAAGAATCGAAACAAAGACGCTGGCAATCCTTTCTGTGCAAAGTCCCTGCAAGTCCCGAATCAGGCGCTGACCTGCTTGCTACTCGGAGAAGAACGTGGGAGGCCGTATCCTCGCCAGGTTTTCTCTTCGGAGCAGAGAACAGCGGAGTGGGAGCTGAGCCAACGTACAGAGCCCACAGCAAGGAGCCGGCCCACTTTGTCCCCCAAGAACCATTAACGTTGTCCTCAGATTCGTTTTTTAGCGTTCAACCAGGAGGGGCGTCGGTAAGGACGGCCAGGGTCTGCCCGCGTGGAGCACAGCGGCGCTCAGTGTGCAGGGGCAGATGCACAGGCCGCTTAAAGCCCTGAGCCCCCGGGACCCGCGGCTCCCTGAACGGAAAGCAACAACGGGCTGAATGAGTCAGACGGTAAAACACTGATAATAATGCAAGTAGGGATCTGAGCTCTTTCCCCGTCGCTTTTGGTAAGTTTGTTCTTAAATTAGGGATAATTCCTTGCCTACGCTTTAAAAAACTCCTATGTCTGTACTGCAAAGTCAAGCTGTTCTGAGAGCATTCGATACAGTATCTTTTAACCACCCGATCACGTATTTGAATGCTAAGACGTTAAACTGGAACACTAGTCGTGTGAGGCAACGTGAGCGGCAGATCGGCTCCTTCCACAGGTGCGTACCGTTCTCGAAGTAGGAGGGGCTGACGGACTAGTCAGGGACATGATCTCCTGAATGGCCAGCCGCAGCTTCAGCCGGTGCAGAGGGTTGCTGATGCCGATCTCACGCTGGATCTCCGTGTCGGACAGCGCAGACATGATGGCCCCGCTTTTCACGTTGGCTCGGCAAGCGGCTACGTACCAGGCAGGCATCCCGACCCAGAGCTAGAGACAGGAAGTGTAAAGGCCAGAAGGTTCTGCACGGTGTACGAATGCATTCATCCTGCCCACAGATGTGACGTACTCCGCCCAGGGTTCAAAAGAAACATACCTCCAGCCAAACAACAACGGTGGGCCCGTCCCACTGTGCGAAAGGTAAACCTTGTCTCCGGGCTTCCTCGAGCAATTCGTGCCTACAAATAACGAGAGAATTCAACGTTGAAGAGTCACGAGTGCCTGTGGGTATATAGCAAGTGAACAGAGGTAATTCTCTGTGCACGTTTTCAAAAGTATATGGGGCGCCTGGGTGGCTCTGTCAGTCGGGCGACCGACTTCGGCTCAGGTCATGATCTCGCAGTTCGTGGGTTCGAGCCCCGCGTCGGGGTCTGAGCTGACAGCTCGGAGCCTGGAGCCCGCTTCTGATTCTGCGCCTCCCTCTCTCTCTGCCCCTCCCCTGCTCACGCTCTGTGTCTCTCTGTCTCTCAATAATGAATAAACATTAAAAAAAAATTAAAAAATAAAAAAAGCATAACAGAGGCGTCTCCTGGCAGAATTGAAGAATCAGTGTCAACATCAGCCAACCCCAGCAGTCTTCACGTCCGAGGTAGGACAGCGGAGGGAGTACCTGAATGACAAGGAAAACCGCAGGAGGGGGCCCGCACCTGCGTCTGAGTGAGGAGCTGCTGTGAGGATCTCAAACTCGTCCGGCAAAGACAACAACACAGAACAGCACACGCTTTACTACCAGTAATGGTCTGACATGGCAACTAAGGAACGGGCGGGATTTTGGCGGTTTCTATTCTACACGGCGATTCAGGCTAATACAGGTATCTGCTAAGTTAAGACACTGGGTCATCCCATGGTTTAACCCACAGGCTTCAGACCCAGAAACTCTGAGTCCCAACCACTGGGGCCAGTGCACACAGGGCAGCCTGTGAGACTGTGATCCTGTCACAAGCCAACACCAGGAAGCCGTCCTGGGATCCTCACCGCATCCGAAATATTCTGTCCGCCTGGTTCTAAAATACCCAAACCGTAACTTCACCATCTTAACATCTTTAAAAACGATCGTCTACTAATGACATAGTTACGTAAGAGACAACACTATAAGCTTTGAGAATTTCATCTCGCTCTTTCACGTTGTGTCCTTACGAGGCTTTCTGAGAGACATGAATTCTTTCTGAACGGGAAAGGCCTCGCAGAGAAGGTGGGGTGGGACAGAAGATGGTTTACCCTATGTGCCTGGGCATCCTGAGGCATTTTTAAATCCCTCAGTCACTTGTAGTGTTATTTTTCTTTGATAAATTCGGCAGAACACATCACTGAATCTCATGTTTCTGAACAAACACATCGGCTCTTCAACATATTTAAACAGTATCAGACCTTTCTTAAGACTGTAAAGTCTACGTACGATTCGAGCTCAAAACGTTTCACGTCAAGTTTCAAGTAAGTGTTCCTGAAGTCAACCTTAGGTTTCCTGGGGGTAATAAATGCTCTAATTGTGTAGGAAGGATTACACCAGGGAGGGCAACAAAATTTTTTTTTTTTTTTTTTTTTTTTTTAAGTAAGCTCTATGCCCAAGGTGAGGCTTCAACTCAAGACCCTGAGACTGAGTCACATGCTGCACTGACTGAGCCAGCCAGGTGCCCTAGAATGCAACAAATCTTAATAGCCAGAGGAAGGAAGGAAGGAAGGAAGGAAGGAAGGAAGGAAGGAAGGAAGGCAGGCAGGCAAAACTTCCCTCTTTAAAATGAGCAGCAAAGCTATTTACTCACATATGAAAAAGAAATGGGAGTCCACTGGGGCTGTGGTCACCCCGACACGGGGCACCCACAGCGGATGGAATAAGCACGGGGGAGAAGGGCCTCCCTCGCCGGGCGGAGTAACCCATCCGTGTGCCCAATTTAACGCCGCTTTCCGTGTCCTACGGACAAATTCTCAACGACAGCAGCAACATCTTACGCGGACACTTACGTAAGCCGTGCCACGTGACCCGTACACACGACACTAATCGTTCCTTGGCAGACGGGCCGGGGAGAGACCTGAGCTCCGAAAGCACGGTCAGGGGCTCGGTCCCAAGCAGCCCAGCCCGGCACGGGAGGGGTGCGCACGGCTCTGCTGCAGGGCCCAGGGGGCTCGCAGGTGCCCCGCACTCTGAAAGCAAACTGAACGGCGACCGGATTCGTGGCACTCTGCCACGCTTTGTCTTTTCACATGCAACAGCTATTTAGGGGCACCTGACTGCCTCGGTTGGTAGACCACAGGACTCTTGAGCTCAGGGTCGGGAGTTTGAGCCCCACACTGGGCGTGGAGCCTACCTCAAAAAAACCCCTCACGTAGACGTTCGCCGTCCACCCCTACAGGGCTACAAACGGCCCATGAGCCCCACTACCTGGAGGTTGGTGTCCACGATTCTGACTTCACCCCCACCTTCCTCCTGGCGGTGGCCATTTGTTTACGAAAAGCCTTTTCTGGTACAGATGTGCTCGTGGGTTGGAGCTCAGGCCCGAGGTCCCGCCGAGACCACGCGGAGGCAGCGGAGCCAGGGCCACGCAGCCGCAAGACCCGGGAGGCGGCAGCGACGTGGAGCCCCCAGCCGGCCAGCCGGCCCAGGTCTCTGTCTGCACTGGGTCCCGTCACCTACCAGGCCAGGGCGCCGCCCAGGAGACTAAACACCGGATGGAACCGGGGGGGGGGGGACGCCCGCACCCCTTCCTTCTCCTGGGGGGTCAGCGCCGCCCCCGTAAGCGGAGGAGCCAGAGCACCTGTGCACACCCAACCCCTTCTTCGCCTCCTACCGCCTGCCACCGCGGACGGCCAGCTCCCGTCACCTGGGACTCGCGTAAGCCAAGGGCCACGTACACCTGAAGAACCTGCCCGTGTACCCACACGGTCACTCCAACGGAATGATCCGTTTTTCTCCCTGTGGACCACAAGCTAAAAAATTAAGCGGGGCGGCTAACACTTTACCGTAAGGACATGAGGTCTGCTTGCACAGGTCAATACTCCAGAAAGCAACGCTCTCCGCCACCAGTTCCGAAGCCTGAAACACGAGGACTAAAGAGGCAGGGACTCTGATCTGTCGAGCACTTCTCTGCAATATTTTTGTTCGTGTTTATTTTTGAGAAAGGGCAGAGAGAGAGGAGACACAGAATCTGAAGCAGGCTCCAGGCTCTGAGCTGTCAGCACAGAGCCCGACGCGGGGCTCGGACTCACGAACCGCGAGATCGTGACCTGAGCCGAAGTCCGACAGTTTAACCGACGGAGCCCTCCAGGCGCCCCTCGCTTCTCTGAATTTTCAGTCGGCCCCCAGCACCTAACTCTGCACGGAGGAACGGGAGTTACAAGCCAACATCCTGGAGGCATGGGAGACTCGTCCGACTTTCGCGGTTATTGATTTGCTTCCTTCCTCCGCTCTCAGACGCCGCATCCCCCGCTGCGGCCGCGCCCCCCTTGGTTTACAGAACTCCGCCTCCCCCACAGGGTAAAATGGATGAGCGCTCTGACCGCCATGGACCAGGCCTACTGAGCGGGGACCTGATCTCCCTCAAGGACCCAATTCTCGACACCACACGTGATTTTCCAAACACTCGCCCTAACGGTAAACTCATGTGGAGTGCTTCCCAGCCTTACGGTTAGAGCCGCAGGAGAAAGACACTTAGAAATCTGCTGAATTCTACGGGGAGCAGGGACACGCGTGAGGCCGCGTAACGCATGACTGACAACACGCATCTCACAGTTAGGACATAAATGCAGCGGCGAAGTGGTCTTTCGTGACAAGAAGCGTCTCATCAAATACGACATGACCACCGACACCACTGAGACTCATTCTCCTGAGGCGGACACTGTCTACACTAGGGCACCTTGCGTGGGGACTTACGGGGCCCTACCTCACCAGCACGGCTCTGCCATCCGGGCAAAGCACCACCCTCGAAAATCCGAGCATAACTTCTGACTCCCTGAAAACTTAACTGCTCATAGCCCACTGTACCCAGAGGGCTTACCGATAAACAGTCGGTTAACACATATTTTGTAAGTTATGTACGTATGCCGTATTCTTTCGTAAAACAAGGCAAAGGTTATTAAGAAAAGCACAAAGAAGAGAAAATACATTTACAATACCATACTGGATTTATTAAAAAAAAAATGTTGCATGTAAGTGGACCTTCTATTCAAACCCTTGCGTTCAAGTGTCAACTGTACGGTCTGGAATTTGCCATGATGATCACGGAGTCCAGAGAAGGACCCGCTCTCAGACACTCGGCTGCAGCTATGGTAACGCAGAACCAAAGCCGGCAATTTGAACATCTCAGCCCCAGGGAAAGCTACCTACACACACTCTGTGAAATTTAATCACATGCTGGGGCAAATAGCTCAATAAAGGCCGTCCTCGTATGACCAAGTACTTAAACATACCTCCCGAGGAAGACAAAATAAACATAGGAGACAGAGTGAAACGTTTTGGCCAATTTATGTTACTTCCGATCGTACGTGAAATACACATTCCTGGGAGCGGTGGGGTGGGAGACCCAGAGGGCACTGCCACGAATCTTACTGTTTCCGTTACAAAAAGTGTAAGGATGTGAAATGAAACACGCCAGCAACGTCGAAGGGACAGAATTTTCCCAGCACGGTTCCAGGAGCAAAAGGCCTACTTTCAGTATCAAACTGCACATGGCCAGATGGCAACTATCCAAGTTATCTCAAAACACTTTTATACAGTTCAAACATAGCAACATTCAAATCAGACCGCTGTTAAGTGGTTTCTACAAATGTCCATTCCCAGGGAACCAAAAGCCTGACTGTTCCTACGGAATTGTGAGCAGTAACAGAAACCGCAGCGTTTCACCTGAAACACGGCCCACGGTGTGCCAGTCACGATCGTTATTATGACTTCTGAGAAGAAGACTAAACTGAGGCAGGTTTAAGGGAAAACCAACGGACAACTCCAGGGGCTGAAGGGGAACCGGCCTCTAGCGGGACGGGGCCTGTGGGCCCAGTGTGGCCGTGAGGCCCCGGCTCCAGACCGTGCAGGCCCTCGGAGCGCTCGAGAGCCACCGGATGCCCCGCCCACTGTCAGGCCGATCGTGGAGCCCACTGAGTTCTGCCCCGGCTCAAGGCCCAGAGCCCCAAGCTGATCCGTACAGGAGCCGGGGCTCAGGGCCAAGTGCTCCGAGGTCTCGCCCTCACGTGAGCCACAACACAGCCTCCCTGCACAACTTCTCAAGGTGGAGTGGGAATCCACGGGTGCCCCTTCACGATTTCACACGTGCTCTACGCCTCCGGGAGGCCCAGTTTAACAAGGACCTCAGGTTCAGCCTGGAGGGAGAGAATCCCTCTTTGCAGCTACAGAGCTCAATGAACAAACAGCCACTGCTTCAAAACCAGGTACGGCTGAAAGTACGCAGAGACGACAAAGAACAGAACGCTTACTTTTTTTGAAGTTTACGGTTTTTCTCAGCCTGTCCGCCCAATTTGCTGAGTCCCAGGGCGTCCTGAGAGGAGTTTTCCACCTCCAAAACAGCAGCTGTGGGGAAGCAGAGTGATGAAATGGGGGGCGTGGGGCGGGGGGTGCTCAACAGGCCATGTGAGGGTCTCCCGACAGGGGGAGGAACCTGCAGGCAGAGCGATCACGGTGCTAGACGAACGACACCAGCAGGACCACCTGCGCGTGGGAGCCATGCACGGGACACCAACCTGGCCCCGCGGGATCCTTGCCAGCGTGGCCGGGACGGCCCTTTTCTTTCTTGCCAAACAGGCGGCCGATGGAGGACTTGATGCCCTTCTTCTTGGGCGCCTTGTGCAGCGAGTCCTGGCTGCTGTTGCTGCTGCTGGGGTTGCTCACGGGGCCGTCCTGCGAGCCTGTCGAGCTGGGGGGACGGGAGAGGACCTTCAACGCGGGCTTGGCACACGACACACCGCCCCACGCGAGGGAGGGCTGCCCCCGGGGAGCTGACGCTCTCTCCCTCCCAAGAAGATCTGGACTCCAAGCGCCCTGGGCCAAGAACGCGCGGCAGCCCTTCCAGGCCGTGACCCGGGAGCACGGAGCACACGCACAACCAGAGCCGGCCGGGGACACGGTACAAGAAACAGAGCGGCTGCTGGAGCTGGCCGGTGGGGGGAAGATGGCTCCCCAGAGCCCCTTGGAGCACAGAGCTCGGCCCAGGGGAGGGCAGAGGGGAAGCCTCAGGACGGCCGGTGGTTAGGATCCGGGCAAACGAGGCCGCCCTACAGCCGCCTGCACCGCCGGGCTCCGGTCTGTCCCAGCGGACTTGCGCCCCGGCGGCCGCACCCCCAGAGCCCCGGCAGGTGCCCCAAGAACATCGTGCACATAAACTCAGTTCGCTGGCGTTTCTTTAGAATCGCCGTCCCGACCCTTTCTCCCCCAAGAAGATCAAGGGTTTCTCGGCGCTGAAAACCAACGCGCTGGCGTGTCCCCTGTGGCGCCTGCGCCCCTTACTTTCTGGCGTCCCTGATGTCCTCGTGGCTGGCCGCGTGGAGCACCCCCTGGTGCAGTCTGTCCAAGCGCAGGGACCTCGGGGAGGAAGGAGGGGACGTTTCACATTTTATCGTTGCCTTGTCGTCTCGTACCTCTTCGCGCGAAGCCGGCAACTGCGGGGTCGAGAGGAGGGTGACAGGAGTTCACCGCGGGCCCGACAGACGAGCGCACAGCCCTGAAATCACAGCCAGGAACTCATCTGAGTAGCTACGAGCTGCGCTTTCTGCGGCGTCCAAAACGCCCTCTTGGTGTTGGCCTAACTCCGGGCCACATGTTGGGCAGTGGGCCCGCCGAGACCCCGGGGCCATCCGCACCCAGCGGGTGCGCCCTCCCCCGGAACCCCGTGCCACCACCAGCCCGGCCCCGGAAGGCAGCGGCGGAGACCTTCGCGAACCACGCCCCGAACCAAGTCCCCATCGACCACCGCCAGCTGAGGAGCAAGGTGCTGGTCTCCTGACGCCATTCAGAGCAAACCCTGGTGAGCACAGAGGCTTCCCGTGCACGACTGTGCAATGCTCGTTGTCCGGGGGAAAAGGAACCAGCTTGTGCCCTAACCCAGTGTCACTTCCAGTAATGATGCAAAGCCTGGACCTACGAGGACGGGCGCAAAGTGAGAAGGCACCCAAACCCCCGCCCCCCCACCCCCACTCGGGTCTGACTTCTGCTTCTCAGTGACATTTAGGTTGATGTTACAAACTGAAGGACTTCTCTGCGGCTTAGAGAAGGCCTGCTCGACACGGTGGAGACAAAGTGACCCTGGGCTGCCGTCACGGCAAGATGACCCCCTTCAGACTCCATTTTTCCTCCTGTAACAGGCTGTGGGCCCTGGAAAGGACGGCGGGGCCACGGACCCGCCAGCGTTATGACCCTTGACAGGTCCCGGTGGTGAGGCAGGGCCGGATCTCATGAGACACACGTGTAGGACAGGCGAGACAGGCACCGCCAACTGGGTTTGTACCAGGACCTCCGAAGCTGCATGGGGCTCGGGACACCCACGGGGGCCGGGGGTCAACACCAAGCAGAGCTGAGCTCAGGGAAGACACAAGCTTAACCAACAGCTACAGAACACCTGCCTCCTCTCCTGATTTCCATGACAATCATCAGACAACAAAAGGCTACCTTAAGCGGCTACAAATTATCAACATAAAACTAAAACAGGGTCAGACTTAGGTAACAGAAATAGATTTCAAACCCAGGTGGAGGCAAGGGTATGGAGAAAACAAACACCAAAAGGGAACAGGACAGGGAGCCACACTAGGGACCCGGCTATGAGGTGAGCAGAGACGGAGGGTTCCGGGCGCAGGCCCTCCCCTGTGTCACAGCGCAGTCCACACGCAGGCCCCCGCCCGGCCCTGGGTCCCGCCAGACTTGGGCCTATGGGCCATTTCGGTCTCAACCAAAAGGGAGGCTCCCGCAGGGCTGGGAAGCGCAACGCCCGTGCTGGCCCTGTCCGCGCGGACCTGACACCCACTTCTCGTGCGCCTGGTCTTCATCCCCCAAAGCCTCCAAGGAGCCCTCCAAGTAGCCGTCAGTGAGCTGCGGGACAGGCCGTCCTGCCTGGGTGTTCACCACACGCCCCTTCTTTCCTTCCTTGAGAAGGTCTTGCTACCGAGGAAAGGGCGGCACGAGCCAGAGGACTGCAGGGCGTGCTCTGCGCCCCGTGGCCGCTGAGAGCTCCCGACCTCTGGGGACCGTGCACCGATGGGCAGTTTGTGGACACCCCGAGGGCCACGATTCTATCGCTGTCCTCACTTACCAGGGGAGCAAACCAGGGCAAAAAGAGGGCGATTAACACGCCCGGGTCACGAAACCACCTGTGACGGAGCTGGCACTTGAACCCGGAGTTTAACTGAATGGCCACACCGTCCCTGCGGGAGAGGGGTCCCCCGGCTGCCGCCCAGCTCCGTATCAGAGGCACGGCCCCGTCAGCGCGCGGCCGGGCAGGTCTGGCATGGGGGTACGGTCCAGGGAGCAAAGCATCCCGCTTATGAGGGGGGCGCTCTGGTCAAGGGTCCGGTCCCGAGGCACGGCACTTCCCCTGAGAAGGGGCACACCCAAGTCATGGTCCTCTGGACACAGGAGGTGCCCTGCCCCGGGCCGGGGCGCCGTAAAGGAGAGAAAGGCGCCCGAGCAAAGGTGGGGTACGTGGCAAAGTGGTGTCGTGGCCAGCGTCTGCACTGCAGTGCGGCCTTGGGCACAGGACCCGGGCTCTCGGCCTGTTTCCACATCTGGAAACTGGGGTGACCACACACGCTGCGGCTCGCAGGGGTGTGGGTGGGGGCCGGGTAACAGGCTCCTAAACCGCTGCACAGAGCAGCTGGCGGACCCTAAGAGCTCGCCGAACGCTGCTGGCCGCGACTGTCCAAGGTGGTTATCCCCAAATCGAACATCTAGGGCTCGGCTTCAGTCATTTCTCTTCCTAGAAACTTCTATGTCTCGCATAACTGAGTACGCAGCGAGCAGGAGACAAACGAGAGAGAAAGGCAAGCTCTCACATCCCTCGCAGGCGCCATGGAAACCGGCCGCCAAGCTCGAGAGCCCAGCGCTTCCCGGGACACACCGGCCGCTTGTCGTGACCCGGTTGTGGCGCCCGCTCTGCGAAGCGACGGGCACTCTCCCACCCGCCACAGACAAACACAGGTAGGTTACACTACCAAGCACTTTACCTTTCTACGATGCTTCCTTAAATCGCTAGGCTGACAGAGGCATGCAAAGAAATGAAGAGAAATCAGATTTACTGCACGCTCGGAAGTCACAAATTCAAGGACCAGAAGAGGCAAACATGTTTTAAAAACAACAACAGCACGGATATAATCGAGATAAGGTTTAGAAACCACCATAGCTGGAAACAGAACTTCTTTCCAGCACACATTTAAACATAATAGGTTATTCAACCTTTACTAGAGAAACTATAAATTATTACTCAGGGAGATAAGATTCCATTACGACGTACATAATTTATTAAAATACGGCATCCTGTGTAACGAAGAGATCTAACAGTTGTCTACTCTAAAGTTTTCTGTAACTGTTCTCCCTGTTGAAAACCACGTTCCGCTTTTACACTATCAACCTCGTGGATGCCGAAGAAGTGACCGCGACACCCGGTAGAACACCAAACCGACCGACTCTGGTTAAGGACCTGCTGGGTGTTAGTGTCAAGCCCTGACCTAGAATTTGAGTTAAAACTTCCCAAGAATCAATGCGCTGTGCAGGTACGTGATAAAAACGGGCGTGAGAGAGGTGACAGCTTCACGTTGCAGGAGCCCCGTGTTTCCGTGTGGAAGGCGGTACTTGTGCCCGGTAAGCCCATGAGCTTTGGAGTCCCGCCCACGAGCGTCGGCACCACAGAGCGTGCTGTGTCTGATCTCTTTAGAAGAAACCCTTCGCTGACGAGTTGTTACCTGTGTCACACCCGCATCCACGCGTACTACACGGTGACACGCGAAGTGCCACTGGTCACCGTTGGGGCGAAACCCCACTACCCCACGAGAAACGAAGACAAAGCAGGAACGACACGAGAGAGCCACGACTGACCGCAGACGCTGCACACACAGGACCACGGCCACGGGAGCACGCTGCGGAGGGGCTTACGGCATGGGGCAGAGAGGGCGGGCGGTGGGGGAACACGATACCGGCTGGGGGGCGGGAGGCTGAGGTCTGCGTGAACAGCGGGAAGCAAGCGGAAGGATGAGACGGCAAGTCAAAACCCAGCACGGAAGCAGATACACTCTCGGCCGGCACACAAATTCCACAGCAGGGAAAAGGGCCGATTATTTCCACAGCGACTTTCACAAATTCTCCGAGAGGAAGGAAGCGTGAAACCACAGATGAGACCGTCCAAGAGTTTAAGGTATGAGCTGATTAGCTAATGGTGCGAATTATACACAGAGTGACGTCAAAACAACGCAAAACGGACTAGTTCCCGCGTCACAGGCCACGGAAGAGACTCAGAGCTGATCTAATCACATGCTGGCCAAGAGCGCAGCTGGGAAGAAAAACGGACGGTAACGGGACAGATTCTGACAGACGCGAGCGCGCTCAGAAACACAACGTCGTAAACGTGGTCGTAGGTGGAAAGAGGTGACGTGCTCTCCAAACCTAAGCTACGTACGCGGCGAAGTTCCGCGACATTCTGCAGAGCTGCACGCTTCGCCCGGAAACCGTACGGGCACCGCGTCTCCAGACGCCGAGGAGCGAAGACGCGCTCCCAGAAGCCGTCCGCGTGTGGGGCTCACGCCGCTGCCGTGCTGGCCTCACACACGCACCAGCGTCAGGAGAACCGACCTGAGCTTTATTTTACGGTACTTTTTGACCGTGTGTCCCGTCCCCTCCGGTCAGGCATCTCTAATGCGGAGAGAGACAGCACGGCCTCCCTCCGCGCCTTCTCTACCGCCCGTACTTACTGTGGTGAAACCGCCGACTCCCCGAAAACAAGAACACGCCCCTCAGAGCCACGGTGCCTGGCGCGGGCCCACATCCGAAGTTACACACCCAAAAGCCCTGACGATGAGCTCGCGACGACGGCTAACCCGCTCCCCCGCACGGCACAATCCGTGCGTCGCCGGCTACCGCTGAATGACTAAATGCTGGCCGGTTTAAAAATTCTCGCACCTCTGAGCGCGACAGATGAACCGGCTTTCCTTCCGGGTAAAACACGAGACAGAACCGTATTCGTAGACTCTGGCACCTAAGTCGGGGGCTGGGGTGGGGGGAGCGCCGCAGGAAGAAGAGGCAAATACTCACTAGAGTCATGACCCCCAGTCTGTCCACCTCCCTGGCGGGGCTGTGCGGGCCCCTCCGTGGGGTGGAGCGCCCGCTGTGTGGAGGGGAGGGGCCCGCGAGCGGGGACGCGGGGTGCGGGGCGCCGGAGCCCGCGGGTCTAACACGGCCGGGGCCGTCTAAGCTGCCGCCGCCCACTCGGCTCTCAATCTCCTCCGCCCGCTGTTCCGCGCTCTCCTTCTCTTCTTGAATGAGCCTGCAACGAAAGCACACAGGTCACGCTCGCCGCCCTGGCCAACCCGTGAACGCAGCTGCGCGACAAGTCCGTGCTTGCTCCCGCGCTGCGAACGTGCGGGCCGGTGAGCTCCAAGGACGGCTGCTCCGACCCCACCTCAGCGAGAACGGTCCCCCTTCTAGTGTCTTTTCGACACACCCGGTTTCGGAACGACACGAGGGGGGACTCCTGCAGGGCGTCCCGTAAAGCTCCTTCCACCAACCGTGTTTGATTTTACTCCTGTGCGCTCAGATTCGGCCAGAGGCTCACCGGCAGCTCTCGCCGTACGATGAGCTGCGAATTCACAACTGCTACCTTCCCAGTTCTCAGACACGTCAATGTACCTGTTTTGCAACTGGAAATCGGGACCTCTGACCTAACCGAAGGACCGACCCACAGAGCAGTTGGGAGTTCCCCGACACTGAAGCCTCTAGACTAGATGAAAACATTGAGTTGTTTTTTTTTGTTTTTTTTTGTTTTTTAAGGCTGAATTCAAACCAGTTTATTTGATGGAATTTTCGACCAGCCTCCTCTGAATTCCCGGATTCAAGTCCACCGTACTCCATTCATTTGGAATTCAAGGCGAACACTCTTCACTGCCAGAGAGCAGTGCATCAGGAAACGGCAATTTCTGCATTTGACTACATCACTACTTATGCCCATGTTAACACCGGAGATCCACGCGGCGACCTTTCTGATGAAAGCTCTGTTTACGTACCCCGAGAGCTTATTTTGTGATGGACAAGTCCCCGGACCGACCGACCATTTCTATCTGGTCAACTCGCACGAAGGAAGATCACTTCTCCCTGGCCACACGCCACACAAAAGCAAAGCCGAAGCGCGGGCCCTCTCTCCTCTCCCGCGCTGACCTGACGGGGGACGGCTTCCACAGAGCCCACCGCTCCTCCCCGCTTCTCCCGCTGGCGTCTGTCCTCACCGCCCGCTCTCTGCAGGCAGGAAGGAGCACGTCTGTCTGCGCTAGCTTCCCAAGAACGAAACGTGGACAGTGACTCTACCCGGATCCACGGCAGCAGGGTCACTAGCACGTGCCCGCTCCCCACGGGACCTCAGGACTCCAAAACAGAGCAGCTCCCGGGCCCCCGGGCCCACCATCCTGCCCACCCTGCCGCCTCCGTCTCCACGAGGGCCAGGCTCTGGGTTCTCTTGCCTCCGCGGGACCAGAGCTTTGTAAATTCGCTACCATAACTGCTAAGAGGATTTCTAAAGAAAACACCCTTGAAATAGTGACGAGCGTAAAATGATTCAAACACACGCCCCCTGAGCACTCACCGCTCTACAATGGACCGATTTCGACACATTACGTTCATGCACGCGGCCCGCCCCACACCCCCTCCCTCTGCGCTGTGGATCAGGGAGGCCTCCCCGACGCGCCCTCGGCTTTCCGCGCCCTGGCCGACCCTGGAACCTCGGTCGAACGCTGAGGAGCATCGCAGGCGCACACTGGGCACCCGCAGGAAGGGACTGGACACCTTCCGCCCTTCCCCAGAAGTTACGCGAACCTGTCCACGACTGTGGACAGATGCCCTGGTGAACTGAATTTTATAACCTAGGGGAATCGCACAAATATTCTTAAACTAAACTGAAGGAGCTTTATCGTTATGGGACACTCAGAGCATTCAGAGTGTTTGTTCCAGACCTTCCTGAGCGCGGTAACAGTCCCTCGGAGACACCGTGGTCTCTGCGGTGCCGCGCACGATCACGTGTACCTGATCTCTTTGTTGATGGCGTCCAGCTGTTCCTGCAGCATCATGGCCAGCGTCTGGGCATCTGCCTGCCCACTGGGCGAGAGCAGAGCGGCCGAACTGAAGAGCGTGTCCCCGTCGTCTTCGCCATCAGACACGTCGACGTCGCTCTCGAACGCCTGTGCCACGTTTGCTAGGACGCTAGCTTGTTGGGCACGTTCCCAATCCTGTTCGTTAAGAGTCTGTACCTGTAAGTAAAAAAACTCAATCTCGGCAAAGGTGGAAAATAACAACGCAGTTCCAGAAACCTACAAGAAATCTGTCAGAAACTTGAAAAGTTTTCAACGGGAAGCCCAAAGAAAGCGGGGAACTGCCTTGTGCTTACAAGCTGCTGACCTACGAAGCAAGCAGTACTTAAGGCACAGGTGAGGAGGGCGGCCTATGACTTAGACCCCCTTGTGACGCTCGTGCCTCCATGGACGTGGGCATTTCTGTGACATCGCCCACAGGGTGGGACGAGCAGATCAGAAACAAAAATGGGAATAAAAAAATACATCGGTGCCAGCCAGCCAGCCACCCCCGTGGGCGGTTACAAGGCCATTAAATCTGAGTGTACTTCTGCGGCCCCACCAGCTCGCTGGTGTTCCAGGTAGGGGACGTGCAGCCACTGGAGCGTCCCCCGCCTCCCTTCCTGAGGCTGGTGTGACCGAACGGAAGGAGCAGAGAGGACCCAGGAGCAGCCCGCGAACCTGCTCTTCTCGGGGCCGCCCTCGTGGGACAGAGGCGCCTCTGCGGCCGAGCCCAAACCCTGTGGCCTGAGGAGCAGGGCGCGGGTGCGAGCAGCGACTCTCCTGGAGGCTTTCCTGCCCTCCTGCTCACCCGCCCCCCGAGACAGCCCCACCCACGGGCACGAGGCCCTCGGCTGGCTCAGGGACATCGTTCTGCCCTCTCTCTCTGGATGATCACCTTTCTAACTTCATCCACATCAGCCTAAAAATGTTCTCCCCCTTTTCCCTCCAAAATAACAAAACAGAAACCACGGAACTTTTACCCTGCGTCTCCTTCCAGCTAGCCCTGCGTCTCTGCTCCCAACCAGAGTTCAAGTCCTCCAGAAAGCTGCCCCTACTGTGTCTCCACAGACTCTGGAACTTGGGCGAGTGGGCTTTAGCGCAAGGGCTCCTGGACCAGACCACCGTGGTCCTCGGCCTCCACCTTGCCTGGCCCCACCCAGCACGACCAGGCCCACCGGCCTCCCGTTCCCTGAGCACCTGGCCCACCGGGCTCCTCCCAGCACTTGTCGGGACCCCTTGGTCTCTGCCAGTTCCGTCTCCCTCTCTCCGCTGCCACGCTGGGCAGTGCCCAGAGAGCCGCCCTTGGACTCTGGGGCTATCCACAGGGGCCCACCTAGGGACTTTATGTGGCCTGTGCCCCTAGAAGCCACCAGCGTGTTCTGGCTCTGATCCTTCCCTCTAGTCAAGGTCTCCTGAGGCCCAGAATGGAGCGTCCAACTGCTCACCGGACGTGTCCCCTCGGTCCGACCTCTTGGGGCTCCCCCCGCCCGTCACGTTCTCTCGTGCCCTAGGTCCCTTCCATGAGCACCTCTTGCTGGCACCAACCTGTGATCTATCCACACGGCTCCTTCACTTGCCTCCTTCGGGCCAGTGCTCAAACGTAACCCTCCTGGCGATACCTCCCTGTCTAACTGAGTTTACAATTCTCATTCCCTCCTCATCTCACAACTCGCGACACCCGACTGCCTCTCCCCGCTTACTCCCATCTGACACGGTAGTGGTTTCAAACTACGTCTACGAGTTCTTCACTACCCCCGTCGAGGGGTGGACCCCAAGTGTGGGCTGGCCCTGCAGCTCTAACGAACAGAACGTGGTGGAGGTGAAGGCGGGCAGCTCCCAAGACTAGCACGGCACAAGCTCTGGGACCTTCTGCCTGCCCTCTCTCCGCGTGAGTTCTGGGGAAGCCGCTGCTGTGCCGGGAGGACAGCCAAGCAGCCTGCGGGCAGGTCGTGTGGCGACGACCTGAGGCCTGCCTCCAACACCCAGGCAAGGGAGCGCACGGTGCACCCGCCAGCCCCAGCCGAGCCTCCTGGTGGCGCAACCTCACGAGCCCCTGAGCCACGATCACCCAGCTAAGACTCTCCTAAGTTCACAGAAACCAGCAACTGCGAAGTGTTCCTCCTAAGCCACTCGCCTTTGCAGGGATTTGTCAATCATCTGTCAGACAGAAATAGACAACTAATACACGTATCACCTTTTACTTCCCATTCGCTGCTGGTGTCTCCTCACTACACTGCGCACAGATAGGGGTGCAGGCCTCTCCTCTGACTTTTTATCTATTTATTGTTTTCTTTGTTTTATTTTAAGTGGGGGAGGGGCAGAGAGAGGGAGAGGGAGGGAGAGAGGGAGAGAGACAGAGAGAGAGGGAGAGAGAGAGAGAATCCCAAGCAGGCTCCAGGCGCGGTCAGCACAGAGTCCCATGCGGGGCCGCGGGGCTCGATCTCACAAACCGAGAGATCGTGACCTGAGCGGAAATCAGGAGTGGAACGCTTGACCGACTGAGCCACCGGGTGCCCCTCATCTGGTTTTTTCGGTCATGCTGCAGCCCTAGGTCTGGGATGATGTCTGGCCCAAACTCGTTCAATGACTATCGGTGCTGAAAACATACACAAGTATATAAAAATACATGCTGCTGAAGAGACAAAAGTACAAAAGTATTTAAACTCCAAATGCGAATTCTTTTTTGCTTAAAGATGAATACACTATTCACTGAATCTTCATTAGTGTTTCAACACTGTACTAATTAGCATTGTGCTGTGCTTAACAGTAGGTCCCATCTTAATCCACATTTCTACTCTTCGAAAAGAAAGGAAAAAAGCTCTACAGAGTAAATTGTGAGCCAGCAAAAGAAGAAGGGGGGAAGGGGACAAGAGACAGCAGCCTATCAGCAGTTTGGTTCCAGAAGAGCCTCACAGCCAGAGGATAAGGCAGGGGACACTGGAGCAGGCGGGCGGGTCCCGCGAGAGCCCCCGGAGGACGGAGGTCCTTGCCTTGGAAGGCTCATCTCGCAGAGCGGCCACACGGCCTTTCCGGGGGCGCAACACCGCGCTGCTGTAGGCATCCATGGGGCCGTCCGCCAGAGGGAACCTGAAATCTGGGACGCTGCCCAAGTGCGGTCGCCTGAAATATGGGGGGGGGGGGGGGGGGGGGGGGGGGAGGAGGAAGAAAAAGGTCATTATCAACAAGAAGTGAACTTTGTCAGCCAGGCCAGAACCCGCCAATTTGGAAACTGAGGTCACAGAAGAAGGTCTCCAAGGACGCCATCTTTTCTCCTGGCTCCCGTCCCAGCCCGCCAGCCAGGCCCTGTGGAGACAGGGTCTCCCGGGCCCAGCAGGGGCAACGCCTCGCCGCGGCCCAGCCGTCCCCGAGGTGGAGCAGGGCCTGTGCTCGGCCTCGGCACCCGCCCCCAGTCAACCTGTCTCCCTGCGTGTCTGTGCCACCTGCTGCCCGACTGACCGGGAAGCGCTCCCGTGCGTCCCTCTGGCCTTCAAGTGCCCTCTTCCCGCGCGTGCTGAGGCCCTTGCTGTGAGGCCCGGTGACCCCAGGCATCCCTCCTCCTGCCACTAACCGGCACCTCAGGGGCACCCATGGCAGGATCCTCGGGAACCGCAGCTCGCAGCTCCCGTGAACAGGAGGTGGCGATGCGCCCGGTGTTTCCAAGGCAAAAGCGTCTCTGGCCTGTGTGCACTTAGACTGACAGACAACCATCCCCCTTGGCCACAGCAGTCTCCAGAAAAGTTCGACGGAGCCCTGGGCCCCTAGGATGGGGTCACTGACATGGGCTGTCACCTGCCCCCCTCAGCAAAGGCTCCGGGCAGGAAGCGGTCAGCAGCTGTGAAGGAGCACCCGCCAGCCCACCTGCCCGGCCTCGGCCACGGGCTCACCCTCCACACTTGAACCCTGCACGGGAGTCCAGTGGCTCCTTGCTCTCTGGAAAAGAAGAGAGGCTGCCTTCCGTTTCACAAATCCTTATGGCCTCGGGAGACAGAACACGCCCATCTGATTCACATCAACTAAAGAGGGGGCCCCGGGCGCCGCCCCGCGAGGCCTGCAGACAGAGCCCGCGTGACAGGACATCTCCTCTGCGTGCTTCGCGCTCCTCTCTGCGGCCTTTAAAGAAACGTCCTCGAGAAACGCTGCCTCAGGGGACTGCTTGTTTGTAAGACAGCCAAGTCCGAACTGCCCGCTGGCCACAGCCACCCTTCCCTCCTCCTGTCCCCCTATTCCCGGCGGAACTGCTCACCTGCGCTCAGGTGGCCTAGCGTCACCGCTGCGGGGCCACGGCACGTCGCCAACCGGTGAGAGCTACACGTGACACCCCGCGTGTGGTCTGGGATGGTTCGTGGCTCCTCCGAGGCTCACGAGTGTCCCCTGACTCTGACACCCTGTCTCGGGCTCCCGGGCCCCCGACCCGGCCACCCCGCATCCAGTCCTATCCCATCTGCCCCGCCTGCGTGTGGAAGTCGGTCCGTCACCTTTCTTTTCCTCCGCAACCCAGGCCATCCCGTCTTGCCAGAGGAGGACACGAGACTTGGCTGGGAGGTCATGCCAGGAGGGCTCGGCTGGCCGGGCTGCCTGCCACCTCCTCAGTCCCGTCCCCGCGGCCCGCCCGTGCTCACGGCGACACAGCTCCCACCAGCGTGTCTTCTGCCACCACACGGGAGAGCGCTACGTGAGACGGCTTCAAACAGACCCCGTTCCCGACCGGCCTCCTGCCCGCCGTCTGCAGACCGCAGGGCCCCCCGTGACCGCGGCCGCTCCCTCCGCACCACGGGAGCGCACGGCCCCTCTCTATCCGTCTCGCTGGCCAGCACGCCTCAGGCGGGCGACGGGCGTGGGCTTCCCTGTTACCGCAACTGCCCCACGGTGCCAGCCTCCAGGTGCCCGCACGGCCCCTTCCCTGGAGAACTCCAACGTGCACGCCGGTGGCCCGTGCTGCGTCTGCTTTGCTCCCGTTTGCTCGCTTGGCCTCCTCACACATACGCGTCTTCGAGCCCTTGAGCGGCGACACCGGCCTCTGGCCGGCGAGGAGCTCCATCAGCCAACCGAGCGGCCGCCCTGTGCCCCCATCTTCCCGTGCCCTTCCCTCTCTGGACACACACACTCGCTGTGCCACCAGCGGCTCCACGGACAGGGAGAGCCTCTCGCGACCCGACCTTCGCTGACCTCTCCTCTTTCCTACGAGCAGGCTCAACAGGGACAGCCGCAGCACACCCTCGACCTTCCCGAGAGCCCCCGTCTGCAGCCACCCAAACCCGTGTGGCCCGAGCGGGCCTGCCTTCGGAGCAGGAGCCTGCTCCCTGCACCTGAGGGGGCCCAGTCAGCTACTCGAGCGACTCTCGCTCCAGCGGGACTCTCACACGGTGACTATTTCCTACAAAGAAGCGAAGAGACCTTCTAATACCTTGCTGACGATTACTGTCTGCGGGACGCAGCTCACGAGCCGGCTGACTCACTCCTTCACAGGTGACTCACAGTTGTCCCAACAGACTTAAAGTGACTACACGTCATTCTCCAGAGTCTTTTCAAAAACATGACAAACTACAAGCACTGTGCTAACGCCATGAATGTCAAATTGACCCTCACAATCATGGCCGTGCGGCCACTCCCATGGCGACCCCCACTGGCCTTGTGGAAGGGACCACGGCTCCCAGGCACGCGGGCCCTCACCTGGCATGCTGGACCCCTCCTACCCCCAACCATCGGTGCCACACTGCGCGGCGGGGGGGAGGGGGGGAGCAAATTAACCCACCCACGACAGAAACTGACCATTCCCTACCTTCCACACCTCCTCCTGCGGCTGCGAGCTCTGTCATGCCTCCCGGTCTCCTGGGTGTCCAAGCCTATCCTCTGGAACGATGTTCTACTTCTCCCTCTCACCAGCTACTAAGCTACCGGCTCCCTGAGCCACATCAGGTCACTCTGCCCATATGGCCAAGGGCTCGTTCTCGAAGATACACAGCAGGTGTTAACATACGTGTCTGTGAGCTGGTTCGTGTCAGAGCCATGGCGAAGGCAGTGCCCCCCACCGTCAGCTATCAGTACCTGGGAGCTGGTTCGCATCAGACCACAGCACACCCACGGTTCTAGTGTGTAACTGTGGGCTGGTTCAGGTCATATTCGTGGCAAAGGGAAGCATCTGGAACAGATCTGTGAACCGGGAAATGTCATACCCGTGGTGAAGGGAAGAGCCTCTCAGTCTCGCCTGCTCTAATTCCGCCCTCAGTGCTTCCACGTTCAGTAGGAGCCGATCCTGCAAAGCAGCAAACGACAATGACACCCGCTGCAGGCAAGGTTTACGATCACTTGCGTCAATATACCCTTAAACACAGAGCACAAACCGAGGGTTGCCAGAGGGGAGGAGAGCGGGGACGGTGGGCGAGAGAGACGACAGGGATTAGGAGGCATAGGCTTCCAGATATAAAATCGGGCAGTCACGGGGATGAAAAGCGCAGCACAGGGAATACGGTCCGTGATACCCTAAGGACTCCGTATGGTGACACACGGTGACCACAGTGATGGTGACGAGCACAGGGTAAGGTGCGCAATTATTGAAACACTGTGCTGTCTACCGGAAACTGACACGACAGTGTAGGTTCGTTAGAATTCAATTAAAAAAAATGAAAAAGCTATCTGCATCCAGTGTGCTCAAATGTCAACCGTCATGACCGCAACGGGTGAATTCAGCAGTCACGAACCCCAAGACCGTTCTCTCCGAGAGTCCTCCAGTAAACACCCAGATCACCAAGTGAACGTCCTGAACCCTACTGAACACTCAGGTCTCAGGCACAGCAAGGTTACAGAGGAGACACACCGAGCCACTGACACTTCTTCCTAATTACGTAGAGAGGAGCAGGGCTTTCTGGGCGGTGGGGGAATAGCCCTTCTGTGCAATAGGCACGTGCTCCTTCGTGGACCCTCCGCGGCCCAGCCTCACGTCTGCACACGCAGCACCAGGGAGCAAAACCGACGAGGAGCTTCGGTCGCACAACAACCCCCTAGGCGGTGCCGTCCCAGGCAGCAGACACCGCCGCACGGGGCTAACTGAGCGCCCAAAATGGGGCTGGTCCCGACCACAGGGGATGGAACCGCGAGACGCCCCGTGGGTTGCAAGGACTGAATGTGGAAAACATTGTAGAGTAGCTCCTTCACGTCTATACCATTTACATGATACAATAACACGTTGCCTGCATCGGGCTGCATGAAAACTAACATCGCCCGCCTGTCTGACCATTTCAAATGCAGCCGCGAGAATCCTTGGGATGACACCCGTGTCACCTGTTACCTTCCTGCTGGGCAACGCTGCACTCAACGAAAGGTTTACGCGAACATTTTAGCTTTCGAGCGGACCCCCGAAGGGACTCAGAAATCTGAACCCAGAGGCTGCTCGGCTCCAACTCCGCCACACGCGTGCCGTTCAGACTTGCGAGCGTGGGGCCGCTCGAAAGCACAGCGGGGGCCCGCCGTGGAGGAAGTGGGAGCCCCAGCGGACACCTGCTCCTTTCCGGTCTCGACGGATCTCTGAAGGATTGAGAGATGGAAGTACCTTCTCACGTTGCGTTTCTTCTAACTGCTTTTTCACATTTTCAACTTCTCGTAATAGAGAGTTCTGAGAAAGACACAGACAGTCCTTTACTGTTCATTCTCGAAAACAATGCATAGAGCATAGCTACGTTTCTCTTTACAATAACGCAGCACGGAAAAGGAACGGACCGTGTGGCTACACCAGCGAACAGGGTCACATGCCCACGGAGTGAAATGCTGTCTTTGAAACCACAGGAACAGCCTTTGGTAATACTTGGTCCGTGTACAATTTCTTCACGGATCAGTTTCTGAATGTAAGTACGACAAGTTCGTAAGTTTATTTTAATTAGTTAAACTGGTCCGTACTAGCTTTTAGGGTAATTCACCAGTCACTTGGGAAACATGACCTAAGTTTCGTACGTGTAATTCAAATCTAAGACAAAACTACTCTACCTTAAGGCTGGGCCCAGAGATCAAGGAGGCAGCGAGGCAAGAACCCTACGTGGGTGTAATAATGCACTTCCTAATGGTCTTTATGCAAAATAAGCGTGTCACGTGGTTAGCAGTGCTCACTGGTGTCTCCCAGTGCCAATCACAGGGAAAACTCTGGGCTCATCTTCAGGGACACGGGTGTAGCCAGGACGGTTTTATCAGGTCCGAATCCAACTGTTTCCATCAGAGCTTCTCTGGCATAGATCCTATGACACTCCTTCCCTCCTGTTACAGCTAAAGTGTTTCCATGATGACTGTGTAAGAGTCCAGGCTTAGACTTTTTCCAAACCAGATGAAAAGAGAGAAGGCAGGAAATGGAACAGGAGAACCTGTTTTCAGCTGATTAAATGCCTTACATAACAGCGCACTCCTACAGCATCATCTCCATACACGAGGTTAGAAATCGGCTCCCCACGCAAGGACCAGGCGAGGGCTGGACCTAACACGGGTCCCAGCGTGGGGCTGGCCAACGAGGGCCTGCCGACCACATCCAGCCACCGCCAGGTCCTGTAAATAAAGGGTTATCGGCCCACGGCCACTCCACTTAGTTAGGTACTGTCTGTGGCTACCTCTGTGCCATTTATTGATTAGCACGAAGCCACCTTACTCCTTAAGTCTCAATTAGCAAAAGCCTAAAGTGCTCCCTCTCGAGGGCCCTTCCCAGACCAGACTTCTCTTCTAGACAGTAACACACACCTGCCCACACACGTACGTCGGGCAGGGACGGGACGCTGGGAACTTAGCGGGGAGTGGGAAACGGTCTGTGGTCTTTCCGCGTTAAAGAACAACGCGAGGGGGCTCCTGTGTGAGGCCGGGAGCCCTCAGCCGCCGCCTGTCCCGTCCTACCTTGTCTTCCAGAGCGGCCATCCTCTCCTTCAGATGAAGCTGCAACCGCTCGTTAGACTCGGAAAGGAGCTTGTCGACAGTGTCCGACAGACGTTTGTTATGCTCCTCGTTCATCTTCTCCCTCTGCCTTGCCTGGAAGAGGAGACACCAGCTTCAAGCCAGAGTGCGATCACCAGCGCAGACGCGCCGAGGGCGTGCCAAGGACGTCCTCGTCCTCGGCTGCCCCTTCCCGCAGCCTTCTTGGGCGCGCTTGTGCGTCACTGCCGGAACCGACCTAGCGGGGCACAGAACCGCAGGAACGTGCCTCCGAGGGATCGTCCATTAGAAGGTCCCGTTGTTTCTGGGAAACGAAATACGCAGGGGCCTCAGGAATGTCCTGATTATGAGCTCTCAGATGGGCTCAGGAGGCAGATGTACACGCAGGAACGAGCAAACTTTCAAGGGGATCAGCTTATCCACACACGGGAGGAGGAATCTCCCGGTGCATAAACAGAAGCTCGGATCCGGCTTCAGGGAGAAAGAAATGAATCCACAGACAAAAGCGAAAGGTAAAAAAAAATCCACTTTGGAAAAAATTCAGCGGTGAGAGAGACTTTCATCTGTTTTTCTTTATATTCACACATCACCTGAATGTTTTGTAACGGACACTTGTATTAAAAAATCGGAACTAATTACCTCAAGTAACTTTCAAATGTAACAGCAAAGCTCACGGGTCTGTGTTTTATATAACTGTCACCAACTGCAAGGTTTAAAAAGCTCGTTTCTGCCCCATATCCTGACGAACACAAAAGAGAAGCGGCGGGAACAGGCCGGCAGCACTTGGGGGCTCCTCCTGGGTGGAGGGCCATAGGGCACGGGGTAGACATGTGCCCTGCAGCCAGGGGGTCCGGGTAGGAGGAGGAGCCCACGGGACACGCCACAGGCCGGGCAACGGTCAGCCCCCCCCCACCCCCCACCCCCTGCTTGCGTTCCCTCATCTGTAAGACACACATGCTGACACCTCTTCCCCTGGGAGCAGTGAACAGAAAGCACGACCGTCACACCTAACCCACGGCAAAGGCCATCACTTGGAAAAGACCCTGGCCTCCCAAGAAGGGATCAGCACCCACGTATTTTTCAAGCAAAACAGCTTAGAAGTTTCCTTGGAATTGCCTCGGTTATAGAAGAATCCTTATCTCAATGCCTGTCCTTTCAAACTACAATCCAGTCCTGAAAGTAATGAAGTGCATCTCTAAGTAAGTAAGGTCGAATTCTTGGCCCAAGAGGCTAGCGTCTGCCTGTGCGCGCGTGTGTGATGGGAGGCCGGGGTCGGCCGACACGCGATCTCGTGCTAGCGTCAGGACCTTCACTCCCCGGAAACTCACGTTTGATGCTCTGCGACCTAGGGCCAAGCACATGAGTTTCCGGTGAAAACAAAACCTGACGGCCTCGGATGGACGTGCCAAGGCGGGGTGGCCGCTGCCTGGTCTGTCTCCTGGGTGTTTCTTTTTTTTTTTAATTTTTTTTTTCAACGTTTTATTTTTTATTTTTGAGACAGAGAGAGACAGAGCATGAACGTGGGAGGGGCAGAGAGAGAGGGAGACACAGAATCCGAAACAGGCTCCAGGCTCCGAGCTGTCAGCACAGAGCCCGATGCGGGGCTCGAACTCACGGACCGCGAGATCATGACCTGAGCCGAAGTCGGCCGCTTAACTGACTGAGCCACCCAGGCGCCCCTCCTGGGTGTTTCATGTGGCCCTTCGACCAGCCCCTCCAGGGTAAAGTCTCAGGGGATTGAACGGACACGGGCCTCCTTTTCATCAAGGCTCAATTACGGTTTACCTCTTCTTAGGAACATCCACCCCGACCTACGCCTTTACGTCTCGACAGTCATTCAGGATGTGGGGACCAAGGTCAGGCCCATGACCTGATTTCAGGACCTCGATGTCACGTCCTCAGCAAGCAGACTACTCCTCTAGGACGGGCCTCACCCCAGGCCAGCGCCTCTGGCTTGGCCGAGGGGCACCTGCAAGGTCCCGCGTGCACCGCGAGTGGCTGCCGATGAGCCGTGCGGGTGCCTCCACCCCGGGCGGCACTGCCTACGGGGCCCGCGCGTCCAGGGAACATCGTCCACACGCTAGGAGCGCTCACCAGCGTCCAACTCACGCCAGAGGCCACTGCACCCCTGACGGGATCGAGAGGGGGCCTGGCGTCCACGTGCGGAGAAGCGGGAAACGAGGCACCGCTCCCCACCCCCACCCCCCCCCCCCCCCCCCCCGGCCTGCGCCTCATCCTCAGCCACCGCCAGGCGCGCGGCCGCTCCGCTCAGACACGTACCCGCTGCAGTTCTTGGTTCTTTTCCTCCAGCTGGGCCTCCATCTGGCGCAGCCTTTCCTCGATGTTGCCATGCCTCTCCTCGGCCTGTGGGCGACAGCGGGGTCACAAGAGCCGGCCGTCCCGCACCACGCGCCGTGCCGACGCGCGACACGCCGTGAGCGGCCTTCTGCCTGCTCACACGCCCTACCGGCCTCACGCGTGCCAGTGGGAAGCGGTGGGCCTCCGAGCTGGTGACCGGGGCTCGGCAAGGTGCTCGTCCCCACCCCGGGCCCCGGATCCGTGGACGGTGCCTCCTCCCCCGGCAGACGCCCGTGGTCCCTGAGCACGGACAGCAGGAAGCAGCAAGCGGGACAGAGCAACGCACACGTGCTACCTTCCTAAGCTGGGAAGCGAGTTCCGACAGTTTAGCTTCCTCAGCAGCAGAGTGTCCAGAAGATAAAGGGTCGGACTACAAGGCCGACCGGGGACAGGAGAGAGGACAGGGGAGAAAAGAAACGGAGATTTTACACGCAGATCACAAAGGACAGGAGAGGCTCTGTTGGAGCTGTCGGTCTGTGGGCGCCCGGTACCACCTGCCCGACCCGACGTCAGCCATGAGGGTCAGCATCCCGTGCCTACGCCTTCCCAGTGGGGCCCTCACTGCACGGGAGCCGGTGAGACAGAAGCATGGACAGGTTCCCCGCGTTAGGCTCCCTCGGCCGAGGACCCGGAAGGCTGGACCGTCTGCCGGGTCATGTGCTCTCTCGGCCCGTGTGGATCACTCGATCCCGGCACCGACCACGTCACGTCTGGAAACCGCCTCTTCAACCGCTGGCTTCCCCCGTGGGTGGTGAGGGCTGTGAGAGCTGGGAGGGCAGGGACTGTGTCTGGCACAGGCCTCGTCTGTATTTGTTGAACCAGTGAATGAATTACTTCAAAATTTACTTATTACAGGGATGCCTGGGTGGCTCAGTCAGTTGGGCGTCTGACCTTTGGTTTCGGCTCAGGTCATGATCTCACGGTTTGTGAGTTCGAGCCCCATGTCGGGCTTTGTGCCGACAGCATGGACCCTGCTTGGGATTTTCTCTCCCTCTGGCCCTCTCTCTCTCTCTCTCTCTCTCTCTCTCTCTCTGCCCGTCCCCTGCTCGAGCACGTGCACACGTTCCCTCGCTTTCTCAAAATAAATGGACATCAAAAGAATTTTTTAATAAAAAAAACTGTTACAGATTTATTTTGATTATTTTTAAAACAGAAGAGGATGTTCCTATTTCTGAGAAAAATTGTATCCTTTTTAAAAATTATTTATTTTTTTCAGTAAGCTCCACACCCAACAGGAGGCTCAAACTCACAACCCTGAGGTCAAGAGTCCCACGCTCCGCCGACTGAGCCAGCCGGGCACCCCTGTCCTTCTCTTATCCGAGGCTGCTATCTTGAGCTTTGAGTCGCTGACTTAACTCTGAGAAGCAGCGAGTCTTAGATCGAGCCAACTGGAAACAGCACACAGCTGACAGAACCGGAGGCAACGGAAACGGGGAGGATGCCTGGCATCTGAAAAGCGTTCCGATCTCAAAGTAGCACGGAAAACAGATCCGAGCTGTTTCGTGGACTCGGGCGCGCCGACGCGAACAGTGACAGGTAAGGTACACGAACAGGCCACCGCGAACATCGCCATCCCGCCACCGGACCCAGCGGGAAGGGCGGGCCCCACCTTGGAGAGGGCGGCCACCCTCTGGGCCAGCTCGGCTTCCACCTCGGGCAGCGTCTCGGCCTTCCTCAGCGTCTGCTGCAGCTTCTGCTCCGCCAACTCCAGGCGCTCCTGCAACTGGCGGTTCTTATCCTCCGTCTAGGAAATGAAAGCCAAGCGTCAAAAGGTAGCGAGTCTTCTATCCGTTTCTACCTGTGATAAAGTGACACAAAATCTAAACGCAGACATCTACTAAATCAGTTCCGACAGAAGCCAACCGTTTCGGGAGCCGCTTCGGAGTAAACCTTTCCTTTCTGCAAGGAGGCTCCCACTCCCTGGGGCCTGACTTCACGGCGCAAAACACCTCTCGCCAAAGTATTTGCTTTTCTTCAGCGTCTTCAAAGAAGTCTTTCAAAAGACAAAGTTCCCACGTTAAAGAAAACCCATCTTCTGTAGAAGCTTGCTCGTTCTTCCCAAGTTAAGGAAAGAAGGGTTCGGTCCTAAGCCTTCTTAAAAATAACCAGACTTGTCGTCTGAGGGCTCGCTCCTTAGGGCAGACTGCCGTGGGCACGTCGGCCAGGACAGAGCCTCCGAGAATATGCCTCATGCCAGTCGAGTTATTTTTGCAAGTGTGTGATTCTTCTAGAAAAACCCTCTCACTCTTGAAAAAAAATCAATGGGGAAAATTTAGACAAGGGATTTTTTTTTAAGTAATTTTAAAAATCATGTAGAAGTCGAGGTTCCTGTGAGGTTAACACTCGTTTATACACAGCCTCCTTTGTCTGTGTGCATATAGCTCTGTGTGTGCGGAAAGACCACATATCCCGCTTTAAAACCCTGAGAAAATAAATCACATGCTGTACGTAGTATTTCCTGATCTGCCTTTTACAGTCATTATTTGGAACACCTTACATGCTTTTTTTTTTTTTTTTAATGTTTATTTACGGAGAGACGGAGCATGAGCAGGGGTGGGGCAGAGAGAGGAAGACACAGAATGCGAAGCAGGCTCCAGGCTCCGAGCTGTCAGCACAGAATCTGACGTGGGGCTCGAACTCACGAACCGCAAGATCACGACCTGAGCCGAAGTCAGATGCTCAACCGACGGAGCCAGCCGGTGCCGCTGGGACATCTTACGGGCTCTTAAACTGTGCTCCTCGATACGATTTTTAGTTGCTTCCTAGTACCTGACTCTTATTATTCTTTTGTGTCTAATGACATACTTCTAAACACACCAAACTCGCTATGTTTCCAAGAAGCTGGGTTTGGGTCTCCTGTTTAACGCCAGATGACCCGTGACGACCAAGAAAGAGACGTGCGGCCTCTCGAAATGCAGGAGACTCGCGTCCTCACGCCAGACTATGTTTCTGCACCTGCCCTTCCCCCCCACCCCCGCCCGATCCCAGGTACTAACAAAAGCGGTCAGCTGCCTGCATGTTCCTGGCCACTCCCTGCTCCTGTGGAAACAGCGCTAACAGGCAACAGATTAACATGCAGTTAAAACAAGGCAGAAGGAAGAATCACGCAGTGCAGCTCCATAATGCGGTTACATAAAATCCCGAATAATTAAAACCTGTAAGTTGAAGTAACCCACGCTTTTGAACACAATGTTCCAAGATCCCAGAAACTTTGCATTGAGACTTGACTTCCAACATGAATGTCACAGGAGAAAGGTATTTAACTGCACTTGTGATTAATAAAAGTTGGATGAACTTCAGCAAAATTAGCTACCTGTCGATGCATAGAGTCTTTATTGGCAATCTCATTTTCAAGTTTATCGTTGAGGTCGTGCACAGAGGTGGCTTCACGCTGTGCCGCGAGGTAGCGCTTCTCAAGGGTGGTGATCCTCTCCTCCATGTCCTCCTTCTGGGCCACGGCCTACGGCAGGTATTTCAGAGGGAAAACAGGGAAATGACTAGTGCAGAGGACACGTTAACACACTCCAGACACAAAAACTGGGCTAAATCCTGATCTTCCAATCAAATAGAAAACCAGCACCCTCGGGGCACCGGGGTGGCTCAGCCGGTGATTTCGGCTCAGGTCACGATCTCGAGGTTTGTGAGGTTGAGCCGCGTGTCAGGCTCTGCGCCCACAGGGCAGAGCCTGCTTGGGATTCTGGCCGCTCAGTCCCCGGGGCTTATTTTTTCCGATGTGTTTCACGAGAAACGTATAATAAAATCTCCTGGAAGTCACAACGTCTGTTGCCTCCTGACACAAGTGAGCTTTCCACAGAACAGGGACTGGCCTCCGGAAACACACGCTGGGAGACACAACCATCATTTTCCCGGGGAAAAGATGGACGAAATCTCATCCAGTTGCCAAAGTTAAAGCAGAAGTGTTAACAAACTGAAACAAAATGCAAACTTTTATATAATTGGAAGTAACCCTGTGAAGCCTAATCCTGTAACAATATTGTATCACACGGTATCTAACACTGAAAATGGAACCAGAACTTTCTGCCCTGCCTTTCCTGTCCCCTACCCTGAAGATTCCTCTTTCAGTGTTTACTAAGGAATTTATGTCAGCAGTCTCAACATGAAAAGTGATGAGTCTTAAGAAATGAATTTCTAAATTGTCTGCATCTTAAACTCTGCTGAAGAGCCTCCTCCCCCCCCCTTGCCAAAGAATAATTTCACTCAACAGGTTACACAATTTCTGCAAATATTTTTGCTTTAAATTCCTACACGACCTCACCCACACTAAGCTACTAGACAGAGTGCACCTGTACATCCAGGCTCGAGGCTCTGAGAGGGTCTTCCTGAGGTGGCCGTGCTGGGCTGGGGGCGGGGGCGGGGGACTGTCCACAAAGGGCAGCTCACAGGGACAGGAGGAGGGGCAGCGAGACCATCCTGCCCTTACTAGTTTCCGTGACAACGATCAGGTTCCCATAAATGACCACGCGTGCAGAAGCGGCCGCACTCCCCCACGATCTTGCCCCACGGCCGGCGGGCCGCACCCTCGCTCGCTCTGACCGCCACGACCAGCGGCACGTAACCCCCGCGAGCAGGTCAGAGCAGCAGGGGCGGCCAGTGACGGCCCCCCGGCAGAGCCGCCCGCGTACGCTCGCGGCCCCGTAAGCGACCCGGCAGCACCGTGGCGGTGTGGACGTGCCGAGGGTGTTACTGGAACGGACCGCGAGCACGAGCACGGCCCGCAGTCCGCACCCGAGGGCGCTTCGCCGCCCGCCCGCCCGCCCGCCCGCCGGCCTCTCCCGGGGAGGGGAGGGTCCGCCACGCAGGCAGACGGGGAGGCGGCCCGCCCCGGGCCCGGAGCACCGTTCCCTTCTGCTGCTGCTTCCACAAAACTCCCGAAGTTCAAAGCCCGTGGGGGAGGAAGGACACACCGGGCACCGACCGAACCGACACCCCACGTTCGGCTCGACGACGGCGTGGCCACCTCTACTGCCACTCACTTCGCGGACGTCTCGCTGCAGCTTGGTGTTCACTTCTTCGGACTTGATGAGGTCCTTGCGTGCCGTGTCCAGGTCCTCCTCCAGCTCGGCCACGTGAGCGGAGAGGGCGGCCAGGCGCTCCTTCATCTGGCTCTGCTCCTTTGACTGCTTATCTAGGATTTCCTGGAGCTCGATTACCTTGGCGAGGTCTTCCTCGTGGCTTAAAGAACCGTCAGAAGCTCTCTGGTGGGGGAAAAATCCTTAAATAGCCTTGTCTGGCGAGCTAAGAAACAGGGCACTTCCGGGAAATGGGTCAAGTCCCACGATCTGTGCCGGCTGTCGCGGGCGCCACGCGCCTTGCCAGCAGCTCTCCAGACAGTCCTGCACGCGCCCCCACGTCTGCGGGCAGAGGAACCGGGGAAGAGACAGAGAGAAGGCCTGAGGACTTGCCTTTCCGTTCGTGCTCGGCATATTTTCTTGTTCGTGGTTTATGTCATGCACTCCATCTGTTAGGGTTTTTTTCTGATTATTCTGTTCTTTAAGAATCATTAGCTAAAACCAAAGAATTGAACACGAGGGTGAGGAAGTAAGTAAAGATAGAGAATCTCCTCTCGGAAAGACACAACTGTAAACTGTGAGCACAGTTCGGGGGAAACGGGCGGTGATGTCCCGCAGCCAGAGTAAAACGAGTGACTGAATCGGAACGTATTCTCGGCTGCACGGTGGCAGGTAAGAGACCGCGCAGCTGGGCGCAGAGAGCGAGGCGTGCCGGCCCTCGCTCGCCAGTCAGAAAGCGAGCGACAGGTGACGGTCCCCACCGCGAGTCTCACGCGTTTTTTTAAAGACCAGGGATAAAAAGGAAACCCCCTCAAATCGACTCCCGCGATGACGTCCGGAGCTTACCTCTTTGTGCGTGGCCCCTAATTCTTCTTCTAACAAACTACACCTTTCAAGCGCTACTCGTAACCGCTCTCTCACCTGGAAACAAAGGGACTGAGTTTGTACGTGTAGGTGTTTCATTTCTCCTTACTGTACCGTTACCCGAAGGTCCCCTTAACCTCAAATCACATGACAGAGTGCTGGTAAGGTCTTTCGCGGACGCCAACGTTCACACGCTTGCTCGTTAACGGCTTTCAATTTCACATTGGAGCGAAATCTTCCCCGAAATAAATTACATTACGCGATTCGTAACAGCAAATCCCATTACGTGATTCGTAACAGCAAATCGAGACGCACATTTCCGCCAACCGCTACTTTTTAACCGCACAGACCTGGCTTCTTACAAGAATTCGAGGAGCTTAAAAGGAAACTCCAGTCCCACAAACACGCGACGTGTGCCTCACGGCACACAGCAGGCGCGCGAATCGAGAGCCGCCGTGGCCGGAGGCACCTTTTCATCCAGAGCTTTGTGGTGCTCGAACAAGGACTTCAGGGCCTTGAGCACCTCCACCTCGCTGGACACGCCGGCCGGGGACTGCGCCTGCCGCTTCACCACCGTCATCCGGAGCGACCTCTCGTGCCTGGACACGAGGCACTCCAGGTGCTCCAGCAGCAGCTGGTGGGAGAGGCCAAGGGAAAGCCGTGTTGAAACAGCACTTTCAGTCTGGGGCCCCCATGTAACCAAATGCGAAACCGAGTCTGAACCCCTTCAATTCGGTCCCCGGTTAGGGAGCCCCCCCCCCAGGAAGCCCCCCCCCCCCCGCCCCCGCCCCCGCACGTGTTAAAATAGCCTTAATTCTCCTCCCGGATCAAACAAGGCGTGAGAATGCTGAACTCGTGGCTCCCGGCCAGCTCCAGGGGGACATGTGGACAAGGGGAGTGGACGGGGTCCTGTGTGGAAAGACACTGGCGGTGCGCCTACTGACCCTGGTGTTGTTCCTCTCTGCCTTCAGTTCCGCGATCTCCTCCTCTCTCTCCAGGAGCTGCTCCCTGCAGACGTTGAGCTCCTTAGTAAGCGCCGCAAACTCCTGGGGGCGGGGAGGGAGACAGGGGGTCTTTAGCCAGAGCGCACCAGGCCTCCGCGGCCCACCCTAGTCCACTCGCCCACCACCCTCAAGTAGCATCACACACACCAGTCCCCTCCTCACCACCCACAGGAGTCCCGGGGATTTTCAGAGGCACCGACACTCAAGGGGACAGAGACATTTTCAGGTGCCTGGCAGGTCTAGGACCCAGGAACTCTGCTGACTCGGGAACAACAGGCCGAGAAGGCTGCTGCCCATCCCCAGCCTCTGGCCTCGTCTGGGAAGCAGGCTTGCGGAGCAGAGCGGCAGCGGGGAAAGGCTGACGGTACCCAAAAGCTGCTGTCGTAGACTGACGACTGGCCCAATCAAAGTCAACCATACGAAACGGACTTTTCAAAAATGCTGGCAGGCCTCTTGACGAGAGGGAGAGTTTAAGACTGGTTTCCTTAGACAAACAGGAAACTTTCTGGATGAAGCGTCGCTGAGGAGAGTGATGCCAGGGCCCGCCACCCTGCGTGGGGTTTCTCTCCCAGCAATACCGAGCGCCCGCCCGGGACACGGCACAGAGGTGGGCTCGAAGGAGGTGGACGCACACTCTCCGGTCGGTCGAGCGCAGAGCCCGGTGCAGGTCTCAGTCTGTGAACCATGACATCGTGACCTGAGCCCAAACCAAGAGTCAGACGCTTAACCCCCTGAGCCACCCAGGCGCCCCAGAGCTTTTGTCTCTGAAGGACAAACGAGGAGATAAAGATTCACTTAACAGCCTGACATGCAAATTCAGAAAGTGGTTGATTTCGGCAATTCTAGAAAATCAACGTACAAACAGGTGACATACTTCAAGTTCCTTCATAAATTAACCCTTTCCAAATCAACGGGAACTTGACCACAGAACTGACCACGTTCCTTGCAATCTGACTTGACGAGGTAAACCCCCAGAAGCCTATCTGATCCTTGACGTAGAGCTGTGCAGGCCCATTTCTATGTGGGGATTTTTTTCCCAATAAATACATTGGAAACTTTTCTGGAGATGTGTGACATTTGGAAAGACTGGCAGATGAGCTGAGCAGCCTAGAGATATCAAAAATATTAAGTAAAAGGTAGGCCACCAATGCATGAAATCTAGGCAGATACTAGGCTATTGTAGCGTTTACTACCCGAAAACATACACAAACCTACTCTAACAAGGTAAAGCTTATCAAAATTTGCGCACGTAAACAGACCGTACCTACGTGGTGCCATTTGCAGTCAAGAGAAAGGCAAACAAATGCGGAGACGCAGGATTAAGTCCTAACCGCATAAAATGAGCCGTAGCAGACGCTGTCCTCTGGGGGAAGTGCGCACCACCTCCTGTTGCCATTGAGGTCACCTCAAGTGTTGCACGAACCCGCTAATCAGCTCCCTTCTCCGGTAAATCACGCACCACAGGAAAAGTGATTTCTCAGGGTTCCTCGTAATTTTCACCGTGTTAAGGGCAATACCATGAACCCTGAATTACACCCTGGGACCCGTCTGAAGTGTCCCCAGGGATGCTGGACGTGCTCCCGCGATGCAGAGAAGAGGCATGGCGTGACAAGAAAAGGCTGAATGGCCTGACCTGTACTGAGGCCCGCAGCGGCAGCGGCCAGCCGGCCAGCGTGAGGACCATGGGGACACAAAGAAAAGGAAATTCTCGAAGCTCTCGCTGCAGCCACCCCAGCACATGCAAAAACCTGGGGCTTTGTGTGAGACACCTTTTCGTCTCGTGTTGAAGATGTGGCATCTCTGTGGACGTAGGACTGCGGTGAGACGGGCACACCTGCGGACTCGACTCAAACTGCAAGACAAGTGAAGTCCTGACATCACAACGTAAGGCAGAAGGAAGCGAAGGATCGAAAACTGGAACATTTGAATGCAGGCACAGGATTTCAATGCAGGCGTGGTGATTTGAGAAAGGAGTTTGGCTTTAAAAATGGTCAAGGCGACAGAAAAAGCAGCTTCCGCCACGAAGAGGAAGGACGCGGTTTCCCAGACGCCCCAGAGAAGATTGCGGAGAAGCAGGAGCTACCGTCCTCCGCGTGTCACCCACTCCAAGACAAAACGTGAAAAACACAAGCAAATCGCTTGAGGAGACCACGGCTGCCTGCACAGCTTTTTCATGCAGAAGGAGGTGCCCCGTCGGGGGGAAAATGCCACAAAGGACATTTATTCACGAGAAAGCAAGTGAGCACCAAGAAGCTGGGTAGGAAGGGGTGAAGCAGCTACCGTCTGAGCGGACACAGGCGGGGGTGTGATCAGGGCGGCTGGCCCTGTGTAGGAAGCTCACCCCGGGGCCCTGAAGGCAACAAGTCCCAGTGGCCAGTGGTCTGGCTGCACAAGCAGAGCCCTTTCCCTGGACCAGTTCCATCCCGGCTCTGTCCCTCAACTCAGGAAGTACGCTGAAAGCAAGGGACTGTCCTCTCAAGTTCTTCTGACATTGGACGATGTCCTGGCCACCCAGAACCCCACGGGTCACCACCAAACGTGTCTGGGCGGCTCACTCGCTCCAGAGCGCAGCGGGTCTAAGTCAGCCTGCGGACCAGGGGCCACGAGGACCTGTGAGGCTCACGACACAGGCACTTTACAAGGAGGACGGTCAATGCTACCGAAGAGAACCGCCATAGGGGGAACACTTTGAAAGCCGGGAAGATGCCAAGGGACGTTACAAACAACTCCGTGAAACCGTCAAGCCCAACACAATGAAGAAATCCCTGCTGGAGAGGACCGTCCAAATGACGCGCGTGATTTCACAGGACGTACGACACAGCCGATCGGGGAAATCGTGAATGGGACTGTGGAGACGGCAGAAAGGGCTGGAGGATGAAGGGATTCAAGATGCGGATCCCGAAGAGGGTCAAGAGCTCAGGGAAAAGCCCAGAGGAGGTCACAGAAGACGGCGGCGCGGAGAGGAGAGCTGGTGAAGCAGCCAGAGGCCGAGGAAGGCGGCAGGGCTGGAGAGCACGCTGCCGCGAGGAGCGCCCCGGCAGAGGCTCGGCTCCTTTCACCACACGGACCTTGCCGAGGCCTGGGTGCGGGGACTACAGCCAACGTCTGCGGAGACGTGGACAGGGAAACGGGAAGGCACGGAGGGAGACAGAAACGCACTTCCGGAAAGCTGCATCGAGGGTGCCCGCCTCCCCCCGCTCCCGCCCCCCGGGCCCCGAGACCCAAGACGGCCCCACCCAGAGGGTCCCCCCCGCCCCAAGCAGGTCCGCACACGAGGACCTCCGGGACGACCCGCCCCCGCTTCCCGGACAGCAAATCCTCACCACGGCGCCCAGCGAATCACCTCGCCTGCCAGGCGCGTCTGTGTGTGAAAATCGAGTGAGCGCACGGCGAGGCCACGCGAGACGCGTGCGTGTGGCCACCACCGAGGCGTTCATCGGGAAGAACGTCGTGTGCGAGACTTGTGTGCGGTTGGACAGCCTGTCCTCACACGCACGGGCATAAGGGGAGTGAGATCTGACCTAAAATGAGTAACGTGTTGTCTCATAACTTGGCTTTCAAAGAACGACATTACCTTGCAGCGTGCCTCTCTCGGTCCCTGCAGAGGATGCCTCCCGGCCTACTATCTCCGGCGGTTTTGCTAAGGTAACGACGTGTCCAGCACCGTACTGTGAATCCGGCTGTAAAAGTATAGGCTAGGCCGAGACGAAGCAACGAAGCAACCAACCTACTGATTACACCAGGCCCAGGCCGTCATGAAGCATTCACCCTGATACGTCTCGCTGTGAGTGCATGAATTGCTATGCCTGCAAATAAACGTGAACCTTTCGTGTTCTTCTCATTTCTGACGCCTACTGCTAGCAACACACGTAACCACAGCTCTTTCTGTCACGGAAGACACAGCGCCAACGCGGGTTCTGACAGACGATTCATCCTGTAATCCGATATAGTAAGCTTAGGTATCAAGACAGCATGGCGCTGTGAATCTGCTTTCCCTGTCACTTAAAACTTTTTTTCTAGCTTACTTTAAGAATACAGTATAATGAACTACTGGGACCACATCAAAGTAAAAAGCTTCTGCACAGCGAAGGAAACAATCAGCAAAACTAAAAGGCAACCGACACAACGGGAGAAGATATTTGCAAACGACACATCAGATAAAGGGTTAGTATCCAAAATCTATAAAGAACTTATCAAATCAACACCCAAAAAATAATACAGAGAAGAAATGGGCAAAAGACATGAATAGACACTTCTCCAAAGAAGACCTCCAGATGGCCGACCGACACATGAAAAAATGCTCAATATCACTCATCATCAGGAAAATACACATCAAAACCACACTGAGACACCACCTCACACCGGTCAGAATGGCTCACATGAGCAATTCAGGCAACAACAGATGTTGGCGAGGATGCGGAGAGAGAGGGTCTCTTTTGCCTTGTTGGTGGGAATGCAAGCTGGTGCAGCCATGCTGGAAAACAGTAGGGAGGTTCCTCCAAAAACTAAAAATAGAACTACCCTACGACCCAGCAATCGCACTACGAGGCATTTATCCGTGGGATACAGGTGTGCTGTTTCGAAGGGACACATGCACCCCAATGTTTATAGCAGCACTATCGACAATAGCCAAAGGATGGAAAGAGCCCAAATGGCCATCGACGGATGAATGGATCAAGAAGATGTGGGATATACATACAGTGGAGTATTACTCGGCAATCAAAAAGAATGAAATCTTGCCGTTTGCAACTACGTGGATGGAACCGGAGGGTATTATGCTAAGTGAAATTAGTCAGTCAGAGAAAGATAAATATCATATGACTTCACTCATATGAGGAATTTAAGAGAAAAAACAGATGAACATAAGGGAAGGGAAGCAAAAATCATATAAAAACAGGGAGGGGACAAAACAAAAGAGACTCTTAAATACGGAGAACAAACGGTTACCGGAGGAGTTGTGGGAGGGGAGATGGGCTAAATGGGGGAGGGGCATTAAGGAATCTACTCCTGAAATTGTTTCACTATATGCTAATTTGGATACAAACTTTAAAAAATAGAAAATACAAAAATAACAAGAATACAGTATATGATACATACAACATACAATATAAGTAGCGATGGACTATTTGTGTTACTAGTAAGGTTTCCGGACAACAGGAGGGTATTAGTAGTTAAGTTTTGGGGGGAATCAAAAGTTATACATGGATTTTCGGCTGTGGGCAGGGCGGCACCCCGAACCCCAAGTTGTTCAAGGAACAGCTGTACTCATCCATGAGGAATAACAAAGCAAGCAGTACTGCTGTAATCAACAACAGAAAAGAGTAAAATAGAAAAAGGTTTTCTTTTTTAATTTTTTAATGTTTTTATTTATTTTTGAGAGACAGAGTGCAAGTGGGGGAGGGGCAGAGAGAGGGGAAGACACAGAATCCGAAGCCGGCTCCAGGCTCCGAGCCGTCAGCACAGAGCCCGACGCGGGGCTCGAACCCACGAAGCGTGAGATCATGATCTGAGCCAAAGTCAGATGCCTAACTGACTCAGTCACCCAGGCGCCCCAGAAATATTTTTTCTTGACTGTGGTTATTTCAGGGGGAGCACACCGAAGGGGATGGGGAGGCAGGTAATTTACAGAAACTGCGAGTGTTTTCATGGGTGTATAATAAGCTAATGGTCATTTTACCTAATTCACCTTGTAAATCAGAGTGTCGTCTTCTAGAGTCCACAGCTATGGGTGATCAGCTTTCACCTTCCCAGCATGAGAAGGCCCTACAGACCCGCTCCCCCAGGAAACCTGGGGAGAATTATACCCAACAACAACGATTCAGCCTCCAAAGCCATCCAAAGCACACAACAAATGAAGAAACACCAATTTTTTTTTAAGTCTATCATGATTCACTAAGGAAGGGGAGTCTGTAATATCTGAACCCAAACTGACCCCCCCCCCACCTCCCACTTCCTCCCAGCTCAGGGAGGTGGACATTCCACTGCAGAGGCTACAGCCAAGAGCATGGGAATCCCGTGCCTCCCAGCTACCCGTCTGCTACAGAGGCCACATCCTGGGCACGAGTGGCGGGAAGGCCGGGGCACCCTGGTTCTGCCCAACCCCGCTCAGGTAAAGGAGGCCGGAACCCTGGCTGGAAGGGGCAGGCTGAGGCGGCCGGGCCGCGGTCATCTTTGCCCTCGCTCTCTGCCGAGACGGTGATGGACCCCAGGCTGCTGCCCACCCTCCACCAAGTAAGTGCTCAGCCCCTAGAGCAGGGGTGTCCCCGGACAAGCTTGCCACTGTCCCCAGCCCTGGTTCAGAGGTGTTGCCGAGGGAGAGGAAAGGCAGGAAAAGAGAGGACTCCTAACCTCCTTCCAAAGGAAGGGACGTCACAGGCAAAGTTTAAAGCCAGAGGAGGCCGTACTGAAAGGCAACTGGGCAGAGACTCAGCCCAGACTGCAGGGTGGCCCTTGTGCAGGAGAGAGGAGATTAAGGCAACCAGAGGAACCCTCCCAGGGCCAGGACACTATCAAACACTGACTCAGGTACAATTCCCAGGAAGGAAGCAGAATCTGCCTGGTTTAGTTTGCAGAGGCATTTCTAGCCCAGAGCATCATTGACAACAACAGAGCGGATGGCTGGCGGTGAGCGCAACTCACAGCTGAGGGTGGTCAGGGAACCAGCGGGAGAGCACCCCCACCTCACTGCAATCATCTGGCTCTTCAACAAACTGCTTCCGATGTTCGATTCATTTCCTAGATATTTCAGGGCAATTCACCCCACACACGCGCGTGCGCGCACATACACACACACACACACACACACACACGCGCGCGCACGCAGTGCTCTTTGGACACAAGGTTGCTCCTGCTAAAGAATACAGACAACCCTTTACTTTACTTCAGTATTTCAAGGCATACCTGCAAACACAAAAAAATTACAGTGGAACGGAATGAGAACAATCCAAACGTGTCTTCAAACCTGACAAAGTCTGTTGGGTGCTGAGCTGTCTTCAGAGGCCCAGAAGGCAGCACTGAGAAACGGGCCCCGCGGTCAGGAAGCCAGGATCTCCCATCAAGGTCTCGCAGAGATTCCGTCCACGGGAACCCGAGGGAATCAGACCAAACCCCTCGCTTTCCATCTGCTCTGGGAAATACCTTGAGCTGACCGCCAGGTCATCCAATGCCTAATGTTGAGAGAGTTGCATCTAATCTTCAAGACCTCGTATCAGAAAATACTGTTCCTGTTGCAGGTGAAGGAGAACCAGACTCAACGCGGCGTCAGCGAGACGCGTGGTCACTCACACGGCAGGCAAGCGCAAGGGGCAGCCGGCTGCAGGCCTGCCTGGTTCAGGGCCTCGGGTTTTTATCTTCATATTTTGTCCCGTTGCGCAGGAATCTGGGTCAATTCACTAATTCTGTCTCTAATCGTGTCCGGTCCAAGTTCATCGTTCCAGCCACCGCCGTCTTCATTCACTAGATTTCGGACTGTTTTCTGTCCTGCCCTCCTTCTCCGGTATCATTTCTGTTTGCTTTAGAATTTCTTGTTTCCTCAGGGATGTTACCTCCTTAAACATCTCAAACACACTTATTTTGGCAGTTTTACTAGACTACCCGTGCGTTTTGGAAGAAGTAAATGCATCGTTCTGTAAGGTGCCGACTCTGGAGGCTGTGGGATCTGGCTTCCGGCTCAGCCCGCGTAGGTTATACCGCTGGCACTTCCCTCCCTGCCTAGCGTCCAGCCACTGCCCCTCCGGGCCTCCCAAGGCCTCGGGCCAGAACGAGGCTTCCACAGTGACAGAGTTCCCGCTGCCTGGCTCCTTACAGACGGTGCAGACCCTGTGCGAGAGTCACCGGACGCTGTGGCACAGCCCAGGCCCTGCTCCCTATCCTCCCAAGGCCCACAACTTCCCACAAAGCCCCAGTGTACTGGGGACAGTGACCTTAGCGTGGGGAAAAGCCTCATCTAAAAGCAGCTCCAAAGAGCGAGTCTGACTTCAGTTCTAATTCCACTGCACACCTTGGTCCCTGTGACCCCGGGGCCCCGGGGCCACAGGAGCCAGGCTTCCCACCGGCCCTGCATGCCCGGCGCCTGGGGCACAGCAGGCGGGGGAATCTGGCCAACTCCAGCCTACCGCGCTGGGTTTCTATTCGGTTTCTGTACTGAGGGGTATTTTTCTCTTCTGGGGGTGTGGCTGTTCGGTTTGGTTTGTCTGTTTCTCTACTTACATTTCACTCTCCCACTGCCGTTGGGAGTGAGGTCTGTCGAAGCACGTTTGTGCTGCCATCCCGACTGGAAGTCACGATTCGTTCGAGCGACGGCCGCACGGCAGACCGGCGGGCCCGGCCCCTCCGCAGGGCGCGGAGCACACAGACAGACCAACAGGAGGCCCAGCGCGGTCCGCGCCCCGAGTGACAAAGGCCCAGGCTCGGGGCGGGGGGGGGGGGGGGGGGGGGGGGGTGCAGCACGGACGTCGCGTGTGGTGGGAGGCGGGCGCGCTGACCCGGAGGTCCGCCGACGGAGAGGGCACGGCGGGTGAACCGTGAGCCGTGTGGCAGGAGAGCCTCGTCATGAGAGCAAAGCGGCGTCTGGTAGTGGGGAGGGCGTCAGGGGCTCGGTGGGCTGGGGCTCGGGCAGCGTGTGGGAAGCGGTAAGGGAGGCTGGGCGGGCAGGGGCCAGACCGCAGGCCCACGCGCACCCCAGTACGGAGCCCGGATCTCATCCCGAAGGCTCCGGGAGTCGTCCATCTACAGACTCTGAGGGCCCTCCCGAGGGAGCAGGCCAACCGTTCCAAGTCCCAGGCAGTGCTCAGACACAAAGGGTTCGCTGAGTCAACAAAAGCCCCCGGGAGCAGTGCAGAAGCGGGGCTGGGGGAAGAGACGAGTGACACAGCAGCTCCCAGGCCACGGCAACCCCCCGGGAAAGAGGACCGTCTGAATCAAGACCAGGGTTAGAGAGCTGCCGCAGCCCGAGAGAGAATTCTAAGACGGAACACGGCATCCCACGTGCCACTTGCTGTGCCCTTCATCAGTCTTAAAGGGTCCCCTGGAAGGAGGGGGAGGCCAGAAGCGAGGAGGCCGGTCAGGCGCCGCGGTAACGCGCAGGCCCAGGGCACGGGAGAGGCAGGCGGGTTCCCAACAGGCTTTACGGTAGTGCCTGCTGACAGATGGGCGAGACAGAAAGGCCCAGGACGACTCCAGCAAGTGAAGGCCAGAGTCCCCATTTCCTGAGCGGGGCGGGGCTCTGGAAGGGAGATCTAACAGCCCGCGTGGGCGTGCTCCATTTGGGACGTTACACGACAGTCAGCGGGCAGCACGGAGCAGAGTTGAGGCCCCCAGCTGGAGTTCGGTGTCGGTGCAGGTAGGAGAGCACCCTCGTTCCAGGCCAATCACAAGGCACTGAGTGTGGGTAAGAAGAGAGGTGAGGTCCCAGCCCTGTGCCCATCTAACACCGGACGGTGGGAAAACGAGGGATGGACTGGGAGTGGTTGGCAGGCAGGAGGGAACCAGGGAGGGGCCGTCTCAGGAGTCAACGGCTCTCCGCATGTGTGACCCTGGCAGAGGGGTCAGCTGACTGACTGCCTAGAGGAGGTCAGTGGGGGGCCCCCAGCACAGCAGCCCTGGAGCAGGGGGGCAGGCCTGCCTGCACAGAGGGCACCAGGGACAGGAGGAGAGGCAACAAAGCCATGAGCCGGGGTGGGGGTGGGGAGGTGGGGACAGAACTAGGGTGGTGCCTACGCAAGTCACAGGCTCAAGAAAGGCCTTGGGGGGTGACCCAGATGCCTGCTGGTGGGGAGAAGCCAGGGGAGAGGGGGCTGACAGAGCGGCCACTCCGCGCAGCTGAGAGCAGATCACGGGGGTGGTGCGGTAGCAGACGGCCTTCCCTGGGAGCACGCGGCCCCCTGCGCTGGAACGGCAGCTGAACACGGGGGCGCGGACACGGACGGCCTGGCAGTTGTGTGGTGGGATTTATGGAAGTCCTCTTCTGCCGTCTCCCAGTGTCACTGCAAGTGACATGCAGACAGACTTGCATAAGGCGTGAGGACGGGCAAGGAGCACTGGGGAGAAGGAGGGCTGCCTGGAGGAGAGGGCCCCCGCGGCCACCAGTCATGAAGGCGGATGCGGGAACACACTCGACCGGCGCAGCCTCCTGCCAGGTAAGGACGGTGAAGTGAAGGCAGGGACGGGGCTGGGCGGCAGGGCAGGCTGTGGTGAAAACAGACCACAGGACTGCAGGCAGGTGAGGAAGAAAGCAGAGACGGGGTGGGGGGGGGTGGGGGGGGGGGGAACAAAGGACCAGAACACCAACACCCTGGCAGGGTCACAGGACCACAGGTCCAGGAGGGCTGGATATCAGCGTTTTATTTTTAAACGTCTTACCGTCTATTCCCAACAAAGCTCACTGGCTTTAAATGAAATACCTGGTCAAAAGACAACAAGCAGACTCCAGAAGCTTGGGGGGCATGAGAACAGGGCTCCAAATTCCCAATATGCTCCAGCTAGGAGGCGCTGGTCACCGCACAGCCTCCGGATCACTCCTGCGCCCCCAGCTAGGAGGAGGCAGACACCCCACAGCCTCCCTGATCTTGGCGACAGGCCCCTGGCAACGGATGGGACCCGGCCTAGCCCCACCTGCACTCAGCTATGAGCCCCTTGCCTCCACACCCCCACTGGCACACTCTTCCTGTGACACTCCTTCATCACCAAAGTCCAAAGTCCCATTACGTTTTTCATAAAGTCCCAAACTGTCTTGGTTCATCTGTTAACAGAATATATTTACTTCCCATCGTTTTGGTTAAATGAGTTTCTTACAACAAATTCAACAGCCACATCATTCCACGATACACCACTTTGGCCACAGCAGAAAACAAATTTATAAAAACTTGACAACTACTTTTACTCCTTAAAGAAAAACCTTTCTCTTCGGACAAAAGAATTCAAGTGAAAAGAATCGAAGCAAATTTAAACTTAGGAGTTTAGATAAACATTCGACAGGAAATTCCAGAGCTTAAGATTCCAAAAAACACGTTCATATGTGCACTGTTTGTGTTATTATTGCAGAGAAAAACTGGTATCGCTCAAACAGCCCCAAATATGAGCAGTAAATGACCTACGCAGTGACCACCAAGAAATCCACGGGTCAGTAGCCACACTTTCTCCTCTTCAGAAAGAATGTTTGTTTAAAAAACACTGCACACCAAGCATCCGACTAGCAGTGACATTCTATTTACTGCAACCGAAGTTTGAAGCATTTTTTGCAACTGAGTAGATATAATACTCACTGGAATATTCCCATTTAATTTTTTTTTAATTTTTTTTTTTTAACGTTTATTTATTTTTGAGACAGAGAGAGACAGAGCATGAACAGGGGAGGGGCAGAGAGAGAGGGAGACACAGAATCCGAAACAGGCTCCAGGCTCTGAGCTGTCAGCACAGAGCCCGACGCGGGGCTCGAACTCACGGACCGTGAGATCATGACCTGAGCCGAAGTCGGCCGCCCAACCGACCAAGCCACCCAGGCGCCCCTGAATATTCCCATTTTAAATAGAAACCTGAGCAAAGCAGATGCGTGTCTCTTCGGACATTCCCAGAACCGAGAACGAGAAAAGCAACACTAACCTATTAGCATCAGTTCAAGAACTTGGTTTCACACGGTGCTTGTGCACGTTGGTGTTTATCATTTTAGGACAAGAGGCCCAGATCTGGGTAACAGGTTCAGATCATACAAACCAGACACTATTCATAAAAATCCACAATCAGGCCACTTTTAAACGAAGTCCCATGGCTCGGATGAGACACTCAACTCCCAAAGTGACGAACACAGTCGTCCCCGCGGCTCCAGGAGGACGACTCTGGGTGGAAAAGCACGGGTGACGCCTCGCGCCCACCCCCAGGTCCGAGCCCTCCCTTGTCCTGCGCCCTCCCCCTGGTCGCCCGAGTGACATTACCACAGCTCTTGGTTTTGACCATGTCCATCACTGGCCCCATTTTCTTTCTTAATGACTTTTCGCTGTTCTGCTAACCTGCTGACACAGAGCAAAGCCTCACAGAAGGCACAGAACCCGTGTGTTCTCGGTGCAGAGACACAGAGCACAACAGAAACAGGCTGTAATTTTCAGCAAACGGAAAGGAACACCTGAAAACCTGACATGCTGAACCGGCTTGGATTATTTTCTGTCCAAAGAAGCTATTTGCCTCCGCTTGAGGTTTAAAAGCATGTCAAATCTGGAATAAAAAGAAAACGGGAAGTTTATACGCTAAAACTAATCAGCAAATCTTAGGCTCTAAACCCCCACTGTCTTGATGAAAAGTAGCTTCGGCTATCCATCTATGGGTATGAGAAGTTTCTGGATAACCATCTATGTGGTAACCTACTGATGATGGGAGAGAAGACAGACCAGGGGACACTGAGGAAGCAAACAGCAAACTTTCGCCTCCGTAGCACGTGACCCGTGGACGCACCGGACATTTAGAGCCATGTAAATGCAACAGCACTCGACTTTCAGTCCCCGATCACTATTTGCAAGCATCAGAGCAAAATTCATGAGCAGTTAAAAAATCCCAATACATACGATGTATTTTTCCTTGTCGGTTTAAGCAACAGATACTGAAAAAACGTATGCTCGTTCTTAGTACTTAGAAATGAAATAATCAAGACCGTGTAACCTGAATCCAAACAGGCCTGGTACAGAACAGTATTTCGATGTGACCTCAATTTGGTTAAACGCAAACATACACGTGTATTTTTCACATGTACATAAGATAAAATATAGATGGACACCCACCAAACTGCTAATGAAGGTCACCCACTGTGAGTGGGAAAGGGGGCTGGAAAACAAGACTTTCAATCTACATTCTTCTTTAATTTCAATTTTAAGTATGTATTTGCTTTGGATTAAAAAAAAAAAAAAAAAAAAGACCAATCTCCCTTCTCTTTTCTTCTCTCTAAACAAAACGGGACACGAGCAGAATGTGCAGGGCCCACGTGGACACAGTTTCCCCGAAGTCCCCGATTCCTTTTCTTGCTCTCTCACCAGCCCCCACGCTTTGGCTTCGGCCCCCACCACTGCACTCACTGCAAGAGCTCTGGCGGGCACCCCAGTGATGCCCTCGGCAGGGCCGACCCAGGGCCGCCTAGCATTCTCCCCACACCTGCCCGATCGGGAGCCTCCTCCCTCCTCCCTCCCCCCTCCTCCGCCCTCCTGCCTCGCCCCATCTCCATGCTTTCTGCTCACCCCGTACCTGCTGGTGCTCCCGTGGCTGCATCCTCGGTCCCCAGCCCACCCTGCACACCACGCCTGCCTGACCACGGTCCAAGGCTGCCCCCTCCCACTCGGGGCAACTGTCCACCTACCCACGATGCATCTCCACTCCAGGTTTTCTAGGAGACGCAAGCCATCTTCTCCAAACCGAGCTCATCGGCGTCCTCCACACTCCAGGGTCCACCCGAATCTCCGCCCTGGGGCGGCACGGGACCGTATCCCTCCAGCGTCCGAGCCAGACAGCTGGACGCCGCCTCGCAGCCTCCTTCTCCCTCCACGTGAACTGACCGCTGGGGGCTGCCGACTCTACTGCACACCAGTGTCTTCTGGAACGTCTCTGCTCCCTCCCCCTCTGCCCCGGCTACCACGTCTCCCTGGTCTGGAGGGGTGGTGCCAGGAGTCAGCTCTGCAAGACCCCTCTCCCGCCCCCACCGCTCTCTCCGGCCACCTCGCTTACTGCTTTGCGCCTCGTGCACAACGCGTGGTCCCAACCGACCCACAGTTCCCTGAACAAAACTGCGCTGCTCCTTCCCGCACGGTTGTCCTCTCTGCCTCAGACCCTCAGACCCGTGATCAGCCAGCGTTCCCCTGACCGGCTCCTCCTGCCGCCAGAGGCCGTTTCCAAGCCGGGCAAAGCACACATCTGCCCCGGAGGTTTCTAGGTGGCTTCTCGGCCTCCCCTCTGGAACCAACATTTGGGGGGAGCGGGGCGTGGGGGAGACCGGAATACGTATTTTGGTTCTTTTCGCACCGTACGGCTCCCTCCAGTGCTCACAGCCCATCAGCCAGGAAGCTGGGCCTTGGTTCGGGCTGCACACGCCTCTGGCACACGTCAACTCTGAGCCGCACAGACGAGTGTCCGCCATCAGGGCGCCACCAGGCACCGGAGCGTGTATCTTGAAAAGCTTCCTCGGGTAATTCGCCATCCTTCCGTGTGGGGCAACAAGTCAACTTCTCCACCTCGGTCACGCATCTACAAACGTGGGCAGCAGCACCGGCGTCCTGCCTCAGACCACAGGTGACACAACCGAACGAGGACACTGTCAACGCATCGCCACCTGTCCAGCAGCCCCCTCCCCAGGCAACCCCCACTCCCACTGGAAGCCAGCAGAAGCAGGGGTGCCGACAGGGTTTGGGGTTCGGATTCAACCTGCCATATTGCTAAAATGAAGTCAGACACCTTCACACGTTAAGTCGGTTCCTAACGGCACCCCACGCACCAGACGTAAGAGTACACCCCGCTCAGGGGCGACGCCCCGGGCTCCGCAGCTCCCGTCCACCCGCACCTTTATCTTCCGCACAAACTTCCTCGTGGAACAGCCTACGTTCTCCACCTCTGCCTCCTGCGCGTCATACACCCAAGTTCTTGGAGCCCATCCCCCCTTCTCCTCACGGGTCCCCAACTGCTCTCAAGGATCAGCGAGGCTGAGCAGCGCTCGGAACCCACAGATCCCGGGCCCTCGCCTCTCTCCCGTACCGGGTCCCCTGCCTGGGATCCACAGTCACCAGCATCAGGCGCCCAGGCCCAGTCTGGTCTTCCGGAACTAGTCTCTGCTAAAGACTGAGGCACCAATGCCACCAACGTCATCTTGAACTGGTTCTGTCCAAAAACCGAACGTGATTTTCATTTGGAGGAGAAAAACAAAATAAACGCCACCTTAGGGTTTCCTTAAATCTGCGGACGGACCAGGTTGAAAACGCACCATGCCAAATGTTTACAGCAGCTCCATCCAGAATTGCCAAAACCTGGAAGCAACCAAGACACCTCCGGCAGGTGGATGGACGACCAAGTGGGGGCCACCCAGACGATGGAGTATTATCCGGTGCCGAAAAGAGGTGAGCTCTCGAGCCACAAAAAGGCACGGAAGAACCGAAAATGAATTTAAGTGGAAGAAGGCAATCTGAGAAGGTCACACACTGCAGGGTCCAACTCGAAGACATTCTGGAAAAGGCGGAACCACGGACACGGTAAAGAGATCAGGGGTTGCCAGGGGTTAGAAGGGAAGGAAGGATGAACAGAGCACCGAGTCTCAGGGCAGCGACTACTCTGTAGGCCACCGTAACGGTCGGTGTCCATTTGTCTACACCCACAGGACGTGCGCCACCAACAGGAACCCCAATGTCAAGCATGGACTCTGGGTGATGACGACGGTCAGTGTCGATTCGCAGACTGTCACAGATGTGCCACCCTGGTGGGGACGTGGACGGTGGGGGAGGCTGTGCGTGGTGGGGGCAGCAGGAGGCACGAGGGCAATCTCTGTATCTCCCCCTCAATTTTGCGCTGACCCTAAAACTGCTTTAGAAAGCATAAGATCTATTAAGAAAGTAATAACCTGTGCCAATTTTCTACCTCGGGCTTAGCGATCAGCGTCACTAATCCCAAACCACCTTCACTGAGGGCTGAACCCAAAGATCTCGCCACAGGACGCGGTCGGTTTACCGGCTATGGTGACCCCGACAGGTGGCGTTCGCACACACAGCCCCGGCCTGCCCACGATGAGAACGAATCGTTTCTGACAACCTGCCGAGCTTTGTTCTCTCGGCATCACGTTTTCGAGGTTTGCCGGTGGTGGACGTGTGTCGGGGCCGTCACCCGTGCTCGGGGCCGGATAATACTCCTCCTCCGTGCGGGCAGAGCGCGTTCGGCTGCCCAGTCACCCGCTCCCGGACGTCTGGGCGCGTCTGCTTTGTAGCTCTCGTGAAGAACACCGCCGTGAATTCTCCCGTACGAGTTTTTATGTGGATCGGTGCATTCTCCTCTTGGCACACTGAGAGGAGACACGCTTCTCTCCAAGGTAAATGAGCGCAGCCTCCCCTAGCGTCTGACTTCCGGCTTAAATGTCCGGCTGGCTCAGCCGTCACTCTTTTCTTGTTTGGAAGGCCTGGCCTTTTAGGCAAAAGGTGCTGTCTCCTCACGGGCAGCAGGTACGAGTCTTGCGACCCGTGCTGTTGTTACCTTCCTGCTAAAGAGCGAACCGAACTGGAGGTGGTGGTTCCTCGCGAGGAGGGAAACAAAGACAAAGAAAACTGTAATCTAAATTATGTTTTCTTACAGCTGGCAGCCACTGACGGACACCTGCTGAACCGTGCAGGGCTCAACGGCCGCCTGAGTCCTTTTATTAAAGGCTAAAAGTAACCTTATCTTAAGAGCAGCTAGCCCCTCGGGGTCCTGACAGCCTTGCTTGCAAATTTCGTAGAGACTTCTGCTATCCTGGGGTGCCTGCTGGCAAAGTAGGCTGAGCATTCAACGCCTTGATTTTGGTCCAGATCATGATCTCACGGCCCGCGAGTTCGAGCCCTGGATCGGGCTCTGCGCCAACAGTGCAGAGCCTGCTTGGGATTCTCTCTCTCTCCTCTCTTCTCTCAACAGAAACACTTAAAAAAGAGAGAGACTTCTGCTCTCCACAACCCCCACTAATTAAAAAAGTACATCATCAGTCACTCCTCACAAGCCTAGTGCGGATCTCTCTGTCCCCGTGCTATTATAAAATCGCCTTTTTGCACCAAAAAAAGTCTCAGGAATTCTTTGTTAGCTGTTTGCTCGTGGACCCCACTTCGTAATTTCATCAAGCAGCATTTCCGTATTTGAACACAAATAATTTCTTACACTTAAGTAACGGCGAGTATGAATGCACACGTACATCAGCACAAACGTGTATTTCAGAAGTGTATAATATTAATGAAACATTCACAGGTAAACACATTACAATTAAATTTTAGACCTGAGCTGGGGGGGGGGGGGCAGGGGAAAATCCAACTAATGAAATAAAAAAGCCGAGAAATCCTTCGCTCAAATAGGAACGAGTGGGTCCCGGAATCTTCTACGTAGGGTTTTTTTTTTAATATGACATCATTAGCTTAGAAGAGTTTCGGACCAATTAAAAACACGAGAAAGTAGTAAGATGGAAACAACATGAAGCGCACTAACGCCCAGTCTGTGTTCACAGGTTTCGAGCTTCGCGGCGGAGTATGCGGTTTTTGGCACTGTTCACACTCACTGGGGTTTAAGATGGCTTCCATTTCAAGGATTTAATTTCACAGATGTATGCATCTGCCGAGAAATTACTGAATCATAAACTGTCTTTCAAGTACGCGAGCAAAAATGGCCTGTCTGACCTCGACGGTTTAAAGCCAAAATTAGGAACAGCGTAAGATCCATTATTTCCACAGAGGTGTTTTAGTCATGACAAGCTTTTTTAAAAACCAGTAACAGCAGCAGCACTGGAAGGGGGCTTAGGCCACAACTTTTTCTTATACAAACCTTTAAACATTTTCTTTTTTAATGTTTATTTAGTTTTGAGACAGAGAGACAGAGCATGAACATGGGAGGGTCAGAGAGAGAGAGGGAGACACAGAATCCGAAACGGGCTCCGGGCTCCGAGCTGTCAGCACAGAGCCCGACGCGGGGCTCGAACTCACGGACCGCGAGATCGTGACCTGAGCCGAAGTTGGATGCTTAACCGACTGAGCCCCCCAGGCGCCCTTCTTACACAAACCTTTAAAAAAAATGTTTTTAAGGTTTTATTTTTTGAGAGAAAGAGAAGGAGCGAGAGAGCAAGCATGAGCAGGGGAGGGGCAGAGAGAGAGGTGGGGGACACAGAATCCAAAGCGGGATCCAGGCTCTGGGCTAAAGCCCAGAGCCCCATGCAGGGCTCAAACCCACGAACCGTGAGATGGTGACCTGAACCAGGGTCACTCAACGAACTGAGCCACCCAGGCACCCCGACGCCATTTTTGGACACAGTAAGAAAGGACCACGTAGAAAAGTCTCCCTCCACCCTGCCCCCCTCCCTCTCCCACAAGGCAGGAAACTACAGTTACAGCTCTCCTGTTAATCCAGGGTTTTGATGCGCGTGTAAACCAATACATACATTCCCTTCCCCTTGTTTTTCTTCAGTTAACGATGTAACTGAAGAGGTTTCCAAGTCAGGTCACAACTCCGCCCTCCTTCTGTACAGCTGTTCTGATCGCATATATGAATGAATCCAGAAGTCATCATTTATTCTCCCCCGAGGGATGCGGGTGTTTACGCTTCTCATCTTCCACCTTTACGAACAACATGACAACAAATAACTCACTCTGAACACGTGCCAACGGTTTCGTCTTAGAATCTCTGAGTCAAAGGACAATTGTTGATTTTAACAGACACTGCTGAATCCCTCCTCGGGGGCCGGCAGTCTGTGAAAACACCTGTTCCCTTGCAGCCCTGCCCTCCCCGAACCATCGAACCTTAGCTTAACAACATGCTCCTTCTTGGGTCCGCCCTCCATTCCCTGTGCCTGTCCTACAGGGCCCCCAAAATCTTTTCGGCTAGCCAGAGTCTGATGAGCGTCTGAGAGGCAGTGTGTCCCCTGCGACGCTCCATCACTCTCCCGACCTCACGATCACGGGAATGATTCTGACATTTCACTCACACAGCAGCCAGCTCACCGGTGAGACTGTGGTACCTGCTCATTTTCCCCACCTGATAATGCGCAACGCGGAAGGCGTGTCACGCTTCTTTCAGTTCCCTCTGTGACGCCCAAACGAGATTAATCTGTTTTTCCTTCTCCTCACGTTTGGAGGTGGCGGCCACGTCTTCGGAACGGGCGTCTGCTATGCCACAGAACGGCTTCTGATCGCGGTCTCTGAAACTCCAACGTCCATTAGCAGAAGGGGCAAACACCCACCTGAGGCGTTCTGGAATGCTCGTGCCTGGTATTCACATAAGGAAAGGCTTTACCGTAAACTGATTTTTACTTTGTTTACCTTTATGTATTTACTTTGAGAGACAGAGAGAGGGGGAGAGACAGAGAATCCCAAGGCTCAATCCCACAACTCTGAGATCATGACCTGAGCCGAAATCAAGAGTCAGACACTCAACCAACTGAGACACCCAGGCACCCCTGTAAACTGGTTTTTAAAACTTATTTTATATTATAATTAGGTATTGTATTTATTTTCTGAAATTATGTGTTTAGATAGGGTTTTTGGTGTTATTTCATGACAGCAAAGATTGTCATTAAAAATATTATAAAACAAAGCACCGGTTGCTCTGGAGTGCAACAGACCTGCCGGGTCAAAGGTTATGAGATTCAGCTCTCCGTATTTGCAACGTCACAGATTACAGTGAACTACATAAACAGGAGTTCTACTGGTCTGTCATTTCCATATACGTTTGTAATTTACAATAAAGAGAGGCTTTAGTGTCCTGACCAAACACAGAAATGTACACATCACAAACAAGCATCACCACCTCCACTGATGGCTCAGCCTGCAATATCGCTCTTACGCCCCTGTGCAGAGTGAGGGCCCCCTTACTACTTTGCAAGCGTGAAGCATTATTTGCAAAAAAACAAACAAAAAAAAAAAAAAAAAAAAAAAAAAACATTTGTTTTGTTCAAATGTCACAACTTCTGCATTTAGAATCTCTGCCTTTTTCGAAAAACTCCGCCATGACAGTAAGGGATAGATTAAAATCTCATCCTGTTACATAACAGTGAAAGTAATCGCAAACCTATGGCTATTCGGCTCAATATGCAAAGTATTAACGTAAATACTGCATATACGGTATGTGTGCCCAATTATAAGGCAACCACGAGTAAGCGGCGATTCCCCCACTTTCCGATCTAGACAACTGCTCAAAGTCTTGGCTACTTTACTGCGTACCTGCTAGGAATGTGCATTATATGCACAGGCAGCCCAGACTCAGACTCAGACTCAGACTCAGCCCTACGTGCCGATTACAATGAACAGAGAGAGGAAACTGTTCATTCTAGCCGCCTGCTCAGTTACTCCACCTAACACGCTGATTTTCCAGCCCCGGTTACATCACATGGATTTAGAACATCTCCAAGAGACCCTAGAACCACGTTTCCCGCTTCTCTGCTGTGAGGACTCTAGCGCATCTTCTGGTGAACCACTGTGACACCAGCCACCACGCGGGCCCCCCTCTGGCCGCCGAGCACTCTGGCTGCAGACACCGGGCAGACTACCGCTCCCTTGCTCACCCACCGCCACGTTCCAGAACCACCGGGGGTCCTGCCCGAGGATGCCGGTGGTCTCCCTCCCGGCTACGACAGCACCATCCAAACACGGCCCAAATAAATGCATGGAAGTGACGGGAGGGTACCCGTGTTTCAGGCACCCTGAACTTGAGAAGGGACCCAGTGCTGCCCCGAGGGAAGGCCGGTGCGCCTGACGGACACCCCCGCGCCCCCAGTCACGTGGTGTCAGGCCAGCCCCGGCACCACTCAGGAACCGCCCTGACGGTTTACAGGTTAGCAGTTCTCCCAGGAAGTCTCAGGGTGTGCACGAGGTCCCCGTGGGTTACGTGCAATTCTAACACACTTCAGTGTCGTCAGTGCACACAAGCGCTTCCGTTCTGCAGAGGACGCCACGATCGACACTCTCTTACGTGTGATTAGTACTCTGAACTCGTTACATGAGGACGTCCCAGATGCGTGAGATGTCCTAGACCCCACCTTCCAGGGCTCTCCCAGGTACGAGTAGGTGCAATCGCGTGGACAGGACCAGAAATTTCCACCCACCTTCTAGCAGGTGCCTCCGAAGAGCAGGACTCTGAATGCAACAGGGCCACCTAGCCCTGCGTGTGACCGCGGGGGCCCTCCTGAGAGAATTCCGGAGGCGATGGCCAGCATCGTCACAGGCACGCAGGTGAGAGACAGCAGGAGCCCAAGGCCAGCACAGAAGGCCCGGGGGCGGCAGAGTAGGCCTCCCGCCGCAGCCTCTGGGGACGCCACCCGGAAGACGGGCCTCTTGGGATAAAGTAGGGCCAGCACGAGAAACCGTACCCGGAAGCCTCCCGTGGCTCTGCGAGGCTGCAGGTCCTAAAGCGACCACACGGCCGGCGCTGCCCGATGTCCCCGGGACATCCCCCCCCCACAAGTCCAAGAGCAAGTGTGGCGGCCCTTGGGGCCACATGGCTCAGGCGGAGTGAGAAGGCGACCGAACCTGACAAGGGCTCTGCTTCTCTCCGGTGCAGTTTCCACAAGAATGACACCGCCTACGGGAAAACAACATGGCCACGCTGGTGGAAACGGGCAGAATAAAGGGTCTGCTGTCGAAGGAGGAAGCGAAGCGTCTCTGCGGCCTGCAACCCCGACGCCACCTGTCACTCCACGGCCGGACTCGGGCCCTCGGTGACCACTTCTCGGTGAGCTCACACCCCCGCCCCTCTGCTGCTCCCCCGTCGCCCGTTCTCCCGCACCCCTTCCACAGACCAGCCTCGGGGCACCAGCCGAGTCCGCACGCTGCCCCCCCACCCCGCCTTCCTGAATGCCCGATGGGACGCCACACACGGGGCTCGGCCACCGGACCTCCGTGTGAGGGCGCTCCCGGCCCTCCGATCCATCCGTGCGGGAGCGCTGGGGCACACGCGGTTCCCCGGTCTGCTCGTGGGGAGAACCCCCCCGCCCCCGACGTGCTCACTCTGCAGGCCCCAGCAGAGCAGCAGCAAGGCGTGGTCGCCCAACAAGAGGCACGCGTGGAACTAAATCTGTGACGTCCCACCGCCCACAGCACCCCCCGCGCTCCGGGACCCCCTCCGACCTCGGTTCTGGGCGTTCACACCTTGCAAACCTGTGTCACGAAAGCTTCCGTCCCCGACGGTCTTGCTCTCCAACTTAACAAGAAGCAGGGGTGTAGGCACCACCTACACCCTTACCGGGATCGTCTCCGGGTAAGCTTGGCAGACAGGCATACAGGCTAAGAATGAGCAGCCCCTTTCATCCGGACACACGATTTACGCAACGAAAACAAGATTTCTGAGGTGCCGTGCTGCGTGTTAGAAGGTTCAAACGTCGATCTCAATGACTCTATCTTTGCTTCACGTTCCACATGGTTTTCGAAACTGTTCCCTGTCCTTCACCACGTGGGTTTCTCGGCCCCGCCGCAGGGGCCACAGAATTACCTCACTTCACAAACCGAACACAGGCCCACACAGGTCAGGGGGGCACGAAAGTCACGGGTCAGTAAGCAGCTTGGGACTCAGAAAGCAACAGGGACGTCACCTTCGGGGGACAAGAGCATGCCAAGTACCCAAATCACGTCCCCGTGCAGGCCGACTGCGTGCGGGGGGCTGTGGCCCCGAATCTGCGTACAGCACGGGCAGATGGATCGTCTTCTCCACTGTACGGATGACACAACAGACTCGGGAGTGAAACACTGTCCGTGCGTTAGTGCAAAGAGGTGGAGGGGGAGGGAGAGGGGGCAGACGGGGGGAGGGAGGGAAGCGCACTCAGTGGGGAGCGGTCCGCCTGTAGCCCACCAGGAAACAGACAGACGGCCACAGACCCCCAGGAGACCTTTCTGTGATTCCTTCTGTCCCCCGACGACGACCTTGCTACACGCTTAAAACTACTGTTTCGTCTCTGTCTTCCCTAAAACTGATGGCATTTTCAGACGCCAGAGAAAAGACAAGAGAACAGGAAGCGTCAGGCATCAGGCCTCATCCTCTGCTAGAGATGCGACAGACCCGGAGACCCGGTGGGTACCGGGTGGTCAGCGGGCCTCACGGGGCTGACCTCGGCCCTGAGAGACGGCGGTCTGACACAAGGGAAGGTGGGGAGGCACGTCCCGGAGCCGTGGAGGCCAAGGGAAGGAGGGCACGGTGAACACACCGGTGTGGCCAGAACGAGGGGGTCTGTACAGGGAAATGAGCGGAAGCTGAGTTAGGCCAGAACGTGGGGGCTGGGAGTGCCAAACTGAATGAGTTTGGAGTCTGCCCCCGCGGCCACGGACGGGCCCCGCAGGAAAGCCGGCAGGGCGAGGTCCGGGCCATGCTGCTGGTGGCCGTAAGGTGTGCCGGGTGGGCTGGAAAAGTTAAAGGTGCGTGCGGGGCCTCACCCCGCTGGCCCGTGGCAGGCACACAGGGCCCAAGCTAGGGTACCGGAATCCGAAGGAAGTCAGGACGACGCTGGAAAAGAGAACACGGACAGAAACCGGGCCAGGGACAGGGGGCCGAGAGGGGAGGGAGGATGATCACAACTCGGGAACACGTCATGCAGCGGGACACCTCTGGCTTGCGCGTAGAAGGCGTGACACAAGGCGGGTCCGGGGCACGGGAGAACATCACAAAGGTGGGGCTGGAGACACAAACGGAGCCATCATCTTCCAGAAGGGCGGCTGACCCCACAACGTGAGCGCACGCCCAGAATGGAGACTACAGAGGAGAGGAAGGGTAACAGACGTCCTCGCACGAAGACGGTACTTTATTAAATGGAAACGGTCATCCCAACGTCTCTGCCCAGCAAGTGCTCCTTTCCCTCCATTCTTCCACAGACGTTCCCGAAGGGAAGGAAACACAGACGTGGATACGAGCACCAGGCAATTCCCCAGCTCCCTGTAACTGCTGGCACTTTTTAAAGTTACTTGAAACTAGCATCATGTGTGTCAACATCACTTTCCGCAGCGTGACCATAAAGTCGCGAGTAGGGATGCGCCTGGGTGGCTCGGTGGGTTAAGCGTCTGACTCCGACTTCGGCTCAGGTCACGATCTCACGGTTCGTGGGTCTGAGCCCTGCATCGGCCTCCCTGCTGACAGCTCGGAGCCGGCTTCGGATCCTCTCTCTCCCCCTCTCTCTGCTCCTCCCCCGTGCGCGCGCACTCTCTCTCTCCCTCTCCCAAAAACAAACATTTAGAAATGAATAAAACGTGAAAACTTGCAAGGAGAGAATCTAAAGATGAGCCCCCAAAGGAAGCAATGCAGCGTTTGTTTTCAGAGCAGAGGACAGGCGCAATCCAAGTCGAGAGTCCCAGTAACGTCTCCACTGAGTGCCCTGGGGCTCTCTGAGCAGCACGCGGAGGTTCCTAGGCCTGCTCCGCGTGACGGATCCACCTGGAAGCTGCTTAATAAACAGGCTAGTTGGCTAACGCTCACAGGTTCTCTGGAAAACACCTCACCTCCAGGCAGCGCCTCACCTTTCACAGTGACGACACGGTGGGGGGGCAGAGAGGGCGGCACCGGCCACTCAAGGGCGCGGGCAAAGCACACAGAGCCGATCGACGGTAATGCGCTTGAAGCAATCTCTTCATTCATCGTCAAACCTTGCTGGGAACAAGTATTTCCAGAGTTTGCACAAGAAAACCACCTTGGAGTGTACATTCTTTCCAACTCGCTGCCTCTGTTCTAACCACCGCCCACCTCCACGGGCCTTCCTTACCACTACAGGTGACCACACACCTATCACAAAGACAACATTTCTGTTTGTGAACCTTTCTTGTACTTTCTCCTCGAAATGCAGTACAGATCATCAGGCACCCTGAACTTGAGAATGGACAGTTCAGCCTTCTCAAGGGAGAAGAAATAACACAGGGCCGTGGCATTACAGAAGAGATGAGGGAAGGAAGAACATCAGACAACCAATTTCAATCTTTACTTGACAAGTGCTTTCTTCCTTTCTTTCCAGGGGGAACTGGGGCACAGGGCGGACGGACGCGGCAGGCTTCCCGGATGACCCCAGCCGGGGTGTGCACGAGGAAATGCCTACCTGCCGTCTTCAGACGGCTTTACAGACACAACCGTCAGTGTCGTGAGTCGGCCGGCGACATCTGTCATCTGTCTGGCCACCCAGCCTCCGTGCCCCCTTCCCTCCCTCCGGGAAGAGCCCCAGGCCCCCAATCGCTGTCAGGGTCCGCGCTGTGCACAGGAGGGAACACGCACCCGGGCAGGACACACAGCTTCACCGGAGCCCTTCACGGCAGGACCGGGCTCCCACCTTCCCAGTCCCCAGGGTGACTCACTCCTCCGCATGGATCCCCCAGGTAGGTCTGGGACCAGGCCCCTGGACTCGGCACGCTCGCTCTCCCCACGACATCGTCACGACAGAGGGCCCCAACCACGTTTCTCAGCGCGGGTCCAAAGCACACCAGCTCCAAGTGGGAATACCCCGCACTGCGGACGTGCTGGGGGGAGGACGCCGTCACTGGGCACGGCACGTGTCCACGGTGTTTGCCCGTTCCCACGGCGCTCACGGTTACCTCTGGAAATCCTACAGAAAAGCACTTTCCACCCTACCGAGCTTCCTTGTGTGGCTCACCGGTGACTGTGGGAATACTGCCCACGTTCGCTACCGCTTCTCAATTACACGGGCTCTCGAGGGGTCTTCACGGAGGCACCGTGGTCACCGTCCCCATGCTGTGTCGCTCGGGCCCAGCAGGAACCTCCCTCTGAGCACGGGCTGCAGACCACACGGCACGAGAAAGCAGTTCCCTACAAACCACGCACGCAGGGACAGCGGAGAAAACACCTGTCCTCTCCCTTCAGACACCTGCCTCCCTGCCCTTCACCCACTCACGGTTCCTGTCGGACAGCTAAAGGGCGTGGACAGGCCGCAAGGGGGAAACGCGCCAGAAGCACCCCCACCCGGGCCCCGTCTGCGGGGAGGACAGAAGGGAGGGGTGCGGGGGACGCTGACTCCATATGGGCCCCAGCGTTGACATCCGAGCCCCGAGGACCAGCAGGAGGGAAAGCACGGGAGGCCCCCAGACGTCTCTACGCCCCCGGGCCTTCCTCTGGAAGACAGGGCAGCGAACAACGAGGTACACAGTATAGTCTCACAGTGAGGACGTAATCCCACACGGAGGCCCGGAGGCCATCAGTCCCGGCTATGGACTCACTCAATCTCCAGACACCCGCCGGCCCAGCCCTTGAGCAGTGCAGCAAAGGGCAGCCGCTCGGGAATGTCTGCTAGATAACGAGGCTGCTGCCCCCAGGGTACTGACGAGGGTACTGACGAGGCCGCTGGAGGCTCGGGGAGGAGGCGGCCAGGGAGAGACAGCCCGAGTCCTGCTAACTGCGCGGGGACAGACCGTGGGCCCACGCTGACCGAGCAGCGCGTGCGGGGAGCAGGTGGGACCCACCCGCAGACCCAGGCCGAAGCAGAAGCGAGGCGGCGGCGGCGGATGCCCGCACACCTGCTTCCGAGCATCTGTCCGCCTGGGGACAGGGACGCACCTGCTTGCGGAAGATTCTGCCCAAGGACACAGTTTGCAGGGAGACTCCCTGGGTGCAGGTGAGGGGGCGGGGCCGCAGAGAGCAAGGGGAACTCTGCAGACTTTCTTCAGCCCTTCCCATCCGCGGGATGTCACCGATGAGCCCTTCCAGCACAGCAGACTCTCAAATCAACATGCAGGCCAGTCAAAACCACCTTCCCTGCCACTGCTCCCTTTCTATTTCGGGGCCCACAGGACACTGCGGCCTTACCTGTCACCCACGTTTCCCCTTAAATCATTTTCAGGTGGGGGAAGTGCGTGCCCTAGCTTCTGAACAGCACCTTCAGACTTCGAGAGAGACCGATGGCTCAGAAACACTGATGAGCCTCAAGGAGAACTTTAACTTTCACACACAGGATTCAACGTCAGCGTGCCATTGTGCAAAACCAATTTTTGGTATTACTGTTGGCAAAAGTCTCAAACCAGATAGGCAGGAAGGATAATTAGCCCATTTGCAGAGCAGAAAAACTTGGAAATGCAAGACATGTTTCAAACTCCCAAGTTGATTTTCTTTTTTTTTCCCCCCAAATTGATTTTCAGAACAAAATGACATTTCTTCCTCAGAATAAGAATGACACCCTGAAGCCAAGGGTAAAAACTCCACGGGCGGGCCTTCCCTGCCAAGTGAGCCACAATCCCAGGCTGCAGAATTCAGCCAAGAGCCTGCTTCTAGCTGCGGGGGGGGGAAAAAACCTACAAAGTGGAAACATTTTGTCCACATCTCTAAATGCGCGTCAGCAAGTGCCAACAAAGCTTTAGCTGCGCCTCATTCCTGAAAGAGAAGGGGCACAAGGACTGATGGCTCCAGGGAAACAGGCAAAACCCAGGACCAGCTCGTGCAAACCAGGACTCGGGGCCACCCTACCGGTAAGAGGTAAGAGGTAGGTGGCTCGGGGACAGGAGGAGCAAGACTGAGACTGCCTTTTTCTATAGTTCTGACTGCTAAACCATGTAAACAATGAAGTCCAAAAGAAAGACTCGAACCCTAAAATTAAGAATAATCAGCAACAGGGGCACCTGGGAGGTTCAGTGGGTTAAGCGTCTGACTCTTGATTTTGGCTCAGGTCATGAGCCCATGGTACCTGGGTCTGAGCCCCACGTCAGGGGCTCTCTCCCCCTCTCTGTGCCCCTTCCCTGTGCCTGCACTCTCTCTGGCTCTCAAAATAAATAAGTAAGCTCAAAAAAAAAAAAAAAAAAAAAAAAAGAAGAATACACAGAACAAATAAACCTAATATCAAATTGTGTACGGTTATGTTACCAATCACATGCTTTAAAACTCATTATTCTAAGTGCACAGTCTTGGGACACATTTTTTCTCAAACCCAGAAGAACTGCAAAGACATTCTAAAACGTCACTGCATACGATGACTGTACCAACATGGTGTTAAGAACTGAAACTATTTTGTGCGTATCAAGGAAATAATACAGACATCACGAGAAGTCCAGGTTGTTTAAGAGACAGGAGACGCCAACATGAAATAAATCAAGGGGGAAACTAAGGTTTATTGTGAACAAAAGAAACACCAACATGAAATCCAAGTTTCTCTTCTTACAAATATTTTTGTCTGGCTCTGTCTCCAGAAAGGACCTCAATGATGCCAACCCCGGTGACAGTGAGCATGCCTAGCTCATTGGATTTCCAAGTATCACTTCCACACTAAAAGGAACCCAGGCTCCTCAGAGGAAGGACTTCAGATCTGAGGCAGGAAAAACACAAAGTGAGCCTGGGACAAATTCTTGTGCCAGAAAACAGGGTAACGTTCAAAGACTAATGGGGCCCTGGCCAAAGGACACGGGAGCCACTCTGAGGGGGACAGCAGAGTACCTAAGGAATAAGGATGATAACGGACCGTGGCACACTCAAGCAACACAAATCCGAGTGTCCACAGCAATTCCAAGGAGAGAAGAATGACAGGAGTGCTGTTCACGGAAGAGGGCCTGTCGGTCCACGAAGGAGGACAGAGGCCGGACGATCCCCTCTGTAGCTCCCACGCGAGAACGGGTGTGCACAGGACGCCAGGGACAACGCGGCCCACGGGGAGCGCCCCAGGGACCAGGGCTGTCACAGGCTCGGGAGGGGGTGCACAGAGAGACTCAGAGGGGTCTGCCGTCATCTGGCAGCCCAATGATCCTACCTCTGACCACAAGAACGGGGCCACCGGAAACCACGAGCCTCCGGAGGCGATGCCCGAAACGGGGGAGACGAGGTAAGGCTGGAGGGCCAAAGTGAGAGGCGTTAAAGCCCCGTGGGACGGGGTTACGCGGCATTTACGCCGTAATACGGTTTATAACTAGCACGTGACCCCTATGATTGCCTAACCAACAAGACACGTAAGTACAGGAAACTGCTACCAGCAAGGTCACTGCCTGCAGTCTCCTCCTCCCTCTGGATAAGAACGCTTTCCCCAGCAGGAACACCGCCCCGTCAGAATACGAGTTTTTTTTTTTAATGTTCATTCATTTTTTTGAGAGACAGAGACAGAGTGTGAGAGGGGAGGGGCAGAGACAGAGGGAGACACAGAATCCGAAGCAGGCTCCAGGCTCTGAGCTGTCAGCACAGAGCCCAACGCGGAGCTCGAACCCACGAACCCGGGAGATCATGACCCGACCCGAAGCTGGCCGCTTAACCGGCTGAGCCACCCAGGAGCAGAACAGGAGCGGTTTGGAGGGTCCTTGTGCACAGGGCAAACATGAGTCCCCAAACGAGCTAGTTACCAAGTTGCTCAGCAACACCCATCACTAAGGGCCAGCAGGCAGGACACAGGTTCAGGAAGAAAGGCCGTCTTCTCAGAGAGCGTGGCATATTGTACACGGACGGGGCAGGACGCCGGCATCTCTGCACAGCAGGAGGCACCCCCCCCCCCCCCCCCAGCCAAGATGCTGCCGGGCAATTGCGGCAGGAGCAGGAAAGACCGCAGGACTTGGCCCCTCCCCGAGTCCACCCGAGTGAAGACAGGGTATGGATCTCCAGGGACCTCACAGATGGCCTCTGAGACAGGCAAGCTCCACGCCACAGGACCCACGGACCGGCAGGGAGAGGGAAGAGCAGGAAGGAGGCAAAGCCGTCTCCCTGGCTTCTGACCACCGGATCAGGGAGCAAGCTGCCCTGTTCCCAGGAGGAGGCACAGGTGTGGGGAGGAGGGTGGTGGCCCGTGCGGAACTCGAAGAGCCCACAGTCCGCCCAGATGGAGCTTCACTACGAGGTGCTCGGAAAGGCGTCCGGGAGACAGGGTGGGGTGCATGAAGGAGAACACAGGGCAGCCGAACCTCCCAAGGAAAACCGCCTCCCCGGGTCTGACCCACGCCGACCCAGGGGACGAAACGGCCATCCTGCAGCCGCCCTGTGCACACGTTCCCCCCCTTCCACCGAACCACACGCTCCCATGCCCTTCCATTGCCCTCCGTCAAACCTCATGCGTCTCGGGGCGAGGTACCTGCAGCACAGACTCCGTGGTCAGCACCTAGTACAGTGCCTGCCACGCACTCCAGGAACGGGGAATACTTTCGTGTACGCCTTGTACCCACACACGTAAAATTACACACGCTGCTTTTAAACATCACGTAGTTCTGTATAGGATATAAAGACGCACCCTGTCCTGTGCTTTATGTGATGGGTGACGTGAGCGGCTTGTACCTGTTGCCTAAAGCACGAATCTCACAGCTCAACCCACACACTAGAAGGAGCCACTCTACCCAATGGCGTCTACACTGCATCCATTCTTGTCTCCTCCCCCAACCCACTATCCACACAGTACCAGCACCAGCTTTTAAAAAACTCAACCAAATCATGCCAGTCCCTCCCCGAGGCCACAATGCCCCGGGGCCCTCAACTGAAAACCCAGCTCCTGGCGGGGCAAGGCTCTGTCCCACCACCAGCTGCCTGGTGCCCCACCTGGCTCCCCTTCCATGGCTTAAAACAAAGCCAAGTTTGTCCCTGACCCCGGTCTGCCCCTGCAGTCGCAGTGCTGGGAGAGTGTTCTCTCAGCCTCAGCCCCCGAGCAACCTCTCCCGAAAAGGCCTCTCGTGGACCACAGTGTGCCAGCAGGCAGCATTTGCTCCCAACTCCTTCCCTCTTTCAGGTGTGCCTCCACCACCGTCTCCAAGGAGCACAGAAGCCGGAGCCCGGAGCCTGTGACGGTGCAGAGTCACAAAGGGGCTCAACAAGGGTGGGCGGTTGTGCCTGTGCAGACGATTCAGGTGCAGCGACACAGAAACCCTTGTGGTGGGGGCTGCACTGCAGTTGAGGGGCATCCAGCCCCCAGCCTGCTTCATATTCTGGGTCTCCCACTCTCTGCCCCTCCCCTGCTTACACTCTGTCTCTCTCTCTCAAAAACAAACATTAAAAAAAATTAAAAAACAAACAACGCTGATCAGACACTGTGATCAAGTCACAGAGTAAGTGTCACTTTAGCCAACCACCTCCTCAGCCTGCCCTGTATGGCCAGATCGTCACCACAAAGCCTGCCCTGGGCGGGCGCCCGGCAGGGGAGGATGGTGGCACCGGGGGCTGGCCCGCTGACACCATCACCACTCCACGGACACGGGCTGAGCGTGGGCAAACTGGAGATCCAGATTAGAAGAACGACGGGTACTAGGCCAGGACTAGTGGGTTTCGTTTTCTCCCGTACCAACTGGTGATGACCAACACGTTTACTGTGACTTCTAGGTCTTCCCGCCTTGCACTCACACACGAGTAGTCTGTAAGCCAACCCATCACAGACTAGAAAAGACGAATACGATTTTAAGCGTGTCTGAAGGCATCGAAGAGATACTGAGGCGGCCACGACCGGAGGGACTGAGACCGCAAGCAAAAGGGAAGCCCACTGAGCCAACTCTAATATTCAGAGTCCTCTCTCTCCCTCAAGGCATTGGATGATTCTGATTTTCATCAGGGATTTGAGACAATATACCAATGAGCTGGAAAGGAAACATAACGGAAAGCCAGGCAGAAAGTCGCGGCTAACCGAGCTCTGGACACCACAGGGAGGCACAGAAAATGACCCCGGCACTCAGCAAGCACGGCCTGAGAAGCTGAGCCTTCAGTGATCTCACGGGGCTGGGGAGAAAATAACCGGGCTTCGGGACCTACCACGAAGGAGGGGCCCTGGGAAACACTCCGGGCCTCCAGATGGAGATCCTGGAGGGTTCCATGGGGGTGGGGGGCAGCGGGAAGGCAGCTCACACTGCACCTTACAAAGCCTGAGCCCCACTCTCAGGTCACTCGCGCCTGACTGGGCCCAGAAGCCTCCCCACGCGGGGTGTGTCAGATGAAACGCCAAAGGGATACAGCCCCACGAAGAGCCTCTACACTTCTCCATATGTCCCACATGCAATTAAAAAAAAAACAAAAGGGATGCCTGGGTGGCTCAGTCGGTTAAGCATCCAACTTCGGCTCAGGTCATGATCTCACGGTTCGTGGGTTCGAGCCCTGCATCAGGCTCTATGCTGATGGCTCAGAGCCCGGAGCCTGCTTCGGATTCTGCTTCTCCCTCTCTCTCTGCCCCTCTCCTGTTCATGCTCTCTCTCTCAAAAGTAAATAAACAGTAACAAAAAAAAAAAATTTTTAATAAAACAAGTAAAAACTAAAGGAAAGAAAAAAAGAAAGAAAGAAAGAAAGAGAGAGAGGGAGAGAGAGAGGCACAGGGTAGCTCAGGCTAGTCAGTTAAGCATCCAGAACTTGGTTTCCACTCAGGTTTGTAAGTTGGAGCCCTGGGTCGAGCTCTGTGCTCACAGCATGGAGTCTGCTTGGGAGTCTCTCTCTCTTCCTCTTTTTCTGCCCCTCCCCTGCACTCTCTCCCTCTCTCTCAAAATAAATAAGCAAACTTAAAAAAAAAAAAACAAGGTATAACATAAGGACCAAAAGAAAAAAAGAACAGACACAGACCAGGAGGAGACCCATAGACTGGAATTACTGGATGCAGATGTCAACTGTTCAAAAACATATTTGACAAATGGGAAATTTTCAGAGAATCAGAACAGATTCTAAAACTGAAAATTATTGTAGCTAAAATTAAGAACTCAATCTGTGGGCTTAACATCAGACTAGACATGGGTGAAGAGAGACTCAGTGAACTGGAAGATAGGTCAGTAAAAAAATATACCTAGACAACAGTCAGAGGAAAAAGTCAAGAAAATAGAGGAGCCCGAGAGACACACAGGACATGGTAAAAAGGTCCAATGAGAACCCTCAAAGTAGAGGAAACACAGAATGGGGAGTACTAGATCCCTACAGAGATAAGAGTCAAAACTTTTCCAAAACTGATAAAAGAACCAATACAGTGACTCCACAAAGAATGCCTGAGGGAAAAAGATGTTAAAAGTCATGAGAGGAAAAAGATACCACCTTCCATGGGACAACAACACTAGCAGCTGACTTTTCAAGAAAAGGAAAGGAAGCCAGATGATGGATTAGCATCTATAAAATGTTGAACAAAAATAACCACCGACCTGGAAGCCTTTACCTAACAGAAACGTTCTTCAAAAGTGAAGGCAAAGTAAAGATTGTTTTGGGGGGGAAAAAAAAAGGACAACTCACCAACCAAAGACACGAACCAAAAGAAGTATTAATGCAGCTCTTTGAGGAAAAGAAGTCTCTGACAGAAACATGAAAAAACAAGGAGTGCAGAACAACTTCACAACAGAAAGGGTAACTATGAGAACAAATCGTAACAAGCATTAACTGCACAACGGCCAAAACCAATCTAAAATTTAAAAATATTACACGACAAAGAAGGTGAAGGGGAGCTCAGTGCAGTTCAAGTGTCAAAGGAAAGAGCAGGGTCAGGGAAGGAGTGCAAATACTGAATCAGGCATAAGTTTAAAATGCACCCGCATCTAGCAATATATATATATTCCAATAACCTAACAGAGAAGAATACAATTAAAAAATACATCATACTTCTAAAAGAAGGCCAGAGAGGGGTACCTGGTGGCTCAGTTGGTTGAGCGTCCGACTCCGGCCCAGTCATGATCTCACAGTTTGTGAGTTCGAGCCCCACGCCGGGCTCTGTGCTGCCAGCTCAGAGCCTGGAGCCTGCTTCGGATTCTGTGTCTCCCTCTCTCTCTGCCCCTCCCCAGCGCATGCCCGCACTCTGTCAAAAATAAATTTAAAAAACTTTAAAAAAAAAATTAAAAAATAAATAAATAAAAGAAGGCCAGAGAGAAAAAGAACACAGAACAGGTGGGACAAAGAAGAAACTAGTAATACGGTACATGTAAACCAACGTATCAGTCATTACATTTAAACAAACACTCCAAGCAAAAGGTAAAGACTGTCAAATTCATTAAAATAAAACTAAGCATACACCGTCCACAAAGGTCCACCTTAAAATGTAAGATCACAGACAGATGAAAGTAAAAGATACCCAAAACCCTACCGAAGAGAGAACTGATGTGGCAAATAGGACCAGGCAATAAAGGAACCTCTAAAGCAAAAAACATTACTAGAGACAAAGAAGAACATTTCGTGATGAAAGTTCCATCTACCAAGAAAACAAGAGTTCTAAATTTGAATGTACCTAATAGCGCAATCTCAAAATACATAAAAATTGACAAAAATAGAAAAGGAAAAATAGCCACATCCATAATCACGATGGGAGACTTGAAGATACATCTCTCAGTATCTGACAGAACCGACAACAACAGAAGAATCAAGGGAGGAGGACGGGGCTGCCCAATATGCGGTCACGTGCTTTATTTTAAGTACTTGAAATGAGGCTCCTCCAAACTGCGATGTGTGGAAAGTATAAAATGCACACCATATTTTAAAGACAACATGATAAAAGAGAATACAAAATATTTCATTAGCTTTTTCTCACGCTGACTATACACCGAAATGATATTTTGGATATGCGTGTTAGTAATATTATTAAACTCATTCTCACCTATTCCTTACTTGATTTAAAGTGGTTACTAGAGGGGCGCCTGGGTGGCGCAGTCGGTTAAGCGTCCGACTTCAGCCAGGTCACGATCTCGCGGTCTGTGGGTTCAAGCCCCGCGTCAGGCTCTGGGCTGATGGCTCGGAGCCTGGAGCCTGTTTCCGATTCTGTGTCTCCCTCTCTCTCTGCCCCTCCCCTGTTCATGCTCTGTCTCTCTCTGTCCCAAAAATAAATAAAAAACGTTGAAAAAAAAAATTAAAAAAAAAAAAATAAATAAAATAAAGTGGTTACTAGAATCTGAATTACGTCATTAACAAACTTCATCTAACCTATAATTATAGAATACTGCATTCCCCACAATACACATTATTTTCACGTGCCCAAGGAACAGTTAATGAAAATGAATATATGCTAGGCCATTAGGAAAGTCAACTCATCCCAAAGGACTGAAATACTGCAGGGCGTATTTAGGGATTGCATTAGATTAACAGTTTATATCCTCCCAAAATTCATCACCCCCAAAGTGATGGTATGAAGACAGGGAGACTTCTGGTGGTGACCAGTCATGGGCGGCTGAGAGAGCACCGTCACCCCTGCCACCACATGAGGACAGGGAGAAGCAGGCTGTCGATGAACCAGGAAGCTGCTCTCACCTGACACTGAATCTGCAGACGCCTTGATCTTGAGAACTTCCCAGTCTCCTGAACTATAGGAAAGAAGCTTCTGTTGCTTATTAGGCAGCCAGCCTATGGTATTTTGTTACAGCCACCCAAAAACACTGAGACAGATACCTTCATGGAATTAAGCTAGAAATCAGCACAAAGAGAACGAGAAAATCCCCCTAAACATCAAGATGCGATATGCTCCTAAAAATTGTTATGAATTAAGAAAAAGATGCCACAATGAAAGTTAGAAAATAGTTTCACATAAAAGACAATAAAACTCTGGCTTATCAAAACTTGTGAGATAAAAAAAAAAAAAAAAAAAAAAAAAAAACTTGTGAGATCAATAAAGGTGTGCTTAAAGGGAAACTTACAGCTTTAAAATACACATATTATAGGGACACTTGGGTGGCTCAATCGGTTGGTGACCAACTCTTGATTTCAGCTCAGGTTATGATCTCAGTGCCACGGGATCAAGCCCTGAGCCAGGCTCCGCACTGAGTGAGGAGCCTGTCTGAGATTCTCTCTCTCTCCCTCTGCCTCTCTCTCCCCTGCTCACATTCTCATTCTAAAATGAATAAACAAACAAGCAAATAAATAAAATACATATACTGGAAGAGAATAAAGGCTAAAAATCAAATTAAATATTTAGTTCAAGAACTAGAAAAAAGAACAGCAAACGAAAACAAAGTAGACAGAAGAAAAAACAGACCAGAAATTAACTCAATAGAAAACAAATATTAAATAGCAGAAATCAAAAGGGCACCCAAGTTGGTTCTCTGAAAAAGAGACAAAGCACAAATTACCAGTATCAAGAATTTTTAAAAGGAAGTATCACAACAGATGCTGCAGATAGGAAGGATACTATAAACTACACTTATTACTTGGAAAGTCTGGGTGGTCTGAGCAAATTCCTAGAAAACAAAATGCCTTATCTAAACAGACACAAGAAGAAATATAAAATCAGAAAAATCATATTTCTACAATAAAAAACACACATCTGAAATTAAAAACCTTCTCACAACTGCACCAGCAGGTTTTGCCTATCAATTCTTCCAAAAAGTAAACACAAAAAAATTCTTCTGGGAAAGCACAAGGTGTGCTTCCTCCCTTGTTTTATGAGAGCAGCACAACCTTAACCCCAAACCCCAGCAAGGCCGGTACCAGAAAGTACGACTGAAGACCCGCCTCTCTCATGAATACAGATGCAAGAATCCTAAGCAAAATATTAACAAATAAAATCCAGTGAAAAGAGAATACATATTCTTGGGATTATTCTAGAAGGACAAAAACATTTCTAAGTTAAACCACAACATTATAAAAAAAAAAAAAAAAAAAAAAACCACTTGTCCCAAAAGATGGAGAAATCACATTTAAGAAAATGTAATATAATTGATGATTAAAAAAAAAAAAACTTAGGAAACTAAAAATAGAGGAGAATTTTCATATTTTGGTAAAAGTATCTACCAATGAAGCCACGGCAGGTGTCATATGTAGTGGTAAAATACTGAAAGCTTTGGGGCACCTGGGTGCCTCAGTCAGTTAAGTGTCCAACTCTTGATTTCAGCTCAGGTCATGATCTCACAGTTTGTGAGTTCGAGCCCGACATCAGACTCCGTGCTGACAGTGTGGAGTCAGCTTGGGATGCTCTCTCTCTCCCCTTCTCTCTCTGCCCTTACCCCATGCACTCTCTAAATAAATAAATAAGTAAACTTTAATAGATCACCTTGCTGGAAACCAAAGCAAAAATGAACTATTGGGACCTCATCAAAATAAAAAGCTTCTGCGCAGCAAAGGAAACAATCAACAAAACTAAAAGGCATCCGACAGAATGGGAGAAGATATTTGCAGGTGACATATCAGATACAGGCTTAGTATCCAAAATCTATAAAGAACTTATCGAACTCAACACCCAAAACACAAATAATCCAGTGAAGAAATGGGCAAAAGACATGAGCAGACACTTTTCCAAAGAAGACCTCCAGATGGCCGACCGACACATGAAAAAATGCTCCACATCACTCATCATCAGGGAAAGACACATCAAAACCGCAATGAGATACCACCTGACACTTGTCAGAATGGCTCACGTTAACAACTCAAGCAACAACAAATGTTGGTGAGGATGTGGAGAGCGAAGATGTCTTTTGCACTGCTGGTGGGAATGCAAACTGATGCAGCCACGCTGGAAAACAGTAGGGAGGTTCCTCAAAAAATTAAAAATAGAACTACCCTACGACCCAGCAATTGCACTACTAGGTATTTATCCAAGAGATACAGGTGTGCTGTTTTGAAGGGGCATGTGTACTCCCATATTTATAGCAGCACTATCGACAATGCCCAAAGTATGGAAAGAGCCCAAATGGCCATCGATGGATGAATGGATCAAGAAGATGTGGTGTATATATATATACACAATGGAGTCTTACTCGGCAATCAAAAAGAATGAAATCTTGCCATCGGCAACTACATGGATGGAACTAGACTGTATTACGCTAAACGAAATTAGGCAGAGAAAGACAAATATATGACTTCACTCACATGAGGACTTTAAGAGACAAAACAGATGAACATAAGGGAAGGGAAGCAAAAATAACATAAAAACAGGGAGGGGACAAAACAGAAGAGACTCATAAATATGGAGAACAAACTGAGGGTTACTGGAGGGGTTGTGGGAGGGGAGATGGGCTAAATGGGTCAGGGGCACTAAGGAACCTACTCGTGAAATCATGGTTGCACTATACGCTAACTAACCTGGATGCAAATTTTTAAAAATTACTTAATTAAAAAAATCACCTTGCTAATAAAAAAAAAATACCAAAAGCCTTTTCTCCAATATCTGGAAGGAGACAAGGACACCTATTCTCACCACTTCCGTTCAACACTGTACCGGAGGCCCTGGCCAGTACAAGGCAAGAAACATAAAAATGGTCATACTACTTGGAAAAAACAAAAGAAAGTTACCAAAAGGCAACACTGAGAGAATGGAAGGCAGACACACACGAGAATGTGAAAACATCTGCCATTCACAGATGTTCAAAATACATAGAAAGAATTCCTTCGAATCAATAAAAAACAAAACAGACAACCCAATCATAAAATGGGCAAAAGGCAATTATTTCACAAAAGAAACCCGCAAGTGGCCCAGAAGCACACGGGGGGCGGGTCCCGAGGGAGCAGCACGTTCACACCACACCTCCCGGCACCTGAGCCCCAGCACACAGCTCGCACACGAGAACCGGCACCAGCAGGCATCAGCCAGCCCCGAGCACCCGCGCACCGTTGCTGGCGGGGAACAGACACACGTGCCACCACTCACGCCCTGCTCCGCCGAGCACACCCTACAGAGATGTACGCGGATCCGCGGGGCAGCCTCTGCACAAACCGCAGCACCCGCGGGAGAAAGAATAAACCGTGCTGTGCTCGCACACCGGGCCCTCGACGGCAGGGGAGGACCGGCACAGCCACACGAGGCAAGCAGGCGCATCGCGCACGCACAGCGCTGAAGGGTGAGCTCGTCGCGAAGCCAAGAACATGCCAAAGCAATCACTGGTGAAGGTCAAGACCGTGGTTAGCTCTGGGGGACGTTCGCCGGGAGTGGGCGGGAGTGGAATTCTGGGAAGCGCGGTGAGGTTCCATTTCTTCATCTAGGTGGTGGTTCCAAGAATGCGTTCCCCGAGTGAAAAGTTCACAATCGCGAATGTACATTTCAGTGAATTTTTCTGATTGTGTTACAGTTACAATTTTTTAGAGCATTACTACTCGCGTACACAACACGCCCACGGCACAAGTGCACTCACTTTACTTACATACCTGTCCGCCCACACTATCAGCTGCCAAACGTGAGACGGGGATCAGGAGAGGGAAAAGTCCGGAACAAGTTTACTCAACGGTTCCCGTGTTTCTGAAATGCTGGTCTCCGGTCCTCAGGGGAGGGGGGGGAGGCAGGGTGGTGGGGAGGTCCTCAGGTGGGGAGGTAGGGCGGTAGGGAGGGGGGAAGAAGGGGAGGTGGGAAGCCACCGTTGCATTCTCCACTCAGCGAAGCACTCCCAGGCTGAAAACAAATCACTGAGCGACTGTGTCACCACCCCCCTGGTGTGACAACCTCTACTGCACAAAACTGCTGTCCCTTCCATTCTGTCGTGATGTGGTGTGTGCTCAGCCTTCCAAAAATCTAGCTGCTCAAACACAGAAGCATTTCATATGCACTTCGGAGCACCACCTCAAGTTCCACTAAAACAAATACAATTACAAAACAAAGAAACAAAACTACGAAAAACAAAAACGTACAAGCCCAACGAAATCCTGGTAGAGCTTCACTTGGCCTGCGCTCTTGAGCTCGCGGAAATAAAACCTGGCCTAGACACCCCAGATGATTCGTGAGGCTCCTGTGAGAAAGCCGTGACGGTTCTCTGCCCCAGCAGAAAAGGAGCGCCACAGGAATAACGTCAGATTATTGTTGCTAAAAAGGAAATGCAAACGTTGGGCTCATCAGTCTTTCAGGAGAGCGGACCACAGCCAAGAAACGCATTCGGGCTAGCAATTATCCATTTACTACCTGCGCACTGCAGACCCGCACACGCGTGTATGCTGGCTCCTGGGCGAGCCGAGGGACACCAACACGGTGCGTGAACACCCAAGCAGCCCCCGTGCCTCCCGCACGCTCGGTGCCACTCACCTTCCGCCTGCCTGGGCGACGCTTTCGGCCCTCGCCTACCGTGACATCCTCGCTCAGCTCCGCCAGAAAAAGCCACGAAACGCCAGGCCCGGGGTAATCTACTCAGACCAACAACTTCAGTGTTCTCTCAAGCTTTACGATTCGCATCAGCCACAGGGAAAGTTCCAAAGGAATTAATCTCAGTCTCACAGCCCCCATAACAACTTCGGCTTATAAAACGCGGGTGTTCGTATAAAGATGGCCTGTGAAAATATCCTTCCTGGGAAATCGAGCCAGTCTGTCCATTAAATTTCATTAGAAAATTGGGAATCTGTGACAAAATCCGGGAGAAGTACACGTGCGGCAGGAAATGGCCTGAGATGACAGAAGAGAAGGCACCACGCAGCCTGGTTGCCTCACGGCCCTTTCCCAAAATCTCTAGGGCGGCGTCCCCCATCTCCGCGGTTCCTCCCGCTTCCCGAGGAAAGGGACAAGCGTTACGAGACGCACAGAGTAAAGCGCCTGACTTTAGAGCACCGCGGACTCTGTTCCCCGCCGGGGGGTCAACTCTGCCCGAATGTGACTTACGAAAACCAGGGCCACCACTTCACAGATGGTTACGCACGACACTCACCCAAGATATTAACACCACGAAAGCCGATACCGGGACACAACGTTTAGAAGGACAAAGTCTGAGAGGGTGCAGGTGAAAAGCATCCGTACCTGTGGAAGGGCAGTGTTGAGCTGTCTCTGCAAGGAATCTCTCTCGTGACCGACCTCGTGCAACTTCCCCTGGGTCAACGCCAGCGTTTCCTGAGTCTCCCGCAGCGTGTCCAGAAGACGGTCCCTCTCCTCCAGCATGGACACCATCAACTGCTCAAAGTGGGAATCTGCATCCGGCTGCGAAGGGGAGCCCGACCCGTGGGTCCCGCTTCCTCCGGGCGGGCCTTCTGCCTCACTGATGGTCGGCATCACCTCGCACATCATCTTGAAATGAAAGACCCAGGCTACAGTCATCAAGTGCAAACTAAAGGCTCCCACAAAGCTGCAACTTTACGGCTATCTGTAGCTAATAACTGAAAGGTTGGCGGCCTCGTTACTCTCAGAGCTGGCTGTTATGCTCCGAACAGACGAGAAGCCAGCCGGGAAAACACAAGGCCCAAGTGCCAGAGCACGCGAGATGAACACGTCTGTACGGACAATAATCCAGCCTAGGGGTAAAGACCCAAGCCTACCCCTCCCCTAAAGGACAAACCCTGTGGTATTTTGTTTGCAAAGCTGTACTTTCCAGTTGTTGAAAACAACTGTGCTTCTGTAAACTTTTTTTTTTTCTCCCGATTTCCCGGTGGGGGGAGAGAAAAAGTCAAAACCCGTGCCACCCAATCATTTTTCAGGAAGAGCACAGAAGGAGCATACAGCCAGTAAACCTGACAAGTACAAAATCCATCAGGCATCTTACAGGAATGTGTGCAGTCAGCTCCCGAGGAGGGCTGACGGCTCCCCGAATTCTCGGGCTGGATCTGGTGAAGCGCTAAAAGGAACCGGATTCCTTAAGGGCCGCGAAAGGTGTTTTTCAACGGCTGCAAACGTGCAACGGCCAGTCGACCTAACTTACGTAAGTTAACAGCCCGAAACAAAAAAGAGAGAGAGAGAGAGAGAGAGAGAAGAGGAGAAAGAAAACTTCCACAAATGAAGCAGGTCGCTCCGGCCGCGGGCGGCCAGGAAGGAAGGAAAAGTGAAAGGGGAGACTACGAGCCGCTCCGAAGGGTCTCCAACCGCACGCCGGCACGAGGGCCGGGGGCCGGTTCCCGAGGCTGCGCCCCGGACAAGGCGATGCCCAGGGCTGCGCGCCGGACGGCGACAACGACCTCCGCCCCACTCGCGGCCGCGCCGGGCGCCGCAGAGCCGCCGGACCCCGGGGCGGCGACAGCCGCCGACAACCGGAGCGCAGCCCGGGTCGCTGCTTCTCCCGGCCACAGGTCCTCGGGCCCCGCGCCCGGCGCCGGGGTGACCGAGTGACCGGGGCCACCGGGGCGCCGCGGTCAGGGGAGGGAGCGGCGCGCGGCCGCAGGAGCCCGTCCCTCGGGGCGCGTCCGCCGGGGGTCCCGGCCGGGGAAAGGGGGGGGGCGGGGGCTGACAGCGAGCGCCGAGCAGCCGCCGCGGGGAGGGGGCCGGCGCCCGGGGCGACCTCGGCCCCGCTCCGCCCCGAGCCCGCCTCGGTGTCCCGCTCCCTTACCTTGCTCGCCGGCGGGAGCGGGCGAGGCTCCGCGGCGGTCGCGGGCGGCTGCTCGCTCCGGGCGAGCTCGGGGCCCGACGAAGGCAGCCCGCGCCCGCGCCCGCCGGCCCCGGGCCCGCAGCCCCCAGTCACTAAGGCCGGCCCGCGGCCGGACACTGGCGGAGCGCAGGAGGAGCGGGCCCGGCTGCGCGTCGCCGGCGTCAACGTGCCCGACGTCGGGCGCGTCGGCGTGGCGTCAGCGCCGAGCGCCGCAGGCCGGCCCCGCCCCCTGCGAGGAGAGCAGCGGAGGCCGAGTGCGCAAGCGCCGCCCTCTCGGGTGGGCGGGGCGGGCCTCCCGGGAGCCGATTGGCTGGGTGCCGCCGGAGCCCCGCCCCTGCCCAGGTAGGGGGTCTCCCCGCGGGAGCCGCGGCTCGGGGCTGAGGTCCGGCTCCCCGAGGGCACCTGCTCCACGTGGCCTCCTACAGCCGCGGGGACGCCGAAGGCCGTTACCGAGCGTCCTCTGTGCATCAGGTTCTGCGCCAGACCCTTCCCAGACGCCACGTCCACACACCTCACCGGACGGCGCGCCCAGGCGCGAGTCACCTGCTGGCGGCGGCTCCTGGGGACCGAGCCACACAGGACGCACAAGGACACGCGGTTTCTATGTAGGGCCCCCTCTCCGAGGCTTACCTGCTATACCTGCGGAGGCCCAGGCGGGCCGCGCAGGATGCGGAGGCTCCTGGGCGCTGCGCGGGGAGTCCAGGCTCTGGAACCAGGCCCAGCTGGTTCAACTCCCAGCGCGTGCTTCAACCTGCAGTGTGGGCCTGGGCAACTCAGGAGAGCCCGCTGGGACTCGGCGCCTCATGTGCAGGATGGAAAAATGACACAGACCTGCCCCACGGCTGTTATCTCAAGGACAATCAGAGGGTGGTCATTCTCATCCTTGTCCTTATTCATATTCACGGTTTGCACTTAACCTTTTGAAAACACCTGTTACGAGCCAAGTGCCGCGCTAGATCTTGCAGACGCAGAGGATGATAGATACATCTTTAGCAATTTAAAGCAGATGCTCCTCCCCCTTCCCAGTTTGACGCCTGGAGCACAAACTCTTCACAAGGCAAAAGGTCAGAGCACTGCTGCCGGGCGCCACCGGCTACTGACTGCCCGTGGGGAGGCAGCCGGGAGCCCCTGAACTAACCCAAGTCTAAGTGAAATTGGCATGGGGAGCCCGTGAACCCTTCTAAGGCAGATGCCTCCGTTCCCGTTGTGAGCTCACCAAGAATGGGCGTTGCCTCCTATGGGCTTTATCTCCTTGGGTCCAGAACCACACCTTTCTTTCATTCACGTATCCATTCATTGAACAAACATTGACTACACATAAATATGAGTTTGCACCCCCCGACCCAGGGTCTGGAGCAGAGGGAAACTTCCAGCTCTCCTCAAGTGCACCAGCTTAATTCATCCAGCCAGTATTTGCACCACACTCGAAGTATCTGTCTCCCAAGAAATCGACACGATGCCAGTATTTAGTTCAGCGGAGTGGAATGTTCATTTCATGAACAGGTGCAGACCACTCTGAGCCAGGCATGGTCCAGGTTTGGGAAACACAGAGCTGTTGAAAATGCTGCTTCCCCCAGTTCACAGCCTGGAGGGGAGAAGAGAAACAGACCATCACAATGTCTGTTACAAATGTCATGTTACAAGTATGTAACTTAGTGCTGCGGGACCCCACAGTCAGCAAGAACCAACTCTTCAGCTGGCATCACAGAAAGGGCTTCACAAAGGAGGTAACATCGGAGCTGCATCTGGAAGGATGAGTAGTTTCCCAGGCACAGAAGGGAGAAGCCCAATTGGTACAGCTCCAGGAAAGTGAGATCCCAGATTTCACCATTTACATGCATGCATTCATTCATCTCCCCCAGATGGCAAAACCAGTCAGAGGAAAATTGTAAACAACTTCAATGGCCCCCAAAAAGAGACTGATGAAATCTCTGCACTTTCAGGGCGCCTGGGTGGCTCAGTCAGTGAAGCATTCGACTCCTGAATTCACCTCACCAACTTCGGCTCAGGTCATGATCTCACAGTTCGTGGGTTTGAGTCCCACGTCGGGCTCTGGGCTGACAGCTCAGAGCCTGGAGCCTGCTTCAGATCTGTGTCTCTCTCTCTCTCTCTCTCTCTCTCTCTCTCTCTCTCTCTCCCTCTCTCTCAGCCCCTCCCTCGCTAGTGCCCTGTCTCTCTCGGTCTCTCAAAAATAAACATTAAAATTTTTTCTAGAATATGTAAAACAGCCTAATGAAGGGTGGGGTGACAATATGGTTCTGGGAAGCTCTGAACTGGGGGTGGTTGGCGGAAGATGCGGCCGCCTGTTCAAGAGGAGGAAACCAAAGCCCAGAGACGCAAAAAAGGGTTTGCCCACAGGCACCCAGTTAGTCTAGAGCAGGTTCGGAACTGGAGCCATCAGGGAACTGGAGGCTTTTGGTTCCTGATCCGGTCACTGGACTGTTAGGACCAAGGAGTGGTCGCTTGGAGGGAACACCAAAGAGTAGGCATTCTATCGGTGGGTCTCCAGTGCTGCCCAGGTAATCCAGTCCCTGTGGGAGAGGTAGGGGCCCTGGGCTTGGTGACTTCAGTCATCAGAGTCAACCCTGTTTGGGCTTCGCGTGTGGTCCTGCTAAGGTGGTGATCAGTGAACAGGAAGAGAAACAAATACAACCGTTTCACTTGTTTGGCTCATTTAGTTCTTTTTATTTATTTATTTTGAGGGAGAGAAAGAGAGAGAGAGAGCACACACGCAAGTGAGGGAGGGGCAGAGAGAGAAACAGAGAGAATCCCAAGCAGGGTCTGCGCTGTCCAGACCTGAAATCAAGAGTCGGACCCTCAACTACTGAGCCACCCAGACGCCCCTCACCCAGTTCTTAAAGTAATTCCCCCACGTGGCTGTCCCTGTGTCCTGCTCATCATGTAGATGAGGAAACTGAAGGCCAAGAGGTTGGTAAGCAGGAGAGACTGTCAGCCAGAATGTTCTGGTTGCCGTGGCAATTCCATTTCTCACAGTCAACCAGCCCTGAAGTTTTTGATCCGTGGATGAGCCACTCAGGAGGTTAGTGGAGGTGTGCTCACCCCTGTGAGTGCGGATGGGGAAATCACAGTTGCAGAACCTTCTGTGGAGACCCATTTCCCCCCAGAGCCTCACTCGACCCTCACGGGTGCATCCTACATCCTTCTACGATGAGGCCACTGAGGCTCGAGAGGTTAGCTTGCCTGTCCGGTTTATAATTTGCCCAGAGCTTGGTCTTGAACCCGAGACTGCCTCCAAAGCCAGCGTTCTGGATGCTACATCAAAAGGTGTCCCCGGACCCCCAAAGCTGGGGACAAGACCCCTGGACCAGTGCCGGACCACCGAGGTACTGACCCCAACGCCCGCTGAGGGTCTGGGGACCTCTCAGCCACCTCGTCTGAAATGTGCCACTCTGTCCCAGCACGATGCCAGGCACAGGGAGCCACCGGCTCCTAGAGCATCTCGAGGCTTCCCCCACGATGTGAAGACTTCTGTCCCCTTCGTCTATATAATTACATTTTGTAAGCAAGTCCTAAGCTTCTTGCAACTTGTTTCCCTTGACAACTTCACTGTGTTGATCAGACAGAGCCGATCGTAAAAATGCCCGGGAGAAGGGCCCAGAGAGGTAGCTCAAAGTCTCTGAGGGCTCGGCTGGAGCCCAGCCCTTACCTCTACCTTGACCTTGGGCGAGGCCCGTAACCCGTACTGAGCCTCGTATCCTCATCTGACAGTCAGGGATGATGACGGCCACCCGAACCAGCACGCGGGGCCTTCCGGAGACTCGCGACAGGAAATGAGACGTGACTGCCCCGGACCCACACTGGGCGGGCTCCCTGCCAGGTCACCATTTCCCTCTGTGAACGGTGCTTTCTCGCAGTAGTCACTGGAAATGTAGACTCTGGAGCTGGGCGGTCTGGTTCAAACCCTGGTGCGGCTTCTTTTTGCCATGGCTGTGTACTCTCAGGCAAGTTGCTTGCACTCTCTGGGCCTCGGTTTCCTCGTTCCTGAGGCGAGGGTGATAGTGCCGCCTCAGAGGGTGGCTGTGAGGGTGCAGTGAGCCGGGAAAGACGTACGGGAGGTCATTGCTAGCGGAAGTCGTCTCATCTGGGCCTGGCCCAACCCCCTGGGGGGGATCGGGATTGGTCCCAGTCCACTGCCTGTTCTCATCAGTGCCACGTAGGGGACGGCGCGCGGGGTCTTCTGGAACTTTCCTCTGTGGTAAACGAGAGAGCTGTGTGGGGAGAGAGCCCGGCCACCGCCCTTTCCCGTTTGCAGCTTGCCCTGGAGGACGTGTGGCCGGGCTCCGTGACAGCCGTCTTGAGCCCACAGGACGTCTTGAGACGGTGCCCGGCGTGTTTCCAGACAGGAGTTTCTTCCCAAAATCTCTCGGAAAGGTCATGTGTTCCCCAACCCCAACGAGCCAGAAAGACCGATCAAGGAATCCAGAAGAAGGGAAAGGTAGATGATGGCTCTCCTTGTGGAGTTAAACTTGATCGCCACGAGGAGGCCAGTGGCCCATCAGGTCAAAGCAAGGATGGGAAACGCTGCCACGCGGACTGAAGGGCAGGGTTGAGAGCTCAGAGCTGGAGAGAAGTGGCATTTGGGGCACACGCATACGGCACCGGCCTCCGTTGCTCGCCACTGGGCCGCTTCCCACCGTAAGCGCCCGCTCTTGGCCCGGCCTCTGCCGCTGATGAGTTGTCCTTGCACGGGAGATAAATATGAACGCGTTTACACACGCAGTATGCTTCAAACAGATCCTGTGAGTGGTTTGCTACGGAAGACGCAGCTGCGGCGCTCAACTGGTTATTTCAGGGCGTATGTCGTGCCGGTCGGCTTGCTGGGAGACCTAAACGGCACGTTACGCGAACCCACTCCGTGACACTCGCTGGCATCCGGCAGCGCTCGAAGAGTCACGGCGGGCTACTGTGCCTTGTCACGCACACGAAATACTTGTGTTGTTAAAACACCACCTCATGGGTGAGCTGGGAGGACGTCGGGCTGCGTGAAAGAAGCCCGTCACCGAAGGGAAGTTTCGCATACGAGGGGTCCCTGGACCGGTCGACTTCACAGAGACAGGGAGTGGACAGAGGGCGCCGAGGCTGGGCAGGGACGGGAGTGAGGGTCTCACGGAGACAGACAGTCAGTCTGGGGCGATGGAACGTTCTGGAGACGGACGGTGGTGATGGCCACGCGACGGCGTGAACGTGCTTTAATGCCACCGAGCTCCGCACTTGAAAATGGCCGAGACGGCAAATTTCGTGTTAGGTATTTTCTATCACGATGAGAGAAAGCCACCGATTCTCTTTCCCAACCTAACGGTGCTTTGCACACACTCCTAAAGATTTGACTAGTATCGATGACAAATGAAAGAGCAGCCCAGGGGCGCCTGGGTGGCGCAGTCGGTTAAGCCTCCGACTTCAGCCAGGTCACGATCTCGCGGTCCGTGAGTTCGAGCCCCGCGTCAGGCTCTGGGCCGATGGCTCGGAGCCTGGAGCCTGTTTCCGATTCTGTGTCTCCCTCTCTCTCTGCCCCTCCCCCGTTCATCCTCTGTCTCTCTCTGTCCCAAAAATAAATAAAAAAAAAAAAAAAAAAAAACGTTGAAAGAGCAGCCCAGACGCTGGAGATACATCGGTGGGTCAAGACGTCAGAACTCAGTGTCTGGGCGCCGAAGGGGGTGAATGAGCCGACCGCCCACATCTGCTTTGGAAACAGAATGCGCTTCGGCCAGCGAGCGCTCTGGCTCACATCGGGCCATCGCCTAAGTCAAGAGGAGTTGAGGCTGCCATTGGGCTTACAGCTCCTCTCCGGCCTCCTGCTTCTCCCATTAAGCGGGAAAGGAAATGAGCTTCCGGGGAGAAGCCGGAGAGTGGCAGACGGATGGGAACCGGGGATCGATTAACTGATGAATCCACTTAAGCTAACCTAAGAGACTTGTGAAAATGAATCTAGAAACACTCGAGCTGGGGGCAGATTCTCCAGTCCTCATCAGTAAATTGTATTTTTCACTTTCACGCCTGAAGAATGTGTCGTTTCTTTACACAACATCGTGGAGAGTCGCCTTTGAGCCCAGCTGGCAGGTGACTTAATCCTGGCTGTTGTCTTTCTCTAACTGTGCGTTCACAGCGAGTTTCGGGAGGCATCTGTGACTTTCTTGTGCTTTATAGATTCTCGCACGTCAGATACTTATTCCAGGCTGCTGCTTTCATGTGACGTGTGACTTGCGATGAAAGGAGTTGGGTGGGTCTGATCCCACGTGAAAAGAAAGACCTCCCCATGCGTCAGGCAGATCTGCTTCCAACGAATGGGGCCTCGACCGCCTGCTCCAGCCGTCCCACGGGGGTGCCTTCCCCCCACTCCCCACGCCGCCCTCCTCCCCTGCCCCCTGCCTTGGATCTCGCCCTTGCCCACTGCCCTCCACTTGTGCATCGTCTCCCGGCCCCAGGATGACGAAATGATTGTTGGAGATTGTTGCAGAACATTCCCAGAACCTGCTGGCTGGGACCCAGAACACAGGAAGGGAAAGAGTCCTTGTTCTTGGACGGTGGGGGAGGGGAGGGAGGCGGTGGTTGATTTGGATGGAGATACTCACCTCTCTGCTTCCCCTGGGCCAGACAAGGCGGCGGCGGCCGTGGGTCCTGATGAAGCCGGGAAGGCCCGAACGAGGCATGGGGAGCAGCGTGTGGGAACAGGGCCCAGGGAAGGAGCTTCCGAGCTCCTGGAAGAAGCGAGGGCCGCGTCCTCCCGATCGACCAGCCAACCCCAGCGGAGACAGCTCCAACCGGAACAGAAACAGCCCCGAGCTTGTGTGCCGGGAGCTCTGTGCCAATGGATTTCCGAGAACGGATTCCCTGAGAAGGGGCAGCCCGGGTCCTGGGAATGCACAGGCTGGGGGCTGCCTCCCCCCCCCCCGCCCCCCACCCCATCCAGCTTCATACAAATTTTTCGCGCTCGCTGGCTCGGGCTTTTTGATGAGGCAGAAGGAGGAGTTGGGGTATCTTACGGGATTTGCGGGAGTTTCCCCAACGTGGAAGGTTGCGGAGTGGAGGGTCCTTCACGCTGCCGGCCGAAGTCCCTTCCCCAAGTGTGAGCACAGAGAAGGCTGTAGCAGGTGGGAGGAGGGGCCCAGGGCAGGGTCCTCAACCCCAGCTGTGCGCAGGGCCCCCGCGGCAGTCAGTCCCTCCGTCTGTCCCTCTGTCTTGATCTCGAGCGCAGAGCGGGAGCTCAGTTGTGGACCAGTCGCCGCTCAGTCAAGGGGGCAGGACCCGTGACAGTGACCGTGGCTTGCCTGCTGCTCTCCGCGGCTGTAGGAGAGGGCCCAGCGAGGCCATCTGGAGTAATCCCTTCCTCCTGGGCTGGTGGGGTGCCCTGCTGTGACCCGGCCCACCATGCAGCCTCCTTAGGACCGGGCTAAGAAGGGCCCAGGTCACCCACGCTGGACCTCACGCATTCAGTCCGCAGGGACCTCTGAGGGCCTGCAAGGCGGGAAGGAAGAGAACAGGCGGGATCCCGGGGGAGACAAGCCCTAAGCAAGTCACTGCCCACCTTGTTTCTTTCATGACAAGAGGACAGGATACGAGGAGAATGGATGGCAGCGGTAAACGGCACGGGCCCCTCCAGGCTAGTCTGAGGGCGGAGGGTGCTGTGGATGGCAGTGCGGGCGGAACCGGCCACCCCCCTTCGTGCCCGTCCACATCCTAACCCCCAGCAGGCTCCCAGCAGCCTGAACCCCATCTCTCCGCCTCCACCGCAATGAGCAGCCGGGGTACCTAGAAGCCCAAGACGTGGCCCCCACCCCGCGGACAGGCGGCACCAGGGACATGCCCTAAACTGTTTGATCGAGCACCCCAACAACTAAGTAAATTTCGAGCGCATTCCTCTCTGTAGTGGGCAAACAGAGGCCCTTAAAAGATACATCCGTGCCCTAAGCCCCCACCCCTGCGAATGCACGCTTCTTTAGGATACGGGGCTTTGCGGATGGAATCGCGTTAGGGGTGTCAAGGTGAGACCGGCGTGGCTTTCGGGCGCGCCCCACACGGTGTGGCTGTGCCTTTATGAAAAGGGGCAAGAGGGGCGCCTGGGTGGCTCAGTCGGTTGAGCATCCAACTTCAGCTCAGGTCACGATCTCACGGTCTGTGAGTTCGAGTCCCGCGTCGGGCTCTGGGCTGACGGCTCAGAGCCTGGAGCCTGCTTCCGATTCTGTGTCTCCCTCTCTCTCTGCCCCTCCCCCGTTCATGCTCTGCCTCTCTCTGTCTCAAAAAAATAAAATAAAATAAAATAAAATAAAATAAAATAAAATAAAATAAAAAGGGGCGAGAACGCAGACACGCCGGGAAGAAGGCCACGTGAGGACGGAGGCAGAAGCCAGGGCCGTGGCCACGGCCGGCGGCACAGGGGTTGCTGGCCAGCACGGAAAGCCGGGAGCAGGGCCCAGACACGGTCTCCCCCGGCAGCCCCGCAGGAGACCACCGACCCTGGCCACACCCGGATTTCGGGCCCCCGGCCTCACAGAGACGTGAGAGAATGTGTTTCTGCTGTTTTAAGCCGTCCAGTTTGTGGCCGTTGGTGAGAAGAAACGAATACGCCGTAATACACATGTATTTCTGTGCCCACACGGGAAACATAAACGCTCTGTGTTCGTATCCTGTGTACCGTGAAACCAGAAAGCAGCTGGCAGGAAGCGGGAGGAACACGGAAAGAGGGAAGGTGGGAGTGAAATCGGGGCGCGGGGTCACCTGCGGGGCGAGCGGCCGTGGGTCGGAGCCGGAGGGCTGGCGGGTCCTGGCGCATCTCACTTCTGTCCGAAGCGGGAGGTGTGGCGCCCGCGTCACCTGCCCGCCCCCCTCTGTTCTCTTGTGTGAATGAACGACTCCTTAGTAACCGACTGTTTTCAAGGGCACAGGACTTGGAGTCAGGTGCCGAGTTCCTTTTTTGGCACGTTCTGGCCTGTGGCGTGGGTACGTCTCCCAAGCTCTCTGGGCCTCAGTTTCCTCACCGGTCACATGGGGGGAGGTGACGGTACCCTGTCACACAAGTGGAGGGGTGGAGCGTGCCTTGTCGGTCCCCCAGGGACGGGGCGAGACCCCCGTGGGGAGGGCAGGTCCTTTCTAGTAAGAGACAAGAATGACTGACCCTTTCTGTCGTATAACTTAATGCTTTTTCACATCAGGACTTAGCCCTTTGTGTAAACACCTTGACCTCAGACAGGGGCGGCCTCGCCGCTTTTGCTTAAAGGCGAAAATGCTCACTGAGCCACATCTACGTCCCTGTGGGTGGCTGAAAAACAGGTTCTCTCTGCCCCTGACCTACTTCTCACCGGGTCATGTCAACTCTGAGAACCGGAAGGTGACTATGGCTGTTGCTGCCCCCACGCCCGCCCCTCCCCCACAGGACGGCTTTCCTCCTGCGCGAATATTCCCAGACAATGGCCAGCACCTGCAGGGTGGCAAAGGTGGCTGGGGCAGGGGAGGTGTGGGACCCGGGGAATCCCCCAAGGCCTGCCGCTCCGTCTCAGCTCTACAAGCCACCCTGGCGCCCAGAGAGCCTCCCCACAGCAGTGCCGGCTGAGTCACAGCACGTCCTTCCCTGGCTTCCGACACACCTGGAATAAAACCCACAGCCCACCCAGCTCCACTCCTACTGGCCTTTGTGGCCCTCAAACCTGCCACACTGGCTCCTGCCCCAGGGCCTTTGCACTTGCTGCTTGTCCTTGCCCAGAGCACTCTGAGCAGGCCCTTTACACGACCGGCAGCTCCCAGTCACTGAGTCCCCGCACCATGAAGCCTCCTCTCCCAGGAGGTCGCCCTGCCACACAGCCCCCCTTCGTCCAGCCTGCCCCTGCCTCTGCTCCTTCTGACGCAGGAGCGCTTTCGCCATCACTGGCTGGATGTGAGCCCGGCGCGGGGGGTGGAAGCCAGGAGCCTGGGGCAGTGAGGCGATGAGCTCCATGAGCTCGGTCCCCAGAGCCGAAGGAGAGAGAGAGAACAGGCCAATTCCCGTCCCAGCTCTCGTAAGCCCACGATGTTCTGTGAGGCCAGGTACGGAGGACACCAGGTGGGGAAGAACACGTGGCCTCAGCCCTCAAGGAGCCGAAATTCCGTTGGCAGAGACAGAAGGCAGGGGAGGGAGATGAGGGTAGGGCGTTTTCTAGGAGCACAGGGGAAGTCGCCATAGCAGGCCCGTGGGAGGCAGGGTGGTCTTCCTGGAAGAAGCAACTTCGAAGGCAGCACAGAAAGGATAAGAGTTGGTGCCTTGAGGAAGTGGGGCGGGAGGTCCCGGCAGAGGGACAAGCCAGCCCAAAGAGCTGGGGAAGAGGGGGAAGGGGGCTAGAAGGGGGCTCCTCCCTACCAACCCCTCTCCCACGGCCGGCAGCGGGCTCCGCCCTGCCCCAGCTGCCAGCTCGGCCCCGGGGGAGTGTGGGAGGCAGCCCTCCCGCTGGCCATGCGGCAACTTGCTGGGGATGGAAGAAAGATCAAGAAGCCGTCTACTAAAGACTGAGCAAACCAGACCAGACCAGAAAACCTCGCTGCTGCGGCCCAGGTGAACGGGACAGGCCCGTGTGCTTCCTCCAGGGCCTTCGCTGGACAAAGCCTGTCTGAGGCGGGAGGCGGGGAAAGGAAAAGGAGGCCGGCCGGCAGGGCCCAAGTCCCAGATCCAGACAGACGTCCGCAGCCACACTGACGCCTGGAGGCACCCGGCTTTAGGTGTGCACCTGCCCTTCAGACCCCAGCACTCAGGCCCTGTCCTGTCCACGCGGCCCCAGGCGAGGCCAGACCCCAGACGACAGGCCCCGGGCAAGACGGCCTCCAGGCCCCCCTGCCCCCGACATGGGCCGAAGCCATTCCGGCCTGTCGGCTGAGGACAAGGGGCGGGGTCCAAAGCCACACTGTCTGCGGCTCTGTGAGCACGGGGTCCGGATCTGGGTCCTCCCTCCCCTACCTCTCGTGCAGACGTGCATGGGCGACTCGGCCTCTCCGTGCCTTGTTTCCTCAACTGCCTCGTGGGGGTCACCACCACGCTCCCGCAGCACTCTTAGGGCCGCAGCAGTCCGCCACAGTGTTCGATGGGCCGGTCCAGGCAAGCGAAGCGTGCGCACAGCACCCCACGCACATTAGGGGTCCATGGGGCTCCTAGGCCCCCAGGGCCGGGAGCACGGACCCTCTCTGGGGGCTGCCTACCCCCAGGCCGGGCCTGGGAGTTGCAGAAGACAAAGAGAGACCTTGGGGACAGAGGTCTTGCCAAGCGAAGGCAGGGGCCGGGGAACCGAAATAAAAGCAGTCGATGGGAGTGGGAGGCAAGGTCCCTGCAGCCAAGTGTCCCCCGAGGGGCAGGTGCACTGTGGTTCGTTATGGCTCCTCTCTCCACGCTCCGCACGCGTGGTCCTGTCCCAGGGATGGAGAGTGAAGGTGGTAAGTGAGTGGTGGGTGGGGACGCCCTCTCCAACCCTGGGGACCTGGGACAGATGCTAGGTCAGTGCCCGCCGGAAGGCCAGGCCCAGCTTGCCTGCCCACTCACCCCCACATGCTCTGTGTCTGCTCAGTGCCTGAGCCCCCTCTCCTGTCCTTTTGTACCCTCCCCCCCAACCCCGGGCAATGGTTTCCTTCTAGATGCTGGTGGCCCCTGTACAGGTTGAGCAGTGCTGCCCCCACCCGCCCCGGTTCACACCCACCTGGGACCTCAGGCTATAAGCCTATTTAGAAATGAGTGTTTACAGATATAATTAGTTAAGACGAGGTCACCCTGGAGTAGGGTGCACCCTAAACCCAGTGACTGGTGTCCCTGTACGGGGACCGAGTGAAGACACAGAAGGAGGAAGGCCACGTGCCCCTCCAGAGGCCGAGACTGGAGGGAGGCAGCTACAAGCCAGGGGACACCTAGGTTTGTCAAAAGCCACCAGGAGCGGGAAGAGGCAAGGAAGGGTTCTTCTCTGGAGCCCTTGCAGGGAGTGCGGCCCCGCAGACACTCTGATTCAGGACTTCTGGCGTCTGGAAGCCGTGTTCCGGCACCCGGTTTGTGGTCATTCGTTGTGGCCTCCCCAGGACCCTCAGGCAGGCCCCCGTCTGCACCCGACCACGACCTGTCTCCTGAACCTCACACCTGCGTTTCCACCTGCCTGCCGGGCCACTCCTCTCTCTCGACATCTGTTCCCACTCTGGGACTCCTCGCCTCAGGGGCTGCACCACCGGCCTCCCAGGCCAGAGCCCAGCCGTCGCTGGACCCCTCCCAGCGCCCCCCCACCCCGACCTCCAGTGACTCATCAAGCCCTTCGAATTCCGCCTCCCGCGTCTTTCTTGGACACCAGAGAGTCGTGACCCAATGCCACCCTGGAAACCTGATGCGTCCTTGGCTTTCGAAACAAAACCCAACTGTAAACGCTATCCCTGAAATTAACTGGGGAAGTGCACACACAGACTGGACAGGAGATGCTGCTGGGTTTCCAGCAGGGCCCTGGTCTGTGGCGAAGGGGGAACGTGCCCTCGCTCCAGGAGAGGCGGCTGGAGGGGCTGGGGACAGCAGCAGCATGCAGCGACCTACTTTCAAACGTTCGGGAAAAGGAAATCTGCCTGTCTTGCCGTTTGCCTATTGAGAGAAGGCAAAAGGGCAGGGAAGCGTGTTAATGATTGCTGAATCCAGGTGGAGACAAACAGCTTTGCTCTGCTGTTTTCATCTAGTGGAAGGGTGTGAATCTATGTAATAAAACGTGGAGGGGCGCCTGGGGGGCTCGGTCGGTCGGGCGACCGACTCCAGCTCAGGTCATGGTCTCACGGTCCGTGACTTTGAGCCCCGCGTCGGGCTCTGTGCTGACAGCTCGGAGCCTGGAACCCGCTTTGGGTTCTGTGCCTCCCTCTCTCTCTGCCCCTCCCCTCCACCCCCACTCATGCTCTCTCTCTCTCTCTCTCTCTCTCTCTCTCTCTCTCCCTCTCTCAAAAATAAATAAACATTAAAAAAAACTTTTTTCTTTAAGTGGAGGGGAGAGCTTAGCCCATTCTCCAGACCCCTGCCACCTGCTGCTGCCCATGCCTTCTCTGCTCCAGCTTTCCAGCTGGCTCTCTTCCTCTTCACCCCCACCTGCCATCCACTCCAGCCCGCCGTCCACACTGCAGCTGCACTGGTCTCCCCCAAACCAGAGCCTATCATGCCCTTCCTGGCTTGAAGCCCTCCGAGCCTGCTCTTGGGACAAAGTTCAAATTCCTTAAGTGGCCTACGAGGTCCTTTGTTACCCCTCCAGGCCCACACTGCTCTCCACCTACCTTCTCTCCTCCTACCCTTCACAGGGATGTCCTTCCCTCCATCTCCACCTGCCTGTGCCACCTTCAGGCGTCAACTTAGATGCCCCCTTTCTTCCAGTCATGTGTTTGCACCACGTGCTCTATGGAGCACATTTACTCTGTATGTGATCTATCAAAGCTCAGATGCTGTAGATACTTTCTGAGGGCATTTCTCGTCCACCTGATGGTATCTCCCTGAGGAAAAGAACTGAGACTGAGTCATTATCTCCCACCAGGCAGAGGACTTGGCACATTGTGAGTATCAATAAATAGCCAATGGGTGGATGAACACATTGAGGCTGGGTGGATGGACGGATGGATGCGTGAATGAGTGGATGGACAGATGGATGGACAGATGTATGGATGGATGGACGGATGGATGGATGGACGGATGGACGGATGGATGGATGGATGGACGGACGGATGGATGGATGGATGTGTGAATGAGTGGATGGATAGATGGATGGACAGACGGATGGATGGATGGATGGACAGACGGATGGATGGATGGATGGACAGACAGACGGATGGATGGATGGACGCGTGAATGAGTGGATGGATGGATGGATAGATGGACAGATGGATGGATGGGTGGATGGACAGATGGACGGATGGACGGATGGATGCGTGAATGAGTGGATGGATGGATGCATGGACAGATGTATGGATGGATGGACGGATGGACGGATGGATGGATGGATGGATGGATGGATGGATGGACGGATGGACAGACGGATGGATGGATGGATGGATGTGTGAATGAGTGGATGGATGGATGGATGGATGGACAGACGGATGGACGGATGGACAGACGGATGGATGGATGGATGGACGTGTGAATGAGTGGATGGATGGATGGATGGATGGATGGACAGGCAGACGGATGGATGGATGGATAGATGGATGGATGCGTAAATGAGTGGATGGGTGGATAGGTGGGTGGATGGATGGATGGATGGATGGATGAACGGACGGACGGATGGATGGATGGACGTGTGAATGAGTGGATGGATGGATGGATGGATGGATGGATGGATGGATGGACAGGCGGACAGATGGATGGATGGACGTGTGAATGAGTGGATGGATGGATGGATGGATGGATGGATGGACAGGCGGACGGATGGATGGATGGACGTGTGAATGAGTGGATGGATGGATGGATGGATGGATGGATGGATGGATGGATGGACAGGCGGACGGATGGATGGATGGACAGATGGATGGACAGATGTATGGATGGATGGACGGATGGACGGATGGATGGATGGACAGGCGGACGGATGGATGGATGGACAGATGGATGGATGCATAAATGAGTGGATGGGTGGATAGGTGGGTGGATGGATGGATGGATGGATGGATGAACGGACAGACGGATGGATGGATGGACGCGTGAATGAGTGGATGGATGGATGGATGGATGGATGGATGGATGGATGGACAGGCGGACGGATGGATGGACGGACGTGTGAATGAGTGGATGGATGGATGGATGGATGGATGGATGAATGGATGGATGGACAGGAGGACGGATGGATGGATGGACGTGTGAATGAGTGGATGGATGGATGGATGGATGGATGGATGGATGGACAGGCGGACGGATGGATGGATGGACGTGTGAATGAGTGGATGGATGGATGGATGGATGGATGGATGGATGGACAGGCGGACGGATGGATGGATGGACAGATGGATGGACAGATGTATGGATGGATGGACGGATGGACGGATGGATGGATGGACAGGCGGACGGATGGATGGATGGACAGATGGATGGACAGATGTATGGATGGATGGACGGATGGACGGATGGATGGATGGATGGATGGACGGATGGATGCGTAAATGAGCGGATGGGTGGATGGGTGGATGGGTGGATGGATGGATGGATGGATGGATGAACGGACGGACGGATGGATGGATGGACACGTGAATGAGTGGATGGATGGATGGATGGATGGACAGACGGATGGATGGATGGGTGGATGGATGGATGGATGGATGGGTGGACGGACGGATAGATGTGTAAATGAGTGGATGGGTGGATGGGTGGATGAATGGATGAACGGACGGACGGATGGATGGATGGATGGGTGGATGGATGGATGGATGGATGAATGGATGGACGGATGGATGGATGGACAGATGGATGGATGGATGGATGGATGGACGGACAGATGGACGGATGGATGGATGGATGGGTGGATGGATGGATGGACGGATGGATGGATGGATGAATGGACGGACGGATGGATGGATGGACGCGGGAATGAGTGGATGGGTGGATGGATGGACAGATGTATGGATGTATGGATGCATGGATAGATGGATGGATGGATGGATGAACGGACGGACGGATGGATGGATGGACGCGTGAATGAGTGGATGGGCAGATGGATGCTAGAGCACAAAGATGCCCCAGACCTCAGAGGAGGTGGGGGTCAGGTCAAGCTGCAGGAGGCAGCCTGGAGGACTTGAGGGGCAACACTTAGGAGACAGCCGCAATTTAATGAGCACTTCCTCCTTCCGGGCACCTTGCTGGCACTTTATGTGTGATGCCTTCCCAGCCTTTGGAGTTAGATGTCTTTCCCTCTCCTAGGTCCCTTTTCATTGGAAATGACTATTTTAATGAAAATTGTAAATACGTAGCAGTTGCATTGACATAGCATTCGAAAGGTGGGTAAGGACAGGCAGTAAAAAACACACTTCCCCCACTGCTGAATCCCCAGACTGTTGTCGACCTAGTAGGAGCTCAATAAACATGTATGAAAAGAATGACATTTTCCACGTGAAGGAATTAAAGCTCAGAGAGGTTCGGGAACTTGCCCCACACCCCACAGCTCGCTAAATCAACCACGTAAGGGTCTGTAATTAAGGCTTGCAGTTGGGTTCCTCTAACTCCAGACCCCCGGTCGACCCGCGGGGGGCGGGGGGCGGTGGTGGGAAGCAGGGTTGGGAGCATAGGCATGGTGGGGGTCGGAGACAAAGGCTCAGAGGCAGCAAAGTCCTGGCACCATCCAGGGACAGAGAGGGGCTTGGCCAGAGCGGAGGGTTGTGTCAGGAAATGGGGCGGAGCTGAAGGTGCCATCAGAGCCTCGAATGCCAGGCTGAGGAGTGGGCACTGCCCTGCCCGGCTCTAAAGGGCAGTGCTGGGAGCTGGGGCCGAGCCAGACACAGGAAAAGGGCAAAGGCAACCTTTTTGGTGTCTGGAAAGCGGGAGGCCCGGGAGACGCTGGAAAGGCCGGTATTTCGGAATGGGGCGAAGGCAGGAGCTGCTGAGGAATCAGCCAGACACGGACTCGAAGCCTCAGCTGGGGGATGGTCAGAGATGCAGGGTGGGGGTTGCCTGACGCGGTGAGTACAGGTTCTACTCGACATTGAGTGGGGGGAGGGGCGGTGTGCTAGATCATTCTAGAATTGCGTATTAGGAGGGGGAGAGGGGTGGTACAGGATGCCTGTCATAAAAGGGGACGTTGGGATCCTGACGCCTGCTGTGGCCTGGGTGCCTCGGGAGGACCTGTGCTGAGAAACAGGCCAGACACGGCGGACGGACGGATCCTGCAGGGTCCACGCACGGGGGTCCCGCGAACGGTCGGAGTCACAGAGACAGAGAGGAGGATGGTGGGCACCAGGGGCTGGGGGTCTCATGGGACAGTCTCACTTTGGGAAGACAACCTTCTGGGACGGATGTACCGGCAGCCGCACGACCGTGTGACTGCGCGACATTATGTTGCTGAGCAGCGCGAGTGAAAATGGTTCAGGTGGTGAGTTCTAGGTCATGTGCCTTTTACCAGAATAGAAACCAGGGGCGTCAGATTCAGAACCACTGATCCCGACCCACAAGCTAGAGCCGGCGGGGGGACGTGGGGAGACTGTGCATTCTGGGGGACGGGACCGTGAAGGAGTGTCTGGCCGAGGGACGCCTGGGTGGCTCGGTGGGTTAGGCCTCCGACTTCATCCCGGGTCACGATCTCACGGTTCACGGGATCGAGCCCCGCGTCGGGCTCTGGGCTCACAGTGTGGAGTCTGCTTGGGACTCTCGCTTTCCCCTCTCTCTCTGCCCCTCCCCCATGCTCTCTGTCTCTCAAAAATAAATACATAAATGACAGTGGTAGAACCAAGGTCCTCCCCCCTCTCCCTCCTCTCTCCACCCAAGGAAAGAGTCTAGTCCCTGATTCTTGCTCCCTGAGAAGGTTGGGGTAAACCGGGGACCGAGCGCTCACTGACCCTTGACAGTGAGCCCATCGTGGAATCCGTCCGGCAGAGGGCCCCTCTTTGTCCGTGAGAAAACCACGAATTTCCTCCCAGGCGTGTGTCGCTAAAGACGGGGACTGATGTGCAAAGACCCGGGGGCTTTCCCGGAGGTGATCTCGTTCTCCTAGCAAGTGTAGACGGGTACCCCACGAGGCGACGCTTCTTGGCTGCGCAGCAAATGCAGTTGTGACGTCTGTAGACGCTCACACTTGGTGGGCGTCGGGTCTTCGTTGGGCTTTTTAAAGAGTGAAAGTCTTTTTTTTTTTCTTTCTTCCTGCCACGGCTGGTAAGTCAGAGAGAGCAGCTGAGGGGGTGGTCTCAAGCAGGGGGTGCGGAGGACGGAGGGACCGGGGAGGTCGCTGGAGCCACGGCTGTGTTGTACGAGGGTCCTCCGGTTGCCGAAGCAAATGCCCCCCGACTGGGTGGCTTAGAGCGACCGAAGCGTGTCGTCTCCCAGTGTGGGGGCCAGAGGTCCTCGAATCAGCGTATCAGCAGGGCTGGCTCCTTCTGGAGGCTCTTGGTGACGATCTGCTCTGTGCCACTCTCCCAGCTTCTGGCCGGTGTCGAAAATCCTGTGCAGGGGAGGGGCAGAGAGAGAGAGAGAGGGAGGCACAGAATCCGAAGCAGCCTCCAGGCTCCCAGCTGTCAGCACAGAACCCGACACGGGGCTCGAACTCACCAACTATGAGATCGTGACCTGAGCCGAGGTCGGACGCTCAACCGACTGAGCCCCCCCGGCACCCCAAATTTCAGCTTCTTATAAGGACACCGGTCATTGGGTGTAGGGTCCACCCTAATCCGGTGTGACCTCATCTTAACTTGGTGACACTGCAAAGACCCCCGTTTCCAGATTCGGTCCCATTTGGAGGTCACGGGGGGACATGAATTTTTGTGGAATGCCATTCATCCCAGTAGGGGGCTCGTGGAAGGGAGGGACCCCAAGCTAGGGCTCCCTGTCTCCCTGGCCTTTCATCTCCACGATGAGGGGCCAAGAGGGCTGGCCAGAGGGATGCCAGGAACGCTGCCCAGTGGAAGGTCCCCTTCCATGGGAATTCCTAATTCAGTGCTGCTCTGGGGGAGGGCAGGGGAGGGGAGTGCGAGGCTCTGAAAGGGGCGTGCCTGTGGACAGCCGGCCACACTGCAGGCAGAGACCGAGCATCGGGTCAGCTCACCGGCCTGGTGGGAACGCCCGGCTCCCGTGTGGTGTCCCCACTGCCTGCCCGGCCTGCACAAAGGCCCTCTGCCCCGTGGACGGCCACCCCAAGAGAACCAACAGGTCTTTGTCTCCTGACAGCCCGTTCCTGTGGGCTGCGAGCAGGATGCAGCCTGACCAGGGAGGGGTGGGAGGAGAGGGGCAGGTTTCAAGAACAGGCTGATAATAACGGGGCAACGATTGCGTCAGAGATCACTTATCAGGCCCTCGCCACATTTCAGGTGTTTTCCACCCACAAGCCCTCAGAGGCCAGCACGGCGGTATTTTCCCACACGCTCTTCTGGAACCTTCCCACCGCCCCATCACAGAGCGGATTCTCATTTCCCTCTCCTCGACTCGGGGCAGGCTGGTGACCCGCACTCGTCTTGAGCCCGAGCCACCCCTGTCGGCCGTTCGTGTGGGGCCGCCGTGTCGGGGGGAAGAAGCCCTCCCTGGGAGCCCTTCCTGAGTCCCGTCCCGAGGGATCCCGGGACACGGGCACGATCGGTGTTTCAAGCCACCGAGTCTGGGGTGGTGAGTTTGCACAAACGGATCACGGGGTCGTCAGCCGGTTTCTCGGGGGAGGAAGATGAGGCAAACTTGCCCAGGGCCGCACGGCACACGGACAGGAGAGTCTGAATCCAAAGCCAGTCTGTGGACCCCCAGGCCCGGGCCCCACAGTGCAAACATTTTCTCCACCCGCCCTCGCCCTTCAAGGCGAGTCGGTGGCGTTTCCTGGGCCGGGAAGAAAGCCACTGGAAGCCCTTTCCCGCGGGCACGGGAGGAACGGCCGGGCTCACGTCGGGGACCTGGCTCGGAATCCGGACGTGCACCTGCTGCTGGGGGTCTGGGCCACCTGACCCTCAGCCCGGCTCTCTTGGCACATGTGTGTCTCATGGGGCCCATCCCTGTGTCGGTGCCGTTTCCTGAGCTCCTGCTGAGTGTCGGGCTGCCGCCAGGACCTCGGGAGTCAAAGGTGAATAGAGTTCCCTGCACAGGTGAGCCATGCGGACGGGCAGAGGCTCTGGAGCGTCACCGGGTCTCCCCCAGCAGAGCAGACTCCCTGCCCGTCTGGCTCACTGCCTCAGCCCCTCGCCGGTCGCGTCCTGGGGGCTACGTGGGGGCCGCGATCTCTTCTGCGCCCTTGGTATGTACCAAGTGAGCTAACCCTTCCTGCCCATTTCACAGAGCAGCAGGACTGAGGCAGGGAGAAGCAAGCAACATCGCCCAGGCGTCCCAGGCAGCAGGAGGCAGTCCTGACAGTCTGGTTCTGGAGCCGGTAGCGGGAACCACAAACAGGGAGCGCTGGAGAAATGCTTCCACGGTGAATGGCCGGGCGGTTCCAGGCTCCGGGGGGGGGGGGGGGTGGGGGCGTCGATGGGGCGCCGTGGGAGGCCAGCCCTCCCCGCGTCCTGCCAGCTGATGTCAGGTAGCGGTGAGGTAAGGGACCTGGCACTAGCTAGCGCTGAGTCACATGGTGGGAAAGTCGGTCCCGTTTCAATTATTGGTCAGCCCTGAATAAACGGAGACAGTCTCGGGCTAACGATGACTAACGCCTTTTTGAACAAAGACGCCCTCGAGGCCAGAGCCTCGAAGGGCAGCCGATGCTGTCAACGATTTCGATTTCGGAACATTACATTTTCATTGCACTCATTTGTATCGTGTCTGATAGTCCGAGTGAGACCGTGTCGTCATTGGTAGTAGGTTCGCAGCAGCTTCTTTAATCCCTGAATCACACCGGCTTCGGTGAGAGAAGTTTATTTCTCTCAAGCGAATGCAGCCCTGAGATAAAACTCCCAGGGCTGGTGGAGAGGCTCCGCGGCCGTCAGGAGCCCCGGCTCCTTCTTTCTTCTTGCTTTTGCCCCATGGCCCAACACGGCTGCCAGTGTTCCAGCTATCGTGCTGGCATTCCAGAAGGAAAAAGGAGATGCTGAAGCACACATCCACCTCCCTCAGGAGGGAACTTGTGGGACGCCTGGGTGGCTCGGTTGGTTAAGCGTCCGACTCAACTTCGGCTCAGGTCGTGATCTCACAGTTCGTGAGTTCGAGCCCCAAGTTGGGCTCTGTGCTGACAGCGTGGCGCCTGCGTGGGACTCTCGCTTTCCTTCTCTCTCTGCCCCTCCCCTGCTTGCTCTCTTTCTCTCTCTCTCAAAAGGAGTAAATAAATACTAAAAAAAAAAAAAAAAAAAAAAGAGGAGGGACCTTCCACCGGCCACTCCTGCCCACACGCAGAACTTTGGTGAAGGTCCACACCTCACTGTGAGGTGAGCTGGGACATACAGCTTGGACTCTGGGCAGCCACACGCTCAGCTACGAATCAGGGATCTCACGTAAAGACGGTGTGAACGCATGATGAGGACACACACTGCTTTCCTTCCTCAACAGTGACCTCAAGCTCTCTTTTTAATTTAAAATTAAGTTGGGGAAAGGGGCGCCTGGCTCGGTCGGTAGAGCATGCAACTCTTGATCTCGGTCAGGGTTGTGAGCTCGAGCCCACATTAGGTGTAGAGATGACCTAAAAAAAATAAAATTAGGGGTGCCTGGGGGGCTCAGTCGGTTAAGCGTCCGACTTCGGCTCAGGTCATGATCTCGTGGTTTGTGGGTTCGAGCCCCGCGTCGGGCTCTGTGCTGACGGCTCAGAGCCTGGAGGCTGCTTCGGATTCTGTGTCTCCCTCTCTGTCTGTCCCTCCCCTGCTCGTGCTCTGACTCTCTCTGTCTTTCAATAATAAATAAATGTTAAAAAAATTAAATTAAAAAACAAATTGAGGAAAGAGAGTCACTTCAATTTTTTTTAATGTTTATTTATTTTCCAGAAAGAGAGAGGGAGACAGAGCACAAGCAAGCTGGGGAGTGTCAAAGAGAGAGAGGGAGACATAGAATCCGAAGCAGGCTCCGGGCTCTGAGCCGTCAGCACAGAGCCTGAAAGGGGCTCAAACTCACGGACTGTGAGATCGTGACCTGAGCCGAAGTCAGATGCTTAACCGACTGAGCCACCCAGTCTCAAAGAGTCACTTTATTATTTTTTTTAATTTTTTTTTTTTTAACATTTATTTGTGAGACAGAGAGAGACAGAGCATGAACGGGGGAGGGGCAGAGAGAGAAGGAGACACAGAATCGGAAGCAGGCTCCAGGCTCCGAGCCATCAGCCCAGAGCCCGACACGGGGCTCGAACTCACGGACCGCGAGATCGTGACCTGAGCCGAAGTCAGATGCTTAACCGACTGAGCCACCCAGTCTCAAAGAGTCACTTTATTTTTTTTTTAATTTTTTTTTTTAACATTTATTTATTTTTGACAGAGAGAGACAGAGCATGAACGGGGGAGGGGCAGAGAGAGAGGGAGACACAGAATCGGAAGAGGCTCCAGGCTCTGAGCCATCAGCCCAGAGCCCGACGCGGGGCTCGAACTCACGGACCGTGAGATCGTGACCTGAGCTGAAGTCGGCCGCTCAACCGACTGAGCCCCCCCAGGCACCCCTCAAAGAGTCACTTTAAAGAAAAAGCTAAGTAGAGGTGCCTGGGTGGCTCAGTTGGTTAAGCATCTGACTTCGGCTCAGGTCACGATCTCTCGGTCCGTGAGTTCGAGCCCCTCGTCGGGCTCTGGGCTGATGGCTCGGAGCCCGGAGCCTGCTTCGGATTCTGTGTCTCCCTCTCTCTCTGCCCCTGCCCCCACTCATACTCTGTCTCTCTCAAAACATAAATAAACATTTAAAAAATTTAAAAAAATAAAGGAAAAGCTAAGTAAATAAAGGAACAGGCGGCATGTCACTGAGGCAAAAACCGCCAAGCTGACCCTGGGGTCACTGTGATTTGGGAAGTGGAAAACAATAGGGTCAGGTCTGGCCCTCAGGAGGAAGCCTCAGGCCCGGTGTGGAGGGGCCTGGAGCAGAAGAGGTGGAGACAGGGGTCCCAGGTGCTTGTTCCGGGAGAGAGATGGAAAGCATCTGAGCCAGGAGTGCGGGGTGCGGTGGAAGAGAGGCGTCCGCAGGGCTGGGGCGGCCCGGTGAGGAGGGTCCTGCCGGCCGGTCTCCATTCACTTCGGAATCAGGAGCCCAGGCCACTGGCGGGGAGGGGGCGGGAGCCGGCAGTGGGGTTGAAGAAGAACCAGAGAGGTTTGGAGCAGACGCGGTGATGTTAAAGAGGCGTAGGTCAGAGGCGGCGGAGGGGAACCCACCGGCCCGTTCGGCTAAGCCCGCAGGTGACCCTGCAGAAGCCAGTGGCCAAGGCCCAGTTAGGGTGGCACGTGGGGCCAGGGCTCCTGCGTGCCCCGCGCCGACCTCGTCTGCATCGTCCCTTTGCACCGTCCCAGCACAGTGAACCTGCCTCCGGTCTGTCCCCGTCGTACCGCGCGGGGACGCTGGGCCCCGCGATCTCACAGCCTGTGGGCAGAGCAGACCCCCCCGGAGCCCGGAGCCCGGAGCCCGATGCCCAGAGCAGGGCCTGGCGCCTGCAGGGTCACTGAACAGAAGAGCCGGTCACAGAGCCAGTGAATGAATGTGTGGGTGGGAGGAAGGGCCACCCTCTTCCTTCTGGGCCCAAACGTCCTCCAGCAAGAGCTGCCTGGACCGAAGCCGCCCCGGCCGGTGGGGAGGCTTTGATTTTCCCAAAATAAAAGGGTGTGGGGACCGGAAATGTGGCTCTCTGCCTCCACCCGGGCTTCTCTGGGCGGGAAGCCAGCAGACGGGCTTATTTCCAGTGCTGGCTGGCCGGGCCTTTCAGCGGAGTATTTTTGGAGCACACGCGAGCCTTATTTTAGCTTTTGGGGGGGCTCCCGCGCTGGGCAGAGACACTCCCGGTGACGGCCTGCGGGGACACCTTCCCTGGGAGTCCCCGGACAGGATGCGGGCCGGGACAGGCTTCGCCCCCGCCCTGGACTGGGCCACTTCCGGGGCCTGCCGTGCCGGTCCGGGAACTAGAAAGTTCTGCAGGGCAGGCCGGTTTTTGGTCTGGCGGAGTAACCCAAGACCTCACCCTTCCACTTCCTACTGCGAGCTTCCCGCCCCCTCTCCCCTCCCCCCCCCCCCCCGGGGGCTAATCACCAGCCTCTCTCTGCACCTGTTCATCTTACCTGTCCAAAGGGGAAAACAGTCTCTCTCGACCACAGTCCAAGTTCCCTTGGAGCTCAGACAAGAGGCGAGCCCTCAGAGCACCTCGGAAACATCCAAAGCGGCTACACAGCCTGAGCCGCGGCACTGCGGCCTTCTGAAGCCGTACAGCACCTGTGACTCCGTCCTTTCCCTTGGGACTCAGCCCCAAAACTGAAGGACAGCCCTCAGCAAGCTGGCCGGTGTTTGGTTTTCTCATTTTCTACCGAACAACTGTGTTCGCCGGGTCTCCAGTAAAGTGAACCTCACATTCGATCATGTCCTGCTTCCAATATGTTACCGGCTCCTTTCTGTCCAGAAGATAGACCTTCAGGCTGCAGACAACCCACCAGGAACCAGCCCCAGCCCCACCAGGCTATCTGCAAGTTCATGCCTCCTGGCCTTTGTACTCACTGTTTCCTGTGCCTGAAGCGCTCCCTGTCTGGAGAACTCCTACTTATCCCACGAAACCCAACTCAAAAGGTCCCTTCTCGGAAACACAGGTGTCCCGGAACTGGCGTGGGCCTTGGAGTCAGAAGGCTCGGCTTCCAGTTTGAGCTCTGCTTGTGACTTGTCACAGGAAATGCAGGGTTGGGGGTCAGTGCCCACCCGTCCCTCAGTGGGGTCCCCCCTTACTCCCCCCCCCACCGCGGGTACCAGCACTGGCTGGGGAGTCAGAAGGGCTTGGAGCCCACCCTCGTGAGGAGGCTGTGAGTGCCCAGCCATGTCCCGAGCCGGGACAGGGAGGAAGGAGGGTGAATCCCACCCCGTTTGTTTTACAAATTGGGTGACAGAGCCTCTCAGATTAACCTGAAACAGAACAAACACTGAATGCACTGTGTGTTCCTGGCCTGGGGGCCGTGGGCTTTAAACCCCTCTGGGCTCAGCCACCAGTGCCCCTGGAGGTGACCACCTGCCTCCACGGGACACGCCCCCTCCCGCCCCCTGCGGCTCTGGGCTTGCGGGGGGGGGGGGGTGGGGGGTGGGGGGGGGGGGTGGGGGGGGGTGGGAGAGGCTGGCAGAGCGGGGACCACCCTCTGTGGCCCCATTCCTGGCCTGTCTGGGGCGGCCAGGCTTTGGGGGAGGCCGAGCAGAGGGCGACTAGATTGCTGCTTCACAGTTGTGATTAAATAGTCATTCTGCCCCAGGCGGTAGTGAGGCAATTACCGGGCTCCACCCAGGGCTGAATCAGACTCTCTGGGGGTGGGGCCTGGTATCTGCAGTTGGAACACATTTCCAGAAGATTCTCGGGGGAATTGGGGGGGGTGCAGGTGCAGGATTCCACTCCTATGCTGCACCTTGGGCCCCGGCCCCTCCCTGGCCAGTGGGCACCCACACTCACAAAGACCTCACTCCGACCCCCGCAGTGCCCCTCCTCACCCACTCAACACCCCCTCGAGCCTCCAGGGCACTTCCCTGTCTCGTGCCCCGGTCGCATGCCAGGCCCAAACAGCCCGGAAGCCGTTCCAGCTCGTCCCTCCGGCAACACACACTACCCCAAACCCCCTCCATCACCCCCCACCCGGCCCAGTCTGGCTGCCTCCAAACCCGGCTCCCGCGAGGCCCCTCGAGCTCCCTCCGGGCCAGCCTACAGCCGGAGCGGTGCTGGGAACATGCAGACCTGATCACACGGCCTTTGCGGGGCCTTCCCCTGGCTCTCAGGACAGAAGTCCAACTCCTGGCAGGTTCTAGCCGCAAAACTGGAATGGGAAACAAAAGGGAACAAAGCTCGGACTGGTTTCCGCCACAAAGCAAGGTGTTAAAGGGGGGTGGGAGGCTCGCAGGTCTCGAGGACCAGTGTCCCCGGACACCCGGGGACCTGCTCCGGGGAACCTTAGAGCTGGCACTGTCCCCCAAACCACCACGAGACCTCCAGTCCCTGCAACAGCCTCCAAGAGACTGCCGTACCCCCGCCCTTCCCAGCTGCCCCACCGCCACGTTTCCTTTGCACCTGAGAGAGGCGACCTCCCCGGCCCCGTGGGCCTCCCCTCCGTGTGGGATCGTATGATTCCTGGATTTAGCTCTGTCTCTCCAGAAGCCCCAGGACAGCGGCCGGCCGGCGCATCCCATCCTGGCCTCGCCCATCATGGAGCAGGTGCTCAGCCAATGCTTATTGAGAAGGCAACGAACGAATGACATTGAACAGGCTATTGACCCTAAACTTCTCAGTTCCTTCGTCTGTGACCATTTCACAAGCGGCCATCCGCCTTCTACACCTGTTGATACAGCAGCCCCCTTACCCACGAGGGACCCCTCCGGAGACCCCCCCCCCCGTCCCCCCGCCGCCGGATGCCTGAAACCGTGGATAGCGCCAGACCCCACACACGCCATACTGTTTCCTGCACACAGGCACCGCTGATGTTTTGTTTTTTTATTTTTTTTTTATTATTTAATTTTGAGAGACAGAGAGAGACAGAGCGTGAGCGGGGGAGGGGCAGAGAGAGAAGGAGACACAGAATCCAAAGCAGGCTCCAGGCTCCGAGCCGTCAGCATAGAGCCCGACGCGGGGCTCCAACTCACGAACCGCGAGTTCATGACCTGAGCTGAAGTGGGACGCTGAGCCGACTGGGCCACCCAGGCGCCCTGCACCGCTGATGTTTCATGTCAGAGATGAATAACAATACAAACAGAACGATTAGATGAGAACACGGACCCTCTCTCAAAATCCCTTGTCCTATCCTCACTCCTCTTACCATGATGGCGCGAGACGAGAAATGCCCACGTGGTAATGTGGTGCGAGGGGACAGGCGTAGGCGTTGGGATGGAGCGTTAGGCCGTTGTTGTATCACCGGCAGGTCGATCACCTATTCAGGACCAGGGGCAACTAAATCCACGGGATGAGAAATCATGGGTGAGGGGTGGGGTTGGCAATTGGAGTATTTTCTTTGACAAGTGCATTTCTAGTTCTCTAAGTAGTTGGCATGAGAAGTCTTTGTTTTGTCTTGTCTTTATTTCATTTAAATTCAAGTTAGTTAGGGGCGCCTGGGTGGCTCAGTCGGTTAAGTGTCCGACTTCAGCTCGGGTCATGATCTCGTGGTCCGTTGAGTTCGAGCCCCGCGTCGGGCTCTGTGCTGACAGCTCGGAGCCTGGAGCCTGTTTCGGATTCTGTGTCTCCCTCTCTCTGACCCTCCCCCTTTCATGCTCTGTCTCTCTCTGTCTCAAAAATAAATAAATGTTAAAAAAAAAAAATAAAAAAATATTCAAGTTAGTTAACACACGTAGTGTTAGTTTCAGAGTAGAACCCAGTGCTCATCACAGCAAGTAACCTCCTTAATGCCCGTCACCTCCCCCACCCCCACCTCCCTCCATCAACCCTGTTTGTTCTCTGTATTTAAGTATCTCTTAGGCTTTGCCTCACTGTTTTTATCTTATTTTTCTTCCCTTCCCCATGTTCATCTGTTTTTAAGTTTACTCATTTTGAGAGAGAGAGAGAGAGAGAGAGAGAGAGAGAGAGAGAGGCAGAGAGAAAGGGAAAGAGGGAGAATCCCACACAGGCTCTGTGCTTACAGCACAGAGCCTGGTGAGGGGCTCGAACTCAAGAACCTCGAGATCATTACTGGAGCTGAAATCAAGAGTAGGACACTCAACCGACTGAGCCACCCAGGCGTCCCTCATCTGTTTTGTTTCTTAAATTCCACATGAGTGAAATCATGATACTTGTCTTTCTCTGACTGACTTATTTCACTTAGCATAATACCCTCCAGTTCCAACCACACAGTTGCAAATGGCAAGATTTCATTCTTTTTGATTGCTGAGTAATATTCCATTGTATATATATACACCACATCCTCTTTATCCATTCATCCATTGATGGCCATTTGGGCTCTTTCCATCCTTTGGCTATTGTCGATAGTGCTGCTATAAACATGGGGGTGCATGTGTCCCTTCGAAGCAGCACACCTCTATCCCGTGGATAAATGCCTCGTAGTGCGATTGCTGGGTCGTAGGGTAGTTCTATTTTTAGTTTTTGGAGGAGCCTCCCTGCTGTTTTCCAGAGTGGCTGCACCAGCTTGCATTCCCACCAGCAGTGCAAAAGAGACCCTCTCTCTCCACATCCTCGCCAACATCTGTCGTTGCCTGAGTTGATAATGTTAGCCATTCTGACAGGTGTAAGGTGGTATCTCATTGTGGTTTTGATGTGTCTTTCCCTGATGATGAGTGATGTGGAGCATTTTTTCATGTGTCGGTTGGCCATCTGGATGTCTTCTTTGGAAAAGCGTCTGTTCATGTCTTTTGCCCATTTCTTCACTGGATTATTTGTTTTTTGGGTGTTGAGTTTGATACGATCTTTATAGATTTTGGATACTGACCCTTTATCTCATACGTCACTTGCAAATATCTTCTCCCATTCTGTCGGATGCCTTTCAGTTTTGCTGATTGTTTCCTTTGCTGCGCAGAAGGTTTTTATCTTGATGAGGTCCCAGTAGTTCATTTTTGCTTTTGTTTCCCTTGCCTCCAGAGACATGTTGAGTAAGAAGTTGCCGTGGCCAAGGTCAAAGAGGTTTTTGCCTGCTTTCTCCTCGAGGATTTTGATGGCTTCCCGTCTTACGTTTAGGTCTTTCACCCATTTTATTTTGTGTCTGGTGTAAGAAAGTGGTCCAGCTTCATTCTTCTGCGTGTCGCTGTCCAGTTTTCCCAGCACCACTTGCTGAAGAGACTGTCTTTTTTCCATTGGATACTCTTTCCTGCGCTGTTGAAGTCTTTTATCTGATGGTCCTCCACTTCCTGTTCCAGATGACGAAGACACCGGCCCAGTCTTGCTTCACGGCTTCCCCCTCCACACCTCCCGTGGCCTGGGCTTCACCGCAGAAGGAGGGAGGTAAGGGCCCAATGACCTCTCCCTACAGACCCTACCCTGTGGCTCATTTTTTTCTCATTTGAAACATCATCTTTATCATAGTCTAAATTCCCATGTGATCCCCTTCACTGCAAATACCAGAACATCCAAACTGGCTTAAAGAGTTTCTTGAAAGAGTGGTAGCTCATGAGACAGGGAGCCCCGAGGCGGGGCGAGTTGATTTAGCGACTGTGAGATTCGTCCCTGGCTGTGCTGTCACTGTGATCACAGGACAGCAGAGCTGGGACCCGAACCCGGGCAGTGGACTCCGCAGGCCAGCCTTCTGGGGAGACTGTGCCTCCCTGAAAGGTGACAGATGACTGAGTCTCCTACTCTTGTCGATCTATGTGCATTTTCTGTTTCCTGTAGTCTTTGGTTTATGGTCTGGGGCACAGACAGCACCAGTGAGGCCAGACGACACAGGACTCCTCATTCCCGCTGTCCTAATATGAACCCACTGAAGGACTCGGCGGCCGGCTGAGAGGCACGGGGGCTGGTTCCCCAGACAGCGTCGGAGCCTCCAAGACCTCCAGGATCGAACCTGTGACTCACGAGTGTTTTGACCCAGCCAACCTGGTATAAAGACAAGTCTTTTTAAAACGTGCCGCCACTCAGGAACAATGAAAAGAGCATTTAGTGGCCTTTACGATGTGCCCGTCACTCCCGGACACGACACCGCGTCTCTGAGTCTTGCGGCAGCCCTGGGCTGGGGGGGGGCGGGGCTTCTCAGGTGAGAAGGGAGGGTGGAGTTGGGGCGCCACTGTGGGCTCACCCAGCTGCAAGGGCGCAGGGACAGCCAAGTCCCAGCCGTTAGCCCTTCGCTAGGGATCTACTGGGCGGACGCATGGATGGATGGACGCGTGAACGGAGCGGACAGCCCACAGCCACGAGGTGTGCGCTCTTATGCACGTGGCTGCGACCCCGCCTGGCGGGAGGGACCCTTGGGGTGGCCTGCGGTGACTCAGGGCGTGGGAGGCACCTCCTCGGGTCCCCGGACGGACCTCCATGGGACTAGGCAAATCCTGGGTCTCGGTCACCCTGGGACACGCTGGCTGGGGGCACTGGCATCAGCGATGGGCAGAGGGGTGGCCTGGCCCCAGAAAGAAGGCTGCCGGCCGGCCCGCATCCACCCCAGCCGGTGTCACAGCCCGACTGCCTCCCTGCTGTGCGCTCAGGGGAGCGGGGGCCGCAGGCAGGCGAGGCTGCCATCCGACGGGGTGTCTGAGCAGGGCCTCAGGCCCACTAGGGACGCAGGTACAGGTGGAGGACACAGCGGATGAGGGTGGGTGTTCAGGGCCGGGCAACCCTCCCGCGTCATGATGCTGCAGAAGAGAAGAGCTCGATCCTCGGGGCCCGGGGACCCTTGGAGCTGGGTTCCTCCAGCCAGAAACCCCTTTGGGAGGAAGGGCCGGGACCCGGTCTCCCAGCGATGAGCAAGTTTTTATTTATAATCGTACGCACATAAGGTCAGATAGAAGCTCACGCTTCTGTCCTCATGAACTACAAAATGCCAACAGAATTACAAATCAGGGAGAGAGAAGCCCACAACACACACACAATTTGGACTAATATTGTAATTAAATGCATCGTTAATTTAATGTGATTTTTAATGGTAGAATGTACGTAAAATTCACACTTCCGGCCATTTTTAAGTGCCACCGAGCACATTCACAATCTTGCATGACCATCCCCAGCCTCCACATCCCGAACTCTACTGTCTCCAGCTGCTCTGACCCATGAAACACGTTTTGCTGAAGCAAGATGGTCACCTAGCGTCTACAGGCAGGTTTGGGACATCGAGAGGCCTCGCACCTGACGCCTCGGGTGACTCGAAAGGCCCACGATGGTTTTCCACTCCAGCCATGCCACGAAAGCCTCGTCCACAGGTCACGTGGCTCTGGCTCAAGGAGGACTCCATTCTGGCACTGAATGGGTCTCTGTTCCTTGGTGACGATTCAGGTGGTTGATACCTACGTGTGACTCTTGCCACAGTGTCTTAACTCGGTGACTTACGAAGCTGAGGGCGGCTCCTTCAAGGCAGGTGGATCTCAACTGCACGTTTTCCCTGTGGAAATTCTGCCGGTCCCTCGGCAGATGTGGGGTGACCGGCCACCTTCACGTGCACACGTGCTGCTCCCGGTCATGCTGGCGGCTTCTGAACGTGATGCACACAGAGTCATGTGGTTAGAAAGCAGTCAGCAAGGTGACTCAGAGTAGTTCTCATGGAAATACAAACAGAAAACTAAAAATACGCGGGGAGCTTGCCATTTCTAAGAATAGTCAGGGGTCTGGAGTATGATTCTGCTTGTTTCTGGCTGCTGATGGAGGGTGTTTCCCGGGAAGGGGTAGGGCGTCGTGGGGGGAGGCAGAAGGGGGGTGGAAAGGACAGGCTCGGGAGGTAGCCTGGAGTTGGTGTGGGAGCGAGCCCCAGGCAGGAGGGGGCCCGGCCCGCTCCTTTAGGCAGCCGGGTAGATCACGGTGCCGGGCACAGAACTGGGCACAGGTGGGGGCGGATGCCAAGTCTGAGTGTGGTGGGCAGAATAACGTCTGACTCGTGATGCCCATGACCTCACCCCTGGGGCCTGGGAACGCTCGCTAGCATGGCAGAAGGTGTGTTCCCCAGGCAGCTGACACTGTGCGTCTGGGGGCCTCAGAGAAACACCGTGGGCGGCACCCGGGACCTTGCAGGTGCCACTCAGGCGGGGGGGGGGGGGGGGGTGGGGGGGGGAGTGGTCCTGGGCTGCTGGGGAGGGAGACGCAACGGAGGAAGGCGGAAGTGCGATGGCCTCAACCCCTGCCTCCGTGCCGGAGCCCGGAAGGGCCTGGGGGGGGGGGTGACTGACGGAGCTCCCTGGGCACCCACGTCCATAACCCAGCAGGGCCCGCTGCGGCGAGGGCGGAAGGGGAGGTCGGGAGGGGGGTGATGTGGGGACATCTGTGGGGCCGTGAGACTAGGGGGTTGACCCCTCGTTCCAGGAAACACGTGACTAAACTCCCTTTCGCCGGCCTGAAATCTCCCCAAAAGCACATACATTTGGGCCTTTCCCCGCATCTTTCTCAGGACAAAAAGAACCAAGTCGCAAAATGCGGCTCTAACCTTACTTTCCACGTCAGCCACGTGACTTGCGCACACCTTCGCTGGAGGCATACGTGTCACCCCCCAAAAATTCGCAAAACACATAAATGGAACACGGATCGTCTTTTTTTGTGAAGCTGCCGCGAGAAATTCCTGCCTAAACCTGGTAGCCGCTCGCCGTCACAAAGGTCATGGTTCTGATCAGATGTCAATCAGCTCTGTCCCAGCAGCGGTTACCATAGACCCAGAGGACCTTCTACCCCGAAGCAGTGTTTCTAATCACCCGGGGGTGGAGGGTGGGGTGGGAAGACATCCCAGGACCAGAGGCCACAGGCCGGGCTCAAGTGCGGTGAGGTCACAGGGACCGGAAGAGCCTCTCGACAAACCTGTGGGGCTCTGGGTGAAATGTCACCGCTCACGTTTAAGGTGCCTGAGGAAGAAGCCGCCATGCACTTGGGCAAGCGTCTGATTCTTATCTAGCGGTCGCTTCTGAAGGTGGTGAGGCCGGGACCCGACCCGGGTCAGACTGGAAAGCCCCCCTGCTCCCCTGCTCTCTGGGGCCTCTCCCGCCTGACGGCCCAGGGCACACCCGTTACCTGTATCTGGTGGATGACGAAAACACACGTACAGAAAACGTGGACGATACAGGAAGTCTAAATATCACCCAAAAAACCACCGTTCTCAAACGTCTGCCGTGGGTCTCCCCGCCCGCCGCGCCCACACCAGCCCTGTGCTTCTGCCGCAAGCCACACACTCTCCCTTCGTCCCGCGAGGCAGGGGACCCGCGGGCAGACTGCTGGCCCTGCCGTGGCCCCTCGATGCCCGGCCCCGCGCTGGTTTCGGCAGGGGCCTCCTGGCCACCGACATGGGACCCGTGCTTCCGTCTGGCCTCGAGCCACCATCTCCCGGGGGCAGCTTGTCGGGCAGGTTCACCCCCGTCACCGGGCCCCAGGGCTCTGCCCCGGCGGCACCCAGCTGGCGGGTCCTGGGGAGCGGGTGGCACGCACGGCCCCGCAGAGCAGGACGGAGACTCTCCTCACCCGCCGTCTTCCCCGAGTCTCGGAGCTCAGATCCGGGCCTGGAGAGGAGGTCCCGTGAGGCTGCTCCAGAGCCCGTGCTCCTCCCCACTCACCACATGCACAGGGGTGCCAGGGCCACCCCGGTGCCTCGCCACGCGCGGGACTGAGACGGGACGCAGCGGCAGAGCCGCGGAAAATTCCCCATGCGGGAATCACAGGTCAAGGCCCCTATCAGAGCACCTGGTGTAGAGGGTCGGGGGCTCCTTCCAGGGGTGGGAGGCACGTAGGGGGGCACAGGGTGGATGTCAGGATGTCTGGGCACTTGCACATCTCAGCGGCTTTGAGGGGACGGAGCACCTCTGAAGTCCGCCTGTCCTACAGGTAGGGGCACATCTTCCGGAAAACCTGCTGCCCAAAGCTACTTGTCAGCAAAGCTGCCGACAGTTACGGGCCGTGACGATGTCTGTTACCCGCAGAACCGGCTCTGACACAGGCTCCAAGAGGCAGGTGCGCTGGCACGTGGGGCACACGCCCGGCACACGACGCAGGGCCAGGCCGCGGTGGCACGGGCCCCAGACTGGCTCAGCCCCCTGGCAGTGCCCGAACCCGGGAACTGGTTGACACCTGTGCTCCCGGCCAGGTGTCCGGGGTCTGCCGAGAGGGCCGCCTGGTCTAGCCTAAGGTCAAGGTGGCACGGAAGGACATCACGGGTGGCTTTCTCAAGGCCGTGGCCAGAAGGCCCGAACGAGGGACAGCCATGCGACTCTCTGGTGCCTCTCAGAGACAGGCGGGCCAGGGGCTGGCGAGAGGTGGCAAAAGCTCCCTTGCTGGCGGCTCCTGGAACCGTTATGAAGAGCGGCCATGCCGTTCCCAGCTCAGCCTCAGATAAGCCACAAGGGATGTTGAAACTGACCCGACGGGACTTTCGAGAACATGAGAAACGAGATCATCGTCAGGGAGGGAAATTCTCTGTATTGTGCAGCTTCTCACTGTACAGGCACAGGCTTTAATAGGATTACCTCCGAAGCACAAAGACCGTCTTTACAATTACAGGATCCAGCTCCCTGGCTAAAATCCGTTATCAGAACAGTGATTTTGATAGTCATGATTTTGAAGTCCTAATAGTTCTAAGAACGAACATCTGTAGAGCACGGACTCTGTACCCATCATCCCTGAGCACTTAACAGTGTTATTCCCGGCCGTCCTCATAAGCCTTGCTGTCCCTTGACACACGCAAGGGCCACGAGCCCACCAGCTTTCCCCACGCCACCTGTCCGGGTACACGGGTCTACACGGACGGCCTCAAAGCCTCTGGCCGGCTCTGGGAGCAACAGAACGACCCTGTGGGCCCGTGTGGACGCTGGAGCCTCCCGGCCCCGGCTCAACTCCCTGCTTTCCCACGGCTGCCGACCGCCCGGCCGCGGGCCTCGGCACTGTCCCCCCACCTGTATGGTGACGGCAGTGACGACGCTGACTTTTACGTCCCTCTGTGTGCTGGATGTGGATCCCAAACTTCCTCCCGCAGGGCCTCATTTAATGGGACAACAGACTCCCCCTCTCGGGGGCGATCATGAGGAACGAACGAAAGCATCTGTACGCGCCCAAGTCCCGTCTGGCACAGAGCAAATGCTCAGTGAATGCCAGCTCTGATGGAGACGCCACTCTGGGCCTCGGGCGCCGGGTCCCTCGTCCCGGCTCACGGCTAGGACTTCACGGCACTGGCGCGTGGAAGGCACGTGGTCAAGCTTGGCGGGGGAACCAAAGTTCGGGCTGTGCCGATGCCCTCAGGCCCCCGGGGAAGGGCCGCTGGGTCACCAGGGGACCCCCGAGGACGGCCTATCTGAGTCCCGTGACGTCAGGGACGCGGTGCCGGTGCCGCCACCTCGACTGGTCTCGCTCTCGAGGCTCCGGGCCTGCTGATCGTCCTCGATGAGGTCGGCCACCAGGTTCAGCTGGCAGGCCCTGAGCGCCCTCAGCAGGTGGGACACAGCCGGGTCCTCCTTGTGGAGGTTCTTCCAGACTCTCAGCGACTCCCTCACCTGCTCCGTCAGATTGCGGGGATACTTCTCCTCGATGGCGTCGATCATGGCGTCAGACACGCGAAGCTGGCGGGCCAGCCTTCTCCAGTCCTTCCCCACGTGATCACATATGATGTCGAAGGCTGCACGCAGGTCTGTGGAAAGAACAAAACGATTTACCAGGACTTGGGGAGCCCTTTAGAAGACAGGTAACCCTACTTTCTCAGTGGGCTCCTCAGGGCCAACCTAAGCGCTGGGTAGACAAGAGGTCCTCTCGTGCAGGCTGAAGGCATCCAGGAGTGCAGGGGCCGGGGGAAGAACGTCCCGGAAAGCCCAAGGGTGGCCTCCAACCCTGTCCCAACCCCACTCCCAAACCGCTCCTCAGGAGGTGCGGCCTGCCAAAGACGTGCTGGCTGGGGCGTCGCCGAAGGGGTCGTCGTGGAGCTAACTGCTCGGGACAGGGGAAGCGGAGGGAGGGCCTGTCGTGGGTTGAACGGTGGCCCCCAGCTCACGTCAAATCCCCAGAACTGTGAACGGTGATCTATTTGGAAAAGGGTCTTTGCAGATGTGATTCAGTTGAGGATCTTGGGAGATCATCCTGGATTATCCAGGTAGGCCCCAAATCCAGTGACAAGAATCCTTGTAAGTACACAGAAGAGGGAGCCACGTGCCCACGGAGGCAGAGACTGGAGACACGTGGCCATAAGCCAAAGAATGAATGTCCGCGGCCCCCAGAAGCTGGAGAAGGGGGAGGGACACAGGGAAGCCCAGTGATTTTCCTGAGGTCATACAGCTAGACAACAGCACAGCCAGACAGTGAAACCCTGATGGCCTCGTGCCAGGGTCCACTCCCAACCGCTAGGCTACACTGTCATCCTCGAAAGACGAAGAGTCACCCCGTATCAACCCGCCCACACCTGCTCACCTCTGGCGCGCTCTCCTGCAACATACATACACACACGGACACGCGTAAATCTAAAATGTGATCGCCTGTATTTTGGGGACTGCTTGTTAAATGTATCACGTTAACGATCTCCTCCTCAACTGAGTGTCCCTGGAAACGTAATTCTAATACCGCCCGCGTACCCCAGGCCGCCTCAGTTGAGTCCTTGGTAGGTACTGGCAGTGTATCTTAGGCAAGTCACTTAACGCGTCCCAGCCACTGTCCTCTGGCTTGTAAGACCGGGATAGGACTAGACGGCAGGACCTAACTACTGGCTACCGCGAAAATTAAGTACGTGAAGTGTCGGGGGCACTAAACCCCTGCCCAAGAGCCATTTTCCGGCGCTCACACGGCGGTAAAGGGTCAGCTGGGGCATTCCCAGAGGCAGAATGAAACCAAAAGCAGCGGGGCAGGTTCCCCTGGCTCCTGACCCCCCTCTCTGTCCACTCCTCTCTACCCAGAGGAGGTGGGCAACACCCTTTCCTTAACTGGAGTCACTTCCAACTAACCCAGAAGAATCGGGGTGTGTATGTGTTCACGTTTTGCAACCCAGACACAGTACGTGAGCTTTTGGGATTCTGGCTCTCCCATCTGCGAACTGGGCGTTTCGCCCGCTCCCCCCCCCCCCCACCCCCAGGACCGGTTACCCGCCTCCGGGCCCCCCCCCCCCGGCCCCCGCGCCCACCTCGCTCCTCCGACGAGACCTCGGCCGCCGCGCCCGCCTCGAAGCTGTCCAGGCGCCCCAGCAGGTCCTGGCGCCGCAGGGAGGAGAGCAGCTCGCGCAGCAGCCCGGTGCGCTCGCGGTCCAGCTCGTTCTGCTCGAGCAGCACGGAGAAGAGGTCGAGGCCGCACTGCACGCGCTCCAGCTTCCTCTTGCCCACTCGGCTCTGGCACAAGAACTTGAGCTCGGTCAGCTCGCTGCTCGACAGGCCGGCCGACACCGAGTGCAGCAGCACCAGGAACGGGTCCATGGCGGCGGGCCACGGCGGGGCCCGGCCCAGCCCGGCCCTCCGCGCAGCGCCCCGCTCCGCCCCGCGGCCCTCTCGGCGGCCCCGCGGCCCCACCGCTCCCGGATTCCCCCTGACGCGCCCAGCGCCGGGGGCCCCACCACCGGAAGTCCGCGCCAGAGGCCACTTCCCCGAAATCTCGCGAGAACCCCGGGACCCACGCGTGCGCCCCGGGCCCTACCGTAGCCGTTTCCGCCCGGAAGGCGCCCGGCCGCCGCCAGGGGGCGCCCCTGGAGAACGGGCGGCGCGGGGCCGGGAGGGCGTCTGCGCCTGCGCGCTGCGGCCGTTCTCCCGCCGCGTGGGGTCCGGCGGGCGGCCCGGGGGGCGGTTCCCGGACCCGAGCGAGGGCGGGGAAGGTAGGCCCGCGTTTCCCGGGCGGCGTTGCGCTGCAGATGCCGACGATACACGCATTTATCGTCAACGTTTGTGAAAGTGCAAGTCAGAACGGGTCCTTCGGAGCGCCCCGTGGGTCGCGTTCGAAATAGAGGTTTATTGAAGCGCTAACGTTGGATGTCGTTAATATTTGATTTTGAAAGCTTCGGTCATGTATGCTTTTTAATGTTTCTAGTACTTCTGGAAAGCCTACTGTAGGCCAGGCAGTAGGTGCTGGGGACACATTTGGGAACAAAGAGTAGGAGTGCCCCTCTGCCTGGAGTTAAGTCCTTGGTTCTCAAGCTGACAGAAGCCAGATAAGAAAGTCGTGCAGTATGCCGGAAGTTAATGAGAGCCCGGGCGAAGAGGATACGGGGATGGGGAGTGCCGAGGTGGGGACATGATTAGAGGGGGCGGTCAGAACAGGCTTGCAGGTGCGGGCGCAGGTGCAGGTGCAGGTGCGGGGGCCAGAGGCAGGTGTGGGGGAAAGAGGGCAGGCGGGGGCAGGTGAAGGTGCAGGTTCTAGGAGCAGGTGGGAGACCCGTGGGTCTGGAGCAGAGCGGGGTGGCGGGGGGGGGGGGGGGAATGCAGGGGGTGCCGGAGAGGGGAGGGGCAGACTAGGAGGGGGCCTCAAGGGCCAGGTGCAGACCAGGCTTTACTGCCCCTGAGATGGAGCCGCAGCAGTGTGAGCAGAGGAGTGAGGCCGTCCGAGTTACCTTAAAAAAATAAAATAAAATAAAGGAGTGGGGCGGGGCGGGGGGTGGGGCCGGGTGGCTCAGTCGTTAACAATCCAACACTTGATTTCCGCTCAGGTCATGATCTCACCTTTGGTGAGATAGAGCCCCCCCACCCCTCCGCCCCCGCAAGGAACCGGCTTGGGATTCTCTCTGTCTCTCTGTCTCTCTCAGATCTCTCTCTACCCCTCCCCTGGTACTCTCTCTCTCTCTCTCGCTCTCGCTCTCGCTCTCTCTCTCCCTCTCTCAAATAACTAACTAAATAAGCATTTAAAATATATACGTATATTTAATTGAGACCATTCACAACCCACACAACTCACCCGTTCAAAGAGTACATTCTAGTATAGTCCTAGGGTTGTGCAAACCTCACCATTAGCTACTTCTAGAACATTTTCATCGGTCCCGGTAGAAACCTGCTACCCATTAGCAACCACTTCCTTTCCCTCCTCCTCCCCTCAGCCCCTGATAGCCACTCCTTTATTTTCTGCGTTTTTGGATTTGGCTGTTCTGGACATTTCGTAGAAATGGGACCATACACTAGGTGGCCTTTGCTGCCTGCTTTCTTTCACTGAACAAAGTGTTTTCAAGGTCCAGCCATGTAGCAGGTGACAGTGCTTCATTCTTTTTTAATGGGTCAATAGTCCATTGTGTGGATAGACCACATTTGTATATCCCGTCATCAGCTCATGGACATTTCGATTCTTTCCACTGTTAAATAAAACAATATTCAACTGAGTAAATTTGAGGATTGAATTGACTTTCGCTCAACAGTTTGTGAGCCAGACAGCATTCCATGTAGCAAGTAGAAAGGAGCTTTGGGGAGCTGAGTATACACAACAGAAGGCTTTTATGGGCAGAAGAACAAGAAAAATAAGTTTCTTGTTTGTTTTTTTGAGAGAGAGAGAGAAGGCAGAGGAGAGGCAGAAGGAGAGGGAGAGAAAGAATCTTAGGCAGGCACAGTGTTCAGTGTGGAGCCTGACTCAGGGCTCAATCTCATGACCCTTGGATCATGACCTGAGCCGAAGTCCAGAGTCGGATGCTCAACAGACAGACAGAGATGTGGATTTGGGAGTATTCAGCAGACAGATGGTGTTTATGATAGTTAATTTTATGTGTCAACTTGGCTGGGCTAAGGGCTGTCCGGATAGGGGTCAACCATGATTCTGGGTGCGTCTGAAGGTGTTTTTGTAACAGATGAGCATTTTTTTTTTAATTTAAATTTTATTTTAGAGCAAATGAGGGAGAGGAGCAGAGAGAGAGAGAGAGAGAGAGAGAGAGAGAGAGAATCCCAAGCAGGCTCCACACTCCAAGCAGGTGGAGTCCCATGTGGGGCTCGATCCCAGGAGCTTGGAATCACGACCTGAGCCAAAACCAAGAGTCAGATGTTCAACCAGCTGAGCCACTGAGGCACCCCTAGAGAGGAGCATGTGAGTCAGTGCACTGAGTGAAGCACATGGCCCTCCCCAGGGCGGGTGGGAATCATCCAATCCATTAAGGGGTCAAATAGAACAAAAAGGCAGAAGAAGGGAGGATTCACTCTGTCTGAATTCTCTGAATTGAGCACTAGCCACTCCCCTGCGCCCCGTCCAGCTCCTTGAGCCAATTTTTGTAATACATCTTCTCTTGTATAGATCGCTATATATCCTACTGGTTCTGTTTCTCTGGCGAGCCCTGACTCGTATAGTATTTAGAGCAAGATGAGGTCACCTATGTGAAGAGAGCGGACATAATAGAGGGTCAAGAGCTGAGCTCTGGGGTGTCCAGCCGTGTGGGAGAAGTGGAGGAGCCCACGAAGCCCCTCGAGGCAGGATGTGAACCAAGGAGGGTCAAACGACACCCCTACCTGCGAACCCTGCTAGGGTTTCTTTGTTCCTTACGTGTCCCTTGTCTCCTGATTCACCATATACTTGGTTTCCTGCTCTGCAGCTTTTCCCCATCTCTCCTGCCAGAATGTGAGGCAGGGACTCCAAGTGCCAAGGACACTGGCTGGAGCTTGATAGGTGCTCACAAGATGTTAATGAGTGACTCTTACATAAGGTGTGGTTAATTTGAATCTCCCCTGGCCCAACTATACCCATGCCTGACCCACCGCCTCGCTGTCTGAGGCTTGTCTGTTTACTCTCTTTATGCGATCTTTCATACAGCAGAAGATTTCACTTTTATTTAATTTTCCTTTTATGGATTATGCTTTTGGTATCAAGTCTAGGATCCCTTGGCCTACCCCTGGGTCCCAAATATTTCTCCTGTATGTATTTTTTCTGAAAGTGTTCTAGTTTTGTGTCATTCTGTGATCCATCTTGGGTTAGTTTTTGTACAAAGTGTAGTGTTTAGGTTGTTTTGTTTTGCTTTGCCTGTAGGTGTCTAATCGCTCCTGCACCATCTGTTGGAAAGCCATCCTTGTCCCTGTTGGAATGCTCTTGCCAAAACTCCATCAAGCACATTTGTTTTCCTTCGATTTTCTCTGTTCTGCTTCACTGATCTTCGATTCTATCCCCCACCAAGACCATGCTTTGTTGTTACTATATGGGAAACCTTAATTTTGTGTAGAGCAATTCCTCTGACTTTATTCGGCTTTACTCTAGGTTCTGTGTCTTTCCATATCAATTCAAAACTAAGCTTGTCTCTGTCCAGAAAACTTGCCGGGATTTTTTAATAGGAATTGCGTTAAATCCACAGATCAGTTTGGGGAGAATTAACGTCTTTTACCATATTGGATCTTCCAATCCATGAACATGGTATGTCTCTCCATTTATTTGGGTTTTCTTTGATTTCTTTCACCAGTGTGCGCATACACGCACACACACACACACGCACACACACGTATTCATAGAAAAATCAGGAGGAAATACTCATGACCATTACAGTCCTCACTTTTGTGAAGACCAGTAGGTCCTATGGTCATCGCTGGTGTTTGTAGCTCCCTTCTTCCACTGCCCCCTCCGCCTGCACACCCTCAGCAAGCACCCCAGATGGTTGTCGTTCTTAACCTGGTGGAGCCACTCAGCGCTTCCTTCCTGGAGGGTCTGGACCATTGCTGGTCCTCCCTGGGTTGGGCCGTCGTAGTTTTCCATCGACCTCAATCCCAGGGGTGGTACTACTAACAGACGCCCATAGGCTCTGCTGTGTTCCAGACATGCTCTTCCTTCCTTACCCCCACTGTGGAGCAGCGATCCCGTGTCCCCTGGTTGTCAGGATCAGTCACTCCCAACAATACCATACCTCCTTCCCCTGCCTGTTGATTCAGGGGCATGAGGGGCCCAGGGTGGCCAGGTGGCAGTCTGAGCGGGCAGTCCAGTGGAACCATCGTTGTGTCTTCTGATGGAAGACATCCCTCTGCGGCTAAGACCTTAGGCAGCGAGCATAAGGTCGTGGGGACGGGACGCAAACATTTTGCTAGTGGGTCACTGGTAGTGAGTGGGGCCCCTGCTGTTTCCACCCCTTGACTCCTGGGCGCGTGAATCCTGGCTCTGGGAGACACAGCCCCGCATGCTGGACACTGACTCAGAGCACGCACGGCCTTCAAGAGAAGCCTGTCCCAGCCCTGGCGGGCATTGCCACCTCACTGGGGCTGTCATGGAGCCACTGTTCTGTCATGGCAGCTGCCACAGTTGGCGGGAGCCGTGGCGAGACCCACCATGTGAGTGTGGACCCAAGGCCACGCTTCGTTTGCGGTGGAGCGAGTTTCTGGGTCAAAGCTCTGCTGCCGGAACACCACGATGGCGGATGAGGCATCCTGGGAGTCCACGATGTCATTTGGCGGAACACAGCGTACACAGAAGGCAGATCTGTATCCCGAAAGAGTGTCTCTTCCAGTAGGGACAGCCCTGCCCTTTCCGTGACGGAAGCTGTGAGGTGCAATCCACCTGCCGGCAGGTGGCTGGCCGGTCGCCCCGGGAATGGTGCCGCGTGAGGGCTCCGTGTGGGTTTTGGCTGCTGGCACACTGGACGTGCACTGGTGACCAGAGCCAGTCGGCTTTGGTGGGTGAAGTCCATGATGCTGAGCCACGCATCACCTCCCTCTCTGCCATCACGGCCCCTTTGTTCACGGCCCAGCGGGCACTGGCAGGGCTGGCTGGCATCCATGGAGTGGGTCATCCTACCCACCTGATTGTGAAACCCTCTGCCGATCTCCCGCTTCGGTGGGCATTCACTCGGGGCACAAATATCCACAGATGTGGCTAGCCACATGCCTCTTCCCCAAATTCCTTTGTCATCAGTTTCCCAGTCACAGTCCTTCCAAGTCCCTGACCGTCCAGCCAGACTGGCCACGGCCCACGAATCGGTGCGTAACCTCACATCCGGCCCTTCTCCTTCCGGGCAGAGGGCACGGCCGGGTGTGCTGCCCACGGTTCTGCGCCCCGGGAGGATGTCCCTTCCCCGGGCCCTTCAGGGGTGTCCAGCGAGGAGCTGCAGAGGGGCAGCGGTCTGCATCTGTGCAGGGGGCAGAGCCGTGTGTAAACCAGGCCCGGGGCTCCTCTCCCCCGTCAACCGATCAGAGGGGACTCCCCACGAGGCCACAGGTGCACATGGATGTACAAATATCTTTTTGAGTCCCTGCCTCCAATTCTTTTGTGCATATACCTAGAAGTGCATCCGCTGGGTCATATGGTGATTCTATTTTTAAGTTTCTGAGAAACAACCATGCTGTTCTCCACAGCGGCTGCACCATTTCACATGCCTGCCAGCAGTGCCTGAGGGTTCGGCCTCTGCACATTCTTGCTAACTGACTATTTTCTGTTTTTTGGATAATCGCCATCCTCCCGGGTGTGAGAAGGTATCTCATTGGGGTTTTAATTTGCATTTCCCTGACGACTCTTGATGCTGAGCCTCTGTCCATGTGCCGTTGGCCATTCGTGTATCTTCTCTTGAGAAACGTCTGTTCAAGTGTTTTGCCCATTTTTCGTTGGGTTGCTTGTGTTTTTGTTGTTCAGGTTGAGGAGAGTCTTTATATATTCCGGATATGAATCCCTCATCAGAAATACGATTTGCGGGGCGCCTCGGTTATGCAGTCAGTCGGGCGTCCAACTCTCGATTGCAGTTCAGGTCATGTACTCATGGGCTTGTGAATTGGAGCCTCGCTTTGGGCTCTGCGCTGATGGTGCAGAGACTGCTCGGGATTCTGTCTCTCGTTCTCTCTGCCCCTTCCCTACTTGTGCTCACTCTCTTCCTCTCAAAATAAATAAATAAACTTAAAAAATGAAAAAATGAGGGGTACCTGGGTGGCTCAGTCGGTTACACATCTGACTTCGGCTCAGGTCATGATCTCCCTGTTCATGAGTTCGAGCCCCGCGTCGGGCTCTGTGCTGACAGCTCGGAGCCTGGAGCCTGCCTCGGATTCTGTGTCTCTCTCTCTCTCTCTCTCTCTTTCTCTCTCTCTCTCTCTCAAAAATAAACATTAAAACAATTTTTTAAAATGAAAAAATACAATTTGCAAATGTTTTCTCCTATTCTGTAGGTGGATGCTCTGTGGATTGTGTTCTTTGATGCACAAAAATTTTAAATTTTGATCAAGTCCGTTTCACATATTTTGTTTCACTTAGCGTTGTGTCTTTTTAGAACAAGAAAAAAGCATTTGCTGGTTTCCTGGAGGCAAACTCGTCTTGGTGAGGACGATGAGCAGAAGAATTTCCTTTCTTTTCTCCTTGTATCATTTTGGTTTCCCCTGGGTACTTTTTCTGTTTGTTTTGGTCTCTCTCAGTTGTGTGGAAGCCTTTTCTCAAACATCCGGGGGCTCTGGGCTTTGCTTGGGGGTAGTTAGTCTTTTCCAAAGAAAAAGATCCCTTCCTGATGGGAAGGGGTATGTGCTAGGCTATAGAATGGCCCATAAGATGTCCACATTCTAATTCCCGGATTGTGAATAAGTTAGTTTATGAGGAAGACACAGAATACATGGCAGAATATGTGGTGAAGATTCAGCTTCTGAGATGGGGAGATTATTCTGGATTTTCCCAGGGACCTAGTCCTTGAAGATGGTGGAAAGCGTAGAGCCCGTGAGGCCTGTGTCAGACATTTCACCCATGGAACTGTAAGATAATATATTTGTGTGTGTGTGTGTTTTTAAATTTATTGTCAAGTTAGCTAATATACAGTGTGGACAGTGTGCTCTTGGCTTTGGGGGTAGATTCCCATGATTCATTGTTTATGCCCATGTCCCATTTTCCCCTCCCCCCGGCCCTCCCGTCAACCCTCAGTTTGTTCTCTGTATTTAAAAGTCTCTAATGGTTTGCCTCCCTCTCTGTTTGAAACTATTTTTTCCCCTTCCCTTCCCGCATGGTGCGCCATTAAGTTTCTCAAGTTCCACGTATTAGTGAAAACATACATCGTCTTTCTCTGCCTGACTTCTTTCACTTAGCATAATACCCTCCAGTTCCATCCACGTTGCTGCAAATGGCCAGATTTCATTCTTTCTTGTTGCCACGTAGTATTCCATTGTGTATATAAACCACGATTTCTTTATCCATTCATCACTTGATGGAGATTTAGGCTCTTTCCATAATTTGGCTATTGTTGAAAGTGCTGCTATAAACATTGGGGTACAAGCGCCCCCGTGCATCAGCCCTCCTGTATCCCTTGGGTAAAGTCCTAGCAGTGCTATTGCCGGGTCATAGGGTAGATCTATTTTTAATTTTTTGAGGAACCTCCACACTGCTTTCCAGAGCGGCTGCACCAGTTTGCATTCCCACCAACAGTGCAAGAGGGTTCCCGTTTCTCCACATCCTCGCCAGCATCTAGAGTCTCCCGATTTGTTCATTTTAGCCACTATGACCAGCGCGAGGTGGTATCTCAGTGTGGTTTTGATTTGTATTTCTCTGATGAGGAGTGACGTTGAGCATCTTTTCACGTGTCTGTTGGCCATCTGGATGTCTTCTTTGGAAAAGTGTCTATTCATGTCTTTTGCCCATGTCTTCACTGGATTGTTTGGTTTTTGGGTGTTGAGTTTGGTTAAGTTCTTTATAGGTTTTGGATACTAACCCTTTATCCGATATGTCATTTGCAAATATCTTCTCCCATTCTGTTGGCTGCCTTTTAGTTTTGTTGATTGCTTCCTTTGCAGTGCAGAAGCTTTTTATCTTGATGAGGTCCCAACAGTTCGTTTTTGCTTTTATTTCCCTTGCCTTTGGAGACGTGTCAAGCAAGAAATTGCGGCAGCTGAGGTCAAAGAGGTTGTTGCCTGTTTTCTCCTCTGGGGTTCTGATGGCTTCCTGTCTTACATTGAGGTCTTTCATCCATTTTGAGTTTATTTTGTGTCTGCTGTAACAAAGTGGTCCAGGCTCATTATTATGTATGTCGCCGTCCAGTTTTCCCAGCACCACTTGCTGAAGAGACTGTCTTTATTCCACTGGATGCTCTTTCCTGCTTTGCCAAAGATTGGTTGGCCACACATCTGTGGGTCCAATTCCGGGTTCTCTATCCTATTCCATTGGTCTATGTGTCTGTTCTGGTGCCAGTACCATACTGTCTTGATGAGTACGGCTTTGTAGTAGGGGCTAAAGTCTGGGATTGTGATGCCTCCAGCTTTGGCTTTCTTTTTTAACATTACTTCGGCTATTCAGGGTCTTTTCTGGTTCCATAGAAAGTCTGGAATTATTTGTTCTAGCTCTGTAAAGAATGCTGTTATTTTGATAGGGATTGCATTGAATGTGTAGGTTGCTTTGGGTAATAATGACATTTTAACAATATTTGTTTTTCCAATCAATGAGCATGGAATGTTTTTCCATTTCTTTGCGTCTTCTTCAATTTCTTTCATAAGTTTTCTATAGTTTTCAGCTTACAGATATTTTACATCTTTGGTTAGGTTTATTCCTAGGAATCTTGTGGTTCTTTGTACCATTGTAAATGGGATCGATTTCTTTCTCCCTGAGACCAAGAACGTGACAGGGATGTCCACTCTCATCACTGTTGTTTAACATGGTGTTGGAAGCCCTCGCATCAGCAGACAACAAAATGAAATAAAAGGCATCCAATTTGGCAAAGAAGAAGTCAAACTTTCACTTTCCGATACTCTGCATGGAAAACCTGAAAAGACTCCACCAAAAAGCTGCTAGAACTGATACATGAATTCAGCAAAGTCGCAAGATATGAGATCTGCGTACAGACATCTGTTGCGTTTCTATACATCCATAATGAAGCAACAGAAAGAGAAACCAAGAACTTGATTACATTTGTGTTGTTTGAAGCCATGAAGTTTGTGATAATTTAACAGGCTTCGCTGCCCCCAGTGCAGCCCCCACAGGCAGCCAGCAGAGGGCAGCAGCCACCAACAAGCGGAACGAGGCAGGCCTCGCTGGGGCCGGAAGCCAGGACCGCAGGTCAGGTCTGCTCACCGCTGGGTGAAGACCGGGGACCTGAAGGGAGCATCCTGGCTACAGGCGTGTGTGTTTTCTGTGGAAGTTGATCGCACATGTAAGCTGAACGGTTTTCTGTGCGTCATCCTTCAGTAAAAATGTAGGGGGAGAGCCAGGAGGGCGTAGAAGCAGGGGGCGAAAGAAAGGGGATTGAGAATGGGACACAGCAGATCGATTACTTAGCAGAGCAGAGGAAATTAGACCTCAGCGTCTACAAGGTTGCCTTTTCCCCAGGGGTGCATCCTGGCAGGCTCCTGGCAGGGGCAGCAGACGCCAGCCCGTCTGAGCAAGCCAGGCTGAATCCCTGGGCTGGTCCGGGTCAGTGTTTCAGGTGCCACACACTCTTCAGCCAAAAGCTGTGTGAGGAGCAGTGAGTGGGCTGCTTGCTGTGGACATACCTGTGGTCCAGAAGGCACCCCCTTACCTCCTCCACCAATGCGTCTGCCAGCTGGACTCCAAGGTCCACTCAGCCCAAAGGCCGAAAGGCCCAGTTGTCAGTCTGTTGCTTTCTCCATCCACCTACCCATGGGTCAAATAGCCATCATTCCGTCTAACCATCCACCTCTCTGTTTATCCATCTATCCATCCATGCATCCTTCTATCCTTCCATCCATCCATCCATCCACCCATCCATCATCCATCTAAACGTTCATCCATCTAAACATCCACCCATATCCCTCCATCCATCCTTCCATCCATCCATCCATCCGTCTGTCCGTCCATCCCTCCCTCACTCATTCATTCAGTCAACACTTTCTGGTGCCTCCTCTGCCCCTGGCACTGCACCACTTGTCCTTACTGGCCTGTTTTCTGACAAGAGCTCGCACTTCTTTCCTTCGCCGTGGCTCTTACAAAACATGGACAAGTAAATGAGTGTTGCCTGAGTAGGGGACACACGCCCTCTGTGGTACGGGGCTATTTTAAGGGGCACGCAAATGACTCCTGGGGACCTGTATATGAATGTGTGGGGGTGGTGGGGAAGTGGGTGCCCCGGAGCAGGGGCTCTGAATCCAGTCTTGGGCTGGCGACACCCCTGTCCCAGGCGCACACCCCGGCCAAGCCCTGTTCCAGGGAATCTCACGGCTGGTCGGGGATCCCAGGACTGGGCCTGGCCCCAGTGGCCCTCGGAACCGCCGTCGCAGCTGTGTGCTTAGTCAGTGGGCAGGCACACTTGGGGGGGCGGGAGGGGGGCTGGGGAGACTGCAGGGTGCATGCACCATCTAAAGCACAGCGGCCACCGGTGGCTCCGGTCACCTGGGAGGAAGTGACAGGCTGCAAAATGGGGCTGTGTTGTCAGATGGCTTGAGGATTTTCAGGAGAACATGCAAATCTGGGTTTTTATGTAGGTTTACTCGGTTTTTGCATATTAAATCAACTACAAAAATGAGCAAACGCTGAACCTGCCAAACGCATATTGTATTGGGCTGGATGTAGCTCACGGCGGCCTCCGCCAAAGCAGGTGCCAGCACGAGTGCCCTCCCCGCCCCAGACCTCAGGCCTCTGCGGGCCGTTGCCCATCACTGTCCTGCTGTGGGCGGGCACGACGCCACTCCAGGACCAATAGCAGACAACATTCAGCGTCGGGGGCCACGGGGCCTGGGTTCGAGAGACGGCTGTGTCGCTACCTTGCTGTGTGACTGCAGCGGAGCCCTGACCCTCTCTGGGCCCCATTGTTGCTGAGATAACAGTGCCGGCTGACGGGCTGATCTCTTCCAAGGCCAGAAGTCGGGTCTTTGTGGCATCATCTCTCGGTTTTTCTCCACCCACCTCTACCGACCCCATCCAAACCCTACCATCGCCCTCCTGGATCTCTGGAACACCTCTCTCTGGCTTCCCAACCCACTGCAGATTTCGCCTGACAAACGCAAACACCTCAAAATGTGCATCAGATCCCATCTCTGGGCTGGTCAACACCACCCAGCCCCTGAGGTGGCTTTTACCGCCAGGCTCCAGGTCCTTGGGTAGCCTGGGAGCCCTGTGTGAGTCGCTTGTGGCTACCTCCCCTCCCCTGTCTCCTGCCGCCTCCCCCGCCCCGCCCCGCCCCTCCCCTCAAGTCAGCAGTCCACACCCTGCTGCCTCCGGGCCTTTGCACTGCCCTTCTGCTACCTGAACTGTCCTGCTGCCTCCTTGTTACTCAGGCCTCCAGGGGCCTCCCGGACCAACCGTGTCACGCTCTGTTCTATTTCATCAGTGTCTCTTTCTTCCTCTGAAACTATCTGGTTCTGGGTTCCATTTTCTGGTTAAGCGTCTCACATTTTCTGTAAGAAGTCATAGCCTGGGGGGAGGACTGGTCTGCTTTGTCCACTGCTGTCTGCTTGAACCCTGCATGAATGAATGTCTAGAAGGTCCGGGCGCCAGTCTTGGCTTAGGTGCTAAGGAGCCCCGTGACCTCGGGCCAGTCACTTGCCCACTCTGAGGCGGTTTCTTCATTTGACAAACGGGGCTAAAGATCCTACCAGGAGCCCTCATCGTCCTTGCGATGCTGTCCCCGGACGTTGCCTTCATGTCTAGACTAAGGAAGCGGTTCCAGAACTTGAGAAGGATGCTCAGGGCGTTGAGCTTGTGCTTTGCTGATGTTCTTGGGGATGCAGGAACGTGAGCACTAGGGGGCGCTCAAAGCTCTCCCTGGTGCCGGACGCACGTGAGGCGGAAGGAAGGTCCCCGGCCAGCAAGGCTGTGTGGCTTTGCTGGCCTTGGGTGTGAAAACATACCTTTCCTTCGTGAAATGGTTGTGTTTCTAGGTGGTAGTTTTAAAAAGTGTGCACACGTGCCCCAGTGAAAACACCGGCAATCCTAGGTGGGTCCCCGAAAGGGTTGGGGACACTTTAGGTCCGTGGAATCCTCAGTGCTGTGTTGGGTTGGCGGGACCGGGGGTGGGAACTTGAGGATCGCGATCGCGGAAGAGGCTGCTGGGAAGGCGTGACCACGACTCCCATCCCAACATAAACGCAGGTGCACACACACACACACACACACACACACACACAGGCAAACACACAGGTACACACGTGTGCACACCGCCCAAACATCAACACATACGCACACGTGTGCACAGGCAGACACGAACACATGCAAAACCACACACACGCACACACACTCTTACAGGGCGAGAGAGTCCCAGGAACATCTAGAACAATCCACGTGTCTGACACGGGGGGAAATGGATGCCTATGATCCCTCCCAAATGTGCAGCTCTACCTGGGGGCTCTGAGGACAGCCTCCCGGCTTCCTGGGGCGAGGGGCCACACGGACAGCACTCAACTGAAGTTAAGTGGTCGTGTATCCAAATTTATTTAGTTGAGTGAACCTTCAGCCACGATCCTCTGCGGATTTGTGTACACGCTTTTTTTTTTTTTTTTTAAAAATGGTTTCCATAAAAGGATTTTTGGTAATCACCTACTTTTTAATACAATGTTTATATACAAAAACCCCATTTCAAACTACTCACTGTACAAGAGAAAACAAAGCATCAGACCGCACGAGCTTAGCAAATAGCGAAAATCTATGGCACCTACAGACTTCGATCACAGTTGGCGACTTAAGGGAATCATATCACACCCAACCGCATGTTCAAGACAAACACTTTTACGTTTTCTTCCCTTTCTTTGGTGAAACATTTCCTGTGTTTCTCTTGGTGCTTGAGAAACTTCAGGTAATTGGTTAGGGTAATTGCTGCAAATTTAGAGTGCTCATGTCATCTAGGAGACTTGTTTTTACAAGCGTTAAAGTGGTAACTGTCCAACAGTAACATTCCTGTAAGTAAAAATATAGAGAAGTGTTACCAAAATAGAAGGCTTTATTAATAAAAATCTTTGGTAGTAACAGTATTTTAAATTCCTCTCAATGATATCTGGTTAACTAATAAACTCCTTCCACGTTTGAGCTACAGAAAAAACCCTCACATCCACCATAGAATTGATTAAAAACCCAATAAATATTCTAAAGCTGTAAATGTTTTCCCGATGCCTTAAGACGTCTTGAAACCTGAAGCTGTCTTTAGAAATGCCTCCGAGGTCCTCTCTCTCTGCTCGTTTTCCTGTCGACCCGGTTTTCTTTTCTTTTCTTTTTCTTTCTGTCCCACCAAGAGGACCGTTCTGAGGCCGGCTCGTGGTGGTGGGGCAGGTGTGTGGCTGGCGGTGGGGGTCGGGACCCCGGAGGTGCGGGTCACCTGCTTCCTCGGGGACACCCGAGCCCTGCTGTGCTCCAAGAGCAAATTCTAAACTCACAGGCGCCTCTTTCTGGCCACAGTGACTCGGTTTCTGAACTAACCGGAAACAGAAGATGAAAAGCCGTCGGACTTTTCCGACCCGGAGGCAGGTGATGCCTTCTGGGACTGGTGTCAACCTCATTTTTCCATTTTCCCTCCAGTACCGCACGGCGTTTGCCCCGATGCTTTGGGACACCTTTTCACCTCTCTAAAGGCATCAGGCGGGGTTAGAAAAGATGCTTTCTGGAGGCCTCTGCTCACGTTCCGCTGCAAAGGAAACCCACGGTCCCCAAGAAGTGTTTCTGCAAAGCGCCCGCATTCCCGCGTGTTATCACCCTATCCCCAGCGATCATTTTGATTATCCTTGAATACTAAAGATAAAAAAAATTCCCTGCGTAACAGTTTTGTGCAAAAACGAGGAGAAAAAAAAAAACAGAAGAAGAAGACAGGAAGAGGTTGTCCTATCAGAAGGTGGGCTTCCAGGTTCTCCGCGAACACAGGAGCCCTGGGGCCCGGCGGCCTGGAGGCCAGGGGCGGCTACAGGGCGCCCCCGGGGTACTCGGGGCTGTCCAGGCCGGCTTTGGGGCCGTGACTGTTGCAGGGCTCATCCTTCTTCCGGTCCTTCTCCATCCACGTGCCCAGCAGCCGCTGCTTGCCCTGCTCCTCCCTCATGAACAGCTCCACCATGAGGACCTTCTCCTTGTGGATCTGCTGGCTGATGTCCTTGGGGATGTCTGGGATGACCCAGTCCACAAAGTCACTCATGAACATGACCAGGTTCTGCAAGGACAGTCGGTGTGTGGGGGGTGGGGAGGAGGGCCCCCGCCTGCACCCCGCCCCCCTCCACCGCCCCCGCCTCCACCTGCGCCCACCCCGCCGCTCCCAGCCCACCACAGGCACATACTTTGGGCTCCCCGGGCCTCGGTTTCCCACAAGGTGTAAACGAGGCAGGAAACCAGCCAGAGGGCCATCCGGGAATGGTGGCTGACGCCTATAAGGGACCTGAGCTCAGCACACAGCAAGTTTCTGAGTGGTTCTGACTCGCGGGGCTGGGAAGCTCAAGAAAGGATACGATCGGCCTATAACGAGCGTCAGGCTTTAAGGAGAGTAGGTAAAATAGAAATAGGACAAAAGGGGATGGAACCTAAGTCTCTGATGATTCCACAGCCCCGTCTTCACCTCGCAAGGCCTCCCAGGGCTACCCGAAAAGTCCGCTCCCTCCCTGGGGAAGTTTCTGGTGCGCAGAAAGCAAATGATGGGCTTTTACAGAAAAACCGAAATCTGTTTTTAAAACTCTTGTCCAGTGATCGTTTGTCGGCACATCCGGCTGAGTTAGACACCTTGTGGATGGTGCTGGTGCCCTCCCTCACCCTCTTGCCTTTCCTGGGTGGTGCCCCCAGCCCCCAGCTGCGGCCAGTGCTGGCTGCTGACGCTCACACCTGCCTCCTCTCCAGGGAACCGCCCCCTCCTGTCTGCCTCTTCCCGGCCTGAACGGCCTGCGGCCAATGACCAGCCAACACCGGCGGACAAGAGGCGCTCTCTTGCCTCAAGGTGGGCCCACGTGTGCTGGGGCTCATGCTCTGGAGCTCTCGCGAGATCGGGTGAGGCTGTCTCCCGCTGAGACTCCCTCTCCGCTGCACTCCCTTCCCCTCTCCTGGGAGGCTTCCTCCAGTAACCCACTTGCACAGAATCCTTGTCTCAGGCTCTGCTTCTGGTAAACTCAGCCCCAGACACTAGTTATTCCTATTGCAGAGTGTTCTGGAAAGCTGACAGGTGAGGCAGCACGGCCTCAAGGAAGGGGGGGGGGGCAGAAGTCCCGCCCGCAGCCGCAGTGTGTGTAAAAGGCAGAGCGGAGGCCTGAACCCAGTTCTTGGGATTCCAGATGCTAGTGGGACACACGTGAATGGAACCGTGGCTGGGCCCACGTGGCTAAGGCTGCTCCCCCATCTCTGGGACCTCAGGTGCTGTGTGTACCGGTGCGGTCCCCAGTCTGGGGTCCCATCCACTGGGAGTCACTTCGGCCTCGGAGTTAAGCCGTCTCCTCCCTAGAGACCAGGTGGGGCTGGGTCCCCTGGCTCCTGGCTGGGGTCTGCAGTCAGCGGGGAACCCCCTGGCCTCCTGCCTGTACCGGTCCTGTCCTCTGGGGATGTCTCCTGATACACACAGACACTGAGAGGCCGAGAGGGGAGACTGTCTCCTTCAATAAAAGCCACTTATATGGAGCTATGGTGACCTCAGGTCCCTCCCTCGGGGGCCTCAGAGTAACTTCCCCAGGCCTCTAAACGTCCCCATTGCCGGCTAGCTCCTGCCTTCCGACCCTGTCCTGGGCTCACGGTGCTTCCTCAGGGCCCAACCCTCCAACCTTCCGGGAACGGGGACCTTCCGTACCTGGAAGACAATGACAAAGGCCAGCCGGGCTGCCAGCACGGCCCAGAAGTCCTTGGAGATGTCATACTTGTGCTCCGACCACGGGGGCTCCCGGTAGTCCTTGTACCTGCAGACATGGCCAGGCATCAGTGTGGGTCTTCGAGCAGGAACCGGATTCCGGCCGGCGCCCTGTGGCCTCAGGAAGGCCTCTGCCAGCTCTCGGGCCACCACCACCGCGGCGGCCCTCCCTGGCGGAAGAGGCTCCAGACCAGCCGCTCACACGGTGGGTGAGTCACTCTCGGTGTTGGAGGGCGGGGGGGGGGGGGGCCTGGACCCCCGAGGGCTGGGCAGGGCCCGAGGGGCTTCATGGAAAACGCAGACACCGCGACGTGGCCCCACGGGCCCATCCATATGAGCTCACAGCAGGCGACTCTGGGACCATCCGGTCCTGGGGTTCCAAACTTTTTTATTTTGTAATGTTTCTTTATTTTTGAGAGAGAGAGAGAGAGAGAGAGAGAGAGAGAGAGTGCGAGTGGGGGAGGGGGGGAGAGGCAGAGAGAGAGGGAGACACAGAATCCGAAGCAGGCTGCAGGCTCTGAGCTGTCGGCACAGAGCCCGACGCGGGGCTCGAACCCACTAACTTCGAGATCATGACCTGAGCCGAAGTCGGACGCTGAACCGACTGAGCCCCCCGGGCGCCCCATGAGGTTCCAGACTTTTAAAGGCAGCAAAGCCCTTCTTCCTAACAGGAATCTCACCTGAGACTCTAGTGGGTCACACAGAGCAAGTGGGGGCGCCTGGTTTCCCAAGCCTGGAGCCCCCCCAACCTCAGCCCAATGCCCACCGTCCACAAGACCCCCGCTGGGTTCCACGAACCCCAGGTTTGAAACCCACCTCTCCAGTCTCTCCTGTCTACTGTGGAGACTGCTGCAAAACAGACCAACACACATTCTCCGAAAGCAGCCCAAGTATGAGGTCAAACACGCGACTGGTGGGGACAGGACCCGCCAGCCAACTGTCCCCCTGCCTGCCTGCTGGCCCCACGGGACCCAGCACCGCAGGGGCACCTCCTTCCTCTCTTCCCGCTGAAGCTTCTTGGCTGTCCCCTCCTTATCTCCACATGACACCGGCCCATCCCCCTCCCTGGGTTACCAGGTGTAGATGCTGCCCGCTGCCCCCTGCCTGGGCGGACACCCTCTCCCCCACTGACCCTCGTTCCACGGAGCACCGTCCTCACTGCCTGCCTGTCACCGCCCTGCCATCGCGCACTACCCCCCCCCCCCCGCCTCAGAGGGCCCGGCCCGCCCTCTCGTTCTCAGAGGTCCCGAGATGACCAGTTTCTGGAGGCGGGGTGAGGATGACAACCCAGGGTCCCGCCTCCACCCAGGCCCTCCAATTTCAGGGGATGCTGTTGGCTTTAATGGCGCTGACCCTGTGGTACGCATGGCAAAGGCTTCCCCAAAGCCATCAGAGCTGTGGCGGGGGCGGTTTCCGGGGGCCGGGCCGTAGGCGCACCTGCTGGGCACCGAAAAGCTGAGGTCCGGTGGAGGGGACCAGAAGAGTAAGCACCTGGCTCTGCGGGCACAGCCCTGGCCTGCATCCAGAGCCAGTGACCGCCTTGCTGTGTGTTCCCGAGCAACGGCCTGGCCCCTCTGGGCCTCAGTCGCCATCTTCTCAGTCACACGAGAAGCATTTATTGAACAGCTACTACATTCCGGCCCCCGTTTCGGGGGTGGCCACTCAGGAACCCACTACAGACAGGGCCCCTCACCCACGGAGCTTTATTTCTAGAGCGAGCTGGATGGGAGTCTCTGAGGAACCACTCGGCACTGAGCTGCCAAACCCAGAGACAGGACCGGGCGGGGGAACGTGCACTTGGGTGCCAGCTGCACGGTGACACAGGACTCGCTCGACCTGCTCTCTGATGGGAACAGGCAGCCCCTGTTCTTCCAGCGTCAGAGGCCACACACACCTGCTCCTCCCTCTCCTTTCTGTGCTGGAAAGTATGTTTGGGCTCCCTGGCAAACTCCTACGCATCCCTCAAAGCCCACTTACAGACCTGTCCCGATGCCACCTGCTGCCATCTGCACCGACGTCTATCAGAGACGGTCTTACTCTCCCCTTCCCAGCTCTGCCTGCCAGCCCCCATGGGGAGGATGCTAACGCTCTCTCTGGGGGTGGCTGTGACGATCAGATGGAACAGTGCCTGTCTTGGTGCAGGGATAAGTGGTAGCCAGCAGCGATGACAGTTCTCAGTGCTGCTCTGCGTCTCTCCACACCCACCGCCCCAGGCTGGCGCACCCCCTGCCACCAATTCCTGTGAGAGGCAGCGTGCGTGGGTGCGGCTGGCAGAGGCCCGGAGCTCCCAGGCCCGCGGTGCAGGATCTTGGCCAAGGGTTGGGGGGGCGGGGGTGGCGGGTAAGGCCTGGCTGGGGCCTGAATCCCAGGGAGCGGAGCGGTCTGACCCACGGTCTTCTGAGTCCATGGGGGAAAAAACAAGACACGTACAAACGGGTCCCGGCCCTGTGTCCCTGGCCCCTCCCCCACGTGGCCAGGACCCTGGGCTGATGCATGGGACAGAGCTGCTTCCTCAGCCAGTGTCTGGGACCCAGCGTCCGGTTCCGGAAAACCGAGGCTAACCTCGTAAATGGCAACACTGACGTTTCAGAGGGAATTTCTGATAACGTGAACACGTCTCCGTGCCTTCTCTGTTCGTTATTATTCTTGCTCTAAAACGGACCCTTAGCAACGTGGTCGAGCCTGTGTGCTTAGCGTGGAGCCTTCAGACAACACAGATGAGGCGCTGGTGGAGAGGAGACCCAGGGGGCCAGAGGCCCCCTTCCCTGCACTTCCAGCCCCCCACGCCGTCCCCTCCCCAGGTCACCACCCCGAAGCTGGCAGCAGACCATTCCGGGCCTTTCCTGGGATTTCCGTGCCCGATTCCGAACCCGCCGAAGCGAGTCGGTGGGTGGGCTTCTGGGAACCGGGCTGTGTCGCGGGACTGGCTGTATTACGCGCCTTCTCTACCTGGCCGGCCTCGCTCTCACTCGCTCCTTTCCGCCGCCGTCCCCGCCCTGGCTGTCGTCACGCAGGGCCAGCCGCGAGCACCTGCTGTCCACAGGACCTCCGGAGCCCCGAAGCCAGGCAGGCCTGCTTCCCTTTTCCAAAGGCCCCGGTGCTGCTGGTTTTCCAGTTCCTGGGCCTGTTTTTTTTGCTGGAAGCTACTTCTTGCCGCCATCGGTACCCTGGAGCCTGGCAGTCGCCCCCCACCCCTGCCCCAACTCCCCTTCAGTTGGCCGACGTGATGGAGACGTATGAACGAGTCTATCGGACTAGGTGTAAAGTGGGGCAAGGACCCGCCGAGCTCTACCGCGCGGGCTCCGTGGCTGGGCTCTTGGCCTCTGAGGTCTTGCGTTTCTGAATCTCAGCTGAGTTAGACGAGCTCACACCGGTTCCCTCCTCCCTGCTTTTGTCCGCATTGCCCCGCCCCTGCACTTACCACCCCCGCCCCCCACCATCCACCCTCCACCTGCCTCCCCTTTACCCTGATCTGCAGAGAGGTCCCTGGATAGCTGGGACCGTGCCACCCGCTCCCGGGTCCGCAGACCCTAACCCAGGTGTGGAAGAGGCCCAGGGAACGGCCAGGTCTCAGCTCTGCCTCCCATGCCTGATCCTGTCTCCATCTTTCCTGGGGTGCTCCTTGCACACCCCCTGGTGTCTGGCCATGGGGGGCCCCCCCAGGTCTGGCCGTCTCATCCATGACTTCTTCTCCAAGTCAGCGCGCCCAGTCTTCCTTAGGGCTTCTCAATTCTCTAGCCACGACCCCACACCCTGGCACATGACCCAGGTCTAGCCTCTACCCTCTGGCCACAGTGCTTCACTTAGGGATGGGCAGCCCAGCGAGATTCAACGTCGACTCTTGAGAAAGACGTTCTGCCCCTGGCCTGGCTGAGCAGAGAGGGCGTCTTCACTGCCCACCAGAACACAACACCACCACGGAGTAAGGCAAAGCTGGGAGGCAGTGCCAGAGGGGGGCCGGATGGCAAGCTGTGACCCCTGGATCCAGCCATGCCTGAAGCTGTCCTGGCCTCCTTAGTTAAAGGAGCTCACAGGGGGCACCTGGGTGGCCCAGTCGGTAAATGTCTGACTCTTGATTTCACCCCCGGTCATGATCTCACAGTTCATGAGTCCGAGCTCCGTATCCGGTTCTGCACTGACAGTGCGGGGCCTGCTTGGGACCCTCTCTGGCCCTCTCTCTCTGGCCCTCCCCTGCTCACGTTCTCTCTCTCTCAAAATACTAAATAAACACGAAAGCAATTGCTCAACAACCAAAGGAACCAATAAAGCCCCTCCTGGTGCCACCGTTCTGGGGCTTGCCCCTGAAAGAGCCCTCACTCGAACTGGGGTTTGCCCAGAAGCGCCCCAAGAGAGATGCTGAGAGCCGTACCTGCAGATCTGCACCTCGTAGCCCAGATCCAGGGGGTCGTTGGGGGCCGTGCCGTTCTGGAAGTCACTGACGTTGAAGGAGGAGAGGGTGTGGTTGACGAAGCCGTGCATGGTCCCGTTCTGGCTGTACATGTACAGGTACACCAGGCGAGGGATGAAGTCGGACGTGAAGGAGATCACGAACGCCTGGGCCAGGGGACAGCGGGGTGAGCGCGGACCCCCGGCTGGGTGGGGGAGGGGGGCTCGCCCCGAGCGGGCCTGGCCACGTGACCCTCTGCCCACGAGCTGGCCACGTGAGCAGCGTGTTGAGCGAAGAAATGAGAGTTCCAGGCACTCCCGGAGGCCCCCCTGGCAGCCGAAGGGGAGGGCCTGGGGGCAGGGAGCAGGACACCCCCAGCAAGAAGTCCCGGGGACAAATGCTGCCTCTCACCGGCTGTGTGGCCTTGGGTGGGTCCCTAACCTCTCTGTGCTCTGCGTGCTTCGCCTTCCTGGCTCGCTTGAGAGGGAACGTGGGGGTAGAAAGGTCTTGGTAAACGGCCATGTATTCCAGAGCCGTCTCTGGGGGCAGCCCGTGTGGTGCCAACGGCAGCGCAGGGCCCCGGAGCCTGACGGCCTCAGGTGAGGTCCAGCCTGGCCTCTTTCTGGCTGTGTGGTGGTGGGCAAGTCGCCTGACCTCTCTGTGCCTCTGTTGTCTGGCACGTAAGGTGGGCCATGACAGCCCCTGCCCTGAAGGTCGTGTGTGTGAATGGGTGGATGTGTGCAAAGAGCCTGGAAGGGCCTGGAACATTCTAGATGCTCGATAAATGTTAGCTGCCGTTACTACTGCTGTTGGTTGTTCCCATGAGATGTTTCCAGCTGCTCGCAGCACCCCTGTGCCCCAGGGAGACTGTCCCCTGTTCCAGCACCGCCCTCCGCCTCAGAGCCCTGTGCTCAGCCACCCAGGTCGGGATGAGGGGCCGTCGCTGTCCAGGCTGCCCGCTCTGCCCGCCGTGGCCCTTTAACGAGGGGTTTCAAAGCCTCGACTGGGCAGGGGGGCGGCCACCGGCAGGGAAAGCAGCGTCGGGGGACTCTGAGGGTCCCTTCTCCGGGACTGAGCTTTACTTCCTGTGCTGTGGGGGCCGGATCCCCAGGCCTCGCCCTGACCCTGACCCCGACCCCGACCCAGCATGGTGCAGGCCCCAGGCTGTGCCTACTCCTGAGAGCAGTCGCCTGTGTGCAAACAGGCAGCTTCTGGGGGCTCGGGCACGGCCAGCAGGCGGAGGGCCGAGGGTCCCAGGGTGGTGGACCCGTGAGGCTCTCTGGGGTTTGCACGCCCGGGGTTCAGCCTTGGGCGCGGAAGCACGTGTTAGGGACCACCGGACAGCTCAGCCCAGGGCGGTCCTGGCCCCAGCACGGTCACGTGGACCTAGACGGGCGGCTGCAGGGGAGACTGAGGGCCGGTTGGCGTGACAGAGGGGCCACTGCCCTTGTAACCTGTAGGCTCAGAGGCAGGAGAGGCCGGGAGGGTGGGTGGCACCACGGGGCAGGAAGGTGTGCATGAGATTCTGGGGAGGAGGGCTGCCCGGGCAGGAGTCTGGTGGGGAAAGCAAAATGCTTAGTGAGCTCCAGGTGTGTGTGTGTGGGGGGGTGGGGGCGTGGGGGATGGCAGGCTTCGCCCCCTTATCTGCATGTTTCTGCGTTTCCGGAACCTCTGGGGAATAGGCATGCGTTTTATATAAAGGGGAAAAGCTAAGTTTTTAAAAGAGGAACAGAATGATTGCTACGGAGTAATTTCTGTCTTCTCTCTCTCTCTCGTATTCTCAGGACACTGGGGAGAGAGTGGACCTAAGAGCCAGGGTGGACATATGGAGAATTTGGCTCAAGGTTATAGAAAAAGGTCGAGAAGAACTTGCCATTCCCATCCACCGCTCATCCCAACCCCTCAATACGACCAAGGGACGTGTCTAGACAGGAGATGCTTCCGCCAGGCTGGGGCCGCACCGGAGTCGGAGGCAGGGACCCCACCCAGCTTCCCTGCGAAGGGCGCCCCGCCGCGTGTCAGCTCGGCCGGGGCCTCCACTCAGCAGACGTCCCCGGCGTCACTTACGTTGATGATGACCGCCAGCTTCCCGACACCTCGGAGAATATTGTACCAGATTCCTGGGGGAGGAGAGCAGCGGTTTCAAGACCCCCCCTTGCACCCGGATCTCAGTGACTCGGGCTTGCCGGCCAGTGGGCCCGCTGTGATGCATGGAGGTGAGGAGATGTTCTGGAGCTCCGGGGGGGGGGGGCCCTGGCTGACGACAGAGCTGTTTGTAACCTGCAAGTTGTAGCTTCTGAAAAAGGTGCTTCAAATCAGCTGCTGCCTTTCCCGTGAACCTGTTCACACTGCTAACTGGCGTGGATAAAGCCCTTCCTTCTAGAGAGACAAAGACTCACTTTGGGTGCGGTTCCTGCCCCTAAGGGTCCAAGCCCGCGAGGTTCGGGTGTCCTAGACCCGTTGCGCAGCTGTGGTCCTAGGACTGTGTCTAGGGACAGACCAGACGTAGTGTCCGGGCCAACGAGCGGTACCAGGGCCCCTGGCTGGCGACGCCGGCCTCACGACCTGAGCTTCACGTGACAGCAGCGAGGTGCGAGACGCTTCCCATCCGGGAGCCCCGGTTTCCGCCAGCCCGGGGTTGTCCTGTACCTAATCACGGCTGAGCAGAGGGGGCCCCGCCCAGCGCCGGACAAACGCATGTTCCTCTGCCGGCCTCCCCAGCAGAGGTGAGGGGAGCAGGGCCCCGGGGAGGAAGTGCCCTGTCTGAGGGCCCGGGCGGCCTTGCCCCTTAGGCCCCTGACTGCCCCCCTCCTCCTCCAGCCTAGCGGGGCCCTATTGGGCCAGGCACGCGTCATGGGCAGCTGGTGGGCTCAGAGCCCAGTCCCGGTGGTCCCTCCCTGTCCCGGACCCATCTGAGATGGGGACAGAGGTCTGGTGCTCCTGTCGTCGTGCAAGAGGACGGCGGGGTGGGGTTCCTCCACCCAGGGTGGAGACCGCTGCAGGCATGGCCAGGGAGAGCTACACGTGGGCATTTCTGCCCTCGCGGGGGGCGCTGGGGGGCCACCCGGGCCCGTGGTGTCTGCAAAGACAGCAAGAGTGCAGGCCTGCGGGGCCCAGAAGCGGAGGCCACAGGCTCAGACGCAGCCGCTGAGCTCCGCGCGGCAGACCCAACTCCGCCAGGCCGCGTGGGAAGCGAGGGTGGCCTCCCCGCCTCCGGCGAGCAGCTCCAGCACCCGAGGGAGCCAGGACCGGACCTTCTCCACGACCGGGGCGGCTCTCAAGGCGCCTTCCCGCCGGAACAGCACGGGCGGGCACCCACCCTGCCTGTCTCCCCTCACGGGGGCCGGCGGGGATGGGGGTGAGCGGGCCGCGGCCCTGGCAGGGGTGACGTGTCCCCGCAAGGTCAGCTGCCGGTGCTTCCTGCCTGCTGCTCGGGGCTGGGAGACCCTTCTGCAGACTCCGGGCTCCCGGGTGGGCTGCGGGCCGCGAGCTGCTCCTCCCTGCGTCTCTCCGGGCGTCCAGCGTGCTGTCTGGCACCTGGGGGCTCGGCGCTCCCGGGTCCACGTTGCCGAGTGCCCGCAAGAGGGCGGAGAGCCCTTCACATCCTGGCACGGGGGTGTTTCGTCGAGCTCGCTCACGTGCGACTTAAAAAACATTGACTGGTGCTTGCAAAGCAGGATGATGTGTTTTTAAAAACCTGGACCCACAGCCCCTGAGAGAGCCCCGCTCTGGTCCGCGGGGGCTGGCACGGCGCCATGGCTGTGGGGGCGCCCCCTCCTGGCCGGGCCACACACTGCGGTTCTGTTCTCTGCAGGCCGGAGCCACCACGGAAGCCTCCCAAGTCCAGTCCCCGCTGAGCGGGAGGACGGGTCACGGACGAAGGGAGTGCCCGCTGCTCTGTGCCATGAGAGCATCCTCTGGGCCTGCTGTTCACTCCTTCACATGGCCGCCTGGCCCCGCGGGCTCTGGGTTTGAGACCTCGCCGACGAGGCGCTGGGCCATGGGTAAGCCTGGCGCTCCCGGGGGAGGCGGACCCACCCGAGCGCAGTGCGGGGAAAGGAGACAGGTGACAGGCCAACGGGCCACAGGAGGCAAGCCTGGGCAATGGGAGTGTTGAGGAGCCCGGCCCACGGGCCCCAGGATGTCTCTGTGTGTCTAGACCCGAGATCCGCTGGGGGGACCCCGTGCCGAAATCACGGGGTCTTGTTCAAGACGAGCAAACCCAGGACGCCAGCCCCGCCCGCAGGGTCAGTCTCTGTCTGCGTCTTGACCGTCCCTCTGAGCTACTCGGCCGCACGCTGTAGAGAGCACACGATGCTCCAATGAGCGCCAGGTACAAGACGAAAACCTTCCGGCTCCTTGAGAATCTCGGCAGGGGGGTGGGGGGGCGCGGTCTCAGTCTTCAAGGTGTCCCCGCCGCACCGGGGGACGCTAAACCCCATTTCTGAGAACGAGACGGGCAGGTGTTCAGTCTCGCCCGACCACACGCGGTGCCCAGGAGCTGAACGCGGGCAGCGGCTGTTCGCCAGGAAGGCTCCAAAGAGCCTGGTGTCACAGGTCAGGGCTGGGAAGCCGGGGCCGGGTTCCCCCTGGCAGGGAGCTGGGTCCCCGCAGCGCCTCCCCTCGGAGCCGCCCCTGGCGCCTGGGCGCAGGCCGTGGGGGCCCCTGGGGCCGCGTGTCCCCTCGGGGCGCACACGGATCACAGGAGCAACACAGAGGCCTGTTCGAGGAAAGGTTACGGTGAAGGAGACCATAAACACCCCGTGAAAACCCGGCAGCTTATGCCTCCAGCCGAGCAGACAGGAACCAGGAAGTGAGCAGCTGACCCGTAAGAACGGGGAGGAAAGGGGAGCCGTGGGCAAAAGAATGAAGACGGGCATCCCAGCCTCACTGGCGGCGGGCAGGGAGGGGAGGTGGCCCAGGCGCTCCCTCTCAGCCCGATGGGTTGGCGAGTTTCAGGACGCGGCCGCAGGGGAATCACTGACAAGCCAAGGGGTCAAAGCAAACACACACCCACTGTGGGCTCGCCTGGGGCCTTTGGGCGCCTGAGAATCAGGCCTTTGTCGGGGAGGCCACACTCTTGTCTTTACCGCCACAGGGCTCCAGAATTCCCAAGGGCTGTCCAGGGAGCGCCTGGCAAGCGGCCCTTTCCTTCTGGGGACTTTGGTGTGCAATGTAAGCTTTTCCAGGCAAAGCCTCTTCTCACGGACGTGCACAGGAATGGGAGACCGGGGCGGGGGTGGGGGGCGCTGGGGGTTTCCTGTCTCCGGTTCCCGCTCAGCGTTGTTAACTACCTGGCCTCAGTCTCCCCATCCGGTAAACGGGACTGAGGATTTCCCCAGGCTTCCTCGAGAGGTTCCTTGGAGGACCCGACACTGAAGGCCCCTGGAAATGGTCAAGGCCCCTCCCCCAAACCCGGCGTAACCCTCCGGGGTTCATCCTCAAAGCGTGGCACTGAGTCGTCCACATGGGTGACAGGCGTTTCCCACAAGGATGATCCAGGGCCAGGTGCCAGAGAAGCCCCCACGGTTCAGCAAGGTTACGTCTGCCCTGATGGCGTCCCGCCCTGGTCTCAGGGAAGTGACAACTTGCCTAACAGGCCACTCAGTCTTTGTGTCTTCTGTCAGTGAGCACAGACGGGCCGTTCTAACTAAAGTTGTGTGAAACGGGACTTCGGTGCGTCTTTGTGATTTTCCATCTCATTTCAAGATACGGTGGGACCTTCCTTGCCTTCACCTTGAAAACGGGGTCCTGGTTTAGTTAAGTCGACTCACGTGGAGAGAATCATCCTCACGGGTGACACTGTGGTCAGTTCCCACGATGCCCGCAAGCGCGGCCTCCCGAAACCCCCAGCCTCTCTCCTGCGCCCCCATGAGGAACCCTTAGTGACTCGGGGTTAACACCCCGTGGGCCCTGACCCCACAGGCAAGCCATGCAGTGCCCTTCGTGCGTCAGTGGGAGGGGCCCCTTCCCGCCTCCCCTTTCCTGTTTGTGAATGCTGACTGAATACACGACACGCTACAGACTGCCCATCTGTCTAGCTCTGTCTGTGCTCCGGGGGCCACACGGACAGGAGAGGGGTGGTGCGGAGGGCCTGGGAGAGCACGTGCGCCTCGGGGACCTCCTCGTGCAGCAGGCTGCGGGGACACGCACACATCCGAGGCACTGACGCTCTCAGGAGGCCCGGGGCTGGGGCGGGGGCGTGCAGGAGCCTCGACGTCTCGAGCCCCCCACACCCGGCCCCCGAGTCTCCACCCAGCACAGGCGCGGCAAGGAGCCCAGGGGGACACGTGCCTGACCCCACTCCTCCGGCTCTGGGTCAGGCTCCTGGGGAGCAGGACTCCCTCCCCAAACCCGGCGTGCCCTGAGAGCCGGCTCCCGAGGGTCACTCACCGATGTCTTTGGCCCTGACAGCCACCGGCCTGCGGAGCTCGGTGACAAACTTTTTGGCGTCCAGGCGGATCTCGATGATGTTATTCAGCAGCGCGAACAGTGGGGCCAGGGGGAAGGACGCGACGAACAAGGTGACAAAGCCAAACTGGATTACTGCAAGGAGAGCAGGACAATTAGCTCGTTGCTGTGCCCCTCGGCCCCCACAGTGGGGCCCCGTGGCGGTGGCCCCCAAGGCGGATCTCTAGAGTGGGACCCCATGGCAGCGGTCCCCATGGCGGATCTCCATGGCAGGGCGTCATGACAGCGGTCCCCACAGTGGGACCCCACGGCAGGATGCACGGCCCCACGTGCCCCAAGCTGAACTGTGTGGGCTGGGTCTGGCTCGCGTCCTGCCTCTGACGTGTCCCCTGCACCCACGTAAGAAGGGCCCGGGGGACACACCCACTGCAACCCTGGGTGACCCCGGGCTAGGAGGGGGCTGTAGGGAGGATTCCACATTTTGCTCTGGCCCTCAGTGTTGACCCCAGAATAACGGTATGCACTGGCGTATCGAACATCTCATCCTACCAGATCACGGGGAAAAGGCCCTGTGTGCAGGAAGGCCCAGCCTCGGTGCCCTTGCCGTGCCGGGGCTGGCAAGGGCCTGGTGGGGGCAGTCCTGAGCAGCCAGGGGTCCCGCCACCATCCCTGGTCTCCGAGAGCCCCGTCGTCCCCTCCCATGGGGCCTAGGGGAGCCGGCTGGACCCACTGTCCAGGACGGTCCGCCTCGTGTCCCTCCTCTTGCCCATCATCCTCACGGTCAGCAAGCCGGTGGTGGGGCTTCGCCCTCGGGCACCGCGGCCAGCGCGGAGCCGGGCTCCGGGGAGAGGTCAGGTAAAGGTTGCTGCACGGAACCGAACGGGGGAGGCCGGTTCAGGAACTGTAAGTCTGTCCAAGGGCCCTGGCTGCCAGGCGGTAAACAAGGAAGCCGGCAGAATGTCACCGTGTGCCCGGCAGGCTGAGTGTGGCCATTGTTAGCGCCGCAGGTGGGGCCCCAGGGGAGCCTCCGTCTGGGAGCCGGGCCACTGGCTTCTCCTTGGGCCCGGGGGCCTCCGCGGGACGCTTGTATGGACGTGGTCTTGCCCGAAGGCGGCTCTAGAGGTGACAGAGGCCTCAGACGAGCTTGGCTGTGGGCCCCGTGTGGGCTGCTGGTGCCCGAGGCCGTGGGGTCCCCGCTCCCGCCCGGTGCTGCCTCCTGTTGGTGGATCTCGAAGCAGGCAGGGGAGCCGGTGATGGCTTGGGGCTGGGCTCCCAGCTGCGCCTTCTTTCCGGTCTCGGGCATTGTGTGCCACAGGCGTTCAGGGGGGTCCGTCCTCCAGGAGGAGACCGGCAGCGGGTACGGCGTGGGCCACAGGGTGGGCCGCTCGCCGGGTGGGCAGGGGCCTGCCCCAGGGTCTTACCGTACCCAACAGGAAAGCGGGACGTAACCTCCGGCCGCCCCAGGAATCCAAATCTGGGGGGCACCTGTCTCCCAGCCGGTGACGGGCCACTTTTCTCGCTGCCTGGTCTCCCGCTGGCCTCAGGCAGGCAGGGGTGACCCTCCTCCCGGACCCCAGGGCTGAGACAAGACAGCCAGGGAGGGAGCAGGCCCATGGGGGTCCACGGAGGTCCACGAGGGCGAGGGAGCCCCCCGAGCATCTCTGGTTCATCTTGGATTTCGTTGCAGGAGAAAAGAGAATGGTATCTCAACACGGCACCGTCTCCAGTTTTCAAAGTCTTAACGCGCTTTTCCTTCTGAGTCAACGGCAAGGTGCTTCTTGACAAATCGTCTGGGGAGCTGGGTAGGACACTGAACTAGCAGGAGAGGGGCCCTCGAGGGGGCCACGCTGCCTTGTTCGGGTATCTGTTAACAAGGCTAGGTCCCAGGTCCCACCCTGCACGGACCTGGTCCCGGAGCCGGCATTTAAAACGTGCTGTCCGTGGTGGCCAGGGGCCCTCCACTCTGGGACCCCTCCGCCGGGGTCTCCCTGACCACCTTTGCTTGTCTATTCTCCAAACGCACATGTACGAGTGCCCACCATACGCCTCGGAGGACCGCCGTGGGCCTGCTCCCTCCCTGGCTGTCTAGTCTCAGCCCTGGGGTCCGGGAGGAGGGTCACCCCTGCCTGCCGGGATCCGTTCTAGGTGTAGGGGGTACGGCCGTGAAGAGAAAAAAGGGTCCTGCTGTCACAGGACTTCCATCGCTCCACCGGGAGATAGAGGCGAAGGCACGACGGGGACTTGAGAGGCCAGCTGGTGCCAGGTGTCAGAGCAGGGGAGGAGGCCCAGGGTCACAGCTGGCAGGGCAGGGGCTGCCCCTTTAAACATGTGGTCAGGAAGACCCCTCTGGTGGGGTCTGAAGGGAGAGAGTAAGTCACGCAGGTATTAGGGAGGCAGGGCACGGCTAGTGCAAAGGCCCCGTGGCAGGCATGAGCGCGGAGTGTTTGGGTAACGGCAAGGAGGCCGGTCTGGCGGGAATGGAGGGGGGAGGTGGGGCCGAGGGGCTCCAGGTGGCCGTGCAGGCTGCACCCGCCCTTTCCCCACTTCTCTCTCTGGCCCCGCTCAGAGTGCTGTGCCACCTCTGAGTATCCTCCCGTCCAGAGACACGGCTGCTGGTGACATGGCTCCACCCCTGCGTCATCTCCTTTTATTTTCCAGTTTACGTCTTTATCTTGAGAGACAGCAGGAGGAGGGGCGGGGCAGAGCGGGAGAGGAAATCCCAAGCAGGCTCTGCGCCCCACGCGGGGCTCGGCTCACGAGCCGGGGGGGTCACGACCCGGCCGGAGATCAAGGGTCGCACGCTCAAGCCGCTGAGCCCCCCGGGGGCCTCTCTGGTGCACGGGGCCGCGGGACCCCCCCCCCCCCCCAGCACAGGCGCCCCGCCCCCACTCACTCATCTCCATGTACTCTGGGGTGAGGCCGGCGAAAGGCTCTAGCGTGTAATCCGCCTCGTAGCGCTGCCTCTTCTTCCCGTACTCGTCGTGGTCGGGGGGGCTCTGGCGCCTGAGCCTCAGGTAGCGGATGAACTTCTTCATTTTCCTGAGGGGACACGGCGTCACTGCGGCTAGGTGTCTGGGAAGACGGCTCGGGGCACCGGGGCCCGTCCCCTGCGAGTCGCGTTTCTAATTCTCGGAGCCGGTGTGTGTTTTAAGCCGTAACGCGCTGGGAGCGCCTCTCTGTCCGGGATTTCCCCTGCCCTCCCCCCAGAGGCGGGGGTCAAGTGTCCTCGCTTGGTTTTTGACAGAGGGCAACGGGGTGCAGGGAGGGCACACGGCCACCTGAAGCCCCAGGAAGGGCCCGGCAGCTGTCAGGGGACAGCGCGGTGGGGGCGGGGCAGGGGTCACTGAAAAGCATCCAGTGTCCCTGATTCCAGAGGGCAGGCGGCCGTGGAGAGGGAGCGGGGCGCGACTCTCAAAGGGCACGAGGTAAGGACACAGAGCCTCCAGGGGGTCCACCTGCTGATCACAGGGAGCCGGCTCGTGTGTCTGAGGGCGCCTGTCAGCGCCCCAAATCCTCAGCCCGCTGGGGAGCAGGGGGTCATCTCGGCCTCCACCCCCTCCTCGTCCCCCACGGGGTGGATCTGCCCTGCCTCCCCCCGCCCGCCCTCCCCATCTCCCTGTTCCTGGTGCCCCATCCTGGTCCAGACCCCACGCCACCTGTCACCCACTCAGACCACCCCAGGGCCCCCCCCCCCCGGGGCCCCATAGGGCCCCATCCCCCGCCCCCCCCCCCTACTCGGACCCGAGGCCACACGCTACTCACGGGATGCCGATCTCAAACAGGTTGTTTTGAATGAGCTGCTTGCCCAGCATGATGATGCTGAGCTGGATACAGAGCTCCATCAGGCAGCCCCCTGGGGCACACTGCGGGACGGAGAGCAGGTGCGTTAGCCCCTCCCCCACTGGGGGACAGAGAGGAGGCGCATCAGCCCTCCCCCCCCACTGCGGGACAGAGAGCAGGTACATCAGGCCCCCCCACCCCCACTGCGGGACAGACAGCAGGTGCATTAGCCCCTCCCCCACTGGGGGACAGAGAGGAGGTGCATCAGACACCCCCCCAACTGCAGGACAGACAGCAGGTGCATCAGACCCCCCCCCCCCAACTGCAGGACAGACAGCAGGTGCATCAGACCCCCCCCAACTGCAGGACAGACAGCAGGTGCATTAGCTCCTCCCCCACTGGGGGACAGAGAGCAGGTGCATCAGACACCCCCCCCTCACTGTGGGACAGACAGCAGGTGCATCAGGCCCCCACACCCCCACTGCGGGACAGATAGCAGGTGCATTAGCCCCTCTCCCACTGGGGGACAGAGAGCAGGTGCATCAGACCCCTCCCCCCCACTGCAGGACAGAGAGCAGGTGCATCAGACCCCCCCCCCCCACTGAGGGACAGACAGCAGGTGCATCAGACGCCCCCCCCCCCCACTGCAGGACAGACAGCAGGGGCATTAGCCCCTCCCCCACTGGGGGACAGAGAGGAGGTGCATCAGACACCCCCCCCAACTGCGGGACAGACGGCAGGTGCATTAGCCCCTCCCCCACTGCGGGACAGATAGCAGGTGCATCAGGCCCCCCCACCCCCACTGCGGGACAGATAGCAGGTGCATTAGCCCCTCCCCCACTGGGGGACAGAGAGCAAGTGCATCAGAACCCCCCCCCCCCAACTGCAGGACAGACAGCAGGGGCATCAGGCCCCCCTTCCCCTGCCCATCCTGGAGAGATGGCCGCAGCCCCCAGCGAGGGGAGGTCAGCCCTCATGTTGTGGGTTGAATGTGTCTTCCACAGAGATATGTCCGCATCCTAACCCCCGAACCACAGAGTATGACCTTAGTTGGAAAAAGGGTCTTTGCAGACGTGACCAAGTTAAGACGAGGTCACACTGTAGTAGGGTGGGCCCTGATCCCGTCACTGGTGTCCTCATGAGAAGAGAAAACACACAGATACACAGAAGACTGTCTGAAGACACAGACAAAGATTGGAGGGCCAGCCGAGGATGCCAGCGGCCCCCAGAAGTCAGGCCTCTGTCCTGAAGAACCCGCTCCTGAGCCTTCAAAGGGAGCACAGCCCTGTTGGCTCCTTGATTTTGGGCTTCTGGCCTCTAGAACCTAAGAGAATATACAGTCCTGTCGTTTCGGGGCCACCTGATCTGTGGTCTTTTGCTACAGTGGCCTGATCCCACGCACCACTGTCCATCTACAGTCCCCGTATGGCCACGGCAGGCCGGGGCCTGTGTAGTTGGGAAGCCACGTGGTGAGGCAGCTGGCCACCCCTCTGAGGTCTAACGTCCCTGTCCCCTGTCGTTGCTGGGCCTGCACCAACCGCCTTAGGCTGGGTGATGGGCAGGCAGGCGACGGACCAGAAGCTTCACTTGTGCAAGGGAAGAGAGCTCACGGGACACTGGGCGGCCCTCTGGGGCAGAGCTGACCCCTCCATACATCCAGGACAACATTTTTTACACTGTTACCACAGAATTTATGTTGGAGAGCCACAAGTTCATTTAAAAACGATGTCCTTGGCTTTACTCTATTTTACAAAGGCATTTCTCCAATTCCTGCAACTATTAAAGAATTTGGCAGGCTATCATTTATGTAAAGAACGAGTCCTAGAAGGGGAGATCACTTCACGGTCCTTTTGCAAACATGTTACTGCGGGTGAGGCCCACGGCTTGGGACGTTCAGGGGCCGGCACTCAGGGTTTGAACCTCTAGGCTGTGCCCTGGGCAGCCAGATCACCCGGTACCTGAAGCCCACCCCCATGCTCTCTACCGTTCCCAAGGCCTGAGCCACGGGCGGCCCTGGGGCCCCGGCTTGGTCTGACGGGGCTGCAGGAGCCAACTGAGTGGCAGGTGCCCTAACCAGGCCCACGGTGGCTGGATCGGCCAAGCAAAAGCCAAAGGTCACCAGCACAGATTTAGGGGAGAGAGGTGGGCCTTTCTATGTTAAAGTCAAACAATGAAGCTGAGTTCTGTTTCTCCCCCACGAATCCATTCTGACCAGAGACGAAAACCTTGTAGATACTAGAAAAGGGGGGGAAACATACAACTGGCATCGTTCTTTGGTTTCTCCTGAGGGTAGTCCTACATGGACACAACAAGTGAGATCAAAACCCCACCCCAGCGGCCGGACCGCAGAAAAGGACTCCCCCAAGAAGGAGGGAAACGCTACTTGACAACACGTGTTTCTGCGGAGTCTGCCGTGGGGACACAACCGGGGAAGCAGAACAGAACACGGGGTCAGTTACCTCCTCCATCCGGAAAGAACGGAAAATGTACACGTAGTCACCCGGGCGGCCGACAAACCTGCAATGAGGCGGGGCAGTGGGAGAGGAGGGGCAGCGCGGGGAGACCCCGAGGAGGGGGAGGGGGCTGGATCCCACCCCCCCCCCCCCCCCCCGAGCACACCCCCAGGCTGAGCCAGGACCGCCGTGCTGTGTATTACTCCCAAACCCACAGGGGTGAGACGAGACGGAACTTCAGAGGGAAAGTGAGAGGGAAGCCCCCCCCCCCCCCCCCCCCCGGCTCTGGCCCCGGGCAGCAGGGTGGGGGTGGGGAACTGAGGCGAAGCAGCTGGAGGGCAGACTGTTCCACCTGCCACGGTCAAGTCAGGTGGGGGAGGGGAGGTCCCTGAGGCAGCTTCTCGGCCTCCTGCAGGACGTTCAGGGCGGGGACCTCTCAGGTCCTGCCCCGTTGTCATGCATGATCTCAGGGGAGCCTGGACCCCTTGGCTGGGCTCTGGCATGGGACGGTGGCCACTAAATCACACGATGCTGAGAAAGAAGACTTTGGAGGAGTTCTGGGATCACACCCGCTAGCTCCTGGCAGGAGGGATGCTGGGGAGTCTTGGGGGGTGGGCCACAAGCCCCTCCAAGCCCAGGGTGTCTCAGAGGGTCCCGGCACAGGGTTTGCCACACCACTAGCTGGAACAGCAAGCTGGCCATGACTGCCCTTCTCCTACCTTCTCCTGCAACCCTAATCCTCTCCAGTCATCCCGCCCCCCTGTGAGGGCACCTGGAGCTCACTGCCCTGGGCTCTGCTGCCTGGGGTCCTGTTGTCGAGGGCCCCTGCTGCCTGGGGTCCCTGGTTCCCGGGGTCCCTCCTATCTGGGGTCCCTCCTGCCCCGGGTCCCTGTTGCCTGGGGTCCCTCCTATCTGGGGTCCCTCCTGCCCAGGGTCCCTCCTGCCCGGGGTCCCTGCTGTCTGGGGTCCCTCCTGCCCGGGGTCCCTCCTGTCTGGGGTCCCTCCCGTCTGGGGTCCCTCCTGCCCGGGGTCCCCCCTGTCCCGGGTCCCTGCTGTCTGGGGTCCCTCCTGCCCGGGGTCCCTCCTGTCTGGGGTCCCTCCTGCCTGGGGTCCCTCCTGCCCGGGGTCCCTGGTGTCTGGGGTCCCTCCCGTCTGGGGTCCCTCCTGCCCTGGGTCCCTGCTGTCTGGGGTCCCTGCTTCTTGGGGTCCCTGCTGTCTGGCACCCCTGTAGAAGCCAGGCCTCTCCATGGGCTAGGCTGTGAGAACCACACTGACCGCTCTGCCCTGGGCCTTGGCCTCCGGCCTGCAGGGAGATGGGGAGGAGAGTCTCTCCTGTACTGGGAGGACCGTGTTGGGAGAGACCGTGAGTTTCAGTAACTGAAGTCCCTACCTGCCTTTGAAGAAAGCCACGTAAAAGATGGGGGTGTAGGAATTCACGAACTTCAGCAGGAAAGCCTTGAAGATCAGCCTCTCCTCGAAGCTCTTCTCTGTCTTTGGGACTTCTAGAAGGGGTGAGATGCACGTGACCCCTCTCACGTGAGTGAAGCCCAGAGAGGGTGAGGGGCCAGCCCAAGGCCCCACAGCGGGAAGGCGGCCACGGTCGCCTGGGGCGCGCACTCACCAATCTTGGTGAGCCACCTGGCTATGCAGCCGTAGACCTCGTCCAGGAGGATGATGACCACCAGGTTGATGATGACCGCGGTGGCCGTGACCGTGACCCGGATGTTGGACCGCACGGACGGGGAGGAGTTCATGGCTAAGGCGGCTGCGGTGGAGATCCTGTAGATGATGACTCCCAGGACGATGGCGAAGGTCACGGCAATCTGCGGGGGGAGGAGGTCCCGTCAGACCCCCACACGCCTAGCTCCAGCCCCAAGCCTACAGCAATTCGGGTTCAACACAGACATGGGCTCCTGTCACCCTCTCAATGCCAGGGCTCTAGGCTGGCAAACCTTCACGGACAGATGAACGAGGGGCTGGTTTCTGTTCTCTGAGAAAAGGCACTGAGTTCGGAGAGGCTAGGGAAGCAGGCCAGGTCACCCAGCCTGACATTCACGGGGTCTCTCTGCCACCTGCCGTGGGGCACCGTGCCTCCTTTCCCACCCACGGACCCCAACAGGGCACAGGGTGGTTGGAACCCCAGGGGCTGGCCTGGTGTGTGCGAGCCAGGCTGACTTGGGGGGGGAGGAGGTTCTGCCCACAGCGTGGCCCTGAGCAGGAGGCGTTCGGTAACCGAGGCGGGGGCGGGGGGGCGGTGTGCGGTGGCTGGGATGGTGACTTTAGTCCGTGTGGAGCTCTGGGTTCCTCTTGCTTTTCCTCAGAGGCCCTGACTCCCCACGGATGATTCCATCTTTACTCTCCAGCTGTCCTGAACTGGCAGGAGGACACAGGCAGCTCCCCACCCCGACCCCAAGGACGCACTGAGGATCCCCCCACCCCAGGGGCGCACTGAGAATGAGGGTGGCTGAGCCCGGCTGTGGACCAAGCCCAACTCCACCTGTGGGCCAGGCTCTGTGCTGTTTCCGTTCCCTTCTGTGTGACCCGTGTCACTTCTTCCCGTTAAGGGTGGGGAGGGCAGGCCCTGCCCGGTTAGGCTGATCCCTCGTGGCTCCCAGGACTGGGACCGTGCTGCAGAGGCGTGGGACTGTCCTCTGTGTCTCAGGTCACAGCCTGGAAAGCTTGTGGCTCCTCCCCCCCCACCCCCACCCCAACACCGAGCAAGGCTGCAGCCATCAGAAATCTAGGAAAGCTCCTATTTTAAACTTCGCTCTGCACACATCTGTGGGTGCCCGGTGGTGACCACGCCCCGCTCAGGAAGCTTCTGCAGCCCACGCCACACCCTGACCGCGTTCCCCAGCCAGCCCCGGGAATGAGGGCTTTCCTTGGAAACTCCCTCTCTCCTGCCAAAGGGCCCCACCCAGGGGAGGGCACCACCCTGGCCCCAGAGACGGCCCCAGGCAGCACGTGGAGGTGGGGACAGGGCGGCTGGCCCGCAGGATGACTCAGTGGGGAGGGTGTCCCCCTCTCCCCGCCAAGGGGCTGTGCGCCCCCACAACGGTCTCACTGCCCGCGGGCGATCCCCCTCTGGGTCAAAAGGGCCACGGGGGTCTAGCCGGCGTGTTCACGCTGGCCTTCCCGGGACCAGGAACATGGGGGCGCACTCAACCAGCGTGTGCTCAGTGAATGAAGCTCCTGGGCGGGGGACAGAGCAGTGACTGATTCATCCATGAGGGACAAAGGCACGCCCCCCACCTCCAGTTGGGTTCACACAGAGCAGGGGGGCTCCGGGGGCAGGATGCCTGAGTGGCACCTGGGCCTACCACCTCCTGCCTGGTGGCCTGGGGGGAGGGACGCGCCCCGTGGCCTGTGTCCTCATCAGCAGGAGGGGGAGGTATCAGGCCAGGCAGGTTTCCAGGACTCAGTGAGAGACGCCCCGCAAGGCCCTCAGGCCGCTGGATACGCACTCAGCACCGGTCCGGTCCACGGCGGCCAACCCCAGGCCCCTGGGTATCAGCCCACAGGGCCGGGGGCCGTGCGAGACTCTAATGTAAAGCCGGGCAAGGGGCCGGTCCTTTTTACAGTGCCCGCAGGTGGCCCTGACCTCTCGGGAGGATCAAAGAGCAGGTAGCAGGGGGCTGAGGCCTTCCAGGGATGAGACCCAAGTAATGTGGGGTGAAAACCCCCAAAGAGAGCCAGGGCGTTGGCTGATTTAAATCGGCAGCGTTGATGGGCCTGGAGCGACAGACCCTTGGCGAGGTGGCTGCCTGGGAGGCGGGAGGGCTCTGGCTAAGGCGTAGCTGCTTCAACAGCACTGTTCTCATTCTTGTTCTGGCTGTGCATTATTTATTTCATGATTTTCTTTAAAAAAAAAACCCCAAAAACCCCACCCAGTTTTGTTTTCACATGGGTAAAGTTTTAGGTTTGAACGACTAATGGCGTGAACGTGTCACTCTGGGAGCGAGAGCCGTGTGCTGGGGACCGTGTACCCGGGGGCCCATGGGTCCCCTGGGGTCTCTGCGGAATCCTGGTCCCCTCCCATCATTCGGGCCCCCCCCCCCCCACCCTGCACCCTGGGACGGGAGCAAATGTCACGTTGATAGCCGACTCTGGTCTGGGCGAGCACACACCTCTCCCCGTGGGCCTCCCTGACCTCTCCCGCCTTAGCCTTCCGGAACTTACCATGAAGACAATGGAGACCAAGTTGGTGACGTAGGCTGGGAACCGATCTCTCCAGGTCAGCTTCACCTTGTCTGTCTACAACAGGAAACAATGTTGGGTCACCTGGTGGGAACCGTCTCGGAGGAGAGAAGTCTGTGCGTGCGCGGTGGGGCATGGGTGAACGACTTGGACAGACAGAAATACTCAGCACACCTTCGGAAAAAAAAAAAAAGCTTGCGGGTGATGCGTGAAGGCAGACGCCTAGCGTCCAAGGAGGGGCCTGGGGTCTTACCACCTATCAGACGATGTCATGTGACAGAAAAAATAGCGTTTAAAAACGTGGTTCGTCTGCGTCCGGGGCGTAACAGACCCAAACACCTTTCTAAAGGAGGCGGTTAGGCCCACGTCTGGGAGAAGAAGCCTGCGTCTGCGGCCAAAGTCTCCCGTGGAAGGCGAGAAGATCTAAGAGGTCTTGCCCTCTGCCACCCAGACCATAATAGTTATTTTTCCCTCTGCAGGGCAAGCCGAAACAGGCAACTAGCATTCCAAGGTAAAAACGCTGGTTGCCGCGTAGCATCGGCGAACCGCGGCGACTCGTGGCCCCAAGGCTCCCTGGCTCAGGGACGGCCCGGTCTGGCGGGCCCGTGAGTAGCAGCAGCTGGTCACCAACCCACGAGGTTCCGAGAACGGGGGCGGGTTTCTGGACGGGGACACGCACGTATCAGGTCGGACGACGCTGGCGAGGGCGCCGCACGGGACGCCGTGCGCTCCGGGGCCGGGTGGCATGCGTGTTAATGGAAATGCGACGACCGCTGGCAGGCAGCTGTGACAAGCAGGACTCGAGAGCTCCAGGCAAGGCCGGAGCCCCCTCCCCGCCCCTCCCCCCCCCACGCAGACCCACTGGAGCCATGCAGTGACATCTCAACACACATGGGCACGGCTCGACGGGTGTGGAAGGAAGGCAAAGAGGCGTGAACGTGAGTGTTAAAGAAAAGAACACAACAGACTTCGTGGAGGAGACACACAACGGACTTTGGTCGTCGGCAAACAAGTCAAGACTCGCGTTGCCCCCGAAACACAAAAGTACCAATTTCACCCCCGCCATGGCTGTCTTAACCCTCTGCTTCCATTTGTTTGTTGACTCCTCTGGAATATGCCGGCGCTTCTGGGGGCGGGTGGAGGGAACAAGAGAGCACCGTGGGGTGAAGCGTGACGAGGCTCGGAGGCCGCGGGGGCCAGGCCGATTCGGGTTCTGAGCGTTTGCAACCAGTAAGAGTTGGCGGCAAAGGTCTGGGAACAGGAGACCGGGCTTTCGCGATGGCCTCAGCGGGGAAAGGCTGGCAAGGCTCTGAAGCGCCCGCTGGGGACGTGGCCACTGTCATCTCCACGGCGCGCGCGCGGCATGCAAAGACAGGTTACTCTGAGCGGTTTACGCCGGCGAGGGAAGCCACGCCCAGAAGTGCAAGTTCATAGGCCAAGTAAGGGGTGGGTCTCTTTTTCTCTGGTAACTGAATCTGGTGCCAGAGCTGGGGAACAATTACAACCATAAAGTAGCCGCTAGGGGCCCAAGGAAACCGAGGAGAAAATCCGGGGCGTGCCCGCCAGGAGCATACAGGCCCTGGGGTCGCCATCAGAGCCCTGCGTGAAGGAACCAGGTACCTTTGCTGTTCTCACGATCACAGCCCAGAGGCGGAGTGACAGGGTCCGGGAGGCGCCCCTGGCACGGCTGCCCAGATCCGCTGTTGGGGCTTGGTTGAGTCCCGCGACCTCAATGGATGTCACGGGTGCCACAGAGCCTATTGCTAAGAGGTGCCACCGTGAAGCCACGGGGTGGACTGTCTCGGGGGCTGTGCACTCGTTCTGATTTAACGGAAACAATGACCTCATTTGGGGTGACGACTCACGCCCGTGTGGCTATTTGCAAACTGGAGTCCCACTCAAACCCCAAGAGCGTGCACCCCCTTCCTGGGTGCAGCAGGACTAAGCCGGATTTCTGCCACGTTCCGGGAGCTGTGGCCCGAGACCAGGGTTCTGGTGTGCTCACTTTATCCCCCAGAGGGGACCGTGCCAACTGCCACCTCTGGCCGCTCGGAGCGAGCAAACCCCGTCCGCGTGCCTCAGTAGGAAGATAAACCCAGGGGTTCGCCTCAGCAGCCCCAGAGGCTGGGGGGTGTGAGTGTGGACCGCGGGGCTCAGGGAGCGTCTGCCTCCCACCCTTCAAGACAGACACAAACTTCCCCAGCCACAGGCGGAGGCTGATGGGGGCCAGCGCCCTGCCCTCCGGGCTTGTTCCAGGGCACGTAAAACACCTTCCTAGGAAAACAGCCACACGCCTCTAGAGGTGGGCCAGAAATCAGTCTGCAAACATGAGACAGCCCATTTGAATGAGAGGTTCGGGGAGAAGCAAAGTGCCTGATTATGAACAGGTCGTGATCTTGAGACCAGCGTGGAGCACTTCTCTCTCGCCCCCACGTCTGGGGGGGAAACAGGGAATTGGCCGTGTGCTCAAGGGTGCTGGCTGGGCAACCCCTTCTATCGCATCATTCAACACGGAACACAAGGGCTGGACACACTGGATGTCAAGCGTCCTGTGAAAAAGCTCCACGGCTCCCTGGCTCCGGGTGTGGACGTGTCGGCTGAGGTCTGAGATGCCCCTAGGATAGATCAAGGAGGGGGACCCCCAGCAGAGTTCGGAAAACTTCAGCCTGTAGGCCAAACCTGGCCCCTTGCTTGTTTTTACAGATGAGGTTTCACTGGCTCACTTGTCTACCTCTTGTCTATGGCTGCTGTTCACCTACGAACAGAAGAACTGAGTGGTTGTGACCGAGGTCTGCAGAGCCTAAGATATTTACTATCTGGCCCCTGTCTGGGGTCCGGGCCCTGGTCTCCACCGCCGACGGGCACACAGTGTTTTATTACTAGGAAAGCCACCTGGGCAGTGGCCGCCGTACCTCTTTGCTTTTGGATTCTTTCCTAAGTGACTTCTCCAAAACTCTGGCTTCATATTCGGCTCTGGGATGGTCCTGTGGAAGAAAACCAAATCCACGCGGGGCCTCGTTAACTGTCAGTTTGAGAGCCTCGGCACGAGCCCACAAGACAAACTCAGCCCTTGGCCTCGGGCGCCCCGTGGGGGCAGTTCGTAGCTGGCTGCTGCCCTGTCCCCACCCAGGACTCTCCCCCTCGCTGGGAACCCCGGCCCCCTGGCGTCCGCGTCCGGGAGGCAGGTCGTGTGTGCGAGGCTGCGGCCCGCCCAGGCCCCCCCCCCCCCCACCCACGTTCCCGTTGCGAGCACCCAGCCACGAACTGGCCCCCGAGATGGTTCTGGCAGGAGCCGTGGGGGTCGGAAGAGACGGCAGTGAGCATCAGCGAGTGCGGGCAGACGAGAGGCGCCGGGCCTCAGGTGAGCCCAGAGCAGGTCAGCGAAGGGGGTGCTGGAAGGAAGAACGAGGGTTAAGAGAGGCCCGGAGGAGGGGGAGGAAGCAGAGACCCCTGCCCACGGTGGAAGCCGGGAGCTGCGCAGCACAGACGCGTCAGTGTGCGAGAAGGTCCCTTTCCCAGGAAGACAGGCCAAGGGCAGACAGTGGAGTGACAAAAAATCCAAACCTTGACGGCCTCCTTCGGGGCACCAGGACGTAAAAACAAAGACAAAAAGATCACGTTACTTTGTGCTGTTTTTTTAAGATAGGCTGCGTCCTCTCGAGATCGTTTTCTCAAGAACTAGGAAGGAGGCAGGTACGCACAGTGGGCGAGGCGGGCGTGGGGGTGGGACCGGCCGTAGCCGCCCGGGTGGCTCCTGCAGCTCGTGGGGTTTTGGGGGCCCCCGAGGGCCGGATGTCGGAGACCGGGGGTAAGGGCATGCGGGCCAGCCAACTGTGCCGGCTGCCGGCCCAGGGCTCAGACCCCTACAGAGGAACTGCCTTCCCACCAGTGACCAGCTCCCGGCCGGCTGTGGGGGGCGGGAGGTTCACTCCGGGGAACTCATTCGGGCTGGGGACCCGTGTCCAACATCCCCGAGGGGTAGAACAAAGGGGGCTGCCCCTCACCCCGGACCCCACTCTCCTTCAACCACAGGCACGTCATTCTAAATCTTCTTAAAGAAGAAGAAGACTGCTTTCTGTGCTACTCGAGTATTTCTATAGAAAGTTACAAGGAAGGCAGCTTGCCCGGCGGATGTCCAGGTGGATGGCCGGGCCGTGGGGGCAGCGTGCTGGGTCCCATGTGGGGCAGCACCCCTAAAGAACTGCCCGCCGGTGGTGGCTAGCTGGGGGCCCGGTTCTGGGGCCTTTCCCGTGGCTGGGCCCTGCTCCAGATCTGCTGAGCTTTCAAGATCCCCTCAAACCCCACCGAGTGAGGACTATTCCTCAATCTGTATTTGAGAGGCGAGGACACTGAGGCACAGAGACTCGCCCCAGGTCACACGGCGAGGGCGGTGCCGCATCGGGACGGGACCCAGTAGCCCGGCCCGAGAGGGCGATCTTGTCTCTCTAAGCCGCTGTGGTTCTCTCTCCCCCTTGTCTACCGACGGCACAGTCAGCACAGAGTTGGCACCGGCCTCCCTGGCTGACCAGCGGCGGGCCCTTCAGTCCCAGGAGGGAGCGCGGTGTGTGGAAAAACACAAGAGGGATGTTAACAAAATCAGTGGAAGGGATTTCCCGGTCACAGTGAAAGTGCAGGACAGGCTTCTTTAAAAAAAAAAAAAAAAGCACGTAGGGCCGCCTGGTTGCCTCAGTCAGAAGAGCATGTGACTCTTGAACTTGGGGTCGTGAGCTCGAGCCCCATGCTGCGGGCAGAGTTTACTTTAAAGATAAAATAACATAGGGGCGCCCGCGGGGCTCAGTCGGTTAAGGGTCCGACTTCCGCTCAGGTCATGATCTCGTGGTTCACGGGTTCGAGCCCCGCATCGGGCTCTGTGCTGATGGCTCAGAGCCTGGAGCCTGCTTCGGATTCTGTGTCTCCCCCTCTCCCTGCCCCTCCCCTGCTTGCACTCTGTCTCTCTCAAAATAAAATAAAATAAAATAAAAACATTAACAAAACCCATAAAAACTAAAAACCAAGAACGTGTTCTATAAAAGGAAGTCGTGGTCGTGGGGCCACACGATGAAGCTCCGTCCTGTGATGCAGCCGCGTGTGGGGGCCTCTTTCCTCTTTAGTCCCTCCCACCACCCCCAGGGAATTCTGGCCGGAGCTACTGATCCGGGGTGGGGCAGTGGCCAGGGGCTTTGGGGCAGGGGTCTCCCCAGCCAGGCCCGACTGCAGGCAAAGAGGATGGCCGGCCCTCCCAGACCCTCCAGGCCGCCCCAGACGCGACGGGGTCAGTGCGGGGAGCCTGAGCACGTCCACGGGAGCTTCGAGATCGCAGACTCGAGCAGACCCCGCGATCTCAGGCTCCCCTGTGAGTCCCCAGGAGGCGACCGGCCGGGGGCAGGGGTGCGGCGTGGGGATCGCAGGGACAAACCCGCTCACCTCCTCTTCCTCGAAGCCGGTGAGGTCCCAGCGGTAATTGAGCCGCATCTGTTTCCGCTTCCAGTGCTCCATGAAGGTGGCGGCTGCAGGCAGGGAGGGAAGGCAGAGTCATCGACGACACAAGGGCACTCTCGTCCTCTGCACCATCTGGCCAGCGAGGGCGACGACATTCTGGACCGAGACCTTCACGCGAGTTCACCTGTTCTGCCTTCCCTCAGACCCCACAGGACAGGGACGCTCACTCTCCCATTTTAGAGATGGAAAACCCGAGGCACAGGAAATCAAGTCCCGGCCAAGGTTACTCAGCCAGCCAGGGAGGGGCCAGGCAGGCTGGTCCCAGAGCCTGTGCTCCTAACATCCTGCTCTGTCAATCCTGAGGACCCCGGGTCACAGGTGGGTGTCTTGAGGTCACAAAGGGCGCAGCGTGGGCCAAGGTCACTCACTCCAGCTTCACGGCCACGTAGACAGTCTGACTGCTGAGCTGCACTCTTAGCTGTAATCCCAACAGACTAGACACAATTCAAACGCTGCCTCCTCCAGGAAGCCCCTGATCATCCCCCTCAGTGTCAGACAAAACCCAACTCCTCTTGGGACCTCTCTTGCTCACGGTGTCCACACCACCTTCCATATGATCCCTATCCCGGGACGGGGGCCCTTCCGCGGAGTGGCGCTCGGTGAATGAACGAATGGCTCTTAGCGCACAACAGCGGAGAATCATCTGTTATCAACGACCCTCCTCCCCGAACACAGTCAGCGGAGGCTGAGGGCTGGAGGGCTGATAAGGGCGGTCATCACGTCAATCCGAGCTCTGAGCTCGCGGGTGCCCGGCACGGTCTTGAGACCTGTCACAGGAAGTAGTGACCTTATTTAAACCTCCTGGGGGTGCCTGGGTGGCTCAAATGTCCGACTTTGGCTCAGGTCATGATCTCATGGCTGATGAGTTCGAGCCCCACATTGGGCTCCTCACTAATGGCGCAGAGCCTGCTTGGGATTCTCTCTCTCTCTCTGTCTCTGTCTCTGTCTCTGTGCCTCCCCGACTTGGACACGCTCTCTCCCCTCTCTCAAAATACATAAATGAACTTTAAAAAACCCCCCAAGAAACAAGAAAACCCCAAACCCTCCCACAGTCATCAGAGGAAGGAGGTGCTGTTCCTTCTCTGGGTTTCCAGAGGAGGAAACTGAGGCCCAGAGGAACTTAAATGGCTTGTCTGGTAAGCGGCGGGGTCAAGATGGAAATAAAGTGAGCCGTGCCGCTGTGAACCTCTGGGCCAGCCCAGCAGTGAGCTCCGTCACCAGGAAGGGAGGCGGCCTCGGGACAGGCAAGGAGGGGGTCTGAGTCTGAATCAGCTTCAGGTTCAGAGGGCTTTCATTCATCTAGAAGCACCCCCCTCTGTCCACAAGCGCCCCCCTCCGTCCAGAAGTACCCCCCTCTGCATTAAGGAGGCGTCAGGACAGGGCCTCTGAGTTTGCACATGTCTGTGCACAGTGGGTGTGCTTTCGGTATGAGCTGCTAAACCAGCCGGGCCCAGCCAGGAACCAGGAGCCTCTCCAGGTCTTTCAAATGGGGGTGATTTCATCGTGGGAGCCGGCCGCCCAGCCAGCGGGAGAGCCCAGGAGACAAGGGCGGAGGTGAGCGGCCGAAACTCAGCAACAGGAGGCCGCTGGCCGGGCAGGTCAGGGAGGGGGGACGAGAGGCTGTGTTGTCAGAGCCCCGCTGGGCCACCCCCGAGCGGCCAGCGTCACAGTGTGTGTGGGGGGGCCTTCCCACGGGTGTCAGAGCCACGGAGCCAGCAAAGCCTCTGCCGGAGATGCCCCGGGGAAGCAGGGGATGCGGGCAGAAGTACCCATCCCTCCCTCGGCCCGCCTTCTGATCTCCAGGGCCTTCCCGTTGGCGATATGGGGCACGGGAAAGCGAGGGAGCTGCAGAGACGGCCCCGCGGGCTACCGAGGTGCATCCAGCAACCACATGCTGAGCAGCGTGGCCGTGGCCGTGGCCGCTGGGAGAAAGCTGGGCCGGGCGGGCCAGGCTGAGGCCGCACTATCTCCCAGGAAGGAAGACACGAGGGGGTTTCTCCACCCGACGCCCATTCTGGAAGGCACCTCACTCTTCTGTCCTTCCCGCCGGCCCGTGGCAACCCCTCCTCTCAGTGCTCAGGCCGAGCGAGCGTGGGAACGAGGGTGGGCCGGTTCACCAGCCCCGTCCCTGGGCTGGCCCTCCCCACCTCCGCCTCTGGGGCCCCACCCGCCTGTGTGCTAACACCACCACGGGCTCAGGAGGACTCCCCTCTACTGCGCCCTGTGCTCGGAAGTCACCGGCGGGTTAGCCCGACCCTCGCAACCCACGCCACGCAGTAGGAAGGATTTCTATCCGCGGATTTACCAACGACCACAGAGACACAAGAGGTTAAATGCCATGCCCAAGGTCAACTGCGGGACAACAGCAGGGCTGGGATTTGAACCCGATCCTGTTTGGCCCCAGCATCTACACTTAATCTGCTCTACCTGACCGGCCCTCTGTACGGACACTTGCTCGTCTTTAAAGGGAATAATAATCACAGCGAAAAGAAGTCTGGTAATTGGCCAAACTTGTACTGTCGTTTTATGGATGAGGAAACAAAGGCACAGAGAGTTTAACGACTTTGCCCAAGGTCACCTGGTATTTGATCCCGGGCACTCTTGCTTAGAATTTGTGCCTGAAATCTTTTTTTTTTTTTTTAATTTTCTAAAAATGTTTATTTTTGAGAAGAGAGAGTGAGAGCAGGGGAGGGGCAGAGAGAGGGGGAGACACAGAATCTGAAGCAGGCTCCAGGCTCCAGCACAGAGCCCCATGCGGGGCTTGAACCCACGAGCCATGAGATCCTGACCTGAGCTGAATTCGGACGCTTCACCGACAGAGCCACCCAGGCGCCCCCGATCATTTTTTTTTTTTAATGTTTCCTTATTTATTTGGAGAGAGCGAGCCAGTGGGAAGGGCAGAGAGAGACGGGGAAAGAGAATTCCAAGCAGGATCCATGATGTCAGCTGTGAGATCATGACCTGAGCTGAGATCGAGAGTCGGCCACTCGACCGACTGAGCCGCCCAGGTGCTGTGACACCTTAGGACAGACACTAGGACCCTCTCCCAGAGGTATCTGGGTCAAGGACCAAGACTGGAACCCGGTGGCCAGGAGTGGGTTTGGTGTACAGACCAGCCTCATGTGGCTTCGGTTATGTGTAAGAAATAAAAACATTTTATATAAAATAATTAATTTCCTGCTTCTTTAAACCTCGGAAGCATTGGCACCAGGAGGCTGGAGCTGTGGGGAGACCGTCGTTCGTCAAAGGTTGGGGGCACCTTCTCCACTTGGCCACAGACCCCACCAGGCCCCGCTGCTGGACCCTGGCACTGAGGCTGTCGCTCCGGCTTTGGAGCCAAGGGGTAGAGTCATTGCGGACTTCAGGCCTGGCCGGCAGCAGGGGATGTGAAGGCTCACGCTGCGCCCGGGGGCAGTCCCGGGGTCTCAGCTCAAGGGACACTGTGAGTGACTGGGCTCACAGGCGAGTGCCCGTCCTTCTGTCCCTCCCAGCTGTGCTCTGAGCCCCGCCCCCACCCCGACCACGCGGACAGCAGTGGCTCTTGCGAGGTTCCCTCGCTTCCCGCGAGGTTCGTGCCAGCGTGACAAGGGGGTCACGTCGCACAGACGTGATGTGAGCCCCGCCAGTGTCTGCACCCCTCCGATAAGGGGTCTCTTCCCACCCCAGCCTCAAGGCCTCCATGTGGGGATAACACACCCCTCTTTACAGGCGCCCCAACTGAGGCTCTGAGCCATCCGGTGACTGGTTCATAAGGGGCAGGAAACCGGACCCAGAACAGATGCCAAGATGGGCCGGGTCGGGGTGGCGGCCTCCCCACCCCCATCTGAGGGCAAGCCGTGTGCTGAACGTGGTCAGGGCACAAAAGGATGGCCACGTGGCCTCACCACCACGGCCAGCGGGCCCAAGAGACAAGCCCAGGTCCCCGAAATCCAGAGCCCGGAGGACAGCAGAGCACGAAGACAGACGCCGAAGAGGGAGTCAGGCCAGGACGGAAGCAGGCGCTCGAGCTGTAATCCTTCTTTCTTCAAACATTTGTCTTTGTGACACAATGGTCGACAAACACATGCTTGTAGGGGAGCCCGGAGGCAGCAGGTGAGCACGGGACCCGGGAGCCACCCTGGATCAAATCCACGTGTGAGCCTGGGCACCTGACCGCCCCGCCCCTGCCCCCTGCGGCACCCACTCCCCCCGTCTACACCGGGGGCTCGATCACAGAGCCTACTCTGGGGGCCTCACGACCCCCCTGAGGATCGTTCCTAGGACCCGGCTCTCGTGGAAGGATCGCCACCGGGTCTGGGTAGGATAAACGGCCACATACGGTATGGTTTCACTTACAGGAAACAACCGGAGTATTTACTGGTAAACCCGTAGAGACAGAAGGCGGATGGGTGGTTGCCAAGGGCGGGGGGGCGGGGGTAGGGTGGGGAGGCAGAAGGGGAGCTTGTTAAAACTCAGATTCCAGGGCACCACGGAATCTGCATTCTGAACAAGCCCAGCAGGCCTCCCGTACGCAGGCAGGCGAGGGTCTGGAAGCACCGATCCGTCCGTCTGTCCTCCCAAACCTTTGCCACCTGCTCCCCAGCCCATCCCTGGGGTGTCAGTCCCCGGGGCCCTGGGGGCAGGCAGGGCTCCGCGTCAGCCCAGGGGCGCGTCCTCCTTGAAATGCCACCCACAAGAGCTCCTCCGCGTGGGGACCAGAGGCGTGCCCCCCTGAGAGCTGCGGGTCCGGCAGATGGACCTTGAAAACGCCCGTGACCGCTCAGCGGGGGACGGGGCTCGGGCGCGAAGGCCCCCAGCCCTTCGTTTCCTCACTGAGTCACCAGGCACCGTATTTGGTCGCCCCGAACAAGGGTTAACTCGCGAGCGGCCACTGGCCGTACAGCTCTCCCGACACCCCCTCCCTGCTGGCTTGGGGGGCTTGACCGGGCCCAGCCCAGCCCCCGGAGGGACGTCAATCACATCTCCCCCATTTCATTAAGGTCAGGGCCACCTTTCTGAGCCTTCTTGCAGCCGGGGCTCAAATCAAACAACCTGCTTTGTTCTGCACGGAACTGACGAGCAGTTAAAACCCCATCATTATGCCGTAATTCCAGAAAATTGATCCCAGCAAGTAGCTAAGCGGGGCTCCGAGCTGCTTTGTGGGACACCTTATCGGAGGCTTTGAAATGTCACAAATCCCAGGCGGCAGGGAGCTGACGCCTCTGGGCCCGGCGGGTCAGCGCAGGGGCACGCGGACCCCACCGCGGAGTGGACGTGAAGTTAGAGCAGCGGGAGGGGACACGGCCCGGCTCCCGCTACGGGCGGTGGCCGGTCTGGTGGCAAACGTCAGCAGCCGGAGGACAGAAGAAAGGACACAACAAAGAAGACGCACCGGTGGGAAAACGATCCCCTAGAGGGAAACGAACGAACGGCTGAACGAGGGATTTAAAGAAAACGAACCCCGCGGTCTCGGCCAATTACGCGTGACGGCGACTGTGCAGAGGCAGGGCCGAGGGGGCGTCTCCTTCTGCCTCCCTGTGCCAGCGGGGGCTGGACCGCACCTCCCGTGCCCCAGCCCTCCCCACCCCCCCCCCCCCGCCCCGCCCCGGCTCTTTCCTGTGGCTTCTGTCTCAATTCACAATAAGCTCCTTTTCTCCTAAAGTAAGTGCTCCATGGGAGTGGTGTGGCCTTTTTGTTATTTCTTCCCCCAAATGGGAGTGTGTATGCTGAAGTTGCACTTGACAGACGGGCGGGCACGTTGTCGCTTCTCTGTGGTGGAAATGAAGCTGGGGAAGGTGTGGGCGGGGGGGGGGCGGGGGCAGCCAGCAGGAACACAGATTTGCCCCTTTCCGTACATCTTGGGGGGCGCGGGGTGGACGTATACGTTTGTCTATCAAGGGCCGGCCGACACCTCTGGGGCTACAAAGTGGCACTGCCCCGCACCTAGTAGGTGCTCAAAGAAGCGTGAGTGGAGCAGGCTGGCCTCCCCGAGCAGGTGGCAGAATTTGACGAGATCCCCGCAGGGCCGGCCGGCTGATGGGGCCAATCACACCCTCTCTGTGCTGCAGCGTCCCCATCAGAGAGTAACCACCGACCCCTTCCCCCACCCTGCTCCAGGGCTGTTGGGACGGCACTGAGGTCACCCACAGCAGGGCCCTCTCCCGGGGTCTGGCACACAGTCAGCCCTCGGGGCAGGTTCTGAGGGGAGGGAGGCATATTTGGGGGCAGATGGGGAAGCTGTCCAGGTGAGAGCAAATCTGGGGCAACGCCATCGGGAATGAGGAAGGCCCGTGTGGAGCACGCGTGTCGGTGGGAGAGGGTTCACAGTGCAGGCAGAGGGAGGAGGGGGCAGGGGCCCAGGAGGGGGCTGGAGAATCAGGAGGCGAGGGCTCAGGTTCTGCACCTGCCTCTTCTTTCTGGTTCGCCAGAAAGCCTGGGACAGCGGCCTCAATGTGCTCATCTGTCAAATGGGGTCATCAAGCCGCCTACCTGCTACGGCCACTGGGGGCATTACTGAGCACAGCAGCTAAGCTGCTTGCACGGTGCCTGGTGGAGAGCAGGTCTCCCCAGAACGGGGTAAAGTGACGTGTTTGACAGAGGCCCCCAAGCACGGGGTGAGGGATCACACTGGAGCTCCAGCCTGCCAGGGTCTGGGCTGTGTCCACAGTTTCAAAAACCAAGTGTTCCCTGAGCCAACGTAACAGCTGACACAACGCGACAGCCAGCAGCAGGCACGGGCCCGACGGTGCCACCAGGAACGACGCACCCAACGTTCCCAGCGACCCCCAGGTGGCTTGCATCATGATCTCCATTTTACGGATGGGGAGCCTGGGGCCCAGAGAGCAGAAGCAACTTGCCTGAGGTCACACAGCTGGTGGGTGACTGAGCGGAGAGACCCGAACCCGGGTCTGGCCCGGGAGGTGGCGCCGTTAACCGCTCGACTGTATGCGACCAGCCCGGTGCAGGGCCGACCCGGCTGAGTGTGGGATGGGACCCAAGCGTCAAGCCTGTGCAAGCTCTGCTCCACCGGGCCGGGGTGGGGGTGGGGGGCACTGCCAGATGCACCTGCCAGGGGCACCTTCCCAGCTCGCAGCAGGCCCAGGAGGCCGTGCGCCCAGCCAGCAGGTGTCCCAGGCTCCGCCTGGGGCTTCCTGGGACCGGACGAGAGAGGCGGGGGGTGGTGGGGGGAGCGGCCCAGCGCTGAGGTCTGGAGGGAGCCCAGCATGAGAACCACGGGGAGGCCGTTTCAGGCCGAGACCCTCGGCTCAGGCATGCGGGACAGACGAGCCCAGGGCCGCTGCCGCTCGGGGAGCAGGGCTGGGCTGGGCCTGGGCGGGGGCTCCCGGGAGCCAGGGTGGATGGACAGTCCCGGATACGCTCTGTCGCCCGAGTGTTCACGGGCCGCAGGTGCCCAGCGAGCGAGGGTCGAGTCTGACCGCCGGGCGCTGGCTGGCCCACCCTTCCCGGACTCGGGCGCGGCCTGTGTCCGCTCTGGGGTGACTGCCCGGGAGAGAAGTGCAGCGCCCCACGCACGTTGGCACGTTGGCACGTGCTCCCGCGGGTGGCCGTGGAGGTGCTGGTACGCATAAGACGACGCCTGTGGTGGCAGGAAGCCAACGGAGCCCTCGGGGAGCTTTGGGCAGGAGCCCGTCTCTGAACACCTGGTACCGACGCCTTTCGGCCGGAAACACGGGCGTTACGGCTCAAGACGGTTCATTTCTGCAGCGAGCGCCCGGGACCTCTGCTCCCGCCCCCTGCCTGGGACCGGTCTCTCACTGGGCAGGGAGAAAACGGACACAAAGTGCTGCTTTGCCGAGGAGAAACGCCGCCACCTATAAATTACGATCTGTTCCACGATCTGTTCCAAAAGGCTCGCAGAAGCAGGCGTGTTCGCGGCTGGCCTCAGAGGATGTCCGTGCTCCGGGAACCCGGGGGGCCTGCTTGCTCCCCATCCAGAGGCCACGCCCGGGACAGGCAGAACCCAGGAGGCCGACGCCCTCACAGGCCTTGTCACGAGTAGAGGGGGAGACGCTCTAACCGTACCGCTCGTGTGTCACAAGAAACCGGCCCAGCCACGCCTGCCGGCTTCTCCTCAACCGCCGGGAACGGCCCGCGTGAGAGAGGAGACAAAGGCCCGAGTCCTTTCTCTGCAGAGTCACCTGGAGTCTGGGGGCTGGGCTCCTCTTAGAGCGCCCCTCGAGGGAAGTGGGTTGGGTGGGACAGCACCGGCAGCAGCCCGGGGCTGGGGAGGGAGGCGACACAGTCTCCTGACGGCTGCTGACCCTTCCTGCAGGCTCCCTCCCTGCTCGGCCGTGCTGTGCCTCCCTCAGGATAACCCGGCTTCTCACCATGGGCCCAAGCACCTGCCGTGGAGCTCGCTGTGGTGACGAGCGTGACCACACGCTGTCCCCACTGCAGCTGGGTTGGTCCGCCCTTCACTTTTTTCCAAGCCGTCCCGATATCTGCTGCTCGGACTCCAGAATGGGACACAGGCACACCTTTGGCACAGCAGGCCGACGGCACTGGCTTCTGATCCGTCCCCGTGAGAACACGGGCCCCGGCTGGGCTTCTGGGATCCTCGTGGACCCTTCCCGCTTGCTCCCTGCCCCCGGCAGACTCCTTCACCCGGCCCCGCACGCCCGCCACAGGGCCTTTGCACATGCTGCTCCCACTTGACTCCTCGATTGTAACCTTCCAAGGGCAGCGGACACATCAGTTTTGCCTCCCAGGCTTCCCCGAACACGGGCAGCCCCCCTCGGCCAGGCACCGTCACAACACATCTTCTCTACTTCTCACACTGCCCCGCGTGGTAAGCACCCCCAGCGGGTGCGAGGCCAGCGTCAGGACCCCCACTGGCTCAGCTACGCGTTCAGCATCGGCCAAGGCTCCGCAGCCAGTGCCTCTGACCCTTGCCACGTGGCTTCCGGGGCGAGGAGGGGAAGAGGTGGGGCTGGAGTCCGAGTCCCGAGGGGGGTTTAAATGCCCGCTGGGCAGCATGGGCCGACAGTCAGAGGGGCACTGAGCCACCTCCGAGCAGCTCGGGAGCTCGGCACTGCTCACGGGTCACCCTACGGACCACCGGGGGGTGCCGGCCTGGGCACCCCGAACGGGTGAGTAGAGCCAGGGGCCCACGTGGAGGGTGCTTGCTGGGAACCACCCCCTGACCAAGCGGGCAGAGGTGGGGGCTGCAGCGTCGGGCCCGGGGCATGAGGCATGAGGCCTCGGGGAGGGAGGCCCCTGGACAGGGGCTCCTGCTAAGGCCACCAAGCGGCTCTCTAGATTCGAGGGCGGGTGGGGGGTCTACACAGCATCTAAGGGGAGACGGTCCAGCTCACATCCTCACCGGGACCCATCCCACAGCTGGCGGCCACTCCAGTCGCCCCGACCCCGTTTCCAGCAAACGCAGAAATGTACCAGAGGAACCGGGCCCGATGCCCAGCCTTCTGCTCCCGGGCCTCCCCCGAGACGCCTCTCAGCCCGCCCCCCTCGCCTCCCCGCCCCCGGACACCCGGCGCTCCCGGACCTCGCCGAGGATTCTCTCAAACCCCACCTTGGGTTTGAACAGACTCTCGTGGGCAGGGGAGGAGGCTGCCGGGCCGTGCAGGGGCGGGTTCAGGCCCGGTGAGGATTTCGGCAACGTGCAGCCTGGGCATCGGCTCTGCTCTGCTGCGGAGGCTGGCTCCGCCTGTCGTCCCTTCTCTCCTGCCGCGACAGACCTCCCCGGGCTTCCGGCACCCCCGGGGCAGCTGCCGAGTGGGGAAGCACAGGTCCCGCCTTCGAGGATTCCGAGATTCCGAAGAATCCTCCCGAATGGAGGGCTCCGGTGCGTCTGCGACCACCCATTCCGCTTAGCAACGAACGGCCTGCACCGGATTCTCCGCTGACCGATCCTCGCGGATCTAGGTCACACTGACGGGTAAAAACCGCACGCCCGGCTGGCCGGCGGCAGCCTCTGTCCCCACGTGCCAAATAAGCAGCTGCTCAGCCCATCCCTGCCCCTCGCCTGCCCACCGTGCACGGGGACGATACCGAGTGTGCAGAGCCCCGGAGGGGGCCCTTCAGCAGCAACGTGAGGCTCCGGGAGGCACCGGCCGGGCCGTCCCCAGGCCCCCCTGTCTCTACGCCGAGTCCCCGCACCGCAGGTGCTCAGCATCTCTGCCCTCAACGTCTTGAGAACCCAGCTCGAGGGGCTCACACCTCTTCCAGGAAGTCTGTCCTGACTTCCTCCTCCAGGCCTCTGGACCCGTAGCTCCTGTGCCCAGCTCCATCCCCTACTAGATGGGAGCCCCCGGAGGCGAGGACCGGGGCCCCGGCACCCGGGGGACAGGTCAGCACGCTGCCGCCCAGGGCCCGAATCCCAATCTCCAATCCCGATCCTCCGCTGGCAAAGCTGTAACACAGGGCCACAGAGAAGCGAACGGGCCAGTCTGCTGATCCAAAACCACCTGCCCGAATGCGCCCAACCGCCACGAAGCATCCCGGAGGAGGAGCTGAGTGCCCTGGACTCGGATGGCACCGGAGTCCAGCGGGCACAGGCTCTGGAAACAGGACAGATCCACGCCTTGGACGCTCGGGAGCTCAGTGATCTTGGGAGAGCCGCACCCACCGTCTCCAGGCCCTGGCGTCCTTCCCTGTTAGGTGGGCACGCGGACCCTGCAGGGAGGCTTGGAGGATCTAGCGAGCGACGTGCCCCAGGGCCTGGCCCCGTCAGCCTTCCCAGCACCCCCTGGCACTCCGGGTTCTGAGGCACCTGCCTTCCCGGGCCAATGATCCCGGTCCCGGGCGAGAGGGCTGCTTCTAAGAGCAGAGCACCTTCCCCAGCTTTGCACAAGGGGCCGGCGGCTGGGTCGGGAGAACGAGTCTGCCTCTGGGACACAGCCCGACACGGGGCGTAACCTCCCCCGACTCTCCCTCCCACGTCCGATGATCTCAAGGAGAAGGAAGGAAATGGAGGGGCCCGTCCAGAGTGCCCCTGCCCCACAGAGCCGGGCGGCGGCTCTCTGCTTACCCCAGAGGGCCATGAAGACGGAGAAGAACACGGTGGCGGGGTTGTCGAAGAGGTGGCTGGCCCGGGCCGTGGCGCACGCCGAGCTCATCTTCCAGTAGCTGCAGGTCTTGTCGCACAGCGGGCACATGGTGATGTTGTGTCTCTGGTCACACATCTCCATGCTGGAAGAGAGGGAACAGCCTGCGAGTCCCCGGGCCAGGACGCGCAGGGCCTCTGCCCGCGCGGGCCCGACGCCTGCTCACGCGGAGATACGATACTCGAAGGCCATCGGCCGCGTGAGCGGGAAGCTGCAAGAGCGTCGTCTGGCCCAGACCGGCTTTGGGGACGACGAGACTCCCGCGTCCACGGACGGAGGAAGGAGTCCAGAGAAGGAACGGTACTTGCTCTGGGCCACACAGCAGAGCGGGGACGGGGTCCCGGTCTCTGTCTGGAGAGCCCGTGCCGTGCCCGGCTCTCGCCTCCTGCTCCCGGGTCCTCCTTTGACTGTTCCCGCCCTCTGTGCCCCTGGCCAGGCCATCCAGCCCCTGACTCAGTTTCTCCTTCTGGAAGATGAGGAGAGGGGCCGGAGTAAGGCCCTCCCAGCTCTGGCCTGCCCTGAACTTTCTCCTCCCTGCCGGCCTGGACGAGGCACCGAGCTAGGAATAGACACCAGGCAGGGGTGCTCATTCCCAGGGGCTGAACTGGAGGATGCTTTGCGTGTTTTGCTTCTGGCTGCACACAGACTCATGTGCAGAATCGTGCCTGGCCCACAGCAGTCGGTGTTTAATCAACACCCGCTGGAAGGCTCCCGTCGACCCTCCTCTGCCCGGCGCGGGGGGCCTTCTGGCTCACTTCTCAGTTACCCTCAGCAGCTGTGAAAACAGCGTGAATACAATGTGTGTGCCAGGCACGTACGAGGCACCGGAGATGCAAAGACGAATCGGAGCAAGGCTGCTGCCTCGGGGCACCTGGGGGAGCGAGCGCGTGCGTGGGGGGCGGGGGGGGACGGCACACGCAGGCGCTGGGCAGCGTGCCCCCCCCCACCCCCCCCACCCCCCCCCAGCCAGCCGGCTCTGCCTTTGGGCCTAGGCTCTAGCGTTTGTAATCTGTGCGGCCTGGGGCAGGTTACTCGAACTCCTTGGGCCTCAGTTTCCCCACCCGTATCGGGGGAGGGGGGTGCTGGGAATGAGGCTGCCACCGCAGTCGGCTGTCGAGAGGATTCAATGGGAAAGCACAGGAAGGCCCCGGAACGGTGGTGCCCATCGTTAGTATCACGGGGGCAACCAAGCCCAGACGGCTGCGTGCGCCCCTGGCTGAACCTCCTCTCTGCTGAAGGCCCCTGCTGGGTGGCAGGTGTGAGAGGGGGTGGGACGTCCCACCCTTGCCTTCCTGCTGATAGAGGCCGCCCGGGGCCACGGCGACCTGGCCTGGGGGTGGGGGTGGGGGGGGCACGGAGGGCCAGGCCTGCCGCCCGGCCCTCCTCCGCGTTGGCATAAACAAGGCCAGCCAGACAAAAAGCCTTTTTCTGCTGGTTTTAAACCCTGTGCCGCGCCCTTCATCACCTGCAGCCAAAATAAAGACAAGGAACGGGAAGGTCTGTTCTTTGGAGTGGATGGGTGCGGTGGGGCGGGCAGGCGGCTCCTCTAGGGGCAGGGCGGATCGGACTCCAAAGGGGACACACGCCTCCTGCTTCGCACACGGCACCAAGCGGGCAGAGGCCGAGAATCTCCGAGATTCCTCTGGAATCCCCAGGAAATGCTGTTCGCCTCTCTCGCCGTGTCAGGGGGCGGTGGTGCGGGCCTGGCCGAGGGGACCTCGGCATCCTTGCGGGGGAGCGCACACGCCTGCCAGGGCAGAGCCTCGTGGCTGAGGCTGCAGCCGGTGGTGCTGCCCTCCAGGGGAGGGAGGAAAGGAGGTGGAGAAGTCCCCAGGGGTCCCGGCCACTGGCCAAGTCCCTCGGGGCTCTGGGGTTAAATCCCCGCCACACCTAGGCTACTTTGACGGCCACGGTCAGACCCAAGCACGGTGACCTCATGTCACATTAGCCAACAAAGGCACAAGCTTCCTCTGGCCTGTCTGTGCCCAAAATAACCCTGGAGGGGACATAAGCCAGATTCCTTTACCGTTTTGATTCCGGGTGGGTGGAATACTTTAGGTGTTACTCATGCATCAAAGCACCATTTATACAAAAATTTGCCGGATATGGCCTTTCTGCACTGCTGAGTCGTAATGAGCCACTTTCTTGGCCAGGTAGAGACTCATTGGGTCTTCAGTGACGGGAACTACAGATGAATTTTCCAAGCCACAGCCCTGCTTTGGAGACACGGGGCTGAGTCGTAAGAAATACAGCCGAAGCAAGTGATGTTCTAGGACTTTCCCCGAGGGACTGCAAGCTCGTGGAAGGGGGGGCCAGCGGGCGACCCCGGCAGGGTCGCTGACGGAGGCAGGGGCTCGTCCCGCGCATGCAACACAGTTCCTTCCCTCCGGCTCCGTGTTAGCGAGCCGAGGAAACAGTCGGAAAGGACGAGAGAGACTCCTTGCACACTGAGAAGCGGCCTCCAGGCTCCCGCCACTTGACTCATGTTCTGGCTGCCATGTGGGGAGAGACACACCCCGGCACGAGGCCAGGCCGCCTCGGGGACCCCGGCCTTCTTCCACGAGCTCCCCATGCCTGACGTGCCCGTCGGGGGACGGCAGCGGGAACGTCAGCTCTGAGCTCAAAGACCTGGGTCTGCCCCTGCGCCACGTCCCAGAGCCCCGGGGACAAGGGCAGCTGGAACCAAGAAGAGAGGGACCCGGGGGCTGAGCCCAGGCACGGTGGTTTGTCCCCTTCCCGGAGCTCACCGGGAGGCAGCGGATGTTCTCATCACATAGGGACTGAAAGCTCAAAGCGGGGGAAAAACCCTCCCAAGGACGAGAAGGAGTCGGACGCTCAGGGACGTCTTCCTCCGGACGGGAGAGCGCCTCCCAGGGCGTCTGTGCTCGGAAAGGACGCCCGCGCTCAGCGCTCGAACCCGCGGCCGCGGCTTCCCGGGGGGCCGAGTGCCAGGACGAGGGGTGTGGCGCCCGCCTACCTGGGGATGTTCTCGTCGACGGTGGCACATCCGTACAGGAAGACGATGATCCCCACCACGGACGCGGGGATGAGCATCTGGGTGTACACGCCCAGCCAGGCAAAGTACAGGCCGATCTTCTCCCCAAAGTACTTCCTGCGCCGCGGGGCAAACAGAGACCGGCTTGCGCTCGCCCCACACCCCTGCCCGCCCCGCAAAGGAGCAGCTCCAACCGGGGCCCCGGCTTCTCCCGAGCAGGACTCGGAGGGTGGGTGGGGGCCCTGGGAAGGTGGGGTGCTGCTGGCGGGGGGGCGGGGGGCTACCCGGGGGGGCTGTCCCAGGTCCCGGGCGGCGTGAGCGCAAGACGCCAAGAGGACGTATTAAGGGTCTCTGGCGCCTGGAGGGGCTCACGTGAGTTTTGACGGGCTGGACTCCCGTCTGCAAGTCCCCACAGGACATCCGTCGCCTACTCTGCGTCCCTTCCCGCCCCGGGAGAGAGGACGGCTCTCGTCTTCCTCCCGACCCACAGACTCAAGAAGCCTCACCACTCGGCGGGGTGGGGCCCGGGCCGCGGGTTGGGGAGGAGGGGGTGAACAGGACGGAAAAGAATCTGTGGGCCCGTGGGGGACCTCGGGCCCCCTACCCAAGCTCAAGTTCAGACAGGCTCCCGGGTGTGGAACAGTCAGTGTGGTGAAAACGCACAGGGACGCTCATCCGACGGGCTGCCCACCAGGGACTCGCCTCCCACCGCCTCCTTCCGAGCAGCCGGGCCTGCTCGCACCCGGCGACCCCCTCTCACCTGACCAGGTCGATGGGCTGGTACTTGTAGAAAACCCCGTAACTCGCCCACTCTTGGTACAGGAGCTGGGGGAGAGCAAGCAGTGAGTGAGGACCAGTGGAAACGTAGCTTTGCTTCCCAGTCTCGGCTTACGGTGCACTGTCCATTCGTTCAGCAAAACCCCTCGAGAGCCGGCCACATGCCGGGTACGGTGCTGGGCACTGGGCTTTCGGAGGGGAGCACGGCGGACGCAGCCCTGAGCCCCGGGGCTCCCGTTCTGGCAGGGGAGACGCACACAAACCCTTCGGCTCCCACGAGGGCCTCAAAGAACCCACCGCCGTGGGAGCTGAGCTGGCAGGGGAGGCTGGTAGGGGCCTCCTTTTTAATTTCTTTTTTTTTTTTTTTTTTAACATTTATTTGTTATTGAGAGACAGAGAGACACAGAGTGTGAGCAGGGGAGGGGAAGAGAGAGGGGGAGACACAGAATCCGAAGCAGGCTCCGGGCTCGGAGCTGTCAGCACAAAGCCCGACACGGGGCTCGAACTCACAAACCGTGAGATCGTGACCTGAGCCGAAGTCAGATGCTTAACTGACTGAGCCCCCCGGGGACCCCCAGCTTGGGGGGGGGGTGCTCCTCAGCAAGAACGGGCTACTTCTTTAAGTGCGGGTGAGGACAGGAGAGAAGCTTCTAGAATCCCTGTGGAACCCTGACTCTACATGATTTGATCCGGAATTGATCCAAAACAGCCCAATCCTGTGAGGCTTTTCCCTTCAGGGTTCTTGGTTGTCCCAGTCAGACACCATGTCATTCTTCATAAAGGACAGAAACCACCAGGCTCTGGGAGGAGAGAATTACCGGTGGCAAGATTTTTAAAAACCTCACGGGACGCAAAGAGAGCTCGACGTTCGTCTCCCGAGATGGGCTGTCTGATTAACATGGCTTCGTGAAAATCAGCACACACCCCGTTGCCCCCCCGGGCTTTGGGCAGGGATGGTAATGAGCTTGGTAGATGGAAGGCCGTGTATGAACACGTAGAGAGCGTCCTAGGAAAGACACAGGTTAGGACTGCTGGTTTTAAAAGAGAAACCCCACTCCTGTGGGTAATCGATGCTTTTCCAACCTTAACGCAAAGCTGAAGTCACACGGCCAGGACCCTCTGCGTGGGGCCGCCTGGCTTGGCTGGCACCAGGCGGGAAGGAGGGGGGAGGCAGGTGTGAGCACGGCCCCAGGGGCCCCCTGCTCCCTTCTGTGCAACACAGCTTGCCCTGTGACCTTCCCCCATCTCTCAACACTTAAGCTTAACATTTTGGGGGTGGGTTTCCCGGACTCACATTGTGTGCTGGTCCCTGGGACGCACACCAGGCCATGTCCCCGCCACAAACACGCTGTCCTATGGCCCGCATGTGTGTCCCCCCGCCCTCCCCGCCCCAATTCGTCATGTCGAAGCCTTAATCGCACTGTGCCTGTATTTGGAGATGGGGATTTTGCGAAGTGATTGCGGTTAAACGACATTGTGCGGGTGGGGGTCTGATCTGAAGGGACCGGGTCCTTCTAAAAAGAGACACGAGAGGGGCGCCTGGGCGGCTCAGTCGGTGAAGCGTCCGACTCTTGGTTTTGGCTCAGGTCACGATCTCGCGGTTTCGTGTTTGAGCCCCGCGTGGGGCTCTGTGCCGACAGTGCTTGGGGTTTTCTGTCTCCCTCGCTCCCTGCCCCTCCCCCACTCGCACATTCTCTGTCTCTCTCAAAATGAATAAACTTAAAAAAAAAAAAGAGAGAGAGAGACACAAGAACTTTCTTTCACCACGTCCGCGTGGAGAACATTGTGAGACAGCAGCCGGCCGCGAGCCAGTAAGAGGGCCCTCCCCTGAACTCGGCCCTGCTGACCCCAGGATCTTGGGACCTCCAGCCTCCAGAACCGGGAGGCCATGAACGTCTGGGGTTCTGCTGTCGGTGGCCAGCCCTGACGGATACGCCTGCCCCCACTGCCCCACAGGCCGGAGCTGACAGACGTGACCTTTACGGGCACGAGACCTCTTCAAGTAATTCTCTGAAAACCAACCGTGTGCAAACGGTTCGCGGGGAGGGGTCCTGTTTCCACGGACCAGGGAGTCAGGGGTCCCTAGAAATGACCCTCCAACTCTCCATGTCCTCGGGATCCTTTGCAGCTCTGAGGAACAGGACTCAGGGGAGAACATAAGTTCTCTCTTCAGAGTGGGGAGGCAAATATCAGAGAAGCAAAATGCATCCTCAGGGAAGTACAAGCCAACCTCGCTGTCAGAATCCTGGGTTTTGCCTGCTCTGATCTTTGTAAGAGGAGCTCTCTTCAGATTTTAAGGCTTCCTCTAAGTGCCACGCACTGTGTTCAGCCGGGTCCACGTTCTGGAGGACTAGGGGCAGGGCCGGCTGGTGGGCGGCCTCTGCAGCCCCCTACGGAACTGGGGTGCATGGGTCCCCCCAGGAGCTAGAAGCCCCACTCCTGTGCCGAGATGCGGGCTCTGCTGGGCCCCTGGTGGGCGTCCTGGGCACTGAGTCTGAGTCCCGCGCGCCAGGTGGGGCCCCCTCCCCTCTGAGCCCTGTCCAGGACAGACACTCCCCTCTGAGTGCATGACAGGCTCTCCTTCCTCCCTGGTCTGGGGGGATCCCCACGGGCTTAGGCCAGAGAGCTGGGGCCTTCCGTGTCTCAGCAGGCCCAGGCGTGCAGAAAAGAACGCGAAGGCCCCCCAGTTTCACCCTGCAAAGCGCCAACTTTGACGAGGGTGCGGGGCACCTCCGGAGAAGCGACGCGGCCACCAGTGACCCAGGTGGCTTCCTCCCCGAGCCGAGATCAAGCTGCCGCCGCGGGCCACACGCAGGCTGGGGGGCGCACCAGAGATGGGGCCAGAGGGAGGAGGGAGGGAAAGAGAGGGACGAGGATTTTGCCGGGGGACGGAAGGCCCTCTCCAAGGCATGGCCGGCCACGTCACACCGGTCCCCGTGCTCCCTGGCCGGCCCAGTGACACCGGCCTGCAGCAGGCCGGCCACCCTTCACTGGTGCGTGTGGCACACGGTGGCTTCCTACGTGACCACTTTACCTCCACGAGACTCTCTTCCTGCCAAGAAAAGAATATCAATCACCCTGCAGCTGTCAGCGTAGAGAAATCGAACTCGAGATTTCCCTGTCACGGTTGGCAGAGCTCCAAGGGTGCACCTCAGCCTTGCGAGCAGGGTGGGAGGTGTCAGGGCCCTGGGGTCCGCCGGCTGGGGGCTGGTGGGCCCAGTCACAGTGACCTAAGAGCCTCCCAGAGCCCGGGCCTCAGAAGGAGCCCGGCTCAACCCACTGGCATCTCTCCTGCTCAGACCTCCCTCCTGGGCCCATGTGGCTGGGCAGGCCCGTTAGGGCACTAACACTGTCCTTAATTTGTCCCTTGCTGTCTCCCTCTAGCACGAAGGCCCAGGAAGGCCAGGTTTGTCTGGTTCATGTTATCCCCAGAGCCCCTAACAGGGCCTGGGGCAGATAACAGGGTCCTAGTAAGTAACTGGGGAAGGAAGGAAGAAGGGAGGGAAGGAAAGAGGGGATAATAGGTCAGGGTCCTGTGGCTCTCAGTCCAGCACAGGGATGGAGACAACTCAGTTGACATCTGGAGCAACTGCCCTGCCCCGTGTCCCCGGATGAAGGAACACTCGCTCCCAAGGGCCCTGAGGATCAAGCTGACAGTTACAGCCGTGCTCAGCCTTGGGTCTAGCCTGCCTCCTGCTCAAACATCCCTACTGTGCCCCTGCTCCTCCAGCTCAGCACAGAAAAATGGCCTTAGCTAGATTGCAACCCCCTTTCCATCCTGTGAGGTATCTTGGGTCAGGCACTTGGGGCTGTTGACACTGATGGGACCAATAATGGGGGAACCACAGACTTTGTCACTGGAAAGGCAACATACTCAGAACCAGGCTGCTTAAAATGAAGCCACGTGGGAGAAGGAGAAGTTCTCCAAAGCTCTGAGTTAGGACCCAAACACTTATCTGGGACATTCCTCCCACCCTCCGTCCCTTCCACCTGTCCACCCACCCAAGCATCCCCACTCATCATCCATCTATCCATCCAACTACCCACCCATCTCTCCATCCATCCCACCCATCATCCATCCATCCATCCATTCATCCATCCATCCATCCACCTATCCCTCCATCCCATCCATCATCCATCCAACTACCCATCATCCATCCATCCATCATCCATCCATCCCTCCATCCATCTACCCATCCCTCCATCCCATCCATCATCCATCCAACTACCCATCATCCATCCATCCATCATCCATCATCCATCCATCCCTCCATCCATCCACCCATCCCTCCATCTCATCCATCATCCATCCAACTACCCATCATCCATCCAACTACCCATCAGCCATCCATCCCTCCCTCCCTCCCATCCATCATCCATCCAACTACCCATCCATCATCCATCCATCCATCCATCCATCATCCATCTACCCACCCCTCCATCCCATCCATCATCCATCCAACTACCCATGCAACCATGCAACCATCCATTCCTCCCTCCCTCCCTCCCATCCATCATCCATCCAACTACCCATCTATCCATCCATCATCCATCCACCCGCCACTCCATCCCATCCATCATCCATCCAACTACCCATCATCCATCCATCCATCCATCCATCCATCATCCATCCATCCCTCCATCCCATCCATCATCCATCCAACTACCCATCATCCATCCAAGTACCCATCATCCATCCATCCATCATCCATCCATCCCTCCATCCATCCACCCATCCCTCCATCCCATCCATCATCCATCCAACTACCCATCATCCATCCATCCATCATCCATCCATCCATCATCCATCCATCTCTCCATCCAACTACCCATCATCCATCCATCCATCATCCATCCAACTACCCATCATCCACCCATCCATCATCCATCCATCCCTCCATCCCATCCATCATCCATCCAACTACCCATCATCCATCCATCATCCATCCCATCCCTCAATCCCTCCATCCCTCTACCCACTCACCCCCCCCCCCGCCCCCCATCCTCCCATCATCCGTCCATCCAATACTCCCAGACTACCCCCATGGGCCGGGCCTGGTACTCACTGCTGGGACACTAAATTCAGTGGGGGCGAGGGGAGTGGAGGGTGGACAGCATTCTAAGCAGAAGGAACAGGTAGATCTGAACAAACCTGGAATCATATTTGCTGGGCCTGGTGCCCAGTGATGCCAAGTAGCTCCCGAGTAGGTAACTGAATGAGACACTTTTGGTGCCAGGTGGCCACAGGCTGCGGAGTCTCAGATTAGCGAGGTGGCCAGCATGGCTGGTGCACAGGGAGGCAGTGGGGAGAAGCCACAGGAGGACTGAATTAGGCCTGAAGGGGGTCCCTGGGGCCCAAGGAGGAAGCTTCCCTAGGTGGAGAAAGGGCATCAGACCAGCGGCCCAGGGGCACAAAAAGATGAAGGGGGTGGATTCTGAGGCCAGAGCTGGCCCAGGCAGGCCTGGGGAGGGGACGGTGCTTCTCCAACGGGATCGAATGGGGGAGTTCTGCAAGTCACAGGGTCACAGACAAATGCCAGATGTCCCACTAAAAATAACCAAATATGTAATTTTTGAGCTAAATCAGATAGTATCTTCAGCTGGATTCCCGGGCGGGCAAGTTGTATCCAGTACCAAAGGTTTAAAAACATGTATGGGGGGCTGGAGGGAGGCAGGAATGGAGAACATTCCTCACCAGAGGTTCCCAGCCCGAGACTTGGGACAAGGCCACCATTGTGAGGTTCTCAGGGAAGTATCTCCACCCACTGCCTCCGGAAGGATCTGCTCGTGGGGGACAAACACAGGTCCGGCGAGGACTGTTCCCCGAGGTGAACGAAGTTTGCATTTGGTTGGGAACCGGGAGGGGCTGCGGTGGACACGGGGAGGAGGCTGGACGCCAGGCATGGGTTTGGGTGCTGGATGTCTGGGAAGAACCTTCCGGAGCGTGGGGGATGGAAGAGAAAGGGCCACGGTGGGGGGGGGGGGGCGGGGGGAAGCAGGGAGCCTGGGCTGGGAGCAGCAGGGAGAACACTGAAGAATAAAAAGAACACTCGGTGTCTCCTGACGTGTAACCCCAGGAACAGTAACTTTTCCATGAGAAAGGCTTCTAGGCCGAATAAACTTGAGAAACACCGGCTGAACGCGTCCACCAGACTCGCCGGTGTGCAGAGGGGGCCTGGCCACAGCGGGGCCCAAACCTCCTCACTCAGGAGCCGTGCAGGATCAGGCCCAGCGTCCGCAGGGAGCGCGGCAGACTGAACACCCGGGTGAGATACAGGTTTGGGGGCCCGTGGGGAAGGTCCGGGCGGAACGGCACGCCCTTGCCTTTATGCAACCCCCACAACGCGCCCCGGACACTTGTCAGCATCAGCGAGAGGGGAGCAAGGCAGCGGGCAGGGTTCAGCGCCTTCCCCCCAGGCGTGGGGGCTCCCGCGGGGGCCTCGGAGCAGCCCCGCCCCACCCGGGGCCCCCAGGGCCGAGCAGCACGGCCTCCGCTCCACGTCCACTTACTTTTCTGTCGTTGAACTCCACGTTTTCACCTTCGTAGTCTCCCTGTTCAAAAGGGGGAAAGGAGAACTCTCACCACCGGATGCAGCTTTCGAGAGGCGCAAATCCGCATCCAAACGCGAAGGCCAGACGGCGCATCACAGGAGAGGGAAGGCTGGCCTGGCCCAGCACCTCCGCCGGGCAGCCCTCCTGCCCTCGCCCCCTGTCACAGAGGCCACGTCCCGGAAAGGACCCGGGGCCACTTGCGAGGAACCAGCAGCATGCAAGAAAGGGGCTTTGCGTGGCCGTTGGGGGGTGGGGGGGGCGCGGGCGGGACAGTCCCAGTGCCTTGCCCTGCAGGTGCTGGGAGGACAGGAAGCTATACGGTCACCGAAGACAGATCAGTGAGCCCCACCCTCGCATTTCACACGTGGTAACGCTGAGGCTCAGAGAAGCAAGGTGACTTTTCCGGGACAGACTGCCAAGCTGGGACCCGGTTCCGAGTCTTTAAATCCAGCGCAAGGGAGGGAGGGAGGACCTGAAAGTCAGAAGCCTGCCCAGCATATCGACAGCTGGAACCAGGGACTCAGGGGAAGCAGCGGAGGGAGCGTGGCCCCCCCGCGGGGCTGGCCTGGCCAAGCGGACTTGAAGATGGCCGGGAAGAAGCTCTGAGGCCCCCCGGAGGTCTGCCGGGTACCTGCCGCACTCACCAGATCCTTCTATGACCCCCCCGCCCCTCCAGGCAGGGAGCACTTGGCCTCACGCTCTCTGAACAGAGGTGCCCTGAGACCAGTGTCATTAATGTTTCCCCCTGGGTCTTCAGGGCACCCTCCCCCGCCCCCGCCCAACCCCGGAGGCTTTCTGGGTGTTTCTCTTCATGGCCCAGACAGCCACACACTTCAGCAGCATCTCATCTATTCGGGACCTCGAGGGTGACAGGTGCCAACCAGGAGGGAGGCCGCCAAGCCGCCACCTGAAATGTTAGTCCTGTCCCTGTATTTGATGCACAAATTCCAGGCGCCCTCCTCAGGGTCTCGCTCAGGGCAGACCCCTACTCCACACACCGTTCTCACAGTGGCTCTCTGGTTGCCGTGGCATCCAGCGCCTTGCCCGATGGGTATTCTTGTGGAATGAATGACCGGATGAACGAATGAGCACAGTAAACGAGGCCCTGCAAGGGGGTGGCGATGCCGCGGGCGACGCACTGAGGGCAGCAAGCCGTGACGCAGGACGACGGCGGAGTTGGAGCAAGGACCACCCAGCGTGCGGCCAAGAGCCGGGCACCTGAGCCTGGGTGTGTGGCTTCACGGTCCCGCCCCCTGCTCGAGCATGCGGGGTACGTTTGGACCAGTTCAGAGTGATTTATGTCCCCAAACGTTCCAACATCAGCTGTGGTACCTACGGGGGTGGGTGCCCTTCAATTGTGGGGGAAATTCATCGCTGTAAAATTCCGTAGTCCCTCAAGACGCCCAGAGTCCTCACTCTGGCTGGAAAGAACCCCGCGGGTAGAGCTGGAGGCTGTGTGCCCCTGGACAAGCTGCTTGGGCAACCGCAGCCTCAGTTTTCCCGTCTGTAAAGCGGGAGCGGGCCCCACACGGACGGCCTCTCCACTGCCGTGTGAGGTTCAACGTTGGGCCCAGCTCCCCCCGCAGAAGCTGTTGCGATCCGGACCACGTCCTTAAGCCCGAGTCTCCACGTCTGCACCAGATTAAAGGAGACAGAGCTCCTACTAAACACAGCTCTCTGCATACAACGGGCGCTCAGAAATGATGTCTCCCCTTTCCCTTTCAAGCCTTAGAGGGCTGACTCCAAGCAGGTCTGGATGGCCCAGAACAGGCCCTGGCATCTCAGCAGGGGTGAGATCAAGGGCCCAGCAGTTTGTGAACTGGCGCAGGGCTGCGGGGCGGGGCCGTATTCCGGGAGCCAGCGGGGTGAGCACCCACTGACGAGAGCCTGACGGACGGTGATCGAGGCCCCTTCAGCCAGGACCACCGGCCAGGACCCGGGAGGTCTGAGCCCTGCCCTTGAAACACGCAACAGGTCGCTGGCCAAGGCAACCGACCCACGCGACCCAAATCAACACGGCGCTCGCTGAGCACCTACGTGCCGAGTGCTGCGCCTGTCCTGAGACCCGTGGGCGAGGACCAGCAGCCAGACGGCGGTGTCTCTGTGGGACGGGGGGCATTGGAAGCCAGGGGGACGGGGGGAAGCAGGGAGACATCAACGGGGCAGGGGCAGGGGCAGGGGCAGGAGGAGGGGGAAAAGGAAGGCTTTGTGTGGATGGTCTGTCCCGGGGAGGGCGGCTGCCAAGAAGAGCTTGCAGACAGAAGGCACAGCACCCCCGAAGGCACAAAGCGGCTCAGGTGACCCCACCTCCCCACAGGGAGTGACTCGAGGCTGGCAGCTGTGTGTCTCTTGGAGGCAGCGGACAGGCAGGGCGGGGGGGAGGGGCGGCCCTTTGCTGTCGCGGAGACTGGGTTTCTCCGATCCAGCCTTTCACTGGAAGCCCTTCGCTTCTGTGTTCCCTCTGACACCGCTGGGAACCACTCCCACTTGCAGATGGGGACACTGAGGCTCAGCGAGAGGACAGGGGCCGCCTCCGCCCAGGGCTGCGGAAGACAGCGGCCAGGACTAGACTCTGGGTGCCCTGCCTCCCCGTCCGGCTCCCGCCTCGTGGCCCCCAGTCCTCGTAGCCACGCACGTTTGGAAAGTTCCAGAGGCCCTCTGTCCGGGGTTCCCACACTGCTGGGGCCCCACGGTGCATTCCCAGTACCCTGCTGAACCCTAGCCCCGGTCTCCATAGAGACAGCAAGAAGAGACTCATCCCTCTCCAGCCAAGCCAACGCACGGCCGCGGCCATGGGCTATATTTGTCGGGGGATACCGGAGGGATTTGGAGATCCAGCTCAGGAAGCTGGCCACTTGCTCTGCAGAAACAGACACACACAGAGCCCGGGTCATTCTGCCAGAGCGGGGGCGGGGTGGCCGGGGAGACCCAGGCAGGGGCAGCGTCTCAAGGACCAGCCGGCCACTGGGACAGGGTGTCGGCCACAAACGCCCCTGCCTCGGTGGACTCGTTCTGCAAGAAGAGATGCTCTGGGCACAACAGCAAGGCCCCCACCGGGGGAGCAGGGAAGGGCTGTGCGCGGCTGACATTTACAGGAGAGCCAAAGCAGGAAGCCAAGACCGCAGGATAATTAGAGCTCCCCGGGGGTGTGGCCCGCGGGGATTCGGGGCGGCCAGTGACGCAGGGGCAAACTCCGTCAAGGTTACTTACATCGTGCAGGGGGTAGGCGGCCGAGTAAACGCCATTGGCCAGCAGGCTGGTGATACCTTAAAGACAAAGGCAGAGCGAGGATTAGGGACCAGGTCTGTCTCCTGCCTCTCTCTTTGCAAACAGAACAGTCCCAGGACTACTGACTCAGTCGCCGAGAATTTTCTCAAAGCCAAGTGCACCTGGCGGCCCAGAGCCAGGCCGCCTTTCTGGCGTTTCCTCCCCGGGTTCGACCAGGAGACGGTAAAACACATGCTCTATCGGCAGAATTAGGAAGACAGAGAGGACGCCCCGAGAGAAAGTTCCACCTGGGAGGAGGGAGGTTCCCCGAACCTGCCAATCCACCAGCTACCCACAGCTGCTGGAGGGCCAGTCTACAGACAAGAAAGGTGGATTGTAAGTGGTTAGAAAAGCTGAATCACGAGAAAAATACGGACGGGAAAATTGATGGTGTCAGAAAACACACATACAATTTGCAATTAGATTTTAGGCTGATTGGGAAAAGCCGGAGGGGAGGCCTGTGGGCCCCGCGTGGGGGCGGAGGCACTTACCGTATTTACTACATTTTCGCCTCTTACTTAAAAGGGCAGAGTCCTTCTTTCTTCCCTCTCCTTGCCCTGTTTGTACATCGGGCTATTAGTTACGTGAAAACGCCTGAAAGGACCAAAGCTGCATTTGGGGGAGAAAGCGCTCGGTGGGGCGGTGGCCGGGCCTCGACGGCTGCCCCAGGCCCTGCGCTGGGCGTGTCACGAGAGTCGCCAGACCTGCACCTCCCGGGGCCCGGAGGTGTGCATTCGGCGCCCCGCCCCTGGAGACGGTGCCGTGGACGGAAAGGCAGAGCCGGCCACGCACGGGGAGCCGGAACTCTGATCTCGCGCACATCCTGGGGGGCCAGCGCGGCACACGAGTCTCCAGGAGCCCTTTCCTGGTCACAGAACCCTCTGCCTGGCCGAAGGGGCTTTGTAGGGGGTCAGTGGGTCAGGGTTTCCAGTGGCCTGGCCGGCCCATCCCGTACTACTCCACGGGAAAACGGTGGGGAAGTGTCTTCCTCAAATCCACTTAAAAAGAGACCGCCTCTTCGGTCAGTGATCTGGAATGCTCGGGGTACCTGAGGGACGCTTGGAAACCCAAGCCAGCGAGAGGCGGAAGCATACGGCTCACGCCCAGCTGCGTGAGAACTCATCTGTGATAAAAGTGGACGTGGGTCTGATTCAGGTTCATTGGCTCTTTACTGTCCTAGAACACTCTCAACGTGGCGTTGCCACAGGGCCTTTGCACAGACTGCTCCCTCTGTCTGGACCCCTCATTTTCTTCAGATCTCTGCTCAGATGTCCCCTCATCAGGAAGGCCTTTCTGGTCATTGGTCCTAAATCCTCCTAGCATCCCTTCCGACCGCAGCAAGACGATGTTCTGGCTTTTCTGATTATTTATTATCTATTTCGTCCCCCAGAATGTAAATCCCCCGAGGGCAACAGAACCCATCAGTACTCGCTGCAAGGTGAATGTGCCTTCGGAGGTCGGCAGGGCTTTCAGACAAGGGACCGAGGTGAAACGGGGTGCAGCAGGGACCCTTCACCTATCTGCTCTGCCACTGGGTTTGCCAGGGAACCGACAGGAATACTCAGAGACGTCCACCCCGGGGAAGACCCAGAACAGAGATCAACTCCAGCTGAGAAGCCCCCAGACCCGGGACCGCTTACAGACCTTTCAAGCAACCACGTGGGTTTGTGCTGGAAAGGACCCGACAGGCAGACTGAGGTCTGGGACACGATGCAGGGACGGCAGCCACACCTTCTCCCGTTTTTGGTGACCCGGGCCACCCTGGAAGCTCCTGTTCCCCCTGAGGTGGGCTGGGCCTCCGGGGACAGATCTCCTGGGCTCCTCCTTGACCCGCGAAGGGGCCCCCGCTCCCACGGACTTAGGACACGGGCTTAGAGACTCCAGGCCCAGAAGGAGTCCCTGTGACTGGCCGTTGGGCATCCCAGCAGGACACGTCAGCCCAGAGGGTCCAGCCTCCCCTCCCTCTGACTCCAGACGGTCCAGCTCTCCCTCCCAGCCCCCTCCCTGGGGGACGGGCCGTCCCCCAGCAAGCCCCCCACACTCCTGCTCTCCGCTTGCTTCCGGCGGTACTCTCCCCTCTGCGGGAAGCCACGCGTGTGAGGGTTCCCTGTCCTGCCACAGGCTCTGTGCCAGCCAGCACCACCCTGTACCCCTGGAGGGCGTTGTGCACACAGCTCTCAGCGGGGCGAAGGAGAGCTTAAGGAGAAGGGGGAGCGCTAGGCAAGGACGTTCCTTGGCTCCGAAGTCTCTCATTCTGGGGACCTCAGCCTGCCGCTGCGAGCAAGGGGCCTGCTCTGGGGTGGGGCCGGGGGTTCGACTCTGCACACCTCGGCGGGAAACGTCTGCATCTGTGGCTCGAGGCGCCCAGCCGGGCTGGTTCCGCGGCAGGTTCGGAACCTGGGGCGCGTGTCAAGCACGCGCCTTCCGGCGAGGCTTGGTGTGGGGCCGTGTGGGGCCCTGGTGGAGTGCCTTCCGCCCCCGGCCGGAACCCTACTTCCCGCTGGACCGTGAAGGTCAACGGCAGGGGACAGGGCCTCGGTCACCCCTGTCGCGTCCAGAGGCCAGCGGGAGGCTCCGAACGGCACCACGGAAGCCTCGAGCAGAGAGAAGGCATCCTGAGCACCGGGCCGTAAAACGGCCCCGCGGTCCCAGAGCGGCCCTCCCGTCTGAAACGGTTAGACCAGCTGAAACCAAAACACGCTCAAAACCCCCAAACCGGCAGCCTGCCCCCCACGGAGACGATGGAGGCAAGATTAGCCCGGGGAGGGGAGCGCCGGGCTCAGGCCCCAGCAATGTCCTCACCCATGCTGTACTTGGCCTTGGTACACGTCGTTCTTTTCAGGATTTCATAGACCTGTTGCGGAGACAAGAGGGAGGGGCAGACGGTCATCCGGGCGGCAACGGCACGCAGAACCTGCCAGGCGGTGGCTGAGGAGGGACGTGGCCGAGCGTTACGGGCAACGACCCCCCACCGCTCTCTGAGGCAGCCTTCGTGAGGGTGCACAAGAACAGGGCCAAGGGCGTGGCGTTCTCAGGGATGTGTGTGACCGAGGGGTCCCGTGTCGCGCTTCCCTCCGTGGAGGCTGTGGGGTGCTGTTCAGGGTTGAGGGTTGTCCCCGGCGCCCTGGGGGACGGGCCGTCCTCCCTTTGGGCTGGGAAGGGAGTTGGCATTCAGAGCCACAGGGACCCAAGCAACAGCGCCCCTCCTGGGTGTACCCCTGGATCTTCTAGAAGCCCGAGGCGGGGGCAGGTCTCGGGGTTCCACGCCACCGTGCGTCACGAGGCAGCAGGGCGCGGGGTGCCTGGCGGAGGCCGTCCGGAAGGTCCCGCACCAGCCCAGCTCTGGGCCGTCTTCACTAACGAAAGGTTTCACCCGGTGGCCTCGAGAGCCCAGGCTTGGGAGCCTGCCCGGGTCTGGGCCTGGCTTCATGTGTAGATGTGAAGGGCAAGCTACCTCACCACCCTGTGCCTTAGTTTCCCCACCTGCAAAATGGGCTGAAATGACTGGCCCGAGGCCACAGAAGTGAGGGCGGGATCGCACAGGGCTCTCCCACGGCTGCCGGCCGCCCCCAGGCCCTGCTCCGTTCACCCCTGTCCTGCGTCCCCACCTGTCCCAGCCCCGGCCCAGCAACCTGGCCTCAGCAAACCCTCTCCCGAGGCCCAGGCCCTTCGCTGTCACTGTTCCTTCTGCCACAAGCACTTGTGCCCGGAGACCTGAGGCTACGGGGCAACTGCCACTCTGTTGCTCTGCCTTCTCACTCTGCTCTTGTCCCGGGGTGCTCCCTACCACCTGCCAAAGACGTGCCTGTCGCCTCTCTCCTCCTGCCGGTGCTGGGCACACACCAGGTGCTCCACAACCGCCCATGGATACATGAACAAACCACTCAGTCAGGTGGCCCCCTCCCTGTCACCTCCCGAATCTAACTGGTGGCCCCGTCCTGACCTCGCCGATCCTCCCCTAAGTACCTCCTCCCCATCCATCTGGGGTCACGGCCCCCCTCATAACCACATCCGCCTCCACTGGCTGTCATCTTTCTAAGGACAGACCTGATCACAACCCAAACCTTGCTCTGCAGCCTTCTGTGGCTCCCTAGTGCCAGAGGCTGAAAGCCCGAGTCCCAAGACCGACATGTCCGGCCCTTCCTGCTGATCCTGACTCCTACCCACGTGCACACTGGGCGACCCTGATGCCAGGAGCACGGGGGGTGGGGGGGAGGCGAGAGGGGCTGTTGACCGCCATACCTTTGCCTAGAATGACCTTCCCCCAATGCGGGAGACTGTCAGGTCTCAAAGACCATGGGGCCGGACTAACCAAGGGCAAAGTTCTGGACGGCCAGTTTCTCTGGGGGTTGGCGGTTTACAAACTGGCCTTCGAGGTCTCTGGGGGAGGCCACCCCCAGCCCGGAGGTAAAATGGACCGCTCTGTCAGTATTTAGCACCTGTGACCTGGGGGTCAGGGGCGGAGCTCTATTACAGAGACCCCTAATGAGACGGGGTCTAGAGCTCTCCGTTCACCTATGTTCCCCCTTCCTCAGCAGTGTGAATTCACGAATTTGCACCCTGCCCTGTACTTCTGGGGGCATCCTGGCAACCCCAGATCATGCAAAAAGCGGGGTCACGCACACATGCTGAAACCGACACGTGACTCAGTCTCCCTAGCTGGCCGTCCCGACTCTCGCCCATTTAATGGTGACAAAGAACCGTGGCTGGTCCTCCTCCTCTCCCGTGCTCGAAGTCAGAGGGAGACGCTCCCTTGATGGCTACTTGGCGGCCCCCAGCTACGCCAGAGGGCCGATGTCCTTGCATAAACGAGTTCCTTCTCGTTTATTGTTATGAGACTTCATTGCCGGGATCAATCAGTAACACGCTGAGTGAAAATCACGCTGTGCCCAGGTCACCCCGCGTGGAGGTGAACCACCGCCCTTCGAGCAGGAAGCCAGAATCATCCTCGTTCTGACGCAGGCTCGGTGTCTCCGGAGGTCACGAGGCTGGGAGGGGACCGAGGGCGGAGGGCACCCAGATCTGCCTTCCCGAGCCCCCCTCGCCAACGCGACCGGCACCGCTGTCCCGCGCCCGATCACCTGCCGGCCGGGGGACGCGGCCGCGAGGGGCAGTTATCTGTTCAAGGCCAATGGCTGCTCCCCCCGCCCCCCAGCCCTGCACGTCTCCCCTCCAGGCTGGGCTTTCTGGGCAGGGGAGGCAGCGGCGGTGGCCTGGCTGCGAGGTTAATTTCTGGTGTAGAGGAAAGTCGGGTCCCGAGCCGCGCGTGGCCCAGCCTGGCTGGCAGACAAGCCGGTGGCTGATGCATAAACATTAAACCGATACCTTGAAGAGGGCAGGGTGGCCTGGTCAGATCTCCAACTCCAGTGCATTCCTCTGGCACAGCCCCCGCAATCTACCCCGGCCCACACAGCTTTGCCCCCCTGCCATCGCTCCTGCTGGGACTGCCTGCCTGGAACCCTCCGGGCCTGGGCCCCCACGATCTCCACTAAGGGCAAGGGCAGGGAGGCGGGGGAGAGACGCCGAGGGGTCTAGAGGCTCTTCTCCTCCCGAGGAGGGGCGGGGGCTCCCCCTGGGCCCCTGAAGCCTCCCCGTCTCATTATTCTAATTATTCCTGTCGCAGGCAATTAGAGCGGCCCTCCACCCGAGGCGTTCTGCCGAAATGGAATCATCACCCGTGTGTCCCCGGGGGCCCCCCTGCTGGGAGCCAGTGGTTCCCACGGCAATACTTACTATCGTGCTTCGGGTTTTGCTGTCGAAAAAGGAATCCTTGTCAGACAGGTCAAATCTGTTGAAACATTGGGCAGAAACAGACACACAGTTCACTGGGGTCACGGCTCTCCCGGTTTCCAAGGCCCTGGGAGGCCACGCCGTCCCCAGGAGCCGTGACCGTGAAATTGGGCAAGCTCCCTTCGGATGCCAGGGGTGAGCCAGCCCTGGGCGTCTGGAACGGTCCGTTTCGTCCCTCTGCCCCCCTCCGGGAGGCCAGCACACCCACGCCTCCCTCCTAAGGATGTGCTTCCTTCTGACGACACCCCCAGTCTCTGCTTCAACCGATGATGCCAACCCACCCTGGGATGTGTTACCCGCTCCCCCAGGCACTCAGGGTACAGCCGGGGAGGGTGGCTTTGTCCCCATGGAGCCTGCAAGCAAGCTGGGCTTGGCCAAGGGTGTCAGCCAGGGCAGAGCCGAGGGAGGCTGGGGCGTGGGGTGGGGGTGGGGTCCTAGAAGGAGGGCGTCTCCCTCAAAACCCGGGGCGCCCCCGTCCTGGAGCCCCCCTCCTGGAAGGAGCTGGGCTGGGGGCCACTTTTTAAAAACTTCCTATCCCTGGCAGGATCGAGAAACACAGCGGAGCGCAGCACGTGGTCCTTGCCCTGTGACTAATACATCTGCCAGAGCAGGAGCCCCAGTTCTGCACCGAGAAACAGTTCTCCACGCCCCGGGAGACCAGTGGCATCTTGGTGACGCCCCCGCCCCTGCCCTGAGCTTGAAATCCACGTCCTGCTGGGCCCAGAGCCCGAGCCCTCTCTGTTCCCACCACGGCTTACACTCCAGCTGTGTCCTGTGAAGCCCCACGGAAGCCGCAGCCACCAGCGACCCAGGGGGCTACGCCCCACTGCCCCTCGGGAGCCGAGTAGGAGGGAAGGTTCCAGAACAGGTGCCAGGCAAACCTGCTGGCCGCGAGTCCCTGGGGCGTCAGGACTCCAGCTGGGGCTGCTTTTCAGCTCCTGCCTCCCGGATGGAGCTCGGCAGCCTTCGGGAGGCACGGTCAACCGGACCCTCCCGCCGGAACACATCCCGAGAGGGACGGAGAGGGACGGAGCGGGGCGGGGGGGGAGGAGGTGCCCAGATCACCGCTTTGGGGCTTCGGGCCAAGGTGCAAGCATGCTCTCACTCGAGCCCACCCGATTTTTCCTAAGCGTCCCCCGGCAGAAGGACAAGACTCTTCGCCTCACAACTCCTCCATGGACGGTGACCTTGGAGAGCACTCTTGAACCTCCTCTGTGCTCAAGAACCATAGGCTCTTATGAGGATGTGCTTCTGGGGCCGAAACTCCCACATCCCTGGGTGATGGGGAGCTTCCTTCGGCCCCGGGGGACTGGCCTGCAACCTGCATGTCTCAGGTCACCCACCGCGCTGCGGGGGCCACCCGGCAGGGCCCTCTGGGAAGGGACGAGCGGGCGGGGGGAGGGGTGTTTCCCCACTTACAGGTGCTGCTTCTCCCGGGAGAAGGGGTAGGACAGTCTCTTTGTGGTCTGGGGTCTGTGCCCTGCCACCTTGGGCTGGATGGGGTCCGTGATCTTCTGGAGCACGGAGTTGATCTTTTTCAGGAGGCCACGGGTCTCGTTAATGTGATACAGCTGCAGAGCAGACCGGGAAGGGGGGAGTCTGCGTCATCTGCTGAGCCGTGACCCTCGCAGTCTGTTCTCAGAAGGTCACAGAACTGCCCCTCCCCACTGAGATGGCAGGTCCTGGGAACAGAGCTCCGGGATGGGCCAGAAGGCTCCCTCCGCGCCTGCTTTCCAGACAAACCCAGCGAGCCTGGCAGAGTCCGAGGAGAGCCCCGAAAGCGCACACCCTCCAGAAAACCTGCCCGTGGACTTCCCTTCATTTCAAAAGAGGTTATCCAGACGGTCTCAGTGGACCCGAGCAGCCGGGGGCTGATTTACGCCCGAGGACAGCTCCGCTTCCTGCCTCCCTCTCTGCACGCGAAGGTAAACACGGACGCCTCGCTAAGCTTCAGGAACACGCTGTCAGGCCGATTCCCGGCCGGAAGTTTTTGGAGATTACAAAGAAAAATCCCAGCAAGCTAGGAAACATAATTAAAAGGAGCCTGATGAATTAGCCGAAACACCGCAAGCAGGAAAAGCAAGACTGAGAGGCCTGTGTTTGTGTTTATAGCAGGTTCCTCTGACCCCTCTGCCCACGCCGATCTCTTGCTGGGGTTTGGTCCGGGGTCTCTAAAGGCCCCCCCCGGGGCCGCCCCACACCCCCCACAGTCAGGACACGGGAGCCCACGGCCCTCGCTCGGCTTCTCACCACAGCCGAGGAACCCCCCCCCCCATCCCGACCCCCCCCCCCCCCGGTGGCATTTCCCCCTCCACGTGCCCGTGCGACACTCAGACCTCGGGGCAGGAACGTCAGCACCAACCTTCTTCGTCGGCATCTTCAGTTTCAAAAACTCGGCTTCTCGGCACAGCACGTTCCAGGGCGCGTGGATTTTTACAAATCCAACCCCGTGAATTTTAGTCTAGGGAGGAGAGAAGTGCTCGGTCAGCGCGGAGAGCCCGGGGTCGGGGACCGTCTTCCCCCGGGGGCACGACCGCGGCTGCTGGGGTGCTCGCTCACTCCTCCTGGCCCCCCTCTCTGCAGGGCGCCCGGCAGCCAGAAGGGCCTGGACCCGGGTCCCGGACTCCGGGACACCTGGGGCATTTTCAGGGACTCCAAGCGGCATGGCCACAAAAGAGGACCTTTCACAAGGGAGCTTGGGCCCGTTTGACCCGGGGGATACACGAGCCGCCCGGTGTCCCCGAGCAGGGACGGGCAAAGTGGAGGCGTCCCCACCCCCCAGCTGGATGTCTTCCCTCCGTGGGGCCAGGCCACGTCTCCACCTGTGCCCAGCGGACCCCTGCGGTCCCCCTGCGGCCCCTGCGTCTGCACCCACTGCCTCCACGCTCCCGTGAGCGGATAGCCCGGTACAGGGGCTCGAGGGCGGGCCTGTTGGAGCCTGGCACCCCCCGAAACTGCTGAGAGCTCAGAGGAGTCGCTTCCCCCTGGGCCAGCGGGTCTGAGGGACAGCGAGGAACGGCCCGGGGCTACGGGGGCTGGCCGGCCGGGAGCTGCACGGCCAGGGGCTTTATCAGCGTGGACACCACGGCCCTTCACGGCGGGAACACGGGGCTTGGGGAGTAGAGTCACGGCCCAGCCTCCCCCCAGAATAAAAGCAGCACACGGTGCCTCAACGCCCCCCGCCCCCCGGCCCCGGCTGTATATCCAGAGGGAAAAAGCCTGAACCTTGGAAAGATACGCGCATCCCACCCTCACGAGCACCCTTCACACCGGCCAAGACAGGGGAACCACCGCGTCCAAAGATGGACGAGCGGGGAGAAGACGCGGCGTGTGTGCACAAAGGAGGATCACAGGCCACGACGTGGCAGAAATCCCGCCATCTGCCACAGCGTGGACGGACCCGTGCCTTCTGCTCCAGGAGACAAGGCGGAGAAAGAAAACACCCCGTGGGACCCCCGACACGCGGGATCTTCGACGGCGGGTTTCACAGAAGCGGAGAATCGACCGCTGGCTGCCAAGGGAGGTGGGTCAGAGGCTACAAGCTGGCGTTAAAGGAACACGGGCTCTGAGGTCCCCGCGCAGCACGGCGATGCCAACACCGCGGAGATCCTCCGCGGCGGCCGCGTCCGAGATCTCACCTGGGCCACCGCCCCCCTGTTGGTGAGACACGTGAAGCCTCCGACACCCCTCGACCTATCTCCGAGCCCCTGAATTCTGGGTCTCGATTCCCTTGGTGGCTCCAACAGCCCCAAGGAGGTGATACGAGGCGCATGCAACATAACGGACGTTCCGAGCGCCCCGAGATAACCAGCGTGCCCCGTGGTGGTGACGTCACCGCGACCAAAAGCGAAGAAACACGGCTCGTCTGTGAGCCAGAGGCGCCTACGGCAGAGGGGCCCGCAGCCCACCCGACTCCTCGAGGGGTTCCCCCCCAACCCCGGGCTCGAAGGCCGGGCTGCCCCAGAGGTCCTGCCCGGCTCTCCTTTCCACGGTCCTGAGGCGTAAGGGGACCGACCGGGAGTCTTGGCAAAAGGGGCCCAGGATGTGGAAGGGAGGGTGTCACCTGCGTGAGCCCAGCATCCAGACTCGGGCCCAGGCTCCGTGTCGCGTCCCCAGCCCGGGAGTGGGCACAGCGCGTGGCTTCGTTGCAGGTTCGGGGGAGAAACAATGGGGCCAAAGTCACGTGGGGAAGGATGCTAAGAGGAACATCCTCCGTGGGCCAAATACACCCGCCCACCAGCCCGCGAAGCCGAAATTCACAGGAACCCAGGAGAACGCGGGCAGCTGGGCGGCGGGAGGCAAAGCTTCCAGGTTGGCACAGACAGTGACAGGCGGACCCCACCTGCACCCGGCCCGGGGAAGGGGGCCCTCCCCGACGCCGAGCTCCATCTGGGGCTTCCTCCCCATCCCAAGAGAGGGGGGCAAATGCCCTCTGGCAGAATCCCAGCCCGCCCTTCCTCTGCCAGAGCCCCCACTCCCCTCTGTGGCCAGGGGAGTCGTCCTGTCCGGGACCCTGGCCTCAGTGCCACCGCACAGGCCACCTCTGTGCTGCCCCAGCACGAGGGCCGGTCCCGCTCAGGGGCCTCGGCCTCCCGGCCCCACTGCCCACGGGCACGGCGCACGCGCCCCACACGTGCTCGTCCAGTGAGGGGACGAAAGCCAGACACAGGAGGAACGACCGTGACGGTGCTGAGACCCGCTTGGCGCACGGGTGTGCATGGACTCAGCCCGAACACAAGCCTGGGGGGTGGGGCTGGGCCTCACTGCTGTCCTCGTCTTGGAGCTGGGGACCCCGTGCAGGCTCATGACACGCACTGCGCGGCTTAAAACGACGCGGATTCGTTCTCTCACGGTTCCGGGGCCGGAAGTCTAAACCGAGCTGCCCTCGCGGCCACAGTCCGCCCGGAGGCTCGAGCGGGAAGGTCCTGCCTGGCTCTTCCAGCCGCTGGGGGCTCCAGGCGTCCCGCCTCCGCCACCACGTGGCCTCACCTGTGTGCCTCCATGTTTCAAACCCCTCCTTTCTCTTCTAAGGACACCTGTCATTGGGTGGAGGGCCCGCCCTAAATCCCGGGTCGTCTTGCCCAGAGACCCTGAACTCCATCCACAAAGACCTTTCTTCCAAGCAAAGTCACGTTTGCAGGTGCCAGGTGGACGCGGCTTTGGGGGCCACCGTTCAGCCCGCCACGCGGGTCTAGAGCTGCAGCTCTGAGCCCCGCAGGGCTTTGTGCAGGGAGCCTGTCTACGTGGTCAGAGGAGCTTCCAAGAAGCCTGGGCCCAGGAGCTGGGGCCTGAAGTTGCCTCAGAGTGACCAGCCAGGACCAGGGTGCTCGGGACAGAGGCCCGACGGGTGAGGGCTTCAGGGGCCCCAGGGTGCCGTACCCAGCGCAGGGGGCTCTGGGGAGCGGAGCCCCCATCCTCCTCCAGGGCCGGCGGGTCCGGCAGGCACCGGATGAGGTCCTGAGGTTGGGCGGCCCGAGTCAGCACCCTGTCCCAACCCTGTGTGTCTCTGGCGAGTGATTCAACCTCTCTGAGCCCGTTTCCCCATCTGCAAATCTCTGCAGCATAAGACTTGCTGCATCCTCAGGGCAGCCCCTGGTGCCCCTGGCGTCCCCACCCAGCCCCCCGGCGGGCAGGAGAGGTCACTCTGTTACTTCTGCTCAGGAACGCCTCCCCTTGGCCACGGGGCAGCCGAGGCCATGCGGCTAACGTGCACGGGCGCCCTTGGCCAGCAAGCCCGGGGAAGCCCCGGCGGGCACCGAGATCTGAGAGGCCGCAGGGCCCCGGATCCCGGTGACTCACGGGCGCGGGCCGACCCCGCGGGGCACCCGGGGGGGGGGGGGGGATGAGTGACCGTCAACAGCCCACACGCAGCAGGAGGCTGTCTTCCCGTGTCACAGACCCGGGTCTATTTCTGGGCACCGCTCACCCACCCACAAAGACCCGAAATCCACTCTCCTGAGTCCCACGGAGATTTGTGTGGATAGCGACGAAGGAGCTGGTGCCTGTGGCCGGCCTGCCTGGGAAAGCACGCTCCTCTGTTTACGTGAGCAACGAGGTCTCTCCCAGGAAACATCTGGCGGGATTTGGGAAAGGGGCCGTGGGACCAGTTCGGAAAAAACACATGTGGGATGTTCTCGGACATGGTGCCCGGCCTGACCGCAGTCCGCCCCCAGCGGGAAGAAAGCGCCAGAGGGCCGGGTCCCCGTTTCCCCAGCCGGATGCCCGGAGCAGCGAGGGGCGGGAGCGCCCGCAGGCCCCTGGCGCTGTCCTGGGCAGGGGCAGGGGCAGGGCCCCCGGCGCCCAAGCCGAGGACATGCCCACCTGGCCAGGAGCTCTCCGGGCGCAAACTAAGTACGTTCAAGTCTCTGTTCTGAGCCAAACTCGCAAAAGCTGTGACCTCGCCAGAACTGTTTCCAGCACTTTCCTTTCAGAAGGAAGCAGAAAGTCACAAACCAAACAGAATAACATCCCCACAGGGGACTCGCGGAGGTTGAGCGCCGCAAGGGCTCCCCCCACATCCCCACGGCCGCCATCTGGTCGCGGCCTCCTCCGGCAGCTGAGGGCTCGGGGATTGCTGGAAGGTTCTCGGCAGCAAGGACCAGGCATGGGCGGTTTCTGGTTGCCCTTGGCTCCCCAGAGCGCTCCGGGCAGCACCGTCTCCTCGCCCCCCTCTGACCCCCAGGCCGCTTCACGCCCCGCAGGCACCTTTCTGGCTGCCGCAGGGAACTGACTGAGGGAACTGAGGGTCCCCAGGGTGCTGGTGGCACCAGAAAGGTCTCCGCGGCAGCTCCCTCCCTGTGTGCTGACCCTGCCCCGGCTCCACGGGCGCTGGCTCTGCTGTCCCCAGCAGGGACGCCTGAGCTCAGTCCGGAAGGGGAAGCCCAGGAGGGGCTCAGGCTGGCCCCCCGACCACCACCCGGGCCTCAGCTCCCGACGAGGACCTCGCGACGCCCACCTGGCACAGGCCCCCTCCAGACCCTGCCCTCGGAATGCCGGGCCTGCCCTCGGGGAGGGGTCCTGTTCTCTGCCACAAATAGGTTTTCGTGGCCCATGACGCCCGGTGCCGTGTGTTCTGCCAGGCGCATTTTCCGCGGCACGGGTGTCTGTCTGCTCTTCTGGTCGGCACCAGTGTCCCGCACGGATGTGACCTGGAACACTGGTTCTGGGCCAGAGATGTCCGTGTGGCTGACCACGGATCCCCTGATCCTAGGGACGGAGAGGGTGCCTGGTGCCCTGGGTCCCTGGAGCAGGTGTTCGATGACGCTTGCCGAGTGGGCTGGGGGGAGGAGGGCGAGGCCACCCCTGCCGAGCACCCACAGGGCGCAGCCTGGGGCGGTCCCCTCCCCGACCCGCTGGCAGGTACCGCCGTGCCCTGGCTCGGGGCAGCTCGACCCTGATGGGTTCACACCTGCCCCCCACCCACATGGCGTCCCGGAGTCACCCTCCGTCACCAGGCGTGTGGTCCGCTAACGGGCATGCCCCGCGTCACAGTCTCTCTGCTGACCACGTCTATGCTGTCCAGGAGGAGCGGTCACGTCGTGCACTGGGGCAACCACGCCTCCTACACCATCACACCGCTGCCACCAATCAAAGCTCAGGTGAGCTGGGGGGAGGCCGAGAACGGGAGCGAGGACAGGGCGGGGGGCATCTGTACCCCAGTCCCTGCCACGGGCTCTGCCCCAAGGCCTGGTGTGCTGAGGGAATGAGTGATAAATAAATCACCAAAAATAGTCATTTGCGGTCCTTGTTCTGTGAAAGGCAAAAAGTAAATAAAATGAACGTCACAGCCTCAAAGGAGCTCAAGGGGTAAGAGCAGGGCGCTGATGCGCTCAGAACGCTGACCAAGGCTGGGCCGTTCCCAGGGCGGCCCCAGGCCCACCCCCTGGGGAGCTGGACACCCCTGGAGACCCCCAGGAAGGGCCCTCCCCCTCCACACACGGGCAATTGCAGGGAAGGCGGTCGTGGTGCCGGGCAGAGCAGGAGAAGGGGGAGGGGAGGAGGTGGAGATCGCCCTGAAAAGTCCTGGCCCCCAAACTCCTCGGATCCAGTGCATCCGGGGACCTCAGCCTGTGACCTTGGTTCAAGGTGGTTCCAGCTGTAACGCCCTCAGATGGGTGATGCAGACAAGCCTCTCCGGACGAGGGCCCCTTCCTCCCAGGCCTTGGGGGCCCCCGGGCATGTAAAGGGCAGGGGCCGGCGGACGAGAGGGCGAGGCGCCCCAGGATGAGAGGCGGCCGGGGAGAACGTGCACAGGTCCTCCCCCCCCTCAGCCATGGGACGCAGAAAGGATTACATGGATCACAAACCAGCCATGTTTACCTCGTTCAAAGAAATAAACGTCAAGTCAGAAAGGTCCCGCAAAGGACAGGAAACCACGGAAAAAGTGACACAGCCAATTTGGGAAAGAACCAAGCAGAACTTCCAGAAACAAAACATGTCATAAGGAGCCCTAACGCTCAGCAAACGTGTTTGAAGATCCTCCCTGCCTGCAAGGGGAGGGTCAGAGGAGTCGGTGAAGCGTCCGACTTCGGCTCGGGTCACGATCTCACGGCGCGTGGGTTCGAGCCCCGCGTCGGGCTCTGTGCTGACAGCTCAGAGCCTGCTTTGGATCCTCTGTCCCCCCCACCTCTCTCTCCCGGGACCACGGCAACCCTTCCCACCACCAGCCACAGTCACCTCGTGTCAGTGTGGTGCACGAGGGGTCCCCACGCACCAGAGGACCCTGCCCTGCCCAGATATGCCTTCTGATTCCCGTCGGGCGGGAGGGGTCCCGGGGGGCTGCGGGCAAGGAGCTGTTTGCTTTCCAGCCTTCCCCCAGCACTCCGCGAGGAGGGAAGGGCCATCGTCCCCATTTCACAGGCGGGAAAACTGAGGCCCAGAGAGGAGAAGCCCCCCGGCTGCCCCGGCCGAGCGGGTCTGAGCCTCACTGGGAGCTCGGAGGCCGACCTCCCCGCGGCACTGTGCACCCCCGAAGCTCGTCTGGAAACAGCAGCCACTCCTCCTGACTCGCTTTTGAAAAGCAACATCCACGCTAACAAAGATGGGAAACCCTTGCCTCGGGGGCCACGTCAGCTCCGGGGCAGGCATGCCGAGAAGCGCCGGCCGGCCGGCCTGGGTGCAGAGGTGAGCCCCCGTCAGCAGCATGAAAGCAAACAGACGTGACAGGGTTCCTGCGTCCGTGGCCTCCACAGCTCTACCAAAACCAGGGTCAAGTTCAACCCCGGGGCAGGATGGGCCCCAGCCACCCCAGCACACACAGCCGGGACTTGAGCGCGTGGCCTTCTCGGCAGTGACCCGCGGACATAAATAATGTCCGGCAGGCTTTGAGGCCAGACTTAAAAAACGCTGACGGGCTTCAGTGGCAAGGAAGCGTTGTCCTCCGTTTGGTGGGAAGCCCGGACGCTGGCCCCGCTGCGGTGGGTGGGGAGGGGGCGGACACCGCCCTCCCTTCCCGCCACTTCCTGTCATGCCGTCCTGGGGCCTCTGACACGGGAGCCCTCCTGGACCTCATGTCCAAAACGGACGTGTGGGGCCACCCTCCGGATCGCGGCACCGAGGCCTGTCCGCCCCGGGGTCTCTCCCTTCCCGGCGTCTGGGACGTGGTTTCCAAATGGGGTTCCTCGGAGCCTACGGTGCCTGGGGGAGGACAGTGCGGAGGGGAAAGATGGGGGACCCCAGGCCACAGGCTCCACCTTTACTGTCCCGTACCCGGGGTGGGGGGGGGGGTGTGAGGGACAGTGTGTCTCCCGTGCCCCGTGCGCCCTCGGCCCAGCATAGCCACTGCTGGGGTCTCTGTCCGGGGCTGCCTCTGGGGGACCGAACAGTGCACGGCGGGGGGCTCGCGTGGACGCTGGGGGGCCCATCTCGGGGGATGCTTCTGCTGGCTCATGGAGGAAAAGGCCTGCCAGCTCCTCACAACTCCAAGTACGTTCCGGGCTCCTCAGCCACCGTGCACCCTGGGAGCTGGTTAGAGACGCTGCTCAGGCCCGCCCCCGGCCTGCTGAGTCGGAGCGAGCATCCCGACGGGACCCCCCCCCCCCCACCCCGAGTGTTCCTGTGCGTCTCCGGGCCCTGCAGCCGGACAACCTGCCCGAGGCCGGACCCCGCCCTCCAGACCACCTGCCCCGATCTGCCCCCAACCACGAGCCACGCCTCTCCTGCCCGCCGCGGGCACCGCGCCACCCCTGAGATGCCCGCTCCAGCGCAGCCTCAGCTGTTGCAGTGGGTGCGTGGCGTCCCCCCAAAGAGACGTCCACGTCCTAACCCCAGAATCTCAGAACGGGAGCTTATTTGGGTATAAGACTCTGCAGATGCGCTCAAGTTAAGACGTGGTCACAGCGCGGGAGGGCAGGCCCTTACAAGCAAAGGAGACACACGGAAGGCGGCCCCGCGGAGGCGGAGGCTGGAGGGGCGCGGCCACAGCCCAGGGATGCCGGGGGCCCCCTAAGCTGACGGAGGCAGGAAGGACCCTGCGCTTGAAACCTTCAGAGGGAGCACAGCCCTGCTGAAACCTGGATTTTGGACATCTGGTCCCCAAAACCGTGAGACTCAATCTGTGGTCATTTGTTCGGGCTGCCCCAGGGCACTAACCGGTCCGCGTCCCTAGGACGTCATCCCAGGACGTCTTCAAAGCAATAAACCTCCTGACTTGGGAGAAAGGCCCCGTCGGGGCGCACATTCTGCCCAGGAGCAGTGCGGCCTTGCACGCCCGCTGGCCTCTCGCGGAGCAATGGCAGGTCACGTCCGTGCCCTGGTGACCTCTGGGCGGCTGCCCGGTCGTGGCCGCAGAAGGCTGGGCCAGCAGAGTGCAAGAGGGGCCCTCCTCCGGGGCACCTGGGCGGCTCAGTCGGTTGAGGGTCCCACTCTTGATTTCGGCTCAGGTCATGATCCGGGGGTCGTGGGATCAAGCCCCGCGTAGGGCTCCGTGCTGGGAAGCCTGCTTGAGGTTCTCTCTCCCTGCCCTCCGCCCCCCGCCCCATTTCTCTCCCTCCCTCTTTTCCTCTGCCTCCTCATCCAGGCTATCGATGTAGGGTTTCTCCACCAGGAGTGATACTGGGTCCTGAGGACGTCTGGAAACCTCTGAAGCGTTTTGGTGATCGGGACCTGGGGCGCCAACGGGGCATGGCAGAAGCCCCTCCTTGAAGAGTGACTCCCCACCTCGCGAGCGTTTGAATATCTGATGGAACGCATAGGTTTTTCTCACCAGGAAAGCGCACCTAAGCCCCGGTGCCGCTTCCAATCGGGTCAGCTTGCACAACTGGGTTCTCCTGGGGGCTATCCTATTTCCAAAACTGCCACCCTTCGCTCCCTGTAATCGGAGCACACACACCCCCGGGAGTGATTCATTAGCCAGGACGTCTCTCGCTGCGGCGGGCCTTGGGCCCTGGCCATCTCCGATGGAAGCTCGGGGGTGAGAGGGGCCCTCGTAGAACACGGTTTATGACTCGAGGGACCCCGGGAGGGAGACGACACGGCCTGGCTTCAGCCGCTGGAGACTGGAGCCGCCCGGTGCTGCTTTCGCTTTTAAAACGACCCACATCCACTGCTGAAAAACCTCTTTTAGCCATAGGGCAAAACTTTCAATGAAATTCTTAGGTCTTATTGGGAAAACCGGATCTTTTGTGGGACAGTGACTACCATAACCCTGTTTCCTTTTTTTTATTACTATTTAAAAAAATTTTTGTTTCACTTTTGAGAGAGAGAGAGAGAGAGTGCTTTCGTCAGTGGGGGAGGAGCAGAGAGAGAGGGAGACACAGAATCCAAAGCAGGCTCCAGGCTCCGAGCTGTCAGCACAGAGCCCAAAGCAGGGCTCAAACCCACCAGCCGTGAGATCACGACCAGAGCCAAAGTCGGACGCTCAACTGGCTGAGCCTCCCAGGCGCCCTTCTGTGTTTGCTTTCTACTTCAAAGTCACGATCACATCCTGTGAAGTTTCAAGAAAGGCATGTGTGTTGCAGTGGACTTGGAAAGGCTCCTCCCCCTCCTCCAGATGAACCATAACACGTGATTTAACGTTAACGACAGCCCAGGATTTGCCTCGTGCCAGACTCGAGTTAAGCCCCTGCCCTTTGCTCACGATCACCCACTGACACAAACACGACCGCCGTTCCACGCTACAGATGGAGAAACTGAGGCCCACGCGACCCTGTAAGCCTTGCGAAGGGCAGGCCAAGGCTCTGGGATCTGGCCGGGGTCAGTGCGCATTGCCACACCTCGGGGGGGGGCCTTCCGGGCGCAAGACTCTGAAGCCGTCGTCGGGAAAGAATGACGGGAACAGGGAGCGCATCCCTTAGCGGACGGACCAGGCACAGGTAGCTCGGAGCCCAAGCTCGCCCAGCAGCCTCTCCTGCCTCCGACAGAGCCCGTTGTCTCCTCCAGCTACGAAGCGCCACGTCAGAGCTGAGCCCACACAGTGGCCACGTTGTTCGGACAACAGCACGGGGCTGGCCGGGCGGAACGTGCCGGAAGTCAGCGCACCGACGGCTCCCCTCTTCTGAGCGGCCCAGGGCTCAGGTCTCAGACAAAGTGAGGAGACAGAAAATCCCAAGGGACGGGCACTGCGCGCCCTGCCCTCGAGAGAGCCCTCTGCAGTCTCCTTAGGACCCCGAACATCAAAGCTCACAGGCCCCTCCAACGGGAACCACTCCAGCCGCAGAAATCAACCCCCGCCAGGGAGCCGAGCCTCCGAAGGAGAGAGTCACCCAGAGAAATGCTCTGTGTGCAGCACGAGATCCCTCGACTGCTAGGTCAGGGGAGAGAGAGGCCCCACCACGCGTTTCCGGATGCGTTCGGGGCCAGCGCTCTGAGCGTGTCGGGAAAGGGCGTTCACACCAGCTGACTCTGCCGACTGGCTTGCTGGTCGGAGGACCCCAAAGGCGTCCCTCTCGCCAGACCCAAAGCATCCATCATTTAAGGACGCGGTGGTTCTCGATGATACGCGGCAAACTGAAACCAACTTTTAAACACGCACCGTTGGCTCACGACTCCCTCAGGCCGCCTGCTGACTACTCGCGCTGCTCTTAACGTGTCGCAGAGACCTTTGCTCATTCTCGGCCAGTCTGCACGGTGACAGCGCTGTGGGCGAGGGGCCTGTCCCCCCAGTGCTCGCGGAAGGAACCCCCCACCACCCTGTGCACAGAGAGGTTAAGGAGCTGGCAGGGGAGGGCACGGCAAGCTTGCCGAGAAGTGGAGGGAAGCACCGACTGTCCCAAGGGCTGCCGAGGCCCTGCTCCCGGCCGCTGCCCAGCCTCCCGCCACCGGGGCGGCCCTGCACCCCGGGTGACTCAGCCTTTCATTCTCCCCAGAACGCTTTCCTTCGAAAGATGCTCAGGCTTTGCCAGGGGCAGGCGCTGCAGAAAACGGTTTTATGGTCGGGGGATTTCAGAGCACCAGAGCCCCCAGAGATCAAGCCAGACTGACCTCCCCACCTGACAGATTGAGAAACTGAGGCCCCAGAAGGGCCGAGGTCAGTCTCCAGGAGAGCTTCATCCTCAGTCCCTGGGGAGGGGCACGTCTTCCTTAGGGAAGGACGTGACCAGAGCAGGAAATGCCCTGCCCCTCCCCGAGAGCAGGTGTCTCCGGGGCCGGTGGGTGCGGGTTGCTGGCTGGGGGGTCTCCCCCAAACCCGAACAAGCGATTTCTGCCCAACCTTGACAGGAGCGGCCTTTGCGTCGGCCCTTGTCGGAGAGCGGGCTAAAGCCAGGAGGACCCCTCGCCGCACCGCCTTCTGGACACGGCGCCGGGGCCCCGGCCGGCCTGCGCACCCCGCGCGCCCACAGGAAGCGGGGACGGTTACCTCCTCGTCCCGCTCCAGCTCCAGGCCGGCCTCCAGGAGGTTCCCCTCGTACTCCTCCCTGCGGAAACGCTTGTCGTCCTCGTGGTAGTCCATCGGGGGCTCGGGCCCCCCCGCCGCCCCCACGTCCCCCTTGCCCGGCAGCGGCCGGTCCTGCCTGGTGCCGCGGGCCGCGGGGGCCGCGTCGCCGTGCTGCACCCTCCTGGCCAGGGTCCTGCTGCCCGAGGGCCTCTTGGGGTGGTACACCAGGATGTAGTCCACCTTGCGTCTGCCGTCCCGGAAGTAGAGGCCGTGCTTGCACTCGGCGTCGGGGTCCACGGACAGCGAGTTCAGCAGCTGCGAGGGGAGGACAAATCACCCCTGTCAGACGGTCAGGGGCGGGCCCCTAGAGGGGAGCGGGGTCCTAACCGCCCGAGCGCCCACCCTGGGGCCGGCAGGGTGGGCGCACGGCGGCCCCGTCTCCGTGGAGCCGGCGTTCGAGGGGACGTTCGCCGTCACGGATGCAGGGAGGCCGGGCCGGACCCCCCACCCCCCCACCCCTGCTCGGGAGGCCTCCCGGTCAGCGGAGGTGGAGCGGGCTTGCTGGGAGGGCCCGGCCTGCTTGCAAAAGCGGCCAGAAAAAGTGCAAGACCACCCACACCCTCCAACCCGGGGAAGTGACCTCTATTCGCTTCCCCAGGGCCCCCGGCCGGGGCAGAGCCACGCTCGGGTCCCGCGCCTACAGATCTCAGCCTCTGATGGCCGGCGTGCAGGGTAACTTCCCGGCAGCATGGCCGTGGACCCTCGCCTGGCCCGGTTCCAGCTCTGACGCCAGTCAGCTGTGTGTTAGTCTGGGTCCCCCAAGGCCAGAGCCTGAGTTGAGTGCGTGGGTTCAGAGGTTTACCCGAGAGGTCGTCTCGGGGGCCAGAGTGAGGGTGAGGGGAGGTGGGCACGGAGGGAGGGGCTGAGAGAGGCGGGCTGCAGGCAGGGTCACGGCCTCATTAATTCCCCTTTCCAGGTGGCCTCCACCTGCTCCCGCACCAGGGGGTGCCCTGACAGGGGCTGCTCTGCATGGATTTGCTTGCCTCGGTTTCCCTGTCTGCCTGAGGGGCTCTAGAGGGCCAACGAGACAGAAATGGGGGACTGAGGAGTAAAAACTAAAACCGCCAGGTGCCTGGGTGACTCAGTCAGTTAAACGTCTGACTTCAGCTCAGATCACGATCTCACAGTTCGTGGGTTCGAGCCCCGCGTCGGGCTCTGTGCCGACGGCTCGGAGCCTGGAGCCCGCTTCGGATTCTGTGTCTCCCTCTCTCTGCCCCTCCCCGCTCACGCTCTGTCTCTCTCAAAAATGAATAAACGTTAAAAACACATTAAAAACCTCAGCACAGCTGCACTGCCACTAACACTCAACGCGAATCTCTAGAACTCCAGTGGGATTTTGCTGGTTGCTGAGGGCAGACAGGTTAATCAGCAAACGGGTCTTCGGCAGGAAGGGAAAAGAAATAAAATCATGCTGGAAGTAGCCTCGTGAGCAGCTCTCCTCAGAGCCGAGCCTCAGTCCTGCAACCTGACCTCCCGGCTTTCACCCCGTTCCTGCCATCAGTCCTAGACATGCACCTTCAGCCGAGAATGAGGCCCCCCCCCCCCCCAGGGCGTGAGCCTGGCACGTGGCTGAAGGCAGGCCCCAGGCCCCATGGTTCGAGGACAGAGCTGTGCTCAGAGTCTCCCCACAGGGTCGCCTGGAGACCCAGGATGCCCCCCGACCCCCGCACTGGGCTCCAACGGGCCTTGCACGTGGTCAGGAGAAGCCGTGGGAGTCCCGAATTTCGGGGCTGATGGTCTGTGTTAGGTCCGAGGTGCAACAAGGACACCTGGAGGGCGGGGGCCCCCGTGTGATCATTTCCTTCCAAATGTCCGGCTCGGGGGCAGCAGGGAGAGAGGAGAGGGAGAGAGGCAAAGTGATGGATGCACGCCTGGAGGGAGAGGGGCGTTTGGGCCTCACCCCTGGTTAGGGAGGGGGGCGTCATGCCCCCCCCCCCCCCCAGTCGCAGTCTCCCCGGCTGGTATCAGGATGCTCACAGCCCGACAGGGCGCGGCCTGCACCCAGGGCCGGCAGGTGGCTGGACGTGAGCGGTCGATTTCCACCTGCAGCGACTGGGAATCTAGGGCCACCTAGGTGGCCTTCACGGGACCTGGCAGTGTGGATGCCCAGCTGGCTTGCTCTTACGGGTGTCCATCCGGAGACTCGTGGGTGAGCAAGGGCCAGGGCCCCACCCGCGCGGGCAGGGTGGGAGGAGGAGGGGAGAAGGGAGTCCCAGCCCCGCCAAGCCCCGCACGGGACACGTCCGCCAAAGACCCCAGCCTCTTTTCAGGGTCCTGAGAGGCAGGAAAGAGCGGCTCTCCTCCTCTCCTCTGGGAGGCAGGGGGGGATACAGCGCAGGTAGGGAGGCTGAGCCCAGCCCCGAGTCCCGTCTGCACACCCAGGGCACCCTCCCTCCCCCCAGTAACTGGGACAGGGCCGACACTCTTCCTGAGCTCAGGGCACGTCCTCTCACTGAGTCCTGACCTGATGAGGGAGCACTGTGGTACCGTGGGCAGGACTATTTCCCACACAGCGGGTGGAGGCTCACCCGTGGGAGGAGGTCAGCCCACGCTGCGGGGGCCGACTGCCTTCTCTAACCTGCCTGTACCGACTTCCCTAGCTCCCTCTCCCCACTCCCGCAGGCTCTGCCCGAGTCGGGACATCCGTGTCCCCTGTCCTCGCCTCCGCACACGCCGTGTTCCCTCCCTGCAGGTGCCTCCCTGCTTCCCGGACGTGGGGCCAGTCCCCATCCCCAGTGCTCCGGGGGCCCCCGGTCACTCCGGCCAGCGGAGTCTCTTGGGCTGGGGCTGTCTTGGGACCATCTACTCACGAGGTGTTAACTCCCAGGAGCAGGGCGGTGGGATCCCCAAAGCCGGGCCAGGGACCCCCCTTCACACAGCTCCATCTAGAACCAGCTACACACACAAGGGGCTTGGCACCTGCCAGGGGCCCTGCAAATGCTCCTGGGTGGCTGGGATAATGCCTAGTATTGAACAAAGTGGACAAAAAAAGAAGCTGTAGTGAATGGGGAGGAAATTCAGAGTGAGCCCGTCAGGTCAGAGGGCAGGAAAGTGGGTCTGGGGACATCCAAGAATCCCCCACCAACACGAGACAGGGAAAAGTTAACCGGGTTCAAAACTGAACACTAACCATCTGTCTGCTGGGGCCCGATCGTGACCTTTCAGGGCCTTTGTAGTCTGGGGGAGAGAAAAAATGTCCCTGAAACATCTCCCCCCGCCTGGGGGGAGCGGCACGGAGGCCCCGTCAGGAATGGCTGTCCCTTCTACCTGCATTCCAAGACCAGCTGAGCACTTAGCTGTGCTACCCCAGGTAGCTCCTTCTGGAACCTTCCTCGCAAAATGAGGGCCAGGGGGAATAATAAAACCCCCCTCGTATAACACGACTTCCCTCAAAGGGTTACTGGAAGGATTAAACATGTCTATACACAAAGAGTTCACACCAGGCCCCGGCATATAAAGAACCCACAAGAGGAGTGTGCTGTAAGTGGAAACTGAGACAAGAACAGATAAAGAAATAGGGGAGGGCAGGGGAAAAACAATCCCATGGTCCAAGTGGACCACAAGTGAAAGACGGTGGGCTGCCCCGTGGGGACGGGCAGGACACAGCCCAAAGCACTGGTGTGAGAGTCCCTGATCTCCCTCAGGGCCTGGCCTGGTCACTGATTTGTTGTGGACCAGGGGCGTTCTCTGTTGGGGTCTTAGTTTTATGAAATGGGGGCGCTCCTATCTGAGTAAGTGTAAGGGCTTAGCAACCTTTACACAGAAGGTGTGGGTTCCCTTCCTACCATACTGTATGCAGATCAGAGAGCGATTCTGAGCTGGCTATAGAAGGAGCTGGAGAGGGAGTCGCAGAGTAAGGCCACGGGGGCGGCCGTGGTGGCCATGTGTCTCCGTGGGGCCCTTCCGTGACGCGGGGCAGTGGGTGCTTTTCTCGTGCAGGACGGGACGAAGCGGTGAAGATTTAAGTTGCAGCAGGGAGGTCACGGGTTAGACTGTATGTGCAACTTTCCAGTGCGAAAAAAGCTTGAAAAAAGCCTCAAGACCTTCTCCTCTCCGTATCCTCGAGAAAGGGGCAGGTGGCCCCTCGGCACACCTTTCTTGAAGGCGGGGGATCTGCCATTCATCTTTTTGACGCCTGGCGCCGAATGCGTGGTTAAGGAACGAACGAACGCACACATACATAAAGGGCCAGGGGAGCTGGGGCTCTGCACAATTCCCGGCGGGCGTCGCCAGGTCAAGGGTACCGGAGCTGAGACCCAGCCGGGCCAGCAACGGTGACACCACACTCCCCAGCCCCGAGCCTCAGTTTTTCCATCTGTAAGGTGGGGACACAAACGTCCCCTCGACCTAAGTCACGGGATTCTTACGCGGACACGCGTCACGGGAGATCGGAAGGTATTCCAAGGATCATCCCCAGAGCGCCTGGCAGGAAGCGCTCCCGGAAGGAGTTTCCCTGAGGAGGACGGTAAACACGGTGGAAAAGAAACGACTTCCTGAGGTCACACCGGAGGATGTCAGGGGACCGGGGTCCCCTCCACGGCAGGCCTGCCCCAAGCGCCACAGACAGCGGGAGGGCAGCCTACGTCCGGTCCACACCTGCCTCTCTAAACTCTCTCCCCAAACTCCGAGAAGACGGCAGAAGAGGCGAGCTGGCCGAGGACCAGAATTCCTTTATTTGGCTTCTGACTTGGAATCGGAGCTCCAGGAGCCGAAGTCACACGTTCGTGTGAGATGGCCGAAGCCGGGGCAGGTCTAACTGGGGGCAAAGAGAAGCTGCTACGTTCCCTTGTTCCTAAAACGGGGAAAAGGAAACCAGCCACCTGTAAAGTTTCTTTCGGTTCTGGGACTCTTTCCGCGTTCACTTTCGAACTTCACTTTGCTCCCCCAAACGTTAAAGCTTAGATCACCCGCGCGACAAATGACTGTCGGGCGCTCCCCACCACCTCCACACGGATCGTCCCCGGTCGGTCGCCGACAGAGAAGCCCTCTTATTTTCCAGGCAGGTCGACACCAGGCCCGGGCACTTCTCTCTGGGGCTGTCTGGGCTTGTCGGGGCATACAGATCCGGGGCCGCCGACAGCCAGCAGGACGAAAGCAGAAACTCTCAAAGATAAACACAAAGAAAACTTAGCGAAATAAATTGCGTCCAACTTGGCCTCTGGCTCTTGAGTCGTTTCTGGCGCCTCTTGGTACAGAAACAACGAGCTGACTCTTATCCTGGAACCTGGGAATGGCAGGAAAAGTAGAGGCCTGGGGACTCCAGCTGGGAAGTGTAGCCTGCATGGGAGGGGAGTCCCGATGGCCAAGTTAAACTCCATCCATGCTGCAGCGGCACGTATGCAAGCTCGTCTGGGAACCGGATAGGAACTCTGTGACCAGCCCACGCCCTCCGGCCTTCACCGGGTGACTCAGGGTAATCACCGACCAACCGTCACTGGCTTGAGCTGTGCTGGGGATGCCCTTGGAGGCTCTCCCCATCGTGCTTCCAGCCCGCCCCGTAGACATTTCACCGGCAGGACACTGCTCGTGGGGTCAGTGCCCCTGATTCACGGCCCTCCGAGCCCAGGGTCTGCCCCGAAACCTGCCCATAGGAAGAGCCGTGTGCAAATTAAGAGGCGACAGTCTCGTCGGGGCTTGTCTACGCCTTCCCAGACCGTGAAGACCTCTAACGAAGGGCCAAGTCTTTGCAGATTTCGTGGCCCCCGCCAGGGTCGGGGGCAGACAGAGAGTTTCTGAATCCAGATAAGCAACAGGCCCCTGAAGTACAACTCCAGAGCCCAGGGCCATTGTTAAGGGCTCGGCTCCCTATTTCAGACCCAGCCCATCATCAAGGGGAATTCGGTCTTCCTCTGGAATGCCCACTCCTCTCCACCTCTTTGGCTGGCATCATCTCTGGCGCCTTCTCACTGGTGCCCCCACACTCCCGCCTCTGGGTGTTGCCACAGGAGACAGACCTCTTTGTCTGGAAGGCCCCACCCGACCCCCATTACGGGTGGAACCAGCTCCTTCCCCAGGACGCTTGTTCCTCTGGCAAGCTGTCCATGACACCCGCTTCTGTGTCTAGGTCCCAGTTAGCTCTCCTCCCAGCTGCTGGGTGACCCCACTCCCGGCCTCAGCGTGCTCACGGGTCGTAGTAACAGCGCCTGCCCCCCAGAGTCGTCAAGATTAAGTGGGCTAATTCTCAGCTCCGGCCCCTTCTACGGAAGGGTCCCTCCGCCACTGTCCTGGGCCACGCTCCCGTCACCACTCACAAAGCCCCAGACAGGTGCCGTTCCCCGTCTCATTCCCCGGGGGTGCCCGCCGCCCGACCCGATGTGGGCACACGGTGTTTTTGCCGAAACGATGGCTCCGAGCTTCTGAGGCCAGTGGTATTTATCCCAAGCAGACACCCCTCTCTCCATCAACACCCGCTCCCAATGCCCCCTGCATCTCTGTGCAAACCCCAGTGCGGAGAGGGCGCAGGGCCTGAGGGTGTCTGCTGTCCCTGGAACACTGAGAGCCGCCCTGCCAGGATCCCATCCCACAGGGGCCTCCCTGAACGCCGGCCGGGCTCTCCAGTCCGGGACTAGGGAGGCAGGCCTGCATCCACGCGAGGTCAGAGCCAAGAAACAAGGCTGGGGCCTCAGCGGCAGCCACTCTAGGGAAGAGCGGGGGAAGGAGAGTCTGATCTCTGGTCGGGAGTGAGCACCCCGGGGTCCCCTCTGCTCTCACTGAGGGCCCCTCTCAGCCCTTCCCTCTCGGGGCAAACTTCCTTCTAACTTTAAACCAAACCCCCTCACTGGCGAGTTCTGCCCTCCAGGGGTCCCCGTGACCTCTGGATCTGGCCCCAGAGGGAACGGTGGGGGTAGCAGGCCCCAGAGAGGGGTCCCCAAGCACGTGGCCAGCTGGCGCTAGCCTACGCGGCCGGCTTCCACTCCCACCAGGCGCCGGCTGGGGACGGGACCGGCGCGGAAAGAAGTCCGGTGCCACCGGCGTCCCCTCGCTGGCTGCCCGGGTGTTGAGCGCTCCGAGCGGGGCACGGCGCGTCCCGGGGATTCCGCGTGCCCCAGCAGGTGAGCGACTCTCCGGAGGGTCCAACCCCAGAAGGGCGCGGCTGTCGCCACCGGGGGAGGGGGGGGTGCCGGAGGCTGCCACCCTCCGGCGGCGCGTCGAGGCGGCTCCCCCCCTCCCCCACGGCGCTGCCCCCACCGGCCCCCACGACAGGGGGGGCGTCCCACCGGGGGGCCCAGCCGTGCCCCGGGGGGGGGGGGGCGGGGCGGGGGAGGCCGGCTCCGCGGGGGGGGGGGGGGGCGCGCCCCCCCCCCTCCCCGGCCGCGGCGCAGGTGAGCGGCCCTCCCTCCGGGGCGCGGCCGCCCGCACTCACCGTGCCCTCGGACGGCAGGTAGCCGATGTCCTCGATGGCGCAGATGTTGATGATGTGGACGCTGCGGTCCTCGGCCGGGAGCGTCGAGTACTTCTCGTTGACCCTCATCGCGGCCGCCTGTGCGCCCGGCCGGCCGGGCGGCGCGCCCTCCGCATCCACGGCCCCGGCGGCCTCTGCGGGGCGGACGGGGCAGCGTTGGCGCGCTCGCAGGGGGCCGGGCCTCCCGCCCCGCCCGCCGCCCGCCCGGCCCTGCCCTGCCCGCGCCCCGTGCGCTGCGGCCGCCCCCCTGCGGGCCCCGCGCGCCGCTGCGGCTGCTGCTGCGGCGGCCGCCGGGGCCGCCGGGGCCGCGCTGGGGCAGGGGCGGCGGCCGCGCGGTCAGAGTTTCCGAAGAAATTTAAACACAGGAAGAAAGCGCTCCGTCCCTGGGCCCCCTCCAAGTGTTCTTTTCACCCGGGAGGGCGCCCCGTGCAGTTTTGGAGGGTGGCGGCGCTCCCGTCCCCCGGGGGGCGGGGGGGGGGGGGGCTCCCAACAGCACCCACCTTCAGGAAAAGTCTCCAAACCTCGCCCTGCTCAGCGGCGGCGGGGTCGCCTTGCCTGGGGGAGAGGGAGGGGCTCCTGGGGTTGAAGTGGGAATGCCCGCCCTGGGGGACTTTTGCTACCACTCAGACACCTCCTCCGGGGAGCCTCCCCTGCTTCCTGTGGGCCCACCCTCTCCAGCTGGCCCTGGCTCCCTCTGCAGCTCCCTCCTCCGGGGTAAGCATGTCTCTGAGCCCCCATTTACGGGAGGCTTAGTGTCCCGTGACCGGGCACGAGCAGTCCCATTTTACGGCACAGTCTGGTCCTCACTTTGCAGCGGGAGGGGGGGGCGGGGGGGGGTGGTGAGGGCTTCCCAGGGCCAGGGAAGGGGCCTGGAGTCCGTGCACGACACTCTACTGCCTCCCCAAGGGAGGGACAGTGACTTAGATGGCTCTCATCCCGGGATTAGCAGGGACCGGGCACACGGTAGGCAGGCAGGCAGGTAGGTGCTTCTCAGGACATGTTTTTAACCCTCCCTCCCGTCAAGAGGATGGCACAGGTCTCCAGGAGCAGCCGTGCTCGGGTTTGGCCCCCACCCCCACCCCCACCCCCAGGGGCCACGCTGGCAACCCTGCCCAGGGGAATGAAGTCTCCTTTTCCTCTGCCTCCCCACGTCTTGTTAGTTCCTCGGGGGGGGGGGGGGGGGGGTGTGTGTACTGAGCACCACCTCCTCCGGGAAGTCCTTCTGGATTGCCCCTCACCCAAGCGCTGGAGCCTAAGACCCACTCTGCACCTCGACCTCAGCACTCCCTTTCCTCCACCTCACTTTACGCCAGGTTTATTCCATACAATCAATGCTCAACAGCTGCTGGCCGGCCACCGAGGAACATCCAGGGCCTACAGAAGTGACCAGAAAGGAAGTGACCAGAAAGCTGTCCTCCGAGGTGGTGATGTCACCGGCACGCTTTGATGCCCAGGGTGGATTCCGGAATCACAGAGGACGGGGTGGGGGGATGGGGTGGGGTCCGGTTCCAGGTCCAGCACTTTCCGGCCCTGTGATCTCCGTCAGGCCCCCTCAGCCTCACAGAGGGTCCGTCCCGTGAAAGTCACGGGTGTGGCACGGGGAGGCTGGTCTTGTCACTGTCGTGACCTTCCCTGCTCCCTCAACCCCTCACCCCCATTTAGGCTCGGGTTTGTGAATTTCTTGAACTCGGAGAGGTGAACATCTACGAGGTATGATTTGGCAAAAAGAAGCAAAAACTAGAACGCCTCCATCCTGGGGACACTGAGAGTCCCCAACGCCTGGGAAGTGGCACCCGACTGCGGACCGAGAGCGCTCTGGGGCGCAGAGGCTGGGCGCTTCTGGGAGATGCCGGGTGGGGCTCAGTCTCTCAGGCGAGGCCGTGCCCACCTCCCCTCTGTGGCTTTGCCCAAGAAGCTGGGCTTCACCTGTGTCCGTGGTTGATGACGTGGCCAGGTCCAGACACGTGTGCGCTCACAAGGCATCACGTTTCTCGGCCACACGTCGGCCGATTTCCTTGCTCTGCCCCTGGCCTTGCATTCTGCGCCCTCTCCCGACCCCCAGGCCGCCAGGTGCACAGTGTGGAAACGCTCGAGCAGACGGAGGGGGGCGTGCAAGGTGGCCTCTGTGCAGAGCGGAGAGGACAGGCCAGCATGGATTCGTTCCGTCCCCAGGGCCACTTGTGGCCCGGGCCGGGACTCTGTGGGTCTTGGGATCTCGGGGATCCGAAACGAAAACCAGCATTCCCCGCCCCCTGCCCCCAAACCAGGGAAGGCAACGGGGTTCTTCCACCTACAGCTCTCCTCCAAGTTGGGACTCGGAAGGCCTCCCTCCCTCCCCGGTTTCCCGCCTCGGCTGTCCTGCTGGGACTGGGTCTCTACCCTGAGCCGCTAACTGCTCGTAAACCGGACCTCTGGAAACACTGGTGCGTTGGTTTTGCACTTTCTGCTTTTTGCCTCAGTGATTCTCATCGTTCAAAACCCAGAGGGGCAGATCTCGCCAGCTGGATTAAGTCCCCGCTCACGAGTTAATAAAAACCCAGTCTCATTAGTCTAAATGGTGCGTTTCATTATGGGAAGTTCCGGGCGTCAGCGCTCGCCCTACTTTGCCGCGACGCTACCCTCTCGGGCTGTTGTGATGTCCACCGCTGTTATGCTCTCACGTCTTGGCCGACATTTGAGTAATCGCCAGGAGCACAAGCACGGGGTGACAGGGCAGCGGGCAGGGGGCCGAGCTCGCAGTCAGCTGCAAGACAAGCTCCCTTTTAAGAGGCTCAGGGGGCCGGCCAGCGACATTTATTTCCCCTCCTTGCCATTGCCCACGAGAAGGGACTCCTTGCTCTGTGCCCTGCCCAGCCGCACCTGCCAGGGCACCCCCCGGCCGTCAGCAGCCTAGCGAAAAGGTAAACAGGCCAAGCTTTAGAAAGGGAGGCAGGTCAGGTGAGCCCCAGGTCACCCATCCAGGCCCTGGTGAGCCCAGGTCAAGGGTTATTCGAGCGATGGCCTCTCCTAACGGGGCGCCCTCGGGCTGGGCTTCTCAGAGGCGCTGCTGACATCTGGGCTGGCTCGCTGTTTGTCCCGGGGAGCCAGGCTGTGCCCAGTAGGAAGGTCAGCGACATCCCTGGCCTCTGCCCACTAGATGCCGATAGCAGCCTCCCTCCCAGTGTGACAACAACAAATGTCTCCAGACATCATCAGATGTCCCTGGGCGGGGCGGGTGGGGGGCAACCCCCCCCCCCAAGGTGAGAACCGCTGTCCCCAGGCTCCCCGTTGGCCCCTGCCTGCCTCTCAAGACCCGCAAGGCTGATCTTACCACCCACGTCCTCAGATGGGAGGGCAGAGGCCGGGAGAGGTGATGTCCTTGGCTTCAGGCCCCGGCCGGGAGGCAGATCTGCCTTTCCATCTAGCTCTCCTGACCCCGCAAACCAGGGCTCGTTCCGTGAATTCAACACGCACACATGCCCACACACGTACACGCATGCACGCGTGCACACACGGGACTAGACCGATGAAGCAGGAGATTCAGTTTGTTTTCACAAAATGCACACGTGGCCCTCGGGCTGCCCGCAGCCGGTGGAGGGGGTCGTGCTGGCTCTGGCGGTCCCCACAGCAGGACAGCCCTCGCCCCAGTACCCGTCTCTGCACTCAGCGGTGCTAAATAAATGTTGTTGACTCACGCAGGCAGCCGGGTGGGGAAGACAGCACGGAAGGAGTGAGCCACTCATGAGTCAGGGCTATGGTGAGCCCAACGGCCCCGTCCCGCTCCCACGCCCCTTCCAGGGTCCGGTGGGCGACCGCCAGAAAGACACGCGCCAAACAGGTGTATGACCTCACGCGCTAAATGCGCCTCGGGGTGTCATTTCCCCCGGGGAAGACGTGCCCGGGAGCTGACAGCTGAGATAGGGTGGGCAGGAGACGGGGCTATTGTCACTTCCTTCCCTCGCATGATGTCAGAGCCCCGAGCGGCGGCGAGGGAGACTCCGCGGGCACAGACCCCGCCAGGCCCGAGTTCTGGAGCGTGGCCAGAGCATGAAGTTCTGTCTGATCCCTGGATCAGGCGTTTTCAGACGCCTTGTGTGTTTTGCTAACCCGTGCCTGCCTTCTGAGAATTCCTAAGAACCCCGCGAGCACGCCCGGCTGGGTTAGAGCCCGGCCAGCTCAGCCGGCCGCCGCCTCCTCCCGGAAGCCTCTCTGCTCCGGCTCAGTTGGTGCCACTCTCCTCTGCTGGCCCCGCTCCCGGCTCCGTCCCGGCACTCGGGCTTGTTTCTGCTCTCTTTCCACCCTTTACCCCCTTCCAGTCCTCAGCACATCACAGATTTCCCTGTTCGTGTTTATTTATTTAACAAGCAGTGGCACGGGGCTTGCTGTGAGCCCGCACCGTGCTGAGCCCTCTACAGACATCAGCTCGAGCTCTTACGGTCATTACGGCCGTCTGCAAGGAGATTGGCACAGCCGTCCCCTACCCTCCAACCCCGGGGTCCTTCCTTCGGAAGCGTCGGGGGAAGTCCAGCCTGAGACTCCCTCCTCCCCAGCGCCCCTTTGGGAATCACAGCGTTAATCCTCACGACGACGGATGCCTGGGCCTCAGAAACCCCGTCCCCCCTCCCCGCTCTGGGGGCTTGGGGACAGGGACAGCCCCCCTCCCTGCCGCAGGCCAAGGCCGAGCCAGCCGCCAGACCCCCCTGCCCAGCGGTGTGGAAACTCCACGTCATGGCCCGCCAGCCCCTGCTTCTCAAAAGCAAAGCCTCAGAAGCTCCTTTTCTGCTTTAACTGTTCTCCCCGGGATTTGAAAGAAGGGAAGAGCTTCAGACTGCCCTGCTCGGGGCAGGGGGGAGTCCCTTGCACCAAAGCTCCCGGCGAAGACAAAGCACGCCCATCTCACCTACATGAATTGAACTGCCGTCCCCTGAGCCTAAACCACTCCGCACGCGCGGAGGCTGCCTCCCGACCGCGTGCTGCCTTCCCGGTGGACGGGAGGCTCTGACAGACAAGGACGGGGTGCTCGCTCGGGGTGAGGGCAGGGAGGCCTCTGGGCTGCGGAGCTGGGGGGCGAGCCGGGGCCCCTGCCCTGCTGAGAGCGCGTGAACATCCCCCCCGCCCCACGCAGCCCTGCATCCTCCACGTGTGTCGGGGGGCACGCGTGTGTGCATGTGTGTGCGCGCGTGGGTGTTGGGAGAGTAAATGCATCACACGTGCACGGTCGTTCCCCTGGGGTCAGTGCCCCCCCCCCCCCCCCCGCCCTTTAATTTCCCTAAGGACCCATCTCCAGGGAGGCTGGACCCTGACGTCATGGGCTCTGGCTACGGCTGGAGCCAATCCCCTTGGACGTGTGTGGCTTCATAGAGTTTCCCCAAGGATCGAGCAGACCCAGAGCCCCCTGGACAGATGACCAGGCTTGGGGATCCTTATGGGACGATTCTGATGCTTTCCGGGGGGACTGGAAATAAGGGACAGGAATAAGCGACCTTTCCAGGTTTTCGCGGGGCCCGGAATGGCCTTCCCCTGGAAACCCTGACGTTCACTTGGTCACGCCCTTCACACGTACGTGACTTCGGTACGGGCCAAGGTCTCCGTCCTGCGCCGAGCTGCTGGGCCACAAGCCTCTCTCGGGCGGACACCCCGGGGCCGGCCCGGCCGGGCACAGTTGCCCACGATGTTTGCGGGACATACGAGCGAGCACGGAAAGCAGGGGCCTCAGCAACAAGTCAGCCCGTCTCCCCGACCCAACCCCGGCGATCAGAATATGAACCGCAGACCTCATCCTCCGGAAGGAACTTCTCTGAAAGGAGGGATTTCCTGGACCCCAGAGAACGGCACTGGCCGATGGGAACGTGATGTGAGCCGTGCAGATAACCGGACATATTCCAGTAGCCACATCACTGCGTAAAGTAATCGGGGGCAGTTAGTAAAAGACTTCACGCGGCCTATTTCACGGAAAAGTAACATCTTTTCCATAGGCGATCAATACAAAAGTTACTAACGAGATATTTTACGTTTCTTTCCCCTACCGCGTGTTCGAGACCCGGGGTGCCTTTTGCCTCGACGGTACGTCCCAGCTCGGACAGGCCACGTTCCCGGGGCTCGGGCCGCGCGGGGTCAGGGACAAGGTGTCGGAGAGCTTGGCTGCAAAGCTTTCTGCCGGGTATCCTTCTGCGTTTCCGGAAGCTTCCGCAAGGAACCCGAATTAGTTTCTTCACCAGGAAACGCGTGACGGTTTCGGACGCCATTGACCTCCCGTGGGGTCTACGGGCTTCCGCTGGGCCCTTTTATCGTTTAAGGGAAAGTGACCCACGTGCTGAACTTTTCTCTCTCCAGCACCACTTGAGACAAGGCCCCCTTTGCCTCAGGGCCGACGGAGCACATTCCTCGAGGTTGTGACAGAGCGCCTCCACTCACCAGACGGATCACGCAGAGCGGGTCACGCGGGCTTTGAGTGGAGGGGGCGGAGCTCTCCAGCCGGCCCCGAAAGCAAGCCCACCAGGGCTCCCCGAGGGCACCCGGGGCCCTCCGTGTCAGCCTCGCCACCGCCCGACCGCGTGCACAGGGCTGGGGGCGTCGGACCCAACCGCCTCCCCTGGGGAGCCCTGGACTCAGGCCGATGCTCGGGAGGTGGTGGGCCCCCTGGAGGAGGTGTCTCAGGCTCTTCTGCACCAGGATGTCTGGTTGGGGGAGGGGGCGCTCGTTCACTTGTCTACCCAGGATTCACTCACTCATTCCCTCACTCATTCATTCATTCATCTACCCTGTTCATTCCCTCCCACCGCACTGGCTTATCGACAGGCGTTCTGGTATTTGCTCCCTCCCCCTCCCAGCATCCTATCACCTCTGCCCTCCTCTCCCTCCCCTGGCTTTGTTTCCCTCCCCAGACTTTGGGGCCCTTGTCTTGTTTGCTGTCTTGCCCCTCCCCCTCGGTTACAACGTCAGCCTCAGGCTACTTTGTCCCGAGTCACTGGCTCTAGATTTTCATGCCTGAAAATGACACCGGCAGTAGCTGTGGGCACCCAGGAGAAAGGCACACACACGCGTGCACGTACGCACACACACGTGCACACACACGTACGCGAGGAGACCAGCTGATCCCTACGGGGCCCAAAAGGGACCCAAAGCGTCTGACCTCCCCTCTCCCGTCGATATGATTAGTGGCCCTGAAATCCATCCAGAAGCTCAGCCCGGCTACAGCCCAGCACTGCCCAGGTCCGCGGACATCGGCGGCCCCCTTCGAGGCGCCTGCACCCCTCGACCCTGCACGACTCGGCCTCCCCACTTCCTGTGTGTGGACTGTTACCTCTGAAATCAGACTCTCTGGAAAACCAAATGTCTCTGCTTTCTTTCCCCTTTCTTGCCCCTCTCACCCACCCTTAAGCAGCTAGAGAATCCCTTGGACAGGTAACGCGTCAGTTTCTTATTTCATGGTTGGATTCTCGGCGCAAAGACCTTGAGATTTTCTTAAGCATCACGCCTCCTCTCTGCTTTCTTCCCCATTTGCTGGAGAGCCCGACCTCTGACCTCAGCTCTGGGTACAAAGCCCAAGACCCCTGCTGGCCCCGGCTCCTTCCTGCCACCTTTCCAAAGAGAAAGCCCATCCTATCCGTGCTCAGGGAGGACGTCGGAGCGCCCAGGTCCTTCCAAAAGGAGAACAAAGGGAAGGAGAAACTCTGGACGGTGCCCAGAGGTGGACCGGGTCCTGTGTGAGCCGATGCACTGAAACCATTTGGTGAGGCAAGTCTATTGAGGGGACATCCTGCTGTCCAGGGGGACACCGAACGGGCCCTGCCCCGCCTCTGTGAACACGCCTCAGAAAGGACAGCACGGCCTCCGGCCCTTGGTGCTGGACGGCCGTCTGCAGCCCCGGGACGTGTGGGGCTGGCTTTCCGGCGAGGAGCCAGGTGCTTCCAGTCCTACGGCCCCAGGTCACAGCCTTGGGGACCAGAGCAAGGGGACTGTTCTCCCTTAAATGACTCCTGGGACCCCCTCGCCAAGGAGCAGACTCTTGCTAACGCCCTCACAGGAGTTTTCTTCCCCTTAGGCTCAGATAGCGCCTTTCCAGAGCGCGTCCCCTGGCCCTCGCTCCCGAGCTCCAATCTGGCCTCTGTCACTTGTCCCCTGGCTAAGTATTTCCTCTCTGTGCTACGAGAGGGGGCTGCTGTCCGTCCTGCTGTGCGCTGTCTTCTCAGCACCCAGTGGAGCCTGGCACTCGGCAGGCTGCAGAGCTCTTTTTCCGAAGCACAAACGAATGAATAACGTGCACGCCATCAGCGTCCACACATCCCAGCGCCATGCGGAGCGAGAACTGGCACCCACAGGCCCGTTTTCATCTGCGCGGCCTGCCTGTCACGGGACGCCGGGAGATCTTTACAAACGGGTTCTTTCCGGGAGCGAGGAGGACGAAGTTGTTGTCTTAACATTTTCAAGCTGATGCAGCAGCTAGGGAACGTTCTGGAGGCCACTGGTCCAGCTGCCACAAAAGCACCATTGACAAGCCCCTGCCAGGGGAGGGGGCAGGGCTGGGCTCTCCAGGCAGGACGGCACCCCCCCCACCAACCCCGCAGGGGCCATCAGCGGATTTACTGGGGTCCTACCAAGAGCTGCCTCGGAGCTGTGGGCCACAGACACAAAGGGACACGGACGGACGCAGCCTACAGCTGTCCGGGAAAGTAAAAAAGAAAAACCCATGGGCTACAGAAGTAGAGACAGATCTGGGAAAGAAAGTTCAGGAAGGTTCTCCAGAGGGAGTGGCTTCTCAGCGGAGCCCTAAGAACTCCCCCGGGGACAGGAAGCGGCAGAGGAGGGGACAGTTGTTCCAAAGCAGGGGGAAGGCCTGCAGGAGCCCGGAGGAGGCCTGAGTGGGGCCGGCAGGGCGCAGGGGAGACGGAGGGGTGGCAGGGGAGGGCAGGGCCGTGGGCTCATCCACCTCACTGCTGCCCGGAACACAGCATGACACGGCTGACCAGGCGCCGGGACCAATAGTCTTCAAATAGTATTTGAAGGGAGGCTTTTTTTTTTTTTTTTTTTTTTTTTTTTTTTAGAGAGAGAGAGAGAGAGAGCGTGCACGAGCGGGGAAGGAGCAGCAGAGAGAGAGGGAGAGAGAAAGAATCCCAAGCAGGGTCCGCGCTCAGCACGGAGCTCGACTCAGGGCTCGATCCCATGAATGGTGAGATCGTGACCTGAGCCGAGATCGAGAGTCGGACGCTCAACCCACTGAGCCACCCAGGAGCCCCAAACACGAGGATGTTTATAAATAAAATGTTTATTTATTTTTGAGAGAAAGAGACACAGTGTGAGCGGGAGAGGGGCAGAGAGAGGGAGACAGAATCCGAAACAGGCTCCAGGCTCCGAGCTGTCAGCACATAGCCCGACGTGGGGCTCGAACTCACGAGCTGCGAGATCGTGACCTGAGCCGAAGTCGGACGCTCAACCGACCGAGCCACCCAGGTGCCCCAAACACAAGGATTTTTAATGATGTACGTTGGCACTTTCTTTTTGCCAGCAAGGGTGACCCCTGCAGAGCAACGTCCTTGGGGACGAGGGTGACCGACATGGGCAGTGCTGGTTGTTAGCCAGGGCGCGGGCCACAGACTGGCCTCCCTCGGGCCTCGGGACGGCCTTTCCTTGCTTCTGGGCCCTTCTGCACGTTCGTCGGGGCGGGCGGGCGCTTCCTTGCTGAACTATAAGGGGGTGGCCCTGGGGTCCTCTGACCCTCCGTGGCCTGGAAGGTCACAATGGTGGCCTGGCCTGCGTCCGTGCTCCTGGACGGATTTAAAAGTCCTCGGGGGAGCAGCAGGCTTGGCAGCCACCAGGGGGAAGGCCAAAGTCAGGGCACCCCTGCCACCCTGCCCTGAATCACTTGACACACACCAGGTGCTCCAAGAGCCTGGGAGACACTGGCCCAGGAGGCTTTAAGTCCTCCTTTGGGACGGAACTTCCCCGAGAATCCCGCCAAGTCCCCATACGCCTTCAGGGCGACCTTGGGCAAATTCCCTTGGCTCTGGGGTCCCTGTTTCTCCCTGGCTCCCCCTAACAGGCTGTTGGGATGGCGGGAAGGGACCCAAGACGCCCAGCACAGGCCCCACACGTGACGCGAGCTTCGCGCCCGGACCCCGCTGGTCAGGGCTGTGACGACGCAGGCGGAGCTCCGCGCCTGGCGGTCTGCTCGTGACAGCCGCCGATCATCACAATTGTCTCGGATCTGGAGGGGCCTGAACGGAAGAGCACTCAGCCGCCCGGGACCTGCCTCTTGGCCACCAGTCACAGCCACCCACCGGACGCCTCCGCGTGCCCGGCCGCCGTGCCCCCTGCGCCCGCGGGGCCGACACTCCAGCGCGGGAGGCAAAGAGGAAGCAGGAGCGTCAGCGGGCCGCCGTGGCGACGGGGACGTAGGGATGGTCGTGCGGCCCCTCTGGGGCCACTGAGCTCAGCTCCACTGAGCAGAAGCCACAGCAGGAGCCAGCCCTGGTTCCGGTTCCATCGGCAGGAACCGATGCTCCCGCGAGGAGCATTCTGGGTGGAGGCCACAGCCGGGGGCCCGCCCTGAGGGAGGGCGTCCGGCAGGGAGAGGGGGGCCAGGCTGCAGCGGCTCTGACCCTGCTGGGCTGGAGAGGAGCTTAGAGGTGGGGGTTCAGCAGGCCGTGCTGAAGTTTCAGCCAAGGGCCCCCAACAACGCGCGAGGCCTCCTCTGATGATGGCGAACCGAGATCTCAAAGATCCCAGAGGCGGCTGATTGTCCGCGGGGCAGCCCTGCCTGTCTCGGAGGGAATCTGCTCCACAAAAGCAGCTGCTTCCACGCGTGGGCCCCACACCGTGGCTCCTTCACAGGAAGGACCTCACAGACTGGAGTCAGCCGTCCTGTGCTCCGTGCGTCCCTTCCTTGCCCAGCCCGGCAGCCCCCAGCTCTCTCCGCACCCTGTCCTCGGTTATGTCACAAATCACCCTGCACCCCCCTGGGACCACCCTGGGCCCCTTTGTCCCGCAGCATGGGTAGTTTGCAGACTCAGCCGGGACTCAGGGTGAGCGGCTCGCGTGTATGAGTGCCCGGGCTCTGCGGGAGGCCCTCCATCCTTAACCCCGGTTTCCTGTAACCACCCCAGATGTCTACAATGCAGCACTAAGCTTTTCACTGGCCCCGAGAGCAACCATGCTGCGAAGAGGGCCAACTACCAATCAAATTCGTACTAAGGTGTAAATGACTTTCCCCTCCCAAATCATTTTAGTAGGTGAACAGGGCAACCGGCCACAGGCCCACAGATTCGTGGGGATGAGGGATGTGAAGAAAGGGAAAGAACTTTCCACAGCAAAGGGACAGGGAAGGAGGAACAGGGACAAGGAAAACTGTTGTTTCTTGCTGGGCTGGCCTGGACGAGCTCAGGCCTTCGCTGCCCAGGGCCTTGACTTTGGCCGCCAGCACGAGCAGGGAAGGGGCCAGCATCTGTCTGATCCCCAGGGGGGAGATTTTAAAGTTCATCCTAGTCCAGGGTGTTCATCTGAAAAGCTTCTCCACTGCAAAAATAGAACCAAGAACAAAGGAGAAAAATGGTTCAGAGAAACAAAGGGCAACATGGGGACTGCGAAACCTGTTTTTCAGATAAGCATCTGGCCTTTGGAGAAGTTTTCCTTCTCGTCTGTGGGGCTGAGGCCAGGGAACCAGCACGGGGGGGAGGGGGGCATGGCGTTCTTCCCGATAGTCGGCGCCTGTGGGCAGACCCGGGCCCCAGCTCCCCGGGCACAGGCTGTGAGGCCCCACGGACCTGCCCCTGCGGGCTGAGGCTCCAGCCCCATCAACCCGATGCAGGGAGCCCTGGAGGCAGCAGGGAGGACCCTGGGTGGTATTTCCTCAGTGTCCCCCCCCCCACGAGCCATGACCCTGCCAGTGTGCCAGGAGAACCCCTCGGCCGTACCCACCGTGGAAGCAGCCTCTGCAGTGGGGCAGGCAGGGGGGAGGCCAGAGTGAAGCTTTTTGCTTCCACATTGAGGAAAAAAAAAGGAATCGAAGAAGAGAAGAGAAGGGAAAGAAACCGGCAGGGGCGGGGTGGGGGGGCGACTCCGGCTGGCTCACGGAGGGAGCAAAGGCTGATGGGGAAAGCCCGAGACGCCGGCCCAGAGCCAGGCAAGGTCCTACCTTTGTCTCGGGGGGGTGGGGGGGGCTGGTTTTGATTCATCAAAAAATGACCAAAAGAAGGGACAAACGGGGCTCTGGGGCAGCCGGTGGGTGGGTGAGGGTCACAACGTGCTCTAAGGTGACGGCAGTCTCCTCACGGATGCCAAGAAGACAGCGCTGAGACCTCGGGAAGGCTGGACTTCCAGGGAAGTGTAATGCCCCGGTGATAAGACCCACGTTAGCATAAATGCGCTGTCATCTTGAAGAAAGGCAGAAATCGCTCGGCTGAAACGCCCGCTCTTGATGCAAGGTGGCTGGTCGCCAGGCCACGCCGGGAGCTGGGTCTGCCGTGGGACCGGGGACTGGGCGCCGGGAGCTGGGTCCGCTCTCGGACGGAATGCTTCCCTTCCCTCCCTGCCTTCTTTCAACGAGCACAGAGCGAGTGCCAGCACCCTAGAGCCGACGGCACTTTCCTGCCCCAGCAAAGTTCAGCGTCTCGGCCAATGTTTACCGAGCGAAGGTCTGGGTAGTCACTGCTTTAGAAAATGCCAGATGGAAGTCTTCACGTTCAGAGATTTCAACCGCTCCGAGGGGCTCCGAGGGCAGCCGGGGTCGGGGCGCCCCCTAATCTCAGGACGAGGGACATGCACACAGGTGACCATGATGCCGCTGGACCAGTAACCCCTTATCGATCGGGCACAGAGCCCACGGATGCCCCGAGGAGGGGCTGCTGCACAAGGCTGAAGAGAGACGGTCACATCTGGTCCGGGGCTCTCTGCATCTTTATTAAGAAAAGAATTCATTATTCTCAGACTGCCTGTGGCTACACTCCCTATGGCTCCTCCTCCCACAAAGTCTATGAAATACACGGCAGGGGCATCGTTAGACCATTTTGCAGGTAAGAAAAGCGAGGCCCGCGCACAGATGCAGGGGCTTGCTCAAGGTCACGGTGTTGGAAGCAAGAGGGGGGGGTCTCTCCCCTACCTACTTGACCCGGGGGGCAGGCTCTTCCTCTGCTGTTGGTCTGAAGTCCCACCTCCGCCCGCCCCTCTGCGCCTACACCCCTCGAAGGCATACGGGGGCCCGCAGGAGCCAGCTTTTACGATGCATAACGGGGAGCCCGCTTCGGGCCATGGCAGAGCGTGACCGTGTCAGAGGAGCCTTTCTGCCAAGAGCAGCTACAGAAGCTGGATACAAGCAAAAACGGAAACAGAAGGGCCTGAGTGTTGGGAGGGCCTGGAGGGCAGCCGAGGCAGACAGGACTCGGGAGCTGAGACCCCAGAGAGAAGGGGACCCCCGAGAAATGGGTCCAACACTCTGCTCAGCTGGTCAGACAGCTGCAGGTGCACAGACCGACCAGGCTGAGAAACAGCAGACGTGGCAGCCGGTCGGAGACCCCAGCAGGTCCCCTGACGCTGGGGACACAAAATCCAGGGCCCATCGGGAGGCGGGGGTCCTCGAAAACTTACCGGCTCTCAATCGAGCCTGGAAAATGTACGTTCCCAGAGCCCAGCCTCCCCGAATCAGGACATCTAGCCGCAAGTCCTCTGCAGCCCTGAGAGAAATGAGCGGACATGCTCGCCGAAGACACAAAAATCCTCTCTGGAAGAGGCCAGCGTCTGCCAGGGCTGCCCCCTTTTCACACACAGCATCCAAGTTGTCGAGGAAAATTCCAGCAGGTGGCAGGAGGAAGGGTCAAATAGTTACAACTCAAGCAAAACACACACACACACACACACACACAGACTCCCATGACAACAGAAATGGTCCAACGGCAGCCCCAGGTGTTGGGGGTTATCAGACACGGGTGTTAGCCTGCTGCAGAAAACGAGGAGAATGTCATAGAAGGGCTGGAATCTGCAAAGGGCATCAGAGACTCTGAAACCCCAAAGGAGAATTCAGAAGGGGGATAGAGCAGCAAACTGCAGAGCGGACGAGGTCCGTGAACGGAGAGGTGGGCCAGTAGGAAATACTCGGCTTGGAGCAGAGGGGCAGGAAGGGATGCGAAACAGAAAAGACTGTGAGAGACTCACCCGTTTTGGGGACCACACAGCCAGAGGGGGCGGGGGAAGCCCTGTGTTCAAAAGATCAATCATAAGGCCAATGGCTGACTTTCCCACAGAAAACGGTGGGACGTTAAAAGGGCATAATTGAATTGCTGGGAAAAACCACCACCCACTTCGGGTTCTGTATGGAGGGGAAAGATCTTTCAAAAATGAAGGTGAAAGAGATTTTTCAGACGAAGAAAATCTAAGGGGACTCACTGCCCAGGCCTGAGCTAAGGGAAACAGCAAAGGGAGTTTTTCAGGCGGAAGGGAGATAACTCCAAATACAAGCAAAACGGATGGATGCTGGGAAGGGCAAACGTGTGGGCAAACCACTGCTTAAGCCAGAATGACGACGTCCCGTGGGATTAAGATATAAATAGAATTAATCCCTGACAGAAATGAAACAAAAGGGAAGAGGGCTACATGAAGGGAAAGGCATTTAAGTTTCTCCTGGGCTCAAGAGTGGTGAAAGTGCTATTTTAAGGCAAACTCTAAAATGCCAGGATGCATTTCATAATTTCCGGCACAACCTCTTGAAGCGAAATAAAGGAATGTACGGTTAACCAGCTAATCAAAGAACAACTGGAATTAAATAAGCATTTATTAATCAAAGAGGAGGTTAAGAAGAAAAGGCCCCCAAAACCAAACAGGACAAATAGAAACAAAGAGTAAGGCAGTGGGTGCAAATCCAGACACATACATCGATAATTATATTAAGTATAAATGGACTAAATACTCCAATCAAACGACAACGTCATCAGGCTAGATTTTTTAAAACTTCGGCTCCGTACTATTTACAGAGGACACACTTTGGTATGAAGACCCCAGATGCTCACATGTTGAAAAATGGGAGAAATACAGGCCACACGAGCACGATCAAAATGAAGCGGGTGCCACTGTCCTGCTACGGAAGAAGCTGGATTTCAAAGCGAGACGCGAGATGTCTTCCCAGAGACCAAAAGGGATGTTTCGTAACATAAATCAACTCAGCAGAAAGATGTAGCAACTGTAGAGTATGTAAGTTAATCTCACACTACGGGAAACCACAGCTGACAGAGCTGAAATAAGAAATCAATCCTCGGTCACCGGGAGATTTTTTTAAGGCTTTCGGCAGAGCGAAGTCTCCATCGGAACTACCAAGTACGGACTTTCCAAGGGCCCCCGGGCCGTGTGCCTCAATGGCCTGGGCTGGGCTGGGCCACAAAGACAGTCTCGAGACGTGTTGAAGTGAACTCCTGTCCTCTGGGAGCAGTGGAAGCAAATAGAGACCAAAAATAATACATGGCTAAAAAAATGCACACTAGGGGCACCTGGGGGGGCTCAGTCCGTGAAGCATCCGACTTCGGCTCAGGTCACGATCTCACAGATCACAAGTTCGAGCCCCGCGTCGGGCTCTGTGCCGACAGCTCGGAGCCTGGATCCTGCTTCGGATTCTGTGTCCCTCTCTCTCTGCCCCTCCCCCGCTTGCGCTCTGTCTCTCTCTCTCTCGAAAATAAAGATTTAACACAAATAAAAGTGTTTCCTTAAAAGAGCCACTCCCAGCGGCCCCGTATGCACATGACGTGGTGACTGCCACCATCACTCCACAGAGAAAGGCTACTTAAAAGCTGGAGAGACCCCACTATGTAGTCACCGGAACGTGGAGGGCAAAGCAAAACAGAACAAAGCACTCAAACCTCACAACCCACACGTGGGGGACAGGGCAGCTCACGCCTGTCCGCGGAAGTCCTGCCGGGACGACCACGTTGGAAAGCTGGCGGCAAGGACCGAAGGGGCACACGAGCGTGTCCTCGGCCCTGCGGCACCTCTCCCAGGCGGGGGCCCCGTGCAAGGGCGTGCACAAGTTCACCCGGAGACCGGCTCGTTGCTAATCACAGCCCCAGCTGGAAACAACGCCGACGGGCTCAGCAGGAGAAGGGGCGGCTGTGGACGGTCCTCTCTGCTTCTCAGCCACATGGGCCTTGTCTATCCTCCTAAGCACTTCTGGACACCCCCCTCCGGCTCCCCCTAACCCCGCTGGCACCCCCATCTTACAGATGAGGACAGCGAGGTCAGAGGTGTGAATGAACCTGCCGGGGGCCATGCATGCAGCCGTGAATGCACCGGAGAATTCGAGCCCAGGTCTCCCGGCTACAAACACCTCGTCCCTTCTGCCTTTCCAAAGTTCGCCAACCCTGAGGGGAGGCCAAATAGCCGTGACCCCCAGGCGTATGTTAATTTGAGTACCAACCTTCTGTAAGGCACCCTTGGGTCCCGATGGGACCGATGTTCCGGCTGTGGGGAAGGTGCAGGCGTGGGCCTCGCCCCGAGGAGCGTCCCGGGAGAGAGGACTCAGGCCCACAGTGGCCGGGCAGCGATTTCCCCGCAAGGAGTCAGGTGGGCACTGAGGCACCTTGCGGGTGGGGGGCAGGGGCCGAGGTCAGTGGAGAAAGGGGAGGAGCACCGGGGTTGGGGAGAGTCAAAGAAGGCTCTGGAAGGAGACAGGGGGCTGGGCTCGGGGCCGACGAGGGACCGGAGGGGGGGTGGTCTGTGAGGGGCGAGTAGGAGCCAAGGCCCCCCGATGCCAACAGCCCTGCCACGTCAGCAGCCTCCACAGTTCAGACCACGTCTGCCTGTCACAGGCGCAGAAACAGCTGCCTGATCACAGCAGCTATGGGCTCGCGCGTCAGGCTAGCTTTGTCACGATGCGGCCTCACCCCACGAGGGGTACTGGCTTCCAGTTTCAGGGACCGGGTCCAGGAGGAAAATCTCCAGGTAACATTCAAGAGACTTCCCCAGAACGCAGTCTGTCCTCTGCAGGGATGGCTTGATCTCACCTCAACGTGCCCAGGGGCCGTATCTGCTCCTTAAAACACAGATGGACGGACGTTTGTAGAGGACTAGGGTGGGCACATCATTCACTCACTCGTTCACTGATTCATTCACTCATCCATCCATCCGTCCATCCACCCATTCACTTCCTGGACAAGTTCTATCATTTCATTTTGGCTTTTGTCTGATGAGGTAAATGCAACACAAATGTTTTAACGATCTAGCCCCAGGGCCCATAACAACACCCGGAACATAGTAGGTGCTCAAAGCACCACCTGCTGATTGAATGAACAAACCACCATTTATTTGACACCACCTAGGTGGCGGGTGTTTCACGTCACACCCGCTATTTTGGTCATCTTCGAGAAAACCTTTAGGCGGGGACTGTTTCCCCCACCTGCCGGATGAGTGACCGAGGCAGAGAGAGGCGAGGTAACTTGGCCAAGCGCACCGGGCTGTCAGGAGCCGGGTCGGGGCTCAAAACCGCCAAGCCAGAGTTCCAAGCCAAGAGGCCCCCGGGACACCGGCTGCTTCCGCTGGTGACATAGGCAGGGGTGGGAAGGCACAGGCAGTGGAGGCCGAGGTCTCGGTCTTACTTCACGCGGGTCATGGCTTTCTCTGCTGAGCTGGGCTTTGGCCCCTTTTGAACCTCGGACCTCCACCTCCTGGGTGTCTCGGCCAGCTCCCGACCTGAGCCACCAGAAATCAGTCAGAGGCCATCGCCAGTGGCAACTGCTGTGAAAAGCAGTGGCAGTTCAGGAAGAAAACATCCTGCTCGTCCGGGAAGCATATGCCCAGGTGTTCACTCAGGACACACATAAAAACACGAAGAAACAAGGCAGAGCCCTGCACATTCGAGTAGAACCTGTTTCCTCTGGCAAGCACAGCGCCCAGAATCCCGTCGGCCCACTTTCTGGTGGCGGTGAGGCCCCAGGTTTATCATTTCCCGGTGAGCAGAAGCCAAGTGACAATTGGGAGAGGTCTAGCAGGTGCCACACAGCACCTAGTGGCCGGAGAGGTTAACTGCATTTCCCTCTTCCCACCTGGTGGGGGGACGGGGGGGGGGGGGGGGGGGGGGGAGGGGGGGGAGAGGAGGGAGGGAGCGAGAACCCAGGACAAGGTTTATTTCAAAGCTTGGATTTCCTGAGCTCCACTCTCACACCTAATCAATAAACCTCACCCCCACTCATTGCCTCACCTCAAAAACTTGATTATACACGAGCAGAGGGGACTTCCGTAACCATTTTGGAAACGAGATGGGGGAGAAAAGAACATCCACGAATATTAAAGGAAAAAAAACCACACGCCCCGTGAACCTTAAACTTTAGTCAACCTTAAAAGACGCTACAACATCTAATAGATTGATACGGTTTATGGAAACTAGATAGATGATCAAACAGGAAAATGTTTACTATGTTTCAAAAATTCGAATCACCAGTTCATCCACTGGGTAAATGTTTATCTCAAAGTTCAGGGGCAAAGTTAAACTGTTGAAATAAAATGGAATTAAGCGTTAATATTTTGTTTTACTTTGAGTACAGATGGACGACAAAAATAATAGCTCATAAAACGGAAAGTTTCTATTTTCACCAAAATATTTGGAAAAGTTATTTTATTCTTAATTTGGACACCTAGATTCAATGTAACTGCTGCTATGGAGGTCCTCAGCTGAATCCTGTGAGCTACAGTATCTGGAAACTGGCTGGGGTTATTATTTAAAACATTCATTCCACGGAGATACAATTTATTTCTAAAAGTGTCATTCCTGCCAGAAACTGCCTGTAAACGCAGGCTTGTAAAATCCTAGCGGCTCCAGGGGAAATTCCCTGCGTCTTTTTATTTGGCGGTAAGTCAGGTGACAAAGCACAGCCCTCGTGAGCCTGCACACCTAGGGCGGCCCTCCGATTGTGTCCAGTCCCTCCCGCCTTCCTGGCGGAGACGTTTTGTCTTCTGGAGCTTTTGTTGACGACGATGACGGGTTTACACGCAACCCTCAAAGTCATTTCCAAGGGGGTCACGGGGATGCCGAATGACAAAGGTCATTAGAATTCGAACCAGTGTAGAGAAAATTTTGTCTCCTCTCTTTGTTTTCGGCTGAGACGACAGTCTTCAGAGACCCAAAAAGTAAACAGAAGTTATTCTTAGTAGAAGGTCCTTCTCTGGTCTATTTTCTCTGCCCCCACTGCAGAGCCGGGGCTCTTTTGACCGGGTTTCTGCCTTCTTAGCGCGCTGTGAAATCGAGGCCTCTCCCACGCTGGCCTTCTCTCTCCTGGTTTTTCATATGGTTGGTTTTGTTGCTGTTGTTTCTGGGATAGTTTTAGATTTACAGAAAAATCGAGAAGGTGGTACAGGGTTCCCCAAATGTCCGGCGTCTAGTTGCCCCTCTTACTAACATCTTACATCTGGGGGTACACTTGCTCTGGTTAATGAACCCATTTTGATATGCTATTATTATTATTATTATTATTTTAAATGCTTATTTATTTTTGAGAGAGAGAGAGAGAGAGTGTGAGCTGGGGAGGGGCAGCGAGAGAGGGGGGGACAGAGGATCCCAAGCAGGCTCCCCACTGACAGCACGGAGCCCGACGCGGGGATGGAACCCACACACCGTGAGATCGTGACCTGAGCCGGAGTCAGACGCCCAACTGACTGAGCCACCCGGGCGCCCCGATACGTTATTACTGAACAGAGTACGCACTTTCTTCAGATTGTCTTAGTTTTCACTTAATGTCCGTTTTCTATTCCGGAATCCCATCGCGGGCATCGCATGACATCGTTATTCTTTTCTGAGGCTCTGGTGGCCTCATCTCTGGCCAGCCCGTCCAGCGCAACAAGATGGTCCTTTCCTACTCCGGGACCTGGGATCAGCCAGCTCTCACGGGACCCCAGGCGGGTCCTTTATCTCAATTTGCCGCCCTCCTGGAAAAGCTGGAGATCACAACGAGCCACGTCGTGTTGGCATCTGAACTGCTTTCGTGACATCCGCAGCCTTTCCTCTGTGTTGTTTTGCCCGGGGAAGTTCTGCTAAGCCTTCTGGAATCCAGAGGTCCCCGGCTGCAGGCCCTGTTAAAAGTGTTCCTGGGGATGGCCTCTGGGGTGCCTGTCAGGTGACAACCAGCTACTGTGTGTGTCACGCTTACGCTTGGCCTGCCCACGCCTGAACAAACAAAAGGAGCCTCGCAAAACCTCGTCACAGGGGCCCACAGGTGCTTTCGCGTCATTTCAAAGCACAGAAGGTTGGCACAGCAGGTGGCCCACACCGGCTGTTTTCCGGGGAAGCCCATGACTTCCACGTCGTTCTCGTGTCTTCCCAGTTATTTGTCACGCCGTTCGCATCCATTTAGCTCTCGGAGTCTTCCGCCTGGCGGCCTAGCTGGCCTGTGGGCCATCGGCCGTGATCTGGGAACGGAACTCCCCATCCCTCTCCTGAACCTGGTTTCTGAATGGTCGTCAGAAGAGACGTCACAAAGTGCAGAGCAAGAAAAGACGGGACGGCCGGGGAGGGAGCGCCGCCTTCTCTCCAGGGGCCAGTCCCCGAATGAACAAGTCTTACCGCCTCGCACCCCTGTACCTCCGGATATCTGCAGCACACCTGTAAGAGCCCCCTTTCCAGTCTGAACCAGCGGGCATCCAGCTCTGCTCCTTGTGGGGCAAGCCTAGAACATCGACAGGTGTAGGGACAGGGAGGTGGAAAGCATAGAGCTTCCCTTAAAACTCCCACTCGCAAGGGGCGCCTGGGGGGCTCCGTCAGTGGGGCGTCCGACTTCGGCTCAGGTCACGATCTTGCGGTCTGTGAGTCCGAGCCCCGCGTCGGGGTCTGTACTGATGGCTCGGAGCCTGGAGCCTGCTTCCGATTGTGGGTCTCCCTCTCTCTCTGCTCCTCCCCAGCTCATGCTCTGTCTCTCAAAAATAAACAAATGTTAAAAAGAAAAGAAATACCTATTTTCAGGAGTGCCTAGGTGGCTCAGTCGGTTGAGCGTCCAACTTTGGCTTAGGTCATGGTCTTGTGGTTCATGGGTTCGAGCCCCGCATCGGGGTCTGTACTGATGGCTCGGAGCCTGGAGCCTGCTTCGGATCCTGGGTCTCCCTCTCTCTCTGCTCCTCCCCAGCTCATGCTCTGTCTCTCAAAAATAAACAAATGTTAAAAAGAAAAGAAATACCTATTTTCAGGAGTGCCTAGGTGGCTCAGTCGGTTGAGCGTCCAACTTTGGCTTAGGTCATGGTCTTGTGGTTCATGGGTTCGAGCCCCGCATCAGGGTCTGTGCTGACGGCTCGGAGCCTCGAGCCCGCTGCGGATTCTGGGTCTCCCTCTCTCTCTCTCTGCCCCTCCCCCGCTTGTGTGCGCTCTCTCTCTCTCTCTCTCTCTCTCTCTCTCTCTCTCAAAAAAAAAAAATGAATAAACATTAAAACAAACAAAAAAAAGCTGCATCCATTGGTTGGTGTTGGAACACCTGCCCTGGGAGCCTGGCCTGGGATGTTTGCTGGTGATCGCTGGTGTCCCCATCACGACATTTTGGGGCCAGGGCGAGACTGCTGAAGCTTTTGCTCTAAAAGAGCCTCATTCTTCAGATTTGCTCTCTTCCTGCAGGAACACAGCTTTCCAGCCGGTACCAGGAGCCGGATCTGGACCTCATGGTTGTGAGGTCGAGCCCCGTGTCCACTCTGAGTGTGGAGCCTGTTTGGGAGTCTCTCTACGTCCCCCCTTCCCCACTCACGCACGTGCCCCCCACCCAGTCTCCCTTCAGATACTATCTCACCGCTTCACGTATCGTTTCAGAACCTCGTAGCCACATACTTTCACACAGTCCTCCCGTGCTCCGTGCGTCTTTTTTTTAAATTTTTTTTTTTTCAACGTTTTTTATTTATTTTTGGGACAGAGAGAGACAGAGCATGAACGGGGGAGGGGCAGAGAGAGAGAGGGAGACACAGAATCGGAAACAGGCTCCAGGCTCCGAGCCATCAGCCCAGAGCCTGACGCGGGGCTCGAACTCACGGACCGCGAGATCGTGACCTGGCTGAAGTCGGACGCTTAACCGACTGCGCCACCCAGGCGCCCCGCTCCGTGCGTCTTTATCCAACTATTACTATTCTTTTTGGCGATAACAATCAATTATCTTATAAGGAGATGTAAAAAATAAGAAAATGCTCCAATGTTCACCCACATACTGGTTATTTGCTTTTATTTTTTCTTAACGTTTATTTATTTTTGAGAGAGAGATAGACAGAGGATGAGTGGGGGAGGGGCAGAGAGAGAGGGAGACACAGAAGCCGAGGCGGGCTCCAGGCTCCGAGCCGTCAGCAAAGAGCCCGACGTGGGGCTCGAACCCACGAACCGTGAGATCGTGACCTGAGCCGAAGTCGGACGCTCCACCGACAGAGCCACCCAGGCGCCCCTGGTTATCATTTATTTGTTAATCACCGTACTTTCCATCCCTGTGTGTCCTTCTGAATTTCATGTTTTCATTTTCCTTCTGCTTGAGGAACTTCCTCGTGGAACAGGTTTGCTTTCGTTATTCCGAGAACGTCTGTCTTTCACCTTCACGCCGAGATATGTCGTTGCTGGATGAAAACCGTAGGTTGGAATTTCTCCCAATGCTTCAAGACGTCGCCCCTCTGTCTCCTGAACGCACGTGTTTTGGGGCAAGTCTGCTACGTGCCCACCCGGGGCCTCCCCTCTGGCTGCATTTAAGGTGCTCTCATCACCTGTGTTCAGCAGTCTGATGACGACGTGCCTTTGTGTATTTTCTTCACGTTTCTCCTGCTTGGGGTTTATTAACCTTCTAAATCCGTGGGCTTGTAGTCCACACTCATAATGGAAAATTCCTGGTCGCTATTTCTTCGAAAGCTTTCTCTGTCCCCTCTCCCTCCATTTCTTGGGCTTCTAGAGCATGTACGCGGGGCCACCTGAGATCGCCCCCCAAGACGTGGAGGTTCTGTCTTTTTTCTCCGTCTTTTCCTTTTCTGTGCCTTAAAGTTTCTGTTGGGACGTCTTCAAGTTCACTGATCTTTTCTTCTGGGCCGTTTTATTTGTCGTTAACCCCATTCTGTGTGTTTTCCAACCACAGACATCCCACTGGGGGCTTTCTTATCTCTTCTGCATCCCTCATCTTGAGCACACAGAGCATATCGTTAATTATTGCTTCAACATTCAAATCCTCTGACCTCATCATCTTACCGTTTCTGGGTCTGTTTTTATTGATTGATTTCCCCCCTAGTTACGGGTCACGTTTTCCTGCTTCCTTGTTTGCCTGGTAACTGTTTTTAAAAAAATTCTTCATTCTTTGCTTTTCGTTTTATTTTTGTTCATTTATTTTTTGAGAGACAGGGCGCAAGTGAGCGAGGGTCAGACAGACAGGGAGAGACAGAAGTGGAGCTCGCCCGATGCGAGGCTCGAACTCAGGGACTGAGACCGTGACCCGAGTCGAAGTCGGACACCGGACCGACCGAGCCACCCGGGAGCCCTCGCCTGGTGCCTTCTGAAGGGATGTCACTGATGCCGGATGCTGGATTTGTTCTTTATTCCTCTGATTAGCGTTCGGCTCTGAGCTGGCAGGCTGAAAGCTGCCCTCGAGGTCCCTCTCGTGCTTTGACAGTGCGGGTGCAGAGACGTTTCAGGGGACCCTGCGACGTGATGCCCCACGTATCACGGGACCCCCCGCCTCCGCCCGTGGGCACACAAGCTGTTGCCACACATCTGTGCGTCCTCAGAAGTGCGTTCCGGTGGCTTTTTGAACGGCGGTTCAAAAGCACGTGTCTGCATCCTGACCCCCACAACGTGGGAATGTGGATTTCTTTATTCTTTTTTAATTTTTAAATTTATTTTTCAGTTTAATTTTTATTAAAAATTTTTTTATGTTTATTTTTGACAGAGAGAGAGCATGAGCAGGAGAGGGGCAGAGAGAGGGAGACACAGAATCGGAAGCAGGCTCCAGGCTCTGAGCCGTCAGCCCAGAGCCCGACGCGGGGCTCGAACTCACGGACCGCGAGGTCGTGACCTGAGCCGAAGGCGGACGCTTAATGGACTGAGCCACCCAGGCGCCCCTAATTTTTTAAATGTATATTCATTTTTGAAAGAGACAGAGCGTGAGTGGGGGAGGGGCAGAGAGAGAGGGAGACCCAGAATCCAAAACGGGCTCCAGGCTCCGAGCCGTCGGCACAGAGCCCGACGCGGGGCTTGAACCCACAGACCGCGAGATCATGGCCTGAGCCAAAGTCGGCACTTAAGCAACCGACGGAGCCACCCAGGCGTCCCTGGCTTTATTTGAAACAAGGGATACAATTTAGGGATAAAATCATAAAATTTAGGGATAGATCTCTAGGTAAGATCATCCGGGGTTATTCGGGGGGCCCTCATCCAAAGACAGGTGTCCTTATGAGAGACATGCAAAGGACAGACACAGGGGAAGAGGAGAAGGCAATGTGACCCTGGCCACAAGCTTGGGGACGCCTGGAGCCCTCAGGCCTGGAAGAGGCAGGAAGAATCCTCTCCTAGAGGCTGTGGAGGCAGCGGGGCTGTGTCAACCCCTTGATTTTGAACTTCTGGCCTCCAGAACCACGAGAGAGCAAATCCCCCTCGGTTTAAACCCCCGGTTTGTGGCCTTTTGTTATGGCCATGCAGGGACCCTGACACAGCAGCGTCATAAAACATAAAAAGGTCCCAAGTGGCAGGAGAACTTGCCCCCTTGCTCCTCCCTTCTCATGCGTCCTCGGGCCGGCTGTCAGCTGGTGACAAAACCCACAGGAAGTAGACGCAGGCCTCGCGCATTTCTGGACCCATCCGGCTGCCGGGCAGCTCCACAGGGGGCAGACCCTGGAGGGCCGGGAAGCGGGACCCCCTGCCCTGTGCACGGCTTGCTTGGGAACGGGGAGAGCCAGGATGGTCACCCCCTGGGGCCAGACCTGCTGGATCCCTGGCCGTCAGAACTTCTAAGAGCACCCGAATCCCAGCGGGGCGCCACGTGGGGCCACTCGGGTGCAGGAAGGAAGCTGTGGCCGCCAGACCCTGGGGCCCCGCCCCTTCCTGGATGCAGCGAGAACCTTACATTTGTCAACTCGGCCAGTCCCACCTGCTGAGCCCCGGGGCCCCCGCCCACTGCTTGGGCTTCGCTGGTGCTGCCCCCACCTCTTTGAACTTCCTCCCTGTTCGATGCCAAAGCCCCGACGCCTGCAACGGTTGCTCCTGCGAAAACTCTGTCTTGTTCTGTGTATGGTTTGGAAAGAGCGTCTCTGCCCTGGCTCATCTTCTCGAGTTGCTTCCCCTTCGGACGTGCAACCTTTGTCCAGGTATGTCCTTAGTGCGTCAGCAGCCCCCCTCCTGCGGCGGACCGCCCCCCCAACCCCCGACCTTGTGGCTGAGACGGCAAAATGAACGCCAGATGGGGCGGGGGGGCCGCCACCCGATGCCTCCCTTTTTCTTTCACGATGAGGAATTTACGCGCGTGTCCTACACTGCATCGAAGGAGACAAGCTGACTGCCCCCTGGCACGGCGCGGCCTGAGCTGACCTCGTGTCCTGTGGCTTCTCGGCTCGACGAAGCCCTGACCAGGGGCGGTGGGTGCCACGAGCCACGGAAGCGGCCGCTGGGGGCCGTGATACGCACCGCTCCGCACGCACGGGCCGCGGGGTGGTCCCTCTCCCCACCTTCAGCCGGGCCCGAGTCGTGGTGTTGACTCAGCACCAGGAGCCAGCGGTCTGCAGACAGCGAGGGGAGCACCACCCTCTGACTCTGGAGGAGGGAGATGCTAGACGGCGCCTTGGGTGCTCTTTTCCGGTCACGCATCCGCCAGAGTCCGAGCCTCAAGCCCCGTGATGCGGCACCCACCGGGGCTGCCGGGAGGGCCGGCGCCAGCCCGCCTTTGCAAAACGTAGGGCCCTACGCGGACAGGAAGGCCCTGGGCCCCCAGCCTTCGCTCCTCTGGTTGGGGCACAAAACGAGAGGTCTCACAACCAACCTGTTTTTTTTTTTAAAACCATCACTGCACCGATGAAGGATTTTGGACTTGATGAAACTCTGGATCCTACTGAGTCTTGCAAACTTCCGGAACAACCCGAACTAAGGCAAAGCCGTGGGGGGACCCTGATGGGCTCCAGCTGTCCCAGGACACGGAAACCCTCTGCACACGCACGCGACATGCACACACGCCTGCCCGTAATCTTAGCTCCGCATTTTGGAAACGAGAAAGGAGAAGGATCACGTCTGGAAAGGAAGAGAGGACCTGACAGGCACCTGTAAGATAAACACTAAAGCCACAGGCAACGGCCTGTTAGTTTTCAAACGTTACTAAGGCTTAAAGGTGACAGACCTGCCTTCAAAGACGTTTCATTTCTACACCCAACAGGTTTTAAAACCTACCCATCTGCCCTCGGGGAACAGGGTTGCTGTTTGTTCAGACACATTTCTTCTGGGGGGAACCGGTGGTACCTAACTGATAATGAAAAAATCTATTTTGTAAGAAAACAAAAATACTGTCTACCTTTCTTTTTAAAACCCCATGGGTGAATTTAACTAAATTATTTTATTTTATTTTTTGATGTTGATTTTTGAGAGAGAGAGAGACACAGAGCGAGAGTAGGGGAGGGTCGGAGAGGGAGAAAGAGACACAGAATCGGAAGCAGGCTCCAGGCTCCGAGCCGTCAGCACAGAGCCCCACTCGGGGCTCGAACTCACGAACGGTGAGATCAGGACCTGAGCCGAAGTCGGACGCTGAACCGACTGAGCCACCTGGGCGCCCCTAACTTAATTATTTTAAATACAAAGGAAAAACACCGAGGTTCAACCACAGATGACCCGAGACAACAAGAATGCCAGAACAACAGAGACGAGGGTTTTCCCGCTGTGCCATCAACGGTGGCGGGTTCGCCCCTTTGAACGAAAGTTGAGCAGGAGCCCGCATCTTACCCGAAGGAGAAGTCCACCTGCACCCAAAGCATCCCTGGGACTGGCCCGACCCCTGCAGGTGTATCCTGCCCAGCTCTGTCTTCAGGGTTACTCCCAGGCACAGCAATGGCGACGGCTGGTAACTTCACCAGCTGTGACCCTACGGTTCCCTGAGCAGCCCTGGAGAAGCCCTTATTTTCGCTGCCTTTTTCCCTCCGCGAGGACCATCCGATGGCCTCCCGCTGTCACGGGAGCCCAGCATTTCAGCGCCCAGTCCTGGGAGCTGGCCGTCCCCTGCCTGCTGACCCCTGCGTGCCTGTGAAGGTCGCTGCTGGCCCCTCGTGGCCTCTGCCTCCAGAGCTCACGGCTGGCGGGAGGACCAGACGAGTCCCTCCAGAGGTGCGTCAGGAGACCCCGCTCGGATTCAATCCTCCTCTTCCGGGGAGGCAGCTCTGTGAGCTCGGCCCGGGTTTCTGTGCTTCACCCTGGACAGACGCACCTCCCACAAGGGGCTGTGGCTCCTAAGCCTCAGTTTCCTCCTCTACAAACCGAGAAGAGGGCCGTCAGCCCTGACCTCCCAGCGATGTTCCAGGAACGAAAGCAGATGATGCTTCGGCCACGGTGCCAGACCCGCTGGGTGTGAGAAACCCGGGCCATTACAGTCTTCTTCACGACGTCTGAGGAACCCCTTGAAGGGGAGCTGCTCTCTAGGGGGTGGGGGAGCCCACAGCGTGGAACCCTCTGCCCAGCTTCCGTTCTCGACGTTTGTTCTCGGCACTCCGGTTTACCTGGAGGACGGACCAGCATCCTGTCTTAGCCCACACGGTTCAGAAGCAGTGGATGCCCAACCCCCCCCCCCCCACCCCCGGCTCTAAAAGTGGCCACGGGGGCTGCTTGTGGTCAGTCCCAGCTTAGCATTCCCCGGGCCACGGCGACTCACTTTTAGAGACGGTCACGGACCCACGTCAGGACAATCAGAGCTGACCTTGGAACTCTCGTTTGGAGGGCCCGGGGGACGAGTGCTCTCTGTCCCCGGAGGCTGCATAGGGTGCAGAGTAGGAGGTACACCTGTCATCTGCCACCAAGAAAGAACTCTCCTGAGGGTGGGCCCAGCTCGAACGACGGTGGAGCCACGAGACGGAGGAAGACGGAACTCTGCAGACCTTGAGTGCCCGGGTCCAGCTATGACGGAAGCTGGATGGTGTTTTCTGTCACTTGCAACCCGAATGCTCTGGAATCAAAGGGAGGGCTTGTGCTGAACCGCCTGAATTCTCACTCCGCGTCTGTCTGCTGAGCTCTCCCAGATTTAAAGCACCACCTGTAACTGAAAGCCGGTGTCCTTCCTTTGTCTTCCTCTCAGATGCTCCCAGACGGCCTGGGATAGACACACGCTTCTAGGCCCATTCTGGGAAGGAAACTTCTCCGTGAGTTCATTAACAGAGCCTCTATTATCTTAAGCCATTTAGCGATGGCTTGAATATTTGGCATTTCTTAAAATAAACAGATCTTCTCACATGGGTCGTCTTGCAGTCTGGGCGCGAGTCTGTGACTCCGAAATCAGAACAGAACAGAAGCCAACCTCCCTAAGCCTTGACGTTGGTGGTGACCGGGCCATCTCAGTGCCGGGTCCAGTCCCACCCCTGGAGGAAGACTGAATGATCCCTCCCCCGACCCGAAGCCTCGGGAAGGCTGTACCCCGCCCCTTCCTCTGGGCATCCCTCGTGCACGGCAGCATCCGAGAAGACGGGTTGTGAAGAAATCGACTCCACTTGGTTTAACCCAGGCTCCCCCAAGCTGGTCGGCTCCAGAGGGCAGGGCCTGGCACTGATGGACCCCCAGGGCAGGAAATCCGCCCTGAAAGGCACAGAACCACAGGGCACCGGAACAGCTTTCCCCTCCGCTCGGGGCTCCTACCCCATCGTCACAGCCAGCAGCCCATCACCGTGACCTCTGCCTCCCGTCTCCTGTGGCCTCCCTGCCTCCCTCTTCCAAGTTCAGTGACCCCGCGAAGCCACCCGCATCACCCAGAATAATCTCCCCTCTCGAGGTCAGCTGCTCAGTAGCCTTCGCTCCACCTGCAAACTTAATTTCTCCTTGACACGTAACGTAAGATTTTCACAGGTCCTAGGGGTCAGGATGTGGGCCTCTTGGGGAGGCCATCACTCAGCCTGCTGCACCCTGAGTGTGAACGGGTCCCAGCGTGGGGGGAAAGGAACTGGAGAAAAGCACCTAACCTGCCACTCATGCACTCGTGCATTCACTGATGTGTTAAAAAAATTTTGTTTTAATATTTGTTTATTTTTGAGAGACAGAGAGTGAGTGGGGGAGGGAGAGAGAGGGAGACACAGAATCCGAGGCAGGCTCCAGGGCTCTGAGCAAGCGGTCAACACAGAGCCTGATGCGGGACTCGAACTCACGGACCACGAGCGAGATCATGACCTGAGCCGAAGTCGGACGTTTAACTGACTGAGCCACCCGGGCGCCCGTTCACTGATGTTTATTGAGCACCTACTGTGTACCAGGCTCTGTTATGGCTGCTGGGGAAACAGCACCCAGGAGGCCAGACCAAGTCCCTACCCTCAGGGGGTCTTTTTTGGTTTTGTTTTTAATTTTTTAAGTGTTTTTATTTATTTTTCAGAGAGAGAGAGAGAGGGAGCGCGTGTGTGTGTGTGTGTGTGTGTGTGTGTGTGTGTGTGTCTGAGCAGAGGAAAGGCAGAGAGAGAGAGAGAGAGACACAGAATCCAAAGCAGGCTCCGGGCTCTGAGCTGTCAGCACACAGCCCGACGTGGGGCTCGAACTCGTGAACTTCGAGATCGTGACCTGAGCCGAAGTCGGACGCTTCACCGACTGAGCCCCCCAGGTGCCCCTTCTTTTTGTTTTTTAACTGAAGATAGTCTGTTAGTGAAAACAGAGAGGCTGAGGGAGGTGATGAGCCGGTCTGAGTGGGTCCCAGAGGGTGAGCTGGTGTCTCCCCACCCCCTCCCCAGGCCACGCACCCACCCGTCTCGGAAAACCTTGTTTTTCTCTGGGAGTTCTGCTGCAAAGGGAAATGTCAAAGGGCCAGGAAGCAGAGAGAGGGGAGGAGGAGGAGGAGGGGGAGGAGGAGAAGGAGAAGGGGGAGGAGGAGAAGGAGGAGGGGGGAGGGGAGTTTTCTGGGGTGAAGCAGGATCTCTCAGGTTGGGTTGATAAGAACACACAGCAGCACGCCTGTTCTCAGTTCTGTCTCCCTGTTTTGTTTTTCTGACGCTCGCGTCTTTGGGACAACAAGCTGTCATGTGATGGCAGCTCGGTTTTAAAATACTCTGAGTGCTTTTCGAGATTCAGTTCACACGCTCCTGACTTTCCAGGTCACCGCGGTGGGATGCGGCGGGGCTCCGACAGCGGCCGGGGCTGGACGGTCTGCGGGGCTCAGGGTCACGGATTCACGGGCTCTCACTTGGCGTCCCTGGAGCCTCCCGGGCAAGAGCCTGGCTCCCGAGGCCTCGCCCAGTGGCTGGCCCACATGGGATGGGTCTCACCGCTGGGGTTTCTCGGCCGAATAACATGGGAAAACCGAGGACGGGGGCCGAGGAAGCAGACACATTAAAAATAATGAGGCTGCTTTAAATGGACAGAGGTTCCGAGGGAGAATGTGAACCAAGCTGTTGGTTTATTTTAAAATATACTTTATTTTCCATTCTGCCTCTGCTTAATCTCTTCTGATAGAGCTAAAAAAAAAAAATAGCCCTCCTTATTCTAAAAACTGAAATTTATACAGATCTTAAAAGAGAAATGGGGGCGGGGGCTAAAATATAGGTCAAAACATCGCCCTGCGAGGACCACGGGGCCTTGCCACGGTCGGGTCTGACAGGGCAAACAGACACTCAAACGTCCAGAGCCCCGGCCCCGAGGGGGACAACAGCATTGGCACATTTAAAAGTTCCATTGTCTTTTTTTTCTTTGAATTTTTTTCTGAAGTCTATTTTGAGAGACAGAGAGAGCAAGCGGGGGTGGGGGGGGGTGGGCAGAGAGAGAGGAGGAGAGAGAGAGAGACAGAGACAGAGAGAGAGAATCCCAAGCAGGCTTCACGCTGTCAGCATAGAGCCTGATGCGGGGCTCGAACTTACAAACCGTGAGATCGTGATCTGAGCCAAAATCAAGAGTCAGATGCTTAACCAACCGAGCCACCCAGGCGCCCCCCGAACAATGCACTCTTAAACAATCAATCGGACAAAGAAACAATCACAAGGGAAATCAGAGATGGGCACCAGGAGGTGACATCCCAGGTGATGTCCCAGGAGGGACATCCACAGCAGTAAATGCCTGTATCCAAAAGGAAGAAGGATCTCCAATCAGTAAACTAGCCATAGGCCTTAAAGAACTAGAAAAAGGAGAGCAAAGCAAGCCCGAAGCCAGCGGAAGAAAGGGAAGTAGCAAGGATTAGAACAGAGGTGAACACAATGGAGGACCGGAGGACAATCGAGGAAATCCATGAAACCAGGAATAGGCTCTTTGAAAGATCTACAGAATTGACAGGCACTCAGCCAGATTAAGGCAACAAAAAGAACAGATGACTGAAATTAGAAATGCAAGGACACGTACCGTGTGGTTCTACCTAGATTCCACCGTGTCTAGAACAGGCAACTTCATAGAGGTGGAAAGTTGGGTCGAGGTCGCCAGGGGCGGGGGGAGGGGAATGGAGAGTCATTGCTTAATGAGTACAGAGTTTCTGTTTGGGATGATGAAAAAGTTCTAGAGGCAGATAGTGGTGACGGTTACACAACAGCGTGAATGTGCTTGGTGCCACTGAACTCGTACGCTCGTAGAGGGTTAAGGTGAAGATGGTGTGTTATGTTACGTCAAATACGAGATTACAAGAAATTCTTTTTAATTTTTTAACGTCTATTTATTTTTGAGAAAGAGAGAGACACAGAATGCGAGCAGGGGAGGGGCAGAGAGAGAGGGAGACACGGAATCCGAAGCGGGCTCCGGGCTCCGAGCTGTCGGCACAGAGCCCGACGCGGGGATCGAACCCACGAACCGCGAGATCACGACCTGAGCCGAAATCAAGAGTCTGATCCTTAACTGAGCCCCCCCCAGGTGCCCCCATCGCTGTCTTCCTTGATCTTTGCACAGATCGGTGTCTTTTTTTCTTTTCTACATAATCCTATGGTGACGCGGTGGGGATACGCACTGACTCGAGCACCTGGAAATCAGAGTTCGAATCCTGTTCCGTTTTAGCAGCTCAGTGGGCTTGGACACGCCCTTTCACTTCTCTGAAGAACAAATACTAACGCCCACGGGTCGCGCCCTGGCGTCCTCGCAGGGCATGCTCACAATGCCGGGCTCAAAGGAGCCGCTCTTAATAAATCATAAACGGTTATTACCACTGGCGAAAATTATGTCGCAAGAGTATTAAGACGCTGGCCTGTTTTTTCTAATAAAGATAGCTCTTGGTTTCTTTTACTGCATGGAGAATGATTTCTTTTGCTGGCTAGTTCTGATCCAGGCTAATGACTCTTGCTTGGAGACCACTTGCCGAGACGGTGGCCAGCACCGTTTCGGTGACCCTGAGCTGGACGCCATCCCCAAGATCGTAACGGGGATGACGTCACATTGGACAAAGAGAGAACGTTTCTTGGGAGAAAGTGCTCTGAGTGAGGGGTGCCTCTCCTCGCCCAAGGCCCGGGGGAGACTGAAGGAGTCTCGGGGGGCCTGGGGTGACAGCGGACCAGAGACCAACTTGCGCTTTGAAATTGGCTTTGCTGAGGGGGGGCTGTCCTCCACCAGCAGTGGGAACACGGGCGCAGAGGGGACAAGGGTGTCAGGTTCCCGTGGACAGGAAGTGGGCCTTCGGGAGGGGCCCCACGCAGACCGAAGGGATCCTGTGAGTTCCCGTCAGCCTCGGAGGCTCGGGGAGGGGGTGGGGGACCGAGTGGGATGTTTTCGTCACAGAGGGTCTAAAAAACCCACAAAAGCATCCTCGAAAGAGTCAGCTTCAAGCGTGCGCGCTGGCTGGCGGGATACAAGCCCGCCCGCCCCACTCACCCCGGCCCTGGAGGGCCCCGGGGCCTCGGAGCGGGGCGGGGAGAAGGCGAGAAGCAGGGCAGGGAAGGGCGAGAAGGAGCACCGCCCGCTCCCACACCCAGGCCTCCAGGGACTGGACGAGACCAGTGTTTGTGACCAAACGCGGCTGGGGAAGCTGTTATCACGACAGTGACCCGAAGGTCACAGGGCCTGATCTGGAAGCACCCCGGGGCTGGGAGGCACCCGCTCCAGGGGCGGGTGGGTGAACCTCTGGAGTTCTGCTTCTTTAACGTGACAGTTTCCCTGCCGTATTGTCCTTGGGAGCACACGCCTCACATTTACACACGTGTGTGCCTCTTCCGTTGTCCTCTGAGCCTCCTGGTGCAGAACACGCACACCGTGTCGGCCACCGCTTAACCTCCGTGGCACAAGCCTGCATAGGCCCGTCTCCAAACAGGCTCTCGGTGTTTGCCAAACGAATGAAGAAACGCGTGACGGGCACACCTCCTCCGGGAAGCCCACGGGGAGCCGGGTGGCGCCATCCACGCGTGTCCCTGGAAGGAGGGGGACCCGGAAGTGGTCGGTGAGCGGCGTCACGGGCCGCCCTCGCTTGTTCCTGACGCAGGCAGGGCGGCGGGTTCAAGCCCACGCACGGGCAGGAAGCGCTCGCACAGCGTGACCCGGGTCGCGTGGGTTCTGGAGCTGGCGTCTCACGAGGGACGTGAAGCACCCAGAGCCGCTGGGCACGGCCACGCGCTCCTGCGCAGAGAAGCCTTCGGGGACACAGACTCAGGCTTTCAAAGACTCCCACCTGCCCCCCAAGAGTTTGCCTTTACGGTTCACCGCGTAGGTGTTGTGGTGCCGCTGGGGCGGGGGAGGAGGCGCAGCCGAGAGACCACGGTCGTGCGGCCGGCGAGCCCCCCAACCACCCGCATCGGGACCTACGACGCACACGACGTGTTGGCTCATTCCCCGGATGAGGACCCGAGGAACAGTCCCCCCAGCCTGGCATCTTTCTAGGGAAACGGGCAGTGAACAAAACAGACAAAAATCCCGGCCCGCAGCGGCCTGCATCCCCGAGGGGAAGAAAGGTGCGGAAACGAGGCGTAAGGTGGGAGAAGCAGTCACAGTGCAGGGTGGGGGCGTGGGGGCGGAGGGCTGGGCCTTGACCCCCTCGATTGTTCCGCGGGCCCGGCGGCGGCCCGGGCAGAAAGTCGTACAGGAGGACAGATGAGGCCGCCGTCTACAGGCGTCGCTGCCCTCCCGGGACTTCCCGGGCACGGAGGTAGCAGGCAGGGCCCTAAGAGTGTCCCAGCTCCCTCCCTCTCGTGCCATGTGCCATCCTCAACACCCCGGGCCCGCCTCCCTCCTCCATGGGAAAAATCAAGCGACTGGAGTAGGGCAGAGGGCCGGGGGCTTCCATCACCTCCTCCCCTCCTTGCCTCCGGTGCAGGGACAGAGGCACAGACACACAGCTTCAGCCCCCAGAGCCCGCCCCCAAGCCCCATGTCATTTTTGCTGCAGTGCAAATCAGGAAGGCGGCAAAACAGCAACGCCCCCTCTGTCCAGCATTATCACTGTAGCGGGCAGCTCCGAGGGGACATTCCGTCCCCCTCCTGCCCCCTCACAAGAAGGCACAGAGGGCAGCCTGTCAGTGGAAGGGTCCTCACGGCCGTGGGCACATCTCCCGAGCTCTGCGGGGTCGCGGGGCCCCTGCCTGGTTCCCTCTTCCAGATCCTTCTGTGACCTGGTCCTCAGGAGCGTCAGGACCGGTGCCGAATCTCGTCTGGTGGTAAGCCAGTGGCGGAGACGGTGAGCTCTGATGCAGGCCAGGGAGCCAGGGGGAGACGCAGCCAGTAGAGCTGGGTGGCCCGGGGGGCAGTCGCGGAGCCAGAGCCACAGTGGGCTCAGCCCAAGGGGCAGAGAGGAGTACGGTCCCATCCACCCCTGGAAGCACTGAGAACACAGTCTTCTCCCCCGGGGGCACTGAGCGAGCACACACAGACGTGCCTCTGACCTGGTGAGGAGCCCCAGCCTGGCGCCCTCCCGGATTATATGCCCCGAGGGCAAGGAGCACGTTTTAGTCCCCTGGACCCTCCCCCCCCAAATGCCCCGCGCCCCGTAAATCCCCCATAACTGCTCAGTATCTGGCAATTGGGCCCAACAGGACTGGAAAAACTGTCCGAGAAACTCCCTCACGGGCATTTAACCTTTTCTCGTTGGCTTGGGGCTTTCAAGACCTTTCAGAAAACGGTCCGAACAACAACTGAAAAACCCACCAATGGCTCCGGGAGTGGACAGAGAAAATGTTCGAAAGACACACAGGGGCGCGCACGTTCTCCGTGAAAGGGGCGGCGGGACCATTCATGAAACTGGGCTCACGGAGCCCTGGGCACGAGGCTCGCAGACCCGCTGTCGGCCCGCGAGCCTGGATCCCCTCAGCCACCAGCCCCGCTCCTCTGGATCCCCAGATCGGCTGCAACTCTGGCCTCCCCACCCCGGCTGCCTGTCACCCACACAGTAGCCAAGGTGATGTTTAAAAAGGCAACTAAAGGGGCACCCGACTTCAGCTCAGGTCGCGATCTCACGGTTCGTGGGTTCGAGCCCCGCGTCGGGCTCTGTGCCGACAGCTCGGAGCCTGGAGCCCGTTTCGGATTCCGGGTCTCCCTCCCTCTCTCTGCCCCTCCCTCCCTCCTCCCCCATCTCTCAAAAATAAATAAACGTTTAAAAAATGTTTTAAGGCCACCAGGTGGTTAGGGTGTAGAGGACCCGGAATTCTCGTCCTGCGCCGGCCGGAGCGTCACTTGATGAAGCCATGCCGGGACACGGCGTGGCGCGACCCCCTAGAGTGCCACTCTGGGCACGCACCCGCCAGAAGCGTTCCCTCGCGCCCACCACGAGGTCCGCACGGCAGTGACCGGACAGCACGGCTCCTGATGCCCCCACGGTGCACGCCCCCCAGCGGCCGGGCAGGTGGGCGAGGGCTCACACGCGTGACGCGAAGCAGCCACACACAAGGGGGCCTGCGCTGTGCGATTCCATCGGTGCATGGCTCGAGCAGAGGCAAGCCTCCCTGCGGTGCCAGAAGGCACGGTTTGGGGGTGGGGGTGGCCGCAAGGGGTCACGAAGAGGGTTGAGGGCTCACGTGCCTTTTCTTTGAGCGCTGGTTCCAGGGATGTGTTTGCCTGACAAACACCCACGGAGCTGTACCGCGATGGCCTGAATCGTGTGCCTCCCAGAGTCACATGCTGAAGCGCTGACACCCCCTCCCCACAAGGCGGCTGGATTGGGAGACAAGAGTCTTTCAGGAAGAAGCTAAGGTTAACTGTGGCAAAAAGCATGGGGCCATCTCAGGGCTGGTGCGCTCGTAAGAAGAGGCAGAGATCCCAGAGTCCCCTTTCCACGCATGCGTGGAGGAAGGCCACGTGAGGACGCCACAGGAAGGCGGCCCTCTGCGAGCCAGGAAGGGAGGCCTCACCAGGCACCAAACCCTGTGGACCGAGATCTCAGACTCCAGCCTCCAGGACGTGTGTTGTTTAAACTGCCCGGGCTACGGTGCCTTGTTACGACGGCCCAAGCTGACCGTATGTGTGCACTTGTCCTCACGTGTGGCATATTTCATTCCAACTTGACTTAAAGAGGCAAACCTGGTTATAGTCCTCTTCTGTTTGCCATTTGTCCCTGACTTCCTATCTGCTCTTAAGATCAAATTCACAGCGTGGTCTTGAAGACCCAGAATGATGGAGCCCCCATTGGCCTCTCTGGCCTTGGATCACATGGCCACAGCTACTCTGACTTTGTTTCAGCTGCTTGAACATGCCAAACACCTTCCTGCCTCAGGGACTTTGCACTTACTGGTCCCTCTTCCTAAAACACTTTCTCACCTTTTTCCCTGGCAGACTCCCACCTGTCCTTCATGTTCTAGGTTAGCCATGTTTTCTCCTTGCAAAAGTTATCCTGATCCCAAGCTGGGTCAGATTGCTCTGCTGGAAATTCTCAAACTACCTGCCTTTTCCTTCACTACACCCATCACAGTTGGAAGTAAATGAAATACTGCTGCCTATTGTCTACATTCTCCACTAGACTATGAACCCCCTGAGGGCAAGGGCTTGTCTTATTTTCCAATGGGACCGCAGTGTTCCTTGTGATTGAAAAGATGGATAGTTGGATGGATGGATAGATGGATGGATGAATGGATGGGTAGGTGGGTGGGTGGATGGATGGATGGATGGATAGGTGGGCATGTGGATGGGTGGGTGGATGGATGGATGGATGGGTGGGTGGGTGGATGGATGGGTGGGTGAGTGGATGGATGGATGGATAGGTGGGCATGTGGATGGGTGGGTGGATGGATGAATGGATACATAGATGGGTGGATGGATGGATAGATGGATAAATGGGTGGATGGATACATGTTTGGGTGGGTGGATGGATGGATGGATGGTGGGTGGATAGACATATGGATGGATGGATGGATGGATGGATGGATGGATGGGTGGATGGATGGATGGATAGGTGGGCATGTGGATGGGTGGGTGGATGGATGGATGGACAAGTGGGTGGATGGACGGACAGGTGGGTGGGTGGATGGATGGATGGTGGGTGGATAGACATATGGATGGATGGATGGATGGATGGATGGGTAGGTGGGCATGTGGATGGGTGGGTGGATGGATGGATGGATGGTGGGTGGACATATGGATGGATGGATGGATGGATGGGTAGGTGGGCATGTGGATGGGTGGGTGGATGGATGGATGGATGGTGGGTGGACATATGGATGGATGGATGGATGGATGGGTAGGTGGGCATGTGGATGGGTGGGTGGATGGATGGATGGATGGATACATAGATGGGTGGATGGATGGATAGATGGATAAATGGGTGGATGGATACATGTTTGGGTGGATGGATGGATGGATGGGTGGATGGGTGGATGGATGGGTAGATGGATGGATGGATGGATGGATGGATGGATGGGTAGATGGATAGATGGATGGACAGGTGGGTGGATGGACAGACAGGTGGGTGGATGGATGGATGGATGGATGGATGAGTGGATGGATGGGTAGATGGATGGATGGATGGTGGGTGGATAGACATATGGATGGATGGATGGATGGATGGATGGATGGGTAGGTGGGCATGTGGATGGGTGGGTGGATGGATGGATAGACAGGTAGGTGGATGGATGGACAGGCGGGTGGATGGATGGATAGATAGATAAGTGGATAGGCAGATTGGTGGATGGGTGGATGGATGATGGATGAATGGATCAATTTATGTACGCATGGATGTCAATCCCCAGTAAAAATATCTCCGACAGCAACAATTCTGCTTACAACTGTGTTATTACAAACATCTACTGAAACTTTGAGGTGTGTGAACACTGTGGGAGTGAGTCAGCACCCTGCGGTCTGCTGATTTTTAGGAAATGATCTCAGAATACATCTTTGAGGCTTTCATCGATGAGGTAAATGGTGGACTTCTTTAAATATTTATGTTTTTAAAGTGCTAGAGTTTGGAAACACCTAAAAAATATTGCTCACTGTGATGCATTGCCTTAGAAGGCCTAGTCGAGGCCTTCTAGCCACATGGAAAGATGAAAAGAAAGAATTTTTTGAAAATGCATGAAGGACGTTTCCCCGGCACCAGAGGGGGGACGGAGGAAGGCTCTGGTTCCTGGAGGCCGGGTGTGTGCACAGCTGGTACATCCAGGATGCTCCTCTGTGAGCTGCAAGGTCAGACGGGCAGAGGTGCGGGTGGGTCCCAAACACCGCACCCAGCTCACAAGGCACTGAATGTCCTGACCCTTGTGTAACTCCCAAAGGTCGTTTTCCACCCAGCCGACCCCCGTCCCCTGCTGTACTCCAGACAGACCCCGTATCTTTTAGCTTGTCCATCTGGGCTCTCCCCTCCAGGCCTCTGCACACACTTTTCCCTATGCTTCAAATGCCCTTCCTATCCCTTTCCACCCAACTAAGTCCTACTTATCCTGGGAGCCGTCAGCAGAAAGGTCGCTCCCTCCAGGAGGCCTTCCGAGATTTGCTCCCAACATATTACATCAGACTCTCCTTCCGCTGCCCTGTGGCCCCTGGCACCTTCCTTGTATGCTCGATTCACACTCCCAGAGAACCACCTGCTGCGTGCAGACGCGTGGGGGCACTGGGAGTGTGGCAGTGAGCAGGACAGGCTGCTCTGCCCCCAGGGATCGTTCCTCCTAAGTGGATTTTAAAGGAGGAGAACAAGCAAGCAGGCGGGGACCCAGCGACCTCGTCTCACCGCGGACGCTGGCTGCTCCACACACGCTCATCCTTCAGTTCCTTGACGTCCCCCCACCTCCGATGTATGTGGGATCTGAGCTGCTGAGTGCGACACATCCACGCGGACTTCCTAGAGGCGGTGTCTCTGCTCCCGAAGAGGGGTGGCTGGACAGTCTCCACCACGAGCAGCGACTCAAACAGCACGTAGGACAGCACTTAGGACTGGCCCTGTCTCCCTTTGTAAAGTCTCTGTGCCCACCACCTCCCACCAAATCTAAAGGGCACTTGCTTCATTCAAGGTTGGAGACAAAGCAGAAGCAGCTTCAGGACGTGTACGTCTTCAGGCACAAAGACAAATACCACACCTTTTAAAACGAGCTGACAGCTCACAAAGAGTGGGGTAATGGCATAAAGACAGACACGGGGGCTGAAGAGACGAGCCCAGAAATGACCCTCGCATAGGCAATCAAATGAACTTCGACGGCGGGGCCGAGATCAGTCGGCGGGGAGGCGACGTGTTTGCAACAAACGGGGTGGGGGGAACCGGACGTCCTGATCCAACAGAGTGAACTCAGACCCTTGCTTTGCACCATATACAAACATTAACTCAAAACGGATCAAAGACCTAAATGTAAGACTCAAAACTATAGAACCCCTGGAAGAAAACACAGGGACAATCTTCATGATACAGAATTTGCAGTGATTTCTGGGATATAACATCCAAAGCTCAAGCTACAAGAGCAATAACGAATACACGGGACTATATAAAAATTGAAAACCTATGCAGCAAAGGAAACCATTGCTGGGATGAAAGGCGACCTACACAATGGGCAGCCCAAATATCTGACAAGGGATTAGTATGCAGCTTATATAAAGAAGCCCTACAAGTCAACAACACACACTCAAAAAAAAGCTGATTAAAACACGGGCAGAGGACTTGCTTGGACATTTCTCCAAACGGGATCTACAAATGGCCAATGAGTGTATGTATCACCTCACGTGTCCTATCAAAGCACAATCAGACATCACCTCACACCCACTGCGATGGCTGCCATCAGAACGCCGGACGAGAGCAAGCGTCGGTGTGGAGGTGGACAAACCGGAACTTTGCGCACGGTTGGTGGCGATGCAGAACGGTGTGGCCGCCGGGGAACACGGTACGGCAGCTCCTCAAAAAATTAAAAACAGAATTACCCTACGATCCAGCAGCCCCACTTGTGGGTACGTCCCCAGAAGAACTGGAAGGAAGCGGGATCCCAAAGACATATTTGCACACCTTTGCTCATCCCAGTATTATTCACAAAAACCAAGAGGTGAACACAGCCCCGGTGTCCGTTGGAGAACGAATGGATACAGAAGACGTGGTCCATCCACACAATGGAATATTATTCAGCCTCAGAAAGGAAGTTCTGACGCCTGCTACAACACGGATGAGCCTGGAGGGGACATGACGCTCGGTGAAATGAGCCAGACACAAAAGGACAGACGCGGTAGGATTCCACTTACAGGAGGTTCCTAAAGTTGGCAAACCGTTAGAAACAAAAGTAGAATCGTGCTGCCAGGAGCTGGGGGGAGAGGCAGAGAGGGTGTTGCTGTTCGGTGGGTGCAGAGTTTCTGTTTCTCAAGATGAAAAGTTCTAGAAACGTGATGCACGGTAACACGCACACAGGCGCTGCTACCTTGTACCGAGCAATGGTCAAGGTGGCAGATTCTGCGTTACATGTTTTCCACCGCAACGAAAAGGAGCCGAAGGCTCTTCGAAAGGTGGGACTTTGTGGGAAAGGGTGGGTGCCTGGGGGTTGGGGCAGAGAGCAGAGCCGAGCAGAGGCGGGCAGGCAAGCCACTCACACGCTGGAACAGCTTCCAGGATGGAATGCGGACGTGGACGGGGCCCAATCCCGGGCCATCCCCGGACGTGGCAATTTCGCTCAGGGAGCCAGGCCCGGATGAGGTTTAGTTAATGCAGGGCAGACACAGGTGGGCAGGGGAAGGAGCTGCAGGGATGAGGTGACCATGCGGGGGGAGGGAGAGCAAGGTCGGCAGAGGTGGGAAGTTGCCAGCAGGTAGAGACAGGGACAGGTGGACACAGTTAGGGACCACGGCCCGTCTCCACGTAAGAACTGAAAATCCCTCACTAACGCGTCTCGAAAGGGTTCTCTTCCCACAAACACCCTTGGTTTGCCAAGGGGTGGCGGTGCCATCCGGGAGCTACCGTGAACGTCCCCGCTAACGTGAGTTGGGACTTTGCACGGGCTCTTCCACGGCCAGGGGTTCCAGGAGGCTCGGGTGCCCGGCAGGCCAGGGGAACACGTTCTGGGCCAGAAGCCACGGACTCAGAGCAGCGCAGATCTCAGGGGCCTGCGGTGCCTCCTGGCCCCGCCTTGGTGCAAACCATTTTACAGACTGAACGGTGAAAATGGGGCTGTCGCTCAGTCTACGACTCTTCCCGATTCAGAAAATGGAGTGCTTGCGGTCAAGAGAGAAACTGGTAGCCCCTTCACACGAGGATCATCAAAAGCGATCAGAAGGCACTCGGGACAGACGGAGGCAGGTAGGGCTCCCTCCAGGTGCTCTGGACCATTAGGCTCTTTAAAGACACAACTGTCCCTCCTCTCACTCACGGGAACTTTCCATTGTGAATTCTTTGGCATTTGATTGGTCACCGCACTTGTGAATCGTGCACAAAATGGGGGGCGGGGGGAAGCCACGGCTTTATTTATAGAAACCTCATTTTTTGCTATTCATCAAAAAAATAAACACAACCCACCTCACACTAAAAATATGCATCTGAAGATCAACAATGAGGCCATGTTTGGCCGACTCCGTAGAGAAGTGGAGATTTCAAACCGTAGGAATTTCTCACAGACGTTCTTAGAATAACCCAGGACACCGTGCCAGCAAGCTTTTTTTTTTTTTTTTTGTCATTAACATTTTAAGCAATGTGACACCTCCTCCCTGACTCTGAAACTGGAAAAAAAAAAAAATCTTCACGCTCTGATATATTAGTACACGCTGTGTGACCTCTGCCAAGCTACTTAGCCTCTCTGAACTGCAGTCTCTTTGTAGGATGAGGATCTACCTTTCAGGGATGCGGTGAGGAGTAAACGAGGTAATCAACTCATCGTACAGTCTTGAATGCGAGAGAGATGTTCGGTAACTGGTAGCGACAATCGTAGCGAACTCGGGGCGAGGATTTTTCTGTCACTGATTCCCATTCCACAAGTCAAGGGCTGTTTGTAGATGTGCTGGTCAGAGTCAGCCTCCCTTGGGACCACCAGGTTAAACCTCTCCCAGCAGCCCTGAATGACCGCTGAGATTGAAGGAAACCAGGGCACGCACAAGGAGGAGAGCCCTATTGCTGCGTGACATATGTTGGAGACAGAGCCACAGAGGGGCCCGTGGTTACCAGCCGTAGAAACCAGGGGAGCCGCACCATGCCCCGACGGGTTTTACTCGTGTTGAATCCGCCCGAGAGCTGGCCAGAGTGCTTGAAGCACATGGTCCTGCTGTGTGGATGCGAGTGCCCCCACCCCCCACTTCCTAACTGTGCCACCTTCGCCGTTTCCTCATTTGTACCTGGGAAAGCAGCAGCGCCCTCCTTAGTAAGGTTCAGTGACAAGCGAGGACACGCACAGCGTCTGGGGGACAGTCACGCACAAGGAATCCCAGCCGTTATAATTATCGATAGTGAGAGCATTCTGTAATCTTTCCGCTTAACTGTGTTCCACACCACGTCTGCTTTATTTACCACGTCCAACTTCACATCGAGCCCAAACCAGGCGCTCAACAAATATCTGTCAACAAGGCGGGAACACACCTTGCCATCACAGACATGGAGTCTAGTGAGGTGGGGGTGATGATCACACCCACTGGAAGACCTGGGGGCTTCGAGGGGCACTGGGGGGGGGGCTGCTGAGGAGCTCCCAGGGATGGGGTAGGTGTTAGGAGGGAGAACTCTTCCTTGTGGAGCACCCATGGTGAGCACTTGGGCTGTTTCCATTTGTTCACTGTTCCATGTGAAACCTTCATTGCTCATCTCCTGCTCAGTCAATTCCTTAGGATACATTTCTGGAATTAGAGTGACTGGATCAAGTGTAAACATCTGTTCCTTTCACTTCATCACCTGCCACCCATCATCCATGATCCATCCATCTATCTGTCCATCCATCCATCCATCCAACCATCCACCCATCCATCCAAACATCTATCCATCCATTCATCTAAACATCCATCCATCCATCCATCCATTCCTTCATCCAAACATCCATCCAAACAACCATCCATCCATCCATCCATCCATCCATCCATATGTCTATCCATCCAAACATATGTCCATCCATCCATCCATCCATCCATCCATCCATCCATCCCTCCATCCAAACATCCATCCAAACAACCATCCATCCATCCATCCATCCATCCATCCATCCATCCATATGTCTATCCATCCAAACATATGTCCGTCCATCCATCCATCCATCCATCCATCCATCCATCCATCCATCCATATGTCTGTCCATCCAAATGTATGTCCATCCATCCATCCATCCATCCATCCATCCATCCATCCATCCATTCCTCCATCCAAACATCCATCCATCCATCCATCCATATGTCTATCCATCCAAACATATGTCCGTCCATCCATCCATCCAAACATACATCTATCCAACCAAACATCTATCCATTCATTCATCCAAACATCCATCCATCCATCCACCCACCCACCCATATGTCTATCTATCCAAACATATGTCTGTCCATCCATTCTTCCATCCAAACATCCATACACCCATCCACTCATCCAAGCATCCATCCATCTATCCATCCACTCACTCATCTATCCACCCAAACATCCATCCGTCCATCCCCCAACTACTTCTTAAACCCCCACCCTGTGTCAACCCTGGAGAGAGAGGTGAGCGAAGCTGGCTGACCACTACCCCTCCAGGGTGTGGCAAGTTCCTCAACGCCTGGGGAGGGTACAGACGGGAAGGCTCTTCACACAAGAGCACCTGGCACATAGCAGGTCCACAAGAAATCCGTGGGGAATGAATGGTCACACGCTGCCAAGTTGCCCTGAGGTGCAGGTGCTGGGACGTGTCAGAGTCAAGAGCTGCCTGTGGAGGAGCGTTTCCTCCGCGGGCTCGGCCCTCAGAGCGCTGATAAACATGGCCAATTTGATGGGCCAAAGGGCATCTTGGACACCGCGGTCTGCATTTCTCTGATTTCTCTGTCTTTTCTAGCTGTTTAGCCTTTTGGGGTAAATTACCTATTTCCGTCTCAGCTAGTTTTCTATCGGCACATGGGTGAGCTGATCATGGCATGCCTGGCTTATCCCCGGCTTCAGGGCGCTCCCTTTTCGTGGGTCATTCTTCCACATGCTGACGTTGGCTCTTGGCTCAAAACAGATATTTCTAATCCTGTGACAAAGGTGCCCTTTCTGGGTTTTGTTTTAAAGATGTTTGAGTGGGCAGAGTTGGCGAACGCTATGAAATGCATATTCTAGTATTAAGTCAAGTTGATCATACGGTCGTGGATCGCAGACAGGCCATGACCCGCCCCACCTCTGCCTGTATCTCCTGTGCCAGGCAGTGCTCCCCACCGAGGGGGGAAGGGTACTTCTGTGCCTTGAGTCTGGACTGGCCTGTGACTCAGTTTGGTCAACAGAATGCGGCAAAGCAACAGGCTTCGTGAGGCCTTGCGTGCTTCAGGTCTTTATCGTGGACCCTCCGTGGGTCTGGGAACTAGCCCGGGCCAGCCTGCTGGAGGACAAGAGGCACCTTATGCCATCGCCCCAGCCCACGGCCCGTTTGCTACCAGTAAGAATGGCCACCCTCCACCAGCCAAGCGCAGCGAGCTGCCAGCTGGCCGTAGATGCGGGAGTCCAGCCAAGCCGGGCCCTAATCGGTCCCCTGGCCCCTGATGAGCAGTATCACCCAGCTGTGGTTTGAAGCCACCAAGTGCGGGGACATTTACTGTGCAGCCATAGGTAACTATACAAAGGCTTCTCTCCTTTGTCCTGTTTAGCAGGAGCCGATTTCTACAGAGCCGCCCTGGCAATCACGGGCTGAGCCCGCATCTGTGACCGCGGCCAATCCTTCCACCGTCCTGCTGAGTCGCCAAAGCCTCAGCAAGGGTGACCAGGCACTCTGTCAGAGCCGGCTACCTGAGACCTTATGCAATGTGAGGCTCATTTGGAAACGTCTGACTGCCTCCAAACATGATACCACAGTCGGTGCGTGGGAGACGGTGTGGTCTCCGCATGAGCCCACGGGCCCCGGGTGGGCGGGCAAAACGTCCTGGGTACGGGCACCCCGGAGGCGCAGGCCAGCCGAGGCCACCTTCTGACCGGGTGGGGCCCAGAGACAGAGGGCTCCAGTCCGCAGGTGGTCACGGAATCTAAGCCGGATGAAGCCCTCAGATGCTGCCACCCCTGGAGTTGGCTACAGTGGATTTCGAGCACGTCCACAAATTCTTTGAGACGCCGCCATCCAGAAAGGAGCTCATCCTCCTCCCCTTGGGTGGGCCGGACTCTGCCCTTGCTTCTGACAAACAGAACAGGTGGACGGGACGGTGTGGGACTCAGGAAGCCAGGTCGTGAAGGGCTTCTCCGGGCCTTCCTCGCTTTCTCCCAGACCACCCGCTCCGGGGGAAACCCGTCCACGTGGCGAAGAACTGGGGCCTCCCCCCGGCAGCCGTGCGGGTCCGCCAACTTGGTGGCGGGTCCTCCGGTCCCGGGCGAGCCTTCAGATGAGGCAGCGCCTGCTGACGCCTCGGCCACAGCCTCCCGAGAGACCCCCGACTCAGAATCGCCCAGCTAAGCCAGTCCCAACTTTCCGGCCCACAGAAGGGAATGGCGATAACAAATGTAGCTTTTTTGAGCGACTGGGTTTGGAGGTAGTTTACGCAGCGCGAGATAAGCAATACACCTGTCCCAGCGAGAGCTCCTCCTTGTGAGTTTCCGTCTTCCGTGAGTTCCGACCTCCCGCTAGCACGGTCTCAGTTTACTGGGTGCTCTGCCTAAGGTGCACGAGTGGCGTGGCCGGGAGCAAGCCTGGGTTTCTCAGACCAGTGCTGTGCCTGAAAAGCAGGAGGTCTCTGAGCACGCTTCTTCTACAGATCACCGAGGGAGAAGCCCCCCAGAAGATACCCAACACCTGTTCCAGCTGTGCTGGCATTGTCCCAGCAATCCCTGTCCTGGGCAGGGATTGGCAATGCTCAGCAGGGGGTTCGGGGCCCCGAGTGAGACGACACGCTGTGATTCCAACGGTGGACGGTGGGAGTCGGGCTCGGCAGGGACGCTTCCCTGCAGGGCTGCTCAGGTGGCTTCGAGCAGGGGCGGGTTTGGACCCCATCCTCTCCTGGCTTTGCAACAGGGGGTGCACGCCTGCCATCTCCCTCTCCCCCCCCCCCCCACAGGATATGTGACCGATTCCTTGAGTTTCCGCTAACTGAATACGCATGCGGCCAGGCCCCACCCTCTTCCTCACCCCCAAGGGAAACCATTGTCCGCATTCCTGTCTCCACAGATTCACGGAGCGCGTTTTGGTCTGTTGTATAAACAGGATCATAGCGCGCACACCCTTTTGTGTCTGGCCTTCCTTGTCCACCCCGGTCTTGGTGACTCTTTCCTGACCGACCCCCCCCCCCCCACGGTGCGCACAGCTCCACGGTTGTCCATCCATCCCAGTGCCGGAGGGCGTCTGGGGGGCGCCCGGTTTGGGGCCGGCACGACCGGGGAATGTCCACACGCAGCTTTGGATGAACAGGCAGATGCGTTCAGTTGAGTGGCTTTGCTGGGCCACGAGGTGCACATTTGTTCAACGGTAGCGAATACCAGCCATCGGTCTTCCGGAGGACCAGCGAACACTCCCAGGGGCAGCGCGGGAGGCTCCCGGGTCCTCTGTTATTTTCCGCGCTTCGCCATTTAGCCCCTTGGGTGGACGGGCGTGGGTCCCGAACTGCAGTTTCGCTCTGTTTCCCGATGGCTAACGGACGCGTGCCTTCCACACGCTTAGCGGGCTCCTTCTTTGAAAACGCTTTTGAGGGGCACCTGCGTGGCTCAGTCGGTCGATCGACTCTTGGTTCCAGCCCAGGCCACGGTCTCACAGTCCGCGGGTTCGAGCCCTGAGCTGGGCTCTGCGCTGACAGCACGGATCCTACTCGGGATTCTCTCTCTCTCCCTCCACCTCTCTCTCTGTTCCTCCCCGGCTCAAGCACATGCTCTCTCTCTCTCCCTCTCGCAAAAATAAATAAATAAACATTTAAAAAACTAACAAAATGCTTTTGTCCTGGGAAGCAGGCCTCTCTCTCTCTCTCTCTCTCTCTCTCTCTCAAGGACTCAGCGATGAGCTCCCCCTGCAAGCAGGTGACCCACGTCACTTCCTTCCTCTAAGAGGGCTCCAAACACACGAATGAAACCACTAGCTAATCTGGGGTCTCAGGACGACCTCCGGGCTCACAGTTTCTCCACAGACACACCGTGTGTGGCTACAACCCGCTTGAACGTCTCTACCCGACGAATCAATTCCCAGAATCACAGGTACAGATTTTCCCCGAGAAGATCCCGCCCCCCCAGGGGTTTCCCCGTAAGTGTCTTCCCGGGACTTTGTTTTGGCAGAGGTGAGCATCTGGTGGCAGCCGACTCAGAGCCTTTCCAGAACCACGCAGGCCACGCTGTGTGGAGGGCACACGGGGGCTCCCTGCCCTCGTCCCCGAGGACACCCTCAGCCCTGTTATCGGACACTCCCTCGGCGGTCTCCGAGCAGACACGGGAGAGCCGGGCGCCACGATCCCCACTTAACACGGCAGGGCAGGGACTCTAGCCTCCTGACGCCCAGTGACGCACGTGGATCCCCGGCCAATCAGCAGCGGGAAAAAAACCACACCTGCTACGCGCCCGTGTTAGGTGCTAAGGACTCAGGATGCACAAGAGGTGCGATGGTCCCTGGCCCCCTGGTCCCTGGCATTTAGCCGGCGGAGGAGGGGCGCACAGCAAAGCAGCCTGAGAAGTAAAAGGCCGCGATGAATCTCAGACACCGTCGGGGGCAGACGGAAAGGGCGGGAACACTTCGGCCAAGCGTGTGGCAGTTTCCTGAGCAGACACCTTCTCTCCTAGGAGCCGGTAGTCCGACCGTGGGCGTTTGCTGGAGACATGGGAACAGACGTCCACAAAAAGCGTCGTTTCCTGCAGCTTCCTTCACGACGGCCCCAAACTGGAAACAACCAACCTTTCCAGAAGGACGGCCACACAGACGGGGCTCCGTCCACACAATGGGATGAGGTCAGCGACGAACCCAGCACTGGCGTGAGCAAAACGTTCCGGTGAGCTCCAGAGGCTGAACTTGGGACAGCTCCCACCGCTGGTTTTCATGATAAGACGGGTAGAACTTTCCCATGGCGAGGAGGCGGGGGACGGAGGGGGAACGGGCACGCGGCCACTCTCCGGGGCCGAGAGGAATAGCCCGTATCTTCACGTGATGTCAGGTCACACGGGTGTATGGATTGGTGTTAAAACTGATGGAAGTGTGCACTGAAACCTGGGCATCTTACTGTGTGTGAACTACCCCCCAACTAACATTTTTTTTTTATGTTTCCTTATTTTGGAGAGACAGAGACACGGCACGAGTGGGGGAGGGGCAGAGAGCGAGGGAGACCCAGAATCCGAAGCAGGCTCCAGGCTCATCAGCGCAGAGCCCGACACGGGGCTCGAACTCACGGACCGCGAGATCGTGATCTGAGCCGAAGTCGGACGCTCAGCCGACTGAGCCACCCAGCTGCCCCTGAATTATACCCCAATTTAAAACATTGGATTAGGAAGTAGGACAGGCCTGCAAAGTAGGGCAGGACCGATGTGGGTGGGGAGTGGACGCTCCCAGGGTGTGGGTTGGATAGGATGGTCTCTAAGGCAAGAAGATGAGAAGCAGGCAGAGGGAGACTGCTCCAGGGGAGGGCACTGCAGGTGCAAAGGTCCTGTGGCTGCCGTCTGCGGGAGGCTGGGGAGAGCCCTTCCTGAGCCCCGAGGGTTTCATTTCACGACCCTCTGGTCTGCTGTGAGCAGCAGGCCTGGCTTCTCGGCCTGCCGGGGCCCTGGGCTCCCTCCGGGCTCCCTGTTGGCTCCACTCTCGGCTTCCTTTATTTTTTCGTTTCACCCTGGTATTAATTACTGCTCTTTTCTTGTATCGTATCCACATGTCTAAGCGGACGGTAATCTCTTACTTGGGGGGTAGGAGGAAACGCCTGGTATTTTTTCTACAAATATAAAGTGAATTAAACATAACATGTGAGCCAGCCCAGGCATGCTTTGGGAACCTTCCACATTGTCCTCGTGGGCACAGCAAACTCACGCAGGTTCAACTACACCGCCGGTCCCTCCCTCCAAGAAAAGAAGAGTGAGAAAAGCAGACCCTTAAACCCTGCAGGGGGGCCCACCCACCCCCACGGCCAGGGAGCGGAGTCCCCGGGGAGCCTACGGTGGGGGGGGGGGGGAACGGGGCGGGTGAACCCACCGTGCCTGGTTCAGGTCTCACGCCTGGCATTTCCCACCGGCCGGCTTGGAGGTGTCGCCCGCTCCGCAGGGACCCCGGCCTTCAGGGAGCTGCGTGCGTTCTCCACACCTCACTACCCTCCAAACTGCAGCTGAGAACTTCATCGGGCCCTCAGGCGAAGACACGGGTGTCTCCTCCAAGGTGGCAGGGAACACGGGTGTTGCTGGACCAATCTTTCTTTTTTGAAATGTTTTTATTTTATTTTTTAAATTTTTTATTGTGTTTTATTTATTTACTTTTTTTTTTGAGAGAGAGAGAGAGACAGAGAGCAAGCTGGGGAGAGGCAGAGAGACAGAGAGAGAGAGGCAGAATCCAAAGGAGGCTCCAGGCTCTGAGCCGTCAGCACAGAGCCCGACGCGGGGCTCGAACCCACAAACGAACCACGAGAACGAGACCTGAGCCACCTGAGCCATCCGGGTGCCCCCGCGCTGGACCAATCTTAAAGGCGGGGGTCCACAGCGGCTTTCCAAAGGGACTTTCGGGGCTCACGATCCTTAGACACCGACCTTCTCCTTACATTCAAGAGGAAAGGACAGAGGAGGATTTGCAGTAAAAACACTCATGAGCTCTAGTCCCCTCTCTGCCACAAACCGCTGTGCGACCTTAGGAATATCGCTCCACCTCTCTGAGCCACAGTTTCCTTCTGTTCCCGGGAAAGTGAGGGGGTTGGCCCTGGCTTTCTCATTCGGGGGTCTCTGGAGGGGACCCGGAACATTCATTAGCTTTTTTAAGGGCAGCAAAGCACCTGCTCCAATGACTCCTTGTTAAAATCAATGTCGCAATTACTCAAAGATTTCCCCTTGACGTGTAGGTCGGGGAGTCTCTGTGAGTAAATGGGGTGGTGGGTTGTGGTCGAGCCTCCATTTATCGCGTTGCATCTGGCCACGCCTGGAGGTCTGGCCCAGCGAGGGCTCTAATTGTTCGTGTTCTTAGCCGCAGATCGCGTAACTTACAGCTACGGTGGACCGTTGGTGGTGTCGGTGGCGTAAGGGACACGGAAGTTACGGCGCCACGCGGGAGCCCACGTACGGCAATCATTCAGGAAATGCGGCCAAGATGCTTTCCTAAGCCGATGGCTCTGAGCTAAAACTTCCCGTGGCCCGGGAAGAGGCCCCCGACGCTTCGAATCCCAGCGTCAAGGGCGAGGCCGGTAACCGAGAAGTCACACGGTGCCTCGGCCAGCCGGGCGGGCAAGGTCGGCATCACGGGGACGGGCCACGTGCGTGGCGGCCATGTGCCCCACGCGACGGCACGCACTTCTCCCTGCGGTCCTCCTCCCGAACACACAGCCCCCGTCTGGGCCTGAGAAACAAGACCCAGCTGAGGGACAGTCCACAAAATAACTGCATCGTGCTCCCCAAAACGGAGCACGAAGAGGGGGACAGCGCTCCCGTCCCAGAGGCTGTGTGTGCCGGGACCTCGGAGATCAGGGAGGAGGGGACAGGGCAGCAAGGCCGGAGAGGTCGTGGGTCGAGAGCCGGGCGGGAGCAGCGACTCTGGAGGCAGGCGGCCCCACCTGTGGGGGCGGGGGGAGCCACCCCGAGGGGCCAGCCAGGCAGGGCGGGAGGTGGTGTGGAGGCCGTGGGGGACCGGGGGCGGGCTATCCGGACTTGGAGAGCCGCGGGCAGGTTTGAGATGCGCTGCGCGAGGTGGTGGGCTTTGTGACCTCCGCGAGGTGCCCCGGCAAAGCGATCGGAACCTCTACAGGAGGGCAGAGCTGGGGTCCGGAGCCACCACCAGGCCCGGCCTGAGTCTGCAACGGGCAGAACGCAGCCCGGGCCTCTGCCCAGCGCCCGGCTCCGCACGGCCCCTCCGTTCCGGCCCCCGCTGCTCACCGTCCAGGAAACACGATGCGATAAAAATTATGCCGCTCACGCCTCCTCCCCAACAGCTCACGTCAAAAGCTCCGTTTCCACCACAAACGGCGCATTCAGACGCTTGCACTGAGGTGCCATTCAAAAGCATCAAAAGTCATTATACAAAAAAAAAAAAAAAGTCATTATATGCCAGAGGCCGGACGTGGGCAGAAATAATCCCGGTCGAGTGTCGAAGGGAAAGGATTACATCTTGAGCGTCACGGGTGATGTTTGCACACGACGCCCAAAGGCAAACAGGGGTGCAGCTGGAAACGGGGGCTTTCTCTGCTGACCCGGGCGGGGGGGATGGTGGAGGTACGTCCGGGGCCTGATGTGTGGGAACCCGGAGCCCAGCCCGACGGCCAAGACGGGCCCCGAGGGGAGCCAGGCGTCCCCCTGGGGAGAGGAGACCACGCTGAGTTACCGGGCAGAGCCTCCGCGGCCCACGCAGGCCCCTCCAAGGGCTAAATGCGTGAAAGTAGTAATTTGTCTGCATCATGGCCACGTGACCCTTGTCAAATGGATTTCCGAGGTTGGAAGGCTTTTAACGCTTCATCACGCAGCGTGAAAACCCCAACACTGCTCCCAAAGCTGAGGGCTGAGGGCGGGGACAGCCGCTGAGGGGTGCCTGGCAGCGGCTGGAGAGATGAAGATCTCTCTAGCCACGCCTGGCCCCCGGCCGGCCGGGCCCCTGCAGCAAGGCGCCCACGGAGCGCTGCCTTCTTCCAGTCCTCCTCCAGCTGTCCCCCCCCCCATCTCTCTGAGTGTCAGGGTCCCCCCGGCAGAGTCGGGTATGGTTGTCCACCTGACTGATTCCAGGGCACGCTCGGCCATGGGAGGGCGGGCACATTACTTGCTCTCTCTGTGCCTCAGTTTCCTCATTTTTCAAAAGGGACTCATACTATTCCCAAACGTAACGAGTATGAAAGAAGGTGACGTGTGTACAGGGCTTACCGTAGGCCAGGGAGGGGACACGTTGGCAAAACCTGTCAGCTACCATCTATCCATCCATCCACTCCCACATCCATCCATCCATCCATCCATCCATCCATCCATCTATCCATCCATCCATCTCTCTCTCCATCCATCCATCCATCCATCCATCCATCTATCCATCCATCCATCTATCCATCCATCCATCCATCCATCCATCCACTCCCACATCCATCCATCCATCCATCCATCCATCCATCCATCCATCTATCCATCCATCCATCTCTCTCTCCATCCATCCATCCATCCATCCATCCATCCATCTATCCATCCATCCATCTCTCTCTCCATCCATCCATCCATCCATCCATCCATCTATCCATCCATCCATCTATCCATCCATCCATCCATCCATCCACTCCCACATCCATCCATCCATCCATCCATCCATCCATCCATCTATCCATCCATCCATCTCTCTCTCCATCCATCCATCCATCCATCCATCTATCCATCCATCCATCTATCCATCCATCCATCCATCCATCCATCCACTCCCACATCCATCCATCCATCCATCTATCCATCCATCCATCCGTCCATCCATCTATCCATCCATCCATCTCTCTCTCCATCCATCCATCCATCCATCCATTCCCACATCCATCATCCATCCATCCATTCATCCATCCATCCATCCATCCATCCATCCATCCATCTCTCCATCCATCCATCCATCCATCCATCCATCCATTCCCACATCCATCCATCCATCCATCCATCCATCCATCTATCCATTCATCCATCCATCCATCCATCCATCTCTCCATCCATCCATCCATCCATCCATCCATCCATTCCCACATCCATCCATCCATCCATCCATCCATCCATCCATCTATCCATTCATCCATCCATCCATCCATCCATCCATCTCTCCATCTATCCATCCATCCATCCATCCATCCATCCACTCCCACATCCATCCATCCATCCATCTATCCATCCATCCATCTGTCCATCCATCTATCCATCCATCCATCTCTCTCTCCATCCATCCATCCATCCATCCATTCCCACATCCATCCATCCATCCATCCATCTCTCCATCCATCCATCCATCCATCTCTCCATCCATCCATCCATCCATCCATCCATCCATCCATCCACTCCCACATCCATCCATCCATCCATCTATCCATCCATCCATCCGTCCATCCATCTATCCATCCATCCATCTCTCTCTCCATCCATCCATCCATCCATCCATCCATCCATCCATTCCCACATCCATCCATCCATCCATCCATCCATCCATCCATCTATCCATCCATCCATCCATCCATCCATCCATCCATCCATCTCTCCATCCATCCATCCATCCATCCATCCATCCATCCATCTCTCCATCCATCCATCCATCCATCCATCCATCCATCCATTCCCACATCCATCCATCCATCCATCCATCCATCCATCCATCTCTCCATCCATCCATCCATCCATCCATCCATCTCTCCATCCATCCATCCATCCATCCATCCATCCATCCACTTACACACCCACCCATCCATCCACTGAATCCAGTCTGGTATGAGTTGAACCCTTCCTTCCCCCCTCCCCCCAGGCAGCACCTCAGAGGTAAGGGGGGGTGGGGTTGCCAGTATGGACCATACTCTGCACACACAGCTAACAGACAGCTTAGCCAACATCAAGAAGCTTCCACAAATGAAATCACGATGAAAACCTACATGGGCTGTAAACTCTGTGGGCTCAAGGACTAGCTATCCTGTTATCCAGCCCCTGGCACTGTAATTGGCCCACAGAAAGAGGATCATCTAATATCTGTTCAAGTTGAATTGAATTGCGCATCAAACTGCAGTGGTACAAGACAAGACAGTGTCTTGAGACAGTGTCCTCAATTAGTCACATCACAGAACAGAAGAGAAACTCTTTGTATGTCCGAGTGCCTCAGAGAAACATTATTGAGAAAGTGAAGACAACCTATAGGATGGGAGAAAATATTTGCAAATCACATAACTGGTAAGGGTTTGACATCCAAAATATATAAAGAGCTCCTACAGTTCAACAACCAAAAGACAAACAACCCATAGAAAAGCAGGTAAGGGAATGGAATAGATAAATAAAGAGGACGTACAAATAGCCAATAAACACACAAAAAGATGCATAACGTCATTAGGCATCAGGCCAACACATATCAAAAGCACAATGAGATACCATTTCGCATCTATTGGATGGCTGCAATTTAAAAAAGAAACACAGGGAGGCGTCTGTGTGGCTCAGTCGGTTGAGCGTCGGACTTCAGCTCGGGTCATGATCTCACAGTTCGTGGGTTCGAACCCTTGCATCAGGCTCAGCGCTGACAGCACAGAGCCTGCTTGGGATTCTCTCTCTCCCTCTCTCCCGCTTGCGGGCTCTCTCGTGCTCTTACTCTCTCTCAAAATAAATCTAAAAACTTAAAAATAAATAAAAATAAAATTAGAGATAAGATCTAGCCATTTCACTTCTCGGTGTTAGTCCAAAAAAACGGAAGACGGGACTCGAACACGCATCTGTACACAAATTCCAGTGCAGTACCATTCACAACGGCCAAAAGGTGGAAATAATTGAAGGGTCCACTGACAGACGAACGGAGGAACGAAATGTGGTGTTTCTGTAGGATGGACTGTCACTCAGCCACACGACGAAACGGAACTGACACCTGCTAGGACATGGGCCCACCGCGACATACACGCGAAGAGGAACGTGCCAGATGCCGAAGGACACCGTGGCGCGATTCTGCTCATACGGAGTGTCTAGAATAGTCAAATTCAGAGAGGCCAGAAAGAGACCAGAGATTCGGGGCTGGGATGGGGGGTGAAGCAGGCACACGGCTTCTGTTCAGGACGAGAAAACAAAGTTCTGGAAACAGTGGTGACGGCTGGGCAATGCGGTGAATGCAATTAATGCCCGTGAACGGTGCCCGGAAAATGATCGCAATGCTATGCATATTTAGCCTCAGTTTACAGAACAAAACCAAAAACCCCCGACGCGATTCCGTCACCTATCACCCCCCTCTGCCCCAGAACAAAAACGCTTCGGTTTTTCCTGCCCCCAAAATCATGGCGCTGGCCTTGAGTCTTCTCTACCGTCACCCCCACATCCGACGTGTGCCCAGTTCCCGTCGGCTCTGGGCTCAACGCACACCCGGAATCTGACCTCCGCCTCTGTCCCGACCCACGTCTCCAGCACCCGGTACCCGGATTCCTGCAAGAGCCTCAGGACCAGCATCTGGCCTCCCCCCTCGGCCTGCCCCCCTTGGAAGCAGCCAGAGGGGTCCTGCCCACCCCGAAGTCATCTCCCGTCCCCTCCGCTCCAGACCCCAGCGGGGTTAGGTGGCCAGCGGCCCGTCGCAGTCGGGACTGCCCCTTCCTGCTCTACTCGCCTTCACGGGACATACTACAGCCAACACATTAGATACGTCATCCTTCCACGTGGTCCAGAAAGCTCCACAAGGCCATGCCTGTGTCCGCCGTGCCCCCCGAGCCCCCAGGACACAGTGTCGGGCACCCAGAAGGCGCTCTACGACTGTTGGCTGAGCAGGCGAGGGAAGGCTTCGGGAGACAACAGGGAGATTCTAACGCACGGCCAAGGCTGCCTTGGGATTCAGACCCTGCCTCTTGCACTTACTAATCAGCCGTTTGACCTGGAGTGGCCTCTCTGTGCCTCAGTTCCCCCATCTGTAAGTGGGGCATCAACAGGGTCCCCCTCACAGAGTGAGTGACACGGTGACAGTGCGGGAAAGGACTTCCGCATCCCCACAGGCGGGGGGTGGGGACCGTGCGGCCAAGGCCAGCTGCCTTTTCCCTCCTCCTCTTTCCTTCTTCCCTCCCTTCCCGCCTCCCTCTGGGCCCAGGCTGCCATCCGTGTAGACAAGGCTCATGGAACATCCCAGCAGGGTTTTGAGGCACGCCCAGGAGTGAGCTGGGCAGACACATTCCCGTGGAGGGATATGCCCACCTCCGACCCGCCCGAACTCCACCAGCCCTTACGGGATCAATAAGTCATGAGGGAGCTGGTAAAGGAGGCCGAGGGGAAGTGGCGTCTATGGCAATCGATTGTTCCACGGAGGACGAGCTGGTCCCAGAACGCCAGGCACGATTTCACACCTGGGTCGGACGCACGGGCTCGGAGCTGGTGGTGGTGCTGGTGGCGAGGAGCGTGACAACGACCCGGCCCTCGTGCAGAGCGGGGACACCGCGCAGGGCGGCTACGGGCTCGAGCCAGGCCCACGGCAACCCGCTGGGCTGGCAGCTAAGGCCCAGAGCGGTGGCGACGTTGGCCAAAGTCACACGGCTGCAGGCAGCAGGGCGGGGGTACGGACTGAGCTCCAGACTGCACAGCACCGCAAGGACTCCCAGGTCGGACAAAGTGGGGTTCACCCAGAGTGCCAGTGGCGGCCTCTGGGTCGTCGTTACGCCAAGACAGCTCGAGGGGGTGGCGTGGTCCTAGAAGGGCTTGTCCCCGAGTTTCCCGCACGGGGACAAGGCACCCAGGAGCAATTCCAGGAATGGGGGTGGGGGCGCCCGCCCTGCGGTCTTACACCCCTGAGCCTTGAAGCCCAGAGCAGAGGGAGCGGGGGGACCCTCCCTCCACATGAGCCCGGATGCCGGTGAGGCGTCCGCAGAGCTGCGTCCGTGCTTATGTCCCGGAGCCGATCCACCAGAGCTCCCTTGAGCCGCAGCGCTGAGACAGGGCTCCCCAGCCTCGCCCCCCATTTAAAGACTGATAGAGACCAAAGTGCGGGCCTGAGCTAGTACCCCCCTTGTGGGGGATTCTGCCTACGGTGGGTGGGGCAGGGGGCAGCCAAAGCCTCGCAGGAGCGGGCGCTAGGCTTGGAGCCAGCAGGTGCTAATCCTGTGGTCTCAGTTTCTTTGTCTGTGCAATGGGGACGACCACGTTCCCACCGTACAGGCTGGGGTGGAGGACAGAACATGTGAAGTGCTGAATTCCGTGCCCACGTTGAAGCGAGAGCTTGGCTGGATGTTCACAAATGCGGGGTCCGGGGCTCCCGTGACCAGCCGCTTGCAGAACAGGTCACGTCTAGAACGTGAGCTCCAGGAGGCCCCTGGACCGGGCAGGCCAGCCCGGCCAGGAGTCCCCTTCCCTCCCGCCCCCGGCTCCGGCCGGCAGGGTCCCTCTGTCTTCCTCCTGGGCCCTTCCTGTGGTGAGTCTACAGTGGTACTTCTAGAAAGACACCACACGGGGCTGTTGAAGGAGCAGCCGTCAGGAGAAGTTTCTCCACGGGAATCCACAAGGAAAGAAGGGGGGTGGGTGGGAGGAAGAGACCGGAGAAGGAATAAAAGGGGGCGGGGGGGGGTGCTTTCCAGCTACAGTCAGCAGCTCCCCGCTGGAGGTCGTGTCCCCATCGCAGGGCCCACAATCCTAACCCGCCATCGGCTCCGGGAGGGTGGGACTCAGCTCTGCAAGGAAATAAAACCGAGTGCGCGTAGCCCCTGTCACTGTCCCGCTCGCTCTGAGGCTTGTTTAATAACCTCTGAACTGGGAGGGAAAATCACCCAGGAAACACTGCTCGGGTCATTTATTTTAAAATTATTGGTATAAAAATATCCAGGGTCGTGATTTATGTGCAGGGAGGGGCCCAGGAAGTCAGGGACTCCCCCCTCCCAACTCCAGTCAAACCTCATTTGTCTCCCCCCCCCTCCCCTCCCCTCCCCTCCCCTCGCGGCTCCTCTGCAGTTTCCATTATGACTTCAAGTCACAGGAGTTACTTTACATCACAAATAAATCTCCAGAAGAGCACGGAAATATTATGTGTATTAATAGCGCCTGTAAAAACATCCGAAAACCTTCCGTCCGCCGCGGCCGGGAGATGCTCTCCCGGGACTGGGGACGCGCGGCCCGCCTCGCAGATCCTGTCCCCAGCCCAGTCTGGCCTGGCCTCCGGGGGTCTGTCCGTCTGTGAGTGACCCCGGTGACCGGCGGCCGCCAAAGCCTTCCCGACACCCCCCCCCCCCGGCCCCTGGCAGCACGGGGTGGGTCCCCACCACCGGAGACAGGGGGCCCCCCGTCTCCGGCCCCTCGTGCACCCCTCAGTCCCGGGGCAGCGGCCGTCCCAGGGCATCCCCGACGCCAATGACGCCTCGCCCCGGTCCCTCACCGCTCCCCGCCCCCACCCCGGCCCCTGGATACTCACGGGCTGCGGGGGCTTCCTTGGGGGACAGCCCCTCGAGGCCGATGTCACCCTCCAGCATGGCGCGGCTGGCTGCCCGGTTCCGGTGCGCCTCGACCGACCGCAGCGCGGCCAGGAGAGGGGGCGACGAGGTCACCCCCGAAGGTCTCCGGCGGCTCCGAGGGCCGGGGTCGAGCCCCGCTCGGGAGGGGACGGTCCCCCTCCTCCGTCTCCTCCTCCTCCTCCCAGACCCAGGACGCGAAGCCGCGCGCGCCCAGAGCCAAACTTGGCCGCCCTCGCGCACCGCCGCGCCGCTCCTCCCCCTCGGCCTTTTGGGCTGGGGGTCCTGGCCGGCCTCCCCGCCCCCGGGGCTACCTGCGGACGCCGCCCTCGCCCCGCCCCGCTCTCAGCGCGACGCCCCGGCCGCCACCCGGACACCGCGCGCGCGCGGGCGCGGGACTCTGGGGAAGGGCAGCGGCGCCCGCCCGCCCCCGGCCTCCCGCTCCCCCGGGTGCGTCCCCACCCGCCCCGGGCCGTCCTGTCAGTCGGGGCGGCCAGGGCGGCCCTCAGGGGGGCCCCCAGGGCAGGGGTGCTGGCGGGGGGAGGGGCAGATTGCGTGGCTGGCCCGGTCGGGTGGAGAGTCCTCCGCCCCCTCCCCCAGGCGGCAGGACCCCGGTACATCACTCCAGCAATGCCTCCTAGGAGGAGGAGGAGGGAAGCGCAGGGCTGGGCCGGACATGCGGAGGTTGCGGGGCAAGCGCTTGGCCTGAACTTGAACCTTGGCACAGGCAGAACTCAGGCGTCTGGGCAAAGTGGAACTGTCCCCATTTGGAGGGACGGCTGTCTAAGGACTCTGGCATAGCAAGGCAAGGAGAACCTGGCCGGAGGCGCTGGGGAGGGGGCCCTTCTGACCCACATCCTCGGGGGCTGGGGGATGGGCTGGAGGGGGGGGCACTCTGCAGTCCCACTCCTGCTTAGAGAGCAACGTCTGACCAGTGCAGCCCCGATCCAGGCACCAGAGAGCGCTCAGAGAGTCACAGGCAAGGCGCCTCCTGTGGCCGCAAACCCCACATCCCTGACACCTCCAGATAAATACAATAAATTCCGAGGCCGAACTGCCCTAAACAAAACGTTAAGCTGCTCCCTGACCACAGCACGGGTGGTGATGGGACCGGGGCATTCTGCCTGGCCTTTCGAAAGGTCATCCCACACTGCCTGCACCCGGAGGAGGAGGAAGGCTGGTGCCAGGAGCCAGCCCACGCCAGGGACCCCTGGACCACCCGCCAGCTACACCAGCCACTATCGGCTTCGGGGGGCGCCACGTGAAGACAGACCCAACCGGCCCCTGGAGCCAGACCTTGGGCACGTGCAGGGGATCCGTGCGTCCTGAGGATAACCAGTCCCCTCCATCCCCACTGGCATGCTGGCGTTGGTACCCGAGTGCGCTGTCGTGGGCGGAGATGCTCACTGGTAGCAGCAGTCAAACCACAAAGAAACGTCTCCGGCCAACGTTCTCCCCTGCCCCCCATCCCAAGTGCTATATTCGGAGAGGAGAGTCAAGCCTTCCTCCTCCCAGCCGGTCAGGGAGAAAGGTCACCGGCCGTCGCCTCTAGCATTCATCTTGTTTTCAGTCTGGACTAAGGATCTGGGAGACCAGGCACCCGGTGGGATTGATTCCTTATCGGCTGTGGGTGAAGGCTGACCGGTGAAGGCTCCGTAAAGAGCCCCGAGATGTGTGCTGTGTGCCCCAGATGCCCGCCCCGGGAGGGCAGAGGAAGCTGGATGGAAATCAAGTGGCCGGGGCCACAGGAACGGCACCGAGCTTTTCCATCTGACCCAAACCCGTGTGGCGCAGGAATGGAGATAAAAACTCATTTTTCTTGGAAGAGTCTGATAGCCGATGTGATACATAGCAATAGCTCGGCTGTATAAATACACAGAGAAATTTTGAGAGTTCTAACCCCTGGAACCATGAACTATAAACCAAAAAGGCTCAGGGGGGAAAAAAATGTAAATAGGTACCAGGGCTATTTTTAACCATCATTGTTTACCTTTTTGGGGCAGGGATGGGCTATTGTATATTTAGCCAGCTTTAAAATGCATGTTATTTAATGCATTATTATTAGCAGAAATATGTTAAACAGCCATTAATAGATGTTGATTCATTCCAATTGGAACCATTTTTCTTCTTTTCATTTCCTTGGCCCTAGTTACGTTGTGTTCTGATGAAGTGCTTCAGCCGAGTCCAACATGCGCAGAAAAGCCGGTCGTAGATCCAGACTGTTTAAAAAGACCTTTAATCCAACCCGGTTGAAAACGATTACTTTAGAAAATACCCGAACCAGCTCAATTTTACGAAGACCGGCCTCGGCTGCCATTTCGGCAAACGCTGCCGCGCAAGAAGGATGTTGACAGGCTGGGGCCCGGACGGGGAGAGAGTCCGGAAGGAGGGGCCTCGAGGGTCCCCCCAGCCCGTTTCGCGGGAGCCCCGTGCCCGTGCAGCAGTCAGGAACACCCTGCGTGGGTCAGGGAGACGTTTATGGCAGAAGCGGAGCCGGGCAAGCGGGCCGGCACGCCTATGGCAGGGCTAACATTACGGGACACGGGGGTAATCACACCGCACGGTCCTTGTAATTATGGGAAACCGTTTCCCTTTTCGGTGAGGCTGCGAGGGAAGGAGAGGACACAGCCCCCGGGTGAGGCTCGGGCCAGTGCTCATGCCCTGGGGTTGGCCCAAGTTTAAAATAGGCTTTGCAGGGTGAGGCCCGGCCCACTGGGACAGGCTCGTTCTCCCGGCCCCGGGGGCCTTATCACACCGGGGGAGGGGGGCGCTCCTAGAGACCCTGACCCAGCACGTGACTCAAGGCAACAGCACTCAGGCCTCGCTGTTCCCAGATGATGCTCAGGGTGGCTCGGAGGCCACTTGACCAGCAATGTCACGGCCAAAGCCACCCCCTCTGCAGACCTCAACGTCTCACCCGGGGTAAGCCGGGAGACGCTCTGTCCCCGCCGTCATTCACCCGCTGAACACGAACAGGGGGCATGGGTCATTTAAATACCGACTTCTTGTGATCACAGGAAGCCTGTTTTCAATTCAACCTGGTTCTTTGGGCACCTGTTGTGGGAGGGGCCCCGATTCAGGGTCGGTAGGGGGTGGGGTACAAGAGGGGCTCGAGGAGGCCCCAGTCCCCCAGAGCCAGCGCGCTGTCGGAGGAGATAAGCAGGGGTGGGGGCATGCAGCGGATCACAAGGGGCTGGAACCCAGGCTCAGACAGCTGCCTCTTGGAACCTCCGTCTGCATCTGTAAGAAGGAAGGGCCTTTGCACAAGCTCCTCCTCGGGGTTTTGTGAAGCTTCAAAGAGAATCTAACTTCCAGCCCAGAACCTGGGGGTCGTAAGGGCTGCTGTCGAGGGGTGTTGCTGTTTGTAACATCCTCAGGGCGGGCAGGCAGGGCCAAGTGGCGGGACGTTGAAACGCAGGGGCTTCCGCTCCCAACAGCGCGGGGGGCTGGCAGTGGCCCCTGACCTGGGGGCCATCGGAGGGCAGGTGGCTTCAGGGCGGAGGCCGGGAGGAGACACACGGAAACGGGCCAGCGTGGCAGGCGCTGTGGGACCAGCGAGTGACGAGTCAGCAGGTGGGGCCGGATCAGACCCGGACTCTGGGCCGCTGCCCTCAGCAGGACAGAGCGAGTCTTTTTATGAAATAAGAGAAAACACAATTGTGCGAGGACGAAATTCGCAGGACATGAACTTAACCATTTTACAGTGAACAACGCAGTACCTTCTCGATGCTGCGGGACTCTCGCCACCGTCTGGTTCCAGGACCTTCCCGTGGCTCCGCGGCGGATGCCTGGAGGGCGGCTCTCTCCGTCTCCTCCCCCAGCCCCCCCCACCGCCCGTCTGCTCTCTGCCTCCGTAGACTTCCCCGTTCCGGATTTCCTTGTGGATGCGGTCGCCCCACGCGCGGTTTTTGGTGACTGCTCCTCTCTCGGCTTACCTTTTTTGCTATTCAACGACCTGCATGATTTCATCATTTCTTGTCTGTCAGGTTTCTGAGGTGCATCGATGTCGTCTACGTCCGAACGTCGTTTCTTTTCATGACCGAGTAATAGTCCACGGTCCGGCTGTGCCACATTCGTTTATCCTGTGATCCCCCGAGGGGCAGTTGGGCTGCTTCCTAGGGGGCCCCACCAAAGCGCCTGCGGGGGCCGGGGCTCCCACGACGGCCGAAGGGCCCGGGCAAGGCTGGGCAGAGAGCTCAGCGGCTGTGCGGTGTAGGCAGCCCGGGAGGAAACAGTTCGACCTGGGGACATCCCAGCCTGGCCTTCCCGGCCGGGGCTCCCGAACGTGGCCCCGCGTGGACACAGGAGGCCGGCATCGGGAGCGGATCTTCCTCTACGGGCTCGACCAGCAGAGGGGCCCCGGACTAGGCAAGCCGCCTGCCTGCACTCCCCTCGGGAGTCTGTTTATTTAATAAGCCCTGAGACGGCACTTAGGAGGCCAGGCCCTGTTCCAAGCGCTTTGTAAGTATCAGCTCTCTTCAGTCTGTGCTGTCATCACTCCCACTCTACGGATGGGGAAACTGAGGCGCAGAGAGGTGAAGTCAGTTGCCGAAGTCACGCGGGAGGAAGTGTGGAGCTGGGCCCGGAATCCAGGCGGCCTCCTCCGGAGTCTGTGCTGAAGCCTGTGCTCTGGGGTGGAGACCCCAGGATTCCCGGACGTCGGCCAACCGAGCCCCACGTCCCGATTTGAGCCCAGGCCGTGATCCTCCTGGGCCGAGATTTACTTCCTACTTTTCTTCAACGCAGCTCACTTCTCGGTAGCTTTTTGACTATTTTTAATTTTTCAATTATGGGAAATTATATAGGACATTAACTTTACCATCAACCACGTTTAAGCGCACAGTTCAGTGGCGTTAGGCACACTGCTGTGCGGCCGTCACCACCATCCATCTCCAGAACTTTCCGTCGTCCCAAGCTGAGCCTCTGTCCCTGTCAGACACCAGATTCATTCCCCATTGCCCCTTGCCTGACGCCCACCTTCTACTCTCCATCTCTGGGACGACCCTAGGGACCCACTGTAAGTGGAATCATGCAGTTTTTGTCCTTTTGTTTAAAAAAAATTTTTTTAACATTTATTGTTGAGAGACAGAGACAGAGCATGAGCGGGGGAGGGGCAGAGAGAGAGAGAGGGAGACGCAGAATCCGAAGCAGGTTCCAACACAGAGCTGTCGGCACAGAGCCCGACACGGGGCTCGAACCCACGGACGGAGAGATCGTGACCTGAGCCGAAGTCAGATGCTCAACCGACTGAGCCGCCCAGGCGCCCCAGGTTTTGTTCTCTTATGAGTGACTGACGCCATTCGGCACAACGTCTCCAAGGTTCGCCCACTTACAGCACGTGTCAGAATTTCCATCCGTCTTAAGGCTCATCAGACTTATTTTTACGGAACCCGATATGGCTACTGGACATGGAAAGGTAGAAGCATCGGCCGTAAGCAGAAGGTGCCGGCTTCATAAAGCACGGTAACAACGCAGCGATGTGCGGTCTGCCTGGAGGCTCCGCCCTGGGGGCCCTGAGCTTGCCTGGGCGACCCTCGGTGGAGGCGACCGACCGGGCCGAGCTTCCTCCGTGACATGCTCCGGAAGTCCGAGAGAGGAGAGGACGGAGCTGTGCCCTCACCACATGCTGCAAAGTCCCCGTGCCACTAAACTGCTTCCCTTTGCACCGAAAGTAGGTTTGCAGAACGCGGGGGCTGGGGGTGCCCCGTTTGGGGAGATGCCAAAAATAGCAACGGCCGCTTCTGCGCACGACGAGGGTGTTCGGGCTGCCGCCGTGGCCCCCGTCGCATCCGCTGTCTTCCCGTCTGGCTGCAGGAGGGCAGCACCTGGTCACGGAGATGTCGGGGGACGTAGTCACCCTGGAATGACATGTTTGCTCCATGATTTTCCGCCTGGGTTGTCTCAACCGTATGAAGGATGGGTTATCACCCCTCCTTGCGGCTGAGGAAACTGGTACCCAGAGAAGGGGGCACAGCTTGCCTGAGCCCACACCGCTGGCTGGTAAGTGTCCCACCCAGTCCAAAAGATTCTAGAACTTTCTAGTCAAGTCCAGAACGCTTTCCACCGCACCACGCCAACCTTCTATTTGGACCCAACGCGGTATGACCAGGGCAGTAAGAAGGCTGTGGGAACAATAGAAAAACCATCCTACTCAGTCCCTTTAATCTGCTGTGTCCAAAATCCGGCCGCACTCCTTGGCCTCTCCTCCACCTTCCGCTTGTTTGTTTGTTTGCGGGACGAAGGAGCAGAGGGCCGAAAGGAGACACTCAGCTCACCGGCTTCCAGGTATGACTAACATCCTGTGGCCTGTTTACAGAGGCTGCCTATATGGCTTGAGTTTTGCGAGTTAGACAGACACTAATTAATGGTGCAAATATTTACGCTCAATGCCCCATCAAAGAACAAACACGCAGCCTGGTTTTTGTTTGTTTTCTTTTTTCAGAGTAAACACCACCAATGCCAAGGCTCTTGGCAATCGGGCAGAGGTGAGATTAAGGGCTCCAGGTATGTTTTTCAAGTTATTTGAAGACGGGAGATTTACACACGAAGTCCTTTCTTTTTTTTTTTTTTCAACTTTTTTTTTTTTTTTTTTTTTTTTATTTTTGGGACAGAGAGAGACAGAGCATGAACGGGGGAGGGGCAGAGAGAGAGGGAGACACAGAATTGGAAGCAGGCTCCGGGCTCCTAGCCATCAGCCCAGAGCCTGACGCGGGGCTCGAACTCACGGACCGCGAGATTGTGACCTGGCTGAAGTCGGACGCTTAACCGACTGCGCCACCCAGGCGCCCCACGAAGTCCTTTCTATAATCCGACGCGGGCGGTGGGGCCCCTCCCTGCCCCCTCCCCCTCCCCCGAAAGGCTCGGTCTTTCCTCGGTGGAGACTATCCAGCTTCCACTCAGGAGTCGGTGGCAGAATGCCTGTCTAGACAGAAGGATCGCTTTACCTGGAGTTCAGTTTTAAGATAAAGCAGTCAAGGAGGCGGTCGGGCGGCCGTCCCTCGGGGGAGTCTGCGTCTGGCGGCTGGGGTCTCATTCAGGTGCTTCGCCAGCAAAAACCTGAGACCTCGCCATCTGATCGGGCTGCTTGCCTGGCGAAACGGCCCATCAGGGGCTCAGGACACCAGCCCCCAGGAGGAACCCGAGGGCGAGTCTCGGAGTCACCTGGGCCCTTTGCGCACAGGAGAGCGGTTCTGTGCCCGGGCCTCACCCTTTCCTCCAGTGCGGGCCGGGGGATCAGGATTCCCAGGGAAAGCAAACACCTGCCCGAGCTGCCCTCGGGGACTCCCGCTGAGCTGCTTGAGTGTCCCCTGGCGAGGTCGCCTTCCTCCTGCAGCCACAGTATGCAAATGACCACAGCCCAGAGAGGAGACTGTTCAAAACCCTTCTCTCCCCGGGCTCCCGAGATAAACGCTTTCCCAGACTTTCGGAGGGAATCTGAGAAGGGAAACTCCACCCCACGGTCCCGCACACAAAGCCACCGTTGCCTCCGGGGACAGTCCTGCGGTGGAGTCCTGCTTCCACTGTCCCTAAAAGCAGAGGGTAAGTGCGTGTCCCCAGGCCACCCCTCTCCTCCCCTTAGGATGCCTTTGATTGAAAAGTCTCAGCCAACGTCCTCAGGGTCCTCAGGCTGGCTGGCTGGCCCGGGGGCGGGGGCGGGGGCTGGGGAGGCGGGCTGGCCTGCGGCTCGGGTTCCGTGTCACCAGACAGGCTGTGCCGTGTCCCCTCCGCCCCCTGCTCGTCCTTGTGTCCCGCATCCCTGCTCAGTTAGTGGCGCACACGGGTGCTCGGGGCAGCAGGGGAGAGTAGGAGGAGCGCGGGCCGGGCTGGCTGGCCCGGCATGGCCTCTGCAGTCTCCCCAAACGCAGCCTCCCCGTCTCATCCACCGTCTGGGGGTGGCAGCAGCATGGAGCGCCCATCTCTGGGGGTGGGGACAAGGGCGAAGTGGACCCGAGCAGGGAGCCCCCGGCCCGGCCCCCTTCAAGCTCTCACTGTGAAATGACTATGAGACATGCCAGTCGGGGCCCAGCAGCGAACAGGTGGCTCGGCCACAGGGGGTTTGTATGAGTCCGCTTGCCGGGTAACAAACACCACAGCTGGGGACTCACACAACACACACGGACTGTTCCCCGTCCTGGAGGCCGGAGCCCGAGGTCCAGGCGTGGGCGGGGCCGGGGTCTCCCAAGGCCTCTCTCCTTGTGTCAGGACGGCCGTCCTCTCCCTGTGTCCTCACGGGGTCGTCCCTCCGTGCGTGTCTGTGTCCTGATCCCCTCTTCCTACAAGGACCCCGTCTCACAGGATCAGGGCCCAGCCCGGTGTCCCTATGTTACCTTAATCACCTCTGTAAAGTCCCCGTCTCCAGATACGGTCACGTTCTGGGGTGCTGGGGGTCAGGACTCTGGCACAGGAATCTGGGGGCGCGATTCGGCCCCTACCAGGCTTAACGAAAGGACAGTTTACAGAGGCTCGGGTCAGGGTAGAGGGTCGGCAAAAGGAGATCAGGCCCCCCCCCCCCATGCTAGCAGCAGGGGGGCACTGTTACCGGGAGGGCAGGGACAATGGAGCCAGGGCCCCAGGAGGCTGGGCCGGCGACCGGACTGCAGCCCCGGGGGCCACGGGCCGCTTGCTAGCCTCTCAGCCGTCTCTGTCTTCCCGTCCTCTGTTCTGATGACCGAGTGTGTTTGGAATCCAGAGGGCGACAGGTGGACCCACGAAGGCCATCTCCCCCTTGCCGCCCCTTTTCCCAGGGCACAGAGCAGGGGAGGGCCGCGAGGGAGCGGGGGACACACAGCGTATGAGTGTTCAGACTCCAGCCGTGCGCACAGCTTCAGAACCCAGACGAGCCGGCACGAATGAAAACCAACACGTGGGTCGACCCTGCCAGCCCGCCGGTTTCCAGTGGACCCTCCCACGATGTGAGCCACCCCTCCCGGCAGCCGGCCAGCCCCCAGCTTCCCACAGGCTCACAGGCAACGCAGCCCAGCGCCTCACTCCCCTTCCCACTTGGGGGGGACCCTCTGGGTGGGACGTGGGTGGACACAGAGCCCACGCTTCAGCCAGTCTTCCAGCTTTGGCTCCCGGGCACCATGGCCGTGGACACGTGGCCCCGGTGTGGCCCATCAGACACGCCCGGGGACGCTGGGCCCCCCGACCGGAGACGGCACGGTCGGGACTGTCTCAGGCCAGCGGGGCACTGCCAGTGGCTTGAGACGGCACAGGGTGGGGCGGGACACTGGCCCTTCCCTCCAGTCCTGCCTCTCACGGGACCGTCCCTCACGGTCTTTCCCAGAGAGAGAACCGCAGGCGATTTCTGTCGCTTGCGGCCCGGGATCCTGACCCACGGAAAGCTATGCTTGTGCTCACGCCCAGAAGCCTGCTGGTCTCCGGCATCTTCCCTCGGAGCCGCCGGCACGGTCTGATTTTGTGGACGGTATGAATTACGTAACGGCTCTCATTTCCCTCTTAGCTTTGGCTGCCGGGGGTCTCAGGGAAAACTGGGGGCGCTGCTCGGAGCAGGTGTTTAGGAAAATGTGCACCCCCGCAGGTGAGCCCCACGTTCCTCAACCCGGTGCCAGGCCAAGAGCGTCGGGCGGGGGGGTCCCACCGACTCACGCCTGCCTGCCCTTTGCCAGCTCAGCGATCCCAGGCGAGAGCTCTTCCTTTCTGGTTCCTTCTGTAAGATGGAGACCCATGGAGCGCCCACGCCCAGCGTTGCCATGGCGAGCGAGTGAGCCCTCGACGGCCGCTCAGCAGGTGCCGGCTGTTAATTGCGGCCACTCTTCCTCCGGAACCTCATCTTCCCTGTGCCTCATTGTTTGTGTGACCCCCCAAATTACTGTTTCTTGTGGGGTTTTAAAAACCTTGCTAAGCCGCCTTAAGACCCCTTTAGAACAACGTGGGATCCAGAAAGCATCCGTTCCGATAGAAGGACCACGCACGTCTCCTACCGCCGGAGCCCATCTCCCTGGAACGGCGAGATCGCGGAATTGCAAGTAGTTTTCGTCTTTAATAGCGTCTTCAAGGGCCGAGGGAAAATACTTAGAAAAGTGAAAGACCTCAGGCCATAAATATTTATTGAGCGCGTCCCATCGTCCTGGCACCAGCTCCGACGCTCTCAGTCGGAGGGCACAGGGCTTTACGAAATTCCTACACGGGAGACAGGGGATACGCAATAACGTCGTGCTGGAGAGCGAGGGGGTTGGAGGGAAAACAGAGCAGCCTGCGGGGGGGGTGGGGTGGGGGGAGGGGGAGGGAGAGCAAGTGGCCATAGGCGGGGGGGGGGGGGGGGGTCAGGAAGGGATGTTTGCGTGGCCGCCTGAGGAATCAGGGCAGGGCGTCGTAGGGGCATCTGAGGAGGAGCGTTCTGCGCCCAGGGGACAGCTGTGCAAAGGCCCTGGGGGCAGCTGGCTGCTACTTTTGCAACACGCTTCACTCCCTCGGGAATGCTGGTGGAGAGAACAGAATCCCCTTGGATTTATGGACCGCGTCTGCAGGATAATCCCAGGTGAGTGTCGATCCGGCGTATTTACACGGAAATATCCGAGCACCGCGCAGCGTGAAGGCGGCAAGATCCAGCTGGTCCGGAATTGCTTTACGGCTCCCAGATGATGACACGTGTCACGTCACCTGCAGGGCCTCGCGGTTTCCGGAGCCGGGGGAGGCGGGGGGACGCGGGGGTGCGTGCAAAGCTTCGGCGGGAAACGGGGGCCGTTCATCCGTCCGTGAGGCACTTGCCTCGTGGCCGAATCGGTCGCACATCTCAAGCGCGAGTACAAGGCGTGTACCCGAATGACCACGCGTCCACCCTAGTCCCTGGGCAGTTGGCAACACAGTTCCCTGTGCCCTGTGCTTTGCCTCCTTTTTTTAATATTTATTTTTGAGAAAGAGAGAGAGAGAGACAGAGCGTGAGCAGGGGAGGGACAGAGAGAGAGGGGGACACAGAATCCGAAGCGGGTTCCGGGCTCGGAGCCGTCAGCACAGAGCCCGACGCGGGGCTCGAACCCACGGACCGGGAGTCGGACGCTTAACCGACTGAGCCCCCCGGGTTCCCCTGACTTTTCTTAAAATGCCTAGCTTGTGGCTGGCCTGTAACTGCCCAGGACAAAGGCTGCATGTCGCTGCCCCCTTGGTGGCTCGGTGTGGCTGCTGTGGAACTAAGCTGAGGTCCGTGGGAACGAACGAACATGTGTGGGCAACTGCCAGGGAAGCAGAGCACCTTTTGATGCCTTTTCTCTCTCTTGTGCTGGAATGCAGACTTGATGGCTTGAGCTCAAGCAACCATCTTGGGGCATGAGGTGGATGCCTTTTGCTGAGCATGGCAGAGCAGCCTGAGAGAAGGACCCGGGGTGTCTGATGACCTCACGAAGCCCCCACCAGTCCTGGAATCCCGCAACGCCCACCTCTGGACTTGTCTTGTATGAGAGAGAAGTCACTTTCACCGGCTTGAAGATGACTTTTCTATCCTTTGCTGCTGAGCCCACAGCAGCCTTCTCCTCTATGGGCCGTCGACGCAACTCCCTCATCATGACGGAAATGACGAAAACAGCCCCAGAGGGGGGGTGTGATCCGTCCAAGGTCACAGGTTGTTGCATAAGCATTTCATTTCAAGCCTGCATGAAGTAACTGCGGAGGCAAACAGCCCCTGCCTCCCGAGAGCCAGCCAACACCATGGCCAAGCCAGTTCACGGGAGGACGAATCAATGAGGCCGGTGACGCTTTGCAGCCCTTGGCCACCGTGGCTGCTGCCGGCCCAGCTCTGCCCCGGCCTCCCCGAGGACTCGTGCTGGGATCCCCTTCGTGGAGAGAAGCTCCCGCAGGCCCTCCTCGCCCCTTGTCCTGTTTGTCTGCATTTCCTGTGGGCAGAACCTTTTTGGTGACCCTGAGAACATGGAAGCCCCCCCCCCCCGTTACTGCCTCTGACCTTCGGTGATCCCGAACCTCGTGTTGGGGACCCCTCCTCTGATGGATGAGGGGTGACGCAGCTCATCCCGGCCACCTTCCTGCCGCCGGGTCTCACAAAACTCCAAGCTGCCTCTCGCTCCCTGTCCTAACAGCCTGCGATGGCATTTCGTGACTTCTCTTGGCCAAAGACTGACAAGTTGTCAGCAGTCATGATGAAGGCGAGATGGGTGACACAGCCAGAGGGAGGCCCTTCCCAGGTCCAACATCACACGGTGAGCCTCCCCGTGCGTGCCCTGTCACACCAGCCAGGCAGACGCGGCACCGGGATCCGGCCCCTGCCCCAGACCAGACCCCGCGCCCTCCCCCCTCGACTCCACACTTGACCCTGAAAGGGAATCCATGGGACTTTGGTGACAGCTGGAGAAAGGGAGTGGCTTATCACCACCCGCTGTGCACCCCTGCCCCTTGTCAGGGACCCTCCCATGGGCCCCGCAGCCCTTGCTGTCCCACGGCTGTCCAACATCCTGCCGTGGGGCCGCTGTGCATTCAGTCACAAGTCACCTCGCTTATACTAGGGTGTGACTGACCCATACCTGTCGGCCGCTCCCCACCGCAGACGCCGCGGCTGCAATCAAGGGCCCTGTTCCTACGGCTTCGTGACAAACACGTGGAGACTGATGGAGGCAGCTGCCAACAGCGAGCGAGGGGTCTTCCCAGGGGGATCGCTCAAGTTTAACGGAGCTGCGGCAGGGAGGAAGCCCGGGGGCTGTGTGGCTAGCATAGGAGTGTCACTCACTCTGCAGCCGCTGGACAGAAATCCCACGGAAGAAGCGCTCCGGGGAGAGGTGGAGGCCGGTGTCTGAACCCCCAAGGCACCCGGAGATTTGCGTGCTCACCCCCTCCAGATGCAGATGGTGTAGACACCCCGGGTTCCGTCCCGGCCCTTCCCTAACAGGACCTTCCAGGCGGCCTCTCGGCTCCTACCTTTAGCTCCACCCCCTTGGTTTTAAGGCCCGTGCATTCGCCCCAAGATAGGGCATTTCCCGCAATTTCGAGACCGGAATCCGCCCCGCTCCTCTGTGAGTGCTCCCCACCCCCACGCCGGGGGCCTGCCTCGCCGATGACAGAGCTGTGTCACCACGTCTCTGGCGTGGCTGTCCCAGGACCACCTCGCAGGAAACGGGGCCTTAGACCATCACGGCGCAGGGAGTTCAAACACTTGGCAACACTTGGTCGCTATTTGAGGGCTTTTCTGTAAACATCTGATTGCCTAATTCACATTCTTCCTCCCTCTGCCTTGACTCTCAGACGCTTTGAGAACAAGCCAAAACTAAAAATTAGTCCTTCTCCAGCTAATTCGTTCATTTTTGCACCGCCTCGCTCTGTCCCTCTCCGCCCTAGGACGTCGTCTCCCAAAGGAGGCTGGGGTGGGGGTGGGGGTGGGGACGGAGGGGCACTCTCGTCCCAGCTTTGGCCGAGGAAGTCTCTGGAAAGGGAGCTGCCTCGGAGGCTCTGACCGCCGAGCCCTGAGGGGGACGCGTGGGGTGGGGGCGGCCAGAAACCACCTCCCCCTGCCCCCGCCGTCAGGCATCAGGGGACACCCCTCGGGGGAGCCAGGGGACATCAGCCGGCCACGTCTTCATTCACCCGTTCATTCACTTAGAGATGGAGTGAAGCCATTCATTCATTCACTCACTCATTCACTCCCTCGCTTCCGAATCAGAGGACGGAGGGTGGGGCTGGTCAGACGGATCAAAGTCTTAGACTCGGTGGCCGCATTCCCATGAGACAAGAGTTGGGCTCTGTCCCAGATAGGCCCTCTGGCCTGCCTCAAGTGTCCTCCGGCTGGTCCCCCGATGCCAGGAAGGCCCTTGGAGGCCCCCCGCTCCCCCACCCCCGGCAGGGGCCCCTCTGGGAATCTCAGGCAGGACACTCGTGGCCTGGGAACGTGGGGCTTGCCGTTCTCCCTCCCTGAGCTGCGCGGGCCTGGGCCACCCGGTGGGGAGGGACGGGACCGACCCACGCGAGAGTCCCGCACGCCTCGTCAGGCAGACGGGGGCTGCTCAGCACGTGTGGCTCGGAACGGGGACTGCTTGACGTGCAGGCATCGAGGCCCAGAGCGGGGAGCCAGCTGGCCTCTTTGGTCTCGGCCCCCCGTCCGTACAACATCCCCTCTTTCTGCACAGGCTCGAGGGACCCACTGGTTCCAAGAGCGGGCTCCGGAGAGAGGCAGCGGTGCCCGGCCCCTCCCAGCCGTGTGACCCTCTGGCGAATGGCTTCATCTCTCTGGGCCTCAGCCTTGCCCTTCCGGAAAATGGGATGGAAACCGTACTTGGTAGGCACCACGCCCTGTGCTTAGAGCAACCTCAACCTCAACCCATTTTAACTGGCGGGTTTCCCTGCCCTCCCTTTGGGCCCGACACTACGACTAACCCCATTTTACCAAGGAGGGCACCAGGGCACAGGGGGGCGAGGCAGCTTGCTCTGGATGGTCCAGCTGGGAAACGGGGGAGTCGGGGCCTCACCCGGGGGGCCTGGCCCCAACTTCCTAGGGCCCCACGGGGCTCAAACGCGTCACGGCCTGAAGGCTCAGCGGGACGTCGGGTCCACAGTTAGTCAGCGGTTCCCAAGGGGAGGGGGTGGCCTGCCATGAAGGGACACCGGGCGGCGTCTGGAGACGTTTCTGGGTTGTCGCCACCGAGGGCAGGTGCTGCTGGCCTCTGCTGGGTGGAGGCCAGGGTGCTGTCGAACATCCCACCGTGCACAGCTCGGCCCCCACCGCAAGGAATGGTCCAGCCCCAAACGTCAACGGTGCCGGGGCTGAGAAGTCTCGGCCGCGATCACTGCTTTCAGGAGGGGCTTGCCTCCAGAAGGCGCCTTGTATTAACACAGCCACGGTGGGCCTGCCCATCCCAGGGGCCGCTTTCCCTGCTCGCGGGCCTGGGCACCGCCTAGAAGCCACGTTCACGGCGATCTAGACGGCAGACGGAGTGTCCGGCCTGGGCTGAGCGGTGCTCCCCGGACCCCCACCCCCGCGGACCCCCCCTGGCTCCTTACCGCCCAGCAGAGGGTCCAGCGTGGTCTCCTCCATCGGAGCGCCTCCTGAGCAGCGGCCTCTAAAGGGTGCCTGCTCCCGCAGCGGGTGCGGGGGAGGGCAGGGCCTCCCATCTCCGCCCTGAGATCTCGGGCAAGGTGGCACAGGCCACTCCCAAGGGCGAGCGGGGTTTGCAAAATGAGTCAGCGAGGCGAGAGGGCTGGAAGCCAGGTGTCGATCGTGGGCTAATCATTAACATGCAGACACTTCTCCGGGATCCCAAAGGACCCCCGGCCACGGCCTCAACCAGCCTTGACCGGGGTCCTGGGGGACCTATCCCATCAGGGCCCGCCTGTTGGCTGCTGAAGGGGAGGGTCGGCGCCCCGGGACCCTCTCTCCGTCACACACACGGCCTCAGCTCTGAGAAGTCAGGGCCACGGCCCAGTCAGACCGCCCTTCCCTGCTGCTGTTCCCTAAGTGCCTCTTCTGTTCCCCATGCTGTGCCAGGCACTCGTCATCTCCTTGAATATTCTCCCAAACGATGAGTTGTGTCTTCATCTCTCCGGTGGGGGGGGGGGGGGGGGGGGGAGGGGCGTTGTCCAGTGACAGGTGACAGGCCTGGTCGAGAGCAAGGAGGAAAACGAATAAATTGTTCCTTCTCTCGGGGGTCTTGCTTTCCACATGTGATAAACAAAACGGCTGTGGTCCTTGCGCTGAGGGCTACTCAGGGGCTTAAAAGTGAGGCCACGCAAGGAAAATGCCAAGCACGGGTCCCTGGGCACACAGTAGCGCTCAATAAATGCCGGCTGTGTCCCATGTCACGGGGCCGTGCGTCAAGGCCCAGGACCCTCGCCTGGTTTGTCGCTGGTGGGAAAGCCCGTGGCGAGGGTTGGATGAATGGCTGTCGGGTGACTTGGCCAAAGCCACAGGGCAGGACGGTCTCGGGGCAGGTGGGTCGGCCTCCCAGGGATGCGCTTTTCTGGAACATCGCCTTCGGCCCTGAGATGTTGTTCATCACCTGGGGAAGTGGACTGCACTCCCTGCAGGGGTGTGGGTTTGAGAGCCACAGTGCCGGGGGGAGAGGGGTGGCCGCGGTCTCCCCCACCGCACCCCCGCCGAGCTGCCCAACGTTCCAGCAGCAACACAACAGCGGGCAGGCCCTGCGTCCGTGGCTCTCCTGACCGGAGGAGGGGTGTGAGGCTGAGGACGGGCTGGGGGGGGGTGCTGGCGAGGAAGCGTGGGGACATGTCCCCCCGGGGGCAGGGGAGGCTCTGGGTCCACAGAGCCTCCTCATGGGTTCCCGGCATTTACACATGTCTGATTATTCCCACCAACTGCTAAATCCTGGCCCGCCAACCACGCATCTTCCTTCATAAACGCGGTCCGGACAGGAAGGCCACCCACAGCTCTCCGTGGCAGCCGCCACGGCCTTATTTTGCAGCTCAGTTCTCAGGGCAGAAGAAGACGGCTCACCGACAGAGCTCCGCGGGCCATGCTGAACGAGGCGCCTCTGTTTTCGCTCAAGCCCTGGAATAAAACTTCTAGGGTCCCCCCCCCCCCGCCCCCCGGCCTTTTAAATCATGCCTGTGGAAGTTCAAAGCCGGGGTCCGCCACCCGGAGGGGAGACTGGGTCACCTCTCAGGTCTGTTGGTGTACTTAAAAAATGACGAATGGTTGTTTCTGGAAGGAAATTCTAACCGGCTTCGGGCAGGGTTACTGGATGTTGGGAACGGACAGCCCGGAGAGTGCTTCTCCCCGGTGCCCTCCGAGCCTCCCGGCTTCACGGGCGGCTGTAAACAGTGAAATGTAATATTGCCTTATTTGGTCACAGAGCCAAGTTATCACTTGCAGGGGCCTCTCTGCTCTTGACTGTGTGAGAAACAATTAATTCCGAGTCTGCAGTGGGGGGCGGGGGGGGGGTGCCGCCTTGGTTGGCCCTGCCGGGGCTTCAGAAAACCCATCCGGACGGAGCCCCCCAGGGTCTGGTGCTGCTGGCCCTTTGCACACCCAGCCGGGACGCCGCCCGGGCGAGGGGAGCGTCGGCCCAAATCCGGGGCCCTGGCGGGCTTTGCACCAGGCCGGGTGTCTACGAGCGCGGGACTTGGGGTCAGAAGAACTTCCTGTTTCTTTGCAGTTCGTGTGGCACTCACATGGGCTTTAAACACTGAAACTGGTTGTCTGGGGGGTAGAGCAGGATCCAGGAACGGCAGGTGGCCCTGATTTCCGGGGGGTCCAGCGGACGCACAGGGCGCGGGAGGGAAAGCAGGGGCGGACGTCGGCTGTGGTTGGTGTCACCAGGGCGCCAGGGCTCGGCACCTGCCGCGCATTCTGGACACTGAAGGGGGCCGGCCGGGGCCCTGGGGCTTGAACCCAGGGGTCTGCGACCGCCGCGCAGGGACGCTGCCCGGAGAGCCCCGTGGAAGTTTCCTTGGGGAACCAGCTGCCCGATCCCCCGGTCCAGGGACAGGGGAGATCCTCATGCCCTTCTGTGAGAGGCTGGCCTCCATGGGGACAGGCAGCCTCCCCCGGAGGCCATCTGCTTAGTCCCTGCTCTCCACACGCGGGCGTCTCCCCTGAGGGGCCATCTCGGATGGACCGGACAGCGTGATCCCGGGGAAACGAAGAAAGAACACAAAGGGGCCGTGACACAGGCGGCCCAGACTGGGTGGGTGGCCTGGCACCGGTGGGCCCTGGGCTCTGGCTCCAGCCTTGCTATGTCCTGCGGGTGGGGCTGTAGGCAAGGCAGTCCTCTCTGAGCCTCGGTTTCCCCATCCATGAAATGGGCTCACCAGGACCTGTCTTCGAGGGCTGTTGTGAAACCGCTATAAGATTAAGTATATGCAGAGAGGCCAGTGACGCACGGTAGGTGCTAAACTGATGGTGTGGGACTCATTACATAATTTAATGAGAAGAATTTTCCTAAGGTTTTCACAATATTATTTCCCCTATAGTTAATTACGATCGTGCATAAGGATGTCACTTCCAGGAAGTATCCTAAAGGAAGAGTCATACCCTTCTGCTCTCCTCTCCCCCTTCCTTCCAGCTGGGATAGAGCCACGATGGCCGGAGCCAGAGCAGCCCTTTTAGACACGAAGCGGCTTTGGGAATGGAATCTTCATGAAGCAGAGCAGCAAAATGTAGGAAGCCTGGGTCTCTGAACACACCCCGGGATTTTTATGGTCAATAAACACACTTCCGTTTTGCTTAGGGCAGTGCATGAAAGTGCCTCGTGAACTCTGATGCGCACTGCAAAGGGGAGATAATGACCCCAGCTCCAATATCCACAGTGAAGGGAAACTTAGTTAATCTGCTGCCTTTGTTTATTACCTTTAAAATGGGTCCAACGATGGGAAAAGATATTTGCAAACGACATATCGGATAAAGGGTCAGTATCCAAAATCTGTAAAGAACTTGCCAAACTCCACACCCGAAAAACAAAAAACCCAGTGAAGAAATGGGCAGAAGACACGAACAGACGCTTTTCCAAAGAAGACATCCAGATGGCCGACGGACACGTGAAAAGATGCTCAACGTCACTCCTCATCAGGGAAATGCAAATCAAAGCCACACTGAGATACCACCTCACGCCCGTCAGAGTGGCTAAAATGAACAAATCAGGAGACTCTAGATGCTGGCGAGGATGTGGAGAAACGGGAACCCTCTTGCACTGTTGGTGGGAATGCAAACTGGTGCAGCCGCTCTGGAAAACAGTGTGGAGGTTCCCCAAACAATTAAAAATAGATCTACCCTATGACCCGGCTACAGAACTGCTAGGAATTGACCCAAGGGATACAGGAGGGCTGATGCACAGGGGCACTTGTACCCCAATGTTTATAGCAGCACTTTCAACAATAGCCAAATTATGGAACGAGCCCAAATGTCCATCAACTGATGAATGGATGAAGAAGACGTGGTTCATATATTCAATATAATGCTACTTGGCAATGAGAAAGAATGAAATCACACCATTTGTAGCAACATGGATGGAGGGTGTCATGCTGAGTGAAATAAGTCAGGCAGAGAAAGACAAGTATCATGATTTCACTCATATGTGGATCTTGAGAAACTTAACGGAAGACCATGGGGGAAGAGAAGGGGGGAAAAGGAAGCTACAGAGAGGGAGGGGGGCAAACCTCAAGAGACCCTTAAATACAGAGAACAAACTGAAGGTTGATGGGGGGTGGGGGAGAGGGGAAAGTGGGTGACGGGCAGGGAGGAGGGCACTTGTTGGGCCGAGCTCTGGGTGTTGCATGGAAGCCAATTTGACAGTAAATTATATTTAAAAAAAAAGAAAATTTGTTCAGCAAAACTGTGAAAAAATAAAGTCAAAATAAAATCAAATGGGCCCGATAATTATGACTCTGATCATGGCTACTATTCTCTCCTTTTGCCTTTCATAGTCACTCCTTTGAGTCCACGGTCATCCTTTGGTGCCCTCACTCTGTGCTCCTGGGTGCCCGCGTCCCCTCCCCGCGCCCCAGATGATTGTCCTGCTCTGTCTTCTGTGCTCGGGACAGGCCTCTGACAGAATCCTGGGACTTGAGGGGTCTCAGCGCTGACTGCGGCTCTCACTCAGTGTAGGTTGGCCCACGCAGCATCCCGCCAGCCTCTGCTTAAATGTTCCCAGGGACGGGGTGCTCACTCCCTCCCACACGACCTGCTCATTGCTGGCCAGCTTTCCCAGAGCTGAGCACCAACCGTATGCTCTGGGATTTCCCCACCTACCCTAAATCTGCTCTCTGGGGTTCATCCATCCCCCCCCAAGCTCTATTGGGCACCTGGTTTCTGCGGTGCTGTGTCCGCTGCTGGAAGCCAGGGACGGATGATGCTCATGCCTGCAGAGAGGCTCACCTTCCAGCGGGAGAGCGGCACGGCATGAACAGCCGCCAAGCAAGTAGTTAATTGTAACTGGAACGGTGCGTGAGGGGAGCAGGGAGCTGTGGGCGCACGAAACGGGGTGAACGCGGCCCCGCCAGCCTGCCCGGGAGGGACCGCGTCCGCCTTCCTGGCTCGAGCCCCCGGAAGTCCCACACCTCAGGGAGCGCCTCCGCTCTGGCCACCCCGGGTCGGTCGTCACCATAGGGCAGGCTTTCCAACGGTATGCGTGTCCTGCGGCCGCTGTGACAAGTTACAGCAAACGGGGCAGCTTAAAACAACAGAGACTCACTCTCTCCCGGCTTCTGGCGGCTGCCGGCCAGTCCCCGGTCTTCCCTGGCTGATACACGCGCCCCTCCCATCTCTGACCCCGTCTCTACATCGCCTCCCTCCCTGGGTCTGGCTCTTCTGTCTCTTGAAAGGACACTCGTCATCGGATTTCAGGCCCAATCCATTCTAAATCCAGAATGATCTTATGTCGTGATCTTGGCTAGAACTTGAGTACGGCTACAAAAATCCTATTTCCAAATGGATTCACTGGTTCTGGTGGTTAAGACTTGGACATGTTCTTTCAGGCGCCGGAAAGACTGGAAGAACAAACGCGACTTACCTGGGTGGAGAAGGAGGACAAAAGGGACTCCAGGCAACAGAGGTAGCATGTGCAAGGGTCCTGTGGCCATAAGGAGCAGACATATTAGGAGCTGTGTCTGGAGAGGAGGGAGGGGAGACCCAGGGGCACCTAGGCAGAGCAGCGCAGGCCACGAGGAGGAGTTTGGCATTTTTCACAGGTGGAAAGGGAACTTATGGTAAATGGTACGCCGATGGGGCCTCGAGCAGCCCAAGGGGCTGTCCCTCGCCCAAGCTTTAGCTGCTGGGACGCTGTGAAGAGGGTGTCATGAGGCTCCTTCCTCCCAGTGATGCTGCCGCGACAGACGGGTGGAAAGGCTCAGGACAGGCCTGGCGCGGGGCCGGGGCCGGGTGAGCGGCGGAGGGGGCCTTGCGGCCCGGAGGCAGCCCTACGCAGGGTCCAGGCCGTTGTGCGGCCTTCCCCCCAGACACCCGCTCCCCGGGCCTCCCCGTCCGTAAAGCCAGCGAGGCGGCCTGGATGAGGACGGGGCTGGCGGACCCCACTGTGGACAGACCACAGTTTCCCGCGAGCTTCCCCACCTGCCCGGCACTTTCACAAACCTCGTTTCCCGGTTCAATATCTCGGTCTGTTTGCGCCAATTTGGCTGCCGAGCCAGCGGACCCCTGAGGAGGCCGAGCAACGTGGCCGAAGTCACTCCGCGTGCAAGAGGGGGCCCCTGTCCCGGCCGAGGACCCGCGGGGAGTCTGGGCCGGCAGCCGGCTCCCGGGCGAGGGCAGGGCGCCGCGCCTCCGGAAGCCTCTCTCCGGAAACTGTAGGCACCCCCTGTCGCCAGCGCTTGGCTGGAGGGACAGCACGGCGTGAGCCCTTGGACTTCCCAGAAGCCCCCCTGGTAACCGGGCGGCGGGCTTCATTCTGCCCGTTGAACCCGACCCTCGCCTGTCGGTTCCCTACGTGCCGCGCGGTCCTTTTGAACTGCCCGCCAGGATGCCGGGCGCCGCAGGGCCTGGGGGGCGACCCGTCAGGCACTCTTGTCGGGGCCCAGAGCCACAGTCACGCCCGTCTTGCTAAGGGGGAAGCAGAGGGGCGGCGTGCTTTTCCTTCGAAAACGGTCTCCCAGGTCTGCCTTCTGGGCTGGGTTCCTGAGGAAACGCACAGAAGACCTTATTTGGGAATATTGAGTTCCTCGGATCTTATGGGCGTTAAACACTCGCTCTAAGCGCCATTGTCGGGGCTTCGGCCCCTGCGGTGGGCCGGCCCAGCACAACCCGGTCACGGCTGGGGCTGCTGTGTGGCTGGGCAAGTTGCTCGACCTCTCTGAGCCGCTGCCTCCGCCCCTGCAAGGGGCAACGATGACGTCACAGCTGCGGGATGAGCAGGACGAGATGTGCGTGTGTGTGCGTGTGTGTGCGTGTGTGTGTGCGCGCGCGTGTGGGGGGCGGGCGGCCTCCAGTGCTGAGCCCCCGGGCGGTGGGCTTAGCAGGTGCATCCCGCCTGCTGTGGCCCGGGGCTGATCCAGGCACCTCAAGGCTCGTTCAGCCCTCACAACAGCCCCGCTGGCTGGATGAGGGACGTGAGGCTCAGAGGAGTCGAGCGACTCCCTCAAGGGCACACAGCCGGAGCGCTCCCACCAGGGCTGGAGCCTAGATGGGTGCCTGGCAAGCACCCATGCCACTCCCCAGCGTCCAGCGAATGCCTGCGAGTGACAGGGACCCGGCCCCGTTGCTGGTGGCTTCCCGGCCACACTGCCAACCAGGCCTGTTACCAGAAACAAACCCAAACCCCTTTTGGGAATGTCAAACGGTACAGCCGCGACAGCAAGCCGCTTGGTTCCTGAACAGGCTGGCCACAGGACTGCCACGTGACCCAGCAGTGCCGCTCTGGGGGATCCGCCCGGGAGAAGTGCCCACGGGGGTCCGAGGAAAAGCCACGCACCGATTTTCACAGCAGCATTATAATGCAGCACGGCCAAAAGCGGGAACAGCCCAGGCGCCGGTCAGCAGAGGAAAGGAGGCACAAGCCGTGGTCCTTCCGCTCGCGGGGTGTCGTCGGGGCAGGAAAGAAAGACCCCGGACGCGCGCCACGACGTGGGGAACCTTGAGGACTCTGCACGAAGTGAAAGAGGCCGTTTGCAAAAGATGGCAAGTTGTTTGACTCCTTTGCACGAGACTCCGGAACTGGCAGGTCCACGGGGACGGGAAGCGGACGGATGGCCGCCGGGGCGGGGAGGGTGCGGGCACCGGGGCACCGACAGGCACGCGGGGGACAGGCCGGGAAGGGGACCCTGGCGGGCTGCGGGGGGAGGGCGGGGAAGAGGGCGCGTGCCAGACGGACAGAAACCCTCTCTGTGTCACCGGGAAATCCCCAGCGAAACGTCTCCCTCGCAGATGCTCTGACGCGAGTGGATCTGTGTCCTGGGGTGTCAGGGTGAGGCTGGGGGTGCAGGGAGGGCAGATACTCCATCCAGGGGCTGCTCGCGGGGCCTCATCTGCTCCTACATCTGTGTATCTGGCACAAGCGTGCCCAGTGAGGCTGTCAGTTAACGGTCTGTGACGACCGGCCACATCGCAGACACGGAGGGGCCACAAACGTGTTCGTGTGTCCCTTCCCACATTCTCTGGTGTCCCCAGGGGTTCGAGACAGCAGGCACGGTGTCCCCAGGGGTGACTGGCTATTACTTCCTGGCATCCAGGGCTCCCTCCAGGAACAGGCCCCAGCTTTCCCTGGAGGCCACCTTCCCCACTCTGGCCGCGAGTCCCGGATGAGGCTGACCTCCCTCCAGCTTTGGGGTGGCCCATGACCCACTGGAAGCCTTGGGCTCCCGTGACAGGTCCGGGGACGACCCTGTGGTGACCTGAGCTGGCCTCTCCAGACACAGACCCTTGTCTGTGTTCCAGACTGTGTTCCAGTCTGAGTTCCAGAAGCGCCTCGGGGAACGTAAGGGTTGTGGGAATTCGAGCAGCACCAAGGGCAGGGGGCCATTTAGAGTGGCCGCAGCCGACTGACCAGGAGACCGCTGGGTGCGGGAAGGGGCCTGCCCGCCGAGAGAAAGCAGGCTGCAGCAGGGCGCCCCGAGAGGGGCACCTGTGGTCACCCCCTTCCTCACTGCAGCCTCGGGGCCCCCACCCGCCCCCAGGGCCAGACTTCCCTGCCACTCAGTCGGGAGGAAGGAGTCGGGCTCTGGCACCAGCCAGAAGTGGGTGCGGCCCTTTCCCACCAGGTGCCGGCTGTGTGACCTTGGGCCGGACTCTCGTCCTCGAGACCTCTGTCCTCACCGGCAAGCTGGGGACGGCAATGTCCAACACCAGGCACCGTGGCCGGGAGGGCCGTCTGTCTTCAGGCAGCCTGGCTCAGACCCTGCCTCCGTCACTCCCTAGCCACTTACCTCTCCTGCCTCAGTTTCCCTGACCGTCAGATGGAGGCAATAAGGGTATTTCTTTCCCCGGGTTGGCGGTACTGCGGATGAGTGGTGCATGAGCGCTCAGAACGGCGGCCGGGCATCACTTGGTGGCCGTCAGCTCTCCCTGGCACGGCTGCGGTGGGGACAAAGGACACGGTCTGGGGAGGGCACAGAGTTGCCTTCCAGAGGGCGTCCCCCTCTCTACCCCACCCCCGAGCCGCTCCGGGACTCGGAGGTGGCTGCAGCCGCCCTCCCTCCGGACTGGACCAATCTGTCACCTGGTGACAGCCGTGCCTGCAACCCTTGCCCAGTGCCCAGCTGTGATGCCAGCGTCCAGGAATGCCTGGTCCCGCAGCCTTCAGCCTCTCCTCCGGGAGCTCATGCATCACGGCCCGAAGGTAAATACATGCCATAAGCCTGGCTCGGGCGCCCACCCAGCTGGTGCACGCAGGCGCCACACAATGGACCTGACGGCTCCCTGTTAAAAATGGGGTGCGAAGGAGGCTCGGCCCCCTCAGCGGGGGGCCCGGTGGCTCCCTCCTCCGTCCTGGGGGGAAAGGACGCTGGTGTCCCTGGCCCAACCCCGGCCTGTGTGTCCGCGGCCCCTGCGAACCCTCCATCGTCCCCCATACTGCGCCTTCCCCCGGGCCCCCCCTCCTCTCTCCCTCCCGCCCCCTCCGACTCTGGGCGACGCCAGCCCCAGGCCCCCAGTCTGGGAGGGAGAAGGACGGGAGACTCGGGAAGATGAAATCTCCCTGCCGGTCTTCGGGGATTTGGACACACGCAGATTTGAATTAAAAGACGAGCCGTCTAGGTCTAGAAACCTCGCTGCTAAAAAAGAAAAAGAGAGAAAAACACCCGGAAGATAAAGATGTTAAATTAAATCTGTGCCCCTAATTTCACCCCGAGGGGAAGGAACTGTGCTCATTAACCAAGGAACGCATCGCTTGTAGGATTTGTGACCTACATAGAATCCAAAGGCCCCTCCGTCCCCAGGAAGCCCTCTGGGGTCCCGCACAGGCCCGGGGGTTGCAAAACATGGCGGTTTGAGCACACTCTGCCTCCATCCGAAAGTCCTTCGTGATCTCATCTTTGAACGTGGCGTTTTGGGGTGAAGTTCACCCCGTGACGTGCGCGCTCGGCCCCGCCTGTGCCCGGCAGAGCGTTCGCGATGCGAGTAGCGGCTGGCGGGGTCCAGGCCGGACCCGGTCGGCGGGACCCCGCGGCCTGACGCGGGCCCCGGTGTCTCAGCAAGGGAGCGACCCGGCGATCCGTCCCGTCCTCCCGCCCTGTGTCGCCTCCCGGCCTCGGCCATCACTCACGCGGACGCAGATGCCGCAGAAGGAAGGGGGAGAGGCCAGATGGAGACTGGGAGGCGGCTGGCGAGCGCTACAGACCCGCGCAGCTGTGCGCCAGCCCCGGGACCTTCGGACGCCCCCCACCTGCCTCCGGCCGTCTGAGGTCCGCCTTCCAGAAGACGCCGAGCCGGAAGTCCTCGCTGGCGGTCTGGAATCGTCCCTGTCCCCGCGCCACAACGTCCAACAGCGAGCGGAAACGTCTCGACAGGCCGAGAAAGACAAGAGCTTCGAGGTCTGTGCCGTGACCCACGTCGTCTGCCCGCTTCCCCGCCAAGGGCCGTTCGCGGGCTGCTCCAGGCCCTGCAGGTGGCAAAGCCAGAGGCTCGGTTTTCCCGTCCGTCCCCCAGGGGCCTGTCCGCTCGCCGTGGACGCAGGAATTCACCCGCAGCCCCAGGCCCGCGGCCTCCCGGAGACCCGGATGCCCCCGGGACGGGCGGAACCGACGAGGTTCCTGCTCCCCCTGCCCCCGCGCCCCGGAGCTCCGAGCAGGGGTCGTGGGCTTCCCTCCAGGGCCGCGGCCGGGCCCGCCTGCCCTGGGTCTGGAGCCCTCAGCCGTCCTCCCTCCTCCCTTCCGGCTGCAAGGCTGCTCCCGCTACGGGCTAGTCCACCCCAGAGGCTCGCGGCTTCACCCCTGGAGCCAACCCGCCCTGCTGGATGGGCTCCAGACCCCTGGGACACCCCCTCCTCCCCCAGCGCCCAGGCTCATCTCTGCCGGTCCCTCCCCGGGCGCTAACCTCTCCTCTCTCCCGCCGGGGACCGCTTGCCCTTGCAACACAGCTTCCGGGCTGCTCAAACGTGCGGCTCCCTCGGCCCCAGGAGACCTCGTGCTTGGTCCGCAGGCCTGGGTGCTTTTCCGCCACGGAGGCCTCCCCTGCCCCCCCTGCCCCCGGGAAGCCCTCCAGACCAGCTCTGAGCCCCCGAGGCTCACTCGCGCTGTCTGTCCCCATCTCTCCCTCCGTGTGTGTGCGTGCCACTGTCCTTTCCTGCCTTCCTCTTGGAATCCCTCAGTCTCGCTGTCTCTGGGTCTCTGTGGGCCTCGCGGCCAGTCTCTGTCTCGACCTCTGTAAGCGCCCACACCCGCCAGGTCAGACGGTAAGCTGCGCCTGCCTGTGCTGCCCGCCCCACCGCGCCCTCCTCTCCCACCCGCCCCTGCAGAGAGGTCCTCGGGCCCCACGTCCTGCAGGTGAGGAAACCGAGCCTCAGAGCAATGATGCACCTCGTGCTGCGAGCCTGGGCCGCCCACTGCGGAGGGGCTGACACGGGGGGCTGCGCACAGTAGGGGCTGACACGGGGGGGCTGCGCACAGTAGGGGCTGACACGGGGCGGCTGCACACAGTAGGGGCTGACACGGGGCGGCTTCGCACAGTAGGGGCTGACATGGGGTCTGCGCACAGTAGGAACTTACACGGGGGGCTGCGCACAGTAGAGGCTGACACGGGGGGCTGCGCACAGTAGGTTCTGACATGGGGGGTTGCGCACAGTAGGGGCTGACACGGGGGGGCTGAGCACAGTAGGGGCTGACACGGGGGCTGCGCACAGTAGGGGCTGACACGGGGGGCTGCGCACAGTAGGAGCTGACACGGCGGGCTGCGCACAGTAGGTGCTGACACGGGGGTTGCGCACAGCAGGGGCTGACACGGGGGGGCTGCGCACAGTAGGGGCTGACACAGGGTCTGTGCACAGTAGGGGCTGACACGGGGGGGGCTGCACACAGTAGGGGCTGACACGGGGGGCTGCGCACAGTAGGAACTTACACGGGGGGCTGTGCACAGTAGGGGCTGGCACGGGGTGGCTGCGCACAGTAGGGGCTGACACGGGGGGTGCGCACAGTAGGGGCTGACACGGGGGGCTGCGCACAGTAGGGGCTGACACGGGGGGGCTGCGCACAGTAGGGGCTGACACGGGGGGGCTGCGCACAGTAGGGGCTGACACGGGGGGGCTGCGCACAGTAGGGGCTGACACGGGGGGCTGCGCCCAGTGGGGGCTTCACATATCTCTGAGCCTTTGGCACCTGTTCCCACCCCCAACTGCAGAAGCCGGGACTCCGGGCTGAGCTGGGGGCGGAGAATCCACCGCTAGTCCTGACTGACCGCAGAGGAGGCGGAGGGCTGCTGACCCCTCCTCCTGTGGTGCCCCCAAGCTGGGGTCCTGCCGGGAGGTGCCCCTCGTGCGTCAGGGAGCCGGTCACCAGGCCGCCGCAGGGGAGTCGAGGGGCATTCCCGACGGGGCTGACCTGTCATTCGTGCTGCCCTCCGGTCTCCGCGGCTCCGTGTGGCAGGCGAGGCCGGGAAGGGATCTTCGGGCGTCCTGGTCCCTGCAAGATGCGAGCCCCGAGGGTCTTCCCCCCGGGGACGGGCAGACGCTGTCCTCTCGGGGCCCTGACCACGGGGTGGGGCGGGCGCATGCATTCAGGCAGCAGCTCGGCTTGGGCCAGGGTCACTTCAGGGAAGCCGGAAGAGCCTCCTCGGGACGGTCCCGGGGGGAGCGTGGGGTCCACAGAGGGCAATCCCACTAGGAGCTCTGGCAAGGGGGCATCTCACTGGGCTCACGCGGAGCGCGGGCCCTCGGGACACCTTCCCCACCCCGTCACCTGCGTCCCATTTCGTACAGAGAGCTAGACAAGGAGGAGAGGGCAGCGTCACGGGGACAGCCTTCGGAGTGGCCTGCTCCATACCTCTACCCTCAAGCGTCCCCTCCACACCCGCCCCCGCGGTTTCCTTTGGTCTGGCATCAATCGGAAGCCCACCAATTAGTGGGTAATTTGGCTCAGGTGCTGCCTTTCTAGAAAATGCCGATAGCTCTTAGAGGCTTTAGCTATCTATCAGCCACTTTCACTTTAGTATAAATCGGTTTGTTCAGTGCGCTTTCCTGCTAACACCCGAAAGAGGATGAGCTGCGCTGAGGGGACAGGATCTCTTGGGGATGGGTCTGGGGTCCCAGAGCACTGCCAGAGGTACGGCTGCCTACGTGGGCCATGTCCTGGGAGCTTAGAGCAAGGGGGCATTGGGATAAATGAAGCTTCCAGAGGAACCAGGGAGGAGAGACAAAGTCCCGCGTCTTCTGTTTCAAAGTGTTCCTAATGGGCCAGTCCTGAGTTGAGAACAGGACTCCCGCCCCTCTCCCCACCCCACTTAGCCCCCACTCAGGGCCCCCACTCTCGAGACTCGGGATTCAGGCAGTTACGGTCTGCGCAAGTTCAGCCCCACCAGGTAGGGTGGCCGAGGGGGTACAATGTCACATTTCCGTTGCTGTTGAGACTGGGAAGGCGTCACCTGCTTCTGTGACCGTGTGGATAAAAAGGGGGTGATAGTATAGAGAAGGGGTTTGGAGGTTGGGTCCCGGAGAGGGCGGGGAGACGGGACCTTCTGTGGCTTGACTGTCCCTTCCCCTGCAGTGCCCCTGGGGAGCAGTGCTGGGGAGGAGCTGGGCACACGCCTACACCCCTGGGCTCCCCAGATGAGCCTGAGATTCAGGGGAGCTGCACCCGCCAAACTGGGGCGAAGAGTGACAAACCCTTGAATCGGTAAGCGCTCTGGAGCCCGGGCAGAGGGCGCCAGGAGGACCTGATCGGGTCTGGCCCAGACGGGCAGCAGGGATGTGCCGGACCCGAGTTCAACAGCAACACCGTGCACGTGGCCGCAGTGGGGGGGGCTTTCGTCCACCGTGGGCTCTGGGGGGTGGGCAGAACCGTCCAGACCCTCTGGCTCCCCTTTGGAGTTGACCGAACCCATTGGGCCGCACAAACCCCCGAGGTTCTCGGCCAATTCGCGGTGGTGCAGGAGGCCTCGGGCGGGAGCGGGAGGCTCTCGACTTCAGGCTACGAGGGGCAATGAGAGAACAAACGGGAAATCGGGAGACTTCAAAGGAAGTGAGGGTCTGTGTCGAGGAGGGTGCTGCTCACACTGGTCGTGTCCTCACGGGTGGCACGTGCGTGCAGGGCTGGCCTGGGGACTTCACCAACAATTTAGCACCGAAACAGGGATGTGCTTTCCGCCGGGCGCAAAAAGCTCTTTCCCGGTGACGTGTGGGACTCGGCCAGCCCCATCCAGGGCTCGTGACCTTCCAAGGGGTCGGACGAGGCCGCCCCGTCCCCCGCCTGCCTCATCAGGGTGAACTCGGCCTCCCCCTGGCTTTCCGGGGGACCACGGTGGGCCCCCAGCCCCACTCTGCGACGTCCGGGTTGGAGTCCATTCTTCCCGGTGCCACCGTGCTCCGGGACAGGGCCGATCCGTCGGAGTCCTCTGGAAGTCCCCTGTGACCCTGAGCCGTGGGGGTGGCTGTCACTTGGCGAGCCTGACCCGACCGGCAGGCCCTTAGCATCCCACACCCCCAGGAGCAGGACTTAGCTCGCCCCGAATTCTTCCCACCAGCAGGCGTGACAGGTCACGGAGGCCGACACCCTTCCAGGGCCAAGGATCCCCTCTCGCGTCCAGGGTCCGTGGTGCGTCAGAAACCTTCCGCCATCCCATGGAGCCGCCCTCCCCCGAGGGGGCATTGCCACCAGGGCGGGGGGGGGGGGGGAGGCGGCTCTCACAGCACAGCTTCATCCTGTACAGTGACCCCCCCTCCCCTGGCCTCCTCAGTGTGGGACACGCGGGCCCCCCTCCTCTGCTGCCAGCCGTGGGGGCCCCAGGCACGTCTCCGTCATTGGTTTCTCTTTCCCCTGGTCACACCTTTGAAAATACAGGCGACCCTTGAACTGTGCGGTTCACTTATGCACAGATTTTTTTTTTTCCTTAAATGCGGCCCAGGGCTGTAAATGTATTTTCTCTTCTTTATGATTTTCTTTTTTTATTTAATGTTCATGTATGTATGAATTTATGTATTTATTTATTTTTAAAGTTTATTTATTTATTTTGAGAGACACAGAGATAGTATGAGTAGGGGAGGGCCAGAGAGAGAGAGGGAGAGAGAGAGACAGTGCGAGCAGGGGAGGGGCAGAGAGAGAGGGAGACACAGAATCCGAAGCGGGACCCAGGCTCCCAGCTGTCCGCACGGAGCCCGACGCGGGGCTCGAACTCATGAAACGTGAGATCGTGACCTGAGCCGATTTTCTGATTTTCTTAATGACACTTTCTTTCCTCTGGCTTGCTTTATTGGAAGGATACAATATATCATACACGTCAAAACAGAATGTGTTCATTGACGATTTATGCTATCGGTAAGGGTTCCAGTCAACAGTAGGCTGTTAGTGGTTAAGTTTTAGGGGAGTCAAAAGCTGTGTGGGGATTCTCGACTACGAGGGGCGGGACCAGGGCCCGTGACCTCCGTGGCATTCCAGGGCCAGCTGCGGTCCCCGTCTTTAGCCGCTCTCGGGGCACCCCCCTTGTGAGCGGCCTGAGTCATTTCTCTTGCAGGGAGAATTCCTTGGAAAGGCAGCTCAGCGCGGGGCTCGGAAGGGGTTTCTCTGTGTCACATCGGTCCCTTATCACGGCCCCTCCTTATCCTCTGCTCTCTGTGCCATGAGTCAGGCCCGCAGATGCCGGGAGAGAGCCTTGCCGCCCCCCTGTTTCTCGTTCCCTGCAGCCTAATCTCCCCCCACCCCCACCCCTGGAGCTTCCGGCCCCTCCCCAGACCGGCTTTGCTCCCGGCTCACGCCCGGTGACTCAGGGTCCCCTTGACAAGCAGGCCCAACCTGAACGTGTGCCCTTCTCGATGATGCCGGGCAGTGGTGGGGCTCAGAGCTGCAGGAGACGCCCAGGGCTCGGAGACGGGGCAGGGGGCAGGGGGCAGGGCTGGGAGGGGCGGAGCAAGTCCAGGAGACCTTCTCAGCCAGACCGTCTCAAGGGCGTGGCGTGGGGGCCCGCTGAAGTTTGTGGATTCGGATTCTCGTGATGTACACCTGCCCGGAGGGGAGGAGGCGGGCGGGGCGGCCGGCAGACCCGCAGCCCTGCGTGGCCGTGGCCGTGGCCGTGGCCTGGCCCTCGCTGTGGATTGGAGTCACCTGGAGAGATTTTGAAAGCACAGGGGCCCAGGGCTCTCTGCGGACCCACAGAACCAGATGTCGCCAGGGATATCCAAAAAACACCTGAGTGCCGGGGACGTGGGGCCCGGGTGGGGCTGCTGAGCTCGGGGAGGACCGTGGGATGGGGAGAGGCACGGCCGCCTCTGGGCCAAGAACACCTAGGTCAACCGGAATTGTTCTTCTCAGAAGCACGAGCTGAAGCCCCGGGGCCGTTTCCACGGATTGTAATGCTTGGAGCAGCAGGGACGGGGGTTTCCAGAATGTCCTGGAATAGTCCAGAACGTTCCATGGGCCCGGAGGGTCCCACAGACCGCTTTGGGTTTTCATCTCTTCTTTGATAACTGCAGAGACTGTGGAAATGCCGGACTCCGGGTGTGTGGGTGTCCCTCCGTCCGCGCTGCTGGCCTCTGGCTGGGTGGCCATGAGGATGCGTCTTCCTCCTGACAGAGGGCACGGCGAGTGCACACATATGAGGTCTTGCGCGGACGATGCCCGAGGAGCGGTGCCCCGGTGTGGGACACAAAGTTCATACTGACACGGGCACGCGGCCTGTACAGAGGCTTCCGTGACCCCCGACCTGGGTGGTTTTCCTTTCAGGCCGTGTGGACCGTTTCGTACAGGAACAGAGGAGAGATTCTGCGGTGGCCTGGGTGTCCCTGTCCCCCCGCCCCTCCCAGATTCAGCCGCCCCGCCATGGCCGCCCGCTGAGCGCCTCCCTCCCTGGGCACCTGCGGCCTCAGCAAAGACCGAGTCCCGCACTTAAAGCCCTCCTTCCTGGCGAGGCGGTGGCGCGGGCTGCTCTCACTCAAGCGTGGTCCGGGGCTCCCGTTGTCTCCCACACGGAAGAGCACAGGACGGAAACCAAAACCGTGAGCAATCTCGACGCCTGCAGAAAACTGGCATGAGTCCTTGGTCGCCCGTTATTGTCAACGTCTTTCTACGGTAACGGGGTTTCCCTCCTGGGAAACCCATTCACTTGCCCACCCATTCACCTCTCCGCCCACCCGCCCATCCGTCCATCTGTCCATCCACCTCCCCCACCCATCCACGCCCCCACCTGCCCATCCACCTTTCTATCCACCCCCCACCCGCCCATCCACCCCCCCACATGCTCACTCATCCTTCCTTTCTTCCACCCATCTGCCGTCTACCCACACATCCAACTTCCCTCCTTCCCTTCTTACCTCCCTTCCTCCCACCCACTAAATAGCTGCGGAGCGCCTGCCATCTCTACTGTCCCTAGGGAGTGTCCGCTGGGAAATGAGTGTTTCCTGATCGAGGCCCCTTGAGGCCGAAGGCCAATATCCCGAGGACCAGCCTCGGAGAAGCAGCAGAGGTCCACGAGTGTCCTCGACCCCACGCCTCCCACGGACGGTGGCTCAGACTCGCCTTCTGACTCGCTCTCCTGTGGTTGCCTTCACGGTTGCATTCCTCGGGGCAACAACTCAGCCACGGAAGCTGTGGTCGGCGCGGGTTTCAGAGTTGCGTGGCTTCTGCCAGGTGAAACCTGCAGGTGGGTGGGGGTAGCCTGAGCCCGGTGGGGGGCGGGAGGGGGAAACGCCAGAAGCCGGAGGGGGAGGCGGCTCGAGAGAAGGTGTGCTGGGCCCCGGGGAGGATGCCTCCGTTTTACCTGAGGGACCCAGCCTTCCGGCCCCGGAGCAGGAAGCCCCCCAGAGAGCAGACAGGCACCCTGAGAGTGCATTCCACAGCCTGGGGGTGCAGGCTTCTCCCACCCCAGGTCCCTCTGAGCAGAGGAGGCCAGACCCAGAGCCCCGGCCCCAGGGGTGATGGAATGAGCTGTGACAGGTTAGCACAGTGAGAACCGAGCCCTGGAGGGTACCAGACTTTCGTGAACCCCACTGTGCGTGCAATCTGAAGGCCGGGCTTCTACCTCAGTTTCCCTCGGTGTGCCAGCCCCTCCTCCCACCCGGGCCGGGAGCCTTTCCTTGAACCCTGCCCAGCTTAGCAGGGGTCTGGGGTCCTCCTGCCAGCTCTTCTGTGCCAAGGACCTCTGGGGCTCAGGCAGGTGACGCTCCTGCCCTGGCCGCCCGCCTCGCGCCCCTGAGCAGAAACGGTGCCAGAGGAACTCAAAGAAGGGGCCGTGACCTCCCGAGAGGTGCCGACAGCCCAACAGGTTTGTCAACCACGACCGGGTGATTCCAGGGAAATGCTCGTTTGTGAGGAGGTTGAAACGTTCCAAGTGAGTCTTACCAAGAACCTTCACACGACATGACATGATTAGATTCCTTTCTACCAGGAAGGGTTTTAATCTCCCACCAGATGCCAGAAGGCTCTAGAAGGTTCTCACCTGGTCCCCACCTTCAGGGTCCTGATGGGAAACGAGTTTCTCTCCCTTAGTGGCAGGCCCGAAGGTGTGGAGTCAGAAGGGCCTTCGGGGTCCTGAATTCAAGACCTGGACAAGGGCCCCCGTGGACCCAGGAGGCCCCCTCCCTGCCAGCGGCCTGACGCAGAGCGGCCTCCTCGGGGGGCGTCTCCGGGGCTCTCGGCGGGAGTCCTCTGCTGCTGCTCTCCCAGGGCCGGGCCTGGAGAGACTCCCAGAGCCCGCTTCCGGGTCTGGCCGGGGCCAGTCCCTGTAATAGCCTCCCTCCTGGGACCTGGTCTTTCCACTGCGGGAGGGGGCGGCGTGGGAAAGAGCCGCTGTGATGCGGACCCCCGCCACCCTCCGGTCTGGCCCCCGCGGGAGGTGGGAGGGGCTCCTGGAGAGCAAGCTCTCTGCGCTCCTTACCCTTCGCATGTCGCTGGGAACGAACGCTCCCCAGGGCCCGGGTCTGGGTCAACCTCAGCACCTTCCGAAAATTCCAGAACCCTCCGGGCCGCTGATCCGTCCCTGCCCTCCCACACGTCGGAGGTCTCTGCGTGGCCACGTCAGGCCGGCTTCATCGAGGGCAGAGCTGCATGCGGGGTCAGTGGCCGGGCTGAGCAGTGACTCGGTGGCCAGCGGCGGCCTGGAGTCCGGCCCTCGGTCGCTGGCGGAGGGAGAGCCCTCGTTGGTGCGGGCTTATTCATTCCTCTAGCCCCCGAGTCGCCACGGCGCCCTGCCTGCTGTCGAACTGCACGTAGGGGCCAAGGCAGGCCCAGGCCTCCCCTCCTGGGGGCTCACTTCTGAAGGGCAGACCGCCTTGGATCCAGAAAGCGCACAGACTGGTGACACCGGGGCACCTGGGACGTGGGTACCGCGCAAATGGGTCCTGGCCAGCGAGGCCAGGGGATGCCGCCTACAGAAGATGGTGCTGGAGCTGAGGCCTGAGGACGGGAGGCAAGCTGCCCGCCAGCGGCCTGGACGTCGGGGTGCGGCCAGTTTGCTTTTTGGGGTGGAGCTTGGATCGGGGGGGCCAGAGTGGAGGTCAGAGGAGGAAGCCGGGGCGGCCGTCCGGGCGAGAGGCCGCGTGGGTGGGGAGGGGACGACGGGGGCAGGTGTGCTCCCCTCCTCGGATCCGACAGTCAGGGCGGCTTCCTGGCTAGGCGACGTCTCCGACCGACCGGAAGCTCCCCACCCCCTGACGGCCCTGACCTTTGCCCGGCTGGCCGCTCAAGGGTCTTCTCCACGTGGATCCGGGCCTGGGGGAGAGGGTGCTGTTCTCCCACCGCCTCTGGCCGCAACGGTTTCATCTGACGCGCCGGACCTCTTTGCGCTAACGATCGCTTCTTTTGCTGAGGGACCCTGTCTGGGCTGTCCCTTCAAAGGCCCCTGAGGGAGGCCTCGGGTCACAGGCGGGTAGGTCAGGGCCGGGATTCACACCTGCTTCAGACACAGCACCTCTGGCCTCAACCCGCCAGACCTGTAGGTCTTTCCTGGTGGAGCCGAGCGGAGGAGAAACGTGCGGGTGGCCCCGGGCAGGGGGAGGCCGAGCTCAACGTCCGAACAGACGCTCGTCTTCTCCCTTCCAGCTTCCTGCGGGCAGGAAGGCTGCCCCGGGGCGGGGATTTTGCCCCCCGGGGGGCCACTTGGAGGTGTCTGGAGACAACTTTGGCCGTCACAGCCGGGAGGAGGGGTGCTGTTGGCATCTGGTGGGTGCCAGGCCTCTAGACAGGCCTCGACCGCAAGGAATGTTCTGACCCCAAATGTCCATGGTGCCGAGGTGAGGACACCTTCCCTGGGGGAAGCCCAGCCCAGCCCCAGCGGCGGGCTGATCCTGGGATTCCTGTGGTCCTGGGGAAGCCAGAGGAGAGTAAGGACTGGAACACGAGCGGGAACGGCTCATGTCACCAGGCACAGAGACGCACGCAGGCGAGGTTACGGCCGGATGGGGTTCTTGCTGTCGTGGGGGTGATGGAGGGCAGCCTCCCAAACAAGGAGCTTAGGTCTGCCTCGTGGGTGCAGCTTTGGGGTGGGTCAGGATGATCCAGGCCGAGGGCATAGCATGTGCAAAGGCCCTGGGGAGGGATCCCCCAATGGGTTAACGCCCAATTATCTGAGCTGAGAAGCTGGAAGACAGAAAGACCCCCTGGGGGCCCCCGGATCAGGCTGAGCTTGGGAGCGGGTGACTCTTTGGGGCACCCTCGTCCTTCCCTGGGACCCCTGAGTCTCCAGACCACATTCATCGGCCTTTTTACTTCACTGTCCCCAAGGGAACAATGTCGACGGCAGTCAGGCCATCAACGTGGGCCGTTAGAACGAGAGAAACGGCAAATCCTAGGACTGCTGCCCTGGTGACAGGGACGGGACACCCCCCTTCCCTGCGCCGTGGCTGGAAATGCAGCCCGGGATGGCTGTGCTGACGGGTCCTGGAGCCCGCCCAGCGCCCTGGTCGCAGCCACCCCACAGTCCCTCCCAGGGCTGGGTGACCGGTTCTCCAAGCATGCAGGCCAGGGAGGGGGCAGCCCCGGGGGACAGCTTGAAGCTGCTCCCCCGGGATCCTGCAGCCAGGCAGACCACGGTCAGGGCAGCGTCCTCCCGTGAGCACCCAGAGCTGCCGCCACCCTGGGCGCCCCGCCGGGAGGAGGGAGCGCTCGACCTTTGCGAATACGTCCACTTTGCCGCAAAAGCCCTCTGCTGGCCTTCAAACTTGGCGGATAAACTTCCCGGCAGAGATAATATCCTAGCAACCTCTCGGGTAACCCGGACACCCGTGGCTGGAGTCGCAAAGTTGTTTACATTGAGTTTTATGGCGTTTGAGAGAACTGGGCTATTTCGAAGCTGGGAGGACGGTGGTTCGGAATTTCCAAAAGTCGCTCCCGGGGCAGACGGGCCTACCAACAGAGGGACTGGCTTTTCAGGAACGTGAAGTCTAAGTTTCCAACGCACCCCTGGGCGTTTGGAGGCCACGGGGCCGGGCCAGCCGGCATCTTCTCTGAGGAGCCCCACGTCCAGAGAGAGGCCAGGGCGCCTGCCCCCAGCCGCTCCCTCGCTGGGAAATGGGGCGGGGGCGGGGGAGCAGGGAGCGAGGAGCCTGCGGTTAGATCAGAAAAAGGATCGAGAGGCGCTGAAAGCTGTGATCTAGGGCGCAGAAGGAAGTCAGTATTGAAGGAAAAACGAGTGAAGCAGACTTTTGACAATGGCGAAAATTGCGACAGGGCTGTGGTTGTTCACTTGCCGTTATTACCGTTTCAAAGAGATACAGGGATGAGGCGAAAGAAAGAGAAAGAAAGGCAGGGGCGCCTGCGTGGCTCGGTCGGTTGAGCGTCCGACTTCGGCCCCGGGTCACGATCTCACGGTTCGTGGGTTCGAGCCCCGCGTCGGGCCCTGTGCCGACAGCTCGGAGCCTGGAGCCCGCTTCGGATTCTGGGTCTCCCTCCCTCCCTCTCTCTCTCTCTCTCTCTGCCCCTCCCCTGCTTGTATTCTGTTTCTCTCTTAACTTAAACATTAACGAAAAGAAGAAGAAAGAAAGAGAGAGGGAAGGAAGGAAGGGGGGAAGGAGGGGAGGCCAAAAGTACTGTCATTTCTCGGAAGTACAGTCACTAGGTCCGGTGGAGAAGCATCCGAAGGATGCCTCGGAGACCGATTTATGGTCTGAACGGCCGCGACGAGCGTCTCCGTGATGAGTCTCCCCTCGCACCGCGTGCGACCCACCTTTGGAACCCTTGGTAGGTGAAGTCGTGTGGCTTCCTTCTGCAACTCTCCACTTTCACTGGAGCTCAACTCTCTTCACGTGTGCAGGAGTGACTTCGATTCCTTCCCCGTGAAGCCGCCGTGCCCATCTTGTGTCCCTCTTCCCCGCTGGGCGGTGGCCCTTCTCGTGGTCCCCGTTAGCGCTGCTGGCTGAACGCGGTCGCCACGTGGCCAGACTGGACCCCATTTTGTAAAGGGTGGTTTGCACGTCACTACCAGGCTGAGCTTCCAATCACCAGTGTGAGGTCTTTTCTGCCTGGCATGGCAGACTGGCACCATTCGAGATGGTCCCCGAGGAGCAGTGGCGAGCCCGGGATGTCCCCAGACCCTGGACGGACGTGTATTATGAGCCAGAAACAAGCCATCGCAGTTTCAAACCTCAACGGTTTGGGGGTCGTTTCGTTACTGTAGCATAACCTCGCCTAGATTGACTGGCACACCTGTTATTGATTCATAAATGCTATTTACTTCTTAAGGACACGAGCTCTTAGTCTGTCATATGAATGACAAATATAAAAAAAAATTTTAATGCTGATTTATTTTGGGGAGAGGGAGAGACAGAATGTGAGCAGGGGAGGGGCAGAGAGAGAGAGGGGGAGACCCAGAAGCCGAAGCAGGCTCCGGGCTCCGAGCTGTCAGCACAGAGCCCGACGCGGGGCTCGAACTCACGAACCGTGAGATCGTGACCTGAGCTGAAGTCGGACGCTCGCCAGACTGAGCCCCCCAGGTCCCCCAACAGATATTTTAGTTATTTTCCTTTGACGTTGTGGCCTTTGCCACGAAAAGATTACAATTTTTGCCCCGTCAACTTTATAGACAGTTTGCTTTCCTCATGGGGTTTTTCTTTTTCACACATAAGAAGGCCTTGCCCGCTCCAAAACATTGTTGTAGATCTTCCCTGGTTTTTTCCCCCCTTTCCCTTTCTTTTTATGGCTTTATTAAGAAAGAATTCAAATACCATTTTGTAGTGTATATTCACGGAGTTGTACAAAGTAACCACAGTCTAATTTTAGAATATTTTCATCACCCCAAAGGGCAAGTTGACCCCAGTTAGTAGTCATTTCCTATTCCTACCCTACCCCCCAACCTCAACCTCAGACACCCACTGATCCACTTACTAGCTGTATAGATTGAGGACTTTCTGGAAATTCTGAGTCAAGTGGAGTCATACCGTTTGTGGTCGTTTGCGACTGGCTCCTCTCACTCAGCGGTTATTTGGAGTTTCGTCTGTCCCGGAACACGCGTGAACACTCCGTTCCTTTTACTGGCTGGACCATATCCCGTCTTACCAGTTGGGGCACATGTGGGCTGTGCCTGGTCTGGGGCTGTTCGGGATAATGCCGTTCTGATCACACATGCACGAGATTTTGCACAGACATGTTTTCATAAGTACGGGTTCCATGTGGTCCGTTTAGCATCCGGAGGAAACTGCCAGACGGTGTTTCCAAAGCAGCTGCACCGTTTTGCGTTCCTGCCGGCAGCAGACAAGGGAGCCGACTCTCCACATCCTCGCCAACACTTGCTTCTACGCTTCGAGCCACTCTCCTCGTGTGTCCTTGTCTCTTGCTGTGGATTCGACTAGCGTCTCTCTAATGACTCAGGGCATCAGGCGTCTTTTGTCTGCTTCCTGACCGTTCGCGCGTCTTCTTGGGAGACATGTCTCCCCAAACACGTTGCCCATTTCTAAATTGGAGTTAGTGCTGCCTTGTTGTTGAGTTGTAAGAGCTCTTTGTATATTCTAGAAACAAGTTTCTTATCAGATACATGCGTCAGAAATCTCTTCCTCCCATTCTTAGCTGTGTTTCCATTTCCTTTTTCGTTGTTTCTTTTTTTTTAATGTTCACTCATTTTTAAGAGAGACAGAGACAGAATGCGAGTGGGTCAGCCGAAGGCTGTCTTTGCCTCTGGCTCTTGACCCAGACGAGCCCCGATCCTTTCCTGGCTGCAGCGTGAGGAACAGACTACACAGCTTACGTGTTACCATTTATTGCTTTCAGCGTTCCTTCCCAGGGGCCGGGGAATCCCACGAAGCTACAAAACTGAAGACGGGGTTGAAATGTTCATTCCCAGTCTCAGCTCCGCCCTTCGCCCCTGGCAGATCCCCACAACGTCTTGCAGAGAAAGAGACGGGGTTCTAGAGGCAACAAGAGAATGTGATTCAACAGCTTGGAAGGACAGCACCCCAGCTGGCCCTACGGTCACCTGTTGTGGACACCGCAGGAGGGACCGGCCAGCTCCGGGGAGGCCCGGACGGGGTGCCCGGACCCAGGCTGCGGACGTTGGGAGGGCTGGTGGCCCGCAGCCCCCCTTTCCCCCAGATGCTGAAAGAAGGAGAAATCCAGCAAAACCTACACTTTTCGGATGGGTTGTATGTTGTTTGCCTCATTTTTTGGCCATCGCGTCCAGGGACTCTTCTAGGAAAAAGGGTGTTCTGGTGAGTAGGGGCCTCAGGCATCGTCGTAGTCACGTGGACTCCAAGCTGCTCGGCAGAGATGGGCACGGGGGAGCCCAGGCGGGGGTCTTCCTGTTGCCCGTACCCTCCCCCTCCGGGTTAATCTGTGTTCTGCAGGAGACTCCCCCCTACTCCGCACCCCAAACTGCTCAGACAGAGAGTTCGGGGTCTGCGTGTTCTTTTCGCACCCCTGCATTGTGCCGATAAAGAAACTGGGGGGCCGACTGAGGTCCCGCTGCAAGTCCAGGGCTGAGTGGAGAAGCCGGGTGTCCCGCCCCCAGCCACGGTGTGCAGGCCCACGCGTGTGCCCCTGAGAGCAGACACAGCACGGCCAGCAGGTGGACACCCTCCCCGGCCTTAGAGTTTACTGCTTTATTATTACTTTTAAAAAGACTTTTATTTATTTTTGAGAGAGAAAGAGACAGAGTGCCGGCAGGGGAGGGGCAGAGGGCGAGGGAGACGCAGAATCCGAAGCAGCTCCAGGCTCCGAGCTGTCGGCACAGAGCCCGACGCGGGGCTCGAACTCACGGACCGCGAGATCGTGACCCGAGCCGGAGTCGGACGCTTAACCGACGGAGCCACCCAGGCACCCCAATTTTTTAAAATTATTATTGTTTTTTAATGTTTTTATATATTTTTGAGAGAGGAAGAGAGAGCGAGCGAGCGAGCTCCGGGGTCCGGTTTACTGGTTTAAATGAACCCACAGACGCTGAGCCCTCTGCATCCAAGATGCCAGGTGCACGACTCCACCCCCTCTGAGCCGGGGGCGGGGGTGTGCGTCCGAACCCAGAGCCTCTGGGCCCCTAGAGGGGGCGCCTCTGCCCCAGGGACCCCCCACGTGATTCGGCACCAGCCCCGTCTCCCCATCTCCCTCCCTCTACTTCGCTGTCCCTAAATTGACTTCCTGTCGCCGGGATCAGGCCTGGTTGCTGGGCATCTGGATGAAGGCGCCCACAGCGTAGGGTCAGCCAGACATTGGCAGAAACCGGTACAAATCGGGGCGGCGGGGGCCCCCCAAGAGCTGAGGTGCCCTGGGATCTTAAGTAGCACACCGTAGTCGTGCCCCGGGCCCTGGCCATGTCGCAGGTCCTGTCACGGCAGATCAGGGCAGTGGCCCCTCGGGAGCCAGCAGGGAGTGGGCTGGCCTCCTGGGTCCCCCCCCCGGGAAAGGGCTTTGTTGCCCCAATTCTTAACCTCAGACAGCCTTGTCAGGTGTCCCCTCCCTGACCCGTCATCAAATGCAGATGCAGACTTTCTGTGACGCGTATACAGGTTAGAGTTCAGATCCTCTCTCTACCCAGGTGCTTCCCAGGGTCCCGGGAGGGACTTCAAGCATCGCATTCACAAGATTACAGGGTTTTTTAAAAATTTTTTTTTAAATAAAGTTTGCAAAGGGGCACCTGGGTGGCTCAGTCAGTGGAGCGTCCCACTTCGGCTCAGGTCACGATCTCACGGTTCGTGGGTTCGAGCCCCGCGTCGGGCTCTGTGCTGACAGCTCAGAGCCTGGAGCCGACTTTGGATTCTGTGTCTCCCTCTCGCCCTGCCCCTCCCCCACTATGCTCTGTCTCTCTCTGTCAAAAATAAATAAACATTAAAAAACTATTTTAAATACAGTTTACAAAAAATAAGCAATTTTTATGTGGTGGACACACTCCAGGGTGAAGGGGAGAGATGGGGGGGGCGGTTCTCAATGAGTCACATGCTTGTGAAATTCTCTTTCTTTGAGCCTGGGCAGATCCTGGGACCTACCTATGACCAACAGAATATCCAAATGGGATGGGATGTCATGTCTGTGAGGATGGATTGTTATAGGGCAAAGGTGAAGGGCCTTTGCCGATGTACTTGAAGTCCCTAATCAGTGGACTTTGGGTTCATCGTGAGAGTGAGGCTGGGTGGGCCTGGCCTAATCAGGCAAGCGTTTAGAAGAAGGCCGAGGCCTGCCCTGAAGTCCGAGGCTTGACCAGGAGCTCTAGACCTGGCAGAACATGAGCTTTGCTGACACTTCCAGTGAGTGTGGGGGCTGCTCCTCCCTGAGGCCAGCTGAGGCTGCCCGGCTGCCATCTTCCTTTCAGCCGCCTAAGCCCCCAGGCAGAGGGCCCAGCTGCACCCGATTCCTGGCCCAGGGAACCGAGAGACAACAGGCTGAACGCGCAGCGACAGGAAACAGACGTGGCCCCACAGTCCCCCCACCGTCACCCAAAGCGCCCGTGGCTTTCCGGCCATGGCCATGGCGGAGTCTTACTCCGCCCGTGATGACCCCCCCGCCAGTCGGGTCTGGTCTGTGTACAAGTCCCGTTGACCGCCGCTCAGGCCCTCTCCCCGCACTCAGACCCCGCTCAGCCCCGCAGGGCGGGAGGGGCTGGGGCCAACATTTTGGGAGAGTGGGTGCGGCCGTGTAGGAGTGTCCTGGGGCGGCCACAGCAAGTGACCACAGACTGGGTGGCCCACAACAAGGCGAATCACCTCCCCCCCCGGCCCCCGCAGCCCAGTTTGGAGGCAGCGATCTGAGATCGAGGTGTCGCAGGGTCGTGCTCCCTCCAGAGGCTCTACGGGAGGGTCCTTCCTGCCTCTTCCAGCCTCCGGGGCCCCAGATGTCCCTGGGCTGTGACTGTGTCCCCCGGTCGCGGCCTCCATGGTCACGTGGCCCCTCCTGGGTTCCCCTCCCCTTCCCTTATAAGGACATAGTCACTGGTTTAGAGAACACCTCCCCCCACCCCGACAATCCAGGGGGGTTTCATCTCTATGTCCCTGGTTTAATCACACCCGCTTAGACCCTTTTCCCCATCAGGCCTCACTCATAGGATCTGGGAATTCGGATGAGGACACACCTCTTGGGGGTCCCTGTTCAACCCCTACAACTCTGTTCAGAATCCTTTCTCCAGGTGAACAAGGAGGCAGATGTGCAGCAAGCTGTGATGTGAAAGGCAGAGGAGGAGAAGGGCAGGGACGTGTCCAGGAGGACGGGGTGTTGGGGCAGCATCTCTGTCTCCCGAGGAGGAGGCCACCCTGTGAAGGTGGGGTCAGGGAGCATCGTGGGCAGAGGCGACCCCACGGATGCAGGCCGTGTGTGGGAGCAGAGGGCCGGCGTGCCTGGAGGGCAGTGGATGGCAGGGAAGCAGATGGGGCCAGGCTGGCCGGGAAGGCCCGTGGAGACAGTCCCCCAGAGGAAGTGACAGTTGGCCGGGCGTTGGGCGACTAGGAAGGACTTCCGGGGACAGGGTCCTCCGCGGGGAAGATCTGCCCACCTCCTCGGGACCCCGGACACCCTGGATGCCTGGGTGCCGACTGCCCGGCCTTGTTTCTGCTCGACGTGAGGACCGGATGAGGCGGGGACCCTGGGAGGTCAGGCAGGGCCTCCTTTATCAGCCTGGAACCCCACTCCTGCCACAATTCTGAGGGTGACGTAGAATAACACACGAAACCGTGCAGATTTACCAGACGTTCGATGAGGCCTTGAGGCCATCAGAGATCATGCTTAGAGGTATCAGCCACCTGCCCCTGTCCCGTGGCTCAGGACACGGCCTCGCGGGAGCCTCTGCTGGACCACGAGGCCGCAGCCACGGGAGCCCGGAGCCCCACCAGCGTTCCCTTGTGCTACGGCCCCTGGCCGCCAGGCCGTCCTGCCAGGCGTGGCCCGAGCCCCGCTCCCAGGCCCTTGCACCACAGAGGGAGACAGCAACGAGGGGGAAGGAAACCGTGGTGACTTCACGGCTGATCCTTTCAGACAACGATTGCCGAGCACCTGCTCCTCTGTGTCGGGGACCAGGCGTCGTGGCCACCTCTGAGCGTCACACGGCCCAACGTCCCCGGCCTTCTGGGGCCCACGCATCTGGGGACAGGGGACAATAAGCAAGTAAGTGGACGATGCTTCAGGAGGGAGGGCAGTGGGCTGGACCACAAGGCGGGGTGTTGGGAGGCCTCTCGGAGGCGACCCTGAGTGTCCATCCGACAAATGCCTCCGTCGATAAGCTGGCTCCAGCTGGTGTCTGAGAGGCTGGGAAGACTGGGCGGACGGGGGCGGGGGGGGGGGCGGCCCGGGAGTCCGGTGGCCGAGACGGACAGTGAGCGGGGAGCTGGCTGCCTGGGAGTGGAGTCGTCCCCACGAGACCCCAGGCTGGCCCGCAGGAAGGGGAGGCTGGCTCCCAGGGGGCGCACGGGGCTGGGGGTGCTCACGGCTGCTCCTTCTGTTTCCCGGAACGTGACGTGGCCACGGAGCCCACGTGGCCCACGTGGTCCGTGCGGTCACGGTCTAAGTCTGAGGTGGCAGTTCAAGTCCCCGCTCCCCGAGAACTACCAGCTGGCAACCCGGGCTGTCCGAGTCTCGATTTCTCCTCCGACAGGGGGCACTGAGGGCTGGCTTCCCCGGACCCTGGCTGTGACCTCGGCCCATTTACCTGCCCCGCCCCCCCCCCCCAACCCGGAGCTTTGCTTCCCCGACGAGAGCCTGGCCGACTGTGGCCGTGACCATTAGTCCACAGCAGCGAGACGACCACCACCGTTCGTGACCCCAGTGTCAGTGGCTCTGCACAGCAAAGGCCTGTTTCTTCCGTGAGTCGCGTACGTCGCGATTCGACTCGGGTCCGCGGCGGTGGTGGGTGTGCCTGCTCCACAAGGTCATTCCGGGATCCAGGCTCCTTCCAGCTTGTGGCCCTCTTGGGGCTTCAGAATCTTCCTCCGGAATCCTCTGCAGAGGAGCCGACAGGCCAGGCCTGGGCCGTTTCCGCCCGCGAGCCACGGCCACACCAAGTGGGATGTGCGCTGGGGCTGGTGGGTCCGGGCGGAGAGAGGCCAGAGCCGGTTGGACGACCGGCCGGCCTGAGCTGTTACGGCGTTACCCCCTCCGGCTGCTGGGGGCGCCGGGAAAGGGGCGCGGAGGGCCCGGCCTGGGTGAGCGGTGAGCATCTGTCACCACCGTCACACCACAGCCTACTCTGAAATCCCCCAGGGCGGCTGCCAGGCTAAGCGCAGACCTCACAGGGCTCCCCACGTAGTTGGCTCTGTGCGAGTAAGAGATTTTTCTTCCTGGGCGTATGTGTATGTCATCAGCCGCCTCTTCTAAGTTGCTTAATCTTACTATTCCTTTGCAGGAAGGATCCAAACATTCTTTTCATAGTTAAAAAAAAAAAAAAGCTGACAAGTTCTTAAATAGCCTTTTTTTTTTTAACTCCTGGATCTCTAGGAGGGTCATTCCCTGTTGGGGAAGGACAGGGTCCTGCTGTGTGTTAAAAAGCAATCCTCAAATAGCGTCTCCTTGAGGCCTGGACCCTGGACCCTGCCTGCGCAGGGTCTGGTCCCCCTGTCACCAGCCCAGGTGGCAGAGGACGGGCTGTTTGCACCACCAGGGCCCAAGCAAACGCTCTGTCCTCTCCAGTGGCCTTGCCAACCCTCTGCTGCAAGGTCAGACGGCAGAAAGTTCTTGAACCTGGCTGTGTATCCAACTCACTGGATGCACCTGCAAAAATGCAGGTCTCCAGGCCCCTTCTTGGTTGCAGTGATGCTGAAGGTCTGAAATCTTAGCATGTGCTCTCAGGGCCATCTGTCCTCGGCCTGGAGTTTGGGGAGCCTGGCTGCAGGGCACAGTGGAATGAGCCATGAGCCAGACACACCCCTGTCTCTGGGAAGCTGGCCACCTGGCAGAGAGGGTAAGACATGGACCCTGACCAGAAACCTCAGCCAGGGGCACCGGGTGGCTCAGTCGGCTGAGCGTCCCACTCTTGGTTTCAGCTCGGGTCATGATGCCAGGGCCCTGGGATCGAGCCCCGCATCGGGCTCTGTGCTGAGTGGGGAGCCTTCTTGGGATTCTCTGTCTCTCTCTCTCTGCCCCTCGTGCTCTCCCTCTTTGAGAAAAACAAAAAGAAAAAGAAAAAAAAAAAGACAAACACAAAAAGAAAAAAGAAAGAGAAAAAAAGAAAAAGAAAGAAAAGTTACCCAAAGACAAAGAAAAAGAAAGAAAAAGAAAAAAAGAAAAAGACAAAGACAAAAAAAGAAAAAGAAAAAGAAAAAAGAAAAAGACAAAGAAAAAGAAAAAAGAGAAAGAAAAAGAAAAAAAAGAAAAAGAAAGAAATGTTACCCAAAGACAAAGACAAAGAAAAAGAAAAATAAAGAAAAAGAAAAAAAAGAAAAAGACAAAGACAAACAAAAAGAAAGAAAAAGAAAAAGAAAAAAAAGAAAAGACAAAGAAAAAGAAAAAAGAGAAAGAAAAAGAAAAAAAAAGAAAAAGAAAAATAAAGAAATGTTACCCAAAGACAAAGACAAAGAAAAAGAAAAAGAAAGAAAAAGAAAAAAAAGAAAAAGAAAAAGAAAAAAAGAAAAAAAAAAGACAAAGGCAAAGACAAAGAAAAAGAAAAAGAAAGAAATGTCACCCAGGAACAAGGCTGCTTCCTAACCACTCCGTTTGCATAACTTGCTGTGCACCGGACCCGGCCACGTGACTTCTGTCATTGTCTTTGTGGATTCCATTTTACGGATGGGGAGACTGAGGGCTCCTGAGCTCCCAGTTACCCACAAGTAGGGGGGCTGGAATGGGGCCCAGAAGTCCCTCCACTATTAAGCCCACAACGCGGATGGTCGGGCCCTACCGTGGGAAGCAGCCGTCTGTGCACCTGTCACCTGCTGGCCCCGCCGGCCGCCTGCCCAGGGGTCCCCATGTAGGTGCCTCCCAGAGGGACCACGTGCACTTAAAAAAAAAAATTGACATGAAATTCACGTCACGTAAAATGAAGCGTCTCAAGGCGAACAGTTCAGAGCCGGCTGGTAGGGTCCCGGTGCTGGGCAACTAGCGGTCTATCAAATTCTGAAACGTTCTCATCACCCCGAAAGGAAACGCGGCTCCCGTTAAGCAATTATTCCCCTAGTCCCCCAACCCTAAACTCTGGCAGCCATCGATCTGCATTTTGTCTGTACGGATTGCCCTCCCCTGGGCGTTTTTGTAAACAGGGTCACGCGCTGGGTGGCCCTTTTGGATCCGGCTACTTCCGCGAGCAGGATGGTTTCAGGGTTCATCATCTTGTCTCGTCTCGGGGCTCCTTCCTCCTGCTGGCTCCCCACACACACTCCTGCCACCTCCTCGCTGCGGAGCAGGGAGCTGCCCTGGGCAGCACGGGAGGGGAGGAGGCAGCCCCCTGGAGGAAGGGAGGGCCCCCACTCTGGGCCGGGGAAGGGGGCTCCCTTAAGTCCCAGGCTTTTGTCCCGCTTTCTGGCCACCCCCAGGTGAGCCTCTGAAGCAGGAAACCACAAATGTGTCTGTGACCTTCCGAAGCAGGAGACGGATCCCCACAGGCTGCAGGCTGGGGCCTCACCTCCTTCCTCTCCTCCAGCCCCAGGAGACGCATATGGCAGCAATTGGCTTTTGCAAATAACCTCGTTTGGACTGTTTGAAAGTGCTCTTGGGGCGGATGGTTCCAGGTCCCACTTATCTGTCAACCAATTTCCTCCTGAAACAGCCCCGGGCTGGGCAGAGATGCTCATCCGACGTGGAGTGACCACCTCCCCCTCCAGACGGGCGCTCAGACGTCAACCGACACCAGCCGGTGTTCCTGGGGTGCAGGACGGCCCCCACCACCCTCCTGCCCCGGCTCCCTTCCTCCGAGGGCCCAGCCTGTCCCGGGAGGTCCTTACCTCTGCAGCCGAGCTGAGCAGGAAGTCATGGCCGCCTCCCTCGTATTTCTCCCTCGTATTTCCAGAACCCTAGGGGTCTGGAGAGGGATGCCTGGAATCCCGGGGCCTGGGGACGTGCTGGGATTGGGGCACTTTTGGCACCTTCCGTGGCCGCCCTGCCCGCCCGGAGCACTGGACGGGCCACAGTTCCGGCCAGCGTGAGGCGCGACCCCACGCCGGTGGCAGGAGGAAGCCATTTATCACCACGGAAGGATCTGGCTGCTGGCATGTTTATCTAGAGGAAGGAAACGAACTCTCCACCTCCTCCAAGCGGCGTCTGGCCTGCCCGCCGTCCGCGACGTCCGTGGTGGAATTTTAAATAACGAGCCCCATTCGTCAGTACCTGTTTTGTGTCTCCCGCGGGGCTCTCGCTCATCACTCCCTGGGTGTCACACTTTATTGCTGCTTCCTCCTTTAAATAAACTCTGCCATAAATTCAATGCTGTCGGAGCCGAGCTTAGTTAGACATCTGTCCCAGGAACACGGGCCGGCAGGGCAAGTCTCCCTCTCCGGGCCGGTGTCCAGAGCAGACTGGCCAGGACACCTGCGGTGAGCCTGCTGTGGGGCAGGAGGCTGCGGTCCTGCAGGCTTGGGGACCACGCGGTTTGTTTTTGCAGATTTCCAAGCCAGGAAAGAAGTTGTAAAAAAAAAATCTCACCTGGCAACCGGCATGGAAATTGCTGGAGTGCAGTGGTGCAAACCCAGCGGCCTGTGCCGGTCTGGATACTTCTGGCCAACGGGACCGTTCAGCTATAAGTGCCTCCCGAATTAACAACCTTAGCATTTGCACCTCCAGCGTCCCCCAGGTGAGGTGACCCGGAGGTGAGAGCATAGGCCCCGCAGCTTCCCCTCCACCCACACACCCATCATCCATCCTGCCATCCATGGAGGCCCCATCCATTCATCCATCCATCCATGGAGGCCCCATCCATCCATCCATCCATCCATCCATGGAGGTACCATCCATCCATCGATTATCCATCCACATCCATCCAGCCATCCATCCAGCCATCCATTCATCCACCCACACATTCATCATCCATCCTGCCAACCATGGAGGCCCCATCCATCCATCCATCCATCCACCCATGGAGGCCCCATCCATCCATCCATCCATCCATCCATGGAGGTACCATCCATCCATCGATTATCCATCCACATCCATCCAGCCATCCATCCAGCCATCCATTCATCCACCCACACATTCATCATCCATCCTGCCAACCATGGAGGCCCCATCCATCCATCCATCCATCCACCCATGGAGGCCCCATCCATCCATCCATCCATCCATCCATGGAGGTACCATCCATCCATCGATTATCCATCCACATCCATCCAGCCATCCATCCAGCCATCCATTCATCCACCCACACATTCATCATCCATCCTGCCAACCATGGAGGCCCCATCCATCCATCCATCCATCCACCCATGGAGGCCCCATCCATCCATCCATCCATCCATCCATGGAGGTACCATCCATCCATCGATTATCCATCCACATCCATCCAGCCATCCATCCAGCCATCCATTCATCCACCCACACATTCATCATCCATCCTGCCAACCATGGAGGCCCCATCCATCCATCCATCCATCCATCATCCATCCACCTACAGATCCATCATCCATCCATCCATCCATCCATCCACCCACACATTCATCATCCATCCATCCACCCATGGAGGAACCATCCATCCATCCATCCATCCATCCATTATCCATCCACATCCATCCACCCATGGAGGCCCCATCCATCCTGCCATCCATGGAGGCCCCATCCATCCATCCATCCGTGCACCCATGGAGGCCCCATCTATCCTGCCATCCATGGAGGCCCCATCCATCCATCCATCCGTCCACCCATGGAGGCCCCATCCATCCTGCCATCCATGGAGGCCCCATCCATCCATCCATCCGTCCACCCATGGAGGCCCCATCCATCCTGCCATCCATGGAGGCCCCATCCATCCATCCATCCGTCCACCCATGGAGGCCCCATCCATCCTGCCATCCATGGAGGCCCCATCCATCCATCCATCCGTCCACCCATGGAGGCCCCATCCATCCTGCCATCCATGGAGGCCCCATCCATCCATCCATTATCCATCCACCTACAGATCCATCATCCATCCATCCATCCATCCATCCACCCACACATTCATCATCCATCCTGCCAACCATGGAGGCCCCATCCATCCATCCTTCCATCCATGGAGGTACCATCCATCCATCCATCCATCTACCCACACATTCATCATCCATCCATCCACCCATGGAGGCCCCATCCATCCATCCATCCATCCATCCATGGAGGTACCATCCATCTATCCATTATCCATCCACATCCATCCAGCCATCCATCCAGCCATCCATTCATCCACCCACACATTCATCATCCATCCTGCCATCCATGGAGGCCCCATCCATCCATCCATCCACCCATGGAGGCCCCATCCATCCATCCATCCATGGAGGTACCATCCATCCATCCATCCATCCACCTACACATTCATCATCCATCCATCCATCTACGGAGGCACCATCCATGGCAGCACTGGACACTTCACAAGCCCAAGGAAATGACACCCCAAGGAAGCCCTTGGCTGTGGAGAGAGGGGGCCTTCGTCTTGGGGTGCATGGGATGTTTTGGGTGGTTGGGGGGGCAGCCACCAGGCTGTGCTCAGGGGGGAAGAGGTGCTCTGTCCTGCTGCAGCTCTCAGGGGAGGGTGGGGTTCAAAGAAGGTCTCTACCCCACTTATCTCGTTAGTGTCCCGGGGCTGCATAAACCAAGTGGGCTTGAACAACAGAAACTTCTCTCACGGTTCTGGACCCCAGCATTATAAAGGCACGGGCAGGGCCACGCTCCCTGCAGGTGCCGGGGAGAGGTCTGTCCAGGGCCTCTCTCCAGGCTCTGCTTATGGTGCTGTCACTGCAGACTCTACTGGACGTTCTCCTGTGCGTGTCTGTCTGTCCCCCCTTGTTATGAGGACACAGGTCACATTGGATTAGGCCCACCTTACTCCAGGAGGACCTCTTCTTAACCAATCACAGCTCTAACCACCCTGTTCCCAAATATGTCCCCATTCTGGGGTCCAGAGTGCTAGGACTTTGACAACAAATCCAACGTTTGGGGGACTCAATTCAACTCTAACACCTGCTGAGGCTGAAATCCCTCTAAGCCTGAAAAGGACAGACCCTTTGGGGTTCCCTGACTCTGCTTACCCAGAGGGGTGGGTGAGAAGCTGGTTCCTAGTGGCCAGGAACCATGGTATTTGTGGGTTTTTCCTGTCTTCCAGAGCACAGGTCAGCAGGGCTCAGGGGACCCAGAGCCCTATGGGGGTTCAGGCCGGGCTTAGGACTCCCTACTCTGCCCTCTGCCACCTCCAGGCCGTCCCTAGGAGCCTCAGGTCCCCCTGGTCTTTGGGCACCCCGAGTTCCCCGAACCAACCCCAGGATGCTGTTCCTGGAGCAGTTTCCCGGGCCACACTGTGCCGGTCTTCAGGTCCCCACCCCCAGCAACCCCTGCCTGGGGGCCACAGTGCTCTGGGAGCCCCGAGGGGCCAGGAGTAAGTCCTGAGCCGCTGGCTGGCCAAAGAGCCACCTCGACCAGCAAGAGCAGCGGGGTGGGGGTAGGGTGGGGGGCACACGTGAATCACTTTATCCTTCCCGACGGGCTGGGAGCCCAAACGGAGCCCTTGGGAATGAAGCCCCGGCTTTCCACACACCCATTATCTGGAAAGAATTGCTCAAGTCTGAGTCTGGCTCTCAGGCCAAGGTGGGGACACCCGCACCTAGTTCCTGCCACACCCATCCGCGCCCCAAGCCCTGGGCACACCCGGAATGCAGCCTCTGGGCCTTTGTGCACGCCGGGCCCACACTCCCCGGGAGTGCACTGTCCCGCCCTCCCGTGGCTGCACTCCCGCCGTCAGGAAGCCCCGGGGCCCGTGTGTCCACTTGCCCGGGGCACTCTGTCAGCCAGTCTGGACCGTGAAGCCGGGAGGGCAGCGGGCCTGGCTCCCCTGGCCCACCCTCCCCGCCGCTCGGGACACCTGGTCACGGCTCTCCACTTGTCCCAGTGAAATCACATCTGATCCCCAGCCCCGAGTGCTGGGGGTGGGGGCAGAGTCCAGATCCTCACAGGTTGATGGCCTCGGCCCGGGGACCCCTGTGGTCGTGGAGACAGGGAAGGCCCTGCGTGGGGACGGGGACTTGTTCGCTGCCCGCTAAGGGAAGTTTCCCCACGAGACCACGGGACGGGACCGCCAGCCCCACCGAGGGTCCCCAGCCCTCCGGCCCTTCTCCCTGCTCTCGGGATGCTCCCCGCTAACCTGGCCGCTCCCTCTCCTTTCTTTCAGGGACCCCCACCCCGGCTTTTTCCCTTGAGGACAAACAAATGTATCTTCTGGCCAAGGTGGGTGGGGAAGGCTGGGGTCCTGAGGAGTCAGGAGGCTATGAGCCGCCCAGGCACCCAGCTCTCCTTCCCCACCTGTCCCCAGTGGGGAGGGGGCTCACGGCTCGGCAGCTGACCCCCTGTAACCCCCATCTCAGACACTGGAAATGAGCTGTGAGTGGGAGCCTTGGAACCAGCCCCCCGAATCCTCGGGCTCTGTTTCCCAGGGGCCCCCGGGGTCCGACGCCACGGGCTCCGAAGGCTCAGGACTTTGCAGACCACCCGTGGTGGGCGCTCTGGGGGTGGAGCGGGCACCCCTGGTGGCTGGGCCGCTGAAGAGACAGTCCAGAGAGAGGCAGGGTGGAAGCCGGCGGGGGGGACGAAGGACCCCGAGGGGGGAGTTGCCGCAGAGGGGGACTCGGCTCACCCCGGGCCCCCAGAGGGGTGTCCTCACCTGAGTCAGGGGCCTCACCCTGAGGAGCAGCTCCGGCTTTGCCGGGGAGCCTCCGGGCGTCAGTGGGGGGCGACCCCCAGGGAGCGGGGCGACAGCACAGGGACAGCCCTGCCTTCTCCTGCTCCTCCTGAAAGCCTGGGGGATCGCCGCGGGTGGGCACGTGTAGGAGTGAGTTGTCCGTGTGTGTGTGTGTGTGTGTGTGTGTGCGTGTGCGTGTGCCCGAGCACCAGGCAGGCACGCCCGGGGGGGTGAAGGGGGTAAGGCCGCACGTGGCTCTGGGACACGGGAGCCTTTCGTGGCACGGCTGTCTGGGCCGGGGCCCCGGTCCTGTCTGGGTGAGGTCAGGTGTGAGCCTGGTGGGGCCCATGCCTAGGGGAGGAGGGAAACTGGGCGGGACGAGGGAAGGGGGAGCCCGGAGGCAGGTGCAGGCCGGGAGCACAGAGCCAGGGAAGGCCCTGGGGTTTCACGGCAGGGATGGGGGGGACCGTGCACCATGGCCTTTCCTGGGGCCGAGGCAACCTTGGGGAGCCACTCCTTCCCTTTGTAGGAACAGGGAGGCAGGGTCTGGGAAGGATCCAGCCTCTACTGTTCACATTTTATGCTGGGGGCGGGGCTGAGGTCCCTGGGACTGTCCCAACACCAGCATCAGAGGGCAGCCCTGCCCTAAGCTGTCGGCCTCAGTGGTCCAGGACCCTGGGGATCCCGGGCCTCGTGGGGGGACATCTCTAGAGGTAGGAGACACCCTGCGTGAAGGCCGAGGTCATTCCCTGGAAGAACGGGGGAAATGGAAACGTGGGACAAGTCCTGGCTTGAGCCTCAGTGTCCCCTGAGAATCAGGAGCTCCGAGACCCGCCCCCCCCCCCCCAGACTGGCGTGTGTCCCCAGGCCGGCGAGGCCCCCAGCATGCAGCTCGTGGTCACGGCCAGCCCCTTGCGCACCAGCTGTGTGCAAGGGCTGCGGCTGAAACACGGCCCCGCCCCCAGGACGTGCACACGTTGATGTCCAGAACCCGTGAAGCCGTGACCTTGCGTGGGGAGCGTGACTTTGCAGGTGCGACTGGGTCGAGGGTTGAGATGTCAGGTGACTCTGGATTCTCCCGGGGCCGTGTAGTCACGGGGGTCCTCCTGAGACGGGCAGGACAGTGGAGCCGGGCCAGACAGAGGGACAAAGGTCGGCAGGCGCTGCCCTGTCCTCCCGCCCCCCAGGGCTGCCACAGAGCACGTGCGGTCCGAGCCATCGGCTTTGTGGTCGAGTGTCGCTGTGTTACAGCAGAGACGGGAAACTCACCCAGGTCCTGTTCCAGGGAGTCATCGGTGTCCTGCAAATGACAGGTCGCTCGGGACTGTCCCCAGGGCTCATGTCAGTCACCCCAGTGCCATCCGGAGGGGACTCCAGACCCCAGAGCAGGGCGAGGAGGGGAGGGGGCCGACCAGGGGCGGCCAGGTGGCCTTCCGGGGAAACTGAGGCAGGCAGCCTCCGCCCCCTCCAGGAAGCAGGTAGCTGTGACCGCCCTCGGTGTCCCGGCTGCTGCCCAAGGAGGGGCCGAGGCTGGGGGCTGGGGACTCAGGGCTGGGAGCCCCCCAGGAGCTCTGGCTAGTGAGACGGCCCTGCCTTCTCCTGCTCCTCCCGCCGGGGCTTGCCAAGCGCGACCAGAGAGAAATAATAGAACGTTCCTGTTTGGACATGTTTCCTCCTATTTTTAAACTGTTGCTTTTTTCCCCCAGAACTGTTAGCATGTTTGACTTCATCATCCGGGGAGAAAAACGGCCACCAGCAACGTCCCCTAGTCTGTCTGAAAGTGTCTCGGGGACACAGGGTCCCTGCGGTCTATGCCCACACCTCCCCCGGCCACTGAGCCCAGCCACCCGGCGTGGAAGGTTCGGGAGCAGAAGTGACTCAGCCAGTGTCACTGGCTCCTGAGGCAGCAGGGCTCGGATCCAGACCCAGGTCACGGGAAGCCAGTTGGGCTTTTTCCCACGACACCATGCTGCCCCCCAGAGGTGAGTCTGATTTTCCAGAAAGAACTAAACTGACCCAGGAGCGACAGCTCCTGGGGGTGTCCCTCCCGGGTCCCACGGTCAGACCCAGGGCTGGAGGTGACACGTGGTGTCACTCAGAACCCAGCGGAGAGGCTAGGAGCGGGCATCCCCTACGTGGGGGAAGCAGGTAAAAACCCAGCAGTCAGGGATCCGGCTGCATTTATTTCCTTTGGGGGCCTTGAAAATGTAACAACGAGTGCCTCGTATCTTTGTTCGAAGAAAACGTATTGAGTCTTACTATGTGCTGGGCAGAGAATGGCCTCAAAATAGTAAAAGTCACTCCCGACACAGTGTCATGGAGACTGGGAGGCAGAGCGGTTGAAGCTCTGGGGGAAAAGCGTTCCAGGTAGACAGAACAGCAAGTGTAAAGGTCCTGCGGCAGGGAACTGCCCGCCATAGTTGACGAAGAGCAGTGAAGTCTGTGTGGCTGGTGCGGAGTTGGGGGCACGTGGAGGGGGTGTCAGATAGTGGAGGGGGGGCGGGGGCCAGAGTGCGGTGGGGGAGGGGAACCTTGGGGGCCGTGGTGATGAGCTGGGCAGTGAGTGGCCTAGGGCGGTCCTGGTGAAGGCCGCGGTATTCGTCGACCTTGCCAAAGTGGGTTCACTGCTGCGAATCTCAACCACGATATCGAAATCCCCGCAAGAAGAATATGATTTGCTTTGCAAATCGGACCTTCCGTAGCCGCTTGCTTCCTCCTGCCCGTCGGCACCAGGCTTTCCGGCACCCAAGGGTGGAGACCAGGCCTGTCTTGCTGACCACGGCCTCCCCAGCCTCTCGCACAGGCCTGGCACGTACGGGGGTTCAGCGAGTGCTTGCTGAGTGGAAGGCCGGAAGAACGAAGACGCAGAGGCACACGCTCACGCACCCTGTCACGGAGCGTGCCGCTCGCTCCGTCACATGCATCCCGAAGAGGAAGATCCGTGTCAGGGCAGGCTGACGGCAGTGAGGATGGGCGAAACTAATTCTGGGGGACCGTTCCGGGCTCTGTCCATCAGACCAGTCTCCTCCGCCACCTCTCCCTTCCCTCAACGTCTTTCCCTTTTCCCTCGGCTGCTAGGAAGCTCGGAGCCAGCTTGTGTAACCAGAGGTCGAAATATCTCCCTGAGGCCCGAAGAACTCCCTCCTGTCGTCCCTTCTCTCCCCTCCCTGCTCTGCTTCTGCTGTTTCCGACTCCTTTTCATTGCCTGTCGCATCCCAGTGCTGCAGAGATCGGGCGGGTGACAGACAGCAAGAGGGAAAGGAGTCGTGGGGAGGCAGTGCTTGGGGGAAGGGGGCAGAGGCGGGTCCCAAGGCGGGAGGCCCCACCCCTCGGGTCAAGGCCTGGCGCCCGTGATTGCCCACCGGGGCCTCCTGTACCTCCAGGAGCCAGCTCCAGAATCCAGCAAGGACGGGCAGATAAGATCTCGCCAGATAAGTGATCCATTGACCCCGGCCGTGGAAGGAAACAGCGGGGCCGTGAGCTTTAACCACCTTCTGGCATCAGACGCGCACGGGAATAAAAATACCAGCTGCGGGTGGGTGTGGAGCCTCCAGAGAGACTTCCCAGCCTGGCACCGCCCGGCTGGGGACACCGCTCGAAGGCGGGGAGCGACCGGAAATTCCGAACCTGGCCCCACCCAGCAGGAGAGGCGGCCTTCGACGGCCACCCGGCCGGCCCGGGCCTTGGCTTCCTCGCCCGGAAAATGGAGCCACAGCGAGCCCCCCGCCCGGGTGGGTGTGGGGCTCAGAGGAGACGGTCTGTGGGACCTGCTTCGTCCCCTGTGGAGGGCTGTGCCCCCGCCGCGGGCCCCGGCTGGCTCTCTCTGAGGACCCTCGGCTCGGGGCAGCCCCCCGGCCGCCGACCGCCCGGTCTTGGACCAGCAGAGGGAGATAAGCGCGTGGGTGCTGCCCCCAGGGGCTCCGGAGCGCAGCAGGTGACCCGGCTGTCCTCACGGGGAGACCGTTCTGTTCCCGGCGAGGGACAGTCCTGGCTGCTGCTGGCCTGCTTCTGGCAGGTGGGAGGCCGGGACAGGGCATCACGGCGCCACGCGGCTCGGTCTCCCGTCGGGCTGCCGTCCTCGGTGGGGTGCGGGTGGCTCCTCGCGCGCTCTGTCCCCACGGCAGCCGCTCTGAGGGGCTCATTCTGTTAGCCGGGCCTTCCGGGCACCCATCCCAGATGCGAGAAGGGGGAGCCCAGGCCACGGTCCGAGCCACACTTCTGCCCCGGGCGCGCTGGCTCCCGCGTGAGTCCAGCCCATGCGGGTCCCGAGGACGCGGCCCCAGAGGCTCCCGTCCTGCAGGTGCGCGTGGGACGGACACCAGAGCTGTAGGAAGAGGCCACTCTTCTGCCGACTCTACCTGGCCCGGCGCCGGGCACAGGAGCTGAGCAGATTCTGTTCGTCTGTGAAGGAACGACGTCGCCCGGTGCCCCTGGAGGGACCTGCCCTGGAGAGGGGCTCCGGGGGACCCATGAGTCTCTTGGGCATCAGCTGACACCCCCCACCCCCACCCCGAGGAGACAGATTCCAGCAGGGCCCCTGCTCGCCCGGGAGCTCCAGTGTGTGCCCGGATCAGCCACGCCTGGCCTGAGTGGCACCCGGAGATGCTCGGGCCACTGAGGCTGCCCTCCAGGGGGCAGTGCCGACCTGTGTCCCCGCCCCTTCATTCCCCGGCACAGGCCAGAGGGGCTGGGGACTCAGAGGGTGACGGTTCCTGTCCACACTGCCAGGCTTAGGGGCGGCTCTGAGAGCCAGGGGTTTCCTTCCCGCTGGACCTCTGGGCCGCACGTCTGGTGGGTCCTGCTAAGTTCGGAAGTCCCAGCCCCTGGGTGACAGGTGGACATTGGAATACCAGGAGCTGGGCCTGGCGGGGACGTTGAGGCAGGCGCCCGGCAGCATGGGCCCCTGGGGACCCCCGGGCACCTGCACTTGGGGGGGGCGGGGTAGCCATGATGGGGGGGGTGCCAGGAAGGGCCCAGGAATGGGGCTCAGGAATGGGTTCAAGGCCAGCCTCTGCCAAGTGCCATCTAGATCCAGAACCTCTCTGAGCCTCAGTTTCCTCATCTATGCAATGGGGCCAGAGCATCTGTTCTGTCGGCCTCCTGGCAGACAACAGGTTGGGGCGGACCGGGAGGGGGCAGGGTCTCAGAGGCCCTGTGGAGATCTTAGGTCAGTTAGAAGTGTCCCTTTCTGGCCAGTGCAGCGGGATCTGGTCCTCCCCTCAAAGGCTCACGTGGAAACGTGTGACCTGGGGCCTCAGCGGTGGGGGAAGCGGGGCCCAGCTGGGAGCCAGTGCTCGGGGCCTGTGAAGCTCTGTCAGGCCAAGTGCAGCTCCTCGGGCCCACTGGCTGGGGGGGCCGCCCAGCAAGGCCGAGCACGACCTTTCTCAGCCACCTGGTGGTTACCATCACTAACCAAAGCCGTGTTGTCCTGAGGGAGGCGGTCAGCTCCCCACCCCACACCCCCGGGCTAATTTCAAAGTGCGAGTCAACCCGGGGGCTGCTGCCGATGCCGGGTCCTGCCGGCACCGGCCATGCATGGGAGTGAGCTCCCCGTCCGTGGGACATCCGACCTCGTTCACAGACTCTCCCCGGGCTCCACGGTGCAGAGCAAGAGGTGAGTCTCGGAGCAGTGAGGTGGCCGAGCTGAGAGCCCGCGGCCCATCGGGGTTGGGGGAGGCCAGTCCCTGAGTGGTGGCAGGGCCCCTCAGCATCGTGGTGCCCTGGGCCGGGCCGCCGGGCACAGCCAGGGTGCCTGCTGCATTGGCACCCCACTCTGAAGAGGAGTCCTCGCCAGTGATGGGACAGCGGGGACCCCCTGGGGGCAGGAGCAGAAAGGGGGAGGACAAGGAGGAGGCGGGAGGCCCCAACATTGGGGGACAGCCTGCACGGAATGCTGCACCCCTAGGTGGATGCCCCTGGGGACAGAGGGGAGGCTCGGGGTCCCGCTCCCGCCAGAGGCCCTAAGGGAGGATCCTTCCCGCCTCCTCCAACTGTCGGGGGCCCCAGGCGTCCCTGGGCCGGTGGCTGCGTGGCTGCAGCCTCTGCCTCCGTGGCCACGTGGCCCCTGCTCTCTGTGTGCTCTCCTCTTCCGTCTCCTGTAAGGACGCTTGTCATGGGATTCAGGGCCCGGCCTCACCCGGGATGATATACAAAGACCCTTATGGGAAATAAAGTCACGCTCTGAGGTTCTGGGGGTTAAGACACGACGTCTGCTCGGGCGGGTGGGCCTACAGTTCAGTCTGCTACACCTCAGGCTGCGAGATCCAAGAGAAAATACCACCACCCGATAAAACCAGTTCCGGTAAAACCCCTGTGTCTGCACGTGTCTTCTCCGCACTCTCCCTTCTCGTCCTTCTGTGTCATTTGGGCTCTTCCTTTGCAAGACGGGCCTGTCGATGACCCCACCTGGGCCACAGGCGCAGGTCCCAGAGCGGGGGACAGAGATGACGTGGGGAGGGGTCCCGGAAGCGTGCCCAGCACGGTCCCCTGCACGTGGTAAGTGATCCGTAATGTCGTGAAAGAAAATGATGCCCCCAGGAGGTCGTTGTCCGGTGCAAGGGGGCAGAGGGGCCAGGACCCGGGGCCCGACCTCTGAGTCCTTGGCTGTGTCTGAGCTGGAGGCCAGCCCCTGCCCACCCCATACGCCCCCACCGCAAGAAGGAGCCCCCGGGAGCGCGGCCTGCAACCGCACATCAGCCTCTTTCCTGTCTCCAAAGGGTCCAGCCTGGGCCCCGGTCAGATCTGCCTGCTGCCTGCTTTCGTGCGGCCCATGAGCCAAGAATGCCTGTTCCATTTCATTATCATTTTTTAAGATTTTATTTTTAAGCAATCTCCACAGCCGACGTGGGGCTCGAACCCCCAACCGCGAGATCAGGAGTCGCGTGCCCCGCCGACACAGCCAGCCAGGCGCCCCTCTCTTCCGGTCTTCAGTGGGTGAAAAAACTCACAAGAATACAAATACACGTGAACACGATACGGGTTTCAAAGTCGGCGTCCATCCGCGGGTGTTCTTGGTCCGTTCATCGACGTTGCCGGGGCTGCTTTCCTTCCACGAGGCGGGAAATTGAGGGCCGATGCGACTAAGACAAAAATCTACCCTCTCTGGCCCCTCGCAGAAAGTTTGCTGAGCCCTGAGCTGCGCCCTCCCCCTCGTGCGGGGCAGGCAGGGACTGGCCTCCCGAGAGGGTAGACGGCGAGCCCACCCGGATGGTGACAGGGCACGCCTCTGCGTCACCAGGAAACGCGTGCCCAGGACCACCTGTGAGGCACTGGACGGGTCACGGCGCGCAGCCAGGCTGGCCTTGTGAGCAAGGGCACCGGCTCTGGACTCGAGTTCCAGCTCCGGGCACGTTGTGCCTCGGTTTCCCCATCCTGAAGGCGGGAATGCTCGCACCTCGTGGGAGAAAGGATCCCGTGAGTCACAGGGCACAGGACGTGGTCCCCAGAGGGAGTCACCGGGTTTCTCTCAGCCACCCCCTCCGCCCTCTGCCTCTTCGGCCACGCCCCCTCCCGCACGCATGAGGCCACAACTCCCCTCTGGTGTCCCCGCTTCTGCCCTGCCCGTCAGCGCACGGCCCCCCCGCCCCCCTCCAGGGGCGAGCGGGTCGATACCACAGTTATTTGCTCTGATCCGCACCCGCTTTCCGCGGTCTCATTCCCCGCAGCCTACCGCGGTCCGGAGACGAGCCTGTGTGAAATCAGCCCGCCGCTCCGCCAGGACGCCTACTGTCAGTCCCCTCCCTGCATCTCGTGACGTGGGCACTCTGCCGTCTCACGCCATCACGACGAGAAGGGTGAGGACGGGATGTCCCGAGAGAGAGAGAGAGAAACCACACTCACACAACCTTTATTAGCATAAATTGTTATAACTGTCGTATTTTATCATCGTGGCTGTTCATCTCCTACTGGGTCTAGTTTATGAATTAAATTTTAGCATAGGCAGCAATGCATAGAAAAAACATAGTCCATACAGGGTTCAGTGCTATCCAGGGTCAGGCATCCGTGGGGGTCCTCGAATGCATCCGCCGTACATGAGGGGGACCGGTGTACATCATTCTCTCCTGGGTTTAAAACGCTCCAGGCCCCATCCCACCCAGAGTCAAAGCCAAGCCCATACCCTGGTCCCTAACCCCCCTGATTACCTCTCTTAACTTTCTCCCTGACCCCTTACCCCCAGTTACCCCTCCGGCTGTTCTCTGCACACACCAGGCTTCTGCCCCAGGACCTTGGCACATGCCACGGCCTGTCTGGGCCTTTCTTCTCAGGATCTCCATGTCTCACTTCCCCATCTCCTTTGGGTCTTAACTCGAGGACACCTGCCCGGTGAGGCCTTCCCTGGGTCACCCGATGGAAAATTGAGCCTCTATCCCCACTCCCTCCAGAAGTTTCCTTTTGGATGTCACCATCATGTAACGGACTGTACATTCTACTTACTTGTCATGTTACTGTCTGTTTAGCTCCACTGGAGCAGTGCAGACATCCTTCGGGGAGGGATCACAGACTGGGCTCCTAGAACCTTCTACAGACAGCGCCCTGTGGGGCAGACCGTGCCAGCTGGTTAACAGGATGCCAGACGCTGCCGCCTCCCGCGGTGCCCCGCGGTCACACTGCAGGGTAGGGGGCTCAGCGTCTTATGCCCATTTCACAGGTGAGGACAGTGGAGGCCCAGAGCAAGGGCCTCACCCCGGCTCCAGACCCAGTGCTTTCCCCACCCTGGTGGGCAGAACAGTGGAGAGCAGGCTCTGTGGGATCCAGGTGTTCTAGGAGGGGCAGGAGATTGAGAGGGGGGCGAGAAAGGGTGTGGGGGACCGGGACCGCCCAGGGCCTCCCTCCAGAGGCTCTTCTTCCCGTCACTTCTTCTGGCCTTGTCACCAGGGGCTGATGACCCCGGCTCGTCCCTGCCCCTCACCTGGCCCCCCACCTCCCCCGCAGGGGTTTCATGGGTTCACGCGGCTGCCGAGCCAGGGCTGGCTGGGGCCCAGCGCTTTATAGGGGAGGAGTCCTGGTCGCCTCCTGCCGCCAGTCACCTTTGGAGGTCGCTCCTGCTTGCTCAGGGGAAGCATACCGGCCTCGTAAAAGCATAAACCAGTGACTGGCAGTGAGAGGCGGCTGGAGATAAGGCAGGACCTTTACAACCAGATAAGCTGACAACAGCATCCGGCCCCTTAAATCTGGTCCAGCACCAGGCCCGGGGGCCGCGGATGCCCGGCCGGGCTTGCACGAGATAAGAGAGGGCAGAGCGGTGGGCTTCCTGGGCCCGCCAGAGGGGGCCGGCGGGGCCGGCTGCAGGCCTCCGGATGGGGGCGCTGGGCTGGGGAAGGGGCCACCTGAAAACCGGCCACATTAATGGTAGGTGGGGCGGCTCAGAGCCCAGTGGGCTCGGTGTTTGGGGTTGTGTTTTAATTTCTGTTTTCTCTGGGTTGCAAGAAAGGGGCTGTAAGGGCATCTGGGTCCTGCAGCTCGAACAACGTGGGACCCCGGGCTCTGTTGTCCTGGGTGTCTGGTCTCCGCTGGCCTCATTCCGGGGTGGACGCCCCCTCCCCTTTCACCCCCTGTGAAACCCCAGCAGCTCAGGCTGGCGTCTCTGACCCCCGAGTCCTTAGGCAGGGGAGCGTGTGTCCCCAGAGTTTCTGCAAAAGCCCTGGAACAGAGGACCCCCCTCCCACCGCTGACCTCGAGAGCAGGCCTGTAGCAGGACCGGGGAGGGCAGCCCACGGGGTCAAGGAGGGGGTTGGTGGCCTCGGGGGGGGGGGGTGGCAGAACTCTGGTTGGAGCCGGAGAGGGACACCCCACAAATAAGAGGTTGTGGGCGAACCTGGCACTGCCCTTCTCCCCGTCGGCCTGGATTCATCGCCCGCAGCCGTGGCCTACAGCCTGGGGCGGTTCCCACACTCTGCGCCTGGAACCCCCAGGGTTACACAGCGGGTCGGCAGACTTCTGAGTCCCAACCTTCAGAGGTTTGGATTAAGCAGAGGTGGGGTGAAGTCTCTGAGCTAACAGACCCGGGGGATGCCCACGAACCACCTGTGGGGGTTCCCGCCCCCCCCCCAGGCATTTCTTTCTCTTTTTCCTTTTCTTCCAAGAGGAGGTGGCCAAGGTAAGGGGCAGTGAGGTCCTCAGGGAGGCGGAGTCCTGCCCACCTGGCCCTGCTGTGACACAGACCTCAGACCCTGCGCATCCCAACCCTCCCCCATTGACTCCACTAAGGGGAGGAGCACCCTCCTTGGGTTCTGGGACTTTGCCCGCGTGGTTCTCTCAGGCTCCCCTGGAGGCCAGATGGAGGCCAAGGGAACAGAGTCGCTGGAGGCTGGGGGGAGGCTGGGGGGAGGCCAGTGGAGGCCAAGGGTGGCCGGGGGGAGCATTGCTGGAGGCTGGGGGGAGGCCGGTGGAGGCCGGGGGAGGCCAGGGGGAAACCAGGCAGAGGCTGGGGGGAGGCCGGGGGAGGCCGGGGGGAGACCAGGCAGAGGCCGGGTGGCGGCCAGTGGAGGCCAGGGGTGGCCAGGGGGAGCATCGCTGGAGGCTGGGGGGAGGCTGGGGGGAGGCCGGGGGGAGGCCGGTGGAGGCCAAGGGTGGCTGGGGGGACCACCGCTGAAGGCTGGGGGGAGGCCGGGGGGAGGCCAGTGGAGGCTGGGGGGGAGGTCGAGAGGAGCATCGCTGGAGGCTGAGGTTCCACAGCTGCCCCTGCAGTCCCCCTGCTAGAATCGTGGTGTCTGGACCCCAGGAAAGTGAGCGGGGGCCCCCGTGGAGCTCCTGGGGGAAGCCGGAGGTCTTACCAGCAGCCCATCCAGCCTCCTCCCCTTGGCCCGTGGCCCAGCTGCCGTCTTCAGAAGCGTGTTTCGTTGTCCTCCGATAACAGTGAGCCATTTCTGTGTAGTTGGAAGAAAAAAATCAAATACTTCCCTTTGTCCTCCCTTTCGCCCACCCCCAGCCCAGAGGCCCATTTTTCCGGGGTTGCGTCCGCGGCTTCTTACGCACCATGAGAAGCGCTCGAGGCACCCCGGGCGTGCGTGCCCACAAACGGGCACCTGTGTACGTCCGTACGGGGTCCCGTTGGCCCCAGCGCCCTGCGGCCGCCTGGGCTCGTCGGCTGATGGGGGCAGCTCTGCGTCCGCTCAGGTGGATCTCACTAGTTCCCTTGGAAGGTCGCATAGTCATCCGTTCCAGGAATGACCGCAACTCACCGCCGTCGTCCCTGTTGTTTCTCTGTCGAAGATCCGGCAGCAACACCCCGGAGCCTCCGCCTCGGGCGGTGGGGGAAGCTGTTCGGCGGGGACAGGGGGATTCCTAGACCCAGCAGCACGGACCCCCAGGGTGTGCCCCCTTCCAGCTGGCAGAGGGCCCTGTGACCATCGAGAAGCTCACAGCGAGTGCGGGAGGCCGGCCTCCCTGTCCCACGTGGGGACGCACACCGGGGCCTGCAGCTCGGGGACAGCACGGGGGGCCGGGATGCCTTATGAAAAGTGGAAACTAGCCCCCGCCCCCCAGGGTGTTGAAGGCAACAGAAGTTTGAAGGGAAGAAGAGGCCGTGGATGGGGTCTCGGGGGAGGGAAGGGCCACAGCCTGACTTGCTAGGTAGCTTTGTGTTTGTTCTCGTTCTCAAGGACAGCAAACGTGCACTCTTGTCATGATTTATAGAAAGTACATACCTGTTTAAAAAGACCGGAAGGGGTTCCCTGGGGGCCTCAGTCGATTGAGTGTCCAACTTCAGCTCAGGTCATGATCTCGCGGTCTGTGGGTTCGAGCCCCACGTCGGGCTCTGTGCTGACGGCTCAGAGCCTGGAGCCTGTTTCAGATTCTGTGTCTCCCCCTCTCTCTGCCCCTCCCCTGTTCGTGCTCTCTCTTTGTCTCTCAAAAAAAAAAATAAATAAATAAATGTTAAAAAAAAATTTTAGGCAATAAAAAGACTGGAAGTAAAGAGGCTGACAGGTTCAAGGCGGCTAATTCTGGGGTGGGGAACAGTAATGATTACTGCTTCTCACTTGGCTCTTTTCTGAAACAGTCCCATTTAAAAATATACCTTAAAAGCTCCCCACCCCCTTCCCCTGGCACTGGAGGTAACCCCCGGTCATGTGTGGGGGGCCCCCCCGGGTCTGGGTAACCTGGGGACAGGACCGGCAGGTAACATATTAACCAGACTCTCCCGAGTGGGAAGCAGGCCCAGGGAGGGAGTTTCCTTCTAGTTTAGCGCAGGAACGTGACTCAGCAGGGGCCTCCGGGCACCCCGGCAGTGGTCAGGGACGCGCCCTGGAGGCCAGTGACCCCTCCAGCCACCCAGGAGCTCGCGGCACCCTGTCAGCCGTTATCAGGAGCCGGCCCCGACTCCGATCTGGCTCCCCACGGCCACCCCGCTGCTCTGCGGGTGTCACCTCTGGCCAGGGGATGGCAGGTGCAGCGGTGGCCGGGACCCAGGCAGGACGGCAGAGGGCGGCTGGTGTTCGGACCAGGGCAGAGAGCCGCATGAGTAATATTGAGCTCTCTATTTGCCACGTGAAAAACAGAAAGTTCATTTTAATAATGTATTCTGTTTAATCCGCTAGATCCAACGTTATCCTGTCAACACCGAGGACAGTATCGGTGAGATAGTTTACGCCCCTAGTGCCTTCGCGAATAAGTCCTCCGGGCCCGGCGAGCGTCCCACACCCACGGCACGTCTCGGTGAGGAGCCGCCACGGTTCCCACGCCCCACAGGGGCGCAGGTGGGCGTGTGGCTGCTGTCGTGGACTGCACGGCCCAGGCTGGCCCGGCTCGAGGGGGTCCCCGTTCAGAAAAGGGCGGTGGAAACTGGCAACAGCAAGGGGAAGGACCTGGGCCCCTTTTCCAGCTCTGATTTATCAGGTTGCCACCGGACCTGTGGGAGAGCCATCGGGCGAAGCACGGCAGGGACACACTTCCAGGCCCCACGCCCATGACACGAGGGTCTTGAGGCCGTGGCCGGGGCGGGGATAGAGTTCTGAGTTCGTTTTGTCACACCCCACCCGTGCTTACAGGGGTATACAAACCACTGTGGCTGGAGGAAACCGAGTGAAGGGCGCATGGGCAACTCTGTGTCCTGTCTCAGAAAGTTCTTCGTGACTCTAAAATTTGTGCAAAACAAGTAAGTTTGTAAAAAATTTAAAAAAAAAAAGCTCTCTATTAAACGTAAAGGACTGAGTGATGTCTACGACAGACCCTCGTTCGTACCAGTGAAAAAGATACGTGCAACCTTCTCCTTTGGGCTAAAAACCCAGACAAAAGATAGGCGACCATGGTGTTCAAGAGGCTGGACGTCAGGCACCACGGACAGTAAATCCCTAGGAGGCAGGGAGTCTGGCGATTTCCTCAGCTTGCAGCCTTCATGATGCGGGGCGGGGCTCCCTGAAGTAAGTCAAGCCCCAAGTTCAAGGAGACCCGGGCACAGGAGAGTCCGGGGGCCTGCAGGGGGCCTCCTTTGAATAGTCAGCCAAGAACCGACCCCCTTGCATGGGAAGAAATTATCCCCCGGGCTGAGGAAAGAACCGCCCAAAAGAACACGTGACACACGATGCCCGTTTTCCCCAGACGGACTGACTGAAGTCCTCATATTTTTCAAGGTTTGGGGTTGAGTGAGCAGAAGGGTCTTGCTTCATTACTGAGCGAAATGAGCCCTAGAGGTTACACATTGCTCTGGTCCCATCTCAGAATTTTAAAAGCAAGACCCCAAATGATCAAACCTAACTACAAACATAGAACTTAACTATACCCTGGGGCAAAACTCAAGGATATGTGTGGGCATAAAAAGTATCTGGTGCCAACCGACGTGAGATTCAGGGTCTGGTCCCCAACCGCACATGCCAGCCGGGGAGAGAAGGCCAATTAGCGGATGGCGACCGCCCGCCTGCCCCCACCCCTGGGACAGCCCAGCCCGCTCCCTACCCTGTCTCCTCGTCCCGGGAGGCTGACTGGTGACCAGCCGCCCAGCCTGTGGGTTCCAGGTGGGTCCAGCTGGTGGGAGGAGCCAGGAGCAGGTCGGAGCGTGAAAGGAGAGAGGGGCTCGCTGGGGTCGTGGACGTGCCCCCTCTACCCAAGGCCACGTCTCCTGTCAACACCCCTCCCCCCGAGCGCCCCACCTCCGGGTTCTGTAACTGCCCCCTCCTGCCCTCGGGACAGTAACCAGATTCTCCACCATCGTTTATCTTCTGTGTCCCCTTGGGGTGGGCGGCCTGCTTCCACAAGGACCCTGATTGACATCCAAGTCCCTAGAACTAAGAGTGACAATGACACGACACCCCTTGTAGGGCACTTACCATGGGCTGGGGACACTTTATTTAATGCTCCGAACAGGTGTGTGGAGTAGGTGTTCTCATCGGCCCCATTTTACAAATGTGGAAACTGAGGCACGGGGGAGCAGATTAGCAGCGTCGGTATTCAAGCCAAGGACTCCAGGACTGGGAAGAAGTCGGGGGGTCTTCTCTGAAAGGTGGGTGTGGGATCACACCCAGTCTTGCGTGAGAGGTCAGGCCGTCACGTTTAGGGTCCACAGGCCCCAGGGCCCATCACGTCCCCCTGTGATGGACCTTAGATGGACACCTTCGCCTGTGGGTCTGGCCAGGCTCTGCTCAGCTCGCACACCCCGGGGGGCCCAGTGCCATTTGCGAGATGCGGCAGGATTGTCGCCGGAGGAAGCTTGACCTCGGTGGCCTGAGCGTTGCCCGAAAGTTACCCCGGAGTTCAAGTGACCTGCGTGTTACTCTCTGTTTCCTTTCTGCTCGAGCGGAGGATTAAAAAGGAAAGTCGGTGATCCCAGGGGTAACAGCGCAAGCTAAAAATACTCCCAATAAATAAACAAACAGGGTCAGTGATCGGCGCCCCATGAGGCAGCATTTCCAGACGCACAAAGACCATCGTTTATGGCTGTGGATTCGGGTCAATTGTCCAAAGGATGCCGTGCCCAAGATAAAGGCAGGCAGAGTCCTGCCGGGGAAGGACGCCATGACCCACGTCAAGTCGTTAACCGCCTCTGGCTTCACCTTGACGGTGATCCGTGAGCCTTCCTGGGAAGGGCGCCGTGGGCCGCGATCCAGGCGGGGACCAGGCCGGAGTCGGGCACGCGGCCAAGTTGGAACCGGCTGGCTTGCGGCCCAGTGATGAGGACACACTCTGGCTGGGGTGGTTCGTTGTCCAGACGGCACAGTTGTGGAGCGTTTATTATGCGATTACTCTCGTGTTATCAGCCTGAACTCTCGAGGGCAGAGCTGCGATCAGTGCAAGGGGCCGATGCTATTTACCAGGGAGGGCCCGCCCCGCGCCCCTGCCCCCAGCCAGGCTCAGGCCTGTGGGTGTGGAGTCTGGAGGAGGAAGCGGGGGGGTGGGGGACGGCTCTTCTGGTCTTTGATTCCGGGATTTTAACCAAGAATAAATGCATCGGTTATTTCAGCAGATGGGTCTTACAAACTCGGCAAGGCCCTCGAAACTTTCTGAGCCTCAGTTTGCATAAAACAGGGGCAATAACAGAGCTCGCGTTCTAGGACGATTGAGAAGATTCCAGAAGATTCCGTAGCACCAAGGGCCTCACATGGAGCCCGGCACAGAGAAGGTGCTTGACGATCGAGACCTGTGTCTGTTACTGGTGTGGGACTACTGTTTGGCCGACTTCTTCTTAGTCTCGAGGGCTCTGAACACGGGTGCTGAAGCTGGTCGACCTGAGCACACCCCGGATCCCCAGGTAACGGCATCTGTTGTGGGTCTGGCTCATACCGGTGGGAGTTCTATTTGGAGAGGACTGACGGCCACCTTCCAGGTCACCAGAGAAGCCAGACGGTCCTCTGTGGACACAGGTTGCGTGTGCCTTGGGACAGGTGCGTGCCCTGGGAATGCCGTTCTGTCTCTCCACTTAATGGCTTGGGAGCATCATCCTGGGCTTTATTGCTCAAAGTTGCCGGAAGAGTTCAAAGCCAGCCAGCGAGCCCAAGGGCAGGTTCTGGGCGTGGCCTGTGTCCTCTGCACTTTGCAATGTCACTGGCCCCCCCGAGGCTCCAGGGTGGGAAATGGTTTGGAGGCCAGGCTGTTTTACTCCCCGAAGTGGGCGACTTGACTCCTGAAGAGGGGAGGGGCCCCGGAATTTCTACTGGGAGCCTCCGGGGCGCCGTCTGCTGGGGGGCAGGGCCAGGAGGGCTGGTCTTGACTCCGCACTGCCGTTCACGTGGGGGTGGGGGCTGATCGAATACATACAGGGCCCCGGTAACCCCCAGCGCCCCCCCTCCAAGCCTGGGCCTTCCCAAGAGCTCCCGTGGCGGGAAGGCAGCCTGGGGGTCCCTGGCCCGTCTGCACCAGCACGTCCAGCAAAAGCTTAGTTTGCACATGACCTCGGAGCTTTGGTTTGAAGGCTCTGCTTCGGCCCTGCAGTTAGTTACCCAACCGCTGGCCCCTTGGGGGAGCCCCTGAAGGAGGTGTGGATGCAGGGCTCCGAGGCCCACAAAACCGGCCCTGGACATCCTCTGGAAGGGAGAGCCAGTCAGCCGCTCTGCTGGGAGGGAGTGGGGGTTCTGGGGCCTGGGGCAGCAGGAGACCGTGCGCTCACTTCCCAGGTGCCCAGGGAGAGAAGCATCTGGCTCTCAGCAGAGATGACTCTCGCACACCAGCCCCCCAGGACTCTCTGACTTTCCAGAACACTTCCTTATTCCTTGTCTTCTCAGATCCTGGAAGGATGCTTCCCCAAAGCGAAGCCTGACGCATCCCGGACACGACCCGGCATCTTCAGCCGGGAAACCAGCGCAGGCTCAGCGGACGGAAACTCTTGTCGCAAGGACGGGCAATTAGCACGTGTCTCGACCCCTCCTCTCCCTGGACGGCTGTTTCAGATGTCAGATTCCTGCCAAGCTTCGCGTCTCGTCCTAAAACCTCTTTCCGGGGGCACTCGGGGGAAATTAACGTTTGGCTGGAAGAGAAGAGGCCCCCGGGGCCCGAGCACGTGGCGCTCTCCCGGGGAGGGAGACGGACCCGCGTTCATCTCGCCCGTGAGAAATTAATTGGTGTGGAACCAATTATGGAAACGCGAGCAGCCGTGCCGCCTCCGATGCCTTTGGAGCCCGGGGGCGTGGTCACGGAGCGCAGCCTCCCGCTTCCGTCCTCTCCGAGACCCCCTCCCCGGACGCCGGGAGCCCGACGTTCCGGGTGTGCAGAACCGGGCAGGGGGTGGTGCGCACGGCCCAAAGCCCACACGGCCTCTGCTCACACACATCCGTTGACCGGGCGCCGGGCTGGGCCCTTCGCAGGGGTTTCCGTCAACCCTTCCGACGACTCCCCTTTGTGGATGGGGACACTGAGGCACAGGGAGGGCTGCCCGCGTGCGGAGCGTCAGAACCCGGATTCGGCCCCTCTCGGAGCCAAGTCCGAGCCCCTCTCTGCCAGGCGGGTGGTGTGGACGGGCAGGTGTGGAGGAATACTACGTCCCCTTTTCACCGGCGAGGCTTCTTGGTCGTTTGTTCCCCGAGTGGCTACGAGCTGTCGTCCCTGCAGGCTGGGGGGGTGGGGGCAGGGCGAACAGAGTCCTGCTCCGGAGCTCAGGCTCTCATGGGGGCAGGGGGAGCCCAGAGGAGATGGGGGGTGCTGAAAGGTATGATAGACGTCTCTTCTTCCCAATGTCTGAATCGGCAGGGGAGGACCCCCGGGAGCTGTAGGCTCAGGCCTCACGTCGGGGGGGGGGGGGGGGGCAGCCCAGTCTATTCGTGGGAAGCCCTGGGGCAGGAGGGGTGGCTCTAGGTATCTTGAGCGTCAGTATCATGGCCCCATTTCACAGATGAGGCGAGAAGCTCCGGGGGGGGAGAACGAGGTTTCCCAAAATCCCCAGAAGAGCTGGGCTCGGGGCCCAGGTGACCTCAGGCCCGGCAGGAGCCAGTGAAGGGCGACGGGGAGCGGAGGAAACGCTGGTCCGGACCAGAGCAGCCTGTACAAGGTGCCGCCTGCCCCAGGTTGGGGGGCGGCGGGGGGATACAGCTGGTGTCCGCCCACCGTGGGAGCCCGGCTGTGAGGGAAAACCCTTCCCGAAGGAAAGAGGCCTCTGGCCTCCCACCTGGTCCTGCTGCCACCACAAGATGGTGCTGTTTTGTGGGGCTGCGGTTTGGGTTTTGTCAGTCCGCAACCTAAGAGCAGGGACCCCGGGGACCAGTTTCTCTACCTGGTGATGCTCTGGGGCTTGTGGGGCTGAAGGTAATGGTGCGGTCCTGGGGCAGAGGGCAGGGTCGCCTTCCCGTGGGGTGTGCGAGCGCCGGTACCTCCCAAGCCCCGCCTTCACAGGCGCGTCTCTGTCCGCACGGTGCACACGCGTGTGTTTGCGCACCCGTCCGTGTGTGTTCGTCGGTGTGCTACCCGCCGCGGGGGGCGTGTCTGGTGCGCGCGCGTACGCGTGCAGATGGACACGTGCGCGCGTCTTTGCGTGCTTGGTGTGCGTGCGCGTCTTTGCGTGCTTGGTGTGCGTGCGCGTCTTTGCGTGCTTGGTGTGCGTGCTGTGCACGCGTGTCTGTGCACACGTCTCTGCACGGGCGCGGGACCTGGTCTCTAGGGACCCAGAGGGGCTGAGTCCTGAGCGGGGCTTCCTACCAGCTGTCCCTGCTCTGGGCCATCTCCGCGGGTAATTGAGGTCTTTCCGTGGCCCTCCGAGGCAGGCCCTGTGATGGGGAAACCGAGGCTCAGAGAGAGGCTGGCTCACTCAGGCTGCCAGCCAGGAAGCAGAGGGCTGGCATCCAGCGCAGGACCTGAGTCGGTGACAGGGCGGGGTGAATAGAAGCTTCCACCGGCTGGAGTGTAGTTTGGGGACAGAGGCGCGGCTCCCATCTTCTTGCTCCAGGGAGCACGAGTGCCCCCCCCCCCCCACCCGCAGAGCAGGAGGCCAGGGGCGGCCAGCCGGGCCCCAGTGCTCCCTCTCTGGGGAGCCTCCCCGACCCCCACCGAGCGAGTCTGGCTCCCACGGTGTTGCCGCAGCCTGGGGCCCCACTGGCGTCCCAAGTGCCATGGGTGGTTCGCAAGGCCGTGAGCAGGCAGCCAGGGGTCCGGGAGAGCCTGAGCCTTTGAGAATCTGCAGAAGCCCGTTGGGCGCTCTGGAGGCCGGGGTGATGCAGGCACCGACAGAAATGCCCCCTGAGTTTACGGGCTTCACTGACCCCGAAGCTCGGCATTGTAGCTCAGGCTAGAGCCCCGCCAAGGGCCAGACGGCATCGTGTGCCCGTTGGGGGGCCCGGAAGGACGCCCTGAGCTGGTTGGGCCGCCGGGGGCCTCTGCAGCTCACCAGGAGAAGCTTGGGCTGCCCTGCACCCCCACGGCCTCACCACCTCCCCAGCTCTGAGCGACCCCCTCATGTGAGTCCTGCTTCTGGGGGCGGCAAGGATCCCCCCCCATCTGCTCCGAAAGCCACCCCAGGAGCCGCCGAGGGGCCAGATGCCTTCCTCGCTGCCTGTCCCACGTCTGCACAGACACCTGTGTGCACCCTCCAACACCATCTGGAGAGAGCAGCTTTGCCAAGCATCGGCTTCCTGTGTGTGTCCTTACCGGGTTGGTCGATGGGGGGCGCCTTGTGGGGCCCAGTGGACACCAGTGATCAAGTCATTGGCCCTTCTGTCTGCGACCACCTTCCACCCGCGGACCTCAGGCAGGGTCCTCACCCTGGAGGAAGGAGCTGCAGGCTCTGTCCCCCTTCCCTCCTTTCTGAACAGCAGTCACATCCAGTCGGGCCCTGTCTGGACATTAGCCTCTCAAAGACGTTCCAGGGCACCTAGACCGGATGCCAGCAGCCCAGCGTCCCCAGGGGGCGGTTGTGTCTGGGCCCCGCACGGCCCGCACCCACCAGCGTTGAGCCGGGTCTCTGTCCCCCCCCCCCCCCCGTAAAGGAGAGCTGCACTTGTCGGAACCCCCACTCAGCGCGCTGCGAGGCCAGGGCCCTGAGACGCGGTGCTAGCCGTGTGTGTGTGACAGACGCGAGATCACAACAGGACAGAGAGGAAGTCCTGCCAGCAGGCTCCGGGTGAAACCGAGGGCGTAGATTCATCCTGTGCTTTGTGGGGTGGGGGGTGGGAAGGAGAAGGAAAAAAATATCCCCCGAGGAACTCATGCGTAGAAAGCCCCCCGGAATCTCTCTCCAGACCCAGCCTCTGGAGGCGATGTGCCGTCCGCTCCACACCCTTGCCCCTGGCCTCGCCCTCCCTTCCAGGCCCCCCACTACTCACCTGTACTTTCCATGCCCCCCCTTCAGGGTCCTCCCGAAGGTCACCTTCCCACGGAGCCGGCCCTGCCCCTAGATGCTCTCCCCGCTCAGGGCTCAGGCACACTCGTGCCCACAGATCTGTGCGTCCTCCTGTGTGTGTTTTCTCCTTTAGGAACAGAGTTGACCCTCCAGTATCTACCTACTGGTTGCCAGACAGTTGGCGCTTAATAAATGTTTGTTGATCGAATGGAGACTGAATGTGAAAAACATGGGTCAAAGCCCAGAACATTCTGTGCCCACAGGTTCTAGGAGAGAGGACCGCTTGTGTGCGGGACCCCTGCTGGAGCGGGAAGCGTTTGCCTTGGTCCCGGGGACCCCGCACGCCGAGATGGGGTTGCAGCCGTCTTTGGCGGAGATCTCTGTGAAGTCCCACTGGGTGCCTGCTCTGGGCCCTCGGAACATTCCAGCGGGTATAAATTCATGGTTTGGATGTCCCAAGTGATGTGAGGTCTGTCTCTGGATGTAAGAGAGACGAGCTAAGCGGGGATGCATTCTGACCCCAGACTCGGAGGCATTAATTACTCAAATGAATAAGTATGAAATCAAAGGCCTGGCTTTAAAAATTAAACTCAGATTAGCCCCTTAGTCCGCTTCCTGTAAAATCAAAGCCATTTGCTTCCAGAATGGCTGTCCTGGAGGGGAGCGCGGGGAAGACAGACCTCTCAGCCAGCGTCTGCCCCGCGGCGGGGTCAGGGCTGACTTCCGGGGAGGGGGCTGCTGGCCCTCAAGCCCCCACCCCGCCCCACGGCCCTGGATGAAAACCCCGGGCTCAGCAGCGGCCTCTCACCCCGCGTCCTGCATCCAGCCAAGCCCGGAGGGGGAAGAGTCTGGAATTCCCAACACGCGTTCTCACAACGTCCTCCATGATTTTTCCAGGAGGCTCATCTGACCTTGCTTCACATTCTGAAGGCTTCCGCCTACAGCCCAGGGACACGAACTCCTCTGTGAACTTCAAAGTCCTGCAGGGGTTGCCCCCAGATGCTCTGCCCCCCTGGAGAACGTGCTGCCAGGCCTGTGCTTTCCCTGCTCCTCGACCGCCTACGAAAGCCCTGGGTCCGGCAGAGGTGCCCCCCGATTCCCTCTGTTCCGCTTCTCCCCCAGACCAGATCAGTTACGGGAGATTCCTTCCAAGCCTCCGGAGGCATGAGCCGAGCGTGATGGCCACCGAGCGTGTCTGTGGCCCAGCACTGCTTTGACCACTTACCTGCGTTGGCTCAGGCAGTCCTCACAACGGCAAGGTTAGCAGTATACCCACGGCATATACTCTGTGTGCGTTGCCCACTGTATACCATGAGACCTACTGTCTCCAGCTTGTGGATATAGATGCTGAGCCACAGAGATGGGGAGTCACTGCCTGGGGCACTTCAGCAGGTGCTGGTCAAGCAGGACCCTTACTGTCCCTCGGGCACCTGTCCCAGCCCCCACCGGCCTTGAGGCCAGGGTCCTGTTCCGCAGCCTCTGTGCCCGCAATCCAGAATAGGACATGGAGGACGTGTGATGTGCTCCTCCCCTCCAGAGAGGCTGTGGCCCCCTGGCCTTCACCAGCCCCACTGCTGTCTGCGTTTATGTGTCTGGTCTGAGCGGGGCACTCAGGGCCACCAGAGGAGCCCGGGAACCCTGTGTCTCCTTTCTTCGGACTCCCCTGACCAGAGACCAGTGGCCTTCCCTCACTGTGTGCTTCCCAGGTCTCTGCCTCTGTGTCCCTTGGGTGCGCAGGCTGCTCTAGGGGACACGTGTTGTCTGAGCTGGCCCTGTGGTGGCTGGGACAGCCCTGGCAATCCCAGCAAATGGGACCATATAGGCTCTGGGGCCACCAAGGAGCCCTCAGACGGCACAGCCCCTGCCCTGCGGCAGCTGGAATTCTGGGCTGGGTCTGCAGGTGTCAGACCTGAGACAGGGGGCCGGCCCCGCATGGCCTCTGCCCTCACCTGCCCTCTTCATTCCGCACGCCCTCCTTGCTCCCCGGCCCCACCTGCACCTGTATTTGCCCGGGTTTATGGTCCCACTGGCCCTGAGCCATGCCGTCCCGGGCAGGGCGCTCTGTCCCACTTGCCTGAGTCCCCACACGGCCGGCCGGGGACGGCACCTGCTGGGGACAGGAGCTCAGCCGGTTCCTGGTGACAACGGAGGAGGTGGCGGGTAGGGGGGCCAGGTGGGAGGTGGTGTTCTTCACTTTGGAAAGGTCACCTGCTGCAGTGGGGAAGAGTGTCAGGAAGCAAGGTCAGGCTACTGTTCAAGTAGGAAGGTGGGGCAGCCTGGGACCCTCTTGAGACCCTAAAACAGGCCTTAAGATAGAACGTCATTGGGCTGTTATTTTTTTTTAAGTTTATTTATTTGGGGGCAGAAAGAGAGGGAGGGAGAGCGAGAGAGCCCCAAGCAGCCTCCACACTGTCAGCAGAGCCTGACACGGGGCTTGAACTCGCAACCTGCTGGATCACGACCTGAGCCGACATCGAGAGTTGGAACCTCGACCAACTGAGCTGCCCAGGCGTCCAGGGCTTTGTTTTAGTGCTTTTAGCTTTTAGTGCCTTCGAGAATCCCTCTGCCTTCTCTTGTGAAGCCCCTGCCTCAGGGAAGGCAGACCTGCACGGGGCCAGAGGCCCTGCTCTGAGGGTGGAGGGGGCAGCTGCCCTGGGGAGGGGGAGTCTCATAAAACCAACCCTTCGGACCCCTTCTAGGCCTGGGTCTCTGCAGGACGCCTTGCCTGGGGCCCAGGGCCGGTCCGATGCCTCGGCTCAAAAAAACACCACCATTTGGCCCATCAAAGCCCTTTTGTCCCTGGCCAGGCCCAATTTGCACCTGGTTGCGGTCCCGGAACAGGCAGGGGCGGAGTTGGCAGGGGTTTACTACTGTGCGGGGTTGGCACCTTTTGGAGCCCCCAGCCCCACTGTCCGGCTCCGCCTCTCTCTTCGGGTCCCACCCCCACCCCACCCAGGCCGGCAGGAGGGAGCGCGGCCTCCTGCCGGGGAGGGGGCAGCCCGGGTATGCGCCGAGGCCCCCTTCCCGGGTGGGCCAAGCGGAGCCCCTCGGCCCCCTGCCCCTTCCAGTCTCTACAGGGCAGCCAGCGTGGTCTTTCTGGGCTTGTAGCCTTCCGGAGCCTTCTGCCAGGCTCAGAACCCCCGGCTGCCCCTCCCCTGGCTCACAGGGCCCTGCTCTGTCGCCTTCAGTGGCTGCCGGGGACACGCCCCAGCGCAATTATCACCTCCCCAGGTAGGTCTTCCTGGATTTTCCCTCCCAGCCGCCCAGCCCAGCCGCAAAGCGCAATCCCCCCTCCCGCCCCCCCCCAGCAGTCTCTCACAATCTAGATTTCACGATCTGATCAACATCTGTCTTCCCTGGGAGGGGCCCTGGAGCTGTTTGCTCACCTGTGTCCCCAGCCCACAGCAAGCCTTGGGGCATAGCCGGCCCTCCCCTCCGCACTGAATGTGTGCTGGGCGGAGTGAGGGCATGGGGGGAGGGGTGTTTGCAGGTGTCCTGGGTGAGCATCTGGGGGGCGGAAGCCCCGGGGCCCCAGTGGAGACCCTCGGGAGTGACAGAAATAAGCTGGGGGGCTAGGGCAGCAGAGCCTCCGCGAGAGACCTCAGTGGGCTCAGGGGCCCTATGGCCCCATGGCCCTGCCTGGGCAAAGTTCTGGGCTCCAGCGTGAGCCCCTCCCCCGGCCCCCCTCCCCCGTCAGGCCCTCCAGCCCCATCAGGCCTGGGAGCCGGGCACCAGCCAATGCGATGAGACACAGCTCCCGGGGACGGCACGCAGGGCCCGGGTGCCGGCCACGACTGGCACGTCCCAGGCAGACCCAGGTGGGAAGGGAGGGGCCCAGCCCAGGGGTGTCCCTTGGCTTCCGTCACAAATGGCCACGAACCTGGTGGCGTAAGGGCAGCAGGAACGGGTTCTCTTGCAGCTCTGGAGGCTGAAGGCCTAAATGGGCTGTGGCTGGAGTCCTGTCGCTGTGACCCAGCTCTGTCCTTTCGCGGCGCCGGGGGACAACTGCTCTCGCGGGTTCCCTGCTCCCAGAGGCCACCTGCGTTCCCTGGCTCCTGGTCTCATCACCCCGACTTCTGCCCCAGAGTCATGTCTCCTTCTCTGACCCTCCTGCCGCCCCCTTGTAAGGACCTTGGGATTCCACAGAGCCCACGGAGCAGACCATCCAGGGTCACGTCTGCTGCCGTCGAAAGGTGACGCGTTCACCGGTTCCCAGGAGCAGGACGGGCACATCTGGGTGAGGGGGGCACACTCACCACCCTCTCCGGGCACTGAGAGGGCAGCCCGGCTGGCACCAGGAAGCCGCTGCGGGCCTCGCTGGGGGGATCCTGGCCCCGGGGCTGGACCCTGGTTCACCTGTTACCCCAGGTATTAGAGCAGCCCCTCGGGGAGGCATCATGATGGCTCCGTTGCACAGAAACCACAACCAACAAATCAGCCGGGAAAGCTGGGGCTGGAGTCTGGCGGGCGAGGGGGGACAGGTCCCCGAACCTGCATACCTCCCTGCCCCGTCCTGTGACCGTCCGTAGTTGGTTTTAACCTTGACTTCCCCTGGCGTGTGATATACACACAGCAAAGCACACACATCCCTCATGTACAGCTCGGGGGCTTTTCTCAAAAGCCCCCCATACGGCCGACACCCGAGACCCCGGCCACACCCAGACCCTCGCCCAAGGCAGCCGTGAGCCTGACCCCTAATGTACCTTGCTTTCGCCAGCCTCTGTGCTCTGTATGAAGGAGTCACCCCGTGTGTGTGCTCTTGGGTCGGGGTTCACCGTCTCGACATCGGTCCGGCCCAGCCCCGTTCGTGGGCAGGGTTTCGGGCCTCGTGTTCTCACAGCTGAGAGATGGCTTCCTCCCTCCACACTTACTTGTCAACCCTCCACAGGCATCCGAGCAGAGTCCAGCTCGGGCTTTTGCAACCAAAGCCGCAGAGAACGTTCCAGTACGTGCCTCTTGGCGTGTGCAGGGGTGCGTTTCAGTCGGGCACATACCGGGAGCAGACAGGCGGGGCGAGGACCTCCCTCTCTGGTGCGTTTTTCGTTCATGGTTTTATTGAGATACAATTCACAGAGCATGCAACTCACCTGTGGAGGGTGCGTGATTCGGCAGTCCTTGGAACATTCCGGCACTGTGTAACCAGCAGCACACTCCAGCTTGGCACGTTGGCGTCATCTCAGGGGGAACCCCGGTGCGCCTCGGCTATCCTCCCCTGTCCCCTCATCCCCGCCAGCCTCTGGCAGCCTCTCACCCACTTTTCCGACTCTGGATTTGCCTATCCCGGCTCGACGTGCCGTGTCCACGAATCACGCGCTGCGTGCGCTTTTGGGCCCGGCTTCTTCCGCCCAGCAGGAAGCTGTCAAGGTCCACCCACACAGTAGCAGGTGTCAGAACTTCCTGCTTTTTTGCGGCCGGTCATATTCCGGAGCGTGGCTGGGACACGTCGGTGGGGACATCCCTCGGTCCGCCGATGTCCCCACATTGGACTATGTTGGATGACGCTTCTCTGGCCCTTCGTGTGCACATTTCTGCGCTCCCCTGTTTCCATTTCCAGGAACGGAAGTGCTGGGCCATACAGTCAGTCCACATGTAATCCCTGGGGGAGCTTTTGGGGCACACCATCTCGTGTCCTCACCGGCAGCGAGTGAGGGTTCGTTTTCCCCACCTCCGTCGGGGTGCGCTCCCGTGAGGCGTCGAGGTTACGACGCCTGACAGGGTTCCTTGGGGGGGGCAGGGGTGATCTCTGCGGCATGAGAGAGGGCCAGGGATCCTCCCGCTGCGGCCCTGGGCTGGGTCCCTGGGTCCGGGGCCATCAGGACGCCTGCCTGGCGGACGGCCACGGGGGCATCTCTTTGATTTCTACCATGAACTGCTCTCTGGGGCTGCTGTGTCCCTGGGGCCAGTCTCTGAAGCTTTCCCTTTCCCAACAGGAAGGAGAAACTCAGTGCTGGCTGATGGATTACCAGCTGTGTGCCCGGGGAACGCTCTAGAATCTAGAGATTCAGGATGAACGGGGAGGTAAGGGCCCTGGCTTCCTGGGCCCCGCATCCCGGGGGGAGGGGGTGGGGCGGGCCAATAGGTACGTGAGACCAAGTCAGATTGTGGCCTCAAGTGCCTTGAAGCCCAGTGAGATACTGAGCACAGGGCGCCTGGGGCTGGGGGTCCCCGGGAGGGGTGCTGGGGACCGGCTCGCCCTGGCTGGTCCGCACTGTCTGGCCAAGGCCGCTGCCCACAGAGGGACTCCACAGCATCTGTAGGGCAGGTGGGGCCCCAGGGCGTGGATGTGGAGGCAGAAGCAGGCTCTTTAGAAGCGGCCAGGCCTTGGAGCCACAGGCTGAGCATCGCCGAGCCCGGAGCTCCGAGCCGAGTGTATGAGGGACGAGGTGGGCTGGGGAATCCCGGTCTGAGCCAGCTTAATAAATAGCTCAACAAAGAAACTGAGGAAGGCTTTGCAATTAGCCCGCGTTCCTGGCGAAGTGGCAGGTAGTTCCCCATTTTTCTAACGTAAGTTCTTTCCGTGGCTCCGCGGAGGAGGCGTCGGGACAAAACGACCGAGGCCGGCTCGGCGAGCCCTGTGTGGTTGTAAGACACATGGTCCGCGGCACCCGGCCCCGCGTCCCCTTGGGCCTCTGGAAGACCCAGCATGGCTGGGGATGACAGACACGTCATCCTGGGTGTCGGGGGGCCCCTGCGACGCAGACCTCCCCGCCCCGCCCTGGCAAGCCACACTGGGCCCAGGAGACCCAGCTGGCACTCACCGGCAGCCCGGTGACCCCGGGAGCGGCGTTTAACCTCTCGGCCTCCCTGTCGTCTCCGCAGCCCCCCACGCCCACCCCAGGACGGAGCCTTGCAGGAGCCCCGCCCCCCCGGACCTGACCCACCTGGGCTCCCGCCTCCTGGCTCATTGCCATCCTCCCTCGTGGAGCCAACTCCATGGGCATAGTGTAGGAACTCACCTACGAGCATGGATGTGTCCCCCAAGTTCCCATGGTCACATCCCGAGCCCCGATTTCTCAGAATGGGACTGTATTCGCCGGTGGGGTCCTGAAAGAGGAAATTAAGGTAACGTGAGGTCGTTGAAGTGTGCCCTAATCTCATGTGACTGGGATCCCTCGAAGAAGAGGGCATCACGGGGCACCTCAGTGGCTCAGTCGGTTAAGCTTCTGCCTTCGGCTCAGGTCACGATCTCAGGGTTCGTGGGTCCGAGCCCCGTGTCGGGCTCTGTGCTGACGGCTCGGAGCCGGGAGCCCGCTTCGGATTCTGGGTCCCCCCTCTCCCTCTGCCCCTCCCCTGCTCACGCTCTGTCTCTCTCAAAAACAAATAAAAACATTAAAAAAAGAAAGAAGAAAAAGAAGAGGGGATCGGGGCAAAGACAGGCCCAGAGGGACGACCCCGTGAGGACGCGGGGAGAGGATGGCCGTCCACACACGAGGAGAGAGGCCTCGGGAGGACCCAACCCTGCCTAGGGCCCAGCCTGATCTCAGGCTCCAGCCTCCAGGACGGACAGGGACGGACAATACGTCCTGTCACATGAGCCTCGTCTGTGGTGTTTGTCATGGCGACTTCGGCAAACTAACACAGCCCGGGATGCGTTGGCCTTGTCTCCTGATCTCTCTGAGAGGTCCCCCTGCCCTCCAGCTGTGCCCCACGCCAACCACAGCACATGAGATGCCAAGAGAAAGGGCATCTAGTGTCAAATTCTTGAAATGTGCTGACCACACGCTCTCCTCACGAGCTCCATGAGCCAGGGGCACCTTTTAAATCAGACCTGAGCCCAGACAGCATCAGAGCCCTGCTTCCAACCTCTCACCTCTGGCTGCTGGGGGCTGGGGAGCAGAGTAGGGCAAGACAGAGGGCGGAGGGGCTCTGTCTCAGGGCTGGGAGGGCACGGCTTCCTCTACACGGTCTCGCAGAGACCGCCCTTGGGGCCCTTCCGTCTGAGTCTCTGCACCAGCGGACATGAGGCCAAATGGGGACTGGAAGGTTCTAGAAGCTCGCTCCAGCCACCGTGGCATCATCAGGCACCCTCGCCACGCATCCGCCGGTTGTTTGTGGATAAGCTACTGTAAATGGGGGGGGGGGGGGGGGAGGCTTCGATAATTAATGCTAGTGGGCGGTGAGTGTTGAAGTGTGCGGACCGGCCAAGGTGACCTGGGCTGAGGACCAGAGAGCCCGCAGCCGCAGGCCGCGGAGCCCTGCCACCAACGTGCCGCGACCCGGGGGCGTCTCTGCTTACACGTCAAGCTCGGACCTCTCTTCCGGTCCTCAGAGTCTGTGCACAATCTTTTTCCAACTGGTTGGTTTGTTTCTAATGTTTTTAGTACAGTTTGAGATTCACAGAACGATTGAGCTGACAGTAGGTAGCGCCCCGCGCCCCCTCCCTCCACCCGGCTCCCCCTGTGATGATCGTGTTATTAGTGTGACGCATTTGTGACAACCGATGAATGGGTACCTATCGGTTGTTGTTAGCTGAAGCCCATGGCTTACGCGGAGGCTCCCTCCTTGCGTGGGCGTGCCAACCGTAGGATGACATATCCCGTATCCCACGGAATAGTTGCATCCCCCTAAAACGCCCTCGCTTGGCACCATTTTTAAAGCGAGCCAAAAGTCAGATTCCCGGTGATGCGTGAGCCAGGTGGATGCCTGTCAACGCATGTTCACAAGGACCCTGATGGCAGAGAAGAGGGTCCAGGTGGCGAGAGGGTTTCAGATGGACAGAGCATGACGTCTGCTGTTCTCTGCTTGGACCATTAACCTCTCTGTCGTCACATTTAAAGTGGATCGCGGGGGCGCCTGGGGGGCTCAGTCGGTGGAGCGTCCGACTTCGGCTCAGGTCATGATCTCGCGGTCTGTGAGTTCGAGCCCCGCGTCAGGCTCTGTGCTGACGGCTCGGAGCCTGGAGCCTGCTTTGGGTTCCGTGTCTCCCTCTCTCTCTGTCCCTCCCCTGCTCGTGCTCTGTCTCTCTCTGTCTCAGAAATAAATAAAACATTTTTTTTAAAAAAGTGGATTGCATACTTTTGTCTCCAGTATGACCATTCCTGCCTTTTATGTGGGAGCATTTAGACCTTTTGCATTCAGTGTGATCACTGATACGGTGCTGTTGCCTCCAGTCTTTTTCTTAAATTATTCTACCTGTATTTCATCTCATCTCATCTCATTTCATTTCAGACAGAGAGTGTGTCAGTGGGGGAGAGAGGCAGAAAGAGAGAGAGAGAGAGAGAGAGAGAGAGAGAGAGTCCTAAGCAGGCTCCACACTCAGCGCTAAGCCCCCACACAGGGCTCGATCCTACAACCCTGGGATCATGACCCGAGCTGAAATCAAGAGTCAGACACTCAGCCCCCTGAGCCACCCAGGCGCCCCTAGTGTTGCTGACTCTAGTCTTGAAGCTTTTTTTCTTTGCCTTCTGACCTCTGTCTCCCCGTCCTCTTTCTTTGCCTCCTTGTGGATTAATTGCGTATTTATGATTCCTTTCTATCTTCCTCATTTGCTTCTTAGCTTTACCTTTTGGTTTTCTTTGCCTGGTTAGTGCTTGCCTTGGAGTTCTGCGTCACAATCTGCCTGCACGATGGACCTCACGCGATGGCCCTCTTCCATGTCGGTGAGGCAGAGTTATAGTTTTAATGGGCATTGCTTTGACTCTAGACCATCGAGTGTTTTATAGTTTGTATAGTAATACTACTGAACATTTATTGAGCACTTACTCTGTGCCATGCTCTTTGCTGCCTGCTTCATGTCGAGAAAGCCACTCACCGAAACGGCTCTACGAGGTGGATTCTGTGCTCTGTCTATTGTTACAGAATAGAAAACTGGGGCACCGAGAGACTGTTCCCACCGTCTCCCATCCCTGCTGGGCAACACGAAGGCCACTCCACTGCCATTTCCCCACATGATACAGACCAGCCGCGGCTGGACAGAGGCTGCCTGCAGGATGTACTTCATGACCTTGGTGTCTGGCCTGTCTCCAGAGCTGCTGGCCACTCACGGGACCCCCTGCAAAATCAAACTAAATAAGCCCCTTGTTGAAAAGTTATTAAGAAGCATCCAGAATATTAAGAAGCATTAAGAAGCGCCTGGGTGGCTCAGGTGAGTTAAGCATCCAACTCTGGCTCAGATCATGATCTCACGGTTTGAGTTTGAGCCCCAAGTCAGGCTGTGCGCTGACAGTTCAGAGCTTGATCTGGATTCTTCCTTTCCTCTCTCTCTGACCCTCCCCCATTCATGCTTTATCAAAATAAATAAACTCAAACATTTTTTTAATGTTTATTTATTTTTGAGAGAGTGAAAGACAGTCTGAGAGCACAAGCATGGGAGGGGCAGAGAGAGAGAGAGAGAGAGAGAGAGAGAGAGAGACGGAATGTGAACCAGGCTCCAGGCTCCAAGCTGTCAGCACAGAGCCCCATGCGGGGCTCAAACTCACAAAGTGCGAGATCATGACCTGAGCCGAAGTCAGATGTTCAACCAACTGAGCCACCTGGGCGCCCCAAAATAAATAAACAAACTTAAAAAAAAAAGAACAAGAAGCATCCAGAATATATACAGAACTCTTACAACTCCACAATAAGAAAAACAAAAAACCCATTCAGGGACTCCTGGGTGGCTCAGTCGGTTAAGCATCCAACTCTTGATTTTGGCTCAGGTCATGATCTCAAGGTACGTGAGTTCGAGCCCCTCATTGGGCTCTGTGCTGACAGCGCGGAGCCTGCTTGGGATTCTCTGTCTCGGCCCCTCCTCCACTCATGCTCTCTGTCTCTCAAAATAAATAAATAGATAAACTTAAGAAAATGAGCAGAGGACACGGACAGACATTTCTCCCAAGAAGACGGGCACATGGGCAGGAGCACGTGACAGATACTCAACGTCATCAGTGCTCGGGGAAATGCAAGCAAACCCACGATGAGACACGACCTCACACCCACTGGGGCGGCCGTAACAAGGAATGAACAAGTGTTGGCAAGGATGCGGAGACGTTGGACCCCCTGTGCGCCGTCGGTCGGGATGTCAATGGCACAGCTTCCGTGAGAAACAGCTTGGTGGCTCCTCGAAAGTGAAACAGAATTGCCATGTGGCCGAGCAAGTCCCTTTTTGGGTGCAGTCCCAAATAAATAAAGCACGAGTTCAAACAAACACGTGCACCTGTGGTTCCCAGCAGTGCGGTTCACAGAAGGCGAACGGTGGAAACACCCCAAATACCCATCAGCAGATAAGTGGATGAACCAAATGTGGCCCGTGTGTGCCACAACGGGCACAACGGGCCAACCCTTGGCGTGGGCTCAGGTCAGGATCGAACCCTCTCCGTGTCGGAGACGGTCCTGACCGTCCCGTCCAGGGTTCCCCGGTGCCCAGTTACCCCGCCCCAGGGAAGCCGATGACACCATGAAGTAGGCTTTGCAGTGACTGACCTTCTGCCCGATCTTCCCGGCGCAGGGAGGCCTGGGGGTCCACGTCCTGCCCCCCCAGAACCAGCTGTGCTCAGCTCTGTCTGATGCAGGAGATCTGATGTCCCTTCCTGGTAAGAGGGGTGTCCTTGCAACACTTAACCGTGCCAGCTCCTGCTGGGCCTCGGGGACCTTCCTGCTGGGCCCCGTCGTCCTCCTCCTCCTCCCGTGGGCCACCCCTCCTCCCACATAGCAGGTGCACAGCACCCACACGTGCTGGCACTTCCTGACGGAAGCTGAGAGCTAGGCTCACAGCACAGCAGGGCGGTCATTTTGAAACTTGGTTGTGGAATATCCACCACCCCCCCCCCCGTCATCCCGCAGAGTAACGTCTCCCCAGAACGTCTCAGACCAGAACCCCCCCTCCCCGCACAATGGGCCCACAAGGCCCTCTCCAGCCTGCCCTGCCTCCTGCAGTACTCGGCTCACGGCCCTCTCCCTCCTGTCTGGGCTCCAGCAGTGGGCCACACTCTGCTGCCACAGGATCTTTGCACATGCTGGCTTCCTGGTTTGGAGTGATCCTGGCCATCCACCCTCACCTGGCTAACACCCTTTCCTCCGCTTAAGCAACGTCACTTTGTGTCTCGTGTCCCCTCCTCCCGGGCTCGCACCTCACTCAATTCTTTAGTCACCTTGCCTCCCCCATCAGGCTATGCGTCGATGAGTTACGGACCGAGGTCGGTGTTGCCCGTCGCTGGGTCCCGAGGGGTGGATGCAGCTGGTCAAGGAAGTCAGCGCTACCCAAATGGAAATCAGCGCTGGGCCTCAGGAGGCGAATAGCCTGGAACAGGGGACCGTCACTAGCCTGGCCACCAGGAGCTGCGTGTGCCCTCCTAAGTGGCAGCGACACGACCCTGGCATTGTCTGTAGGTTGGTAAGTCAGCAGTCGTGCTCACCGCTGGGTGACCAGGTCTCTCCCCTGCCGGCCCAGGAGCAGCCACAGATCGTGGACGTGACCTCCCTGGGCCTCTGTTTTCCCATCTCTAGAATGGCAGTGATGGTCCCGGTCCCCACCGGTGGGGCTGAGAGAGGATACGGGCGTGAAGGGCCCTGCTGGCCGGGTGCTCGGCACTGGGGTCACGAAAGCGTGTCCCCCGTTTTGATAAAGACCCACCGGTTGCCTGTGCCAACGGCACCGGCCACGGGGCTCCGGTCGCCCCGTCGGACAGCAAAGAGCCCAGAGGGGCGGGGGAACGACTGGCCTTTGGTGTCCCTTCAGCGCTGTGACGGCCCCTTTGAAGGTGCCGAGACTGACGGTCCCTTTGCACCGGTGTGGGGCTCGGCCTGGGAGCTGGCACCCCGTCACCGGGGCGTGACCGCGGGGAGAGGACCTCCCCTCTGTGGCCTGGGGCTTTGTGCAGGCCGGGCCGGAGACAATGGGGGGCTGCGGCCCGGGCCGGGGGCTGGCATAGCGGCCTAGCAGCAGAGCAGAACAAATCCGCAGAGACCTTCCTGTACCTCCGCCCGCACGAGTAACCTAATCCGGGGTGGGGGGGTGGGGAGCAGGGCCGCGGCCCGGGGTGGGGGGCCGCTCCGGCCCTCGGGCAGCACTGTGTGTTCACGGTAATTTGAGGGCGTGCACCGGGGGGTTCCCGATCATTTGATGTGGCAATTAGCAAGGGGACTTTTGTCGTCCGGAAAGAAACAGCCGCTCACTCCAATCACCCTATTTATGCCCCTGCAGAAACCAAACAGCCCCGGCGGCAGATAACGGGCGGACTTCAAACGGCTGCAGGTCGGTCGCCCCTGGAACCGCCGGGCCGCGCGGGCCCCCCACCTTCCATGCAGCCAAAGCGTTACTTTTCCCATGAGAAATTCTGGCCTTAATGGCATCAGATGACAAAGGAGGCACTCGCCCACTCGAGCCCTTTTTATGTGGGTGCCTGGCTCTGAGGTGGGTGGGGGAAGGGACCGGCCGCTTGTCCCCCATCCAGGGCTGCGTGCCCCCCCCCCCAAGTGGGACAGGCGGGGGTCCCTTGGATGCTCACGAGGGCCTGGGTCCCTGCCCCCCCACCCCACGCAAGACGTGGCTTTTGCTTTCCCGTGCCCCCATAAGGAACCTCGCCTTTTGAAGAGTGAGTGCCACTTCGAATCAGATCCAAAGTCCCCGGTTGGAGACCGTGAGGACGATGACAACATCAGCCTTCATCCCACCACCCCCCCCCCCCCCCCCCGGAGCACACCGGGGCCGGGCCCGGTGCCCCGCATGGCCCGCCAGCCTCAGCGGGAGAACCTCAGGCCGACCCCCACCCACGCCGGGCTGGAGAAGGTTCCGGGACTTGTCCGAGGTCGCACATGAGGGAACTAGAGAGGCTGGAGAGGCCAGGTCCGGGGAAAGGGAGCCCGCGGGGGTCGGCTGGACCCACGTCCGTCCGGCCTGCCGTCCGGGCTCTTGCTGCTGAGGGCAGCCGAGCCCCGTCATCCGGAGAACAAGCCCTGCACCCTTGCCGGAGCAGAGGGTGTTTGGGGGTTTTCGGGGAAGCTCAGTCGGGGCGCCCCGGGGGACTCGGTCCCCTGGCCTGTGGGTTGGAGCTCGAGAGGAGGAGAGGCGAGCGCCCGGCCCACCGGCGGGCGTTTACCGCACCTCTGCCCTCCCCCCGCTCCCGCACGTCCTTGCCCGCCTGCCCGCCAGGGCCACGCCTGATGTCACCCCAGGCTCCTCACAGGCTGCGTCAGGGCCGCTGGGACATCCGTGCCCGTCCCCTCAAGCCGCGGCTGCCGAGCGCCCCTAAAACGGTTGATTCGTTCTTCCCAGACCGTCCGGTGTGCCACGGACAGGTTGGGGGACCAGGCAGAAGAGGGACCCACACGGCTAGGGGTTGTGCGTGCTGGGGCGACTCCGGGTGACTTCCAGAGCTGAGATCCAGTTCAGTGTCATATCTGCTGGGTAGAGCCGGAGGGAACCAGAAACTCCCTGGGATCGGGACCCTGCAGGAGAGGTAGACGGGAAGCCGCAGAAGCTTACTGGAACGCGAGCCGGGGGAGGTCTGGGCAGACTTCCTGGAGGAGGCTACGGGTCGAGTCGACTCGTATGGGCAGGTTGGCCGCAGCAGGCCAGGGCCTCCGGATAGAGGCACCACTGCGGCTCGCTTCTGGCAGCCCCAGGACTCTCCCGCTGGGGCCGTTCTTGGACAGAATCCTCAGTCAGCCCTGGTCCTGGTTTCTTCTCTCCAACCTCCTCGGCCGCATCCGGTGGGTTGAGCATCAGCCCAGGGGCTCAGGTTTTCCTCCACGGATCGCCTGATGTGTGCTGAGCCCCCAGGGATGCGTCCCTGTCTGGGCGGAGCAGGAGACAGGGGTGAGGAGTCAGCTCCGTTGACTCCCTTGCTGTGTGACCCCAGGTAGGAAACCACCCCTCTCTGGGTTGGCAGCCTCTCTCTCTTCCTGACTCCCAAAGCACACACAGCTCGTCACCGTGTTTCTTGCCGGTAAGTGGCGAAGTGGGGTGCTAACCCGGACTCTGACCACACCCAGAACTTCTCCAGTCCCCCCCCCCCGCCCGCCGCACCCCTGCGGCCTCCGCAGGCCCCGTTGCCAGGTGTGAGGGCTTAGTCCCCACCCGAGGGGCACGTCCAGCAAGTCATGACCCCCGACCCCAGCTGAAGCACGGAACGAGCACAGGCCTGTGGACACACCGAGCCCACGGGGGGGGTGTCGGGGGCCCTGACCCAGGACAGACAGAAGTGTGGGCCGTTTTCTGCTTGTATGGAAGACCGAAAAAGGCGGTCAGGCTACCTGCGAAAACCGCGGGCTCATGAGTTCCAGCTCCTTCCCCGCTTGGGTCCACATCTCGGGACTGGAAATGCGGTTTTGGATTTGTTTTAAGGTCTGTGCACAAACAGGGACGGCCCGCCCAGCGGCTGATGAGCCCTGCCGGGGGCCGGGTGCGTTCTCCGCGGCTCTGACAGCCTCTGTCCGTGTGACCCCCTCCGGGCCCCCCGGACGATGCCACCGTGCTCCTGGCCCCAGGACGCGAGCCCCAACCCACACCGACCCCTCATCAAGGAGAGCGTCTCTTCCTAATCGCAACGGTGCCAGAAGGCGCAGGTCTCGGCCCCTGCCCTGGCCTGCCCGGCCTGCCCCCGGGGGGGTGGGTGGGGGACCCCCGCCCAGGAGGGCGACCCGGCAGGAGGGACTCAGAGGAAAGCTGGAGGGGAGGCCCTGCCCCATGCACGCATCCACCCGGAGTGAGGTCACGAGAATTAGGGCTCACCCTCGGGGGTCTGCAGGAACCTGCTCTCTGCGTGGCCCGGGTTACACGGATGCCATCCGGAAGCTAATCAGTAAAGGCGTGAGGGGATGTGCGGGTGCCCGGGCTCTCGAGCGGGTCTGGGTCTGGCTCTGCCGCGGGCTCCGTGCTGGGGCGCCTCACTCTCCTGGCCCCTCCTGGCCTGCGACGTGGGAAGACAGCACTACGTCCCCACCGCGTGGCCCTGAGGACTCGGATGCCGTACGCAGGGCGCTTGGGTCGGCCTGAACAGGGCTGCTGCGGCCCCCAACTGTCCCTGTGACCACCGCTGTCGCCGTCACCACCACTGAGGTTGGGGAGGCCCTGGCCACAGCTTTGCCGGGCCGCCCCCGAGATTTCCAGCACGGAGGAGGAAGGAGAGGCTTGTCGGCCGACCGCAGCCGGGGCGCAGAGGAGGGAAGAAGGTGCCAGAACAGGTGGGGCCGGCCAGGAGGGTGCCCAGGGGAGCAGCGGCCGCCGGGTCTCTCGGGGAGAGCTCTGCAGTGAACAAGATCTGGAAAGGTTCGGACCTTGTGGGCAGGGAGCCGGAGGGTGAGGGGACCCAGCGGCCTGACCCCCGGGGAGCCCGGGAGTTGCTGGTGGTCGTCGCCTCCTCCGTGGTCGGTGAAGCTCCTGGGGGAGGGGGGCGCCCCCCAGGGACAGGCCTCTGCCACCCTCCTGGACACGGGCTGAAGTCGTTGATCTGGGGAGAGCGTTGCTTTCAGACAATTTGCCACTTCGCGGTGAGCATGATGGATGAGCTCGGGGGCCGGGACAGCCAGCCCTTTGCAGGAGGAGCGGCTCCTAGACCACCCGAGGCTGGAGAAAGGCCGCTGACGGGCGGGCGGGACAAAATGTTTTCTTACCGCCCGGTGCCGGTGACAGGCCCCCTCAAAGGAAATGCAGTCGTTGCAGAAGCGATTCACGGTCGGTCTTTTTGTGGTGCTGAGGCCGGCTTTTCTTTGGCGGCCGAAGAAAGGGCCACCGGCTCCTTGTTGTCTCTGGGAATGCCGTCTCCGTCCCCCCCGTAGGCCACCAGCCCCCTGGCCAGCACGCTCCAGGCAAGTCTTCATTTCAGTGAGCTTTCAAAAAGCCCGGCCCGGGGTGAGTGCCACCTTCGGGGCCGCTGAGCTCGCTTCCAGGGGAGACGCGCTGTCTCAGCGGTCACTGGAGACAGCGCCAGGTCCCTGCAGGGCCCGGGCCCCACCGCACGGTCGCGGAGGAGTGAATGGTGTCACCGGTCATCTCGCTCCCCCCTGAAACGTAGCCTCCCCTGGGGCTGTTCTGCGGGGTGTTTGATTCTGGCCTGGGGGGAGCAGGCTCAGCGGTGCCCCCTTGGGTTGGCTTTGCTAGGAGGGTGGGGTCAGGCCTCCGAAGGCCCCCTCCCCTGTCCCCAGGCAGGGACACCCTCACCTCTGTCATGGGGGCGGGCAGGCAACCCCACACTTGTCACAACCCCCACAACCGGATGCCATAAGAGTGAATTTCACTGGGTGTAAATATCAAGAAGGTTACCCCAGGGGGGGCTGGGGGGCAGCAACGGAAGCCCGTCTTCTTTGCTTATGTCTTCCTGGTCTGCAGGATAATGGCCCCCCAAACGCCCGCGTCCTAGCCTCCAGAACCCAAGAGTGTGTGGCCTCAGAGGGTAAAGGGGGCTTTGTGGGTGGGATTGGATTGAATCCTAGGACAGGGGGCTTGTCCTGGATTACCAGTGTGGGTCTAATGCCATCGAGGGCTCCAGGGAAAAGGGAGGCAAGGGGAGCTGGGGCGCGGAAGCCGAGGTCGGGTGATGGGGCCGCACACCGAGGAGGCAGGCAGCCTCCAGGAGGAAGTGGACGTTCCCCGAGGGCCTCCAGGAGGCGGCGTCCCTGCAGACCCTTGATTGGAAGACGTCTGATCTCCAGAGCCGGGAGGAATCGGTCTGTGCCGTTTTAAGCCGTCGTTGGTGGCCATTCGCCACGGCCGCCACGGGCGACTCCTGCCACCTCCTTCGGTAAATCCGACTCTGCAAGCGGGCAAATATTTCGTGTCGTTAACAGAAGCCAGACTGAATCACAAGCAGAACCCCTAGAAGTCAAAGGCAAAGCGGAAAAGCAGAGGAAGCCGCAGGCACCACCACAGCCCGAAGCAGACTCGGGGTGCAGGGCTATGTGGTGGCAGGTCACCGTGCCGGGCCCGGGCTCAGGGGACCCAGGCTCTGAGCGGGAGAGGAGGCCGAGGCCCCTGACGGACTGAGGCCTCAGGGCCTCCCCTCAACCAAACCCTGTCACAAGCGAGGGAGAGGGCAGGGCGGGAGCCACCCAGACTTTGACCCGAGGAGCCGCCTCCCCTGAAACCACAGGAGTGGAAAACAGCCCCGGGGCCTGACCCCGAGCTTCTGCTGACTTGATTCCTCACGGCCCCCTCCCTGGGCCGAGTCCCCTTCTTGCTTAAGGGCCCACGGGACAGCTATGGCCTGACGTGCGGCAGGGGCTCCGGGAGGGCCGCCACCCAAGGCCCTAACCCTGCAGCTGCCCGGAGCAGGGGGCTCAGCGCCACGCGTCCTGAGCCACGGCCACGCTCCAGCTGAGCAGGGCAGACGGAGCTCCCGGGCACACGTCCCAGAGGGGCCGCGGGCGACGTGTCCGGTGTGACCGGTCAGGAAAGCCCCTCGGGGGCCGTGAACAGGCGTGACACTGGACAATTTCTGCACGTTGGGTGTCCTCGCCTCGAACGTGGGCATACCGGGCACTGTATGGGAAGGGTGCACGGAGTGAGACAGGGCACAGGGCACATTCGGCTCAGCCGGGCGCGGCGGGACCCCGATAACTGGCGGCCACTGTCATGGCCGCTGCCATTGTTATGATGCAGACGCGGGTCATTCTGGGAAGAAGTCTTGCCAGTGAGACCTGCTGGCATTTACCGATCATTCCTGTAGCCGCGGCTCACGGGGCAGGGCGACCCTGGGGACGGTCCCTGCCCGCGGCGTCAGAGGCCGCGCTGAAAGTGGGGCCTGCACCACACAGCCCAGCTGGGCCGCAGTCCCGGACTGCCCGGGTCCATCCTGGGTCTGTGCAGGGCAACCCCGAGGGGTGCTTTCTGGCTTTGGAGGTCATGGGTCTGCGGACGCGACGGCTGAGATTCGCCGAGAGCAGAAAACGTCATAGAGAGAGCACCGGACTGAGAGCCCAGAGCCCTGGGTTCGGACTCGCATTTGCCTGGCAGGTCACCTGACCGCTCTCGGCGTTATCTGTCCTGTGACAGGCTGGACCAGAGGGGCACTTCACACACCGCCTCTCTCTGAGCCCCAGGGGTCGACGGAGGTGCTGCGGGATCTGGTCTTAGGGCGACCGTGTGCGGACCGTATCAGTCAGCTACCGCTGCGTGATAAACCGCCCTCAAACCCAGCGGTTTCGTGTGACGAACGTTGGTGTCTGTCTTTAGGCCCACGGATCGGCTGGGCGGTTCGCCGACCTGCCTCTGATGGTCTTGGCTGGACTCACCCACACATCCGCCGTCAGCTGGCCGGTCGGCCGGGAGCCGGCAGGTCTAGGGAGGCGTCCCTCGTGTGTCTGATGGCTGGATGGCTGCCTGCCGGGCGACATGGGCGTCTGGCCATGCGTCCCCTCCTCCGGCAAGCCAGCTGGTCCACGTGCTGGGGCAGCGGCCTCCTGAGGTCCAGGCTCACAACTGCCCACCGGTTACTGCTGGCATGTTTTACTGGCTAAAGCAAATACAAGATCGACGTAGGGTCGAGGGCAGGGGCACGGACTTCACCTCCCGATGGGAACGGCTGCCCCCCGAGGTCCGATCCAGGAGGAAAGCAGTTAGGGGCGTTTCTGCAACTGTTCCACCACAGGAACCAACACGAGGGGCTCAGAGAGGGAGCTGGCCCAGAAGGAGGGGGGATGTCGTGCGGATAGCACCGTCTTCAGAAAGCGGCTTGGGTTCCAGCTCAGGTCTGGATTTCACATCTTCCCCTAAGCCACCGCCTACGCTGTTCCTTCTTCCTGGAACTACCTTCCCCACACCCTTCCCTGGACATTTCTTTTAAGCAAGAAAACCTTGTTTCTGCTCCGTGTGGCTCGAACGGCCGTTCACGCAACCAGCGGGCCCCACGAGGACGCCCCTGGAGCCCAGTGAGTGGCTCACGAGGCGTTTTCACGTGGCTCTCTCGTGATCCCGGCGGCGGTCTGGCGAGCGAGGCGGGGACCGCCACCTGACCCCACTTTGAAGACAGGGAGACTGAGGCTCGGCAAGGAGACAGCCGGCCTGAGAAGGCAGCCCGGTTTTCCCGGCTCTCCCAAGCCTAGTGTTCACGATACATATTTTTTTTTCTTGAATTGAGGTTCAGTTGACCACGCAGTGAAAAAGGCCGACCTGGGGTGTGCGGTTGGATGGGTTTGGACCGAGACTGGGCTCCTTGGAGAAACGTTTGGTTCCTGGGGCTCAGAAGCTACGAGATGAGCACCGTTTACGCAGGAGACGGGGGAGGAAGCGCTCCCAGAATGATGAGGACAAGTCAGAAGAGGCGCGAGGGGCTCCCACTGGTCAGACGCGGAAGAGACTGAAGACGGGAAGAAACGAGGGTCGTCGTGTATCCTCACTTGGAGCCCTGGGTCCAGACAGGTTAGCGCGAAGGGAGGAAGAGAGCGGAGAGGGCTGATCAGAGGCCACCCTCGCCAAGCGCCCTAGGCGAGCCACACCAGCCGCAGGCCGCCCGCAGCGGAACAGCCACGCGGGCTGCTGCGAGGGGAACACAGCATCGCGTCTGGGACGCTCCCACAAAGCAGGCACACCCTGCCTGGCTGTCACCATGGCGTCACGTCAGACGCACCCAGATGGACAGACGCTCTTCCCGATAGGTGGCCCGAACCCTTTGCCGACATCAGGGGCAATGCTGGGGACCGTTCCAGACCGAGGGAGCCTAAGATTCTGAACTGGACACTTTGCTGGAAAGATACTCGGGGGGGCGTAGTGACAGGTCAGGGCCAACCTCTAGATTTGGATGGCTCGGTGGTGATAACGTAGGACAACGTCTTTGCTTCTAAGGAACATGCGCTAGACGGGGGGCCCGGGCGGCTCAGTCGGTTAAGCGTCTGACTCTGGACTTCGGCTCAGGTCACGAGCTCACGGTTCGTGAGTTTGAGCCCCGCATCAGGCTCTGGGCTGATACGGCAGAGGCGCTTGGGATTCTCTCTCTCTCTTTCTCTCTCTGCCCCTCCCCTGCTCATGCTTGTGCGCTCTCTTTCTCCGAAATAAACTTAAAAACCATGAAAAAAAAAAAAAGAACTATGCACTGGAGCGTTCGGGGCGATGGAGATACCACACTGGCTCCCCAAAAATAAAAGTTCCTCGTGAAGTTCTGACAGCTTTTTTTAAGTTTGAGGTTATTTCCACAATTGAAAACTCGGTGTCCGGGGGGAAAGACAACGCAGCCTGAACTCCCCCCACCCTTGCGTGGTTTCCCCGGCCCGGCACTTGGCACGAATGTCTGTGCTCCTCCCCAAATTTCCCTGTTGGTGCCCCAACCCCCAGTGCCATGGTATTAGGTGGGGGGGGGGGGGGGGGGCGCCGGGGTGGCTCAGTCGGTTGAGCATCCGACCCTTGATTTTGGGTCAGGTCATGATCCCAGGGGGGTGAGATCGAGCCCAGAGGCAGGCTTAGAGCCTGCCTGGTGTATTCTCCACCCCCCACCCCCTGCTCCCTTCCCTGCTCGCGCACGCGGTCTCTCTCTCTCTCTCAAATAAATTGTTTAAAAATTAAAAAAAAAAAAAAAAGGTTTTCTTTAAGTCAGCGGCAGATGACAAGGGCACACTCATTTCTGCACCGGAAGCTTCCCTCAGGAAGCGCGGCTTTGCCTCTGTCACGGTCACCGCGATGCTCACTGTGCTTGGACAGTGAGCTCCAAGCGGCATTCACGAAATGCTTGGGGAACAAGAAGTGAATCTGGACAAGTCTCCCCTTCTCCGAGTCTCGGCTTTCTCTCCCCCAAAAGGAGTGCCTCGAGAGCTCCTGTCTCCCAAGGCATGGTGAGAATTACATGCCGTGCTACACAGAAGCTCCTGGCACACGGTAGGTATTCAGCGTGTGTGGGCACCAGCCGTCTCCTTCCCTGCTGGGAGTGCCGAGTCGAGGGGCATTCTTGGGGAGGGCGGTGCATCACGGAGGCGGTGGCCTTAGATGAGCAGGCTTGAGCCCCGTCTGGGCGTTTGGCGCTCCTCAGTGCCCTTAAAAGCTCCCCTGCTTTAGGGCCCGCAGCGGCCACGTTCCTGAGGCACGGGACAGCCCGCAGGCTGGGCGCCCCGCTCTCTAGCTCTGTGAACTCCCCCAGCTAGATGCCCCAGGGTTCTCCCGCTTGACGGGCGGATTTTCTCCTGCTCTTGGGTGGCCCGAGGAAAGGCCACTTGCGTTCCTAGCCCAGAGGCACCGAATACTGCACCCACCTTGGGTAGCTGCTCACGTAGAGCCAGGAACTGGACAGGTGAAGAGGTGATGTGGTAGGGGAGAGGTGGACGGGGAGCGGGCAAGCGCTTTGAGGAAAACGGTCCCTTCTGCAGACGAACTTTCGGCAGGGTAGCTGTGCCTCGTCACCCAGCTGCAGAGGTCTCTGGTTCCACTCGACGAGAGCACTTCCCGCGGATTCCATGACCCAGCAGGTGGCCCTTGCCCCCGTGAAGACGGGGCTGTTTACTGTGCCTTGTGAGTCGCGGAGGGTCAGCTGAGCCCAGGTTCTTCTGACAACTGAGTCGCCCGGTGGAGGGAGCAGGCGGAAGTCCACCCGGCCTTCTCCCTTCCCGTCTCCGCTGCCTCGGCCCCCAGAGGTCGCTGACCCACCTGTCGGTACCTCAGGGTAAAAGCAATTGGGTGTTTCCGCTTTGTCATGCAGAGAAGCATTTAAAGAAAAGGAAGTGAAGTTTTTTATATGAAAACATCACACCCAGCTTTCTAAATATTTACACACAACTGTGTCTCCGCCCTGAGGGCCCACGGCCTCTTGTTCCCCATTCGAAGCATGTCTCCTCTGTTCGGCTGATCAGGGGGCCCGCCACGCCCTGTGTCTGCCTCTAGAGCACTCAGAACACTGATGCAACGGCCCGATTGCGTGTGGGGCTGCCCCGGGCAGGGCCCCTTGAGGCCAGGGGCCCCTCCCGTACCCGGGTGACCACAGACATCTGTTAGACGGTTTCCTCCTGTCCTCCAGGAGACCCGGCAGACAGAGCTGTCCTTTGGAATGCATACTGGATCCCACCACTCTCTGCTCTGGATCCCCCCTCGGCTCCTCACACCCAGAATAAAGTCCAGAGTCCCCAGGAGGCTTACGAAGCCCTGCATGGTGCCTCCGGCCTCAGTCTCTGACCTCAGTGCCCGCCACGCCCCCCGTGCTGGTTTCCTGGGGCCGCCGTGACCAATGATCACAAACCGGGGGGCTGAGAACAGCAAGAATTTATTCTCTCATGGTTGAATGCCAGAAGGTCAAATTCGAGGCGTGGGCAGGGCTGTGCCCCTTCACGGAGGCAATATGGGAGGGTCCTTCCTGCCTCGTCCAGTCTGGGGTAGCTGCCAGCGGTCCTGGGCTTGTGGCCGCAGCCCTCCAATCTCTGCCTCCTCTCTGGCTGTCCTCTGTCTCTCTTATAAGGACACACGCGATGGCACTTAGGGCCACCCAGATGATCCAGGATAAACTTCTAATTTCAACACCCTTAACTTAATGACACTTCTTGTCATATAACATGACAGTCATGGGTTCCAAGAACTGAGACGTGAGCATGTGTTGGGGGAGCCGCATCCAACCGCATATGTACCCCAATGTTCACACAACCCCAGCTTTCTGACCCCTGGGGAGCATGAGACACATTTCCAAGACCTTCTCCCCTCCCCACCCGCAGGGGCTCACTCTAACCCCTTATTGCAGGACTTAGTGGTCACCTCTACTCCTTCTAAAGCAGCACAACTCTCCTCTGTCCCACTCCTTGGCTTTATCATCACCTGACTTGAACACATTTGCATGTTTATTGTTTTATTTCCTGCCTCTCTCAATTAGCATGAATGCCCCAAAGGGCAGGGGCTTCATTTCTGCAGAGCAGGTGAGCATTCCAGCACGGTTGTGATGTTCTATGGTCATCAGGGACCCTGGCCCTTTCTATCTTTCTGTCCCTCCCCCTTAGCCTGTGACTTCCTTTCTCGTGGCCTCATGAGCCAAGATGGGCTGCTCCAGCTCCAGCCATCCTGTTGGCATCCCAGGCAGAGGGACGAAACAGAAGAAAGGGCAAAAAACATTCTTCTGAAAGCCCTGTCCGATAACTTCTGCTCATATCTTACTGGCCATGTCACCTTACAAAGGTTCTATTACTAAAGAAAGGGGCAGGAGTGTGGAGGACGCACTAGCAGAACCCACACACCTGGGATCAAAGACAAGTTATCTAATTCTGTGCACTCGTGGATCTCAGGAGTCCACGTAGGGTTTAAACCAGCTGTTTCAGTTAAAGGTGACGTCAAGGGACATAGGGTCAGGAACAAAGAGCGCCAGAATGGGAGTCAAGAGACTGGGATGTCGTTAATTGCTTTGTGACTCTGGGTTAGTCCCTCCCTTTTCGGTGCCCATGAAGAGAGAATCAGAGGAGACCTTCGGCAGTAGTGCCGTATTGTTATCTTCATCATCTTCATCATCTTCTTCATCATCTTCACCGTCATCTTCACCTCCTTCCCTGAGACCAGCTTCCTCTTCGTCATCAACAGTCATATCATCCATCACCACCACCATCATCACCATCATCATCACCATCACCATCATCACCATCACCAACATCGTCACCATCACCATCATCACCATCATCATCACCATCACCATCATCACCATCACCAACATCGTCACCATCACCATCATCACCATCATCATCACCATCACCATCATCACCATCACCAACATCGTCACCATCACCATCATCACCATCATCATCACCATCACCATCATCACCATCACCAACATCGTCACCATCACCATCATCACCATCATCATCACCATCACCATCATCACCATCACCAACATCGTCACCATCACCATCATCATCCCAGCTCGTCCTGAGCACCTACTGTATGCGAGGCACGTATGCAGCCTGTCATTGAAACCTTGCTGCAGTGATGTCAGAAGGTACTTCTGTCTCCCACCACCTCCATTTCTAAAATGAGGAAACTGAGGCACTCACAAAGGGTAAGCGATCCTCCCAGGCATATGGCTGAAAAGTGCTGGGGCTGAGATGCACACCAGATCCCCCTGGGGACCCCCACTGGGGTCCTTCTGTGTGGTTCCAGCCTCAGATGCCATTCACCCTGTGACCCATGGGACATCCAAGCCCTGGCCTCACCCAAGTGCTGATAGAAATTGCTTCATGGGCCGTTAACCCTTTCTCCCTGCCCACTACTTTGCCCCCCCCCCCAAGGCAGTTGGGATGAGAGGGCCCCTGCTTCAAAGCCAGGCACCCGGTGCAGGGCTGCCTGTTAAGGAACAAAATTATCAAAGGGCCACATCAAAGCCTGACAAAGTGGCTTTCAGAAAGGCAATTTACGAAACAAAAAATGATTTCCCGTGAAACCGTGGGGGCCAGGTTGGTGAAGCCAATTTGAAAATGTTAGCTCCGAAGTTGGTTTTGCTGCTAAAAGTGAGAGCTCACAGAGCTGTCTCGGCAGCATGATCAGCACCTTCCAACGTGAGACTGGGGCTCTGGGCTACTCCTGCCCACACAGGACTTGGGGCATGAGAGGGGGAGCCTCTGGCTCCGCAGGAGCAGTGAAGTGAGAAAGGCACAGAGCCTGCATCCACTCAAGACCCAGAAGGGTGGCCCGCAGCTCCCTTGGCCCAGCTGCACCTGTCCCCAAGCTGCGAGCGGTCCACAGGAAAAAGGCCCCGAGGCTCTGGCTCCTTTCCATTGCCATCAGGGTGCTGCAAGGTGGCCACTCACCTCCCCAGCCCCTCCGAGGTCATCACTGGGCCGGTAAAGCCCACCCGACCCCTCCTGAGTGCCTGGACTCGGCTCCTCTGTGCCCCCACCCTGAAAATCAGGTTTGCCCTGCAGCCCACTTTCTACTTGCCGTTAACAACAGCGATAATCGTCTGATGACTTACAGTAGGCTAGACACTCGAATCATCCTCGTCACTGCCAGTCTTTGTCACCACCATCATCTCCTCCATCATCGTCACCATGTTACTATGTTATTAGCTCAGGTAGCACCTGTGCTCTGCCAGCACCAGCTAAAGACTTTGTATGGATTAACTCACTGATTCTGATGACAGCTCCGCGAAGTGGGTGCCATCGTCACCCCCACTTCACAGATGAGAAACTGAAGCCAGAGAGGGCAAGGAATTGCACAAGGCCTCTCAGCTCACAAGGGGCAGGGCCAGGACTTCGGCTCGGGTCTATCCGACGCTAGGCACCTGCTCTCCGGTTTGGGGGTGGTGGGGGTCAGTCTAACGTGGGGCTGACCACTGAGCACTGCATGTGGTGGACTCAGCTCGGGGCAGAAGGCGAGACCAGTCAAGAATAGGAAGGCTTCGTGGGATCCTCTCTCATCCGGAAAGGACGCTCTGTCCTGAGCATCAGGGGCTTAGCACCTGCTTGTGGATGCACAGAACTGGGGTGTCCTGGGGCCTTACGGGGGCCGCCTCTCGGTGAGCATGAGGGATGCCACAAAGCGGCCAAAGCATACGTTTGTCACCAGGCTGGGAGCTACAGCCCGACTCTGAGAACCTTTCAATTCAGTGGCTGCGTGTTGATCATGAAGAGGAGCGATTGGGCTAATGATGGAGGAACCAGACCAAATCACGTCGGGATATATACATATACAGACACGTGCATATGCATATATCCGTTCATACATATACATACTTACATACATATGCATACACACATATTCATATCCATATACACATATATTCACACATTTTTTTTTTTTAACGTTTATTTATTTTTGAGACAGAGAGAGGCAGAGCATGAACGGGGGAGGGGCAGAGAGAGACGGAGACACAGAATCCGAAGCAGGCTCCAGGCTCTGAGCTGTCAGCACAGAGCCCGACGCGGGGCTCGAACTCACGGACCGTGAGATGGTGACCTGAGCCGAAGTCGGACGCTTAACCGACCGAGCCACCCAGGCGCCCCATTCACACATTTATTTATAGTGTTATATACACCTATTTCACCTATGCGTATATATCTCCTTGATTTATGCGGGGACTGGACGGTGACTGTGGGGCTGGAAAGTCTGAAGATCCATGGGACAGGCCAGGAGCTGGAAACCCTCAGACTGTTTCTACCTGGGAGACCAGGCTGGGCCACTTCTGTAAGAGTCAAGGCCCCCGGGGCAGGTAGTTGCTATCGGCCCTGGAGGTGCCCCGCTGGGTGTGCCCCGGGCAGAGGCTCAGCTCAGGGTTAGCTCTGCCGGCGGGCACGGCCTCCCTTGCAGCCGGGACCCTCTTGGCTCACCCACTCGGCAGGCAGCCGGGCCTGGTGTCGCTCTCGCCGGCAGGAAGCTGGCGGCCGACCGCCCGTGGGCATTCCGTTTACAGAGGGTGTCAGGCTCCACGGGCCGCCGCTGCTTGGCCCCGTGTGTGACCCCACCCCCGTCCCGCTCTTCCTCCCATGGCAGGGGATCTGGGAAAGCCCAGGCTGCCCGCGGAGAGGCGGGGGGAGGCCGGGCACCGTGCCGCTCAAGGTGTGCCAGACTCCAGGCGGCCCCCCGCCCCCGGCCCTTTCTTCCCTCTCCTTTTTGTTCGGGACCTTTTGATTGGGGAACAAGGCCCCTTTATGTGGCGCTGGGCCTCGCCGGTCCTCCCCGTCCCACCCATGGCTGGGGATTTCCTTTTCATCTGGAGCTAGGAGCCCGGGGCCCGGAGCAAGACGGCGGGAGGGATTTTCTGGTGTCACCAATCCTGGGTGACTCAGCTTTCAGTGGGGCATTGTGGCCCCGCAGCTTTGATATTTTAAGTGGGAATCGGCAACAAAGGGGGGGCCAGGGGCAGTGGGAAGGTGACGCTCCTTGCGAGGCCCCTTAACGGTGAGGCCTTCTCGGGCTCAACCGCTGAAAGGAGGCTCTTCTCCCAGGAGGACTATTCCCTTTCGGTGGGAGGACTGGCCTGTGACCCCAGCCTCTTAAGGACGACATTGAGCAGGGCTGCTGTCTCAGGGTTTAGGGGGTCGGCTGCCGACTTCCCCCACCCCCACCCCAGCACCCAGCCAGCTCGCCACCTGCCCTTAGCTCTGGAGCCTTCCCACGGGGGGGCCGCGGGAAGCCGCTCTGGCCAGAAGCTTCCAGGCAGAGAGGCACCTGGCGGGTCTCTAGCCCAGCTCGGGGGGGGGGGGGGGGGGGGGGAGCTGGGGGAGCCTGACCGGCAGGGAGGAGCCTGGAGACGGCGGGGGCTGGGACTCCACGGGCCAGCAACACAGAGGAGACAGCTCCCCTTTGCTGCCATGCAGGGCCCGCGTGGAAATGACACTAGGCGGGGCCCGAAGCCGATCAGTTCCATTCTCTGTGCCTCCGGTTCTGGTCTGCAGGATGGAGACCCCACAGGGAGCTGTGAGGCGGTGCCCGCTCGGGGCTTCGAAAAGCAGCAATGCGTCCCAGGCACCAGTGAACGAGCCTTAGGATGGTCACGCTGCGTCCACCTGCTGGCTGGGTATGAGCATGTGGCCCAGGGACGAAGCGGGCAGATCTGGCTCGGACCCGGCTGGGAAGCCTGGGCTGCCACCGCCTGGCTCACTTCGGGCCCCTGCTGGGCTCAGTGGGCGTGGCTGTCGAAGGACCGGATGAGACACTCTCGGGGGAGGGTCCGGGCGCTGTGCCTGGTCCCTTCCAGGCTCCCGCCGTTTCCACGACGATGGCTTTGATGGGTGTCTGGCGGGTTCTGGGCTGACTCGCGGCTGGATGAGGGCGGGAGAGCCCAGCGGCTAGCAGGGCTGTGGCCTCGGGGTCCCACGGCCGGCTTCAGATCCCGGCGCTCCCTTTCAGGGGCCGAGTGACCAGGCCAAGCCACCTCACATCTCCGAGCCTCAGTTTCCTCTTCTGTAGAACGGAGGTCCGACCCGTCCCGCTCCTCCGAGGACTCGATGAGATCACTCCGGGGGCCGGGCAGGCTCGTCCCGCTGTCGGGGAGGACGCGGGGATCGGAGGGCTCCCGGGTCAACTGTCCACGAGGCTGCAAATCCTGCTGGGTCACCTCCCTGAGGCAGACACCTTGCTGCTGTGGACTCAGGGCGGATGGACGACCACGGGGCCGGCCGCGGTCTTCCCGGTGGGGATCGTGGCCAACGTTCGCGGACCTTGCTGCGTCTCAGGCCACGTGGGAAGCCGTTCGCTTACATCATCCCCGGAGACAGCTGTCATTCTCTGCGTTTAACCAACCGGCTGGTGACGGTTGGGAAAGAGTGGCTTGCCTGCCTTCAGGGTCGGGGGGCCGAGGGAGCTTCAGATCCAGTCTGTGCCCGACCAGAGAAGACGGTGCTGTGCGGCCATGCCGGGCGCACGCGACCTGTCCTCGCGGATCCACCTCTGGGCCGGACGGGGTGGCCCACAGCCCCCGCCCACCAGGCGGAAAGGGGACGGGGAGCCTCACGATGCCCTGCGAGCCAAGGCGGGTGGTGGTGGTGTGGCCGACTCTCCCGTGTCCCCGGGGGCCTGGGAAGCCCCTCGTGTTGGCTCAGGGGGCCCTGGCGCGGGGAGGTGCTGGGTGTGCGTGGCCCCTATAACCAGGCCTCCGGGAGGTTGTAGACAGGGCTGCGAGGTCTTTGAGAAGCTTCCCGCTGGGGGGCGGGGGGGGGGGGCGGGGCTCCGTCCCCTCACCTCGAATGGGGGCCGGAGGCTCATCTACCAGCAGGCCGTGGAGGAGAGAGAGACCATGCGGTGGCCAGGCTGGGGCAGGAGAGGCAGCAGGTTCGGTTAGAAGGCTGTGCGCTGAGGATCTGACGCGCAGCGCGGGGACCGCGGGACCCTTCGCGGTGGCGCATTCGCTTCACCACACACGACAAGGCTTAACTCCGAGGGGGCGTGCGTGCTCCTTGTGTGGCTCTTGAGACCCCCTCCCAGAGGTACGTGTCTATCTGTCCTCAAGCTGTGCGTTTGTTAGTTATCACCCAGTGAAGTCACAAAACAGGACACGCGGCCCCCGCCCCCTTCTCTCGCAGCCCTTCCCCGGGGAGCGCTCCTCCGACAGACCCAGGGGAGCCCAGCACCCCCGCCAGGCGCCAGAAGGTTCCACGTCCAGGCATCCGGGTGCCCTCAGCCTCCTGGTCTCCCCACCGGAGGCCCCAGGCGTTGGGGGACGGCACGAGCCGTCTCCACGGGGTCCCGTCCACGTTCCCGACACACAGAATCTGAGAGCGCAGAGCAGCGAGCCCCGTGAGCCACCGCGTGTTGGGCTGTTGGTTACCCAGCCGTGCAACGGGGCAGGCTTCCGCTCGGGACACGAGGAGGCTACACAGCCAGCCCTCCGTGTGCGCCTCCCGACAGCCCCGGGGTCCCTGCAGCGCCCCCACCCCCACCCGGATGCCAGCGGTTTTGCAGCCCGGACACTTAGGAGTCGGTGATGGATCGTGCAGAACCGCTGATCCGGACCGGTTCTGTCCAACTGGAATGATGTCATGGCCCCATTTCCTGGCAGCCACACTCGAAAGAGGAAAGAGGCACGGGGGGGGGGGGGGGGGACCGATTGAATTATATATGTTATGTGTGTTGGCACATCCAAAAACAAGGTCCGTCACGGCAAAATGTGACGGCTACAAAGAATGTCGACGAGGCATTTTACCTTCTCCCCTGTGCACTAAATCTCCAAAATCTGGGACGTGCACTTTGCTCTCACAGGGCGTCGCAAGCCAGACGTGGAATTGTCTCTGGGGATGCTTCATCTGCGTTTGGGTTTCTTAAAACTTGTAGCTGAAACGCAGATTTGCACACCCGGGTTGTCCCAGATGTACACGGATGTGTTCCAATAATGAGATCGGTGAGTTGTGTGTTTGTTTTTTAGCGTTTATTTATTTTTGAGAGACAGAGAGAAACAGAGCACGAGCAGGGGAGGGGCAGAGAGAGAGCGGGAGTCACAGGATCCTAGTCTGTCCTGTTCTGCCTCAGGAATTCACGCCTACTCCCCCGAGGCACGTGGCTAGAGATACGGGGCACCGGACCAGACAGGGTGCTGATGTGCCCCGTTGTCCCCTCTGGGAAGGGGGCTCACAGTCCCTTGTCCTACAGTCAGTTGAGGTGCCTAGGCTGGCATAGGAGCCCAGGGCTCCGTGCCTCGGTTTCCCCATCTGTGGAAGAGGAGCTGGGACGGCCGTTGCACACAAAAGCTTCATTACAGTGATCCCCGTGAGGCCGCCGTGGTGGGCGTCTTACGATGTAGGGGCAGAATTGTGTCCCCCTAAAAGATATCTCCAAGTGCCAACCCCCAGAGGCTGAGAACGGGACCGGGTTTGGAAATAAGGTCCTTGCAGATGCGATCAAGTTGAGATGGGGTCACTCTGCAGCAGGGTGGGCCCTGATCCGGTGACGGGTGTCCTTATAAGAGAAAAGGGAGACACAGGCGCCCGCAGGACAAAAGGCCGTGGGACAAGGGAGACAGGGCTGGAGGGCCCTGGCCATCGGAGCCCCCAGAAGCTGGGGGAGGCAGGAAGGGCCCTCCCCCAGAGCGTCCCAGAGGGAGCTCAGCCCCGCCCACACCTTGATTTCAGATTTCAGGCCTCCAGACACAGGGGAAGAATGAATTTCTGTTGCTTGAAGCGTCTGAGGTGTGGTCTTCGATTAGGGCAGCCCCGGGGAAACCCAGGGGAAAGTCAGCTAGTGTTATGACAACCCCGGCTCCCCAGGACAGCCCCCACCCTGAGCCCGAGCCCAGGGGGCCTCTCCGGGGGGGGGGGGGGGGGCCCTGTGGTCTCCCAAACCACAGCCAGAGCGTCTGACTTGGGGCCAGGACGTGACTGGGCCGTGGGGCAGGACCACGCTCGGGCCACCCGCCCGCCCTCCCCAGACCGCCCCCGGCTCTTTGAAAGTGGTCCCGGGCCCCAATTAGCCACCATTTCAGGTACCTAGCAAAGTTCTCCCGGTACTCAGAATGCCGGTCTGCCTCTCCGGAGCCTTTTCCCCTCCAGGCTTTGAAGAGGAATGATTTTTAAAGGCCGCAGTATTCCTTTAAAACCGGACAAATGGGCGGCGGGGAGGGCTGGAGTCCAGAATGCTCTGAAGAGGAATTGCGCTGAGCTCCGCTGACCCCCTGGTCCCTCCCCTTCCTGCCCTGCACCTTCCGCCGGGATGCCAGGGAAAGGCTGTGGGTGGGGGGCCCAGGGGGGGACAGGAGCCAGGGAGCAGGCCTGGGTCTAAATCCAGCACCCCAGGAGGAGTGAGACTCTGGGAAAGTCATTCAAGTTTCTGGACCTGTCTGTCTCCCCTTCTGATGGGGGTGTGGGGACGGGATCATCCCCCGGCTAAGGTCATCGCTGCCGGCATTGTTAACAAAGAACCCAGTCTGGGGTGTGGGGGCTGAGCCCCTTGGGTCCCCCGGCTGGCTGTGTGACCATCCCGAGTTTCTTGCCCTCTCTGGGCCTCTGGCTTCAACTCTGAATGAGGTAGTGACCAGGTAGAGGCGGAGAAGGAGAAAATTCCTGAGAAGGGAGGCAGGAGGGGCACCAGGGGGCCCGGCCCAGCGCAGCCCAGCCCCCCTCTGCCTTGAAGGGTAGTCTGAGCAGCACCAGGCCCACGGCCGCTGGGGGGGTCCTCCGGGCTGCGATGCGTGAGCTTGGCCCGGCCCACCGCTGAGGGACCAGGGGGCGTGCAGGTCGGCTGCCCAGGAGAGGGGGGCATCCTGCCGTCCCCCACCTGCCACCAGCTCCCTGGGGCGGCAGGTGCTGGGAGGGCCGGGGACTCCGGTGCCGGAGGCCTGGAGCAGGTCGGCATTTTGCGGGGTCCTGCCCGACGGGTCTCTCCACTCCTCCCGAGACGTCTGCCGGCCAGTCCTGGGAGGGAGGGGGCCTCTGAGAACCCAGGGCTGTGAAATGCCCGGTGCGGAAGTTCTCTGCTGGCTCTGCTCTGGCCAAGTTTTCTAACACCAAGCCCCTGAGTGTCCCCGAACTCTTCAAACCCGCGTACCCCGCCCGCGCAGACAGAGCTGGGGCTGCTGGGGACACTGCACTTGCGGCCTCCTGCCCGGAGCAGCGCAGGTGGGGTCTGGTTACCTGAGTCCCGGGCGGTCGGTCGTGAGCCGGGCAATGTGGCCCCCGCCCCCACGCCCTCCACCCGCACCTGAGTGAGCCAGAGAACCCCAAAGGAATTTGGAAGTGACGCTCTCAGGAAACCCATTCATGGGGAAATGAGTTATTTTTGTCCTCAAGACAATGGGATGGGTGACGGGAGAGGAAGAGGTCACTCCCCACCCCCACTCCTCTGTGCCCATCACTCTTGTGTCGGTTTCGTGTCTGCCTCCCCCCTGCCAAGACCTGCCGCAGGTGACATAGGGATTCCGTCCTTTTCCTATAAAGACGCGTCTCTCTTTTCCCTCCTAGCTGCGAACAAAAGATCCGTGCGATGTTGGGATCTTAAGCCCCCCCCCTTTGCAATGCTTAAGTCTCCTGAGGCTTCGAGATCAGATCGAGATGGGCAGTTCTGAGAGAGCCTGGGGGTTCCGGCTCCCTGCCCCTGAATCCCAGCTCTGCCCCTCGGCCACTCAGCACCTGCCGGCAAGACTTCTCTGGGCCTCGGTTTTCTCGTCTCTGAAATGGGATACTCCTCATGTCTGTCTACCAGAGTAGTGACGAGGCCGTAGGCGAGTTCTTGTTCATAAAGTGCTCCGAAGGGCACGTTCTGTGTACCAGGCGCCGTATCAGTTTCTGGCTGATGGTGTCACCTTTGGGCGGACTGCGGGCGCCTACAGATCAAATCCGGAGGAAAGGCGTCGCAGGCTTGGCTCTCTCTTTCTTGCTGATGGTGACTGAAAGGGGGCGCACCCAAAGCCCAGCTCACCCACGTATGGGCCGCACGGCGCTCCGCAGAGCGGTCACCTCCTGTGCCTCAGTCTCCTCGTCTGTGGAATGGAGCGAGCAGCACCCACCCCGTCGGCGACGTGGACCTCGGAGGCGGCGCAAAGGAGAGAGTGGCCGTGAACGGGAGGTTGCTGCCCCAACAGGGAACCGCTTGAGAGATGATTAGATTTGAGAGACGTGGAGGGTTGGAGGGGCCGTGGCTCTTGCTGGGTGGTCAAGTGAGGGTCCCCGACGAGGTTCAGTGGGGAGCACTGGCTCCTGGCCCTGCCCGGGCACAGAGGGCGCCCCCCGCCCCCGCACGACCCCTGCCGGCCCGGATGGGCTGCTGTCACTCACCTCTGTCACCCTCCTTCTCCGTGGTCGTAGATGTTGGCTGGCTTTCCCTGCCCCCGCCTTCCGCCAGGAAAGCCCTGGATCCCGTCCATCCTTGTCGGGTCCTTGCTCACGGCCTGGCGGGAAGCAGGAACGCGAAAGCGGTTAAACAGCCCATGTATTTTGGTCTCACAGACGGTCTAAGAGAGCGGTTGCCATCGTGGCGGACATCACGTTGGCCTGGACGACCTTGTTGGACATTTGGAAGCAACGGAGCCTCGAGTGCTCGTGGTGAAGACAAGCCACGTCTCCGGGCTCCTACCCTGTGCTTCTGGAGGAAGCTGTCGGGGGCGGCTTGGGGAGGGGGGTCTCCAGGTGGGCCCGTGCCCTCTGTGCTGGTATCGGCGGCCCGAAGGGCTGTCTGGCTTCGATCTGTCACGGATGGTCACCACTAGTTTGAACACGTACTCTCGAGGCCACCTCGAGGGCCATCACCCTTCACGATGCTCCCGATGGAAGCGAGACAGAAACACAGGTCCTGACCGGCTCTCAACAAACGCTCTTTCGGGAAGGAATTAAGGTCTGGGTGTTCTGAGAACACTTTTGCAAGAGGTTTTGATGAGCAAGCGAATGTCCCCTTCCTGGGACATCTTGCACTTTTCGGGCTTTGAAGGCAGGTCCCAGGAGCTGGGTCCTCAGACGCCAGTACAGCCCCGGGCTTCAGTGTCCTTTCCATCCCAGGACCAGTGATGGGGTTCCACCCCAGGACCAGTGGGAGGCCAAGGCCACTCGGGCATCTGGTGAAGCCAAAAGCAAAGATCAAGGAGAGACCGAAGTGCATAAAGGGAGACGCAGGCCTTCCAGAGGGCCTTCCCAGGGATGCCGTCCCCCTCTCCCTCCTGGTCTGCAACACAGCATACCGCACAGGCTCCTCCCAAGCCCCCATGCCTTCCTCCCCGCTGGCCGAGGGCTGATGGAGCGAGTGCTCTCGGTCTCTGGTCTGTCAGGGCAGGGAATGAGTCATGGCTCCAAAGGCCTGCAGCCCGGGCTCTCAGGTATGTAACTGATTCAGGCAACCTGAAGTGTGTGTGTGTGTGTGTGTGTGTGTGTGTGTGTGTGTGTGTGATGGGGAGAGAGGGAAAGAGAGAGGAAGGGAGGGACAGAGAAAGGACCGGCAGAAAGGAAGGAGAGAAGGGGCACCTGGGGGGCTCAGTCGGTTGATCGTCTGACTTCGGCTCAGGTCATGACCTCGCGGTTCATGAGTTCGATCCCCGCATCGGGCTCTGTGCTGACAGCTCAGAGCCTGGAGCCTGCTTCGGATTCAGATTCTGTCTCTCTCTCTCTTCCTCTCTGCCCTTCCCCAGCTTGTGCGCTCTCTCTCTCTCTCTCTCTCTCTCTCTCTCTCTCTCAAAAACAAATGAACTTTAAAAAAAATAATTAAAATAAAGAAAGGAAGGAGTGAAGAAGGGAGGAAGGGACATCTACAGATGTCAGCGGCTTTGCAAGGCATGGGGACCAGCGAACTCCGGCCCTCTGGTCAGTTTTGCTTTGAGGAAGGGTGGGGAGTGCCGAGCTCAGCAGGAGCAGCAGCTGGGCCTGGGCTGGGGAGGCAGAGGTGATGGAGAAGGCTCTCTGGGGGTGGGGGCAGCGGTGGCATCCCTCGGTGGCATCCCGGGGTGCGTCTGAGACTCCCAAGGGGGCAGTTCATAGTCCTGTTATCCTCATGTGGCTGCAGTGAGGGTGAGTGGGCGCTGGGGGGCCGGGGGAGCCAGAGAGAGAAAATGAGGCGCTCTCACCAGTGCCCCCCTAGCCTCACGTGCAATCCTCACGACGGCCTCACGAGGGCGTTGCTGCGGCTGTACCCATTTTTCAGATCTGGAAGCTGAGCGGAAGGTTACACCCCTGCCCAGCTCCAGGATTTGAAATACACAAGTGCTGGGGACCCTGGCCCGGAGGCCAGAGGAAGGGGTTCCCTGCATCTCAGGGAGCAACCCCGCCTCTCGGCTCATGCTCTGCAGAGGAGGGAGCCCAGCTCGCAGAGGAACACGGCAGGGGGACCAAACGCTGGCCTTGCTGGGTCCCAGCTGGGGACTGGGGACCTAAGCTGGTGAGGATTACGGAGGACCACACACACCCCACCCACGCCTCCGCCCCGTGACCCAGAGGAAATGCCGTGCAGCCACCCAGGTCAGGGAGGGCGCCTGGGGGACCAATGGCTGTCGGTTTGCAGGAAGGACAGGGGCACGGCAGCTCTTTCCTGGTTCCGGCCAAAGGCGGGGTGCTCTGGGGGGCGGTGCAGCCCAGCCCGGCCCCCTGCCCGCACCCCGAAGGAGTCCCTGCCCTCAGAAGCAGTGCCACGTGAGGGGCAAAGGTCGGGGCGGGTTTCGACTGGGACTCTGGTGCCACTTTTCACCCAGAGCCAGAGAGCCGGAGAGCTGGCTGAGAACCTTCCGGGTTGGGGGGCCCCGAGCCACAGGGCAGGTCTCCTTCGGGAGGGCCAGCCAGCCGCCCATAGTGACATTCTTCACATCTGTGTGCACGTCCCCAGCAGAGACTCCCGGCACCTCTCAATAACCCAGTCAGGACACTCGCCCGGGAACGGCCCGCTTTCCACCGGCCTAATGACGGCAGCCCACTGTCCAGCCCATTGTCCCGTAATCCGTTGCTCAAAGGACTTAAAATCCAAGGCAGGACGACGTCGAGGCCAATTAGCTACGTGGTGCGGGTCTCCAACACAGGTGGCCGTGCCTGTGCTGGCCCCGGGGTCTCCTCGTAAGTCAAGCGGGGGCTTTGCTTCAGCCCATCAGTCCGTCCGTCCGTCCTGGAGTCAGAGCAATTGCATCTTGCAGGGTCAGTGCTTTGTGCACGGTGGGTCTAGGGCCTGGTGTCCCCGAGGAGCGCCGCACGGGTCTGTAACGCATGGCTTTCGAGGCCACGGGGGAGCGCCTGCCACGGCAGCGCATCTCAGCCCCACGAGAACCATGTCGCATCCCCATTTTACAGAGCAGGAGGCCGCAGCCTGCCGAGGCCCATTTGCCCAAGCTCACACGGGCGGTGGGTGGCCGTTGGGGGGGGGGGGGGGAGCCCCGTGCCACGTTGCTGCCGTGTGGTCTCCCTCACCGGCCACGCGGGGGCGGTTCGGGTCGTTTCTGGCTTCACGTGCTTCCTGATGGTGCAGCGGACATTCTTGGGCATGATTCCTTTCCTTTTTTAAAAATGTTTACTTTATTTATTTTGAGAGCGAGAGAAAGCACGTGAGCAGGGCAGGGGAGGGAAGGAAAGAGAGGTAGATTCCCAAGCAGACTCCAGGCTGTTATCGAAGAGCCTGACTTGGGACTCGAACTCATGAACCGCGAGATCATGGCCCGAGCCGAGATCGGGAGTCAGATGCTTAGCCGACTGAGCCAGCCAGGCGCCCCTTGGACTTCGGGGGGTCCCTAGAGCAAGGAGACATTGTTGCAGAACTGGCCGGTGTCCCTCAGGGCCTCTGCAGGACGTGCCGAGCCCCACTCTCGGTCACTGACCGTTGTCCTGACAGTCCTACCGGCTGGACAGAGTCTTTCCAGGGTGAAAAATGCCTTTTAGAAGCAACGCTCGGGGCGCCTGGGGGACTCAGTTGGGCGTCCGACTTCGGCTCAGGCCATGATCTCGCGGTTCGTGGCTTCGAGCCCCGCGTCGGGCTCTGTGCCGACAGCTCGGAGCCTGGAGCCTGCTTCGGATTCTGTGTCTCCCTCTCTCTCTCTGCCCCTCCCCTGCTCGCACTCTATCTCTCCGTCTCAAAAATAAACATAAAAAAAATTTTTTTTAATAAAAAAAAATAAAGTATACTCTTCATGGGATGCCTGGGTGGCTCAGTCGGTTGAGCGTCCGACTTCGGCTCAGGTCACGATCTCGCGGTCCGTGAGTTTGAGCCCCGCGTCGGGCTCTGTGCCGACAGCTGGGAGCCCGGAGCCTGCTTCCCATTCTGTGTCTCCCTCTCTCTCTGCTCACGCTCTGTCAATCTCTCAAAAAATAAATAAACATTCAAAACAAATTTAGAAGCAGCGCTATGCTCTGATGGGGAGTCCTTGGTGGGGGTGGGGGTGGGGTTTCTAGTCTACAAATTCTCTGGAGTTTTGCCAAACCAAATGCTCCATCGCTGTTGGGAACAGAGACTCCCGGCGGAGTGCGTCCTGCCGGCCAGCGGGATGGGACAATACCGTTCCGCCCCCCGCTTTGCCAGCACTGGCAGCGAAACGGGACGCAACACAAAGCGTGTGCCCGGCCCGCTCCTTCCCGCCCTCGCTGCCTCGCCGCCTTCGCCGGACCGTGGCTTCCGGCCACACAGGCCCATCTGGCACGGGCACGGGCCCGGCAGCCACAAAATCGGGTGCGGGGGAGGGGTGGGGGGCTGGGGGCAGCCACATCTGAAGGGCTGGACTTTGATTTGTGGAGCAGGTGCGGCCGGGCCTGACCCAGAGGCAGAAGGGAGGGCGCGTCCCCAGAAATCTCCCGTGCCCGTGGGGACGCGGTCTAGAGGACCCACCCTGGCCGGCATCCACTGGAGAGGGCACCCACCGCGGGGAATCCCCAAGGCTGGGACGTGCCCGGCTGGTCCCCCGGGACGCAGGCCCCTCGACCAGGCCGGCCCTTTGCCCCCAGAACTCACTCTCGGGAAGCTCAGCCCAGGTCCCGGCTCCTCTGGCTTCTGTCGACTCAGGGACGGAGGCAGACGCTGCAGAGCCCTGACGTGTTGAGCGAAGGGCAGACACTGCCTGCCCTTTTGACGCTTGGAATGGCCAGGGACTGACAAGGAATGGAACAGTGGGGCTTCTGGAAAATTCTGGAGCCCACCCGTCCATCGATGCCGGCCCCTGTGCTTACATGGCAAGGGCCTCCCCCCGCAGGCAGACAGACTCGGGTCACAGCAGAGCCGGGAAGTGCGGAGAGGAGGGGCGGCCCGAAGGGGCAGAGGGAACGTGCTGGTCCCTGGGGGGCCAGGGGTCCTCCCTGCCAGCGCCTCTCCCTACGCCCCTGCCCTCCCCTGGCCCGCCCCCCACAGCTCAGCTCGCCCTCCCTGCCCCCTGCCCTCCGTGTCACACGGGATCGTGCTGCCATAGACAGGGACGGCACCTCCGCCCCAGCAGGGGACAGCAGGAGACTGAGCCCCAGGGGCCTCAGCCTGTGACCGCGTTTGGAGACAAGCTGTTTCCACAGGGGATTGAGGTAACACGGGGTCGCCGGGGTGGGTCCTGATCCCAGACCTGTGGGATCACAGAAGAGGACATCGGGACACAGACACCCACAGAGGACACGGGGAGAGGCCGGCCGTCCGCACACAAGGACAGAGGCCTCGGGAGGCCCCGGCCCTGCCCACGCCCAGACCTCGGGCTCTGGCCTCCAGAACCCTGGTTGTTGCAGACACACCCACCTCCCCAGCAGCAGCCTGAGCTGACGCGTGCCGTGCCCAGCACGTACGTCCTGCCCTGTCCCCCAGTCACCTTCCCGGCGCCGGGCAGGGGCACTGGCTCCTGACTGCTTGCAGCCGCACTGACTCGAGCGGTCACCCTCGAACCCTCACGCCCAGGACAGCCGGCCCTCGAACTACGCCGGTTTGGGCCGCACGGGGCCGCTTCTATGCGCTTTGTGTATGAACACGGGACAGGGCCCTGCGTGCATTTTCTCTTCCTCGTGATTTTCCTGATGCCATTTTCTCTAACTCGCTTTATTGTAGCGACACGCCCTACGATGCACCTGACGCCCGCGACCCGTGTTCCTCGCGTTCGGCCACTCGTGGTGTCGGCGAGGCTACCCGTCAACGGTGCGCTGTTAGTAATTAGGCTTCGGAGTCAGAAGTTATACTTGGGTTTTCAACGGGGTGGCGGTGGGGAGCGGACCCTCCTAACCCCAGGTCGTTGCGGGCAGAGGGGGTTACCGTCCCTCCTCCCGCAGACCAGGAGGCTGGGGCACACGGAGGCCGTAGACACAGGCCACGGAGGCCAGAGGCCACGCGCCTGGTCACAGCGGCCGCTCCGTGGGATGCCCTGTGCCAGGCGCTGAGGGGGGCCGAGGAGTAGGGCTGAGGGGGGCTGAGGAGTAGGGCTGATAACTGAAGGCACGGGCTTCTCTCTGGGGAGAAGAAAAGCTTCTACGATAGACCTGGTGACGCATTCGCCCAGCCGTGCAGACAAAGTAGACGCCTCTGAGTTGTACTCTTTCGGTGGGCGAACGGTGGGGTGTGGACTATATCTCAGTAAAGCTCTTTAAAATAAAAAAATGGGAAGAAATGAAATTTTCAAAAGACCCAGCTTGGGTGGTGGCAGCACTAAGCCTCCAGGCTGCAAAAAAAACCCCAAAAGAGACCCTTCTGAGTCTCGTTTGCCTCCTCGGTGAGCCGCTGGGCGCGTGGGGGGCTCCCGGCCCGTGACGCCGCTCTGGAGCCGGGCCCAACCCGAGGTGCCACTGGCACGTAGGAAAGCGGGGGTCCTGCACCTGTCCGTGCACAGAGTTCAAGCGCTCTCGGGGGCCGATAGCCCCACAGCCCCCGCAGCCCAGGGTTCCCGGGACATTTGCCACCATCAGAGGAGAGTTAGCCCCCCTCCCCCCCCGCAACTGGCGGGCTCCTGGCCGGTGCTGGGCCAAAGCCCTGCCCTTAAGAATGACGAGGGTGGCCAGCCGGTCCACCCGGAGTCTCCCAGGCAGAGACCTGGCCTGGCTGGGGGCAGAGATTCTGCCTTAAGTACCACCCCGGCTGCTCTCTGGCTTACAGCCTAGCCAGAAGCAAAAAAAGGGGAGGCGGGGGCAAAGACCCACCCCTGCGTAGGCCCTGGGACCCCGCAGCCTGTGGGGGGAAGGAGGGCCAGGTGCCCAGGCTGAGGCAGACAGATGGCGATCCCAGCCTCCCCACCCGGGGCCCCCAGGTGTGTGACCCTGGGCACGTCCCTTCACCTCCCCGCGTGGGGCCGAGCAGGACTGTCTGTAGGCCTTCAGGGCCCGCCAGCTCCAGGCAGGCGGGCTCGGGGCCCCGTCTCTCTCCCACTGCTCCTGCGGGGCCTAATTTAGAGTGAGTTGGGGGCCTGCAGCCAGCACCGCATAGGAGAGTCACCCCAGTTGGCGGGCGGGGACCACATCACAGGACACTGCTCCCTGTCCCCTCCCCTTCCCTGGCTCCCTTTCCGGGGTAAGGGACTGGAGGCATGGGGGTGGGGTTACAGGGGGTGACCCAGGCACCCGACAGGGCTGGGAGGTGATCGGGGGTGAGGGCACCCAGAGCAGAGATCTGGGGGACTGGGAGCCCGTAGTGAGGCAGGCTGGGACCAGGCCTGGGGGTGCCCGTGCTGGGGTCGGGAAGAGACCAATTAGTTAAACGGCAGCGGTGACCATTTGGAAGCAATTAACAGGGTCGCTATCACCAAATTACCCACCCCCCACCTGGTTCCGTATTGGCGGGGGAGGGGCCCAGGTCCCCGCGGCTGCCCCAGCCCAGCCGCCCACCCCAGCTCTGTGCATGAGGTTCCTGCCGTGCCAGGAGAGGACCACGAAACCGGGCACCCCTCCCTCGACTGGGCCTGAGCGTCGGGACCCAAGCCCAGGTCCAAGGAGGTGTCCGGGGGCTTCCTGGGCCAGGAAACCCAGGGGTGGGGGGGGGGCGCAGGGAGCTCTAGACGAAGGGGCTGGGTGAGCCGTGGCCCGGAGCCTGGAGGAAAGGCCTGGGCAGTGGACTGGCGTGCAGGCAAGCGGGCAAGTCCCGTGAGCACCAGCAGAAGGCGACGCGGGCGGGGGAAGGCAGGGGTGGGTCTTCCGCCTATCCGTCTGACTGCAGGGCGGAGGCCGACGCCAGGGTCCAGGGAACAGGAGAGAACACAGCCCAGCGAGCTGTGCCGCCTTGGAGAAGTGACACTGACAGAAAGCCCGTGGTGAGCGGGAGCCTCCGGAAGGGACAGCTGTGGGTCCCGGCGTGCCTGCTGATACGCTGTCCTGTGGGTGGGGCAAGCTCGGAGCTGGTAGGGTGGCAGGGACGTTGCACGGCTGATTCCACTGGGTGTTACCACCTCTGAGGCATTTCATACACAAGGAGCAAGCATCTCCGAGGGGCGATGCTACACGGCCACGGTCACATGGCTAGGAAGTGGCTCGGCTATCCATTCGTTCATTCATTCATTCATTCCAGGAATGTGTAGTGAGGGGCTCCTGTGTGCCATCCCAGGCCAGATCTGGGGGGTGGGGGAGCTCCAGGGAGTAAGCTCCCCTCTTGGCTCTGTGCTTGGGGGCTTCCCCGGGGGCTGTCCTCTGTCCTCCTTAAAGCAGGCACTGTCATTAAGAATCTGGGGCTCCGACCATCAGTGGCCTCGTCTTCGGATTGTTCACGGGCTCTGTCTAGACAGACTCTGGCCAGGAGTCACCTCCCCAGGGATTGAGGTGCTGGGTGATGCCCTGCAGAATGTCCCCCCAAGGGACACCCAGGACCCGGCAGGCACTGAGCGTGCTCAGGTGGGCTCACTGAGGACCGCTCTGTTTGTGTTAGGCCAGGGCGGGAAGAAATGTCCCGGGGCGGGGGGGGGGGGGGGGGGGTGGTGTTAGCTCCTGCAGCTCAGGGGAGTCCCCTGGTGCCCTGCACACCTGTCCCTCCCCTGGGGAACCAAGGTCCCAAACCTTGACGCTGGTAGAAAGAACAGGGATGCCAGCCCGGGGCCACCGGCCCCCGTGGGTGAGCTCTCTTGCTTGAGTTGAGCCTGTGGGTCCCATCTGGCTGGCTGCTGGCCAGGGGCCTGCCGGAGGTGGAGGCCAGGGGAGCAAGAGAAGGGAGGGGGGCTGTGGCTTTCCCCAACACTCTGTCTGAAGCCCTTCCTCACCGGGGTCCCTAGGGGACAGGGTCCCCCCTCAGGCCAGGGGCCACCCGGAAGCCGCTGCTCCCCCAGGACAGGGATGGCGGCCACCCCCCCTCCTGCCCCCGCTCATGGCTTTCGTCTCCCTCCTCGGTGGTCACCAGACTCCTACAGCTTTTCTCGGATCTTCCCCGGGCTCCCCCGGCTCTGTCTCCACTTGGCGGTCTGTCCCTCCCTCTCCATCTCCAGCTCTCCCGTTTTTCCTCTGAGGCGGCCTCTCTTGCTCTCCAGCGCTGTGCCTCTTTCCCTGGCTCCCCCGACCCCCTCCCGCTTCCCCAGCCCCCCCTCGGGCCGGCTGCTGGGACCCGAGCCTCCGAGGCCGCCCGACGACGTGCGCCAGCCTCGCCCTCCCGGATTCTGCCAGGCCGGGGGGCGCCGCAGGATAAAGCGCCTCCGGGCCCGGGCCGGGCCGCCCCGCCCCGGGGCCACCAGGACAGCGTCGCGCTCCAGCAGGGAGCCCCGGGCGCAGACCCAGCCCCGGGGTCCCCCACGCGCGCCCGCGCCCCGGGGCCCTCCCCTCCGCCGCGCCCCGCGGCCCCCTTCATTATGCGCCTCCTTTAATGGGCGTTCGCCAGCACGACTTCCCCCCAAGTTGTTTTCGCGGACATCAGTCATCGGCGGCGGTCCCATTGTGCCGGGGGATTGATGGGGGGCGGGAGGGGGTGACAGGGCCTGGGGCGGCCGCCTCGAGGCCTCGGTCTATAATTTTCGGAGGCATAATTGGCCTGGGGGGGAGGGGGCGGGGGCGGGGCGGGGCGGGAAGGGACCTTTCGGAGCCGGGAGGGCGCGCGGGGGCGCGGAGCCGCGGCTCGACGGCGCTGCGCGGGGGGCGCCCGGCCCGAACCCCGCGCCCCGCCGGGCTCCCCGCCCCTCCCGCGCCTCCGCCCGGGCACCACGTCGGCCTTTTGTTGCCGCACCGTCTTTTCTTCCCGCGCTGTGCGCAGCAACGGAAATTTCACCGGATCCCGGGTGAAAATTAAAGGAGGTGCCTCCCTCCCTCCCTCCCTCCCTCCCTCCCTCTCTCCCTGCCTCCCTCTCTCTCTCCCCCAGCCCCCGCTCCCTCCCGCCCCTCCCCCGCTCGCCGCGAGTCCGCACCGCCCCGCGCGCTCCGAGCGCCCCGGCCCCGCTGCCGCCCCTTCCATGGGCGCCGCGCTCGCCTGCAGCCGCCGCCGCCGCCGCGGGGCGGGCGCGATGCCACGATGGGCCTGATCTGGCTGCTGCTGCTCAACCTGCTGGAGCCCGGCTGGCCGGCCGCGGGCCCCGGGGCGCGACTGCGGCGCGATGCGGGCGGCCGCGGCGGCGTCTACGAGCACCTCGGCGGGGCGCCGCGGCGCCGCAAGCTCTACTGCGCCACCAAGTACCACCTCCAGCTGCACCCGAGCGGCCGCGTCAACGGCAGCCTGGAAAACAGCGCCTACAGTGAGTGTCGAGGCGGTGGCGGGGGCCCCCGGGGGGGGGGAGCGGGGTCCGGAAGGGCCTGGCGCGCCCAGGGTGCCCGCCGGGGTCCCCCGCCGCCTCCTGGCGTCGGGGAGAAGAGCGCGAGGGGAGCGGGGGGGAGGGGGATCACGTCGGAGGGCACGCGCGGTAGACACCCCCGGGGCGCCCGGCCCGGCTGGGTCCCGGGGCCCCGGCAAGTTTGAGCCCCGTGAGTTGGTGGGAGAAAAGGCGCCGGAAGAGGCGGGTAGGGTCTCTTACTATTTTGACGACCTCTCCTCCTCGGCCGACCCCGGGGCGCCCCGCCGGCCCCTCCGCCCTCCTGGAGCGCGGCCGCCGCCGGGAGAGTCATTTCCCAGGGCCCGAACCGCCGCCCTCGGCCGCAGAGCGACAGGCAGGGCGGGCGCCGCCTCGGTGTGCGGCCGCGGGATACGAGCTAGGCGCGCGGAGGGACGTCCGCCCGGGTCCGGGGGCGCAGGTGTGCTCCCGCCCGGCCCCACGGCCCGGATCGGGCTCCAGCGGGAGCCCCGCGGGCGCCGGGGTTTGGCTCCTCTGGCCGTGGGGACCCGGGCTCGGGCTGAGCCTCCGGGAGAGGAGCGCGGGGGCCGGGGGCCGAAGCAGCTCCGCTTGGCCGGGAGCGGGAGACCCGAGCTCGGGGCGAGGCAGGGACGCAGCGGGGAGCGTGGGAGCGTGGGAGCGTGGCTGGGGGCCCGGTGTCCTGTGCCGCAGCCCGCGGCGCTCGCCCCCGCGCCGAGCGTAGGAAGCAGTGCGGCGGAGGGAAACCGCTGCTTCCGCGAGGAAAGCCGCAGCCCCGGGAAGGCGCCTTAGGAGGACGCCTCTGGAGCCGCGCGTGGGGGGCCAGCTGTCGCCAGGGCGTCCCGGGGGCCGCAGGATGGGGCTCCAGGAGCGCCCGCGCTCCCTTCCCAGCGACGCCCCGGTTCTCTCCAAATGCAGGCTCCCACAGAGCATCAGAATCCTTGGAGCATCCAAGGCAGGCAGCTTGGGGGCAGAGGAGCGCGCGGTGCGCAGCCACCCCTGTCCCGCATCCGGACGCGGCGCCGCCGCCCTCGGCGCGCAATCCGCCCCCGCTGCGTCCCATGGACGCCAGAGGCCCGCGGCCTGCATCGCCCCACGTCTTGGCCCTGGGATGGCTGCTGTGCTGGGGGCCCTGGAGAGAGCATCGCTTTGGCTCCAGAGCCCCTTGGAGCCCTTGGAACCCCGTGGAGGCCGGGGGGACAACGGCCCCACCGGGGCCTTTGTTGCAGGACCTCTGATGAAAAGGCACTCCTGCGCTCAGAAGGAAGCTTAGGGGAGACTTAAAGTCCATCCGCGCAGTGGGGATGGGAGAGCCCGGGTCAGCTTCCCTTTGTGCGATCCGGCGTCTAAGCCCGCTTCCTGCTACCGTCCTCTGTGGCGCTTGGACCCTGCCCTGCACAGTTACCTGCTGCCCAGGCCCGCTGCCAGTGAGTTCCGGTGGCTCCCTCAGTGCCCTGAGCGCAGCAGCCCCGGCTTCACCCCTGCCCCAGACTCTTCAGATGCTGTGGGGTGTAGACAATGCGGTCGGAGAGCTCCGGCACCGCTCTCCGCAGCCGGGGTTGGAGCTCCGGCTCGCCCACGTGGGGGTGGTCTCGGGAAAGTCACCTAACCCCCGGCCGTCTCAGCTGGCCTGTCTGTCGGATCGCGCAACCGGCTCGCCGGGTGGCTGAGAGGCTCCCGTGTCCTGAGAGACCCCGCACCCCGCAGAGTCAGCGGGTAGCAATGTCAGTTTTCTTCCTTCCCTCCCGTGTCGGAATTCTTCTCGTCGGAGAAGCCCTGCCCTGATGCTCCCGGGGCTCTGCCTCCCATCCAGTAGTTTCTTCTTTTCCTCAATCTCCCGAGTCACCCCCCCCCCCCACCGCCCTGCCCCGCTTAAGTGTGTGTTGCCCTCACCTCCCCGAGCCTGGGCGAGGCTTGGGCGGGTCCAGGGGGTCCTCGGCCCTCGGCGCGGGGCTCTGTGGGGGGGGGGCGCGGGGAGTGACGGGCCTTCACACTGTTCCCAGGTATCCTGGAGATCACGGCGGTGGAGGTGGGCATCGTGGCCATCAAGGGGCTCTTCTCTGGACGGTACCTGGCCATGAACAAGAGAGGACGGCTGTATGCTTCGGTGAGTCCGATCTCGCACGCGGGCAGGCGTGGATGGGGCGGCCATCTCCCTCGGCCACTCGTTAGGGGACAGAGGGGACGTGGGCAGTGCAACGCTTTGTCCGGGGACCTGCAGCACCCGAGCCGGAACCAGAGCCTCAAGCCCCGGGATCTCGACGCCCGGGGCGGCTGCCCGTGTGATTGCCTTGGGGCACGGCCCCCCGGGGAGGACCCCACGGGGTCACACTTGTCTTACGTTCTCCGGTGTCGCTGGTTAGAAGCTGCCCCTCCACACATTTTTGTTCACCATCGCTGCCCTTCCCCCCACGGTAGCTGAGAGCGAGGCAGAGATTGTCCCCCGAATCTCCACTGAAATAAATAGACCCGGCGAGCCGTGGGGTGCCACGCGACTGCCTGCGGGGCAGAGCTTTTCTGCGGGCTCAACCAGGGGTCTCCTGGGGGGACGAGAGAGGGAAGCAGGGCACGGCACAGCCAGTCCTCCCCGGGGGATGGGAAGGCGAGAGCTGTTCGTTCTCAGGCCGGAACACAGAGGAAGGACCACAGGGCCCGCCTCCCAGGCACCCAGATTCGGAATCCAGTCTACACAGCCTGGGGCCTCCGCAACAGAAAAGGGTCCCATGACTCTGTGGGCAGTGGCGGTGTCCTTCCCCCAAGGGCAGGGGTGGGGACGCATGGAGTAAAATGCATGTAAGCAGGAAATTTGCCGTCTCCAACTAGTCATTATGTGCAGTTCGGCTGATACCTCCTTGGGCAATGAGAGGTTTTCCGTCCACGGTAACCTAGACGACGCAGCCCGAGGACCATCTCCCCGCAGCTCCCTCTCTCCGTGCAGCAGTCTCTTTGCAGGGGACCCACACCAGCCTCTCCCTGCCCGTTGGGGAGCTGGGCAAAGTGTGATGAGCAAAACCCTCTTTAAGCTGCCGTCTGGTCCCAGACCTTCCGCCGTTTTGCCGAAGGAGATGGAAAAGCTGGAAGGCGCCCAGCTGCTTTGTCTGCCTCAGGGGCCACTTCAGAGAAGCCGTGTCTGGGGGGAGGGACCCCCCCTGGCGCCCAGCCTCTTCAGCAGGTGCTTCTAGAGTGATATGCCCTCAGGCCGGGCTCTGGCCTGACTTTTCCTTGAGGGGCATCGTGGCTTTGCCGAAGCCTCAGCCCCGTGCCCCTGGTGCCCGGTGGGCAGAACTGATTTTCTGTTCCTCAAGTGGCCCGAGACCATCTACAGACGCCCCTTGTCCGTTACGGAGAGGGGCCCCGGTGAGGCGTTCTCGTCGCCTTGCAGGGGTGGTGCCGGTCTCACCGGTCCCGAGGGCCATCATCCGCACTGAGCAAGTTCATGGATCGGGCGGGGAGGGCTGAATCCGGAGGGGGAGCCTAAGGCCTTTGCCACATCTCCCATGGGGGACCCGGGCCCAGGGCTTTGGGGGACAGCACAAAGCATGGCCTGGGGGATCCCCGTGGGTCACAGTCTACCTGTGGCTGCTATTGGTTAGATCTGACAACGCCGGCTTCTCCTTCCCTTCCCTTCCCTTCCCTTCCCTTCCCTTCCCTTCCTCCTTCCTTCCTTCCTTTTTTCTTCCTTTCCTTTCTCTTCCCTTCCTTTCCTTTCCCTTCCCTCCCTTTCCCTTCCCTTCCCTTCCCTTCCCTTCCCTTCCCTTCCCTTCCCTTCCCTTCCCTTTCCTCCTTCCTTCCTTCCTTTCTTCTTCCCTTCCTTTCCCTTCTCTTCCTTTCCCTTCCCTTCCCTTCCTTTCCCTTCCCTTCCCTTCCTTTCCCTTCCCTTCCCTTCCCTTCTTCCTTCCCTTCTCTTCCTTTCCCTTCTTCCTTCCTTCCTTTCTTCTTCCCTTCCTTTCCCTTCCCTTCTTCCTTCCTTCCTTCCTTCCTTCCTTCCTTCCTTCCTTCCTTCTTTTCTTCTTCCCTTCCCTTCCCTTCCCTTTCCTTCCTCTTTCCTTCTTTCCTTCCTTCCTTTCTTCTTCCCTTCCCCTTCCTTCCTTCCTTCCTTCCTTCCTTCCTTCTTCCCTTCCCTTCCTTTCCCTTCCCTTCCCTTCTTCCTTCCCTTCCCTTCCTTTCCCTTCTTCCTTCCTTCCTTTCTTCTTCCCTTCCTTTCCCTTCCCTTTTTCCTTCCTTCCTTCCTTCCTTCCTTCCTTCCTTCCTTCCTTCCTTCTTTTTTTCTTCCCTTCCCTTCCCTTCCCTTCCCTTCCCTTTCCTTCCTCCTTCCTTCTTTCCTTCCTTCCTTTCTTCTTCCCTTCCCCTTCCTTCCTTCCTTCCTTCCTTCCTTCCTTCCTTCCTCTCTCCCTCCCTCCCATCCATCCATCCATCCATCCATCATCCCCCTGGCATTCATTCCTTCATTCACTACTGCCCCGGGCATCCATGTGTCACACTCTCTGCTGGGTATATGCATCGGGATCTCACTACCTGTGAATCCGCTCCTGTCATGGCCTCCAGAAGCTCCCCATCGCCCACACGTCACCACCGGGGTGCCTCGGCCCCCAAAGGAGCTGCCCGGACCGCCTTCGGCTCCTCCCTTCCACCGTCGTTCCATAACCCGTGTACTCACCACAGCCTCCTGAACCCCTCTCGCTTCCCCAGGACCAGCCACGCTGGTCACCCTTCCGTGCCTTTGCCCGACTGCAGTGCCCCCATCAGAAACGCCCGCTAGAAAGTGCCCACCTCTCCCTTAATGACTCCCCAGGTGTCACCTCATGGGCAGGGTACCTCTCAGCCGGCCTCCCCTCACACCTGAGGCCGCCCTCCCTGCACACCCCCTGCCCGGTGCCCTGGGGCTCAGAACCAGCTGGGGTCGCGGCCACGCCGGCCACAGCCACACTCTGCCCCAGGCTGGCTTTTCTGGAGCCTGCGAAGGAAGAGCAGCCTCCCCAAGGTGGACGGTTTCAAGGAGAATTTCAGCAGGTGGCACCAGTGGGTGGGGGTGACTGGGGGGAGGCCCCCGTGGAGCAGAGGGTCTGGGGTGGGACAGTCGGAGGAACCAGCGAGGCTTCGGGAACCGTTGCCGCTGTGAGTCCCAGCTGGGGCACCTGGAGACCTTGCTCCTGTGCTGGCACCTTCCTCCTGGGCCTCCTGACCCCTCTGGGAGCCCCTCTGCAAGATGCAAACTCTGCGCCCCCCCCAGGACCCCCCTCTGGAGGGCCTGAACTCCTCCCTCTCTGAGGCTCACAGGACTGAGTCCCTTCAGTTGCCCCACAAAGTGCCCCTGCAGTGAGAAAGCCCGCCCTCTGGCTTCCTGATTCATGGCCTCGGCCGTGGGCTACGACACCCCTGAGTTTCTCACAGTTTAGCGTGGGGGCCAGGCCCCAATGTAGCCGCCTGGCACGGGGGTCAGCCCGGAGCCCACCCACTCACCCCAGACGGCCCCTGGTTCCCACGCTAGGCGGGGGTTGAACGCAGACCAGAACGGTGCCACATCCCCGTGATTTGGGGCCTGCCGCCACCCCGGGCCTCAGTTTCCCCGTCTATAAGGTGCGGAGGCTGGTCTTTGTCAATGGCGTCTGTACTGTGACCCGGGGCATTCTGGGCATCCCCTGAAGGGTGGGACAGCAGAGAGGGGACAGCAGGGAGGTCCGGAAGAGCTAGAACCCAGCCCCCTTCCCTCTGAACTTACACGTCATCGGGAAACAGGTATTTGGTGCTAGAGCATCGTGCTTCCCGTGCCCTTTGCAGGTCACGTGCTGCCCACCTCGCGGGCGTGGCTCTGACCAGCCTGTGACCCCCTGAGAACGGGCCTGCGGCCCTTGGGGCCACCTGCACTCGGCAGCGGCCGCCTTTCCCCTCCACAGATGGAGACAGACCATGAGGGTCTCGGGCTCCTTCTGCCCAGCTCTGCCCGTCCCCCAGCCCTGCCCCTGGGCCCCGGGCTGAGGAGGGACGCCCTGGGGGTGCTTGGCACACCCACCCCTTCGACCCGGGGGCGCCCCACGAGGCGGCCCAGGGGCCGCTGGTGGAGGCCCCTGGAGTTCCCAGTCTGTGCCTCTCTCCCTCCAGATGCCCGCCTCTGAGAAGGCAGCGCCCCGCGTCTCAGCCCGTGCCCCCCAGCCTGCCCCAGGCCCACACAGGCCCCCGCGCAGCCCCCACTGGTACTGGGGCGCCGGCACCCCCAGTCGCCCTACAAGAGCAGTGTCTGTGCGGTTCATGAGCTTCCGCCTGGGCTCCTGGCTTCTGGGCCACGCGCATGGGGCAGGCGCCGCGAGGCCGAGGCGGCCAGTCTCAGAGCTCAAGGCCCAGAGCCGAGTTTCGTGCAGGCGCCAGGCTCCTGAAAACCCCACGAAACCATCCTTCCCGTGCTCTTCTCAACATTCGTCTCTTTTCTCTCGCACGCACGCTTTTCCCAAGGCGTCCGGGGTGCCGTCCTCTCCCTGTGTGCAGACGTCCTGCCAACGTCCGTGCCACCCGCGGAGATTTGGGGCAGGCCCCACATCTGCTCTGCTGACACCGCCCCGTGTCCCCGTGCCGGGGAAGCCTCCCTAGTCAGTGCCTGCGGCGGGGTGGGGGGGTGGGGGGGACAGGGCTGGGGGAGCCACAACGCCCGGGGGCTCAGGAAACCGTGGCGGAAACGAGCAGACCCTCGCGCTGAACCCCGAAGCTCAAGGCCGCGGACCCGGAGGGGGCACGGGCACAGCCCAGGCGTGGCAGCGGGTCAGATGGGTGGCCGGGAGGGAGCAAGGAGGGGAGGGGGGCCCCGCCAAGGAGCGGGGGGGGGGGGTCCTCGAGGCCCGGGCCGCCGGCCTCGAGCGCGGGGCCTCCCACGGCTGACCCAGGCGCCTGGCCCCCTGCAGGAGAGCTACAGCCCCGAGTGTCAGTTCGTGGAACGGATCCACGAGCTGGGCTATAACACCTACGCCTCGCGGCTGTACCGCACGGCGCCCAGCGGGCCGGGGGCCCAGCGCCAGCCCAGCGCCGAGAGACTGTGGTACGTGTCCGTGAACGGCAAGGGCCGGCCTCGCAGGGGCTTCAAGACACGCCGCACGCAGAAGTCCTCTCTGTTCCTGCCCCGCGTGCTGGACCACAAGGACCACGAGCTGGTGCGTCTGCTCCAGAGCGGGGCCGGGCTCCGCGGCGGCCCGCCCAGGCCCCCCGGCAAGGGCCCCCGGCCCCGGCGGCGGCGGAGGCAGAGGAAGAGGAGCCGGGGGGGCCGGGCGTAGCCCCCCCCCCCCCCAGCCACCCCGGACCCGGCCGAGGAAGGCCGTCCACGTTCTGGGCCCAGGCCGGCTCCGAGCCCCCGGCCGACCCGGCCCGGCAGGTGCGGGCCGGCCGGGGCCCGAGTGCCCACCGTCACAGCCGATCGCCGCGGCGCAGCAGGTCTCCGGGACGCTCCCCGCTGCCCCCGTCCCTCTCCTGCTCTGCCCGGCTGCTGTGTGCCTCCCGGCCCTCTGCGATTCTCTGCAGCGGGGTCGGATCGGAAGGGAGCGCCGGCCGAGGGGGGCCGGGCAGGGAGGGCCGCTTTACGTGGGCCCGGAGCCCCCTCGGCCCCCCCCGGGGGAGCCGGCTGTCGCGGGGGCCGCCCGAGAAGCCTGCCGGTGGCTCGGCTGCGGGGAGCGCGGGGGCGTCTGTGTAACCGAAACATTAAAGCGTTGCATTCGACTCGGCTGTTTGATAGATTGCGACGCAGCCTGAGCCCGGGGAGACCCTTGCCGTTTTTCCTCGAACCCTGTTTGCTTGCGACGATGACCGCGTCTGTGCCAAATCGCTCTTTTCAGACGTAAGACTGTATCCTGAGGAATAGGGCTAACGATGCGTTTTCATGCCCTGGTTTGGAAAGCGGCTGTTTGTCGAAAGCAAGAGGTGGTTCGTGGGGACGGAAAGCACAGGCTGATGCGTGTGTGTGTGTGTGTGTGCGTGTGTGCACCTGCAAGTGGAGAGAGAGAGAGAGAGATGGGTTTCCTTTGTTTAGAACCCCCCCCCCCAAAAAACTCCCTCCATCGTGAAGCTGTGTCTCCATGGGCAGTTTTAAGCACCTGTGTGATGTGCCAGGTACGAGCCTCCCTGAACTCCTTCACCCCTGCAGCCTGCCGGGCCCAGAGAAGCAAAGGCCGTGCACCTGCTGCCCCCACCATGGCAGTGGGTGGGGTCACCTGAGGCTAGCCCCGGTGAGAGCCGGAGGGCACGGGCAGTGGCTCACTTTTCTCGGACCTTGCAGGGGGAGCAGGTGAGGGGTATGGAACGAGATGCTGCAGGTTCCCGGCGTGGCCCCCGGGGTCGCAGAGGAGGAAGCACGTTCAGGAGGTGAGCTTGCCCAGGCCACATCGCACCCTCCCTGCACCAAGATGCCCCCGAAACAAAGGGGGCGACGCTCGGGGGCTCAGGGTTAATACCCAAAACAGATTGGATGGGAGAGGTGGGAAGGCAGCAGCTCCTGGGCGGGGGGCTGAGGGCCAGTCGCAGGCACTGCCCTGTTCCGCTCTGCCTCCTGAGCGGGGACAGCTGGCCCCTGAGGGAGGAGGCACTGGCCCCCCCACCCAGGCAGGGAGCCAGACCACCCACGTCAGGCTTGGCCGGCCTCCTTCTGTCCAAGCCACATGTTTGCAGGACACTGGGCTGGTGTCACAGGGCGTGACTCTTGCCCTGCCCCCCCCCCCCCCGGGGACATCACACTGCCCAGCCCACCAGCACAGAAGGTCTGAGACCCCAGCACGCCAAGGAGGCCCCAGACCCTCTGCGTCTGCTGCAGCTCGTGTGTGCATCAGGTCCTTCCCTCCTTCTCTTCTTGGCAGATGGATACAAGGCTCCTGGGGACCCTCCTGGGGGTGGGGCGGTGGGCACACAGGTAGGATCCCCCGGAAAGGAAATCGGGATGGGAGTGGGGTCTCATGAACCCGCTTTCGGGTTTCACTATTTGGCCCGGTCCCTTCTTTGTAGGCGTGGGGCGGGCAGAGGCTGGAGACCGGGCACCCACGTCCCCATGAGAAGATGCCTTGTGAGCCAGGACAGGGCGTCCCAGAGGCCCCAGTGATGACGGCCTACCTCCCTCTCATGCCTTTGCTGTCACCCCCACCTGCCCAGCCGAGGGGGAAAGGGGTGGGGAGGAAGAAGGGGGAGGGGGAGGGTTTGAGCGGGGTCCTTGCTTTCGAGGGTCTCTGGGACTTTGGGCGGAGAGCCAGCAGGAGTCGGGCTGTCAGTGGGGTGGCCGCTGGGAAACAGGATGGCCGCTGCTCAACAAGTCACACGCAGCCGTGTGTTTGCAATACTCGTGGGGTGGGCTCGCCCGAGTGTCCGGTGACAGACGGCTGGAGACGCCAGGTGCGGTCCATCCACACAGTGGAGTAGCATTCAGCTCCAGGAAAGAAGCCGACACCTGCCACAGCAGGGATGGACCAGGAGGGGACGCTCAGCGACACGAGCCAGCCGCAGAAGGAGACCTGCTGTGTGATCCACTCACATGAGGCCCCTAGAGGAGTCACGTCTATCCAGACAGAGGGCAGACGGTGGGCGCCGGGGCTGGGAGGGGACAGCTAGGGTCTGATGGGGACAGAGCTTCCATCTGGGAAGAGGAAAAAGTGAAACGGACAGCGGCGATGGTCACGCAAGCCTGCGGAAGCAGTTAGCTCCGCGAGATCGTACGCTTAAAAGTGGATAAAATGGTAAAAGAACGTAAAAGCAAAAACAGAAGCAACAACAAAAAAACCAGAGCGATGTCTTGACTGCCCGAGCTGCGTTGCTGGTCTCACTGGCCTCCCGCCAAAAGTCGAGAGCTGGCCGCGTCAAAGGTGCCCGGTGAGCAGTGCCGAGTCAATTAGGGGAAAAGAGAATCGCTAGGGAGTGGCCAGCCGGGCGCCCTCGCCTGCGCAGAGCTGACAGGACAGGCCGCAGGTGGCCTCGGAGGGCGAGAGCCGCTCTGCTTGCCCGGGACCCGTCCACTCCTCAGCTGCCCCGGGAAAAAGGTGGCCCCATCCGTGTGAAGCCAAGAAACCAAGGACCCGCTGCCTGGCCCCTGAGCCCCCGCCGTGGGCGGCCCCCCTCTGGGTGACCGAGCTTCAGCTGCTTGGAGTGGGTCTTTGAGCCCCTCGGCAGGTTCAGAGGCCTCCCGCCTTCCCCGGGGGTGGAAGGGCTTGCAAAGGTGAACCGGTAGGTCTGCAGTTAGCCCCCAGCCATCCGAGGGTGACCTTGCCGGGGCCACGTCCCGGGGCTGAGCCAGATGCGGCACCCTCTGGAGCTGACCCCTGTCCCCTCTCCGACTGTAATGACTGGAATACCGGGGCGGCCCGCACTTGTGCCTGAGAGCACAGGCAGGACTGCGTGTGAGCACCTCCAAACGGGACTCAGGGGACAGGAGACTTTGGGGTGGAAACACAGGCAGTGCAGCAGCTGGATTTCTACCTGCCGATCCAAACACCGCCTTGGCCGCTTTTGTGGTCTCGTGATTGATCATGAGAATGGGCCCCTGCCTCTCCCCAGCCTTGGTTTCTCCACCTGCCAGATGGGCTTCCGCGGTGGCCATCAGGATCACTGACGGGGCACAGATGGCGAATGTTCTGTCGAAACAGCGGCACGGCCAGGAGTGGTCAGAGGGGAGGGCCGGGTACCGCTCTTTCCCGCAAGGGCTGGGAGACGCACGGGAGCCAGTGCCTCACCAAGGCGACTATTCTGTGGTGTGCTTATTCGAGTGGCTCAAAGGTGAAGAATGGATGGAAATTTTCAAGGGGGGGCAGGGGGCACACCAGGAGCTCTGATGGCAAGGTGGGCATCCCTGGGAAACCTCTTGCTTTGGCAGGCTGGTTTCAAGATGGAAATTGCATACATTCATTTATTATCATGGATAAAAGAAATACACTTATCTACCTTTTAGGAGGTATGGCAGTGTATTTCTCTAATCATCCACCCACCCATCCATCTGTCTGTCCATTCACCAATCTACCCACCCATCCATCCACCCATCCATCTGTCCGTCCATCCATCCATCCATCCATCTGTCCATCCACCAATCTACCCATCCTTCCACCATCCATCCACCCATCCATCTATCTGTCCATTCACCAATCTACCCACCCATCCACATCCATCCACCCATCTATCCATCCATCCATCCATCCATCCATCCATCCACTCATTCACGCATCCATCCATCCATCCATCCATCCATCCATCCGTCTGTCCATTCACCAATCTACCCATCCTTCCACCCACCCATCCATCCATCCATCTACCCATCTATCCATCCGTACATCCATCCATCCACTCATTCACACATCCATCTGTCCATCCATCCATCCATCCATCCACCCATCCATCTGTCCATCCATCCATCCATCCATCCATCCATCCATCCATCTGTCCATCCACCAATCTACCCATCCTTCCACCATCCATCCACCCATCCATCTATCTGTCCATTCACCAATCTACCCACCCATCCACATCCATCCACCCATCTATCCATCCGTCCATCCATCCATCCACTCATTCACACATCCCTCTGTCCATCCATCCATCCATCCATCCACCCATCCATCTGTCCATCCATCCATCCATCCATCCATCCATCCATCCATCTGTCCATCCATCCATCCATCCATCCATCCATCCGTCCATCCACCAATCTACCCATCCTTCCACCATCCATCCACCCATCCATCTATCTGTCCATTCACCAATCTACCCACCCATCCACATCCATACACCCATCTATCCATCCATCCATCCATCCACTCATTCACGCATCCATCCATCCATCCATCCATCCATCCATCCGTCTGTCCATTCACTAATCTACCCATCCTTCCACCCACCCATCCATCCATCCATCTACCCATCTATCCATCCGTCCATCCATCCATCCACTCATTCACACATCCATCTGTCCATCCATCCATCCATCCATCCATCCATCTGTCCATCCACCAATCTACCCATCCTTCCACCCACCCATCCATCCATCCATCTACCCATCTATCCATCCGTCCATCCATCCATCCATCCATCCACTCATCCATCCATCCACCCATCCCTCCATGTATCCATCCATCCATGCATACATACACACACCCAGCCTCATGGAAGACAGAGGTACGGCTCTAAAGTAACAGGTTGAGAGCAGTGACCTGGAGAAATTCAGGAAAAACTGTAGCAGCTCCCTGTTGGTGAGGACAATGGGACACCGTCAGTTAGGACCCCATTCTTGACAGCCTTGTGACCAGCCGGCCGCCATCTAGATGACAGCTCGACAACATCCTCATCCCCCTTCGGAGCTGCCCTGGGGAGTCGAAAGGTCCAGAATGAAGAGCCGAGGCCATGGTTGGAGGGGATGGATGAGAGAAGGAACTGGCTTCGTGGCGAGGGCTGTTTGGAATCCCAGCCCTTGGAGTTGTGCCAGCCTGGGTCTCGATCGAGGCGGGTCTTGATGTTCTGTTTGGGGCTTGTGCGGCCGGGGAAGGTGCCCTCCTCACTCTGAGCTTCAGTTTCCTACTCTGCGAAATGGGGGCAATACAGACGCGGACATCACAAGGCCGTCTCCAAGACTCAGTGCCGTGAAAGAGTGAAGGCTGGTGCCTGGCACGCAGACCCCTGGCCAGGCTGGGCTGAACCAAATGGGGTGGACCTTCCAGGTTCTCCAAGGAGGGTGGGCCCCCCCCCCCCGGCCCTGAGCCCAGGGGGTGCTGGCCGGGAAACCTGCCCTGCTCACTTGATTCTGGTGCCTGGGCTGCTTTTTTGTTACAAGACGTTTCTCTCTGACCTCCTCCCTTCACGGACTCTTACCATGCACAAACAAGTCTATCTGCAAGCTCAAATTCTTGAGCGGACTGAACCCCCAAGCACGCGGCAAGGCTTAGTGGCTTTGCCAAGAGCCGCCTCCACCGGGATAGTCTTCTAGCCACCTCTGCCTCCTACCTCCTGTGCCCTTCAGTCTTTCCCCCGTTCCTCCCTCCAGCCCCACTTCGCTGCCTATCCCAAGCCCTTCCCTGCCACAGGACCTTTGCACACGCTGCCTCTTCACCTGGCGGGCTCCTTCTGTATCTTTACTTACCACGATGTCACTGCCTCAGAGACCTTCTGCGACTCCCTTATCCAAAACTGGGGCTCCTCTCGCATTTTTTCTCACTACGCCTTGTTCTTTCTGTTCACTGAACCGGACCCCATCTGTAATTGATTGTCCCGATAACCGTACCCTCGCTGCTGGTCCCCACCAATCACCCACCTGAGTGGGGAGGCGCCTGGCCTGTTTGCTCACCGCCTCCAGTTCGTCTTTGGCCAAGGGCTGCTCACAAAGGCAGCCGCGCCCCCACCCCGAACTTCTGGCCCCCTCCCCTCAAGCAAAGAACCCCAGGGGCTTGTCTCTCCCCAGCCTTGGGGGAGCGCTGGGATCCATGGGAGAGTGAGGCCAAGGGACAGTGTCAGCTACACCCTGTTGCTGGCTTTTTGTAGAAGAGAGAGCAGCTTGGAGAGCTGCTGTTTTCACGAACGGACCATGAAAACGGGCCGTGGCCGCGCGGCGACGCATTGCTCGGCCGGAGGAAGAAGCGACGTACTGGGACACCGTGCCAAGGGGGGGAAGCCCGACACAAGGGCCACATACCGGCGGTCCCATTTACGCGAAATGTCCAGAATCGCAAATCCGTGGAGACAGAAAGGAGGCTGAAGGTGGCCGGGGGCGGGCGGGGCGGGCGGGGGAAATGGGATCACGGACCCTGGACGCGGGCTTGCTTTCTAGGGGGACGCCTAACACAGGCGGTGACAGCACATGGTGCTGTGAATACAGAGCCACTGAATCGGGGTGTATGGTAGGCAGACTGTCCCTCAATAAATGTGATGCCCCCCCCGCCACGCCTGCAAACTCTTCCGTGACAGTTGGGCTGGTTCCATACTTTGGGGACAAGTGGGAGACAGGGGGCTGCGTTGTCCCAAGGGGTCTGGGAGGGCACCCTGCCTGCAGTGCCACAGCCCACCAGCAGGTGGCAGCGCGCTCAGCGACGAGCCCCAGGTGTGTCCCCCGGACTGAGGACCGGCCACGCGGTCTGCCCAAGCCTGGTAGGCAGGCCCTGCTGGTGACCTGTTCGCAGCACCCGCTGGGTCACCAGGGTCAGGCCGGGGGGCGGGGGGAGGAGTTGGCCATCAGTTCAGGGCTGACCAATCCTAGGGAGGCGACAGCATCCCTGTGTGGACACGTAGGATGCCCCTTCGAGGGCAGAGGGCCCCCTCCCCGGGCACGAGGGCAAGACGCGGGTGGTGGGCCTGGTCCTGAGCAGGGCACGTAGCAGGCTCCCACTCTTGCTCCCTGGGTGGGAGACAGAGAACCGCTCCCCCAACTGAGAACACATTCATCCAGACATGACGATGATGATGGCGGGGGGGGGGGGGGGGTGGCAGGAGGAAGAGGAAGAAGAGAAAAAAACACGCATTGGCCGCTTGCCTGGCTGGGTGCCCTGTCATTTGGATTGATCCCCACGGAGCGGGGTTCTAATTCTCCTCCACGTGATGGACGAGGAGCCAAAAGCCCAGAGGAGGCAGGCTACTTGCCCAAGGTCACACAGCCTCCAAGGTGGGAGCCCACATTCAAACCCAGCCACCGGGCTCCCATATGTGGCTCGGGCTCCGGTGGTCCTAAGGAAGGGCGCGGTTTCACATTTTTGTCTATGGGCCCTTGATTTCAGCCAGTGGTGCTCAAAATGTCTCCTGACATGGGATTTGGCTTGAAATGCATTCCCGGGCCCCACTCCAGACGTGCTGAATCAGAGCCCCCGGGGGCGGCCCAGCAGCCTGTGTGTTAACAGCCTTCCTGGTGACGCCTGCGTATTTACAAGTCCGGGTGGGCAGGGATACCTCCACAGTCGCTCACGCTCAGCAAGTTAGCACATAGAGCGCTTTGCTATGGGCGGGGGCTTTTCACCCCTCACCACCCTGAACCCCTTCCGGCCACTCTGCAAGGCTGGCCCTTATGACCCCCATTGTACAGGTGGGGAGACTGAGGCTCGAGGGTAAAGCCCCCAGCCCCTTGCGGTAGGGCATGAGCTTAGACTGGAAGCTGGGTCTCAGCGGTCGCTGTGCTTGCTGCCCTGGGGACAGACAGTGTTCCTGGGAGGCATGACTGCCCTCTGGCCAACCCGTACATCCTTTCTCGATGGGCTAGGGGGCAGGTGGGGAACTGGGCACAGACGGGCTACCCCCACGCCGGTACGTGGGTCTTGGGAAGGTCACTGCCACAGAAATGTAGGCATCATTGTCTGAGGCCGCCTGAGGCCTTCTGCTGGAAGGAGACAGTCTGGAGTGGGGGTGGGGGGCCACAGTTCCCCGGAAGTTCGCCAACATCTAATCTGGGCCATCCCTGGCCCTGTCAGCAGCAGCTTGGGTCCTTCCAATGCTCACCCCCCCGACCCCGTGTGCCTACCTCGAGGTTGCTTTCGGAAGCAAATAGAATTGGACATCATAGCTCATCTTTCCCCGGTGAAACCTCCTGGAGTATCTGTGAGTTAGTATCCACTCAGCTACAAAGGTCAGAAACCTTAAGGTAAAGGAACTCGAAGCAAGATGAAAGTGTGTAGCTCTCGTGTAGAAGAGGTCCAGCGTGATAAGGCTGCTCCACATTCATCAGGGTCTCAGCTTCCTCCCATTTGTTCCTTCCGTTTTCACTTTACGGTGTTGACCTCATGGTACAAAATGGCTGCTTGGGCCCCAGCTGTTCCATCGCATTGCACCCCGCCACGGCAAAGAAGACCAGTGTATCCCCACCTCACGGGACATCTCCCAGAAGCCACACCCCCTAGCACTGCTTTCCTCCCATTGGCCGGACTTCAGTCACACGGCTGCTTCAAGCAGTGACGCGACAGGCAGAGAGAGAAGAGGAGAAGGGGGGAAAGGAGAAAGGATTAAGATTTACTGCCAGCCCAGCCTGAGGCCACCTGCTAGAGGTCCGCACCCCTGCTTGTCCCGCACGGGAACTTCCCTAACCAGGGCCCAAGAGATGCACAGAGGCTTTTCCAATGGGACACTGAGCGGCCGTTACAGAGGCCCCTTCCCGCGCAGGGGCAGGGGCAGGGCAGGGCAGGGGCTGGTGCCCTCACCTGGCACTCCCACCCTGCCCTGGGGGCTGGGGCCATTCAGAGGGCCTCAGGCCAGGCCAGCACCGTCTTCAAAACCGCACCCCCACGGGAGGTGCCGGGCCCCGGGACCCTGACCCAGCCATGCGTGCTGGACGTTGTCACCTGCAGCCCGTCCTCCGGTGCGACCGCAGGCAGGTGTCCTCCGGGACCGGGCTCTCAGCACCTCCGGGAGTGATCTGGTCTCTGCTCGTCACAGAGGCTCACCAGGGGCCTGCACGGGGCACGCGAGGTGGGGCTCGCACCCGAGCCGTGCCCCCCCGCCCCCCGTCTGGACTCTGTCTTCTCCCGGCAGAGGGAGGCAGGCAGCTCTCCTCCCCCCGAACGTAACCCTGCTGTGATTCAGGAGGGGCTGGGGTGGGTGTAAGCGGGGGCCAGGAACAGAGGTTCGAGTCCCGACGGCTGTGGCTAAGGGCCACCACGCCCGAGGCCGGAGTCCCCACACACACGCGCCCTGGCTCGGGCCACACCACCGTCCTCGGAGGCACACGCTCTGACTATCGTCCCTGGTTCGCCGATGAGGAGGCAGTACGGAGAGGTGAAGCCGTCTGCCAAGGTCACACAGCGCCCCGTCTTAACGGTCAGAGTGTGGCCCCAAGTCCAAACCTGACTCCTCTTTGCACTCACCGTGGCGTGGGCAGGGTGGTTGCTGTCTTTCGCATCCCACGTCTCCCTGTACACTGGGGGTGCCCGCCCCCGCCCTGGCCCCTCGTGGAGAGCCTTGTAAGCCAGGCAGCGCGAGGAGCTCCGGGGAGGGCTCCGGGGCTTTAAGGCAGGCGCGCTGCAGAGGTCACGGGCTCCAGCCCCCGCCGCGATGTCAACGCGTGGGGGCCGGGCCGGCTCCTGGGGACAGAGCCCTGGTCACCGGGGAGAAGTGGCCGCTGTCCAGGGCCAGGCCCTCCTCACCGGGCCCCACTCCCTCTCTGCATCGAGCTCTGTCCTCGAGGCTGGCGCTGTGGTGGCCACGGGCTGCGGCCCCCCCGGCAGCAGATGATGCCGTCCCGTTGGTGGCGGAGAGGTCCCGCTTGGTGCCGTCCACACCCCCCGGCCGCCCCCCATCTGCTTTCACAGACGCCGCTAACCTCCCCTAAATGCCGGTCTGGTGTCGATGCCGGCAGAGAGACAAGGGTGGGCCAGTGCCACTGCCGGGCCTGCGCTCTGGAGGCCCCCCGACGATCCATGAGGGACCAACGGCTACTTTGAGATGGTGTGAGCACTGCCCGTTCCACAAGGCAAGCCGTGAAGCGGGCTCCAGAGGGATGTGGGGGATCGGGTGACACTTTGACCGAGATCTGTCTGGGGAGGTGACGTCCAAGCAGACACCCGAGTGATGGGAAGGAGCCCCCGTGCAAAGGGGCTGGCCAGCAAGTGCAAAGGCCCTGTGGTGGGGAAAGTCCCGGCCGAGACCCCCAGCCACCGTGGCAGCTGAAAGGCCGCGCGGAGCGAGGGCAGAGGGGCCCCAGGCCGGTGCAGGCAGGCAGGTCAGCCGGGCAGTGCCGCGCTGGGGACGCTGCATTTTGTTTGGAGCGTGCTCAGAGGCTGAGGCCACTCTCCGCCTGCCGGGGGCGCTTTGCGCTTGGCCCACCCGGGGAAAGAGATGCCCTCTGCTCCTGAGGCAGTGACACCCTGTGACACTCCGGTAGCCGCTCACCCTGCCCCCAAGGTATTTTACCCCCTGGCCAGGCCCTCCCTTGACCCCCGACAGAGCTGAGGGATATAAACCTCAGTGTGGGCTTTGCCCATTGACAGCCCCCAGCCCCATCACCCACCAAGTACTTCCAAATAAGAGACCCGAGTGAAAAAAACAAACAAAGAAAACCAGAGGTGTTTAAATGGGGGCGGGGGGTGGCCATGACGCTCAGAACCACTGAAGCCACCAGGGTTTCTAGGACAGCTGTCCAGACCCCAAGAGAAAAAGAGGCACAGACAAAAGACACCCACAGAAGGCAGCTCCTGGAGACCGATTCAGCCCCGCCCCTCAAGGGCACGGGAGTTAACGCAAGAAAATCACTTCAAAACCATCAAGGTCACCAAAACAAAGCAAGTCCAAGCAACCAGCGTGGTGGCCGGGAGAATGAGACGTACTGACCGAACGTGCTGCGGGGTCCTGGGTGGGAGCCTGGGTCAGAAGAGGGACATTGAGGGGGACACTGGGAAGATGGGATCACGGCTGGACATCGGTTAGTGACAATGTGTCAGGGCTGGTGAGGAGACTGGGTGTGGGGTACACGGGAACGCCCCGTGCTATCTCCGTAGCTTTAACGCAAACCTAAAACTATTGTAGAAATTAGAAGTTTGTGACAGGGGCGCCCGGGGGGGCTCAGTCGGTGGAGCGTCCGACTTCGGCTCAGGTCACGATCTCGCGGTCCGGGAGTTCGAGCCCCGCGTCGGGCTCTGGGCTGACGGCTCGGAGCCTGGAGCCTGCTTCCGATTCTGCCTCCCTCTCTCTCTGCTCCTCCCCGGCTCATGCTCTGTCTCTCTCTCCTTCAAAAATCAATAAAAACATTAAAAAAAATTTTGTTTAATTTATAACAAATACAATAAAAATGTAGTTTCCTTGCTTACCTGTCAAATTAGTAAGGAAAAAAGCAAAGCGGGACCACCCGCCCACCCGGTGCTGGTGAAGATGGGGTTAAGCGGACAGCCTCCGACAGACCGCCACCCGCAAAAACCGGTAATTTTGAGGACTGTAAATTAACCCGAAATTCTCAGCCCAAATGCAGAGACGCTGTGCTTCTGAAGATCACATCCCAAATACGTTTAAAAAAAAAAAATGTTTACGCACAAAGATGTTCATCGCAGCGTTGTTTATAATAGAAAAGGCAGAGAAACGAAACCGTCGGAAACCATCTAATATTAGAAACAGAGCAGAACGGTTAAGTAAACCGCGGTCCGTCTAGAGAAGTCACAGGGTTCACAAAGATCACAGAACGGTGTGGGAAAATGGTAGGGTCTATTTATTACGTGAAAATAAGAACCGCGTTTGCAGGATGATTCATTCATCTGCTCGTTGAGCCAATAAATATTTATGGAGGCCCTGGCTGTGCGAGGGGGGCCCTACACTTAAGAGCGGGGGTGCCGTGGGAGAAGCAGACTCCAGAGCCAGCGACGATAACCCCCTGGGGTGAGGGCACCAATGGAGGTGACCGTGCTGGGCCCCGGGGTCGGGGAGGGGCTGCTAGTGCAGCCTGGGGGGCAGGCAGGTTTCCCAAGACGAGCCGGCGCTCCGTCTCACAGAAGGTGGGAGCACGCAGACGACAGGGTCCGCACGTAAGGCCCGTCGTCCTGCTGGGTGGGCACCGTGCAGGGAGACGAGGCCTGGGCGCACAGCCAAGGCCATCAGGCCTCCTCCGTCCGCGTCGAGAGCCACGGAGGGGCACGGAGGCAGCGGCCGCATCAGATAGCTCACCAGCCGCTCTGGGGAGTCGCCGCCCCCCCTGCATCGTGGCCCGACCCACACACCATGACCCGCGCGCCCTAGGTCAGAGGAAGTGTCCCCCCGCCCCCCCTCCCCCAGAGCTATCAGGGCCTCTATCTCATGGGGCCTTTCTGCTGCCACATTCCTGTCCTGGGCGATCAAGATGGACAGAGGCCGCGTCCCTTCTGAGTGCCACGGTCACTGCTTCTGGCGTGTCCACATCCCCTGCCTCCTGGGACCACAATGGCTCGTGGGAAACCAAACATCCCGGGGCTGCCTAGGCGGCCGTCCTCCGCGAGGCCCTGGGTCCTGGGAAGCGCGTAGTCACACAGTCAGGGGCCCGGGGCGTGACGGAGGACGGCAAGAAGCCGTCTGGCCCCAGCCCAGAGCCTCTGTTCGGAAGAGGGGGTCCGCGGGCCCCCTCTGTCCGGCGTGGGGCCTCGCTGCCCGCACACACCCAGGCTGCCCAGTGAAGACAGACAAGCCACCGTCCACCTGCCCACGGGGCTCTCACCTTCCTCGCCCATGTTCTTGTTGAACCCCCACCGCGAGGGGAGGAGGGGGCCGAGTTTCAGAGAGGGCGAGCAACTTGGCCACAGGCACACGGCAGTCAGTTGACGGGTGGCGCTCCACAGAGGTCTTCCCATCAGCACGGGCTGGGATGCTCCCAAGCCGGCCTGGGCCTGCTGTCCTCGCAAGGGCCGCTGGGAGAGATCGACCGCGGCGACTTGCGCTGCCTCAGTTTCCTCCGCTGCCTCCGGGAGCTGCCGATGTGAAACCTACCTGAGACGTGAGCAAAATGCCCCAGGTCCGCCCTCAGTTCATGGCAGCTGCTCTCACGATGTTCTGCCATAGAACGGCACTTACTGTGCCCGAGTTCTGGAAGTTTCCGAGGCCTGAGACGGTGCATTTCCCCTGGGGAGCTGCAGGTGCAGGATGGCCAGCCGGGTAGGTCTGGAGAGGGAAGACGCTGGAGGTGTGCGGACAGTGCTCTGGGGCCCCAGCCCCCGCCCCCCACTCCGTTGCGCCCACAGGCCCCGAGCGCCCAGGGGCCCCAGCCGGCACATGGAGTCATCCTTCCAGACGGGGGTGCTTCCCTGCTGTCCGGGGTGGTCCCGAGCAGAGCTGAGTGGCCGGGACAGAGGCCGGTGGCCCACGAAATACTGCAGCTACTTCCCAGCTGGCGCCTTCCAGACCTGTGTGCCCACGCTGCCCGTGTCGGCGAGATTCCAGAAACACAGGCCACCTGGGGCCATCCTCCACCTTCGGTTCTCCCATTGCTTCTCTGCTCTCAAGAGAAAAGCGCCTCTCCCCGGCTCACGGGACCCCGCGTCCTGAGCCCCCATTTCCGGCCCGGCCAGCGAGGCAGGGCCTGGGCCCCGGGTGCCGGCAGCGCATTCAGACCCGAGGCCGCCCGGGGCCCCGCCGGGAGGAGACCGGGCTGGCTGCTACCCGAGGTTCGGAGACCACGCGAGTCTGGTTCACCCCCCCCCCCCCCGCACCCGGGGTGTAGGGTAAAGCCTTCTCTGCCGCCCCCACACCCGGCCCCTGCTGGGAGCCGGGACCCCCGCCTTCGCCTCATCTGGAGGTGCTCGCGGCAGCGGGAGAGCCCCGCCTTCCACACAGAGCTACCGTAGGTGGCCTGCGGCTTTTTCGAAGGCCTGTCGCACCCTCTGTCCCCTGCCACAGCACGTCCCCCTCGGTGGCGCCTCCGGGCCTTGCTCTCCGCCTAGGTCACCCAGCCCACCCTGACCCGAGCTTCGGGTTGACCAGATGCCTCTTCTTTGGGGGCCGCGTCCCTGACCCCCATCGGCCCCCACCAGGAGGCCCCCCCGATTTCCCTGAGTCCTCACCTGTGGCTCGTTCCTTGCTCAGGATGTGCTCTGACCGTGGATGGCGGGTCCCCCGAGGTGGGGAGGGCAGTGGGCATCTCCACCACGTGCCCTGTGTCTGAGACCCAGCTACCCCAGCGCAGCTGACGTTGGCTGAGTGACTCACGGGGCTTTGAAGCGGACAGAAGTCCCCCTGCCTGCGACTGGGGGTCGGGGCGGGGGAGGGAGTCAGTGTCTCCGGGGGGCGGGGAGCGGCGAAGGATGGGCGACAGGGCAGAAAGGAGGAGATTCGCTCCACTGAGCCCGGGGCCAGCGTCTTGGGGACGGTGGGGCAGGCTGTGCACCTGAGCCAGAGTGCAGCCCGCGACGCACCCTCAGCCTAATCGGGAGTCGCGCCTCTTTGTCGCCGGGACTCCTTTCTGGCTCCTTTGCCCCCGAGTCTCCCCAGGGGTTGTGCCTCTGTGATATCAAAGGAGCAAGAAGGCGTCGCCGAGCAAACTCGTGGTCGTCCGTCGTGTGCGCCCGGCCGCGGAAATTAAGGGAAGGGGGGCCTGTCTCTTGGGGCTGTGATTCGGGGACTCCGGGAACTCGGGCCGTTTCTCCGACACGGTCTTCCCCCCAGACGTCTGTCCGCGGAGTGAGGGCACGCGGGAGCTGGCTCCCGCCAAGCCTCCTGCCCCCGGGCCCGCCGCCTGCGGCCGGCCCCCCGGGATTGCACGAAGTAGCGCGTCTGTGAAACAGAAGCCGGGGCACCTCAGAGGGCCGGGCAAGTTTTATTTTGGCCTCGGCCCCACGCTTGCCTGTTGGCCTTTCAGTCGGGCCCTCGAGGCAGCCCCACATGCCAGGGGCGGTCTGGTTCTACTTGAATGAGCTGCTGGGAAGAAGTCTCAGCCCATCTGACCCGGTTCTCAGGGAATGACCTCTGGCTGGGAGCATCTATTTTAAAGGAGGTCGCCAGTTGGTCTTCACCAAAATAGTTGAAAGAAGGCCCCAGAATAGCAGGCTGGGTCTGCCCCGGCTTAGAAGCCGCATCCCAGGCTTAGAGCAGGCGCACGGGATGGGGGATGGCAACAAACAGGCGGCAGAGGCAGAACAGGGCCTCTTGTCACCGAGGCCAGAGGCTGAGGAGTGGCCCTCGGGTACCTCGACGGCCAGCACCCCGGCCTCAGCCGCGGAATCTCCACCCCTCCCCCACCCCCCCGCCTCCCGGGAGACAATCAGAGGCCTGATCCTTCAGGACCGTCCTCCCGCTGTTACCCATTTTACAGATGGGAGCACGAGGGTCAGGACCCACGCAAGCCAGAGTGAGGGGTGCAGCCGGGCAGTGCGGACGGCCCCCCAGGAGGCGGGAGTCTGGTGGCCTCGCCCTCGATGGCAGGGATCATGACAATGATGCTGAGTGGGGAGATCGTAGTTTTTCGAGTGCAGGTGATGCCTCCTGCTGTTCCCTGAGCCCCTGAGGGGGCGGAAGAGGGGGTGGGGATCCCTTGTTTTTCCAGTCGGGGGCGAGGGGGGGAGCTCGGCTTGGCACCCGTCCCCCCAACCTGGGTAGGAGACTAAGGCTCAGCAGAGAGTTTATCTCGTCCGACTGGGGGGGGGACCCTAAAAGGAAGCCAGGGGCGACCGCAGAGGACACAACCAACGAGGTCGACCCTGCAGGAAAACAAGACACAGTCGACTCCGTGAGGGTTCGCTTTGTCCACACCGGTGGTAGTAGGGACTGATAAGACCGGGCTGGTGACAAGTGGGTGAGAAACGGGGCCCATGAGGCACGGTCCCCCTGCCTTTCGCTGAATCCTGCCCGGATGCAGCGCCTCCCCACGGTGGCTCTCACCGGGCCAAACACAGCCCTTTAAAGGGCCAGCCTGTGCCCCCCAGCCTGGCCAGGGCAGAGTGGTCACAGGGGAACCGAGTGCCCTGAGCCCTCTTCAGGAGTGCCTTGGCCGCCAGAGAGGCAGCAAGAGCCGGAGTCAGCGACCAGGGCGCTTTGGGGGCCTCCGTGCGTGGAGGGTGACAGCTGGCACAGGGAAGGGGACCGCGAGGCCCCGCTTGCCCAGGGGTGCCCCTTTGGTCCCAGGGCCACAATTAGGAGTCTCCTTTTTGTCTCAAGAGGCCACGGCTGGCCTTTCCTAAGTCCAGGCTGCGATGCCGTTGGACTTGGGAGGCCAGGCAAAGCTTCCCCGAAAGGTCAAGGTTGCAATGAGGTCAGGAAGGTGAGTAGAGGGCTAATTAGGCAAGGAGAGGGGGGGATGCCTCTTCGAAATGTCTCTGCCCACTCCTGGAGGGCCACACCTGCAGCCCAAGCCCCCGTGTCCTCTGGCCCCTTGACTAAGAGGAACAGGTGACCCCCAGGCTGCCTCCCCCGGGCGGTCCCCACCCCGCTTCACAAAAGGCAGGCTAAGCTCTGCACTGGGAGGTGCCACAGCCTCAGGACAGCAAACGAACGAACAGGGACACCTCCTTCAGCTCCCCCTGACCCAGAAGCAGCCCCTACCGGGGTCAAGGGCAGCTGTAGGGACAGTGGGGCCCGCACCGGGGGGTTGCGGATGCAGACATCTTGGGGAGCGGAGGGCCCCAGGCATGCTGCTCTCACGCCGTGACCCGACCCCCAAATCCCACACGGATGACAAGGGTGCATCTCTCCTGCAAGGGAGGCCCGAGGTCAGCAGGCACCAGCTCGTGGCAGGGGTCTGGCCGTTTCTGTCTACTGTGGACACACTTGTCACCCGCCCCCTCGGTCAGAGCCACAAGTCAGACGCAGGGCATCCGCCCTTGACACACATCCTCCTCGCCTGTGTGAATTGGGAAACGGGTCGGGGGTCTCCCGACTGCGATCCGACGCGGTCGTCTCGCCCCGAGGACCGCCCTGGCCAATCCGTCCAGCTGCGGGTTTCGCCACGTCAGGGGGACGAAGCCTGCAGGACCCAGGGTTGCAAAGAAATGTCCATACAGCACACGAGACGTCAGAAGGTTGTCATCACCCAGCAATGACTCCGCCCCGCCTGTCGCTTTGCTCCCCTGTATCGGGCTCAACGCTGTGCCCCCCCCCTCCCCGGTCACAAAACAGCTGGCACCATTCAGCCTTCTTCCAAGGTCTTAGCAGAAAAGCCTTTGGAGGAACTGCCCAGAAGCTGAAACGCCGGATGCCGGTGACTGGTGAGAAATCCTTCGCGGACTCTGGAGGCTTCTGCGTCCTTACCGTTGACAAATTTTAAAAAGGGATCTAGTCCAAGTGTCAGTGGACAGAGTGGGGAAAACCACTTTGGGTGTAAGTCGTGATTTTGAACGAACAGGTGTTCGAATCCCTGAGTGACTTCATGGTAACAGAGCACCCCCCCCACCCCTGCCCGTTCTGTGAATGAGGTTGGTATTATGTTCGCAGTATTTTGATCAACTACGTATTAATAATGTTTGTGATGGAAACAAAATCCAGAGCAAAAACGCTCACAAAATCATTTTTAAGACATTTCAATTCATAGGGGCACCTGGGGTGGGGGGCTCAGTCAGCTGAGCCTCTGACTCCTAATTTCGGCTCAGGTCATGATCTCACGGTTCGTGGGGTCGAGCCCTGTATTGGGCTCCGTGCTGACAGCTCAGAGCCTGCTTGGGATTGTCTCTCTCTCCCTGTCTCTGCCCCTCCCTGCCTCTCTCTCTGTCCGTCTGTCTCTCTCTCTCTCTCAAAATAAATAAAACATTTAAAAAAAGGTCAAATTCATAGAAATCTCTTGGTTCCAGAGAATCATGATAAGGTGATCAAAAAAGATTTTCAAGGTTAAAGTTACCTTAAATTCGGGTAAAACTGGTGGGGGGCGTAGAGTGGAAACATAAATGCAAAGAAAATGGTAAGGATTTATGATTTTTGGCTGTTGGAGTAAAGTTGTTCACATGTTTTTTAAAATAAAAGATGAAACCTATCAAGTCCTTATGGTTCTTAGACTCCACTGGATACACTTAAAAGCAGTGGAAGAATTTTATTTAAAAATGTCAATATTGGGGCGCCTGGGTGGCTCAGTCGGTTAAGCGTCCAACTTCGGCTCAGGTCACGATCTCATGTTCCGTGAGTTCGAGCCCCGCGTCGGGCTCTGTGCTGACAGCTCAGAGCCTGGAGCCTGTTTCAGATTCTGTGTCTCCCTCTCTCTGACCCTCCCCCATTCATGCTCTGTCTCTCTCTGTCTCAAAAATAAATAAATGTTAAAAAAAAAATTAAAAAAAAATGTCAATATTTAGGGACGCCTGGGTGGCTCTGTCAGTTAAGCGTCTGACTTCGGCTCAGGTCACGATCTCACAGTTCGTGGGTTCGAGCCCCGCGTCGGGCTCTGTGCTGACAGTGTGGAGCCTACTTGGGATTCTCTCTCTGTCCCTCCCTGCCTCTCTCTCTCTCAAAAGAAATAAACTTAAAAAAAAGTCAATATTTAGAATACACTAGAGACGTTCTTTGCAATCCTTCCTGATACATTTTGGATTTCAACCTGATAAAGTGCAAACAGGTGGCTCACTCACACGCCAGGATGTGCCCTGCTGAGGATGGGGCCAGACGAGAAAGGGGGCTGGGGGTTCCCTGGCCCCCTCCCCAGGGAGGGTCCCTCCCCTGACCTCCTGCCTCAGAGAACGCAGGGCCCCCCAGCCCCTCCCCAAGGGATGATAGGGACGGTCCCATTTCCTTCAGTCGTCCCAGATACCTGAGCAGGTGGGCACCATTGTAGACCCAGCTTTGCAGGAAAAGCAACAGAGGCTTGGAGGGTGTGACTTACCCAAGGCCACACAGCCCCTAGGGGAGGAGCCGGCATCTGGCCCCCGCCTGTCTGTCTCCAAGTCCCCACCATAGCCCATCAGCCCCACTGGGTCAGTGCTGCTCCTTGATTTGTGGCCTATGACGGAATCTTCTGCAAGATGCATGAACTGGGCCAGGTGATACCTTGGGGTTTTTCTTGGCTTTGCCGTCCCAGGGAGAAGTAAAGGGAAAAGACCCATCTGGGGCAGAGATGCCATACGCAGGCTGAGCATGTTGTCCAGAACTTTCCCTAGGCCCAGCGGGTCCATCCAGGGCATGGGGTGGGAAGGGAGAGGAGAAGGAAAGGAGGAGGAGGGCAGAGCCCAGTTGCCTGCATTGAGGCTGACCTTTGAAATGACCTGTCTTTTACCCCACCTGCCCCAGGATGATCCTCTGAGGGCCCTGCAGGCTGCGGGTGAGAGGGACGGGGGTCCAGCTCCCTCCCACACGGGTGTTTCCCATGCCCTCTCATTGAACCTGGCTGATTCTCACGCCCACCCAAACAGGCAGACCCCTGGCGTTGCTGGGAAGAGGGTGGCCTCATTGTCAGAGGTGCTGGGACACGTTGAGCCTAGGGACAGGGGAGCCAGCCCCGTCTCACCTCTGATGACACACACGTCCCAGCCTTCCTGGTGGTCAGCCCCCAGACCCCTGGGATGGGCACAGCACTGTGAACTAGAACCCTGGCCTGGTCCACAGGTCTGCCCACCTCTGGGCCTTTGCCCCGCTATCCGCTGTGCCTGAAGCTCCCCACCCTTCCCTTGACCAGCCCCTTCTCACCCTGCAGGTGTTGGTGGAAATGTCCCCATCCCGACGGCCTGCTCACTCTCCACTGAGACTGCCCTCACGTGTGTCCCAGAGGACACCCCACGACCCCCGAGCAGCAACCTCCTGCTGGCTCTCTGGTTTGGGGGCTCTCCTTCCCCAAGATGTAGGTTCCGCAAGTCCGCGGCTATCTGACTTGGGCAGGGAGACAGAATGCCAGAGTGGACAGACCCCTGAGTGAGCCCTGGGTGACCCTTTCCTTCTCTGGCCTCCCACTGTCCACTGTGGAACAGGGGGATCATACTCAGCACCCCTGGGTGGGTCCCTCCTGGCTCCGACTGTCTGATCTGAAATATGAGAAGGGCCTGGTAGGGAGCGGGGGCACTGACGGTGTTCTGTGACTTTCCACGGTTGTGACGTCAGTGCCTGGAGCTTCATCCCCACTCTGGAGCTCACAAAAGATTTCCCCAACGTGGTCTGGATCCCTAACGTCCACGTGGAGCAGACACGGCTGGGACCATGAGCTCTGCTTCCCAAAAGAGGAAACTGAGGCAGGGATCAGGGTGGCTGGGAGCTTGGGCTTTGGTGTCCAACACCTCAAGGGCTTGAGTCCTGGCTCTGCTATTTGTCAGCCTTGTGACTGGAGTGATGATAAGCTCGGCCCGCCTTCCCTGCTGTGGGATAAGAGGCAGAGGAGCAGACCCGCCAGGCCTGGCCCGGACTGGCCTCCGACAGCACCCAATAAATGTCCCGGCCACAGCTTTTATCTGGACAGGTGCTCAGGTTCGAGGTCTGGTTATGCATCTAATTCTCATTCACTCCGCAAGTGTGTGAAGGTAGATCCTGGGCTCTAAGAGAACTGCCCATAGTTATGTGGTGTGTGGGTTTGGGGGGGGGGGTGGACAGTCAGGACTTGTGCCGGGCCCCTGGCTCCCCAGCCAAGTGCTCCAGCAGGGCAGCAACGTCTGAAGTCGGCGTGGCCTGCCTGGTCTAAGTGCTAAACACACATCCTCCCATTTAAATCTCCCAGACGTTGTCGGACATGAGAACAAGGATTCCTCAGCTTACAGATATGGAAACCGAGGTATGGTTCATCCAGTTCTCCCAGGCCTGGGTATCTGATATGTACTTGGATGTATGTACCTGGGTATCTGCATGGTGAACCGATTTACTGATTTCTGGTTGGAGAAACTGTCCCTGCATCTGTCACTCTCACCTGGCTGGGTCAGCTTCCAGGTCAAAGAGAACCCAGAAGAATAACAAGGGGGAGGAGAATCCAGTGGGCCCAGAGCCACCTCTGGGTGAGTTTCTGTCTACCCAAGACACCTCTGTGACACCTTGCAGGAAGGCCTTACCGTGAGGGCCAAGTGGAGAGCAGGAAGCTGGGCAGAGAAAACACGGGGAGCATTTGCTAAGTCCCTGCAGCCGGAGAGCCCCGTCTGGCTGAGCTGCCATCGCACTGCCCCAAGGACTTGGAATTTACATTGGCTTCTTTAGTAGTAGTAGTATTAGGCCAAGTAAGGTCTTAACGGCTGGGCTGGTCGTTCTGAGAAGCCCTGTCACTCCTGGGAGAGGAAAAGCCCCATGTGATGATATGACATTGTGGGGTGCTTCGTAGGTTAGAAAAGGTCACGGTTAGGAGGGCTCGGCTCGGAGCCTTTGGTGGGTCCCTCGAGTCACTGGGGATGAAGCAACGTGCAGCGTCCTCGAGGATAAAGATGACCTTGTTGTGCAAACTCCCACCAGCTATTGTGAGCCAGGCCCTGTCGGAACCCCAACAAGGAGCTTGCCACCATGGGGCTGAGTGTCTTAAGGTTGGCACCAACCCCTCCACGTAGCTGCTGATAAGCCCATTTTCCAAACGGAGACGCTGACCACGATCAGAAGTGAAACGGCCAATGTTCCGAGGCTAACGGGGACGGAGCAGGAGGCTGGGAGCCCAGAGCCTCCACAGGGCCCCACACGCTTCCTTGGCCCCCAGGTTCGTGGTACACGGGGGTCCCCGGGGTGTGAGTAGGGCCTGTTTCAAATCCTCAGGGGGGCTGGGTCTGGAAACATTCGCCACCTTGGTACCCTTATTCCTCCCGTCGATTAAAGGCGAAAACCCGGTGTGGAGCTTCCCGTGGGGGAGCCGGCAGCTGGATCCTGCTGCCCCTGCCACCGCCCTGCCCCGGGCACAGCGAGGGGTTGGGCGTCCCCCACTTGAACTGGAGGATCTGCAGGTGGGGAGGCTCCAGGCTGCCCTGAGCCAGGCAGCCATTCACGCACAGACATGTACTGAGCACCTACTGTGTGCCCGGCCCTGTTAAAGGCCCTGGGGTCACAGCTGGGAATAAGACACACCCGTGCCTGCTCCACGGACGTGACTAACGGAGGGTCAGCAAGCAAATGAGGGGACGTCCCGAGGGCTGGGAAGGAGCTCTGACAGAGGACAGCCTCGGTGGGGGACGGCCACCCGAAGGCCTCCCTAGTGATGGGAAAATCTGGGGACGGTCCTCCAGTGAGGAGGCTGGAGAGAAGCCCGAGGGGGCCAAGGGAGAGACTGCAGGAGACGGGGTGGGGGAGGGGGCGACGAGGGGCCTGGAAACACTAATGCTTCTCCTGCCGGCTGGTTCAATGTCACTGTGATCTGCCAGCCCCATTGACACCTGAGGAGGCCTGCACAGGTAAGGACGGCGAGTTCCCCGCTCCTGGCACCCCTGCCGGCTGTCGGTCCTTCCAAAGACTGTCACCAGGACCATCTACAATGTGCGCAAGTGGGCCAGGAGTTCTGGGGGACCAACCGGATGAACCAGCCGCTAAATTCCCTCACCGAACTTTTCAGCAAACAGGAGGCACGGGATGGGAGCTCCCTGAGGGGGGTCCTGGGAAAACAGGACCACAGGCTGCCAAGACATCAGGGGCGCCACCTCCCCAGAGGGGCGCCCACCCCACCTTCCATGCTGCTTTGCAAATGGGGGGTCAGGGGGCATCCCAGAGACTGAGAAGGACTTTCGAAGGCTGCATGGACAGTCGGGGGGGGGGGGCGCTGGGGGTGTCTCTCGGTCTCCTGCATTTGCACCCTGGCCAGAATGATCTTCTTGGCCCAGATCCGAAGTCTCATCTGGGGGGTCCCGGGGCCCCGCAGCAGCTCTGAGCTGACCAGCAGCCCTGGAGCCCTCCTGGGCCCCAGCCTGGGTGGGCGCTTCTCTGGCAGGCTGCAGGCCCGAGGGGAGCCCAGAGTCTCACGGGAGAGGCTGGAGTCCTGGCTCAGGTCCTGCTGAGCCCCCCAGCCCCTTTCTGGGCTTTAGGATGGAGACTTCAAATCTCCCAGGTCCCATCCAGCGGGGTGTGGGAGCCCTACAGGGTTCAGAGGTTGGGTCGGAGGGCTCCCCTGGCAGGAATGGGGTAGGAGGTGCGGGAGGATGAAATGGCCTGAGGACATCTCTGGTCGCAGGAGCTGGTGGCAGCAGGGGCTGAGGGGGGCACTGACCCCCCCCCCCCCGGAGCTGTGGCTGGGCAGGACCTGCTGGGAGGTGGCAGCCCAGCTCCTCAGGTACCACAGAAAACAGGTATTTTCACACCGAGGTGAGCCAGCACATAGAGCGTGGGGTGAGCCCCGCCCCCATCAGGGGGCGCAGCAGGAGTAGTGACAACAGATGCTGAGGGTGTCTCCAGAGGCTTGGCCTGGGTCCCCACTAGGTAGGGGGCTCCAGCTGTGGCACTTGACTATTTCTGTTGCAAATCAAAGGGCAGAGGGCGGCGAAAGTCCTGTCTGTCCCTGCGCCCTGCCACCTGTCCTGACGTGGTGCAGGATGTTCGCAGAGGGCGCAGGGCTGTGGCCTCTCCCGGCTACACCCTCCTCACTGCCTCTCCCCCTGCGTTCTCTTAGCAGCGCCCACCCGGAAGCACCCTGCTCCGGGGACGCCTCCACCCGGCTTACGCTGCCGCGGCCCCCAGAGCGCGCGGGCCGCCAAACCAGAGTGCAGGGGGCGGGGGGGGGGGGGGGGGGGGGGGTTGGTGCTGGGACCGCTGGCTTCCTCCTTCCCTGGCCGGGCTCTCGCGTTGCTGAGTGCCCCCAAGCTACCCCCAAACCCAGGAGGGGCTGCAAGGTCCCAGCAAAGGAGCCGGGCTCCCGGGAGTCCCCGAGAAGCCAGGCGCCAAGAGTGGCTGCTGGGAATTGAGGGTGCCCGGGTTAGGGCGGCACTCAGAGAAGCTGCTCAGGCAGAGGCGGAGAGAAGGGGACGGGCGGGGACAAAGTGCGGGAGGCAAAACTTTGGCTGGAAGGCCGGAGTGGAGGAGACGCGAAGGGGCGGGCCAAACAGGTCGGCGAGCCGGCGAGGCCAGGGGCGGGGGCCGGGGACCCTCCAGGTGGCACCAGCGGCGCTCGTCCCGGCCGCCTCCCCTCCCCCAGCCCTGATTGGCAGGCGGCCTGCGACCGGCCGCGAGCGCCACAGCGCCCCGGGCGCCCGGGCGAACGCGATCGGCCCCCCGCGGGAGTAGGAGGGGGCGCCCGGCTATATATAGCGGCTCTGTCGCGGCCGGCCCAGCGCGCAGGGAGGCGCGCACCGCTCCGCAGGGTCCCAGCCCGGGCCGCGCGTCCCGCCCCGCCGCCCGCCCCTCCATGCAGCCCGGGTAGCTGCCTGCGCCCCGGGGGCCCCGTCGCTCGCCTCCCGCTCCTCCGTCGGCCGCGCACTCCCCGCCCGGGCCCGGCCGTGCGCTCCCGCCGGCCGCCACCGGCGCAGCTCGGCCCCGCGGCGTCCCGGGCGCACACGGCGCGACTGACGGACGCGCGGCCCGAGGGCTGGGATGGCGGGGCCCCGGGCGGCCGCGGCGGCGCTGCTCCCGGCGCTCCTGTTGGCCGTGCTGGAGCCCTGGGCGGGCCGAGGGGCCGCCGCCGCACCCACCGCCCCCAACGGCACGCTGGGGGCCGAGCTGGAGCGCCGCTGGGAGAGCCTGGTGGCGCGCTCGTTGGCGCGCCTGCCGGTGGCCTCGCAGCCCAAGGAGGCGGCCGTCCAGAGCGGCGCCGGCGACTACCTGCTGGGCATCAAGCGGCTGCGGCGCCTCTACTGCAACGTGGGCATCGGCTTCCACCTCCAGGTGCTCCCCGACGGCCGCATCGGCGGCGTGCACGCGGACACGAGCGACAGTGAGTGGGGCGGGGGCGGGGGCCGGGGCAGCACCTGCCGGCGGCTGTGGGAAACCGGGACCGGCTCGGGTCCCGGCCCCTCTGGCGCAGGGACACGAGCGCTCTCGGCCCCCCCGGAGTCGCCGCGCGGACTGCCGCTGCGCACCCGGGCGGCCGAGCCCCGCCTCCCCGCCCTCGGAAGCCCGGGCTCTGGGTGCCGAATTCCAGCGCCTGCGCCCGTGGGCACGGGACGAGCGGCGCAGCCACCGGCACCCGCGGGGGCCCGGGGAGCGCGTCCAGGTCGGGGACGGCGGGGCCGCCTGGGTCCTACCGTCCGGGGCTGGGCGCGGCCGCCGCGGGGGCCGGGCAGGGAGGCCAGCGAGTCCGCGCCCGCGCCCGCGCCCGCTGGGCCCCGGAGGGGGGGTGGGGGGTGGGGGGGACCCTTGCATCCATCCGCACCCCAGAATGAGGGGCCCGGAGGCTCGCAGGCCGAGGAGGGGCGTCCGGGCCGGGTGGGGCGGGCCAGGGTCCCCTGCCCCGGAGTGACCGGCGCCCCGCCCCCAGGCCTGCTGGAGCTCTCGCCCGTGGAGCGGGGCGTGGTGAGCATCTTCGGAGTGGCCAGCCGGTTCTTCGTGGCCATGAACAGCAAGGGCAAGCTGTACGGCTCGGTGAGTACCGCAGGGGCCGGCCGAGCCCCAGGCTGGGGCCGCGGCGCCCGCAGGATCGCTCGCGACCTCTCCAGGCCGGCGGATGCCTGGATCATGGCGACTGTGGTGTGGGTCACAGGATGGCCACCGTCCCGGCCCCGAACGCAAGCGCCCTGAGGCAGTGCGGTGAACTGGGCCAGTGCGAACGAGGGGCAGAGCCCCAGGACGGGGAACCGGGAGATTTCTGCCATCCCTGAGTGGGCACCTCCTAGTCCCTCAAGAGATGCCCTCCGCAGCCCTTCTCTGTAGCGTCTCTGGCGGGTTCCAGCCCGCAGGACGCAGGACCGGAGCCTTTAGGGCAGGTGGCTGGGGCGCCAGCTGCTGCTGGGCTGGCCACATCTGTCCCCAGCTTCCCAGGAGACACCTCTCAGCCAGAGCAGGGCCGGGCCAGAAAGGAGCCCCTGACGAGTGGCCCTCAGGGTTCCCTGGCCGGGAGGTGGCCCCTCCTGACGCCGTCCCTTCTCCCTCCCAGCCCTTCTTCGCGGAAGAGTGCAAGTTCAAAGAGATCCTCCTTCCCAACAACTACAACGCCTACGAGAGCTACAGGTACCCGGGCACTTTCATCGCCCTGAGCAAGAACGGCAAGACGAAGAAGGGCAGTCGCGTGTCACCCGCCATGAAGGTCACCCACTTCCTGCCCAGGCTGTGACCCCCGGCCTCCTGCCCCGGTGTCTGGGCGCTCGGGGGCCTTTCTTCAGACGGACAGTTTAATGCGAGAGTAGGTGTAAGATATTTAAATTAATTATTTAAATGTGTATATATTGCCACCAAATTATTTATGGTTCTGTGGGTGTGTCTTGTTTTTTTTTTGTTTTTTGTTTTTGGAAAAAAAGACAAACAAAACGAAACAAACAAAAAAAAACCCAGCCCCGGGTTCTCTGGTAAGACGGTGAAGAGCCTGCCACTGGCATCATTTAACGTGTCAAAAAGTTGTCACAAGTGTGCTGCTACTCCTCTGTGTGTCTAAAAACGGTGACGTCGGCCGCCGGCCTCAAGCCCGCTTTGCACGGTGCCCTGTACCGTGGCTGTGAGCGTCCCTGCGTCTGCAAGGGCCTTCCTGGGGGCCCTGGAGCCAGCTAAGGACCCTCCCAGCCCCCGGCTCTGCTCCCGGCCCCGCTCCTTTGGGCCCTGTCGCTGTCCGTCGGGGCGTATCGCCTTACTTGGGGTACAGAAACCGCACTGTGGGAGCGAGCCCTGCCGCTCTGTTTTTAGACCTGCCGAGACTGACCTTTGAACTTCCCTGCAGTCAATCTTCCTCCATCTCCCCGACGGGGGAGACTCTTAGACCACTCTGTAAACCCCCGTGCTCCTTTTTTGGATCAGCCACAACCCGCGTTGCTCTGTGGCCCCTGGGAAAGAGGCAGAAGGAAGCAATTTTGTAAGTCCGACGGAAAGGAACCGACGTCCCCGCGGGAAGCTAGACGTGGGCAGACAGGTGTGAAAGACTACAGTTCGTGGTAGCAGGTACTTCTGGTAAGTCATAGAATATAGGGTTAAAAAAAAAAAAAAAGCACCAACCTGTGCTTGGGCAGCTTGGGGCTGAGAACTAGCTGTTGACTTTAGGTGAAATGTCCTCGTAACGGGACAAAGACACGCGATGCCGCGTTTGCGTGGAGGAAGATGCCGTCTCTCTCCATTGCATTCCCCGATTAAGTGCGTTTCACGTCTACCTCGAGAGCCCTTAAACCAGTCGTCTGGCGAGATCTGCAGAGGGCTCGGACCGGGTGCAGGGGAGCACCACCCCCAGGGGCCAAAAGGATCGCAGATAGCCTCCGTGCGTCCCATTCAAACCTTGTCACGTTTGAGCTATCTTTACCCCGTGATTTACTTTTAGTAAGGATAATCATGGTGAAAATATTTGCAGACAGCTGTTAGAGTGCACTATATGGTCACCAAGTAACCTTATATTTTTCTTTATATATTTTACAAATGTAACCCCTGTCGGTGGCAGCAAAGACGCAGGGGGGCAGGGTCGGTGCTGTTTAAAAAAAGGCCCGAGGTGACGGCAAACATTTAATTTTAATGAATGACTTTTTCGAGTTTCTACCAAATGACCTTAGCTCGCTACCAGGAATGCTCCGAATGTTTCGTCAAGACTTTAACGCTCTCCCAGGACGTTCCCGAACACGGCGTCCCAAATTAACTTTATGGGAGTCCACAGACGGCAAGACTGGACGCTCTGATTGGAGTTGTTTTTTTGTCTTTCACATTCCTTTTGGAAACCCTGTGGTTCGAATGCAAATCATCCACTCAAAACACTGTCCTTCCGCCCACCGAGGCGGCTCGCGAGGCCTGACCGCCACCCGGACGGTACGGTTTCACCTGCCGTCCATGCGGCCGAGCCCAAATGCTTTCCATTTGAATCTGTGTCCTACACTCCGGGAGTATCGACGAGAGGAGATGCTAATGCTAACCGATCTCCGCGCTGATGGGGCCGAGGGGCGGGGCGGGGGGCGGGGGGTGGGTGCTGGAATGTGCCGACGTTCTGGATCCAAAGGACTCACCCGGCGAAGTCCTAGATGCCTTGAATTATGGCGCGACGCCTCGTCTCAGAGCCCGGTCGAACTGCCAGGAAGTGAGAGGCCTTCGTACAGACCGTGGTCTCCCCCGACCACTTGGCGTGTGTTCCACGAGGAGTCACGCGCGAAGCGTAGAAGCGACGTAACCGGACCTTTGAAAAATTACGAGGGGTTTCTGTTGCCGTGATAGGATTTAAGGTTTCTGTATCTACCGATGTTCCCAGGATCTGTCTGTAGTTTTATACAGGTGCCGACCCCATGTTGTGATGTATGTGCTGTGCACATTGAGTTGCCGAATAAATGGAAACATTTATTGTGTATGAAAAGAGGCCCGTTGGACTTGACGTAGCGTTTGGGGGAAGGTGTCGAAAACGATTAAAACCTGCACCGAGATGCCAAGTGTAGGGTTCCCTCCCCGTCTTCCAGTGTCTATTTGAGGCCCTGAGCCTTGCAGGGCTGCGGGTGGGGGTGGGGGAGACGAATTTTCGCCAGCTGTGTCCACACAAATGTGGCCTTGAAGACGGGAGCCTAGCGGGGTGTGAGCGTCACGGAGTTTCACGGGGACTCTGAATCTTGCGGTTTATTCTCGTGACGGGGACGGTTCACGCCGTCCCCACACTGGGACCAGCCAGAGCTCTGTGCCCCCTGCCCCAGTCTGGCACGGGCCCCAGCACTTTCCTGGGGGTGCAGAGTGAGCCCCCAGAGCTGGTCATCAGAAGCCCGACTCAGGAGGTGCCGGGGTGGCTTCAGTCGGTTGAGCGTCCGACTTCGGCTCGGGTCAGGATCTCGCGGTCCATGAGTTCGAGCCCCATGTCAGCCTCTGCTGACGGCTTGGAGCCTGCTTCAGATTCCATGTCTCCCTCTCTCTCTGCCCCTCCCCTGCTCACACTCTGTCTCTCTCTCTCTCTCAAAAATAAATAAAAACACTAAAAAAAAAATTTTTTTTAATTAAAAAAAAAGCAGATTGACCCAAGCGGAGTTTTCAAACTCTTAAGAAGATGCCACCAAGGAGTCTTGAAATCGATGTACCGACTACGACTAGCCTTTTGTAAAAAGGAAAGGGACTATGGTCATGTGGAGCAGAAACTTCCAGAGCCCGTCCGCCATCGGAAGGGTATAGATTAGTTTGGGAACACTATGTATATAACGAGTCTCTACTAGGATGTGACATAGGACGTGTTTGCTCGTGTGCGTTGCAATAAAAGAAATTAAATGGTGACCTCAGGTGCCTAGGATCTGGGTCCCCCTCCCCCCCACCAAACAGGTGCAATCACCTGACAGAACCCAAAGGAGGCAGTTGGGGCTGTGGGATCCTTAACCGTACCCGTTGTGGTCTCCGAGACGTCACCTTCTCCTTCTTTTCGACGCCCGAGACCTAGCTGTGCCCAAAACGTGCCCGGGCGGTGTTAGGGGTTGAATCGCGGCCCCCTGAAAAAGAAATGTTGGAGCCCTGGCCCCCAGGACCTAGAAGGTGACTTTGTCCGGAAATAGGGTCTCTAAAGAGATAATTGCGTTAAAATGGGGTCCCTCGGCTGGGCTTTAATCCCGTGCGGCTGGTGCGCCTCTGAAGGGTCCATGTGAAGAAACAGTCGGAGGGAGAGAAGGCTGGGTACGGACAGGCGGAGAGATGCCAGAGCACGCCGGCAGCTGGGAGGGGGGCCCCCGAGAAGATTCCTCCTCACAGCCTCGGAAGGAGCCAAGGGGCACGCGCCTGGACTTCAGACATCCGGCCTCCGGAGCAGGGAGACCACGCATCCCGGTTATGTGAAGGCACCCAGGGTGGTGGCATTTTGTCACCGCAGCTCGAGAGAGACCAGTACGTGTAGCTGACTCGTATTTCCTCCGGGGTGGGGGGTGGGGGGCAGGGATGAGGCCCGGAGCCCTGACTGGCCAAGTCCAGGCTTGGCTTTTCTTCTGCTGTCCCCTGGGGTCCCCAGGTCTCTGGCCAAACACCCCCGGCCTCGTCCAGCTGCTGGGGTGAAAGCCTCCCTTTTGGTGGCAAAACCCGACAGCCAGACCGAGCCTTCCCGCCTCTGGCACAGGCTGCGAGGGGCCCAGAGGGGGACGGAGGGGCCACTCACTCACTCGTGTGCCTACGACGTTGCCGGGCACAGTGCTAAGAGCTCGGTAGCTAAGTGAGGAAAAGGAAGGGCAGGGGCCCTCGTGACAATGAGGGCGTCAGCCGCACAGGAGGTCGTGAGAGCCCTGCGAGGTAGATGGGGCCACCCCGAGGGGAAGGGAGGGCGACGTGGGGAGGACCCTGGCCTTGCTGGGGAGTGGCATTTGAGCACGGACTGGAGGCACTGAGGGAGGAAGCTCTTCTGGGAAAAGCGTTCCCGGTGGCCGAGGGAACAGCCAGTGCGGAGGTGCTGAGCTGTGGCAGCCCCGGTACGTGGGGGCCCCTCCGAGGGGCCGGGGGGGGCTGGAGTGCTGGCATGGGGGCGGGGAGGGCAGAGAGGCGGGTCGTGGGGACTGAGCGGAGCAGGGACGCTGCCCGTGGGCGAGAGTGGATGGTGGCGGGAAGGGGACCAGGCTCCTGTCGAGTGGGGTCGTCCTGACAGCAGGTGGCCGAGTGGGGTCCCTTCTCCGGTTGTGCTCCTCACCCCTGCCTTCTCGGGTGAGCCAGCCTCAGGCCCCCCGCCTCCCAGCTGTGTGACCTTGGACGAGCCCAGTGACTCCTCTGGGTGTGAGGCCCGGGGCACAGTAACTGCTGCTTTTTGTTATTCTTAAGCTCCAAACAGACGCCATTGCGGTCTTAACGTCCCAATCCTTTTCACCTTCATGGCTGTGCCCGGAGTGCTGTCCTGTGAGCAGAGGCCCTCCGTGCTGGCAGCTCCCGGCTCCTTGGAGGAGACGCGTCACACCCCAGATTTCTCCTCCTCCATGCAGCCTCCCTGCTTCACTCCAGCCTGCCTAAAGCAGGAGGGGTCGAGTCCCCTCAGCATTTCCTCAAGGCTAATACTTTGTGAGTGTTCTTGGTTCGTAATTTGAATCCTACAAGCTTCCTAAAGAACGTGGGAGGGGAGGCCAGGGCCTACAAGGGGGCAGGGAGAGCAGCCCAGCGCTGAGGCCTGGGAGGGAGCTGAAAGGCCACCGGAGCCCCAGGGCCTCAGACGCCCTTGTGGGATGCTGAGATGCCCCCTCCCCACTTGGAGCCTCGGGCACTTTCCGCTTGGGACTGCCGAAGCCACCTCTGCCTCCCCGGGTCCACACCCTAGAAGATCCTCATCCACCGGCCTGCCCAGCTCCTGGGGTCGCCCTCCCGCCCCCACCCACACCCGGCAGACTCCGTCTCACCTCCTCTGAAATCTCAGTCTTCCCACCTCCCTGCCGGCCCCCCACTTGCCCCTGACGACCCATTCTCGGGGCCTGCTCGGCGCCCGTGTCCCAGGCCACCTCCCCGGGCTGAGCGGCAACCCACAGCCCCCTGTTGCAATGAGAACCAAGATCACGGCCCTTGCTTGGCCTGGCCGCAGCATAACAAGCTACCCCAGAGCTAGCGACTTAAAACAACGGTTTTCTCAAAAACTGTGCACCAGGAATTTGTACAGGACCTGGCAGGGGATTCTGCAGACCAGGGGCCTTACAACAACAGAGACCTGCCGTCTCGCCATCTGGGGGCCAGAAGTCTGAAATCAAGGTGTTGGTGGGCCTGAGCTCCCTCTGGAGGCTCTGGAGAGGTCCTTCCTGCCTGTTCCGGCTTCTGGAGCTTCCAGTTCTGGGCTTGTGGCCCCATCCCTCTGGCCTCTGCCTCTGACTTCACGTGGCCTCTCCTCTGTGTCTCTGTCTGAATTTCCCTCATCTTACGGGGACACTGGTGGTTGGGTTTAGGGCCCATCCTAAGCGGATGAGACCTTATCTGAATTAATTACCTCTGCAAAGCACCTATGTCTAACACTGTCACATTTAGAGGTTCAGAGCGGGCATGAATTTGGCAGGGGAGGGGGGGAGCCCGTAGAAACAAATGAGGGAAGCAGGGCAGGGCCAACAAAGAGGGAAACAAACACGTGATTGCAGTGGAGTCTGGGGTGTGAGCCGTATGCTAGCTCCTTCCCACTTGAAATCACGGGGTCCCTGCTTTTGTACCCCCTTATCGGTCGGTCCCTGCCTACAGACTGCCCGAGGGGACAGCAGATCCTTCCAGGCACAGTCAGGCAAAGTGGCTCCTTTCCAGGAAAGGTAAGGAGCTGGGGGGCTCGGCCGTGAGCAGCCGGGAGGTAGAGACCCCTGGAAAAGGGATCTGGGTGGGGACCACCAGCATCCACCACACCCACAGATTTTCCTAGCCTTCCAGGCTTATTCATGGAGTAATGAATGACGTAATGATGTGTGCGGGGCCAGCTCCCCCTCTCTCCCCAAGACTGGGATCTTCGAGGACAGGGGGGTGTCCCCAAGACCCACCCTGGGTCCCTAGCAGGCAACCTGAGGAGCCTTTGCCGCCCTCGCTAGGTGTGGAAGTTCAACGTGTGTTCTCTCCCAAGGCTCAAGTTCACACCCCCCAGCCCGTGCTGAACAGAGACCCCGAGCCAGCTGGTCAACCAGCTCAGAGCGGGACTCACGGAAAGAGAACTTCCCGGTGCCATGGTCAGGGCGCTTAGCCACTGACTCTCCACCCCCCTGCCCCCCCCCGCCCCCCCCCCCCCGGCTTCTCCCACCCCCGGGCACCTGCCGCCCTCCCTACTTTCCATCTCTGTGAACCAGAGGACTCTAGGGACCTCGCGTGAACAGGATTTGTCCTTTGGTGTTTGCCCTGCTTGTTTCGCTTCGCATAATGTCCTCAAGGTCCCTTCGTGTTACAGCACAACATCCTTCCTTGTTAAGGCTGAGCAATATCCCCTCGTGTGGATGGACCACGTTTATACGTTCAATGGACACGCGGGATGCCTCCACCTTTTAGCTCTCGAGTTTTCCACAGCCGCTGTACCACGTTCCCTTGCCGTCGACAGGGCACGAGGGGTCCGGTGTCCCTGCGTCCTCGCCCACACTTGTCTTTTCCGTTTTATTGATGGAGCCATCCCGATGGGTGTGAGGCGTATCTCATTGTGGTGTTGATTCGCACTTGCCTGAGGATTAGTGGTGTTGAGCATCTTTTCATGTGCTTATTGGCCTTTTATTCGTCCGTCTTCTTTGCAGAACTGTCTATTCAGGCCCTTTGCTTGGGTTTTAATCAGCCTGTTGTCGGGTTTTCGCTCTGTGTTTTGTTCTGGGTATTGATCCCCGGTTAGACAGACGAGGTGCTTGGTGCCGGATAAGGGCCCTTGTTCTCACCTGGCAGGTAGCTGACTGGCCTCCAAGCCTCTCTTTCTCAGCGGTCTGGGCCTCTGATGGTGAGCTGGGTTTTCCTGTCGATGGAGAAGCTGGAGGATGGCCCCTGGGATGAGGTGGGGTGTTTCTTGCCAGGCTGGTCCCCCGCGTGGCCGCTCCTTGGTGCTCCTGGGCAGAGACCAGGGTGCCCTGGGTTCACATCCGGGGTGATGTGACGTTTGTCACTTCATGAGCTCGCTTTCACGCCATCGTGCCCAGCCTCCCCCAGGAGCCCCCCGGCGTGTACACGAGGGGTCATGTGGACTGTGGCTGTAGTGCCTGTGAGGGGCGGGTCTCACACTCTGGACGGCCTTCCACACTCCTGGTGCCCGGGACTCGCTGGGGCTGGTGGTGCCATCCTTCTGAGGTGTCCCGAACCCAGACTGGGGACCAAGTCAGCCTCGGTCCGGGTACTCTGCAACCCCTCCTTCCCCTGCACACACACACGCACACACGCACACGCACACACACACGCATGGTCACACGGTTGACCGGATGACCCTAGGAGCTCCAGGATTTGTACCTATGGGGTCAGCCTTGGGCCCCCGTGGTCAGGTCACCGCCCAGGGGTGCTCTCTCTGGCTCCGGAGCCCCAGTGCCCACACCTTTGCCTCTGGCCTTGGACAGCAACCATCCCCCGAGCTGCCCCCATTGGTCCCGAGATGTCCCTCTGTGTTGTCAGCCCCTGGACTCTCCAGCCCAGGTTGGGGGTGGGGGGTCCAGGCCAGAAGCAGGGGAGGCAGCGGGGGAAAGCCTGGGTCTGGGGTGAGTTTTGAGCAACGAGATTGAACCCCACTGAGTCCTGTGTCTTCAACCGCAGGAGGGAAATAATAGTAATAAGGCCTCCCGGCAGGTCGTTTGGGGGCTAAGGGAGGTGAGACAGTGCTCCCGAAATCTCACACGCTCAGGGGCCACTAGGGCTGCCACGACTCAGCCCCAGGGGGCTGTGTCATCCCGAGCTCTGGGTTCCTCTCGCACGACTTAAAAAAAAATTTTTTAATGTTTATTTATTTTTGAGAGAGAGACAGAGACAGAGCTCCAGGGACAGAGCAGCAGAGAGAGAAGGAGACACAGAATCCAAAGCAGGCTCCAGGCTCTGAGCTGTCAGCACAGAGCCCGACGCAGGGCTCGAACCCACGAACCGTGAGATCATGACCTGAGCCGAAGTCGGACGCTCAACCGACTGAGCCACCCAGGCGCCCCCTCCCGTGTGACTTTAACTGCTCCTACAAACCTCGTGTACTTTTATTTGCCTGATATTTTCGTTGCCACCGATCCCTCCGTTACTTAAATAATTTGGAGACTACAGTACCCGCTGAAATGGAAAAACGCTGTCCCTTGCCAGTCGCAGGAGGTAGGTAACCCCTGGGAACAAACACAAAATGCAAGATACAGTTACCTGCCCAAAGCTCTGAGCCTGGGGCTCACTATTTCTCTTTCTGTCTCTCTCTCTCTCTCTTTTTTTTAAAGAGGGAGATTTGCAAGTGTTAGAAAAGTGTTAAGAGCTCACTGTCACCAAACAGAAACTTTCTCCTCTTAAAGAGCATGGCCTAAAGGGACTCTCTCCCTGTGACATTCCAAGTGATTTAATGGCACCCTCGTCCCACCTAAAATCAGCCCTCCTGCTGGGGGCCAGCAGGAGACCCTGCCCTTGGATAACACCCCCTTAACACACACAAAGGGCAAAGACAGCCGAGTCCCTGGGCCGATGGGGAGCGCCCAGGGTGCCCTCTCCACACCGCCCCGCTGGCACCTGCCCCTCCCTGTGCACGCGCCCGCACTCTTGGATCAAATACAAAACGGTAGATGGAGGTTTGAGGATGGTTGTGACTTCTTTGGCTCTCCTCGCAGCGAGTGTCCCCTCCCCTTCTGGCCACCCCCCAGCAGAAGTACACCGTGTGCCTTGTAAGGCTGGGTCACGAGAGGCGGTCCAGCCTCCGTCTAGTTCACGGGCCCCTTGTCCTTGCAACCTGGAGCCACGGCATCTGGAGCCCGGCGACCCGAGGCGGCCATGTTGGGCGGAAGCCCGAGCTGCACGAAGAGGCCTGTGTCCTTGCTGTGCGGCGACGGTCCTCGCTGTGTCTGGAGCTCAGACTCTCGCAGCCCAGGCACGGGACATGGAAAGAAACTTCCAGCCGCTTGCCTTCTGGGCCGAGGCTCCAGGTATCTTGCAGCCAAGACAAGCTACCTCGTGTTGTGTCCAAGTTCCTCACGACAGACTCCGTTAGCCCGGGAAAATGGTTGTTGCCTTATTTTTTTTAATGTTTCTTTATTTTTTAGAGAGAGAGTGAGCACGGGGGTGGGGCGCAGAGAGGGAGACAGGGGATCCAAAGCCGGCTCCAGGCTCTGAGCTGTCAGCCGTGAACCCACTGTGGGGCTCGAACTCACAAACCATGAGATCGTGACCGAGCCGAAGTCAGACACTCAACCGACTGAGCCCCCCGGGTGCCCCCATTGTCGCCTTCTGCACTAAGTTTTGAGGGAGGGGATACGAGGAGCAGGCTGTGACAGGGCGGGAGGGGCGGCTTGGTCCTTAAGCGTCTGACTTCAGCTCAGGTCGTGATCTCACGGTTCGTGGGTTCGAGCCCCGCATCGGGCTCTGTGCTGACGGGGAGGGGCCTGCCTGGGATCCTCTGTCTGCCTCCCTGTCTCTGCACTGCCCCCCCATTCACGCTCCCTCTCAAAAATAAACAAATAGAAAGGACATTTCTGGAAGAGACGCAGTTAAGGCACAGGAACCAATCTTAAAAATGAGTTTTAAATGTTCAGTAGACGCATTTTTGTTTTTTTAAAGGATGATGGTTGAGCCTTCTGTCTGCAGGACCACCCAGAAGAAATACCTTCCAACTCGTCTGCCTCGCTGCTTTCCTGTGGTCCTGGCCCTGGGCCTTTGCACACTCGCCCTGCTAGCCCTGGGGGGGGGGGTGGGGGGGGGTGGGGGAGGGGCGCTTCTTCTTTCCACCCGCCCTCTCTGGGCACCAGCTCACTCACAGGCCGCACGGATAAGCCGGTCTCCTTGTCACCCTCCCCTCGAGGCAACTGCGTTGTCTGAAGTGACCATATGTGCGTCTTCGTATTTGCTCCGTGGGTCAGGCCTCGCCCGTCTGGGTCAGGGCTGTGCCCCAGAGTGGGGGCAGGGTACCCAGGGGACCCTCGGCGTGTGCTTGTTGAATGAATAACAACAAATATGTGGAATCCGAACGCCTGGTGATAGCCGAGCTGGAATTTGTCACTGTGGCTCAGGACAGGTCTTGGAGGCAGAAGAAACCTGCCTTAAGGAAGGATAAATCATCACCCGAAGGTTGCTGGACACTTCTGGGTAAGCCGTCCTGTTATTAGCTTTTTCTTTAAATCGGCTCATTTGTTTAAGGTTACTTAGCTATTTGGAGGGGGAGGGGCAGCGAGAGAGGGAATCCCAAGCAGGCTCCCCCCTGCGCGAGATCCCATGAACCGTGAGATCACGACCCGAGCTGAAATCAAGAGTCGACGCTCAGGGCCCCTGGGGGGCTCAGTCGATTGAGCGTCCGGCTTCGGCTGGGGTCATGATCTCACGGTCCGTGGGTTCGAGCCCCGCGTCGGGCTCTGTGCTGACAGCTCGGAGCCTGCTTGGGATTCTCCCTCTCTTGCTGCCCCTCCCCCACTTGTACTCTCTCTCTCTCTGTCTCTCAAAAATAAACATTAAAAAAAATTGTTTTAATTCTACCTTTTGGGAAAAAAAAAAAAAAAAAGACCGGTAGATGTCTAAATTGGCCACAGGCCCTTCCTGTTTCCGCGGAGCCTCCTCGGGGTCCGGCTGCAGCTCTCCCGCCAGGGGGTGGAGTCTGTTTCCCCTCCTTGAACCTGGCCGTCCTCCTCCCGCTGAGGTTAACGGAGCAGGAGCCGCACAGGAATCTATCTACACGGAGGCCTGGAGCCCAGAACAAGGTGTGCGAACCGCAGCCAGCCTCCGGGGCCGGGACAGGCCCCGCTTGCCTGCAGGCCTGTGGTCAGGGCCTCCCCAAACACTCACACTTCCCAGGGAGGCCCCTGGCCTCTTCCCAGCTCCTTGACACGAGCCCAGGAGTCGTGGGCCTTCAACAGAGGAGCAAACAGTGCCTGCCAAGCCCCCCGGCCCTTTGAAACCGGCCTGATTTGTACTTCAGAGCTAATGTGATTAGAAATGAGATTGTCACCAGGATATGTTAATGGGTTCAAACAGCTCCCCGTCACCTTCCTGGGGGGCTGCCCCAGATGACTGGAGCCTGGTGTCTCCAGAGCTCTGGAGGGCGCTGGGGGGCTCCAGGGGGCTCTGAGGGGCTCTAGGGAGTTCTAGGAGGCTCTAGAGGGAAGTCTGGGGGGCTCTAGGATGCTCTGGGGAAGGTCTGGGGGGCTCTGGAAGGCCCTTGGATCTCTAGACGGCTTTGGGAAACTCTGGGGGGCTCTGAGGGGCTCAAGGAGTCTTTGGGGGACTCTGAGAGGCTCCGGGCAGAGCCTGGGCTGGGGCTGGGGCCCCCGCTTTGCTGAGATCCTTGCTCCTGGGTCTTATGAGAGGCCCTACAGCCCCGTGTGATGATGGGCACCGTGGGTGTCTCCTCTCGCAGGTGAAGATCAGGCTAAAAAGCCAGAGTTTGCCTGGCCAGTGGGTGGGGGGAGCACACTCGGCCCCCGAATTCCTTTAACCCTGTACTCTCCTTAAGCCCTTCTCCCCATCGAGAGGAAAAGAGAATGTCCAGGCTGGAAAGACAAGGAGGTTCACAGGTGTCGCCTCTTGTCCCTCCCGAGCAAGTGGAAGTCAGAGGGTGCGGTCCTGGGGCAGCTGTAACAAATCGCCATATGCCCTGGGGGCTTAAAATGGCAGAAGGTTCTCTCCTGGTCCGGAGGCCAGAAGTCTGAGATCCAGGTGCCCTGCTCCCTCCGGAGACGCTGGGGGAGGGCCCTTCCTGTTCTTCCAGCTTCTGGGGGCTCCGGCGCTCCTGGGGGCGGCCGCCAGCCTCCAGCCTCTGCCTGTGTCTCCGCTGGCCTTCTCTGTTCTGTCTCTGCTTCTGCTTCTCCTCCCGTGAGGACACCTGCCATTAGGTTTGGGGCCCACTCTAAACCCAGACTGATCTCACCCCAAGATCCTCACCTTAATTACAGCTGCACAGACCCCTTTTCCGAATAAGGTCACACACGCACAGGTACCTTGTGGGGTTAAAACTTGGGCACATCTTTTGGGGGGGGGGGCACCATTCAATGCATTACAGAAAGGGGCCGCAAGCCCAGCCCCACCCCAGCCAGCCTCCTGGACTCCAGGTGGAAGAGACAGGGAGCTGCTGGCTGGCCCCACCCAAGGCCACGGCCCAGACACAGCTGACAGAGGGGCAAGCCCAGGCATGGGTGCCGCGCGCGATTCGAGCAGAGACCAAAGCCGGTCTGGGAGGGCGGGGGCGAAAAGAAACAGCTCTCGTCGCCCAGCCCGCGAGGTCCCTGCTGCCTCCCCAGCCCCATCTGCCCCCCTGTCCTCCATCCTTGTCCAAGAGGCCCCAGGGCCTTTGCACTTGCTCACTCGGCCTGGAGTGTTCTTGCCCCAGATCTTCACAGGCGGGCTCCTCTGAATCCGAAAGCCTCCTCCCTGCCCCCAGCTAAAGCTCCCTCCCACAGCCCCTGCCTCGGTGCCTCCTATCAGCAAACCAAAGCATCAAGTTCGTGTCTGTTGTGCGTCTCCCCTAGACTTGGAGCCCCGCGAGGGCACGTTCCTGCCCACCTCATGTCTCTCCTTCACCACTGCATCCCTGGCGTCCTGGCAGGGGACGTTTGTTGGGCAGAGGAGTGAGCACGGGCACAGGTGGATGCCCCCTCCCCGGCAGCTCTTGTCTGGGGCAGTGGCCCCACGCTCCCCGTCCCCTCCTGTCTCCTCTGCAGGCTCTGGGGACCTTGAGGACAGTCGGGTCCTGGCTCCCAGCAGGCCACTCCCGCCCCGCCCCCGGGATGGCCTGGTCCAGCCAGGTGGGAGCCGGGTAGAGCCCTGGGAGGGCCCAGCTGCCTTCACACCTGGTGCGGCAGGATAATCCTGGCTGCTTGCTGGGGTGTGTGTGCCCGACCCGGAGCCTTTTGGTGACAAATGTGCATTTTTGTGAGCAAGATGGCCTCAGGAAATCTCTACCTATTCATGCGCAAACAGCAGGCCTTGAGCAGCAAGGGTCAGAGGGTGCTGGCCCCTCTCCCGTGGGGTTCTCTCTCATCCAGCTGGGCGTGGGGGACAAGGCCCTGGGTCCCCGAGGTGCCACAGCCTCTGCCTCTGCCTCTAGTCTGAGTCACTGGACCTTGATCCACACCTTGAATACTCCCAGTGACGGGCGCCTCACTCTCGAGACCAGATGGACTGCGTTCGTGAGACGGAACAGAGCTTAATGTTTCGCCGGTGACCTTGGGGGGTGATACCTCATCCTCCCTGGGGACACACAAGAGTTATCAGGTAAAATCCCAGCCGGCCAGTTAAATCTGAGTTTCGCCTTTCTAGCGTAAGTATATCCCAAAGACGGCACAGTTTACTGGATTTGGGATGTACTTGTATGAACAAATTATTCGATCTTGATCTGAAATTCAAATTTGACTGGGCGTCCTGTTTTTTTTTTTACTTGCTAAATCTGGCAACTCTGGCCCCCAGTTCTTTTCTCTGGAGCCTTGAGGACTCTTGGATACTCAGGGCGGGTCTTATGGAGGGAATGTGACCCTCTGTGTCAACTGTACTTAAAAAAAAAAAGAGAGCAGGGCAGAGGGTGAGGCCCCGGGGGACTTTGGGTTCAGCCTACCTGTTGGAGTTCCACTTCTGGGTCCTGCCCACAGGCTGCGCAGAAGCTGTTTTTCTGCTCACTGTAGCATGAGAAGCACGTTTCTCGAGTCCCCTGGGATCACGCATGTCCAGGGATGCTGGTCCCCCCCCCCCCGCCGCCCCCAGGGACCCCTCAGGCACAGCAGGGGGGGTCCTCTGCCAACTCCTGGCCCTCTGCCCTCTCGTCTTCTGGAGTCTCCGTCCTTCTGGCTGGATCGCCACCCTCCAGTCCCCGGTGGGGAGGGAGGGGGCCGGCCCACTTGTCCCCCTCCCTTTCCCTGAGGACGATGTTCCGTGCTATCCTGGCTCGAACCCTGGCTCTCGGTTTCTTCCCCGGGGACCTTGCTGGTGCATGATTCCGAGCAAACCGTCCCAAAGCAGACTCTGGACATGTGGCACGTTGAGGGCCTCCCGTCATTGGGCGTCCGCTCAGCTCTTGGCCCAGAGGGGCGCGGGGCTCTCACGATTGAGCATACATTTCCTGCCGCCGACCTGCCCGGCGCTATTCCGGTGAAGGAGCAGACACCCTGGCCCCACGGAGCTCACGTTCTGGTCTGGGGGACAGGCGGTAAAGGAAACAAGAGGGGCGCCTGGGTGGCTCAGTCGGTTAAGCATCTGACTTCGGCTCAGGTCATGATCTCGCGGTTCATGAGTTCCAGCCCCGCATCGGGCTCTGTGCTGACAGCTGGGAGCCTGAAGATGCGGGGCCTCAGTTTTAATTCAGGAAAGCCCTTGCTGAGAACGAGTGTGGCCTCTGAACATTGGCGTGAGGGCAGAAGCCAGCAGGTGGACCTAGGGGGTGCCAGGCAGAGGGCACGGGGGGGACTGAGACTGGGTGGGGGGGGAGGGCTACAGGAGCCGGTGAGGGGGCGGGGGGGTGGCCGAGGCAGGCACCGGCCTCTCCTGGGGGTGAAGGGGGAGCCGCTGGGCGGTCTGAGCAGAGCAGGGAGGTGGGAGAGGAGGGCGGGCAGAGTGGGGAGCTAGCTCTTTGCAAACACCGTGCTGTCCCAGCTCGTGGGGACAGCCGGGCCACCTCCCTGCCCTTGACTTTGATGACCAGTGAGCCTTCAGATTGGAAATGCGTTTGTTTTTCCCCTTTTCAGTGAATGACTTATTTTCCGGTTTATAAAATGCACCCACCACACTTGCTCATGAGCTCACAGACCCAGAGAAAGAACGTAAGGAATTTCCCAGCAGCACGGGTGCCAATGTCACCCCCTCCCCACAGCCAGGCATTTCTGCCCGGCCCCCTCACCCCTGCCGGGCCCAGCGCCCAGAGGTCCCAAGCCAGCGGCAACCCCGCGGGGCCCCACAAGCGGGCCCCGTGGGAGCAGATTCCAGGCCTAAAGATCCACCCTCGCCTTGGGCCACCCCATCCTGGAAAGGTCCGCTGCCCGGCTCGCCCGTGGGCTGGCTGCTGGCAAAACAGGGGACAGCATGGGTCTCCAGGGACGTCAGGCCATCAGCTGAGCCCTGGGGCGTGGGGGGCGGGGGGGCAGCAGGACGAGACCCAACCAGAAGAGAGGAGGCGGCAGACAGAGGCCGGGAGCACCCCTGACTCCGGGGAGGGGGGTCCGCCCAGCTCTGCTGAGCAATCTCGGACAAATCGCTTAATCCCTCTGTTCTGTACGTCGGCCAGCTGCGAAACAAGCACTTAGGAGGCTGGGAGCCTTCATTAAGCCGCCCTGGAGAAGGCCTCCGAGGCCGCAGATGAAAGAAGGCCACTACTGAGGCACAAAGTGTGCCTGCCCGTGACCCTCTAGGCCCAAGTGCGAGCGGAGGGAGGAGGCGGCTGATGTCATTCGGCCCCTAGCGCCCACCTGGCCTGCTCTGGGGCGAGGCTGGGCCCCTACGGCCCTGCAGGGTCTCCCTCCCGGCCCTGTCCCCTCCCTGTGCCTCACTGGGCAACACGGCGGGCATGTGGCCTTCAGAGGCGGCTGCTCTCGGGGCCAAACAGGAGGCTAGAGGCTGCAGCGGGTGTTAGGAGACACCTGTCTGGGACCGGTGTTCTCGGCTGTGCCCCGGCCGGCCTGGCCCGCTGTGTCCTCGGCCAGGACTGCCCCCATGCCTCGGCCCGGATGTCCCCCTTCTCTCCCCTCTCGTAAGCCCCGCTCGTCCTGCAAGGCCCCCCTCTCACCTCCCCCTGCACGGCTGCTGGCCTCTGGCTTCCGTGACCTGCTTCCTGGGGGCTCGGGACCCCTGACGGGCATGTCGGCGTGTGTTTCCCCCATCCCTTGAGCCCGCCCACCTCAGACCCTGGGCTGGCTCCCTTGTCTCCTGGCCTGCCCACATCCCATCAACGTAGAGACTCTGGTGTTCTCGAAGCATCTCTCCAGCCAAAAGCAACCCCATTCCCTCTGGGGCCCTGCGCCCAAAGCCCACGCCGGTGGGGCGTGCAGCCTCGAGGGGTGTGACACGGGGTTCCCACGGGGCCTGGCCGTTCCGCTCTGGGGACGTGCCCACAAGGCTGGAGACACGTGTCCTCGCAAAAACCCGGACGTGAACTTCAGAACGGCACTCTTCACAGCCACCGAAAGACAGAAGCCACCCCCATGTCCAAGCGATGAACGGATAAACAACATGCGATCCGTCCGCACAGCGGAGTAGGACTCAGCCACAAAAAGGCAGAAAGCCCGGATATCTGCTACGGCGTGGACAGACCTGGGAGGCGGTCACTAAGTGAAAGAAGCTGGACAGAAGGCCACGAACTGCATGACTCTGTCTGCACGAGATGTCCCGACTGGGTCAGTCGCAGGGACAGAGAGCAGACTGGTGGTTCCCGGGGTGAGGTGGGGGTGGGGGGCCCGGGGATCCCCTGTGCCTGGTGCAGCGTTCATCGTTCGTGTGGGGGGATGAGAACGTTCTGGAATTAGATGATGGTCGCACAGCATGGGGAATGTACTCACTACTCCTGAATCGTGCATGTTGAAACAGTTAAAATGGTAAATCTTTTTTTTTTTTAATGTTTATTTTTGAGACAGAGAGAGTCAGAGCATGAGCGGGAGAGGGGCAGAGAGAGAGGGAGACACAGAATCCGAAACAGGCTCCAGGCTCCGAGCTGTCAGTACCGAGCCCGACGCGGGGCTCGAACTCACGAACCGTGAGATCATGACCTGAGCCGAAGTCGGACGCTTATCCGGCTGAGCCACCCAGGTGCCCCTAAAATGGTAAATCTTATGTGTACAGGTGTTTTCCACAATAAGCAGAAATGTCACACTTCCAAAAGGAGATACCATCGGTGTGCACTGGAGGGGACAGTTAAGTGACACTCAGTTCACATCCCGCGACGTCAAAATGATGCAGAAAGATGGCCCCGTGATATGGAAAAGAGCAGGTCAGCCACAGTTGGAATACAAAGGGTTTGAAAAGTTTAAGTGTTTGTGATTCTGTGTGGAAGTTCTAGAAGGATCCTCCCCAAACTTCTCAGGCTGATTATCTCTCGGTGATGGGATTCTAGAAAGGCTGTATGTCTCCCGGGTGGCTCACTAGGCTAAGCGTCCGACTTCGGCTCAGGTCACGATCTCACGGTTCGTGGGTTCGAGCCCCGCGTCGGGCTCTGTGCCGACAGCTCGGAGCCCAGAGCCTGCTTGGGATTCTGGGTCTCCCTCTCTCTCTCTGCCCCTCCCCGGCTCACATGCTGTCTGTCTGTCTCTCTCAAAAAGCAAACAAATAAACATTTTGTAAAAAAATCTTTAGAAGGGCAGTGTGTGAGCACATTCATTCTATTTCTAAAATGTCCGCAGCAAACTTTTGTAACCAGAAAACGTTTCGGACGCGGACAAAGGAGAAAGCGTCATGATTTCTCTAAAGTCCTGCCAATGCTTCCTGGGGTACAGAGGTGCGGGGGGTCGGCAGGGGACAGTAGGGAGGCCCCTCCCCAGCCCAAGTGACCCACATGTCTCCCCCCACTGTCCCTTCCCGGCCAGGGGGCCCAGAAGCTGAGGAGGGCCCCTGTGGACAGCGGGAGAAGGTGTTTCCTGCCCAGGAAAGGCCAACAACTTTTCTCTGAGGACCAGCGGTATAGCATTCATTCATTCATTCATTCACTCACTCACGCCGCTCTTGGTCCCGACACTCGCTCCGTGCCTGCTCAGGCCCCACGTGAGAGTCTGGGCAGCCGGGAGGCTGGTTGAGGCACGAAGGATGCAGGGATAGAAGGAAGGGCGGCAGGCAAGCGTCAGCCCTCGCACCAGCCTCCCGGCAGTTTGCGACAGAGCACTGGACCACCCACCTGGGCTGAGGGGCGATGCATGGCTGCGGAGGGGAGCCCAGAAAGTTCTCCCAGGGAGGGGCCCCAGACCAGACATATCCTGTTCCCCAAACAGGGGGCCTCAGAGACCACCCCCTAGCCCACCGCCCTGCTCTCCCTTGCAGTGGACTTGACTTTAATCTGGTGAGCGGACAAGCGATGAGGCCCTACTGTGCGCCAGGGTGCCAGGAGTGAGACACGGGGCCTGCTGGGGCCTCTGTTTGACGGTGGCTTTCCGGGAAAGCCATCCGGGAAACTAGATATTCACAGAAAATACCTGTAAAATCTAAGTCACTCCCCTGCCCCGAAACTCCAGCGGCACCCCACACAAGGTCCACACACCCTGTGGGACTGGGCGTGGCCGTGCTCCCCGACTCCCGTCTGCCCCGCTCCCCTTGTTCACCACCCTCCAGCCATACTGCCCGTTCAGGCCGATTCTTCAAGGCTCCAAGCTCTTTCTACCCCAGGGCCTTTGCTCTTGCTGTTACCCATCACACGGAACACAGTAGGTGCTCGATAAGTTTTTGTTGAATGCACGGGTGACTAGAAAAAATAGGGTGTTGCTGACCCCCCGAAATACTGCCCGGACTCCTGCGACAGGGCTCTGATCAGGGCAGCCCTCTGGTCTCGACCGCACGTATTTTTTTTTTCTTTCTTTTTTTTTTTTAACCGTGGTGAGAATCCGCAGTCATTGCTCGGCTCGGCACTAATCCTGAATTAGTGAGGCACCACGGTCCTTTGGTGTTAACATTCTCTGAAGTTCGACTCAGAAAAAAAAAAAGAAAAATGAAAAGGAAGGCCTCCCCCCTCCCCCCCCCCCCCCCCACCAAAGAAAGGCACAAGTGAGCATCGCAGAGTTGGGGGCGAGTCAAGACCAAAGAAGAAAGCAGAACCTGGCCCCTATGTTTGGCCCAGGCGGCCTTTGAGGGCCAGCTGTGCCCGGTGCGTTTGTAGTGGGGGCGGCACAGCCTGCCAGATGTTCCGCGGGACGACTGGCACTTCAAACGCCCAGGCTCCAGCCCGTTACCTGAGCAGGCTTTGTGCATTTCAAAGGGGAAGCCACTGGAACTTTCCCTGTAATCATTAGGCCCCAACTTGTCTTTCATGGGCCATGATGCACGGGGAGTCCCCGTTACCAGGTTCTGATGGCCTTGGAGCCCACCTGGAGAGCCCCACCCACGGCTACCTGCCGCGTGAGCTCTCGCGGCCCCGGGGACGCCCAGGACCCCGTCTGGCCGCAGTGTGGACCGGGAGGGCAGAGGCCGCCCGCACCCACCTGCGTGGCCGCGGCGTCAGGCTCCTGGGGCGGGCGTCCCGATTCTACCACCTGCCGGTCGGCAGACCTGGGGCGCGTCCCCGGGCCTCCCCGACCCTCCGTCGGGGGGGTTGCAAAAAATCACGACACGGCCTATGTGGCAGGCGTGCGGGGAGCTGCAAAGCACTGGCATTTTCTAAACAACAGAAGCCGGAACGAACGTGTGGCGGCTTGAATGGTATCTTTGCGAAATTCGTGTCCACTCAGAACCTCAGAACGTGACCTCATTTGGAATAAGGATCTTCCCGGCTTGGGGGGGCTAAATCTAACGACCGTTGTCCTTCAAGAGGCAGAAGGGAAGAAGGCCCGGAAGAGAAAGCCACGCGTGGGAGGAGATGACGGAGGCGGGGCCGGGGGGGACGTGGTCACAGCCTGGGGACCCCTGGAGCCCCAGGAGCTGGAGAGGCAGGAAGGACCCTCCCCAGAGCCCCCAGACTCCGGCCCGCAGACTGGGAGAGAATACATTTCTGTGCCTTTAAACCTGTAAGTGTGCAATCCTTTATCACAGCCCGGCTGGCAAACGATTCAAAAGGCAAATTGTTGCTACTCTAAGCGATGCTCTGTGCAGGCGTCTCAGCGGAACCCCGGGCCCGACGCCCCGCGGTGGCCTCTTTCGACGGGCAGCACTCTCTGCTTCCAAAGCAAGCGTAGGAGGAGCAGGCAGCAAGGGAAACAGGTTTGGGGGTGACAGAGCCGGGCTCGAAGCATGGCTCTGACCCCTGCCCGGCCGTGGGACTCTGAGAAGTCACGGCTCCTCTCTGAACCCCAGTCACTTCCCCTGTGACGTGGGGACCGTTACATCCACCCTCAGGGTCTCCGTGATGATGAAACCAGATCAGGATGGGAAGCACTCTGGGCCTAAGCGCTCAGTAAAAGCGTGTATTGGTGACCCGTTAGTTAGCTAATTGTCGCGTAGCAAACAGCCCCAGGAGCAGCGGTAGAAACCAGGGCGAGCGCTGACTGCCTCCCGCAGTGGCCACGCGTCCGAGCGTGGGAGAAGCTTAGCTGCGTGTTTCCGGCTCGAGATCTCTCATGAGGTTGGACCCAAGCAGCTGGCCGGGGCTGCAGTGTCTTCCGAAGGCTGGCCTGGGACTTCGAGACGGCCCACCCGCACGGCTCCTGGCGGGGGACCTCGGTTCCTCGACCCGGCGGCCTCTCCCGAAGGCTGCTTGGGTGACCTCACAACATGGCCGCCAGCTTCCCGGAGCAAGTGATCCGAGGGAAGACAAGGTGGAGACGACAGGTCGTCTGCTTGTCGTATACACAGCGCGTCCTTTCTGCCGCATTCTACCGGCCACACAGCGCATCAGTGCGGGAGGGGAGGGGACTGCCCAAGGGCACAGATCCCAGAGGCCGGATCCGTGGAGGCCATCTTGGAGGCGGGCTGCCTGGGGTCTAGGACCAAGATGTTCTCGGGAAGGCGGTGGCCCTATCCTCCAGAGGTGCCTTGCGTCCAGCCTGCCAGGAGCTGGAAGGCTAATCGGGCCCCATGCCCGGCCGCTGGGCTGCAGTTTTATTTGTCTGAATCCCCCCACGTCTCACCGTGTCTCCCTCGCGTGGACGCGCAGGGCCAGCGTCGTCAACTCCATTTAGTGGGGTCACAAAGCTCGTTTGGGCAGGACTGCTGGCCCAGAGCCGAGTCAGCCCCCCCAGAGGCGTCCCCCCTCGCTCCCGGGGTTTCAGCCTAAAGACTGAAGTGAAGGTGTATCGGCTCGGGCCCCGGAGCCCCCCCACGTTCTGGGGGGACAGTGGGCGGGACCGGAGGCCTGTAACAGCGGCACCTTGGGCCCTCACCAGGGGCCCGACGACAGCCTCTCTGGCCGGTCCCCCGGGAGCGTGCGTGTGTGAGTGCCTGCGTGTGAATGCGATTTATACACGGGCCTGGGCACAAGTACGCCCGGAATCTGTTCAATCACCGACACATACCCAAGACTTGCACGTGATGCACGTGCAGGTGTAAAAACAGCGAAGCAGGCAAATGCCCCGCTGGGAGTGGACACCCTGGTCGGGCGGGGGGGACAAAGAATGAGCAGGGGTTTGAGAACATCAGCGCACCCAATGGTCCTACGCTGGAAAGGAAACTGAGGCCCGGAGGAGGATGGGGACCGTGCGCGCGTTCACGGATGCCCCTGCAACCTCAAGGGCGAAATTGTAGTTTATTTAAGGTTTGATGGGTAAGGAAACTACCCCTCCCCCACTGTGAGGCCCAGGTACATTATGTGACCGGGACCTGGCCAACCAGTGCGTTGAGGTCCTCCGGCTGCAGTGATTGGTTCGGGGACGGGTCCTGACCCAAACTCATCCAATCAGGGGGAAGCCCCGGACTTGGCTTGGCGGGGGGAGGGGGGGGCGGGTGTTCTGGCTCCCTGCCCGCTGGGGCGGGACCGCCCTGGAGCCAGCCTGGGGGACGTTACCCGGACACCGTGGCCGGCAAACTAGGGCTCAGTGATACCCTTTGAACTCCTGGAACAAACCACACCTGATGGCAGCTCTCCCTGCCTACATCTTCTTTGTTTGAGGCAATAAGCCTCCCCTCCACTTTTTCCCTGAACAACTGGGGTTGAGTTTGCCTTCACCTATGACTCCAGGGGTTCTAGCTAATTCGCCTTCCACATCGGCCACCAGGCCAGTCCATCTTCCGAATGAGCTGCTGTCCCTGCTGCCCAGGGTGAAGCAAAATTGCACGGGGTGGGTCCCCCCCCCCCCAGCCTCCTCTGTGGTGGCTCCTACCACACTGGGGACCCGGCCACTTAGGAGGGGCTCGGCCTCTGAGGACCAGGACCACAAAGGCTGGGCTCTTCCCCCCACCCCACCCCCACCCCGGGGCACGCGGCCCAGCGTTACAGGTAGGCCACTGGCTCCAGCCGTGGCCGTTGCTAAACTACACACCCACCCTGGGAACCGGTAACACGTGACCCCAGGTGTGGCCACGGGACTCGTCCTGGCCAGCGAAGTGGCCACTCCGGACAGGAGCCCCGAGAGCCGGCCAGCGCTTCACCGCACCCCTACCCCTGGCAGGGGTGCAAACCTGGGGTGAGCTTAGCCCGCCATCCTCCCAGCTCCCTGGGCACAACTCGAGGTAGAGCCCCCCTTCCAAACCCGGATGGGTGCCGGGCTGGAAGGAGAGACACGGCTTCCTCTCCGAGCTGCTGTGATTTGGGGGGTGTTTGCTCCTGCGGCCCAGCCCGGGCTTTCCCGACCGGCCACCATCCAGAGGGGGAGAAGCTATAGCCGCCGTCCCCCCGGGAGCCCCGTGACTGCATCTTGCGGACAGCATGTCCGTGGGAGAGACACAGGACTCGGAAGCAGGTGTGGGCGTCTTCTCCACCCTCGTGTCCCGTCCTCCAGCTCAGGGTGGGGCGCTCTGTGGCGCTAGGACTGGGGCTGGCCTACCTCGGCCCGCGGACCCGCTTCGGCCATTCGTGGCGTCACCTGCGGCCGCTTTCCTGCTGCAGTGGGGGCCTGAGTGGTTTGGATGGAGACGGAGTTAGCCAAAGATGTGTACTATCTGTGTCTTCACAGCAGTTTGCTGATTCCTCTGCCCAGGAGACGGTGGGGCCCAGAGCTAGAGGAATCTGGATCCCTGGGCCGGCGCGCGGCCCTCCCCCAGGGGAGCACCCCCATCAAGCGATCGGGTAAGCAGCAGATAAACGTTTACGTGATCACCCCACTGATCTTGGTAGTCCGTTCTAGAAACTGGCATTAGAGTGATCGCTACACGGCAGTCACCACCCGAGGCCAGCAGCCACAGGCCAGTGGGAAGAACACCGGCTTCCGTGTCAGGGACCTGACTTCTGTTCACTCGTTCGTTCGTTCGTTCACTCAGCAAAGAGCCTGAGCTCCGGTTATGACCCCGGCACTACCGGATGCTGGGACAGTGCGGTGACTTGGACAAGATTCCTGTCCACACGTGCGCTTTGCTGAGGCTGCAGAGGCCCCGCTCTTGACTCGTTTTGCACGTCCTTTCCCTCTCCTGCCTCAGCTGCACCCCCCACCCCATGAGATGAGGCATCTCTCCAGAGACCCCGACTCCTGTGATCCCCTGTGACTGTCCAAGGCGCGGGCTTCGGATTGAGTTGTGACCCCCCAAAAGATACGCTCGAGTCCTACCCCTATGCCTTGCATTTGACCTTATTTGGAAACAGGGTCTTTGCAGGTATAGTTGGTACATTAAGATGGGGTCACGGTGGATCCGGGTGGGCCCTACTCCAATGACCAGTGTCCTTACAAGAGAAAACGAGACACACAGACGCACAGTGGGAACACCACATGACACGTGAAGACAGGGACAGAGATTGGCTGGACGTCTACGAGCCTAGGGACCCCTAGGGTTACCAGCAACCACCAGAAGCTGGAAGAGGCCAGAAGGTGGCCCCCCCCCCCCCCCCATAGCCTTCAGAGAGAGCACGGCCCTGCCTTGATTTTGAACTTCTGCCCTTCAGGACCATGACAGAATACATTTCCATTATTTTAAGCCGCCTAGTTTGTGGTCATTTGTTATGGCCATCCCAGGACACCGATTCAGTGGCTCATGTGAAGGGCCAGCCAGGGTCTGCCTGGGCCCTGAGATCCCAGAGCTGAGCAGGGTTGACGGGTCCCTTGTTCATAACGTCCCTCTGGGAAGGAACCACCCGAAGAGACTGAGATGAGTCACCGTCCAATGTCTGATCTCCTCTTGGGGACCCCTGGATGGAATTCACGGGGCTTATGAACTAGGAGGAGAAAGAGGTGACGTGTTTATTAAATTCACCACTTTCTCCGTTTACGAGGGCGGGCGAACCACGGGACGTCAACACGGCCCTCGACCTTGTGGTCTCGAGGGGTTTCGGGTGTTTCTATGTCATCGTGCAGTGGAATAATCTTAGAGGGTCAATTATCCTCACTGCCCCTCCTCAGTGATGGTGGCTGTTGGATCTCCCACACAATCTTGCTGTTGATGTATCCGGAAAGAGGCACAGAATTCCCCGGGGCGCCCGGGTGGCTCCGTCGGTTAAGCGTCCGACTTCGACTCGGGTCACGATCTCACGGTCCGTGGGTTCGAGCCCCGCGTCGGGCTCTGTGCTGACGGCTCGGAGCCTGGAGCCCGCCTCGGAGTCTGTGTCTCCCTCTCTCTCTGCCCCTCCCCTGCTCGTGTTCTGTGTCTCTCTCAAAAATGAACATTAAACACAAGCACAGAATTTCCTCAATCCCAAAATCATCTTTCAAATGTGTTGTGATAGCTGCCTTTGAGTATAATCGGTTACCACTGTCCGCCTTACGTATCTTACTCTAAACACTTCAAACTATTATTCAGGGAAGGGGTCGTCGTTGGAAATAGGTTGACCGTCTCTGCTGTAAAGGAGTAGAATCCTCAGCCTTGAGCTGGGCGTGTGGCCCCCGGGGTTCAGACGCCCAGGCAGCCACAAGGCCACAGCGAGAGCGGGGAGAAGCCGCGCGTTGTGTCCTGAAGAGGCAGGTGTCCTCGCCGCGAGCTCGCTGCTGTTTGCGCCTCCTGTGGCTTGACCTGCGCTCCTGTGGCTGCACCGTCTCGTAGTGCACAGGTGAGGACAGAATGTCTGGGGAATGGGTGGGTGGTGGGACGACGAGGTATAAGGAGCCAGGCCTCTAGGGGTCCCTCGGGGCTCAGACAGTTTCGTGAGGCAGACGCAAACTTCTGACTTGAGTCTTGCTCATTTTGGAAACTTTTAAAGCACAGAACTGAACCGAAGGCTACTCAGTGCAGAGCCTGAGGCAAGGACCCAACCCACCTTTCAGAAAACGGGTGATGCTGGGATGGGCCCCCCCCCCCCCGCCTGCCAGCTTCTCTGTCCTGCAACCATGCCCAGAGGAGCAGATTCTCCGAAGCCCCACTTTCTTCTGGCCTTTGGACTTTCGAGCTGCGGCCAGGAAGCGGCATTCAGGGGCTCCTGCACATAAGCCTCCTGCTAACCCCTGCGCCATGCAGTGGGGGGCATGCCCTTGGGGCCTCCCCAGCATCGGGGAGCGGGAGGCATGGGGCAGTAGCGCTGGCAAAAGCATAAGCCCTCAGCCATGAGATAGAAGGTTCTTGGAAGCAAGTCCCAAACGACAAAAGATCTGCTGCAGCCCCTGCCTTGACTCTGGGCTGGCCTGGGCTTGCTTAGACCAAGAGCATGTGGCAGAAGTGACCGGGGGCCAGTTCCAGGCCCAGGCCTCGAGGGGCCCGCCAGCTTCCGCTAGCCTTCTCTTGGCGACCCGAGCCACCACGCCAAGAGGCTCGGCTGTCCCGCTGGGAGGACCCTGCGGTGAGACAGAGGTGCCCCGACAACTCCCAGCCTGCACAGCTATAGCCCAGCAGGGGCACCTGCTGTGGAGGTGAAGCCGTCCAGAATGTTCCAGCAGGGGCCCTGGGGAGAGGCGCCCATGGGAGGCGCCCCGCCCACCACGGGGAGTGGAAATGAGCTGTGCCCACTGAGCCCTTCCCAGGCTGCGGAATGGGGAACGAGAAAATGGGGGGCCGGGGGGGGGGTGACTGGTCGGGGGGGAAGCTCGCCGAAACCCCGGCCGTCCCATAAACACCCCAACATGCTTGGTTAAGAAATCAGAGAAACCGTGATTTCGCCCTACTGCGGATGCCGCCCCTAAGTACATTTGACCCCTCCCCATCCCATTGCCAAGTTCGTCTGCACCCCTCCCTGCAAACACTCCTGGGGGGGCACAGGATGGTGAGCTGCAGAACCAGGTCTGGATTGGACAGAGAGCCTCTCCCGCCCAACTCACACTCCTGGCACATCTCACACTCAAGGGGGGAGACCCCAGAGGGTCCCCGGCACACAGGCCAGCGAGGGGGTCCCCAGACAGAGGCCTTTCCTTCACCGACAGTCCATTTGGAGGAAAAGGAAGTCGCTCCGAGGAAGCCCCTGGAAAAGCCCCAGGGAAGGCCAGCGGAGCCTGGGGCGGAGAAGGGAGAATTTCTTCTGCAAAAGGTCACTGGTCTGCATTCCCTCACTGCTTTTGCAGCCCGCCGGCCTGTGAAAAGGTCTTTATTCTTCTCCCGGCGCTCCCCAAACAGCCGAGTTGTTTGCAGTGTGGACTCCGGGGTGCCGGGGGAGCAAGGGGCCCAGCTCTCCGTCGGGTTGTCCTCCGCTTCCTCTTCGGAGGTGGGGGGGACCTGGGCAGGCCCTCCCGCCTCTCGGGGCCTCCGCTCCCTCCTCCGTGAAATGGGCACAGCGTCCCCCTGTCTGCTGTGTTGCTGAGAAGATTCAGGAGACTGTTTCAAAGGGCCCGCCCACTTTGGGGGCCTAATGGTGGTCCGTCATCTGCCAAATCCCGGGTGCAGCCTCCGGGGTCCGGTGGTGGCGGCAGGGCGGAAAGCCCCCCAGAGACCCGGGGTTCCCAATTTGTAGGCGTCTGGCCCCATAAGCCACCGAGGCCCTCGCAGGGGCCGGTCACCTGCGTCTGAGGCTCCAGCCACCGCTTAACAACAGCAAGTTCATTGCCGCCCCAGGGGCTCAGCCCTGTCCTAATGGGCTGGTCCCCCGGGGGAGGGTCCTGCCCTTTGAAGAGAGTCTTTATGGTAATTGTGGTAATGGGTAAGTGGCCTGGGGGCGGGGGGGGGGGGGCAGGTAGGAACCCCCACCCCCACCCGAAGGATATAATCAAATTAACCCGGAAAACAAATCACTTTCGATCACAGAGCCACTGATCAGACTCCAAGGCCACAAAGCCACTAAAGGCTCAGGAAGAAGGCCAGGGTTGGGGAGGGGGGCGCTTGGCTGGTCCCCAAGCCTTTGGGACATGGGCTGATCACAGGCACGGATGGGGTGGGCCCCGGGCCGCCTTCCCCCCCTCCAGCAGCCAGGCTGTGCTGACCTTGAGCCGCACCCCGCCCCCATCAGCAAGGCGGAGGTGGGGCACCTGTTACACTAATGGAAGAGGGGAAGTTCCTCTGGGGCTCTGTGTGTGCAAGTGTGCATGCGGGGGTACAGGCGGCGTCTACTGGCCGGCTGTCATTTAAGCACAGACTGGGGCATCCTCTGTCAGCATACAGATGGACTGGGGGCCCCGTCTGCAGATGCAGTGTTTTCCAGGAGGCTCATGGGCACAGCCCTGGCCTCCAGGTCGTGCTCCAGCCCCCCTTTCTCCTGGCCTGTCTCCATGAGCGGCAGACCTGCTCTGAGGTCCCGGGATAAACGCCAACCGGCCCCTTGACCTCACTCCTCCACCAGCACTGTTTCAGCAACCCCCCCCCCACCCCCGCTGGGGCCTGCACACCTCCCTCCCGTACTCCGTGGACCCGCCCGGCCCAGGCCAGCGCCCCCCCAGAACCCCGAGCCTGTGTGCTGCCCCTTCTCAGTGCCCAGCTTGATAGACCCTCCTCGTCCCACTGCCATCAGAGACTCAGTGTCCATCGGTCCTTCTCCCTGTGCCTCCTCCCTGTGGATCCCCTCCTTGGGGCTGTCTTCTGGGCCCCCAGACCCACGGCGTGGAGGGAACGACGCCCTCGGGTCCCCGGATGCCCGCACAGTGCCCTCCGGAGGTGACAGCTCCGAGCCAGGTGGGAGGAGGCCTCGCCGTGGGGACAGCCGAGGGCCCCGGGAGGCCCCGGGCTCCTGTGCACAGAAGCCGCCTTGGGGAGCCCAGCAGCCACACGGGCACACGCCGGCCGGGTCCCCCGTTCCTGGGTGCAGGATGTCCAGCGACAGTATGGTTGCTTGAAGCCACTAAGCTCGGGGGGCGACACCGTCTGTGTGTTTCACTTGTTGTGTGTATTTGTTGTTTCTTGCACGCACGTTCACACTCGAACACGCTCTGGCCCACACTCATGCACGTCACACACCACCTCTTACACACCCACACGCACACCCGCACACCCGTGTGCACGCGCACACAGCCTCACGCTGCAGTTGAAGCCACGTGAGGGCAGCCTTCGCTTGGTCGCCGACCAGCCGAGCCCCGGGCGGGCTGGGGGGTCGCTGAGGGCGCCGGGCGAGGGTTCAGGTGATTCAGACCCACAGAGATCGGAAAGCAAGGCGCCTGCAGCCCTTGGGGCGCCTTGAGCCCCAGGGAACGTTGCCGCCGGGGCCCCGGTTGCCCTCTGCGGCCACAGGAAGGGGCATGACAGGCCTCCGGGCCCCCCCCGATGCCAGGAGAGGAGGCGCCGCCCTCCCCCCGCCGAACCCCGTGACCAGCCCGACGGCCTCATCTGTCTCCTCTGTTCATCTTCTGCTTCTCTGACTCTCAAACGGCCCCTTAATTGGCCATTTGGCCCCTAATTTAGGGATGATGAGGATCAGCCCCCCAAGCAGCATTTCAGACGGCGGCCAGAGGTCTGGAGCCCCTCCTTGGGGTCCCCGGATCTTTCGACTTGGTCACACAAAGGTCAGCCCTGTGTCCTGGCACGGGTGCCTGGGTGGCCTCTGACCTTCAGCTCTTCAACCTGACCCTGGCGATTCAGAGCCGAGGCGCTCAGCGGAAATGGCGAAGAAGGACCCACCCAGTAGCGTGCAGAGAGAGGGCCCTCACGTGCCTGGAGCTTCTAGAACTTCCCTCTGTGGGCACCTGCTGGGCACCGTTTCCTTGTTGGCTCCCGGAGTACAGAAACCGGTACAGACCCACCCCAGCCGGGGTCACCGTGGCTTCGTGGCTGTTCGGCTGAGCCGGCAGGAGGCAGGTGCCGTGGCTGCCGATTCCACCTGTGTCTCGCTTGCTCCTGGGTGTATGTGCACGGTGTGTAAGCCGGCCTCCTGGTCCCCACACCGAGGGTGACCCCAGGACCGTGATTCTGTAGTGCTGCTCTGAAGGATCCTTGGGCACGGGCACGGGCAGGTCCGCCTTGTACAGCTGTGCGGGTTGTGCCCTGCACAAGGGCTCCTCCCGGCTCAAGTCTGGCCTGCCCGCTGAGGCTGCAAGGCTCCGTCTGCCCAGACCGAGGGGGACCTTTCCCAGTTGCACACGGATGCCTGAGAGGCCGGGGGCCAGCTAGCTGTTGGTAGGCCCTCCTAGGGGGCCTTGGGTCCCATGCCCTGCCCGGCTACAACACAGATACGGCCTCAGGGGAGCCAGGCTTGCTCTCTGGGCCTCAGTTTCCCCCTGGGAAACACGCATTTCGCAGCTCCCTCCATCCCTGAAATGCCAGGACGGCCAGGACGCGGCACACAGTAGGTGCCCTGTAGCGTGAACTTGGCCGCTGTGGCTGCCTGTGGCATCGGGACGGGGCTGGATAATCTGTTCGCCCAACAGGCAGGCCGAGCAGGTATTAGCCGGTACCTGCTGGCTTACCTCAGCCTCTCAGACATTCACAGAACCCACGCCCGCGCCAACGCTCCCCGTTGGCTTATCCACACCTGCAAGGCATTGATGTGGCCCGTCTGATGTGTGTGCTCTGAAACCGAAGCCCCCTTCGCTGTGGGCCTGAGGAGCGTCAGCCTGAGGCCCCAGGAAGGGGGGCCCCACCCCACACAGGGCGCCTGGTCCCCCGCGTACCCCCTCGGCGTCGTGCAGCAACCCCCCCCCCCCATTGCCCTGGCCAGGTCCTCCCCACCTTTGTTCCAGGTCCTCCCCCCGGAGCCCCAAGGCCATAGCCCTGTGGAATGCCGCACCTCTGAAGGGTAATAGCCCCCCACGAAGCGGCCAGCATTGTCCCCTTGTCCCCGGGCCTCCCAGCTGCCTCCCACCTCAGGGCAATTTATGGGGTCACGCACCACCTCAAGGGGGCAATTCTCTGCCCTGGTGTAAACGGGCTCTCCCAAAGTGCTTTACAACCTGCTTGTAGCCCCCGGGGACAGCCCGAGGCCCGGTGGCCCTTCCATTTGGCACCCAGGTCGGGAGGCAGGCGGGGAAGGCCAGGTCCTGCCACCGGGAGCCCCAGCCCTCCTGCGCTGCTTTTCTGGTGGTGTTGACAGAAGTCACCTATGGTCATTTTCGAAGCAACACCAGCAGGACAGGAGCGTGAACCCCACCCCTCCAGGTAACACCCTCCACTTCTCTGTGCCTCAGGCTCCTTAGGTGTGGAAAGGGGGTAATCAGAGCTGCTTTTCAAAATTGGTTGGCAGATGTCAAGCACTCGACACTTTATCAGCACGCAAGTGGGAATTGCCCGCGATCTCACCTTCCCGAGGTGCCCTCCGCAGCCCCCCGCCCGCCCAAGTCTCTGCCTCCTTGCATTGTGGGAAATAGCATACGCACCCAACAGTGCACGCAAGACAGGGCAGGCCCACGAATACTTGCACAGCGGAGACCCACAGAACCCACAGCCAGGCAAGAGGCAGAGCGGCTCTGGGGTCCAGAACCCTCCCTCCTGCCCAGCCCCCCGCCGACCCCAGCCCAGCACCGCCCCCCAGCCCCTACTCGGCATCCTGGACTTTTCTGACTTTTGCAAATCATTTCCTTGCTTCCATCCGGACAAGCCTCTCTCTCTCTCTCTCTCTGTCTCTCTTTTAAAGGATTCTTTATTTAAAAAAAATTTTTTAATGTTTATTTTTGAGAGACAGAGAGACAGAGCACAAGCGGGGGAGGGGCAGAGAGAGAGGGAGACACAGAATCCCAGGCAGGCTCCGGCCTCTGAGCTGTCGGCACAGAGCCTGACGTGGGGTCGAACTCACAAACGGTGAGATCATGACTTGAGCCGAAGTCGGATGCTCAAGCTCAACCGACTGAGCCACCCAGGCGCCCCTAAGGGATTCTTTATTTTAGTTTTTTAAGCCTATTTATGTATTTTGAGAGAGACAGAGACGGCATGAGTGGGTGAGGGACAGAGAGAGAGAGAGAGAGCGAGAGCACTGTCAGCACAGAGCCCAACGCGGGGCTCGAACTCACGGACCTGAGTCGGACGCTTAACCGACGGAGCCCCCCAGGCGCCCCCCGAGAGCTTCTGAAAGAAAGTCGTTGTCTGCCTGTGTCTTGCCTCCTCCCTCTTCACATTCGTGAGCTGTCGGCAGGCGGCCCCATGACCTTGTAGTTCACCCACTTCCCTTGGCGGTATAATGTGCGAACGGTGCGAACGTGCCCCAGTCCGCGTGTCCGTGCCCTTGCACACGCACTTGGGCTGTTTCAGGCGGCGGCTGCGGGAATGTAGCTGCTCGGGCTGGATGGGTCGGGAGTGAAATTGGGCTCACAGCTCACGGAGAGCTTCAGCTTTACCAGAAGATACCACACGGAGCCAGCATTTTGCTGCAGGAACACGGGGCGCCTGGGTGGCTCAATCGGTTAGGCGTCCGACCTTGGCTCAGGTCATGACGCCACCATTCGTGAGTTCGAGCCTCGCGTCGGGCTCCGTGCGGACGGCTCGGAGCCCGGAGCCTGCTTCGGATTCTGCGTCTCCCTCTCTCTCTGCCCCTCCCCTGCTCACGCTCTGTCTCTGTCTCTGTCTCTGTCCCAAAAATGAAGACACATGAAAACAAATCAAGACGGGCAGCGGTGGGGGCAGCACGTGCCCACACAGAGGTACAACCGACAGGCTTTCCTGTGAACGCTTATGTGCGCAGAGAACATTCCAGAAAGGAGACAGCCTACAGCCCAGCCTGTCAGCAAGGAGACCGCTGAGAAGCGAGGGGGCTACTTTCTCGATTCACTTCATTCGCTTCTTTACCGTCGGCTCCTGGACAGGACAGGGCCACACGGTCGAGGCGGGGTGCCCGCCACTCCTCCTGGGGAGGAGCTACCCCGGCCTCGGCAAAGGTCCTCTCTCTCCAGCTTCCTTCCCCAGCGCACCCCTCTGCCCGGCCCCTGAGTTATCGAGGCAGGCTGCCCATCTCGCGTCACCTCCCCGCGCACCGCGGCCTTGCGCCAGGGTCCCTGAGCCCCAGGGACCGAGAGAGAAGCAGTTTTGATGGACAGAACCTCCCGAGGCCCGGGTGTCTTGCCAGTACGGCCCCCGCCCCCTCCTAAAAGTGTCCGCATCACGACGGAAGCCCCCAAGGAGGGCCGTGATTTGCTCCCCAGTGGCCGGGTTGGGCGGCCGGGAGGCACGGCTGGAAAGTTCCGGCGTCCGTTGTGTGCCAAGCACGGGGCCGGAGACTTCCACATCTCGCCTCGGTGGTTACCCTTGAGCGCAGCCCTGTTGTACCGTAGGGGAAACCGAGGCTCGGGGTCCAGGGAGCCTCACACCGCAGGTCAATATCAGACCCAGGAGCACACAGAGTGAGCCCGCCCCTGAGCCGTAAGGGGCTCCCCCTCCCTCCGCCTGGAAGGATCACAGGTGCAGCCCCCAATTTGTTCCCTGTCCATTAACAACCCCGACCTCTGAACCATACTGGGCGTCAAGGAATTAGGGCAGAGATATGCCACCTTTTGGGAGCTGACACCCCTATTCTTATTTAATTCCACCCCGCCTCCGTCAGTCCCTCCAAGTGTGAGCTGGCAAACATCTGTCCTGTAAATCAAAGCGCCCACAAGGGACTCGCTGGCTTTGACGGGCCTCTGAGAATTTCACGGAGCCCTTTGGAGCTGCGAAAGCATTTGAAAAAGTTAAAAGCCTTCTTGGGTAGCGCAACGTGGCCCGGGGAGCCTGGCTCTGCGCGGGGGTCACAGCCTCAGGCAGCCAGGCGAGGACAGGTCCCCTGACCCCCCTGCCCCCCCCCCCCCCCGGGGAAAACCTGGGGACGGTTCCGGCTGGAGAAGCCTGAGTGGAAGGCCATTGTGCCGGCCTCTCGGGTTTTGTTTGGGAGGAAGGGGACACCCGGGGACCCGTGAGACGGTGCCATCTGCGTGCCTTTGACCACTGGAGCCGCACGGACGTCCCCGTATGTGGTCACTCGCCGTTGACGTGGCGTTTCAGTGACCGGTTGGAGTCGCTCAGCCGTGCCACAGGAATCCTTTGTCCGCCGGCCCCGAGGGAATAGCTAAACAGTATTGCTGACTGATCTAGTGACTTCTGTGTTGTGACTATAGAAGGGATCCATGGCAGGGGCGCCTGGGGGGCTCGGACTGTTAAGCCTCCGACTTCAGCTCAGGTCGCGATCTCGCGGTTCGTGGGTTCGAGCCCCGCGTCGGGCTCTGCGCGGACAGCTCGGAGCCCGGAGCCTGCTTCGGGTTCTGTGTCTGCCTCTCTCTCTGCCCCTCCTCCACTCGTGCTCGATCTCTCTCTCAAAACTAAATTAGGAAGAGCAGAGGGGTACAAAAATCAGAAATGAAATAGGCGAATTCTATCACTTTCTAAAACTGTACCTCGGGGCATGTTTTGGGGTTCTTTTCTTGCTCTCACACAATCAAATTCTACTGTGTATTTAGTTTGGGGCCGTTTTCTTCACGCGGCCTTGTACGGTGGCAATTTGAGGTGGGGGCCCAGTGTTTGCACGTACCCCCATTCATCTGACCGGTTCATTGAGCCCTTGCCTTTTCCAATCCGCTTCAGACCCACGGATTCCCTCCCTCGGCCTTGCCTGCGAGGGGAAACCAAGGCCCAGGTTCCACACAAACCGTCCGGAAGCATCCCTGCCCCCTGCCAGGACGAGCATCCGAGGCCAGCCTCAGGGGCGTCTGGGCCTGCTTAGCTCTCTGCCGGCTGGCTTCCGCCCCGAGGACTCCCATCACGCCCCCCACCACGCCCCTACCCGTGAGCGAGCGTGTTCCCCTGTCTCTGCTGGAGGCCTCTCCGGTACCACCCCTCTCCCGGGGCGAAGGAGCCACCTCAGCTGGGGCTCGGCGTGCTGTAGTGGGACAAGCATTGACTGATGGCGCCTGCAACGTGTCCCCAGTAGGTGGGTCCCCCTGAATCCTGTGGGTGTGACCTTATTTGGACAAAGGGTCTTTGCACATGTACTCAAGTAAAGGATCCCAAGATGAGATCATCCTGGATTATCCGGGAGGGGGGGCCCTAAATCCAGTGACAAGTGTCCCTGTAAGGAAGGAGCCAGGAGTGGGAGATGTGAGACACAGGTGGTGGGGCGGGAGGGGGAGGGGTGCGTGGGACGGAGCAGAGGGCTGCGGCCACAAGCCCGGGGACACCTGGAGCCCCAGCAGCTGGAGTTACAGGAAGGACCCTGCCCCTCAGAGCATCTGGGAGGATCAGCCCTGTCTCCATTCTCATCTGGGAGTTCCGGCCTCCGGAGCGAAGACCGAATCGGTGGCTGCTGCCCAGGGAGGGGGCCTTTGTTCCCACAGCCCCAGGACGCTAACGCAGGGGTCCGCGGGTTCTGACCTGGAATCCCAGCCCCCGTGCTTGCGGGCTGTGCAGCCGTGGGCGGGAGTCCCCACGGCCCTCCCGGTAGGTGTGAGACTCCAGGTGAAACAGAGCCTGGCACAGAGTAGGTGCCCAGGGAATGGCAGCCGGTGTTCTCGCAGATGCTGACTGTCGGTGGGCTGGGCCATTTCGAGTTAAAGAGCACCGAACGCCATGTCCCTACCCCTCGGGAGCGTCCCACGTGAGCTGGTGGGAGGCAGGTCGTAGTGATGCCTGGGGCACGGGTGGTCCTGGGGCCGCTCAGGGGCTGTGTGAGGTGCCTCTGCTGTGGCCCCCCCCACCCCCCACCCCGCCTGGCATCAGACTCCACACCAGTAAGGGACAGAGGAGTCGGAGCTGGCCACCCCTCGCCGGGGCATCACATAAGCACATTCCGGGCCACTGGTCCCGAGTGCAAGACAGACGGATGCCATGACTCCAACTGTCTTGTGAGGAGGCCTCCAGAAGGAACGCTTAAGACAAACAAAATCATGGGACTCAGACGCTGATGATGAGAGCGAAGTTTCGCCCACGAGGGGCCAGGCTTTCCATGTTGGTGACGTGGTCACATCACTGCCTGGCCGGTGTCTGAGGGGCACACCCTGCCCCCCCCATTACTGACACCCTCGGGGACGCAGGCCGGCCCAGCCTCCTGAGCCATGATCAGCCAGAGGCAGGGCAGAAATCGAGTTCGTGTCTGCCCCTAGCCATTGACCGTGGGGAGTGAGCCCGTGGCTCTGCTTGAAGATCGAGGTACGGCCACCTTCCTGGGGCCACAGAGCGGCCACTGCCAGGGTCAGGTGCCAGCATTCCTGTCCAAGGACCACCAGGCACTTAGTGAGGCTGGTGATGAGCTGTGCCTGGTGAGGAGAGGCCTGTGCGTGGAGGGCACAATGCCTGACCGACCGCCTCCAAGGCCAGGCTTGGGCTCCGAGGACCCGGTCCCTCCACAGGGCTGATTCCTGGCCTCCCGGGGTCATGAGCCTCTTGGAGAAGGTGTTGAGAACTGTCCGTAGGTGGGGCCCAGAAACCTTGACATGAGATACCAAGGGTTCACAGGTCCGAATTAACACGGGGGTGCCGTCGAGACTTGAACAGGGCTTACGGGTGGATATTTGTGGGAGAGGAGAATGGAGGCAGGTGTGTGGACAAAAGGGGACATGGGGGGGGTTGGAAAGAAGAAGAGAAAGGGGGTAGAGCTGGAGGAGGGGCGTGGGTTGGGGGCCCCTCTGATCTCTACTGGTGAGGACCATCTGGCTGACTGTCCCCAGGCCTCAGTCTCCCCGTCTGTAGAGTGGGGCTGGGTCAGGCCCTTGCACACACACACCTCATTCTATAGACGGTGGGGAAACAGGAATCAGACCGGAAACAAGGGGGTCAGGGGGAGGGGTGTCACCCGAGAGTTGACGGGTCAGCCCGGGAATGACGGGTAAGGCTGGAACAACCCCGGGGCGGGGGGGACCCGGAGGCAAGGGCTGGCGGCGTCTGAGTCCAGACCGGCCCTGGGCAAGGCTTCGGGAAGAGGTCCCTTCTTGTCACAGCTGAAGCACGAGGGGTCTGGGTTGGGGCTCCCGCCCCCCCCCCCCCAGAGGTGCCTGGCGAGGAGCCCAGCCCGCCTCGGGGGACCCCTCGAGCCTTTGCTAAGCCTCTCCTCACACAGCCCTCTGCAGGGTCTCGTCCCATTTCCTAGATGGGGAAACCGGGTCGAGTGCTTGTCCCAAGGCACACGGCAGGAGCCTCTGGAAGGAATCTCCGGCCCCCTTCGTCTGTGGTATGTGCGGCCAGAAACCCTAGCCGGAACTGAGCCCCGAGCATCTGTTTAAATGCCTCAAAACAGAAATACCTCTGTTGTCCGCTGACCTGCTGGGAAGGCAGGCCCGGAAGCCCAGGAGGCCGAAGCCACCGCTCTCCTGTCCTTCCTCCCTTCCTTCTCTCCTCCTTCCTTAAGCCATGTTTATCGTGCAACTATATGCCAGGGCTGTGCGGGGCTGAGGGGCGACGGCCGTGACCGAGACCTCCACGGCCCCAGCCACGGCCCCAGCCACGGCGCCTGCCGAACAGACCGCGGGCGTCAGGTCACCCGCGCACTCACGAACACACACTCGGGCAGGCACGCTCATCCACGGGCACGCACTCGGGCATCTGCTCACGCTCAGGCCCAGGCCCGGGAGGGTTCGCGCGCGTGCCCGCGCACAGGGTCTGGTGGCGCCGGTCACCGGTCATCGGACCGTGCAGAATGCTCCAGAACTGGACTTCTCAAGGTCTCTTTTCTCCCTAAAAGGGCTGTTGCCTGGGACCTGGGTGCAGATTTGCTTCTGAGGTCTTACACGAGAGAAACCACTTCTAACAAGGTGCTGAGTTCCCAGTACAGAGTAAGACCCCCAAAATCGTTTCCCATTAAAGAAGAAGAAGAGGGGGGAAAAAAAGGCATTACTTATAACCAAGTGACAGAAGACTGAGTCACTATCTACTTGCACAGAGTAGGATGGGGTGGGGTGGAGAGAGGGTTCCTGAGGGAATGACAAGACTTTGGGGTCATTCTCCAGGGAATGGCTGCCTCGGAAACTATGTCCTCTGCCTGTGACATCAGGGACGCAACACGACTCCCGTTTATCTAGGAGACATGCCCCAAAGGACCCAAAATAGCCACACTTCTTCTCCACACCCCACTTGGTGCTGCCGCTGTGGGTGGGCCCCGTGGCTTCCCAAGCCTTGCTTTCCTGCTCTGGAAAATGGGACGTACGACAGTGGCCACACGCATTCATGGCACTCTTGTAGAGCCCCCCGGGGACGGTGGCTGGAAACCGGGTGCGTGGGCTGCAAACTGCGACCCAAGCAAGGTCTGCCACAAACTGGTACCAGGCAGGTGGCGTGGGTTTCCCCCTCCGTTTTTTTTTTGTTTTTTTTTTTTTTTGAGAAAGTCCACACCTCCAGAGAAGTTTCTAGAGTGGTGTAAAGAACGCCCATCCCCCTTTCACCTGTATCACGGCCCTTCCTGCCACAGTGGCATTCTCACTGCCTCGTACACACGCATTTATTTTCCTGAACCGTCGGAACACGAGTCGTGACCAGGACTACGCGAGAGGACTCTGGCACGGGGCTCTGGAACGCAAGGACACTGTGTACATAACCAGGATGCGAGCGCCCGACCCAGGACACCTAACCACGCAGGTGCTAACTAACCAATGAGAGTCCGTATCCAAAGGTCCCCAGGGGTCTCAGCGGTGCCCTTTACGGCAACTTACTTCCCGGTTACTTTCCAAAAATTGAGGGGAAAGTCACGTAACATAGTGTGAGCCGTTTCATTTACTTATCTATTTTAAGATTTTTTAAATAACATTTTAAGTAACCTCTACACTCAATGCGGAGCTCGAACTCACAACCCTGAGGCCAAGAGTCACACACTCCACTGAATAAGCCAGCCAGGTGCCCCCAGGGTCAACCATTTTAAAGTGTAATATTTGTTTATTTTTATTTATTTTTATGTTTTTATTTACTTTTGAGACAGAGGGAGACGGAGCATGAACATGGGAGGGGCAGAGAGAGAGGGAGACACAGAATCGGAAGCAGGCTCCAGGCTCCGAGCTGTCAGCACAGAGCCAGACGTGGGGCTCGAACTCACGGACCGCGAGATCATGACCTGAGCCGAAGTCGGACGCTTAACCACTGAGCCACCCAGGCGCCCCCAAAGTGTAATATTTAGGGGCATGTGGGTAGCTCAGCCAGTTAAGCATCTGACTCTTAATTTCGACTCAAGTCATGGTCTCGTGGTTCATGAGATCGAAACCTGTCTTGGGCTAGATCGTGGACAACATGGAACCTACTTAGGATTCTCATTCTCTCTCTCTCAAAATAAATAAGTAAACTTAAAAAAGAATAAAGTGTAAAATTCAAGGGCACCTGGCTGGCTAAGTCACAGGAGCACACGACTCTTGATCTCAGGGTTGTGGGTTCAAGCCCTGTGCTGGGTATAGAGATAACTTAAAAATAAAATCTTAAAAAAATAATGGGTTAAGCGTAAAATCCAGCATTGCATTTACTGCCTTCACAGCCACCAGAAAAGGACACTCCTGACCCGCCAGTCAGTCGGCCAGTCCCCGGGGCACCTCCTCCCCAACCCCTGGAATGACCAGTCTGCTCAAGCAGGTGTCTTAAAATATTTCTTAAAATGTTTATTTAGTTATCGTGAGAGAGAGAGAGGGAGAGAGAGGGGAGGAGGAAGAGAGAGAAAGAGAGAGAGAGAGAGAGAGAGAGAATCTCAAGCAGGATCCACACTCTCAGCTCAGGAGCCTGACACAGGGCTCGATCTCATGAATCGTGAGACCATGAGCCAAGATCAAGAGTCGGATGCTCCGCTGACTGAGCCACCCAGGCGCCCCTCAAGCAGGTGTTTTGTTTTTTTTTTAATTTTTAAATGTTTATGTATTTTTGAGAGAGAGAGAGAGCAAGCAGGGGAGGAGCAGAGAGAGAGAGAAAGAGAGAGAGAGAGAGAGAGATGGGGACAGAATCCGAAGCAGGCTCCAGGCCCTGAGCTGTCAGCACAGAGCCCCACGCGGGGCTCGAACCCACGAACCACGAGATCATGACCTGAGCCAAGTCGGACGCTTCACCGACTGAGCCACCCAGGCGCCCCATCCCAAGCAGGTGTTTTTAAGAAGGAGCCATCAGCACGTGGGGTTTTTCTTTTTTAAAAAGACTTTATTACAAATCAAATGTCACACTGGAGTCTGGGTGTGCTCCGGGAGGGAAGGGACGTTGCGGTGATAGAGTGTTTCTGGTCCCTTCTCTGCTGCCCACACGCCGAACGTCTTTGGGCAAATCTTTCCTCCTCTCTGGTTCTTAATTCTGTTCATTTGCTGATCCGGGGCTTCTAAGAAATTGTCTTAAAGGTCCCATCCAACCCTTGAATGAATCACGTGACCAGGCATCGCGCTTCAGTGCCCCTAGCCTCCGGGAATATCTGTCCTGCTCGAGGGTCTCCTCCCAGGCCTGGGGGAAAGGGCCAAGTGCGCAGAAGTGCTGTCCTTGGGTGGGGGGGGGGGGGGGTGGGATCTCACTCGGGGCTTCTCTCTCTCTCTCTCTCTCTCTCTCTCAGCCTGGCTTCGCGCCTCGGTGTTTCACCTGCCAGATGGGTCAACAGCTGACTCCTGGTGCTACCGCAGGAACTCTGTGAGAAATGGCTTTGCGAAGCAGACCCCTCCCCGGAGGTGAGGACTTCTAGGTCGGCGAGGCAGGTGGACTGGCTCTGGTCCCGGGTGAAAGTCGCTGCCCGTCCTCCTCCTGCCCCGGTGGGTTTCTTTCTCTCATGGACGCCTCTCCAAGAGGCCTTCCGGCATTCCCAAGGTCATGGGGAAAACGAGAGTGGGTAGGGCAGTGTCCGAAACAGCTCCTGAAATGTACTTATGGCGCAGGGGACAGTCTCCGGGATGGGTACACTGCTGGGGACTTCTGGAGAAAGTTCCTGTTTGCGCTACTCCCGCTGGCCCCAACAATCCTGCAACAGAAATGTCAACCTTCACCCACATGGGGCCCCCCTGCTTGCATCACTGGGTGCCCCAAGCACACGCCCTCCGGCTGGGTTAGGAGCCCTGCCTCTGGGGTGACATGGGGCAAGGGAAGGTCTGATGCCTGAGGTCTGACCCATCAGGAGTGCCCGGAAAGTGTTGGCAGATCAACGAACAATCAGTACAGGGAGGGAAGCCAGGGATGGGTGGAAGGAAGGACGGACAGAATGCGCAAGGAAAGGATAGACAAACGGAGAGGCCAATGCATTCATAGCCGCATCGACGCCTCCTGGTTCCTTTAAGTGATTCGGGCACTATTTCTTGACCCCCAACGACACGTCAGCTTCTGCTCAAGTCACCGAGGGGCAGGGCTGTGTCAGGAGCGGAGCCGACTGAACCGGGGCGGGGGTGGGGTGGCCTCTTGCGGTCCTGCCGGCCAGGGGGCCCACTGCGTCAGGAGGGCTTCCGCTCAGCGGCTCCGGGGCTTTCCGGTGTCCGTATTTTAATGCTATGGCTTTTGGAGGCATCACTGTTGGCACAGTTCAAGTTTTCTCACGAAGCTACTTTTTGTTTTCTTTCACTCGGTGACATTTACCACGTTCTCGCGTTGCTCAGATATCGATACACCGACAGGTCCAAACATTTTCCATTGAACGCGCTTTGATGAATAGAATCCACATACAGAAATCAGCTTTGCAGCCACGTTGGCCAGAGTTTCTTGGTCCCAGGAAAGAGTGCCGGCTCCTGTATCACAGATGAGAAAGGAAGGCCCAACCACACCCAGGTCCTGCCCGACAGGGGAGCTGGGCCAGTGGGTGGGTCTCGGGCCCTGGGGTGGCATGGGGGGTCTGAATCGGCGGCAAAAGAGGCTTCCGGTCCCAGGACCTGTGGTACTTGCTGTGGCTGTGACTTCAACACAGTCTCAGACTGGGGGAGGTCGTGCCTTCCTTTAGGTGTGGATAGAGCAGAGTAGCTTCTCGAATTCCAGGAGAAAGCTGCCACATCCCACCCCACTCCAGTGTTTGTACATGGGCAGGGTCCTACCTGGGAAGAAAGACCATGTGACCCAGTCATTCCCCTCCTGAAAGTGCACAGGTGGGATAGATGTCTCTCTGGATTTTGTCCCGCACGTGACGTGAGAGGGGAGACTGGAAACAACCTAAATGTCCAACGGTAGAGGACAGACTACACACTCACGGCACCCCACTGAGATCTGCCAGTGTCGAAGAGGGCTGTAAAAGAGGTTTAATGCCCTGGGAGACGTTCACAATAAGAGGGAGAAAGGAGGATATAATTCAAATGCTGTTTCTTTTTAAAATTCTTTTAATGTTTTTATTTATGTTCGAGACAGAGAGAGACAGAGCATGAGCAGGGGAGGGGCAGAGAGAGAGGGAGACACAGAATCCGAAGCAGGCTCCAGGCTCCGAGCTGTCAGCACAGAGCCCAACGCAGGGCTCGAACTCACAGACCGTGAGATCGTGACCTGAGCCAAAGTCGGATGCTCAGCCAACTGAGCCACCCAGGCGCCCCTGCTTTCTTCTTCTTTTTTTTTTTTTTTTAAGATAAATATATACTTTTTAAAAGTCTGAGGAAGGCATTCACCCAAATAGAAGCAGGTCACAATGCGGTCATGATATGCTAGGTTTCAGACTTGTCCCTGGTGTGTTTTTCTGTACTTCTCAAATTTGCAACCACAAGCGAGTGCTACTTTTGCAGAAAATATCCAAACTCCACTGAGGCATAACTTAAAATGCACCCTAATTTTAAGGGCACCATTCAGTGAATTTTGACCGATGTCTTTGTCTGTTACCACCCCGGTCAAGAAAAAGGACATTCCCATCATCCCAGAAAGCTTTCTCCTGCCCCTTTCTGGTCAATCCCAACCCCCATCTCCTGCCTCAGGCAACTACCGATCAGCTCTTTGTCACCATAGATTAGACTGTTTTTTTCCCAGTGTGTCCACTACATTTTAATTTTTTTTTTCAACGTTTTTTATTTATTTTTGGGACAGAGAGAGACAGAGCATGAACAGGGGAGGGGCAGAGAGAGAGGGAGACACAGAATCGGAAACAGGCTCCAGGCTCCGAGCCATCAGCCCAGAGCCTGACGCGGGGCTCGAACTCACGGACCGCGAGATCGTGACCTGGCTGAAGTCGGACGCTTAACCGACTGCGCCACCCAGGCGCCCCTATTTTAAAATAAGCACTAAACGTGAGGCAAAGAGAGCCAGAGAGCAGCCTTCAAATAAATAAGAACAGCTACCCCTTCTATTCTGCACCCACATATGCTAGGCGGTCTCTACATAGGTATTTATCTCTCCTTCGCTAACGATATCTTTGCCAGTCCTCACGTTAACTCATTTGGAGCTTACGGCGTTCCTTTTGCTGTTTACAAATAAGGAAACTGAGGCTCAAAGAAGGCTTCCCTTTTCCACTCTGATAATGGCCTCTGCCAATCTCCCAAAAAGGGGCTGAGAGGTACCCCTTTTTTGGAATAACGATGGAAGTAGGGGAAAAACGGGTCTCGATGATGCAGAATGCTTTGGGGGGGGGGGATGATGCGTGTTCTAGCATATTCTAACAAAAGTATTGAACTGTCTCAGGTGTCCCTGAGTTCCAGTCTTGGCTCGGCCAGGAACCAGTGGCTTCCCCCAACCCGAGTATTCACAGCCTTTCCTGTCCCGGGTTTGTTATGGCAGCTTTTACTTTCTAAGGAAGATTTTTTACCACCACCCAGAAGTTTCTGTAATTACAAAGAACTCAACAGCGGGGAGGGGGCAGGGGATTTGGGAGGGGCATGAGGAGGTACTTATGTACTTAAGAAGGCATGTTTGACATTGTAACGTAAATTTCTACCCATAAAGTGAAAAGAAAAACAGCTATTTTCATAGTGTAAAGACTGGAAGTGAATGAGAACAAGATTTTTCTTGGCCGTTGGGACGCGCGTTTAGAAACAACGAAAATCTCTCATTTGCCACAGGAGCAGTTCGGACAAGCCGAGGGCGGCCCCAGAAAAAGCGTTTAGGGCAGTTGAAACGATCCCAGTTAACATCACAAGCCAAGCTCTGCTGGTCCCCTGGGCCCGAGACCCCTGGGGCCTGGGCGGCCTGGGCACCGTGGCGAGGACGCCTCGGACTCTTGCCCCTCCCCTCGGCGAATGAAGTCTCAGCCGGGGTGGGTCACCTGGTTCAGTCACCACCAGAAGAATCTGCATCATCCCATCCCAGCATATTGGGGGCTGCGTGGTGTCCCCAGCAGGGGGACCGACCTCGCCTTCTCCCGGCCCCTCTCACCTGGAGCGTTGGCCGCAGCGCCCCCTGCTGGCCAGCACCGCCTTCCCTCTGCCCCTCTTGGCTTCCTCCCACCAGAACACCAGGGGTTCCCCACCCCCGCAGACCTGCCGGGGCTCCCACCCAGCCCACCTGGGTGCAAACACTTGCGACCTGTCTGGACAAGCCTCAGTTTCCCCAGATGCAGCGTGGGCTCGTCACCCAAACTTTCCGATGAACTGCGGGGTGCACAGCAGAGACTTGGTGGGTGGCCGCCACTCTTCACGAACCACGTCCTCTGTACTTTATGTCCACTCTCCCAGGCGACCCCGGGACAAAGCTCAGAGCGGCCACGAGGAGGCAACAGGCCCAGCAGGTCCCTGACCAGTCCAGGGAGTGGCCGGGCACGGATCTGTGGCGAAGGGGGTCCCACCCTGGAGCCCACGCCCCCGCTCGGAGGCCACAGCACCTCTCAGAGACCAGGCCTGGCCCGGATTTACAAGCTTGATGGCCTGAGTTCCAATTCCAGGTCCACTACTCACCGGATGCCTGCCACTTTTCTGAGGCTCTCGTCTCCTATCTGTTCCAGGAGGCGGGGACAGAATACCGTGGACGCTCTTAGAGGGGGTTAAGCCGAGAACGCCCGAACTGTGCTTCGAGCAGGGCCTGGGCATAGGAAGCTGATGCCTCGACCGCCTTCCTGAACTCCGTGATCACTGTGGCCAGTCTTCCCACCGTGGCCCTAGGAGGGGCAGCAGAGGAGTGGGGGGTGGAGCCAGAGGCTGGTACCCCCCCCCAGACCGATTTGGGGGGCACCCCCCCCAACGCAGCCTCTGCCGTCCTCCTCTCTGCCCCGCATTTATCCAGGATCTTTAAAACGAAAGCTGCAGGGGAGGGCAATTAAGTTTCATAGGGGCCGCTGTCGATTTAAAGCCACAGGGGGGAAGTAATTAGATTTAACAGAAGCCGTGGCTTTCTGAACCAAGGCACGCAGCGTGGGGGTCCTGGTCTAGAGAGCCTTTGAGATGATGTCTTCTTGCAAAGCCTCTCCTGGTGACATTTTCTGCGCGCTCCGTCATTAACGCCAGTCATTGGGGATTGAACATGGCCTTTACTCATTGAAATTCATTAAGCCTGGCATGGCTTTGCCTCCCCGTGTCTCTACCGTTTGCCCGCCCATTGCCTTGGTGCTGAGACAGCCCGGCCTCTCCCCAAAACTGGCGTCCTGGGGCCCCACACCCAGGAGCGTGGGGGTTTGGAGAGGAAACCGGGAAACATGTGCGGAAGGGTCCCCAAGAGCACCCTCTCCTTCCCGCCGTGGCATTCTCTGGACGCTGTTGTCCTTTCTGCAAGCATCGTTAGAGAAAGCCTGCGTTGTGCAGGAACCACTTAACCAAGTGGCCCCAATTTCCCCTTCTGGTGCGCGCTCCCGTCCCAGCAGCGCCCCGCACCACTGTTCTCCCCCCTCCCCTTCCTCCGACCGCGTTGTTCTCCCCTGGCCCCCCAAGACAGCGCGCCCTGGCACCGGAGAAGAGCTCAGGGACCCGAGGACCGGATCAAGGACAAAAGGCACCCCAAACGCAGAGGGGCCTCCCTGCGCGGCGCCTGGCCCGAGCCGGGAAGCCCGCGTTTCCCCGCCCGCAGCTGGCAGGCCCCCGCGGAGGCGCCTCCGCGGCGACCGCTTCAGCTCGGGGCACCGCCGCCGCCGCCGGCCCAGGCCGGCCCAGAGGCCGAAACCGGGCCCGAAGCGCCATCTAGCGCTCGCCGCGCGCCACTCCCCCATTGTTCCTCCCGGGACTCGAGCCCGGCCCCCCGTCGGGGGGCAATTTACCGGGGTAAAAGGGGGCGGGAGGGGGGCAGGGATCGCGAGAACATAAAACCAGGAAAACGTGAGCTAGTCCGAGCTGCAGGGGGAAATTCTAATGGACAGCTTTACATCTGGAGATATGACGGCTAGGACCGTCGCGGGAGGGAGCGGAGAGCAGGCTTTTAAGGGGAGAGCGCTCCACAGCCCAGGCGAGGCTGCTCCAGACCGGGAGCGAGGGATGCAAAACTCAGCTGGTCACGGGGTTCGGGCTCCCCGCTCCTGCTAACGCCCCGAGACGAGCGCATTCCCCGGGGGAGCCGGGGGCCCGGGGGCGGGGCCGGGGGTCTCCTTGATTGCTTTATAAAACCAAACTCGCCCAGCCAAGAGCGACCTGGCCCCCGGCCCCGCCATCGCGCTGCGAGGAGGAGCTCCCCCGAACCCTCCGGTGAAGCGGGGCTACTCCTCCCCCCGGTCCGGGAGGCCTGGGCGGGGTCACCCGGGCGGGGTCCGGGGAGGGGCTGGGGCAGGAGGCGGGGTGTGAGTGGGTGTGTGCGGGGGGCGGAGGGCTGATGCAATCCTGATAAGAAATGCTCGGGAGTCGCGGGCACCCACCCGCCGGGCGGGTAAGACGCGCTATATAAGGTCGCTGGCCTGGAGCCACCGCGCCGTCGGAGCAGGAGCGCTGAGCGCCCAGGCGCCCGGAGCTCACCGTTGCTCGAGGGACGCACCCCGTCTCGGCACGCACAGCCCTGCTACCGCCCAGCCTCCCGCACCCTCGCCGCCAGAACTGCGCCCCGAGCCCGAGGGAGGTGCCATGCGGAGCGCGCCGAGCCAGTGCGCGGTAACCCGCGCCCTGGTCCTAGCGGGTCTCTGGCTGGCAGCAGCCGGGCGCCCCCTAGCCTTCTCGGACGCGGGGCCTCACGTGCACTACGGCTGGGGTGAGCCCATCCGCCTGCGGCACCTGTACACCGCCGGCCCCCACGGCCTCTCCAGCTGCTTCCTGCGCATCCGAGCCGACGGGGGGGTTGACTGCGCGCGGAGCCAGAGCGCGCACAGTGAGTGCCCACCCGCCCCGGTGCCCCTTCTTCCCTTTACGTCCTGCGGGAACCCTACATCGTGGCGCCTCTGCGTTTTGCTCCCTGCCCGGGGTCCCTGACGGCGCGGGGAGGTGGGGGATGAGGGCACCGGCACGTGGACCCAGCGCAGCCACGCGTTATCCTTCGCTCGCCACCTTCGGTTCCCGCACACCCCCCGCTCCCAGGAACCTGGGTGCTCCATTCCCTCCCCAGGGTCCCAGCCTGCACGCGGAGGTGGAGCGGGGAGGGCGTGGGCCCGCGCGCCGACCGCATCCACGTGCTGTGGGCCCAGAGGGTCCCGGCTGTAGCCTCTGCTTCCCTCACGCGCAGGTTTGGTGGAGATCAGGGCAGTCGCTCTGCGGACCGTGGCCATCAAGGGCGTGCACAGCGTCCGGTACCTCTGCATGGGCGCCGACGGCAGGATGCAAGGGCTGGTACGTGTCTCCCCCCGGGGGTACGCGCTGGGGCGCGGGACCTGCACCGGGCCCCAGGCCGAGCCTGGCTGGGAGAGGGGGGCGGTGCGCGCCGAATCGAATCCGGGGTTTCCTCGCTCTCGCCGCCGGGTCCGGCACGGAGCTCGGAAGGGAAGACGGCAAAGGGCCAGATTAATGTAAAGTGCGAGTTCTTTTCCACGGAGGCTTCCGGTCCTGGCTGGTGGCCACAGGGCGGACGAGAGCTGCCTTTGCATTTGCAATTGAGCCGCAGGCCGGCCCAGTGGGACAGAGGAAACGCGGGACCCGGCTTGCTTTGATATTAAACAGGGAAACCCACCTCGGGCCTTTGCAGTCTCGGCCTGCGCGTGGGTGGTCCTCGCCTCCGTTTCCTTCCCTAGGCTGAAAAATGAAAGGAAAGAACGAGAAAGGATATTCACAACTTGGATCTTTTTTAAAAAGGCAATCTTCAAATGAGTCAGGAATAAAAAAAAAAATCACATCTGGGATTGGGAAGGTTTTCAGCTAATTAGTTTTTATCTGCTACCAGTGTGGTTTCTGCAGACGCCTTGGAATCCCGTTCCAGTGGCGTGTTGGCCCCGGTGTGGGTCACCTGTACTGCAGAGGCTTTGCGGGGAGGGCGCTGGGGGGAACGGGCTGGGAAGGCCCAGGTGACCATCGAGGTCTCGGGGCAGGAAGTGTGCGTTTGCTGGGTCCTGGTCTCTGGGAACAAAGGCGGGGGAGTTCAAAGGGAGCCCGCGCCCCGCCCGCGCCCCCGGGCGCACAGAAGAGGCTGTGTGAGGTCCCGGCCCGGCGCTGGGCCTCAATGCAGCCCCGCTGGGCCGGGGCCTCGGACGCTGGAGGGGGACGGAGGGGGGCGGGGAGGCCGCGCCTCCCGGGATGCCCCCGCCCCCCAGAAAACATGCAGAGGCCGGGCCTCCCCCGCAGCGCGAATCTTTCTGGTGTCCGCCTTGTTTTGTGGCCCCGAGGCCAGTGTATTCGATCTACACCCAGAGTGCCTGCTTCAGGTTTTATGGCGGAGTCCTGCGGGAAAGGACAAGAGTGGAGGGAAAGAAGGGAGGTGGTCGCTTGCTGAAAGCTGACACCCACTCCAAACCCGCAGTTGCAACTTTTGTTATTGCGACAGTTGGGGGGCGGGGGGTGGGGGGGGTGGGGGGGAGTTGTGGCCGGAGGACCCGGGGGCGCAGATGGGTCCACCCACCATTCAGTCCAAGCCCGGGGGGGGGGGGGGGGGGGGATGTCCCATAACTGAAAATCCTGTTCTGCCTCTTGATCCCTTGTTTTTGTTTTATTTTTATTTTTATTTTTAAAGACAAATTCCGCTTTCTCCAAGAAACTTGAAGTCATTTCATTTTCTGTGCGGAGTAGAGCGTGGGGCGCGAGTTCCGCCCAAAGACCCAGCAGCGTTCGCTTTTCCTTCCCTTGTTTATTTATCGGTTTGCATTTCCCCGACGTCTGGTGGCTCTGTCCCAGTGCACGGGTCAGGGGGGGCCAGGACCTGTTGCTTCATTAGACTTGAGCCTTATCAGCGCCTTATCAGCATCGCACTCACTCACCTGCAGTTCAGCGACCTTTGTAGGCTTGGGCACGAAGGAGACTGGTAGGCTTGGGCACGAAGGAGACTGGGTGCCTCCCGGGGTTGTTTACCGCCCAGCCCTCCTGGCTCCCCGCCTGGGGCTGTCCTCTGTGTCCCCCACGGGGTAATGACCTTCCCCAGCTTGGCACAGGGCTTGGCCCACTGCTGTCTCTCAGCTACCAGGGTTCTGGGACCCGGGGGGCTGCTTTCTGCCCTTCCGGTGGCATTTCCGGCCACCCGCTGGGTGCAGGCTCCGTCTTGGGCCAGGGGGGAGGGGGCTGCCTTTATCCTGATAATCCTGGCAGGCTGCCTGGAAGGCCCTCCCCCTCTGAATGAGGGAGCCCTGATGTTTCCTACCAGGGCATCAGACAAAAAGGCCTCTGGGTCGCCTGCTGTTACTCAGGCCTCAATGGGGAGTAGATGCTTTAACCTGGGCCCCAGGTGGGATCGGGACAGCACACCTAGTTTAACAGTGTCTCCCAAAGTGCCGGTGGGTGCCAGGAACCTCTTGATGTCAATAGTTGTGCATTTAACGGAAAGGGTGAGGGGCCCAGGATACATATCGCACCTCTGATTTTGTGCATATCAGAACAAGACCAAGTTTAAGTGACGTGATTTAGAGAGAGACCCAAAAGACCCGTGTAACGTGTATACAGATATTGAGTATATACGTGACACGTATTCCTGAAGTCTATGTGTGTCGAAAGGTTATAAAGGTATATAAAACATCTATATGTCTAAATTTATAAAGTATATATAATATGTTCTATATTTAACATTTACTGTTATAATTGTTCACATTTATTTATTTTTTTTTAAATTTTTTTAGTGTTTATTATTTTGAGGGGAGGGAGACACAGAATCCGAAGCGGGCTCCAGACTCCGAGCTGTCAGCCCAGAACCCGACGCGGGGCTCGAACTCACAAGCCGTGAGATCACGACCTGAGCCGAAGTCGGACGCTTAACCGACTGAGCCACCCAGAGGCCCCTGATTTTTCACATTTATATATTAGTACACGCTCACTGTGTATAGTCATTAGTGTAACGCATACCTTAATGATACAAGTATATATTTGCATACATAACCATGGACTTTAGACACCTTCATGCTTTATAGAACCTCTAACTCTATGTGCAGATACATACGACCATCACGCAGACCCAAGTGGAAGTATGCACCACAGGTGCTCGCCTGTGCCCAGTTTCCCTGCTCCTTCTGGGGGGGGGGGGGCAGCCACGGGTGCTCACGGCTGTCTCTTTTCTCCCCAGCTTCAGTACTCTGCTGGGGACTGTGCCTTCCAAGAGGAGATCCGCCCCGACGGCTACAACGTGTACTGGTCCGAGAAGCACCGTCTCCCCGTCTCTTTGAGTAGTGCCATACAGAGGCAGCTGTACAGGGGCAGAGGGTTTTTGCCCCTGTCCCATTTCTTGCCCATGCTGCCCGGCAGCCCAGCAGAGCCCAGGGACCTCCAGGACCACGTGGAGTCGGAGAGGTTTTCTTCACCCCTGGAAACAGACAGCATGGACCCTTTTGGGATTGCCACCAAAATGGGGCTAGTGAAGAGTCCCAGCTTCCAAAAGTAACTGAGGCTCTGGCCTCCCTCCCTCCCTCCCCCGCCTGTAGAGGCCAGGACCCCAGACCTGGCGTGTTTGCAAAGTGGGTTCCGGCTGTGGTTCCACAAGTACAACCCTGTTCCTTTTAGCTTTAGGAAGAAACGTAGAGAACTTGTACGTAAACAGAGTTTTACATTGGCTGTGCCAGCTCTTAGCGGATAGACTTGTATGATCGTGAGATTGTAAGCCCTCCCGCACCCAGCACCTTCACCATTGCTGGATGATTGGCTGTGGGGCCCTGATACTGCTTGAATATCTCCACTGACCCGGGAGCTCACTACCTTTGGGAAGGTACTTACCGCCAAGCTGAAATTTCCTGCAGTTCTCCGTCGTCTCCAGCGGGGTGGGGGTGGGGGGGCAGCCGGAAGAAAAGACGCCATTTACAACTCATGTATGGGTGATCAGCTTTGTGAAACCTTGGGTAAATTGGACTCCAGCCACAGGAGAATTGATGGAAGGTGGCAACTCCAAGGAGGTTCATTGACTCTCCCCAACCACCCCCCCCCCCCCCCCAGGACAGAATCGACCGACGGCCCGCCAGGCTTCAGGAACAGGGAGAGCCCACAGGCCGCCTCCAGCCTGGGTAAATCTTGAGAACTCCCTACTAGGGCTGGTTCTGGGACAAATCACCGTCACCAGACTCCTTGGCAATCTGCCCAGGGCACACTGGGAAGTCACTTGCTGCCCCCCGGACGGCCAGCGCCCTGCACGAACCCACCGCGTGCCGGGGCTCAGACTGGTTCCCCCGAGTGCACGGCCACCTTGCCACCTGCTCAGAGGGACGGGACGCGAGGACAGTGCCGGCAGCCCTTGCCGTGACGATGCGGGTTTCCACGGGATCCCATGTGCTTGGGTCACGTGGGTTTCCCACGAGCGCCCCTCGGGACGGAAACCCACAGGCCTACCCCCTTCCCGCTCCCACACACGATGCTGTGGCTCTGGCGTTCTCTGCCCCCTTAAGCGCCGTGGGTACGGGCCAGAGAGGAGCCCACACCATCTTCTGGGGCTGCTTCCGTTTCCCCAGCCCCGTGCCGGCACCACGTCTTGCCGTGCCACGGGACTCGACGTGCCACGGGACTCGACGGCCTCCCTCCTTAGGCAGACCGGCACATTTCATTCAAAGAGCCAGAGGAGGTTGGACTCACAGCCCCTGATCTCGGCCAGTCACTTGCAGAAGCAGCCGGGGAGAGGGGGCCTTTTCCCCAGCACTTAGTTTCCCACGCGGTATTTATGAGTAATTTATTTTGTTTGATATGTACATCTCTTTATTTTCTTACTTTATTTATACCGCCCCCCAAGTTGTATTTATGACGTACGTGAGTTTTGTTTTCTACATTAAAGCACAATTTGTACCAGAAGCTGCATTTCGTTAGCCACCTGGGTGTCTGTGAGGAAGAGCGGGGCGGGGGGGGGGGGGGGGCCGGGAAGGGAAGCGATCCCGGCGCTGGGCTCAGAGGACACGCTTCGTGCGCGGGCTACGTTTAAAACTGCACTTTGTATGGGAGCTCCTGGGTCATTGTCACCGTCCCCTAAGCTGAGGCTCGGGTGGGTTGAACAATAGATTAGGTTAAACCCAGAGGTGGAGGCTGGTTGGAGCCGGCTTCCCTTCCTGCCTGGGTGCCAGCCTCCTACACGTTAGGGCAGCCACAGTGTAGGAGTGTGTGTGTGTGTGTGTTCAGATGCCTGAAACAAGCCCCAAGTAGCAGTGGCCTGACTGTCTCACCCGCAGCATGTTGACATTCGTGGCCACAGTATTCTCTGTCGGGGGTGGGGGCTCCTGAGTGCTTAGATGACGAACAGGGACCCTGGTCTCCAGCCACTAGATGTCAGCAGCAACCCCTCATTAGACAGCCAAAAACTGAAAGCAGTCGGCGGCATGTTTGGGGGCAAAATTCCCCTACTAGCCGTTCATCCTGGAGCAAATCCTCGACCTCTCTGAGCCTCGATTTCCCCACCTGTAAAATGGGACGAGGAGGGGAACGGCCACGTGGTGCCTGATGGGGACAAGGGTCCAGTTCAGTCCTTCAGCTGGGAGCTACTGGGCGGGTTATGTCGGCCGTTGCTGCCATGAAGATGGTGGTTAAAGTCTACCGACGCCTCTCACGCCCCTGGCGAAGGGTCCTCACTCTTGAACGCCTCGTCACGCGACAATGGGTAGCATCGTCTACCCCCTTGTTCCACAGGTGAGGGAGGACAGGACCAGCGAGGGAGGGCACTCATCCGAAGTCGCACAGTCCAGAAGCAGCATGGCAGAAGGGCTGTGGGGTCAGGCCGTGAGCCCCCCGCTGTGTCACCTCCAGGAAGTCAGGCCAACCCTCAGCCTGCCTCCTGGTGTGGCCGGTGAGATGAACCACGTCTGCACCGCGGGACTGTTGGGAGAATCGAATGGAATTATGTCTGCGAGACGCCTGGTATACAAGCAGCCCTCGCCAGGACTAGAACTCTTGGCCCTGGACGATGATTTCCACTGGCTCTTAAATCTGGTTGCACGTTGAAATCACCTAGGGAAAAATACGACAGCTAGGCCCCGTCCTCAGAGGTCCCGGTTTAACTGGAATGGGTGTGGCCTGGACATTAGGACTTTGTAAAGCTGCCCGGTGATTCAAATGTGCAGCGGAGGATGAGAGCCACAGGAAGACAGTTTCCATTTGATCCTTTGTGCTCTGGAGACCAATGCTTCAGGGGGAAAATGATGTGGCGTTTCCTCCCTGCAGCACAGCTGACAATAATGAGTAAATGCACAGCTTTGTAAACTAATTCACACTAGAGTGTTGATGGTTGGTACATTTTCACTGTCTCTGTGGAGGACCGTCCATCCATACGAATGGATGACGTGGGCCCTCTGGCAGGAGACGAGGATTATTTTTCAAGGCTGCACCCTTGTACTCACCCCCCCCCCCCATCCGCCTCTGCTCCACATTCAGGAAGGAGGGTTTGCCTTTTTGCCTCATCTCCCTTCCCTGCCTCGGACAGCGTTGTCAAAATTTAGCAAATAAAAACACAGCAGCGCCCCGTTCCATTTGAATTTCAGGCGAGCAACACATTTTTTAGTATAAGTCCGTCCCACGCAGTAGGAGATATACTTACACTAAGAAACGATTCACCGCTCACCTGAAATTCGGATTTAACTGGGCGCCCTGGATCGTACCCAGCAGCCCTCGCTTTAGACCCACCGCACCGAAAGGGGGTCAAATGGCGAGAGAGTCGCGGGGGCAGTTCAATTGGATAAGCCTGTCCAGGGGTGAGAGCCCAGAAGCAGAATCCAGAAGAGTTCTTCCTTTGGGCCGTTTCCCCACCTGTGAAGGGAGGATCCTTAGGTTATGTCACTCTTGGGAGTGACGCGCCTTACTGAACGGCCCCACCTGGCTTCGGGCGTGCTGCAGGGGGGTGGCCGGTGGGGGGGGGGGGGGTGGCGGGAACTGCTCGGCTTTTGGCGTCTTCTCCCCTGGAAACGACAGATGGTCCCCAGCGGCTCCAGGCTTTTCTATCCTCCTGCACCCTCAGCAGGAATGACAGACGTCCTGTCCCAGCGACAGCTCCTACCAGGGTCCCAGAACCCTTCTGCTGTCCCGAGTTTATTTATTCCCCACCAGATCTCTGTGGCCCGGGGCCCGGGGGGCTCGTATTGGCCAGCCCTGCACCCTCCCCGACTGTCCTTCAAGAGAAAGGAGCCTCGTGGCCTAACACGCTTAGCCCTGGCTTCACCAGTCTGATGGCCACCGTTCCTTTCTGAGGTTCCGAGTCTTTTTCTGTTATTATATCTTCAGAGAACCCAACTTTGCCGCCCTTTGGAGGCCAGGATGGCAACACCTTGTCCCGATTTCCCCTCCGTCTGGGCCGGGCTGTGTTTCTCCTTCATTCCAGCCTGTCTGCGGAGGAAGGCTGGACTCCACCACTTTCCTCATCCTCCAGCACCCCAAAATGTGACCGGATTTGGAGATGGGACCTTTAAACGAGGTGATGAAGGGGGCACCTGGGTGGCTCGGTCGGTGAAGCGTCTGACTTCGGCTCAGGTCACGATCTCATGGTTCATGCGTTCGAGCCCCCTGTCGGGCTCCGGGCTGATGGCTTGGAGCCTGGAGCCCGCTTCGGATTCTGGGTCTCCCTCTCTCTCTGCCCCTCCCCCGCTCACTCTCTGTCTCTCTCTCTCTCTCTCTCTCTAAAGTAAAGAAACATGTAAAAAAAATTAACATAAAAGGTGATTAAGTCATGGGGACCTCATGAGAAGAGAGGAGCAGGACGCACAGGGAGAAGATCCGTCCGTGAGCCGGGGAGAGAGGCCTCCTGAGCGACCCAACCTCGGGCTTCCAGCCTCCAGAACAGAGACAACAAACGAATGTTCGAGCCTCGCCATCTATAACATTTTGTCCCTGGGCTCGTAGCAAACCCCTGTCTGTCTCCATGTGGTCTGTTCATGAAGACACGGTGAGGGGGTTTGAACCCGCCCCCACCCCGCCGCTCCCAGAGCGAAGTCTCCCCGAGCAGGTTCCCTGCTTCCCCCCCTCCGGGCTCACGGAAGGCCCTGGAAGGTGTTGTGCTGCGTTGCAGGCAAGAGACAGAGTGCCCCGGGGCTCTGGCTCCGAGGCCTGTCTCCGGGACGTGCCCGCACGGTGAGGGCTGGAGGGACACCCAGGTGAGGCGGGCTCCTTTTTGGCCAGGTGGAGAAGGCAAACTCTATTCCTAGGGCCATGGAGGGTCACAGGGGGTCCCCTGGCCCCGGGGATGCAGGTCCCTGGGAAGCGCCATCCGCCGTGGGGTGTAGAACAGAATGGGGGACGTCATCGCTGGAGTCCCCCAGGCCACGTGGGTGGGGTGCGGTCTCTGTGGCAGTCAGGGCTCAGGGACAGCGGGGGGAGAGCGGGGGTCCCGGGAGGAGTCCTCACCGGCCCCAGCTCTGACACCAGCGGCTGACCCCCTGGGCCCTTCGGGGGGGCCCCATCTTCCCGCCTGTTGACTGGGGGGGGTCCTTGGATTCCATTTAGAGGGGTGTTTTTTTTTTTTTCTTTATTAGCCAAGGTGTGGGCAGGGCCTCACTCCCTCCAGAGGCTGTAGGGGGGGAGGATGCTTCCTGCCTCCTCCAGCTTCTGGGGGGCTCCAGGCGTCCCTGGGCTGATGGCTGCGCCCCTCCGGCCTCTGCCTCTGGCTTCATGTGGCCTCTCTTCAGTGCGTCTCCTTTTCTGCGTTACCATGTGACACCTGCCATTGGATTTAGGGCCCAGGTGGGTAATCCAGAACGATCCGTCTCAAGATCTTTACATCTGCCACGATACTTTTCCCAACTAAGGTCACATTCTTTGGTTCTGGGGGTTAAGAGGTGGACACATCGTCCTGGGGAGCATCATTCAACCCACGACCGATGGAAAGGTGAGAGGCATTGCCGTGTTGGAAAGGGTACGAACGTTACGCGTCTTTCCAGAGGCCGCCGGATTGCACTCTCAATTTGTCCAGGGGCAATGCTTATGCACACGTGTGCAGTCAGATCCCTCAGAACCACCGCAACTGTTTACTTTAGGAAGGACGGGGGGCCGACGGTGAGGGCGCCAGGCCTGGAGTTTCACCCACGACCGACACCAGCCCGGGGCTGGCAGGGCCCCGGCGGGGTGGGCGCGGGAGAGGCCCGAGGCAGGTTGGGGGTGGGTGGGGGTCACCTCCTTCCTCGTCAGCTGTCCAGCCCTGTGGCTCCTGGGCCCCCAGGTAGCACGGAGGGAGCCCAGGCCCAGGTGAAGCCTGGATCCAACACCGGCCCTGGAGAAAGCGTCTGAGAGCTGGGGGCAGCTGGGCTCAGACCAGAGCAGGTTGATGGGAGGAGTTCTAGAGTGCTCTCCCTGGGAGACCTGGGACTCGGGGCTCGGCGATCGTGCTCCTGCATCGAAGCTGGGTGATGTCAGTCGGCCCAGGTTTCCTTCTCCTTATGTGATCGGAGTGCTCCCAGCTGGACAGGGGCAGTGAGTGGCTCAGGACCTGCTCTAATGGGGGCTGGGCGGCTAGAGGCTGGGGTAGGCGGTAATGGAGGGAGGCCCTGTGGTCTGGGGTGGCTTTCACATCTGCCCCTTAGAAGCCACGTGGCCCCCTCGCCCCCAGAGCCTCAGTGTCCCCGCTGAGTGATACGGATAACATCCCCCCAGGGCACATTTTTAAGAATTACGAGTGATAACCTAAGAAGAGGTTCTGACACACAGATAAGTGGGTCCTTGTCGTCATTATTGTGGCCTGGCTGGGGAAACGGAAGCTCAGGATAAGAATGTTCTAGCCCCGTGAAAGGGCCGCCAGTAGGGATTTCCCGAGCCCGGCGGCAGGTGGCCCGGAGCCGAGCTGGGAGGCGCGGCCCGAAGCGCAACGGCGCCCCCCAGTGGCGGGTGCGCGAACGGCCCGCGCGCGGCCGACTCCGGCCTCCTGCCTGCCGGGGTCCCCGTCCACCTGCCCGGTTAGTTTCGCGGAGAACCTCTGATTCTGGACCCCAGGAGAGCGCGGAGGGAGGGGAAGGCTCCTTCCCTTCTTCCACCCGCCGTTAGACACGCGCCTGGAAAACAATACATAAATATACACGTTTATAGATATAAATCTTTATATTGACAAAAACGAACATATATATGTGTATATCTATGAATATATTTATTGCACTTCCTGCATGCCAGGCACCCATCGTCCCATCATCCCTGCGAGGCGGGGAGGGGACCAGTATTCTTCCCATTTCACAGATGAGCAAATGGAGGTGAGTCCCACTAATGCCCGGTGGGCGAGACTGAATTTCAGACGCTGAGAAAAGCTGGTTTCCTCGAGCAGCACCACACACCCGAGTAGAGGAGGGAATGGAAACAAGGGTCTGGGCTTTAGTGCTGCAGAGCTCAGAGTGAGTGTGCTCAGGTTTCGGGAGCCCCAGCCTCGCCTCCCGGGGTCACTGTCCCGTTGGGAGGCAGATCTTCAGGCCGGGAGATAGAAGAGCTCTCCCAGGCTGGGCAGGGGAGCGAAAGCCCAGAGAGGGGCGCTGGGGCCAGAAGGCCCCTGCAGGCCCTGCTCAAACATGCCAGGCAAACAGGGCCAAGGGGACGTCTGGCCCCTCCTCCCTCCCATGGCCCCGGCGGTGGAGGGTGGGGGGGGGGGGGAGGGGGGCCTTCCCAGCCAGCCACCTGCCAGCTGAGCTCTTCCGCTCATTCCTTCGACCCCATGTACGGAGCGTCTACGCTGCGCTAGACCCTTGGCAAAGTAAGCTCGCAACTTTGGCACCTGCAAAGATTCAGACGTTCGTATTTTCTTTGACACCTTCGCCACCTTTGAAAATCACAGTTTGGGAGACCCCCCTCCTCCTCCTCCTCCCCCAGCCCCGGCCCGGCCCATGCTAGACTCCGTGCAAGTGGGAAGCAGCCAGCCCTTCGGGGCAGAAGCCACTGAGATGTCAGGGTGTCTCTGTCACTCAGCACAACCGAGCCCGAGCTGACACAAGGGTGCGCGGGAGAGGTCGGTCCCCTCTGGGCGGAAGTAAGTACCGCTGCCGGATCTTTGTGCCACTTTACCCCCGATTGTCTCTGCCTCTCCATACGCGTATGACTCTCCCTCTGAGACCGGCCGGCCTTTGAGGACTTCTGGGGGGGGGGGGGGGGCCTGCCTGCCCAGACTCTCCTTGTCTCCTCCTTGCATTTGGAAGCACTGGACGTGTCCCCGTGGATCCCAGAGCAGTCAGGAAGATGGAGGGATTCGGAGCTGGAGGGCCTGGGTGGTGAGCTCCGACCCAAATCTCAGAGCGGGGGCCCCCCCAGGGGTGGAGGCTGACCCCTGCCGGCCAGGGCCCTTCTGTAGGGCGGGAGTGCTGGGGGACGCCTGTTGGTCGCGGGTCACAGCACCAGACCCCCAGTCTCTCTGCATGTCTCCTGGCTTGTAGCTGTCAGAGGCTCCGAGCGGGCAGGTAGAAAACGGCCCTTCCGGCTGGGAACGCACAGGGGTGCGGCCACTGGAGAGAACAGTATGGGGTTTCCGCAAAAAGCTAAAAATAGAACTAACCCGTGATCCAGTTATGGCGCTGCTGGATATTTACCCCTCGAAATACAAAACCGCTATTGCAAAGGGGTACGTGCGCCCCCACGTTTATAGCAGCATTACTTACGATAGCCAAATCATGCAAGCAGCCCAAGTGTCCACTGGCTGATGAATGGGTAAAGACGACGTGGTATATATACACGATGGAATATTCCTCAGCCATCGAAAAGAATGAAATCTTGCCATTTGCAAGGGCATGGATGCAGCTAGAGAGTATAATGCTAAGCGAGATGAGTCAGACAAAGGCAAATACCATATGATTTCATTCATATGTGGAATTTAAGAAACAAAACAAATGAGCAAAGAAAGAGAGACGCAAATCAAGAAACAGACTCCTCATTATAGAGAATAAACTGATGGTCACCAGAGGGAGGTGGGTGGGGGGCATGGGGGAAACAGGTGAGGGGATTAAGAGTACACTCATCATGGCGGGGGTTGGGGGGGGGGGGCGCCTGTGTGGCTCAGTCATTTAAGCGTCAGAATCTTGATTTTGGCTCAGGTCATGATCTCACGCTTTGCGGGTTCGAGCCCTGTGTAGGGTTCCACGCTGTCAGTGGAGCCTGCTTGGGATTCTCTTTCCCTCTCTCTCTGCTTCTCCCCCCACTGTCAAAAAATAAATAAACTTAAAAAAAAAAAAACAAACCAAATAGAGTCCACTTATGACAGGCACCGAGTATATATACACCGAATGTATACAATTGTTGAATCACTATATTGTATACGTGAAAATTATATAACGCTTTATGTTAACTATACCAGAATAAAAATAAAAACTTAATAAAAACAATAGTGGGTTAAAAACAAGAAGAAAAAAGAAAACGGTCCTTCTGAGCAGGCTCCCGCGTTTTCTCCTTTGGGGAAGGAACAGAGGGGAATTAGCCGAAGAGCCTGCCAGGGACCCAAAGCGTGGATTCTCTGTCTCCTGTCCCAGGGGTCAAACTGGGATTTGAAAGCCTCCAAAATGCCTCTTTTTCCAATTGTGTCTTCCTTTATTTTTGATGAATAAAGAATGAGAGGGAGATTTATTTCCTGGAAGTCGTCGCCTAAGTGACTTCCTTTTAAGAATTTGAAACTGCTTTTTTTTTCTTCTGATTATACAAGGCACATTTGCTCCACGACGAAAAGAAAAATCAAACACAGAAACACATCAAGGAGAAGATAAAGATTACTCATCATCTCGTCAACCCATTAGCCAGAAATGAGCACTCCAGCTCTGTAGCGAAGGACAGAATTAATCTGTAACAGGATAAGGACCCTATGCTTGCAGGTTATTATTATTTTTTTAAAGTTTATTTATTTTGAGAGAGAGCGCGCTAGTGGGGGAGAGGCAGAGAGAGAGGGAGAGAGAGAGAATCCCAGGCAGGCTTTGCCATGTCAGCACTGTTAGTGCACAAAGCCCAACACGGGGCTCAAACCCACAAACCACGAGATGGTGACCTGAGCCGAAATCAAGATTCTGACGCTTAACCGACTGAGCCACCCAGGCACCCCTGCAGATTTTTTTTTTTTTTTTTGACGTTTATTTTTGAGACAGAGAGAGACAGAGCATGAACGGGGGAGGGGCAGAGAGAGAGGGAGACACAGAACCGGAAGCAGGCTCCAGGCTCTGAGCCATCAGCCCAGAGCCCGACGCGGGGCTCGAACTCACGGACCGCGAGATCGTGACCTGAGCTGAAGTCGGAGGCTTAACCGACTGAGCCACCCAGGCGCCCCACCCCTGCAGATTTTGAAACATATATTGAAACTGGTCGAGAGGCCTGAAGTTTTTTTGGTCTTTTGTTTTTTACTGCCTTGGGAACAAATGACACATTTTGTTTTTATCTTGCTTTTTTTTTTTTTTTTGTCCTAACAAAATGGATGTGTTTCCAGGTTAACAACTGTAAATCTGCACATTCAGGTTCATTTTGCTTAGTTTTGCAGACTGGCGAATATTTTGCTGCAGATATAGGTAAAATTAAAAAAAAAATCAATTCCAGTAAGCGAATACTTTTCAATGAACTTGGATGAATTTCGTTTTTCTCTTTACTTATATTGACTTGGTTCTGTTTGAACCTGAACAAGAATACGTGAAACGTTACAATTTTTTAAAGTCTGTTTTACTTGTTAATACGGTGGATTCCCAGGAGTTGATTATACTATCCCCTTGATACTCTTGTTATAAATTAAATATTTAATAATAGTGTTTTGAAGCCAGTAGAATTAATATAATCAAGGCAAGAAAGTTCTACACCTTTGAAAACCTTTTTAGTTTTCATTATACCTAAACAAATTTATGAATTCTTATTCCATTCAATTAAATGGAGAAATTTCAGTTCCTAAGAGCTACCCAAACAAATATCACGTTTTCTAAAAAACTCAAAAACATAACAGGGAGAAATATTAATTCAGAGTATTTCTACCTACTTTTTAATGGGTTCAGGTATTGAAAAGGACACCACATTTGAAACTTATTTAAGAATTTTGAGGGACACCTGGGTGGCTCAGTCAGTTAAGCATCCGACTTTGGCTCAGGTCATGATCTCATGGTTCCTGGGTTCCAGCCCTGTGTCAGGTTCTGTGCTGACAACTCAGAGCCTGGAGCCTGCTTCGGATTCTGTGTCTCCCTCTCTCTGCTCCTCCCCAGCTCACTCTCTGTCTCTCTCACAAAAATAAATAAACATTTTAAACGATTTTTAAAAATCAGCTGAAGATAATCCTTATTAAAAAGAAGAATTCCGGGGGCGCCTGGGTGGCTCAGTCGATTGGGCGTCTGACTTCGGCTCAGGTCACGATCTCGCGGTCCGTGAGTTCGAGCCCCGCGTCGGGCTCTGGGCTGATGGCTCAGAGCCTGGAGCCTGCTTCCGATTCTGTGTCTCCCTCTCTCTCTGCCCCTCCCCCGTTCATGCTCTGTCTCTCTCTGTCTCAAAAATAAACGTTAAAAAAAAAAAAAAAATTTAAAAAAAAAAAAAAAAAAAGAAGAATTCCGAAGTAAATTATTTGTACTTGAAAATTGCCTTTTTCTACCTTTGAGGCCATGTTTTAAAAGTCTTGTCCTTGTTTGAAAATGAAGCTACTTGTGAACAAGTACTGAAAATCCAAGATAACAGGGGTGCCTGGGTGGCTCAGTGGGGTAAGTGTTTGACTCTTAATTTTGGCTCAGGTCAGGATCTCACAATTCGTGGGTTCAAGCCCCGCATCGGAGCCTGCTTGGGATTCTCTGTCTCCCTCTCTCTCTCTCTCTTAAAAATAAATAAATCAACATTAAAAAAAAAAAAAGAAAAGAAAATCTAAGACGACATAACCAATCTCTGACCCTTTAACGTTAAAACAGTCTGGGTTCAAGACAGTATTTTAGGAACATAACCATGGAACACAGTGGGGGAAGATCTCTCCAAAGTTGTTTTTTTTTCTTTTTTTTCCCCCCAAACAATAGTTTGAATCAAATTGTGTTGTTTCTGTAGCACATATAATCTTTCAAAGCTGTATAAAATCATTTAAAAGTTTGAAATGAAGATTCATACCGTTCTGTATACGACTTTATGCCCACAAATTTTATTCTGTAATTGGTCTCTTCCTCATCATGTATTCTTTTCCCATGGCAAAAAATATAGTTTATTTCATTTTCTTTCAGCTGATGAGGTTTATGTTCAAAAAACCTATTTTATGTATGTAACAATGAAAGAACCACTCCCTTATTTGGGACATATTTGTAATATAAAGTTTTATTACTCATTAATAGGCAGGGAGAAGGATATGAAATTGTATGTGTATTGCCATTTTCACCTGAAAATTCGAAGAAAATAATGTAACAAAATTAGCAAAAATTAATTGGCGGCCAGAGTGCTGGGACAGTGGATTCATTTGCTTGCTTGTTTTGTCCCTTTTCCTACATCCCAAATGTTTTGTGGTTTTATTTGCTGATAAAAAAAAAACAAAAAACAAAAAAAAAAAAAAAACAAAAAACCTAAGAATGAAAAGATATTTAAAGAACAAACTCATTTCATCTTCTGAAAATCATAGTTCATGGGGCTCTCTTAATGCTCTTAAGACTTATGTTCACTGTGCAACCACGGACACTCAGAAAAAAATATAAAAGAGGATATTTTAAAATTACCGTGATTCCAAAATCTAGATCTAGTCCCTGTGAACATTTTGGTGGCGTGCTTTCATTCTTTTTAAAAGGAGAACCGCTTAACGTAATTGGAATTGGAGGATACGTGGAATTCTTTTTCCCCGTGAACCTCAGGAGCATTTTCCATGACCTCACTTTCGCTTCCAACATTATTTCTGGCGGCCGCTGGAGTCGTCACGGTGCTGCGGGGAACATCAGTGCGCGTCCTGGAGGCGAAGTGACAAGGTCTCGGGCACAGACCCCCCGTTCTCCACACTGCCCGACCAGTGGGTTCCGCCCTCAAGCCCTGCGCCCGTTGCTTATGCATTTTAGTAAGCTCTTTACAAACAAGAAACGTGATTGCCTTAGTCATGACGTTCATGAGACACACACCTCTGGATCGTTCCTTAGCTTTTAACGCTATCGCCACTTTGGGCATGCACGGATTTGCATTCTCACGGAGTGAAATATACTGCTTTTCCCTTTAGGATTTCCTCCACGGCTCCGGCGTAGAAACCGCAACTAAGCGCTCACCTGGAGTCGCGCCCCACCCAGAACGCGAAGCCTTGGGGCGCGAAGGGGCCGCTGGACCTCGCCGGCCCCGGCCCCGCCCTCCCGCGGCCGGCGCGCATGCGTCCTGGCGCCCCGGGCGCCGGCTGGGCCCTCCCGCGTGCCGTCCTTACCCGGCCTGCCCCGCGCCGCCGTCCCCGGAAGTGGCCTCGCCTCCGCGGCGGCGGCGGCGGCGAGTGGGCGCCCGGGGCGCGCGGGTGGCGGCCGCCGCGCGAGGGGCAGGGCGGGCCGGGCGCGCCCGCCATGGCCGGGAGTCAGGACGTGTTCGACGCCATCGTGATGGCGGACGAGAGGTGGGTGGCGGGGCCGGGCCGGCGCCCGTTCTCGGCCGCGGAGGCTGCGCGGGCCTGCCGGGCCGCGGGCGTCGGGGGGAGCGCGGTGGGGCCGCGAAGGCCGCGGACGCCTGTGGGGCCGCGAGGCTGTGGCTGCCCCTTTCCCGCTCGGCCGCGCGCCACGTGCCCAGCTGCTGCCCCAGACCCGCCTCCCGCTCCGGGGCGGCCCCGAGCATCTGCTCGGCCTGCTGACTGCCTTCCTCCGGGGACGCCCCGTACTTGGGTGGGACGGGCCTTTGCCATCTGGGCGCTGCCCCCTTTCCTTGTTCCGTGGTGGCGGGACATACGGCCGCATTCATGGGCACGCTGATAAATGTGTCAGACGTCATCCCTTTGCCTCCAGAGCCCCCGGGGGAGTGCCGAGCGCTGTGACGGCGGGGACCTGTGCGGCTTTGTGGCCGGCCCACTGGAGACACCAGTAGACCTCAGCCCCGAAAGAGAGCGGACATTGAACAATCAGCCGCTGACGTTTATTTAGAGCTTTCTGTGAACCCAACACTGGGCTAAGTGTTGCATCCGCGTGTACTGTTTTAGCCCTGCTTGTGAGTCAGACCCTATAGCTCCCCCTGCGTCGCGGAGGAGGCGAGGGCACTCCCCGCGGTCGCACAGCCAGAAAGTGGGAGCTGTACGTTGCCTCATCGGGGGCTCCAGCAAACTTACTTTGTTCTTGGTGATCGCAGGTTAGGATGATACCAGTTCCGCTGTTGAGCCCTCAGGGTCAGAGCCTTGACTGTGTTCCAGGCACCGCTGCGGCGGCGCATTTTGCGGTGATCTGATGGCATTTCTCCCTCCCGGTGAACTGGGTTGTGATGGAAAGCCCTGTGTATTCCGTAGGGTGTTTTGAAGCAACTGAGCTCATAGACCCACAGAACTGACCTGGCTGCAGACGAGCGTCACCTCGGAGGTTTCAAAAAAGTAGATTCCTGGGCCTTACTCCAGATTTACCAAATTATCGGCGGCGGTGGGGGCCAAGGCTCTTGAATTTGTATCTTTAAAAATTTCCTGTGGGGGCGCCCGGGGGGCTCAGTTGGTGAAGTGTCCGACTTCGGCTCAGGTCACGATCTCACGGTTTGTGGGTTCGAGCCCCGCGTCGGGCTCTGTGCTGACAGCTGGGAGCCTGGAGCCTGCTTCCGATTCCGTGTCTCCTTCTCTCTCTGCCCCTCCCCACCTTGTGCTCTGCCTCTGTCTCTCTTGTCTCTCTCTCTCTCAAAAAAAAAAAATAAATAAATAAGCATTAAAATTTTTTTCCCTCTGTTTCTGGTATCTTACCAGGTTTGGGAATCACAAATTGACCCCCCCCCCCCTCCACGTAGAAGAGGCAAATTGGGTTTCAAGAGGGGCAGTGACTTGCAGCGAGAGACCGACCAACTTAGGATTGGAACCTAAGTTTTCTTTTTGTACTATTTTAAACAGTTGCTCTTTTCTTTTCTTTTCTTTTCTTTTCTTTTCTTTTCTTTTCTTTCTCTGCTTTCTTTTCATTCTTTTTTTTTTTTTTAAGATTATTTATTTATTTATTTTGAGAGAGACAGTGAGCAGGGGAAGGGGCGAGAGAGAGGGAGAAAGAAAATCTCAAGCAGGCTCTACGCTGTCAGTGGGAAGCCCACCTCAGGACTCGAACTCGGGGATCACGACCTGAGCTGAAATCAAGAGTCGGATGGTTAATCGACTGAGCCACCCGGGCACCCCTGGAACCTAAGCTTTCTGACTTATGTTCCACATTGTCTCTATTATACAGTGTCTCGCCTTGCTGAGTCTGGGTAACGTGGGAGAGAAGGATTTGTCCAGGAAAAACACTCTCCTTCCTGTTTGTTTGATCAGGCTGGTCTCTCCCTTACAGGTTTCATGGGGAAGGATATCAGGAAGGCTACGAAGAAGGCAGTAGCTTGGGTATAATTGAAGGAAGACGGTACGGCACGTTACACGGAGCCAAAGTTGGGTCCGAGGTAAGCGAGAACCCCCCATTGAGAAATGAGCCCTTTTCGTGTAGTTGATAATTCGCTTTGATGATCCATATGGTACAGCCAGAGCATCAGGCCTCCCTAAACAGCAACGGTCTAGACAGTGCGGATAGAGAAATGTTCTTGGTACGGAGCGACAGAGCAGATTGCCGTACAGGGATGCCTGGTCTCCTTGCGCTCTGCGGGTACCGCGGCTCGTACAGGTTGGAGTTCTGTGGCAGCCCCGGGTCGGGCAGGTCTGCTGGTGCCGTTGTCCCAACAGCATCTGCTCACTCCACGTCTCCGCGTCACACTTCGGTGGTTCTCGCAAGGTTTCAAAGCTGTTCGTTATTTTCTTTCAGGTTTTTAAGGTTTATTTAATTAGAGAGAGACAGCGTGGGTGGGGGAGGGGCAGAGAGAAAGGGAGAGCGAGAATCCCACGCAGGCTCCGCACCGTCAGCACAGAGCCGGACGTCACAAGACTGAGATCGTGACCCGAGCCGAGATCAAGAGTCCGATGCTTAACCGACCGAGCCACCCAGGCGCCCCTCAAAGCTTTTCATTATTGTTATTTTCGTTTTGGTGGTCTGTGGTCCGTGGTTATGCCTTGCTGAACGCTCAGGTGTTGGTTAGCATTTTTTAGCCATAAAGTATTTTTAATTAGGGTATGTACATTGTTTTTTTTTTTTTTTAAGGCAAAATCAATTGCGCACGTAATACAGCACAGCGTGTTTTGCATAACAAGTTAATACATAACTTGCAAATGCACTGGGAAAGCAAAGCATCGTCTGTTGCGGCGGTCTGGAACCGAACCTGCAGGGTCTCTGAGGTGTGCCTTTATAAAGACAATGAAACTGCCGCCCGAGGAATGAGGAAACAAGTCCTCGGTCGCCTCTGTTTATGCCGGAGTATCCCGTAGTGGCGCCCTGTGTCTTAAGCCAGCCGAGTCCTTACCTTGTGTCCTATGACAGCATTCCGTTTCCATTCCCCATAGTTTTCCTTCTCTTCTGCCCTTCGTGGCGGATGACCGGCTCTAAATGGCCAAGCCAGTGGCAGTCATGACTGCATTAGATGTCTGTTGCGGTAAAGCTGATCCCCACAGGCGCTGTGGGCCGCAGACAACACGTGCTCATCATGTCACGCGCATTCTGAGGGTCGGGAGTCCAGGAGCAGCGGGACCGGGTGCTTCTCGCTCCAGGCCGCATGGCGCTGGGGTCAGGATATCAGCCAGGCCTACAGCCATGTGAAGGCTCGACTGGGGCCGGGAGCCCCCCCTTCCAGGATGGCTCGCTCACACTGCTGTGCCGGCCACGTGGACCTCCCCATAGGCTGCTCGAGTGTCCTGGTGACGCTTGGCGCGAGCGATCCGAGACAGCAAGGCGAAGCGACGCTGTCCGTCACGCCTAAATTCAGAAGCTGTGTGCTGCCTTCTCTTCCGCGTTCTGCTGGCTGCGTGGGCCGGCTTGCTGCCGTTAGAGGGGACCACACGGGACACGCCTCCCAGGGTGTGGGGCCCGTGGGGCCTTCTTGGGAGGCTGCCACCCCGCTGATGGCTCGGCCTCTTGACTTCCGTTGCGTGAGGCCCAGCAGATGCTTCCAGAACCTGTGGCGCAAGAGGCACCACTGCCCTCCGTCCCCCCCTTGAGTTTTGAGAGCGTGAAGATTAGATCAAGTGTAGCTGGTTGCTGATTCATTTCACTCTTAAATGTTTTTATAAATTCACAGATTGGGTGCTATCAGGGGTTTGCTTTCGCTTGGCGATGTCTCCTGCACGGTTGTGCCACCGACAAAGACAGGTAAAGTTGAAGATTTCTTTCTTTTCCAGCACGTGGACCGGGAGTCCTGGTTCCATAGCTCACTGTGACTTTGGACAGTTAATGCGTCCGTCTCCTCATCTCCAAAGTGGAAAAACAATCAGGCCAGACTTGAATGTTGTCGCGATATTTACAGGGAATGGTAAATGGAGAGTGCGGGCCCTGGTTTTGGTGTTCGATGAGCAAGGTTCTGATTACTTCTGAGGAGTTTTTGGCGCCCTCTGCCTTTTCCTGGAATCTTAGATACCCGGCCAGTAAGATAATGTTCAAATTGATGACATCTTCTTGCTCATCTTTCCCCTGGGCTTCTGATAAGCGCTGTAGGATGTTCTTGGTGTGAACGGGGCTCAGGAATGGTGACTGTGTTGTCATTAGTTTTTTTGATGCAGCTGCTAGGTCTGCCTGTGTGATAAGGCATTGAGTATGTTTGACCTGAGTCTGGCACTTGGAGGCACCTAGTAAACGGCTGTGTTTTGTATCGTTCGTACTCTTTTTAAACGCTCCCTACTGTGTGCTACCTGCTCAAGCCCCCGCGGCCCCGTTGCACATCTGTCTTTGCCCTAAGCTGGAAACGAGCCTTAAGGCAAAAGGCACCCGTGGTCTGGCCGTCCTCCTGCTCGCGGGCCCCTGCGTCATGCTGTTGTCTGGTGGCTTTGCCTGGCCTGGGAGGGGCCCTAGGACAGTGGATAACAGAGCAGGGAGGGTGGCATTCCCCCGTCGGAGTGACTCATTGTCTCATTTGAAATAACTTTGAACTTCTAGAATTTGGGCCGCCTCCATATCCGAATGTGAGGAGAGGAATGCCGGTGGCTGACCGTGGGTGATGCCGAGATCGCCCGCGGTGGGCTGCCTCCATTGAGTCCCCATGAGTAGCCCAGGGTGGACCGGATGTGGAGTTAGCCCGGGGCACCTCTCCGGGGGTTGGGGGGCGGGGGGGGGGGGGGCAGGGATGGTCCTCTGAGGACTGCGGGAGCAGTCGGGAAGCGAGCGGTCGGCGTCTTGTGGCACCCCTGGGCGGCAGTCCCAGCTGAGCTTGGCTCTCCGTCTGGGTCTGGTCCACGAGAGGACAGGACGGGGAGAGGCCGTGCTTGGCGCTCTCCATCAGTCTCCCCTTCTCTCCAGCTCCGACGCGTGCTGGCTTCCGGAGGAGAGCCGCGCTGTGTGGAGGGGTCCCACAGCCAGGGCCTGCCGCCCCCGCCCCCCGTGGGGGCTCCTGAGTCCTTCCTTTTTGTTTTCTTAAAGTTTACTTTGGGAGCGAGAGATTGAGCCTGTGCGTGGAGGGGAGGGGCAGAGAGAGAAGGAGAATCCCGAGCAGGCTCCGCACTGTCCGCGCAGAGCCCGGTGTGGGGCTCGAACTCACGAACTTTGAGGTCATGACCTGAGCCGAAATTGAGAGTGGGACGCTGAACCCACCGAGCCACCCAGGCGCCCCTAATTTCTTCAAGCCGTGCACACAGCCCCTTGTCAGGAGAAAGCCCTTGCAGCCCCCTCGCTGCCGCCCCTGCTGCACCAGCACAGCCGGAGGGGCTCTTTGAAACACAGTCTAAACGCCTTTCTCACCGAGCTGTGGTTCCCAGGTTTTTGCACTTAAAAGAAATTTTTTTAGTTTATTTTTGAGAGAGAAACAGAGCATGAGTCGGGGAGGGGCAGAGGGAGGGGGAGACACAGGATCCGAAGCAGGATCCAAGCTCTGAGCTGTTGGCACAGAGCCCGATGCGGGGCTTGAACCCATGAATCGCGAGATTACGACCTGAGCCGAAGTTGGGTACTCAACCCACTGAGCCACTCAGGCGCCCCCGCAGGTTTTTGCATTTTTATGTCAGTATGATTTTAAAAAATTTAAAAGTTTTTTTAATGTTTTATTTATTTTTGAGAGAGAGAGAGAGAGGCAGAACATGAGAGGGAGAGACAGAGAGGGAGGCCCAGAATCCGAAGCAGGCTCTGTGTAGGCTCTGAGCTGTCAGCACAGAGCCCGATGCGGGGCTCGAAGCCACGAACCACAAGACCATGACCTGAGCCCAAGTCGGACGCTTAACTGACTGAGCCCCCCAGGCGCCCCCTGTCAGTACAGGTTTTAAATGGTTGTTTCAATGTGCACACGTGTGAACAGTCTCCCCCAGCCCCCGGGGGTGGGCCCCGGCCTCCAGGGTCCGGGGGAAGCGGAGAGACTTAACCCTTGCAGAGTCCAGTACTTTCCCTCCGTCCTGGGTACTGAGCTTTATGGAGATGACTGTGCCCCAGAAAGCCTGTGATGCGGCCGGCAGGTGTGCGTGTTCCAGGCGAGGACGCCGAGGCTCAGACACGTCCCACAGCCGCCCCGCCTCCCGGCAGAGCTTTGTCTCGCCGGGAGAGGGGACCGAACCCGGACCCCTGACCCTGATGCCTGCCCTTGGGAGGGAGGGGCTTGCCGGTTTACCTGCCGCCCAACTCGCCAGGGCTGTGAGCGCGAACGTGTCGAGGTCCCGAAAATCCCAGGCCCCAGAGCAGGCTGGGTCGTGCCCCGGCACTCTTTTCCTGTCTGGTTTTGTCTGTCCCCGCGTCTGTGACCTAGAGAAGCCGTGGTTGCTGTGGTCGTGGCGGGCGCTTGCTCCCTGGCCGGGAGACAGGTCTCTCCGTAGCGTCATACACCCCGATGGCGAGTGTGGGGTGTGGGCGAGAGCACGTGGCTAGGTAAATACATACTATTGAGTGTAGCGAGAAATTAACCGTCTGGCTTCTGAACCCAGGCACGCTTCCCACGCCCACCGCTTTCAAGTACGCGATCGGCAAAGCTGTTACATAAGCGGAGCCCATTATGTAAAAGGGACTAAAAGTCTTTATTTCTGTGCTTTACAGCAAAAAGATGAAGGCCTTAGAATCGTTGATTGGAATGATTCAGAAGTTCCCTTACGATGACCCTACGTATGATAAACTTCACGAAGACTTAGACAGAATTAGAGGGAAATTTAAACAGGTCTGTCCCCTGCACGTCTCTCTTCGATTTGGAAGCGCGTTTCTCCGGCGGCTGGTGCGTGGTCTCGGGGCTCACGTCGCTCGTGGTCTGGGGGCTGCGTGCGCCCTGTAAGCGGCATTTCTGCGTCTCCGTGTAAGAAAAGGGAAGACGGCCTAGAGAACGGGGTTAGGACTTCCTTAGGGGGTGGGGTCGTGGAGTCGAGAAGCTGCAGGTAGAAAGTTTTGTTCTGATTTGTGAGTAAAAATACGTAAGGTTTTAAAAAATACATCCTTTTTCTTTTGTGTTTTCAGCTTTGTTCACTACTGAATGTTCAGCCGGACTTTAAAATTAGTGCGGAAGGTTCTGGACTTTCATTTTGAGGATGACAGATGAACAAAGACGAAACATCAAGGAACAGATGTCCGTATGTTAAGTGTTTAAAAATGTGATTCGAGGGCAAAACAATGATGGAGTATTCATTGTTCTGGGGGGAGGGATCCAGTTCGGGCGGTGAAAGGGCTTCCTTCTCCCTGGGGGCCTCCTGGGTCGCCTCGATGCCCCCCCCCCCCCCCCGCGGTCCCTCTACACAGGCCCGGCCTTTGTCGGGTCCTGTCCACGCTGCGGTCTGAGCGGGTCCCCCCCTCCCCCGGCCTCGGGAGGCCTCTCCCTTGCGGTGCAGGGTCCGCTGGCCTTGCGGCCCCCTCCAGTGGACGGGCCCGGCCGGTTCTAGACTGGGGGTGGCCCTGGCTGCGATTTCCCCCCCGAGCCTGAAATCAGCACTCAGAAGAACAGGTCTTTAACAGCCGAGAGCACCACGGCTGGCCTGACGGGAGATGGTGGCGGCGTGCCCAGCACAGTGACCTTCGTTGACCCGTAAGATGTGCCAGCGCCGGGTGATGTGCTTCCCCTCTTCCGGTTAATCCCTTCAGTGATCCCACTTCACAGATGAGGAGACCGAGACCCGCGGGGACTGCCCGGTCCAAGGGCGCCCGGCAAGCAGAGCTGGGGCTCCGTCCTGCGCCCGCCTGTCACCGCCGTCTGGTGCTGCCTGCCCTGGGACGTGCCTTCGCAGCCATGGAGCAGGGTCGCTGCTCTCGGGCCCGGTGTGCCCAGGTCCCCGCTGGGGAGTCCACCACGACCGGCTGACGTGGGCACCTGGCTCGGAGCGGGTTCCGAGGGAGCCTGACACGCTCTTCGCACGGCCTCTCTCTGCATCGGAATGGGGCTTTGCAGCGTTGAGCGTGGGTAAGGGGAAGATACTTCAAGGACTAGATGTCAGGCCACTGTCGTGCGTACGCAGAAAGTTTGGGAGCCTTACGTTGAGGACGCTGTGTTTTCCTGTCGTACGAGTTCCTTTTCCTTCTGCCCGTACCTGGCGGGCATCCGAATACACCGTGAGGTCTGGATTGCTGGAGCAGGTGACGCGAGGTCGTGGCTCCTGGGCGTCCCTCTGCCCGTGCGTCTGCGCACCCCCGGGGGGGTGGGGGGCAGGGTTGCCGGCAGGTCCCACCTGCTCCTGTCCGCGGCAGCGCGGCCGAAAGTGACTCGTGAGATCGATAAGGGGTAACCGCGAATCGTCCCGGTTTTTAAATACGTTCCACAGCGTCTTAGCGACGGCTGTCGTGCCGCCCGGGCCGGTGGTCGTGAGAGCCTGCCGGGAGACCCGAGGCCGGGGGGCCTCGAAGGAGCGGGGTGCTGGGTGTTTTCTTTCCTCTGGTTCCGTTGCCCTGGCGAGTGTGCTGAGGACCGGAGAGGTGGCTTCGGCTGGTGAAGGTGGACACTCGGGCTCGAGCCTGCCACGCTGTCGCAGGCGGGAGCGTCACCGCGCACGTCCCTGTCTCCGCCCCAGCCGGCTTCCGGGGCGCTCGCCTGCTCGTGTACCGCCTCGCGGCCGGACCCTGCGGCCACAGACACCGACCGCGGGCGTCCCTCGCCGGTGGGATGGGGGGCTCTGGTGGTTTTCCCTGGGGGACTGTTTTCTGAGCGTTCTGTTTTGATAATGTATTACTGTTACAAGCGGAGAGCAGAATAAATAGATTGCAAAGCAGAAGGCCTTCTGGTCCTGTTTGTAATGTGCCATCCAGCAAATCAACTACTTTCTGGTATTTGGGATTTAGGTGCAAAAGCAGGGAGGCGTGGAGTCGGCCCGGGCACAGCTTCCTGCCGTGTTTCTGTCCACGCGCCTCCTTAAAACACGGACAGGTGGTTCTTGGGAGAGAGTAGCGCCCTGTGATGTTTGGGAAGGGTCAGCTCCCGCCGCCCCGGGCCCGGCCACCTGTCCGCAGTGCCTACTGTTCCCCTGCCCAGACCCGCCGTGTCCCTCTCTGTCAGCCTCTCCCGCCGCGGGTGTTAGCGTGGGCCAGAGGCGGCCTTTCCCTCTTCCCTCTCCGCACGGGAGGCCGAGCTGCCTCCCCCGTTTCCTTCAGAGGCTCTGGACCCGGGCTGCCCCCGTGCCCGCCCAGCTCCTTCGCAGACAACCGGACCCGGTGTCTAGGAACCCTTGGCCGCCTCGGACGCTCCTTGATTATGGCACAGACCCAGGCCACCTTGACGCTTGCGCTCCGTGCCAGGGGATGTCATCTGCACTGACTGGTTCAGGCGTGAGCATGGCTCCCCTCGGCCGATGAGACACGAGTGGAAGTCTTCTGGGGCTTCCTGGGAAAGGTTATAGCGCTCCAGAGAGAACATATCTGTTTCGGAAGCTGTCCCATGGAACTCTTGTCCCGTGGACGTGACCCACCCCTGGAATCGCGGCAGGAGACTTGCACCTGGCTACGGACGAAACCACACCTGGGCGTGGTGTGGCAGGAGCCGGCGAGGACCCGGCCCTGGTGGCACCGAGCAGCTGACGGCCAGCCCCGAGCCGCATTGCTTCTGGACTTGACGTTACATGAGCTGACGAATGTCCCCGAGTTCAAGGCTGTTGGGGTTGGGTTTCCGTTCACAGGCAAGGTTTCCTGCTTGTGTTCCCCCGTCCCATCCGATCCTGTCCTGGGCACCTAGTTCTCTCGGATGTTAACCTTTGTCCGTGTTGGCCTTGAGTTTGGGAGCTGTCCGGCTTGGGTTTTGTTTCTTTCTGGTGGGTTCATTGTTCCCCCAAGGCTTTGGCCTGCTCCCTCTTTCCTGTTGGAAACCCCCAGCATGTTTTGTGCCACCATTAGCCCACTGGGGCCACCATAACAGACACCGTGGACTGAGGCTCAGCCAGTAGACATGTCCTGTCCCCGCCCCCCCCCCCCCCCCCCCCCCCATCCTGGATGCTGGAGCCCGAGGTCCAGGCGTGGGCAGGACCAGGCCTCCCAAGGCCTCTCCCCTTGTGTGTGGACGGCCGTCCTCTCCATGTCCTCACAGGGCCGTCCCTCTGTGCGTGTCTGTGTCCTGATCCCCTCTTCTTACAAGGACCCCGGTCACACAGGATCAGGGCCCACCCTTGCCTTAAGGTGAGCATGTTACCATAATCACCTCTGTGAAGACCCATCTCCAGATACAGACCCTCTGTGAGGTTCTGGGGGTCAGGGCATCAACGTCGGAAATTCTGGGGACACCATTCAGCCCATAGCAGCCACCCGCATGGCTGCTGGGAAAGACTGCTGACTTAGGACTTGGGAGAGAAGAAGGCGTTTCACCTGGAGCTGCTTCATCGAATTCTGGAATGGGAGTGATCGGGACCTAGGGCAATGCCTGCTGCCTAAAAGAGTGCCACTTTTCACTTCTTACTTACGTCGTATTCATCTCACTTTTTCTCTCCCCAGGGGTGAGGGAAGAATTCAGAGACGCTCAGGGAGCCTGTCGGTGGGGTGGGGTGTTCAGTATAAGGGAACGGGAAGGTGGGCAGGGAAGGCTTCCGGGAGGAGGTGCCCTTCATCCCACTGCTTTTGTGAATTTTCATCGGACCTCAGAGCCACGGAGAATCTCCCGCTGTACTTGTGAACAGCAATGGAATATGGAGGTAACCAAAAATGAATTAGCCTGGAGCTCATCCTCCTTCCTAGATCAGTCCCAGTCCTGGATGAATGAAGTGGGCAGCTGGTCTCTGACTCAGGAAACTCAAGTCACCAAGCAGGTACTGTTGACCAGAGAAGAGTGGGCGCGATGTTCATTTCCTTACAGGGTACGAGTCCCACAGTTGAGGGCCCTGCCACGAAAGGGTCAGTGGCTTGTCTGAGTTGACTAAGTGGCCCCGCTGGGGCTTTGCAGATTCATTGTCCGAATAGGAAGTTCACTCCTAACTTCGGGGGCTTCTAACTCTCTTCTTCGTGCCTGATTAAAGCCTCCCCCCCCCCACCTCCCCCTACCCCCACCAGCATCAAGGTGCTTGCCGTTTGTCCCTTGGGGACCCCTGTGGAGACCACACTTTGGCCGCGTCTCTTCGGGCGCTGTAGCAGATCGGCGGGGCCTTGGGTGGCGGGTCCAGAGGTTCTGTCGTGGGTGATTCCCAAACGTGACCTCGTTTGCGCTGCTCAAGAGTGATGGGCCGGGGAGCGCAGGCACCCGGGAGCGCTCGCTGAACCCAAGGCTCAGTGATAGGTTGGCTCCGTCTTTCCCACCAGGATTCAGCGAGCATGTGCCGTAGCAGTGGGGGAGTGCCCCCGGAATGGCGGGGTGCTCGCTGAACCTGCCCCCCGGTTTGCGAGCTCTGACTCGTCTGTCGTGGGTTGAATTGTGTCCCCCACAAAGAGCTGTGCTGCAGTGCTTGCCCCGGGTACCTGTGGATGCAGCCTGATTTGGAAGTAGGGTGTCGGCAGGTGCGATTAAGGCACAAGGGGGGATGGGTCGCACCCAAGTGACCGGCCTCAATGAGGAGGGGGGACGCACGGGGAGGAGATGCCGTGTGAGGCAGACACGCAGGCGGGGCCGAGGTCGCAGCCCTAAGATGGAGAAGACCAGGAGTGCCAGCAGCAACTGGAGGCAGGGAGAGAGCATGGGCCGTCCCACACCTTGGTTTCAGACCTCCAGCCTCCACAGCTCAGCCTCAGCATTTATATCGGCAACACATTAAATCCAGGAAAGGCAGAAAACGTATGGACACTGCTGGGGGTAAGAATCCTTGAAAACCAAATGACAGGATGCCCACATCAGAGTGACTTAAACAGTAAAGGACAGCGATGGTCTCCTGGAACAAAAGGGCTCTCACTGGCTTCAGGAAAGGCTCGATCCAGCAGCTCGTCCGGAGAGCTGGTACCTTCTTTCTGGTTTCCCATAAGACCTGCTTCAAGCTTAGATGCCACCCCAAGGCCCACAGCAGCTCCCACAGGGTGGTGGGAGAGCCGCCCCAGTGCCCAGGGTCCCGTGGAGGACAGGGGAGGGCTCCCTTTTTCAGAAGCCCCAGGAAACCTCTCTCCCTGTGTCATTGGCTCTGTTAGACTCCGCATTTACCCTCGAGCCTGCCACCCTTCAACACCACCACCCCTGGGCGGGGGCGGGCAGATGTGCTGTTGGGTTTGAGCCCATCTGGGCCTGTCCTGGAGCTGGGGATGGGGTCATTCTCACCCACACCACAGAGCGGAAGGACCGGCACCGGCCGGGGGGATTGGGGCTGGTGCGAAGAACGGCAACTGTCCCCTTTATGAGCCCAAAGACGAAGTAAGTGTGGCCTTGCTGCTGCCACCCAGAGAGCCACCGTTGGGTTTGGGGGTCTGTCTTTCCACACCCGGGTGACGCACAGGGTGATGATGGCCTCTACTGAGCATGACTGTGTCGGGCGCCGTGCTAAGTACCTCACACCCTCGGGCCATCTAGCCCTCACCTCCCGAAAGCACCGGGCTGAGGTTACTGAGCTCCAGGTCCGGGCTGGGCCAGGCCTCAGATGCCGAGCAGGGTGCAGACCCCACCCTGCCCTCCGTCCGGCATCCGTTCTCCTGGACACACTTATTCCCATTTTCCAGGTGAGAAAGTTGAAGCTCAGAGAGGGAAAGGTTGCAGAGCTGAGATCCAGCCCCCAGGCCTTTTACGCCCAGACACGCGTGCTCACGGACGCAGGCCCGCGCGTGTGTGAGCGTGCTCTCTAAACCGCCGTGGGTCACCTCGCACGTCCGCTGCCTGGAGGAGGGCAGCCTGGCTCGCCGGCCAGGACACCGCCCTGACTCTGGGGACCACGGACAGAAGCCTGGCACGGGGGTGGACCTGGCCTTGGCCGCTGGGCCTCCTGGCGGAGCTGAGCTTCAAGCGCACGCGCTGGCCGTCACGCGAAGCTTCGTGCGTTTTCTTCAGGCCCGCTTTTGAAGACTGTGCCCTTCTCTGCAAGGTGGCCGAGCCAGCGGACAGGAGTGCGGGCTTCGGACACACGATCTAGCCCCTGGGCCTGACTTGGTCGGTTCCTGGCTGTGTGATCCAGGCCCCGTCGCTTCCCCTCTCCGGGCCCTGGTCTCCTCATCTACAACAGGAGGCTGAAAATCACCACCCTCGGCCCCTGTGCGGCCCACTGCCCGTCGGGGCCCACGAGGCCCGGCTGGCACGCGGCCGCGCTCGTTCATTTACCGTCGTCCGCGCCCGCTTCTGCCCAGGGGCGTAGTCGAGAGGGACGGAGGACACGTGGCCGGCGGTGCCGCAGCCACCGGCTCTGGCCCTTTGTGTGGACTCTGCCCACGCTTGGCCCCCAAGATGGAGAAGCTTGTAGCTGTGGGAACGCAGGGCCCGCTCACCAGTGGTTTCAAGAGCTGGGGAGGCTGTAAGGCGGGCCCAGTGCCTGGTCTGCAGCTCGCGCTTGGGGCGTCTGAGCTGTTACCCTCCCGTGCCGGACGGAGAAGGAACCCCTCGGAGGGCCGGGGTCTGAGGTGCGCAGTGATCCCCCAGGTTGGCCCGCTGGCTCTTAAGAAGACTGAGACGTTGGCCCGTCTGCGCTGCCTGCAGCGGAAAATTAAAAGGATTAACGGACGCGGCCTTCTTTGAGAGGCTCGAGGCCCACCGAAGCCCCTTTAGGAGGGCTTCATATTTCTCCCCCCCCAACCTCCTTGTGGGCCCCTGGGAGTGGTGGTGACAATGCCCCCGGATGTGGGCCTCAAGGCCCTCGGCCCGGAGCTGCCCGCCCACCGTCCGCCAGCTATTGTCTGCCGGGCCGCAGTGTGGCTCGGGGCCGGGGGGCCGGTGGGCCAGGGGACTGTGGGAACGGATTAGAGGCCCTGGGTCCGAGTCCCCCTCTGCATAAACTCCTGATCAAAGGCATTCCTGGGATGACAGAGCCCTGTGTGCCGCAGAGGCCTGTCCAGCCCGCGGGGCGTGTGCTTCACGCGGCCAGCTACCCGGACACGTGTGGGAGCCCACGCCGCGAGCGGCCTGCGGTGTGACCGTCGTCCCCCCGCCAAACACAGAGCCAAGGCGCGGGGGCAGCGAGGCTTCCAGGAGGCCCCCGGCACCACGGGCTCGGGTGGGTCCCGGGAGCCTGAGGTGTGGCCGTAGTTCCCGGGGGCCCGGCAGTGCCCACCTGTGCAGACACAGCCGGCTGCTTGCCCCCCGGGGCCCCTGGGGCCGCTCCTCGTGACACAGGAGTTTGCCCATGGCGCCCGGGTTCGGCCAGAGCCGTCCCTCTGCAGCGCACGACACAAGCTGGGGTCGGCCCGCGGGCCTGGCCTGTTGCCCCTTCTGTCCTGTTCCCACTTCCGCTTCTGAGCACCCCCGTCTGCCAGGCTGGGAGTAGGGCGGCAGAGAAGGGACAGCGAGGTGTCCGTCCTCAAGGACTCCTAGCCCGGAGTGGGGAACACTCAGGTGTCGTGACTCCTGGACCTTCCAGAGCCACCTGCTGGGGGCGGGGGTGGCAGTGCCTGCAGGGGGGCCTTGAAGGGGAGCAGAGGGGAGGGCACTTCAGGCGCAGAGCTGGAGGCAGGAGATAGTCTGGTGTGTCTGTAGTCCCCGGGGGTAGAGACTCGGGTTGGAGCTTCTGAGGCTGGGGGAACGTAGGTCGGGGGGGAGGCTTGAGGGGGGGAGTGGGGCGTGAGTCCGGGAGAGGTGAGGTGAGGAGGGAGAGGTGGGGTGAGGGGAGAGGCGGTGTGAGGTGGGAGGGGTGAGCGGGAGTGAGGTGGGTCAGGTGGGGAGAGGGGGAAAGAGGGTAGACAGGGGTGAAGGAGGAGAGGTGGCTCGGGTCTCGGGCCCTTGGACCAAGCTGGAAGGAGCTAGAAGCCCCCGAAGGTCTGGGTCCAGGTGGTCAGGAGGCAGTGGGCCCAGCGAGGAGGGTCTTTCCGGCTGGGGAGAGGGGGCAGCACGGAGCCTTCGTCTCAGAGGCCCCTCGAAGGCCAGCTTCTACCCGGGATACAGGCAGGGGACAGGCCCTCACTGTCCCCCACCCCTCCTCCCCGGGGAGCCATGGGCACTTTGGCAGGGAAGGCCTACAGAGTCCTTTCTCGGGGTCTTCAGAGACCGGAGGCAGGGTGGGGGAGGTGGCAGATCCCTCCACCTGCTGCCCCTGCCCTGCACAGGGGCTTGGGCTCCCCTCCCCCACTTGCTAGATTTCCGCTGGAACCTGATGCCGTGAGGTTGTTACCCCTGCCCCCCGAAACCGCTCCTCAGGACACACCTGGCTGGTCCCCGGGGCTGGGCGCCTATGATGGGGCACATCCGGACACTTGCAGGACGCCGCCCCGGCTCTGACCCCCTCCCGGAGTGCGTGTGGCATGGGCCGTGTGTCCGCTGTCAGGCCTGGGGCCGCCGTGGGGAGCGCAGTCACCCTGGTCCCGCCACCCCCCGCCTGCTCCCGGCCGCCCCAGTGCCTGGAGCACCAACTAGCCCATCTGGAGGCTCCCCACTGGGGTGAGGGGCACCCTCAGGGGCGGGGCTGGTATACAGCAGGAGCCTCATAAAGGCCACGGCGAACTGATCTGATAAGGAGCGCTATCCTTGGCAAGTGAACCAGCTTCCCTCCTGAGCAGTCACGAGCCCGACAGCCCCGGGGTGGGTGACACGTTGGGGACCCCAGACTCCAAGAAGAGACCCGGGCCCCATGGCGGGGCCCAAGGCCCGCTGACGCCTCCCCAGTCCACTCCCCGCCTCCACCTGGGCTGGAAACGAGGCCGGCCACGTGCATCTGAAGCCAAGGCGGACGTCACAGGTGTCCACTGGGCCTCCCAGGTCACTAGGTCCGTGTGAAAGGCCACCGGCCTGCGGCCCAAACACGCGCGCTGTGCTCTTCTCCCTGAGCTGGGGGCGCCTCAGGACTGTGATTCACCAAAAGCAAACACCAGTTTGCGCCAGAGGAGGGTTAGTGAATGCCGGCTTGTTTATTTTCCTATCTGCAGATAGCCTGGGAGGGGGCTGGCGGAGCGTGGGCCGGGAACCAGCCCCGAGCCGCCTGCAAAGACACTGACCAGCCGCTCTCCAGGGCTCCACCCTGGGGTCCCAGCGGCCCCTCCCACCGCATGCCCCCGTCTGGACTTCCTTCCTCCCAGCCGAGAGCATCACTTACTCCCTCTGGGTCACCGGGGGACCTCTGGCAATGTTGGGTTCTGGCCGTGACACCTGGGGACTGTCCCGCCATCTGTTGGGAAGAGGCCAGGGACACGGCTAAATACCGCACAGTGCACAGGGCGGCCCCCACCCCCACGACAGAGGAGGACCTGGCCCCAGATGTGGACGGCTCCAAGGTGCGAACCCCCGCGCCCAGTCCGGGAACCGGCCGCTTGGGCACCTGTTCGTCAGCACCGGCCCCACCCCCGGCCCTGGCTCCCTGCCCACCCCAGGAAACAGACAGACACGGCACCGGGGTTTTACCAATTTTATTTCTAGACTTTTCACGTTTGTCTTTTGTTTTCTGCTGGCAACGTGCCGGTTACACGTCTGTGCTGGGAAACGCCGTAGGGTGCAACCGAAATACACACAGACCACAGCTGCCCACCCGCCAAGAGACCCTCACAGACTTGCTGGTCACAGGACAGACCCCGCCGTGCTCCCCGGACCGGCCACGGCCTTCGAGCACACACGACGTTCACACCCCCCCACCAGGACCGACCGTCCCTCAAGGGCCCCGTTTGGTTCAGACACAGAGATGCCGCAGCCAGAAGGGTTGAGGTAAGCGGAGGCAGTGCTCCTGCAGGGGCAGGGCGGGGCGGGGCGGGTTCGGGGCCTGCCAGTGGCCTGGGAGCACACAGGCTGACCCCGCTGGGGCAGGGGCTGCAGATGGTGCAAATCCTTGGAGTCGAGCAGCGTGCCAGGCGACACGGGAACACGGCACTGTTAGCTGGCCTCACTGAGGCTTGGAGTCCTTTGACATTAGCATCACGCTGTACTGAAGAGAGCAACACACAGAAAACGCGGGTACAGAATGACAGATGCCACACGGCCGGAGCTGTAACCCGGTCCCGAAGCCGCTCTGAGCGTCCAGAATGACGGAGCCCCGCAGCGCAGCACCACGCGGCACGTTAGGACACACTCGTCACAATAATTATAATAATGCAACTTTCATAGCTACACGCAAAGAACGACGCGGCTGTAAGAACCACAGTGGTGGTACGTCCCAGGTCAGGAGGGCAGCCCAGCATCACAGGCGCAGGGAGGAGGAGGCGGACGTGACCCGGGCCTCGGGGATGCCGGGCTGCGCGCACGAACGCGGCCCGGAGCCCATCCCGCCGGGCCCGTTTGGGGACCCCGTCCGCGTGTCTGTTCGCCGAAGCAGGAGGCCGCGGGCCAGACGGGGCCTGACCGCCTGGTCTACACATGGCTAAGAGAAGCATGAGGTATCGTGAAACAGGAACCTTTTTGGAATAGAGCAGTAATCACATTAAGTCAAAATTGATCACATAAAAAAAAAAATCTACAAAAAAAAAAAAAGGCATCCTTAATACATTTTTCTATGAGAAAATTAAAACTAGAACATGGCAGTATATGACATCGTAAAACAAAACAAAACAAACTGATCCTCCAATAGCAGCAAAACAATGTGAAAGAGACACAGAAAAGCAACGTGAATCTGTTTCCAAACCGGGTGCTGGGAAGTCATCGGTAGCAGCGAATCAGGAAGCGGAGCGGCAGCCTGCCCGTCGCGTGGTCCCGCCCTCAGCCCTCCGCGCACACGCACCTCGCGCCCTCGCCAAGCACCAGCCCTGTGCTCTCGCTACCTCCCGACACTCCCTACGCAGTCGTTACAAAAAAGGTACACAGCCAAGATGTGCAAATTGTCTACGGGTTGCTAACCTTTCTTAAAAGGAGGGGACAAGGGGACAAGAATGTGGGGGGGGGGGGGCTGAACTGGTTTCGAGTACCCTAATTTTCCGCCTAACTGATGCCTCTCGGATCGGGTTCCCGCCCTGGGAACCCAACGGCACAATCCATGCTGTGTTTTTCTTTTTCTCAGGACTTTTGTTCTCTCTCCTATAAAAAAGGACCTAACGGTTATACACTGTGTGAAACCCTTAACACCAAAGGCAGAAAGTTGTGTGTGTGTGTGTGTGTGTGTGTGTGTGTTTAAATCAAGGGGAGATTACATTACTTTATAAATCATACTGGCCTTACGAACATCCTCTGCAATAAATATTCTTTTTAGCCTTAACTATAAATTATATATTTTAGTGTTTCAAAACCTTCCTAACCCTTAAACTACACCTTCTCGAGGTAAACCTTTAAAGGCCCCTACTCTCAAACACCAGTTGGCACCAAAGGATTCCTAAACTTACGCTACCCTACAGAGAAAGAAACGCATCATCCTGGCAATGTAAGAATGCACTTCTTGACTGGAAGCTCGCCTTCGAGAACACCCCCTCTCGCTAACTCCACAGTGACATGCGCTTGCCTCGCAATCCCGTCTGCACCCAAGTACGTGAATATTCCCAAACCATTCCATTAAGAAACTGCCCCCCCCCCCCTCCACACACAACATAAACAGAGAGATTCGTTGAAAGTGCTTTGAAATGGAATGGTTCTAGAATATCGAGAAGGAAAAAATGGTTCTAGAGCACCGGAGAGGAAAAATGGTTCTAGAGCTTAACGTTAAACAGGAAAAAGAGTTCTAGAACATTAAAGAGGAGAAATGGTTCTAGAATATTGAAGAGGGAAAATGGTTCTAGAATATTGAGAAGGGGGGGGGGGCGGAAAGGAGCCGTGGATTTCACCTGGATGTGAGCAGGCTGTGGGTCTGTGGGGTGAGAAACCGGCATCTCCTAAACAGGCCACTACAAAAATATGAAGATTATAAAAATAGAATATATTACGTCGCGGTTGCGGGTTCTCTTTTACGGTAGCGCAGGCCAGGAGTCGGAGCTGGATTTCTGCGGCCGCCGGTGCCCGGCCACCCGCCCCGGGTCGGGCCACAGGCGGAGGGAGGGTCAGCACGCGGCCGTGCTGAGCTCTACGCTACGCTAACCGAGGTTACGCCAGCCACTGACAGGTGAGGAGGTTACGCGCCTACCTACGGGATAAAATGAACGCGCACAAATGACTTACTCATAAAGTGACTACATGCCCAAGCAAGCGAGTTGTGGGACGCCTAGAACCGCCTTAAAGCTGTGCTCCTTCAGAACAGCACACGAACACGTTTGCTACCTACGACCCTCTTCCGCTTCAGAAATGGTTTCTTGGCTTTTCTCTCGTTTTTACCGTGTTTTCATGCTTTTCTTTCTTTTTTTTTTTTTTTTTTTGCCGTCGTTTTGTTTCAAACACAGAAAGAATCAAATCTAATCCTCCCCTGCAGACTTGTTCCTTGTGTTAATGCCTATCCTTACGACACAGAGACACAAACACGTTCGCATACGACCTAGTTGATTATGGGGTATAAGATTCTCTATTTTTGTAGCACAGCCTCCCCCCACCCCCTCCCCCCAGCTCAGGGTTATGCAAATACTATTTTTTTTCTCTCCTTTTTTTTTTCTTTTCTTTTTTTTTTTTTTTTTTTTTTAAAGACAGCTTCTCGGATACTTTTTTTTTCTTTTGCTTATGTCAGAGACGGAAGGGAGAAAGAGCAAAGGAAAAAAACCGACAGTAAAGGAGAAGGAAGCTTTCCCTTCTGGTCGTGACCGGTCCTGGCGAGGAGCGGTCCTGTCCAGGGAGCACCCGGGGCCGGCCCCTCCCGCGCCGCGCACGCGCGCCCTCAAATGTTCACGTCTCGAACGTCGGTGGGTGTGCAGGCCAGGTCGGCCTCCTCCTCCTCCTCCTCCTCCTCCGCCGCCTTGGGGTCTAGGCTCTGCTGCTGGGCCTGGCGCAGGCTGGACTCCAGCAGGGCCTCGATCTGCTCCTGGCACGCCCGGAGGCAGTCCTGGCCAGACGGGAGACAGGGAGACAGGGGGTGCTCAGAAGGGGGCCTGTGGCCAAGGCCCTCCTGCAAACGCCAAGACCTGGACCACCTTGTGAAAGTGAGGCTAATCTAAGGCACTGCCTCCCCGCAGTCGGGTGGGGCCACTGCCCGAACCCCAGGACCCACCGGCATGGGCTCTGCTTGGCCCCCGGCTGCCCCGGCCTGAGGAGCCCCCGTGCTTCCCGGGCTACGGAGTCCCCACTCAGGTCCGAAGGCCCCGGAGGCCACAGGGCTGCCGGCTGTCTCCCGTGCCCACCTGGTGCCTCCCTGGCCTGTCCCGAGCGCCCCCCTCTCCACCCCAGGACCCTGGCCCCCCGCTGGAATCCCTCTGCCAGGCTCTCATCCTGGCTCCCTGTTCCCACCAGCCCGAACTCAGCGCTATTTGACCCAGGACAGAGAGGCCCTCTGAGCCCTGCTTTTGGGACTTAACCTCTGCCGTGTCAGCCCCTGCGGTGAACCCAGCCTTCCGAGATGAATGGCTGTCAGAAGCGTTAGGCCGTGCATGACTGAGAATGAGCGTTGGGTGGCCCCGGGGGGACTCGGACCCTCTATCCCCCTCTGTCTTCACCCGCTTGGCCTGCACCCTGGGAGACACGCTGGCCTGGCCCAGCGTGCACCCCCGCAATCCCGCAGCCCTCCTCTGCCAGCAATCACCCCGAGTTCTCGATGCCCAAGAAGGGATCTTGGGGAGTCCGGGGCTTCTCGTGGTCTCGTGGTGGCCGGTCTGCCCGCAGCTCAAAAGTGCAGGTGTCAGGCTTTGTCCCAACCCTGGGACCCTGGGACCCTGGGACCCTGGGATGCCACACTGGGGCTTCTGTTCTGGAAGCAGGTAGTCTCTGGTCCAGCCCGGAAGACAGATCCGAGCCTTTCCCCAGAGGAACAGGTGCACCGCGGGCCCACCTGGGGAGGGTGCTGTGAAACGGGTGTCCAGCGCCCCAGAGAAGGGGATCCAGGCCAGCAAAGCTTCCGAGCGAACCCTGGGGGACCTGCCACATTTACGGAGCCATACGCTTCCGCGCGGAGGGCTCTCCTACACCACCGGTTCAGTATTTGTCGTGGCTGGTGAGGAAAGCGGTGTAGGTACAAAAAGCCAGTTTTACGGATGAGGAAACTGAGGCTCGAAAGGCCTGGTGTTGGACCCAGGGCAGAGGGAGGCAGCGAGGGACTTGTTTCCTCCTCGCAGCCAGCAGCCTCGGCCCAGAAGAGCCGCCTCTGGCAGCCGGGAGCCAGCTCGGAGCAAGGGCAGACGCGGCTCATGCCCCAGGAAGACGCGGGGCCCCGCCCGCCACCCAGTGTTTTCCGGACGTTTGTCGCCGGGTGACCAGACTAGCGAATTGCAGCCTCAACCGATTTCTCCCCCGTCCGTCAGCTGAGATCTTGTTTCAGATCTAATTGACACGATCTCTATGCAAATAAGGGGTCGTGCAGTGATTTCCTACAACTGTCTGTGCCCAGCACCGTCTGTGGGGTCTCTCTCTGAAGGGGAGAGGCAGGGGTCATCTTTCCAGGACACCCCATCCCTCTGGGGGCCCAGGAAGCACTGAGACTGAGGGAGCCCCCCCCCCCCAAACCCCCACCGCCTCCGGGAGCTGCCTGCTCCCAACAGGGAGATGAGCAGGCATGCCGCCTCCTCCAGGCAGCCGGCAGTGCTGGGCAGCGGACGGGCAAGCTTCTGCCCCGCAGCCCGGCTTTTCTTCCCCAAATCATGCGGGGAGGTGGCAACCGCTAGGGCCCACGACGGAGCCTCCAGGCACTCGAGGGTGGGCCACCAGAAGGCAGCCTGCGTCCGAGCCAGACCCGGACCGGGGTCAGGGCGGTCACTGGCTCCCATAAGGCACGCCCAGCAGGGCCGAGGGCTGACCTGTCATCCTCGCTGGTCTAATCTGGTAAAGGCCACAAACCCTTGTAATTGTTATTTTCACTCTTTCTTTTAAGACAAAAACGGAATCGGGAAGAAAACAATGGCATTTGTAAGCAGGAAGGACACCACGGACTCCGGCTCGGGCTGTAATAGCACCAGGCACTCAAAAAGGGCCGTAAAACACAAGGTTGTCTCCACGGGCCTTTGTTGCGTCTGGAGACCTCACAGGAGCCCTTTTAAAGCCTCCATTTATGAGCCATCCGCATTGTTGCACAGACAAAGCTGGACGGGGCCACAGCTCCACATGCCATTAGGGCACGGATCATTGACGGGCCTGCCTTGTGGCCCCGCTCCCTGGACGGCTCACCGGGAGGGGTTTATGGCTCCTGCCTGCTCCTGGGAAACCTGAGGACCCTCCTGGCCTGCCAGCAAGTACTGCGAGATGCTTCTCCTTCCAAAGGGGCCCCAGGAGGGTGGGGTGAGGCCGGCACCCGGTCAGCCTGGGGCCAGAGCTCTGTATGACCAGGTCCCTTGCGTCTGAGCACAGGGCACCCCCCCGCCCTCCCCCATCACGTTTGGGGGCCTTGGCATGAGCCATGGCATTTCCCATCAAGGAACTGGCTTTGGACCCCCGGGTGCTAGAAGTTTCTAGTACCCGGTGCTGAGCAGGCCAGCCAAGCCAGCGTAGGAGCGGCGCAACTGATGGCTTACCGCGTCGCACTTGATCACTTTGGAGAGGAACCGGGTGAGGCGCGGATAGGACAGGAAGCTGTTGGAGCTTCCCAGGGGCAGGCCTTGCACCGCGGCCAGCACGCTCCCCGCTGCCACCATGGAAGGCGGGTTGGAAATGAACTTCACGTCTGCAGAAGAAAGGGAGAGAGGCGAGGGGCTGTGAGCGGGTGGCGGCGGGGAGGGGGGCCTCCACGGGACCCCGTGGTCCCACCAGCCCCGCATCAGGGTGCGGAGGCCGGGAGAGCACAAGCCGGGCCTGGAGTGCACCCAGCTGGAGCTGGGACACCGGCAGAGAACAAACCGCCAAGGCCTGCGGGGAGGGGCGTCGCTATACTGGAGCCCTGGGAACGTGTTGCTTATTCACATTCTAAAAGGTGACAAACCTACAAGGGAGAAGGCATGCTGCGGGGCCACAGGGACTGGAGTCGGCCCGCCAGGCCTCCAGGGACCCAGCCTGTACTCTCGGAGGGGTGCACCTGTCTCACCTTCCCCAGGGCAGCCCTCTGGGCATGTGCAGGGGGCAGTAGTCAGTGGTCCCGCAGTGGTGGCCTTGGATGCTTATCCTCTGTGTATCTCCCTCCTGGGACCTGGCGTTACCTCATTACTCCACCCGCCAGCACGCCGTCCCTCTGCCCCAGGCACAGCTCAGCGAGGGCGAAACCCCTGCCTTTGCTCCGAGGGTGAGGCCAGCACTCGCCACACTTGTCACGGAAAGGTGGGAAAGCAGGAAGGATGTTTAAGCAGCCACGTGGTGCCCCGTGGGCTGCCGTTCTGTGACACAGAGCCAGGAATTCTTGGTGGGGGAGGCCACCGAGTTCCGAATCTCGATCAGGGGGCTCAGCCCCTTTGCCTCATCTTACACGCATGGGGCACAGGACCGGGCTGGGTGAGCTGAGCGTGAAAGGAGGGGACCTCGTGGGCCAGGGTGCGTGTCCCCAGCAGCCTAGCTGACGCTTTGTCCTGGGAGGAGACATCAGGCTGTACCGTTGCCAGCAAAGCAGGCTGGGGAAGAAAGGAGCCACCCTGGAGGGGGAACAGAGCCCGCTGCCGGGCACCGTGGAAACTTGAAAAAGAAATACCTAACAAGGCCCGCCCCCCTCTTTCCCTCTTTAAATGGGAGCATTTCCAGGGCGCCTGGATGGCTCAGTCGGTTAAGCGTCCGACTTTGGCCTAGGTCATGATCTTGCAATTTGTGAGTTTGTGAACTTGTGAGCCCCACGTCAGGCTCTGTGCCAACAGCTCGGAGCCTGGAGCCTGCTTCAGATTCTGTGTCTCCCTCTCTCTCTGCCCCTCCCCTGCTCGTGCTGTCTCTCTCTGTCTCTCAAAAACAAATAAATGTTAAAAAAAATTTTTAAAGGAAAAATATATTAAATAAATGGGAGCATTTCCACCCAGTCTGTGAGCGGAGAGCCATGAATGAAAAGCTTGTCATTGAGGCACATCAGGGCTGCAGGAGCCCCTGGGTGGCTCAGTCGGTTAAGCATCGACTTCGGCTCAGGTCGTGATCTCCCAGTTCCCAAGTTCGAGCCCTGCATCGGGCTTTCTGCTGTCAGCGCGGAGCCTGCTTGGGATCCCCTGTCCCCCCCCCCCCCCCGTCTCCCCCTCCCCTGCTCACACGCGTGCTCTCAAAAATAAACATTAAAAAAAAGTTGCTGCAGTCCCAGCAACAATTTGGTTGAAGCTCGAGACTCCCGTCCAAGACGGATGGTGTAACAGGGGGAGGGCTCGCTCCTGAAGCCCACGTCCCCACTGAAGCGTATGTGTGCGTTTGCGGTGTGGGGCTTATGTGTGTAGATAAGGAATGTGTGCGTGTGCGTGCGTGTGTGTGTGTGTGTGCATGCGCGCACGGCGCAGGGCTTACGTATGTAGGTAAGGAACAACCTGACTATATCGTCCAACACTTCGACTCGGCGCCCAGTGCAAAGAGCCTGGGGCCACTGCCAGAGCAGCCGCTGGGGCTGTGCGGGTTTGCTGACCCTTGCTCAGACCCACCCGCTAGACTCGATTTTTCTGTCCGCTTCCAACACCACCTGTAGTTTCTTTACCCAGCCCACTGCGATTCCCCGGAAGGCTCTAGTGCACACACAGGCATATACGTTAACAGAAAACCCACCGCGGTGCGGGGGATACGTGCACATCTGCAGACACGCGGGAGGCCCAGTTTGCAGGCACACACAGCACGGAGAGCAGAGTCCCCCCCCCTCACGACACCGTTCAGCGGCACCCTTGCCCCGTGGAGGACAAAAACATCTTTGGGGGCCTTTGCTTACACTTCCCCCTCACGCCAGTCTGTTTCTGTTTCTGAGCTGCCATTGCGTTACTCCAGAGAGAGCGGTCCCCTCGTGACCAAGGGCCCGGCTGCGCCTCGGCTATGTTGCAACTGTGCAGGTGAGGATTTGGACCGAGAATCTTTCCAAGGAGGGACGTGGACGGGCAGGTGACCCTCTCCTCCCCCGGTCGCCTGTCTCCCGCGGTGGGGGGCGGGGGGGGCCCGCCCTGGAGGTAATGCACGTGAAAAGCTGTCGCAGCCAGCCAGCCATCGCTGCACCTTCCCTCCGGGTGGACCCCAGGCACCGGGGCCTGGGATGCACCCTGCAGGCCCCAGGTTGGGGGCGGGGGATGGTGGTGCTGGCTGGGCACGGTCTCAGAGGCCCCGCGTGCTTACGCACGGCGGCCCGCGGCAGCTGGACAGCCAGCACCAAAGCGCGTTTACGGCCTCCGCACCAGGCTCGCTCGCCTCACTGCCCGCGCCCCACGAGGGCTCCACACCCCACTTCCGCGGGGTTCTGGGAGAGGGGAAACTCCAGGCTGCCCCAGCCATCCTGGGGGGGGAGGGTGTACAAGAACCGTTCCTCGCATGATCTCCAGGAAACTTTGCCATTTCTCTGAACCACTTTCAGCTCCTTAAAAGGCTGCCTGGAAGTCTCCGGAGGCCTCTCTCTTCTGAGGCGCCCCAGCCAGAGAACGCCTCCCTGCCTGCTTGAGGGGCTGGCCCCCGGAGGCCGAGGGGACGGCCCGCGGGAGGCTCCCTACCCCTGCCAGAGGGCTGGAGCCACCACCCCGCAGATCCGTCGGGGCCCACGGTGTGCCCCCCCACTCCCCTTGCTTGGAAGGGCTCAGAGGAGGGGTTCGTGCCTCGTGCAGGAGGACGAGCAGGGTGGAGAAGCCGGCAGACTCTCGCCTGACCCGGAAATCCCAGCCACCAGAGCACCCGGACAGCGGGAGGGTGCCGGGAGATGTCGGAACAGGGGCTCTACCGCTCCCGGGCAGGGAGTGAAAGAGGCCAACCTCCCCCCCTTTGATGTCGCGTGGCCACAGACTGGGGGAGCCCCACACGACGTGGCAGCTGAGGCCTGACCCGGGGCAGAGGTGGCCCCGTGTGGAGCTGGCTGGGGTGAGGACGTGGGTCCCCAGGCAGGGTTCTCCAGGTCTGCTGGGCCCAGTCCACGTGATCAGAGGGAGAAAGAAAGGGGTCGGCGTCAGGGTCAGGGCCCGGGGGAGACAAGGCAACACCGGGCGCGAGTCTGCGCGCGTCTTGCCTGCCCTGACTTCTGAACGGCTGGCTGTCCCAGGGCCCGGGCCAGGGCAGTGTCAGGCAGGGGCCTCCAGGGACCATCCAGAGCCCTGCCAGCGGGGGAGAAGACTGGCCCCCTGCTGCCAACCATGGCGGCCCAAGCCTGGGCCGATCTGAAGCCCCTCCCAGGGCTCAGCTGAGCCCAGCCGGCCCGAGGCACCCCTGGCGGGGCCTCTGGCGGCCAAGCTGTGCTGCTGGCCGCCCCCGCACGAGGCCTGCTGCTGGCCGCCCAGAGCACGTGGTGCAGGCACCGCGGGCCGGCACTCCCCACCCCTGTAGGCGCCCCTGGCAGGTGGCCCAGCCCGGGAGAGGCCAGAAGGGGGCCCCTTGAGGACATGGGGAAGGACTGGTGTGTGTGTGTGTGTGTGTGTGTGTGTGTGTGTGTGTTGGGGGGGGCGGGAGGACGGGAGTGGGGAGGCAGGCTGGGCAGCCGAGGTCAACCTCTCTCAGCATGGAGTGGCCGCGGCCTGGCCACCCACCCACACCCATCCCCGAGGCGCTGCGTGGTGGCCGTGGCCAGCCTCCGCTGCCCGACCCCAGGAGGGCACCCCCCCCCCCCAGCCCATCTAGCCCCAGCGCACAGCCCAAGGAAGGAAGAGGAGCCCCTGTGAGAGGCCCCCCGGGAGACCGGGGCCAGCAGGACCCAGCTGCCCTACCTGTGGCACAGAGGGCGACGAAGGTCTGCGCGTGCTTCCGGATGATCTGTTTGTTCTCCTCGGCCACGGGCATTTTGGAGAGGAAGTGCTCGATGAAATCGTGCGGGGTCATCGCGGCCAGGTTCCACTTGAGCTTGTTCACCAGGAGCAGCTCCATTTGCTGTGAACGTGGGGTGACCCAGGGTAAAGAGAGGTGCAGGGGCAGCCCCTGCCCCTCCCCTCCGTGGGGCACGGCCCAGGAGAGAAGGGACAAGGGATGCTGGGGGCCCAGGAGGTGGGGGAGAGCAGGCCATCCCCAAAGAGGTCCCAAAAGACAAAGTGACGTGGAAAAAAAGGCCCACTGTTCCCAGGTCGGGCCAAAAAATGACCCCCACCTGGGACGCAAGACCTGGTAGCCAGCGCGGGCCGCCAGCGTCGTCGCCGCTAGAGGGCGCGCGCCGCCCACTTTTCGGCCGCGCTAGGGGCGCAGACGAGTGGGAGTCGGAGCGACCGCGAGCGGTGGGGCGCCGCAGCTGGGGGGCGGCGGGGGTCCCGCCCGCTCCTCGAGGGGGGCCCCACCGAGCGGCCGCCCGCCCATGGGGCATAGCGCGTGTCGGCGGCCCGCGGGGCCTCCTGCCCTCTGCACCTCCCCCACCCCCGGGGTCCTGGGGGTCCTGGGGCGTCGGTGGGCGGTGGGGGGTCCCAGGTTACCAGCAGCTCGTCGGGCCGGATGGAGTTGTCAGTGTAGATGCACAGCTTCTCGGCCGTCAGCGGAATGGTCTCCTTCATCTTGGAGGCCACGAACATGCAGGTGGCCCCCAGCAGCTGCAGGCGGCTCTTTTTCACGGGCTCCAGCGACAGGAAGCGGTCCAGGTAGTTCATGGCCAGCGGGAAGACCTCTTCCTCGCACTTCTGCTCCTCACAGACCTGCCGGGGCACGGGGGCCGTGACCGCCGCCGCCGGGGCCCCTCCGCGGAGACCCCGCGGTCCCCCCCCCACCCCCCCCACCGGGCTCGCGCTGGGGCTACGGGTCGTCCCGAGCGCGCGGCGGGTCGGGGCAGGGGGCGGCAGAAGCGGCGGCTGCCGCGCCCCCTCCCCGGCGTGTCCCCAGTGCCCACCCTCCCCGAAACTGAAAGGGAAAGTCCCAGCGAGGCTGGCACGGTGGGGGCGGGTGTGGGCACGGCTGGCGGCGTGCGCCGCGCGCGGGCGGCCGGCCCCGGGGACCCCGGCCCGCGTGGGTGCTCCGGGGACCGCCGGGCCGGGGCTCGCTCCAAATGGGGTGCGGGGCCGCGGGGCGGGCCGCGGGGCCGGGCGCCGCGCTCACAGCGCCTGCGAGACACAAAGGTGGCGTCCCAGGCCGCCGCGCCGCATTTCCCCAGACGTCATCTTTTCAAAAAATATTTAAAAATATTAAAAAAATAACTGGGTACATAAAAAACCCCTGAAAATGACCCTCGGACGGCCCTTTACCCAGGCCGGGGGTCTAGAGCTCGTTGCAGACTCCGGGGAGAGCCCCAGGAATTCAAACTCGGTGGCCCCCCCTTCCCCCTGGGCGCGGGCGCCGTTTCCCTCTCGCAAGGGCACCACGCCGCACTTTCAAAAATTATTTTAAAATATCTGCGGGTCCCCTGGGCGCCCACCGGAGACCTGAAAATGTGCCCCGGGCCGCCGGCTTGCTCCAGGCAGGTCCCCCAAGCCGAGACCCCTGCAGACCGGGGTCAATCCCCAGCGTCTTGGGGGCCACGCGACCTTGCAGCTCGGCGTGCTCTCCGGCCCAGGCTGGCCGTGCGGGGCGCCCCGGGACTCGCAGCTTGAACAAAGGGGCCCCTCTTCCCGAGCGGGGTCCCCCCCAAGCTGCCCGCGCTCCGTCCCCGCGCCCCTCCCTCCGGTTCCCGGCGGCCGCGCGGCCCCTCGCGGCGGCCCCAGCGCCTCGCCGGCCGCTCCCCGCCCCCACCCTGCCCCCAATTATTAATAAACACTTTTGCTTTGCAATAAAAGAACAAAGATGGCGCATAATACTGGCACGAGCGGCCCTTGCATACGTGTCCGTGGATATTAATTTAAAAATCAAATCTATGCCCCCTCCCCCTGGAGCAGGCGGCTCGCGGCCGTGCAGGCAGAGAGGAGGCGAGGGGGCTCGGGCGCAGGCAGGGGCCACAAAGGGCGCCCAGGCCGCCGGCCCGCACCCTCGAGCCAACGGGGGTGCCCCTGGCATTGGCTTTCCCCGAAGGGGACCCCTCCCCGACCGCTCCACCCCCACCCCCCGCCAGAATAGGGAATCTCAATCGACCCCACCCCCACCTCCTCCCCGTTCAAAAAATACCCACAATATCTATATATTGTGAAAATGCGGTTCCTAGCAACACCCCGGCAAACTTCAAAGTTGAGGTGGGAGAGAAGGGAGGGAGACGAGCGGCAAAGAAATGTGGGTTTGGGCAACAAGTTGCAGGAAAGGTCCTAAGAAAGCGGCCCGAAGCCCCGCACCTCCAGCATCCAGGTGGCCACGATCTTCCGCATGGACGGCAGGATCTCCTTCTGCACACACTTGAAGTAGGACACCGAGGGCGCGCAGGTCTCCTCCGCCTTGAGCATGGCCCGCAGCACCCGGTCGTTGAGGAGGTTGGCATCGGGGTACGCCCGGCGGATGGTCTCCACCTCGCAGCATAAGAGTTGGTGTGCCATGGCTGGGGCTCTGCTGGGCGGCCTGGGGACGGCGGTGGGTCCCGGGTCGGTCCGCGCTCGGCTTTAGCTCCCGCTGTCCCGCGCTCCCTCGAGCTCGTCTGCCCCTCGCCGGAGCGCGCGGACGCTGCTGCTCGCTGCTACTGCGCCGACAGCCCTCTGGAGGCTCCAGGACTTTGCAACTTCCAACAAAACTCCCCTGTAGTCCGTGTGACGTTACTGTTGTTAAGCAGAGATCAAAGCCGGGCAGAGAATGGGAGCGGGCGGGGGGGAGGGGGGGCGGGCGCAGGGGGAGGGGGCGCGGGCTCCGAGCGCCGGGGAGCGGAGAGGGGCAGAGCCCAAAAGCCATCCCGGAGGCGCCGCGCCTGCCCCGCGGCGGAGTTGCCCCCGAAGCCTGGTTTTCATAGAAATGCAAATCGCCCGAGGCTGCCTTTCTCCCCGCCGGGGAAGAGGGGTGCAAGGGTGTCTGCCCTCCCCGTGTGGGTCCCCTGGGATTTGGGGAGTGGGTGGAGGTGGCTTTGCAGGGGGGACAACGGGGGGGGGGGGCGGGCCACACGCAGCCAGGGGAGAGCGCATGGGGGGGGGGGGGCGGACTCTGGGGCCCGGCGACACCCTATACACGAGCCGGGAGAATGGGCGCATTTCCGAAAACGCCACGAGGGCACCCACGGGCGGACAGGCGGCCAAGGAATCTCAGCGTCTACATCTTCTTTCATTTTCATTAACACGTGTAAATTTCAGGAACCATTTAGCATTCAGGGACGCGGAGCAGAGTCCGCGACCCTGGTGGAGGCTTCATTCCCGCGCCAGGGGGGGTCGTTGCAAATGCCCGAAGGGGTATCCCTAAACCCTAAAGGGATTTCAGCCTAGCATGAGCTCGCTCAAAAAATAAAATAAATAAAATAAATGCCCGAAAATTCCAGCAGCAGCCCAAGATGGTGGCCAGCATTTCCTTCATCCTGTCCTCCTCGCCTGGGAGATCTGCGAGTTGGCTCCCTACCTTGACCAGTACATCCTTTTAGGGATCCCCAATCTCCCCAGCCCCCCACCCCCGTCCCGGCAATTTAACAGCTAGAAAAACACCCCGGATGGAAGGCTGCGAAAACAAGTTGTCTCTGTCCTGCCTCATTTTTTAATTAAAAATAAATTAAATCGCTGGAAATATTAGTCGCGTCTCTGTGACAAGACCACCGGAAGCTTCCTAATCGGTTTTGCTGGGGGGTGTGGACACCTCTGCACCTTTTACAATCAGCCCCGGGCTGGATTCGTGAGCCTGTGGGGGGATGGCAGGGGCTGGCAAAAATTAGAACAATTCCAAGTTAAAGAAATGGGTGTACTGATCTGGTTTTAAACAAAATCTATACGTATTTGTGGTTATACCAGAGGGAACCCAATGTTATCGCTAAACTAAGAGATATACAAAAGAACACAGAAAAGTGGTCTTGAAAAAGTTTTTAAGATTTAGTCTTCTTCGGTTGCTTTTTTTTTTTTTTTTTTTTTTTAATAAAAGGACATTTTGCCCTGTCTTAACTTTTAAAAAAAGTTTTTACACTACCTGCCCCCACTTAAGAAAACTGTCCATTTACTTCCCTCTGGACATAGTGGAGCGTCATCAAACCGTCGTATCCTCTTAGCAGTAAAGGCTCAAAAAATACGGATGAAAAAGCCCCCTCCCCTTCGCCAAGGGCACACGCAGCAAGACAGGACACCCCCCCCCCCCCCACTTCCAGGGCTGATTCTTCCCGCTCCCCCTCCCCCGCCGGGTATTAGGGTTACGAATATTCCGGGTCCAGGAGGGTAATTACCCCCGGCTCACGCCTCGTAAGCGGTGGGTGGCCCGAGCGGGGAGCGCCCACCGCCGTGTCCCCCTCCCCGGGCACCCACGCTCGCCTTGGCCCCGGGCACGCCGGTGCCTCGCAGCAGCAGCCCGCGCACGAGGGCGGCCCGACTGCTTTTTCATTCATAAAATCCCGACCGGGCGGCTGCCCCGATGATTTATGGGGCTGCGCGCTCTCACCGGGCCGCTTCTGCCCCGGGGGGCGAGGGGACCGAGCCCCGCGAGCGCCTCGGTCCGGTCCGGCCCGGGGCGGCGGGCGACGGCGAGGGGCAGCGGGTCATAAAGAGGCTCGCCCACTACGGCTAAACGGGCTCCGGGTCCGGGAGGGAGCTTCCCCCTAACCCGGGAGAAAGACAGAGGAAACTGGAATTAGCATGAGCCAATGGGGGCGCGGCGCTGTTACTAGGCGGACCGGGCAGATCTCGACTAGGAACTTCGTTGATTTCCCCGCTCAGGGACGGGCGCAAAAGTGCAAGCCCGGCCGGCGAGCGTGAAGAGCCGTCCAGGAACCCGCGGGGGAGGCGCAGGAATTTGGGGCCTGGCGGGGAACGCCAGCGGCCCAGCCCCCACCCCGGGGAGCCCAGAAACGCGTCCCTGGGGCTGCAGAGGGGGCCGACAGCTCCGGGCCCTTAAGGGCGGCCGCTTCTAGGAGAGCCGAGGGCGCGTTTTTATTTTAATGTGTGTGTGTGTGTGTGTGTGTGTGTGTGTGTGTGTGTGTGTGTGTCCCAAAGAGAAAAGCAACTTAAAAAAAAAAAAAAAACACTTTTCTGTTGCAGTTTAATTTTGCACTGCCTTTAAAAAACCCCACCACGAAGCAGGAACTGCGAGTCCTGGGCTCATTTAAAGTGCTCTGCGCTTATTTCTCGGTGACTATTTGGAGACAAAGGGCCAGCGGCCCAATCGGGAAGGCACTACGTTGGTTGGAAAGAAAATCCCAAAGGGACCGAAATCACCTTCCCGCTTTCCTGGCCCCCTCGCTCACCACCCCCAGGGGAGACGGCGGCCGCGGTGGATCTTCGGCCCCGAGAGGGCGAATTCCGCGGCCGGCGCGTTTGCCACCGTCCCTGGCTGTGGGAACCTTCATTCAGGCGGGGGAAGGGAGCGCGTTCATTCAGGAACCGGCCCGCCGCGGCGCCGACCCCTGGACGCACTGCGGCTGCGCGCCGGCCCGCGGTGGGGCTTTGGGGAGGGGGGTGCGAGGCCCAGTGGAGCTCTTCCCCCGGCCTCGACCTCCCGCAGCCGCCCACCCCACACGGGACCCGAGCTGGCGCACCCAGGTGGGGTCACCTGCAGCCGCATACCTGGCGGCAACTTGAAAGGACCTGGCTCCAGCTCCGCGAGTTTTCCATTGTTAAGCCCTTAAGTCGCTCTGGAAAACGCTTCCGAATGCTGGCCACGGGGTCCCCCGGCGCGGGGGCTCCCCTTCCCCCACCCTGCTCGCCTCGGGCGCGCCCGGAGCTCCACGTGCCTGCAGCAGTAGCTCCGCCTGGGCTCTGCGGTGCCCACCCGGGCGCTCCAAAGCTGCGGGGCGTGCCGGGACGAACTCCGGCTCCGGCGCCCACCTGGGAACCGTCCCACGTTGGGAACGGGGGCAGCCGCACCTCCCACCGTCCCAAGCCGCCCATGTGCGTTTCCGCCCCTGAGAGTTAATTCCAGCCGCACACGGACTAACCCCCTACCCGAGTCCCGGTCGTCCGCCTGGCGGGATGCGGGGACGGGGCACTCCGCTCCCAGCTCTGAGGGCTGTGGGCACGATGTGCCCGGAGTTAAAGAGCAAACCCCAACAGGTGTGGGGGTGGTGGCTCACAACGCCCCCGCTTTCCCTAGGAAGAAGGTGCAGTCTTAGGGGTGAAAGAAGAATCCGACGCCTTGAACTTCGTCCCTCAAAACGCATCGCCTGGTGTCCTGAGCTATTGTATGAAACCCCAAAGTTCGCTAGGAATTCCCTGGACTCTTGGCTCAGGCCCCTGGCCGGTCTCTAGCCAAGTGTCGCGGAGTGGGAGCCCAGCCCGAGCAGATAACCACCTCCAACCGAGGTAAAGAAATCGGTTGGGGGGGCGGGGGTAATGACCTAGGAGGCCAAGATGTGTCCGCGTGTCCCGGGGCCAGGCAGGGCCAAGGCCTACCCGAGGTGGAGCAGACCCCGCCCCTGACCAGGGCGCGGAGCGCCGCGGCGGAGACTCGCGGGGGCGCCGCGGAAGCAAGCGGGGTGGCTCATCGGCGCCGGACCTTCCCGGACGAGGACCCGCACTGATACCCTTGTGGACTCCCGCGTGCTCCCGCCCCGCCCGGGAAGGGCTCGACGCCCCCTCATTGGCCTTGGGGGACTTGTCACTCGCTCCCCAACCCCGCGCTTTCCCGGAGACCTTGTTGGGGGAGGACCCCACACCCTCGTGCCTGCTCTCTGTGCCCTTGGAATGCCCCAAAGCGTTCCCAGCCTTCGCTTTGGCCTTGGGGGTGGGTGGAGGGATGGCCGGGGTCTTTATTATGGGGAACCTCCGAGTCCTGGGGCTCCAGACACTTGCCAGGAGGGGAAAGGGAAGGACAATTTTTTTTTCCAGGTGCGCAAATTGGGGTTGCACGCCCAACGCCCAGCACCCCTGCTCTTGGGTCCCTTGGCCTCGCGCCGTCAGGGCTGGGGGCGGATCGCGGGTCTGGACCCTCTGGGGAGTTCTGGGCATGCGGAGTCCGAGGGGCCCACAGGGCCGCGGTCTATCACCAAACCCCGCCGGGGTGCTTGCGCGGGGTTCGACCTACTCCCGCGAGTCCTGGGCGATGCGGCGGGGGGCCGGGGTGCGGTCCGATTGGGGAGAGATGGGAGGCGAGAGCGCGCGCCCGGGAACCTGGGCCTTGGCTCCGGAGCAGTTCAGGGCCGCGCCGCGCATTCCGCACATTCCCGCCCGGCCTCGGTTCCGCCGCCACGTGGTTGCTCTGCGCGCCGCGCTTACCGTAGGGCTTGGAGAAGGCGCGCATCCGCGGCCCCGGAGCGCGTGCAGACCTCCCAGGGTGCGGGGCGCGGAGGCCAGTTCCAGCCGCCCTACCCAGCAGCCCTCGCCTCTCTCTCCTCTCCAGAGATCGCTTTTCTTGTTGTTTGTTGTTTTTTGTGTTGTTAAACGTAACGAGAGTTGTACTGCTGGAGTGATGACATACTCATTTGTAAAGGCGGGCCGGAAGAGTCTCAGGCCCCACTGCTATTTGTAATTGGGTGACTGTCCATCTGAGGAGCACGACCGAACCAGACGAGTGAGTGCCTTCCCAGCGGTGACAAAGCTCGTCAGAGGAGCTGCGGCTTCGGATCGTTTTCTCCTCCTTTTCCTTCTTCAAACTCAGTGGGTGGCTCAGTCGATTGGGAAGCTGGGAGGAGCTTAGCCCATAGGGAAAAGCCCAATAAGCTGGCTATAACTATTTTTTTTTTTTTTGTGAAGTCCTTAAGGGTCTTTTTCTGAGGATCGGTTCCAGATAAAGAGTCCAGCGTATCCCTGGATCCTGAGCAGCAGACCTTGAGGGACAGGATGCCTGCCTCTGCCTCCTGGGTCCCACTGGAACCCATAGGACTGGGGCTAGGCTGAGGTCCCTCCCCCCTGCTGGGAGGGGTGAGAGGGCTCCAGATAGCGCCACCCCTCCCAATCCCCAGTGGACAGATGGCTGGGGGGATGGGGGTGGGAGGGAAAGGCTGTCCCCCTCCCCCCCCCCCCCCCCACCAAAATGTGAGGCATGCCCATTTTTGCCCAGGACCTACTGCAAAGTTTGGAGAGCCATCCTTCACTCAGGTACCTGTCCTCATTCCTCGCTTCTCCTGCAAGGTACCCCACCCCCAAGCTCATTGCTATTATGCATTTAACCTTCCAAACCTCAGAAACACACTTGGTGGGTGGGGAAACTGAGGCACCTTATCCAGCCTCATGCGGCCGGGCAGCGTGTCTGTGCCCTTAGCCTGCACCTCCCTCGGTGTCGTGGGCACCGTCAGAACAATTTCAGGGGCCTTTGAAGCCGATAAGGATAATAATCTACTTTTCCAAGAATTCACGCAAAGCCGAGCCCTTTTTTCAAGATCTCAGGAAGTTTGCAGCCACGTTTGCGAAGCGGCCAAGCCCGTCACCCACGTGCATCTGCCAGGAGCCGTGCAGTCTTGGGGAAACCCCTGTCTTCATGTGTAAAACGGGGTATGGCCTCACTCTTCCCAAGGCCACGGAGCAGGGCAATTAAGGTAATATGTGTGAAGCAGTGAGCAGCTCGGCCTGGCCTGGTGTATGTCAAGGCCTGTTAAATGTATTCATTCATGTATTTGTTCTTGTGCAGAAGGAAGGCCATGTGATGCGTGGTGTATGTGGAATTGATTAAACATCTCTGTTTACATTCAGAAAGGGGATTTAAAAATGACTCTCTAGTCTGTAAGCTTGCTCTTACTTGCTGAGTTCTCCTGAGCTGGCCGTGGACAGGAGACCTAAATCCTAGAATGCATTTTTAAATTAAAGAGAAGTAGAGCCGTATTAATCTTCCCTCCTTCCTTCTCACCCTGGAAAAGGAGTAGACGAGCTTACTTAAAAAGGAAGCGTGTCCATCAGGGGCACAGGCGGCCATACAAGAACGAAGGATATAAAGTGGGGGGGTGGGGGGGTGGTTCTGCTGGGTCCAAGAGGGCCGGTCCCGCAAGGCACTGCTCAGGTCTCTGGATGAACAGGGCTTGTGCCTGACATCCCTTTGCGTAAAAAGATCCACTCTCTACTCAAGGGGAAGCGGGGAGGCAATCACAAGTGACATTGGCCAAAGGCGTGGGTCAAAGTGACGTGGCTAGAAGCCGAGAGGCACAAGTGGAAGAAGCCGGGAGGCTGACCGTGTCAGCCCACGGCCGGGGCACCGCCTGCCCACGGGGAGGATGGAGAGGGTCAAGGAGCCTGGCGTAAACATTTAACTGTAGTTGGAGCCTCGGGAGGAGAGAGGGCCCCTGGGCCTGCCCGCCTGGTGGGGGGGGGGGGTGCTTCCTGTGCCCCCAGGACCCTGGGTATCTATTGCCCTTTGCGCCTTTGGACTGAGCTGCCTGGTTTCCTTCTGACCCAGAGACAAGGCTGGAAGTACCAGCTGGAGAGCTTTCAGGCACCCTTCCCTCTCCTGCTTCAGTACTGAGCATGTAGGACGCCCTCAGCAAGGAGCACCTTGCCCGGGAGGTGTCTGTCCTTGACCCAGAGGGATGCGCTGACCTTTAGTCCTCACGCTGGGGGCGGGGGACCAACTCCTGGGCAGCTGGGGAGGATGGTATGGGGATTAGGACCCTGAGCCGGGTGTGGAATAAAGACCTCGGTATTACATCCAGCCCCATGGTGTTTCCTTAGCCGACCATCCACAGAATATTTACCAATACCAGAGAGAAGGGGTGGGGTAGGGTGGGCCAGCTGAGTCCTCAGCCTCTACCTTCAGCCTCAACCCTCCCTTGGCCTTGGAGAGACCGCTGTTACAAAGGGCCACACACCGGGGGCCTTAAAATGACGGACATTTGTTCTGTTGCGGCCTGGAGGCCAGTGTCCCAAATCGAGAAGCAGGGCCACGCTCCCCCCAGAGGCTCCGGGGGAGGCTCCTTCCTGCCTCTTTCAGCTTCTGGGGGCTTCAGGTGTCCCTGGGCTGGTGGCTGAACCCCTCCAGCCTCTGCCTCTGTCTTCCTGTGGCCACTCTTCTGTGTTCTCTCTTCCTCTCTTATAAGGACACTTCCTTGGATTTAGGACCCACCGGGTAACCCGAGATGATATCATCTCAAGATCCTTCGCTTGGTTACATCTGCAAAGACCTTTTTTTTTTTTTTTTTTCCAAATAAGGTCAGATTCGCAGGCTCTGGTGGTGGGGAGGTAGACATGTCTTTTTGGGGGGCACCGTTTAACCCGCTAGGGCTGGGGAGAGGGAGAAACAGGGGGTGTGCTTGGTGGCCGCTTAGAATAGACAGTCACATCCTTGTGTTTGCCAAGGACTTGGTTTGAGTCAGGCCTTATTAACTGTTTGGGGGCAGGGAGACAGACATCAAACATGACTGAGTCACAGTCTCTGTCCTCCAGGGGCTTTCCATGGACACCTGAGATATAGTGCCTGGAAATTGCTTCTGAGTGAGAGTTCATGGCCAAATTGGCAGGTGCCTTCTGCAGGCCACCACTGTCCTCTCCGGACATAGAGGTACCGAGCATTCTGATTGCCATTAGCATTCGGACGGGGGCGAAGAGAAAGGCTTCACCCAAGAATGAGGAAGGGCACAGAATGAACAGGCAAGGAGGCAGGAGAGAATGTTCTAGATGTTTGAACAGCACAGAGAAAACCCTAAGGGAGAAAAGTGCAGGGTATTCTCTTCCCTCAAAAGCAAAGAGTCTCGGGGGCCTGGGTGGCTCGACTGGTTGAGCGTCTGACTTCGGCTCAGGTCACGATCTCGCGGTCTGTGGGTTTGAGCCCCAACTCGGGCTCTGTGCTGAGAGGTCAGAGCCTGGAGCCTGCTTCGGATTCTGTGTCTCCCTCTCTGCCTCTCCCCTGCTTGTGCTCTGTCTCTCTCTCTGTCTCAAAAATAAACATTAAAAAAAAATTACCCCCTTTACCCCCATTTTACAGATGAGGGAATCGAGGCCGGCAGGCTCATGTGGCCATGGCGGAGCTGGGATGCCTCCTGGCTCTGTCTGACTCTAAAATCCAGGAGGAAGAGGCACATCACAAAGCACCTAGAATTGCGAGGTTCACTTTTTTTAAAAAACAGCTTTATTGAGATATAATTTACATAGTGTAAAGGTCACTCATTTAAAGTGTACAAGCCAGTGGTTTTCAGTCTATCCCCAGAGTTGTGCAGCCATCACCAAGATCTCATCACAGGACATTTTCGTCACCCCCCAAAGAAGCCTTGTGTTCACGTGGTGGTCCTTGGGTTTTTCCTCCACACCCCCCTGCCCCCGTCAGAATCATGCCCTCCTGAGTGCCCATGAGCAAGGGTTCGTGTGGTTTCTTGTGTCTCTTTTTGTAGCAGGGCTCATCCTGAGCGCACCTCCGGTTGGGGGTCGGTTCTCGGGCGTTAGCTCTCTGGGACCCAGGAGAACCGAGACAGACGTGGACACTTTGAGAGAGGATCTCTCAACCATTTGGTGCCTCCTGCCTCACCCTTGTCCCTGCTTCCATATTTCCTCCTTTTCCTTCCACAGGGAGCTCAGAGCGTCTGGAACCACAGGCATTTATAAGGAATGTTTTTGGCTGTGACTTAAGAACCTCTGTAGGATCAGCTCCTAAGTAGCCGTGCATCCTATGTAGCCGTGCATCCTAAGTAGCCGTGCGTCCTGTGTAGCCGTGCGTCCTGTGTAGCCGTGCGTCCTAAGTAGCCGTGCGTCCTGTGTAGCCGTGCGTCCTGTGTAGCCGTGCGTCCTAAGTAGCCGTGCGTCCTAAGTAGCCATGCGTCCTAAGTAGCCGTGCATCCTAAGTGGCCGTGCGTCCTATGTAGCCGTGCGTCCTAAGTAGCCGTGAGTCCTGTGTAGCCGTGCGTCCTAAGTAGCTGTGCATCCTGTGTAGCCGTGCGTCCTGTGTAGCCGTGCGTCCTAAGTAGCCATGTGTCCTAAGTAGCCGTGCGTCCTGTGTAGCCGTGCGTCCTGTGTAGCTGTGCGTCCTGTGTAGCCATGCGTCCTAAGTAGCCATGCGTCCTATGTAGCCGTGTGTCCTAAGTAGCCATGCATCCTAAGTGGCCGTGCGTCCTATGTAGCCGTGCGTCCTAAGTAGCCGTGAGTCCTGTGTAGCCGTGCGTCCTAAGTAGCCGTGCGTCCTGTGTAGCCGTGCGTCCTATGTAGCCGTGCGTCCTAAGTAGCCGTGCGTCCTGTGTAGCCGTGCGTCCTATGTAGCCGTGCGTCCTATGTAGCCTTGCGTCCTACGTAGCCATGCGTCCTGTGTAGCCGTGCGTCCTGAGTAGCCGTGAGTCTTATGTAGCCGTGCGTCCTAAGTAGCCGTGCATCCTATGTAGCCGTGCGTCCTATGTAGCCGTGCGTCCTAAGTAGCCGTGCATCCTAAGTGGCCGTGCGTCCTAAGTAGCCATGTGTCCTAAGTAGCCGTGCGTCCATCCATGCCCTGTGAAGCTAGAGGGGAGGCTAGACATTGCCAGGAACCCTGGCACAGGTATCTACGGTGCCTCGGCTCTGATTCTCACTGACTCAACCCGCACCTTTAGCGTCCCAGACGTAACCCAGGGGGTCAACCTGAAAAAGAGAAAATAATCTTAGGGCCTCTGTTCAGAGCAGGCACCGTCCCCACTGTCAAGGAGCGTGGATAAGTGGACCTACCCACAGGGGCCGCGTGAGTCCCATAACAGGGCAGTGGCCAATGGCGGGGGAGCAGGAAGGAAGAAACCAGGGAACCTCCTGCGAACTCGCCCGAGGGTGATTGCGGGTGTGTATGAGTTACCTACTGCTGTGTAACAAATCAGCCCGGCACCCAGCAACGTACAACAGCCGGCATTTTCTCGAGCAGTGGCTGAAGGTCAGGAAGCCGGGAGATGCCTGGTCAAGCGGCCTGGCTCCAGGTGCCTCATGAGGCTGCAGTGAGGTGTCCGCGGGGCTGCCTCACCTCCTGGTCCTCACACACGGCTTGGAAATGGAGACAGCCCAAAACAGAGGCTGCAGCCTTTCACGGCCTCATCAGAAAGGTGGAATGCTATTGCTCTGCCACATGCTGTTGGTCACATAGACCGGTCCTGGAGCACTGTGGGGGGGGCGGGGTGCTGCACAGGGACATGAATGATGCAGGAGGCCATTCCGGAGGCTCGTGGAACTGGGTGGGGTTTCCAGGTTGAGGAAGTGCGCGCATAGGGGCACAGGTGGGGACAGAGCCGTGGGCGCGGTGGGAGACGTTGAGTTGTGCCTGGTCTAGGTGCGGCTTAAGCTGATTGTTTCCCGCATGAATCCCGCAACTTTGTCCTTGTCAGGTGCACATGCAAGTGCGGGGCTGTGTCTGTTCTGTCCCTGAGGTCACGGGGTCTGGTGACAGGGCCCGGGCCGGGGCAGTCATCCACAGAGTTGTGGTGGGGACGGTACAGAGTCCTCGCGGGGCAGGACGTGGGGCGTGTCTTACTTCCCCCCGTGCCTGCCTGTTTTCTGCCTCTGGGTTTCCTTTTCTACCTAAATCCATCAGTGCTGGTGTTTGTTGATTGCCACACAACCCGACGAGCCGGGCACCAGCGCTGAGAGCGCTCGCAAGCTGCGTCCGGCGGGACCCACGGCACCCCTGCCACGTATGTGCCTGTGAGAGTCACCCTTGAGGCGAGCTCGTGTCCGATAACCGGGGGTGGGGGACAGAACTTCTGGTGTATTCGGAGGATGAGAGAACATTAAGGGGAAAAAGCAAGACACAAACATATCCAGGCATCACTAGCTCAACTGTAGAACAGACACAGCTGGCTCGAAGGACATAGGACGAGACGGGAGGAGCTGAGACTTGGGGGGGGAGGGGGGATGGGAACGATGTTTTCCCCTTCCGTCTATATTTTAGTTTTATGTTCTTTTTTGTTTTTCTGTTCAGATAGCGCATGACTTTTGTTTGTTTATTTATTTGAAAGAGAGAGGACACAAGTGAGGGAGGGGCAGAGAGAGAGAGAGAGAATCCCACAAGGGGGAGAGAGAGAGAGAGGAGTGGAGCTCACCCAAAGCAGGGCTTGTGTTTTACTCGAAGCGGGGCTCGAGCTCTCCCGACGTGGGACTCGAACTCACGAACCGTGAGATCATGACCTGAGCCCCACAGGTGCCCTTATTTTTATATTCTATGTGTTTTCCATCCACTGTATTCTCTTATGAACAAATATTATTTTAGAAACGAGAAAAAGGAATCCAACCAGAAACAACTCCAAAGATACTTGGGCGTTTTCCAGCAAACCCCCCACCCGTCCCCCCAGTGGTTGTCCTTGGAACCCCTGAACCAGACCCTGTAGTTCATCAGGCAGTAACCACATGGGGATCCTTTCCATCTCAGATGAGCGGCCCCGGCCCCAGTCATCAGCTCGGGAGAATCCTAAATTCTCAGGACAAATTCTTCCAGCGGACGAAGGAGTGGGAGGCTGGTGTGTTAGGTAGAGTTTAGTCGACCCCAGGGTAGACACTTTGTAAATGCGAGGCCAGGCCTTCCCAGCACCGGGTGGTGACCACTTAGGAGCAGGGGAGGCCTGGACTCTGCCTCCCAGGATGCCGGGCGTGGGCTGAAAGCAGGAGGGGTGCAAACGGGAACCACCAGATGCAGCCTAAAATGTGCCGTGCTCTCTCCTCTCTGGCCACCTCGGCTGGGGCCGAAAGAGCGGCCATCTTTCCTGAGTAAACTTAAAAAAAAGTGGGGCTCCTGAGGGGCTCCGTCGGTTGAACGTCTCACTCTTGGTTTCAGCTCGGGTCACGACCTCACGGTTCGTGAGTTCAAAGCCCTGCATCGGGCTCTGTGCTGACAGTGCAGAGCCTGCTTGGGATTCTGTCTCTCTCTCTCTCTCTCTCTCTCTCTCTCTCTCTCTCTCTCTGCCTCCCTCCCCGTATTAAGTCCGATAGGACACGTACGAGATGTACCCGGCGAAACGCACGGAGCTCTGATGAGCGAAATCAAAGATCTGACCAGGTGAGGAGAGATTCACGTCCACGCCCGGGAAGACCACCGGTCAAGCTATCGGCTCTTCCCAGCTTGGTGTGCAGGTTCGAAGCAGTTACGATCCAGCTCCCGGCGCGTTATTCTGCAGATGTTGGCACACTGATGCTACAACGCCCTTGGTGACGCGAAAGACGCAGGACAGCCAGCTCAGTGCTGAAGCAGGACCCGCCGGAAGGCCCGTGTTCCTCAACTTCAAGACTGACCATAAAGCCGGGCTCGTAGAGCAGAGCCCCGGTTGTGACCATCGTCCCCGGGTCTGTGTACCTGCTCCCTTCCCCCACCCGCCCTGCCTGCCGCCCTTGAGCACTCTGCCTCATGATGTCACTCCCCGGCGGGTGCCCTTGGTGGCTGCCCAACCCCCTCCCCCGCCCAGAAGATGTTCTACAATCACCAGCCCGGCCCTCCCAGGAGCCCACAGAAGGAAGAGCCCCCCACGAGCCTGGCCTCCAGGAAAGACCTCTCCTGGGAGGCTTTGGAGTCTGGAAAAGCGAGCTCTGGGCTTTGACATAGAGGCGGGCTGAGGGCTGGGGATCTGTCTGCCAAGGAGGCTCTCGGAAATCACAAGAGCCCAGGGGCTCCTGGCCTTCGGGGTCCCCTCGACGACGTGCCCCGCACCGGAGCACCAGGGCCCCAGGACGGCCCAAGGCCGACCTTGGCGGGGCGGGGGAGGCGTTGCTGGCACCCGTCCGGGGCCCTCCACGTGGGCGTTTGTCGTGGGACCCCGGCTTGCGAGGCACAAACCCTCGTCACAAGAGCGCGGGGAGGAAAGTACAGGGAGGCTGCCCGGGAACTTTGCAAAATTGGGCAAGTGAGTGTGTTCCCCGTAGCAGAGCGCGTTGGGCTGTCCCCTCGCCCCTGATTAAGGGGAACTGGTGTTTGTGGGGGCGTTCAGCAAGAGGCCTCTGATTGGGAGACAATTTTGTGGCTTCGGCCTGTAATTTGGATTCGAGGGATTGGGCACAGTTAATGTCATAAACTTGCAAACCTCCGCCTGGGACCAGACGCCGCCCGCACAGGGGGCCATCAAAGCTGGCAGTCCAAAGGCTCTGCTCCTGGGGCCGCGGCCGGCCGGGGAGGCTGGGCCCTCTCATGGCTGGCTTTGAAAATCCGGAAAGACAAGCCATCGGTCTTGTTCACCGCCGAGATGGAAATGCACGCCGCTGTCGGCTTTCGCTTCTGTTAGATGTGGGTGTTCGAGATTATCCGCGTCCTCAACTATACACTTTTTGAGGCAGACGGGAGCCATCCTTAGCCCACCTGGGGGCCTGGCACGCTATCGGGCTTCGCACAGCTATGCTGGACCAGAGAAGGAAGGAAGGAAGGAAGGAAGGAAGGAAGGAAGGAAGGAAGGGTTAGAAGATGTGTGTTTGGCTTGAAGAGCGATGGCTACGGCCCGTCCAGGTCGGGTGCTGGCCCCAAGAGATCTTCCTGATGGTCAGGGTCATCTGAATGTCACCAGGAACACAAGGGCTCTTTGTGGCTAGTGACCACATCAGTACATTTCTCCTGCTTCCTAAATCACCGAGGTTGGGCCACGGAGAAGACAGACAGACGCTAAGCATCTGTGTGCGCGTGTGTTAAATGTCGTGGGTAAATTGGGAGGAGGGCAGTGATGGTTGGGGAGGCTGACGGAGAGATGGATGGGAGTGGGGAGAGGGAGGGGGTGGGGGTGGGGTGGAGGAGTCAGTAGCCACCTGTGGACCCCCTCGCTGTCCCTTCAGGCTCCCCGGACCTGCATTCCCCACCGTCGCCCTCGAGAACATACATATGTTCTACGCTGGTACCTGTATGGTCTCCGATGGTCTGGTTTTATACCTGTATATCTTTGGTTCAGCTCCCCCTGCCTCCCATGTGACCAAAGTGGGGTCAATTCCCTGCTCCCCTCCATCTGGCCGGGGGAAGGGCAGGAATTTTCTAGCAGGCACCCTTACCAGGACACAGAAGGCAGACAAACCAGCAGCCCAGGAGACTCCAAGAGACGCGAATGAGTTTCTACGGTGCAACTTTCTGGTCCCGACTCAAAGTCAGATCTAATCAGGGGCCGGTCGGTTAGCTGAGCTGACACTATCGATGGGGAAGCAGGCTCCGTTTCTTCCCCTTCCTAAAGGTTAACAAAGATACGCAAACATCTAGGGCTAAGTATACCTTCCGGTGTGACTTCAGCAGGGCATGTGATTTTTGATAACATCTCTGGACCCGATGATAATGGAGTCCAAGTTGGTTTCCCCAGTTAAGCGGGGACCCTGAGCGATGGCAACCGGGGGAGCGGGGCTCCAGTGACGGACCACCACGCTCTCCTGCCCGACTCTGCACAGTGACTTCAAGAAGAAGTAGAAAGAGCCTGCTTATCTACCTGGCCAACCGGAGGGGGCTTACCCTTTTACTAACTACAGCTGAACTGGGTAAGCTTTCCTACGCTGGGGTAAATTCAGGTGGCTTCAAAGTTTGCACTCTTAGAAATAACATCCTTGTACAAAACACGTCTCTTCTGCTCAGTCTGATTTCCAGCAGGCTCGTGAGACTGCCCTGTGAGATGTTCATAAAGTTACCGTAAAAAGATTGGGAGATCAGGGGCGCCTGGGTGACTCAGTCGGTCGGTTAAGCATCCGACTTCGGCCCAGGTCGTGCTCTCACGGCTTGTGGGTTTGAGCCTCGAGTGGGGCTTTGTGCTGACAGCTCAGAGCCCGGAGCCTGCTTCTGCTTCTGTGTCTCCCCCCCCCCCCTCTCTCTCTCTCTCTGCACCTCTCCTACTTGGGCTTGGTGTCTCTCTCTCTCTCAAAAATAAATAAACATTAAAAAAAATTAAAAAAAAAAAGATTCTGAGATCAAATTCATTGGGTAAATCCCACCTGCTCTCGGAGATTCTCAGTGCACGTTGTGCGAAAAGGCACTGAGAAGTCCTGCAGCACAGAGGCATGCTTGCTTGTGACCAGGACACTTTTTGTGTCACATCTGCTGACATCCTTCGTCAGGCTTCCAAAAGTCTTGCTTGGGAAACACTACCTCGGAGCATATTTTCAAGAGTCACATAAAAGAGTACAAATAGCTTGTCTTTTCTCCTCAGTGGGACGAAAAGGGCGGTCAGAGTACTCGCCGGACAGAAGCAGATTGTGGTTGACACTGTCGGTGTGTGGGGGGGCGCTGATTTCCCGCAGCTCCCTCACCCCAGGGCCCTACCACTTTGTTTCTTTTTGGCTGGATTAACAGCCCCGATCGTGACACTTCCATATGTTTCAGCGTTCTTTAATTGCCGGTGAAGAAGCTTTGCATTTTTCCACATGCCTGTTTGTTATCTGAATCTTCTGGCGTAGAATTTGTATTTCCTTCTTCTTTGACCGCTTATTGAGTTGAGACTGGATATCGATCTCGTATATTTTATAGTGACGGTTCCTTCATAGACCTGGAGGGTTCACCATATTTATCTATGTTTATTCCTCACGTTCCACACCCTTGCTGTAACTCGTTTTTGCATTTTATCACTCAAAAATACGGTTATAGAAGGAGCTCATTTTTTAAATTTAATTTACATCCAAGTTAGTTAGCATCTAGTGCAACAATGATTTCGGGAGTAGATTCCTTAGTGCCCCTCCCCCATTTAGCCCCTCCCCCCCACCCCCTCCAGTAACCCTCTGTTCTCCATATTTATGAGTCTCTTATGCTTTGTCCCCTCCCTGTTTTTATATTATTTTTGTTTCCCTTCCCTTATGTTCATCTGTTCTGTGTCTTAAAGTCCTCATATGAGTGAAGTCATATATTTGTCTTTCTCTGACTAATTTCACTTAGCATAATACCCTCCAGTTCCATCCATGTAGTTGCAAATGGCAAGATTTCATTCTTTCTGATGGCCGAGTAAGACTCCATTGTATCTATATACCACATCTTTATCCATTCATCCATCGATGGACATTTGGGCTCTTTCCATCCTTTGGCTGTTGTCGATAGTGCTGCTGTAACCATGGGGGTGCGTGTGTCCCTTCGAAACAGCACGCCTGTATCCCACGGATAAATGCCTCGTAGTGTAATTGCTGGGTCGTAGGGTAGTTCTATTTTTAATTTTTTGAGGACGCTCCGTACTGTTTTCCAGAGTGGCTGCACCAGCTTGCATTCCCACCAACAAGGCAAAAGAGACCCTCTCTCTCCGCATCCTCGCCAACATCTGTCGTTGCCTGAGTTGCTCATGTGAGCCATTCTGACCGGTGTGAGGTGGTGTCTCAGTGTGGTTTTGATGTGTATTTTCCTGATGATGAGTGATGTGGAGCATTTTTTCATGTGTCGGTCGGCCATCTGGAGGTCTTCTCTGGAGAAGTGTCTATTCATGTCTTTTGCCCATTTCTTTTCTGAATTATTTTTTGGGTGTTGAGTTTGATAACTTCTTTATAGATTTTGGATACTAACCCTTTATCTGTCATTTGCACTTATCTTCTCCCATTCTGTCGGTTGCCTTTTAGTTTTGCTGATTGTTTCCTTCGCTGTGCAGAAGGTTTTTGTTTTGATAAGGTCCCCATAGTTCATTTTTGCTTTTGTTTCCCTTGCCTCTGGAGACGTGTTGAGTAAGAAGTTGCTGCGGCCAAGATCAAAGAGGTTTTTGCCTGCTTTCTCCTCGAGGATTTTGATGGCTTCCTGTCTTATGTTTAGGTCTTTCATCCATTTTGAGTTTATTTTTGTGTCTGGTGTAAGAAAGTGGTCCGGGTTCATTCTTCTGCGGGTCGCTGTCCAGTTTTCCCAGCACCTCTTGCTGAAGAGAGTGTCTTTATTCCATTGGATATTCTTTCCTGCTTTGTCAAAGATTAGTTGGCCGTACGTTTGTGGGTCCATTTCTGGGTTCTCTATTCTGTTCCATGGATCTGAGTGTCTGTTCTTGTGCCAGGCGCATACTGTCTTGATGATGACAGCTTTGTGATACGGCTTGAAGTCGGAGAAGTTCATTTTTAAAAAACATATTCAAGCCCTTCTGTCTTGTCTCCAATGAAATACTTCATTTCTTTTCTCAGAATTTGCTTCTTTTACCTGGATGGGAAAAACGCTATTCTGTGTTCCTTTAAGCTTGTTAGAATAAATCTGAGAAAATAAAATATTCCCAACATACAAGTAATACATGTTCATAATGGAAAAAAAAATAAGAAAAAAAAGAGAGAGAGAGAGAGAGCACTGGTCATATCACCGCCCAGATCCATTGGCCATAGTTTTTTGTAGCTCTTCTCAGACTTTTCTCAGGGCTTATATACGAGTGTAGAAATCTTTCGAACTTTAATTTCTTCCAGTGAGCACACCCATGTACGTGCATGTACACACATGTTTACACGTGCACGAGCACACACCTGTGCGTGCACACACCCTTCTCCCTCCCGCTGCTTCAAGGGGAATTTTGGAATTTCAAGGGCAATCGTAGATCTCACCACGAATGGATCGTATTCCTTAAAGTACCGGTGAAAAAGCTCCGGGCTTTAGTAAATCGGATGGTGTGCAGGGAAACGGGCTCGTTGGGAAGAGAAGCCCCGACTCGTGGTTTTGGCTGATTGATCTCTGTGCTGTAAACTGACCCCCAACCCCAAACCCTGCCGAGTTCAAGCTCTGAATGACCTTCACGAGGGCTTGTGAATTTCCTGGATTTTCTTAGCCATCAGCTCTCACCTGTCGGCAGGGACGGGCTCATCACCGTTACTGTTTCTTCTGCTCTCTGCTTCCCGTTTCCCTCTTCTTAGGCTCTTATGGCCGTTGAATAAGCGTTTTGCGTTCCCCGCGTAAACAGATACGCAGTTATTTGATTTTTAATCGCTCTCGAAATCTCTTTCAGGTTACATGCACATTCCAGTTGCGTGATATGCCCGTAAGGCACGGTTGATACACGTTTTTTTTTACGTGCCGTCATCTTCCCGAATTGGTTTACGAGGCTCTGGTTTTAGGAAAGGGTTGAAACGGCTCAAGGAAGGGCAGGTGAGGCTCAGGTCTGCATCGGGGTGGGAACGGCAGCCAGAACCACGGGCGGCTGGACCTGGTAGGCGAGACGGGGGCTTTGTTGAGAGGAGGGGAATTTTGAGAGCGGAAAGACCCTTGCCCTGTCCCCCTACGGCACCCAGGAAAGTGGCAGGCGCCCGACAGGTTGGCTCTGAAGGCCAGGCTCGGGGTTGGAGGAGGGGGTCTGGGGTGGGACTCAGGTCATCGGATCCCCGTGTCCATACTGGGCGTGGCAGGATAGAGCCCCCCGTCAAATGGCCAGCGAGGCCAGCTTGCGGGTGACCCAGATGGCCCAAAGGTCAGGAGCTTCTGTCCCATCCCAGGATTGTGTAAGCAGATCACCCTGGCTTGGCCTGTTCAGCCAGGACTTGGCCCGGGACCCCCACATTCCTGTGTGGTGCCGCCATTTTACATGTGCCCCGGCCACCTGCGTGTCCAGGCCCCTGACACCGCCCCCCACCTCCCCACCGGCAGCCTCCCCGTTGGGGCGGGTCCTCCTTCCATCCCTCCAGCTCCAGCAAAAAGTTGGCGGTCAACCTTGACCCACGTTTCCACTCACACCCGCGTCTAGGCCAGCGGCGAGGCCTTTCCGCCTCACTGCCCAAGTCGGTCTAGACCCTGGCCACCCCTCACCTCTCCCCTGCTGTTTTTCTCCCCGAGACGCCACGGCCTCTGGGCCGGATCATGGCGATGTCCCCCCCCCCCCCCCCCATGGCTCCTCGGTCGCCGAGTCAGGCTGCGTCCCGCTGTGGGAACAAAATCACCACCCTCGCTGTCGGAGACAACAAAGCCCTCTTGCTCGTTTGTCGAGTGGGTCAGCGAGGGGCTCAGCTCCGGGCCGTCCCAGGGGCCCAGGCACGACTGTCTCAGACGAGGTGGCGGGTCACGGAGCCAGAGGGGGCACGTAGCTGACCAAGCGCGCTCTGGCTTTGAAAGTGCCCGTTCGGGAGGGACACTGCTTTTGCAGACACTTCACTGGTCTCCAGGTGCAGTCCTGTCCTGTGCCTGGAGGGAGACAGGGCTGGAGCATTCGTGGCTGGCTCCGATCCCCCTGCAGCCTTTGCAAGCAGTTCCCCATGTCGCTCAGAGGAAAGCCAGAGTCCTCCAATGCCCCCAGGTCCCGTCCTTCTTCACCCTTCCTGCTCTCCCTGTCCTTCCCCACTGTGATTTCCTGTGGCCCAGCCTCCTGGCAGGTCTCCCAGCACATCAGACAGGCCCCTGCCTCAGGACCTTTGCACTGGCCGCTCCCCCAGCTCTCAGCACAGCTGGCTCTCTCATGGACTTGAACTCTCCAGATGTGACCTTCTCAGTGCAGCCTTCCCTGCCCAGAGCACCCCTCTGCCCAGCGTGTGCCGCCCCCTCCCCACTTCTTTTCTCTGGGATGCATTGCTTTTTGACATGCCCTGCAAGTCGCTTATTTGTGTGTGCATTTGGACGTGACCTCCACGGGGCGGGGCCCGGGTCCGTCCAGGGCCACCTGGTCCCCTCCTGTATCCCAGGGCCGTGACTGGCTCCGGGGAGTCGTTCTCTGCCTGCCTGCTGGAGGGACGAATGCGCTGAGTACTGAGTGCTGAGTACTGAGTACATCAGGGATTTTACTAAGTGATACATTTCACGTGTGTCTTTAAGAGGTAGCCCCGCCTCGAATATCATTCCTGAGACTGGATTTCTTGCCCCCGTGGGTTCGAAGTGAGACCCGCGTTTGATGTGGAGGGAACTCGTGGCCCAGAAAGGAATGCTGGGGAGCAGCTGGAGACTGCCAAGGCTTGCGAGCCAGGAGATGAGGGAAGGCCACGCGGGGCCCACGCAGAGCCCCGGGCTGGGCTGTCACGAGCCTGCTGGTCCTCAGGACGGGGGACATTTTAAAGCTCGAGAGTCCGCTGGACGGCCGCCTTCTCGCTGCGTGCTCACACGGCGGAGAGAGAGCGCGAGGGAGCTCTCGTCTCCCTCTTAAGAGGGTGCGAATCCTGTCTCGGGGCCCCCCCACCTTCGTGATCTCATCTGACCTTAACCGCCGCCCACAGACCCAGCTCCAAGCACCACGCATGGGGGGGGGGGGATGCGCTTCAACGCAGGGATTTCAGGGGGACACAGACACTCAGTCCACAGCAGTCCACTTGGGCTCACGTGGCTCAGTGGTACTGGGAGGTCCCCTCCTCACCCCAGGGGCTCCGTTCTGGGCTACGAATGGGAGACATGCGGAGACAGACCACCCAGCAGTTGAGGGCTGGCAGTGTTAGGTGCCCCCCAATGCCTCCTGGCCCCTCGGGAATTTGGTTATCATCTCGTGGCTTCTGCAGACCAGCATCGAGGCATCTTCGAATCTGGGAAGCCAGCCTGTCCGTCTGTCCCCCTGTAAGTGGCGAGGCGGGGCCTCCCCAGGCGCAGGGCAAAAATCACGGTTCAGGAACTGAAAATAAGGTGGTTAGCAGTAACGTAGAAGGCTTTGCACGGAGCAGGACTTAAAACAAGAAAAAAGAGCCAGAAACAAAAAGCGAGCTCGTAAAAATCTGTTTTAAACACCTCAGCGGAAGTCATTGCTTTAAAATACTCGCGTTGTTCCTAAGTTCAATAAAAACTTTATTAACTTAATTATTGCCGCCCCCCCCCCCCCACACACACACACTCTTATATTTGCTCTCAATACAAATATCTAAACGACTCTTTCAGACGTTCCCAAATCAAGCCTTTCATCTTCCCGGGGCAAATGTCACCTGCCGATTTGCCAATGGGCTTGTTTTTGGTCAACAGACCGCAGCACTCGATGATGCTCGGCAGAGTCTCTGTCTGTGCCCTGCTTCCAGGCCCGCTGCAGGCCCGCTGGAAGAGGCTCGGGCAGAACTTCAAATAAGGCTTTTTATTTATTTGGTTTTTTAATTGATCGAGGGTATGTGTCGTGGGGGAGCAGAGAGGGGAGACACCAAGCTTCTTCTTCGTCCTGTCTTAAGCTTGCATCGCTTGGAAGGTTGCAAGGCAGGGGGAGCTTGGTGTGGCCGTCCTGGGGGGCCTCCCCACTCTACGGCTGGACCTGGGACCTCAGAGGGGCGTGTGCATGCCTGCTGCCCTCTCTCAGCCCGCTCGGTGTCCCTTCTGATGCCCCCAGCCCTTCTCCCCCTCTCCCGTGCCACCTGCCGCAGTCCCCGGCAACCCGGGTCAGGCCCTCGCCTGAGGGCTACCCAGCATCTCCCGCGCCGGGCTGGGTGGGGGACCATTTGCTTTCCCTGCCTGGAGCTTTGGGCCAAGTGGGGACGGGCTCCCATGCAGATCATCACAAAACAACGGGCCACGATCAAGAGGTAGAGGCCGTGCTTGGTGGAGAGGGCAGGTCAGTTTGGGGGATGAGGATCTCCTGTGAGTGCCATCAGAACCTTCGGGAGGGTCAGAGATCCTTGGGGGGAGGGTGGGAAGGGCACGGTAGGTAGAGTAGGAGGCATGACCTCGAGGGGTGGGCTGAGCCAGAGCTGGGAAGGGGGGGGGGGCACCAGGCCAGGGAGCTTGGGTTTCTTTCAGGGATGCTGAGGGGACGCCCAGCGTTCTGGGGCGAACTTCTTACGGGGTGAACGGGGCTGAGACAGGAAGTCCTGTCGGGAAGGGCGGGGAGGGATTCTGACTCCGCAATAGAAGGCCGGGCTCCTGGGCCCGTTTGGCCCCCTCTCTGAATCCTCATGGGAAGATCCCTCTCCTCAAACAGTAAAACGAGAACCTTCTTGAGGAGAGGAGGGTCGGGGCACCTGGGTGGCTCAGTCGGTTAAGCGTCTGACCTCGGCTCAGGTCACGATCTCACGGTTCGTGGGTTCTAGCCCCACGTCGGGCTCTGTGCTGACGGCTGGGAGCCTGGAGCCTGCTTGGGATTCTGGGTCTCCCCGTCTCTCTGCCCCTCCCCCGCCCTCTCTCCCAACAATAAACAAACCTTAAAAAATTTAAAAGAAAGGAGAGAAGCGTCTCATTGGCTCCGTGTCCTTCCCCAGGAGGGACTGTCTCTGCGTATCCAGCTGGCCTCTGTTAGCCGCCGTCGGTTCCGGGGACCCCACGTGCCAACGCATAGTGCCACTGTCACGATGCTAAAGTAAAGCAGAGCCCTGTCCCGTGCAGGCACCTTTCTGTGCCAGGTGTCTTTCCAGCTGGCCAAGTGCCCCCTAAACACCAAGGCGTGAGGCCGTGGCCTCCTTGACACGACCACCCACTAACACAATGGCGGTGGCACAGCCCTTGGGGGTCAGGGGTCCCTCACCTGGGGTCTGTGGACTTGGAGGGGATCTTCGTTTCTGCGAACCCCCGGCTGCTCGTGGGTATTTTGAAGGCGGGCGGCGGTGAAGCGGCAGAGTGAGTGTCTTTGCGGCCAATAGAAACCGCGGACGGCTTCACACCACGGCGGTTGCAGATGCCTTGAGATGTCGTTTTCGCTCGGCACCCCTCGAAATCATACAAGTTTCTCGACCTGCCGCTGGGTTTTATTCGAGGTGTCCGCAAAGCAGAGCAGTTTCTAGATCACGCGTTAGTTGGGAGAAAAGTCTTTGGTTGGCTGCCTTGGGTGCAGTGCGGTTCGCTTCGTCTGTCATCCCACACGTTTTGTGTTCGGCATTTACCAGCAACGTTCTGAGCTTTCCAGAGATTTCAACGCCGCCCAAGAGTCCACGCTGCAGAAAAAGGCTCGGAGCCCCTGCCCTGGTTATCTCTTGGCTCCTTACTAAGGAGTGAGACGTGTAGACCTGAGCCCTGGAGTCAGAAGCCTTCCAGGTGATTCTGTGTGGGTGTGATGTGCGGAGGAGGACATGATCGCTAGAATGAACACAACATTTAAAAACGTTGCGGAGGGGCGCCTGGGGGGCTCTGTCGGTTCAGCGTCCGATTTCGGCTCAGGTCACGATCTCGCGGTCCGTGAGTTCGAGCCCCGCGTCGGGCTCTGTGCCGACAGCTCGGAGCCTGGAGCCTGCTTCCGATTCTCTCTCTCCCCACCTCCTCTGCCCCTACCCCACTCTCTCTCTCTCTCTCTCTCTCTCAAAAATAAATAAACATCTTTTAAAAATGTCATGGAGAGACACGAATAGCCCACGCACCTGAGAATATGCCCCAGGCCATCTGCTCACGGCAGACGGGGGACAGGTTCACCTGGGCCTTGCCCATCGGGCCACCCCACCCTCATCCGCCTATCCAGACGTTTCCTATCCTTCAAAGCCCTGCTGGGCCTCGCCTCCTTCAGGAAGGCTGCCTGGAGTCGTGGCCAGGCCCAGCTCCCATGGCGGAGGGATGCCCAGGGCCCTGCCCACTCACTGCTGGTCCCGCCGGAGGCTCACGGAGGGTGGCGGGTCTCCCCACCCCCACCGGCTGTCCTGGCCGGTGAACCCTTGGGAAGGGATCCTGCTCGGAGAGAGTCCCAGCGCCCACCCCTCTGCCGGATGCGTGCGGTGCAGGAATACCCTGGCGACAGGTTCGGGAAGAGACCTCCCATCGTCCCGGGAGAGTGGGGAAAGCCAGGAAACAGTGGGTCTCCGGGCACTTGCTTACCAGGCTGTGCGGGCTCCGCCTCCCTCTTCACCAGTGTTGCCGGGCCCCTCGGCCTCACTCACCGTCGCTGAGCCGGTCACGTCCAGTGACCATGGGAAGTGTCTAGCGGCTATGAGCAAGCACAGGGCGTCCCACTATGAATACCCCGGAACCCCCAGATCTCCCTGAGGCCCCCCAGACCCTGTGAGGTTCCCCCAGAACCCCCAGACTTCTGTGGTCCCCCAGATTCTCCTGGCCCACCCAGACCCCTCGAGGACCCCAGCTCCCAGATGCCCCCCAGACCCTCAGGGCCCCCCCAGGCCCCCTGCCTGGGCGGGTGGTTAGGATCGGCCTGGCTGGGGGACCCTTCCCATCCATGAGCCCCCCAGCCAGGGGCTTCTCCGGCCAAGCGGGGCTTCCCTCCGCCTTCAGCCACGTCCTCTGGTGGTCGGCACTTTTTCTGGGCCGGTGCGGAGCAGAAACGCGGCAGGGGATCTGGGGCCCCACGAGCTGGCTTTGAACTTGAGCCCCGTCCCTCCCGCACCGTTGCCAGCTCTCTGGGCCTCACTTCTCCACCCGTGGAAGTGGCCAAAGGTGGTGAGCCCGCAGTGTGTGAGCCTCAAGGGCTGAGCTCAGGACAGGTGCATCCGTGTCTCCCCTGTGAGCACCGGGTCCTGCCTCTGGGAAAGGCCGGGGACGCGGACACCAGTAGAGAGATCTGTCAGAGCCAGAGCTCTTCTGCTCCCAGGTCCCCTCTTTCTGTTCCCTTCTAGGGTGGCAGGCAGAGAACTCACAGCTTCCCTGCCGCCCTGGGTGTCCAAGTAGGACATTTATTTATTTTTGAGAGACAGAGTACAAGCGGGGGAAGGGCAGAGAGAGAGGGAGACACAGAATCCGAAGCAGGTTCCAGGCCCTAAGCTGTCAGCACAGAGCCCACCGCGGGGCTCGAACCCACGGACCGCGAGATCGTGACCTGAGCCAAAGTCAGACTCTTAACTGACTGAGCCGCCCAGGCGCCCCTATGTGGGTTTCTAGTTAAAATGTTCATTTTTAGCAAATTGTACCATCAGAGAGGAAACTCCCAAAGAATGGAGGAGGAGGGGGAGGAGGAGGATGAGGAGGAGGGAAGGGGGGGAGGGGAGGAGCAGGAGGAGCTGTGTTTACACTCTAGAAAACGACCACTTGCAGAAAGCAACCTTCCCAGCCACGGTGGCCGGAGCGCGCTTCTGACTTCGGACGCGGACGAATCCACTGACTAAACGGGCACCTTCCCTTGAACCGCCCCCACCCTCACTCGCCCTACCCGAATCGCTCTTCAGGCAGTTGGGGTCTGTGTGGGCTGCGGTCCCAGATTCTCAGAACCAAGTGTTGAGGCGTGGGCTAGCAGGCAGAGCAAAACCTTTGGAGTCAGGGGGCCCCCGGCGTGCGTTTCACAACTCGCAGCGGATTCCCGTGGGTCCTGAGATCTGTGGTGCTTTCGTGGACCGCGTGGGCCGCGTCTTGTCTGACAGTCCCGGTTCCTCGCCGTTGCCTACCCGGAAACCCCAGGCGCACGCTGTCTGGGAGGGCCGGCCGGGCGTGGCCCCCCATCACGAAGGCGACGGTCGCGCGTACACACGGGCTCCGACTTGCTCTGCCCCTCGGAGTCAGGACACGGAGGCCAGGGGGAGAACGACCCTGAGCCCAGACGCTTCACCTCATTCTCTGCCTGGACTCTGGTCCCCGAGTGTAAAACCCGGGCAGTTGCCTCAGTCGGCCGCGTCGCAGTTAAGACGTGACCTCCAACGTTTGCCCATTTCGCCCCCAGATGTTTCCTGGTTTGAAGGGGCTTGAAGGGGCTCTGCCCCCGCTCACTGCTTCTCAGCTCCCAGCGTAGGACTTACAGGTAGGCCCGGGCATCAGGCATCACCAAGCGCCCCTGGTTAAGGTGGTTGGTGCAGAGTAACCCCTGAGAGCAGAGCCCCCCTGATGGGATTTTGGTGTTCGATCACTCCCCATGGCAATGAGGATCCCGTTCCTTGGCAGGGGGGCCGGGACCAGGGCGTGATGATCCCGGACCACGACCTCCAAGGCTGTCACCTGTGTTACCCGGGGTCGGGGGGAGGTGCACAAGGGAAGCGGGGCGTTGGGCTGTGTGGGCAGGCGGTGGCCCTCGAATAGTGTGGAGTGGACTGCCCCCTGATAATGGCTCCTACGAGCCTTGGGACAGGAAGCCACAGGTTTAGAGAGGCTGACGGACAATTCCAGCCACCCTGGGGAAGCCCCGGGGGGCCTCTGGCAACATTAGGAGATTTCCGTGTCCTGTGGGGTGGATCTCCTGGAAAATCAGACCCAGGATCTGGTTTTGGGAGGGGCAGAGTTCAAAGGAGATGACTGTCCAACCTCGACAGGTGTGCTTGGTCCCCGTCAGGTCCCGACCGGGTGGGAGCGGTCCTTTGAGACGGGGGGATGGGAGGAGCCAGGGAACACTGAACCCCCAGGCTCCCCTGAACCCTCTACTCCAGCAGAAACGGTCTCCCTAACCCTCGACAGAGGGGAGATGCCCCTTTGCCAAGAGATCCCACAACATCTCACTCGTGGTGCTTGAGACTTGTCCTGGCCATCACCCCTCCATACATCGAGGCTGATAAGCTGACCAGGCTGACCACTCGGGTCTCAGCAAGACCCGAGGGGAGAGATACGTTTCCTGCTTTGAGAGGAAAGAGCCTATGCAGAATGAGAGAGGGAGAGAGAGAGAGAGAGAGAGAGAGAGAGAGAGAGGAGCTGGCCAACAGATACTAATGGGAACCAGGGAAATATACATGGCAGCTCGGGTCACAGATGCCGATCCCATTCATTAATTCACTGACTGATTAAAGGAGAGTTGAGTCCCCTGGAGGAAAGATCCTGTAATGTCACTGCCAGTTTATGGCAGTAGTCATTTCCCTGACCCTTCCCCAAAGTGACACGTGCCCGTGCACTGAGGAAAGGGGGTACCCAGACTTGCAAGGATTGTTGGATGGAGGGTCTGAAACCAGGAGACCTGAAGCCCCATCACTTACAGTGGGGGGCTTGTGGAGGCCAGGTGATAAGTGGGGTTCCTGCCCAAGCCTATCCCACAGTGGATGGGAGGATGCACCCTGTGGTCATTTCCCCAGCCCCTTATAGTGTTTTTGGACTAGCTGGACTTCCACGTTGGCAGGATCTCGACTTTGACGCAAAAGTCCCTCCCCCGCCCCCGCCCCCAGCTTGTGGAAAAAGAGCCACTCGGTGGGAAGAGCCAGGTAGAACTGCCCCCGCCTGGAGAAGACGGCGAATCAAAGCAATGACACAACCAGGGGTAATCGTGAAGATTTCGCTCATCGCCAAAAACTTAAGGATGCCGGGGTGTTGCCTCATCACATCTGTATTTCCCATCCCCTGGCCCCTGCAAACACCAGGTAGGTCACAGTGCACCAGGCTCTCGTAAACCTACCCCCCACTGCAGCTGCTGGGCCAGATGTGGGGATTCGCAGGAGCAGAATACCCTGGTCGTGAAGATCTCCCGGTGATACATTTTCTCAGGTGCGATTGGTCCGAAAACATCTTATTTCAATTCTTTTTTTTTTTTTTTTTGACAAAACATCGTCACTGGATGTAGCATTCTGAATTGACAAGTCTTTTCTTTCGATATTTCAAATGTCTCTTACTGCTTTCCACGGGGTCCTCTGATCTCTGTTGTTTCTGATGAGGTGCCAGCCACCATTTGTTGCCTATGTGCAATGTGCTTTTTGCTCTGGCTGCTTTTCAGATTTTCTCCTTCTCTTTGTTTTTCAGTGGTTTGACTACGATGTACATGGATGCAGTTTGTGTGTCTGTGGGGTTTGTTTTGTAATTCTCTTGTTTGGGATAAAAGCGAGTTTCTTGGATCTGTAAGTTGGTTTTGTCTTCCCTTTTATATGGAGATCATCAACTTTGGGAAATTTTTTTATTTGATTTCTTCAAACATTTTTCTCTGCCTCGTGTTCAGCTTTTTCTTTCTGGGGTGCAATTATACAGATGCTGAGCCGTTTGGTTTTGTTCCGGGGGTCTTTTTTTTGGCTTTTTTTTTTTTGATTGGATAGTTTCTATTGATCTGTCTTCAGATCACCTCTTCTTTTATTTCTAATCTTCTTTTAAGTAAATCCATTCACTTTTTCATTTATTATTGAAATAATAAAGAGATTTCCAAGATTTCCAATCCTCTCACTCATTGGGACCATATTTTCCTTTAAGTCCTTGAACTTCTTTATAATAATAGCTTCAAGGTCTGTATGTGCTAAGTCTAACATCTGGGCCATCTCAGGGTCGCTTTCAATTGACTGCTTTTTCCCTTGAGTATTGTTGTTTGGCACATCTGGAATTTTTTTGCTATTATATGGAGCTGCATATTGTATGTGGCCTTGTCTATGACACGTGGTAGATATTTGGGATTCTTAGACTTGCCTCTGAGTGGTGCTGGTTTTTATTCTAGTAGGTGGTTGGATTCTTGGCTGACAGTGTGAACTTGCATAGACTTGGATCTGGTGTTTCCCCCTAAGTCAACTTGACTCGTCCTTCAAATTCTGCTTCCCAGCCACATGAAAGGCCCTTGTTGAGACTTGTTTTAGGCTGTGTTAGAGACTCAGACCAAACCTTACTCTACGTTATGGTTTTTACTCCTAAGGCATGACTTCTCTGATGTCTCTTAAGTCTGGGACATAAATGAAACCTCTCCTTTCTTGCTGGCCTTTCTCCAGTATGTCTCAACACTGTTTGGCCTCGCAAACCCATAGCAGCTGCTGTCATAGAATTCTCCTGTAGTCTTTCTCTGCTCACGCACAGCCCCGCCCGTGACCAAGGATTCGCAATAACCACAGAAATGTCTGAGGTGCCCTCGCTTGGCACAACTCCCTCCTCTGGTGTCCTGACCACAGATTCGAGTTATTTTGGCAGCCTCTTCAGTTCAGTGAGATCTCCAAACTCCGCTCTGCTCCTGCCTCTTGCGCCACATTCAGGAAATTTTCCCTAGGCAGAGGGCCAGGGAAGTGATGGGATCACCTCACGGGTATTCTTTCTCTTGGGGATCACAGTCTTTGCTGCCTGTTGCCCAGACATAGTCGTTTCATATTCTCCCCTCCCCATCCCCCCCACAACTTTGTAGTTGTTTATAGCGGGAAGTGTACTCTGGTAGTGTCTTCTCCATCCTGGAGCCAGAAGAAGTTGGATGAAATGCCTCTGTTGATACAGTGGATGTGTTCTCCTCCCTCTCCATCAGTGAGGAGCGTAAAAAGCGACTTGTCATTACGTGGGAAGGACAGCAGTACACATTCACTATCTTACTCCAGATCCAGGAGATTAACGCTCCTGTTCTCCAAAGATACCTCACGGGGTCCACAGCCACCTCGATATTCTGTAGACAATGCCTCTCTGTTAAACTGATAGCATGTGATAACTGGAGCTGGTGAACAGGGAGTGGCAAGCACCCCAGAGGCCCAGGTAAGATACGTGCGTGCCCAGCAAGTGGGAGACAAACTCATGAAAACATGAAGGGCTGCACATCAATGAAATGAGTGGGGATCCAGTGTCTGGGGCCTGCTGGGACAGCCTCTCTAAGGCAAAGGACAATCTGTTGTCCATCTAGCATCTCCTACTACGAAGAAAGGAGTGTAACATGTAATGTCTTTGGATGGGGGGGGGGTGACATATATCACACTTCAGAATTCTGAAGTTTGTTGAGTGGCTCAGAAGGTGGTCTGTGGGACCTGGCAATGGACTCCTCGGCGGGTGGAGGCTGCAGGACAGGCTTCTCTGCCACGAGGGACATGTGATTTATCAGCTAGTGGGTCCCGATTGTCTCCACAGGCAGGGCGTGCAGAAAGCCTCTCTGAGACAGTCTCAACATGCACCTGTCGAGTTCTGGACCAGACGCGCTTTTTACAACAGAGATGACTTGCCCTTGAAAAACAGCTCATGGCACGTCATTGGGCTGCAGTCGCGATCACGCGCCTGGCCATGGGGTCCTAAGCGACTGCCGCTGGAGGTGATAGACACAGTGCCTCAGGGACTGGATGTCAGCAGCTCTGGGAGGCGTGAATAAGTGACTCAGACAGGTACGGGGACTCCCACGTTGCCCACCTCCGATGTGCCTATATCTCTCCCTTAACTCGCACCTATGACCTTTAATCGTTTTTAATATTTATTTTATTTTGGGGAGAGAGACCGAACGTGAGCAGGGGAGGGGCAGAAAGGGAGGGACACACAGAATCCGCAGCAGGCTCCAGGCTCCGAGCCGCCAGCACAGAGCCCGACGCTGGGGCTCGAACCCACCAACCGTGGGATCACGACCTGAGCCGAAGTCGGATGCGCCCCCCAGCCGCCCCATCCTTGTGATCTCATGAAGATGTGCTCTACGACAAGTTGGTCGAAGAGAGAAGAGCTTAAACCTGGTTCACAGAAGGGCCGGCACAGTAACTTGATGCTCGCTGAAAACTGACTGCTTTTATTTTCCCTTTCCCAGTTTCTATTTAGATTCTAGTTAGCATGCAGCGTACTATTCGTTTCAGGGGTAGGATTAGAGATTCCTCACTTACGTACGCTGACTTCTTTTATAATACATCGGCACCGAGGAGTGGCCCTGGGAGAGAGTGGAGTGGAAGAATCTGCACGGAGAGAGCAGTGCCCTAAACTAAGAATACGCACAGGGCTCTGGACACGGGGAAATGGCTCGGCTCACTGGACAGGAGCCTGGAAGGAACAAGCGGGTCTAGAGGAAGGGCCCGCAGACGGACCTGTGTGAGTGGGCAAAGCTGTGCGGATCTTCGGTGCCCAGGGGAAGCCTGTCCCCCAGAGCAGGCTCTCCACGGCCAGATGAGCGGATGACAGCCAGTCTTTCTCTAAATACTCCAATACCCAGGCTGGACGTCCGCCCTTTCAGCAGCACAGACGAATGTCGAGCCTGCAACCAGTCCCCATTCGTGGAGGACACCAGGTAAGTAACTACCTCATGGCAAGCGGCTTACGTCGGACGTCTTACAATCTGGAGGAGAGAGCTACGACCCCTCCAGATACGGATTTGCCTTCTGTGCTCCGTGCGTGGCTGGCGTCGGAGGGCTTACAGAATGTACCACCACCGCTCTTCTTCCCAGCCTTGCTTGCTGTCCTCTACGGCGCGTTCCCCCCGTAAGGGACTCCCACTGAAGCCTTTTCTCCAGTCTCTGCCTTCTGGGGACCCCGAGCTAAAAGAGTTGGAAACTAGAACCCTACGCCACTGGTGGCCAAGGCCAGCCCTCTGACAGTGTTTCCTGGGTCCTCACCGTGTGCCAGGTAGAGTTTTAGAGCAAGGGGTGCGCTGATGAGTTAGACAGACGGCCTCTGCCCCCACCCCGTGGACAGGGCGATCTAGAGTGGGAGACAGACAACACGTACAGGAAGAGATAATCAAGCAAAGGAAATAGGGCCATGGAAGAGATTGGGGGTGACAGCAGGTGATGGTGGGGAAGAAGCTGGTGGGGGCCGAGGGCATTTGTGGGGAGCTCTGAGTCGGGCAAAGGACGAGGCCAAGTGACCCTCGGCGGTGAAGTGTCCTGTGCAGAGGGGACAGCAGAGACCTCACTGGGCAGATGACAGGCACTTTCATTCCAGCCTTTTGGGTGTATGGAACTAAAAAGTCTTCAACTTCACCTAATACTCCTGAGAAAGTGGCTTAGCAGGATTACACAGCGGCCCGGAGCACGGGAGAGCTGGGAGCTTCAGAGCACACATGAGCCTCTATCTGTTTTTCCTGCCAAGTGGACACCAGCCGAGCAAGAAAACCACGTTTCAAAGATGGCAGATCAAAAGGCTGAACAAAATGATGTGCGTCCCAAACCCCTTTATTAGAGACCAGTCTAGTTAAGATGAGTCAGGTCTTTCCACCTCATTATGGTACGGAAGGATGAGTAGAAGACTGAGAACCCAAGACCGCTCCTTGGCTGTCCATTAAGGTGGACCGTTGTGTTTCCGAGCCACCTAAGCCAGGAGCGGTGGGTACCACAATCGTCACAAAATGATGCTGTCGGTGGTGGGGACGTGAACAGGAATCCGCGGGAGCCAGCCAAGGTACAGTGCCCTTCCCGGAAACTATGTCGGGAAGGAGTGCGTTCAGACCTCACGGCTATCGCGTGGCACGGTAAGTGGCCCATGGAAATCAAGAGGCTTTGTGAGGGTTCAAAAGCCGGCGTGGCGGAGACAGGGACGTCGCAGGGACCGCCATTGCCGGAAGGGACAAAGTTCAGACAACGCCCACGGCATTTTATTGCAGAAAGGAAGGCATCCGATTGGATCCCATAATAACACTCTACGTTTGTGGTCTATTTTCCTCTGAGGATCTCAAAACATTTTCAAGCATTAATTAAGTTTCACAACGATTCGATGCAGTGGGTGGAATCAGACCCATTTCTCAGCCGGGTCATCTGAGGCCCATTACGGTGAGCTGACCCGCTGAGGGCCTTGGGCTCCGACGTTTGTGTCTGCAGCGCCGCCTCGCCTGCTTTGTGTTCATGTCTCCAGATCAGAGAGGGCCGTGAACGAACGTTTCCACAAAGGTACTCGGAAACCAGTTGCGTAACAAATTCCCCGGGCAAGCCCTTGGCGGGCGTCTGTGGCTGCTGCGTGATCAAGTTCGGTCATCACAACCAGTCACCCGAGGTATTTTTTACACGCCTCTGTGAAAAGTCGTTGCAGGGGGGTATTGGACAGCGGGAGGTTGGCCCCCAGGAGCAGCGCGAAAGGGCCCCTTTCTCATGGCCCGACACAGGCTCCCTCCCGGGCTGTGGGAGCCACAGGTATGCTGATAATTTCCCATCGTGCTGCCGCGAGGCTATAAAATGTCTTTTCATCTTAAGTTACATACGTATCCAACACAGAAGAAGACTGTTATTACAAAGGCCACCACACAGGGGGAAGAAAAGGTTTCATTTATTCTGAATATCCGCACTAAGCACTTTTGATGCCTTTTAAGGGGCTCCTGCGTACTAAGAAAGGGGAAACAATGCACAAGAGTCCTTTTAAAAACGCAACCTGGCTGTGGCTAATGTTGGGTCTGGTGAGGCATCTATTGTCCGTCAGGCAAGGGCTGTGCGATCATAATCCAACCTGTGATGTCTGCGCTTGCTTCCTGTTCGAGCCAACAGGCAGCTTATGCAAAGCGACCGTTGGTATCCCTATGGAGGCTGGGGGCAGGGACGGAGTCTCGTACGTTTGCCTCAAAAACTCCGCTCCTGACAGCGGGGGACATTTGCAGTAACGACGTCATGCCTTGGATGTTTTTTCTCCCCGCTTCTTCGGGAAAACAAACGGGTGGTTCCTCGGACGGGGAGATTTATAGGTAACTGAAGGAAGCATGCGGTAAAAGAGTGAATTCTCTGTTTTTAATGCTCCCCACGATCAAGGGCCTTTTTCACCGAGGTACCCCACCGCACTCCGTCCTTCCACATTCTTTCTTCTTGACTGGCTCTCAAAAGACCCGTTTCATCGAGGAAGAAAACCCCCAGCATCTTAGATGATGGTTGCTGATTCTGACACATAGATACGTTGTCTGTTAAACAGAGAGCTTTGGCTCGGGCCGTATCGAACAACTGACCCCGGGGGGGGAGCAGATGTGCAGACACGCAGCCTCGTTCCCAAAGGGGGATCTCGGGGGAGGCCAGCCCATAGATTCGGAGCCCATCCCCCAGGGGAATCCAGACAGATTCAGGTGCTCGGTCTTGTCTGTGACCTTCTTGGTGACCTGTGTTCAGTCAGTGACTTCTTAGGAAGGCTTCGGCTGCGTGGGGAGAAGTGTAAGTCCCCAATCTCTGTCCCCAGGGCTACCCATACGGAGCCGGCGTCCGAGGCCCGCCACCGTCCCTCCGTGGGATCCTGCCAGTTTGTGATCCCATCTGTCCCTCTGCTGGGGAGGAGGAAGGTGGCTTGCCTGGGGAGTCGAGGAATTCAGTCCAGGCCGGGTTTTAGCTTGAAGGACTCAGGCTGAGAATTTACTGGGTCCTGTGTGTGTGTGTGGGGGGGGGGGGGGGGCAATGCAATGGTGAAAACACTCAAAAAAACAAAATCTCAGGACCCTTGGGGGGCTCAGTTGGTGAAGCATCGGGCTTCAGCTCAGGTCATGATATCGCGGTTCGTGGATTCGAGCCCCGCATCAGGCTCTGTGCTGACAGCTCGGGGCTTGGAGCTGCTTCGGATTTGGTGTCTCCCTCTCTCTCTGCCTCTTCCTCACTCACGCTCCCCCCCTCTCTCTCTCTGTCTCAAAAATGAATTAAAAAATATATATAAAAAAGGAAAATCTCTGCGGGGAGGGACAGGAACTTATGTGAGTTATGTAAGGCAAGTGAGGTGTTTGAGGCACAAGAATGTTCCAGATCAACGATTCATTCTGTCTTGGAGAAGCCAGAATGATGAGGTGGCTGGATTGTGAAGGAAAAAGGCAACGTCAGTGACAGGTGGGTCGTCACAAAGTGCCATACACGGGGTCTTAAACATTCATTGTCTCTCAGGCCCGGGAGACAGTGTGGACGGCTGGCCTCTCCCTGTGTCCTCACAGGGTCGTCCATGTGTATGTCTGTGTCCTGATCTCCTTCCAAGTTATATGGGAAGAGGGCCCACGTTAATGACCTCATTTTACCTTAATTACCTCAGGAAAGGCCCAACTCCAAATAAGGTCACATTCTCAGGTACGGAGACTTAGAAACTTAACGTACAAATATTTATTTATTTATATATTTATTAAATGTTTTTATTTATTTTTGAGACAGAAAGAGACAGAGCATGAGCAGGGGAGGGACAGAGAGAGACGGAGACGCAGAATCTGAAGCAGGCTCCAGGCTCCGAGCTGTCAGCACAGAGCCCGACGCAGGGCTCTAACCCACGGACTGCGAGATCATGACCTGAGCCAAAGTCGGACGCTCAACCGACTGAGCCACCCAGGCGCCCCTAACATACGAATATTTGGAGGACACAGTTTAGCCTGCAACAAGGGAGAAGGAGGTCTTTCTACTGAAGACATAGAGGGAGCAAAGTCAGAGATACAAAAGGGAAGGGTCTTGGGTCAGCTTTCCTAGACACAGAGCCTGAGGCAAGGGTTTGGATCCACATGATTTATTGAGCGAGGGCTCTCAAGAGAAAGGAAGGGGTAGGAGGGCAGGTCAGAAAGTTGGTGGTCCTAGCCCGAGACGGACCTCAGCCTTTGGTACCCTACCGCACTCCGTCCTTCCACGTTCTGGGCTCCAAATCTACTGGCCCATCTTTCAGGGGGCTCTGGACTGTCAGCTGTACCATAAACTTGGTCCCACCTGGAGGGCCACCATGGGGGTCTTCTCCCACTTCTCACATGGGGTCTTCTCACATGGGGGGTCTTCTCACATGGGGTGACCACTGTGCCATGTTGAGGATCCCATGCGGTTGAGGGAACTCTCTGGACAAGAGGGTGGCCGTGAATCCTAAGCAGCCAGCATCAGAGGCTTGGGATGCTCATGGCGGCCAAGCCAATAGGGAGAGCTGGGCGAGCACCCATGGCTTCCCAGAGGCACCGTGAGCTGGCGGGGGAGAAAGTGGCTACTCTGGTGGGCTGACCACGGGCGCCTAAAGTGGCAGAGTCCCAGCTGGCAAAGAACGGCCGGAAAGCTGTGGATCTGTCCAGACTTGAACTGGAGGAGGGGAGTTTCCGTCTGACCTGTGTCAGCCATCCTGCGTCTGGTGTCTTCTTCATAAACACACGAATCTGCCCGCCCGGCTGAGGCAGGAACAGGAAGCGGCAGGCCCCCACTTGAGGCCTCCCCTAGCCAGGCCGGCCCGGGAAACGGGGGAGGCAGCAGCCATGCCTCCCATGGCCTTTCTGTGCCGCCACCCTCGCCCGCCCCGCGGCCCGACGCGTCGTAAGGGACCCTGCGAGACAGGTGAAGAGAAAACACGTGTGGGCCAGCCACGGACCAGCCTCTACGCCCACAGAGCTGTTTCCGCCCACCCCACCCCCCTCTTTGGGCTCTTCTCAAAAAAGAGGCGATTTAAATCTGACGAATAAATCAAAATGGATCGAATACATAAGCGGACCCGTGCTTCTCTGCAGAGGTTCCGGCTGCCAGCGGAGACCGCGCAAGAGGGGAGGCACGACCCTGGGGGAGGGCGAGTCCTGAGCCAAAAGCCGGCACCGGGCCGCTCTCCCTAAGAGGGACGGAGGGCAGGACGTTGTGGGACGCACAGCCCGGGCGGTTCGTAGAGTGAAGAGCAGTGCTGAAACCAGGTAGGTTCGTCGCTTCTTCGGTCCTCCAGCTGGTGCCGTCTACACCCGCACGGTCGGCTCCATGCATAACTGGTTTGAGCGAAACCTTCCTGGCTTTATTACCATCATGACCGACGACCGGAGAATGATAACGCGCTTGACTTTTCCGAGAACCCGTGAACTTCCGCCGGGGCTGCATTTGGCAGGGAGGGGCACGTCCGACCTGGGAGTTCAGGCGCTCGGTGGCCGCGTCCCACGGGGTGGGGGTGGGGGGGGGGGGACAGCCAGACGGCAAACATTCTGGTCTATTAATTTTACAAAACAATGATGTTTTTAAAACCGAAGGACGTAAAGACAGACGAAGAAGGAAAGGGAGAAATGCTAATTTAACCCGAGCTGACTTTTTTTTTTTTTTTAAAGCTGACTTTACGGCACGACAGAAGTCTGGAAAAGATAAAGCGTCAAGGTCAAATGTATGGAGCTTACTTTTCGTTTGCATCAAAGCAAACCCAACATGGAGAAGGCCTATATGCAGAGCTAACCTACTCAATACTCCATTGATCCTTTTTCTCCCCCCCGACCGACTGCTGGGGACCACGGATGCCTCGGCCTCTTAAATAACGCTCGGAACAGCGGGCCGATTGTGCGGCCGGCCCAGCGCTGCCCCAGGTAGCCGATAACTTCCTGTGTTGAAATGATGGCTTGGAGATTTCATCACGATATCCCTGCACGGCAGGAAATATCATCTTACCGACCTGCCATTTCTTAAAGTAATCGGCGAGAGTGCCATTAAAGTCGATGTCTTAATTAAGCCAAGCATTAGGCAAGGAATTGCAGGCATCCGAAGGCTTAGCCGTCCTGCGGGATCACGACGGCCGGCCAGCTGCCTCTGTAGGGACCGGGGCAGCCGGGCTGCGGGGTGGGCGCGGTCCGACGTGGTGCCTTGATCGGGCTGACCGGGCTTCTCCGTCACGGAGCCTGTGTTGGGGGAAACTGAGGTCACACGGGGGCCGCCGTGGCCCTGTGTAGCCAGGGAGCGATGTGCCTGGGATCCCAGGCCGTTCTGCCCACCCCCCCACCCCGCCCACCACTAAAGCTGAGTTGGCCACGACTACCCGGAGGGCCCCCCCATCCCCACCCCCTACCCCTGCCCCAGCGCAGACCTGCCTTCTGCCTCTGGCTTCTCGGCATTTTGTTTCACTGCCTCTGCTCTGTGTTCAACTCTGGAAAATGGGATTCGTTCTCCTGCAACGTTGAGTGAGACTGCGTGTCGGCGATAAGCAGCCGTAAAATGCAACTTTGGTGAATCAGAAAGAGCGCTGATCCAGAGCCTGTGACTGGGTCTTGGGCCTGGCCCCACCTTGCCCGCTGGTCCGCACCATGCGATGGCCCCGGCCTTTGGGGGAGCAGAAGGGCCGAGAGGAAAGGGTAGGAAAGGGTCCCGAACCCCCGAGCCCCTGTGCCCGTGCAGACAAAGATCGTCATTGAAACAAGGACACCCACCTTCGTCTGCTTGGGCTGCGTGGCAGGATGCCACAATCCCTCTGTTAAGGGTCCGGAGGCCGGCGGGCTTTGGTTTCTGGAAAGGACCTGCTTTCTGGCTGGCAGATGACGCCTTTTCACCGTGTCCTCACGTAGGAGAGGGGAAAGGGGAGGGGAGAAGTCCCTGTCCCCCTCCTTATCGGGTCACCGTCCTGTCTGATCAGGACTCCACCCGTATGACCTCGTCCGGCCTTAGTCGCCTCCGAAAAGCCCTGTCTCCAGATCCAGCCACATCGGGGTTAGGGCTTTAGCGTATGAGTTTGGGGCGGACACAGCCCAGGCCTCACGGAGTTGCTGTGTGTTCTGGGAGGTAAGAGCCTGATCGGCTGATTTCGGCTCAGGTCATGATCTCACGGTTTGTGGGTTCCAGCCCCGTGTGGGGCTCTGTGCTATCAGTGGCACCTGCTCGGGCTTCTCTCTCTCTCTCTCTCTCTCTCTCTCTGCCTCTTCCCTGCACCTGTGCGTGTGCTCTCACTTTCTCGAAATAAACTAAACACAATTTGTTTTAAAAAAGAACCTTCCCTTCCTCCTCGTGCCTCCTGTCACCTCTCTTCCGCTATCGGCGGGGGGGGGGGGGGGGGGGCCGCACAGGTGGGCTCACACGGTGGGGGTGGTGACACTGGCAGCCCCCGGCCCTGGGGATCTGCCTGTGCTGGACCCGGAGCCATCCCCGGGCGCGTGTGTGGTAGGAGCACCCCTGCGGCCACCGTGCAGACCGGGCCGGGGGCGAGAGCGGATCCCCCGGGCTCCACGTGGCCCACCCCAGGTTGGGGGCCGCCCCCCTGCATCGGGCCTGTCTCATGGGGGTGAACCCGAGGCGTGGACGGCGTGAGGAGGGCAGGGAGTGACCAGCACCCCCGAGTTCTGGTTTGTTCGTGTCCACCTACGCGGGGAGGCCAGGGGCCCCCTTCACGGACTCTGTCTCTTCTTCCACCCTTTTCCTCTCCGACCCCGCGTTCCCATTCTATTGCTTTTCGGGGGAGGCGGGGGCCGGAGCAAAGCGCCACAAAATAAGGGACTCAAGACAGCAGATCTGTCCTCCCCACAGCCCTGCAGGCCACAAGGCCGAGATCAACGTCGCTGGGCCGAAACTGGGCCGCCAGAAGGGCCGCGTGCCCTACGGAGCCCGTCCCTGCCTCTCCCTGCCTCTGTGGCCGCCCCCCTCCTCCTCGTCTTGCGTCAGACCTCCCCCTGCCCCCCCCGAGAGGACCCCTGCGCTTACATTTAGGGTCTGCGTAATCGGGTGGTCTTTTCCCACCTGGGGATCCTCAACATAGTCGCATCTGCAGACTCCCCTTTTCCTTATAAGGTGACGTTAACAGGCTCCAGGAGTGACAACCTGACGTCTCCAGGGGGCCAAGTTCACCTCCCACCTGCCCCCGGGCGGGTGCTCAGTCAGGGCTCCTCGTGAGAAGGGAAGCGGCCGGCAGAGACGCAGGGGTGAGGGGCGCTGTCTCAGTCCCTTCCCGTGTGGCCTCCCTCTGCCGGCTCCTGGCCCCGTCGTCCTTTCTGGGCCCCGTCACCTGCCGGGACAAGCCCTCAGGTCCCACGCGTCCTCCACGGCTGCCCACATGGAGGGCTTCTCCCGTTGGCTGGCCTCGTCTACACAGCAGGCAGTAGAGGAGGAGCACAGACGGCCCAGCCACTGCCCCCCGCGGTGCTCCGACCATGCTGGTCCAGAACTACTCTGCCCTTCGTCAGGCCCTGGTTCCCGAGCCGTGACTTACGCTGGGGACGCTGGCTCCTCGCTGCCCACTCGTGGCCGGGACCCTGGGCTGTGCACCTGAACTTGCCACAGGCCTCCTTGCCTCCGTGCCTCACCCCTCGACCCTCAGCTTGGAAACTCGCAGCACGTATTTACTTATCCACCGCGACTAACAAACTACCCCGCAAACTTAGCACCTTCAAGCGAGAATAAGCACTTATTACCACACTGGGCTAGGAACTTGGGCGCAAGTCAGGATGAGCGGTCTTGGCTCGGGCTCTCCCGTGAGCTTGCAGCCCAGGGGTTGGGCGAGGCTGCCTGAAGACTCCACAGGGGCTGGAGGATGGACCTTCAAGATGGCGCACTCACGCGGCCTCAGCTCCCCGCCACGCGGGCCTCTCCACGGGCCTGCTTGCGTGTCCTCGCGCCATGGCGGCCAGCTTCCCCCAGCGTGCTGATCTGGGAGACCCGGCCCTCCCAAGTCACACACCAGCCTGGCCACACTCCCGGTCAGCGTGAGAGGAGCCCGCAGAGGACGCGAATCCCAAGTGACGAGGAGATTCGTCGGGGCCAGCTTGGAGGCTGGCCGTCACCCCGCCTCTCGGCCACACCAGGGCCACCTTCTTTTCTCAGACAACAGGAGGTCAGCTCCTTGGTCCTTTTCCTCCTTAGGGAGAGCACACTGAGCCTGGCCGGTCCCGAAGGACTCTGCCTGCTGGGCCTGGAGTCGGGGACGCTGTCGTAGCTCTCTGGGCACGGGGGCAATGCTCGACCATTTTGCCTTCCTGTACTTGGCACGGATGGGTCATCTGCAGGTTTTAACCAGGTGGGCACAGGTGTCTTCCTTAAGCCCCACGCGGGTGGCCTCTCCTACCTTCTCTCCCCTCCATGAGGCAGGGCTGAACCAGGGGGACAAACGTCCCCTGTGAACACCTCACTGGCTGCCAGTGGCCTCTGGAGAAACGACCCCTCCAGAGCCTCCTGGGCTCAAGGTTGGGGCCCCTGGCTGGAGCTCCCCCGCCCCGACCCCCAGTCTAATGCAGGGTCAGGGGGCACCGTGCTCCTGGGGACACAGTCTGACTTTCTGAAGCTCCCCAGCAGGCGAGTAGTGAAAGGTAATTCCGTGGCCGCGGGGCTCGCGGGGTGTGCATGGAAGGAAGTGGACCTGTCTCCCTAGTCACAGTCCTGGGGGCTCCCCCTCCTGCCGAGGGCACAAGGACGCAGAGCGCGTGCGCATCGAGTCAGGGGCTCACACCTGCGGGATAGGTGTACTCACAGGAGGCCTTGGCGGTTATAGGAGCTCATGGCTATTTTTTTTTTTTTTTTTGGTCTAAACAAAACCATGGCTGCATCGGTAATAACAGTAACCTTAAGGACAATCATTTTATTGATTAAAAAAAATTTCTAATGTTTGAGAGAGAGAGAGAGAAAGAGAGAGAGAGAGAGAGAGCATGAGCAGGGGAGGGGCAGAGAGAGAGGGAGACACAGACTCCGAGCAGGCTCCGGGCTCTGAGCTGTCCGCACAGAGCCCGACGCCGGTCTCGAACTCACGAACTGTGGGATCATGACCTGCACTGAAATCAAGAGTCGGACGCTTAACCGGCTGAGCCACCCGGGCGCCCCCAGGGACAATCACTTTAAAAGGCTGGCATGACGTTGTAGCTTCTCAGACTTGGCACACTGCCCCTAGGTCGGCTTGGAGCCAGGGGAGAGTGGGGACTCGTGTCATTCCCTCCCCCCAGGCGTGCGGAGTCCAGGGTGTGAGACGGCCGTGCCCCGGGGAGTCTGCTCCGTGTCAGACTTCCCCGGGACGCTGCAGGGAAGGACAGGCAGCCTGTCCTACGGCTTGAATTGGGTCCCCAGGTGTTGGAGCCCTAACACCCCCTCCAGCCTGTGACTGTGACCTTATTTGGAAATAAGGTCTTTGCAAATGATCGAGTTAAGGTGAGGTCATTAGGGTGGGCCCCAGCCCATCAGGACACAGCCACGCACAGAGGGACGACCCCGTGAAGAGGCAGGGGGAGGATGGCCGTCTCCACGCAAGGAGAGAGGCCTCAGAGGACCCGGCCCTGCCCCCGCCTGGACCTCGGGCTCCGGTCTCCAGGACGGGGGGACCGGGGGACAGGACACGTCTGTGGTGTGAGCCCTTGTCTGTGGGACTGATACGTCCTGTGAATCGGTCTTCGGCATGTCGTGGAGGCTGGCAGGGGCCCTGCAGGCTGGAGCTGCCTTTTGGAAGGAGATTGCCCCCCGGGGCCTGAGGTCCGTGCTCCTGAGCCACCCCCGCCCCACCCCGCCGCGATCGGGGCTGTGAGGCGGGTGGGGGCTGGGGCCCCCACGGGCTCCTTCCCGGCAGGCTCACTAAGTGGCTTTGGACAGAGAGATGGTGGCGGGGACGGCCAAGGGGAGACCCCAGCTGCTACTGTTGCTGCTGCCCGGGCCATGGCATCTCCCAGAAGGAGGCAGGTCTGTGTGTGCGTGTGTGCATGGTGTGTGTGTGCATGGATGTGTGTGCGTGTATGAGAGAGGCTTCCGGGGACAAGTGACAGCCCTGAGCCTCGCAGGAGGAAGAGGGGGCAGGGTCTGGGTGAGGCTGGGGGAGGGGCACCGCAGGAAGAGGACGTAGCGGGAGCAAAGGTGTGAAGGCGAGAAATGGGGTCTGTGGCCACCGCGTCTTAACGCTCCCTCCAGGGCCCAGTGCTTCTGCAGGACGGAGGAACCGGGACAGGGATGTCCCGTCGATAAAGACCCACCCAAGGGAAAGCCCTTGGCTTGTGCCGAAATTGACCACACACGTTCTCGGTAGTGGGACAATCAGTCAGCACGGGTTGGATGGCAGGAGTCGCTGGTGACCGCTGGGGTTTCCCAGGCCCCGCGCTGGGCTTTGGGCACACCCTCCCCTCCGCTCCCTCATGACCCCCTGACGTTGATGTCACCCTCCTTTCTCTGACTTTGTGACTCCCAAGTCTCTGGAGCCAGCAGAGCCGTGGGTCCTAAGCCCGCCCTGGTGACCGCTTCCTTGTGCTGTCCCCTGGTGCGGCCCCAGGATGGCCCTGAGGAGGGCTGACGGCTTGGAGACCCGGTCGTCAAAGGCTCAAAAGTCAAACCAGGGGATAAAGGGGGCGCCTGGTGCTTTCCCTGCGCGTTGCGGGAGGACTGTGGGCCCCGGAGGGAAAGCTGGAGGCTCCCCGTTGCCCTCCTGCCAGCCCCGCGGCGCCCCTGTGTAGGAGCCCCGGGTGGGGGTGCGGGGAGCGGGGGAAGGAGCCGCTTTGGAGGCCGCTGCCTTTCCCGGGGTCACCGCGTCCCCCCGTCCGTGTCTCCATCACACTTAGAGTGTGGACAGCCCTCACCTGGCCGCACGGCAGGCCCCCTGGGACAGCGGCGAAAGAGGAAGTCAGGCCCCTCACCCCTTTTCTGGCTGCACCCCTCTGGGTTTGTCTAAAGCTTCCACGTGATTCTGAGAAGGAGCCACGTTTGAGAAGTACCAGGCCAGGCACCAGGTAGAGTTACTTAAACCAGGACCCCGACAGGGCGTGCAGAATGTGGCAGGGGTGTGCCCTCCAAGCGAGGGTCCCCCTGCCCCTGGGAGACACAAGACCCGCCTAGCCAAGGTCCCTGCCAGAGACTCTAATCTAGACGAGGGGTCCGCATGCTGGTTAACAGGCCGCGGAGGCCAGTTGAGCCCCTCCAGCAGGTGGGGGCAGGGCCCCCGCAGCCCCCCAGCACCGAGGGTCTCAATGTGTGACGGGAGGGGGAATCGTGCGGCCAGATTTGGCGTTTGCCTGGATTCTGAGCGCTCCGACGGTGGAAGAGAGCGGGGTGCGGGGCGCGGGCGGGGGACCGTCTGAATTCATTTAGAGCTGCCAGAACGTGACTCAAAGCAAAAACGACTTCAATGGCTCTATAAAAAGAACGCCCAAATCCTCTTAGACAGACAAAAAAGCATTTTGATGATTTCAGTATAAATGAATCTGGAACATAAGGATTAAATTTCTCTGAGGATCCTCGAGAATCGAAGATGGTAAGAAGGGGAAGAACGAGTGGAGAACATGACCGCTTTTGGAGAATTTCTCAGGGAGGATGTGGCTTGTTACGGTGCCCAGAAGCAGAGCTTTGTGTTTCCCAAGGGCCAGGGCAACGACACGGGGGCTTGGAGGAAGGTCTTCCTTCTCTGGCGGATCAGGGCCCCCCGCGTGACCCCATTTTACCCTGATCACGTCTTTCAAGACCTGCATACTGGACGCGGCTACATTTTGGGAGTCCTGGAGGTCACGACCGCAGAAGATGAATCTGGGGGCAGACACGGGGCAGCTCGTGACAGTTCTCATCGGGGTATTTGCGGAGGCCAGCCCGGGGGGTCACCTGTGTTCCTTCCAGATCTACAATCCCAAGAGCCTGCCACAGTCTGATGATGACAATCCGGTCTCGGAGAGGAAACGACATCCTGGGGTCACCGCGTGCGGAAGGGGTGGGGGACAATGGAAGGGACCCCACGCTCCTCCGCCAGAGCAAGAAGTGATGTCAGGACGTGACGGCGGGCACCGTGTGTCTCCCCACTCATTCTGTCATTTACTTCATGTAGTGGAGCTTTTTTCTTTTTTATCCTTTTTATATTTTTAGTCATAATGCAAACCTTCCCCTTGGGTGGCTATGAACGAGTTCTTCCCGGTCCCCCTCCAGCCACGATTTGTTTCTTTTCTTTTCTCATTTGAGCCTTTGGTCCACTTGGGTTTTATGCCGGTGTCCGCAGCGAGCTCTCCCCACACCGCTGTTTGGCCATGGTCCCCCCCCCCCCAACGCTGACCCCAGATGCCTTTTCTTCCCTAGAGACCCGTCTGAGCTCTGAGTCTCTCTGGGCCTCCTGCCCCACGTCTTGGGCCAGCCCGTCCATTCGCTCCTGGCCCCACACCGTTTTAGTGACTGGTCCTTTGTAATCGGCTGTCCAACCTGCCAAGATAATGCCCCTCTTTGCTCCCCTTCTTTTCCAGGGTTTCTCTCTTACACATTTTTCTGCAGGAAGGTTAGCACTGCCTTGTCTGGTCAGAGGAAAATAGCTGTTTGTGTTTTCATTGGGGTCAGAACTTCATACATCAACGTAGATGGAGTGACTTCAAGAACCTGGCTGCCTCTCCAATTGTCTCCTGACCTGCAATAGTTTTTTATGGTTTTCCCACGTAGATCTAAACTTGCTTGTTATGTTTATTCCTAATATTTTATCTTTTTTAAAAAAATAAGCTGGGGGCGCCTGGGTGGCTCAGTCGGTTAAGCGTCCGACTTCGGCTCAGGTCATGATCTCACGGTCCGTGAGTTTGAGCCCCGCGTCGGGCTCTGTGCTGACAGCTCAGAGCCTGGAGCCTGTTTCAGATTCTGTGTCTCCCTCTCTCTGACCCTCCCCTGTTCATGCTCTGTCTCTCTGTGTCTCAAAAATAAACGTTAAAAAAAAAAAATTAAAAATAAATAAATAAATAAATAAGCTGAAACTCAGGTGTTCTCTTCCAAAATAGCCCTGGGATGCGTGTGTGTGTGTGTGTGTGTGTGTAAGCTATTTTTTTTTTTAAATATAGTTGTTCCCTTGCTCATTTCTTTTATTGCTTAGAATGGCTTTTCAATGGATTTTCAAAAATAAAAGCAAATCATCTACAAAGAATAAGACTTTGTCTCCTCTTTGATTTCTATATTTTTAATTACATCAAATTTTAAAAAATGTTTTATTTAATTTTGAGAGAGAGAGAGAGAGAGAGAGAGAGAGAGCGAGCGAGCAGGGGAGGGGCAGAGAGAGAGGGAGAGAGAATCCGAAGCAGGGTCAGGCTCTGATCTGTCAGCACAGAACCCAGTGAAGGGCTTGAACCTACGAACTGTGAGATCGCGACCTGAGCTGAAGTCGGACACTTAACCGACTGAGCCACCCAGTCACCCTATACTTTTAACATCTTTTCTAATCGTATTTGCTAGTAATTCTGGAACAATGCAGCAGAGAGCTTTAGAGTTTCCCGGTTGAGCATGAGGCTGGCCAGGATAGATATATTTTGTCATATTAGAGACACTGGCAACTATTCTTACTTTATCGACTACGTTATCAGGAATTTTGTCATGTGCTTCTCCAACTGTGGAAACAATCATCTGATTTCCCCCACTAGATCAACTAATATGATCAATTGTATCAACGCATCTCCTAACTTTGTACCAGGCTTGGTTCATTAAGGTGCCTCTAGATTCTGTCTGTTTATATTTTATTTTGGATTTCCCCTATGACATTTACAAGAGATATTTATCTAAGCCTTCAGCAAGTTTTGGTATCAATATTATATTTGCTTTATGAAAATAGTTTGAAAGTTTTCTTTCTCGTTGGCTCCACAGAGTTTTTAACGGCATTGGGATGAAAGGTTTAGGAGGAGTGGTGTTTGGTGTTTTTTCTTTGGGGGGGGGAGTTTATATCATTTGCTTTTAAAAATAATGCTCTAGTGAAAATCCTTTTATATTTGTCTTTATACACTTACATATGTTTTTGGGTTAGATTATTTCCTTGATGTGTAATTGCTATCAAAGAGGATCCAGCTTAAAGTTTGATTTATAGGGGCACACAGAACCCACATGTGCTATGAAGGCCGGAAGACATGATGCTTCTAACAACCTCTACCCTCTTTTGTCTTTGCCAATTTGATAGACAAAACAAAAACAAATAATAAGGTTGGGTGCCTTTTTGTATTTTTACTGGTAATTAGATTTTTTCCTGTGAATTGCCTGTTCATGTCTTTTCTACATTTTCCAATAGGTGTTCCCTCTTTTCTCATTGATTTTTAAGAGCTCTTTATATATCAGGGATCCTTAACCATCCCCTGGAATATGTTATCCTAGATCAGCCTGAGTCCTCCTGCTGAATGGACTTTGTTATAAAAATTATGTAGTGACTCTGTGTTATCTAAATTTACTCTACTGGGCAGTGGCCAAAGTGCGGGTGAGTCAGCCTTGGGTCATGCAGAGAACTTGAACTAGTTGATTGAACATCTACAACTAACTTGAGGAACTTGACTCAACTCTTCTGGGTCCAGTTCCAACAAACTCTTACAATGCTGGGAAAAAAAAAAAAACTCCCCAAAACAAACATGCCAGCAGCTCCCAATGATCGGAAACATACCACAGATACACGTAATTCTGGTCACCGAAATGCATTTCCTGGGGAGGGTTAGAGGAAGCATCAGTCCATTGGGTCATTGCTCTAAGAAGGGAAAGGAGCCACAGTGCAAGTTTTAAAAGTCCCAATTCAGCCAGGTTTGCTATCAGGTTGTGTTTACCGATGTGCTGTAGATTTCCGAAGAAACCCACGGTTGAGATGCAAGAGAAGTTTCATGGCCTTTCCTGTTGGCTCTCACCCCGGGGTGTGGCTGGGAGTCCTGATGGATTCCAGCTCTTGACTGATAACCTCACAGGGCAGGGGTGGAGGGAGAGTCATCTGATCAGGGATCCACGCAAACAGTTTGGTGTGGTTTGCAAACAGCTTTTAAAATGAAGCAAACCAGCCACATCTCTTCGGAAGCTACATCTTTTGCCTCAAACTTCAGCCCCGGCCCCCCACGTGTCCCAGCAGGAAGGAACACAGCAATGAGTCAAAGGGACGGGTGAAAAATGTCAGGTAACACCCTGTGGGGAGAGCACAGCCCTGTGCCCTTGTGACAAACAATCCTTTATGCTTCGGGCATTGACTTGGTGTCAGGCACTGTGTGTGGCCCCAGGGGGACACAGGTGTGAAGGGTAACAAGAATACGATCACAGTGACAACAAAAGCGAGCCTTCCTTTTCCGGTACTGGCTCTCCGGGGAAGCGTGTTGTACTGTTATACTCTCATTTGGTCTGAAGAAGTCAGCAGGTGCTATGGACACCCCAATTTGTAGATGAAGAAAGGAGGCATGGAGAGGCCGAGTGACCTTCTCAAGGTTGCCTTCCTGGGAAGCCTGAACCCACACCCATGTTCTATGCCACACCACCTCCCAAAACAACCAGTCGTGGGCACGCGCCTCTGAGTGTGGCGATGCTGTGGAGAACGTGAATCAATGGCTTAGGGCGCCTGCCGTGACGGGGAACAGATAGGGAGGTGATCAGGCTCGGACTGACTGAGCCAGCCAGAGGACATCAGGGAAGACTGTGGGTCTGGGAGAATGAGCCGGATGTTGGCAGGAAGAAGAGAAAGGGGGTAGGAAGAGGGTGGGCCTTCCAGGGGATGGGGTAGTCTGAGGCAAGAGGCAGAACCATTGAGAAAACAAAGGGTTGGGCGCCCGGGTGGCTCAGTCGGTTGAGCGTCCAACTTTGGCTCAGGTCATGATCTCGCGGATTGTGGGTTTGAGCCCCGCATCCGGCTCTGTGCGGACAGCTCGGAGCCTGGAGCCTGCTTCCAATTCCGTGTCTCCCTCTCTCTCTGCCCCTCCCCTGCTCACGCTCTGTCTCTCTCAAGTGAATAAATGTTAAAAAAAAAAATAAAACATTAAAAAAAAAAGAAAAGAAGAAACGAAGGGCATCCAGGGCTGGTGAGGAGGGCCAGTGGGTATAATGAGAGTCGGCAGAGGCTGGAGGGAGGTCTCTCGGGGCCACCTCGCTGAGCTTGGCCTTGGTATCTCAGCAATGGGAAACACTGCAGCTTTGATTAGACTCGTGATGTAGAAAGCCCACGATGACAACAGACAGGAGGGAAAGGCGGGGGAGCCCTCAATGTTCCCCACACAGCTCACCACCTAGGATCCCACGCGGAAAGTCTGGGCCGCGAGGAGTTACTGGTCCAGGCGACTCCCTGACTAGCCCAAGGGTGTACATGTTTGCTGAATGAATGAGGCTTAGAGGCCGAATTGTCACACTGGCTACAATATGTGTCCCCCACGAACAGAAATGATACAGGTTGGCTGTCGGCTGTCAGACAGTTGTGTAGCCCAGCTCTGTCAACAGACCCCCCACCAAGGGTCTCCTCTGTCTAATGACACCGGACGTTTGTATACGAACGTGAGTTTTGAGGCTAAAGCTTGATGTCACAGTTCGCAGAGTAGTTGCTAGTATATCACTCCGATTGCTGCAAGGGAAGGTTGGTCCGTGAGGCTGAGAACAGATGCTGTTATAAGTGTCTAGGCAAAGCCATCTGCCATAAGCTTTGGTTCACGGCTCCTTTTTGCCTCATTCGCTGCCATAGTTTATGTCTGTGGGTCTACGTTAAAATTACAAGATGCTTGGGGCGCCTGGGTGGCTCAGTCAGTTAAGCGTCCGACTTCAGCTCAGGTCGCGATCTCGCGGTCCGTGAGTTCGAGCCCCGAGTCGGGCTCTGGGCTGATAGCTCAGAGCCTGGAGCCTGCTTCCGATTCTGTGTCTCCCTCTCTCTCTGCCCCTCCCCCACTCATGCCTGTCTCTGTCTCTCTCTCTCTCAAAAAATAAACAGTTGGGGCACCTGGGTGGCTCAGTCGGTTAAGCGTCCGACTTCAGCTCAGGTCACGATCTCGCGGTCCGTGAGTTCGAGCTCCGAGTCGGGCTCTGGGCTGACAGCTCAGAGCCTGGAGCCTGCTTCCGATTCTGTGTCTCCCTCTCTCTCTGCCCCTCCTCCCCCGTTCATGCTCTGTCTCTCTCTGTCTCAAAGATAAATAAACGTTAAAAAAATTAAAAATAAATAAAAATAAAAGTAAAAACATGGCACTTAAACAAATCTTGCGTTGTTCTGGGATTTAAAACGCAAGCCAACAAATAAGCAAAAAAACCCCCAAACTCACCGATACGGAACAAGATGGGAGAAATGGGATAGTAGCCAGAAGACAAAGTATTCTGAAAATGATCTACTACAGAATCCAGGGGGAGAAAATGTCGGGAAACTGATCAGCATTGACAAAGAAGCAGGAAATAAGAAAGTGGCCAACTGTCTGATTGAACTCTGTAAAATTTCCATATCCGTTAAGTCCCCAACCACTGACTATAAGCAATTGCATAAGATTCAACTTAGTATGGGTTCTACATGCCAAGACAGAAACAAAATAAATGACTGGAGGTACATGCACACAATAATAGAATAAGGAGGCAAACAGGACTGAATATCCTGCCTATAATAATAAATATAAATGAAATAGATTCTCTTGTTAAGAAGACTCTAAAATTGAACAACACAATCCACATATGTGCCATTTCTGGACAATGAACCTAAGAAAGCGTTTTCCAAAGGTAAGAAGTAATGAATGAATAGGTCCATACACACTAAGAAAAAGCAAATAAAAATAAATCAGGAGCCACAATAATAATATGGGCCCAAGTAAAACTCAACAGCAAAAGCACAAGCAGACTGAAAAAGGCAATTTTATTTAAAAATATTTTTAATCTTTATTTTTGAGAGAGAGAGAGACAGCATGTGAGTGGGGGAGGGGCAGAGAGAGAGGGAGACCGAGAATCTGAAGCAGCTCCAGGCTCCGAGCTGTCAGCACAGAGCCTGACGTGGGGCTCGAACCCATGAACTGCGAGATCATGACCTGAGCCAAAGTCGGACGCCCAGCTGACTGAGCCACCCAAGTGCCCCAAGGCAATTTTATTTTGATGAATAGTACAAGTCACATACTGACTCAAGCCTTTTGGTAATAGATAATTATGTCCCAAAATATATAATGCAAAATTGTTGGAAACGTAAGGGCAGAAACCCGCCAAGGCCCAGCATCTTTTTTCCGCACTCGGAACCCCAAAACTCCAAAGGGTGAAACTTCGTCAGCCTGATGCCCATTAGGTAGCCAGAGTGGATCTGAACTGATGCGAGGTTGTTCCAACGCGATGTCACTTAGTGTTAATATTTGTATATTTCACTGAAAAAAGAGCCACCTTCTGTGGGAGTTTTATGTAAAAACCATATGCTATCTTTCTGAAAACTAAAAAATTCTGAATTCTGAATCATTGTCTACTAGTGGATAAGTCTGTGGACCCATGGTAAGGAAATCTATGTAGTAGGCAAAAAATAGAGCGACAATATAATAAATTAATAGACTTTTTATATGTGTGAGTACACAGACATATCCACAAATAAATTCTGTACCCCACAAGTAGAGAATGAACATTTTCTGGCTCGTATGTCATATTTACATAAGTCACATGCTATGATTACAAAGCAATACAACCGGAAACTTATAATCCAACCACATGGTTTTAAAAAAACACTCTTCTGACTTTAACTAAATAAAAAAAATAAATAAAAAGTAAAAATGAAAACAGTCTTCTAAATTAGGACAAGGCAGAAGTAAAAACTGAAAATACAGACATGTTGATGTTCGTGGGATGAGGTCAAGGCTGCTTTCAGAGACAGATTAAGTGCTCTCGTTATTAAAAAGGGAAACGGGTGCCTGGGTGGCTCAGTCGGTTGAGCGACCGACTTCGGCTCAGGCCATGATCTCATGGTTTGTGAGTTCGAGCCCCGCGTTGGGCTCTGTGCTGACAGCTTGGAGCCTGGAGCCTACTTCGGATTCTGTGTCTGCCTCTCTCTGTGCCCCTCTCCTGCTAGCACTCTCTCTCTCTTTTCTCTCTCTCAAAAATAAATAAACATTAAAAAATTTAAAAAAAAGAGTTGGACGCTCAACCGATTGAGCCACCCAGGCACTCTTAGTCCCCTTTTAAAAAATTAAAAACATGTCTGTGCAGCTCAGAAATAAGCCTGCAACTTCATGCGAGAGTGGGGGACAGTGGTACATTCTTTTCTCTATTTTCTAACTGTTCTAGAGGCAACACACATTGGTTTTGTAACAAGAAACTGCTTTTTAAAAACATATCTGGAAATACAAGCCACTAAACAACGGAGCCACCGTTTGCTAGAAAACATACATCCAGGGCCTTAAGTACCCTAGACACACGTGGCCCCTTTCTTGTCACCGAGCACGGCTTAACCCAGCCGAGGTCTTGTCCTCACGCCGACAATGGCATCTTCCCAGCTGACCGTTAACCATTGTCATGTGGTCAGATGCCGCCCAGAAAGCACTGATTCAAGAACCTCAGCATCCCGTCTGTCACGTTGGCCCCAGGGACAGGGACCTCGTCCTGCCGTGGTGAGTGCGGGGCCCCAGTCCTGGTGGGGACAGAGCTGTTTCAGGAAGGCGGAACTGATTTTCCCTCCTGGCTCCTCACCAGGTCACATGCCTGTAAATCCTATGCTTTGCAACTACCGGAAACCTGGGATTACAGCCGACTGGGTCTCCCATGGATGGAGGGAGTTGCTGTTCATGATCTCCTCCAAAGACATGTGTCACTTTCTAGAGTCCAAATGAACTTGCGTGGAGTGGATTCTCCGGTCCCGTGTGCAACGACCAACGACTTTTACAACCTGCCATTTTTAGGAGTGCTTCTCAAGTTCTCTACTTACACATCCAAAACGTTTAAAAGCAATGAGAACCAAAGACATTTTGTAACAAAGCTTGGTGTTATTCTGTCGTAGGTGCCCATCTGAAACACGGCTACCCAAAATGGCTAACCCGCCTTGATTTAAGCCTGACCGTATCCTTGTATCACAGGTGTCTCCCAGATTCACGTTTCGAGTTGTTCAGAACATCTTACCTTTGTGTCTTAGTGTCCTAGGACTCTCCCCCACTCTTAGGGAGAGAAGTCTGAAATCAAGGTGTGGGCAGGACCCTGTTCCCTCTGGAGGCTCTAGGGGAAGGTCCTTCCTGCCTCCTCCAGCTTCTGGGGCTCCAGGTGCCCTTGGACTGTGGCCACGTCCCTCCAGCACTGCCTTGGCCCCCACATGGCCTTCTTCCTCGTGTGTCTTCCTTTTTTCTTCTTATGAAGACACCAGTCATTGGATCAGGACCCACCTGACTCTAGTGTTAAGACCTCATCGTAACTAGTTACATCTGCAAGGAAACTTTCCGAATAAGGTCCCGTCCACAGGTACCAGCGGTTAGAACTTGACCTTTAGTGGGGCACTATTCAACTCACAAGCCCATCTAAGCAGCAAACAGCTTAGTTGCTTGCTGTTTTCACGTCTACGAAGTTTGGTTATTGTTGCGTGATGGGCCATCGGTCGTTACTGAGGCTATAGCTTTCCTTCAGAGAGGCTTTGACAAAAGGAATTGTTCTGTAGGGTCTCCAGCAGTCCTGAGACGTCATGACTGTATGAAGATGGCCATTGGACAGTCAGGGAGCCGGAGGTCCAGGATAGAGTGGTCCCAAGGAGTGATGGCGTCCATTCCTTCCCTCACTCTCCGGGAGTAGGAACCCCAGAGAGGCTGCCTGGGACCAGGTCTGCCGTGGTTAAGGGTGGCCCAGCGCCCCTGCCCCAGAGGCCCGGAGGTCGTGCCGGGGTCCTGGTCAGTGCCCAGGGCACGTGTTATTAGTACCAGGCCTGTGGAAACGTGCAGCTTAAGCCATCTGGGAGCTGGGTCTGTGTCGGAGCTCGGGTCAGAACTCCTTCAGATGGTGGCCATTCTATCAGAGACCCGTGAATGACCCACTGGGGACAGGGGTCAAGTTGAATCCAGGACTGAGAAGGGCAACCGATGATGCTTCCGTGGGGCATCTCACACCCTGGGCAAATTTAACATGACATCCACGCGGTCAGAAAATATTAGAACCATCATAAGTGTAGCATTAGCATATCATTAGAATCTACATGATCAGACTATATCAGATATTACTAACTATAAAATAATGTGATTTTTAAATTAAAAAAAAATTTTAATGTTTATTTATTTCTGAGAGAGAGAGAGAGTGCGAATAGGGGAGGGGCAGAGAGAGAGGGAGACACAGAATCGGAAACAGGCTCCAGGCTCTGAGCTGTCAGCACAGAGCCCGACGCGGGGCTCGAGCTCACGAACCACAAGATCATGATCTGAGCCAAAGTTGGCCGCTTAACCGACCGAGCCCCCCAGGCGCCCCTTTCTCACCCCTTTTGTAGGGCTGGAGCCTGCGGCCGGTCCCAGGGGGAATTCTAATACATGCCAAATCCCTGGCCTTCTCTTGACGCCTGCTTTTAGGGGCGTGGAGAGTCACTGGGGACCGGGGCTACCTTGAGAGCGCATCCGAACAGATGGGAAAGAAATAGCTTGCGTGTAGTAAAAAGTCCCAACTATGTGTTTGTTTCTCTTCCTCCCCAAAGAAGCCTGGAGGTCAGCAGGCTGTGGCTGGTATGGGGCTTCACCAGAAACCCCGTTCCTTCTTTCCTCTGTCTGATGTACCAGCCCCGTGCAGAGTTTCCGTCCTCAGAGACGCCCTGGGGCCCAGAATGGCTGCTGGAGCCCTGCCATCCCATGCAAGCTCTGGGGAGCAGAGAGGGGAAGGGCGGAGAGAGCACACCTCCCGGCTGAGCCAGCTCCCTTTAAGGAGTGTCCCCGGGATCCCATCCGGCTCTTGGTGATTCTTCGCAAGGAGTCAGCAAGGTAGAGAGCCCAGGTAGGCTTTGCTAAGCTGCTTCTCTCGTCTCAGCTTCTTGGCCTAAGTTAAAAATGGTAACGGTTGGACCTCACCAAGGAGGATTCACAGATGGCAAGTAAGCCGTGTGAAAAGATGCCCCACGCCCTGTGTCATCAGGGCACCGCAAGCTACCACAACAGCGAGACCCCACGACCCACCTGCAGGCGTGGCCCGAACCCAAGCCCGGACAGCGCCCCCTGCGGGCGGGGACGGGAAGCCCGGGAGCTCGCGCTGTCCGAGGCCTCCTCCGAAGCCGGTTTGGCGGGTTCTTCCGGAACGAAACCTACTTCCACCGGACCGTCTAGCGACTGTGTTCCTTGGTGTTTCCCCAAAGGCGTTGAAAACGCATGTTCACACGAAACCTCCGCACCTGCAGCAGCTTTCTTCGGAACCGCCGAAGCTTGGAAGCCCCCAAGGCGTCCTTCAGCGGGTGGATGGATGGATGAATGAGCCGGGGTCCATCCGGACAAAGGGACGGCGCTGGGCGCCGAAAAGAAACGAGCTCTCAAGCTGCAGGGAGACGTGGGAGAAACTTCGATGCGTCTTCCCGAGTGAGAGGGGCCCGTGTCAAAGATACCGTCAAGTCTGGTAATTACAAAGCAAAACGCTGAGAGAGAGGGAGAGGGAGAGAGAGAGAGAGAGAGAATGGTGCACGGTGTGCGGGGCTCCGTAAGGGCTCCGATGTGAAGTGGTCTATCTCCCCAGGACAATTCCGGGCCGGTGAGCGGGTGGGCAGAGCGGCCGTGACTCGCGCAGCTGACGGCGGCTCCGAGGACGGATCTGAAGGAGGTGACCAGCTCCCACGGGGTTGGGCAGGGCCGGGGGGGGGGGGGTTACCACTTCGATCAAAGATAAGGTGTAATAATAAAGGTATCACACGTCGTCTAGTTAAAGCTGGACCCGGGAGCGTCTAGCCGGGCCGATCCGCTCTCAAAGAGAGGCGCTCAGGCTGTTCAGATCCCGGTTTGGCATCCAGAGGGCCCTGCAGGGATCTCTCCGCAGAGGAGTTTCAGCGAACTTGACCCCGGGGAGTGTCGTTCCTGCAGCCCTGAGCCTTATTCCCCGGGGGCTTCTGTCTTCTGAGACTGCAACGGTCCCAGCCGGTGGGAGGAGCGGGCCGGGCTCTGCTCTGCGGGTGGAGGTTGGATCCAGGCTGCTCCGGGCTCAGCCTCTTTGCCGGCGAGGCCCTGGCCGGGTACAGAGTTGGGCCGGTGTGACCAGCCACCGCCCTGCCCCCAGACCCTAGGCCGGAGGCCCGCTCAGCCTTGCATCTCACACTTGCCTTACACCCCCTGCCTGGAGCCCGAGGCACCCGCACAAAGCCCCACAGCAGACGAGGGCCCTGCCCTGGGCTCCGAGCCTGCCTGCAGCCAGCCGGGGACCAGCTGGAGGGCGTCTGCGGCTGGAAGGGTCCCCGGAGCCCCTCCGCCCAAGCCTTCCTTGGCTGCCGAGTTCCCTCCCCGGTGGCTCGCCCAGGCCCCCGCGTCCAGGAGAGGCAGTCGGGTCAGCTTCTCCTGTGGGGTTGACCACTGCCCCCCAGCGCCTCCCACACCGACCTGGGGCTGCCTGTCCCCCGAGGCGAAGGCAAGTGGCCTCTTCTGCCTCCTGAGCGCCTAAAGCCCAGCACCTGACATCCTGACGCCTCGGGAGTCAGTGTCTCCTGCCTGCTAGCGCCTTGGGCGAATTCATAAATTCCCTCCTCTTCCCTCTGGCCTGAGAACCCTCCAGCGGTGCCGAAGTCCCTCCCACAGACGTCAGAGACCTTCTGGCATTGAGGGGAATAGCAGAGGCAGGCCGGAGAGGGAGCGAGAGACACAGAGACACAGGGAGATGGAGAGAGACACACAGAGGCCAAGAGGGAGAGAGAGAGAGAGACTCAGGGACAGAGAGACATAGAGATTGAAGGGACGGTGGGGTCTTGGGACTTCAGGAGAGAAAGCACCGGACCCTGGCCACCGCCCCCCCCCCCAGGCAGTGGGGTTCGAGGTGGCGTCTTCGGTGTCTCCACATCCAGCCCCCCAGGGGGTGGAGACACGCACAAGCTCCGGCTTTCCTTCCGGCTGAGGTCATGTAAGGACACACAGGGCGACGCGCAGACGTTGGCCCCCCACCGCGTGGTGATGCCCCCCGAGGACAACGGCAAAGGCCTGGGGCTGTTGGAGGGAAAGAGCGGAGCTGACGGCAGAGCTCTTGCCCCTCCGTCGGGAATCACACGCCCGTCTTTTCCCTTCCGCCAAGTGCAGACGCCAGCACCGTGAGGACCCAGAACTTTGCGGTCTGGCCCCGCTCACGAAGAGCTGGCTCGCGTCCTGACAGAGGCAGAGTATCCAAAGGGGAGAAGACACAGTTCCAACCGCCGTTTGATGTCGGAGGCTGGAGCCTTCTCGGGGACCGGCTCCACGGCCGAAAGGAAAGAAAACACCAGGTTGGCCTCAAAGGTCCCTCCCGTTGGAGACGCCAGGGGACTAATTGCGCACCTCCTGGCTGCGTTCTTCAGAATCACTCAGCCTTTGTACCCAACAGGGTAGAGCCCACCAGTGGCTCAGGGCGGGCCCTGCCTTGGGGCTGGAAGACAGAAGAATGAGAAGACAGAGCCCACCGAGGCCCCCCACCCCCGCGTCCCGGGTCACCCCGTGAAAGCTGCGGGGGCGGTGACGTCCCGAGTCCGTTAGCACCGCTGGGCTGGAGACCAGACCCCATGATGGCCGCACCCACCTCGGCCCCTGGATTCTCACAACGTCCAAAGCCTCACCCCGCGTCCCCACCTCTACCCCTGAGCTCCGGCCCCAGCGCAGTTTGGGTCCCTAAATAAGCAAGACCTCTTTGCTTCCTCGCCTCTGTTTTCTCTCGTGAATCCCGTAGCTTCCCTTCATGCCTGGACCGAGTTCTACGTTCAGAGAATCCCCTCAACTGTCGCCTCCTCCAGGAAGCCCTCCCTGATCTACCCCAGGCACCATCCAGGCCGCCCTCGGTGGTGACCTCGCATCCCGGCGTCTCCCCAGCAGGACTTCCCACCCTGTCCCGTGGTTGTTTCGTTCCTCGGCCTCGCTCATGTGACCGGATCGCAGTGGAGCAGAGAGCCGGGCTGCTGGGGCATGGCTGACCTATTCTGAGCAGTTTTTGAGACGGCTCATGACATCGGAGCCCCTCGGAGGTTTCTGGCATGACGGTCACCACCACGTGTCCCCCCACCCCAGGCCACACATCTACATGGGTGTGCACACACACCAGTGTACCTTCAGGAGGAGGGGCCACCAGGCCACATGTTGGGGGCAGGGAGGACAGCATGTGCAAAGGCCCTGAGGTGGCACCGGGCTTGGCCTCTCCGGCTAGGCCTGCCCGCCAGGAGGAAGTGGGAGCACAGGCAGGGCTCAGATGGGGCAAACTGGTGTTCCTCCCTGTCAACGGGGCCGACTCGAGGGATGTGGGGATGTGTGCGAGGCCATGGCAGATCCTTTGCACGGGTGGCGACACCCGCCCCCGGTTACTTGAGTCTTGGCTGCCAGTGGTTCACGGCTGCCCCTTCAGCTGATGCCACCTTGCTCAGAAAGTCGCATGGCTGACCCCAAGGGGCAGCCCACACCGATGCCTGACTGGTAGGGGGTCCAGAAGGCCGCCCCGGTCTCAGAAAAAGACAACTCTGCCGCGTGTTTGTGCCGGGGGTCTCTGCCCACCAGGCCAGACCACGCCCTCACTGGCTCCCTCCCTGGAAGGCTTCTCCCTCAATAAACTGCCAGCACCAGAATCCTTGCCTCAGGCTCTGCGTCCAGAGAGCCGGCCTCGTGCAGATCACACATGCCTTGTGCTAACAGGAGAGCCTGAATAAGAGAAACCTCCAAGGGGCTTCAACCAGCCCACGGCCAACCTCCCCTCTGGACGGGCCCTCGGGGTATGGAGTCTGTTCTGGAAGCAGCCAGGCTGTGCCATTAAAAAAGACGGCTTCATAAGGGCGCCTGGGCGGCTCTGTCTGTTAAGCGCCCGACTGCGGCTCAGGTCATGATCTCACGGTTTGTGAGTTCGAGCCCCACGTCGGGCTCTGTGCTGACAGCTCAGGGCCTGGAGCCTGTTTCAAATTCTGTGTCTCCCTCTCTCTCTGCTCCTCCCCTGCTCATGCACTGTCTCTGTCTCTCAAAAAATAAATAAACATTAAAAAAAAAAAAAAGATGGCTTCACAAGTTGGAAACAAGTTCCCTGTCCGTCAGCTGGTGAGCGGACAAGACGGGACACATGCATATAAGGGAGTGCCGTTCAGCACAAGCTGTGGGTCCACGGGACCGCACGGAGAAGCCTCGGAAACTCTGCACTGAGTGAAAGACCGTGGGCTGTGTGATTCTGTTCATGGGAAATGTCCAGAAAGATCAGTCGATAGAAACAGAACGTCAGTTACCGGCTGCCTGGAGGCAGTGGGGGTGGGGTTCGAAGGGAGCGATCAGTAGCTGGGGCCTGAGACGATGACAGATATTGACTCGAACACCATCAAACTGTCTCCTTAAAATCGGTGAGTTACGTAATATGTAAGATATACCCCTGCGAATGGTTTACAGCCTCCCCAGCGGATGCCGGATTTTCTGGGTGTGAGGCTTTGGACGAGACCACCCACATTCCCGGATTTTTATTTTCTTCAGCAAGAGTCAGGTGGATGGACTCTCGGGTTTGCAAAAGCATCGTGAGGTTTTGGGGACGCATCGGGTGAAGCACAAGATACTTATTACTTGTGGCTTCTTTGGCTCAGGCCCGTGGCCGACATTCTGGACGGAACTACAAAGTCGCTTCCCATCCCCCGCGAGCTCGGATCCTTGTGGGGACACGGTTGCTTTAGAGACGATCGCAGCAAGAAATTCCCAGACTGCATTTCTCTGGAACAGTGCTTGTAAGTCATATGGAAAGTTTGCTGGAAATGCCGATTCCTGGCCCCCCGTCCAGACCCTATGAATTAGAACCCCTGGGGTGGCCCTGGAATCTGCATGTTCACAGCTCCCTGGGGACCCTCAGTTCCAGTGATGTCTGAGAGCTGATCTCAGGGACGGGAATCTCGGGCCCGGCTTTGCAAGATCAGCCGGGTTGCATCTGCTGGGGACAGACTGCAGGGACGGCCCTCCACTCACCCAGTTCCATTGAAAAAGTGACTTTGTTCTCCAAGAAACACACGTGTGTGAAATGCTTTCCGTGCCCCCTGCCCGTGTAAGTGGCCAGACCGTTCGAAGTGACCGACGGGTGCTGTTTTGGAAGACCCAGGCAGACAACCTGGAGGAGAACTGTTCCTTGCTGGGCGATCGGAGCAGAGGGTGTCTTCACAGGGGGCGGGGCTCCCACATTCCAGGGGGTGCGGAACCGTGAACGTGTGGACCAGGAAACTCAGGAGGGTTGCTTCTCGGACCATCTATCGCTGCTCAGCTGGTTTAATGGCGAAAACGACTGGTCCACCAGCGAGTTGGCCCGTAGGCTTGAAAACAAGCACTCGTGTAGGGTCGGACCAATTCTGCGCAAACAAGCCCAGTGACACCGACGGTGTCACACGGGCTCTTGCCGGCCGCCTGAGGTTCTGGTCTGTGGGGGAAGGGAAAACACACAGGCCCCCAGGGTCATCCTGGGAATTAGTAAGCAACGGGCGAGGTCTCCTTCCTGGATGGAAGGCTGACAGGTTATTTTGGGGGTGAGGGTGGGGAGGGGAGGTTGTTCTCCCCTGGAAAGGGGCAGACACCCCTAGGTGAAAGGGTAGCTTTTTAAAAAGTTTAATTGTTTATTTTGAGAGAGAAAGAGAGAGAGAGAGCAGGGGAGGGGCAGAGAGAGAGAGAGAGAGAGAGAGAATTCCAAGCAGGCTCCACACTGTCAGTGCAGAGCCCATCGAGGGGCTTGAACTCACGAACCAAGAGATCATGACCTGAGCCGAAATCAAGAGTCGGATGCTTAACTGACTGAGCCACCCAGGCGCCCCGGAAGGGTAGCTTTTTAACCAAGAGCCAGAGGGATGATGCCATTATCCGGGGCCACTGAGCCCGCAGTCCCGGGTGACTGTCCTGTGAGTTTGTCAAGGCCAGACTGGGGAAGTGGGGACAGCTGGGGCTCTGGGCTGTCGCTCAGCTGCCTTCCAGGGGCTTCCTCTCTGATGGCTGGAGACAGGCGGTGGCCCTGGGGAGGTCTGGACGGGTCCTGCCCCACAGCACCCTTATCCTGCGGCGGGAGTGAAAGGCGTGGCTTCCCGGCACCCGGCTTTTCGCCTCCATCCGGGAGGTGGGGGACAAGCCTAGGGCCTTCGGCCCAGAAGAAGGGCTGGGATTGGGTCCGCAGGACCCGGGAGCGGGCAGTCACCCAAGGGTGCTCCCGTGGGAAGCACGAAGGCGGTCCCTTCCTGCCGAGACCGCTGACCCGGGAGGGAAGGCAAGACAGCTGTGCACACTTGAACCCCGGTGCAGAGAACAAAGGACACTTGATTCCTGCCAATCCCATAGCCGAGGGGGATGAAAGGCCATCGGTGAGGTTCCTTGAAGCCAGGCTCCGGCCAGCGTGTGGCCGGCCCCCAACACGTGTGAAAATTGCACGGGGAGCCTGTCACAGGTGTGAGTTTCTGCAAGGATAGCAGGTAGCTGGCCTGTCATCCTCTGGCCACTGTGCCCAGAAAACGGGGGGCTTAAACCCGCCGAAGCGCCCTTTCTCCCAGTTCTGGAGGCCAGAACTCCGGGATCAAGCCGTCAGCAGGGCCACGCTCCCTCTGAAGCGTGTAGACGAGGTTCGGCCAGCTCCTCATGGTTGCTGGCAGTCTTGGCATGCCGTGGCCCGGGGCTGCGTGCCCCCTGCCCCCCAATGGCTCTCCGCGTCTGTCCTCACACGGCGTGAGTCTGCGTGTCTGTGCCCAAACCTCCCTCTGCCTAGAGGGACGCCAGCCACTGGATTGACACAGCATCATCTTAACTTCGTTGCATCTGCCGGGACTCTGGCAAGTAAGGTCACAGTCACAGGCCCCCGGGGGTCAGGATTTCGGCACAACATTTTGGGGAGCACGGCGGGACCCGCGGCAGTCTGGTGGAATCGTGTGCGGGTTGCACCCGAGGAACCGAGGTGCAGAAGAGGCTAAGCGGGGGTGCGTGTGCGTCAGCCGCCCGACCGACAGCCAGGCCAGGCCTCCTGGCTGCTCTGGGTGTGAGCCCTCCCCTCCCGCCACCAGTCCCGCGGGCGGGAGCGCGGTCGAAACTGGAAAGCTTGACCCCGTGGCCCCGGGAGCTGACGGGGGCGGGTGTCGGGAAGCTTCGGCTCTCTCGCGGTTTCCAGAACTCGCGACGAACGAACAGCACCTATTGTTCGTCTGCTGCTCTTTTAACAGTCTGGTGACCGAGCCTCTGAGTTGGTATCGCAAGGTCCCACCGAGTGACGGGTGTCCCGGGGGGGTGGTGCCAGCCCTGTGCCGAGCACTGGGTCAGCGGTCGGGGTGGGGGGCATCGCTACCTTCGGGTAGCCTTGTGGCCACCCCCAAAGACAAGACAGACACCCGGCAGGACGCCACCCGGCACCGGCTGGTGTGCTGAGGGCCACACAGACCGTCCACGTTCATCGGAGACGCGGGAGGCTGGTGCGCTCAGGGGAGGCTCCACGGAGGCAGGGTCCCGAGGGAAGCTCTGGCAGACAGGTGGGCCCGAGGCAAAGGACCGCGTCAGGGGAGATGGCCGGGGGACGGGGATCCCCGGAAAGTTCCGGATGGGGAGGCGGCGGGGACTCACTGTTGGGGGAGCACGGACAGGAGGGGCACCCAGGACCCTCTCCGTGTGTCTCTCATTGCAGGCTCCCCTCTGCCCGCAGAGTCTCTGTTTACTCGTCCGTCTCCCTCCCTAGACTCTGAGTTCCTGTGAACGCCGCGTCTTAACCTGTGTGGCAACCGGCCAGGTGGCCGCCACCGGGAGCCCACTCTTTTCTCCGGCGCGGTGCAGACTCCACCCAGGACGGGTGGGCGTCATCAGGACCCAGGCGTGTCCTCCTCATGGATTCGCCCACTCATTCACGCAACACGTGTTTGCCGAGTTCCTATTGTGTGCTGCACGCACGGGGTTTGCTAAGGACTGCCAAGACTGCTTGTGAGGGACAGAGAGCGGTCAAGGTGACTCCAGGATCCATGACCTGAGCCGCCGGAAAGAGCGGAAACACCGCCACCCTGAGTTGGAGGGGACCGTGGGAAAAGTGGACCTCGGGGGGGGGGCGGGGGCTGGAAGCTTCTCAGATGCTTCACGTAGGAGAGGTCCATCCATGGGACGGGCAAGGGCGGACACTGGCCAGGCGGGAAGGAGGGGGGGGGGGGGCCGGGATGCAGGTGGAAAGTGGGAGCCCTTGGCTTATGGGTGCCGTTCCAAGCAATTCCCGAGTCAACACGTCCTCGGGGTTCAAGATGGTGACTGTCTCTCCCTCTCAGGTCCCTGCTCCGGGCAAGAAGGGGGAAGAGACCGAGGCCAAGGGGCAAGCCAGCCAGGAGGTTCTCCCCTTTTCCAAAGCTTTCCTGGGAGTCCCAGCTAACGGCTGCCCGCTTTGGTCAGAAGCGGCTGCACAGGGAGTCAGGAAGGTATGTACTTGGAGTGGCTCCCTTGGGGAGAAATCGGGAAAGGGGGCCGGGAAACGGTCTTGGAAAGGCAGCCGGCTCACAGGGCCTGCCTTTTGGGATGAGCGCATGGAAGGACGCAGGAAAACCGGGAGGAAATGCCTGCAGGAAGCCGGGTGGGGCGGTCCGGGCCGTATCGGACAATTAAAAGCACAAAACTACTCTAACGACCCCAACACCGCGGGGATTAGGATTATGAGCTCTCCCAAGGAGGGGTTGCAGCCGGGGCACTGGTGACCCTTGGGCCCGATGATTCTTTGTCGCCGGGTCGACCTGGGCACACGGGCTGTGCAGGTGCAGCCCTGGCCTCCACCGACTAGATGCCAAAGCAACGCCCCTCCAACTCCGGTGAAATTGCCTCCGGGTAGTTCTAGATCGCCCCTGAAGGTCAGACGGAACTCACCAAATTTCACATCGCTAAAAGAGTAATTTGCTGAGAGTTTTCCCATCTGTCCCTCCTTGTTTGACCCTTGTCCACACAGCAAAGTGGGTTATTCAACACAAGACACCAGGAAAGATTTTCCACACACACACACACACACACACACACACACACACTCTTCCATATGCAATGCATTGTGTATGCACACACACGTGTATTAATCCATTGGGCAGAAGCACAGTTTATTTTCTCTCGTTGGAGCCTCTGACTCTGTCTTAGCCAATGCGCGGACCCCTCGGCCATCGGGCACCCCCTGCCCGCGGGAAAGTTTCCGCAGAGGGACTCAAGCCCGCTGTCGGGAGCTGAGTGTGTCAGCATGGGGCTGTTCACCCACTGGACCTCTCTTTCTGGGGTGTCTTTGTGACATGGTGACCGGCTGGGTTCCATGATGGCCGAGGGGAGGTGGTTATGTGATCGCCCACGAGGACACGTGGCCACTGCTGGGGCAGCGGGCTGCGACCCAAACGCACTAAGAAGCCCTCAAGGAAAAGGTGGAGGAAACTCAGGCTGCGGGACCCACAGACCGACGGGGACAGGTGGACACTCTTGGCCTTGCCAAGGGCAGCGCTGGCCCTGTGGAGCCTGGGGCCAGGGACGGATGGGGACGGGGCGCTACAGCTGGACGTGACTCTCCCAGGCCACAGCGCTGGGTCTGGGTCTGCTCACACCACGGTGTGAGTGTGACCCCCGATGGGCCACATGTGTGGCCTCTGAATTTCTTGTTTTTATTTATTTTTAAAATTTTTGTACGTGTCTATTTATTTTTGAGACAGAGAGTGTGAGCCGGGGAGGGGCAGTGAGAGAGGGAGGCACAGAATCGGAAGCAGGCTCCAGGCTCCGAGCGGTCAGCACAGAGCCCGACGCGGGGCTCGAACTCACGGACCGCGAGATCGTGACCTGAGCCAAAGTCGGACGCGTAACCGATTGAGCCCCCCAGGCGCCCCTGGATTTCTTGTTTTTCAAAACACAGACATCGGTTGAAAAATCTGAGTTGCCAAATTACGCGCATGTGCGAGTTGGGGAAAGTTCTAAAACTTTAAATATTTTACAAAAGCAATCAAACCCAAATCGATAACCTAAACGGTCGCCCATTTCTCTCAAAAACCCCGAAAATGAAATTAAGCAGAGTGGCCCGCGGTCTGGACCCCCAGCGCTCCGAGGTGGGCCATGTTGGTGTGGCGTGGGGGCCCGCATTTCTCCTTTTTAAGGATGGCGTAAGTCTGTAGGCACTGCGTTGTGAGCTGCCTTCTTTGTGTTTTAAATTAACAGGCTTCTTGAGAACATTTTCCAACTCACAGAAAGGTGGAGCAGAGGGTAGGGAGTTCCCACATGCCTCCCTCCCAGCTCCCCACTTTCCCTACTGGGTGCCTCTTGCATCAGTGTGGTTCCTGTGTCACAAGTGATGGACCGACACCGACAACTGTTCCTAACCAAGTCCACCGTTGACGTGAGGGTTCACACATCCCGTGGGTTTTGAGAGATGCGTGTCTGTGTCTGCCACGACAGCATCACACAGAGCGGTTGAACTGCCCTAAAATTCCTCAGTGCTCCCCCTGCGCACCCCTCCCTGTCCACCAACCCCGGGCAGCCACTGATCATTCTCCTGCGTCCGTGCTTTTGCCTCTTCTCGAACGTCATGGGCTTGGACTCGCGCGTGCACTTAACGATATACGGCGAGCATCTTTCCATGTCGGAAAACAGCCATCGAGCTGATCGGTTTAAAAGGATCCCTAGCTTTTCCTTGAACGGATACCTCCCAACATATCTAACCGGCATGTTTGAAAGTCTCCACTTTTTAAAAAAAATCATTGGAAGCCATCCTTTGGCGGTCGCCTGCCACGTGCATTGTCACCCAACCGTCCGCTGACTTCTCGACGATGAAGTCCCACGAGTGAAGTTCTAGGTCAGAGGTCAGACATGTACACGTGGAAGCTTCTGGGGAGACGGGCGGGTTGCCTCCTAGAACCACTGGCCCGATTCGCCGTCGCGAGCGCCGGCTCATCAGGATCATCGGGACCCCGTGGCATTCAACCCTTGGTGACCACTGCGGACAAACCCGGCTCCGTCATTTGAACAGCCGGTTGGGGCCACAGATCATTGTGAAAATGCCTCCTAGAAGTGTCCGTGTTGGCCGAGGTGCGTGTGTTTGAGTCCTCGGCTGGGGCGTGAGTTTCCTTCGGCCGTTGGAATGAATGACCACGAACTTGGTGGACACGACAGAAACTCATTCTCTAACAGTCTGGAGGCCACAAGTCCCCAGACAAGGTGTCAGCTTGACTCTTTCCTTCTGGAGGCTCCAGGGAGGCTGGTGCAGGCCCCGCCCCCGCTGCTGGTGTTTGCCCGCAATTGCTGGCATTTCTTGGTTTGTAGATGCACCGCCCCCCCCCCACTCCCCACCCCCTCCCGCCCCGCCCGCCCCATCTCTGCCTCTGTCTTCACAGGGACCGGGGGTTAGGAGACGGACATCTCTTTTTGGAGGCCACGGTTCGCCACGCACTAGAGGTGTTTGTACGGACAGGGAAGTGGAGACTTTGCCTCCCAGAGACGTGAGGCTGGACCCCACAGTGCAGGTTCTGGGTATTCGGCAAGTGACGCGTTCCTCCCTTCCCCCCACACGTACCCTCGCCATACACTACCCCGGCTGGGGTGGGGGTGGGGGGCGCTCAGCAAGCTGCTTTCAGCCGCTCCGTCCCCTAAGACCCCCGGGATCTTCAAGCATGACTTTGCGAAATGCTGCGAAGTTTACCCTTATTCTCTTTACAGTGATCTGTGACCCCAACCGGCTGTTCCAATGACGGAGCTGGGTTTGTCCACAATGGTCACCAAAGGTTGAATGTCACGGGGTCCTGATGACCATTTTGACCAAGGGCTGGCAGTGTGGCTTTGGGCAAGGGGCTGACCCCGTTCGAGCCTCAGTTTCTTCATCTGTACAATAGGGATAATAACACATGGGCCTCTGGGGCCCTTGGGGAAATATAAAGACACAACACAGAGTAAGGTTTCCGTAACTACTTGCCCCCGATGAAGGGGTGCATCCTTCAGCTTATCCTTCCCAACTGGTTTCCGAGCACCGATCCCGGCTGCCCCCTTCTCCGACCCCCCGCCAGTGCCCCGTGGGTCACTGCCCAGATGTCCAGCCAGGAGGCCGCGCCAGAGGCCCAGCCCCCTTTCCCGTTGCTTTCAAACTCCCTTTTCATCTCAAATCTCACGCCGTCGGTGACGCATCCGTAGGTAGACACCAAGCGTGACCTTCCTCCGGCTTCTCCTTTTCTGTCCCTCCGGGAGCTATTGAGTGCCGCGCAGCTCAGGGCCTCTCGGCCGCGGCCGGCCCTGCGTTCCTTCCCATCGTAACCGAGCTCGTTTGTCAGAGAAGGTCCCATTCATGGGAGGAATAATGTGGCCGGGCCCACGCACGCCAGGCGTTTTGATGACCACGGTGCTCTTCACGTCCCAGATGACAAAGTCAGCAAGTATTCAGCTCTCCTAAGGGACGCACACCGGCGGTCTTGCTTCCGCTGGGGACGTTCGCAGTGAACCAGACCCCTCCTCGCTCAGAGGGGGCCCTGAGTGGATGGAAGTCTGGCAGGGGTTCCTGCGAGGAGGGAGACCCCCCCCGGGCCTGATCTAACCCCGGGAGCCCATGACGATGACAGGCAATGGGGATAGGGAGAGGATGGCACCTGCGAGGACGTGCCACCACCCATGGCCCCGCCACGCGTGCGGGAGGGACCTGGGCTTCCTTGATTGACACGGTGTCTTGGGCTTTGGGGGGGCCTTCCAAAGAGGTCCAAACGACCCAGCCGGACCCCAGGGAACGCACCGTCAAGATGACCTAATCAGGGAGAAAAATCTAGAGGTTTTGGGAAACTGGAGGCAAAGGAGAGAAACAAATCGAAAGCAAACAGAGCTAAGCCCGGAGCTTCCATGTGAGCTGGGCATGCACCCCAAGGACCTGAAAACAGGTTGCTCCCCCCAAAACGTGTTGACGCTTGTCTCTAGCAGCATTATTCGCGATCGCCAAAAGGTGGAAACGACCCAAATGTCCATCATGGGACGAACGGATGAACACAATGTGCTCCGGCCGCCACACGACAGAATATGACTCGGCTGTAAAGAGGCACGGGGCCCGACACCTGCTACTGTGGGGGTGGACCTTGAAGACACACCGGCCCATGAAAGAAGCCAGACACAGAAGGCCACGCCTCGCGCGACTCCATTTGCATGAAATGTCCAGAACACTCAACTCCAAAGACACAGAGAGTGGATTCGTGGCCGCCAGGGGCTGGGGGGAGGAGGGACAGGGTGTGACGGCTGATCGTTCCGAGTCTAGGGGCAAATTAAACCCCCACCCAGAGGAAGGAACGGAGGCCTTGGTGCAGGTACACCTGGAACCAGTCTCAGCTCCCACATTCGTGGCCTGCCCCGTGGGAACCGGCGAGGAGCCTCGGGCCGGTGCTAACCAAATCGTGACTTTGCGGCTTTGCTCTGCACCCTCTGCCTGACAGCGGAGCAGTCACTCTCAGCCTGACAGCAGGTGGGAGCAGTCACCCTCAGCCTGACAGCAGGTGGGATCTCATGGTTCTAGAATTCAAGGAGCCTGCAGGCCCAGCCCCCTCCAAACACAGGGTCAGCCCTTTCTTGTGGGCAATCAGGCGGGAGCTGATTTCTGTTTGCCATCTCATGCAGTCAAGACTCCGTAGCACTGAGACAAGTGTCATGATGAACCCACTTTCAGGGAGTGGAGACTGAGGCTCAGAGAGGCTGCGTGGCATGTCCGAGGGCACTGGGCTGGTGAGGGGGCAGACCTGGGGTCTTCTGGCTGCAACCTCAAGGATGTGTCCCCTCGGGTCCTTCCGGGCTGCAGACAGCAGGGCTGGCTTCATGTGGAAGGGACGCTTGGGTCCCACGGGACCCTGTGCCCAGAAGGGTCTGCAGTTGGTTTGAAGGTTCGCTGTTGCCATCTTGAGATTCTGAAGTGTTTGAGCAAGGGGCCCACGTTTTGATTTTGCACCGGGCCCTGCAAATGACGTAACTGATTTGGGGGGAAGGGACGGAGCGATGGGTGCCTGGGGACCGGGGCTCTCTGCACAGTCCCCCAAGCCTCAGCCTCCCAAACTGCAGGGTGAAGGAGGGGGGGCGGCTAGGCCAAGATTTCCCAGTGTGTGTTCCTCGCACACAAGCCCCTCACGGTGCACTGAGGCCCCGGGGCCTCCCAACAGTGAGTCTGTGAAACCGAGGGCAGCTCAGCAGGGTCAGACATCTGTGCAGCCTTGCAACAAAGAACTGTCGCGATGAGGCCCCGCAAGCCCTTAAACAGATAGAATACGTGCAGGGAATGCCCTGGAAAATGCGCGACCAGCACGGGTCCCAACTCCCTCCCACGTGCCGCCTTCAGTTTACCTTCCCCGGCAGCGGTCACGTCAGGCAGGGAAGCTCAGAACAGGCCCGCCAGGCACAGATCAAGGACAAAGGCCCCGGCAGCCCTGGAAAAGGTTCCGGAGATGGGCAAGTGGCCTGAATTGCCCTCTGCTCCACCTTGCAGGGCTCCTTGGTGTCTGACGCGGCAGAGCAGCAGACCCGAAGCAACCCCACCTTTGTTAGGGGCTGGCGCGCCGGGGGGCTGTCCCGCTTGCTGTGGAGCATCAGGAGATCCCTCGGCCACCTTCAGGGCCACGTGCCCCCTGGAACCTCCAAGTCGTCCAGCGTAGGGCAGCCCTGAGGCGGAAGCAGCATGGTCCCCGCCCCCACCCTGCCCCCATCTGCTGGGTCTGTGCCCGCCGAGGCCTCGTGGCACCCGATTTCTGCATGTTCGCCTGCCTTGGGGCTGAGACACGCCTGTCCCCTGCCGCTCTCCAGGGCCAAGGCTGCCGAGGCCGTCAACCTGGCTCTGAGCTTCTCTGGATTTGAACAAGGGGTTTGAGAGATGCGCCGAGTGCCATCAAGCTCGGTTTCTCGGGCTCGCCGCCCTTCATGTTTGTCTTTGGGAGAAATGCTCTCCGTGCAGATCTTTTGGAGATTTCGAGCTGAGGTTGTCCCTTTACTGTTGAGTGGTAAGAGTTCCTACTGTATTCTAGATATGCGTCCCTTATCAGGTGTATTGATTTGCAGACATTTTCTCCCACGCTGTGGGCTGTCTTTGCATGTGCTTGAAGCACAGACGTTTTCAGACAAAGTCTCATTTATCTATTTTGTTCTTTTGTTGCTCATGGTAGTTGGGAAGGTTTTGACTGAAGGCTGTCTCAGCTGAACACAGGGTTAGAAACAACTGACTTCGTGGGGGAGGCTGCCTGGTGCCCAGCCCCGCCTCTCATACTCCATGCCCCAACCTGTGCCCGGCCCCCAAGGCCCATCTTGCCTGGGCTTTATCTCTGCTGCACTTGAAGCTCCCCCAGTTGGTCCTCCTCCTCCTTTCTTCTCTTGGAGGCAAGTGGGCATCCATCCATCCATCCATCCAACCATCCAACCATCCATCCATCCATCCATCCATCCATCCATCCAACCATCCATCCTTCCATCCATCCATCCATTTATCCATCCATCCATCCATCCATCCATCCATCCATCCAACCATCCAACCATCCATCCATTTATCCATCCATCCATCCATCCATCCATCCAACCATCCATCCATTTATCCATCCATCCATCCATCCATCCATCCATCCATCCATTTATCCAACCATCCATCCATTTATCCATCCATCCATCCATTTATCCAACCGTCCATCCAACCATCCAACCATCCATCCATCCATCCATCCATTCATCCATCCATCCATCCATTTATCCAACCATCCATCCATTTATCCAACCGTCCATCCAACCATCCATCCATCCATCCATCCATCCATCCATCCATCCATCCTTCCATCCATCCATCCATTTATCCAACCATCCAACCATCCATCCATTTATCCAACCGTCCATCCAACCATCCATCCATCCATCCATCCATCCATCCATCCATCCATCCAACCATCCATCCATTTATCCAACCATCCATCCATTTATCCAACCATCCATCCATCCATCCAACCATCCATCCATCCAACCATCCAACCATCCAACCATCCAACCATCCAACCATCCATCCATCCAACCATCCATCCATTTATCCATCCATCCAACCACATGTTAGCTAAGAGATGCTGGTTCTAGCTCTAGTTCCTGGAAACACAGTGGTAAACATGACAAAACAAAAGAAACAAGGAAACTTCAGCCCACAGGAAGACCCCTCTTTGGGAAAGCCTCTCCTGACCTCTCCCCTGCCCGTCCATCCTCAGTGAATGCCACCACCATGCTGGGCACCATGTGTGCTAGGGGGAGGTGGCCCTTCGGACAGCAACAGTGATTATTTATTCCTTCTAGTCTCCCGACCAGGTTACTAACTTCTTGAGACAAGGGCAAACTCGGCCATCCTCAAGTCCTAGAGCCCAGTGCCCAGCATTTACAGTCAAGAAATGCGTGGCTCTCTTGCCTGTGGTGTTTCTTCCAGAATTTGCACAGAGCTGCACCTGGTTCTGGTTCATTACAGATCAGGTCAGCTGAATGCACACACTTCTAAGGGTGATGGTTTACATGATGAAGCCCTGACGTGGGAGCATTTGCTGTGAGTTGGAAGCTGTTGCAAGAAGCATAAAATACATAAAACAGGAGTTCCTGGGTGACTCAGTCAGTTGAACGTCCGACTCTTGATCTTGTCTTAGGTCATGATTCCAGGGTCGTGGGATTGAGTCCCACATTAGGCTCTAAGCTGGCAGTGGTGATGCCTGCTTGGGATTTTCTCCCTCTCTCTCTCCCTCTCCCCCCTCCCTGGCTCGTGCTCATGCTCTCTCTCTCTCTCAAATAAAAATAAAAAATAAAAACATGAAACAAGAGACTAAAATGAGACTAACTGTGTTTGGGGGAAAATTCCTCAAAACAAAGGTCAGAACTGCGTGTTGAGTCGGAGAGGCCAGAGCAATTAAATTTGCAACATTTACGTGAAAAGTCATTCATTGCTCAGAACATCAAACTTATTCACCGTTCAAACAATTGACACATAGGCATTAGGCCTCGAAATGCACCTGCTTTAACAACACATGATCAGAACGAGTATAAACTATTCCAAGTAAACAGGAGCTTCTGCGTCACGCGTGTCGGAATGTTCCTGGGAAGATTTGAAACCTGGAGGCTCTGCTGGTGACGGGCAGAGCAGCTGGTGAAGTCGCTGGAAGCCGGGATTCGAGCGCCTAACTGAGTTTTCCAGAAAATTCCTTAACAGAAATGGGGAAATCATTCATTTGCTCCCTTGAGCGAGCGTGGAACGATTGCCCCAGGGTCACCTTGGGGAGACAGGAGGAGAGGGAGAAGGCGCCCTTTCCCGAAGTCTCTGTGTCTGGACTCCGGGTCCCCCCAGGCTCCCAGGACCAAGCGGTGTGGAGACCAATGAGTGCGGAATTTGCACAATCAGACAGTCGTTTGGTCAGCCTGATGCCCCAGAGCCGGCCTGGTGGACCCCACCAGTGGGGTTCGTCCACCGAACCTGGTAAACATGGGACAACTGTGCAGGTGTCTGTCTCCAGGGGCCTCTGGCTGGAGAATGGGGGGTGGGGGAGGGGCACAGTGGCCGTGCAGGTGGAGTTGGGACTTCAGGTTCTTGAGTGCTGCTAGTCAGGGCCGCCGGGCGCCACCTGGCACTTTCCTGACTTCGCCAGAGCCAGGGGTGTTAGATTCCTTCACGACGTGCCCATCTCAACCTTAACAAACCCGAACCCGGCTCACGCAGACACGGTGGGGGGAAGGGACAGGACCCAGCGAGCCCCTGCGTGTTGCTTTAAAATTCCGCGGTCTCATTGGCCATCACGCTGCAAAGCAGAAGCCCAAGAGGCCACTTTGTCCCCCACCAGGGTGGCTAGAATCGTAGACGGACGCCAAGAAGTGCAGGCAAGGAGAGATGGGAGCCCTCACACTCTGCTGGCGAGAGGGTGACACGTAGCACCTGCTTTGGGAAACGGTCCGGCAGGTGCTCCAACAGCCAACGCAGGGTTCTCATCTGACCCGGCTACCCTCGTCCCAGGTACACACCCACGATGAAGAAACCACGTCCCTACAGAAGGACACATGTGCATGAATGCAGGAACGCCCACTGCGGCGAGAGTCACGGTAGTGAAAAAGAGGTTGGGGCACGTGGGTGGCTCAGTCGATTGAGCGTCAGCCTCTTGACGTGGGCTCAGGTCACGATCCCAGGGTCATGGGATCGAGTGCCACGTTGGGTGCCTCACTGCGTGTGGAACCTGCTTAAGATCTGTCTCTCCTCTCTCTCTCCCTGCCCCTCTCCCCTGACCACGTGTGCTCTCTCTTTCTCTCAAAAATAAAAAATAAAAAGACCTTTACAAAAAAGTGGTGGAAACAACCCAAGGGTCCATTGACTGGAGAATGGATAAGAAAGCGTGGTCCCATCACATAATGGAGGAAGACTCAGCCAGGGAATGAAGTCCTGACTCCACTACGACATGCACGTGCCCTGAAAACATTCTGCTCAGCGGAAGAAGCCAGACCCAGAAGGACCGCATACTGCATGATTTCATTTATCAGAAATGCCCAGAGCAGGTGACTCCATAGGCACAGAGCACGGGTTAGTGACTGCCAGGGACCGGGCGGGGGGGGCGCTCGGGGAGGCTGAGTGCTGAGGTTAAGAGGTGGCTGTTTCTTTGCGGCATAACGAAGATATTCTAAGATTCATCGTGATGGTGGATACGCTAGAAACCGTTGAGTCATACACTGGTACGACTCTTGATTTGGGCTCAGGTCATGATCTCATGGTTTATGGGTTTGAGCCTCGCGTCGGGCTCTGCGCTGACAGCATGGAGCCTGTTTGGAATTCTCTCTCTCCCTCTCTCTGCCCTTCCCCCACTCACATGAGCACACTCTCTCCCTCTCTCTCAAGATGAATAAACATTAAAAAATGGTGAACTGTTGGGGCGCCTGAGTGGCTCAGTCGGTTGAGCGTCCGACTTCGGCTCAGGTCGTGATCTCACGGTTCGTGGGTTCGAGCCCCGCGTCGGGCTCTGTGCTGACAGCTCAGAGCCTGGAGCCCGCTTCGGACTCTGTGTCTCCCTCTCACTCTGCCCCTTCCCTGCTCGCACTCTGTCTGTCTGTCTCTCTCTCAAAAATAAATAGACATTAAAAAAATTAAAAAATGGTGAACCGTATGATATACGAATTTATATCTCAATAAAGTTGGTTAAAATAAATTGCTCATAGGTCTGGTGGATGAGAACTCTATCATGTGAGATGAGGTTTGGGGTCTCAGGTCTACTCTAGAGAAAGCACGGTGGAGACTAGTACGGACAGACAGCCCAACAGACAGACTTGGAGATGCCCAAGGGTGTTTTACAGCATGGCGAGGCTCCAACAAGTCTTCTGGGGGGAAGGCCTCTGTTTGGGGGGCATCTCTGCCCCATATATTGTGAATTCTCTCTCTGGAGCAGAGTAAGCTTGCACTCAGAGCCATCCACACTGCTATGGCCAGATGCTCCTGTGGTCACGGGTGTGCACTCGAAGGCACCTGTTGCTTACTTCCCGAGGACGTGCCGTGTGCAAGGCACGGTGCAGGGCGGGACAGGTGCTGGGGCATGACCAGACTCAATGACGTCGACCCAGATGTGCCCTCGCAGGCTCCCACTCCAGGTCAGTGGCACTATCTGTGCTCAGGCAAGAAACCACACTGCAGCCACCTCCTGGGATCGGGCCTTCACCCTTGACCTCATAGCTCCAGGGCTGTGTCTAGTAGATCCTGTGCCCAAATGGAAGCTTCCGGACAAGTGGACTGGGCTCCCGGGAGCAGAGTGACACCAACATAAAGGAAGTGGGCACACGGTGTCCTCTTAAGCTGTTTATGGAGGAGAGCACGAGGGACTACGTCCTCTGGGCCTCATCCTCGGCCCCCTGGCAGACTGGATATCCGAGTATCCGAGGCCACCTGGCATCCGCAGTCCCGAGACCATCCCCACACAGCAGACATGCCAGAGTTTTCTCTGTGGTCGCCACTGTCATCAGGCTTCAGCAGGCACGTGAAGGTCACCCTCAGTGACCAGCGTGCTTTTTCTTGTGATGTCCGGAGTGTTCCTGGCCAGCCCGAGTAATCAGGAACCCACCAAAGCTGGCTTTCCCAGGTGGGGGCCCCAGAAGGGGAGGAATCGGGGCCAGGAGATGGACACACAGGGGACAAGGTGGATTTCTGCCACCAGATCAGACTGGTCACCATCTCAGTGCTGAAGGAGGGGCCCCTCTGGCTTCTTCAGACCCGGCAGCAGAGGCGCTCTGGGGAGAGCGCCAGGCAGGGATGGGGAGCCCCGGTCCGGTGCAGCCCCTCTACCCCCCTGTTCCTCGCTGAAAACTGGGTGAGGACCCGCCCGGCAGGTGACTGCACATATAACAGCTGTCTGGCTGCTCTCCGGGGCCAGCACCACGGCCGCACTCTGCATCAACGGCCGGGATCTGGTCTGGGTCTGGTGCCCGCTGAACCTCTGTCACCTCCTGCCCTGCACCTGTTCACGGGGACAGAACCTGGAAGCAGGCAGAGAGTGCGTTCCAGCTTGCGTCCGCGGGGCTCCCAGCCCACCCCAGCGGGGTCGCGGGCACCCTGGACTGTCCACCTCACGTTCCCAAGGCCCCACCCCACCCTGGCCCACCCTGGGCCCATCTGAGAGCTGGTGGCCTGAGGGGATGCGGGCTCGGGGCCAGACTGTCAGTGGGACCGGGTAATAAATTTCTAGAGAGGTTTGGAGAACCTTACCTGGGGCATGCTGAGTCTGGGGGAGGGGCTTGAGCAGAGGCGTGGCTGCCTGGGGGGCGGGGCTACCTGAGATAAGGACCCTGTCCCCATGGCTGGACCCTGACGACCTCTTCCCGTCAGCCTCCTGTGCCCAGCATCGACTGACTTCACTGTAACCCCAGCTGCGGACATGAAGGGCTCATCTTGGGGCTTTCCAGGGTCAGGACCTCAGCTTCGGTCTAGGACCTTCCACCAAAACCCTGTTCCTCATTCCCAGAGTTCCAGATCAACAGACATTCCATCAGTCATTGGACAAACATTTGTGACTCTGGACGTTGAGGACACAGTGTTGAACAACACGGCCTCGGTCCCCGCCCTGAGCTCTTACCTCCTGGGGGGAGATGGAAAATAAGCAAGAAACCAGGAAGGGGCACAGGAAGGGACCTGTCCCGGAGGGGAAGGAAGAACTCTGTGGGGAGAGTGTGGCCACACCTAGAGCTCCCTCCCAGTCAGGGCAGGGAGCCCAGCCTCCGCTTGGATGCCACCTCCTGGGTTTTCCTTTGGAGAAAGCATTAAAGGTCTAGTGATACCATCAGAGTTTGACACAATTTGGTTTTCACCCGTTATGTCCTTTCTAGTCCCTTTCAGCTCTGTGCTCACCTCGGAGTCAGATGCTGGGGCTTCCAGAAAGAAAGAAATGTGGTTCCTATTCCAGGGTGACAGCTTGGTCTCGGGTGGGGGACACACAGGGTCATGCAGCCTCCCCCAGGCTCCAGGCTGCGTGGGAGTTGGTCCCATCGGGGAGTTCAAGACCTCTTGGAAGAAACGGCACCTAGGCTTAGGCCTCAAACATGGTCAGGAGTTTGTCAGAAGAGAGAGATGGAAAGGCATTTCGGGCCATGAATATTTCCCATGTTTCTATAATCCTTTAAAAGCCATTTACAATGGTTACATAAGGTTTTGGATGTGTCATGATTTGCTTTACGTTTCCTTCCTGGTAGGAGAAGAGGTTTCGGGGCGGAGTCTTAGACCCTTTCCTGCCCTGGTTTGGCATCTACTCCCCCTGGTGTGCAGGGCAGGGGAGGAGGGGCAGAGAAGTGTCAGATGCCTCTTACCGGCCCCCCTAAGAGCCTCAGAGATCAGGATCTCGGCACAAGAAGGGACTTTACAGACCACCTCTTCCCATTCTCTTGTTTTTTGAGTGAGGAAGCTCTGACCTTATCCATGGTTTTAGGGCCTGGTGTAATTATCCTTTTATGGGAAGAATAAGCAGAATTCAATAAAACACATTAAAGAAGAGTTAAAACATTTGGGGGGGGAGGTACTGAAACTGCATTAAATTTATGTACAATTTCCGGGGAAACCAACACCTTTATGATATTGAGTCTTTTATCCCCAAACATGTTGCATTATAGATACATTTTTGTTAGATTTACTCCTAGGTCACTCATGGGTGTGTGCACATCATTTGGTTTTGTCACTGTTACAAAGGGCATCTTTTCCAAACTTGTGCTTTCTAACTGCCTGTCGCTGCTTTATAGAAATAAGTTGAGTTTTGTTTATGGGTTTTGTAGCCACTTGCCTCATTTAGCTCTCTTGTTAACGATTTCCCACAGGTTACCTTTTGGATTTTCTGTGTCGACATAGGCAAGTAGTAAGATTTTTTCCTACCTTTCCTCTTCCTTATTGTATTTCCTTTTCATGTCTTATTTCATAGGTTAGGACCACAAATGTGAAGAATTTGTGAAGAATTTGTGTTACGTAGAAGAATCTGATACTTGATCTTAAACAGAATTCATTTAGCATTTCTCCATCAACTATAATGATTAGTATGGGTATTTTTGATAGATGCTCTTTATCAGATGAATGAAGTTCCCTTCTGTTTTTTTTTTTTTTTGCTAAGATTTTTAAAACCATGATTAGATATTGCATTTTATTGAAGGCTTACTTTTTGCTTTAATAAAACAATCATGTGGTTTTCCTCAGTTAATCTGTCATTGTGGTATATTACATTAACAGACTTTCTAAACCAATCCCGTATTCCTGGGATAAACCCAATTTGGACAGGACTTATTATCAACTCTTTAGAACTCTAAATTTCAAGTATTGCATGTACTGTGTCTCAGTTAACTCAGGCTGTTCTAACAGAATGCCTTCAATGAGGTGGCTTGGACAACAGAAAAATACTTCTCACAGTTCTAGAGGCTAGAAGTCTAGTATCAAAGTGCCGGCTGATATAGTTCCTGGTGAGAGCTCTCATCCTGGTTTGCTGGTGGCCAGCTTCTCACCGTGTTCTCACACAATGGAGAAAGAGAGCTTTGGTCTCTTCCTTTTCTTATAAGGATGCTAATCCCATCATGGGGGACCCACCTTCAAGATCTCCTCTAAACCTAAACACCGTGCCACCCCCCCCTCCAAAGGCCCATCTCCAAACACCATCACATCGGGGGTTAGGGCTTCAACCCATGAATTTGGAAGGGACAGAAACATTCAGTCCATGATATGCTGCATCTGATCATTTGTAATATGAAATATATGTATTTTTAATCACTTGGTTCTAGGTGTTTAAAAAGTTGTACTATGATGTTTTCCCTTGACCTTTGCTTTATTATTTAAAAAATTTTTTTAAGATTTTATTTTTGAGTAATCTCTACATGAGGCTTGAACTCATAACCCCGAGATCCTCATACAATAGGGTTGTATGCTCTGTTGACTGAGCCAGCCAGGCATCCCTTTGATTTTTAGATGCACGTTTTCTAGTGCAAACACTTGGGTTTTCTCTAGGTGTCTCTCTGCTACTGACTTCTAATTTAAGTGTGTTGAGATCAGAGAATGTGATCTGTAGACCCCAGATCAGGTGAGGTTAGCTTCATGTCTAGTGTGAAGTTAATTTTTGTAAATGTATTGTAAATGTAAATGTATTGTAAATGTATTCTATGTGCTTATAAAGAATGTGCACTTTTCAGGGCACCTGTGTGGCTCAGTCGGTTGAGGATCCAACTTCAGCTCAGGTCATGGTCTCGTGGTTCATGAGTTCGAGCCCCACATCGGACTTGCTTCTGTCAGTGTGGAGCCCACTTCAGATCCTCTGTCCCTGTCCTTCTGCCTCTCCTCCACTTGCATATGCTTTCTCTCTGTCTCTCAAAAATAAGTAAATAAAACATTTAAAAAAGAATATGCATTTTTCTACTGTTAAGTACAATAGTTTATAAATATTCATTAGGTAAAGCTTTTAATTTGTTCTCGATATTCAACTGATTTTTGTCTTCTTGATTTACTAGTTACTGGGAGACAAATATTAAAATCTCTCCCTTTGTTAAATTTGCCAATTTATTATTTTTTAAAGTTTATTTTATTTTGAGAGAGACTGAGACAGCATGCACAGGGAAGGGGCAGAGAGAAAGGGAGACAGAGAATCCTAAGCAGGCTCCATGCTGCCAGCACAGAGCCCAGTGCAGGGCTTGAACTCATGAAACCATGAGATCATGACTGAGCCAAAACCAAGAGTCAGACGTTTAGCCAACTGAGCCACCTGGGCACCCCTACCAATTTCTTTTTAAAATCCTGTTAATTTTTGTTTTATATTTTGAAGCTCAGTCACTGGGTGTGCAAAATTTTAGAATCATTATACATTGTTGTAAATTGATCCTTTTCCTCATATAGTGATCTTTGTAGTGCCTTTTGGTTTAAAGTCTATTATATTTGATATTAATATCACTACACCATCCTTTTTTTGGGTCTATATAGCCTGGTATATGTTTTTCTATTCTTTGTTTTATAGTATCCTTACATTCTTACATTTGGAAGGATCTCTATAAAATAGCATATATGTCATAGATATATTATATTTGTGTATATATACACACAATTTCAAATTAGTCCACATCTTTATTTTCCTCCCACATAAGGCAAGGACCTCAATTCACTTTTTTTTCCATCCTGTCTTCCAACCTATGTATTAGTTTCATGCAGTAGTTTAGTTTCATTCTGTTCCATACCCCCCAAATTATGGGAGTTATATGTAGGCAACATGTATTTAAATTCACACACATATTTCTTAGTATATATGCTCAGTGTTTCTTATTGGATCTCAAATCTCACTTCCGGAATAATTTTTCTTCTGTGTAAAGTCGGTCCTTTAGAATTGCCCTTGGTTAAGGGTATCTCAATTTTAAACTCAGTTTTTTTATTGTCTGAAAATGTCTCTTCTTAGTTCATGTCTCTGAAAAATGGTTTCTCCGAGTATAGAATTCTAGGTTGGACAGTCATATTCTTTTAATGCAGTGGAGATTTGTATTCATTTCCCATTGGTGCTGCAACAGATTATCTTAGTGGTCCAAAACAACACACCCTTACCCTCTTGTAGAGGTCAGATGTCTGAAACGTGGCTCGCTGGGATAAACCCTAGGGTTACTGGGGCTTTGTTCCTGCTGGAGGCTCCAGGAGAGAACCCGCTCTTGCCCCTCTAACCTCTAGGGGCTGGTGTTCCTTGGCTTTTGGTGGCATCACCCAAACTCTGCCTTCTTCTGCTCCATAGTCCCTCTGCCTCACTCTCATAAGGACACTTTTGGATACACTGGGCCCGCTGAGATGACCCAAGACGATCTCCCCAACTCAAGATCTTTCCCTTTGCCCCGTCTAAGAGGTCCCTTTCACCATGAAAGTTCAGGTGTACATGCGTTCTGGGCATTCAGAAGTTGACATCTTCAGGGGCCATTACTCAGTCTCCTATGTTATTTCACTCACTCCTGGCTTTCACTGTTGTCGTTGAGAAGACCTCAGTTGACGCAACTGGTGTTCTTTTGTAAATGATCTTTTCCTTTTTGGATACTTCTAAAACTTGCAGTGTGGACATTTCACTTGGATGCACCCGTTGTGAGCTTATCTTAACATTTTTTTGTTGTGTGTTTTAGAAGCCATGATCTTTTCAAATGTTCTGTCTCTCCATTCCGTCTATTATCCTTCTTTTATCTCCAATTGAGCTGTTTGTTACTTTCTCACATCACGTAAACTGATGCAAGCTTTTTCCTTTTTAGAGCTGAGGAGTATTTCATCGTATGCATGTACCATAGTCTGTGCATCCATTCACCTACTAAAGGGCATTTTAGTTGTTTCCAATTTGGGCACTTATGAGTAGAGCTGCCCTAAACATTTGCATGTAACTTTTGTGTGAACACACATTTTCATTTCTTTAGGGTAAATATCTAAGATTGGGATTGCTGGGTCATATGGTCAGTGTGTGTTTGACTTTTTAAGAAAAGGACACACTGTTTTTCAGAGTGGCTGTATCAGTTTGCACTCCCACCAACAATACGCAAAAGTTTCTGTCACTCTCCAGCCTTGCCAGCACTTAGTATTGTAAGTATTTTTAATTTTAGTTCTTCTAACAGTTGAGGAGTGGTACTTCATCATGGTTTTAGCTTGTATTTCCTTAATGGCTAATGAGGGAAGGTTTATAAGCTTATCACTATCTATACACCCCCTTTGGTGAAGTGACTGTTCAAGTCTCCCCCACACGTTTCAATTCAGTGGTTTGGTAAAGGATAAAATTTTCTTACTATTGACTTTTGAAAACTCTTTATATATTCTGGATATAAGCCCTTTGTGGGATATTCTGGATATAAGCCCTTTGTGGGATATATGGTTTGCAAATATCTTTTTCTCAGTCCGTATTTTCTGTCTCTATTCCTTGAATGATGTCATTCTCAGAGCAAATGCTTTTACTTGTAGCAAAGTTTGATTTACAGGTGTTCTGTTTCATGCCTTTAGTGTTGTGTTCAGACCTCTTTGCCTAGCTCCAAGCCACAGAGATGTTCTCGCCTACCTTTTGGTAAAAGTGTTATAGTTTTATGTATTATATTTGTATCTGTAATCTACTCTGAGATAATTTTTGTAGAAGATGTGAAGTTTTGCATGAAGTTTACTTATTAATTTATTTTGCACATGGATGTTCCAGCACCATTGGTTGAAAAGATCATTCTTCATTGGGTGGTTTTGCACCTTTGTTAAAGATCACTCTGTCAAATTTTATGTGGGTGTGTTTCTGGGGTTTCTATTCTGTTCCATTGGTCTATATCACCAATCCTTAGCCAATGTCACAGTGTCTTGATTACTGCAGCCTTATGGTATATCTTAAAACTGAATAGTATAGCCCCTTCAACTTCAATGTTTTCGAATTCTTTTTAGCTATTTTCATTCATTTGCTTTTCCATATAAATGTTAGAACCAGTTTGCATATATCTAATTTTTTTTTATTTTTTACATTTATTTATTTTTTGAGAGACATAGAGAGATGGAGCACAAGTTGGGGAGGGGCAGAGAGAGAAGGAGACACAGAATCTGAAGCAGGCTCCAGGCTCTGAGCTGTCAGCACACAGCCCGACGCGGAGCTCGAACTCACAGACTGTGAGATCATGACCTGAGCCAAAGTCGGAGGCTTAGCCGACTGAGCCACCCAGAAGCCTCAGTTTGCATATATCTACAAAAAAATCACACTAAGATGTTGTTTGGAATTGCACTAAATCTATGGATGAACTTGGAAGAATTGGCACCTGTACTGGGTTGAGTTCCAATTTACGAACATGGTATTTCTCTCTATTTAGGTTTTCCTTGAATTCCTTCATTTTCACTTAGCTATTTTCAGCATATAGATATTGTACATGTTTTGTTAGATTTATACCTAACTATTTTACTTTTTAAGGACTTATTATAAATAATTTCGTTTAAAACTTTTTATTTTCCAGTTACGCATTGCTGACATATAAATATACAATCGATATTTGTGTAGTGACCTTGTGTCTTATGACCTTGCTAAACCCACTTAGTAGTCCTAGGCAGGTTTTTTGGTTCTTATTGCTGTAGATTTCTCAGGATTTTCCATGTATATGATCATATTAACTGGGAATATGGATAGTTTTATTTCTTTCTTTCCAATCTATATTCCTCTCATTTCTTTTTCTTGTCTTATCATATTGGCTGAGATTTCTACTATGATGTGGAATAGGAGTAGTGAGAATGGACCTCCTCACCTTTTCTTAAACTTTGGGGAAAAGTCATTTACCATAAAGTATGATGCAAAAGAGGTTGATATTTCATGGGTTAAACTATTTTTTTAATTGAGACATTCATAGGGATGCCTGGGTGCCTGAGCCGGTTGCACGTCCGACTTTGGCTCAGATCAAGATCTCATGGTTCATGGGTTTGAGCCCCGCGTTGGGCTCTTTGCTGACATATTTAGCACATGGAAGTTCCAGTACCATTCGATTCTGTGTCTCCCTCTCTCTCTCTGCCCCTCCCCTGCTCATGCTCTGTCTGTCTCTCTCTCTCAAAAAATAAGTAATAAAACATTAAAATATTTTTGTAAATGAGACATTCATAAAACATAAAACCAACCATTTTAAGGTGAACAACTCAATGGTCTTTCCTGCATGCATATGTGATGTTGTGTAACCACTACCTCTGTCTAGTTCCAAAACATTTTCATCACACTAAAAGGAAAACCATAGCCACTGAGTACTTGGTCCCCATATGGTTAACTTTTAGGAGTGGGAAATGAGATAGGAGGCCACTCTGAGATGCAGTTCCTGCCCAGGCACCTGGGTGTTTCTGCACAACATTCTCTTTTCCTGGGCATCTGGCCTCACTTCACACTCCCTTTCCTCCCCCACCACCACCCTAGACTTGTACATTCCCTCACAAAGGATCAGGTTTGAAGTCTTCCTTCAGACTCCCCTCTCTAAAACCGAGCTTCTCAGCTCTTAGGGATCTTGTCCTCAAGATTCTGGTTCAGGGGTCTGGGTGGGGCATTTTTAACAACCTCCCAGGTGATACTGAGGTAGGACCCAGGCCAAGAGCCAACCGTCCCAGACAGTGTAAGGTGCTCTCTCTAGGGGATATTGACACTTGTCACTTACCTTTCATTCTTTTAGTGGAAGCAAGTCATATGCCCACACCTAACGTCAAGTGGAATGGGGAAGGGCAACCCACCACGTGCTGGTAGAGAGCAGGCCAGAAGTTACCGGAGAGCAGCATTCTTGGCAAGTGCTCCACATCTGAGCGATGTATTGGAGCTCACCTGCAAATACCTGCATTTCTGGGCTGGACTGTTACCTATGTTTACAGAATCATTGTGAGAACTGAACAAGACAATGGACATAAATCTCCCTCAAACCCACACGTCCCAAGCACTGTGAGGAAAAGTGCATGTGCTCCCGGCCTTGGCAGGGACTGCTTCCCGCCCCTTGCCCTCTGTGCCAGCCCCTTAGCCCCCTTCTGGCACGTGTGTCCTTCAAGCTGGGTGCACCGGCTCCCCTCTGCCCAGAGCAGTGGTCACATGGCTCCCCTATGCAGTTGCTACCTCCTCAAAGAGGACTTTTGGAGCCGTTCCCTGGACCATGGCAAACCCAGTGCACTGGACCTCCTTAGCTTATTTCTCTTCAGAGTGCTTATCTTGACTGGACATTCTATTAGATGTTTGCCTGTTTATTTTAGTCTGTTGCCCGCCCCAGAATTGTGAACTCCGTGCAGATAGAGGCTTCAGCATCCTTGGTCTTAGAACAATCTTGTGCTGGGTTGAATAGTGTCCCCACCACATGCATGCACCTCCCAGAACCTCAGAAGGTGACCCCATTTGGATATGAGTTGCTGCAGATGTAATAAGCGAAGATGAGGTCAAAATGGAGTAAGATGGACCCCAAATCCCCATGACTTATGTCCTTACAAGGAAAGGGACACTTGGTCACAGAGACACAGGGAGAAAGCCATGTGATTACGGACACAGAAACTGGAAAGATGTTGCCACGTGTCAAGGAACATTGAGGATTGCTGGTGATCACTGGAAGCTGAGAGAAACAAAGAAGGATCCTCCCCTAGAGCCTTCAGAGAGAGCAAAGCCTGTCAACACCTTGATTTTGGACTTCTGGTTTCCAGGCCTATGCGAGAATACACTTCTGTTGTGTTTGTGGCACTTTGTTACAGCAGCTAGAGAAACTAATACACTTCTCAATAAGTATTTGTTGGATGGATAGATGGAAAGATGGATGTGTGGATGGGTGAGTGGCTGGCTGGCTGGCTGGCTGGATGAGTGTGTTGGTAGATAGACGGGTGGATGGATGGATGGATGGATGGATGGATGGGTGGATGGGTGGATGGGTGGATTGGTGGGTGGATGAATGTGTGGATGGGTGAGTGCATTGGTGGATAGATGGGTGGATGACTGTATGGATGGATAGATGGATGGATGGATGAATGGATAGATGGTGGATGGATGGGTGGATGGTTTGGTGGGTGGGTGGATGGGTGGGTGGATGAGTGGATGGGTGGATGGTTGGGTGGGTGGGTGGATGGGTGGATTGGTGGGTGGTTGAATGGGTGGATGGGTGAGTGGGTTGGTGGAGAAAAGGGTGGATGAATGGATGGATGACTGGATGGATGGATTGATAGATGGATGGGTGAATGGATGGTGGATGGATGGATGGATGGATGGATGGATGGATGGGTGGTTGGGTGGGTGGATGAATGGATGGATGGGTGGATGGGCGGATGGTTGGGTGGGTAGATGGGTGGGTGGATGGGTGAGTGGGTTGGTGGATAGGTGGGTGGATGACTGGATGGATGGATAGATGGATGAATGGATAGATGCTGGATGGGTGGATGGGTGGGAGGATGGGTGGGTAGATAGACAGGTGGGTGGGAGGATGGGTGGGTAGTCAGGTGGATGGATGAACAAGTAAATACATACCCCTTCTCACAGTGGTCTGTAATGATCGGTTGGGTTGTTTCCCCCTTCTGTGAGTTGCTCAAGGACATGGGCTGTGCCTTTTTTGCCCGTGGCTGTAACATACCTGCTGGGTGGATGCCTATAGGAACTTGGGTGAGCAGTGCCAGTGACCAGGAGGCTCATAGGGACCTACCTTACACAACGTGGCAGGAGTTGCACCTTGAGCCCCAGGGCGCAGTGGGAAAGGCGCATGGGAAGCTGTTTGGGCCACCCCTGGCTGTCTGCAAGCAGCAGGAAGAGATGAGCCTCCAGGGAGGAGCAAAGTGGCAGACACAGCATCCGGCTCACGGCCAACAAAGTGGTGTTGCCTCTGCCCCAGAAATGGGCCAAGGCGGCTCCTTCTCTCCCAGCTGCAGATACCGGCAGGGAATTTCCTGGAAACCATTGTGATATTTCGGTCTGTGCCCTCGAGGTCTTCTGGAACCCTCCTCCAGTGAGGAGCAGGCTCAGTGACACAATGATAGCACTGTCGCTGGTGAAGCCTTGGTTTCGTGTGTGTACGTGGGGGGTGCTTTTTTGTTGGCCTGTTAATCAAAATCAAAAGTTTTCTAGTCTTGAAAGCAACTGAATCATCTGAAGTATTTCTTTAAAGGCCCCTTTGGAAGTAGCACCCGAGTAGATACTGCGGAGGTTTTAGAACTAGAGGACCAAGGAACCCATCCCAGCGGATGCCACAAGTTGGGGTCTTTGGAAACCCCCCCTCCCTCCAAGCTCAGCTTGATTCCTAGATGTTTAAGGGAGGAGAACACTCAAAGCCAACCGGCCTGTGGGTTTCAGGCACGTGGCCTCCAGCTGTTCAGCCCCGACCCCTGCCCCTTCTGAAAGGCTGGGCCACACCCAGGGCTGGGATTAGTCAAGCATCCTTCCAAATGTTTTGGGTACAGCAAAACCCCACATCTATTTGCCAAGTTATTTTTCATTTAATTATTAAGCCTGAGCGTCTTCCAAGGGGAATTTAATCCTTGTGTTTGTGATTCATCTCTCCTTAATTCATCGGCGCGCTTCATAAAGCCCTCGCGGGTGTCCGGGACGCCTTCGGAATCTCTTAGGAGGCTCTCCACACCCCCGCTCTCCGCTCGCCCCCTTGTAGACAGGAAGCTGAACTTTGCCAACATTGAATGAACTTGAACACCAGGAGGACGGAGCTGAGCCTGGGATTCAGAACCCCGGAATTTCGAGAGGGTTCTCAGGCTGCGATGAGCAGCGTGAACTGTAGAGAGACAACGGCGAGGAAGCATCCAGAACGTTAGCAGATCGCGTGCCGTCTGGATTCAGCAGCTGATGGGCCCGAGTGGCGCTCGTGTTGGTGCCTCGGCAGGTGGTGCCAGACGTAAGGGGAGGTGCGTGTGGCCTTGAGGTGCGTGTGGAGGGTCCTGAGACGTGAGAAGAGCCACCCTTTTCTGCTCAGAGGCACTGAGAAAGCCCCCAGGGTCTGCCCCGGCCTCACTCTTCACATGGGACCGGGGAGCGGGGGATGGGTCCTGGAGCCTCCTGCTTCTCCCTCCAGGTGATGCATGAACCCACTCAGCCGCCAGACCCCAGTGCAGGTCCCACCTCCTCCAGGAAGCCCTCTCCTGGCAGCCCTGGCGTGTTTCCAATGTGGCGTGGAGGCCAGCCGGCCAGGCGGCCGGACACCCAGGTTCCCTGCCCCCTTGCCCCAAGTCCCTCAACGCCGCAAGGGGACATGCTTTGCCTCTCTAGGCCTCAATTTCCTCACCCGTAAAACTGTTTGCAGGTGGCTGAGGTCCCGTCCGATGCGATTATTCCATGAATCTTAAAGTGGAATGTTCTAGTCCAAGTTGAGGTCCTGGCAAAACTGCCTTTCCTATCGCTGATGGTGTGGCTTTGTGACTCATTTGTCAAGAACCCGAGGTCCCGAGAAATGTTTCCAGGAGGCGGGCGGTCCTCGAAACAGACCCCCCAGCCTGTCAGTCCCCAGGCTGGAGGACAGCGGACGGGAAAAACACCACACAGGTTTTCCCCGTGATTTCGGTCGGGGGCAGGGGTGGGGCGTTGCTGGGTGTTCAGAGTCTCCTCCCACCAGTTGCAGGGGTGCTGTGGTCACTGCCAGCACTTGTCCCCAGTGCGGGGCTCGGCACCATGGGGATGGCAGCAGAGGAGAGCCGACTCCCGCGGTCCGCCAGCCTCGCGGGCTGCAGAAGGCTGTCCCGTGGGCACCGGGGCACCGGCGATCGGGGCTCAGAGAAACCGGCACGGCAGACTGTGTGTGGGTACGGCGGTGCGGGGTCAGGGAGGGAGTGGAGGGAGGGGGGCAGCCGGGGGCAGGAGGGCAAGTGGGGAGGAGGGGGGTTGGGCCCCCGGGATGTTCTCCAAAGTCCGCGAAGGGCTGCATCACAGCGGTGGTGTTTTTCCTGCTTGGAGGCCAGATGGGTTTGCCTGGCCGGGTTACCCTGGGGGGACGGTCCGTGGGAAGGGAGAAGGCCTGCCCCGCACCCAGCGGCCACGTCCGGAGGTGGCCTCTGTCCCCAGAGATTCCCGCCGCGCTGCCCGGGCCCCGGCCTTCCTGCCAGGCAGCCGCCGGCTCAGCTCTGGCTCGACTCTGCCCGCCCGGGGCAGGGTGACTGTCCTCTCCACTCTCTCAGGGCCTTTGTCCCTTTCAGGCCCAGCTGCTGTGTCCCTAAAGGGCATCAGATCCTTGGAAAGGGGTGGGAAGCTGGCTGCCAGCACTGTTGTGTTTTTATTTTCCCCCATCAATTTTTTAAGTTGTTGGTAGAGGCTGAGCAGCGGGTTTATGCTGGTTTTCAATTCCTTCTATGAGATTCCGGTCAGGTGGTTCTTGGGCAGAGCCTTCTTCCCCTCTGAGACGGGGAAGTCACGTCTGTGGGGGGCAGGGTCTCCAGTCTTGGGGGCCTGGCACACTCAGGGGTGCATTCCCTGCAGACGCTCGGAGACGCGATGGGGGCACAGAGCCTGTGTGCTCAGTGGCAGCGTCCTGCCTTGGGGCCCTCCTGTGTCAGCCCCCCATGTCCTCCCAGGCAGGGCCCCGGGTTCTGTAGCTTTTCTGTGCGTCTGGACCCTCCCACACAACTCAGCACTGGCCCGGCAGGAATCAGGAACCACTGCAGGCACTTCTATTTATTTGTTCAATCATCCGTTTGTACCGACTTTGCAGACCTGGGAGTTTCATTTTTTTTGAAGGGCTGATGTGTTCACGTGGTTACAAGACCTAAAAGTAGGCGCGAAGCCAAGCTATGGCCTCCACCTGCTGCCTGTCCCCACCCACCCTGCTTGTCTCTCCCTCCCCCAGGCCGTGTGCACACACCAGCAAAGGCCTTCTCTGTCCCTCTTCTTTTTACGCCGGGTGGCGGGGCCACCTCGCTTTGTTCATGCCACACTGCCTCCGGGGGGGGCCTTGGGGGTCTCCAAGACAGGCATGGCCTGCGGGCTGGTTCTGGTGGTGGACTGGGTGTGGGGAGGTGACGTTACTGGGCAGCGGGTGCTCTGGCCGGATGAAGTCAGGCTCCCAGTCCTCCCCTCAAGGCTGGTCTGAGCCCTCCCCTCCCCAGCCCTGGACACGGCCACTCTGGGGCTCCAGCCCCCTTGCTGTGCTCTCAGCGGGCTGCCTGGGATCATGGTCAACCGTCCCTGCTGCCATTCCAGGATGCTGGGTGAAGCAAAGGTCCATGGCAGGCGTGGGGGGTGGGTGGGGCTTGGTCACCAGCCTAGCCCACGGGCAGGAATTTTGATGTGTGAGAATTTCCTGATTGATCCTGTGCCCTAACAATCTCCCCATCTCTCACCAAGTTCTATTGCAAGATTGTTCTTATCCTGACGACAAGGGACGGGCATGTTCTGTGAGGTCTTCCCAGATGCCCTCCAGCCATCCTGTTGGCTGCGACCCGCATGGGCAAGGGGTAGCCCCCTCCACGGTCTGGGCCAGCTAGTCCCCTTCCGCGTGTGGTACTCATAACCAGGACAGCCACTCCCAGGGGACTCTGAGACCCCGCAAGGAGCCCCTGTACAGTGACGGAGCCACACTGGGTGCCTTGGAGATCCCTCCTGGACTAGCTGTGCTGAGCGCCCTGGAGGAGCTGTCTGAGAGGCCCACTGCTCAGGCCTGGCCCACCGCCTGTATTGACCAGTCACATCCAGAGTTCTAGCATGTGGACTTGGCTTCTGTTTACCTTTAAGGGAATAGAACATTAGGACTGTCCTTTACAGGAGACAAGTGGGCAGGAATCAGATATCAGCCTTTGACTCAGACATGAAATATCTTGCACCTCCTCAGACCGCACCTTGAAGTCAACCCAAGGTCTATAAACCCCATCAGACCTTGAAGACTTTCCCCTCCATAGAAAAAGTCTAGGATTCTTTCTAAAACTTGGATACCTTTAAGAAACAAGACATTCACTCATCCATCCGTCCGTCCGTCCGCCCATCCATCCATCCATCCATCCATCCATGTGTCCGTCCATCCGTCCATCCATCCATCCATCCATCTGTCCGTCCGTCCATCAATCCATCCATCTGTCTGTCTGTCTGTCCATCCATCTGTCTGTCCGTCCATCCATCCATCCATCCATCCATCCATCCATCCATCCGTCCATTAATCCATCCATCTGTCTGTCTGTCCGTCCATCCATCTATCTATCCATCCATCTGTCCATCCATCCATCCATCTATCCATCCGTCCATCAATCCATCCATCCGTCTGTCTGTCCGTCCATCCATCCATCCATCTATCCATCCATCCATCCATCCATCCATCCATCCATCCATCTGTCCATCCCCATCCATCCATCAATCCATCCGTCCATCCATCCATCCATCCATCCATCCATCCACTGGCTCCTGGGAGCAGACACTGGACTGGGAGTGCTGAGAGAAAGGCAGCCATGCCTGTGACATGTCACTTATCCTGGGGAGGACACAGGAAGCAGCACATCTGCAGGTGATGTGCTTACAGAGCCGACACCCCGCTCTGCTGGCATTGGGACCCTCCAGACCAAGGACAGAGGAAATTGCTTTTTGATGGCCTCAGAGAGGAAGGCGGGGGGTTTGGGGACACAGAAAGTCTTCTCCAGAGGAGCAGGGCAGGAGGGACAGAGATCTGCATGCCAGGAAAGCAGGTGGGATGGAGCAAAGCGCTCCCTGCGGTGGGGCTCACTGAAGCTCCTTCCAGAACATTCTGTCATCACTCACCAAACACCGGCTGGGTGTCAGGCTAGGGGTCTCAAGCTGTAGATGTCAGGGGAGCCTTAGCACCCCTAGATTGTCCATCAGTTCAAACCATCCCAATCTGAATAGACATGTTGATGTGGACAGCATCGCACAGAGTTTTCAGAAAGCACCTTCAGACGATCTTGATTTCCTTTTGTTGATTTGGAACATTCCAACAGAAAAAAGTGTGACTTTCTGGTTACCGAGGCCCCGGGACCATAGGGGTCACCTGGGGCCCTCGGTCCCCCTCCCAAAGGTGCCTCCCTGGCTCTGGGGACTCAGAGTGTAGCATTGAGAAGATGGAATGAGTTGGGGACCGCCTTCGGGTCCCAGGCTGGCGACCTGATGTGATTCTGTCGCATACCCCACCGCCCCCAAGCTGCCAGCTACATTCTGGAAGCGTGGCCCGAGAGCATCATGCCCATTGGGTAGTTTTTCTGTATTTACATATATGTCTATACATATATGTATGCATTTACATATATGTATTTACGATTATATAGTCGTGCGCGTGTCCTATCTTTATATAAGTAGATCAATTGTCACTTGCACTGGTTATTGTTATTTATCACAATGCTTCCACATATTTGACCGTAACAAATGGTGGCCTGTGACGTTTCATGGCTCACGTTGAATGAATGAATACAGCATGAGCTGAGGCCTGCTGACTCCCTGCTCCGGGAGATGCCCCAGCGGAGGGAGGACACGTGGCAGACGTGGAGTCAGAAAGAAGTCACCCGTTCGTGCGCTGACCCTCTGAGCACTAGCTGTATACCGGGCACTGCATGGGGCCCTAGGCTCGGCAGCCTCCCTCCTGCCAGTCTGGGCCTCAGTGAGGGCCAGTGGGAGCGGACAGAGGGACCCCAGAGGGGAGCCCAGACCGGGAGGGGTGCCCGCCATGACCCAAGCTGTGGAGGGGTTCCAGCAGAGTGAGGTGGCGGCGTGCCATTCGAGGGAAAGTGGGGGTCAGTGTGGCTGGGGCGTGGGGTCCAGGGAGAGGTCAGCGAGGGAGGCTGGGACCGGATCCTGCCAGGGCGAGCGAGAGCGGTAGATGCCGTTATAAGTGCACCTGACCTTTGAAGGTTTGTTGGTCCCCTCGGGCTGCCAGGGCACAACGGCACTGACCAGCTGGCAAAGATGGAATGGCAGGCATTTATGCTTGCAGGCTGGAGGTCCACGATCAAGGTCCGGGCCAACCTGGTTTTCTCGCTGTGTCTCCACTTGGCAGGGAAAGAGAGAGAGCCCACACTCTCTGGTGTTTCCTGTTCTGATAAGGGCACTAATCCCATAGTAGGGCCTGACCCTGATGTCTCATTGTACCTAACTACCCCCCCAAAGACCCATTTCCAGATACCCTCCTGAGGGGAGGGGGTTAGGGCTTCAACATACGGATCACGGGGGACACGGACGTTCAGTCTGTAACAGAAGAGTCGGAAGCAGGGCCGGACCCGATCTGATTTAGCTCCTACCACGATCCCACTGGCTGTGCACAGGCTGTGTAGCTCTCTCGCCGGCCAGTGGCTGTGGAGGGCGTTCTGGAGGAAGGGCTGAAGATACCCAGGATGGAACGGAAGTGGTATGTGGGGAAGGGGCAGTGCCCAGGCGGTGGAATGAGCCTAGACGAGGGGGGCGTCACTGGGCGGGGCCAGGAAGCAGGGGGCTTGGGGTGACTGGAAGCCTAGGGACGAGGCAGGGGACACTAAAGGACACTGCAGAGTAGCCAGGACCAGGTCCAGGAGCCCCGGATGCCAGAAGGATGTCAGCCTTGTCTTATGGGTGGGGGTGGGGGGGACTGTGGGACGTCATGATCAGGTTCATCACACTCTGGGAAGGTCACTGTGAGATGTTCACTCCTTTTTATCAGCAGAGTCATTTTTTTACGTGTAATTTTTTACTTTTCGGGTGCTTTATTTAATTTTTATGCAGAGCTTTGGAGACGATGGTCCCGTGTGACTCCGGACCGCCCTTCTTCTATCCGCATTTCAAAGGAACAAAGACTATTTCCTGTTCTAGAGTTTCAGGCAGGTGGCATTTCATTATTTTTTGTTGTAGTAAAATACACATAAGATTTATCATCATAACTGTGTTTGGGTGCACAGTTCTGTGGCATTAGGTACCTTGACACGGTTGTTCAACATCAGCATCATTCCTCTCCAGAACCTTCCATTTTCCTGAACTGAAACTCTGTCCCTGTGAACCCCTAACTCCCCGTGTCTGGCTTATTTCACGTAGCTGAGGGTCCCCCACATTCACCCCCGTGGTTGCAAATGGCAGGATCTCCTATTTGGTGGCTGAATAATATTTCATTGCATTTTTACACCACAATTTCTTTATCCATGCACACGCCGACGGGCACTTAGGCTGTTTCTGCGTATTGGCTATTGTGAACAGTGCTGCGGTGACTGTGGGGTGCAGGTGTCTCAGTGGGATGGTGGTTTCATCTCCTTCAGATGCGTACGCAGAAGACGGGTTGTTGGGTCATTCGGTGGTTCTGCTTTTAATTTTTTGAGGACCGAACCTCCATACTGTTTTCCATCATGGCTGCACCAATTTACACTCCCACACGGGTTTCTTTTTTTCCTCATCCTCACCCTCACCAATACTTGTTATCTTTTATTTATTCATCTATCTGTCTATCTATCTATCTATCATCCATCTATCCATCCAAGCATCTATCATCTATTATCTATCTATCATCTGTGTATCTATCTATCTATCTATTTTCTATCTGTCCATCATCTATCCAATCATCCATCCATCCATTTATCCATCCATCCCTTTATCTATCTATCTAGCTATTATCTATCTATCTATCATCTATTATCTATCTATCATCTATCTATGTATCTATGTATCTGTCTATCTATCATCCATCCATCCATCCATCCAACCATCTATGTATCTATGTATCTATCATCTATTAGCTATCTATTTATCATCTATCTATCTATCTATCTATCATCCATCCATTCATCCAACCATCTATCTATGTATCTATGTATCTACCTATTTATCATCTATCTATCTATCATCCAACCATCCATCCATCCATCCATTCATCCAACCATCTATCTATGTATCTATCTATCTATCTATCTATCTATCTATCATCTATTATCTATCTATATATCATCTGTCTATCTATCTATCTATCTATCTATCTATCTATCTATCATCCATCCATTCATCCAACCATCTATCTATCTATCATCTATTATCTACCTATTTATCATCTATCTATCTAGCCATCTATCTATCTATCTATCTATCTATCTATCTATCATCCAACCATCCATCCATCCATCTATCCATTCATCCAACCATCTATCTATGTGTCTATGTATCTATCTATCTATGTATCTATCTATCATCTATTATCTATCTATATATCATCTATCTATCTATCATCCATCCATTCATCCAACCATCTATCTATCTATCTATCTATCTATAATAACCATTCTAACAGATGTGAAGCGGTGGTTTTGATTTGCATTTGCCTGATGATGAGTGATGTTGAGCATCTTTTCTTACGTCTGTTGGCCGTCTGGATCCAATCTTCTTTGGAAAAGCATCTATCCAGGTCCTTTGTCCAAACTGCATGATTGCACTTATACAGGAATAGAACAGCTAGATGCAGAAGGTAGAATGGTGGTTGCCAGCGGCTGGGGATGGTGGGGGACGGTGGGGGAAGGGGAGATGTTGACAAGGGAATGCAAGTTGCAGCGTGTAGGACGAGTAGGTCTGAAGATCTGATGTTCAGCATGGTGGCCATAGTCAATGCTGGACTAAATGTGGGAAATGTGCTCAGAGAGTAGATTTCAGGTGTAGTCACCGCACATGCAAGGTAGTCACGTGGGGAGACAACATGGGCATTAGCTTCGCTGATCATCTCTCTGTATGTTTACCACATCGTTGTGTGGATCATCCTAAAAGTATACGATTTGGGGGGCGCTTGGGTGGTTCAGTTGGTTAAGCATATGACTTTTGCTCAGGTCATGATCTCACAGATCATGAGTTGGAACCCCGCATCAGGCTCTGTGATGACAGCTCAGAGGCTGGAGCCTGCTTCTGATTCCCTCTGTCTCTCTGTCTCTCTGTCTCTCTGTCTCTCTGTCTCTCTCTCTCTGCCCATCCTCTGCTCGTGCTCTGTCTCTCTCTCAAAAATAAACATTAAAAACAAAGTATATGATTTTTATTTTAAAAGCCCATGTCCCCTTCCCTCCAGCCCCTGGTGCCTACCCTTTCTACTTTCTGTCTCTGTGAGTTTGACGACTCTGGAACATCGCATAAGCGGAGTCATAGACCGTGTGTCTTTGTGTCTAGCCCATTTCACTGAGCATAAAGTCCTCAGGAGCCATTTTCCAAAGAAGCTCTACGACGTCTCCCGATATAATAGTTGTGAAGGGAAAGGGGGCCTGAAGCCCTTCGCACTCACCCCCACCACAGTCTCTGGGGCATCTTCCCAGAACCCCAGGATTAAGGACTGAGCTGGGGTACCCAGTGGCACCCGGGAGAGGCAGGGTGGGCAGGGCAAGGCAGAGAACAGAGCTGGTGGCTGCCTGGCACTCCCCACAGTAACCCGAACAGCTCTGATTGGCCTTCGCAATACCAGGCTGGTGGCTGACAACAGAGTAGCCTGTCCTTTGGGTCAGGTCACCGACAACTTGAGTTTGGAAGGGAGCCAGGAAATGGGTTCCCCGGGAATGTGATGTGGTCTCTCGAAGGGAGCTCTGTCTATGCTCCGAGGGACCTGGAAGTGCAAGAAGGTCTTCTGGGCCACAGCCGGGTGGGGGGTTACAGGTGCAGAGACTCAACAACCCAAGTGCCCGGGTGTGGCCCAGAGACAGAGGATGGAGGTGGGTGCAGCCCCAGAGCCTCAGCAGACCCACCCGCCCAGCTCTGCCACCTTTGGTCTCTGATGCCTGGACAGACAGAGCCCTTGGGCGAGCAGCCACCACAATGCCTCGACCTCGGGTGGACATGCATGGGGACTGCAGCGAGCTGATGCCAGCCCTCCCTGCTGTCCTAGCTCCTGGTCCCATCTTGGAGCCGCAGGATTCCAACCAACCAGAGGGGTCTGTGGTCCCCCCGGAAGCCAACGCCAGCTGCAACCACTGCCAACAGTGTGGGTCATGAGGGATCAGGTATTAGTTGCTGTTTTTAGGTTTAGAGCAAAACAGAGCAGAAAGTTCAAAGAGTTCCCATATATCACCTGCTGCCCCCAACACAGTGTCCCTATTATCAACATTTTGCATCGACAATTAATCAACCAACACTGATCTATTATAACTAAAAAGTCCATCATTTACCTTAGGGCTCACTCCTGGTGTTGTATATTCTATGGGTTTGGACAGATGCATGACGTCACGTGTCCCCCATGACAGTGTCATACACAGTTGTTTTACTGCCCCCCCAAATCCTCCAGGCTCTGCCTGTTCATCCCTCCCTGTGCCCCAACCCCTGGCAACCACTGATCATTCACCTGTCTCTGTGGTTTTGCCTTTTCCAGAATGTCCTATATGTTTGCGAACATAATTCGTCCCGGAAACATGCTTGTGATCCAAAGCACTCGTGTATCAAAGCGAATTTCCCCGTAAGAAAGAACGGAAGCTCAGATGATTCGTTCCACAACCCGAAAATATTCATATGCAAAGGATTACAATACTGTAATGTAATACAAAATAATAAAGACAAACACATCAATCCCCAACCTTCATGGCTGGTGTGAGGGAGACCAGAGAGAGGAGGGTTATTGCGTAGGACGACTTTCACTATCACTAACGAAATCACTGCTATCTTTTGGCTCAGTGGAATTTTCTTCTGCGTGGGGGCCATTGCGTAGACTTGCACGGATGTTGACTACAGCATTAACAAACTCTTGTCATACTGTCTTTAATGTAACTGGCAATAAGGCAGCAGAGGAAAGGGTCTCTGTCAGCAGGCAGCCTGCCCTAGAAGGAAGCAAAACATTCCCAAGCTCACTCTTGTCTGGAAAAGCAAATGACTGTCCATTGGTGCTTTGACGTGACAAAAAATACATAAGGGCCGTGGGCGCCTTCCAATGTCCTCAAAAATTGCTGATTTTGGCCAAACACCGGGCCCTGAGACTGAGCATCCAAACATCGGAGAGGATCACCCACAATCCCGCAGAGAGAGAGAGAGAGAGAGAGAGAGAGAAGAACCATTGGCTCAGCTGCGATCATGTGATGTTCGGCGTCACGTACGACTCGTATTGCAAGACAGAGCTCGTCTATTGAGTTAAAATGTACTAGGAATGTTTGCTGGTCTCGCGGAACTCTCGCAGAGCAAGTTACGCGCCATCCAGGGTTTTACTGCACTTGGGGTCACACACTATGTGGCTTTCGGATTGGCTCCCTCACTCAATAATATACACTTAAGGCTCTCCCGTGTCTTTTCGTGGCTGGAGAGCTCATTGTTTTTGGCCCTGAACAATATTCCATTGTCTGGACGGACCACAGTTTATTTGTCCATCCACCTACCGAAGGACATCTTGGCCACTTCCGAGTTTTGGCAATTATGAATAAAGCTGCTATAAACATCCGTGTGCAGGTTTTTGTGTGGACATAAGTTTTCAACTCCTTTGGGTAAATACCAAAGAGTGCGATTGCTGGATCATATGGTAAGCCTATGTTTAGCTTTGTAAGAAAGTGCTTTGTTGTTTTTTTTTTAAGTCTAAAAAATGAATGATGACATTTTAAAACAGGAAAAAAGGACTTACCCTTTGTCCCGTTGGGATAAGATTAAACTGTGTCCTTCACAGTTTGAACACGAGAGCTCTGTGTGCTCCCCGAGGGCCCCGCACCACCTCCGGGAGCGAGGAGGGCTCGCGGTGCTTCCGGAGAGACCGCAGCTCCTTCCAGCACGCGCCCCTGCTGTTCCACTGCCCGGATGCTCAGGGCCAGCCCCACCAAGGCCTCTTCCCTGTCACCTAGTCCCTGTCCCCGTGAGAAGCCCAAAGGCATCCCTCAGGTCCCAGATGCTCAGCCCGCATCCAACTTCTCCCCAGCCTTGCTCCCAAAGTCGAGCCTGAGATCAGGGTTTGGCGGCAGGTTCGTTATTGGGGAGGTGATCCCAGGAAGGAGAGAAGTCACAGCATGTGCTTTCGTGGGCGGGTGACCGTGGTAGGCACCTGGGGCTCCCATTCAGCTGTGCAGAACGCCCCTCAGGCCTGTCCCCAAAGGCCGAGCAGGCTGGGGACGGGGGCTTCATCTCTGACCATTTCCCTGGCAGGCCGACAGTTGTCCCGGGGTGCGGAGAGGGGGGGACTCAGGGGGTCCCCGTACACACGCTGAGCCGGGGAACCCCAGGCAGAGGCCCAGAGGGGCAGGTGCAGAGGTGGGCAAGGGGGCGTGGGCTTCAGCAGTGCCCACCGGCCCCTCCACCTCTCCTGGGTGCGTCCCTTCCCCCACCTGCCGGCCTGAGGCTCTCCCTGTGGCTCCCCCCCTACCCCCTGCAGCACTGTCTTCCCTCACCACCACCACCCCCGCCAGAAGGCCTGGAGGTGAGGGTGGGTGTCCTTCTTGATCTTCATTCCTCTTCCAGAATGTTCTGCCCTGGCTCTGCACTTGGGCCATCGGACTCTGCTTTCCGTGCTCTGGTCATCTACAGACCCCAGGTCACCCCTCGCTCCGGGAAGAATTTCACCCCTGGATTCACTGTCACTTCCTGCCCAGTTAGCTCGCATCCCCTGGCCTCGTAGATATTCACCTCCGCTCCCCCTGCACATCTGGCCTACCTCGGCCTCCATGCCCGCAGCAATTTCAAGCACCACTACTCATCCCCTCTAGCATCCCAACACCCAAATCCCCACCCTCCTGCCCTTCTCTCTCCCCCGGGGGCACGGCCCTCACCCCCTCACCCCTGCGCTGACCCTCGGGGTCACTGCCCTCACCCTTTCACCCCTGCACTGATCCCCAGGGGCACTGCCCTCACCCCTCACTCAGGCACTGACCCCCGGGGTCACTGCCCTCACCCCTCACTCATGCACTGACCCCCGGGGTCACTGTCCTCACCCCCTCACCCCTGCACTGACCCTCGGGGTCACTGCCCTCACCCTTTCACCCCTGCACTGATCCCCAGGGGCACTGCCCTCACCCCTCACTCATGCACTGACCCCCGGGGTCACTGCCATCACCCCTCACTCATGCACTGACCCCCGGGGTCACTGCCCTCACCCCCTCACCCCTGCACTGACCCCCAGGAGCACTGCCCTCACCCCTCACTCATGCACTGACCCCCAGGTCACTGCCCTCACCCCTCACCCCTGCACTGATCCCCAGGGGCACTGCCCTCACCCCTCACTCATGCACTGACCCCCGGGATCACTGCCCTCACTCTTTCACCCCTGCACTGACCCCCAGGTCACTGCCCTCACCCCTCACCCCTGCACTGATCCCCAGGGGCACTGCCTTCACCCCCTCACCCCTGCACTGACCCCCGGGGACACTGCCCTCACCCCTCACCCCTGCGCTGACCCCCGGGGACACTGCCCTCACCCCTCACTCATGCACTGACCCCCGGGGTCACTGCCCTCATCCCTCACCCCTGCACTGACCCCCGGGGACACTGTCCTCACCCCCTCACCCCTGCACTGACCCTCGGGGTCACTGCCCTCACCCTTTCACCCCTGCACTGATCCCCAGGGGCACTGCCCTCACCCCTCACTCATGCACTGACCCCCGGGGTCACTGCCCTCACCCCTCACTCATGCACTGACCCCCGGGGTCACTGCCCTCACCCCCTCACCCCTGCACTGACCCCCAGGAGCACTGCCCTCACCCCTCACTCATGCACTGACCCCCGGGGTCACTGCCCTCACCCCTCACCCCTGCACTGATCCCCAGGGGCACTGCCCTCACCCCTCACTCATGCACTGACCCCCGGGATCACTGCCCTCACCCTTTCACCCCTGCACTGATCCCCAGGGGCACTGCCCTCACCCCCTCACCCCTGCACTGACCTCCTGGAGCACTACCCTCACCCGTCCCTCATGCACTGACCCCCGGGGTCACTGCCCTCACCCCTCACCCCTGCACTGACCCCCGGGAGCACTGCCCTCACCCCTCACTCATGCACTGACCCCCGGGGTCATTGCCCTCACCCTTCACCCCTGTACTGACCCCCGGGAGCACTACCCTCACCCCTCACTCATGCACTGACCCCCAGGAGCACTGCCCTCACCTCTCACCCCTGCACTGACCCCCTGGAGCACTACCCTCACCCTTCACTCATGCACTGACCCCTGGGGTCACTGCCCTCACCCCCTCGCCCCTGCACTGACCCCCCCCCCAGGAGCACTGCCCTCACCCCCTCACCTCTGCACTAACCAGACTTCGTCTCTTCTCCCCAGGCACCCCCTTCATGCCCTTGTTTTAAACACCAACCATGTGGGGAAGTCCCTTGTGTTTGTTTCCAGCCCCGACCTCCTCCCCTGGTCCCCAGCTCAGAGATCTCATATCTACACGTGGCTGCCACACATCCTCCTGGAGGCCCTGTGCCCAGAGCCACGCCGTTGACCCCCCTGGGATCTGCTCATCTCAGGGCCCCTCGTGCCGAGCCCTGGGGCCTTTCCCCCCAACTCCGGCCCCAGATTTGGGCACCCCGAGCCTCTCCTCCCCATTTCGCATTCTGTCCTCAGTTTACCTGCCAGCTCAGCCCGCCCTCCCCTCCCACCGCCCGCGGCTGCCCCTCTGCTCAGCGTCCTGCATCCTGCGGGTGACGTCCTGCCTCCGCCCTGCCCCCTGCAGCCCCTTCTCCATCGCAGGCAGAGCGGGGCTTTAGAAGCCAAGCAAGTCTGGAACCCTTCCTCTGTCTCCCAGAGTCAGAGCTGGAGTCCCAAACTCACTTGCCAGGCTTTCCCGCTCTGGCCCCCTCTGTGACCTCAGCTGCCGCTCTCCCGGGCCAGCGCCCTGGCCTCCTCTGTCTTCTCTGGTCCAGCCACACTTGTGCCACAAGGGCTCCTTGTCCTCTGTTCGGGATGCGGTCACCGGGGAGCCCAGGGTTTACTCTTTCATTTCCTCCAGATCTTGGCCCAGAGGCCATCTGAGTGGCAGGCCCTTCTCTGACACCCCGTGTTGAGCACTTGGCCCCCCCATAAATACATGCTCCCCCCATAGATGGGCAAGCTGCCGACTGCACACTCCCCAGGCAGGTCACGACCCAGCACCACAGGAGTTCTTTGCTCCCACAAAGTGCGAATGGGTGCTCCCCACGGATCGGTGAGTGGCTCATTTCCACGTGGTGACGCGGGGACCCAGGCTTCTCCTTTCTTGTGGCTTTTCCATCCCCGTGGTCTCGGAGGCCCCTCGCAGCTCTCGTGGGGAGGAGGGAGACGACCGCAGGTGCGAAGTCTCTGTGGACCAGGCCTGGATGTCCTCACGGAGTCGGCCCTTGAACTACAAGGGCTTGAGCCGCACGGTTCACTTACGCGCGGATTTCTTTTTCTGGTGAATATGGTCCAGTAGGAAGTGTATTACCCCTTCCTTGTGATTTCCTTTAATGCCATTATGTTGTCTCCGGCTTACCTCACTGTACGAGTGCGTACAGCATATAACACGTATAACATATAAAACTATGTGTTAGTAGACTGTTTATGTTATTCGTAAAGCTTCCGGTCCACAGTAGGCTCTTAGCAGTTAAGTTTTGGGGGGGAGTCAAAAGTTACACTCGGGTTTTCGACCGCACAGGGGTGGGTGCCCTTAACCTTCACGTAGTTCAAGGGTCAGCTCTACTCTGGTCTCCCGGTAGGACAGTCACACGGCTGCACACCTGTCCAAGGAGACGAAGCCCGGCGGTGTTCCGGGGAAATGTAACTCATCGCAGCCTCCTCCGCCCTGCCTCACCTGCCGGGCTTTCTCTCTCCTCGACTTTCCACCTCCTGATTTAGTCCATATTCATTTACTGCCCGCCTCCCCTCCCGCCTCGTGGAAGAAGGTAATCAGCCCCAGGGCGGGCCCCCGTCTGTGTCCTCTGCACCGTGAGCGTGAACAGGGCTTGGGTGTGTGAGCAGATGGCCGGGCGCTGAACGCTCAGCGACAGAATCTCAGCTCAGCCCCTGGTCCCTCGGCCCACAGAGGGACGGGAGCAGCGGCTTCAGGGCTCACCTACAGCTTTCTGCTGGGTTTGCTTCCTATTTAAGGCGACAGCTTTTTCCCCCGGGTCTGGATAGTCTTTCTGGTGATGCTCTGTGATGGCCACAGTCATGGGCACCTTGTGAACGGGCTGTCACTTCACCAACAACCCGGAGACCTACAGAGCCACGCTCGCGTAGCCTCTGTTTTCTGTCGAGTTGTTTTCTTGGGGCGTCTTCCTAGGACTGGGGATATCAGGTCACGTGGCCTGCAGGGAGCCCCGCCCCCCACACCGCCCCTGCCCCACCGTGGGACCCATCCGCCCCGCCAGTGGCTGGCGGGCAGGTTGGACAAACAAACAAGGCACACGGGTGGAGACATTTCAAAACATTCTGTAAGATGGTTGAGAGAAAGAGAAAACATGAGAAACTGTAAAGAGGGGAAAAAATGCCTAAGGCCCCTCCCCTGCAAAGAATTGTGACCCGTGGGTGGGGCCCCCTCCCAGAGGTCGGTCTGTGTATATGCACATGTACACGCACACGCACACACACACACACCTTCGTGGCTGAGAGCATCAGATTCAGTAGCCGGCTTCTTTTTTTTTTTTTTTTTTTTTTTTGCTTACGGAAGTGTTTTCCATGCCACCAAAATCGTTTCATCGATATAATTTTACTGCCTGCGTGAGATTCCAAGATGTGGACCTATTAGCCCGAGTGATCACTCTTTCCGTCTTGCTCTTTTATGCAAATCGTTTAATGATAATTATTGGGTGGTTTTTTGTTTTCCTGACGCTAATTTTCTAGCATTTTTTTTTCTAGCATTTTTCTAGCATTATACAGAAAATTTACAGAGAATTGCAGAGAAGCAAATAGACATCACCCTTAACAGAAATACCTGGGGACTGTTTTGTTTGTTTGTTTAAGTTTGTTTGTTTAATTTGAGAAAGACAGCAAGGGAGAGCCGGGGAGGGGAGAGGCAGAGAGGGCGGGGACAGAGAATCCCAAGCAGGCTCCGCCCTGTCAGCACAGAGCCCGACGCCGGGCTCCAGCTCACAAACCTGAACTGAAATCAAGAGTCAGAAGCTTAACTGCCAGCCCCCCCCAGGCATCCCTCTGGGGACTGTTTTTAAAATTTTTTTTTTAATGTTAATTTATTTTTGAGACAGAGAGAGACAGAGCATGAACGGGGGAGGGGCAGAGAGAGAGGGAGACGCAGAATCGGAAGCAGGCTCCAGGCTCCGAGCCATCAGCCCAGAGCCCGATGCGGGGCTCGAACTCACGGACCGCGAGATCGTGACCCGAGCTGAAGTCGGACGCTTAACCGACTGCGCCACCCAGGCGCCCCTCTGCGGACCGTTTTTAAATGAAGAAAGAAACAGTGATACTTGGCCTTGTCTTCCAGAGAACCTGGGCTCCCGACATCAAATGCACACAGAGGAGCCCGTCCCTGAGAGGCAGGCCAGCAGCCACTGCCGGAAGCCTCCGAGGGCGTGGGGGGCACAGGCGTGTCCTCTCTTGTGCAGGAAGTGGGGACACGGGCCTCACCGCTTGGCCCGCCGGCCCCGCAGAGGCTCTCTGCTCCTGCCTGAGCTCCAGGCCTCGGCCCTGCTCCACCCTCCCCTCCTCTCCGCCCCTCCAGCTTCAATCCCACACATCCGCCTGAGCTCCTGGGGGACAAGGGGGGCCCGCGTCACCCCCTCTTGGCCACCCCCCCTGTGCAAATAGGAAGGCACAGGAAAGGCAAGCTGAACATACTCCTTCCTTCAGTCAACGTCATCGCACGTGTGCCTTGTTATGTGCCGGACTTTGCTCGGGGCACGGGATCTGGCAGCGAGGGAGGCACGGGGCGGACCCTCCAGCTGGAGCAAAAAACGCGACAAAGGTAAACCAACCAGTGGATAATAAATGTGGGGATACAGAGCAGCGGGGAGCAGAAGTGGGGGCTGGGCGCAGGCGCTGCTCTGATCCAGGTGGCTGGGAGGAGGTGTGTTGTGGCTGGGGGAACCACGGGTGCAAATGTCCTGGGGCAGGCCTATGCCTGGCATTCCCGAGGAACAGTGAGGCGGCCCCGGGGCTGGTGTGGAGAGGAGTGGAAAGGTTCTGGAAGGCCGGGTCACGGAGGGCTGGGTGGACCCCAGCTGGGCCCTCTGGATCTGCTCCAATTGAGGGTGATGTTCTAAATACTTAACTGACGGGTGTGACCGCCAGACTCCAGAAGCAGGTCCCCGGTCCCCACTCCCCTGCCCCAGGTACTAACCTTTTAGCTGTCGGATCGTAGGGGAGAGTCTTGGGGGGGCTCCTCAGAGAGCAGCACTCAAGGCCATCCCTGCGCTCATCAGAACACCAGCCTCGATGCCGAGGACGCCCCTGCCCCGTGCTTCTCGGACGGGGGGGGCCTTGTCCACAATCCCACTTCACAGGGGTGAGAATTCCCCGTCTGGGATGTTCGGCTGAGTGAGCCCCTTGCCCCCGAGGGGAGGGGCCGGTGAGCAGTGCGGCTTCCAGACAGACTGGCTGTGCCTCCGATCACCTCCCCCCCCCTCCCCACCCCCGCCCCCCAGCCCGGCCTCTCCGAGCACAGGGGCGATGCCTGCCTTTCTGCAGACTGAGGGCCAGCAAGCCACCGGGCTGCACCTAGTAGGTGTTCAGAAAGTGCTGGCTGGTGGCCGCTGTCGCGGCTGTCCCCTCAGCAAGGCGATGGCCGCCGCGGCTGGAAACCCGGGCCCCCTCAGCCCTGGGAGGGAAAGGCTACATTCCTGGAAGAAACCCATGTTCCGTTTATCGATTTATCTATTTACCCAGCCACACATCTATTTATTTTCGACTCTAACATCGTCTCATTAGGGAGGCACCAAGAAGGAAACACAAGTGAAATGGATACGGGGTCCTTTTCAAGTGGGGAGTCGGCTGCCTGCGGCCTCGGAGAGAGACTGCCTTCTGATCTCCTTCCAGCGTGTGGGTGCCCTGGGGCTTCCGCGGAGCATTTTCTAAGATCCCTCTCCATACCAGGCCGGCCACCTCCGTCCTTTACCACATCAGGGGAGGCTGCACGCCCGCTTCAAAGCCCCAGCAACACTCTGCAATTGGAAACATGCACGTTGTGCAAAGTATCAATTTAGCAGCTAAGTTCCCTCGGCCGGGCTGGGCCGGCCAGCTGGCTGAAACTCTGAAATTCGGGGATGCCGTACAGCCCGGAGTCCGGAAGGCCCAGGTTCGAATCCCGGATCTGGCACTCACAAGCTTGGCTGAGTCCATAACCGCGGTCTCGGCCCCGGCTTCTCGTCTGGCTGGTGGTTTATGGAAAACCACCCAGGAGCCATCGGTGGATGGGATTGGTTCAGCCCCTACGGCAGGCCCAGAAGAAGAGTCCCCAAGAACAAATCTGGGGACCCTGGGTGGGGAGGGCTCAGGACACATCACCAGGCCCACGTCTTGAGTGCGGTTCAGGCTCTGATGTTTCAGGAAGCAGAAAACCCAACTCCACGGGGTTCTTCGGGCCGAAAAGTCCGGTGGCAGGCAGGATTTGGGGGCCGTTTAACCAGGGCACGGGTCCTGCTCTCCAGCAGCTTTCCGGCTCTGCCCGCCTCTGAGGGCTGGAGCTATTATCAGGCTGGGTCTAGACTTTGCGTCGGCACCTCTCATTGGTCAGAGCGACAGAGAGGGCTTGGCGAACGGCAGTCCTGAGGTTTTCTGGTTGGGCCAACCTGGGCCAGTCACTGATGGGCCAGGGGATTGTCTTGTGCTGATGGGCTGAGCTGTTTCTCTAAGAAATCCCTCTGGGGGCGCCTGGGTGGCTCACTCTGTTAAGCATCCGACTCTTGGATTCGGCTCAGGTCATGATCTTGTGGTTGGTTCATGAGATGAGCCCCCCACGTGGCTCTGTACTGACAGTGCAGAGTCTGCTTGGGATTCTCTCTCTCCTCTCTCTTTCTGCCCTCCCATCTCACTCTCGAAAGAAAGAAAGAAAGAAAGAAAGAAAGAAAAGAAAGGGAAAGGAAGAAAGAAAGAGGGAAAGGAAGAAAGAAAGGAGGGATGCAGGGAGGGAGGGAAGGAAGGAAGGAAGGAGAAAGGGAAGGAGGGAGTCAGGGAGAGAAGGAAAGAAGGAAGGAAGGAAGGAAAGAAGGAAGGAAGGAAAGAAGGAAAGAGGGAAAAAAGGAAGGAGGGAAGGAGGAAGGAAGGGGAGGGAGGGAGGGAGGAAGGGAGGAATCACTGGTGACGGGTTCAGGCAAATCAGAGCCTGTTCCTAGACCTCTGACTGGGGTCAATCCCACACAAACCACATAGCTCCACACACGGGTAGACCGGGGGGGCCCCCACCCCCGCCACTGCCCCGATCCCGAGATCCATACCTGCTACGGGGGGGCGTCGCTGCGATCAGTCTTTTTGTTCAAAGGCAGAATCTAGCTCACAGCGCGTGTCCACATTCCAGGCTCTAAGCCCCGGGCTTCTATTTGACGTCCCCTCGGGGACGCCCTGGAACCTGGGCTCCTGAATGTGTCTGACCCTGGCCGGAGTCATTTGGGCAGGTGGCTGCCACGCGGCTGTCTGTTCGAGGGACCGCCCAGGGGTGGGGGCAGCCAGAGGCTCAGACGGAGCCCTCGTTTCCCCCCAGTTAAGCAGCTGCTTTGTTTGGCTTGATTTGTGCGGGTGGCTCTGAGACCCAAGGTCAGATAACCCTGAGAGTTCCACTACCTGTGGTTTTCAGAGGCACAGGACTCCGGAGGGGGCGGGCTGGGTCGCGATCGGCTCCGGGCAGCCAGGCAGCCTTTATGAGCGAGGGTACTCGGGGGGCGGGGGGAGCTGCCTCAAGTCATGGGGGTGGGTGCTCCTGTCTCGATTTGGTGCCACGACAGGGTGGGCTGCTCCCGGGCATGGCCGGTGCTAGGGCCATGCTTCGGGGGGGAGGAGACCCCATCTCTAGGCCCGGCTCTTCCACTATAGGCTGTGTGCCCCTCAGCAAGTAGCACAACCTCTCTGAGCCCCCGTTTGCTCCTCTGCATGGCGGGCATCAGGGCCTCTCCCGCCCTGCCCTCGGAGGGCTCCCGCCACCAGATCTGTCCCCATCAAAGCCCTGGCCACCCTGTGCTTTCAACACCAGCCGTGAGCATCTGTCTCCTGATACCCTGAGGGCATCCTGAGGGCAGGACCGGCTTGTAGCGGACCCCTGCCCCCGGCTGCCCAGGACCCCGCTTGCTGGGTGCCGGAACATTGCTCGCTGTATGATGTTAGTGGGGCTTTGGTCTGGGAGCTAGCGCTCCCAGGAAGCAGGGATCAGCGCCCGGGGGCTTGGGCCAAAGCCCGGCAGAGGGAGAGGGAGGCGCGTCCTCCTTCCAGAGGCTTCCGGAGAGGCTACGGTTACTTCTGACGCCCGTTTCTCTGTAAGTTCTAAGAGACGCCGTCACCGGCACTGTCTGAGCACAGGGTCTGGAGACAGGGGGCCCCGCTTAGGACCAGGTCACCGCATGTCCCCACAGCCTCCACGTCCCAGAGGCCCTGAGATCTGTCCCTGCCCTTTGGGGTGGTCTCAGGGGCCCCCGGCCTGCTGCTGGAGTCACGGGAGACACCATCATCTTCCCTCTGTGGTTCCCCATGGAGCAAAACACTCCAGCTCAGGCCAGGAGGCCTGGGCCGGAAAAGCACAGCCCCCCCGCTCGCCCCTCCCCTGCTCTACGGTTACCTTCTGTGACCCTCCTTGCTCAGCCAAGGCCTCCCTCCTACGGGGGACCCAGGCTTCCGACTGGGACGGCCAAGTGGCCAAGGATCTGGCTTTGGAGTCAGACAGATGGGGGGACATAGTCCCTTTCCTTTTTTTTTTTTTTTAAGTTTACTTATTTGTTTGGAGAGAGAGAGAGAGAGAGAGAGAGAGAGAGAGAGAGAGTCCCGAGCAGCCTCCAGATGTCAGCGCACAGTCTGACGCGGGGCCTGAACTCACAAACCGTGACATCGGGACCTGCGCCAACAGCAAGAATCAGACGCCTAGGGGCGCCTGGGTGGCTGCGTCTGTTAAGCGTCTGACTCTTGGTTTCCACGCCGGTCCTGACCTCACGGTCCTTGGGTTTGAGCCCCACGTCGGGCTCGGTGCTGGCAGCATGGAGCCTGCTTGGGATTCTCTCTCTCCCTCTCTCTCTCTCTCTCTGCCCCTCCCCTGCTCTCTCTCTCTCTCTCTCTCTGTCTGTCTCAAAATAAATAAAAAAGAGTTGGATGTTTGACCGGCCGAGACACCCAGGCGCCCCACGCTGTCTCTTGATGGAGGAAAGTGATCTTTGGAAAATTAGCAAAACTGGGATGTAGTCATAGGTCGTTTTCACGGGCTCCTGGTGGGGGGTGGTGGCTAGAGGCTTATACGAGGCACGACGGGGAAGCGAATGCCTTCTCCAGGGGCAGCAGCGGAGGACCCCGTGTGTGGCTGCCAGGCCGGGCCCGGGCTCCACAGCAGGGTGGCAATGACACGCTGTGTCCAGACGCGTCACTCTCCTGCGTTTGAAGTTCGGATTTGGCGCACTGAGTGGTTAAAAGCAACCCCCTGGCAATCGGGAGATACCCCACCCACCCCACCCCCGCACGGATCTTGCCAGGCTGTTGGGCAAGAAGCACACAGAAGCCTTTGCGTGTGGCTCTCCTGGCCACGTGTGACACAGAATACGTCCAGCCTCAGGAGTCTGGCTCCGAATACGGAATCACGACATTGCTCTGCAGTCATCTTAACTGTATGTCGCCGCAAGCTATTTAGAAATGTGGGCGTCCCTGTATTATCGAAATATCTCCATCAAACTCCTCCTTGACGGGTTTCTGATCTCTTTCCCTGGCGAACGGCACTGGAGACCAAGCTCCACGCGGCATCCGGCATCGTGTGGGAGCAGCTTCCGGCGGGGGAGGCCAGGCTGGAATGCAGGGGGGCGGGGTCGAGCCCCTGCTCTGGGTTGGCTCAGCCTTGACCCAGACACCGCCCTCCTCTGTCTGGACCTGGGGGAGGCTGGTTTACCTGCTCCCCAACCCGGCGCCCAGCCAGGGGCCAGAGCGGACGAGTTTGGATCTTGTGCCTTGGCCCTTCCCTGTGGCCAGGACCGAGGTCCCGGGGCGCCCCCATTCTTGCGAGCAGAGTCTCCGTCACCCTCTGGCCCTGGGAATCCCTGGGCTCCCGCAGGCCCGATGTGGCCGTCTCCCGGCGACCAAGCGAATGTCACCAAGTGGTGTGGCATTCAGGAGAGGCCGGGCCAGAGACGGGTGCGGGATGGGGCTGTGGGTCGGCCCTGTCCGGCCTGTCTGGCCAATAATGCAGCAGTCACAGGCCGGGCTGAACAGAGCCCTCCAGAGGTGGGGAGTCGGGGGCTTGACATCGTGCATCTCTCTGGAGGATGTGCACGCCGTCTGGCCGGGTGAGACGCCGACCAGGGGGCCGTGCCAGTGACCGGGCACTCACGGTTCATACGCAGCTCACCCTGGAGCTTCGCCGCTCTCCAGGAGATGTGGACAAGGGCTCCCACCTCCCCTGAGGCTTGGTGCGCGGGATCAAGGGCGTGGCATTTCCGGACGGTCCCGCCCTCTCGTGAGCAGGTGACGTTCACGCCCCTCAAGGAGCCCAGCGAAGGGCTGCTGTGGCCCTGGAGATTGGCACACAGACCCAGCGGTGCCCGTGGACAGAGCCTTGCGCTCAGTAAACAGATATGGCCTCTGGACCCCATCGTGCGACACGCTTGGCCTCTCTCGGCCTCAGCTTTCCCGTTTGCAGAATGGGACGACTGCGTGAATCCCGGGTGCCTGCGGATCCCATAGGCCCTGGTCGTACATAGGTTCCTGATCAAGCCGACGTGGGGACCGGGACAGGGAGAAAGCAGGCAGGGCTGGCCCCCTCAGTGGACACGGCTCACTCCAGGCTGCCGGGCTCCCTGGAGGGTCGGCCTGTCCGGCTGTTTGCACGTCCTGCGGACTCCCGCCGGCACGGGCCACTGGAGGGAGCTGCCCCGGTGCCCCGTGGCTGGGGTGGCAGGTCATCTCTGCCAGGACCGCACCACACACAGCCCGCCGTGCCCCCCACAGCCCCCGGCGCCCCGCACGCGGCCATCTCACGATGCAGAAGTGCCGAACAAGTGAAGGGAAGCCCCCCTCTGGGAGCGTCGAGCTGGCATCAGTCTTTGACATTTTCGTGCAGAAACTCTCCACCCCCAGCATCCACGGGCCCAGGGCCTGGGGCTGTTGTTCCGGGCTGTGATGGGCACGGTGAGACCTGGGGGGGTGGCGGGTAACATGACGCTAGGTACCGAACCAGCAGAGGGAGAACAGAGGTCCCCTCTGCGTGTGTCAGGGTCTGTGCCTGGAGCAGCGTCCTGTACCCACCAGGCGGGAGCCTCAGGGTTCCAGGGCCTTCTGCAGTGGGGGACCGGGGTCCGTGCGCTCGGGCAGGCCGGAGGGCAGATGCTGGGTCGAAGCCGGTGACCTCCTGGCTCCCTGCTGTGCCCTGTTGGCCCAGGGACAGACGTTATAGACTTGAAACCCTCTGGGGCCCCGAACACCGGAAGCATTGCCTGACTTCATCCCGAGTCCGTGTCCCTGAGGTGACGGATCCCCAGTATCCAATTCTCAGGGGCTGCGCTGCTCGCAAAGCAATCTCCTGTCCATTATCTCATTTAAACCTTGCGATCACCCCTTAAAACAGGCCTGGAAATGATCCCTCACCAATCGCTTGCAGCGGGCCGAGGTGATGCTCACTCCACAGACTCTTCCCGTGCCCCTGTGGTACCATCACATCCCTGCTTTCCAGTGCGGGGGGACTGACATAGGAGACAGTCACCTGCAGCCCACTGCGTCAGTCCTCGAGGGTGGCCATGGAAAAGGACCGCAGTCTGGGGGCTTAAAGCAGCAGACTTTTACTCTTTCACCCCAGGGAGCCCAGGAGTCCCAAACCAAGGTGTGGGCAGGGCTGTGCTCCCCCCAGAGGCTCCAGGGGAGGGTCCTTCCCGCCTCCTCCAGCTTCTGGGGGCTCCAGGCTTCTCCGGGCTGGTGGCCACAGCCCTCCCGTCTCTGCCTCCGTGATCACAGGGCCTTCTCTCCTGTGCATCTCCTCTGTGTCTGTGTCCAAAATTCCTTCTTCCTGTCATTGGACAGGGCCCACCCTTCATCCGGCGTGACCTCATCTTTACTTGGGGCATCTTGACTTTGCGGTATGACGTCTGCAAAGACCCTACTTCCAAATGAGGTCACGTTCTCGGTTCCTATCGCGTCTGTTGGGATGGCCCAGCTGTCCCTGGAAGAGCAGAGCTACGCATTGTCCCAACCCCCTCAGTCCCGCATCCCTGAGCTCTCTGTTCGTGCTGAAAGTTTGCCCATCAGGCATCAGGCGTGAAGAGGTGAATCAGATGCTTCACGGGCACATTAGCGTCCACGCGGTCAGAACCAGAGGGCGCGGTGGCTGTTTGCTCCCTGCTTAGCCCTTTTCTCGACGGTGCGATGGTCAGTTCGCTTGCTTCTGATCAGCACGGAGCCCGGTTTTGCTGGGTCCATAGTTTCACTCCAAATAGCGAGCCTTCGACGTGGCCCCGTCCTCTCCCATCAACCATGCGTGTCCCACCCGCCTGCTTGTGTCTCCCGTCGGGCGTCTCGTGGCTTCTTCCAGCAGACCCTCAATCTTCCTCGATCTGCCCCGAGAGTTTCCCCAAATGGGGCCAAGTCTGGCCCGTTCTCTCCGTCGTTTGGGCCAAACGTTGGACTCATGCCTGGCTCACAGGTATGTGCCATCTGTCAGCAAGTCCTGTGGTCCCCAGAGCCTCCCCTGCACCCACTTGGTCTCCAATGCTGTCCCTGGATGACACGATCACCGTCCTCTGGCCTGGAGGACTCTGTCCGTGCCCTCAGCCTGCTCTCCACTCAGGAAACAGGGTGCCGCTCCTCTGCACGAGCCTCTAGCGGTTTTCCTTCCCACCTGGAGGGGGCCAGAGTCTTTGCAATGGCCCACGAGGCTCTCCCCTGCCTGGGCTCCTTGCCGTACCCTGGGCTCACTCCTGCCCCAGGACCTTTGCATGGCCATCCTCTCTCCTGTATATTATCCGCATGGCTCACTGCCTCCCTTCTCCAATCCTTGCTCAGCCATCCCTGTGTCAGTGAGACGTCACATTCACCTTCCGTCTCGGCCCTCCCATCCCCGGCTCTTACTTCGTTTGTCTTCACAGCATTTTATTATCCTGTGCCGTGCTCCACGGTGTATATGTGTGTGTGTGTGTGTCCTTCCCCCACTAGAATCTGAGCTCCTGAAGGGCAGAGATTTGGGACATTTTCCGTAAGGTGCCGAATCTTTGGTGTCTAGAACAGAGTCTGGCACGCAGTAGGTGCTCAATAAATAGTGAAGAGAAAGCAGCATACTCTATCCAAAGGCCGCCAGATCAGCCAGTGGCCCGCCCCCAAGAGCCCTTTCTAGACTTAACTTAGAAGGTACTAAATGGCAGACCCTGGGTGCGGTCTTGGGAGACCTCGGCCCCCCGCCCAGTCCTGCCACCTGCCAGCTCTGGGACCTTGACCGCCAGGCACTGTGTGTTCAATGGAGCTTGAGCTCCTCTGCCCAGCTAAGGCTTCTTTTTCAGGGACCCCCATCTGCCCCAGGAGCCACCGGGAGTCACCCACAGCCCCTCCCTCCGTACACACCTGTCCCCACATCCTGCCAGCTCCCTTCCTCCACCCAGTCCGGGACCCCATCATCTGTCCCCTGGACTCTCCATTAATGACCTGCCCCCGCACATTGGATCATGGTGACCCCTTTCCAAGGGTGACTCTGTGGCATTGCTCTGCCTCAGTGCAGGGCCCGGGTCTCCTCGTGGATTCTGTGGCCTGGCGTGTCCGGCCTGACCAGCATGGCCTCGCACTGTAGACCCACTTTCGCAAGCCTTCTTTCCGTTCTGCCAAACCCCTTCACGCATGCCCGGCCACCTGCCTCACCCAGCCCAGCTCCTCCCTGTCTCCTCGGGGCTAGATGTCCCCATCCCCACCGCGAGGAAAACTGCATACGCCCACACACCATCTGCATGAACGCTAAGCCCTGAGAGGCGAGGACGGGCTTCTTCACTCAGTGGCCCCTAGACCCCTGCTCAGTACGTCACCTCTCCTTCTTACCCCTTACCACCCTTATCACCAGTGTCTCCCCTCTGCGGGCATCCTCCACCTTTTAGATCCCATCTCTAAAGAGCTTCTGACCCATAAAGACCTTATGCCCCAGTATAAGACGACGTATGGCTTATATGTCTGCCTATTAATGCACTAATATATTTTATACACAGATGCACAAATGGGTAATGTTAAACATGTGCCCACATATGACCCAATGATTTCAGCCCTAAGTATATATCCACGAGAATAAGTGTGTACGGAAAGCCACACACCAGAACATTCCAAACAGGAAACAGCTCAGGTATCCAGTAAAAGAATAAACAGACGAGGACAATGGAATACTTCTCGACAATAAGAAAGAAAAATTAGGGGGCGCCTGGGTGGCTCAGTCAGTTGAGCGTCCGACTTCGGCTCAGGTCATGATCTCGCGGTTCTTGAGTTCGAGCCCGTGTCGGGCTCTGTGCCGACAGCTCAGAGCCTGGAGCCTGCTTCAGATTCTGTGTCCCCCTCTCTCTCTGCCCCTCCCCTGTCACATTCTGTCTCTCTCTCTCTTTCAAAAATAAAGATTAAAAAAAAATTTTTTTAAAAAGGAAAATTATGACACATGAAATAATATGGGTGGTGATCTCAAAAACATTAGGACAAACAACAAAGTTCAAAACTCTACGATTTCCTTTATATGAGATGTAGAGGCAGGGGAAACTCATCCGTGTTGATGGAAATGGGCAAGTGGTAAAATAGAGGATGCTCAGATGCAACTTGATTTTCAGATGAACGATGAATATTGTTTTAGTAGAACTCTATCTCAGTATATATCCCAACTATTGCATGGGACATACTTACACTAAGATTATTTGTTGTGTATCTGAAATCAATTTGCAACTGGGCATTTGTATGTGGGTGTGTAAGATTCATAACTCTAAGGAAGAAGAAAGGCATTAAGGGATTTTCTGGGTGAATGGGAATGTTTTATAACTGGATCTTGGTTCTATGGGTGTGTGTGTGTGTGTGTGTGTGTGTGTGTGTAAATTCATTAAAAATGATGAAAAATAATAAGCAAGTTCAGCAATGTGGCAGGATACAAGATCAGTATACAAAAACCAATTGTGTTTTTACACATCCACAATGAACAATCCAAAAATGAAATCAAGAAAACAATACCATTTAGAGTAGTAGCAAAAAGAATAAAATAGTGAAGGATAAGTTTAACAAAAGGAAAGCAAAATTTGTGCTCTGAAAACTACAGGGCATTGTTGAAAGGAATTTAAAAAGACCGAAGGAAATGGGAAGGCAGCCTATACTCACGGAGCAAATATTTTATTACTATTAATACTTTTAAGAAGGCAATGATCTCTAAATTGATCTACAAATTCAGTGTAACCCCTGCCAAGCTCCCAGCTGGAGTCTTTGCAGAAATTGACAAGTTGATCCTAAAACTCACTTGGAAATGCAAGGGACCCAAAAATAGCCCAACGATCTTGAAAAAAGAACAGGGGCGCCTGGGTGGCTCCGTCGGTTAAGTGTCCGACCCTTGGTTTCGGTTCGGGTCACGATCTCTCGGTTTTGTGAGTGTAAGCCCCGCATCAGGGTCTGCGCTGGCAGCTCGGAGCCTGCTTGGGATTCTCTCTCTGCACCTCCCCCACGCATGCTGTGTTTGTCTCTCTAAAAATAAATAAACTTAAAAAAAGAACAAGAACAACAACAAAAAAAGAACAAAGTTGAAGCACCAACTGATTTCAAACTACAAAACTACAGTAATGAGACGGTAGGGCATTGGCGTGAGAATAAACTTATAGATCATTGGAACAGAATAGACAGTCCATAAATAAACCCTGGGAATACGGTCACCTGATTTTCAAAAAGGTCATCAAGACCATTCAAGGCGGTGGGGGGCAGGGCGTGGGATAGTAGTCTTCTCAACAACTGTGCTCAAGTAACCAGATATCCACGTTGAAAACATTGGATCTGAACCCCTACCTCGTACAATACACAAAAACTAACTCAAAATGCATCCAAGACATACACGTAAGCACTAAAACCGTAAAAGTCTTAGAAGACAACAGGCTAAGTCTTCGTGACCTTGGACTCTCAGATGTGACACGAAAAACATAAGCAACAGAAGAAAAATCAGGCGAATTGGACTCGGTCAGAATTGAAACCTGTGCATCAGAGGACACGGTCAAGAAAGCGAAAAGACGATCCGTAGGATGGGAGAAAATATTTACAAATCCTATATGTGACAGGGGTCTAGTATCCAGAATATACAAAGAACTCTTGAAGACAACCCAACTAAAAATGGGCAAAGAGTTGGAATAGACATTCCTCCAAATAAGAGGTACACATGGGCAACGAGTCCAGGAAAAGATGTTCAGCATCATTAATCATCAGGGAGATGCAAACTGAAGCGACAGTGAGACACCACTTCATACCCACTGGGATGGCAATAATAATAATAATAATAGACAATACAAGCACTGGTGAGGGTGTAAAGAAATTGGAACCCACATCTACTGCTGATGAGAACTTAAAATAGCACAGTCAGTTCATGCAATACTTTGGCGGGTCCTCAGGATGTTCAGCATAGCGTTACTAGATGACCCAGCAACTCGACTCCCAGGCGTACGTCCAAGAGAAACGCTAGCATAAGTCCACGCACACACAGATGGCACATGAATGTTCACACCAGCATAATAGCCAAAGAGCGCGAACGACCCTAACTACCCATCAGCTGAGGAGTGGGTAAACAGACTGTGGTATATCCATACAATGGAATATATCGTAGCCTTACAATGGACGAAACACTGGTGTTTGTTACAGTAGGGAAGTCTTGAAGACATGGCACCAAGAGAAGGGAGCCAGTCACAGAAGACCACACAGTGTGCGATTCCATCTACGTGAAAAGTCCAGACTTTTCCAAAGAGACAGACAGTGGATTAGTGGTTGCCAGGGAGGCGGATGTGGAGTGGCTGCGAGTGGGCATGGGGTTTCTCTTTGGGGTGATGAGGATGTTCCAAAATTAGATCTCGGCGATGGTTGCACAACTCTGTGAATACACTAAAAACCACTGAATTGTACACTTCGAATGGGTGAATTGTATGGTGTGTGAATTATGTCTCGATAAAGCTGTGATTTCAAAAAAAAAAAGGTATGAGAAACCAAAAGTAAATGTCCCCTGTTTCTTCCTACCCCATTGGCTTATCTTGTCATTCCTGGGGGTGTGGTCTGTCCTCTCCATTCCCCTGTGTGCATCTCGTGGGTGAAGGGCCACCAGAAATTCCAGAATTTTCCCTCCCTGTGCCTCACCCACACACCTTCCTCTTGGCTTCCTCTGGGCTCAAAATGACGTGACCTTGATAGGAGAGGTAGGCTGCCCCAGACACTGGGAGATGGCTGGAGGGGTTCACAGGTGGACAAGCCCATCCATGTTCAGGAAAGCAGAAAGTTTGGGTCCCCAGCAAGGACCTGCCCAGAGCTCATGGCTAAAGAGCAGTGGGGACAGGGGAAAGCCGGCAGGATCCGTCCTGCAGACAAGAGAGGCGTGGGGCCATGGCTTTGTGGAAAGGCCCTACCTTACTCTGCTGACTTTGGCTGGACCCCTACAGGGCTTTTCTAGACTCAGGAAAGGCTGAACTCTTTTCAAAGATGGATAAAAGTAAAGGGGTGCTTCAGAAGAAAGTTACATCCGAGGGGCTGAATTCCTGTTGAGTCCGCTGTGGGAGGAAGCAGGCAGCCCTGGGTTCTGTCCACCTTGGGAATGACCTTCTCAGGAGAGACAGTGGCCACCGCTGTCTCTGTGCAGCAGCCCGTAGAGGCAGATATTTAGAAGAGGTGTTTAGACACACCCTGATTTCCGGTCATCCAGGGTTTGGCTCTGCGAAGCCAGAACATCCAAATAATTGAACGCATTTAAGCTTTGTGGGTTTGATGCTCAGTGTGATGGGGACCAGGGTAGGGGCGGTGAGGAGGCTGGAGCCCCCCGGGGAGGGGTGTGGAACATGGGTGTGTCTGAGGAAAGGGAGCAGACCTTCCAGTAAGTTTAGCCGGCTCAAAGATTTGTTCCAGGTCAGACCTAGGTCTAGGGTTCTAGAAAGTCTTTATCTGGACCAGTGGTTCTCTGACTGTGGTGATTTTGCACCCCCCCACCACCCGGGACATTTGGCAAAGTCTGAAGACTTGTTCTTTGGTCACAACTCAAGGAGGGGTATACTGGCCTCTGGAGGAGATAAACATATAACTGTGCCCAGGACAGCCTCCCCATCTTCCCCTACAAAGAATGATCGGGTCCGAAGCATCCACAGCAGCCTGGTTGAGAAATGCCCATTTTATCCCGAGGCGTGATAAGGCACCGACCTTGGCAGAAGTCCCTGGGGGACGGCTGTTCTCCGAACGCACCGACACCGGTGAAACATGTGTGTTTTCTCTCTGATGATGAAAGTGATACATTGCTTTGTTGGGGAAAAAATGGGAAATCCTGAAAAATACAAAGAACAAAGTAAAAATCGCCTGCCATTCTGGAAGAGCCCATGCAGACATTTCGGGGAGAGAAGGCGCCTTTTCTGCCACAGTCCGGCCAGCAGAAGGCTGACCAGCAGGCCACCTGCAGCGGATGAGAACATCAGCGCAAGGCGAGTTCACGGTTTGCACTTTGCTGTAGCCCCTGGTGGTGAGCTGCACACTCCTCGGGCACTGCTTGCTGCCTGGGTCTCCACATCATCCTCCCAGTGCGTGTGCCCATCGTCACCTATTTCGGTTCCTTTAGTGGAAGGAAAAGCTTCACTATTCGATTCTCCATCCAAATTCAGACTTGTTCTACAATTTTGTGAACGTCTGCCACACTTTCTTCCGGCATCCCTCACCCATCACCCGGTCAAGGCTTCTTTTTTTTTTTTTTTTTAACAACTCCCCAAAGTCAAGGTTTTCTAGAGCTTGGCTGTCATAGAATCAAAAACGGTCTTTTTGCACTCAGATCTCATGGTTTAGGTCATGGTTAATGAAATGGATTAACTCTAAACACGGGAGCATTTGCAGGTGCGTGAACGTCTGTAGGGAGCAGACAGGCAAGGAGGTCCTGGAGCAGCCGCCCGCTGTGAGCGGTCAGAGGGCACGGGCATGGGTAGAAACACTACAGCAGGAACGGAGCATGTGAGTCCAGATCCATGCGGGTCAGGTAGACACAGGCGGTAGGACCTTTGCTCTCTGTGATCTTCCAGGCTTTGTTTCTAGGCATGCGGATACAGATTTACAAAGTCAGGGTTTTATTGCACAATCTGCTTTGTCACCGGATTCTCTACTTAGTAGAACATACATTTACCAATCATGGTGTTTGGATATTTGGTCAGATCTCAACGATCCCACCCTGCATCCCAGACCGTAGGGCCTGAGCCAAGAAAAGAGAAGCCCCAGAACTGGGGGAAAGGGGGCTCAGGTGGGGATGTGGTGAGTGGCCAGGCCAGTAGTTTTGCTGAGCTATTGGGGGTCTTGTCATCTCGAGCACAGTACAGATGGGCCCCCAGGCCACTGCACCTATGACAGGCAGGCAACAGGTAGACACTGGAGCCTCCCGGTAAGGGCTGTTTCTGTGGGAAGTGTTGTCCTAAGGGCTGTTTCTGTGGGAAGTGTTGTCCTAGACAGCAAAGCTGGGCCCTGTTTGGGAGATGGTTCCTCTCCTGGATAGTGGGGTTGGTCAGAGGGGCAGGTGGTCATGCGATGGCTGGCCTGACAGATTGGAATGAGCTCTCAATTCCGGAGGTCACTGCTGCTCTGGACATGCTCCTCTGACCACTTGTATGTTATTGTGGCTCTTTCTCATTGGCAAAATAAAATCCACTCTAGAAAAATCCCCAGGATTCTGGTGCTTTCCACACTGAGCGGGGGATTTCAGAGTGCACAGGAATACGGACTGTCCTATTTTGGCAAGCGATCCCAATTACCAGTGTTGATGGCATCATTTGGGGGTAAATTAGACCCTTAGGATAATCCTCACCTCCCCAGTGTAGGGTAATCCAATAATAATCCCAGAGATATCTCATTTGTCAAAGGGGAGGACATAACCGAGTGGAAGATGGCCAGCTTCCATCCAACACTATCCTCCCAAACCCAACAAATGCATCCATCTACTCATCCATTCACCCATTCATCCTTTAGTCCATCTGTCCATCCACCCACCCATCCATCCATTCACCAACTCTCCATACACCCATCTATCCATCCATCCATCCATCCATCCACCCACCCACCTATCTATTCACCATCTGTCCATCCACCCATATACCAATCCACCCATCTATTTGTCCATCCATCTATCCACCCATCCAACCATCTGCTCATCCATCCATCCATCCACCCACCCCTCCATCCACCCACCCATCCACCTATCATTCAATCTGTTCATTCACCCATCTACCCAAGTATCCATCCATCCATTCATCTATCCAATCATCTGTCCTTGCATCCATCCATCCATCCATCCATCATCTGTCCCTCCATCCATCTATCCATCCATCCATCCAATCATCTGTGCATCCATCCATCCACCCATCATCTGTTCATCCATACACCCATCTACTCAACCATCCATCCATCTATCCATCCACCCTCCCATCTACCCATCCATCCATCCATCCATCCAATCACCTGTCCTTCCATCCATCCATCCATCCACCCATCTACCCAACCACCCAACCATCCATCACAAGAGGCACTGATGGAGGCTCTGCCTGCTGGGAGCACTGGCCGGAGGCAGGACCAGGTAGGGGAATGGCGGGCTAAGGAGCAAAACACACTGGGCAGGGGCAGGTAAGGAGGTACTTGTACCCTCAACACACACATGGACCTGCTCTGGGTCTGGAGCAGGCACAGAGTAGCTGGAAACGGAGTGGCAGACAGAGGACTGGGGTGCCCATGTGGATTTCCTCTGTGGTCAAGCCTGTGAGGCAGTTCCCAGCCCTGCTAGGCCATGGGCCCTCTGTCTTCTGGCCTGTGTGGAGTCCGGTTTCCATGCTGGCTGCCACGCCAGGCACCAGACAATACCCTAAAAGTGGGTCTGATGCATCGATGAACTGCGTGGCCTTGGGTTGGTCACTTTCCCTCTCTGGGGAGCTGTCGTGGTCAGTTGCACCTGGTGGTTGAACGCACAGGTCTCAGGTCACAGGTGTAAGCCCTGGCTGTGACTCTGGGCAAGTGGTCAGCCCCTGTGGTTCTCAGTCCCCTGCGGGACAGTCCCCTGTGGTGGGACAGTACGGTGAGGCCGTGTGAGCAACACAGTGGTGCTGGGTGTCATGCTGGCCATGGTCGCTGAGCCGGGACTCAGCAGGTGGTCACTGGGATTACTTCTCAGGGGCCTGGGACATGGATGGGGTCACTCGGCCCTGCCTCCGTCACAGGACTGCTGCGGAGGAGACGGAGAACGTGACTTTGTGACCTTGCCATGTTCTCCGGTGGAAGGCAGGTTGTGTTGGGCCTGCATCCTTTGAGGCCGGCCGGGCAGGGCCAGGAGAGCAAGGGAGCTGGGGATGGCAGCGTGGGTCATTGGTGGGCTCAGAGAAGCCCCCAGATGCAGCCTGAGTTGCATGGTCTCTGTCGCAGGACGGAACAGTTGTGCCCACCGTTGCACCCGCCACAGGGCCTTCCTGTCGCCCAGCAGCAGCCCCGAGAGGCAGGCAGCGTTGTCTGGGTTTGCGAGGGCGCTCACGCTCTTCCGAGGCTCTGTCGTCCAGAGGTGACCGTCAAGGACTTGCCTCAAGCCGGGCAGGGCCCGAGTGCACTGCCCGCGCCCACGGTGAGCTCTCACGTGGGCCTTTCATGCACTCCTCGGAATAAGGGTTCACACTGACACCTGCTCTGTGCCATCACGCCTCCTGGTCCACCGCGAAGCGGGGTGAGCCGGTGCCTGTCGTCAGAGCTCCCGCCCGCCGAGCACCTGCTCCGGGCCCTCCGTGCGAACCAGCCGCTCGCGTTGCAGAGCAGGGCAGGCGCGCAGGCGAGCGGCAGACACGGGACGGCCAGTTTCCCCTGCTTGTAGCATCCGTGTGGACGCGGCAGCTCGTCACCTCCGAGGAGCCAGTGCCGGCACAGCCGTGCTCCTTCCAGTCCGTCCCCCCTTCGGCCCTCCTCGTCGCTCACCTCGTGTTCCGCTTCCCTTGCGGGACGGCGCGCCTCCTCCACGCCTCCTTGCTGTGATACCTTCGCACGCTCTCCTCGCTTCTGACCACTCGGCCGTTTTGAGAGGGCCGGGCCGGTAACTCGCAGGGCGCCCCTGGCCGGGTCCGTCGGAGGCGATCGCGCCATCAGGGGTGTGGGTGGAGGAGGAGGAGCTCACGGACGAGGTGCCACGGTGATGTCGGCCGTGAGCACCCGGCTGGGGCTTGTATGAATCTCTCGCGTGGTCCCGTTCCCACGGAGGGCGAAAGCGCGGGGCCAGGTGGCGTTGCCGTCCCGGGGCGTCCCGTGGGCGCGTGCGTGTTCACAGTAGCCGTTGGCACTGAGGCCCCCCCGCCCTGCTGCTGGGGCGGCAGCCGGCCCCAGATAGTCAAAGCAGTCTGCCTTCGGATAAAAGCCCACCCTGAGGGCGTCGTGGGGGACAGGTGGCCCCGTCACGGGCTGGAATCCTGGTCTCCGGAGTCCGGTCTGGCCCCAGCAGTGAGCTCACTGCTATTTATGGGGCGGCCGGGCTGCCCAGCGTGGGCGCACAAAGGCCGGCTCTGGGCTGTGCCGTGCGGGCCGGCGTCCTGGCACATTCCTGCGGCCCGCAGCCCCGGCCGGACAATGGTGCGCCCTCTCTCCTTTGCCGGGCCGGCCTCTGTGAACAGAGCTCTGTTGACAGCCGGAGCCGCTCTCACTCCAGAAGAATTCCAAAAATGGAACAATGTTCGCCCGGCCTGGGCCCCTGAGGCCGCTGCTCGGAGCGGGCCCCGGAAGGCTGTGGTTTGGGCCTGCCTTTATAGCTGTCCGTCTGGCTGGCATTTCAATGGAAACCCAGGGTGGGTTGGGTGGGTGGGGGGCAGAGAGAAAGGAGAGGGGAATAAAGAAAACCCAAACTACCCTGTAAATGAGCCAAAGCTGCTCTGGCCGGATGGCCCCGCGGCGGGGACACCACCGTCCTGGGGTCAAGCAAATTGCGCCAGCCGGGTCTATGCAGGCGCCGGCCATTGTCCCGGCTCATCCAGCGCACCCCCTCCTGCCTCCGACGAGTAGAGGAGGGCCACGAGGGAGGAAGTGACTCATGGAGGCCACAAGTCTCCGGTGGCACAGTGGGGACCACGGGATGGGACCCAGCGTTCCTGCCGGGCCAGCCCAGTGCTTGGGTCTCTGTGGCCTCCCAAAGAGCTTGTGTCTCCAGCGGGGGAGGTGATGGTGCCACTCCGTGTCACAGGCCTACAGAGGCCCCAGAAGGCACACTGTGGCCGGCAGAGGGACCACACCGGAGGTCCACATCCATTAGCCCAGTGTCCGTCTGCTGGCATTTGGGGCCGGAGCGTTCCCTGTGGGGCTGTCCCGGGCTCCATGACATGCTCAGCCTCTACCCACTGGCTGCCGGTAGCATGGCCCCCTCCGCCCACTCTCGGCCAATTGTGACCTCCAAAAATGTCCCCAGGCGTCTCAGCCCTTTCGGGCTGACAGTGGCTTATAAACAACAGAACTTAGTTGCTCGCGGCTCTGGAGGCTGGAAGTTCTAGACTAGGGCGCCAGCACCATTGGGTTCTGGTGGGGACCGTCGTCCGGGTTGCAGACTGCTACGTCCTCACCTGATGGGAGGGGACAGGGAGCTCTCAGGGCCTCCTTTAGAAGGACACTAATCCCATCCCAAAGGCCCCACCTCGTAATGCTGTCACCCGGGCATTAGGGCTCCAACACGTGAATTTGGGGGCGGGGGAAACAAACCCTCAGACCACAGCGACACGTATTCTCACGTACCTGCTGGGGGCAAAATCCCCCCTCACCCCCAGTTGGGAGCCACTGATCATCCTCTTTGGGCCTTGTGATGCTTTAAAAGGGCAGTTGTGAATTCTCTGACACTCTGCGTGTGAAGAGGGAGGTTACGCCCTCTTCCTGCACACGGGCGGGCTGTGGCCACCTCAACCAAGTGCGGAGGAAATCGCCGCGTGATTTGTGGCTCGTCAGAGGCCGTGAGCTTCTTCGTTTGCTCATCCCGAGTTCCCACGTGGCAAGTCTGACCCCCCACCCCCGCCCCCGCCCCGAGCGGCCACGCCATGAGGAAGCCATTGCCACACGCAGAGGCCGCATGCAGGCATCCCAGCCGATCGCCCCAGCTGAGCCGTACCTGTGAGTCACCCCCTCTGGGCACACGCCCGGCTGTTCAGGTCTTCTCAGCTGAGGCCCAAACAACTCCAAGCAGAGGCGGGCATCACAGACGCGCTTTGCCCTGATTATCCCAACTCCACGGCCACAGGGCAGTGGCGGTTGTCTTGTGGCATACAAGCCTTGCAGGAAGCCCAGGGTGGCGGGCACAAGTCCACGATCTGACTGTGGCAGGGACGCAGGCCACTGGCTCAAGTCCCACAGAGAGAATGAGCCGGGACCCGAATTCTACTCCACCTTGCTTCCAGAATCCCATCTGTCTGCCTCCGTAGACGTGGGTGCCCACGACGTTGGCCTGCCCAGATCTGTTCCGGCTTCTTCTGACCATAGCACCCTGACTTCCATGGGGGCAGCCATTTCCCCTACCCTACACTCAGTCCCAGAGTTCAGTGGGACTGACTCTGCCCCTAGGTCCAGAGATGGACACTTGACCCATGCCAGGGCGCTAAGGGCTGAGGAGGGGCAGCCCAGGATTTGGGTTCAAACTCTTAGGAGCAATAACCTCTCCTTTGCTCGGACCAGAAGGAAAAGAGAGAGAGTGGAGCCTGCCCGGGAGTGGCACCGACACGGAGGGAAGCAGAGACGGGGCACAGAGGGGGAGAGATACCAAGTTCTGGTGTCGGGCTCCCAGAACCAGCTGTGCCTGAAGCTATTCTGCCCCAGTCGCCACCTTCCGGTTGCAGCCAGTTTGATATGATGTTCTATCACTTGCCGTTGAAAGACTCTGGACCGGCCCCCTTCTCCACCCAGCAGTAGCCCCCCTTGGTCAGCCAGGAAAAAAATCGGCTGATGTTGCAGGGGCTTGGGAAGTCACGGCCACCAAAACTCGATCCGGCTTGCTAGGTGTCGTCAGGGCCCTGGGGACAGGGGCAGGGCCAGGCGTCTCATCCCCTGAGGCCGACAGCCTCATCGTCCCAACCTCTCCTGTTGCCCAGGTGTCCTGGTCACCGAGTCCTGCCTCCTCTCTTTCCTTCCCTGAGTCCCCAGCATCCCCAGGAAGTCCTCAGGGATGGGGTCCTCGTGCCCGTATGGCAGGTGCAGAGAAGTGAGAATAAAGACATCAGAGCTGGGACTTGAGCCCAGACCCTTTGAGACGTCTGGAGTGCAGGATCCACAAGCCCCAGCCCCCCGGCCATGCGTTCGTCTGGACATCGGTGGGGCCCCTGGAGGCCCGCGGGTGGAAGGTAGAAGGTGTGGGCAGTGAGGTCCCAGGAGAAGATGCCCAGTGGGGGCACAACGTCTGGCAGGCGGGTTTTGGAAACATCAAAGTGTCACCGGCAGCTCTGGGGGTCACTTTTGCAGGTGGGGAAAATGTGCCGAGCCCAACCGGCCCAAGTTGGTCCCGTAAATTCTGCAGGAGGTGGGGACACGCTCACCAATCAGGGAAGACGGCCCTGAGCCGCCTCTGTGCGGGACGCAAAAATGCACGTACATGTTTGTGTACGTGTGTGTCTACATATGAATGCATGAGTGTGCACCCGTGCGAGTACACGTGTGTGCGTGTGTGTTCCTTGCGAATACACGTGCGTGCGTGTCCAGTGGGGGTCGGCAAGGTGGGGGAGAGACGCTTCCACCTCCCAGGGCGTCCCGAAGGGCCTCCTCCCAGCCCCAGGGTGGAGGAGAGAGCTGGTGGGGACATCAGTGGGCTGCAAAGTTCTCACTGCTCCGCTGCGGGGTCGGGAAACCTTCCCCACTGGGCACCAGTCCGGCACTAAGTGTTTCCTTTCCACGGTTTGCCGCTGGAGGCGGGGACCCCGGGGACCCCGGGAGGCCCCCTGTCTCTCCACGCGGCTCTCCCGCGAGTGCGGCGATCCCAGGGCCCGGTCGCCCCATCACCCCATCTCACTCAGCTGCTCTCAGAAGGGCCGGGACCCGGGGGTCTTCTGGCCATTTTGCTCTGCGCAGCCCCACTTGCCAAGGGTCACCGTCATTGTGTCAGGGTGGTTCCCCTGTGTCCCACAGCTGCTGCTGTCACGCTGCAGGTTGGAGGTGTTTCGAGGGCACGTTTCCATGCCCCCATCCCCTCCCCCTGCCCGCAGCCTTGGAAAGCCCCTCCCACCCACCGCCCCGCGTTTGCCCTGAGGGACCAGGTGGCCGTCCAGCTCTTTCCACGCATCTGGCAGCGTGCGGCCTCCCCGGCTCCCGAGACTCCGCCGAGGGGGTGGCCCGGCCTGGCGGTGGCACAGGAGCGCCAGTGAAGCAGCCGGATGGCGTCGCGGTGCGGAGAACAATTGGACGATGACAATGGAAGGAAGGTGAAGGATCTTGTCCCAGCTCTTCCTGTTTTCGCGAGTGGCTGACTCAGACGGGCACAGATCAGCCTGCCGGGGGGCGGGGGGGGGTGGTCCTCTGGCAGGAGAGGCGGCCGGCCAGGCCCAGGGTAACTTCGCCCAGCCCACCCGCGTCGTCTCCTGCTCCCCTCCACACCGGGCCGGGGCTAGCGGGCAAAGCCACTGGTTGTGTGGGTACGGACGCGGGGTGTGGCTGAGGGCCCCTCTCTGCTAGCGTGGCAGACTCACCCCGCACCTGCTCCGCGCGGCCCTGGATGAAGGGGTCTCACCCCTTGCCCCGGGGCCGCCCATCAGGTGTCACGTGGGCTGGTGACCATGGCTCCTGAACAGCTGTGCTCTCTGCAGCACGGGCTGGAGAAGCGGCTTCTTCCACGGGAGGGGTGCTGCAGTGCTCCAGGGTCCTGGAACACTGGGGGTCTCCGGCCTTCTCCCCAGAGCGGAAGACTCCCAACCAGTGTCTCGGTCATGTCTCTCTGGCCTCTGCCCGGACCTCGTGGGGGAGGGGAGGACAGGATGTCAGGGAGAGCTTCCTCGGGATGTGCCGACTGCCCCTGTCCCCCCACTGCTGGACAGCTCCCCTTCTCAGAGAGCTCTCTGGACCCCCGGGTCTCACGCTGCCCCGGGGGCCCTGGGGCCACCTAACTCTCCTCTCCACAAATGCCCTTTGATGGTGAAAGAACTCTCCCCCCCACCCCCACGCCACCAGAACAGTATTTAGGCATGATGTAGGTCTGTTTATAGCAGCTTTGTTCATATTTGCCCAAAATTGGAAGCAACCAAGATGCTCCCCAGTAGGTGGATGGATAAATACACTGTGGTCCGTCCGGACGACAGAAGTGCTATTCGGCCCTAAAGCGAAGTGAGCGCTCAAGCCACGTCAGGTCACAGAGGAGCCGCTCGACGCATCTTGCTAAACGGAAGACGTCAGTCGGAAAGGCTACATACCGTGTGATTGCAAGAATGTAACATTCTGGAAAAAGCAGAACGGTGGAGGCAGCAAAGAGATCAGTGGCGGCCAGGGCGGCGGTGGGGTGGCCGGGGGGAGGAGGGGGATGCACAGGTGGAGGGTTTTCAGGGCAGGGAAACGACTGGGTATGACGCTGTCGTCCGGACGCGGACCTCATGCGTTTGGCAAAATCCACAGAACGTGCCACGCTAAGCCTGAACCCTGACGGAAACCACGGACTTCGGTGCATCATAACGTGTCAGCAGCGGTTTGCCACTTGGGACAAACGTTATCACACGAATTCAAGATACGGACGGGGTGTGGGGGGGAGGGCGAGGCGGGGAGGGGGAAACTCTGTGCTTTCTGTTCAACTTTTTTGCAGACCTGAAACTGCTCTAAGAAATAATGACTGTTGGGGCACCTGGGTGGCCGAGCCAGCGAAGCGTCTGACCTCGGGCCCAGGTCACGGTCTCGCGGTGCGTGGGTTCGAGCCCCGCGTCGGGCTCTGTGCCGACGGCTCGGAGCCTGGAGCCTGCTTCGGATCCTGTGCCTCCCTCTCTCTCTCTGCCCCTCCCCTCCCATCTCAAAAATGAAAAGAAACGTTAAAAAAATGAAAAAAAAAAAAAAAGTCGACGAATTAAAACGTATCGGGGCCCACCCCATGCCTAGCCTGACGACCGTGCTCCTTGAGACTCCCCGGAAGGAGATTCCCGTGGATTCCCAGGTGTTGCTGAAATCCCATTTACTCTAATGTCACAGAAACGGTCCAAATATAAACGTGGGATACACTCCTATGCTTATAACTCCAACACAGCCCTCGAACCACAACCAGCCGACAAACCACGCACGTGCGTTCGAGATACTGAGCCCGATGTGAGTGGGGAACTGTCTGGACTGTCTGGGGTGTGGCTTCTCCGACCGGCCACTTTCTCTGCTTTACAACTGGCGACCCAGCCCCATAGCCTGCTGGGGTGTCACGGGCCTGCCCTGGGCGTGGATGCAACGTGGCCCCGGACGCTCTGCTCCTGGCCCCTGTCACGGCCCACAGAGGAGCCAGGCGGGCGCCCCAGCCTCCCAGGACTGCCCTGGCCTCCTGGCTGCTAACCTTGCCCCTTCCAGCTCATTCTCAACCCAGCGGCCAGGCTGGTCCCGCAAAGACATGAGGCCCAGATCTCCTAGGGTTCTGGCCCCACTCAGAGCAACAACGAGTCCTCTCAGCAGCCAAGCAGGGCCCAGCATGGCCTGCCCATCCCCCTGCCTTCCCCTGATCCGGCCCCCTGGGGCTCTTTTCTGTTGCTCTAACACACCAGATATGCCCCTGCCTCAGGACCTTTGCGCCGACCTTTTCCTCTGCTGGGCATCCTTTCCCACTCATCTCTTCCCGAAGGGCTGCCCAAAGCTCCGGGTCTCTCCAGCTCTGCTCACGTCTTGCCCCATCGCCCGTCACTTCCTGAAAGACTCCATCATACCCTCATTTCTTCGATCCCGTCTCCTCCCACTGGAGGGACACAGGGCAGGGGTCCTGTTGGCTTTGCTTACCCAGGTGGCCCTGGACTAGAGCCGAGAGAGGAGCAGAGCCCCGAGGTGGGTGCCTCTTGGGGGTCTTTGACCCAGAGTCGGGAGACCCCGCCCCAGCTCCCAGGAGGTCAGAACCCCCCATCCACCCTCCTGCTCCAAACTTGCCCTGGGCCAGCTCCCCCCCCAAGGAAGGAGACTTCTGGAGCAAATTATTCGTTCACTCCTTCATTCACGCCACGACATCCACCGAGGGCTGGCTGGTCCACGGTCTTTGGATTCTGGGACGAGGAAGATGCTTTTATTTTTTTATTTTTTATTTATTTATCATTTTGGGAAGATGCTTTGAGAGAGCAAGTTTACGTTGGGAGGCGGGCTTGCTGAGAGACCCAGGCGGAAATGGTCCCGGCTGCAGGAACTGGGCACCTCGTGGGATGTCAGCACCCCACAGGTGCTGCCGTCCCGGTGTCCTAGCTGCAGGGACACCTCCCCCCCCCCCATCCGCCCCCCGGGCCGTGTCCCCACCCCCACCCCCACCCCTTGAGCAATTAACCCGGCCCTGCCAGCTCCTCTCTTGGACCTTGAATCTCAACTCTCACGGGTCTGTCTACTCACTTGTCTCCCACCAGACCGGGGGTTCCTGGAGGCCAAGTCCCGGGGTCCATCAGTGTCTTCCTGTGCCCAGCAGCTGGCACACAGCAGGTGCTCCGAAAACGTGGATGAGAAAACGGGTGAGTGGCTGGCTGCATAATGAGCTGATGAATGAATGAATTCCAGGGGGAGGCCCAGCCCGGGGAGAGTCGGCTGAGGAGAAGGGGGCTGGGGGCCGCAGAGCCCCTCCTCCCAGCCGACCGCTAAGTCTCCTGAGATCGGCTTGGGAAGGAGGGATGCCGTGTTCAGGGCCCGTCCCGCATCCGTCCATCTACCCTCCCGCCGGGTCCCTGTGGGCGTCCGGTGTGCAAGGGAGCCCCTAGCAATCAGTGGGAAGCGGGGTTCGCGGTGGGTGGCCCCACAGGCCTCTGGACCGCGTCCCGTCCTCTGCCACCCGGGGTCGAGAAGCAGTTTTTAGCGCCACCGCAGGGCCCCCCAACTCGCCCACAGTTGGGGTCTCTCGGCAATCATCTGCTTCAACTTCTTTATTCTCCCAGGTGAGTGTCACCTGGGAGGAGTCACAGATTCATCCCCTACCAGCGTTTCCAGGTTTCCAGCCCCCTGCAGGGTCCCAGGGGGCCACGACGGGGGTGGGGGCGTTTCGGAGCTGAGGGTGACCTGGACGAAAGGCCATCCCTGTGACTCTCGGCCCGTGCGGGCTCTTTGTCTCTGCCGAGTGCTGACTGTGTGTGCCCGAGCCCTAGAGCCCTGCCCCCCTCTCCCCGGAGGTTCAGCTCTGGGACAAAGGCCAGTTGGCAGGGTTATCACTGGAACCTGGGTGAATGAGGCTCAGAGTTTGGGATGGAGCCGGGGGGGGGGGGGGGGGGTCAGGGTGAGGGTAGGGCCGCCTCAGTCCGCCCCTGGGCCTTTATAGAATACCCAGGGAAGTGGAACAACAGGGGAAGGGGGGGGAAGAGGGCTGTATAGGCCAAACTCTTGGTGCACTTCTGACCGGTGCGGGGGTGTCTCTGGCCTGGAGCAGAAATGCCTGACACTCCCAGGGAGCTGGAGGTGGCCCTCCCGCAGCGGGTCCCCATTGGGTGAGCTGGGAGGGGCAGCCCCCACGCTGGGCGCGAGCCCCCCGGGGGGCATCAATGCACAGTCACCCTCCGGCCGCCGCAGCTGCTGCCCTGGGGGAGCACACCCTGTCCCTCGCTGAGCCCGTGGGGCCCGGTGAGTGCAGAGGGCCAGGTGGAAAGCCAGGAGGCCTGGGGCCACCACGGCGCTCTGAGGCCAGCCAGCCTCTTTCCTGATGGCGGCCCCTCTGGGGAACAGTCACGGAAAACTCAAGTTGGATTTTGCCGGTTTGGCTTTGTCCGCCGGACTGCCCACCCTGGCCCCGGGGGGAGGCCGCAGGAGAGGATCTCTGGGGGCCCCTGGAGCTGCCTCCGCGCTGCCCACCCCCACGGCCGGGCGCTTTCCCACTGCCCGAGGTTATTCTTAACATGCTGAGCCTCAGGCTCTCGGACTAAAAATACCACCTCCGAAGGCCTGTGGGAAGCTGCCTCGGGCTATTTCTGTGGGTGAGAGCTGCCTCTGGGTCCCTGCGTGCTGCCAGGGCAGGGAGGGCGAGCGCCCCTGAACTGCCGAGGTCCTCCTCAGCCCACACCGGGCCTTCCTGTCCACTCCGGGGCCTGTGGTGCCGACCGTAGTGACCATCAGTCTCGGCTGGGGGGGGGGGGGGGCGACCGGCAGAGCCTGGGAGCCTTGACCCCCATCCCGCAAAGCCGAGGGAACCAGCTCCCAGAGGTAAAGTGAGGGTCTGCCGTGGGGGTCCCGGGCGGCCCCGCTCTGCGGGCGGCCTGGTCCGGCTCTCCCCTGACCAAGGGGTGTTTGGAGGGGGCTCCCTGCTTCCCAGATCCAACCTGATGTTCTCGCTGCGCTGCAGTGCGTTTGGGCGACTTTTCCCTCCTGTATTTCACATGCTTTCCCCCGCAAGCCTGGGGGCAGAGAGGCGGAGTGGGCTATGGCTCCATTGTAGGGATGCGAAGACCGAGGCCGTGAGGGGTCAGCTCAAGGTCACAGCTGCGAGGGGCTAGGCGGGGCAGCAGCCACCTGTCCCGCCACCCCCCACCCCCCGGCGTCAGGGGCGTCCCCAGCACCGGCTGCTGACTGAGGGACATTGTGCTCTCAGACGGGAGGTCCCAGGGCCGCGTCCCCCCGAGGTGGCCCACGGTGCCCGCCACTGGGGGTTTGCGCCCATTAGCCTCATGTTCCCAGCGACAGCCCTGATGGGTGAGCGTTATCATCGCCCCGACAGGCCGCACAACGTGCCATTGTGTTGGGCCCAGTTGGGGCGGGTTCATTAACCGCCTGTGCCCGGGGTGGCCCAGTGGGCAGCTCTGTGAGGTCTCTGGGCCCTTCCGCAGGCCTGGACAAAGGCCCCTTCTCTGTGCTCGGCGGCTGCCCTGGGAGAGGCCATGGGTAAGATGCCCACCTCGGGGCTCCCATGAGCAGCTGCAGCCCAAAGGCTGGGAAGAAAGGTGGCTTTAGGGCCCTCTGGCTGGGCGGCCTCGGCTCTGCTGGCCCCCCCTGAGGCTCAGGGAGCACTCCCCGGCCCCCGTCGAGAGGCAGGTCCATGGGGTCTCGTGAGCGGTCGTGCCCGGGAAAGCCCTCGAGGCGGGGGACACGCAGGGGGCAGGACGCACTGTGATGCTCACAGATGCGGAGGGGAACAAGCGAAGCTTCCCGACAGAGGCCCTGGCTGGGACCAGGGCAGGGCAGGGGAGGGCAGAGGCCAGTGCCGTCCGCCCACATCCGCAGGGCAGGGGCCCTTCACCCTGGGACTCAGTGCGGGCTGGAGCCCCGGCCCGGAAGGCCACAGGCAGACGCCCTTCACGTCCATGCTTCAGCGTCTCCCTCTGCCGAATGCTGGTCTCCGGGGCGCGTCCGTCCTGACCCCACAGGGCCCCGGGGGGTGGGCTTGCCCTGCTGTCTCTGCAGAGGACGGGGTCTTCAGAGCTGCTCAGGGGTAGCGGGCCTCTGGCAAGATTCCTCCGGACCTGGATTTCTGTCCCCAGCTCCTCCTGGGCCACACGGACCCCCTCAGGGCACACAGGGAGGCAGCGGTCAGAGAGGAGATGGCCAGGGCTGGCGCACACAGGCAGCTCCTTCTGGAGGACAAGGCTAGGAAGGCTCGAGCCTGGGGAGGGAGGCAAGGCCAGCACCCCCATCAGCCTTCAACCTGGCCCCGGGCCATGGACGTCTCAAAACATCACGTCCCATTCTGGAGCAGAGAGGAGGAGGGTGTCTAGGGCGAGCGGCTTTGCTGAGCGATGTGGACAGTGGCTCGAGAGGGCTCTGATGGCCCTCGAGCCCCTTGCGGGCCCCGCTCCTCCCGCTGTCGGTCCCCCTGCCGCTCCCATGGGTGCCCGCAGGTCCCCCCTGGTCTCTGTCTCCGCTCCTCTGCTGGCCTCGCCCTCTCCCTTCTCGGCCTGGCTCAAAGCACCGCACCCAAGCCTCAGGCACGTGGTGCCGGCCTCCAGCATTCCTGCCCTGTTTTCACTTAGGGGACGTCCCCCAAAATACCCAGCCCGCTGGAGGCGGCGACAGCCCTGGGGGCCCCCTGGGAACGCACTTGAAAGCCTTGGCTTGGCCGGGCCCTCAGGGCCGCCAAACCAGCGGCTGGCAGGAGGGTGTTCCCGGGATGGAAGCTGCTGGGAGCTCAGAGGCGGCGGGACAGGGCCAGGACCCACGAGCGCGGGCTTTTCGGGTTAACAGAGGAGAAGGCGCGGCTCCCAGGCCAGGAGGGAGACCTCAGGAATGCGGCGGGCACAGCACTGACACTCACATTTTCCTGCCGCGGCTCCCAGCTCCGGGGACAGCAGGGCGGGGCCGGGCGCCTGGGCCAGGGGACACAGCAGGGCCGAGGCCCCGGGCCTGCTGGGTCAAGGGCCCCGCCAGGGAGCCCCCAGACTCTCACCCGGCACGGGGGTCCTTGCCAGTCTCCTCAGAGGTCTAGGGCAGTCTGCTGTCTCTGTCCTTACAGGCTGTGCCCTCTGTCCCCATCCTCAGAAAGCTTCCCGGGACGGCTGAGGGAGGGCAGATGCCCTTTGGGCCCCTGGGCCGTCCGGTGTCCCAAGAGAGCACGCTGGGCCCCATCTGTTCCTGGCCTGGGAGCCCCTGGAGGCAGGGGTGTGGCTTTAAGGGACATTGGCTGGTTTCGAGAATACAGGCCAGGCTCAGGCTGCCCCTGGAGGTGAAGGCCCGTGCAGGTGGACATTGGAGCACTGGCCAAACTCAGACAGAACTTGGAGGCCGAGGCCAGGAGCGGCTGGGCCAGTGGAGGCCGGGCTCCGGGTCTCCCCCCCAGAACCTCGAAGCCAGCGGGTGCGGTGGGGGCACGGGCCCTGCCACGGCCGGGATTTCTTCCCAAAACCGTGCCATTGCCGGCATCACCGGGGGTGGCAGCCGCATCCCCGGCAGCACACTGGGGTGGTCAGCGGTTCCCGAGGGAGCTACTCCCCTGGGAGGCCTTGGGCCGCACGCTGTGGGCAGAGCTCGCCCTCTCTCTGGGCCTCAGTTTCCCCATCTGTCACGTGGGAGGACCATCACTGTCCCGCCCGCCCGTGTGGCTCAGAAAGGGACCCCAGGTAAGAGACAGTGTCCCCATGCTGCGGGGGTGCCTGGTGGCCTACCCGTTGCCGCTAAGGGTGCAGGCAGAGGTAAGAGGAAGGGGTTCCTGCCACCCCGCGCCCCGCAGGCTGGTCCGGAAGCCGCGGCTGACTTCGGGGAGCAGAGCGGCAGCAGAGGGTCCCAGAGGGGGACCCCGCCAGCCCGTGGCCGGCTCGCAGACACTGTAATTGCCTCCTGACCTCAAATATTGTCTCTGGCAGGTGGAGGGGTCAGCGGTGAGGGCCAGGCAGCGGGCGCCGGCCAGTCTGCTGCTGAGTCACCGGGAGAGTGCCACAGAGGCCAGCCCCCCCCACTTTGTGCTCCCCAGTGGAACGGGGGGGGGGGGGGGACACCTTTGCGGCAGGCCAGGGTTTGCAGAGCCTGCCTGACTACCTCCCGGCCCCGGGGGCCCGCCGACCCCTCCGAGGGTGCTACCTCATCCGCAGGGACCGGAGACAAGGGGCAGGGCCTCCCCTGGCTCCTCTGGCATCCAGGATCCATATTTGGACGAATGCGTAAGTCCGGCCAGGCAGCGACACCTCCAGCCCCCACTCCGGAGCCCCCAGCTCACTACTCATCCCATCGTCCTAGTGACCTTGATGGGTCTGGTCACACCCCTGGCCGCATCATGTTCTGTGCGCCCTTGGGAGAGGCCCTCTGCCTCTCTGACCCTCTGTCTTTTCATCTGTGAACCGGGCACCCTATCTCCTATTTGCCTCAAGGTCAAGTCAGAACAGTGCCGACCTCAGGGGACTGCCCACAAGTGCCTCCTTGCTGGCCCTGGGTGCCTCTCCTGCAATCGGTGTCCCATACTTGGCCCAGGACAAGCGGGGGGGGGGGGGATGTTAGGGATTTGGGTGCAATTCTCTTCCTCAAGTAGCTGCCGTACACGATGGGGAATAAGAGACAAATCCCTGTCCCTATCACACGGCAGATTCTTGTCCCTCAGAAAGAACAACCAACCAGCAGTGCCTTCTGGGACTGTGGACCACTCCAGGAAGAGGTGGCCTGGAGGTGGCCCTGGGTCCAAGGTTTGACCCAGCAGGTTGAGGACAGAGAGAACACAGGCCACAGGAGCCCTGGGACCAGCTCCCGGCCACACGCCCCACACGCAGCTCACCTCCGGGTCCCAGGGACTGACCCTGAGGGACCGGTCCACCTGGTGGAAATGGAGCGGGTGCCCTCTTCTCTTTCTAGAAGTTGCCAGGCCTTTCCTCTTGCCAGAAACACTCGCGTCCTCCACGGAGATCCTTAAGAAGTGTTCCATGGTGAGGAGGCCTCCATGAAAATGCCTTCAGGAAATACCCTTGGGGGACTAGGGTGGGCACAAGCCCAATCATTCTTTCTTTTTTAAAAAAATTTTTAAATGTTTTCATTTATTTTTGAAAGAGAGAGAGAGAGATTGAGAGAGAACGAGCACGGGCAGGGGAGGGGGAGAGAGAAAGGGAGACAGAATCCAAAGCAGGTTCCAGGCTCCGAACTGTCAGCACAGAGCCTGACGTGGGGCTCGAACTCATGAACCGGCAGATCATGACCGGAGCCGAAGTCGGACGCTCCACCGACGGAGCCACCCAGGCGCCCCCAATAATTCTTTCATTGACTGATTGGTCAACATATTGCTTGATCGGTTGGCTCATTCATTCATTCATTCATTCATGTGTTCGTTTCCCAGCAAATGTGCAGACAGGGGATGGCAAGTGGGTGGTGGGGCTGTGGACCGAGGTCGGGGTGCGGGCCCCCGTGGCATCAGGAGCTTGGCCCAGAGGACAGGGAAGATGAGGCCCTGGGCCCATTCCCTCTCTTCTCGGTGCCTCAGGGTCCCCGTCACCAGGCGGCTGGAGGGGCAGCCCTGACCCTGGGGGACCCAACCCTCCGGGCGCTGCACGTGCACCATTTGGAACCTTTTCTCCTCGCCTCCAAGGCTGCAGAATGAACACAGGCCTTGGGGAGTCGGGCCGTACCCCGAGAGGGCTCGGTCACAGCGGGCACCCGGCTCCCAAGTTCCTCCCCCTCACCGCGGGCTTGGGAAACTGAGGCCCAGAGAGAGGCAGCCGCCGGTGTGGGGTCCCCGAGCCAATCTGCGGCGCCCAGAGCCCCAGCCCGCCTGCCCCCGAGGGGCCCTGGGCTCGGCTGCCCCAGACAAAGGCCCTCCTTTGAAGGCCTCAGACAGAGCCCCCGGTTTCCGCCCCGGCCCCGGGAAGCCCCCGCCCGGCGGCAGCTGTCCCCATGTGCTACCCGCCAGTGGGGCCGCCGGGCCTTGGCTGATTGTGCACGTCCTTGCCAGAAATCTGCTCGAACAAATGCTGCAAGCAAACGGAACAATCACAGACCATCACGCTTGGATTTCTCTCTAATATGCATAAAACGGGGGGCTCCCGGGCTGCCTGCCGAGGGCCCGCCACGCTGAGGAGCCCGGGGCAGCCCCCTCCAGACCTCAGTCTGACCCGCGGGCTCTCCCCTGCCTCTGGAGCCCGCGGGCCCCCCGGGGGCCGAGGCCGATGACGAGGCCCGAGGCCAGTCCGCTCTCGGCCTCACGGGTTGTTCCTGGAGAGCGAAAACCAAGGCCGTTCCTGGAGAGCGAGAACCCAAGGACCCTCCCCCTGCAACGGCCTGGCCCTGACCTAGTGCTTTCTCGACCTCTGGCAAACGTTCGCCTTTTTATCCCCACAAAACCCTACGAGGTAGGGACTATCATTACCCCGTTCTATAGAGAAGTTTACTGAGGCACAGAGAGGTTAAGTCATGGGCCCAAGGACACACAGCTGGTGAGTGGAGGGGCTGGGCTTCTACCCCAGGATGCGGGCACCAGAGGGCCTGTCTCGCCAGAGGGTTGCTTGGGCAGAGGGGCTGGAGGGGCGGGTGACCCAGAGCGCTGATGCAGGGATGAAGGGCGCTCCCACCCATGGCCCCACAGCGGGCGGCCCTCACACGGACCTGAGGACGGGCTCTGGGTCTCTCCGACTCGCGGACACAGGTGGTACCCAGGCTCCTTCTGTCCATGGATCTTGGGGAGGTTTGTGACAGCTGAGGGTGACGGGCAGAATTAGTTGTGTCCCCCCCACCCCCATTCGTACGATGGAATCCTAACCCCTGGTGCCCCCAAACATGACCTTATCCAGAGACAGGGTCCAGTGTGACCAGTATTCTCACAGAAGGAGAAAGGTAGACACAGACTCACTGAATTGAGGGGTGACCTTCAGAGCGGGGGGGGGCAGGGTGGGGACAGTCTGGTGTCGTTCCAGGGTGTGGCGCGTCTTCAGGTCCGTTCAGCCAGAGCAAGCGTTGCCGAGCTGCGTTTCTCTCGCCGTTCCGGGCGGTGGGGTGGGGTGGGGGTGGGGAATCCTCTAAAGAACTGACATCAGGCTTATTCATATATTTTTTTTGGTGCAGATACAATTTGGTACAAACAGGGATTTTTCCACAAAAGTTTGTTGAGCACATGTTGTTTGAGGCACCAACCAATTTGCCCCTTTTGATAGAATTGAGAACTTAAACTATATAATCAATCAATTTATCTGTTTTCCTCCCTCCCTCCCTCCTTCCTTCCTTCCTTCCTTCTTCCTTCTCTCTATTCATCTACCCATTCATCATCCATCCATCCATCCATCCATCCATCCACCTATCCCTCCAACCATTGCCTTCCTCTCTCCCTTCCCTTCTTTCTACCTACTCATCTGCCTGCCCTTCTTCCTCCCTCCCTCTCTATCTAAAGAACCTCAGAGCCAACAGCAACCTCACTTGGTGTGGATGTTGTGTCTGGTCCAGCCCTTCCCGCTGTAGGGACCCCCCCCCAACAGCCGGCCCCAGGGCCTCCTTCTGAGCACCTCAGCCAGCAGGTGCCCAGGGATGCCCTGGGGGGCCCCCTCTACAGAGTTCTCTGCGGCCCCTCTGGGCTTGGTTCCCCTGCAGGGACCAGCACTGTCACAGGCATTAGAGTCACGAGACAGGAGCTTCTGGGTCTGTTCCTGCCACCTGCCTCCATGGGCCTCTGTATCTGTGGGCCCCTCAGCCCACACGGGGCTGGTTCAGAATAGCTCCTTGGCCTCTGTGAGCTGCATCGGCCTCTTGGGGTGACCAGGGGGCCACGAAGGGTGAGGGGGGCTATGGACCTTTCGGTTCTTGGCCTCTCACCCAGGGCGTGACCTCTGAGCTCCCAAAATGAGCCAGGAAAATCATTGCAAACCCCACCAGAAGAGGCAGCACAGCACAGACAGCAAATCCTGGAGCCTGACTGACTGCCTGTGGCATACGTTGTGGCCTTGGATGAGTGACAGCCCCCTTCTGCCTCAGTTTCCCCACCCATAAAATGGGACTCTCGGAGGACTGTAGGAGCCGAAGCTGTGCTCAGCATGGGCATGCTGGAGGCTGTCGGGCACCAGCCCCTGGGCCACCCGCACGAGGCACACGGGCGTCCCGAGGACCTGGCCGTCTCCTCGGCCGGGTGGCTCCCCTGGGAACGCGAGACTCAATGCTACTGCAGACACCAGCGGTGCCTTGACGACCCTGACCTCTCCAAGCTCATTCTGTAAAAGGGGGCCAATGCACACTCACCGTGGTGTCGCTGTAGGTGGCACAGCAGACCCGTTTCTCTCCCAGCCTGGCTGGGGTCAGTGTCGGGGGTGGTGGCCCTGGCGGGACCTGGGAGTCCAGTGGGAGTGGCCAGATGCACACCCCTTCCTAGCTGTCTCACTGTGAAGCGTGTTCAGGGCTCCCGACTCAGCCTCAGCTGAGGCCCGAGGGTGGGAGGCTTTGAGGGGACTTCGAATTTGCCCCAGACTCAGAGATTCAGAGAAAGGGAGACAGACAGTCCGAGAGGATCCCTGCAGAGCTGACCGAGGAGCTTTTTTCCAGCGTGTCAAGGGCTCTAGGTGCCCCTGAAGCCTGCAGCCGCCTACCCAGGGGACCTGAGCTCCTCTCCAGGCCGGTGTAGACTCCTGCGGAAGCCCGCAGGGTCCTGGCACAAGGCCGGGGTTGGGCCCGGGGAAGGGCCTGAGCCAGCGGTGTGAACCCGCTGCTGGTTCCAGCCTCGCTCACCGCGTGGCCTGGCACACTAAGTCACCTTCTAGTCCCCTCCTCTGCCCGCCTCTGGGAGGGGGGCAGCCAGGGACCCCTCTTGGGGCAGTGAGCGTGGCTAAACTCGCATAACAGCGCTCGGGGGCGAAGGGGGCATCCAGGCTTTAGTGTCAGGCCGGCTCTCAGGGTCACCCTCGGAGCCCCGCCCCCAGTGGCCACCTACCTCACCTGGGAGGTCATTTCCTTCAGGGCGGTTGCACCATCTGTAAGCACTCGGTATTTGTCTGCCGAGAGCCGCACACAGCTCGTCGGGTCAGAGCTCCAGGGGCTTAGGGATTGTATCCGGCCTGAAGCAGGTGCATTCAGACCCGTGTTGAATGAGCGCTGATGTTACCCCCCCCACCCCTCACCAGGGCACCAAGGCCCCACGCTCAGAAAGCCCCTACCTTTGGCTTAATGCTCTGATCACTTTGGAGCAAGGACCCTGCATTTTCATGTTGCACTGGGCCCCGAGAAGATGGAGGTGCCCTGCTGTCCCCACATCCTGCCCGTTAAATCTCCGGGGCAGCTTCGAGGGCCAGCTCCTCTGGGCACCCCACCCCCCCATCTGAGAGCCCTCACCCGGCCTGGGTTCAGCCGGCTGGGGGCTGGTGTGCTAGCTACACGTCTTTCTGACCCCGCGGCACCAGAAGCTAGGTGAGGGCGGGGCCGGGGTCATCCTTTCAACCTTGACTCGAGCTCTTGCCGTGGACACACCGCGTGAGTTAGGTCTGCGCGTCCGGGTCCTGGTTCGGGGTCCTGGGCGTTGCGTCCCGGGGGCGGGCGGCAGGGGGAGTGCCGCTACCTGAGTTCCGGGCTCACCTGCCTCTCATAGGCTGCGTGACCTGGGGCAAGTCGTCACTGAACGTCACGGGACCCAAATGACCCGTTGCAAAGCTCAAAGGAGAGAACAGACGAAGGCTGCGTTATAAACCGTAAACAGTGTGGCCCGCGGCCCGAGGGGTGAGGCAGGTGGAAACCCTCCACGGGAGTCAGGAATTCTGACTGGCCCGCACCGTCGCTTTTCCATCCCGCGCCCCTGCACCAGGGACTCGAGCCCGGGAACGGCCTGGTGTCTTTATCACCAGCCGGAGGACCGCAGGCCGGAACCCAGGAGCCCGTGGATGTGCGACTGCCCGCTCTGTGCTTCCCCAAGGAGCACCCCCGTGGCCTAATTCGAGGAAACAATGGGCCTCAATCCGTATTAATGACCCTCCGGGGACCTGCTTGGGGCCTTTGTCCGCGGTGTGCACTGGCTGTAATCAGCAGGGCTCTGGGGGCTCTGGCCTAATTTGGAGGGACAGGTTCTATCATCAGCCTGGATTCGGGTGCCCAATCTGACAGGCCCACCACCCTCTGTATGGAAGGACCACGTCAGAGACGGCCTTCTCCCCAAGCGGCTCTTCCCGGAGGTCTGGGTGGAGGGAGGGGGTGGCGGCCATGTGGGAGGCACAGGGTGAAGAAGGGGCCACGGCCACAGCCTCGGGCAGCCCTGCGGCAGGTCTGGGGGGAGGGGGCTGTTGCTCAGATCAGCGCGTGGCCAGGAGGCTGCTCCCCGCCCCCCGCCCTGGGCACATGCTCCAACCCCCCAGCAGGAAGTGTCTGCTGTCCCAGGCTGGGCTCCTGGGAGGACCCGGAGAGGAGCCCACCAGGGGCTGCCTCCCACCCCCCACCCAGGGGAGGGAGCGGGGTAGCTCAGGGCTGTCCCCCGCCTGAAATCACTGACCGAAATGTTCGCAGGTTTGGGCTATGGCATCTTAACTGCACCCTGTGAGCACCTACCGGCTGGCAGGCACATGACAAGTGTCCCCTCTTTGTCCTTACCTGTCCCTCAGGAGGAGGCAGAAACACCGTCCCCACAGCCCAGGCTAGGAGGTGGGGCCCTAGGGGGACCCGCGCGTCATGAAGGCGGGGCCCCCAGCACGGGATCAGTGCCCTTACGGGAAAAGTCACCGGAGAAGTCGCTTCTCTCTCTGCTCCCTGCCCCGTGACACAATGACCGTCCGCCAGCCAGGGAGCAGAGCCTCCCCAGGCATTCCGTCTGCCAGCACCTCGGTCTTGTACTTCCCGCCTCCGGAACCGGGAGAAACCGATGCTCGCTGTTTCACACCTCCAGTCCACGGGGTTCCGGTCCAGCAGGCTGCACGGACGAAGAAGGAGCTTTATTTGGGAAGTGAGCCCAGCAAGCATGGCGGGTGAGGGGGCCTGGGGGCTGGCGAGTGGGCTGGGCCCCGCCGGCTGGGCTCCGGGTCGGCTCGAGGCCCCTCATTCTCCTCGGGCCAGTGGGACACCGGGCACCTTCTCGTGCGTTGGCAGAAACACTGCACGGGGACATTGCAAACCTCCGTGCATCTCATGGCCAAGTCCGGCCTCGCGGGGCGGGCAGGCACTCTCGGCCCCCCGTGGGCGGAAACGCAGAGCCGCGTGGCAAAGGAGAGGGAGATTTGGGGGTCGGGGGACAAACCACCACAGCATCCCCCGGGTTTCCCATTTGCTTTCGGGACAAACTCCAAAGTCCTCGTGGAGGCCAGCAAAGCCTCGGGCGATCCTACCCTGACACCCTCTCAGCCCCCGGCCTCATCCCGCCGCGGCTGCATGATGCAGCGAAGCGGGAGTTTGCACCCCGGCCCGCAGGGCAGGGCTCCTTCCGGGACATCTCACCTGCAGACTGGTCCATCAGGACAGGCTTCCAGGGAGGGCGCCTGGGCTGGGCTTCTGGGGGCACAGAATTGGCCCGGCTCTGGAGAAAAGAGGGAAGCACGGAAACCACGTGGACATTGTCCCCCTTGCTGCCGGGCGCTGTAGCTATAATGAAGGTCCGTGTAGCCAACATCCCGGGACACAGGACCTCAAGCAGCCACCGAGTCTGTGCGTTGGCAGTGAGGCTGCGCACGGCTTGGCGACTGTCTGGGTCGGCCGGGCTCACCCTGTGCCCGCTGTCAGCTGTGGACCGGGGCGCGGGGCGGAAGGGCTGTGCTGATCTTGCCCTGCCTCTCCCGTCTCCAGAGCTGGGCTGGCACACCTCCTCCCGACTTTGCCCCACGACCCATCAATCTCCCAGGGCTGCCGGGGTCCCGCCCTGCTGTTTCTCCGGGGACATAAAGCTCATGAGGGTGACGGAGCCGGCCCGCGGGCCTCGGTTTCCCCATGCAGATGACAGAGGGGTCGGGGGAGGCCCTTCCCACCGGGAGCCCTCACTGAGCCCTGCAGTGACCAATGAGGGGCTGGAGACCAAGAGCCGCCAACAGTCGGGGAGTGACAGCACAGCACAGGCAGGCTGGAGCTGCACCAGGTGCCCCGGGGCTCTCCGGCGGCCCCCCAGCTGCTCTGAGGGCTCATGATGCCGGGGAGAGGTGAGCCTGTGCGGGTTGGGCGGGGGCCTTGCGAGGAGGGCCCTGCCCGGGGGCCTCAGAGAGTGGAGGGGTGCTGAGAGCAGGGCAGCCTCTCCCAGGGCCGAGCATGCCATCGTCTGCACTGGTCGCCCCCCCCCCCCCCGCCTGCCCCCCACCTGCCACCACCCCACGCCCCAGGTCTCGACGTCTCCCTCGTCTTGAACGAGGTCGCGTTTTCATCCTGCACTGGGGCCCTCCGTTTACTGCTGTGAGTGTGGGGTCGGGGGGACCCAAGCTGCTGGCCGACGCCCCTCCCCGACCTCTGGGAAGTACAGGTAACAGCATCCCCCCCACCCCCGAGCAAACAAACGAAAGAGTGGATGAACGCGCTTGGCCAGATGTGGTTTTGCGGGCCTTGAACTTGCAAGTGAAGGAAGTGGTCTCTTGAAAGTCTCCGAGACTCCAACAGGTGGGAACCGTGGCCCCCTAGCTGGGCCCGGGGGCACGGCTGGGGCAGGGCCCCATCTGACGGCTGGCGGGGCCTCGGGATCCCCCCACCCCCACCCCCAGCCTCCTCCCCAACCCCTCCCCCGGCCCGCTGGCGCAGCGCCACCCTGCCCGAGCCCTCCCGCCCCCGGGGAACCCCCGAGCCGACTTGGGGACACGGGGGCGGCCACCGGCCCGGGAGGCGAGCCCACCGTCCCCGTGGGCCAGGTGGCGCGGTGGCTGTGGCCGGCAGGCCGGCTTTCATCCGGGCCGCGGAGCCTGAGAAAGCGTGGGGGCGGCTTTATCCGGGCCAAAGCCCCGAGCGCGGGCTCCTGAAAAGTATTGAAGGGGCATCACTCAGACTGACACATTCCATTTCCCTCGGGCGCAGACAATGAGGAAGATCCAGTTAAGGATATGGCGCTGGCCTTGTGCGCGGCTGAAGGTTTTTTGAGAAAAATGTAACCGATGACAATAGAGCACTTTGTCGCGGTGGAGGGCACTGGGGATGGGGCCGGAGCGGCCGGCTTCATCATTACTTATGATGAGAGGAGATTTAGTGCCTTCTTTCTTCCCTCTGTCAGGGAGAACAATGTGGGGGGAAGGCGGAGGTTTCCCATTATAAATCACCATAAGCCCCATGGAAATCCCTCCCCACCCCGGGGTGTGAGCGCAGACGCTGAGCGCTGGGGCCCCGCGGCCCGCACTGCCCGCGGCCGGCTCGGGCCGCCCGGACGGCGAGGGGGTGCTCCCGGGGCCGCCGCCCCCCCCCGTGGGAATCGAGGCTCCAGAAAGGCTGTGATCTCCACCCCGAAAAGAGGAGAATGAGAAGTGAGAGCCTTGCCCGCCCCTCCAATTAAAGAACGGGGAGCAGAGACACAGGGGTGTTTGGAGCCCCGGGCCTGGGGCCCCGGGGTGGAGGGTGGGGTGGGACGCCCCAGCAAACGCCGTGTCCACGGTGATAGGAGCGAGAGGGCCCGCTGGGCTTCGCCTCGACTACTGGTGTTGTCACTGCCCCCGGCGGGCCACGGCTAATTCACCGGCGAGGTCCTAATGGCCCCCCGCAGGCCCTCCTTGCGTCTCCCCGGGCTCCAGTCACCCCAAAGTTCTCCGTCCCCCTCTCCAGTCTGTGATTTCTGACACCAGACATCATAGTTTTTGGCTCATGTTTCCTCCTCAGCGTCTTGTCCCCACCCTCACACGCTCTAGAACTTTCTTTCTTCCGTCAGGGAGCAGCTCAGCCGTCCCCCTTGCGGGTGGTTCTCGTGGACTTCCCTGGTGTCCGTTTCTCACCGTGGGCCAGATCACGCTTTGGGTGTGGTGTGTGCGTGCCCATGTATGCATTTGTGTGCACGTGTGTGTAGGCAGTGGGCATTTCCCTCTATCGGGAGGATTCAGATGGTGCTAATACAAGCGAGTTACTGAGCTCAGGCTTGGCCAATGCACCTGCCACTGCTCCCTTCCCAGCCTGTCACCTGGACCTCATCTCTGTGTCTGATTTTTTTCTACAGCATCTAACACTCTCTGTTTATGTGTTTCTTGTCTGCTTCCCATATTTGAACAAGAGCCTTGAGAGCAGGCACCTTGTTGATCTCATTTGTTACTATTTTCCCAGCACGTGCCACTGGGCCCCGCCCACAGTGGATACGCGGAAAACACTTGTTAAATGAGTGAGTGAATGGATAGATGGATGAATGGATGGGTGGACGGATGGATAGATGGATGGATGGATGGAGGGATGGAGGGAGGGAGGGAGAGATGGATGGATGGATGGAGGGATGGAGGGAGGGAGGGAGAGATGGATGGATGGATGAATGGATGGATGGGTGGATGGATGGATGGATGGATGGATGGATGGATGGACTGATGGGTAGATGAGTGGATGGATGGATGGATGGATGGACCAATGGATGGATGGATGGATGGATGGATGGATGGATGGATGGAGGGATGGAGGGAGGGATGGAGGGAGGGAGGGAGAGATGGATGGATGAATGGATGGGTGGAGGGAGGGAGGGAGGGACGGATGGATGGGTGGATGGGTAGATGGATGGATGGATAGATGCAGGGATGGAGGGATGGATGGATGGATGAGTGGATAGATGGAGGGAGGGAGGGAGGGAGGGAGGGAGTGATGGGTGGATGGATGGATGGAAGGATGGATGGATGCAGGGATGGAGGGATGGAGGGATGGATGGATGGATGAATGGAGGGATGGGTGGATGGATAGAGGGAGGAATGATGGATGAACGGAAGATGGAGGGAGGGATGGATGGATGGATAAATCACTTCCCCAGTAGCCAGCAAGGTGGATGATATTTGACAAATGCTGTCAATGCTTGTTGATTACCCATTGATAAATTCATAAAACTACTCTCACCAAAAGCAGTTCTCTGCCTCTTCTCCTGGCTACTTCTATAAACCCCCTCTTGCTGAGATCACGAGGACCCTCTAATTTGATCTTCTTCCCCATTTCCTACTTGACTTGGCTGCCTCTGGCATGGGTGTCTGCCCCACCCTTCACTAATGCTCCCACCTTCCCCGGTGCTGAGCTGGATTCTCAACACTCATCCCCAGCCCCCTCCCTTCCCTCCACCAAAAGACTAAGAAGGTGAACATTCACTCCCAGACTGTACGTATTTTAGACTTTAGGGGCCACACGTCGTCTCTGTCACAACCGCTCTGCTCTGCCTTTGCGGTAAGGATCTGTAAGCAAATGCGCACTGAAAGGGGGCTCTTCTGTAATTGTCACGGGTCACAAAATACTATTCGTCTTTCGAGCTATTTCAATGACTCGAAAATTTTTGGAAAAGTATTTAATCACGAAAAGTTATTTGAACGCTGATCTTGGCTCACAGCTGTGCAAAAACAGGCAGCAGACTTGCCCCGTGGGTTATAGTTCGTCTCCCGATTTAGAATAAAGCAGCACCTGCACTCAAAACCAGATAAGCATTTGCCTAACAGGAGGCGGCAAGTAGGATCGCATCACGTCTCTCCGTCGCTCGGATTCGCTTCTCATTTTTTTAGCTGACAAGGAGACTATTTTTCACGGTGGCAGATCTTGGGGCCGTCCACAAATAGCAGCATCTCCTCCCGGGCTCGGGGGAGGGTAGAGGTTCCCCGGGATGCAGTGTCTACACATCCTGCCGTGTCATACCTTCTCCCAGCAAGAACCCCAGAAGCCTGTGCTGACACTGAGCATCCAAGACCCTGCGTTCTTGACTGAGCAACGAGCAGAAACGTTGCTGCCTTCCACTTTAAAGAAACAAACTGCCACAGTTACAAGCCGCTGAAGTCTTGGGGATGTTTGTTACTGGATCATGCATCGGTTAGAAACCAGTTCTTACTTCTTCGATGACTTTTTTCTTGCCTCTTGTCATTGTTGATTTATAGCATCTTCCCCCCTCATTCGTTTTTCAGAGCTGTTGGTGTGTTAAATATATTAACCCTGCTACCAGCGTGATTGTTTTGTTACCAGCTGGAAATCTCCTTAAAAGGTGATCGGAGCCAGTACGTAACTACCGTCAGGAAGCGGTCCCCAAACCTGAAAGGCTGTTCTCGGCACACCTCTGCCAACGTTTAGCAAAGTGCTGACAAGTCAGTTTTAACTTGCCCGCGTACCTGTGGGTACATGTCTCTGCTGCTTTATCTCGGGAGGCTCACCGGGCAGCTTCCGTGCTCCAAGCTGGGTGCCGTACGTGTGCTGGCCCTGTGAGTTCTTTACTAAATTGTTATTTTTTTTAACGACCGGACTCGGCTGGGATGATGACGGTAGCTTTTCCCAGTGCGTGTGCGGTAGAACCAGCTCCGAGAGCCAGATCCTGAGAACGCTAGACGGGGAAACAGAGTTGTACGGCCAGAGTGGGGGACCCCGGGGCCCTTGGGAAAAGGCAAGCAGGACCCGAGGGGGACCTGCTGGAGTTGGTGTGTAGATTTCTTAACCTCTTTGCCCGTGGACGTTTTCCTCCGTAATGTTGTATGTATCGTGTGGGGCAACACCCTTTGGGAAAAGCTTATTCCAGGAGTAAAACTGGGGGCCCCGTCACCCACTTGATAGGACCTTGGAGCAGGGCCCAAGTTATTTTTGGAGGATCTCCATGGCCATTGATTAACCTCTACATCAAGGTGGGTGGCCCTCCCTTCAGGCCTGGGGTTTGCCGGGGCCACGCTCCCTCCCCATCATTCCCTGGGGACTGGGCCCTCGGGTCACCACCCCAATTCTCTGCCGCTGGACGCTTGCCAAACTGCGAGCTGGCACAGAGGACGGGTAATCCAGCTCTCCCGGAGTCTCGGTTCTCAACTTGGCTGGACGTGAGGATCACCTGGGAACTTTAAAAACCCTCACGCCTGGACCACACCCAGAGCAGATGAGATCAGAACTGGGGGTGGGGCCGGGGACCAGAGTCTTTTTTTTTTTTTTTTTTTTTCAACGTTTTTATTTATTTTTGAGACAGAGAGAGACAGAGCATGAACAGGGGAGGGGCAGAGGGAGAGGGAGACACAGAATCTGAAACAGGCTCCAGGCTCCGAGCTGTCAGCACAGACCCTGACTCGGGGCTCGAACCCACGGACCGTGAGATCATGACCTGAGCCGAAGTCGGACGCTTAACTGACAGAGCCACCCAGGCGCCCCAAGGGACCAGTCTTTAAAGCTCCCGGGTGATTCCAGTGCGCAGCCAAGATTGAACACCGGCTTCCAAGGTGGGGTGGTGCCTGTCGCCCGCCCCGGCCCCGCCCCCAGCGCTGTGGTTTGGTCCCGTCTGTAAGGGGGGTGGGGACTTTGCAGAATCTTGTGGGTGTGGGCAGTTGCAAGCTTTGAGTTCGGCTTTGAGTTCCTGGTGGGAAGCTGCACTCGGGCACAGCTCGAAGAAGCCCAGCCACCAGGTTGCAGCAGACCTGTCTGCCGAGGCTCATCCCTTGCACGAGGCCTGAGCCGTACGCCCGTCCCCAGGGAGGCTTACAAGAGCACGCATCGTGCATGCATACAAGTCCGCACGATCTGGACATGACATTCGTCTTCTTGTCCAGAAGTAGCTGGAGCCCAACACCTCCCAGCAGCTTGCGACTGATTGGCAGAACGCGTTTTCCTTTTTGCATTGGCTGCCAGGGAACTCAGCATCACATGCGTTGCCACACCAAACATCATGCAGAGAGGACCTTATGGCATATATTTGCCCACTGCCTCTGCCTCCTTGGTCTCTTCCTCTTAGTTTCTTCTCACTAAAAATCACGTATTGTAAACCACCTCAAATACCCCCCGCCCTTTTTTTTTTTTTTTTTTTGGTGACAAAGTAGGGACATGAGCCACAAATAAACAAGTGGAAGACACGGGCTCTTTTTCCTCTAGTTGACCATCGGATGCAGACCCGGTGGTTCCTCTTTCTTTGAGCACTGTCCACGCTCCGGCCCCAGCCGTCACCTGCGCTCAGCCACCCGCCCAGTCTGTCACCCACGCGCAGGGACAGCCACTTCCTTGTGAGGATGTGGTGGCACTGCATTCCCCCCGCCCCCCCGGGCCTGGCCTCCTCCCACGGTGACCGCTGTCAGTCCCAGCACACCTCGGGCCCCACCCCACTCTGTCCCTAGCCCCCGCCCCCTCCACATGGGCCTCCCTCCTCGGGGAAACTTCCCTGGTGCTCCCGGCTACTGGTTGAAACTTTCAGGGTCTCGTGGTGACGTTTCGTGACTTGGTGTCCGTTTGCCCACACAACCCCCCGCCTGCCCGAGACGCTGGGTCCCAGATGGCAGCAACCCGCTCCTGCTTCTCTCTGCATTCCTGGATGCCCGGGGACACTGGGGGCCGTCTGCAGGGCCTGCTCCCAGGCCCCCGGGTCCCCGAGACCCTGCATCCCCCGGAGTTCTGCTTTTCCCGGCGTGGGGGGCTGTGGACACCCTGCATCACCCTGACTCTGGCATCACAGGCTTGGAGGAGCCCTCAGAGGGGAGTCACGACCCTGTCTACACGGCCACCGCTGGGACATCTTTGTCACGGTCCAGGAGTCACCCTGGCTTGTGCGTGGGCCTCGCCACTCGGGAGCTGTGTGACCCCTGGGAGACTCTCTTCCCCTCCCTGAGCCCCCCTTCGCTCATAAACAGAGTGGGTAAGACGAGAACACAGGGGAGCGGATGGGATGGGGCGGAAACAGCACCATGGGCCTGTCGGGAGACGTGACCCCCTGTTGTCCTGGGGAGCCCCCCCCCCCCGGGGGCTGACGCCCCTCCGCTCCTCCGTAGGGTCCCCCCAGGCAGCGGCCCCTGGGGGTCCCGCACCCCAGGAGTGGGGAGGAGTCCTGGACCGAGAGGGACCAGACACGCTCTGGAAGCAGGTGCTCCAGGGCGAGCCACCAGTTGCCGCGGGGCCTCTGTTGCCCATGTGCCTGATGGGGCCGCAGTGGGGCGGCGACGCTGAGCCGGGAACAGACGGGCCACACCCCACACACAGCGGGCTGATGTGACGGCGGCCTGAGGGGTTTGCTCTGGGATCTTGGACGCGTCCCTCTCGCCCCGCGGCTGGTGAGTGTCCAAGATCCCCCGGCCCGGCCTCCGCGTCTCTGAGGTCCCCGCTCCCACCCGGGAAACTCTGGAGTCCCCACGGCCGGAGTGGACCCGTCTCTGCTCTCACTGGAGGCGGGGCTGGCCTGGCCCTGACTCCAGAGCCCACAGCGGTGCAGACCCACGCTGGCGTTCTCCTCCACGGCGAAATTGTTTGTGACTTCTCCGCCTAGGGTCTCTGTGGAGCGTCCCCACCGAGCGGGCCGGGACAGTGGCCAGGGAAGGAACCCCTTCTACAGCCCTGGGGCCTGCCTTGGCCTCGCTGCAGGGAAATGGGCCAGAGACACTGAGATTTCGGGAGAGGGAAGAAGGGTGTGTTTGGAAAAAATGTGCCCAGGTCATCAGGCATGCTTCCAAAGAGCTCCCGTGGGAGGGTACAGACCAGTGTGCTCCTTAAGAGCGGCTGGCGGAGGTTTTCCGTCGGCGAAGGTGCCCACTCCCAGCCTGCTGCTGGCACTCGGTGCCCCACGCGAGCCTTCGGTCTGAGGGCAGGACCTGGGGCTGCGGCTGCTGTAATTAGCTCACCCCGGGCTCCGCCTCGGATCAGCTGTGTCACCCACGACTCAGGTCACTTATCTATAAAATGGGGGCCGCACTCCTGCCCAGCTTGGGGTCCGGCAGGAAGGTCTGGGCTCTGAAAAGCAGGACAGCTGCCCCTCCTGAGGGGCGAGGCATTTTCCCAGAGGGACCAGGCCTCTGGGGATGAGGGGTGTCCCCGGATCTGAGACACGTAGCAGGTCTTGCTTTCAAGCTTGGAAAGTAACTGGAACCAGACTTACTACCGAGACCTGGGCACCTTACCCAGCGGACAGTTAGGTAGTGTCTGACTGCCATCGGGAGGGAGTCAAAGGGTGAGTCTTACGGGCTGGGGGGGCAAGACTCCTCGGCTCCCGAGCACGCAGGGTGGCCACGGAGGGCTGGAAGCCAGGCCCCGGCCAGATGCCACGGACCCACATCCACCCCATCCACGTGAACACGGAGCTCCGGATGGTTGATGGGCAGGTGCAGAGATGGGCTTGTGAGCTGTGACAACTCTAATAAGATCTTCCAGCCGGGAGGGAGGGGAAGAAGGCTCTTAAAGGGCAGGAAGAGTCCGCTTGTTCCAGGCTCCATGGGAGTAAGTTTCACCCCGGGCACCACCCCCTCTCAGCCCTGGCAGACATCACTAATTGATCACAGCACTCTCTCCTGCAGACGCTAGACTCCCCTTCCCGAAACGTCCTCAGCCCAGCTCCTGGGGCCAAGGACCCACCAGCCAGGTGTGCACGTGGTGCGATGCGACACGAAACCCCTTCCCCACCCCCGCGCTAGGCGCTGCGCGAGGCTCCCTCCAGCACCGGGGTGCACCAGCCTCCGGGGGTGTGGGCTGGCACCACTCCAGTGGAGAGCGGCCCTGCTGTATGGGTTAAACATGCCCCAGGGGCGAGGGCCCCTCTGCTGTCTCAGGATCTGGATTTGCCGATGAGTCAGGGTAGAGCAGCCTTCGTCAAATTCCTGGGGGCCTGTGTATCTCCTGGGGAGCCTCGCTCATTCTAACCTAGCGAGCTCGGGTCGAGCCGGGACCCGACCCTCCCAGCCGGCTGCGTGGCCGTGCGGTGCTGCTGGGCGGAGGGCCACAGACGATGCCGATAACAGATAATGCCTCAGAGGCAAAGGGATCCAAGAGAAAGAATGGAAGAAAGAGGGCACCGAACCCCAGGCTCAGATTCTGATGTGATCCAAGCGGCTAAGAAATGTTCTTCCATTCTCTGCCGAAGAGGGAAGAGGCAGCGACAGAGATCTGCAGCCCCTTCTCCTTCACCTTCCCAGAGGTTTGCCGGACCTTGCTCCTTCCCTGTGGTTTCAGATTGCATTTGGTGCAAGGGACGCAAACGGAGGGTGCTGTGTGTTCCCCTGAAAGCATTCACCCCTTTCCCAGGACTGCGTACCAATCGGCCTTGTCCTGCACGTTACGCCGGGCCCTTTATTCCGAGGCCCGGTCCCCTTTCCAGGGTGAGAAGTGTGACCATATCCGGCCTCTGGGAATCTGTTGCAAAACCATTGCTCTGGTCACCGCGGTCGTGTACAAGCCGCCCCAAACTCTATGGTGTAAGCCCACCGTCTGCTGTGCTCACAGGTTCTGTGGATCAGGGATGTGGACAGGGCAGAGCAGGGAAGGCTCGCTCACCCACACGTCCGGCAGTTCACGTGGGGCTCTCGGCCGAGTCCTCAGCTGGGGTTGTTGGCTGGAGCACCCCCACGTGGCCTGCGTGTGGGGCTCGGACGCCCCCACAACATGGTGGCTGGATTCCAGGGGTGAGCGCTGACTGGGGGACGGGATAGATCGACTTTTATGACCTGGAAATCCCACAGCCTCACTACGGGCCACAGTCTGTTCAAGACAGTCATAGGTTCAAGGGGAAACGGACTCTGCCTTGTGCTGGGGTGGGGCAAGTGGGTTCTGGGAAGATGGCGGTGGTCACGTTTGGAAAACCCTACCACAGGCTGCCCTCTGGCCTCAACAATTCACGCCCCTCCCACGGGCAAAGTATCCCCCTGCTTTTCCCTATAGTTCCCCCTCGCCCAACTCTTATCCCATCACAGCTTGAGCTCAAGGTCTAGGATCCCTTGCTCTCCATCAACTGCAGGTGAACAGTGGTCCTCAGATGCGGGTTCTTGAGCATAGCTCCTCCATAGCTCCCTGAGTGGCAACCATGAACCGGAGACAAGTTACCTGGCCCTCACACCCAAATGCAGTGGTGGGACAGAAAGAGAGCCGCCACGGGAATCCCAATTGAAATTCCGGTGTGTAAAAATGGCAGCCGTTAAGTCCATAGCGATTTTGAGACCCAGCTGGGCATGCGTCATCGGTACCCTGTGTGGGGCTCAGTCCTGCTCCTTGGGAATGAGTCCCTGTGGCTCTGGGCTCTGGGCTCTGGGTTTGGCCCTCTGAGCCAGACTTCCTCTTCCAGACAAAACCTCCCATGCTTACCATTGAGCCCTTTTCCCAGTATGTTTCCTGCCCATAGAAGTTGAGGGGTCCAAAGGCTTCTTTTTATTTTTATTTTATGTAAATGTTTATTTATTTATTTTTGAGAGAGAGAAAGAGGGAGATGGCATGAGTGGGGGAGAGACAGAGAATCCCAAGCAGGTTCTTGTGCCATCAGCACAGAGCCCCACGCGGGGCTCGATCTCACGACAGTGAGATCATGACCTGAGCCAAAATCTAGAGTCAGACGCTGAACCGACTAAGCCACCCAGGTGCCCCCAAAGGCCTCTTTTTATTTTCAGCTGTCTCTATGTCTTTTAGTGTGAGTTGTTACAATTCTTTAACAACTTAATGGATTTTTTTTTTAATGAATCAGTTTTAATCCATTCTGCTAGGCAAGGCAAGACAAGATGACTCTCTTCAAGGTAAGCTCTCTTCTCCCCTGAGCTTCCCATGACGGTGCTGTGGGGAGTCTCTCCAAAGATTATGAAGAGCTTTTTATTTCATGGCGAGGACCCGCGAGGCAACCAACTTCGAGCTTTCTGAGATCTGAAAAAAAAGGCTCTTACGATTTGAACCTGAATTTGATCTTTGCTCCAAAGCCTTTTCTTAATCTGGGAATATCAGAGAAGTGGGCATTGAGAAATGGTTTGATATTCAACTGTAGCAAGTCTTGGCTCCTTTATATTTAGTGGACCTTTTTGTTTTTTGTTTTTTGCTTGTCTCTGCTCTCCCACTTTATCACGGGCAGCAGGAGTAAGCCCATCAGCACTGCCAGCACTGTGTCTAGAGAGCTGGCTTCTGGTACGGTGGTTGGACTCCTCCCCAGACTAGCTCTCCCACGGATAACAACAGTGAACTCTGGTCACAAAATAAAACTACTTGAAGATTCTGAAAAGTAAACACATGTAGGAAGATTGTTGAAGGGACTCAAAACTTGAAGTGGTGGTGGCACGGAGGCAAGTTCTCCACCTTTTATGGCTTTTCCTCCTGGGCAGGCTGCAAGCTCAGAGCAGTGTGGCTAAGATGCCAGAAGGATCTTCTCCATCTTTTGTTAGCTGGAGGAACCAGAGAAAGGAAACTGAGAAGCCACAGCTGCCACCAGAGAGGACTGAGATGGAGAAGAATTCTGGGTGTGACATCACAGAAGTCCCAGGCTACCCAGAACCACACGTGCAGAGGAGAGGCTTAGAACAGCAGAGCAAAGGCTTAAAGAATTGAACTGAGATCTCCACCACCATCCACAGATGGAAAGGCAGCATTTACAATGTGAGTCAAACCAGGTAAGTCTCCAGCAAAATCTAAAACATCAACATTCTTCAGTGGACTATAGTAAAACCCAGAGTCAGCATAACATAATATTCACAATGTCCAGGATATAATTCAAAATTACTCAACATTCAAAGACCCAGAAAGATGTGATCCATTAACAATCAACAGATACCGATCCCCAAATGATCCAGATATTGGAATTATCAGACAAGGACTTTAAAAGAACTATTATAATTATGCTCAGTGAGGGGAAAGAAAATACACCAAGAATGAATGAAAAAATTATAAATCTCAGCAGAGAAGAAAGAAATATAAAAATGAGCCAAAAGGAAATCTTAGAACTGGCATATGGAATTCTAAAAAACATCCAAAGAGTCCAAAAGAGAGCAAAAAGGGGGAAATGGAAGAGAAAGAAATAGAGGAAACGAATAGAAAATAAATAATAACACGATAGGCCTAAATCCAGCAGTATTAATAACTGCACTAAATATGAATGGTATAAAGAGTTCAATTAAAAGGAAAGGGTTGTCTGACTGAATAAACAAGCAAGACTCAACCATATGCGGAATCATATGCCTACAAGAGATGTACTTTAAATTTTTTTAATGTTTATTTATTTTTGAGAGAGAGAGAGAGAGAGACAGAGCGTGATTGGGGAGGGGCAGAGAGAGAGAGCGAGAGAGAGACAGAATCCAAAACAGGCTCCAGGCTCTGAGCTGTCAGCACAGAGCCTAATGCAGGGCTCAAACTCACAGACCAGGAGATCATGACCTGAGCCAAAGTCAGACACTTAACTGACTGAGTCACCCAGGGGACCCAGATATATACTTTAAATAGAGACACAGAATGAAAGTAAATGAATGGGAAAGGTATCCCATGTAAATGGTAAGCATAGGAAAGCTAGAGTGACCTTATCAACATCAGAGAAGATATCGAGATAATAATGAAAAGGACAATTGATCAGGAAGTCACAACAAGTTTAAATGTGTATGGACTTACTATTAGAACCTCAAAATGCACAAACAAAGATCGACAGAATTAAAGGAGAAACAAGCCACAATCATAGTAAAATATTCAACTTTCTCTCTCAATAATTGATGGAACCAGACCCCAAACAATCCGTAAATATATAGGGGATTGAAAAACAGGACTAATCATCCTGATCGATAAATTGATACTTCTTCTTCAAAATCCTGAAATCCTGAATGATAACAAGACATTTCAAAATACGTGGGGTGTGGCTAGAGTAGTGCTTAAAGGGAAACGCATACCTTTAAATGCTGACCTTGGAAAAAAGAAAAGCCCAGAATCAATTTGGACCTAAGCTCCTCCAAACCCAGCCTGGAGAAGACAGAGCAACATAAAGCCGAGGTAAACAAAAGGAAGGAAGTAATAAAGATACGAGCAGAAGCCAAAGAGATGCAAAACAGAGATAATGGAGGAGATCAACAAAACTAAAAACTGGTCCTTGGAAAGATCAACAGCATCAAGTCAAGAAGAAACGAGAGATGATCATTGGGGCTCCTGGGTGGCTCAGTCGGTTAAGCGTCCAACTTCGGCTCGGGTCATGATCTCACGGTTCGTGGGTTCAAGCCCTGCATCGGGCTCTGTGCTGACAGCTCGGAGCCTGGAGCCTGCTTCAGATTCTGTGTCTCCCTCTCTTTCTCTCTCTCTCTCTCTCTCTCTCTCTCTCTCTGCCTCCCTTGCTTGCTCTCTGTCTCTCTTTCAAAAATAAACAATACAATGTTTTTTTAAAAAAGAGAGACTATCACTGCAGATCCTGTGGGTGTTAAAAGGATAAGACAAACTTCACAGTAAAAAATGTGACAGCAGCTTGCTCCCAGGCTAAGCGTAAAACCACAGGCAAAGCAGGGCATTGCCAGGACACCTCCAGAGGGGCCTTCGGAGTGAACCGGGCTACATTGACCCTGACACCTGCCTGACCCTGGGCTGCCAGGTTCAGCGGCCATCACATTTCCCGGCTCTTTATGCTATTTTAAGTGACCTTTGTGTTAGTGGGAGCCACGAGGATCCTTAATGATATGCTGTGCTCTCCTATTTGGCGAATCAGGACATCGAGGCTCCAGGAGGCGAAGACAAAGCTTACGAAACTCTCAAGGGCCCAGGACCCCCCAGAGAGCTTGCTAAAACGCAGAAGCTAATTCCGGCGGTCCGGGGCAGAGCCTGGGATCCTGCGTTTCTAACAAGCCCCCCGTGCTGCGGATGCTGCTTACCAGAGGACCCCACTTTGAACAGAGAGAGGTCCTGGATTTGCCACACAGCTGTGAGTGACAGGTTTTAAACAAAGGTCCGCCCGAGTTCAAGGCCCATTTTCCCTTCGCTGCTCCCTTCAAATGGCCTGAAAGCAATCTGCCCATCTGTATTCACATGTTAGCCTTGGACCTCTGCTGTCCTCTGGGCCTGCTGGGAAGGGGGCCCAGTACACCTGCCTCCTGGCGTCTGAGGAACCCTGGTGCCATTTTATCCCCATAGGAGACCACTCACCCTCAAAATGCCTAACACCTTGTCTTGTTTTGTGCTCAGTCCAGGCCGGTGGATACATCAGGCTCTGCTTTTCCTCTGGTTGGCTGAGTCGGGACAGCATTTCCCGAAACTCCCTTCTCATACAAATCGTCCGGGTGCTTCGTAAAAATGCACACTTTCCCACGCAGCAGGGGTGGGGCCAGGGGACCTGCACTCATCAGCAGCGTGGGGAGCGCCAACTTGGAGGGCGGGGGTCCATGTCTGTTTTGGCCTCTGCTAGATTCTCCTGCGTTACGGGCAATATGTCACTACGTCCGACCCCGAGAACGAGCCTGGGTGGTGGGTGGTACAGTGATTCCCATACGACAGAATAGGAGACTGAGGCAGGCACAAGCGGTCCCTTAACCCCGGCCAGATCCTGGGCCCGGGGAGGTGGTGCTGTTGGGCCGTGGACTGACCTCGCTTCCTTCCTTGCCAGGCTCTCAGAGAAACAAGCAAGGCAGACCCGGTGTTCCCGGGCCCTGCCTCAGTGGTGGAGAACCAGTGTGGGTTTTGCTTTTCCCTGAACTCTGTGTCTGCAAGGAGACGTGGCCAGCGGGTCTGGCAGATGGACGTTCGCGACACAGCTCTCCGTCTACTCCAGGAATAGTCGGGGGGAACTGGTGTGCGTGTGTCTGGCTGTGTGGTCTGCTTAGGCCAGCTTCCTCTTCCGGGAAAGGGCAGGGATAGGGCCCGTCTCGTCCCCTCACGCTGCTGGGGCAGGAGCCCCAGGGGCAAGGGTCCCCTCTCCAATGCTCACCCATAGTGTGCCTGGGGATGCCCTTCTGACCGGCGAGGGGTCACCTTGGTCTCGGGACACCCAACTCCAATGCCACCAACACCGACGTCCCTTGAGCTGATATTTAGTGGCACTTGTCTGCACCAGGCCTGCGTGCCGTGCTCGAAGGTGAGACCTGGCTCAACCCACCCTGCCGGGAACGTGCCCTGTGCGTAGGGCTCACCTATGCCTGAATCAGCCAATTTCCAAACTGCACACAAGACAGCATCTCCACGCAGGGCTACGGGAGGGGTGTCTTGGGCCAGCGGCTGGGAATTTGCTGGAAACGCAGACTCCGGGCCCTGCTCCCACCCGCTGCATCAGAGCCCCCAGGTTAAAGGAGCCCCGGGTCGGGGCGCCCGGTGGCTCAGTTGGTTAAGCATCCAACTCCTGGTTTCGGCTCAGGTCATGATCTCATGGTTCACGGGTTCGAGCCCCGCGCCCGAGGATCCTTTGGCCAAGGAGTGCTGAATTTCCTTTGCTCTATTAGAAAAACCCACACCGTAGATCAACAAGTGTATAGACGGCCGAGGAGATGACCGGCTCAGAGAATGCATTTCCATAGGACTTGGGAAGCATGGTTCACGGGTAAATAACGTTACAAAGGAGGGCACACTGTGCAGGCCAGCAGTCGCTTTGTCCCCGCTGCAGAGACCATTGTCCCAGGTGGGACCGGGTGCGTGTGCTCATGTGCACGTCCGTGCACACCTGTGTGTGCGGGTAGCTTCCGAAGGTTCCTGGGGGCGTCGGGAAGGAGAGCTGGGGTGTCCCCATGCATCTGATTCCAAGTCCCCAGGTAGGGCACCCTCATGCAGCAAGCAGGGGACAGGTCGAGGTGACCTCCAGAGTCAGATAAAACTCAGAGCCGAGTTCTGTGATAGCCAAGGAACCGGGCGCTCGGGAGGATCCCCCTTGAGGAGGGTCTCTCGGGCCTGCTGGCCCTGCTGGCGTTGCTGGGGCTGCTCGCGAGGGGGACCAGTCAAAGGCAGGCTCTGGAGCCAGCTCCAGGGTCGCAGGCTGTCTGCGGCAGAGGGCCACACAGGGGCACGGACAGAAGAGAAGGTTCAACCCTGGCCCAAGGCCAGCCAGGGAAGCCACTGTGGCCAAGTCGGAGGGTAAGCCCCGCCAGGGGACAGAGAGGAAGGCCAAGAGGCGGGCCAGCTGGGGGCACCCAGGCACGGGGCCGGAGGACGGGAGACCCAGGCAGGAAGGCAGGACCTGGGGGTACCTGCTCCGAGCAGCTGGGGGCCCAGGTTGGTGCGAGCACACCAGCAGAGGTGGCTTTTCTCACGTCGGCTGCCCGGAAGGCCCTGGCCGTGTCCTCAGCTCTGCTGGGGAGCAGGGGAGCCCGCCCACTGAGGTCACGGCCTCACGGGGTGAGACGCCTCCTGGGAGAGGGGGGGCTCAGCGCCCCGAGTCAGCGTGGACCCTTCCTGTGCCAAGCGATGCGGGCATAGCTTGAAATGGTGCGGGATCGTGACGCTGGCCCCGGCCGCACCCACCACGGCTACCCCGAGTGTCCGTGAGCACTAGATGCCTAACTGTTCCGTTCAAATCCCACGGGGTGGGTGTTCGTACCCTATATGAGGAAATTAGTGTTCAGAGAGGTTCAGAAAGGAAAAACCGGCCCAAAGCCACGGAGTGGGGCAGATGGGGACCCAGGGCTTGCTTTGCATCCCATCCTCTTGCTTCCGGAATCGGGGCTGGAGGCGCCCGGGGCCTCGGTCCACGCTGGCGATGTTCTGCAAGGGGCAGTTTCGGCCCGCGGCCGGGCACGGGGAGCCCCAGGAAGCCCAGGGTGTAGGAGGCTGCTCTGGGCCCACCACCCCCGCTCGGGGTCTGCAACCCAGCCCTCCGAGAGGCAGCGTCACTGTGGGCAGCTGAGTAATGACTCCTCCGAAGATAGTCGCCTCCGAATCCCTGGAGACCATCAACATGACCTCATTGGAAGGAACAGTCTTTGCGGATGTGATTGACTTCAGGGCTTTGAGACGAGGTGACCTCCCTGGGTTATCCCGTGGGCCCCGAATTCCATCACATGTGTCCTTTTAAGAGACAGGCAGAGGGGGATGTGTGAGATGTGACACAGACAGGGGAGAGGTCATGTGACCACAGAGCCATGGCCCAGGAGCACCGGAGCCCCCCAGACTCCTCGATCTCGGCCCAGTGAGACTGGACGTCTAGCCTCCAGACTGAGAAAATGACCCAGGTTGTGGGGCCGCGGGGCCGCGGCCGCGGGAAGCTGATCCGGTCGGCCTGAGCGTATCCTAGCTCCATCCACTTCTCCCGTGTCCTGGGGGCACCTCCCAGCTGTCCCAGCCTTTGCAGAGGCACTCATGGGCATTCTGCAGGCCACAAGACACAAGGTTGCAGGGAGCCATAGACTCGGGTTCCTTCCCCAAAGCGCTGTCCCTCAAAATTACCCAGGAGGGAAGAATGAACCTATTGGAACAGAACTGGTCCTCTCTCTGGAATGTTCTCTAAGTGTCAGGCTCATTCCTGGCGCTCGGTGCTGGGCCCTCCGCCTGGGGGAGGGAGACGGTGCCCCTCTCAGGGCCCCACTCTTGTCCCCTTCGGGCAGGTGGTCTTGAGGACGACAGCTCAGCTCTGCCCGCCGCCCAGATGTCGACATTCCTACAGCCGTGTGTGGCGATTGCTGCCTCTGGCCTTCCCTGAGGAGCCCCCCCAGTCAGGGAGCTGCTGGGGAGAGGGACCCTCTGCCCCCGAGGCCTTTGTGACTTGGGGGTGGCCTGACCCTGGTTCATCTGGAGGAATCATAACGTTGTCCTGTGGCTTCTCACCGACGGCCGTGCCACAGAGGGATCGTTGGACGCAGGCCACAGAAAATCATACCATTGCGACTTGAAGGTGTGGTCCATTTATCTATCAGGAGGGCAGTTTCGGGCTGGCATGGCAGGACCTCTGTGCCTCCAGGGGCCCAATCTCCTTCTGCCTTCCTGCCTCCCCGCCCTGGGCACGTGGCTTTGTCCTCATGGCTGCAACACGGCTGCTGTGCCTCCAGCCGTGATTCCAGCTTTCCCTGTGGGAAGGAAAATGTGGAAGGGGTGGGGGGCGGTGCCTGGTTGGGGGACCCCTGGAACTTCCCAGGACCCGCTGGCATTTCGTTGTCCGCTCCGACTTCCAGAGAAGCTGGGAAGTGAAGCGTTTCCCCTGGTCGCCATGCCCGTCCTGGACCGAAGCTGTGTTCTGTCCTCAACGGGAGAGACATCGGGTGGGCAGTTCATCCCATAGATGGTCCCTTTTCCCTTAAAGTTTCTCCCCACAAACAGCTGCCCCCTCCCCTTCCCCAGGCCCTGCAGCCTGCATTTCTGCCTCAGGGCCCATATTCCTCCCCCTCTCGGGAAGCGAGGGGGCTCTGCCCAGGGTCTGGTGCACAACAGCCTTCCGGCTCTCGCTGTCGTTCCTGTTGTGTCGTTGGGGCCAGGAGGCAGGCTGGGGCGGGGCAGCAGCCAGGGCCAGGCCAGGAGGCCATCCAGGAGGTGGAGACAGAGCACAGCCCTGTGGACTTCTCCTGAGGCCTCTGCCCCTCAGCACGGGCTGGCCTCTCTGTCTGCTGGAGAAACAGGCCGTCTATACCACTGGCCCAAGTGCAGCAGCCCAAGGGGCTCTAGAATTACTTTCACATAGTTTCTTCCTCTCAGAAAAAAGACAGAAAGCACCCTACAAAACTGTGCCTTCGAAACCACTGGTGCCTGCCCTCCCTCCCTCCTCCCTCCCTTCTCCATCCCTCCTCCCTCCCTTCTCCATCCCTCATCCCTCCCTCCCTCCTTCCCTCCTTCCTTCCTCCCTCCCTCCTTCTCTCCTCCCTCCCTTCCTCCCTCCACCCCTCACCCCTCCCTCCTTCCTCCTCCCTTTCTCCTTCCAGCCCTCATCCCTCCTTCCCCCTTCCTCCCTCCCTCCTCCCTCCTTCCCTACCTCCTCTCTCCCTCCCTCCATCACTCATCCCTCCCTCCAACCCGTGCTCTCCTCTGCTTGTCCATCCACCTCTCTGTCTGTCCATCTGCCCTTTCTTCTATCTTTCCCCATTTGCCACCTGCCAGGCTGTGAGGTCTGGGACTCCGGGCTGCACTCGGGCAGGTGCTGGGTCCGTTCTGCTCACACAGACGCAGGCACAGCCTCCCCGCCTCCCCGCCTCCCCGCTGAGGGCACAGGGCTCCCGCCTGGACAACCGTCCTTGGAGAGAGGGCCCCAAATGCCCCCTGGCTGGCATCGCGGGCATCGCCTGCAGCGGGCAGCTTATCCCTGTGAGAGGTCCCGCTGGGCCCTCTCCGCCGTCGTTACAAGGGCTGACGGGGCCTTCCAGGGACAGCTTCCCCCAGAATAACCCGGTGACACCAGTTCTGTCTTCAGCCTCTACCTCATTTCCTGACCGATGGTCCAGCCCCAAACAAAACTTGTGTTATCTACTTTCATCTCTGGCCGGGAGAGGCCTGTCAGCTCCAGGCAGGAGCCAGCCCTCCAGGAAACCACCTAGCGCGGCCAAAATTCGCCTTCCAAGGCCAGTGCTGAGCCGCAGGAAGCCGCGGCCGGGAGGCCTGGAGCTGCGGTGCGCAAAGCAGGCCTCGCTGCCCCGCTCGGGGGACGCGTGCCCAGGGCCTCGGCCCCAGAGGGCACGCGCCGTGATCGCCCTTGTGGTTCGCGCTTTGGCCTCAGGCTCGGGGAACCCCGGGGACTCGGCCTCGCAGTGTGGACGGCGGTGGGTGGGGAGCCCGGGTCCGGGAGTCGGGAGGACTCGCGGCAGAATCCGGCGGGCGCCCCGCAGCCGTGCCCCCGCCACCGCCCCGGGAACAGGCGCAGGAAGAGAAACCGAGGCAGCCCCTGCGAAGGTGGGCCTCGGGGGCCGTTGGCCGCGCTTCAAACAGGCCTGCGTCCTCACCTGCCCATCCGCCCGCAGGGGCTAAGCGCTGCTCAGCCTGTGTCTTGGAGAGGAAAAAAATAAATAAACGAGACCAGAAAAGGACCCTATCAGATGCCAAAAATGAAGATAACACGGGAGGAAGTTTACTCTGATGAGGAAATCCCTAAATGCTGCTGGAGCTAATGCTTGGAATTGTTCATTAGCACTCGGGGGCTCTGAAGGAAGGGCTCTCTCCCAGTGTGCCCCCCCCGCCCCCCCAGGTCTGCCCCGCACTTATCATCACTTATCTGCAGGAAACGGCTCGAGCTTCTGAATCCGCAGGGCACTGCTGAGACCAGGCTGTGACTCATGCCTGGGCAGCCGGACAGCAGCGGGGACGGCCTTCCCGGGGCAGCGGCCCAGGCTCCGTTGCCGGGCTGGGTGGCCACAGGTTTCCAGAGTGGGGGGAAGAGAAAGTTCTGGAAAGTTTGCCGGGGTCATGGCAGGAGGAGCCGTCCCTGGAGTACCCACCTGCTAGTCCCAACACGCCCAGATTCTTCCCTGACTCAGGATCTAAAAATGTGCACCGTTTACCCAAGGAAGGGGATGGGAGCCACGGGGCGGCGGGGGGGGTGGGGGGGGGTGCAGGTGTCACCCAGGGTCCCGTGACACTTGGCTGTGGCCTGGCTCCCGAGCGTGTGGCCGGCTGGAGCTCCCAGATGTCCGCCTTGGAAACGTGCGTTTTCCTGCAGGGCCCGTGGCGAAGCCCTGGACACAGGAAGAAAGGCCTATTTTTGGAGGCAAGCCTTAGAAGCTGGGGCTCAGATGACCCCATCCCATCCTGCCCTCTGACTCGGGCAGGAAAAACTGTCGGAAACGCCTGACTTGGAGGCATGCAGAATTCTGCCTCTGGTGGCAGGCGGGGCCCCGGGCGCGGAGACCACAAGATCACCGTGGTCGTAACTGTGGGGTCGGCCTGCATTCGTGCGGGCCTCGGGCGTCTCCTTCGCTGCCGTCGGTGAATGTGTCCCTGTGCGCCAGGGCCTCAGTGCCAGACTGACGGGCATCACAAGACAGCCCCACTCTTCCCGAAGGCCGCAAGCCCGGTTTGGGCTGGGGACAGTCCATCTCCCCATGTCTAGAGTGACACATAGGGCTCGGGCATCGTGGCCCAGGCTGTTCGGAGCCCAACATAAGGAAACAGGCAGCCGGGCCTTTGCACGGACCCCGGCCGGGTCCCAGTCCTCCCGGGCCACTGGGCCACCCGCCTGCCACCCCGGGGGTCTGCACTCAGGGCCGTCTGTATAAGGCTGCATTTTTGATTCGTGCTGAAAACAATTCAGCTTCTGTTGTTCTGACCGCTCTCCCGCCTCCTGCGCCTTCCACACCCGCCCCCCCGAAGTCAGGAGCCAAAGGGATGGGGTTGAGCTGGGGGAGAAAACCGCGAGCTCTGAAGGATATGAGGAAAGATTTCACTTCCCTACGTCCTGGCTTCTATGTTTAGCACGGCCACTTTCCACTTGCAAAGACTTTCCTCTTTATGACAGAGCGTATCTGGCAAGAAGGCCCCTCCGAGGTACTGGGGCTTGTGACGTTTCTCCCACCCTGTCTCCCAAGTCCAAATTTCCCTCCTGAAAATGAGAAATCTTTTCAAACCTCACAAGGCGTTTTCTTTATCATTCTCCTCCATTTTGAACCACAAGTTGATTTCCCATGATGCCGTCGATGGGGGAGGGAACTGCATGGCAATGCCCGCAGGGCACAGGCGACCCTGGAGGCCTTCGCGAGCCCACGAAACCAGAAGATTCTTCTTTGGAGGCAAAGGGACCCTGCCGGAGGGTCTCCTGTTCCCCAGGTGTGGCCGCCTCGCTTCAGTGACATGACTTCCCCCACTTGGCAAACACGTATTGAGGACCTACTGTGTGCCAGGCACCTGTCCAAATGTGAGGGGGACGGGTGCTGCCGAGAACAAAGCGGGCAAAAATGCTGGTCCTAGCGGGGCTCATATTTAAAAGTGGAGACAGAAGACAAAACCCCGAGGTTCCCTGGAAGGACCAGAGCTGTGGGCTGAGAACGAGCCGGAGGCATGGGAGGGGAGCCCGGTGGGGGCGGGCAGGGCCCGTGATGTCAGAAAGGCGGTCGGCGGAGGCCTCTGGGGGGCGAGAGTGGATGCAAGTCAGAGGGAGGAGGCTCGGGCACACGGAGGACAACCAGCGCAAGCCCCGTGGAGACCGGACATCTGAGCCGTCCCGGTAACGGCAAGGACGCGGACCCCCGATCAGGGCAGAAGTCCCCTCGCTCTCCGTCCTGGTGGACCGAGTGGCCCTGAGCGGTGGCCAGAGGTGCAGCAGGCTCCCCGTGGGCCCGGACGGTAAGCCTATCTTCCCCGGTTCACGCCACCCCTCATCAGAAAGCCAGCTTCCCGCCTCCCTCCCCGAGTCACCCGGCCCCAACCTGACCCAAGCTGCCCAGAGTCACGCGCGGCCAGCGACCCCGCCGCGCCAGCCCCAGAGTGACGGGTGAAAGTGGAAACTCACAACTCGGGGTGACTGGAAGAAATTCTGAATCCTGCCGTCAGCCCATCGGGGCCGCTGCCACACTGCCCCCTTGGCTGTGGTTATTTTCTCACGGTTCTGGAGGCCATAAGTCGAAGATCAAGGTGCCAGCTTGGTTGGAGTCTTCCTGGTCATGTCCCCCCACGGCCTTCCTCAGTGCATGCACACGGGGAGGGTTCTGGTCCTTCCTCTTCTTAGACGGGCACTGATGACACCATGGGGCCCACTCTCATGACCGCATCTGACCCTAACCACCTCCCGGAGGCCCAGCTCCTGACACTGTTGTGTTGGGGGGGTAGGGCTTCAACATAGGCATTTGGTGGTGGGGGTGGGACAGAAACACCTTGAGTGACTCCCGGCCTTTGCTCCACGGATGTGCGATGGAAGTAAATCATTGTCCCTTGCTAGGGAAAGTGGGATCCAGGAGAGTAATGCTGCTCCCAGACGCGAGAAGAATCTAGAAGACTTGTCTCTCTTTTTACACATGGAGAGCTAGGGGCCAGAGGAGTTATAGGACCTGCTAGGCTCACAGAGTCAGCTGGTGGCCAGGGAGGGGACCTTCCAGTTGGGGGTTGGTCAGAGACTACACACCGTTTACAAAGATTTCCAGCTTTCTGCTTCCTAGGCAACTGGTCGGGCCGTTCTGCTCATCCTTCTTGGAGTCGGGCGTGGCCGCACGACTCTGTCGGCCAGTGACACAGGAGTAGAGGGACTCAGCTCACTTGTGAGCAGAAGTGTTAAGGGTCTGGTCGCCGGGATGGTAGGAGCATCCCTGGAGATGACTCAGGGCCAACAATCCACAGCCCGTGGGTCAAATGTGGCTCACCACCTGTTTATGTAAATAAAGTTTTACTGGAACACAGCCCCTTCGTTTCTGCTCTGTCTGAAGCTGCTTTTGTGCCACAGTAATCGTTGGGGAGTTGCAACAGACACCACGTGGCCCGTGAAACCTGAAACATTTACTCTCTGGCTTTTCACAGAAGCCGTTTGCTGACCCTGCTTTACGGCATCCAGCTCTGGGGGACTGTTTGTTACCTAGCTGGTTCTGACTGACACACTTTCTAATTATGCTCACAGCTTCTGACTGCCGTGTCATGTGCTCTAACAATTTAAAAGACCCTCTATTTTGCACAGCGGGTAAAGCTACCGCATCCTGCTTCCACTTCCTGGTTTCTGAGCATCCATTGCCATCTCCGCCCTGCACGCGGGGAAGGAGGGCCCGGGGAGGCATGTGACCGGTCTGCAGCCACCTGCAGAGCTTCAGCAGGACCCCGACCCCGCATTGAAATGGGGCACTGAGGATTCTTAAGTTGTATCTGCATTGCCGAAGGTAGCACACAGAGCCACATTAGGAAACCCACGCCCCGCCCCCCGCCACCGCCCGGCAACACCTTTAAGAAAACCAATGAAAAGAGAAGGCCATTCACCCCAGAGCAGAAGTGAGAAGGGGTGACATCTGGCTTCCCTACTCGGCCTGCTCCTCTTCTGCTTCCTTTATTTGCTCCCCACGCTCCCCACCTCCCAGGGTCCCACGGCCTCTGGAGGGAGCAGCGGTGCAAGGCCGCTGTGGCCCTGCCCATACCTGGGCCTTGGTTTCCCCATCTCCGCACACGCACCCTTTTACCTCGTGCATGCTGCAGAGCCAACCACGATGGGCACAGGGTTGGGGGCACCCTTCTCTGCCCAACCCAGACACAGAAGCTGCTGGAAGGAAACGGGGTCCTGCCCGGGGGAGGGGTGCAGGCTGCCTGGCTGTGAGGGGGGGCACCCACCCCGCCATTCTGCAGCCCTGGCTTCTTTGGCACCCCATCTCGGATTTCACCCTCGCCTTCCCCGGCATGGTTCCGACAGGCCTGGGAGCAGGGAGTCCTTGCAGCCTGGAAGGTGGCCCAAAGTTTGAACAGCTACAGGTTTGGACCCGCCCACCTGCTATCTCTGGTTCCATACTTCATACTTTTTTTTTTTTAAACCAAACTCTTAGGCTTATGTAACACACTTGGAAGTCAAGAAGCCAAGGTTCATTATCAACAGCCCAGGAGGGGTTTGCGAAACACTTGGTATGAAGAAATCTTTCCATTGAGAAAAATTCCCCTGGCGCTCATGCCCCCAGTGGTTCCGGCATGTTGCTGAGGGGGTGGGCATTCAGCAGCTTGAGAAAGGGTGTCCCCGAGGCTCCCGAGCCCACTGCTCTCTCTGCTGGCCGCGTGCCGTGATCCTGCTGCCCGGAAAATGGCACGTGACCCTCCCTTTTGTCCTCTAGGCCAGTCGCTGCTGACCTCACCAGCAACAACCGACGTCAGACAGGGTTCTCACCATGTGCCAGGCAGAGGGCTGGGCCTCAAATCCCTCGTTTTAGCAGATGCTCACATGACTGAGGGCCAGGTGTCCTTATGCCCATTTTATAGAGGAGGACACTGAGGCTCAGAGAGGAGGCAAGGCGGTGGAGTGAGGGCACCCATTAGCATGCTTCTGCAATGGGTCATTGCAAAAGCAGACACCGCCCCTCCTCCTGATTGAACAGCCACTCCCAAAATATAAGTCCACATGGGCCCCAGGAGTGTGTTGTTTTTTTTGTTTTTTTTTTTTTTCAACTTTTTTTTTTTTTATTTATTTTTGGGACAGAGAGAGACAGAGCATGAACCGGGGAGGGGCAGAGAGAGAGGGAGACACAGAATCGGAAACAGGCTCCAGGCTCCGAGCCATCAGCCCAGAGCCTGACGCGGGGCTCGAACTCACGGACCGCGAGATCGTGACCTGGCTGAAGTCGGACGCTTAACCGACTGCGCCACCCAGGCGCCCCCAGGAGTGTGTTTTTTAAGCCACTCGCTGTATCACAAGAGGAAATGAGGGGCTTATCCTGCAGAGATGAGGCCAGCATTCTGCTTGGCCATTTCCCCTCTAGGAGAGCAGATGTGTGGGGTTCTGTGCCTTTCTTCGGCCACACTGCCATTGGGGCCCCCGGAATCTGACCATCAGAGAGCCAGGGCTGGGGGACTACGGCCAGGCCCGGCAAACAGCCTTTTGGAAGCATCCCTGCTGGCCCTGCCAAAAGCCCACCGGCCTCGCCCACACACATGCGTTTTCCACCGGGGCTCTGGAAACCGGAGCCCGTGTAGATGCAAGAAGACGAAATCGTGCCGGGCTGGGCCACCGCTACAGATTCAGACCGTGCAGCCGAGGGGCCCCAGCCTCAGAGGGAACTCAATGAATTTGTCGGGGAACTGAAAACAGATGATTTCAATCAGCGGGGGTAAAAAAAAAAATGACTTCACGGCCACAGTTGACTGAGGGAGGCAGAGTTTGGCGGCCAGGCCCTGCCCGGGAGGCGCTTCCAGAAAACCCGTCCTGCTCCTCAGCGCACCCCCTCCCCCCCCCAGCCCCCAGCCCCCAGCCCCCAGCCCCCAGCCTCCAACCCGGGCCTTCCCTGCAAGGCCCCTGCGTGCAGCGGGAGGGCCAGGAATCGAGAGCAGGACGGAAGAGCGGTGGCCCCAACAAGGACCGCGAGGCTCGGAGATAACCCGGCGCACCCCGCCCCCCGAGCTTCCTCTCCGCGGCCGCTTTCATGAATGGCTCAGCTTCCCAGACAGCCGATTGGCTGAGCCGCCGGGAGCGCGGCCCAATCAGCGGCTGCGGAGCGCCGGAGGCTCCGCGTGGGGCCTCGGTCCCCGCGGGCATGAATGGAGCTGCCCCGGCTGCCGGCTGCCACGGCCACCGCGCCTCCCCCCCCCCCAACCCCCGGCCTCCCCAGCGGACCCCCCTCCCCCAGCGGCGAGAGGAGGAGGAGAGGATTTTTTTTTTTTTTTTTTAATTCCTCAGACTGCTCAGGGTTCTGGTACGATTGTGTCATTCCGAGGCTTGGCCGCCGCTCCTGACAACAGCCCTCGGGCTTCCCTGCCGGGTTGTCGTCCAAGATCTTGTGACAGGGAAAGGGCTTGCGTGGTTAGAAATTCATTTCTTTGCCTAGGATCCGGCCTGACTCCACTTCCAGGGAAAGGCGGGCTGCCAGGGGACAAAGGCAAGGGGTTGGGAGGAGGTGGCACCCTTTTCCCACCGGCGCGAGGGGTTCCTGGCACGTGCAAACCGCTGGGAGCTTCTCCCGCAACCCGGAGGGGCTTGGCCGGCCCCCCACCCCACCCCACCCCTTGGTCCCTGGCCCTGTCCTAGCTGCATATGCTGCGTGCATGTGAGGGCTGGGGCCGTCTGGAGAAGCCAGCCGTTAGGCTGCACTTCCTGTTAAGTAGGAAAACATGTTCTGTTTGCTGATGTTATAAAGAAGGCATGTGTTTACAAACGCTCATTGGGGAGAGCCTGGTGAATGGGCCCACTTCCGGCCTCCCCTTCCCAGAGAACTGATTGTCTGGTTGACGGAGGGGGGGCGGGCGCTCTGAATGGAAAGACCCCCCTTGCCCAGGAAAAGCAGACTCCGCTGAATTCGAAAGTGATACAGGGAACTCTCTCGTAAGGTGGGCTGAGGCCACGTAAGGAGGGCCTTGAGTGCCAGAGCGAGTCCTGGGGAGGTCTGGCAAGTTGGCCAGCCGGAGAGGGGGTGCTTCTTCTTTCTCCAGGGGCTTCTCTGTCGGTCCACCTACCACCTACCCCGTGCCTGGCGGCGGCTCACCATTTCAGGAGCTGCAGCGTTGGAACTATGCAAACGGCTTTCTGGAACTTCTCGGAACTAGCCTCCATTTTTAAAGAAGACAAAATGGGTCCAGAGTAATCTGCAAAGAGCGGGGCACAATTGAAGCGGCAAGCCCGGAGCGTGAACCCTCAAGCTGGAGGTGAAGCATTCCTCCGTTGTTCATGGAAGCACGGGGAACCTCACTGCCACAGAACGGACGTGAGCGTCGAACCACAAAATTCCGGCAGGGCCCTGAGCTTCCAGGCTTGGTGCAGACTCATGGCTGCAGCGACTGGGGTCCTACCTGGTGAGAGATGTGTCTGCTCCCTCATTTCTAGGAGCCAGACTCCAAGTTCCCAGGTGGCTGCACAAGGCCACGGGGGTGGGGAGAGGCGGGGCTGGGCCCGAGGGATTCTTGCGGGTTCTGCATGATAGCGTCTGTTTTCACCTTCTATCGGACAGTTCCTAAACTTTTTAGTCTCCGGGTCCACTTGCATTTTTAAAAGTTTTCAAGGACCCCAAAGCGATTTTGTCGGTATGGGTTTCATCCACGGATATTTACTGCCTTGGAAATTAAAATGGAGGAAAACAACGTAAAACCACAAAAGTATATAAGCACACACTCCGTTAGCCATCAGGTGACGAGGTCATAAATGCACGCCGTCTCTGGGAAACTCCGTTACATGCGCAAGAAAGAATGAGAGGGAAAGAGGCAGCTAACGTCTCAGTGTTACCATGAGAATGATGTTGACCTCTCAGACTTCCCATACACACATTTGGAGAACCGCTGTTTTGGTTTGTAGGGAGAAGTCCCAGGCTGCCTGGCTTCCTTGTGGCTGGGCCTGGCCCTGTGACAGCCTGGCCAGCGGGCTGTGAGCCGGCCTCATGGTGTCTCGGGGGTGCCGTTCATATGGAACACACGAGACTAGAGCGGCCTGGACAAGTGCGGCATGATCGCTCTGTGAGCAAGGGCCACGTCCCGCCTCTGAAAGGAAAGCAGTGACCCCTCCCACAGGCTGGGATATAGTCAAGGACGCAGGTCAACTCAGAGCTTGTAGACCAAGGGCGGCCCTTTAGAGGTCGGGGAGCCCGGGTCACTAGTCCCGTCAGACCTCCCCATTTGTCCTAGATCGCTTACCTGGGTTCCTCTGGGAAAGAGAAACCAACCCCCCGGTTTAAGCTACGGTGTTGGGGACTTTCTTATCACACTAGCCTAATTTGCGTCCCGATCGGTACATCGATCATTTTTACACATCTGGGCCCGAGCCTTGGGCTTTCTGATTTCACGATGTTTGCCAGGTGGATGAGCTTTCTGTCGGTGGGAAACACATCCTTGGGAGGGCTTTGAGCTTGAGCTGGAAGCTCGGGTTGGTGGAACAAGGAGCCACAGCGGGCTCCATTGCATGAAAGTGGCTTTGGGGCTCAGTGGGGAGCCAGGGACCTGGGTGCACCTTTGATTTTTACCCAGGGCTCACTTCCCCCACTCTTTGCTCTCCTCGAGAGGTTTGCGAGAGGCCGAGGAGGGTGGCTTATGGAGGTGAGGCCATAGCCTGAGTGAGAGGCCGTCGCCCAGTTGGACGTTAGGTAGAAGCAATTCCACTTGTCTCTTGGGGCTGAGGGAGACTGGGGGAGCCCGAAGCGGCAGGCCATAGGGTAAGAGATCCAAGGCCTAGTACACGTATACAACCCCCAGACCAGCGGGGTTTGTCTGGCAGATGGATGGCCTTTGTGTTTCTGGGAGAACGGAGTCACCCCACACCAGCACACAGGTTATTTGTGGACACAGAGAATGCTGATGTGGTACTTTTTTTTTTTAAGTTTATTTATCTATTTTGAGAGAGAGAGAGAGAAAGAGGAAAGGAGGGAGGAAGGGGAAGAGAGAGGAAGAGAGAGAACCCCAAGCAGCCTGAGCATTGTCAGTGCAGAGCCCAACTTGGGGCTCCGTCTCAGAAACCAGGAGATCATGACCTGAGCCAAAATCAAGAGTCAGATGCTTAACCAACTGAGCCACCCAGCCGCCCCACTGAGCTGGTACTTTTAAGGGAAATTGCTAGGTATTTACTAGTGTGCAAGTTGGTAAGGGCTCCCAAGAGTTGGTTTTTATAAACAAAAACCAGTATGTCCTATAATGTGCCTTCTAGCGGCCTTCTTGGCAAAGGAGGGCAGGGGAAGGATGGGTGGGATGTGAGGCTTAAGCCTGTCTTAAGCATATCAGAAAATCCTGGGAGGGCCTGTGGGTGCCCAGGATGCCTTTGGCAGAAAGGATCAGACTCTGCTAATGCCCATCTGTATTTTCTTGAAGAGGCTGGGTGGGGTGACCTGAAGGGAGCCTTGAATCTGTAAACAAGCTCATGGAGGGGGGAGTATCCGATCTGAATCCTGAAGGATGGGCAGGACCTGGGCATCTGATCATGATGAGAAAGAGCCATCCAGGTGGTGGGAACGGCAAAATGAGGGCCTGAAGTGGGATTTGGGATCTGCCCCTCACTACTGCCGCTTGGAAACCGAGTATGGTTCTCTCTTTGTCTCACCAGGTTTTTGCTCACCTCTGGGACCGAAGTTCCTGGAAGCTGGGATCAGGTCATACACATCCGGCTGTCCCCGGCAGACTGCAGGACAGCAGACAGCGCTCAGGGGACGGTCCCAGAGCTGCACAAGTCAGACGGGCACCTAGGGAAGAAGGAAGGACCAGGTAAGGAGGTGAGGCATGTCCCAGAAGGGGTGGAGTTGGGTCCCTCTCGATGGAGGAACAAGCTTGCGCCTTTCTGCCCGTGAGAAGCCGGCTGCCTTCCCATTCCTTCTTCAGATGTGACGCGGTACGAGGATGGCCGGCGGGGCGGGGGGGGGGGGTAGGGGGTGGGGGGGAGGAGGGAAGCTTGTGTGAGTTGTGGGCGCCATGCAGCCACTTCACAGGGCGGAGGTTTCTAGAAGAACCTGGCCCGTCATTCTTGAACTCCTCTGATTTTCATTTATTGAGATATTACTGTCCTGAAGGAAGCAGCACTCCTGCTCCTAAGCCTGAACTTCTGGAAAAGAGGGCAGCTGATGGGGGGTGGGGGGGGAAGGGGGGCGGGGAGAAGGGCTCATATGTGTCCTGGGCAGCCGTAACAAATCGTCACACGCTGAGTGACTTAATACGACAGCCGTTTATTGTCTCCGGGAGGTCAAAAGTCCAAGATCAAGGTGTCGGCAAGGTGGGTTCCCTCTGAGGCTGTGCGGGTCCCAGGTCCCTCCCGCAGCTGCTGGTGGCTGCCAGTGACCCTGGGCTTCCTCTGCCGGCCGAGGCACAGCTTCAGCCTCCGCGTCTGTCCTCACGTGGCCGTCTCCGGACGCCCCTCGTCCCCTCTTCCTCTTCTCAGGACACTCGTCGCTGTGGATGTAGGGCCCGCCTGAATCCTGGATGATCTCACCTTGAGATCCTTATGTTAATCACATCTGCAAAGACCTTTTTCCCAAATGAGGTCACGTTCCCAGGTTCCGGGCGGACATACCTTTGCGGAGGGGGGAAGGGAGGAGGCCCCTGTTTGACTGGAAGAGGCAGGGGCACTGCCGGGGACAACTGGAAGGCTTGCCAGAGGAGAGGGTGACGAGCAGGGTCTGGAGGGGAGGCACGCTGCCGGGCGGAAGGGGAGTGGACAGGGACGCTGGCGCCCTGGGAAGATCCTGGGGGCAGCTTGAAATGTCCACCGAGAATGCAGCATGAAATTCAGTTTGTCTGCTTCGCTGTGCTCCTGAAGAGGCGGCCCCGAGGGACACGTGTCTTCCCCGAGTCAGTGCCCGGTCTGCCGGGGCACCGGCGGTGGGTATGGAGGCTGATTTCGTTTGCACGCTTGTCTTTGTCTCCAGGCCCGGCTGCGCTCGGCCTGCCGGGACCTCCCTGGGGCTCCCACGCCCCCCACAGCTCGTCTGTCCCGAGGGCACCCCTCCAGGTCCCAAATACCCGCCCCCTCCCCCCCCCCAGCACCACTGGGCCGTCGGGGCCGCGGGCCGTCCAGACGCTGCCAGGACCTCACCTTGGTTCCGGAGCCAATTTCTGGCGCGTCAGGGAACAAGAGGGGCCTTCAGCTCCTCGCTCTGGAAAGGCTGAGGTTTGCACAGCCGGCCACACCTGCGTTGTCCCGGAGGGGGACGGCCAGCTGACCCCACGCCACACCCGCGTGGACAGCACGGGGATTTCGCAGCACAGGCGCAGTGTTGCATTCGGTGTCCCCAAAGGGACGGGGCGCACAGAGGAGGGGGACTGAGCCCACCCCTGCAAGCTGTCGGCCTTACCCTAGTCCTTGAATCCCTGACTCGGTTTCCCACGGGTGGAACGGGGCCATCTGCCTTCGTGGCGGGGCTGCAGCAGTACCCTTCACTCGAAGCTCTCCCTGGCCCTCTCTGGTCGATCAGGCCGTACATTCTGGGTTGTGCGAGGAAAGGGGGCCCGCCTGGACCCCAGTGTGGGGAAGCGGAGGGACGTGGTATTCAGAGGGAAACAGGCTCCTTCCAGGTGAGGCCCCGCCTCCCACCCTGCATGGCCTCACCTTCAAAGGAAGGCTGTGCGCCTACTCTCGGATCCCAGACCCATCACGAGGGCCACTCTGGGGCCTGTGATAAGAGGCCTGGTTGCTTCCGGCCCCGTCAGGGTTGTTTCACTCTGACTCTGTCTCCTCTCCTCTGAGGCCTCTGCACAAAGCCAGGGTTCCGCTAGCAACAGGCCCTCACGAGACAGGGTGCCGAGAGCACCCACAGTCCTCTGGACAGCTTTGGGGAGCTTGTCACTAATGAAACAGCCGCCCCTGGGGCCCGCCAGGCCGAGCTTGAAACTGGAACAGGATGTCTGGGCTGCAGAGTTCTCTTTCGGTCTCTGTGTCTCTGCGTGTCCCTCCCTCTCCCTCCCTCTCTGCCTCTCTCCCTCTCCCTCTGGCTTTCCGTCTCTCCTCCTGTCTCTGCAAATGTTCCCTTTGCCTCTGAGTGCAGAACAGCCACCGCCAGGCCCTTTGAATGGGGAGCTCTGGGAAGCACGGGCCCCTCCGCAGGGACCTGGGCTGCGGCTTTATTCATTCCCCTGGTTAATTAACAGTGAATGCCATGGCCCTGGGAACCCAGCGGCTGAGGGGCTGGAGGGAAGGGCAGGAGGGCCCGGGGCAAACATAACAAGCCCCCCTCCCTCCCCCCACCGTGGGGGTCAGCAGCATGGGTGGCTTATCACATTCCTGGGATGCCAGGCCTGGAGGGCTGGGCGGCCATTTGTCTACACCTGTTAGCCCCTCTTGGCTGTGAGAACCGCCCCAGGGACTAGGCAGCTCTGGGGCCAAGTCGTGGACTGGTGACACTGCCCACCCCCACCCCCGTGAGGCAGGCGGGTGACTGGATCGAGGGAGGGGTGGGCACTGCCTCCAGAGTCCGGTGCGGCCCTATGGGGCTCATTCAAGTGACGCCCCCCGCCCCCCGCCCCCCTCAGTTTCTTCCCGGGAAGACAGATAACAGTAACATTAGCATTGGAGGGCTAAGGACACCAGGGGCCATAGACTGGGCTACCAGCCCCAGAGATTGGGGGAGGGGGGGGCGCGGGGAGGACGTGTCGGGGGTGCCGAGGCGTGAGGATTGTCGTCTGGGTTTAAAACCCAGAGAGAGGGTCCCGTGGCCCTCAGTCCCACAGCTATGGTGGAAGAACATTCCAGAAAAGCTTCCTGGACTCGACGCGATCCGTGCATCTGTCCGGTTTCGTGGTCCGTCTCCCCCGCCAGAACGTCGGCCTCACCAGGACAGGTGCTTCTGCAATTCCTGTGGTGCTGGCTCACTTTAGAGAGTTAGCAGACGGTCGCTGAACGGCTGACAGATACGACTATATCGTATGATAGGATTCAATGTTCTATGACGAATATATGATATGGTCTGCAGAGGCACGAGGCCACGCAAGACACAAGCTGGTGGGGCGGCCGAGGTTTCGAAAGCCCCTTGGTCACTTGGTGACTCAAGCACCGCAGCCCCTGGCCACCCTCTGAGTGGGTGGAAGGCAGTCTGGAGGCCCAGACGACCCCACACCTACAAAGACCCAGAGGCCACAGGGCGGCAGGGCACCCGGGCCACATTCCCTGTAAAGCCTCTGCATGTTTTGGCCTTGAGAGCTGACACCAGATAAACTGACGACACCCGCCCAAATGAACAGCTTTGGCCCCATTTCCGTCTCCCAGGGACCCCTTCTTTCACGGTTACCCATTCTCCAAATTTACTTCCCAAAAGCCTTTGTCTGGATTATGTAAAAGGGGTTTGCCAGGGAATTTGGGGCTGTTTAAGGACTCCTGAACGTGGCCTGGAGGCACTGCCCAGGGGACAAAGCCTTTATCTCTTCCTTCAAATTCAGAAGATCAGATTAAGGGCCTAAGAGTCTGGCCCAGTGTTTAGCTAATTTGGAGGCAGAAGAGAGGGACAGACACAAAAGGGGAAGGACAAGTGTAAAAAAAAAAACCAAAAACCCTCAGGAATGCACCTGCCCGCTGCCCACCCTATGGGAATTCTCAAGGGGGTGGCGGGACCGGCCCCTGACCTGCACCCGGGGCTCGAATGCCTAACACCTGCCCCCGCAGAAGGATCTGGCAAGGACTCGGGGAGCGCGCCCCTGCCAGGTGCCTTCGTTCCTGGAACCTGGGGTTGGCAGGCAGGGGGTTCAGGGAGGGTGAGCGTTTGCCCGTGGTCACACAGCGGCCATTCAAGAGTCTGGGGCTACCTGATGCCTGTATTTCCTGCGAGATCCCAGGCAGGTGATCCCCGCCTGGGAGGGTCTGGTCCGCAGAGGCTTCAATACAGGGCTGTCCGCCTCTGGGGTCTTCCCCCCACCCCGTGACCAGCAGCCTCCAGGCCCTGAATTCTGGCGTGGGGTCTGATTCCGGTTCCCTGCGCGCTCTCCCTCCGGGGAGAGTCATGGAGGGTGTATTTGGGCCCTGGGGATGGGGGGGAGGTGCCACCGAGGCTGGGCATTTGTGATCAGGAAGCAGGAGGCCAGAGGCCCCCCCTCCTGGGAGCCCCCACCTTCTCCCCATTCCTGAGCCCAGGCCTCCTGCTGGGCGCCTTTGTCTGTCCTTGAGTTTCACAGGCCTCCCCGGCCTTTTTTCTGCCAGTCTCAGGTTTCATCTCTTGCCGGGAAGATCCTTCCGATTCTCGAACCAGTGACCTCCCAGAAGGTGGGTATTCCCACCCTCTGGAATTCATCCTGGGGCCTGCTCCCCTAGGGCCTCATGTTAGAGGCCTGGAGGCAGCAGAAGCCAGTAGAAGGTCCGGGCGGGGGGCTGTCCACCGGGGCAGTGCTGGGTTGGGGGGCATGGGCCCTGGGTTCGTTTCTTTGCAGATCTGAGCATTCAATTTTCAAATCAGAACGTCAGAGGTTTCCTAATGGGAAACGTAGAAAACCCCAGAAAGGAGAGAGGCCCACCCTAGTGTGGGATCGCCAGAGCCCCACAGGGGTCTTAGAGGCCAAGCAGGGTGCAAAGGGCAACCCCTCCCCGGCTGTGCCTCCCCGCTATGCCTCTGTCTCCCGTGTTTCAGACCTGGCATGGGGTGGGGGGGAGAGGGGGCTCCTATTCCCGTGCACCCCCCACCCCACGGACTTCCTGCCCCTCGGACCCACCTGTCCAGCATCTGTAGGCCACACTCTGTGTGGACTAGGCCCCCTTGGCCCACAACCCACCCAGTCACCTCCCGGGTGAGAGCCGGTTTTTCACCGCCTCACCCCTCCACCTGCCCTGCTTCTGTGCTCATCACTGCTTCCCCTCCCCCCTGCAGCCTGAGCCCCAGGCCACCGGCCCCACCGGAAGGGCCCTCGTCAGTGGTGACAGCCACCTCTATGCTGGCAGATCCAGAGGCCTCTTCCAATTTCCTCACTTTCCTGGAGGCTGGGAGTCCACCCCGGCGGCCACTCCCTCCTTCCAGCATATTCTTCTCTTGGCTTCTCCCTGCTCCCCTCTTCTCCTTTTGCTTCCGTACTGCCCCTCTCCAGACCCCACGGCGGCAAGGCTTTGGCGGGGGCCTGTCTAGAGCCAGGTACCAAGGTGGGGCTGGGGATACCGCGGAGTCTGGAATGCACGCCCCTGACCTCTGGGGCTTATGGTCCCGCGGGATTGCCCGGGTCCTCCGGTTTGGTGCACGCCTGCTTCTCTTTTCTCACTGCCCTTCTTCCTGGTGATGTCATCAGTTCCCATGGATTTAAATATCCTTAAGCTGATGACTTCCAAATTTGTCTCTGTAGCTATGACCTCTTCTACGAGCTTCGACCCACATATCCGGCCGGCCGCTCGGCATCTCCTTTGAGGTCTCCCAGGCATGTCAGATAGATCACGGCCGAACTGGACTTCTGGACTTTCTCCCCAGTTCTTTCCCAGCCACTCCCATCCACCCCATCTTCCCCATCTCGGCAAACCCTCCACTTGCTGCATCCAGAAGCTTCTACGCTCTCCTGGCTTCTTCCCTTCCTTGTCTACTATCAGGAATTCATCCACAGACACTGAGCGTCCCAGCTCTGCACTTCCTCTCTGTCCTGCCCTTGTCCCTCCTGGGGGCCTGCCTGGGACACAGCGGAGTTCTCCAGGGGACCACCACCCAACAAGGTCCACCTCCATAGAGTTAGGGCCCTGCAGGCCTCACACGGCTTCCCCAGCCACGAGCAGGGAGTGAGGGGCTGTCCGGCCCCCCAGGGACCCTTCAGACCACATCCTCGTCCCAACCTTCCTCCTGCTGCTTTCTCAGGGCACTCAAAGCACAGCTGCCTTCTAGCCCAGGGTGCGGGAGAAGGTGGCTTCCAGCTCATTTGCAGAGAAGGGGAGCAAACAGAACCTGAAGTAAGGAGGGAGAAGGTACGAGCAAGAGGGAGGGAACTGGACAAGTGGGCCATTCCTCCCACGACTTCAACTTTTAGGGTATTCTTTCTTCCAACAGAATATTTATTGAGCATCTACTGTGAGATGGTTCCTACACCAGGTGCTGGGAGCAATGCTGACAGGACTAAAGGCTGTGCTGTCCAGGGGAAAGACAGACAGTAAACAAAGCCCTGCGTGCTGGGTTGCACTGCACCCATTTATTCTACCAATGAGAAGCAGAGGTTCTACAAGGGTAATTGACTTGCCGATGGTCACACAATAAAGGGGGAAGAGCCAGGGTTCAAAGCCATTTACCCTCTGTCCATCCATCCAGCTGTCCATGCATCCATTCACTCACCCACCTACCCATCCATCCATCCATCCACCCACTCATCCATCTATCCATCCATCCTCCATTCACCCATCCACCCATCCATCTATCCACCCACCCATCCACCTACCCATCCAACCATCCATCCACCCATCCATCTATCCATCCATCCATCTATCCACCCACTCATCCATCTATCCATCATCCATTCATCCATCCATCCATCCACCTACCCACATGCCCATCCATTCATCCATCCATCCATCCATCCATCCATCCATCTACCTACCCACATGCCCATCCATTCATCCATCCACTCATCCATCTATCCATCCATCATCCATCCATCCATCCATCCATCCACCTACCCACATGCCCATCCATTCATCCACCCACTCATCCATCTATCCATCCATCATCCATTCATCCATCCATCCATCCACCTACCCACATGCCCATCCATTCATCCATCCATTCATCTACCTACCCACATGCCCATCCATTCATCCGTCCATCCACCCATCCACTCATCCATCCATCCATCCATCCACCATCCATTCATCCATCCGTCCATCCACCTACCCACATGCCCATCCATTCATCCATCCACTCATCCATCTATCCATCCATCATCCATTCATCCATCCATCCATCCATCCATCCACCTACCCACATGCCCATCCATTCATCCATCCATCCATCCATCCATCCACCTACCCACATGCCCATCCATTCATCCATCCATCCATCCATCCATCCATCCATCCATCCATCTATCCATCTACCTACCCACATGCCCATCCATTCATCCATCCACTCATCCATCTATCCATCCATCATCCATCCATCCATCCATCCATCCACCTACCCACATGCCCATCCATTCATCCACCCACTCATCCATCTATCCATCCATCATCCATTCATCCATCCATCCATCCACCTACCCACATGCCCATCCATTCATCCATCCATTCATCTACCTACCCACATGCCCATCCATTCATCCGTCCATCCACCCATCCACTCATCCATCCATCCATCCATCCACCATCCATTCATCCATCCGTCCATCCACCTACCCACATGCCCATCCATTCATCCATCCACTCATCCATCTATCCATCCATCATCCATTCATCCATCCATCCATCCATCCATCCATCCACCTACCCACATGCCCATCCATTCATCCATCCATCCATCCATCCATCCACCTACCCACATGCCCATCCATTCATCCATCCATCCATCCATCCATCCATCTACCTACCCACATGCCCATCCATTCATCCATCCACCCACCCATCCACCCATCCATCCATCCATCCATCCACCTACCCACTTGCCCATCCATTCATCCATCCATCCACCCATCCACTCATCCATCCATCCACCTACCCATCCATCCACCTATCCATCCATCCATTCAGCCATTTACTCATTCATCCATTCACTAAGCACCTACTATGCCCCTCCTATGCCCCTTAGTGTTGGGGCCTATGCTAGGTGATAGGAGTAAAACAGAGGACAAAAGAGGAAGACTCTGTCTTTACGAGGGTCACATTCCGGGAGAGAAGAAGGAGAAAACATCCAGATCAGTCAGACAAGTAAATGGTACAATTACAAAAATGATCAGGGGTCACCTGGAAGAGAAGTAGCTGGCATGTAAGGGGGCATATGCAAATGGGTGTTCCTGTGTATATGTGTGTGTGTCTCTGTGTTCCTGTGCAACTGTGTGCACGTGTGAGTGCATGCATGTGCACATGTGTCCGTGTGAATGTGCATGTGACTGTGTGTGTGTGTATCTGTGTGTGTATGTGCATGCTTGTGTGTGTGAGGGAGGGTGTGTGTGTGTGAGTGTGAGTGTGTGTGTGTGTACATTCCCAGCAGAGGGACAAGTGTGAGCAGAAGCTCTGAGGCAGGAGAACGTTGGGGGGATGTGCTCTAGGGGCAAAAACAAGATGGGGGCATTGGGGCTTGAGGAGGAGGAAGAGGCAAGTTGAGGCCAGGCTGTGAAATGCTGTGAGCACGATAAAGAGCTTGGCTTTATTTAAAATGCAAAGGAGGGGCACCTGGGTGGCTACGTCACTTGAGCGTCCGACTTCAGCTCAGGTCACGATCTCACGGTTCATGGGTTCAAGCCCTGCATCGAGCTCTGTGCTGACAGCTCAGAGCCTGGAGCCCGCTTCAGATTCTGTGTCTCCCTCTCTCTCTGCCCCTCCTCCACTCACACTCTGTCTCTCTCTCTCTCAAAAATAAATAAACGTTAAAAAAATTTTTTAATAAAAAAAGCAAAATAAAATGCAAAGGAGTCATTATAGGGTTTCCCCTGAGATTAAAAAACAAGCAAACAAAAATCTGTCTTCTGTAGGGAGAATGGACTGGAAAGGGGACGTGAGTGGAAGGACAGGCCGTGGCACCTGCCCAGGCAGGACAAGACAGAAGAACCAAACACATGCAATGAGAACCAGCAAGGAAAACCAGGTCTAAGACAAAAACAACCCTGCGGGGACTCGCGGCAGATTAGATATTACAGAAAAAAAGAATATGAACCTGAAGACATAGCGGTAGAAATTCTCCAAAATGCAAAAGAGGAGGAACAGAAGAAGGGTGAGGGGGCACCGAGCGCCGGCGGGTTCTGGCACAAACATCGGGCTGCCCGACACGCGTGCGGTCGGGGTCCCTGATGAACCGCACGAGATGTCACGACTTGCCCGTTAGAAGATCTAAAATGGAAAAGACTCCCCATTCTCAGTGCTGGTGAGGATGCGGGCGACCGGCACTCCCCCACGGTGTGGGTGAGCTGGTCAGAGCGTCCAACCGCTTTGGGAAACCTTCTGGCGGATTCTCCTAAAACTAAGCGTATGTGCGTCTGCCATGAGACCCGGCTACCCTTCCCGGGAATTTCCCGAAGGGACAGGAAAGGAGACGGCCTCCTAAAGCCTTGTGCACAAACGTTTGTGGCAGCTTCATTTGTAACAGCCCCAAACCGGAAATGACCCAGTGCCTTCTGGCAGGGAAATGGCAAGGAGAGGACTTGACAGTTGGGAGTAGGGGTCGGGGGGTGGGGGGGGTGGGTGGTCTGGTTTTCAGCTGTTGGAGAAAGAACCGTGCCTGGCACCCGGGTTCTGATCTGCCCCCTCCACTGTTTCCTGGAGTGCCCTTGGGCCAGTGGCACCCCCATCGGAGCCTTGGATTCTCCTCTGCGAGCCATGTCCTGAGTCTGCCTGACCCAGGAGGCCCTGGACAGTCGACGTGCCATCGCTGACGGGAAGGTCCTGGCAAACTGGGAAGGGCTCAGCGCGGGGAGGCAGCAGGTGACGGGGTCTCGGCGTCCCTGGGGCCCCTGAGCCCGGGAAGGCGGGAGGGAGCCTGGGAGGCTGGCTGGCTCCGGGCTTGAGGCCCGCTGAGTACAGGTCAGCTGGATAAGCGGGGAGGCCACAGCAGGCAGCGGGGCCCGGGCCCTGAAGGGTTGTGTGTGTTGAGCGCAGTGGGCAGGGTCAGGGGTCATGTTTAACCACAGGAGAGCCCAGGGCAGTGCCTCCTGGCCACAGAGCTGTCCAAATGGCGTGGGCGGGCGGTCCTTTGGATGGTCCTGGGACAGAATAACAAGGCCCTGGTCACTCACCTGACTGGTCACATAGGGGCAGTTTGAGAGGACAGAGAGGTAGCACTGGCCCCCAGGGGGAGGCCTGGGGGTGGGGATGATCGGGGTGGGGGGGAGCCCAAAGCCTGCAACAGAGCTCGGGGAGGAGGGCAAGCGCCTCGCCCAGGGCCAGCCGGGCCCAGCCCCCTCCCCCCGGGCCCTCTCCGCTGGTGGCCAGTCCCGCGGGGCCTCGGCCAGGAGACACAGCCCGGGCTCTGCGGGGGCGTCCTTGGGGATCTGCCCCAGTCCCCACTTCACGTGCTGCGCTGATGCATTTCAGAGGCCCCCCATGCCCAGCACATGGCAGGTGCCCACCCCGCCCCCAGCACCACGTGCTGGACCAACAGCAAACGGGCCAACGAAGGAAGCAGTGAGCACAGCTTCTCTCCGCACCTCTAGATTGCGAGCTTTCCTGGAGCAAACTCTGCACCTGGGTCAGGAAAATTATTTGTCGTGTCGATTTTCTACGGTTGCATAGCAACTCGCCACCTTCCACGTGAACCACGGGGCGCCTGGGTGGCTCCGTCGGTCGGGCGTCCGACTTCGGCTCAGGTCATGATCTCACGGCTCGTGAGTTCCAGCCCCGCGTCCGGCTCTGTGCCGACGGCCCGGAGACTGGCGCCTGCTTCGGATTCTGGGTCTCCCTCTCTCTCTCTGTTCCTCCCCTGTTTGTGCTCTGTCTCTCTCTGTCTCTCAAAAATAAATAAACGTTAAAAAACATTTTTTTTCTGGAACATCACGCAATGGGATGTCGACTCGGAGGCTGGCCCCTAGGACGCATGTCAGGCTCACCCCTGCAGCTGTCCGTGTCAGGGGTCTGTTCCTTTTGACGGCCGGGTAGCGTTTCATTGAGTGGACGCCATCCGCTGGCCCACAGCCTGGCGCAAGGCCACGTGTCTCGTTCGCAGTTTGGGAGGGTTGTGGATACAGCTGTGTGCACATGTGTGCACAGGCTTCCATGTGTGTGTCAGTGCATGTCCTCACCTCCGAGGAGGCGGGAGAACCCTGAAGTCAGGTGCACAGGCCCTAACGGGCTGCTCTCGCTCTTGGCACGTTGCTGCGGAGCCCGGCCATGCCCCAGCCGGAGAAGGAGCCACAGGGAGACGCCCCTGTGCCCCTCTCTGGAGAAGTGCCCCTGGAAGGGACCACCCCATTCTTCCCTTCCGGCCCACATCCCACCACCAGATTAAGAGGTCTGTTCGTGCTGCGTCCCCAGCACCTAAAGGGGTGTCCGGCGGGGCCAGGGTGGCTCAGAGGTGGTGATGGCGCAAGGACGGCGATCTGATGGTCCCAGAGCATCGGGCGAGTCCCCAGTGTGGCGCCTCCCCCCCGCGTGGTCCGCTTTGTTCGGGCCTCAGCACGGCATTCCAAAGTGGGCGTGGCTTCCCAAGGTTGCCGCCCAGACCCCCCGGACGGTGGCCTGCCTCCTGTTCCAGGCACGACCCCCCACCCCCACCCAGTCCCTGCTCCAGCCCCTGTCTCCAGCCGGATCCCCCCCCCCTCATCCCCGCTCCGGCCCCAGGTCAGCTGTCTCCAGCCACGATCCCTGGGGGAGCCCGGCCCACGGGGTGTCTCCGTTCGAGGAGTGACACTAGGGCTGGGCCAGGGTCCCCTCGGCGTCCAGCTGGCAGAGGGACCCGGTGGGCCCCACGCCACCGCCTCCGTCCCACCCTGGCCGCCTCACTCCCCCCCCCACCCCCCCGGAAGGTGCCAAGCCTGGTGCACCCGGTTGGGCACGGAAAGCACTTTATTTGGACGCCATCCCGCGCGGAGAGACTGGGGCGCCGCATGGCCCACGCCCACGCAGACACACGTGGTTGTCACCGGGAGCAGGGAGCCGCGCGCTGGGCCGCTGGCAGGGTTGTGCCGACAGTGGCCGACCAGACACGGGCCCGGGCCATCTTCCAGCGTAGAAGCAGCATCTGGGCGGCTAGGTTTTATTTCCCGGCTCTGCCGTCTGAACGGCTCCCCTTAGCCTTTCCAGGTTGTCCCGAGAGGGAGGGAAAATGTGCCCACTGTCCTCACGTGCCCACGGATGAAGCCCCTGCCCTCGCCTGTGCTCCCAGCCGGCTCCCGTCCACAAACACATTGACGCGGCTCGGAATCATCACCACGAATGTGGTTTTGTACCCGGTTTTCTCTCGGCGACTGGCCACGTTCCCGCGGTGTTTGGAGTAATCCGTCCTCTGGGAATCGAGGGTCTGCACCCTAACTTGGTCCACACGTTTGGACTGTTGCTGTTTTTAGCATCATTCGTTCGTAGGTTCATTTATTCACTCCAGGAATATTGGCTGAGCATTCCCTGTGTACCAGGACGCTCCCATTTTTAAAAAATTTTTTTTTAATGTTTATTCATTTCTCAGAGAGAGAGACAGAGCATGAGTGGGAGAGGGGCAGAAAGAGGGAAACATAGAATCGGAAGCGGGCTCCAGGCTCCGAGCTGTCAGCACAGAGCCCGACGCGGGGCTCGAACTCACAGACCGCGAGATCATGACCTGAGCCGAAGTCGGACACTCAACCGACTGAGCCATTCCGGCACCCCCCGTAGTTCTCTTTTTGTTTTTTTTCTTGCACTTGGCATTTTCCTTCTGCGATTATTTCTCCTTGGCCTGTAATGTTTTGGTTTTTTTTTTTTCAGATTGTCTGTTAGTGGCAAAGAGCTTCATTTTTACTGACAATAAAATGATCAAACCTTTCTCTTATGGTTTGTACTTTTGCGTGTGGTTAACACAGCCCTGTCCCGAGGCAATGACAAGGTCACTCTGTATTGCCCTCTAGAAGTCTCACGGTTTTGCCGTTCGCATTGAACTGTTCAGCCACCCGGAGCCGGTTTTTGTGTGGGGCGTGTGGGTGGGGGTCTGCGGGGGTCGTCAGTGTTCTCCACCCAATATTTTGGGGGCTGAATGCTTCCGGCATGCGGTCGGTTGGCAGCTCTCCACCGAGGTCTGGATCCGTTGTCTATGCCGCGTATCAAACCACTGCAAACACGGTGGCTTAAAGCAACACCCGCTGATGAGCCCACAGCTCTTTAGGACCGAAGTCGAGGTGGGCTGGACACTTCTCTGTTCAGGGCGTCACAAGAGACCAGGCTTAGGGCGTCGCCGGGAGGCTCTGGGAAGGAGTCTACTTCCAAGCTCATGGCTGTTGACGGGAGTCACTTCTTCGCGGTTGTAGGACTCAGTCTTCCCCGCCTTCTCGCTGGCTGTCAGCAGGGGGCCAGCCACTCTTGGCTCCTGGAGGCCACACTCGGGTCACAGCCACGCGGCCCCTCCTCTGACAGCATGGCGGCTTGCTTCTTCCAAGGTGGCGGGAGAACCTCACTGCTGTCCGCTAGGACAGATCTTATAGGCACCCCCCACCTGTGGGAGCCACTAACGTGTGACCCGCTTTGGCCAACGATGCGTGAGCAGCCGCAGGCGTGTCCCCTCCTGAGAGGAACTCGAAAAGCTGTCTGCGACTTGTCCTGTGATCCCCCCTCCGCCTCTGGAAGGCGGGAGCGATGACAGCATTGTGTCTTCTTCCTTGATCTTTGTGGTTCATTTCTCTTGCATTACTGTCCTTGGTTGGGTCTTTGGTATAACGGACACATTCGACTGCATGACGTTTAGAGCTAATGTTTATGAAAACTCCATAGAGGGGCGCCTGGGGGCTCATTCGGTTAAGTGTCTGACTCTTGGTTTTGGCTCCTGTCATGATCTCACGATTCGTGGGATCGAGCCCCGCGTCGGGCTCTGCACTGACGGTGTGGAGACTGCTCGGGCTTCTCCCTCCCCCTCTCTCCGCCCCTCGTGTGCTTGCTCTCTCTCTCTCCAAATAAAAAATGCATACATGGGTGAGCACTTAAAAAAAACCCACGTTGTAGAAAGCATGAGAAGACAAACTGCAGATCGAAGACATGTAATGGGTAGAACCCACAAAGGATGAATATAAAGAGGGTGGATGGTTTTAAAAATTTGTTTAATGTTTATTTTTGAGAGAGAGAGAAGAGAGAGAGAGAGCCCCAAGCGGGCTCCGAGCCATCAGCACAGAGCCCGACGCGGGGCTCGAACTCACGAACCGCGAGATCGTGACCTGAGCCAAAGTTGGACGCTCAAGCTCAACCGACTGAGCCCCCCAGGTGCCCCTCTTTTATTTTTTTGTTTTAAAGTCTATTTATTTTGAGAGAGACAGACAGAGTGCGAGGGGGAGGGGCAGAGAGCGAGGGAGAAGCTCAAGTGGGCTCTGAGCCATCAGCACAGAGCCCGTCTCTGGGCTTGACCTCACGAAACCTTGAGATCGTGACCTGAGCTGAAGTCAAGAGCCGGACGCTTACCCGACTGAGCCACCCAGGCGCCCCCTAGGATACTCTCAGGTGCTGGGGACGTAACGTGAACAAAACAGCCCCCTCTCCCGGGGAGCTGACATTCTGTGGTTCAGGGAGATAAACAACAACCAAAAAATGACACGGATGTTCGGTGCAGCCCGTCCCTGGAGAGAAGTAATGCAGGCAAAGGAGACGGGGTGCTGGGGTGGGGGTGGGGGCTTCAGATGGAGGGACCAGAGACAGCCTTTTGGGGGGGGGCATCCCAGCAGAGATGGGAGGATGCTAGGGGGAGGCAGGAGGATGCCAGGGTCGGCGGGGAGATGCCCCAAGAAAGCACAAAGCCCCCGAGCCGTGTGGGATTCGGCGGGCCGGGCAGGGTGGACACAGATGGGCCTCGCAGGGACAGGACAGGGATGCCGATGGCCAAGTCCGGGCAGGGGTCTCTACGCCGCTCGGGGGCAGGCGGTTCTGTGTCCTCGGGGTCAGTGTGTCAGCGTCGAATCACGGGCTCGGGGCTGTGTGTGCTCGTGGGGACGCATCCCTGGACCGCTCTCCGCACGGCCCCTCCTAGTTCGCACCCGCTGGCATCCTGTCCTCAGGTCCTGACGCCAGCTGGCACCTGCTGTGTGCCTTACACGTAGGTGCTTGTCTAACGCAGGAGCGGCGAGTGCCGGCCTCACCTCAACTGTGCCAGCATCTGATTTTCTCATCGTCAAACCTATTTTGCCCCTTTGACAGGGACACCGTAACAACTCCTTATGGCCCTTGCTTATTTCCACTGGAATTCTGAAAATTACACACTAAGAAAGGAAACCGAAACGCCCAGTTTGGCACAGTCGAAGGGGCAGGTGCCCTTTCCGACTGCCTTTCTGCCACCCTGGCTCCATGACCTGGAGGTCTCTGCGGCCTCTTCTTTGGCTTTAAATATCCCTTTTAAGGCTAATGCAGCCCTGGAGGTGTCCCTGTCAGACACCTCAGGCCCAAAGTGGCCTGAGACAGGCCCGCAGGGTCAGGAGGGAGAATGGACTGGCCGGGGGAGGTGGCCCCCCACTCCTCCCCCGGGCTGGTGCCCCTGGGATGCCTCCTTGCATCCTATGAATAATAGATGGTCTTTCTGCATCTGTGGGGGTTCGGGGAGGTGGGGACTCCTTCCTCTGCCCAGATTTGGACCCCGGGGCAGGAGACGCCCCAGTTCGTATGTGGCACAGCTCCGGTCGTGCTCGCTATGGGCCCCCTGAAATTCATGCGTTGAAAGCTGACACCCTGTGTCATGACATTAGGAGGCGATTACGTCCTTAATGATGGGGGATTAGTGCCCTCGTACGAGGGACTCCAGACGGCTAGCTTGCTCTCTTTCTGCCACACGGGACATCAGGAAACGTCAGCAGCCCACCCCCACCCCCCACCCCCCAAAGGGCTCTCACCAGCACCTACAGTGCTGGCACCCTGATCTCCGACCCCCCAGCTTCTGTCATTTATAACCTGCCCCTCCTGTGGTCTTCTGTCACAGCAGCCCGAGCTAACAGCCATCCCCGGCGCTTTTCCCTTTTGGAAATCTGCCCCCGCCCCAATCCTTGCTCTGCCTGATGATAGGGGGTTGAATAATGCCCCCCCCCGCGATATGCCCATCTCTTAACCTTCAGAACCTGCGAACGTGATCTTATTTGGACAAAGGGTCTTTGAGATGTAAGTGAAGGGTCTTGAGACGGGGGGTTCATCCTAGGTTGTCCAAAGCCGTGTCTTTTTTTCTGTTTATTTATTTATTTTGAGGGAGAGAGAGAGAGAGCACCAAGGATGGGCAGAGAGGGAGAGGGAGAGAGAGAATCCCAAGCAGGCTCTGCTGTCGGCGCGGAGACAGATGAGGGGCTCGAACTCATGAACTGTGAGATCATGACCCGAGTGGAAACCAAGAGTCGGCGGCTTAACCGACTGAGCCACCCAGGTGGCCCCCCAAAGACCCGTCCTTATAAGAAAAGGAGATATGAGGCGCACAGAGAGGAGGCCACGTGACCACGGAGGGGAGGCTGGAGGATGGGCCTCTCCCAGGACCTCTGAAAGAGCACAGCTCTGCTCTTGATTTCAGGCTTCCGGACTCCACAACTGGGAGAGAACACATTTCTGGTGTGATTAGCTGCCCGGTGTGTGGTTGTTAAGCTGCAGCTGCCCCAGGACATTGATACGCGCAGGAGAAGAGGGGTTACTGACCAGCCGCAGAACGGCCCGGCCTCAAGATTCCAGCACGTGTCGCCCTCCACGCACGGGCGCGCCCACTGAGCGCTCGCCCGCCCCGCACCTGCCCCACCTGTTCCTGACGTCCCACCTCATGGGTCCCCGGAGGCGGACGTGTGTGGGCTGATCTCAGGTGAACACAGATGAATCGTGAAGCATGAACTGTAACGCGTCATCTGGTTTTGGCAAATGACGTCGACGGGGCCGTGCACAGCACTGCTCCAAAACAACCTCTGAAAACGTATCAACTTAGGGGCACCTGGGTCTCTGTAGGTTGAGCGTCCGACTTCGGCTCGGGTCACGATCTCACCGTTCGTGAGTTCGAGCCCCGCGTCGGGCTCTGTGCCGACAGCTCGGAGCCTGGATCCCGCTTCCGATTCTGTGTCTCCCTCTCTCTCTCTCTCTCTCTCTCTGTCCCTCCCCTGCTCACACTCTGTCTCTCTCTCTCTCTCTCAAAAATAAATAAACATTACAAAATTTAAAAAAGTAAAAACATATGCACTTAGGCAAATCAGCACGTGGGAACCATCAGGTCTCTAACAGGGCAGGTGTTGGAATGGCAGATACAGGTGTAGAAAGAGCCTGAGGCTACCCCACAAGTGTCGGGGTTCCTGGGGGTCAGTTCCAGGAACTTCCTTCTAAGGGAAGGGGAAACTGAGGCCCAGAGGGGAAGGGACCTGCCCGAGGTCGCCCATCTGCCATCGGGTTGTACCAGGAGCCTCCCAATCCCCCCCCCCCCCCCCCCACCCCACAACGGCTAGGCCGGTCGGTCTTCACTGCCTGGCAGGGACGCGGGGCTGGGCCGTGGCCGCCGGCCCACTGGGCCCACATTCCCACAGGCCTTGGCTGTGGGTGCTGAAAGCCTCAAGCTGCACCCCTGGGCGGGGCCGGCCTGCCCTGCACGGGGCGGGGGCCGGGTCTTTCTGCTGAGTCACTAACGAAGCTCAGGCCTGACCACAGGACATTTTTGAGATTCCAGGTCTGGCTCAGCAGAGGTTGGCTTTGGCCTTGCGGCAGGTCTGGCCTCACCCGGCCCAGAATCACAGCCTTGCAGAACCGGGAGGGTCCCTGGGGCTAGGCTGGGAGGCGGGGGGCCAGCGCCCATCCCTCCCGGTCGGCCACTTCCTGCTGCCTTTCTGGTGGGACCTGCCCTCGTAGGGGGAATGTCATGCCAGCGGGGGTCCCAGCCTACAGCAGGACTTCAGACACGAGGGGCCCAAGACTGAAGAGGTGCTCAGAGCTGCCTTTGTGCCTGCTTGTGAGTTTTCTCAAAGAAGAGTAATGAGAAAACCATTTTCATTGCAACAGTTGATTGGCGTGGGTTAAAATGCAAAAAGCGTAAAAGAATCTATGATTTAAAAAAAAAAAAAAAGTCTCCTAGCCCAGTCCCCAGCCCCCCACCATTTCCTCCCGAAGGGAACCCAATGTTATCAGTTTCCTGAACACCCAGGCAGATATTTGACGTGTCGACAAGCAAATTAACCCGCACGTATATGCAGAGACATCCATAGATGTGCACAGATAGACGCACGCATACATCCACACATAAATACTCGTACGGGTATATAAGCATATACATTCTTGCATCCGAAAGGAGGCATATCTTTGTCCTCTGAAAGCAAGTTTAGCTTCTGGAAAGTGCTGCCAGTTTGGGGGGCCAAGAGAAGGAGGCTGCTGGAGGACGGCTTTTGGCAAAACGTGAAGCAGGTGCTTGAGAAACGTCTCCGAGGCCCTCACGACCCCCCAGAGGGGGGCAGGGCTCCTTTCCCAGAAGAGGGTCCTTGTCACTGGGACCCGAGTCTCCCGGGGACGGACGGCGTGGAGCCAGGCTGCCCGTCCTTCCCGCCGTCATGGACACACACCGCCTTGACCCCTCCGTGCCTCAGTGTCCCCGTCTGTGAAGCGGGGATAAAGCCACACCCAGGGTCCCTGCGAGAGGCAGTGAGAGTGTGGGTCCAGCGTGAGGGCTGGCAGCACCCGCACGGAGGGGGGGCTCAGGAAGTCCGTGTACACAATCCCAGAGACCCCCACCCCCCAAATGTCCAGGTGTCCCGGCTCCTGACAGGACAGGAGCTCTGAGGGCCCCAGACTGGACCTCTGCCTGCTGTTGACGAGGAACAGACTTTCTCTGGATGTTCCGAGATGAACTTGCCCGACCCGGAGCGTGTCCCAGCCCGTGGACACCTGGCCGGCAGTTTAGGGACGGGTCGAAGCCCACGGATTAGGAGGGACGTGCGGTGAAATCCCTGAACGCGGAAGGAACATCAGAGGGTCTGCTCTACAGTGACCCAGCTCAGCTACAAAAAGCGTGGGCTTTCTCGTCAGGCGACAACTGGGGCCGCGTCCTTTAGGCAGAGCCCAGGGCAGGCAGACACGTGTCCTGGGGCTGTGCTCTGGCTCTTGACTCCTCACCGGGAGCCTGAAAACCGGCCCGGTCCCCTCCGCGTCCTCGTTTGCCCCCTCCAGCAGACAAGGGGCCCTGTGAAGGTCAGGAACGGGGGTGCTGGCCGCCACCCACCGGTGTAACGCCCGCTGACGTCGCTGAAGGAGCCTGGCTCGGGCTTTAGTACAAAGGAGAGCTCTAGCCTCACTCTGGGCTTTCATGCTGGATGAGCCAGAGCCCTACTGTGTGTGGGGCGGTGAGTGAGGGTCAGTCCTTCATGCTGGATCAGCCAGAGCCCTACTGTGTGCGGGGCGGTGAGAGTCGATCCTTCAGGGCATATTAGCTGAAGCCCTACTGTGTGCGAGCTGTGAGGGTTGGTCCTTCGGGGCATATTGGCTGAGGGCCTACTGCGTGCAGGCCGGTGAGTGAGGGTCAGTCCTTCATGCTGGATCAGCCAGAGCCCTACTGTGTGCGGGGCGGTGAGAGTCGATCCTTCAGGGCATATTAGCTGAAGCCCTACTGTGTGCGAGCTGTGAGGGTTGGTCCTTCGGGGCATATTGGCTGAGGGCCTACTGCGTGCAGGGCAGTGAGTGAGGGTCAGTCCTTCATGCTGGATCAGCCAGAGCCCTACTGTGTGCAGGGCGGTGAGGGTCGGCCCTTCAGGACATATTGGCTGAAACCCTACTGTGTGTGTGGCTGTGAGGGTCAGTCCTTCATGCTGGATCAGCCAGAGCCCTACTGTGTGCGGGGCGGTGAGAGTTGATCCTTCAGGGCATATTAGCTGAAGCCCTACTGTGTGCGAGCTGTGAGGGTCGGTCCTTCGGGGCATAGTAGCTGAGGCCCTACTGCGTGCAGGGCGGTGAGTGGGGGCACAACATTGCCTCCAGCCCAAAATGGGTGGTGTAGAGGTGTCTGATCAACAAACCCAGAGTAGGCAACCCTTCTCAGCGAGCCACGGAGGGGATTCTACGTGGATACCAGGGGCAGGACGCTCTCAAAAGATGCCCACCGCTGCCCCTCCACGCTTCAGCCGCCCACCCACCCCGTGTGAGGCAGGCGGTATTGGGAGAGGCCACTGTGTGGGTGGAGACGCTGTGCCCTTGGGTGAGCCTACTGACCCCAGCGAGCCCCGGCCTCCTTGTCTGTGAGGTGGGGACCGTTCGCGATACTGCTGTGCGGCCCGAGTGGGGCCACGCAGGCGAAGCGCGCAGCTCGGTGCCCCGCACGCAGCAGGGCTCACAGCGGGCCAGCCTTTCCTTGCCCCTCGCTCCCTGCGGCGGACGGGCCCCGGGGGAGCCGGGCCTGCCCTGGACGCCAGTGTGGGGGTACAGACGGGGACCCCAGCCGGGAAGATGGTGCCGGCCTCATAGGTAATTTCAACCCTTCCAGGGGCCACACTGCGATTAAATACATTTTAATCACACATCGTATGGAACCCGACGTAGCCAACGTATTCTTACGATTATCACAACGCGTAATCACTATGGTGATTAGTAACAAAACGTTTTACATTCTTTTTCTCCTGCTACACCTGCATTTTCCTACTGTGTCTCAGTGTGGACCAGCCACATTCAAGGGGCCCCGCGGTCACACACGGCCAGCCGTGGCTCTACTGGGGGACACAGGCCCGGAGCGTCCCCGGGCCCGCAGCGAGGAGAGGCGACCGCTCCCTGACCTGGGTGAGAAAGTTTCCACATCCCCAGCTCCTCTCCTGGGCAGAAGTGAGAGTGACGCAGGCAGCCAGGGGTGGGCAGGGACCTCTCTCCCAGGATGTCCCTGAGAGTGCCACCAGGGCCCGGGCATGGGATGTATCTGTGCCCCCCCCCCCCACCAAACCCACGCAGTGGATGGCTTGCACAGAGCCTCCCGCATCTGGCCATTGCCCTACGGCCTGGCCCTGCCCGGGCCCCCTTCCTGCCCTGGTCTGCAGGCGGGCCTGGGGACTCGCCGCCCAGCAGCTCCTTGCGAAAGGCCTGCCTCATGGGCCAGCCACCGGCAATGTCTCCCAAAGCTCCTTCTCCCAAGTTCTAAGTCTGAAGTTCACAATCATCAGGGGGAAGTTTCCAGTAGCTGCTCACACATGGGACAGTATGTACATGACTGAGCAGCCTTTCGTCCGGGCCTCGGAGGGGGATGGCGACCCGGCTCGAGGTGGCCTGTCCCACGTGCGAGTGTAGATAAAGCAGCTGAGCTCGGGTTTAGTGAAGCCTCTCAAATCATTACCACCCAGTGGGCACGGGTCCTATCAGTCACCTACGAGGGGATTCAGTCTATTTTTTCCTCAAGCCCGTCTCCCGTGTGAGACAGTGCATGCCCGGGGATGCCAGGCCCCAGGGAAGGGGCGGTGTGGAGCGAGTTAAGAGGGGCTACCCAGCACCCGGACCCTCCGGGGGCCCTGCCAAGGTCAATGCAAACTCTGTTCTTTTAACTTGTCAGCTTTACAGGAAATCAAGGCCATACAAATGGAACTCGTTCTAATAAAAACCCCAAGATCTCTAGGAAGAGAATGCAACTCAGAGACTCTTCGTTTTCGGCCCTTGAGTCTGAAGGGAGTCTGGGGAAATGCTAATTTTGAACTTTTCCTACACCCTTCCTGCTTCTGGATGCTGAGGGCTGCCTTGAATTCCTTTGCACAATAAATGGAGGGGAAAAATCATGTCACTTCAGCAAAACACAAGCTCAATTTTTCCTGATTGGCGGAAAAGCGTGTGCTATTTAAAAGACACATATTATTTTTTATTTTATTTATTTATTTATTTATTTTTAGCATTCCTGGGCACCATAAAAAAAAAAAAAAAAAAAGACGTCAGAGGACAATCGGCTCGGCCCCTGATCTGGAAAGACAGTGGGTCTGCTGACAGAAAAGAAGCCTTGAGAGGAGATGCATACGCTTTAAATTCACCTGCTCTTGGGGTCCGTCAGACGCCGAGCAGAAGAGACCCCCGCGTCCTGGAGCTCGCGGGGAATGGGGCACACCGGCTCACGGCGGAGAAACCCCGTGGATCCCCAGGCCCCTGGGGGCTCCCTCTGCCCTGCCTGCCGCTCGCACTGGGTGGGTGTCACCGTCCTCTAGGGAGAATCCCTGCCCTGTCACATGCCCAGAGCTTCTGGGGTGTCCTGGGGTAGGGAGGGAGGTCCCTGGAAGGATCTCTGGGTGTGTCCCTGACTGGCACCTGTTCTCTTTCCATCCCCCACTTCCTGACGGCCGGGCTCAGGGAGTAGGGCTGGGGTCCCGTGCGCCCTGCCTGGAGGGTGGGCTGTCCGGGAGGGCCAGGCCTGAGCCGGCCTTCAGCCTGGCCCCTGCACACAGAGTCACAGCCCCGAGGGAAGTGGGGGGCCCCTCTGTGGGCCCTGCCTCACACACCTCTCCGCCAGCCCTCCCACGGGGGTGGGAGAGGGCCACCTCAGGCCCTGACCGGGAGAGGCCTTTGGGAGGGCCTCAGCTCGGCAGGCGAGGGCGGCCGGTTTCTGACTTCACGAGGTCGGCCAGCCAGCAGAGTGTGGTAACCCCGGGCATCAGGGGTCCCCGGGGGTGGGGTCCCTGACTGCCTGGCTCTGCCCCAGCCCCAGCTGGCTACAGCAAGGGGTGGACCCAGCATCCTTTCTTGGGTTCCATGTTCTTAATGGAAGAACGCCAGGAAAGCGAGGCCTCAGTGGTCCGATTCGCAGGCCAGCCTGGGCCACACGGTCCCACTGGCTCCCGTGTGGGGTCTGGACTGCTGCTCTGCCCTGTGCAGGAGCAGCCAGGGGACAGTGGCTTCCCCGAGGACGCCCAGCCCTGGGGGTAGAGCCCAGCTGGGCCCAGACCTCGCCTCACCACCTGAACACACACCCACAACGTCTGGTGGCCCGGGCGGCGGGTGCGTCCCCGTGACTTTGCTGGGGGTCAGAAGAAAAAGCTCGGTTTCGGCTGTGCCGAGGGGCCCCGGTGGTGTCTCAGAGGCCGCGGGGTGGGGGCCGCAGAGGCGGGGGCCAAACTGGGTCTGGAACAGGGACACCGCTCTGCCCCTTAGTCCCTTCACACCTTCGCTTCCCGCCAAGTGCTAGAGCCTCAAGCCTGCTTCTGAGATGTCATACCTCTTATGGATTAAGGCACAGGTTCAGGGAGGTTGCCTCACTTGTCCCAGGCCACACAGCAGACCAGGGGACCTGGCCAGAAGCTTTTGCTCAGACACCTGGGAGGGGCCGATGGGGCCACGGCTGTGGCTTTTCTGGGGCTCTGGGACCTAGAGACCAGCCGGAGGCCACAGCAGTGAAGGGATCTCCAGGGGTCGCACGTTGGGGGTGTATCTCTCCACTCCTGGGAGCGTTCCAGGGACCTCAGAGGCCAGCCCGGGCACTGGCAGATGAGGCACAGAAAGGACCGCGGAGGCCAGGGCAGGAGGAAAGCCACCCTTGACCCGTGGCTCCAGACCCTCCTCTGGGACTTCATGGTCAGGCTCTTGGGTGGGGGGCGGGTGCATGGACCCTCAGTCTTCCTGTTCCCTGCGAAAACAGGAAGTTCGGGGGGCACTGGTGGGGATGGGGGTGTGTGGGGGGAAGCCACCCTGAGTGAGTTCAGAGTCGAGGGCAACCCAGCAAGGCCCAGGGGGAGCCAAACTACCTGGAAACTACCGGCCACGTGATTGACTGGAGGCCCCAGGCCCTTGGCCCAGCTTTGGCCCCCCAGCCAGGCAGGGGAATGGGAGGAAAAGGGGTGTGGTCAGGGGTCCATCACTCATCCCAGCTGGGGCCCCGGGGAGGCCTCTGTTCTGACAGGTCCTTTGGCTGGGGGTGGGGTGCTTTGGAGCCTAGGCTTGGGAGCTGGCGGACCTGGGGTCTATCTGTCCCTCTACCTCGTCGGAGCCTGTTTCCGCCTGTTGAGGTGGGGGGTGCTGGGAAGGGGAATGAGGCCCTGAGAGCGCAAACACTTGCCCCCACCCCCCGCCCCGACCCCCGCACGCCGCCGGGAGGGTTCGGTGCCCTTGGCCGTCGCCCTAGGGTTGAACTCATAGCGAATCAGAACTCCTCATTCTGGATTTCTGTCGGGAAAATGGGGGCGTCCCTGGGTGTGGTCGCAAGTTGCAGGAGAGGGCAAGGGCCGCGCCGGCCTCCTTGAGGGCAGGGGGCTCCGCACCCCCGGCTTCCTCCCGCGGCCTCCCCCCTGCACCCCCGGCTTCCTCCCTGGGCCCCCAGCCCCCGCTTCCCTTCCTCCAGGGCAGAAGGAGCCACTGCCCGGTTGTGCATTTCTATTTCTGCACCTTCCGCTTCCTGGCCCCGTGGCCTACCGGCCGCTGCAGAACGTTCTGGAATCCGCAAGGCCAGCTGGTCCTGGGGCGGGATGTGGGGGCCTCAGATTTCCTCTTCCTCAGCAGCAACTCAGGCCTCCCGGGGGCCCGGGCACCCAAGGGCGTCAGAGAAGGCCTGCCCAGGGGTGTGGGTCGCAGGATTGGAGGGACGGTCACTGGGAATGGCCATGCACCAGCGGCGGGTGGTGGCCCTCCATGTGTCAACCAGGCGCTCAGCAGATATGTGCAATGCGCCTACCCTGGGCCAGGGGCTCCCAGTCTCTGGGATACAGTGCAAACACCCACAGACTGTGCTTTCTGGCTCCCTTTGCAACAGCCCGCACACAGGGCAGGCACGGTCGTCATCGCACGGCTTTTCAAATGAGAAGATGTCTTAAAGGATTTGCCCAAATCCACACGGCTAGGAGACAGCCCAGAATCTGAGCGCAGGAGGGAGACGCAAGGGTCTGTGCTCCTGACCTCCCTGCTGCATAAGTGGGTGACTATGTGTGTGTATGTACGAGAGAGAGAGACAGAGAGACAGAGAGACAGAGATACCAAGAAAGACAGAGAGACAGAAGGGAGGCAGGGAGGCAGACTCTGGGGACGGAGGGAGCCCGAGTGAGACAGTGAAGCCGCTAGCTTCACGCGGACAGGGGGGTGCTCACTCCTCCACGGTGTTTCCTGAACACCTACTATGTGCCAGGCTTCCTCGGGACCCCCAGAGTGGCCCCCCTTCATCTCGGTGGGGAGGGTGTGGGGGAACTAGGGGTGTGGCCCGCAGAAGTCCGATCGCAGAGTGCTTTTAAAAAGCGCAGCGTTCCTGCGTCCAGGCGTGAACTCGCGACGTCACCTCTCAGGCCTCGGAGCCCAGGTGAGCCCGTGCAGGTGTTGGGCCGGGAGGGCGCTGGGAGCTGAGGGTGCACTGGGCTCCAGCCGGGCACTGGCAGAGGTCTGGCTTTGGGCAAATCACCCCCGCTCCCTCGGCCTCCATGTTGTCACCGCAAGGAGCCGCGGTGTCCACGCCGGGCCCAGCGACCAGAGGGGCGTGGCTGCACGGCCATCCCCACGGCCAGAAGTCCCTTTTCTCCACTTCCCGCCTGCTCCCCTTAAAAGCGGCTCTGAGTTACTTTGTCGCGTCTGAATCTGACTGGACGACCGCTCGTCCGTTTACAGATTAACTTCTTAGAGTCGCTTTTTATTATGTCATGTAAAAGTGACCAGAGCGCGTCAGAAAAAGAAAAAAGGCCGGAAGGATGCCACCCTCCCAGAAGTCATCCTGGGGGAGTTTTCCCCGACCGCCTTTCCGGTCATCTGGGCCTGGAAGTACATGCGGTCGGTCACAGACCGCTGAGCACGGGACCGTTCGGGGCGAGCCCTCCTGTAATCTGTTTTCCCACACATTGGCGGCATCGATGCATCGAGGGCATCTATGCGTATCGATAACTACAGGACGGATGCCTCATCATGTTAATTGCCCCACAGGCTCCGTGGCATGGTTGTATTGTAATTCTATTAAGGACGCCCTTGTTGACGGATGTGAATGTCGTTCCCAATTTTCCCATTATAAGCACCCCCGTGTTTATACGCAGAACCACCGTGGACGTCCGCACGCCCTCTGCATTTACGCCAGTGACCCCACAGGGCAGCTGCGTGGAGGTGGGATTTCTGGGTTAGATTCTGTGCGTCGACACGGATGGAAAGTGCGGCTGTATTTTCGAGAGAGACTAACGACACTCTTGGAGGGCAGACTCGGGATTATTTCTGAGGTCAGCAAGTGCCTCTCTCTTAATTTAAAATAACTTCCTTAGGGGCCCCTGGGTGGCTCAGTCGGTTAAGCGTCAGGCTTCGGCTCAGGTCACGATCTCGTAGTTCGTGAGTTCGAGCCCCGCGTCGGGCTCTGTGCCGACGGCTCAGAGCCTGGAGTTGCTTCGGATTCTGTGTCTCCCTCTCTCTCTGCCCCTCCCTCTCTCTCTCTCTCTCAAAAACAAATAAACATCAAAAAATAAAATAAAATAACATCTTTAACTGATTATAAAAAGTAATACATTTCAATCTAGAAAATTCCAGAAGTCCAGAAACGCATAGGAAAGAAAATGGAAATGACTTGTTGATCCACACGGATACAACCCATCTATCAACCCAGCTAGCGATCCATCCACCTGATTACCGACCGTCATGCTTGTTTTGCTAGATGTTGCATCATTAATCGAGCCCTGGGTGGTCAGGCAGCGTCTGAAAAGACCCTTAGAGCACACCTTTATTGTTAACTTACTTTTGTTTTTTAATTTTTTAAATGTTTTTACTTATTTTTGAGAATAAGTACTTATTTTGTGTTTCAATGTTTTTAATGTTTTTACTTATTGTTGAGAATAAGTACTTATTTGCTTGTTTTGGGGGTGGGTCCCCAAAGGAGGGATTGCCAGCCCCGCCGCATATTGCCAAGGCATCTTCCAGAAAGCTGTTACTTTCCCAGCAGACCCTGCCGAGTAGCGTTGCCTCTGACGGCTGCCAACGGCAGTGGGTTGTGTCGATCGCCATTTCTTTGCTTCCTGGTGAGACCGGGCACCTTGTGATAGGCTGTTGGCCACTCACATTTCACCCGTGAAGTCCCTTTTTGTCTTTTACCCAATGATCTAGTTCATTGTTCATCTTCATGGTTTGTAACCGCTTTTTATATATGAAGAACATGCTTGTCTTTCGTTTTATGTGTGGCAATATTTTCTCCATGTCTCTGGACTCGGTGTTATTATTTTCTCTTCATATAAAAGAGTGTGTGTGAGTTCACTGATTGTTACTTTTTTGTTTAATGTTCAGAACGGTCTTTCTCAACCAAGGGTCAGTTGACTGTACATTTTGCCCTTCTGCAGCGGGGTCCCAGCAGCACCTGACCCGGAATTCAGAGTTTTCCAGGGAATGGAAACATGGTGAACGGCTGAACCTCAGGAATGTACCGGCATCAGTGGGCAACCTTGTCCCTTTAGACACGGCCGTCGCCCAGAGAGCTGGCATAGCAGTGGAGCCCATCGGTATACCCGTGAGGGAGATGCCCAGGGGTTCCCACCTCCACCTGCTAGGCTTTGACTAAAGGCGGGAGGGCTGGGGGAGGGTGGTGACCAGTCAGTGCCCTTTGGCGTGCACACACCTGTGGCCTCATTCATATCCGTAGACAGGTGGGCCCTGGGGACATACAGGGACATTTCTTCTAGCTCTCACGTGCTCTCCTAGTTTACGATTATTCACGTGTCACCCATTCATTCGTTTGTTCGATGGCTCACGGTGCCGGGAGCCGGGGACCCAGTGGTCAATGAATTCAGAAGTCAGAGAATATCAACCGACAACAGGCGTGTAACATCAGCTCGGCCAGCGGGGAAGGTGACAAGCTGGGCAGGGACAGAGCAGGATGGGGCACCATTTTAGAGGTGGGGGGAAAGGAAGGCCTATGCAAGCAGACGTCTGAGGAGGGCTGGCTGAAGTAATCACGCCGTGCAGTCGCCTGGCAGTTCACCCCCGGCTTCGGGCAGGATTCTGTTGCAGGCTGGGACCCGGGGAATTTATTCTGGAATCGGCACTGGGACTGGGGCTTGGTTTTCATGGATCCCGGTCCCCTTTATCAAGTTGTCCCGTGTCCCCTACAGATCTGAAAGGCTGCCTTTGCCACACTCTAAGGTACCAGGATGGGGAGGAAGGTGATGAGGGGCTCTTAGGGACGCAGGGGGGGCATCCTTGGCCACAGGAAGCACCCCCCCCCCCCGATGGGTAACAGTATGCTGAGTAAAAGAAGCCAGTCAAAGGGGGACAAATAGTGTCTGATTCCATTTACACAAGGTCCCCTACAACAGGCAAATTCATAGACCAAAAGCACACTAAGGGTCCCCAAGGTCTGGCGATGCGGGGAGAAACAGGTTATTGTTTTATGGATACAGACCTTGCGTTGGGGATGATGAAAAGGTATCAGCAACACTGAATGTTTTCTAATGTTTATTTATTTTGAGAAAGAGAGAGAGAGAGAGAGAACGCACAGGGGTGGGGCAGGGAGAGGGCGAGAGAGTCCCCAGTGGGCTCCACGCTGTCAGCTCGACGCAGGGCTCGAACTCATGAACGGTGAGATCACCACCTGAAACGAAATCAAGAGTCAGACGCCGAACCGACTGAGCCCCCCAGGCGCCCCAACGTTGTGCGTGTTTTTATGCCATTGAACTGTGTGCTTATAAATGGCTAAAATAACAGATATTATGGTGTGTCTATTCTACCACAGTGAACATGACGGGGGTGGATGGCCGTAAGGACTTCCAACACCCAAAGGTTACGAAGCAGCCGATCTGAGGATCCGTCTGGAACCCGAAGGAACCAGATACGCCAAGAGCAGGGTGCTGTCCTTGTGACAGCGATAGCTCTCAGCCAAGGGTCTCCTGGCCCCCGGGGCTCTGTTGCCTGTGCTGGGAAATCTGACCTCCTGAGTGCGACCGGGACCACACGGTCGGGGAGGCATCCCCGCTGGGCTGGGGGCAGGGGTCGCCCTGCCTGCGTGCCGGAAAGGTCTCCCGTCATTTCCCCAAACCAGTCTCCCTGCAGCTCCCCTCCCCAACACCGCACCTCCTGGGTCCACTTCTCCATTTCGGGGCCATAAAGAGAAAGGCGAGGGTCCTTCCGCAAGACGGTCCTCCGGATGCTTAAAGGCAATGTGACATCCCCTGACGCTGACGCCCTGTGTCCCAGAGGCCTCGCCCCCAGGCCGTATTCCTCTCCCTGCCCCGTCCTGCCCAAAGTTCTCAAAGTTCTGCTGTTATTTCTTATGGGTTTGGTACGTTCTTTATTGAGATACGTGATGCTGTGCCCACTCCCCGAGGCTCTTGGCCGTTTTGCCTTCTACCGTGTCCAGAGGAGGCACGGGCATGGGGACAGTGCCTACAGAGTGTCCGCCCCCGCCCGAGGAGCAAGGGGCCACGAAGACTCCCCAGCACGTGGTGTGTGAGCTAAATGCGGAAGGTTCAACTAGCAGTTGTCCGGGGGGAGGGGGCAGGGCGGGGGCGACGGGGTCAGGGGGACGGAGAGAAGGTACCTGGTGAGGCACTGTGTGTGCAGAGGCCCGGAGGTGAGGGGGCGGGGCTGGTGGAGGGGCTGAAGGGAGGGTGGAGGGCTCGGGGGTCCCAAGGGGCAGGGCTCTGGGAGGGGGGAGGGGGACGGCTGCATGTCACAGGGACCTAAAATGTTCTCAGGCTTTAGGTTCCGTCAGAGAATCATCACAGGGCTGGTGCCCCTTGTATTGCTCAGATGGACCTTCTTTCCTGCCATCTGTCCACTGTCCCCCGGGAGCCCCGGTGCGGGTCTGCCCAGCAGGGTCCATCGCCCCATCTCTCCATCCAGTCACTACCTGGGATGGTCAACTTTTTGCATCGACTTGACCGGGTTAGGGCCGGCCCAAACACGTGACCAAAAGTGATTCCCGGTGTGTCCGCGAGGGCATTTCTGGACGAGATTCACATTTGAATCCAGTAAACTGAGTAAAGCCGATTGGCCCCCTCGGGGTGGGTGGGCCCCGTCCGATCAGTTGAAGGACTGCACGGAAGAAAAGACCGACCTCCCCTGAACAAGAAAGAATTCCTCTTACCTGACAGCTCTTGAACTGGGACCTGTTTTTCCCTACCTTCGGACTCGAACAGAGACACCGGCTCTCCCGGGGTCTCAGGCCCGGCCTGGCGGCCTCTGGACCGAGTGATGCCATTGGCTCTCCCGGTTCTCGAGCGCTTGACTTCAGGACTGGACTCACCCCCGGGTTCCGCTGGGTCTCCAGCTTGCTGACTACAGATCTGGGGACCCGCAGCCTCCGTAATCCCGTGAGCCGGTTCCCGACGACAGATCTTTCCCGCCGGCCTGTCTCTGCGGAGACCCTGACCATGCACCCCATTCGTCCATATCCCAGCATCCCTTGCATCTCCCCTGTGTCCCGGACCCTCTGCTCTACGTGGGCCTACGTGCCCACGCACACACACGCGTCCCCGGCCCGGCACCCACGCGTACCGGCAGGACGTGCCGTGCGCACGTCGCGCACGCCCAGGGCGCACGCACGGATGGGTGCACGTTCGCGCACTGAGATGGGCGCCCGTGGCCAACACGCGCGGGTGCCCAGGCGGACTCCCGGGCGCGGGAAGTCACCTCCGCCACGCCCGCACACACACACGCATGCACGCCCACGTGCACACACTCGTGGCCCAGGGCGATCCACGGCGGTGAATAGTTTCCACGTCTCACCGCTAACCAAAGTCACCAGTTGGAACTCGCTTAATTGCTGCTGAAGAAAAGGAACCGTCAGCAGCTTCGGACTCCTGCCAGCTCACGGGGTGGGTGCCCTCCAGGGCCGCGGCTGCCTGGTAACCAAACCCCAGGCCGGCCTCAGGAATGCGGGCCGGGGGGAGGGAGAAGGGGGAGGGCTTTTACCCCATCATTTAAGCATCTGAGCGTGGTACCCGGGCACCGCTCGGCATCGCCTGGGCCGGGCCCGCCGTGGGCGCGTGAAGGGCAGGAGGGGCTCGCTGACCGGCAGGGCCCTGGCGGTGCCGGGGGTTCCCCCCGTCCCGACATCTCAGGCCACCCGCCCCAGGACCCCCCACTCCTCACAGCGCCCCCCCCCCCACTCACCCTTGGCACCCTTGGCCCTCCCGTCACCCGCCTGTCCCCTCCTCGCAGGGCCGTCCGCCTCTCCGTCCTCCACCTCTTTGCTGGGTGCTCCTGGCTTCCGTTACTTACAAGGCCTCTGAAGCCAGGCCGGGCCGCGGGGACGCTGGGTCAAGCCAGCTGGACATGGCTGCCGTCCTGAGGAGGGACCTCGAAGAGTTGTGAAGAGGGACCCCCCGGGGAGATCCCGAGGAGCGATTGGGAGAGGGGGATCTTGAGGGAACCCAGAGGAGACGTTCAGAGGCAGCCAGGTCAAAGGGGCCAAGGGAGGGTGTGGGTCTGTAGCCACCATCGCCCCAGGGGACAGGTCCACCTGCGGTCGGAGGGATCTCTGTGAGCCGTGAAGCGTGACCCTACGGTCACCTGTGCTTAATCCCCTGCGAGGGCTCCCGTGGCTGTTGACCGAGAAACGCAGCACCATCGGGGTCCTCGTCTCCCTGAATGGGTGCCCCCGTCTCCCCCCCACGGACGCTGATCCTTCTGGTAGCCTCTGGAAGGAACCACATTCTGCTCTACCACGGGACCTTTGCACAGACTTTCTCTGCCATTTGTTTCACCTCCAGCCCCGACTCCGAGCTCCACGGCCGGCCGCAGCCTTGGGAGAAACCTTCCCCTACTTCCCCACCTCACAGGTCTGCCTGCTCCAGCCTTTCAAAACCCGAAGTGCCCCCTCCCTTGACCTTTCGTGTTTATCTGCATTTTGCGTTTCGCATTTGGTTAGGGTCTTTCTCCTCCGCTAGACCTCTACGCCCTCTGGGAAGGGACTATGTCTGTGTGAGTCACCACCATACTCCTCCCGCCCGGCATACCAAAGGTGCTCAATAAATAGGTGGGACGTGAATGAGGGAAGGGGAGGTGGCCCGGCTTGGCTCAGGGGACCGGCTGAGAGTCTGGTTGTGTGTGCTTCTCACTCTTGTCCCAATACTTCGGTGGCAGGGGTGGCCATCTCTGGGAAGGCTCATCCAAGGGCTGGGCCGTCCCGCCTCCCGCCCTTCTGCTCCTGCAGAGTCCCCAGCCCCTCTCCAGCCCGGGGTCACCATGCTGCCAGGGCCACAGTGCCCCCCGCCTGCCCTCGCTGACTTTATTTCCCTCCCTCTCTTTGCGCCAACCCCCCCCCCCCCCCCAGCTCTCAGAGCTGTAAGCCGTCAGCGCTCCGGCCGAACGAAAGTCCTCCCCAGTCCTCCTCGTCCGCGCGGACAGCACCTGCCTGTGTGCGTGAGGCCGGTCCTCCCCCGGCCCCTGGGTGGCTGCCGCGGGGATCCCCGGGCGCAGAGGAGACGCTGGTCTGCCCTCAGCGTCGCCCGCTGTACGTGAACCCCCCGGGGGGCCAGTGAGCAAGGCAGGGCCCCAGGAAGCAGGGGGCGACGTCCCCCTGCCCGTGCCCCTGAGGTCGCTCTGCAGGCTGCACGGGCATGTGGCTCGAACAGGTTTCTGGAAAGACGCTCTCGAGGCTCATTGTTCCTGAGCGCCTTTGGCTTTTAAGAATGAGTCTTGTGGGCTCCTCCTGTCGGACTTTCCAGAAGCAAGAGAGATGCCCGCTCAGCTAAGCGGGTGCCTTGGGGGCTTAGGGCCAGGTGGGGGCTCTGTTTGGGGGGGCACGGGTGGAGGAAGGACCTGGGGCCCCTGAATTGTATCGCAGAGGCAGCGAGGGGCCAGCTGCCCCCCTGTGAGGGGTACTGGAAGGGGGTCTAGGAGGTGCACAGGGGTCTCTGGGACCCACCCCCAGGACAGCCCTGCTCAGGATGGTTCTGTCACTGAGGGCAGGGGCCCTGGCCACTGAGACCCCCGTTCTCAGCAGGGAAGAGGGGCCGGGGCCGCTGTAGGCGGTGGGGATCTTGGCAGAGGAGGGGTGAGGGGCCCCGGGCTTTTTCCCCACCCCCACACCGGCTTTGCCCGTCTGCCCCCCTCAGATGTGGCCCGCTGCCCTCTGCCGCTGCTGGCTTGTGCGTGAGGTGCGGGTAGGCGCCCAGTCTTTCTTCCCGCCGGCCATAAAGACAGACAGAAGTCCCTGCCTGCCCCCTTGGAGTTTCTAGTCCAGAGGGGACACCAGCCGGACCCCGGGGCTGGACCAAGCACGGGACGAGGACCTGAACTGTGAGCCGTGCCCGTCCCAGACCCCTCAGGGTGTCCGGGACCGCGGTTTGCAGGGCCCGCATGGAAACCACGGACTCCAACCTGGCCCTGTCCCCTCCATCCCCCGGCCTGCAGAGGGGTCCGGCCCCGCCCCGCTCTGCCTGCCTGCCCGGCTGAGGGGATCCTGCTCCAGCCCGGCTCCCAGGGGCTGCTGAGTGGAGATGCGACATCTCTCTCTGGTGCAAGTAGCCGCCAGGATCGAGTCAGAGCCCCCGGGGACCGTGCTCTTTCCCACAGATTTCCTCCCCCAGGCTCGGGGCCCTCGGGGCCCTCTGGGGGATGGGAGCCCAAGCAGCCTCCTTTCCCAGGCCCGGAGAAGGGCAGATGGCCTGCCAGAGTCTCTCCTTCCCCACGGCTCCGGCTTCGGGCAGGGGGAGAGGCCCGGGCGGGGGGAACAGGGCAGCCGGGGCAGGGAGAGAAGACAGAGCTGAGACAGGCAATTTGGGGGATCCCGGCCGGGCCGGCTCCCCAAAGCCCCCTGGAAGCCCACGCTCTGTCTGTGGTGTAGGCACCGGCTCTCCAGCCCCTTCTCGGCTTTCAGAGACCTCCAGTGACCCATGCTCCTGGCCACCCCAGGGCCTTTGCACGGTGTTTTCTGTCCCTGGGATACTCCCCCGTGTCCCGCTTCTGCATCTCACCGTCCCGCCCCCTTCAGGGCACTCCGGCTTTCCGATCCGGCTGCTGCCCCACTGCTCTCTGGAGCCCTGGTGTTTTAGCTTTGCTCGGCATTTAAGCCACCTTGCCTCCTACCAGCTGGCAGGGTCCTCAAGGGCAAAGAGAGTGGCCGTCCCACAAACAGGAATCCACCTGTGCCACTGGACAATCAGCGAGGACGGGGCCAGAGAGCCCCTGGGACCCAGGCCACCAGGCATGACTCTGTTGTGGTTTCCATCATTAGCCCAGGACCAGCTGCTCTCTGGGTCACGGACACCACCTCCCTGTCACCTCCAGGGATGTCTGAGCTCTGGGGACACATGAACTTTAAAGGGTCTAGGCCGGCACGGACCACGGGCCTCTGCGGCGACAGGCGTTGTAGAACCCAGCCCTCCCTGGATCCCTCTTGGACGTGCAGGGCCTCGGGGGCCCCCGCTGAGCAGAGGCTGAGGAAGGCACACGCTCCCGGGAACACGGAGGAGGCTGGCGAAACCGGACGAGCCGCGGCAAATGGAAACTCTGGCTGGGTGGGTCCTGACACGCGGCTGGCCGAGGAGGGTTCACGGAGCATGTCCTACGTGTGCCGGGGCCCAGGTCTGCATTTTACAGATGTGGGGAAAGAGGCACAGAGAGGGAGAGTAACCTGCCCAGGGTCACACAGCACATGATGGGGACAGGACCTCAGTTTCTCCTGGAACCACAGACAGGGGTCGTCTGAAGTACATCTCCCCTCCCCCGGATCTTCCCAGAGGAACTGACCGACTTTTTTTTGAAAGTCAGGGACAGTCTATAGGCAGCGGAATGCCCAGACCCTATGTGACAATCAGTGGCTCGTTTCGTGTGAACGCACCTTTGTCACCACCAGCCGGCTCAAGACGGAGAACGCTCCCTTCGGCCCCAAAGTTCGCCCGTGCTCCTTCCTATCAATACTTTGATCGCTGTAGATGAGCTTGGTCTGTCCTTGACCTTTGGGGAAACGGAAGCCTGAGGAACATTCCCGGCTCCTTTGCCGAGAGTCCTCGGTGCTGGTGCACGAAGCGCTCTGTGGCACGGACGCGTCCCCTTCGTCGGCTGACGGGCCGTGGAGAATCAAGTCCCTGCGCGCCGGCCCCCATTCGGATGTTGGCTGTCACTTCCCCTGGGAAGGTTACCCAGCAGGGGGTTTGCTGGGTCATGGGCTTGACAAAGTTGCGGATGCAGAGGAAACTGCGATTCGAATGCCTTCAAAAAATGATCGTGGAGGGGCCCCTGGGTAGCTCCGTCGGTTGAGCATCCGATGTCGGCCCAGGCCACGATCTCGCGGTTCGTGGGTTCGAGCCCCGCGTGGGGCTCTGCGCTGACGGCTCGGAGCCTGGAGCCTGCTTCGGACTCTGCGTCTCCCTCTCTCTCTGACCCTCGTTCAGGCGCTCTCTCTCTCTCTCTCTCTCTCTGAAAAATAGGCATTAAAAAATGTTTTAAAAATTGTCGTGGAGAATCGTAAGCAACTGCAGAAGTAGACAGAGAACAGGATGAACTCTAGACAGCGCCCCTGGTCCTGGACCACAAGTCCCGGCATCTTCACCCATACACGTTTCAGCATATACGGCAGACAGAGCCGTGGGGGTGCCTCCAGGGGTGCCGGGAGCCCCTCAGTTGGGAGGGGCCACCTGTCTCCCCACTGCCTCCCCAGGACACCAACCTTGGCCACTGCCCCGGGGCTGAGGGGTCCGTGGAGACGCCCGTCCCCTCTGGGAGAGCCCAGGGGGGCCCCCACTGTTCTGGGCGGGCCAGCCTTGGGCCCAGTGGGATGTGGCAGGGCCCCCGGGTCCTCCCCGCTGGACCATCCATCCCTGCCCAGACCTGCAGCTCCAGCCCATCTACTCTGCCCGATTTTGCCCACCTGCTGGTCTAGGCCAGTCCGTTTTCCAGGGCTTTCCACTAGGACCAAGCTGTGTGTGTGTGTGTGTGTGTGTGTGTGTGTGTGTGGAAAGGGGCACCGGGGGATGAGCGTTTCAATGCAAACCCAAGGCAGACTGCTCTCCATGCCCCCCAAGATTCTTGTCCTCCCACCTACCCCGGCCGGGGGCACCTGCCCAGCACCCCCCCCCGACCCCCAGCCAGCAGCGCAAGCCTCTACCCCAACCCCAGAGGCTTCTGGGTACCCCTGGCTGCCTGTGGGGTTTTGTGGCCCCTTAAAATCAATTTAACAGGGAGCCAGGTCTGTGCCTTCAAAGGCCACTCCTCAAAAGTCACCCTTTTCACTCAATCTCCCTTCTGAAGATGCTGGCGTGGGTCCTGCTGATCAATACACGGGGCTGCCGCGGCCGAGCACACGAAGCCTCCGCCGAGATGCTTTGTGTGGCCCCCTGACCCCAGCCGCCCAGCCGGGACCCCGGCCCCCCGTCAGTGCCCGCCCAGCCTGGATGGCACTGCTCGATCCCTCTTGAAAAGGCCTTTCGCTGGGGCTGCCTTTTAAGAGGGGGACAATTGGCAGGAGGCCTGGCGCTTATTCATGCAGAACAGCACTGAAAGTGCTCGTAGCCGGAGTCAGGAGTGGGCAGCACCCAGAGCAAGGGGCCGCCAGGGCTGCGCGAAGCCGGTCGCTAGGCGACGGGGCCCCCAGGCATCTGCCGGCGGCCTCTCAGAGCTCCACGATGGTCCCGTTCCGGCCCCTCGGGGGACCCCGGGCCGGAGAACCAAGGGTGCCCACGACCCCGCTCCCCGTCTTTGCCAGCTCGGCCTGGATGGGCTGCAAGATGATTCAGCCGCGTGCCATCGGTGGGCCTCCTTCAGGGATGGACGGTACGGGATATTCCCAGCATCCTTTGCTGCTCTTAGATTTGCTGGGGATCCGTGCATCTCACTCTCTGCTTTCTGAGTGGCCTCCCCACCTCCATGGGTGACCTCCCCAGCCCCCTGCACCCACCACCAAAGCCCCGTGGCCTTGTTTTCTCAGCTCGTGTCACCAGCCAGATGGTTCGGGGGTGGGGGGGCGCCGTTTTCACAGTCCCCCTGCCGGTCTCCAGCACAAGCTCCACCTTTCTCCCCTCCCTCCTGTGAGGCAGGTTTGGCCCCCGGTATAGAGGGGGGTGGAGGGTGCGGGAGGGAAGGCGTGAGGCCCTGGGGTCTGGGGGCGCCCCCGGGCAGCTCTGCGGGCAGGAGCTGGGTCCTGGAAGAGGGCAGAGCTGTGTGGCAGTTGCAGATAATCTCTTCCCGACACCGCTCTAACCTCACGCTCTGTTTCTGGCTTCTCCGTCTGTCCCCAGAGATCCTGAGAGCCTGACGCCCCACCTCTCTCGGGGGGTTGAGGTCTATAATGAGACCCCTGGAGGCCATCTTGGTGGACCCTAGATACGGGCCACCTCCAGCCTCGGGTCTGGGTCACCTGTCCAATCCGCTGAGAATGTCATACTCCCCTTCCTGCCCCTTGTCATCCCGCCGTCACTCACCCCTCCACCCCTCCCTCTTTCTCCCCATCCCCTCATTGTCTGAGTTTGCCGCCCCTTCACCTTCATATCATCCCATGTCCCAGGCTCTGCCCTTGGCCCCCAACCTGATTCCCTGCCCTGCTCCCTCTGGCCACAAGCATGTCGCTGTCTAGTTCCTATGGGCTTTTGGAACCATGTGGCCAAAGGGGTCCGATCAGGCCCGTCTTTCCAGCACCCCTAGGCTCTGCAGGGGCAAGGCTGTGGCCCACACTGAAGAAAGACCGAAAGGACAGGAGGGTCCCTGGGGCCCAGGGCTGCAGGACAGTCAGATGGGGGGTGGGGGGGGTGCTGCCTGTGTCATCCCGTTTCTCATGGAAAAAGCCGGAGCTGGTGAGCTAGAGTCATAGACTTTGGAGCCAAGAGACAAGAAGCCGGCCCATCCCCGTCCTGGCTCCTCCTGTGGTTCCACGTGGCTCTGGCGAGCACCCGTCCCGTGGCCTGTCTCCTCATCAGGAAAGTGGGCTGCCACACCCGGGACTCCACGAGCTCATGGGCAGGGGGACAGGTGCAGTGTTCCCCACCGCCCGGCCCCGCAGCTGGGACCGAAGAGGCAGAAGAAAACTGGGCACCCAGGAGCAGGGAGAGGAGAGGATTAGCCCCACCCAGTGCAGGGCGGGGGTGGGGGGTGGGGGGGAGGGGGGCTCGGCCCAGCTCCCCAGAGTTGCCTGCTAAGTTCCCAGGACATTTTGGAGCTGGCTGTTAACCACGGCCGTTCTTGAATGTTGAATGGTACGGACTTAGAATTGCAGAAATCAGACTTAGAGTAAACGTCATGAGTCCGCGAGTCTCATCGCCTCCTGATTCTTTGACCATCATCTGTGCTCTGAGGCTGCGTGCTCTACTGTGTCTAGACGCCCGAAAGGCCCCGAATGGCACGCTCAGGGTTGTCCTGCCCCGACTCCGCGTTCCGCGGCTTCGTTTCGGTGGCTTGCATTGGCCCTCGGGAGGGTATTGACACCACGGACATCGGCAGCCGCTGACGGATGGCCTTGGGGGCTGCCCAGACCTAAGACGGCGGCAGAGAAAACGTGAACTCAGATTAAACCGAAAGGTGGGTCATTCCATAGCCCTCCCACCGGGCACAGCGCGGGAGACTGAGGAAACGTGCCTGCCGTGTCCACAGCGATCCCCTTCGGCAGAGAAGGATCCCCCGTTCTTAACAAATGAGGAAAGTCCCAACGTTCCATCTTGGTTACCTCCCTTCGGTGTCACCCGTTAAGGTAAAGGACGACGTCCCCCGGGCACGCCCACGCACGTTCACGGTGCGGACGTCCCCAGAGTGCACAAGAGCGTTCCGTGAGCATCCGGTGGCTGACGTGCCGTGTGTGGTCTGGAGATTGGGTCCGGGCTCTGGGGCAGCCCGCCTGGCCGTGTGCCACCCGAGCCCGAGGCCCAGGGCAGCGTCCGTCATTGTCGCCGTTGGACTAACTCAAGCCCCCAGTCCTGAAGACGCGCAGCTCAGCGAACACTCGCCAGCCAATCACACGTGCCCGACTGGTCCCCAGATGTAGAAACAGGACGGCCTGAGCTCTGCCACCCCCTGGACCCTTTGAGTCACTCGCCTGCCCCTGCCCCAGTGGTGACGGCCGTCTCGACACTGCTTTACCCGTGCTTGAGGGACCCCATCCATTCTCTTGTGTCCGACTTCTTTCTCTCGGGGCTGTGCACGTGACGTTCGGCAGCCCTGGTGCAGTGCCCGTGGGGTGTCCATTCCCATCACCACGTAATAGCCGATTGGACAAACATGCCTCGGTTTATGAATTCGTTCCTTTCCTGACGGACCCTCGTGTCATTTCCAGGTGGGATTCCTGGGATGGTGCGGCCACGACCACGCGTGGATGTGTGTCCGCTCCAGCAGAGTCCACGAGACAGTGTTCCCACGGGGCTGCGCCACCCCCCGCCGGCCCGGCGGAACATTCTGGAACCTCCACACGTCTCCCGCGCCTGGTATCACCTGCCTTTACTTTAACTTTCATCTTCACCGTCCCGACGAGTGCCCACGGCGTCTCACTGTGGTTTGGACGTGAATCTCCCTGACGCCTAACAAGCCCACACACTTCCTTGTAGGCTTCTTGGCGGTCTGGACGCCATGTTGAAAAGCGTCCATCGAAACTGTTGTCCTGCTTCCCGCACCTGTTATGGATTTGCAGGCGTTCTCTGCGTGTTCCAGACCGGAATATTTTTGTCAGATGCGTGGGTGACATTTTCACTTCCTTAGCGGTGTCATTTGATGAGCAGAGTTTCTTAATAATCTTCGTCTAGTTCAACTTTGCCAGTATTTCCTTTTACGGCCGGCACTCTTCGTATCCTATTGAAGAAGTCACTGCTTACTCCGAAGTCGTGAACGTGGTTTCTTGTGTTTCTTCTGAAACCTGCGCATCGAGATCTGTGGTCTATCGGTAATAATCTTTCAGTAATTGATTGCTGCATGTGCTGGGGAGCACAAGCGAGCCCTTGTGAGCAAGCAGAGGAAGGAGGGGTCCGCAGTGTGGAAGGTCCGGTCCAGGGCGGGGACGATGCCAGGGGCTGGTGGAGGCTCCGAGGAGGGACATGAGGCTGGAAGGAGTCAGGAGAGGCCTCCTGTCCTGTCCTGTCCTGTCCTGTCACGGGGATGGCAGCCTGCAGCAGGTCAAGGGTGTGGGACGGTGACATGGAGGCCGTCAGCATTATTTGAAGAGTGGGAACAAGAGGGGAGAGCCAGGGCACTTGGGGCAGAGAGTGGGGCACTTGGGGTGGGGGCACAGGGAGGAGTCGAGGGGGAACTGTCCAGACGCCTTAAAGTCCAGACTAATAGGAGGCACAGGGAGCCCCCTGGGCAGAGCCTGAACTCTCACTAAAGTGGGTCAGCACCGAGGGTGTTGTGGGGGAGGGGGCTTGGGATCGGGGATCCGCCACGCCTCTGCTGGAGGTCCTGCCTCAGCACAGGCACTGGCATGTGGGGCGTGATCACTGTGCCTTCGCTGAATGAATGAATGAATGAACGAATGAATGAACGAACGAATGAATGAATGAACGATCGAATGAATGAATGAACGGGGAGGTGAGGCTCCGATCCCAAGCTTTGAGCCACGCGTGCTTCCTTTGTTCCCCCCGACAGCTCTGGAGAGAGGTGGGCATGGTCGGGGGGCTACACTCCCCGGACCTCACTGTGGCCTCTCGACACCCGACGGGAGCCTGGAGCCCCTTCCTGCCCCCTGGCCCACAGGGCCGCAGAAAGCGGACGGCCTTCCTAGCGGGGTTACTCCTGCTCGTGGGGGCACCCGTGGGAGCCGGCCCGCCTCAGTGGCAGCCCTGGACGGGGCCGGACAAGGCCGACTCTGGGGCCACCGCGTGCCTTGGGCTGTGCCGTCCTCCCGCCGTCCGCCCTGTGCTCCTACTTCCAGCGTGGGAACGGAGCCCGGAGAGGGGAAGGGCTTGCCCGGGGTCCCCACCCTCCCCTCCCCTGCCCTCCCCTCCCGGGCCCTGGGCAGGCCAGCTCCCCCCGCCCCCCTCCGCCCCCCCCCCCGGGGAGCACCTCAGGGGAGCACCGCAGGGGAGCACTGCAGCCTCCCTGCTCTGGAGGGCTGCGTGGGGCTTCATGCTCTCACACGGCCTGGAGGTTCCTGATGAGTTTTGAACGAGGGCACCGGGCCCCTCACGTTCCCCAGCCGGCGCCGGCCCCGGGGCTCCTCCTCCTGGGTGGACAGCAAGGCTTTTCCTCTCTCTTGAAGGCGGTCGCCCGGTTCGGGACACAATCCCGTCGGATTGCATGTCAGGAAGCGAGTGCATAAAGACAGGAAAAAAAGGAACACTCGAACCTTTCCTGGTGAAAACGGAGGCCCGTTTTAGCTTTGACATCAGGGCACCCGTGGGCCTTTGCCAACACGGAGGGGGCATACGGTCATGCAGGTTGGGGTGACAGCTCTCCAAGGGCCCCGTGCGCCTGGCTTGGGGACACTCAGGGCAGCGGGCCAGCAGCCCTCCTCAGGCCTGAAGGCAAGAGGGCATAGCGAGGGGGCAGCTGGAGCTCCGGCCACCCTGCTCCTGCTGGGGGCTGGGGGGTCTCAGGAGAATCTCTGCACTGTCCCATCTGCACGCTGGAACCCCTAGAGCACCCACAGCGTACTCAATACAGGATAGCTTGTCATTTGAGGGTGGCCCCAGCGCTCCCCGTGGAGTGCCCACCCGGCCCCAGCCCATCCGGCCCTGCCCCACCCCGCCCCAACCCTCCCCACCCTGCCCTCGGGGCAGGTGCTCAGGAGAGGCACCCGGGAAGCTCCGAGAGGCTCCCCCCGGCCCCTCCAGGAGCTGAGCGACAGACCCTAAGATCTGGGTGGGGGAGGACAGCCTTTGTCCTTTCCTTGTGTCTACTTCTGAGTCCATCAGTCGCTGGATGGGGGCCGGGAGAGGGTGGGCCTCGGGCCAGACGGTCCCTGGCAGCCCAAGGCCACGTCTGCAACGGGCCAGTCTCCAGTTCCTTTAGGCCAGCAGCGTGGGGGGCTCTGTGACGCGCCCAGTGCATCCCAGGGGACGGGACCCAGACCGCACCTCCTCGCTGCCGGTGGGTCCCTTGGTCTGACCCGATGTTCCACGGGACCGCAGGCCGATGGAGCGCTCTTTCGGGAAGCCCATGGTGGCGGTGCCCGGTGAGGGCCCCCGGGGCAGGCAAGGCCCGGTCCGGTCGGGACGGATCTCTCGCTTTGCCCGCACGTTTGACAAAGTGGCCGTCCTGCCCCTCGCGGACTCGTGGCGGACCCGTGGAAGCCGGAAATCAGCTGCTGAGCGGTGGTGACATTCGTTGCTGCCTGCCGCACGACCCACCCCAGCCGTGCTGCCGAGCGCCCCGGGCAGCTGGCGGGCTGGGGCGGAGGCTGCTTTCTGGAACACGGAAGCCAGAGGCCTTGAGACGGACCACATCTGGGGGCCCATTCCGAAGTACCTGCCATCGGGCGGCTGGGGCCTCCCGGGGGTGCTCGGCGGAGAAGGCCTCTGTTGTGCAGACAGCGGCCCGAGCCCCGCACAGCAGCCGCAGGCGGCCGAGAACACGTATCCTGTGGGGCTCGGGGATCCTTGGGGATGAGCCTCACGGGCTTGGCATGAAGAAAGCGCCCGCGTTCGGCTCTCCTCCCCGCTGTTCCTGAGCTCACGCACGGGGCCTGCGGGATTGCTGTGCCCGCTCCCCATTGCCAGCTAGTCTGGTGGTGGCTTTGGACGGGGACGGTTTGGAGCCGTCCCAAGCCAGGTATCCACATCCCCCTCTGCCCCTGGAAGGCCACGGGCTTGTGTCTGGTCGCCCACGTCCTGTGGCTGTCCCAAAGCCCCAGATTCCAACATGACTGCCCCCTGTCCGCGGCCGTCCCTCGCTGGGTGGCTCCCCTTTGGGTCCGAAGCTTAATGCCATCGGTCCAGGGCACGCCAGTGGCCAGGAGCTCTGGGCCTTCCTGGCCCGAGAGCCGCGGCTGGTCTGACCAGCTCCCGGGATGAGCTGGGCGTCCCAAGACTTCCGTGCTCCTCCGGGGGCCCCAGCCTCGCCGGAGGCAGAATCTGGTCGTCCTGGCTCTGAGAAGGAGGCCTCAAGGGCCAAGGAGGTCACGAGGCTGAAAAGGTGCCGCAGGGACGCGTCCAGCCTCCCCAACCTCACTCCCGGGCACCCCTGAGCTGGCCTGCCCGTGGCCTTGTCTGCAGGCCCGAGTGTGGTCCGACCGAGGGGGGCCCCCCCCGACAAAAGCCTCCGGTTTCTGGCAGTGGACTCTGGAAAGATCAACAAACAGCCCCGAGCGGTGGAAACATCTCCGGCTCTCCGAGTTCAGACAGACAGGGCCTGGACGGAGAGGGACCCCGGCCGGGGCCGCCTCAGAGAACAAGGCTGCAGCCTGTGTGGGGGAGCTGACCAGACACCCTCTGGCCGCCGGGAAGCCGGTATAGACAGATGGCGTGTGTGCTTAACGGGGCAGAGCAGGGAGCGGGAGCCTCCGCAGGGCCCGCCCAGCAGAGCCTTCTGGGCCTGCCATGCCAGCAGAGGCGGCGGGGCGGGGGGCGGGGGGGCAGGAGGCAGGAGAGGCTCCTGTCCCCACCTCACGGGTCCCTGCCTGGGGGTCTGGGTCCTCACTGCGCAGACAGGGGTGCCTCACCAGATGCAGGTGGCTGTCACAGGAGGCAAAGGACCGGGAACCCCTGCAACAGCCTCCCTGGGGGAGGTGCACGGGGTCGGCGTTACAACTGGCCTCCCCACCTAGGGCCTTGGAGAACAGAAGCAGCCAACATTTACTCGTACTTGTACATTGGACACGCTCCCAGGGTTTTTCCTGCCATATCATCTCGGTGGCTCTCAACCACCAATCAGTTAGGACTGATTATTTGTCCCACTTTACAGACGGGGAAACTGAGACCCGATAAGGCTCTGTGGCAGTGACAGACAGAAACCAGGTCTCTGGCCTGGCTCCCACCCGCAGGGCCCCCACAGAGCCTTGGGGAGGCCCCTCCGGGGGTGCTGCCCTCTGGGGGTGTGATCACTTCTCAGCCCGGGCTTTAAGAAGGAAGGAGAACTTTAGAAAAAGCTAGAAGCCCATCTGCTGTTAGCACTGTCTGTGTACTGGTCAGAGATGCTCCTCCTCCTCCTCTTTCGCCTCAGGCATCACCTCCCGCATCGCCCTTGTCACACGTACTCAAATTTCCCGGGGACCCACTCCGAGCAGGGTCCCGCTCGCCTCCGCAGCCCCGCTGCGGGGAGGGATCTCTGTTTAACTTTGCTGATGAGAACAAGGAGCCCGGAAGCCCTTCCCCGCATCCGTCTGGCCTGCAAGGGAGGAGAGGGGACAGAGGAGAAGAGAGTGATGATCAGGGCTGTAGATGTCACCTTGCTCACACCTCCCCTGGGAAGGGGTCCCTCCACCTGGGCCTTGACCCGCGGTGACGAGCGGCGTGCGGAGCCCTGGGCCGCCGTCTCCCGAGTCAGCTTGGACGTCCGCTCCTGATCCGGCTGTGGGCTCCTCGAGGGGCTTTGTCGTCCTCGCGCCTGTGTTCGGCCCCAGCCCAGGGCCTGCCCACGCGGCCGGGGGCCCTGCGGGGATGTCAGGGGGTGCTCCTCGCTGCCAGCCACGGCCGCGAGCCGCTCCGGGGACCGGGTCCTGGTTTACGGCTCGTGGGGACCCTCCCACCTGCTGCTCCGCGGAGCGAAGGCTGAGGGCCCCGTGCGTGCGGGGAGTCTGATCCCTCCCAGGCGGTGGCCAGCAGGAGCCTTGTGGAGGCACGGGGTCCCCATCTGGAGGAGTTCCACGGGGGGGACATTTCAGGGGCAGAGCCAGTAAGACAGGGACGGTGACTCGAGGAGCTCCAGGCACTCAGGGCTTGCAGTCCCCGGTCCCAGCGGACCCCACGGCGGGTGACGGACAGGGGCGGGGGGCCCGGGGTCACACAGCCAGAGCGTGCACCTGGAAACCAGACCTCGTTCTCTTCTCTTGCAGCTTTTTCCTTTAATGCCCTTCCATTCTGGCAGGAAAGACGTAAGGACAGTGCCGGGAGGTCCTGTGCTCCTCCCTCTCCCCAGACGTCGGTCCCCTGGCTCCCAGGTCCCCGCGGGCTCGCACCGGCCACACTCACGCTGTCGCTTTCTCTGCACGCGTGCACGGGCACACACGCGTCTTTCCTCGGATCGTTGGAGAGTAAACGGGAGACGTGGTGCCCCTCGGCCCCCAGACACTTACGCCCACTTCTGAGAACGAGGACATTCTCTCACACAAGCTGGGACGAGCCATCCGTGCTGGGGCGGTGGCACAGATACGACGCGATGTCTCTGCCTGGGAGGGACCCCGGCCGGCACCCTGGGGCACTTGGGTACCACCCTCTCCAGTCTTTGAGTCTGGGCCGGTGCCTCGGCCTTATTTCGTCTCTGTGTGACTCTGACATTTTGAAGAGCGGGGCTGAGTTACTGAGGGTGCCTTTCGCTGAGAGAGCCCGGGCCCGTCCGTGTGCACCAGGCCACCCACTGCCCCCGACACCCTCCTCGCCGTTACACCTCGCAGCCGCTGCCCGCCGGCTAGCCCGGGTGTGAAGGTGGGGGCCTCCCGTCTTCCCGGGGCTCTGGGGCGATGACGATCACCCTTGAGATGTGTGGGTGCCCCTCGCACAGGGCTCCAGGGGAAAACTCCCACTTAGCACCCTAAGATCCTCGAGGCCGCCCCAGACGGGGCCAGCAGAGACATATAGGTTCCAGGCTGTTCAGACGATGAGTAAGTGAGCAGGTGAATGAATGAAGGAGTGGGTGAGTGAGTGAACGAATGAATGAATGAATGAGCCAGTAGACGAGTGGATAAAGGAGCCAATGAAGGAAGGAAGGAAGGAAGGAGCTGGTGAATGAATGAATGAGGGGTGGGTGGGTGAATAAAGGAGATGAATGAATGATCGAACGAACGAGGGAGTGAGTGGAGAAAGGTCTCCAGGAGGAGGCGGCCGTGGCTGGGGAGTCAGACGCCGGGGGATTCAGTCTTATCTCTGCCTGTCCCTGTCCTCGGGCACGTCCCTGCTACACTCCGGTCTGCTTCCCAGCTCGCCATCACGCCCACAAGGCGCAGGGCTGTCGCCATCAGCCCCTCTCCCTTTCTGGTGAGCTCAAGTCCTTGGCGGGGGGGCGGGGGGCAGCAGATGCCCCAGAGGATGTGGGGTGGAGCGAGCTTGAAGGGCCCCAGGGAGCCTTTGTGTCGGGCCCGTTCCTTGCGCCCCAGGCTTGATGCCCAGTGTGGTGGCTCCCGGTGGGCTCCACAGCCCCTTCCTTCCCAGCCTGGCTGGTGGGCGGGAGGGCAGGTGCGCAGCACCTGGGGACTGTCTCAGGGTGAGGGAAGGGACAGGTGGACAGGTGTGTGCCAGGGTCTGATGATGGCACTGATGAGGAGGAGGAGGGAGAGGAGGGGAGGAGGAAGGGGAGGGGAGGAGGAAGGGGAGGGGAGGAGGAAGAGGAAGGTGAGGAGGAAGGAGAGGAGGAGGAAAGGGAGGAAGGTGAGGAAGAGGGGGAGGTAGGGGAGGAGGAGGAGGGGAGGAGGATAGAGGAGGGGAGGATGAGGATGAGGGGAGAAGGAAGAGGAAGGGGAAGAGAAAGGGGAGTAGGAGGAAGAGGAGGGGAGGAGAGGGGGAAGGGGAGGAAGGGGAGGAGAGGGGGGAGAGGAGGGGGAATGGGAGGAAGGAGAGGAGGAGGCTGAGGAGGGGGAGGGGGAGGAGGAAGAGAAAGGGGAGGAGGAAGGGGAGGAGGAGGAGGAAGGAGACGAAGGGGAGGAGGAGAAGGGGGAAGGGGAGGAAGGGGAGGAGAGGGGGGAGAGGAGGGGGAATGGGAGGAAGGAGAGGAGGAGGCTGAGGAGGGGGAGGGGGAGGAGGAAGAGGAAGGGGAGGAGGAGGAGAAAGGAGACGAAGGGGAGGAGGAGGAGGGGGAAGGGGAGGAAGGGGAGGAGAGGGGGGAGAGGAGGGGGAATGGGAGGAAGGAGAGGAGGAGGCTGAGGAGGGGGAGGGGGAGGAGGAAGAGGAGGGGGAGGAGGAAGAGGAAGGGGAGGAGGAAGGGGAGGAGGAGGAGGAAGGAGACGAAGGGGAGGAGGAAGAGGGGGAAAGGAGGAGGAAGGGGAGGAGGAGGCCTAGGAGGGGGAGGGGGAGGAGGAGGAAGAGGAGGAGGTAGAGGAGGAGGAGGAGGGGAGGAGGATAGAGGAGGGGAGGATGAGCATGAGGGGAGAAGGGAGAGGAAGGGGAGGAGAAAGGGGAGGGGGAGGAAGGTGAGGAAGGGGAGGAGGAGGAGGAAGGGGACGAAGGGGAGGAGGAGGAAGGGGACGAAGGGGAGGAGGAGGAAGGGGAGGAGGAGGAAGGGGATGAAGGAGAGGAGGAGGAAGGGGAGGAGAAAGGAGGAGGAAGGGGAGGAGAAAGGAGGAGGAAGGGGAGGAGGAGGAGGAGGAAGGGGAGGAGGAGGAACGGGAAGAGGAGGAAGGGGAGGAGGGGAGGATGAGGAGGAGGAGGAGGAAGGGGAGGAGAAAGGAGGAGGAAGGGGAGGAGAAAGGAGGAGGAAGGGGAGGAGGAGGAGGAGGAAGGGGAGGAGGAGGAACGGGAAGAGGAGGAAGGGGAGGAGGGGAGGATGAGGAGGAGGAGGAGGAGGAAGGGGAGGAGAAAGGAGGAGGAAGGGGAGGAGGAGGAAAGGGAGGAAGGTGAGGAAGAGGGGGAGGTAGGGGAGGAGGAGGAGGGGAGGAGGATAGAGGAGGGGAGGATGAGGATGAGGGGAGAAGGAAGAGGAAGGGGAAGAGAAAGGGGAGTAGGAGGAAGAGGAGGGGAGGAGAAGGGGGAAGGGGAGGAGGAGGATGAAGGGGAGGAGGAGGAAGGGGAGGAAGAGGAAGGGGAGGAGAGGAGGGGGAGGAAGGGGAGGGGGAGGAAGGGGAGGGGGAGGAAAGGGAGGGGGAGGAAGGGGAGGAGAAAGGGGAGGAGGGGGAGGGGGAGGAAGGGGAGGAGAAAGGAGGAGGAAGGGGAGGAGGAGGAGGAAGGGGAGGAGGAGGAGGAAGGGGAGGAGGAGGAAGGGGAGGAGGAGGAAGGGGAGGAAGAGGAGGGGGAGGAAGAGAAGGGGGAGGAAGGGGAGGAGGAGAAAGGAGGAGGAGGGGGAGGAGGAGGAGGAGGAGGAGGAGGAGGAGGAGGAGGAAGGGGAGGGGGAGGAAGGAGAGGAGGAGGAGGGGGAGGAGGAGGAAGGGGAGGAGGAGGAAGGGGAGGAGGAGGGGAGGAAGAGGAGGGGGAGGAAGGGGAGGAGGAGGGGGACGAGGAAGAAGAGGAGGAGGAGGAGGAAGGGGAGGAGGAGGAAGGGGAGGAGGAGGAAGGGGAGGAGGAGGAAGGGGAGGAGGGGGAAGGGGAGGAGGGGGAGGAGGAGCTCACTCATCTCTGAGAAGGCCTCTCACAGGGAGCTGCTCCCAGCCAGCCCCCCAGCCCCGGGGGCACAGGTGCAGAAGCCCGCCGGCCGTCACGTGCTCCTCTGCTGGGGCTCAGGCACCTGCCAGCGCCCGGCCCTGCTCTGAGGGCGACAGCGGGAGGGCGGGAGGGCTTCCCCGGCCCCTGGACGCAGACGCCTCCCACCCCGTCCGGGCTCTGCAGGTGACCCCTGCCAGCGCGCACACCGTGAAGGGCGGCCTCTCCGGGCAGGGCCTACGGACGCCCGGGAAGTGCTCGTCCCTTCGCTGCCAGCTCCGGGGGAGGAAATGGGCCCCCGGCGGGTCCCCGACTACCCAGGGTCGCACCGTGCGTCCCAACAGGACGCTGCTTCACTCGTCCCCCCAGCCCGGAGGCCAGTCCCAACCACCACCGTCCCCAGGGTCTCTGGGGAAAGGCCCTGGCCGTGGGAGCCCCCGAGGGCCCAGGGAGAGCCCTGCCCTTTCCGCGCGGCCTCTGCAGGACATGACCTCATCCTTCATGGGGTGGCTCGGCCCCAGGCCAGCAGATCGCACTGGGAACGTGCGTCCTGCGCCTCCAGCTCCTGGGGACAGACAGCTCGGCACCAGCGGATCCCACGGCCTCGGCCCCCGGTAGCGTTATCCCGGGTGGCCTGGGGGACACGGGGACCCCCGCCTGGGCGCTGGGGTGCTGGCCCACCCAGCAGGGGCAGCGGGTGGTGAGAGGACGGCGGGGTGGGGCCGCGGGCGGGGCTGCAGGAAACAGACACACCCAGAGGAAGTGGCCGCTGGGGGAGAAGCAGCCCCAGCCACGTGCTAGCACGGCCCCCCCCCCACCTCGCCCACCGCACCCACTGTGGGGGCCCAAGGGGTGTAGCCCAGGAGGAGCCTGGTGGCCCGAGGTGCCCTTTCCTGGGCAGAGGGAGCTGCGCGCCGTGGGTCCCACCTGGTTCCCCCCACCCTGGAGAGGTGACGGGGCCTGTGTCATAGCAGAGCATCGTGATGGCCGGAGTTCCTGTCCCTCCCGGGCCATCATCCTGCCATCGCGCCCGGGGTGACCTGAGTGCTGTCCACTGCTCAGCCCAGGGTCCCCAAGATGGATGCGGGCCCCACGAGATCAGGGGCCCACCCCAGCTCAGCCTCCTGCCCAGGGTCCCCACATGGACGTGTGTCCTGCGAGATCGGGGTCCCTCCCCAGCTCAGCCACCAGCCCAGGGTCCCCAGATGGACGTGGGCCCCATGAGATCAGGGTCCCACCCCAGCTCAGCCACCTGCCCAGGGTCCCCACATGGACATGTGTCCTGCGAGATCGGGGTCCCGCCCCAGCTCAGCCCCCTGCCCGGGGTCCCCACATGGACATGGGCCCCACAAGATCGGGGGCCCACCCCAGCTCAGCCACCTGCCCAGGGTCCCCACATGGACGTGGGTCCTGCGAGATCGAGGTCCCGCCCCAGCTCAGCCACCTGCCCAGGGTCCCCAAGATGTACGTGTGTCCTGCGAGATCAGGGCCCCTCCCCAGCTCAGCCACCTGCCCAGGGTCCCCACATGGACGTGGGTCCTGCGAGATCGGGGTCCCGCCCCAGCTCAGCCACCTGCCCAGGGTCCCCACATGGACATGGGCCCCATGAGATCAGGGTCCCACCCCAGCTCAGCCGCCTGCCCAGGGTCCCCAGGATGGACATGGGCCCCACGGGATCGGGGTCCCGCCCCAGCTCAGCCGCCTGCCCAGGGTCCCAGGATGGACGTGGGCCCCACGGGATCGGGGTCCCACCCCAACTCAGCCAACTGCCCAGGGTCCCCAGGTACCCTGGTCTGTGCCTCAGAGTGTGTTTCTCTCTCTTGCTCCTCTGCTCTGCAACATTCGCTGTGCGAGTTTGCTGGGGCCGCCATATACCAAGTCCCACCGACGGGACTCACACAGTGGACATTCACCGTCCGCCGGGCCTGGAGGCCCAGGCGTGGGCAGGGCCGGGGCCTCCCGGGGCCTCTCTCCTTGTGTGTGGACGGCCGTCCTCCCCCTGTGTCCTCACGGGGTCGTCCCTCCGTGCATGTCTGTGTCCTGATCCCTCTTCTTACAAGGACCCCGGTCACACGGGATCAAGGCCCACCCCGGTGACCCCGTGTCACCTTAATCACCTCTGTAAAGACCCCCCTGTCCAGATACAGTCACGTTCTGAGGTGCTGGGGGTCAGGACCCCGACACAGGAATCTGGGGGACACAATTCAGCCCTTCACGCTCCCTGAGGAAGCAAAAGACTGTGCCATTTGTTCACTGCTCATCCATCTGTCCTGCCCGTAGTGACCCAGTGCCCTCTGCGGCAGGGAAGGGGGTCAGCACGAGGCACCATGAAGACAAGGTGGTCGTGGCCCCTTTCCTCGAGCGGCTTCCAGAGTAGGAGGCCAGGAAGGGAAGACCGAAAGCGACAGGGAAACAAACAACCCAATGGTGACAGGCCTGGGGTCATCCTTGACCCCTTTCTTCTCTTACCTCCCACTTCTGACTCCAACAACCCCGGCTCTAGAAGCCTCTGCACGCAGCCACCGCCCGGCCCCCAATGTCTGGAGCCTGGCCCCTGCCTCTGGGCTCGCCCCCATCCCCCCTCTGGCCCTGGGATCCTAGGACAGCTACAGCAGACCACACCGCGTCTCGCTCACAACACACATGTGGATGCTCATTTCTGCCAGAGGAAACACACAAGTCCCCACGATGGCCCCCAAGTCGTGGCTGCCGGTTACCAGTCTGTCCTGGCCTCCCGCTACTTGCCAGCATCCTGCCTCCCTGCTCCCTCTCGAAACTGCAAACACGCTCCCGCCTCAGGGCCTTTGCACTGGCGGTGCCCGCTGCCTGGGACGCTGTTTCCTCAGACAGGCATGTGGCCCTTGCCTTCACGTTTTTTAAGCCTTAAGGGAGGTCGCTCTTGACCACATCCTCCAAGCTGTCCCCCTCACCCTCTCCCACTTTCCCCTCTGGTGTTCTCCCCAGCCTGCAGATGATGTCATTCCCTGGCTTATTTCGCTCGTTGCCTTTCCGTCTCGACTAGGACGTAGGCTCCACGGGGGCAGAAAGCTTCATTTGTCGTCTTCACCGCTGAGGCCCAGCCTCGGCCACAAAGCGGGCTACGCGATCGGCAGTCGCGAACGTAGCTGAATTGTTTCGTTTCTCCTCCATGGCTGGCCAGCGTTTTCCGTAATGAGCCAGGGGGTGGATTGTTTTGGCTGTGCGCGCCCCGCCGGCCCCGCCGCACTGCGGCAAGTATGAGATCATTCCGCGCTGCGGAAAAGCAGAGGGGACAGCGGCAACGTGCGTGGGGAGGGGCCGGGGGTGGGGGTGGCACCCACACGGAGAAGGAGACAGGACTCCTCACCCAGCGGGCATCTGGCTCTCAGGGAGCCTCAACTCTGGTCCCTTCATGGTGTTGGAACCCGGCCTCTGGCTCCGTTTCTAGCAACTTCCATGTTGCTGCACGCAGACGATGTTCACTTGACGTTCCCTAGACCCTCGTGAGGTCGGGGCTGTCCTCACCCCCATATGTATAGACGGGGAAACGGAGGAATGGAGAGGCTAGGAACTCATCCCAAAGTCCACCCCTGGCAGGGGTACAGGAGGCCGGGACTCGGACCCAGCCACCTCCGACGCCAGACCCCAGGGCTTTTCTGCTGGGCTCACTGCTCCCAGGGGTCCAGGGCGCCACCAGCGAAGGCTGTCGAATAAAATAAAGGTTATGGTTAGGTGTGGCTGTGTCACGGTGGGGGAGAAAAAGGAAAGCAGATCTCACAAGCTCTAGGAACCTTCCCGAAGAAATGAGCAGCACACTTTGCTCAGCTCTTCATCCCGGGCAATATTCGAGGCATGCTAGATATCAGCTGTTGCTTATCTGAACTCAGATTTAACTGGAAAGCCTGTATTTCTGTTTGCTAAATCTGGAAGCCCCCCTGTCGGCTGAGGTTGGGAGCTACGGGGCTGTCCCCTCCACCAGATGGGCTGGTGCTCACTCCCGAGTTCCCCCGGGCGTGACATCTCGAGCCTTGCTGGCTGAGCTCTCTCCATGCCTGGTCGAGGGGCCGGGCCTCACTGCCCACAGGTGACCTGCCCCCCCCCACCCCGACCCAGGTCCGTGAGCTCTCGCCCTTGCTTACCTTGAACCTCAGCAGCCCCAGGCACCTGCGAAGCCTCCTGCTCGTCGCTGCTGTGTGGAGAGGGCAGGATCTCGTGATCAGCCCCGTGCGACGGTCCCCTGGAGGACCGGGGGCATACACCTCCCTGTGCCGAATGCGGGAGAGGGCCCTGGTTCCGGGCCAGCCAGGGCGACGCCGGGGGGGGGGGAGCGCTACCTGGGGCAGCCTTCCGGAACGGCAATTTCTCAACCCGTGTCCAAATGCCAAAAGTGTGTATCCCCTTTGACTCAGCATTTCTACTTCTGGGAACTTACGCGAAAGAAATGTTCCAACCAGGTACAAAGAGGATGGCTCAGGGATGCTCATGCGGCCGTGGGTTACGCCGCCTGGAACCCGATGGCAGCCGGAGCGTCTCCCGCTGCGGCGGGAATCTTCAAGCGTCGACGTGATGGAATTGGAGCCGTCTTTAAAAATGATCTTGGGGATCTCCGTGGACACGGGAAGGTACCTGTGACCGGCTTTTGAATTCAGAAGGCAAGCAACCCAAGAGCAAGCATCCTGTTCCCCTGTGTAGGTAAGACTGCTTGCCCGTGTGTGCACGTGTGTGTGCATGTATCTGTGCGTGTGTGTTCACCAAGATGGCACCTGCAGAACGGCAGGACTTCCGGCTTTCGCCCGACCTGCACCCCCGACTTTGGTAGCAGGACCCACAGTTTTTAGCCGAGCACACGGCTCATCTTGATAAAGGACACGTATCCTGGCTTCTCTGGCAGCTGAATGTGGCCATGTTACCGACGGGAGGTAAAAAAGGAAAGAAATGACATATTGCAGCTTCCAGAAATCTTCCTTAACCTTAAGTGGCATGCGCTTTCCTCATCCCTTATTCCATCCTGGAAGGTAGAAGTGACGGCTGGAGCTCCAGCTGCCATTCCGGACCCCGAGGTCTCGGGAGGATCGTGCCTCCAGGGTGATGGCGCAGGGGACAGTAAGAGGTCTCAGTCTTGGAGGGCTTCGTCAGACAGGACCACCTCTCGCCCGTGTGGGGACTTTCACACGAAAGAGAAACCAACTTCTGCCTCGCCGGAACCACTGCCGTTTTGGGAGGTTGACTGTCACTCAGCTGAACCTGACCCTGGCCGCTCCAAGTGGTTTCTTTAGCTGGGCAGGATTTCGGGGGTTCTAAATTCTCTTTGGACATTTTGTTTTGGTTCTTTTAAGCTCGTGACTTGGACATTTATGCATCGTTTGTATGGGTGTTGTTTTCTTTTAAGCTTCGTTTCGAAACAAATAAAGCAGACGCACCCGCTTACGACGCTCCACGCGGTGTCCTGAAACCTTTAATGAACGACTTGCTTAAGCCCTTACAGCAGCCCTATGGGGCATGTCATTATCCCGACCCCGCAGAAGGGGGAGTGACACAGAGGAGGCCTTGAGTCCCTCATCCACCGTTCCTCAGCTGGTCGGGGCAGCACGCGGGCCGCCTGCCGTGCAATCCACCCGCCTCCCTGGGTCCTCCACCCTGAGACCACCCTCCCCCCAGCCCACCCTGTCCTCTTCCGCCATCTAAGGCTCTTGCCAGCAGGCACCCGGGCTGACTTTGCTGTGGCTGCTCAGGGGCCTGGGCATGGGGGTTTGTGGCACTCTTTCTTCTCTCTGCTCATTCCACAAATAGTCATGAGTGCCCAGCCGGGGCCTGGCTCTGTGCTCGGTGACCCCAGCCCGGGAAACCAGAGACACCTGCCCCGGGGAGTGCCCCATGATCTGGATCTGAGGCCGGCACAGGAGTCACCTGAGTGAAACGGGGATAGGAGTGGATATGCTCGTCAGAGGCAATGGTGTGTGCAAAGGCCCTGTGGAAGGAAGAACTCACCAGACCCCCCCCCCCACACACACACACCCTCATTCGATGTCCGCCATCGCTGGTTCTTTCCCCAGCCCGCTGGTTCTACAGCTGGTCGAAGGTGAGGGAAACCACAAAGGGGTTGTGGTTGTCCCTTCACCTCGGCCACCGTGGATGGCAAGAGCCCTGTCTCGCAGGCCTGCCCTAAACCCTCTGCCCTGTTGGGGCCCAGAGCTTCCTGAGTAGGGGTTTCCTATCTTCCAGACTTCAGACTGAACCCCTTTGGGGGGGGCCTTGGGCCTGACCTGGGCCCCCTTTGGCCTTCGTGTCACTGAATCCAGATTCCTGTTTTAAGATGTCACTCACATACGTCACCCCCATCTGGTCCCGGGTCAACTCTCCCATCAACGGCATCGTCCTCCTGGCAGAGCTGTGCTGCCCCAACTTGCTAAAGCGCTCCTCTGACCCGTGCTCTCCCTCTGTGTCCCTCACGGGCTCCCTATCGCCCTCTGTCTAAACTGGAGGCCTCTGCTGCCTCAGAGGGTCAGAGCAGGGCGGTCGTCTCACCCGCAGCCTCTCCTGCCAGGTTTCCCTGAGTCTCAGATGTCCACCAGCCCCCCAAGGGCGGGGGCGAGGCTCTCGGTCTGTGCCCTCAGCAGCGGTTTCAAAAGAGTTTGTTTTGCTTTCCAAACAGATTGTATCGAGCGTCCGGCCGGCCAGTGGGTTGGGGCCAGAGCACAGGGAAGAGCTATGGCCCCTGGATATGCCGAGTCAACCTCCCGGACGGGCCGTGCCCGCAGGAGCTGCCCCAGCACCAGGTCGCACTCGCGCCCGGTCCACCCCAGCTGAGGGCCGTGGAGGCGGAGTCTCTGGGCTCCCAGGGGGTTCCACGGTGATGACTCACTCTGTGCCCCGTCCCGACTGCGCCACCAGGGGCTCTCCTGGGCAGACCTCCACCCTCTGTCCTCCCAACCCCAGCACGGAGTCCCTCGGGACTGTCACCCTCACTTTACAAACCAGGAGGTGGTGTTACATGCCTGGAGCCCACTAGGCCTTCCTTTCTTCCCTTCCACAGCGGTCAAGTGACGGCATGCTGACCTGGGCGCATGGCCTGCATTTCCCAGACTCCCTTGCAGCAAGCTGTGGCCAGGAATAAGTTCCCCATCTGGGACCCGAGGCGGGAGCTACTTGCCGAGAACAGCTGAGCACAGGAGGTAAAGAGCCCAGATAGGCCTGGGCGGCTCACCTGGCCTTCCGGGGAGAAGTCAATGTTGCGACGGAACCACCGGATTTTCGGGCCTCTTTGTTACGCAGCTGTGTACTGACTACTAGAGAATCGCCGAGGCCAGGCGCTGGGGCGCTCACGCCTTTTCATCACTACACAGTCTGCTCCTGGTTGTGTTCCTTCGGCGGATGGATCCCGAGTGAGCACACTGGGGCTGCCACACGCGGTGACTTGGCTGGATCTGGGCTGTCTGTCCTCAGCCCAGTACCTGGCCCGGGGCAGGTGACTGGCATGGCCTGAGAGCCCCAGAGCGCGGGCCCAAGGAAAGAGACCCACGTTGGAGCGCTGAACAGTGCAGGGTGCAGGGCCAGGCACCTGGCTGTGTGGTCTCGATGCATGGATTTGCACACAAGGGGTAGGACGCCGGGACAGGCCCTTCACAAACCTTCTCCGTCCTTTCATCCTTGGCAACTTTCCTGCGGAATAACTCGCGTACCCCACGATGTGCCCGTTTGAAATGTGCAGTTCAGTGGTTTTGAGTGAATTCGCAGCCATGCACGCATCATCACCATCAACCTCAACGTTTTCTTTACCCGCCAAAGAAACGCCACGCCCCTCAGCCCCACCCCCAGGTTCCGCCCAGTTCCCCAGCCACTCCCACCCCTGGCAACCGCGGTCTCCTTCTAAGTGGAATCACACAGTCTGTGGTCCTCTCGCTAACGTAATGTTTTCGAGGCTCGTCCGTGTTGTAGTGTCTATCAGGCTCCGGGATTTCATTGCTTTTCAGGGCTGAACAATATTCTCTTGTACGGACAGACCCCATTTTATTCATCCATTTGTTGGTTGGTGGGCCTGTAGGCTGTTTACACTTTGGGGCTGTTATGATTAGTGCTGCTACGAGCATTTACACGCAAGCGTTCGTGCGGACCTCTGCCTGCGCTTCTCTAGGTGTGGAATCGCTCGTGCGTCGCCAATTGGACCGATTTTTGCACCGAGACCAGCTTGGGCTTCGCATCTGGCCCCACCATTCACAGGCTGGGCAGGCTGGGCATGACCCTGGGCAGCTCGCCGGTAACAGGGGTGAGGGGGTGACGGCTCCACTCTGCAGAGGGGTTCTGCGGCTATGACTGGACCGGGGAGCTTGCTGAAGGCCAATTCTTCCCTTTAGGCTGAGAAAGGGCAGGGGGGATGGGACAGAAAGAGGCACCAAGGCCCACACACACCCCACCCCTCCACGCCACCCTGAGATTTGCCTCGTATCCCCGTGGGCCTGGCCTGGGGATGTGCAGAGCTGCTCACGAGCCCCTGCCTCTCCATCTCGGCCCCAAGCCTCTACCTTGTGGCCCTGGGTTACTTGGGGAGGCCACAGAGCCCTCAACTCTCTCCCACGGCCAGGACAGAGGCTGGGTCTGACTTGGAGCGGCCCCTGGGGTCTCTCTGAGGGGAGCGGCTGAGCCCCGCCCATCAGGGACTCTGGCTTGCCCCCACCCCCAGCTCACCCGCCCCTCTCCGTGGTTCCAAGTGACCTTAGCCCTGCTGCAACATTGGAAGGGACGTCAGCCTGTGTGGGTGGCAATTGCTATGTGGACCCAAGGCCTTCGGCGCCTCTCAAAGGCCTGCGTGGCCCCTGGACACCTCTGGTGGCTCTGCCCTGACCTGGCCACCTCGAGCATAACCGTGGCCAGTACTGACTGGGGAGCACCTCACCTGGGTCGTCCAACTTCATCCCCACTTGGACCCTGTGAGGCAGGTGCTACCTTGACTCCCACTTTGCAGGTGAGGAAACCGAGGCACAATGAGGAGGGAAATCTTCTCTGGGTCCCGTGTCAGAGAATTCAAACCCAGATGGATGATTCAAACCAATCATCTAGTCAGTGCCTGTGGCTTCACCCTTGGGCCCTGGTATTCTGGTGCCACCCCGTGCTGGGGGAATGGCAGGGCAGGCAAGCTAGAGGTCTATGCACAGAGGACAAGGCCCAAAGGGTTCCTGGATAGTGGGGCCCCAAGACTACAACGAGAATGGTGACCTTAGAGTTGTGCAGTGTACAACCTATACACCCACAGTAGTGGCCTTGAGAGGACCCAGGGCTGACATGAGGGCAGATGGGCTAAGAGACCCTCATGAGCCCTGGAGGCTTATATACCAGCCCCTGGAGAGAAGTGCTGTGCCTTCGTCTTTTTGATGCTCTCAGGGCTTTATGCCCCCACTGGGACGGCCAGGAGCTGAAACCAGGGAGGGGCATGGGCCAGTCAGGAGGTGCCCCCACTATCCCCTCTCTGAAACTCAAGGTGAGGTAGGCTGCGAAAAAACGCTATAGTAATTCTAATCAGCTGGAGAAAGATTAGGTACGGATACTACAATTCCTAGAGTAATCACATGCAGAAAAAGAAATAAAGCCAGAAAGCCAATAGGTAAATTAAAATGGAATATTTAAAAAATCTCAATAATCCAAAGGCATGCAGAGAAGGAAGAAGAAAGAAACAAAACTTAGAAAGGACTGACATTGTTAATATTCTAAAAATGCCAATTAAAAGCAAGAGATCGACAGAATGGATAAAAAAAAAAGCAAGACCTGATTACACGCTGCCTATAAGAGATTTACTTTAAATATAAAGACACACATAGGTTGAAATAAATAAATTGAAAAAGATACACCATAAAAATAATAAGCATCAGGTAGGTGGGTGGTTACATTAATATTAATTAAGATGTATGTTAATAGTAGACTTCAAGTCAGAAAGTATTATCAGAGATAAAGGAGACATTTGTTATAATAGGAGGGATGATTAACTAGGAGGCTGTAACAATTATAGATTTTTATGTGCCTACTAATAAAGCCTGAAAAGGCATGAAGCAAAATTGACAGGATCAAGGGAAGAAATAAACAATTTCACAATCATAAAAGGGAGATTTTAACACCCCTCCCTCAGCAATCAATAGAACAAATATACAAAACAAAATCAGCAAAGACATGGAAGGTACAAACAACACTATTAGTCGCTTTGATCTAATGATATTTATAGAACACTACATCCAGTAACTACAGAGTACAAGTTCTTGTCAATTGCACTTTTTGTCAAGATAAACCGTATGCTGGGCCATAAGTCAAGTCTCAGCAAATTTTAAAGGACAGAAATCATCTGGAGTTTGTTCTCTGACAATGACTGAATCTCATTAGAAATTAATAACGAGACATCTAGGGAAAATCCCAAATATCTATAAATGATTCATGAATCTACAAATGACTCATGAATTAAAAATGAAATCACAAGAGAAATTAGAAAATAATTTGAATTGAATGATAGTGGAAATATATCATATCAAAATCTGTGGGGTGTAGCAAAAGCAGTGCTTACAGGGAAACTTAGAAGTTTAAATACTTACGTTCGAAAACAAGAGCAATCTAAAATCAGTTACCCAAAGATCCAACTTGGGTAGCTCGAAAAAGAAAAGCAAAGTAAATCCAAATGAAGAAGGAAGGAAATAACAATGAGAAGAGGAAGAACAATCAAATAGAAAACAGACAGCCAAAAGAGAAAGCAAAAAAATGCCAAAAATGGATTCTTTGAGAAGATCAACAAAATAAACTCCTCGACTGTTGAAGTAAATAAGAGAGAGGAAGAGAGAGAGAGAGAGAAAGAGAGACTACAAATATCAGTTCCAAAACCAGAAACTGAAAGAATTTGTCACCACATATCCTGCAGAATCTTAAAGAGCATCGTGAACTTCTTTATACCAACAAATTCAGCAACTTAAATGAAATAAATGAATTTGTGGGAAAAGCAAACTTCACAAATTGATACAAGAGGAAACAGAAAATCTGAATAGTCCTGCATCTGTTAAAGAGAGTTAACTTACTAGCCCTTTATCTGATATGTCATTTGCAAATATCTTTTCCCTTTCCATCAGGTTGCCTTTTAGTTTTGTTGATGTCACTCATATGTGGATCTTGAGAAAGTTAACAGAAGACCAGGGGGAAGGGAAGAGGGAAAAAATAGTTACAGAGAGGGAGGGAGGCAAACCATAAGAGACTCTTAAATACAGAGAACAAACTGAGGGTTGATGGGGGGGGGTGGGGAAGAGAGAAAAGTGGGTGATGGGCATTGAGGAGGGCACTTGTTGGGATGAGCACTGGGTGTTGTATGTAAGCCAATTTGACAATAAATTATATTTTTTAAAAAAGAAAGTTAACTTAGAATAATAAAAAAAAAAAAACTCTTCCAAAAAGGAAAATCCAGAACTAGATGGTTTTGTTGGTTAATTTTATTAAACACTCAAGGAAGAAATGAATCAATCTTACATACGTTTTTATTTTTCTAGAAAGGAAGGAGGAAGGAAACATCACCCAAATCATTTTATAAGACAAGCACAACCCTAATGCAAAAACACGACAAAGACATTTTTAAAAATAAAACTGTAGACCAACATTCCTTGGGAAAACAGACACAAAAATCCTTTTAAAATATTAGTAAGTCCTATCCCATAATATACAAAAGTAATAATGCATCAGGAATAAGGAGGGTTTAACCTAGGAATGCAAAGTTGACTAAATATTTGAAATGTGATTCATAATATTATCATATAAAGGAGGCAAATTTCATAAATTAAAAAAAAATCTATTTAGAACAGCAACCCTCCCTCAAAAAAAATACTTTGAAATAATCTAATAAGAGGCAACCAAGACCCCATGTTGAAAAATTACAACTTTATTGAGAGAAATTTAAGAAGAACTAACAGAATAGAGCCCAGAAATTCACCCATGCATCTATACTTGGTTTAATTTATGACACAGGCAAGAATATACCATGCGGAAAAAGATAGTCTCTTCAACAGAAGAGAAGACTGGACAGACACATGGAAAAGAACGAAACAGGACCACTAACTTACATCATACATGAAAATTAAAATGGATTAAAGACCTAAATGTGAGAACTGAAACCATGAAACTCTGAGAAGAAAACAGGTGGTAAACTCCTTAACATGGGTCTTGGAGATGATTTTTTTAATGTGACACCGAAAACAAAATAAACAAATGGAGCTCCATCAAGCTAAAAAGTTGCACAGCAAAGAAAACCATCAACAAAATGAAAAGGCAACCTACCGAATGGGAGAAAATAATTGCAAATCATATACCTTCTAAGAGGTTAATATGTAAAATATATGAAGAACTCATACAACTCAATAGCAAAAAACACAAACAATTCAACTTTTAAAAGAAGCAGAAGATCTGAATAGACATTTTTCCAAAGAAGACATACAAATGGCCAACAGGTACGTGAAAAGATGGTCAACATTATTAAGTATCAGTAAAACGAAAACCAAAACCACAGTGAAATATCTCCTCACAACCATCACCATGGCTATTATCAAAAAGACAAGAAATAACAAAGGTTGGCAAAGATGTGGGGAAAAGGAAACTCTTGTGTGCTGTTGCTGGGAATGTAAATTAGTGCACCACTATGGAAAACAGTATGCAGGTTCCTCAAAAAATTAAAAGTAGAACTACCATAAAATCTAGCACTTCTCCACTTCTGGGTATTTATCTGAAGAAAATAAAAGCTAATCAAAAGGACATATGCACCCTCATGATGACCTCATGATGCAGTATTATTTACAACAGCCAAGACAAAGAAACAACCTAAGAACCTAAGAAACAACCTAAGAAACAACATCCATCAATGGATGAGTGGATATATATGTGTGCACACACACACGCACACACACACATGCAATGGAATGTCATTCAGCATAAAAAAGAAGGAAATCTTGCCATTTGTGACAGATGACATGGATGGACCTTGAAGGTATGCCAAGTGAACTAAGCCAGAGAGAGAAAGACAAATACCGTATGGTCTCACTTATATGTGGAATCTAAAAAAAACAAAACCAGGGGCGCCTGGGTGGTGCAGTCAGTTGGGCGTCCGACTTCAGCCAGGTCACGATCTCGCAGTCTGTGAGTTCAAGCCCCGTGTCGGGCTCTGGCCTGATGGCTCGGAGCCTGGAGCCTGTTTCCGATTCTGTGTCTCCCTCTCTTTCTGCCCCTCCCCCGTTCATGCTCTGTCTCTCTCTGTCCCAAAAATAAATAAATGTTGGGGAAAAAAAAAAACAAAAACAAAAAAACCAAACTTGTAGATAGAGAAGAGACTGGTGGTTGCCAGAGGTGGGGGCTTGGGATGGGCAAAGTGGGTGAAGGGGGTCAAAAGGCAAAAGCTTCCAATTGTAAAACAAGCCATAGGGGTGTAATAAGCAGCATGGCGCTTCTAGTTAATAATACTGTATTGCGCACATGAAAGTGGCTAAGAAAGTAAATCTCAAGAGTGCTCATCACAAGAAAAAAAAATTTTTATGATTATGGGAGGCGATGGGTGTTAACTAGCCTTATAGTGGTGATCATTTCTCAATGTATACAAACACCAAGACAGTTTAAAAAAAAAAGTAGAAGATCTAAACAAGTGAAGAGATATACCATGTTCATAGATTGGAAGACTCAATATTAAGATCGTAGTTGTTCTCAGACTTATGTATACATCCAATACATTCTGGTAAAAATTTATAAGCTAATACTAAAATGTGTATAGAAATGCACATACCTAGAATGAATGAAAAAAATTTATTTTTTTTTAAATTTTTTTTTAACATTTATTTATTTTTGAGACAGGGAGAGACACAGCATGAACAGGGGAGGGTCAGAGAGAGGGAGACACAGAATCTGAAGCGGGCTCCAGGCTCTGGGCTGTCAGCACAGAGCCCGACGCGGGGCTCGAACTCACGGACTGCGAGATCATGACCTGAGCCGAAGTCGGCCGCTTAACCGACTGAGCCACCCAGGCGCCCCTGAAAAAACTTTTATAAGAGAATGACAAAGTTGGAGAACTTATCTGATTTCACAATATATGTGATTGATACAGTTTGGTAGCAGCGTCAGGACAGACACATGGATCAATGGAACAGAACACAAAAATGGCTAATTGATTTTTGACAAAGGTGCCAGTGCAGTTCAGGGAAGGGGAAAAACGAGTCTTCAAAAAACGGCTTGGATCCACTGGATTTCCACCTATGTGACTTCTCAGTGAAAGCAGAGGAGAAAACCTTTGTGACTTTGAGGTGGGCCAAGATTTTCTAAAAATATGAGAAGTGCAAACCAGTAAGGGAAAAATTTAAAAATCAGTCTTTAAAATTTTCTGCTCTTTGAGAAGACACCAGTAAGAGAATGAAAAGGCAAATGACAGACAGGAGGTATATTGATAGCACAGATATCAGACAAAGGATTCATGTCCAGAATATATGCATGTCTCTAAGAACCCTAAGAAGACAAGCCGATAAAAGTGAGCAAAAGACTTGAATACATCTTGAATTAAAGAAGATAAACAAATGGTCACACGACAAAGTCCTCAACATCATTAGCCATTGTAGAAATGGAGATTCAAATGACAGTGACCTACCACTGCACCCCCACCAGGATGACCAATGACAAAAACACTAAGCACACCAAGTTCGAGCCGGGATATAAAACTACCAGAATTCTCGTTTATGCTGGTAAGAGTTTAAAATGGTACAACCACTTTGGGGGAAAGGTTTGGTACTTCCTTACACAGGTAAACACATACATGTTGTGTGACCCAACTATTCCACCCCTAGATGTTTACTCAAGAGAAATAGAAACCTGTGTCCACACAGGGGTTTGTACAGGAATGTTCACAGCAGCGTTATTTGTAACAGCTTAAACCTGGAAACAACCCAAAGGTCTACCAGTGGGTGAACACATAACAAGTGTGATGCGTTCACACAGTGGAATAGTATTCAGCAACAAACAAGAGTGGATCGTTGGCACATGATACACCATAGATGAACTTCAAAACATTCGTGCTAAATGAGAGAAGTCAGACCAAAAGAAAGAGCGTGTACTTTGTGATTGTTTTTGTATAAAGTCATAGAAAATGCTAACACACGTCTAGTGAAAGAAAGCAGATCAGCGGTTGTCCCGGGGACAAGGGCAGAGAGAAAGGTGGATTACGGGGGTCCAGGGCATGTGATGGATGAGTTCATGACCTTGCTTGAGTCCATGGCTTCACACGTGTTTGCATATGTCAAACTCATGAAATTGAACACTTAGATATGGATAGTTTATTGTACACCCATTGTATCTCAATAAAATTGAAGTAAAACTTCATTGAGCTGTACACTTATATTTACCCTAAGTTATACTCCAATGAAAAAGTAAATAAAAATTGGGGCACCGGGGTGGCTTAGCCGGTTAAGCATCCAATTCCTGATCTCAGTTCAGGTCATGATCTCACAGTCAGGAGATTGAGCCCAGCTTGGGATTCTCTAGCTCTTCTCCTCTCCTGCTTGCACCCGTTTTCGCATGCTTGCTCTCTCTCTCTCTCTCTCTCTCTCTCTCTCTCTCTCCCCCTCCTCTCTCTCTCAAATCAATAAATAAGTAAACTTTTTAAAAAAGTAAATAAAAATTTAAGATGCATGCCTGATCATGTGATCCCCGTCCCCCTAATCTCTCTCTGCTGTCCCCGGAATTAATCCTTCAATGGCTCCTACTGCATTTGGTAGAAATCCACAGCCTGTCGTCCCCAACGGGCAGCTTCCATTTCCTCAAAATGTTGTCCTTCTCATTTGAATACATGGAAGTCCACTGCGTTCGCGTGTTAGGGCTTCTGCCACAAAGTCCCACAGACTGAGTGGCTTAAGCCACGGAAATTTACGGTCTCAGTTCTGGAAGCTGGAAGCCCAACATCAAGGTGTCGGCAGGGCCAGGTCCTCCTGAAGGGCCCCCTCCTCCTTGGGGGTGCTCGTGAGTTCTTCCCTCTGTGTGTCTGTGTTCCAATGGGCTCTTCCTGTAGAGACACCAGTCCTATGGAACCAAGGCCCATCCCCATGGCCTCACTTTAATTAGACCACCTCTACAAAGACCCTGTCTAAATGAGGTCCCATTCTGAGGTCCTGGGGGTTAGGACTCCAACATATGAATTTGGGGAGGGGGAGACACAATTCAGCTCATGATACCCCCTCCTTGCAGAACCCCCTGCCCGCTTCCCCTAGGCTCTCCCACTCACCCCCTCCCAGCAGGCACTTCCAGGACCCCCAGGCCACATTAGCCCCCACGGAGGGTGCCCTGGATTTCTGTCTTGCAACATGAGTCCCCTGTGTCCCTTCTGGTCTCGCCCCAGCCCTCTTTGCTCGTGTCTGTGCTAATTCAGGCTCTGGTGACGTGTGCCAGGACTCTGCAGGGTGGCTCCTCACCCTTGACCTTGAACCTTGGGGGGGTGACCCATGTGTCTAAGAGCCCTTTGGAGGTTGGAGCTAAGTTGTCTCCGTGGGACGCTGCTCAAAACCACCCCTTTCTAGGCCGCCTGAGCCCTGTGTCCTGATGCCCTACAAGCTGTCCGTCTTCCCTGGGCTCATTTCCCTACAGATTTCTTTCTCAGGATCCCTTCTCGCGGTCTGCTCTGGGAACCCCTTCTAGGACAGGCGGTAGGTTGGGTTTTGGGGAGACTGGTGCAGGCCCAGGTGGCAGAGGGAGGTGGGGGGTCCCAGCCCTCGGCCATGCCCTGTCTCAGTGTGGACCACCGGTGGGATTTGGGGTACCCGCTGTTTGCAGAGTGGAAGCCGGCCTGTGAGCCCCCACCCTGGACTCACCTCTGTCGGTCTCTGGGAGCCACTGGGCAGCTGTGCGTAAAGCCTCTCCAGGCTTTGCCATCAGGGCCACCGCAAAGGGGACACAAAGTGACCAGGACCTCAGCTTCATCTCCCCCCCGCCTCATGGCATCGCCTCATCTATAAATGGGACAATAAAGTCCCACCTCGAGGGGTCGTGGGAGAAATTCACCTTCTCTGAGAGAATGTTGTAGGGCCCGGCATGGAGCTGCCCCAGTGTAGGCAGGGCCCGGGAGGGATATATTTTGTGTGCGGGTGACAGTTTGAGTCACTCCAAATCAGCGTGTCAAGAGTGTCTTCACCCAGGCCCATGCTGTCCCACGAGAGAAATACCATGACGGCCAGAGGGACCCATTTGCTTGTGAGGCTGTCCCCCCCTGGAACCAAGGCTCTGGACGACCCTATAGGTCATCAGGGCATCCAGCCGACCCCACGCGTTCACCCTCCCGGGGCCTCGGGAACAAACAACCACAAACTGGGTAATTTAAAACAATGGAAATATATTCTGTCCCCATCTGGAGACCAGAAGTCCAAGATCAAGGTGTGGGCAGGGTGGCCCTCCCTCCGGAGGTGCCAGGAGAGGGTCCTTCCTCCTCTTCCAATCCCGGGGCTCCAGGCGTCCCCGAGCTGGTGGCTGAATCACTCCTGTCTCTGTGGTCACATGGCCCCTTCTCTCCTCCTCTCTTATAAGGACACCTGTCACTGGCTTAGGGCCCCTTGGATACTCCAGGAGAGGCTGGTCTCAATCACACCTGCAATGATCCTTTTTTCAAATAAGGTCACATTCACAGGTTTGGGGACTAAGACATGAACCCCATGCACCCGATGTGGGGACGGTAAGAACACCCCGCAGGGAAGAAGGAATTTCTGGAGCATGTGTGGGTTCAGGCCTGACTGAGGGCTCCCAGCCCCGGGGCACCGGAGGGGGACTTGGAGAATTTCCAGGGAGTGACAGCAAAGCAAGGAAGGGTCCCCACGGTGCAGGGCCTCGGGCGGGGCCAGCAGGTGAGCTGTGCGAACCTGGCAGGGCGCTCGGCCTCCGGGAGCCTTGGTTTCCCCGCCTGTAACACGGGGCCGACAGTGGTCCCAAGGCATGGGGATGCCATGAAGGCTCACGAGAGAGTGGGACTGAGCCTGCCACCGGGTCCTCCCTGACTCGGGGTGAGGCCGGTCGGCAGAGGCAGCCTCCAGGTGACAGGTGACAGGGTCCAGGTGACAAGCGGATGCCCCAGGCCACCTCTGGAGCCCACCCGCAAAACCCGAGGGCTGGTGAGCCGTGTCTGCCTCGCCCTCCAGGGAAAATTAAAGAAATGAATACAAGGTGGCCGCGGAAAAATGCAGACTGTGGGCCATTTACGTGAGTGATTAAAATTCTTTGGCCGGCTACGTTTCATCCCACCTCCAGGACACAAATATTCCCCCTTATGAAGTTCAAATGCAACATGTCAGATGGGGCCAGTTGTTGGGGGGAGGGGGGGTCCCTGCTTGCGCACTGGCGGCTTAGCCCAGAGCCCGGCGGCGTCTTCAAAGGGGCCCCGCTAATCACCCCCTTCCCCAGCGGGCGCTCGGCCTCCCGGAGGCTCAGCCCCTCGCCCCAGCACGAGCCCTGCCCCCGTGTAGACAAAAGCACGCGGCTGCGGGGCCACATGTGACCCTGCAGCGTGGGTCGCTGCCACTGGGACCCTGCCCCTGTCCTGTGACACCACGGGGCCCCTTTCTGCTCTCCTGCTCCCTCTGCCCCGGGCTTAGCCCCTGCCCCCCGCTTGTGCCCTGCGCCCGAACATCAGAGCAGGCCATAGTCCTGCTCCGTTCCGTCCTGCGGGTCCAGAACACAATGTCTGGGCAGGGCGTCCAGACCTGTGGGACCCGGCCTGCCCCTGACGTCCAGCTGTGTGCCCCGCCTATGCGCCTCCAGAGAACCCTGAGTCTGGTTGGCCTCTGCGATGCACATGCTGTTCCCTCTGCCTGGAATGCAGCCCTCCCCCTTCTGGCTAATGCACATCTATCCTCTGGGTCTGTAAGCATCGGCTCGGGCAGCCTGAACACAGGTCCACAGACGGGGCTCACGCAGCAGACATTCACTGGCCCCGGGTCCCGGAGGCCGGAGCCCGAGGTCCAGGCGTGGGCAGGGCCGGGTCCCCCCGAGACCTCTCTCCTTGCGTGTGGACGGCCGTCCTCCCCCTGTGTCCTCACGGGGTCATCCCTCTGTGCGTGTCTGTGCCCCGATCCCCTCTTCTTACAGGGACCCCGGTCACACGGGATCAGGGCCCACCTAAACCACCTCGATTACCTCTGTGGAGACCCTCTCTCCAAATGAGGAATATTCTGAGACACTGGGAGTCAGGGCTCCAACATATGAATACGGGGGACCCACCTCAGCCCACAACAGGGTCTCCACTCCAGTGTCATTTCCCCGGAGGACCTTTGGCCCACGGGCCCCCTGCAGAACAGATCAGAAGCACCTACCACCTCCTGTGCTCCCCCTGCCCGGGCCACGCGCACCTCGAAATTGCTTGCTCGCCATCTGCCCCTCCCCCGCAGCGTCCTTGAGGACAGGTGTCCATCTGTCTTATAACCACCGCTTACCTAGTGCCTCTCCCAGAGCAAAGGTTCAGCATATATTGGTGGGAAACTGTACAAACTCGCTGGGGCCCTGTCTCGTGCAGTCACCGTTATAGTTAACACACACACACACACACACACGTACACAGGGTCCACATGTCACTCAGGAATGCCTTCACTAACAACTCACGGGGAGCCCCACTAACCTCGACTTTTGTTCTCACACAAGGAGTCTGGAAATAGGCTGCCACTGCTGTCGGCTCAGTGGCTGGCCTCTCTACGGTTCTTCTGGCTTGCCGTTCCCGCCCGTTGCCTCTTGGCTGCAAGATGGCTGCCACGGCGCTGGGCCTCACCTCCACCCCCAAGGTGGGAAGAAAGAGCGCCCACTGTGTTTGTCTTTCCTTTCCTTCTTTTTGGTCAGGAAAGTTTTAGACATCCCCCACGTTCCCAGAAGCCTTCTGCTTATGTCTCAGTGGCCAGAAATGGGCCACATGGCCATCCCATGGCTAAGGAGGCTGTGACAGGACACCCGTCCTCTGCAGTGGGAGGCAGTGAGTCAGAAGGGCTAGATGTGCCATCGGGGGCGCCCGAGCTAGCAACGTCTGCGCTGGCCCGAAGCCCACAGCTCACTTCAGCCGTCTCCGCTGGTTTGTCCGTACTTTTCGAGCCCCGTGAAGGGCACACAAACCGTGTAGCCGTGAGCCGCCCCTCCTCCCACGGCCCCTCCTGAAAACACCCCACACCCCCGGCCCCCCGCCCCCTCCCTCCCCGAGGCACTATTGCGTCGGAACCTGCCTTCTAGAAGGACAGAAACCCTCCCGGGGGGTGGGGGGTTGGGGGGACGGAAGGGAAGGGAGGAAGCCCCGGGGACCCAGCAGGACCCCCTGCAGGGGGGGCGGAGGGCGGGCTGGGAACACTCACAGTTTTACCCCGACACGAGTGAACGAATGAACGCACGAATGAATACATGAAGGGATGAGCGCAAAGATACTGCCTCTGCCCCCGAGAAAAGTGTGGGCACGCAGTAAAGAGGCCCCACGGGGTGTGGAAATAGGTTGCAGCAGAGCCCTGGGTGCGAATCTGGAGCTGGGCTGGGCTGGGCCGTTGCTCCAGGCTGGCCTCTCTCTGGGGCTCAGACTCCTTATCTGGGGAGCAGTGGTGGCCCAGGTCCCAGCTTCCTCCCGGGCTCCGCCTCTGTGTCCCACACTGAGCACAGAGGTCTGTGCGCAGGTGTCCCGCTTACGGGGGAGGGTGGGCGCACGGTCCCCGGGAGGCCCTGCAGACAGAGCTCAGAAGAGCCCGGGGCCCGGACAGGGCTGCCCCGGAGAGACGGCTTCCAGGACGGGCCCTGAGACCAGCAGGGGGAGGGCTACCGCTGGGTGCTGGGCGGCTGGCACTTCTCCGGGGAGTAACTAGGAAATAGAGAAGCTTCCTTAAAAAGCGTGAGAAAATGGGGCCCTGGGAGGGACGCAAGGGAGAGGACTCGAGTCAGGCGCCACCCAGGCATCCCTTTGACCCGGGGACAGGGCGGGGGGTGGGGGTGGGGAGGAGGGACACTGTTGTTATCCCGCTTCCCTGTGTGCGTGTGTGTGCGTGTGTCTGTCAGCCTGGCCCGTCGTCCCACTCCTCGCCCTTGCACCTGTGGAGAAGGACAGCTGGCCTGTTTGGGGAGTCTGCCTTTGGCCCAGAGTTCTAGGTAGGGTCCAGCAACTTGATGGAAAAGTTGTACGTAACTTCTGCTTCCAGCTCTGTGGGCATCCCCAGTACTGGCCTGGCCTTGCCCTCCGGGCACTCACATGCTGGGGAGCCAGCTGTCGGTGACCACGATCTCAGAGAAAGGAAGCTCGGGAGGGAGAGCCACAAAATCTCACAAGACAATTCCCGCTCTGGCTCAGCAGGCTGGGCTCCTCAGAAAGCTTGCTGGTCCCACTGAGACAAGGGCGCAGAGGTCAGAGTTTTGGGCACGGAAGCTGGGGCAGGGTACCCGCGAGGACCTACAGAGTTGGGGGTGGAGTGTGATTCCAGAGGGCGAGCGGTGCCAGGGGACACGGTCTAGCCAGGGCGCAGGGTGTCACTGACCCCTGGACGTCCAGCTGGATATCAGAAAGGCGTGTCTTCGGAGGAGGAATGACATCCTAAGGCAAGACCCACTTTCCCTACAACAAACTTAGATCAAGCCCCAGCGGGATCTATGGGAGACGGTGTAGGAAGTGCATGCCCTGAGTCAGAGGAGTTTGGGGACACCTGGGGCTCCCCAAAGCTCACCAACAAAGTAGGAGGTCAAGTACATACAAGTTCAGGGTCAGCAGGGAGAAGTGACGTTATCCACCAGGACAGAAGTCAACACTCTCCAGGGGCAGAAAAGAGAACAGACCATCCCCACAACGTCTCACCCACAAGGTGCAAAACACAAGAGAAAATCAGTCGACATGGGAGAAAAAAGAAAAAAACTGACAAACGGGAAAGTGAGACCCACAGTCAGAAGAAAGCAGTCAATAAAAACTAACCACACGATGACTCATGGGCCCATGCAGTAATTACAAGGGCACAGAAAACATTAACCATCAAAGAAAAAAAAAATAAATTGACTTCACTGAAATTAAAATATTCTGCACTTAGGAAAACATGATAAAAAAAAACCAGAAAAGCAAATCGCAGACTGAGAGAGAATATTCCCAACGCACATCTCTGACGACAGACTCTTAGAATATATAAAGGACTCTTACCGTCGAATCCCGAGACAAATAACCCAATGAAAATATGGGCACAGGACATGAACCCACACTCCACAGAAGGAGATATCCGACTGGCTACCAACAAACTCATGAAACGCCGCTTGTCATCGTTAGTGATCACAGGAATGAAAAAACACAAAAAACGAAACCCCAGTGAGACGCTGCTCGACACCCACCACAACTGGCTCACGTTAAAGACGGGTTTTTACCGGGTGTGGGAAGGGACCCGGAACATCTGGGATTCTCCTGCGTCGATGGACTCACTGGGCAGCTTCTTGTGAATTCAAACACCCTTTCACTCTACGACCCACTTGTTCCAAAGCTGGGTGTTCACCCACGAGAGAGGATGACGTGTGCCCGCGGGAGACTCCTACACGTGCGTCCAGAGCTGGTCCCCGACACGTGAACGGATAAACCTTCTAGGGTTTGTTCGCAACGAAAAGGGACAACCCCGTGGACACACAAGGCCTCACACCATCTCGCCACCGCCACGGGGGGCCAAAGGAGACGGTCCCAGAAGGGAACACGCGATGCTTCCATTTCCACGGGGCTCCGCGGCAGGTGACTCGAACCACAGCAGCAGGAAGCACGTTGTTGTTACCCGCAGAAGGGGGGAGGGCTGATTGATTGCCAAGAGGCACAAGGGAACCTTCTAGAAAGGTTCGATAGCCTGGTAAAGGTTGCGGCTACCCAACCACCTGCATTTGTCAACCCCGCTGAATTGAATACTTAAAAGTGACAGATTTTGTTGGATGTGAGTTATACCTCCATAAGGCTGGTTTTTTTCAAGCCCAAGGCACTGGTGTCTGCCCTTCCCTTCCTCTCTGCCCCAGACCAGATTGCATACCTACCTTAGGCGGGTGTGAGTGCCCAAAACCAAATGCGTTCTCCATGAGCTTGGCCAGGGCTGGATTCCTGGGTGTGCGTGGAAGGGACAAGCATCAGCCCGATGGCAACGTCACCCACGAGCGCCGCGTCCCCTGATGGCTGTGCCGCGTCAGCCAGCTACCCCCAGGTCACAAAGGTCTAGAACAGTGAAGGTTCATGTGTGTTGCACATTCTGCATCGTAGCCAACAGTCTGCCCCACACTCTTCACGCCAGGGTCTAAGCAGAAGGCAACGCTCAATGGCAACGCTTAATGGCACGTCAACACTTCCGTTCCAAAGAAGGATATCGTCATACATTCCGTTGACCAGAGTAAGCAGAGAGCCAAGCCCAGCAGCCCTGGGCAGGAACGCGGGCCCTTTCTGCAGGAGGCACTACCGAGTCTCACGGCCTCCAGGGGTCTGTCCCCTTCTCCTATGGGGAGGGGATGCAATCAAGTGTGAACACAAGTGGCATAGATCACATCTTGCAACCCACCAACACACACACACAGACACACACACACTGCAATCCTACATAGAGCCTCATGCCTTGCAAAGGTTTCTCATACCCACAGTCCCATTTGCAAGGCCAGAGACTTAACGACGAAGGACAATCTGGGACAAGGAGCCCTTTGGCAATTCGAACCATCACCCAGTCCCCATGCTGACTCATTTCACCTGAGATGTTCCTCACTGACTGGTGGCCCTACGGTCCCCTGTCCCCCAGGCTAGAGGCCTAGGTTTCATCTCTAACTGCCCTTCCTCTCTGCCCCTCCACATCAACCAAGAAGTGTGTAATGAGGATCCTTATTATTATAAGGAACAGAACTCTCAGCTCAAACTGGATTAAACAACACGGGGATGGGAGTTCATGAACCTAGGCACAGAAGGTTCCAGAAGTTCAAATTGTAAGGCCAGGAACTGTTGGTTTGTTTTTTTGTTTGTTTTCTCTGTCTCTTAGCTCTGCTTCTTTAAAGTTGGCTCCATTCTCAATGAATGGCAACCCCTAGTGTTGTGCAGTGCACAACCTGCACATCTGTCCCTGGTGGCTGCTCACACATGATGGGCTAAGGTGGGAATAGGAGTAGATAGCAGGCCACTCCCATTTCTGGGCAGCCAAACCTTCAGACATAGGAGGCATGCTGGGCAGGGCTGCATGGTTTTAGTAACCCCATGTGAGAAAACCACCTGAGGGTAGGGAATGAACCACCCAAAGAGATGTGAGGGAACAGTGCCCTGAGTGCACAGGGCTGGGAACTGTGCCTGACACCAACAACTCATAATTCATCGGCGTCAGTTAGAACACTAAGAATGCCTTTTGCTTTGAAGTTGGTCCCACCCAGCAAATATTAAAAGCAAGACCAAAAAAGAATCAGACTATCTCCAGGGAACTTAACTGCCTCCAAGAACAAAGGTTAAGGGGCAGCCGGGTGGCTCAGGGTGTTAAGCGTCCGACTTCGGCTCGGGTCATGATCTCACGGCTCGTGAGTTCGAGCCCCTGCATCAGGCTCTGTGCTGACAGCTGGGAGTCTGGAGCCTGCTTTGGATTCTGTGTCTCCCTCTCTCTCTCTGCCCCTCCCCCATTCATGCTCTCTCTCTCTCTCTCTCTCTCTCTCTCTCTCAAGAATAAATAAACATCAAAAAAAAAGGAACAAAGGTTAAGAACGTGTTTTCGGAATAAAAAAATAACACCCAACAAAGTAAACTTTGTCATGTCAGCCATCCAACCAAAATCATCAGCAGGAAAATACAACCTGAAATGAGGGGAAAAAAGTCAACCCTTCAAACAGGCAGACAAAGGACAAAAATGAGAGGATCCAGTAGACCAGAGCATGGAAACAGGTGTGAGCAGTATTCCACACGACACTAATGCCAGAGGGAAGCATTAGCAGAAACTGGCGGAGAAGCCTACAAGATCTCTGTACATTTCCTGCACATGGAAGGTTATTCCCCAAGCAAGTGTTTTATGTTTTCTAAAGCTGCTGGAAAAGATGGAACGTATGAAATAGAAACAAGGAAGATACAAAAAGGCCGTGTGTGGATTTCTGGAGATGGAAACAATAACATTTCAGGTGACTTACACCCTGGCCGGGAGGATGAATGGTGGGTTAGACGTTGCAGAAAGAAAGAAGGGTGAACTTGAAGACAGAGAAACCGGAATTAGCCGAAATGAACCACAGAGAGGGAGACGACTGGCAAAGAAATGAACAGGTGACAGGAACTGTGGGAAATGTTTAAGTGTTCAAATATAAGTGTCGATGAGATCCCTCAAGGAGGGGAGGGAGCTAGAAAACAAAATATTTGGAAAAGTAACCTAAAAAGTTTCCAAATTTGTTGAAAACTCTAAGTGCAGGGATCCAAGAGGTTCAATGAACCTCGACACAAGCAACACAAAGAAAACCACAGGGAACCCCATCATTATCACACTCTCTCTGCCAAGTTGCTTCCCTCCCTGTGCCTCAGTTTCCTCCTCTGTGCAAGGTCAGGGCAGGAGAGGTGAGAACCTGTGAGCCTCCAGCATGGGCACCCTTGCCAGGTGGACTAAAGCAAAGCACCCTGTACTTGGGAATCAGCATAGCGTCCCCTGGGTGCTGGATTCAGAGGAGCTGGGGCCGGTCTCCACTGCCAGCCCCTGGTAGCCAGGGGCCAAGCCTACCTGGGCACTCGGCCTGAGCACTTCTCAGCACACACTTTCCCAGAAGCCAGTGAGGGAGCCAGCAGTGGGACCCGTTGTCCCAGAGACAGAGTGTCCCAGCAAGAGGTGACCCACTGTCCCAGTATGCCCGGGCGGAGGGGGCCTCCAGGGCAGGGGGCTTTTCATGATGAAACCAGGCAAGTGTAACAGAACCACCACCCACAATGCTACCCCCTCCCCCTCGCCCTCCCCCTCCTGCCACCTGTCGTTCCCAAAGAGCAGGGTAACCTGTACTGAGCACCGAGGAAGCCACCACTCTTAAAAGTGGGACCTCACCAACCTTTCTCTCCCACCTCCAAAATGATTTCTTTGGAGGCGGGTAAAACCCAGTGTTGTCGGCCCCTTCCTGCCATCGTGGACCCTCAACTCCTCAGAGAACCCTTGAGCAGAATGGACCAAATCTGAACATATGTGTATGTCCATTGCAGTTGTGTTTAAAATGGTAAAAAATAACCTAAATGTGCATCGGTAGGGGTGAATAAATACATCTACGTGATACCGCAAAGAAGTTCCCCTCTAACAAAGCGGGGAGCTGGGTTCAGTGTCCAGAAGATTCCACGATGTGCGGGTACCTGGATAAAGTTCCGGAACATCAAGTCTGTGGTCCGCTGACAGGGAACGGAATGTTTCTATCTGGGGACTTGGAGAGAAGGCGGCAGGTGTCCCAGGGTTATCTCTGGAGGCAGAGGTGGTGATCAGCTGGTTTTTACTTCTTTCCTTGTGCCTTCCTACACTGTTCAAATTGTTTGTTTATATAGTCAGTGAAAGTGGCCATGGAACTTCACAGTTTATAGCACAGTTTCCCCGTACAGGTGCTCCCTGCGTACGTGGGAAAGGGGAAGTGCTCTAGGTCTCAACCTCTGTCCCCTGACATCTGGGACCTGGGTCAGTCTCACTCTGTTGCCTGGAAAGAGGGGACAGAAGAGCCAGGTCCAGGTCCGGCAAAACAAGAGGCTTTTGTCCTCAAACTTGGAAGTCAGCCCTGTCACAGATTTTGCTTTCTTGGGAAGGTTCTGGGGCTTCTAGGAGCCTGAGGAGGTTAGAGGTAGAGGGAAGGATGCTTTGGTTGGCAAAGTACAGGCACACAGCTTGGATTCCCTGAGGTGGTTACACAGCTCATGTAACTGGGAGATTCAGGAGTGGATGGTTCTATCTGCAGGTATAGCTGGATCCAGGTGCTTAAACAAAGCCCCTGGGGTTCTCTTGGCCGCCATCAGTTTCTCTTCCTCTTCCTGTTCCTCCATATATACTTCCTTCGGCCCTTCGGACCCCTGCTTCTCTTAGCAAGCCCCGGGGAGAACTCGACTTACTCCAGTCTGGGCCACACGCCCATCCTTGTGACCAGGGGATGTGGGGTGGGAACCAAGACTGACAGCCCCTTCGAAACCCCACGAGAAGAAAAATGGTAAAAAAAAAAAAAATTATCCAAATAAAAGGCGGCGTTGCTGCCTGAAGAAGGAGGGGAACCCTGCTGCACAGAAAAAGAAAATCACGGAACACGATCCCCCACAGCCGCATTCGGTGGACCCCGGGACCTGTCTACACGGCTAGCACATGCCCAGCGCCTTGCCGCTGTACGGCTTCCGAGGTTTCCATGGGGTCTCGGGCACTCGCTGATCCTGGTCCCTCTGATCCCCAAGCAGCCCAGAAAGGCAGACAATACCATTGTCCCCCTGCTGACGAGGGAGCTGAGGTTCAGAGAGAGTGATAAGTCGCCCCAGGCCACCAGGGAGTAAGTGGCAGGATCGGGTGGCCCGGCGTCTTGCACAGCTTTGCTCTCGGGCGTGAGGCGTCAACACCATCGACACCAACACCCCGTTCCTACCACCGCCACCCCCACCAGCATCCCCTCCATCGTCACCGCCGACAACACCGTCACCATAACAACCAAAACATCCCGACCGCCTTCCGCCAGGCAGCTCGTCGCAGAGCCATACTTCTTAGCCGCAGCCACAGCCAAGGAACTGTGGACCGAAACGAAGGCGGAGATTTGACTGAGTCAGATTTTCCTAGTGGGAACTCCTTTCTTGGCAGCCGGGCCCGGGCCCGGCTCTCGTGTGGCAGGGTCCCAGCGTTCCGCTCCCAGCCTCGCAACGCCTCTTCCAAGATAGCTGAGCTGATTCCAAAGGCCTGTGACCGTGTTCTGGGGAGAAACACACGTGAGTCACCGGGGCTGACATTCCCGGGGATCTGACAAGGTTTCTACTTTGGGAACCTGCTAACGTTGACTCAGCAGAGATTCACTGGCAAACTGGCCGGCGAAGCTGAAAACATGCGTCCGCCCCATGAGCCTCGTGGGGGCCAGTGCAAGCCGGGGCTGGAGCTTGCGGCCGTGTGTCCGGCGTCTCATGGGCTCCCTCGTGGGGTCTGGGACGGAACCGAGGCTGCGCGGTCTCGAGGGCAGGAGGCGGCAAAACTCAAACCCCACTCTGCGTGACTCCAGAGCTCACCGTCGTGATTGCCACAGGCTGTTCCCTCCTGTCCCAAGGCAGGGCCCTGCCACCCGCTCACGGACTGGGGAGCCCCACTGTGAGATGGGGCCTCTGTGGGGAGAATGGCAAGGGGGTCCCAGCCGGTGCTGAGGATGTGCTCCATCAAAGCCCCCTGGGGCAGCAGCACCACATCAGGGGGCCACTCTGGGGTACAGACGACCCTCTCACTCTTTCTCCGACAAGCTTTTGCTGCCCCTTTCCTGTGCGAGACCTTCACAAAACGCCCAGAATCGTCTCCGGCGGTGTCAGCCCGTGGAGACACCCTTTCCTCTCTGGGACTTGCATCCCCGGTAAAAATCCCCAGGGCCCCCCCCACCCCCCACCCCGCAGCACTATGGTGCACAAACCCTCCACTGTGCTGGTTCCTTAGCAACCGCAAGCCGCTGCTGAGGGAGCTTGAACCCCGGGCCAGGCTCCAGGGACACACAGCGAGCCTCCTACTCCCGATTTTGAGGAGCTCCGAGCCTTCTAAGACACAGGGAACGCAGGCACTGTGTTTGCACATAGAAAAAGCACCTGACTCAGGCTTGGAGAGTCAGGGAGGGTCGCTCAGGAGGCGTGAGACGACATAAGGCCTGAGGAATTGTCAGGCGAAACACCCAGAGCATGACGGTGCCGTCACCCACCAAGTGAGGGCTCTGAGACGAGAAATGATGATGTCATCTGGAAATCAGAGATCCCGTGAGGAGGGACGTGAGGGCCTGGCTGTCAAAAGGGGCATGGACGTAGGCGGGGGGCAGGTCTCGAGGGCTGCCAGCCAAGACCACGTGGCAGGGTTTTATGTAAAGCTGATGTACAGGTCGAGAACAGGCCCTCTGGCCGCTGGGTGGGGAAAGGATTGGAACAGAGCAAGACTGGAGGTTGAAAGGCCAGCGAGGAGACCGTCAGAGCAGCCCCAGGGAGAAGAGACGGTGGTCACGGGGGCAGTGAAGGAAATTTTGACAGACCCAAGAGCTCCAATGTCAAAGAGACCAATTGGTCTCCAATTGGTCAAACAGACCAATTTGCTGATGGCTCCCCCCCCCCCCGCCAGGGAGTGATAGAGAGGGTGGTACCAAAGAGGACCCCGCGGGATCCATTTGGACGAAATGGAGGGATTGTAGTAAGTCTGGAATAAGAGTGAGTTTCTTTTTTCTGGTCACGGCATAGTAACTGGAACCGTATTAGCCCCTCTGCCATAACAATCCTAAGACTGAACAGGAGATACAAAGCCATGGTCTTCAACTTGTATCAAAGGCAGAACAAGGCTGTGATCCTCAAGGGAAGGAAAAAAGTGAGCCTCACGATCTCCCTGGGCCTGTGGTTGGGGATGCTTCCCCACGGCAGTGCAACGAGCAGGCATCCAAGTAGAAGAAAGAGATCCCAAGGGGCGCCCAGGTGGCTCAGTGGGTTAAGCATCTGACTTCGGCCCAGGTTATGATCTCACGGTCTGTGAGTTCAGGCCCCGCGTCGGGCTCTGTGCTGATAGCTCAGAGCCTGGAACCTGCTTCAGATTCTGTGTCTCCCTCTCTCTGCCCCTCCCCAATTTGCGCTCTGTCTGTCTCTCTCTCAGAAATGTAGAAACATTAAAAAAAAATTTTTTTTAAAGAAAGAGATCCCACTGAACTGAGGGAGCAGAGAGTTTGGGATAGCTGAAGCAGCTACAGTCTGCAGGGCTGGAATCTGGAGAAGAGGAAGCTTCAAGGGGACGAGGAGGAAGTCTATGTGAGGTCACCTGAGGCTTAACAGATGGTATCATCCCCTAAAGGTTTGAGCGCAGGACAGAGATGCTGGAGGTCAAACAGTGCTAGGGACCTTGGGGGCTCTTGCTCAACCAGAGCAGAACCTGCTTAAACCCTGAGGCATTTAGCTGTGACACCAGAAAGACCCTATCTTAGTAGTAAAGACCACAGTTTAGAGTAAAGCCTACTGTAGGGTACACAAATCCTGAAACCAAGCCTCGACAAGATTTTCAGTTTGGAGCTTGATTCTCACCAAGTTAGAGACGTTTGGAAGACATCTAAGGCTTTGGGCAGGTCCGCAATAACAAATAGTAAACCAAGAGCACACACATTCAAGCAATCAGCCAGGAATTGAGCTGTCTGCTAGAACAAAAATCAACCCTTCTTAGAGAAAGATATCTGAATCCAAATGATATGATGAATGTATCGTCACAATGTCCAACACGCAATCAACAATTACCAAATGCACAAGTAAACAGGAAAATGTGACTCATAGTCAAGAGGGGGAAACAACAGTCGATAGAAATCAATACCAGGATATTTTGGATAATAGACTTCTCGGACAAAGCGATGGTTATAAACACGATCAAAGAAGTAAAGAAAAATACGCTTGAAGAATTCATGGAAAACGCAGCTATAATAAGGGAGCAGATAAGGAATCTAGGCAGAGAAAGTGGAATAGTAAATAAAGAACACAATGGAAATCCCAGAACCGGAAAGAGTAACAACGGAAATGAAAAGTTCATTGGATGGAATCATGAGTTATTCAGCATGAAACCTGCCACAACATAGGGTATCTGCGTGGAGACGCTAACATACATAGCTGGACATGGGGTCTGAAATTCAGCAGGGAGACCAGACTGGGAGACAGGTGTTTGAAAGTCGTCAGCAGGGAGGGGAGAATGGGTAAACTTGCACCTAACGCTGTGAAGAGCGAGATAATCCTTGCCTCAGCCAAAGCCTTCACTCCCACTGGGGAGGTAAAATGAGCAAGAAAACACCAACCTCTAGAGAGCTTAGGTAACTGCTCTCTAGAGCTGTTGGGTGGGGAAAGGATTGGAACAGAACACCCACTCTTTCAATCCCACCTCTCAGAGAACTCTCCCTCCCCCCCTCCAAGCATAGCCTCAGCCAACCTTTCCCCCTTTTGATCCCCAACTACTAATTACAAGCCCTTCATGAAGCAGAGAGGGGCCTTGGGGATGCTTTCTCTGCCATTTAGAGCTGGTTTGGGAAGATAACTACGAATGGAGCTCCTTGCTGGGTGCCAGGCACCCACTCCCTCCCACCCATTGCAAAATGTGCTCTGTGATCTTGCTTGATTCTGGAACCAGCAGCCCTCCCATGGAGGCCCCATACCCCAAGGCTCCCGGAACTTGAGTTGGGGGGGGGGGAGGAGTGGCAGCTGTCAGGAGCTGCTCTTGGCAGCCTAGGTCCCAGGACCTGTTGGAACAAGGGATTCAGCCAGGCTGCTTGGATGAAGTCAAGGAGTTCCCCATCCAGTGGACAGGTAATGACTAATTATAGTCTTTATCTGAGCTCTTACCTGGAGCATTGTGTTAAGCATGTTACATTAATTGCCCTAATATCCCCCATGAAGTGACAAGCCCTCATCTTCCAGGTGAGGAGACAGAGGTTTAGGGTTCGGGGAATAACGCAAGGACAAGACAGAAAGCAGTTAAGACTAGGACCTGAACCCAGGTCTCTCCGACTCCAGAGCCTGTGTGTTTGGACTGAGGTGTGTGCCCATCTGGTTTTCAAACCTATTTCTTCTAGGCTCATCTCGGTCTCTGCAAATGGCTCATCCTTTTCCTTGTTGCTCAGGCTAAACCCCTGGGAATCATCCCTCTTCCCTTCTCCCACAAACAGCCGATTTAGAAACCAAACCTTGTTGTCTCTACTTCCAAAATATGCCCTGAACTGGCCCCGTCTCTCTGGCTACACCTCCTCTACCCTCTCCAGCTTTGTCTACTGGGATGTGCTTCTCATTGCCTTCCTTGTACAGCCCCCCACCCCCACCCCATGGTAGCCTGAGTGGTACTTTGAAAAACTTACTCAGACCAGTTGCTCTCCTGCCTAACACCTTCCCTTGGTTTCACATTCTGCTCAGAACAAAATCCACAGTTCTTACCTCCAGGGCCCCGCACGATCGGCCCCTCCCTCCTTCTCGCCCTCACCTCTGTTCTAAGCCCCTGCTTCTTCTGCTTCAGGTGCACAAGCCTTTCAAACATTTCGAGAAAGCCTAACTCTCTGTTCATTCCTCAGGACCTTTGCCTTTACTGGTTTTGTGTCCTCTCCAGATCTTCACATGGCTGACTTCTCATCAGGTCTCAAGTCAAACGTTACGAGTCTTGCCCCAACCACTTAACTGAGGTGCTCCACCCCCAAAACTGGTCTCTAGCCCATCTTCAAGCACTCGTCACTCTCCAAAGAGGAGGAAGCAAGATGGCTCCCGGAGTAGGTAAGATGTCTTCCTGGAGGAGTTAGAGGTGACGCTGATCTCAAAGGAAGGAGACCCTGGAGAAGAGCAGCAGGGACGGTAAGTAAGGTGCAGAGGCAGGAATATACGCGGTATAAATGTGGGCTGCTGGGGGTGGGGGGGAGCTGGGAGCCCAGGGCTTATACCTAGCAAACTCCTACTCATCCTTTGATGCCCAGTCTCAATGACCCCACATTTAGGAAGGCTTCCCTAAACCACCCCACTCCCATCCTGGACAGAGATGATAATAATGATATCAATGGTGATGCAAATAATAAGCAGAACGGTCATTAAGCACCTTCCATGCCAGGCACAAGGTGTGTATCTTACGTGCATTGTCTTGTCTAACACCACAATAATCATCCCCATTTTTCAGGTGAGAACCTGAGGGTCGGTCACTGAGACACCCCCCCCACCCATCCATAGTTGGTTTACACCTTCTCAAGCTACAGAACTTCCCAGAGTCACCATAAGGATTTATTTGTCTTCTGACTGTTTCCCCTTCTTCCATGTCCATATACATACACTGGGAATGCCACCAGGGCAGGGACAGTCTGATCGTTTTTTGGATCCCTGGAGCCTAGCAGAGGAAGTGACTGAGTGAAAATTGTTTGAATGTTGGATGGATGGATGGATGGATGGATGGATGAATGGATGGAAGGGTGGATGGATGGATGGATGGATGGATGGATGGATGGAAGGAAAGAAGGGTAGATGGATGGATGGATGGTTGGATGGATAGATGGATGGATGAATGGATGGATGGATGGATGGATGGATGGATGGAAGGAAGGAAGGGTAGATGGATGGATGGATGGTTGGATGGATGGATGGATGAGTAGATGGGTGGTTGGGTAGATGGATGGATGGATAGATGGGTAGATGGATGTGTGGGTAGATGGATGGATGGGTAGATGGGTGGACGAATTATTGTATAAAGAAAGGGTCTCTACATCCTCCCATCCCTCCAAAATGGTTAGTTTTGTGACTACTTCAGTGCCGCCCATTGAAAGATGGCTCTTTTGTGTGCAGGGGGCCAGGGGCTAGGCCCTGCCCCTCCCACCTTCCCCAGGCACATTCTTCCTCCCTCCCAGTCACTCCCTTATTAGGCCTCATATCCTGGCACCAACTTGATGGGCTCAGCTTTCTGGGAGGCTCTGAATGAAACCTCCATGATCTTCACTCCCCCACCCCTTGCAGATGCCTCTGGCGTTGGCCTCCCCCTCCTCAGCCTCCCAAATCCAGTCCCCCAGCCGGCCCCCACCCCCAGCCCAGAGTCAGTCACCATCACTGCAGCTGTCCACACTCACAAAGCCCGACTGTTCGATAAGGCTGTGCCAGCTGGAACGAGACACTTCCCGTCCGACGGGAGGTTCTGCACGGAGCCTGAGGGCAGCTGTCGGCTCGGGGGCGCAGAACCGGATCTGGGGCCTACCCAGGGCCAGCACCCTCCCCGCGCCCCCTCCCTCGGCGGAGGCTCCCTTAGGGCTGGTCTGGGGTCCCAGAATTGGCTTCTCAGATTGAAAGGATGGGATGGAGACTCTGAGAAGGAGGCTTTAGCTGCTCAACCCTCCTCAACCCGTGTAGCTCCTGACCCCAGGTTCCAGCACCTTAGGAGAGTCTGGGTGCTGGCAGAATTTGGGGACCGTCTCCCAAGGGTGGTGCTGTCCTCCTTAGTCATCAGCCACCCGTGATGGGGACCGTGCATGGAACACGCTCTGCCAACATGGCCACCAGGGAGGCCAGAGCAGGGCATCAGTCCTCTCTCTGGAAGAGTCTGGAAAAACCATCCAAGGAGGGTCTTGAGGGCAGCCGAGACCCCACTCCGGCCCCTTCATGTTCACAGCTCATGAGGCGCTCACCGAACAGCTGCTTTTTGAGCACCTACTGTGTGCCAGTCAGGAGACTCCAACAGGCCGAACCCCTGCCCTCATGGAGCCTGTTCTCAAAGCACAGCCGCCTCTGCCTGGGGCCGACCCTGCCCTCAACGCCCCGACCCCGGGCCCTGCCGGGCCCTGCCTCTTCTGGCTCCGATCCCTTCTAAAAGGCTCTAATTACATCCTGGGAGAAACAATTGGGATGAATCTGAGGGGTTTTTTTTCTCTCTCTCCCCAAGGCCAGGCCTGTTTAATAACTTAATTAAATAAACAGAATTATAATTATAATGTTAATATTTCCTTTCTGTAAGGCCGCACTTTCTGCTGGAAGAAGCTTCTCTCTGGGGAACGGGAGCTCCCCGCAGCCCCCAGCACCTCCCCTGTGCGCTCCTGGCCCCGCTGCCTTCCCCGCCGCCCCCACCCAGGGACCCAGCAGAGCTGGCTGGAACCCCAAGCCGGGGAGAAGAGCTGCGTCCCCTCTATCCTGAGTGTTTACAGTTGAGCTCAAACCACACGATGGAAATTACTCTGAAGTTCCTAATTGCACATTTCCTTCCTCCAACCATTTTCTTTTGACGATCGACTTTGAAAACATTCACCACTTAATTCTCCCCAGGCAGGAAGCGGGAGAAGGAAGGAGGCTGCTGAAGGGGGCGCCAGCACCGCCCCCAGGCTGCTCTGGCGTCTCCAGCAGGCACCCTAGAGTCCCAGGCGGTGAATCCTGCCCCCCCCACCGCCCCCACCAACCTTCCGCCCACCCCCCCTCCCCCACCTGCTAGGTGACCTAGACCTTTACCTCCTTGAGTCTCACCTCCTCATTCGTAACATGTGATAAAGATCCATCTGCAAAGTCATGGCGTGAGATCGCTGGGCTGGCACGTAGTAGGTGTTCAGTAAACGTTAGGCTCTTTCGGCTCGGTTTGTCGGGAGACAGGCAACAGGTAGAGACAGGATTCTCCCAGCTACTGGCTTCGCGGGCTCACAGCACGGAGAGGTTAGCAGAAGCCTGCCCTCGCCAAGGACGCGAAACGAGGCAAGACAGAGAGGGAAGCTTAGTGAACATTGGCACTGACCCCTGTGGGTCACTGTGGAGGCGGCTGGGTGGGCTTTGGGATCGGACAGACTAGGGTCCGGTTCTGGACTTACGTGTACTTGGGAATGTCACCTGGTTTCGTGGACCTTCTGCATCCCTGCTGCGAAACGGGCCGTGGAACATTCAGGATTGTGCAGAGCACGTGAGGCGGGCAATGTGCGTAAGGTTTTGCAGAGGGCGGCAGCATTCCTGCCCCAGGGCTGGGGGTAGCAGGAGGCCTCAGCTCCAGGGGCGAGGTGGCAGGTAGGGCCCCAGGGTCAGGAGACACCCTCTGCTGGTGCTACAGCCCAGCTGCGGGAGCACCTGGGGCCTCCATGCGCATTCTGCACAAGACTCTGACCCCTCCATCCATACCCGGGCCCTGGAGCCAGGCAGCCTGGCTTCAGCCCTTACTGGCTGTGTGGCCTTGAGCAAGCCACTGAACCTCTCTGGGCCTCTGTCTCTAAACCCGAACACTGGGTACAATTACTGCGTGGCTGGGCTGATCGGTGAGTTAATGCATATCACTTCAGGTCCTGGCACACAGTAGGCGCTCAATAGACGTTAGCATAATGTCCATGACTGTTAGCCGTTCATTCCTAGGCTTGGTGCCGGCCCTGGGCGTCCCTGGAGCTGAGCTCCCCAGCCACCTCCCCAGGCATCATCCAGACAGAGGTCAGGATGCACTTTCTCTGCTTGGAGCTCCTCTCCTGTCCCCACCGCCTGGCCTCCCTTGTCTGGAGGCCCGGCTCTGACACGGCCCTCCTCCTGGTGGCTTTTCCCGGCTCGGGTTGCGGGTTACCCCAGCTGGACCCCGCACTCCGCACACCCCTCTCTCAGCACTCCCTACGTCCCTCGTAGGTCACATGGGGGCCTATGTCCCACTGGACCCGGGCTCCTGGAGGGCAGGGCTATGGCTCACCTCTGGGTAGCCATACCCAGAGGGATAGGGAAGCGGGCCTAAAGCGATCACTCTGGAGGTGCCGCGGGGAAACCCACCGTGAGGCCACGAGGGCAGGGTGGCAAACAGGGGCGGTGGGGAGATACAGAGAATGAGATGGACTTGAGATTCTTGGAAGGAGGTTGGAAGGAGTCTGAGAGCTGGATCCAAGACAGGACCGATGGACAGGACCCCCCGGATGGTCTCTGGAAGGACATGTCAGGGGTGACAGATGACTGGGGAGCACCATGGAGCACCAGGCTGGGGCTGATGGGTGAACAACCCCGATGGGAGATTGATCTGGGGGTGCCCCTGGGCACCCGATGGGAGATCGATCTGGGAGTGCCCCTGGGCACCCCATGGGACACCGAGGAGATGCCTGGGACATAGATCTGGGGGTGTCTCTGAGCACCTGATGGGACACCGAGAAGAAGGTTGGGAGATCGATCTGGAGGTGCTCCTGGGCACCCGATGGGAGATAGGTATGGGGGTGTCCCTGGGCACCTGATGGGAGATCGATCTGGGGGTGCCCCTGGTCACCCCATGGGACACCGAGGAGATGCCTGGGACGTAGATCCAGGGCTCAGAGGAGACGCTGCAGCTCTGAGATGCCCGGCAGTTACTGCTCATGTTTCGCCCCAGAATCTCCAGCTCCCTGAGCTGGGACCAGGGCCCAGGCTCCACTGCCCCCTCCCTGGCCCGGACGCTCTTTCCAGCCCTCCTGGTAGTTTTCCAAGAGGACGCAGGCTGGACGAAGCCCAAAGAGGAACGTTCCCTTGAAAACACAAATCTTTCCAGCCGTTTCCCTCTTGACTTATTGGCAAAAGCCCAAGATCTATACATTTTTTTTTTTTTTTTCTGGTGAAAATAACAGCAAATCTGCCTTGGTCACTAATGCTGTGAAATCGGAGGCAGCAGACAGAAGATTCCCCAGCCTCGGCTGGCCTCCTGAGTCAGAAGGGGCCGGCACGAACCGGGCGCCAGGGACTCCGTGCCCGGGAGCAACAGGTGTGGTGGGCGGGGAGGGCCCTCTCTCCTCCAGACGCCCCCTCTCTGGAGGGACCCGATCCCCTCCGTGCCGACGTCACCACGTGGGCAGCGGGACTCCCGGATCTCTCTCCTGGGCCGAGAGCAGCCGGACATCAGCACACCCCAGACGGAACCCCCTTGTCGCCTCCCTTACCGTGGGTAAGTTGTCTCCCCGCAACCAGCCCCCCAGCCACACACCTGGGGGCACGCTGACTCCTCCCCGACGCCCCTCCGACTCCCCTCCTCTGCTCTCGAGCCCGCCCTCGGGGCTCCGGCCGCACTGGCATCTCCCCCAGGCGACACACCCACCCTTGTGCTCTGATGAACCCCTGCCCGTCATCCCAACGGGACCCTGCCCGTGTCGGCTCCCGGCCCCACTCCCTTCCGCGTGGACTCCGGGTTGCTCCCAGCGGCCCGTGAGGCCCTCCGCCGGCCGACCTCGCCACTCTCCAGCGCGCCTGCTCTCCCTGTCCCGGGGTCCTCCCCGCCGCTGCCCGCACCTCCCCCTGAGCTCCAGTCGGGCCCGATGAGGCCGTCTGGCTGATACGCCCGTTTTCTGTCGTTGCCCACGCTGTTCCCTCTCCCACGAAGCACTGCCCCCACCCCAGCTAAGCCAGAGCCCCCCCTCCCTGGCATCCGGACCCTTCTGCTCCAGAAGCGCGCCCGCCTCCCTCCACCGTGTGCTGGGCACCGCCCTCCGCCTCCCTCGCCGGGCAGGGCACCCTGTGCACGTGGGAGGCAGCGAGGGCCTTGCTGAGAAGCTGGATCCCACAGCCAGACGCAGCCAGGTTCAGACCCGCACAAGAACCGCGAGACCCCAGGCAGCTCATCCGTTTCCAAGACCCGCTGCGTCTCCACGTATAAAACTTAGGGGACGACGTGACCCGTCCTTCGGGGATGTCCCTTCATTCTTTCCACCGTGTTTATGGGGCACCCGCTATGTGCCGATCGCGGTTATAGATGCGGGGGAGAAAGCAGTGAGGGAAACGGCCAGAGGCCCTGCTGCAAGGTTGCAGACGTCCAGCAGGTAACAAGACCAACGCCTAAGCTGTTCCGTGCGTCAGGTAGTGCTGAACACTACAGACTACAGGGGCGTGGCTGCAAACAGGGGGATCAGGGGAGGCCCCCTGAGCAGCCTTCAAGAGGAAGAGGAACCAAACCGTGTGGGTGTCCCCGAAAGAGTGTCCCCAGTGGAGGGCGTAGCGAGTGCTAAGGCCCTGGGGTAGGAGGCTGCCTGCAGAATGTGAAGCAGCGGCAGGAAGGCCGTCGTGGCTACACTCAAGGAATGGGGGAGGGGGCCATGAGGCCAGAGACGGTCAGAGACGGGCCGGGTGGGGCTGAGCGGGGAGACGCGTGGGCTGCAGGTCTGGTCAAGACTGCGGTTTCTCTGAGATGGAGCCCTTGGAGGTGAACCCGAGGCTCAGGGTGTGACAAGATCACTGCCTTCGGGGGCAAGAGAGGGGCCAAAGGGCCACAGGGGCCCGTGTAGTAAGCCAAGGCGGCTTGGGCCGAAGTGATCGGGGAAGAGGGCAGGAAGCGGCGAGGCTCCGAACGCCGTGCAGATGGCCGGGCCGACACGTAGAGCGCTTCGGCACATGCCCAGCACTAGTCACACACTCTGGGGGCCGGGAATTTCGTTTGGCCAGTAGCTGATTCGTGTAACACGAATATGGAGGGGCCAGCGACAATTACTCAGGCCACACACAGGGGACAGCTCTTCTTTTTTTTTTTTTTAAACGTTTATTTATTTTTGAGACAGAGAGAGACAGAGCATGAACGGGGGAGGGACAGAGAGAGAGGGAGACACAGAATCGGAAGCAGGCTCCAGGCTCTGAGCCGTCAGCCCAGAGCCCGACGCGGGGCTTGAACTCACAGACTGTGAGATCATGACCTGAGCCGAAGTCGGACGCTTAACCGACTGAACCACCCAGGCGCCCCAGGGGACAGCTCTTCTGAGCAGGACAGTGGCGGCCTCCTCGCTGGGTCTGGGAAGGCCGTGTGGACAACCGGGTTGGGGATCGTGCGGCCCCAGTGGGAGAAAACAGAGGACATCTTGTCCAGTCCCAAGCCCTCCCGGGTCTGGCTGGGCAGGACTCGGCGTCCTCCTGCGTCTTGGAGTGAAAGGACCAGCCGAGACCCAGGGGGTCCAGGAGCGCCGGGCGCCCACTGGCTTCTGAACCGGCACATTCTAACTCAACTGACCTCTAGGCCCTGCAGCTGACTTCCTGGCAGCCGAGGGAAGGGGCATCCTTCGATATTGCAAATGCTCCTTGAACAGGAAGGAAGAACATTCTGGAGACAAGCACCCGGGTGACTGGTGAAAAGGGGTTCTGCCCGTCAGCGGTTTTCGTTTTGATGCGTTTCTTCGCCTGAGAGGTTGTCCGCTGGGTCCGGTCCCGAGCCCACCGTGTGGCAGGAGAAGGGGACTGTGCCTCTGGGCGAGTCCCCTGCCCTCTCAGGGCCTCCGTGTCCCCTGCTTGTGTTGTTGGGTGCATTCGTGCAAAGAAGGCACGCCCACACGGACCGTCATCCACGAGCTGTCCCCTCCGCCCACCCATCGGAAGAATTTTGATCCGCGCTGCCTGCGCCTCAAGTCTTCTCCCCTGACCACTGTCCACACCCCAGTGCTGAGGACGGCCCATGTGTATTGCAGCCCCCTCCCCGACCCTGCGTCTTCCCGACGTGGTGCCCGGCAAGGCCCCAGAGCGGCAGGTGTCCCCGGAAGCCCCTCCCACTCCAGGGACCCAGCATCAGGCCAACTGTTCGCAGCCGTGTCTACAGATGACATAAATACATCTCGTGAGCCCAAGCCAAACAGATCCCCAGCTCAGCTTCTCCTGAGCCAAAGCCCCAACATGTCCAGAGACGTCGCAGGGCCACCAACACAAGGGGACGGGTGACAGAGAAAATGGGGATGGAGACACAGGGACAGTGACCTATAAGCAACTGCAGGTGAAACATCTCACTGTTGCAAAGCATATGTAGGATGTGTGACCACAGGCATGCTTGGGGAGGGGGCGGGGACAGGGAGCCATACCATCATCAGCAACACCGAGAATCACCTTCTGGCTGATTGGAGTCTTTTTTTTTATGGTTATTTATTTTTGAGACACAGGGAGAGACAGAGTGAGAGTAGGAGGAGGGACGGGGGCGGGGGTAGGGACAGAGAATCAGAAGCAGGCTCCAGGCTCTGAGCTGTCAGCACAGAGCCTGACATGGGGCTCAGACCCACGAACCTGACTTAATCGCTGACTTGAGCCAAAGTTGGATGCTCAGCCTACTGAGCCACCTAGGCACTCCTGAAAATAGGTATTTTCTTTTCTTTTCTTTTCTTTTCTTTTCTTTTCTTTTCTTTTCTTTTTTCTTTTCTTCTCTTTTTCTTCTTTTCTTTTCTTTTCTTTTTCTTCTTTTCTTTTTCTTCTTTTCTTTTCTTTTCAACATTTGTTTACTTTTGAGAGACAGAGCATGAGCAGAGGAGGGGCAGAGAGGGAAACACAGAATCCAAAGCAAGCTCCAGGCTCCGAGCTGTCAGCACAGAGCCTGACGTGGGGCTCGAACTCACAAACTGTGAGATCATGACCTGGGCTGAAGTCGGATGCTCAACTGATTGAGCCACCCAGGCGCCCTCGACTGGGGTCTTTTTGAGGCTTAAGCGAGTTGGGGGGGTGTCCCCCGTTCCTCCACCCCCCCAAACACAAATGCTCTCAAGATGTCCGCCAGGGGCCCTGATCCCCACACCAGAGGCAAGAAGGCCTTGGTCATATCGGTTGCCCTGTGCCCGGCCTTCTGCCAAGCCAATGCCACTTGGAAAGTCCTGTGCTCCTTCTGAGTAAGCTCCACGTTGACCGGCCACCAGGCCCGGTGCCGGGAAAGGGGAACAAGCAGACACTCCGGCTGCCTGGGTGACTAAGAAGGCGGCCCCAGAGCCTTCCGGTCTCGGTTTTGCCATCTGTGAGATGGGACCCTGGCCCCTCGTGGCTCTGACCGTAACAGGCCTCATCCACAGCTTGCGCCCATGGTGCTGGCTGCTCCCCTCGCAAATGAGCCGCTTCAGTGAGAAAACAGCTGGCGCCCTTTGCGCCCTCCCCTCACGCCAGGCGCTTCACACGTATCACTCGTCTTAGATCAGCCTCCACGTATTAGCTCCTTTAATTCGTCAAACGGCCTTGTGAGGGAGTGATGATCACGAGTATCCCCATTTTACAGACGAAGAAAAGGAGGCTCAAAGAGTTTTTCCAAGGACACACAGCTGGAGAGGGGCAGCCGGAGCCCAGAGCCCACGTTCTTAACCCCTGTGCCACCTGCCTCCCTTCCCGTGAAGCAGAGGTGGTCCAGAAAAGCAGGCGCCTGCTAAACTCGCACAGGCTTCTTGACTCCAAAGCCTCCGTTCTTCTCTGCCTGCGCAATCCAGGCCCTCCATATCCTCCGGGTATAACGCGGGCAGGTTCCTCGTGAGGGAGGAACACAAATGTGTCCCGCAATGGGGTGCCTCTTGGGATCCCTGCAAAAGGTGGGTAAAATCTTATCAAAGAACACGGTGATTGGACAGCAAGCCCTCAAGTCAATCGGGAATCGACAGACTCTGATGCCTATCAGGTTATGCAGACCTTCCTTAACTGACATTGGAGTAACGTCCTAAAAAACCCATGCCAAACGGAAAATGTTGCAAAGTCAAAGGTGCATTTGATTACACATATAACCTACCGAACATCACAGCTCAGCCTACCAGCCCTGAACAATGACATCGGCCTACGGTCGGGCAAAACCATCCAACGTAAAGTCCATTTTACAACAAAGCATCGAGTGTCTCATGTGACGTGTTGAATCCTGTACTGAAAGTGGCCGACAGAGTGTCTGTGTGGGTAGAGACGGAGGTCCGAGCACCGGCTGTTGACCCTGGCGACCGCTGGCCGACCGGGAGCTGGGGCCCCGGCCGCTGCCCGGCACCCCGAGAGACGATCGCAGACCCAGGAGAAGATTCACATTCAAGCTTCGAAGCACGGTTTCTCCCAAACGCGTGTCCCTTCCACAACGTCGAGTTGGGGACTGTCTGTAATTAGCTGCACTTCCTTTGGTGACCTTGGGAATTCGAACTGAACACAGCCTGTGGTTGGGGCTCTCGTACCAAATGGTTCGGAGTGAAAATGTCCCGTGGCTCCCTGTGACGTTTAAAGAGAAATTGCTGATGCAGAGACTTGAAGACCCAGTGGGGTTTCAAACACAAAGCGAGGGTGACACGAATGGGACACGGCGTTTGGCGGAGGGAGAGATGTGTGCGAGACGTTCTGGCCACAGCCGCCTCCTCCCTGGGCAAGGTGGAAAGACAGCGGGCAAGGAGTGGGGTCGGTGTCTCTCCAGAGCTGGCCCAGTGCCAGACGGGCTGAATGCACACGAGAAACATGTGGGAGGCAAAGGAACGAATGAGCGGCATGCAGGAGATGGGAGAGGGGGGCAGGCGAGCCATTTCCCCCTCCTCTGCCAGGTGCACTCCAGTGTGTTTCCAGGTACCCGAGTCTCAAGGTTGCAGGTGCAGGACCTCACAGCGGGAGGGACCTGCCCCGCCCATCCAGGGAGTGCCTGGCCAGTGAGGGTCAAAGGGCTCCCCGGCCGGAGCGGGGCTCAGAGGGCATCCGCCCTCTTCCAGGGAGGCCACACTGTCCGGGCCTCTCTCCTTGCAGGGCTCCGAGGGCCGAGCTCTTGGCCCGTCCGTCTGGGGCAGGCTGAGTGCCCCCACACCCTTGGCAACTGCCCGAGAAGATTCCAGGGAAGTGGCCTTAGGGATGAGACACTGTATGAATGAGGGAATGTGTGGTAGGAAGTGACAGTGGTGACTCAGGGTGACTCAGCCTGGAACCTGCCAGCGGTCTGAGCAGCCGTCTGTGGCCACGGCAGCCCCTCAGCTGCCCACCTCGGGGCAGAGGTCAGTTCTCCTTTTCCCCGGGGCCCATCTCTTGGGCTGGCCTTGTAGCCAGATGCTTGGAGAATGGTGGGGAGGAGGGTGCATGGCAGGTGCCTGGACTGAGCCCAGGAGCGGATGGAGGGGGAGCCCATGAGCAGGACGGGAGAAGGGCTGGGGTGTTGCCTCTGGCCCCTGGAGAACCCAGGAGCCTCCACTTGCCTTCCTTAGAGGCCCATCTCACCTAGCAAGTCTCCCTGTTCAGACAGAGGAATCAAGGCCTGGAGGGGAGATGAGGCCAAGGTGAAGGGGCTGAGAAAGCCAAGGCAAGAGGAGGAGCCAAGTGTACTTGTCCTAGCTTGGGTCAGCAACCTCCAGGCTATTGCCCCGTTGGTGGAGGCCATGGGCATCACACCATGCATGCCAAAACTCTGACAAGGAGGTCCTACTGGCCCCACCAAGGCCTCTGCTGGAATCACCTTACTTTCCCACATTCCTTCCTTGAGATAAATTCAGGTGCTGTTTCCACTCTCTACCAACCCACCCATCCATTAATCTATCCATCTATCCATCCATCCACTTATCTATCCACTCCTCCATCCGTCCATCCATCCACCCACCCACATGCCCGCTCAACCATCCATCCATCCATCCATCCATCCATCCGTCCATCCGTCCATCTGTCCATCCATCCGTCATCCATCCGTCCAATGTGAGCCCTTCCTTGCAGCCTGCCCATGTCTTCAGCATCCCTATGTTCATTCACGCCCCATTCACCACATCTGTCCACCCATCCATCAGCCATCCATCCATCCATCGTTAATGCATCCATCCATCCACCCATCCTTCTGTTCACCTACACATCTATCCATCATCTATCTACCCTCCCATCCGTCAATTATTCGCTGAACCAAGGTCCTGTGACTTTCCTTTCACCTTCCAGTCCTCCGTGCCCCGCTCCCTTCTCTCTGGCCATCAAACTTATCCATCCCATCAGCCTCCGTGACCCAGGTCATGGCCCGTGACCTTCGGGAGCTCGGAGTCACCAGGTTTCCGGATCTAGACTGAGAAAACTCTAGGCCGGGCAGAATCGCCCCTCCCCCATCCGTCCCACCCTCCTGGTCGACTGTGGACCCTTGGTCTTACTCTTGCTTCTCCTGATCTTTATCCTTCCCCCCTCACCTGGTTGGGGAGGGAGAGGCCCCAAAGCTCCCCCGCCCTCCATTCTCCCGCCAGCTGACTCAAGGAGAACGGACTTGCTGCTGGGAAGGCCTGAGGCTCCAGACTCAGGGACAGCAGTAAGCATGAGCAATGCTTGTCGCTTCCTGTCTGGCCCCAGCCTGCCCCTCCCAGCGCTCCTAGCTGGGTCTGTGGTCCTTGGCTGCGGGGCCTAATTAATTCTGGCCTGGCCCAGCACAGGGGCAGCCCAGCCTCATAAAACCATAAATGGTTGTGTCTGTATCACCGTCATTCCACCTTACAGCTTTTGCATTTCAAAGCGCCCTGCTCTTATGATTGGATTTGGTGCCTGCAACAGCCCTGACTGGGGCGGGGGGCAGTGGGGACCCCTGAGCCGCACAGCGCTGCGTGGCCCCGGACGGCACCGTCTCCTCAACTACACGAGGGGAGGCAACGTCGCATCCCATGGGGCGCAAAACAGGAGGCTGTGGTGTGCGGGCGAAGCTGGCGGAGTTGGTGGGACCGTCTCTCCTGCTGTGGAGACGCCGGGTCCCCCGAGTGGCCCGGAAGGTGCCATCGGGAGAGCCTCCCTGGCAACACCCCGCACCTGCCTCCTCCACCCGCGCCCTGCCCCTCGCGGCTGAGAATCGACCCCCATCTTTTACCTTCACCGCTCGACGGCCGCTCTCCATTATTCACGGCCACACACAGAGGGGCCCAGCAGAAGAGTCTCTCCAGCTAACAAATGGCCACGGGTGACCGATGAGACCCGCAAATGCATTGGGAACCAACATCCCGACCAGAACCCAGCACCACAGCCTGTCATCTCTGTCCCTATGCCAACAAGGGAGCTGCTGAGACATCTCTGGGGATGGTCCCGGGGGAGCTGCTTTGCCCCATAGGGGAGGGTCCAGGACCGGGTGGTGTCTCACCCACCAGTCCCTCCTCTTTGGTTTAAGCTCACCTGCTTCCGCTCTTCCCAAGCTGGTACTCAGCTTTCCCTCCAGCGATGGTCTTGCTGCCCCTGCCCACCGGGCCTGGAGGTGTCCCTACACCCCCCCGCCCCCGGGGCAGCCCCACAGCTCTGGCAGAGCCTTGGCAGGAGGAGGAAGCTCGCCCCCCCTCCCAGGGCCCCTGCCCAGGTGCCCCTTCCCCCACCCCCACCGTGACCCCAGAGGCAGCCAGAAGCTGGTTCCAGAAGCAGACCAAGCCTGGAAAGCCTCCTCACCATCCTTGGGAAATATCAGAGCTGCTCAGCTTGGTTTTGCAGCCCAGCAGGGCCCTGGCCTCCCTCCGAGCCTCTGTGTCCCCTGCCCTGCGCGTGTGCCCACCCTGCACCAGGCACTCTGTCCTCTCCCGCTGCCCCGATGGCCTCAGTGCCTCCAACACGACACCTTCCCTCTTGCTTCCGGTTTTTGCACATGCCCCCTTCCTCCCAGAGGCTTTCCCCTCCTTGCCTCCCCCTACCCTTCCCCCCCGGTTCATGTCTCCTCCCTACTCGGGGTTTTCCCAGATGCCCCCTCCTCCTGGGAGGCTTCCGTGACCCCCCAGCTGGGCATGTCCCCTTCCGTGCATTTCTGCTAAGTCACTTCCCACACCGCATTCTCGCTGTCCGGCTCTGCCATCAGACTGGCAGCTCGGCGGGGCGGAATCACGGCAAGTCACTGATGATGTCCCCGAGGTGCCCTGGCACCGAGGGGCTCCGGGACCGGCTGCCGAGCAAGGAATGAGCGACGCTGTGAGACCCCTGGGGCTGCCTGTGGACGGACCCTCGGAGGAGGCCGTGGCCGCGTGGAAAATCTGTGCCCCCAGGGGTGCCTGGGGGGCTCAGTCGGTTGAGCTTGAGCGTCCGACTTCGGCTCAGGTCACCATCTCACGGTTTGTGGGTTCGAGCCCCGCATCGGGCTCTGTGCTGATGGCTCGGAGCCCGGAACCTGCTTCCGATTCTGTGTCTCCCTCTCTCTGCCCTTCCCCTGCTCATGCTCTGTCTCTCTCTCAATAATAAATAAACGTTAAAAAAAATTTTTTTTCAAGAATCTGTGCCCCCAAAGCCAACATTTTCTTCTCTTTCCTTTCCCTTCCCTCATTCTTCCATCCACCCCAGCCTTCAAGAGGGCAATCGCCGAGGGGAATGGGCCCATCACACAGGCCGGCTGCCACCCCCCACCCCGACCTCCTGGCTGCCTGGGACAGAGACGGGTCAGTCCCCCTCTGGGGCCGGTCCAGACTCCAGTCCCTGCCCCAGCCCCCCCAAGGACGGTGAGCCAGCAGGCTGCAGGGAGAGGCCCAGATGAACACCAGCCATGTGGATGCGGGAATCCGGGCAGCTCAGACCCCCATAAGCACCCCCCCCACCCCCTGCAAAACTGCCAGTGCTGTGAGCTGGGCCCAGCTGGGGGCCCACAAATGCAGGCAGGACGGGGGCACCAGGTAGGTCTTATCTCTGTGAATGGAACCATAGCCCAGGTCCCACCGGCCTCTCCCGGCCACTCAGCAGCCTTGGGAGAGGCGCTGACCAAAAGGGGAACTTCTCGACCTAAGTGTGAGTCAGACAGAAGGGAAAACAGGGAAATTCTTCTTGGGTTTCACTGGGGCCCCAAACAGAGACCTGCCCCTGCAGGAGCCCCCGGGCTCGGGAACATCCACGGGTAACCTTGGCCTGTCCAGCACACAGGTTCCTCTGTGCCCTGGTGCCCCATCTGGCAGGGAGGACCTGCCCCACACTCTCCGGGGCGGGGGGGGGGGGGCCGACAGGCATGGGCTACGGAAGAATCCTGCCGGCCGTGTGCCAGGCCCTGTGCTGTGACAAGACATGCAGGGGCCCTGCCCTCGTGGGGCTGACAGTCTTTGGGGGCGGGGAGCCAGTTAACCCACAAGCAAACTGGACGGAGTTGTGGGTTGTTATTCATGCCACAGAGGAAGGACTCAGCTGCTCCGACGGGGTGGCAGGGGGAGCCTCAGGGAGGAGGCAGAGCCACGGGAAGCCGGGGACATGCGTCCCAGGTGGCAGGGGGCACCGCCTGGCGGGGGGGCGGGGGGACAGAAGGGCACAGTGATGGGAATTAGGCAGGACAGAGAGGGCGGCGTGCACGGCTCCGGCCGGCCTCCGGGGCCACGGCTCGGGCAGGGCTTCTGGCCAGACAAAAAGCAAGGTCGCTGAATGCCCGGGGGTTCCCGCCCTGCAGTCAGATTTGGGGGAATCACAGGCTGCTCTCCCTGGGAGCAGGCAGGAAACCCCCCACATCTCGGGGGAGGGGGGGTGGAGGGACTGCCGCCCGTGGAGAGCCACCCCTCCTTCCTCCACGGGACCCAGGGCCCCTCCCCTCCGCTCCCCTCCCTCCCCCCTCCCGGGGCAGGCTCCTCCACTGTCTCCCATCCCTGCCCAGGCCAGTCGGCTCTGCTGTCCCTTTAAAGAGGCCTGAGTCACAGAGTTAAGAATGAAACTGACTCATGGTGGAAGAGGTGGTCACCGGGCTGGCCGGGCGCCAGGGCTGTGGCGGCAGAGGAAGCCGGTGACCGCAGCTGCCTGTGTGTGCTTCGCAGCAAAGGGCAGAAACCACAAAACCCCATTTGAAATTCCGCCGCCCCGCGCAACTTGTGTAATGAGGTTCCCCCTCATAATGGGGGCATTCAGGGCCCACGCGGGCCTGTGGGGCTGGGGGCCTGCCCCCCGGGGCCAGCTGATGGTGATGTCATCTTCCGTTAGGAGCCTCCCCTCCCCTCCTTCCATTAAGGACTTTTAAAAAAATGCACCGGGAAACCCAAGTGAGGGCCAGAACGGAAGTCTTGGTTTTATTTATAGTTGATAACTTATGTCCGGCCCGCTCCACGGGAGGCCCGGCAGGGAGGATAAAGAGCCCAGAGGAGGGGGCAAGAGAAATGCTCCAAACCCCAGGCTGAGGGGGCACCTGAGGGCAGGCCCCAAGCTGTCCTCGGAGCTCCCTAGCAGCCGAAGCAAAGAGGCAGTCAGGGCACCGTAGCAGGAGGCCGAGGAAAACGGGGACCCACGGGGCCTGGGCTCAGGTCCCAGCTCTGCCATGGTTGAGCCGTAAGACCTCACACAGAACCTGCCTTCTCATCTGAAGACGGAGAGAAGAGCCCGGCGCTGTCAGGAGGGGTTTTAGAGGCTCTGCGGGTCTGGGCTCCAGGGGTGGACAGCAAAGCCCGCCCCTTCTCCCCAGGCCTACGTGCACGGCAGACATCACTAATGGATCGCAGCACACTTTCCCCGAGCCAGACCCGGCCTCCCAGCCCCATCCCGCGCAGCTCTCCAGGGGCCACCGCCAGTGTCCCAGAGCTGGCCTGGGGACTGACCTGCTTGTCCCCTGCTGGTAACCAGCCGGGGAGAGGCCCAGGAGGGCCCTCTTGGTATTCCCAACACCCGGCCCACGCCTGCGCAAGAAAATCTTGTCTAGTAAAGGAGGAGCGGGGAGAGATTGGGAGAGGGAGGAAAGCTTCTCCCAAGCCTCTTGTTGCGCGTCTCTGGGCCTCACTTTCCTCATCTGTTAAATGGCCATTTAGAGCAGCTAGCTCCTCGGGGAGTGGTCCCGACCGTTAAGTGAGGCGTGCAAACCTCTTACAGGCAGGGGGTCCGCAGCAGAAGGACTTGGGGGTTGCAGGTGGGAGCGCGGGGACCCCACCCTGGCCGGTGGTCCTAACTCACGGCCCCAGGCCCCAGGATGGAAACGCTCACAGGTGCCCGGCACCCCCAGGGCAGGGTCCCAGGTTGGAGGGGGTCGTGGGGTGGGGGGAGTGCTGTCAGGCCTGCCCTTCTCCCCCCTGCACAGCCAGAGGGCATTCGGGGTGGTACAGATTCCCCCCTGCACCGCCAGGAGACCCCACCAAGGGGCTGAGCTCGCACCCACACGGGACCTTGCCATTTCCGTCTAGAACCTGTTTCCTGCGCGTCTCCTGGCACCTCAAGCTAATGGCTCTTTCAACGTCCAGTTGAACGGCCGATCTCTCAGGGAGAGCCGTTTCCCAGAACCCCTTGTCCCTGACTCCACGAGGGGCGCCTGGTGGCATCCGTGGCCCTCTGGAGGCCCGGAGCCCACGTCTGCCTGGACTCCCTCTTCCTCCCGGTTTCTCCAGTGGCAGGTACCGTCCTGAGAGGCCCTTTTCCCCAGGGAAACAAACGTCTCCTCCCAGGGCCGGCCGGGCCGGGAGGGAAGGGGGAGGCAGCAGGGCCCCAGCTTTGGATCTCTCCGTGGAACGTGTGCCTCCCGCCCAGTGGACAAGGGGAGCCAGAACCTGTCCTCCAGGGGCACAGGGACGAGGCGAGAGAAACACCATCACACACCCGAGCCGCGACAACAGGTGTGCAAAGCCCCAGAGGAGGCAGACGTGGGGCAGCTACTCAGCGGGCTAAGGAGAGAAGGTATGGGGTCGGAGGTAGGACTGTTCTGGGCAGAGGGAACAGCGTAGTTCCAGGCAGAGGGAACATCATGCATGAAGGGGAGCTCGGGAGCTGGGCCAGCGAGACCGGAGGCCGGAGCAGGGACCACGTATGAGCGGGATAGACCTGGGCAGGCCGGGCCAGACCTCCAGGGCCTCGTGGGGTGGACAACTGTCCCAAGTGCCTGGAGAGGTCTTGGTGGCTGGAGAGGTGATGTGACCACGCTTGACTTACAGCCTGAGAAGAACATTCCAGCTTCTGAATATGTCATGATTTTTACACCCCACGTGGGAGGCTGCCTCCTATGCGGGCCCCCATGGCCTTGGGTCCCTTCACACCTCCCTTTCCCAGGCCCAGAACCTGAGAGGTAGAGAGTGCCCTGCCCAAATCCATGGAAGCGGGGTCCCTCCCCCTGACCCCAGAGCCCCAACCTCACCTTCTCAGAGAGAGTGGGCGTCTCGGCCCGAGTTTATAAGCGGCACAGGTTGACCCAGACACCAGGGGCTCCAGCCCCAGTTCTGGGGCTTCGAGACCGTCCTTACCTCTGCACGAGGCGATGACCAGGCAGAAGCCATGTGGGCCATCGTGGGTGGGAGGGCTGGAGGCTGCTCCTGAGTGATCTAACCTTGGCGCTATCTCGGGTTGGGAGGCGTCCACCCAGGAGGACCTAGACGGCTCAAAAGAGGCCCCAGCCCCTCGCCAGAAGTCCGTTGGTCTCACTTGCAAAATACCTGTCCGTCTGTGCCTGCAGCCCCATCCACCTGGTCGGCCTTTCCTCCTTTGCCACAGAATGAAACGGAAAGAAAACGGAAGGGCGGGGCTGCCCAGGTAGGCGGGGCGTTCTTCCCGGCCACCATTCCTTCCTTCCTCTGGGGTTAAGGTCAGGGCGGAGCCATGGCCAACCTAAGACCTGCCCCCCCCCGGGGGGGGGAGTCGGGACTCCCCAGCTGGCCTGGGTCCCACCTGCAGGGGACCCACACGGCCACCTCCTTCCGTGACCTCGGAACCATCCGGGAGACCAGGGGAAGATGCAGGGGAGTGTCATTCATTCATTCATTCATTCATCTGTGTATCCACTTACTTCATCATCCCATGCTGGGTGAGGGCAAGAGTAATCGTAGGCATACAGACACAGAACATTCTTGAGGGCTTCATATATGCCAGGCACCCCACAAACAAGACAAGCGGTGACTCCCGGAACCCACACAGCCTACCCACGAGGCAGATGGACAGGAAAAGTAGAGAGGCAAGACCCAGAGGGAGGGACACCATGCTGCCTGGACGCTGGGGCAAGCCAGCCCGTGACTAAGGACAGGGCTGCAGCCATGAGCCAGCTCCACACTTCAGGGCCTCGTGGGCCTTATCAGGGCCTTGCGCTTTATCCTGAGGACCAAGCACCCTGCAAGTTGCAGATGCAGGGCCTTACGTGACACTTTGGAAGCTTCTTTAAGATGTTAGGCGGAGGTTAGAAGGGGTGGGAGAGGAGATTACCACGGTCACACGGGTCCCAGGGGGCCGATGGTGGGGGGTTTAAAGGTGACCCCGGCAGGGCTCAGGGACAGGGTCCAGGTAAGGGCCAAGGGCATGGGATGCCACTCCGCCACACCTGGGAGGAGGCCCCACCCAGTGGGACGGGGAGATAGGGGTGACTCCGGAGGGGTATTACCCCTTGTCTGGTGCACGCTGAGCTGGAGATGCCCGTAGACAGCTAAGGTACCCAAGGCAGGGTCTGCAGCTCCCCCAAAGGGGAGACCCTCCAACACCAGCCGGTTCCTCTGCCCCCAGGAGTCGTGAGAGCCCTCACCGGCGCCTTGCTGGGGCTACTCCCACAGACAGCTGCCCTAGAGCCACAGCAGGATCTCTCGCCTCCCGCCCGCTCCTCCCGCCAGCCCTAGAGTGGCTTTCGTGCCCACCAGCGCCACCTACTGACTGCTCAGGTCAGGCCTTCAGCAGTGTCTCCGTGAGTCCTGGTGCGGCCGGGCGTGTCCCCATTTTAGAGATGGGACAACTGAGGCCAAGAGAAGCAGGAGTCCTCCGGAATCCTGCCTTGCAGCTTCTCTCCAAAAAGCCCCTTTAGAGAAGCAGGTGGAAGGGGGGAGATGCCGGGAGACGCCTCATCCCCCTCTCGCCTTCTGTCAAGCCTCCAACATTCCTAGATTCTTCCAGCACCCCCAACACCGACCCTCGACTCAGGCCCACCAGAGCCCAGTTTTGGTGGACAAAGTTCATGCCTTTGGGCCAGCGTCTGCTTCTGTGACCACCACCCCTCCCCAGACAGTCCAGCTGGGCCCTGCTGAGAGGTGGTGGTGGGTCAGAGAAATCTGACCCATCCCTGCTTGATTCTCTCCCTCTGCTTGCGACACTCATAGCACGAGCCCACCTGTTAAACCAACGAAGAGGTAATGATGGCGGTGGTGACCTTGATGGTGATGGTGGTGATGATGCCGAGGAAAAGGAAGATGCAGTGCAGCACAGAGAGGTTTGGTCACATGACTCGTTCGCAGCGAAGCTGAGAGGCACACGCGGACGGTCGTGCCAGAACCTGCTCGCTGACCGCCGCCGTCCCCTGCCTTTGGTCACGGAAGAGGCTGTCTTTGTGGCCCCCTCATGTGATACTCTTCGTCCACTCCCAAAGGGCCACACCGCCCCCCATCAATTATCAGTCTGGCTGCTCTGCCCCAGGAAGACACAGGGAGGAAGCTGAGGGCCCTGAAGCGTGGGGCTGTCCGTGGGGCTGCAGGTGCCACTCAGGGCACAGCCGAGGAGGGATCACCACGCCGCCACGGGGGGGGGGGGGGGGGGGGAGCATAGGAATGTTCGGTCGGCCGCCACCCCCCACCCAATGTTCTTGCTCCAATAGATCAGGCACGGCCCTGACCTCCTTCCCCTCATGAACAACTGGCCCACCAGGAGACGGCACTGTTAAAAAGCCGTGGCCCAAGAGCCTCAGCCGCTCCAGTGCCCGAGGGCCGGCCTCTGCCAAAAGGCTGATCCGCACGGCCTCACTCAGTTTTCCACGTGCCCCTCCAGAAGCCCCCGCTCCGTTTTGCAGATGAGCTGCTTCCTTAAAGCCTTCCGCCACGGGGGATGGAACCACGATCCCGACGGAGGCCTGTCTGAATCCACACGTACCCCCACCCCAGCCCAACACTCCGCGCGCGGCCTCCTTGGGAAAGGGTGCGCCCGTGCCAAAAGCTCAAGAGCCCGGTGCCGGTTAATCGCTCATATTGCGGCCGGCAGAGTCCTGGGTCCCCAAGTTCCCCCACCCTGGGTCCACACCTACGGGAATGTTACCCCTGAGACTGTGAACACGATGGCTTTCGCTCCCATGGTGAGGCGGTGGGGGTGGCGGAATTAACTGGTTCGCTGTGATGTGGGGACGTTCATTAGCCAGGGGGGCCGGTAGGTCTGCTTTTAAAAGCGGAGGATTTTCTCCAGGAAGGAAACGGGGGCATCAGCCCTACAGCGGCAAGGACCTGAATCCGGACAACCTCCTTAACGAGCGTGGAACTGGGTTTTCCCCCAGAGCCTCCAAAAGGAGCGCGGCCGGCCTGGTGCCGTGCTTTCGGCCACACGAGACCCTGAGCGGAGGACCCAGCTCAGCCGTGCCTGACTGCCGACCCACAGAGCAGTGCGCGAGTAGAACGTCGTTTCAAGCCCCTAAGCGCGGGGTGGCCTGGAACGCAGCGTAGGCAACCGGTACAGATACGCATTCAGGTGGCCTCCGGCGGGACCCTGGGGGTCCCAGTCAGGGAGGCCTTCCTTGGAGAGTTCCTGAGGCCTGAGTCGTCCCCGGGGTCAGGGCGGAGAGCTCCAGCGTGCAGAATCAGCAGGTGCCACGGGGCAGGCCCAAGCCGCGGCGGGAGGCGGGGAGACCGCGAACTGCCACTCTGGGCCTCCTGTTCCTCGTCAGCAAAACAAGACTGACGCCGGTGAGCCGCGGCCGGGTAAAACAAGGGAATGTGTCCAACGGTGCTTTGCTCAGGGCCTGGAGCTTGGTCAGGTGCTCGGGAAACCGTGGACGGGAAGAGCGTGCCAATATTAACAATATTTGCCTCGTGAGTTTTACGCGGATGACCGAAGTGCCCAGGCAAAGTCCCGCAGCGGTAACAGTGACTCTGGCATCTCTGCCTCCCTGGCCGGAGCCCCAGTGGGACTCTCACTCCCAAGGGGCAATAGAGAAGCTGGCCTGGGGCCCCTCCCCCTGCCGGCTCCTGGGGCAAACGGGGACCCTGCCCGTCTCCAGGGGAAGAGACCACACATTCATGTCCTCAAGAACCTTTCAGAGAGCTTAAGGAGGTGTTTCTCACACAGTAATAGAAGGCAAATCGTAAAAAACTTCAGAGGGCCTCCTTCTCTGCATCCGAGGACGGAGTGTGACCTCAACGCCTGCACGGGAGACCAAAATGGACCAACCTGCTGTTTCCATGAGCTCCGAGAGAGGCAGACGCAGAAGTGACGGCTGGTGTGAGACACAAAGTCGAGACACGGCCATTCCGTGATATTTCCAGGGCGCCTGTCGTGGGCCACACCCGGGGCGGAGCCCTCTGGGCCTCTGGAACCTAGCAGAGGAGACAGACCCCAGCATACAGGTCGTTCACACCGTGGCGTGATCGGTGGCAAGCGCGGGACGGTCAGAGAGGCAGGGAGGGAAAGCATGCCAGGAAGAGAGGGAACAGCCCAGGCAGAGGTACAGAGGCTGGAGCAGACGTGGCGTGAAAGGGAACCACAGGCTGTTCAGCATGAAAGGTGGGCCGCCTCCTTTGGGAAGGAGCCCCGGGCCTTGCTCTGGATGGGACTCCTGTCTCAGCTTCTGTCCCTTCCAAGACTGACCGTGATGATTATTTCACTGAACGTGCTACTTTCCCGGCAAGCGGCCAGACGGGGCACCGGGGAGCCCCCGGAGAGCGAGAACAGCAGCCACGAAGCTGGTGACCGTGGGCTCACCTGGTGTGAGTCTGGCCCGCGCGGGTGTCTGAGTCCTTCGGGTGACCCCGAGCATTGTGGGTTTCAGGACATGTCACAGGGTCCTCCTGGCCCTTGAGATGAGAAAGTTCGATGGCTTTGTCCAGTAGCCTTCATGATGTTTCCTCAAATGGACTTCAATTTTGATTTTAGACCAAGGTCAAGACATGTAGAGCACACAGGCCACCGCCCTCCGTTTCTGCACTCGTGGCAGACATGACTAATTGATTGTAGAACCCTCGACCCAGTACTCAGATGAGTGATCTTCGGGGTCTGGTCCACCCTTCTCCGTGAGACGGACACCCAGCTCGGTCGTGAAGCCCACAACGGCCTGACTGCCCTCCCCCTCCTCTGGCCGCCGTTGGCCAAGACGCTTGGAAAACTGTAGAAGCCAGCATCGAGGGGGGAGGAGATAAACATCTCTCTCTCCCTCCCTCCCTCTCTTCCAAGCGTGTGCACGCACACGCTCACAGGAACACAAGACTGTGTGTATCACATCGTTGGAGACAAAGTCAAGGGCAAGCCGCATGTTGGAGGGCAGTTGCAGTCCCGTTTGACGCTCTGTCCCCAGGTCTAGCTAGGACAGTGGCCGGCACACAGAAGTCACTCAATTAATATTTGTTGAGCCAAGGGCATCTATGGGTCCGAGCTGTTTTCAGACCAATCGCACGGTCTCCGGGGCAGGTCACATCCCAGCCGCCTTGTGGGGGTCCCCTGGGTTATCATCTTTCTCCCCGAAAGGGGTGGAACCTGAGAGACTGTGTTCTCATGAAGCAGCTGGTGAATTAGGGCCTGGAGAAGTTTCCCTGAAGTCTTTAAGTCACCACTGAGATACGGTTCTAGATAAAGGCAGGGCGAGTGGGTCGGGGCGGTGAGAGTCTCGGGCGCTCACCCCCTCACCCCTGTCCCTTCCTCAGGGGAATTAATTGGTAGCAAAAGAGAGGACTTTAGGAAATAGCCGTGTTTAAAAGGCCCCTGCTTAATGTTCCCTTTAATTAGAATGGGTTTCACTTGACATTTTTTGCTGACCCGCCGGGGGAGGGAAGCCCCCGCCTGAGTGATTGCCCACTGACCCCGGGATTCCTGCGTCTCAGTTATGCCCCGTTCGTGGGCTCCCTCAGCAGAGTTCAAAAGAATGGCTTTTTCTACAGCAGAACAGCCAGAGCGCAAAAAGTCACTCCCCCTGGTCCGGACGCTTCTGTGGGAACCTGGGCCGGGACATTCCTCTGAAAGAAGAATGTGCACACGGGGGACCGCTGGGTCCCTGCCAAGCCCGGTCGTTCAACAGGCTCAACAGGCAGGGCCTGAGCCCTAGGGAAGACGGGTTCCGCACCGCGCCTGGGGATGGGGACGGGGGGCACCTGCCCCCGGGGCGCTCTCAGCCAGGCCGAGAGGTGGCCCCCGTGCCACGGCGACTCTCGCAAGGTGGGACGCGATGTGAAAGGCCAAGTGCTGGGGGAGCCCAGGGGAGGCGCCTGACTCCAGCCGGGGCAGGACAGGCCTTCACAGGGACAGCTCTGTCTAAGGTGGGACCTCGCATGAGTCAGGACGAGCGAGGCCGGGCTGCACTAACAAACAGGCTCCAGTCTGAGTGTCTCAACACAACAGAGTTTGGTTCTTTACTCGCGTCTCGGGACAGCAAGGGTCTTCTTGGTGGGTCCCCTCGAGCAGCGACGCGGGGATCCAGGTCTGTGGTGGGAGCGAGGCACCCGGTTCGAACTGCCTCTACCCGGATGGCATCTGGAGAGACCGAGGGCCGCAGTTCCAGGGAAGCTGAGCGAGGTTTCCCCTGAGCCCAAGAAGAGGCAACGGAGTGAGACCCACAGAGCCCCAGGTCAAGCCGGAGGTAAGCAGGCAAGGGAGGGATGGGGGAGAGAGAAAGGAGAACGGGCAGGAGTGAAGGCACCTTGTCCGCCACACCTGGGGTTACGGTCAGGAGGTGACAGGAGGAAGGCACGAAGGCAGCCCCCGGACGGGGCTGGCTGCCGGGAGAGGCCAACCGTGTGACCAGAGGGTGGGGTGGAGGCTGGAGGTTGACTTCACTGCCAATGGCCAATGACTTGATCCATCACTCCTGTGGGAGGAGGCCTCCGTGGAAACCCCAAAAGGTCTGCGTTGGGGGAGCTTCCGGCTGGTGGACACACGGAGGCGTGGGGGAGCTTTTCCCCTGACGGTGCGCGGAAACTCCGCGCCCCCCGCCCCGCCTCAGCTTTGTGCCTCTCTCCCATTGGAGAGTTGCGTCCCGCTCTTGAGTTCTGTCCTCTTGTACTAAACCAGGAATCTGGAAAGTGAACTCTTTGTGCTGAGTGAGTTCCATGAGCCTTTCTAGCAATTCTCAAGTCTCAGGAGGAGGCGGTGGGAACCTCCGATCTACAGCCGGCCGGTCGGAAGCACGGGTGACAGCCTGGGCTCGCAACAGGCATCTGAGTGGGGACGGTGTTGGGGGACCGAGCCTGTCCCCTGTGCAGTCCGGACAGGTAGACAGCAGCAGAACTGAGTTCATCTGTGGGACACCCAGCTGGTATCTGGAGAGCCCGACAGTTGCTAGGTGTGGAGAAGGACCCGCACATCTCGCTGGTGGCCAGAGTGTTCTAGAAGGTTCTGAGAGTCGTGGCGAAACAGAAGGGTTTGGGTGGCCAGAAGTGAAGTTCTGAGAGTGGAATTTAGGAACACAGAAGAGCCTCTTCAGCACTTTTAGTGCGGTGTTTCAACTCACTTACATAAAGTGCAGCGAAGGTCTTCTGAGGGGGAGCCCTGAGGTTGGGGCCCGGGGATGGGAAGCAGCCAGCGATGTGGGAAATGGAGCGAAAGGCATTCCGGGCAGGGGGAGCAGTAAGTACAAAGGCCCTGGGGCAGGAAAGGATCCAGGTTGTTGGAGGCACGGGAAAGAATGCAGCGAGGCTGGTGTACCAGGAGCCGCGAGGGGAGGGACGTCCAGAGAGGCCACTGCAGCACTTAAGATTCGGGACCTTAGAAGGCTCTAGAAGAAGGGTAGGGTGCAGGCAGCGACAGCACTGAGTTCCCCCGGGTGGCGGTGGGTTGGGAGCGGGAGACACGGAGCAGGGACGGGTGGCCTGGCTTAGGTAAGGAGCTGGGTGCGGGCAGTGAGGCCCGGGGATGTTGACAGTGGACTCCGGCCTGCCACCTGGGCAGAGACAGTGGTGCATTTGCAGAGCAGGGAAGGCAGGACAGGAGCGGGAGAGGCGAGGGGGCCGGTACCCGTGAACCAGCCAAGCGGGATGCGGGTGGCAGGTCGGGTGACCCGCAGCTCTGGGATGGGGCTGACGGAAGTCCGCCAGAAACGTACTGGCAGATCTCCTCTCTTCTGGAAAGACATCGTCACCAGTACGCCAGGCCTAAGCGGGTGGGGAAGAAAAGAGACCAACAGGCCTTTCAAGTGGGGTGCAGCGATGGCACCCCCAGTGCATGGACAAAGGCACCAAGGCTCAGAGCGGGGAGCAAAACCAGGAAAGCTCCCCGTGTACTTGGCATGTGTTGAACACACCCCCGGCCTCGACGTGTCCGGTCGGCACAACAACCCCAGAAAACGGTGAGGAAGGTGATATCCCCATTTTACAGAGTGAGAAAGTGAGGCACCGAGCAATTCAACAAGGTCCCGGGGCCACCTGAGAGGCCAGTGGCTGGCCTGAGGTTCGACCCAGCCCATCTGACCTCACAGCCCCTGCAGTCACGCCCCAGGTGACACGGCCGCCAGGCTGCACGCGAAACGGCCGCCGGCTTTCCTGACGCGGGGTGCCTCGAGGACAGTCAGAATTGCAGAGCCTCTAGCCGCCAGGGAGGGTACTGGCTCACGTCGGAAATTACGCCTTGCGTGAAACCGGGGTCGAACCGCGGCCTGGCTGTCGCCCGCTGGCATTCCCGGGCACGAGACCTCTCAGCCTGGTCCCCGGGGCTTGTCGGCGGAATTACCACGCCTGGAATGTAGGAGCCGCTGCCTTATCTCAGAAGACGGGTGCTAATTAAAGCATCCTGTGCCACCATGTGGAAACTACAGATGGGCCCCCACAGCCGGCCCCCTGCTGAGTGGCACCCCCCTTGGGGCCAGGGTGACGCGAGGGCCCTGGAGGTCAGACTGGGAAGAGCGGACCCCACCAGTTGAGTCTGGTCATCGCACGTGAGCCCTACGGCTGCCCTGCAAGCGAGTCACTGTCTCCATCCTGCAGACGAGGAAATGGGGCCCCAAAGCGGGAAAGCTACCTGCCTGAGGCCACCCGGCCAGCACGTGGCACAGCCAGCCACGAACCCAGAGGTGTGGACTCTATCCACCTCTTCCGCAAATACATCTTGAGTCGGGCTTGCTCAGAGCCAGGTTCCGGCACAGGGGCTGGGAATAAATAAATTTAAAAAAAAGACTATGCTTGACCTCAGTGACCTCGTGGTCAGGGCAAAGGAGCATAAGAGACCCTCCACTCCGGAATATTCTTCAGCCTCAAAGAGGAGGAAGATGCTCACCCCTGCTACAGCAGGGACGGACCTAGAGGGCGCGATGCTGAGTGATACGGGGCCGACACGCACGGTCCCGCTCACATGAGGGCCCTGGGGTCTCCAGATGCGCGAGACAGAGAGGTGGACGGTGGTCATCGGGGGAGGGGGCGCGGGCGTTAGCGTTCATGGGACAGAGTTTCAGTTTGGGAAGATGGAACGTTCTGGCAAGGGATGGTGGGGACAGCGACACAGCAGTGTGAACGTAGTTAACACTACTAACTACACACTTAAGAAGATGACTTAGACGCTACATTTTGTGTTAGGTGGATTTTTTCATGGTTAACCTTTCCTTAATAAATTTTTTTTTAATTTTTTTTTTAACGTTTATTTATTTTTGAGACAGAGAGAGAAAGAGCATGAACGGGGGAGGGTCAGAGAGAGGGAGACACAGAATCCGAAACAGGCTCCAGGCTCTGAGCGGTCAGCACAGAGCCCGACGCGGGGCTCGAACTCACAGACCGCGAGATCATGACCCGAGCCGAAGTCGGACGCTTAGCCGACTGAGCCACCCAGGCGCCCCTCCTTAATCAATTTTTGAAAAAGAAACGATTCACTTCGTTCATTGGTTCTACAGCCGTGACTAAGAGCCTCAGTGCCCCCGTCGCCACTGGGCCCGGGGGATTCACGTGTGTGTGTGTGTGTGTGTGTGTGTGTGTGTGAGGGCACACATCCCCGACCGAGAAGGTGCCCGTGCTGGTAGGGTGCTCCCCCGCTCCTTGGCCGATGACCCCAGCCGCGGGGAAGCCGGGCACGGGGCAGGATGCTTTACAAACACCTCCCGTCCAGTGCTCTAGGGGAAGCCATGATGATCCTGTCTTGCCCAGGAGGAAACTGAGGCTCAAATGAGTGAGCAGGAGAGCACCATTCCCACCTCCTATACTGGCGCTCTCTTGCTTCGTAACATGTTACCCCAAACTCACCGGCCAAAAACGACACGTACTGATCGTGACCCACAGTTCCTGCCGGTCAGAGACCCAGGGGCAGCCGGGCCGGGTGGTTCTGGATCGGCACCTCTCACGAGGCCGTCGGGCTGGGCTCATCTGAGGCCTGACGAGGGCTGGAGGGTCCACCTCCACCTCCAGGACGCCACACTGGCCTGTTTCTCAGCGCGGGGACCTGTCCACAGGGCCGCAGGGGTGTCCTCACAGCATGGCGGGCGTCTTCCCCCAGAGCGAGCGGTTGAAGAAACCAGGACAGAAACCGCAGGCCTTCTGCAACACGGCCTCGGGGGTCGTCCTCCCTCATTTCCACACAGCCTCCTATCGGTTACAAAGTGAGCATGTTGAGGGGGGAAGGAGGTCCCTGAGGGAGGGAACAGCGAGAGCTGAGGCTCGTTGGAGGCCATCTTGAACCGGCGGCCGCCCCCGGCCTGTGGGGCTCTCCCGAGCTGCAACCAGGCCAGTGGTCAGCCACACTGCGGTGTCTGGCATCCGAGGACATTTTGGAGACAGCCGGGCCCTGGCAGAGGTGGAGGCTGTCCCAGAGAGGCAGCCGCGGAAACACAAGGGGTGGGTGGGCCCCGGGGGCATCCTCCTCAGACACGCACACGGAGGGGACCTAGGGATGGGGTGGCCCTGGGGGACGGCCGCATTCCTGGTCGGGGCAGCAAGAGCCGGATGTTAGAGCCAGATCTAACATGTGTCCACGGGGGGGGCGTGACCTTGCGTAAGCCCCCCACGCCCGCCCTGGGCCTCGGCTTCCCCCTAGGAAGTGGGGTGGTTGGTTGGTTCTCCCACGCGGGACAGAGAATACAGCCACGTGTGTCGGGGCCATCCCGCTGACAACAAGGGCTCCGGACAAATGTTCCCCATTCCAACAGGACAGTCACGGCAACGTGGAACCGGAAATAGGGCAGGGGGCGCGGGCCTCGGCGGGGGTGGGGGGGGTGGGGAGTGGGGTGGGGGTGGGGGAGGCGTGGATGAATGAAAAGCTGCAGAAGCAGGTGGTCTGTCGTGAGCCTGTGTCCTGTCGCGGCCGCCGTTTGCCCGAAGCACAGCCCCCGGCAGCCGGGCAGCACCAGGGCGGCGTGGGTGCTGATAACGCGGGCCGACCGCAGCCACGACGTGTCCTGCTTCCCGTGGGCGCCCCACCCCCCGCCGTGGCCGCGGCTCAGAGCAGGTACCGCTGGGCCTCCTCGCGCTCCGGGAGCCTCGGACGGGCTGGTTAGCCTGCTCGAGGTCCCGCAGCTAATGAACAGGGGACCCAAAGCCCGTGCTTCCTGACCCCCACGCCCTCTGACCTCCCAGGCAAGGAGGACGGCACGGGGCGGCGACTGAAATTGTTTACTCCCGACCCACGGAGCCTTTGCCACGTCACCCGGAATTCACAGCAGCCTTGCTCGAGCCAACGTACGACTTGAGGTCAGTGCTGGGGTTTGGAGGGATGGGGCGGGGGGGGGGGGCGTTGCAGGTGGATCAGTGGGGGCACAGAAGGACGGGGGAGGGCTAAGCGGGCGGACGGACAGACGGCCCGGTGGAGGCTGGTGCCCGTGTGCCGGCCGGTGGATAACTCGAAGGGACGGCCGGATAAGTGCCAGAGGAGGACAGTAAATGTTGGCTAGAAGTGGGGACAGGTGGACAGACAGGTCCAGAGGTAGGTGGGCAGAGGAATAAATGGGTGGGCAGGGCTGACCGTGGGCCTGACTCCCTGTTCCTGCAGCTGGGAGCTAGGGGACAGAGGGAGGCTGGCCGAGGAGGGACCTGTCAGGGACCTGCCCTCAGGCACCTGTCATTCGTGCACACGAGCTCTGAGACTGCAGTGCCAGTGGCTCCTGGAACCTGGCCGGCGAGCGGGGTCACAGTGGTCACGCTGGTTTCGTGGCTGGGGGCCCAGAGATGGGGACAGCTTCTCCCGCAGCCACACAGCCAGGACCAACCCCAGGGCTCCACCCTAGGTCCAGGCCTCTCGGCTCTGAGCATCATCTGGGCTCCGGCAACTTCGGCCCGCCCTGAACTCCAGCCTGCGTCATGCCCCCTCGACCCGGCCTCACCCCAGGCTCTGAGGAGCCCCCAGAACCAGCACGATGGTGCCCCGATGTGCGGCCCCGTTTGGGGGGACCGGCCGAGTCCGGGTGCCCGTGAGAGAGCCGTGTGGTTCTTCCAGGGGGTCCCCTGAGACCTGATGGTCCTCTAAGCCCCGGGGAGCCCCAGGAGCCTCTGTCCCTGGAAGCGGGGGTGACAGCTTGATTCTCCAGCAGTGGCTTCTCCCCCACACCTGCTGTGCATCAGGCACCAGGCCCAGAGCCGAGGGCGGGGAGGTTCTTGTCTGCACCCCTGAGAGCCCCAAGCCCGCAAACAGCAGGCACTCAATCGGTGTCGCTCAAGAGGAGAGACAGTCCTGTCATCCAGGGGCTGCCGCCCAGGCACATTTCTCTGAGTGTCTCGGAAAGAAGCGAGCCACACACGACCCTGGCCTAGGGATCTGGTCTTTCCGTCCACTCCTTGAGAAGTGGGTGTTCGTGGGTGGCACAGGTGCTTGGGCTCAGCTACCCTGATTTTGAGAGAAAGCCAGGCCGCTCTGGACCAGAGGCCTCCACAAGTGGGGCCAAAACAGAAATCGGGGAACCCAGGGTGCATCCTTCCAGGGCCTTCACCCCACGGCTGGGCGTGCTGACCTATCGCCTCCTGGCACGTTCCCCAGGGGTCGGTCTGGGACCCACTCACCCATGTGGCAGATGGAACCCTAGGTCGCTGCTAATGAGAACGCTGGCTGTGATGGGGGGCACGCGGCACCCCACAGGGCCACTGACCCGTTCCCATCCGAGCCCCGGGAGCACGCCTGGCACACAGTGGGGCTCCAGCAAAGTTTGCGGAGCGAGCGCGTGACCTGACCGAGGAGAGCCGAGAGGCTTTGGACACAGAGGAGCCCGCGTCCAAACCCCAGCTCTCCCCTTTATGGTCCGTGCGACCCGAGGCGACGCGCTTAACCTCTGTGGGTCTCAGGTTCCCACGCTGTGAGATGAAGATCGTCATGTTCACTTAGCAGGAGCCTCGTGAGGATTCAGCGAGGATGTTTGCAAAACTCGGGGCGCCTGGTAGGTAGGTGCTCGGCAGGGGTGCGCCTGCCGGCCCCTCCCCCAGGCAGTGGGGCCGCCTCTCACCTGTGGGTGGCTGAGGCCCCGCCCCCTCGCAGCCCCAGCCGAGCAGGTGACTGCACGGGCCCTGGGAGCGTGGGAACTTCCTGCCGCCCTGTTTGTCTTGGGCGCCTGGGAGGGGCGGCCACCCTCCGTCCGCTCCAGCACGCTCCTGCCAGATCACCCAGCGTGAAAGGGAGGAATTGTTCCCGTGACCTTTGCTTTCCTTGTCAAAGGCGATTTTGGCAAGTGCCGTCTCTCTTCCCTGAAGGCCGGGCCAGCCCTGGTTCCCCTCTCCCAAAGGGACTGAAAGGGCCCTCTTGGCACCTGGGGGAGGTAAGGGCCCTGGGGGAACCTGTAGGAAACACCATCCACGCCTGCCAGCAGGAACGAGGCTTCACCCCTTCTATGCCCGCTGCCTGAGCCACCTGCCAGCCAGCGCCCCTTCCCCGTCCCACTAACCACCCCCCAACTCCTTCCTGGTCTTCCCTCCCCTCTGCGCCCCCCAGGACTCAGAATAGGACCCAGCCCAGAGTCAGAGGCTCAATCCAGCTCCCCCGACCCCCCCTCGCCCCATACCGAGAGCAAGGCTCCCCCTCTTCCTCTCACTTCTACCTAACCCTGCCTTGGGAGGGTGTCCCCCCATGCCGGTCTCTGCAGGTGGACCACAGGTCTCTACACCAGCTTCTAACCGCTGTCTCGGCCTCCTCTGCCCCCTGGTCACGTGGCCAGCCCACCGCCCACCTGCCCTGCTTTGGCATGGCTGGTGACCCCAGGGTGTGACCCCAGCAGCCGTGGAACCCTGGCTACGTCCGTCACACCGTGGCCCCGCAGGCAGCACAGCTGGGGTTAAGGGCAGCCTCGGATCACGGAGGCCCCATTTCCGATTTTCCAGAAGATGCCAATTATTAATGATCATTGTTCTTTCCTTCTGGGGCATGAAAAAGCAGGTTCAGCTCACAACCGGAAAAGCAGCGGGTCAAGGTTCCCAGAGGATGAAATGTCAGCCTCCGGCGGCAGTGACATTCACCCAGAAGCACTAAAAATAGACTCGAAAACAGAAACATCGAGTCTCTGGAGGCTGGAGGCATAAGGTGAGCTTAGGGCAGAAACGACACTTGCCAATTACGTCTGTGGCCGCACGGCGAGGCAAGGATTTTCCTTGGTTTTGTTTTATTTCCCTTAAGAGACAGAAAGAAAGTAACCTTAGGAAGGGTCCACCTAGAAGGATGTTGCTCTAAGTATGACTTTACCATATGTAAAAATTCGGATAGAACGGAAACAGGGCAGACCCAGCCTGGAGGGAGATGTGACCACGGCAAGTCGGGGGCCTGGCAGAACTCACCCATTTGGCCCCAGGAGGGCAGAATGCCCTCCCAGCTCCGGTGGACTGGCCGTGGTAGTCTGACTGAGGCCAGCACAGTCCAAGAGGACTTTGGTGGCGGTGGAAATGTTCTCGATCTGCTTGTCCGGCACAGAGCCGCGAGCCGCATCTAGGTATATATCAAGCACTTGAAATGTGGCCGTTACAGTCGAGCCACAGAGTTGCTAATTGTATTTCGTTTTAGTTGACTTAGATCTAAAAAGCCATATTTGAATGGTGGCTGGTGGCTACCATATTGGACGGCATGGTTTTAGACTTTAGGGGAAGGAGAGCTCCAATCGATTGGCAATGTCTGCCAGGGACAAAGGATTGGAGAGTAAGGCCTGAATACTGCATTACCAAATGACCGGGGATCTGGAGAGATCCAGGCGACCTGAGGTCTAAACCATGGATTCTGGCACCTGAATAGTTTTGACATTTAGGAGAGAAAAAAAAATAACTGTAAGGTTTAGTGCTGCACCCCCTCGCCATTTAGTCTCATGGTCTTTCCTAGAGGCAACTACAATCCTTTTAACATGGTCTCCCTCTCTTTGGGACCCCATTTCCAACCTTCCTAACCCTTCTCTACACAGCAGCCAGAAGGGTCTTTCCCAAACATCAATCCAACTACACTCTACCCTGCTCAAAACCTTACATCGCTTCTCCCCACCATGGCCATCAAGACCCTGCCCTACAAGGCCTCTCTGGCCTCATTCCCTTTCACTCTTCATCCTAGCATAGACCGCCCTGAGGCCTGCCGCTCTTTTTCTGCCTCACTGCCCAGGAAGCCCCAAAGGGAAGGCTCTTGCCCCATCTCGGCATCCTCCACCCAAGGCACACTTCTAGAATAGCTCCCGCTGGAAACATAATGTGATTCCAGGAACTCCCATGTATATTCTTGTGTTGTGCCCTCAAAATAATAAGGCAAGTACAACCATCGCCCTGTTTCACAGATGAGGAAACTGGGACTCAAAGAAGGGAAGCATTTGACTAAGGACACAAGAGAAAATGGCAGACCTGAGGCTCAGACAGGAGTAGATGACCGTCTCAAACCTTGCTTGCATGGAGAAATCTGCTTCAACATGGTGGCTGTGCTAAGAATGGAAACCAGGTTCCAGAACTTGTAGTGCAGAATTTCTTCTACTGCTAATTCAATACATGCTAGAGGAAGAAAAGGATGGATGGATGGATGGATGCATGCATGGATGGATGAGTGCGTGGATGGAAGGATGTTGGATGGATGATGAATGATGGATGGACGGATGGATGAATGGATGGATGCATGCATGGATGGATAAGTGGGTGGATGGAAGGATGTTGGATGGATGATGAATGATGGATGGATGGATGGATGGATGGATGGATGGATGAATGGATGGATGGATGCATGGATGGATAAGTGGGTGGATGGAAGGATGTTGGATGGATGATGAATGATGGATGGATGGATGGATGGATGCATGCATGGATGGATGAGTGGGTGGATGGAAGGATGTTGGATGGATGATGAATGATGGATGGATGGATGGATGAGTGGGTTGGTGGATAGATGAGTGGATGATGGATGGATGGATGAGTTGATGGGCAAGTGGATAGATGAATGATGGATGGATGGATAGCTAGCTAGCTAGACGTGGGGACAGATGGACGAATTGGTGGACAGGTGAGTGGGTGGATAGGTGGATGTGTGATGGAGAGATGCATACACGCATCCATGTATGAATGAACAAAAAGGACGGCAAGACACAGTAAAAGGTCACGACCAGGGAACTGGATAACAGTCCACCTTTTTCCTAACCATTTTTTAGGTGTATCAAAAAATGAGCCCATGCGAAAACTTCTCTGAGGCTTCTCTTTTTAAGGAAATAAAGTGCATCGTAAGCTGCGTGTGTGTCAAGAAAGCCCTGGGCTGTGCCAGGGCCTGCTTCCCTCTCTCCTCCTGTCCTGCCACCACCCCGCCCTTCCCCCTCCCACCCCTCCTGGCTCATCGAGCTCCTCCCTAACTCAGCTTTCCCAAGGGAAGGCTGAGAAACAATAGCAATTTCTTCTGAATGGAACTGTCCCCTGAGCCAAAGAGTAAACACGAGAGCGAGAGCGAGGGAAGAGCTGAGTCGGTGTGTAGCCGCTCCAGTGATGATTACATAAGCGGACATACCTGGGAGAGGCGCTGATCCAGGGGATTTTAACAGGCCGGGGTGGCGGGGGGGGGGGGGGGGGGTGCTGGCGGGGGAGGAGGGCAGCGGCACGCCCAGTGCAGGGATAGCTGTGCAGATACCCAGGCTTGCTGGGAACAGGAGCCAGGTCGGTCTGGGAGGGGAGAAATTCAAGAGCTTGAGGCTGTTCTTACACTAAGACCCTTGCATGATGGTTTTTTTTTTTTTTCTTTTTTATCTGCACAACAGCACTGCCAGGTAGGTACAGTTATATTCTCTTTTATACATGAAAAAACAGAAATGAGACACAGAGAGGTGTTGCCCTTAACCAAAGTCACACAGCTATTGTGGCAGAGCTGGGATAGAGCCCTAGTCTGGCTCCAGAGGCGGTGGGGCTGATCGAGCTGTCCGGCCGCCCCCTCTTCTTTCTCTCTCCATCCCTCCCTGCCCCCCCTCCTGCCCTCCTGCTTGTCCGTTAAATCACACGTCCATTTATTCTTCCATTTGTCCATCTGTCCATCTACCCACTCGGCCCCCCAGCGGCTCATCCTTCCCCTCAGTCCTGGGCCAACAAAAATGCAGACTCCGCCTGTTGGGCCCCTTCTGTGTGTGGGGGACACAGGAGGAAATTTACAGTGGTTTCCTCCTTTAGTCTACAAGGTGACAGCCAGGTCTGGGTCACTCTCCCCTGTGGCAGATGATGAAACAGGTCTACAGAGCCTCAGGAGCCTCGGCCTTGGGGTTCAGGGAGGGCTTCTCAGAGGAGGCAACCCAAGCAGGTGAGGGCAGGACACCCCGAGTTCCTCCAGCAGAGGTGGAAAGGGTCGGTGCGCTTCTGGTGTTGAGAGGACGTGTGTGATGGACGGGAGGCGGTTAGGAGGATGGGGTCCACTGTAGCCTGGTCACCCCACCACACAGAGTGGCTGCCAGACTCAGAGCTCCCAGGGGTGAGGGGGCCAGGGAAGGGCTCACCTGGGCCAGGCTGAGGACAGGCAGCCCAGAGCAGTGGCCTCAGCCCTCCAGAATCTTCCAAGTGACCTGGAATGAGCATCTCTCATCTCTGGACCCCAAGTGTCCCATCTGTAATGAGACGATGGGGGACTCTGTGAGAGGCTTGCTGGGCACTCATGAGCCTGAAGATGTGCGTCCCTCCAGAGGGGCCGCAAAAACAGCCAGGAGCCCAATTAGCAGGTGAGGCCTTGTACCCGGGCCATCCGGGGCTCCCAGGACCAAACAGATGACCCCCAGGGATGGGCCCCAGGGTACAAGCCACATAATGAAGGGGCACACAAGGGCTGCTGAGAGCCATGCTGCCATTACATAAGCCACCTACCCGGCCACCACTGGCCAGCTGTGTTACCAGGTAAATAGAGTCCTATATTTACCTATGATGGGAGAGGGACAGGTCCGCCTGGTGATTAGGGCAGAGATGAGCTCAGAGGACTTCAGCTCTGATTTCTGTTATACTCCATGCACGCCTCCATGCCCAGCATCTTGGTACCTGCCAGGGCATACCGGCAGAGGGGGCAGTGGGAAGCTGCATCCTAGGAGTGCGGGGCCGTGGGTCTTCGGGTTGCAGGCTTGGCCAGGGAAGCAGGGCTGCCCTCACAAGTGGCAGGAGGCCAGGCCAAGACCACACGAGGATGACAAGCTTCCAGTGGTCCCCAATGGCCCCAAAGACCTCCCTGGTGTTGGCACCGGTCAGCTGCACTGGAAGGACAGGTGCCATCTGCACAGGGTGACAAAGAGCTCAGAGACTATGACATCACTCTGCACTCTGCCATTACGGCAGCTTCATGTGGCATTATCTGTCCATGAATACTTGGCTGGATTGGTGTGTGGATGGGTGGATGGACACTGGGATAATTAGCAGACCACAGATGGACAACTGGATAAAGGAGTGCCACCTTTATGAGTGGGGTGGGAAGATGGAAGGGTGGATAGGTGGTTAGATGGATGGATGACCTATCAGCAGGTAGACTGATTCATGGAATAGTAGGTAGAAAGGTAGATGAATGGATGGATGATTAAAAGGGTTATGCGTGACTGGATGGATGGGTAGATGGATAGATGGATAATGGATGGATGGATGGATGGATGGATGGAAGGATGGATGGAAGGATGGGTGGATGCATGATGGATGGAGGGATAGATGATGGATGGATAGATGGTGGATGGATGGATGATGGATGGAAGGATGGGTGGATGGATGATGGATGGAGGGATGATGGAAGGATGGATAGAAGGATGGGTGGATGGATGATGGATGGAAGGATGGGTGGATGGATGATGGATGGAGGGATGGATGGATGGATGGATGATGGATGGATAGATGATGGATGGATGGATTATGGATGGATGGATGGATGGATGGATGGATGGATGGATAGATGGATGGATGATGGATGGATAGATGATGGATGAATGGATGATGGAAGGATGGATGGAAGGATGGGTGGATGGATGATGGATGGATGGATGGATGGATGGACAGACCTTTGAATGGATGGGCCAACAGATGACTGAAAAGATAGATAAGTAAGTAATGAATTAATGAACCAATTGGCAGGTGGATGGCTACGAGGAAGACTGGGATGAAAAGTAGAAGTCTGGCTGGAGGATGGGTGAGAAGTTAGATGGTGAGTGGATGGGTGCATCCTTTTGATCTAACTCTGTTTGCACAAGGAGACTCTTTCTCAAATACCCACTGTCCATCCCAAGCAAGGTCCAGCTCTGTGGTCCAGGTACTGCCTGGACCTTATGTCAAGCCACCTTATGGAACCAGCATCCCCCTCACTGTGCCAACAACCCTCTGGCAGGTGGAATGTGTAGCAGGAGTCTACACAGGGCCCTGGCCAAGGTCTGGGGGGTTACTGTTTTCTCCAATGGTGCCAAGTCCAGGATCCTAAGTCGGGGCTCCAGGCACAGCCTCCCCTCCTCAGCTCCCTCTCCTCCCACTGAGGTTGGGAAGCCACACGTGAACCAGAAGCCCCTTCCCCATCCCCCTGAAGAAGCCAGAGGAAGAGCCCTGGATGGGAGAGAGGAGGCCTGGAGGTGTCTCCAGCCCTGATGCATGTCCCTGGAAGGCTGGGACTCTGCCACAGTGGGTGATCCGACAGGAGTGAGGACAAGGCTGACACCTGTGGAGTTGTTCTGCTGCAGCCGATGGAACCCCAGAGGCCCTCACTCTGACCCTGGCCGCAGCCCCCAGTGCTCCTCCTCGGGGCCCGGGGCTCTCCGGACCCCACTGGCTGGGACCATCTGCAAGGGGCCTTCCAGTGTCAGGAGGCTGAAGCCCTGGCCATGAAAATGAGTCGTCACAGTTTGCAAGGAAAAGGCAGCTGGACGAAGACAAGACACTTGGCTTCCCCAGGCTCCACATTCAGTCTAGCCAATCTCTGTCCTTCCCCAGGTGCCATGTTCCCATCTCTACCCTCAGCCATGTTGGGAGCCAGTGTAGGTTAGGAACTCATGGATTTTTCTGGGGCAGGGGTCCAAGAGGTCCTGGGCTGACAGGAAGCAGGCCTGCGGCAGGAGTTAGAAGGGCTATGGGAGCCACACATGCTCCAGAGGCAGAGAAAAGGGGCAGCCAGGAGGAGCGGGAGACCCAGGGGCAGACTCAGGGAATGAGGGCTAGTATCACCTTCCACACACTTCATGGCCACGGTGTGTCAGATGCCTAAGGCTGACTTCCTGCCATGGTGCACCCACCATCTCACGGCCACCGTGGGGTGCTGGGCTCTTCCCCTCTGATATCCCCACAGAGGGGCTGGGGCCAGGCCTGGGGGGAGAGGGAGGGACCAGAAGGGAGTCAAGGGCTCACTGTTCCCAGCACACCCCGCCTTGGCTGCCTGCCCCCCACCGATCAGCCATCAATCTTGTCCCCTGGGAGGCAGAGCATAGGCCCTGGACCTTGTCAATCTGCTGGAGCACATGAAGCCTGAGCCAGACCGTTCCCACGCCGTGCCAGCCCCTGAGGAGGGGCCCCAAGTGGCAGGATCCCTGCCTGTCCCAGGCCTGGGGTCCCCATGTCTGCACGCAGAAGCTCTGTGTGTCCCCATTGCACCACTCAGCAAACCGAGCCCGCCAGAGACCCTCACGATCGCCCGGTTACAGAGCACACACAGCTGTTTTTCTGGCTTGCCACTGGGAGAGTGCTGGGAGGGGCAGCTGGCCCACTGAGGAAGGGAGAGCCAGGCCTCTTTGGGATGCTCTTCTGGGAGATTCTGGGGTCCCACAAAGGCTGAGGTGGTACAGCTAGAGGCTGAAGGCAAGTGCATTGGGGTCCCTCCTCATGCCCACACCTGCACTCCACCTCCTGCATGGCCCAGGGGTGGGGCTGCCCCAAAGCAACAGCACCCACTTTGGCCAGACTGGGGACCTGAAATTCCCTGAGGGCTGTTCAAGATCCCAGTTTTCAGACTCACTCTTCCCAGTGAAGAAAGGGATAGAAACACAGACCTTTTCAGATGAGGAAAGCAGGGCTCAGAGGAGTTAAGTGAGCAACCCAAGGTTGCAGAGTGATGAAAAGGTGGGATTCAAACCCAGAACTGTGTCTTGGCCCTGGTGGGTGAGGGACGGATGGATGGATGGTTGGATGGATGGATGGATGGATGGATGGATGGTTGGATGGTTGGATGGATGGATGGATGGATGGATGGATGGATGGATGGATGGTTGGATGAATGGCTGGCAGGCTGGCTGACTGGATGGCTGGCTGGATGGATGGATGGTTGGGTGGATAGATGGATGGATGATGGGTGGATGGATGGATGGATGGATGGTTGGGTGGATGTATGGATGGATGATGGTTGGATGAATGGTTGGACAGATGGATGGATAGATGGATGGATGGATGGATGGATGGATGATGGATGGATGGATGGATGGATGTGGGAGTGGATGGATGGATGGATGATGGATGGATGGATGGATGATGGTTGGATGAATGGTTGGACGGATGGATGGATGATGGATGGATGGATGGATGGATGGATGGATAGATGGATAGATGGGTGGATAAATGGATGGATGGATGGATGGATGGATGGATGGATGGTGGATGGATGGATGAATACCACAGTTCATGCTCTTAACCTCTATCCTGTGCCATCTCTGCTTGGTAGGGCCCAGCTCCTGCTGAAATACCTCAGAGATGGGGTACTCACTACTGGGAAAGTGCCAGCTTTCTCCTAAATAGCTGGCTGTGCTGCTGTCCTCCCCACACCCCGCCAGGGCCCAGGTTCTGCTCCAGCTCACCCAGGGGAATCCCGTGTCCTGCCCCAGGGCAGTCTGCTGGGCTCTGAGGCATTTCCAAGTGGAGCTTCCCAAGCCTTGATCCCTGACCCCTGCCCAAATCCCCCTGGCATGCCTGGCTCCCCGACTCTGACCTCCCTGAGCATTTCCCTGGCCCTGTCCCCGTGTGCCGAGCCTGCCGAGCCTGCCGTGGGTCCCTGGTTCCTCACCAGACTCTGGGCAGCCCTGGGTCATCCAGCTTTGAAGCCGCGAAGCCCGTCTCTGCCCTGGCGACTTGTTCCCTGGCGTCCTGTGCACGCAGCCAGCATTGCCGGGCCCAGTGGTACCCTCCTGCCCTCCTGCCTTTGCATCCTTCCTGGGCCCCCTGCCCCAGTCTCTCCAAGGGCCAGCAGCCTGAAAAAAGACCTCTATGCTGTTTCATTGGAACTGCCTGAGACGCCAGCACCTGGCCAGGACAGAGCCCCCTGCTCTAGCCAGCTGGCAATTTTCCTTCCCGCCACACAGGCAGAAAGGGGTGCCCTTTCCTCTGCCCCACACAGTATGGAGGAGTCTGGGGCGTATCTGGCTCCGGAAGGGGAGGAGGGGGCCTCTGCAGCTTGGGGCAGGGCGGCAGCTAACTGGTCCTCCAGACAGAGCGGGCTCACAGGCCCAAAGCCGGTCCAAGACAGGTCACCGCCGTGCAGATGCCCTCTTAGCACAGGGCAGGCACAGACGTTTCCCAAAGCAGACTCTGGTTCTGTGGGACATGAATAGGGCCATGGGGGTTGGAAATCACAGGAGGAAGCAGAGTTTTCATTGAGGTTTGACTGGAGCCCTTCCAGGCCCCTCCGAAAGGAGACAGCGAGCAAAGTTTCTCAAGCCAAGCTGACCTCAGAAGTCCTTTTCCTAGAGGATCTTCTGGGACCAGCATTCCCTGGAACCCTCGAGAAACTGCCCAAGTAGCTTCCAAAGCCCTGAAGGCCCAGCCCGGCATGAAGCTGGGTCGGAGGTGGGTGCATAAAGCGCTCGGGGTACCAAGCCCAAAGTTCTGGCACGGCCCTGCCCACACCCGGCGACCAGTGGAGGGAAGGTGCCCACCCTGCCTGCACTTGCCTCCCTTTTCTGAAGATTACACGGCACCGAAGCCCATGGCACCACTACCAAGGATGCGGGACCCAATGGCAGCCCCTCCTGGGGCCTGGAGACCCGGCCAAGTGGAGCCTGCAGCTCACAGCCTGTGGCGGAAGCTTCAGGAGACACGGAAAGGCCTGTACAGGTGGCTTTGTCCCCCTGGGAAGAATACAGCAGGCAGGGTCTGCTCCTGCCCCTCACCCCTGCCCACCCTCCCCTCCTCCCCTCCATTCCCCCAGCCAGGGGCCCCGCAGGGGCCCCAGGATCTGGGAGGTCTGGCTGCCACAGAGGCGGGCACGGGTACCACCTGGCCCAGCTGCGGGGCGCCTGGGCTGGCAGGACGGCTGGGTGCCCAGACCTTCCTTCCACATTTCCGAAGCCGCGTCTTCAATGCGCTGGGAGGCTCTCCTATCGATTCAGCCTCTAATCTGGTTTCCCATCTGCTTTGCGAAGGGCCCTTCACGCCTCTCTCCGCTTGGTATTTCCTAATCCTCAAACGCTGCTTACTTACCGCTCTCTCCTGAGGGACGCCCAGCTCCTTCTCACCCCCTTGACATTCCTGCTCTGTCTCCCTCCCTCCCGGCCATGGCCTCGCCTCGCGACACGGGCAGCCCGGAGCCTGGGGGGGCCTTTCCTGGAGCAGAACATCAGCCACTCCCTCCTTCTTTAACCCAGCGCTCATTGGGTGCCTCCTCTGGGCCAGACACAGGGGCCCGTGTCTGTGGTCCTCTCTGGAAGCAGTGTGTCTGTCGGGGAGCCGAGATGAGAGGAAGCACGTGCCCAGCATGGCCGGGGGCTCCCGGAGCCGTTACAAGCCCCCCCATCCACCGCCCTGCAGACGGGAGGTTGTCCCCGCTGTGCAGATGAGCAAGTTGAGGTGAGGAATTATGCTCGCTTGCTCTGGGTGCCGGGACCTGAATTCCTGCCCTTTGGGCCAAACTCCGGGAGGACTGTTCTGGACGGCGTGCCTCTGCCTGGCACTCACGCTGGCCTGCGGCAGGCAGCCCTGTGACCAGGCCGAGCCCAGGGCCCTGCAGGACGCTGCCCGGCCTCTGAGAGCGTCCGCGCCCCTTCCCAGCCGGGCCCACGCCGTCCACCCCCGCAAGGCCCCGCCGGGGAACGCCCTCCACGTGAAACATCAGAGGCCCGTGTGCCGCTGAGGGCCTGGGCTCCTAACCGGAGATTATCTTCCAGGGGAGGGGAGCGGGTCCTGGAAAGGCCCGTCCCGGCCCAGCAGAGAGGGCAAGCCCCAGCCCTCCTCCCACCGCCAGGATGGGATGGGGGAGGGGCCTGGGCTCCGGAGTCAGCCCCTGGCCCGGCTCGGGCTCCTGGGCGGCAGCAGGACCCACAGAGATGCCGAGCAAAACGGAAACGCAAGCCCCTTTTTCAGAACTGGGGAAGAGTTTCCAGCTCGCAAGTATGACGCATTAGACCGAGTGCAGGGGCCTGGCGGAGTGAGGTCCTGGGCACGACCGCCTGCCCCTGAAGCTGGCCCTGCACCCGGAGCTCAGCAAGCCTCCAGGGTAAAGTCCTGTAAGGTCCCACCTGTGACTTGGCCTCGTGCCCCTGTCTCGTCTCCCCGGGCCACTGCTACCCTGCGTTTCCCCCAGCAACACGCTGCCTCCCGGGACAGCACCGAGAGCCAAATCCCGCCCCGGGCCCCAACTGACCAGCAGGACGGGCCACCTCCTTCCGCTCCCTGCACCTCCCTGGCCTTTCCATGGGGTGAAATGATGCGTGTGTAGGATTGTTTGCTAGACCGTCGTCCCCACCACGAGGGCCGCACCACCGTGTCTTTAAGTGGCCTGGTGCCTGCCTGGCACACAGGAGGTGCTCAATAAGTCCTTATTGAGGGTGAGAAAGGGGGGCCTCAAATGTCCATCGAGGGATGAATGGACAAAGAAGATGTGGGATATATATACGATGAAGTATCACTCGGCCATCAAAAAGAACGAAACCTTGCCATTTGCAACTACGTGGATGGAACGGGAGGGTGTTACGCTAAGCGAGATCAGTCAGAGAAAGACAAATATCTTATGACTTCACTCACATGCGGAATTTAAGATACAAAACAGATGAACGTAGGGGAAGGGAAGCAAAAACAAGATAAAATCAGGGAAGGGGACAAACCAGAAGAGACTCTTCAACACAGAGAACAAACGGAGGGTTGCCAGAGGGAGGTGGGTGGGGGATGGGCTAAATGGGGGACGGGCATTAAGGAGGGCACTTGTTGGGAGGGGCCCGGGGCGTCGTATGTAAGTGATGAATCCCTAAATTCTACTCCCGAAATCATCATTACACTCTACGTTAACTAACTCGGATTGAAATGAAACACAAATAAAAATGAAGTTAAAAGAAAAGAAGGGAGGGGCCTGATTTAATCCCCTGCGGGACCCTCACTCCCTCTCTGGGATCCTCAGCTGAGACCGTGCACAGCATGGAGACCCCCGGCTTAGTCACTGTCATCTTCCACCAGCCTGGCCCCCATCCCAACCCCCGAGGCCTGGCTGGGAGCTCTGGGAGGCCGGCCTTGTGGGGTCACCCTTGGGGCCCCCAAAGTGCTCGGTGCCGGGCTGTGCAGCAGGCGCTCAGGTCCCCCTGGCCACCACCCACACACAGCGCGCCCGCTGGGTGGGGAACGTCTCTGTGGGAAAGTTCGGCCCTCACTAGACACCAAGCGACGCGAGCAGGACGGATGGACGCTTCCAGATGTAACAACAACAGACAGTAAGTCAGGGCCTGCGAGGCAAGGTGTCTGGTAACAAGGGTCCGCAAAAGGGATGGAAAGACCCAGCGATGAGTGTGTCCCCTCCAGGCTGACGAGCCGCCCTAAATCCGCCACCCTGGTGACACCCAGGACGGTCCCATTCTGCCCAGACATGCAGACAAAACCAGTTGCTGAGCAGGTCCTGGCGAGTCACAGCTGTGGCGAGTGGGCTTGCCTCCGTGTTCCTCCCACGGTGCTAGTGCCTGCCTGCTCTGGAAGCTTCTGCCTGCCGAGCGTCCTTGGCCAACCTCAGCTCTGGGCCCAGGAGCCGCAGCGCAGTGAGAGGGGCTGAGGCCGCAGCGCGAGAGGCCCCCAGACTCCCATCACCCCCCTTACACGCCTCTTCCTCTCCCTGATTCCTCCTCCAGCATCCAGGCCTAAACCAGGGACCCTGGTGATTCGGCCTGTCCATAAGGACTTCCCATATACCTCCCCTGTGCCAGGCATGGGATGCCAGCCCTCAGTTCTTTTCAGATCCTTCTGGATCCTTCCAGCGCCCTGACCACATACAGCGCTGGGGATGAAGGCCAGGGGTGCCAGAGGACCATGGAGGCGCCTGGTGGAAGGGACCCCACTGTGGCCGAGGTTCCGTTTGTGCTGCGAACTGGGTGCCTCTGGGGGGAGCTACACGGGGTGGCGAGGGCCGACCTCATGCCCCAGCTCGGGGGGACCGGAGCAGCAGGAAGCAAGGAGATGGGGGGACTGCGGCCAGGCAGCGGGGCGAACGTAGGAGCCGGGGAGAGGCCGGTGGAAGGGGGCCTGCTCAGGAGCTCCCTGGCTCTCATCCCTGTGTTCCGGAAAGGCAGGTCAGGGCCATATTCTTCCTGGTAACAGCTTTATTGAGATATAACTCACGTGCCGTAGACTTCACCGACTTTCAGTGTTTTTAATGTGTTCGCAGAGCTGCGTACCCATGGCCACGGTCTTTTCCAGAACGTTTTAGACCCTGTTCCCATTAGTAGTCACTCCCCATTTACCCCCGGCCCCACGGAACCGCTAGTCTACTTCCCGTCTGCGTGGGTTCTCCTGTTCTGGACGCTTCACAGAAATGGAACCACACTCTGTAAGTGGCCACTGGTGACCAGCTTCTTTCACTCCGCATTCTGTTAAGGATCTGCCCGACCCCCCACGTGGGGCAAGAGATGGCCCGGCAAGAAGGCCTGAAGGACAGAGGTGAGAGGGAGAAGACCACCGGTGACACCCACCCCAGCAGGAGAGCTATTTCAGAGGTGGGGCCCTTGCAGGGACATGAAGAACGGCCACCAGCCCGCCATCTTGCCATCTCGAGGGATAGTGGTTCCTCTGCCTCTGAACCGGGCTCGGTGTGACAAGCAGGCACCAATGTGGGGCGAGGGCCACCGGCTCAGGAAGCAGAAAACTTTCAGAGCCACTCCCCTGGCTCGGGACGGCTCTCTCATTTGACTCTGGGGCTGGCTCAGGGGCACCGTGCTGGTGCGAGGGACGAATGTGAGTCCTGTGTGTGCGAGCCACGCTAGAACGCTGGCTTCAGCCTCAGATCCCGCCAAACCCTTCACGCCGTCCAGGCAAAGCTGCTGTCCGGCTCTTTGAGTCGTAAAGGGTCGCAGGAGTGTTAACTATGTCACCAATAGCAAGAAGGGAGCACGGGGACATATTGAGGGCACAGAGGAGGAGCCCACCCTTTCATGCCACCATTTCATGGTAAAATTCCAGACGAATCCTGATAACCCAAGTTCAGTATGACAGCGAGCTGAGCTTAAAGGGCTCCAACATCAAAGCCAAACCTGGCCCCGGAAATCCCCACGAGCTGGGCTTACAAGCTGGTGTGGCCACTTAAGGCCAGAGCGACCCCACAGAGCAAGCACCTGCTAGAAACGTGCCTCATCACCATGTGGCAGATTTTGCTCTGCCTCTCCCAGGCCTGCCACATCCTAAGGCCCTAATCTCGCCAAGCTAGCCATGAAATGGTTAGAAACACATCTAATCAGAAGTGTACAAGATTTCCTTGACAAAATGATGAAATGCCATTAAAGTACTTAAATCAAGTCCTAAATAAACGAAGAGAGATGTTCTCTGAGAAGGGTCAACCATCACAATTGACCAAATCTTCAAGGATTATATATACTTATTCTATTCCCTTCAGAATCCCAGCAAGACTCTGAGTTTGGGTTTGTGGCATTTCTTTAAAAAAGAGACCAAATCTTCTCTCCTTTTTTAGGGAGAAAATTGGACCATGTGAATCTGATGCTCAGGGGGGAAAAATCAACCCACAAAAATTGTCAAGATGGCTCTGCAAAGGACGATCATGAAGGAGGGTGACTGACCAGATATTAAAGCTGATTCCAAAGCTACGGCAAATAAATGGTATACTCCTGGCATGAGGACAAAATGATCCGTGGGAGAGAAAGAGTTCAAAGGCTCTTCCCAATATACACTGGAACTTAAAACATGACAAAGGGCTGAAAAGAGCTGGGACAGCTGACCATCCAGTTAGAAACAAAGTTAAATCCCTACCTCACACCGTACACAAGAATAATTTCCAAACAAGTTAAAGGCAAAGGAGTTTTGTTGTTGCTTTTTGAACTACAAGCATATGGAAAGTAATAAAGATAAATATCCTTGGGGCAGCTGGGTGGCTCAGTCGGTTAAGCCGCCGACTTCGGCTCAGGTCACGATCTCACAGTCCGTGAGTTCAAGCCCCGTGTCGGGCTCTGTGCTGATAGCTCAGAGCCTGGAGCCTGTTTCAGATTCTGTGTCTCCCTCTCTCTGACCCTCCCCCGTTCACGCTCTGTCTCTCTCTGTCTCAAAAATAAATAAACGTTAAAAAAAAAATTAAAAAAAAAAAGATAAATATCCTTATAACCTCACAGTGCAGAAAGTATTCCTAGGCCAGACAGAAAACCCAGAAGCTATTAAGGGAAAAAAATTAAAACTGAGTACTCAGAACACATAAAATCGTTGTGCTTTAGGAAGGCCATGCTGGTGGCCCGTATGGGAGAAACATTGGTGGAGGCAGCCAGCCCAGAGGTGAGGAGTCCAGGGGAAGGAAAGTGACCATGGTCCTTTAGAAGGTATCAAGAGGAACCAGAACAGTGGCCAGTGGGGGATTGTGAAAGACACCAGGATTATGTTAGAGTTTAAAACACATATGATAGAGACAGACTTCATTAATATATGGGCACACCTTGCCTTTTCTTCAGCAGATCCTCAATGCTAGACACAACTCCAACTTGGCCCAGTCAGAATCATGCCCTCCCCTGCCCCAGAAGCAACCTTGGGGTGTGTTTGTGGGAGAACACAGATGCCCACTCAGCAGGTGAGTGTTTAAGGGAGGAGTGTTAAGGGAGGAAGCCCTTAAACACTTCAGCCTCCAGATGTGGTCCCCTTCACCACCCCCCTCCACAACTTCTGTGCTTTCCCAGTGGTTCCCAGACGGTGCCCCAGACTCACCAGAGGACTTTTTTTTTTTTGAGAGATAGAGAGAAAGAGAGACAAAGTGTGAGTGGAGGAGGGGTAGAGACAGAGGGAGACACAGAATCTGAAACAGGTTCCAGGCTCTGAGCTGTCAGCAAAGAGCCAGATGGGGGAGCTTGAACCCATGAACCTGGAGATGATGACCTAAGCCAAAGCTGGATGCTTAACCAACTGAGCCACCCAGGTGCCCATTATCTGAGGACTTATTAAAACACGGGTTGTTGACCCTGCCCCTGAAGTCTCATTTTTTTCAGAATTGCATTGACTACTCTGTCACCCATGTCTTTCCACATAGATTTTAGAATCTGTTCCTCAACACCTACAAAACAGCTTAATGAGACTTTGGGCTCATGTTGAATCTACATGTGAAACAACACTGGGTTTCCCAATCCATGAACATGGACTACCTCCCTATTCCCCGCCCCCCAGAGTTTCTGATTCAGCAAGTCTGAGGAGGAGCCTCAGACTTTGCATTCCCACCCCTGGCCCAGGTGACCCCACCTAGGCCTGGGCAGGAAGCCCGACTGGGTCTGGGAGTCAGGGCTATTCTGAAAACTGGTAACCTCCTGGGCTGGGCCCCAGGATATCAGAGAGAGCTTAAGTTCTCATGTAAATCACCACCAGCCAGTTCTTCTGGGATTTTCAGCTAACAACTAACTTTTTCAGATTTTTAATCTCTGGCAGATAAACAGTGAGTGCCAGGAATCTGCAGGTGTATAGGTTCAAGGAGACACAGCCCCTTGTGATAAAGGGTTTGCTCTCTAAGTATCCAATTCCTCAAGTTTCTGGATGAATTTCTCACCTCTTGCAACTTCCTCTCTCAATAAATACCCTCTCAGAAAATCTCAGAAAAATCAACCCCAGGTTGGCTAAGGCTCTGTCATTCCCTGTGGGCCGTGCAGCAGTGCTCTCTGGCTGACCCCAAGGTGAGTCCAGTTGTCCTTTGAGGACAAGACATGGCAGTGTGGGCAGGGGGCTGGCACACAGGTCTCAGCTCTCTTCCCACCATGGAGAGGAAGATGAGAGCCAGGTAAGGAAGGTGGAAGGAACAGCATAGGTGAGGCTCAGGGGCTGGCACCTAGCCTCCAGTAGATCACACAGGTGGCAGTCTGAGTGGCCACCCTCCTGTCTACCTGTGATTCTGAAGCCCAGGCATTCACTGGACCCATCCCCTTCCCGTCTCCCTGAGTGGTCCTCCCGGAGCTCATATAGAGTGGTGCCCACCCATACAGAGCTCAAGCCTGTGCAGGGCACCTGCAGGGGCCCCCGGGAGGTTGCTGTGGCCCATCTCTCTGGCCGACAGTGTGTGTGGCCTTATTCTCCTCCAGATCCCTCTTCTCCCCAGTGTCTGCAGGGACCCCAGGAACAGGACTCCATCTCTCAGTTTTCTCGACTGGGGGCCAATCAAAAGCCTGCTCTGGGGAAACAGGGACCCCAAGAGGAAGGGGTAGCTATGGCTTCAGAATGCAGGAACAACACCACCTGGACTGCCACTGGGATTGAGGTCTCTGATCAGCACACACAGGGGGCCAGAGCTGTTCTCATGCACCCCAGACACAGCCCTATTGTCCCCAGAGCTAAAAAACAAGCAGAGGCCACAGCCTGAGCCTTGTTCCCTGGCAGAAGGGCAGTCCTGGTGACCCCATGTCCCTAACTCCACACTCTGTCCCTGCATCAGGGTTCTGGTGCTCTAGAGCCCAGTAGCACCCCTGAACGCAGACCCCCAACTGTGGGGATCCGGGGGGGGGGGATGAGGGGAGATGTATGGGGGCCCAGTCTAGAGCTGCCAAGGGCCCCACATCAACGCCAGACTCTTTCAAAAGTGGCCAAGAACCACCCTTTGGTAGATGCAGCAAGGCCAAGAATTGAGTGGCCAGGGGCCTCTGCTCCAAGGTCCCATAGACCTGGGTTCAAATACCAACTGGGTGGCCCAACAGCAGTGTGGCCCTGGGCTTCCCAGGCCTCTGGAGTGAGGACATCAGCTGGAGGCTGCAGTGAAGGTCAGAGGCGATGCATCTCACAGTGGGTGCAAGGCCTACATCAAGTGAGCTGAAAATGCTGTCGCTGTTATTTCTGCTTTGGGATCCTTGGCACTGGCACCAAGAAGGCGCTGGGAACGTACACAGCAGGCGTTGCTCCGATTTGCAGAAAGCCATGCAAACCCACAGCCACTGTCAGTCCTTGTAGCAGGAATCTTCAGCGTGGCTTTGACCTTGCTCTAACCTGGCCCGGGGCCACGCCCAGTCCACCTCGGAGCTCGTGTGCGCTCAGTGTTCTGGCACTCATCAGCGACCCTTGTCTCCAAGTGTCCAGCCTGCTTTCCCTGTGTCCCCAACACCCTGGGGTCCTTCTCACAGACCCACTGCTTTGCAACCAGGCATCTGTAGAGTCAGTTCGAGCTGCTGTAGAAAGTCTCAAAGATGGGGGAGCTTAAACAACAGGATTCATCCCCCGCCACGTCCTGGAGACCGGAAGTCCAAGATCCATCCCCTCCCCCAGGTCCTGGAGACCGGAAGTCCAAGATCCAGACCCTCCCCGAGGTCCTGGAGCCCGGAAGTCCAAGATTCATCCCCCTGCCACGTCCTGGAGACCGGAAGTCCAAGATCCAGCCCCTCCCCCACGTCCTGGAGACCAGAAGTCCAAGATCCAGACCCTCCCCGAGGTCCTGGAGACCGGAAGTCCAAGACCAATTCCCCCCACCCAGGTCCTGGATACCGGAAGTCCAAGATCCACAAGTGCACAGGGCTGCTTTCTCTTGAGGCCTCTCTCCTCCTTCCTGTCTGTGTCCTGATTTCTTCTTACAGGCAAGGACACCTGTCAGATGAGATTAGGGCCCCACCTAATGATCTAATTTTACATTAATCACAGAACTCAGAGAAACATTTTACTTACTAGGACACTGGTTTATTGTAAAAGGAAAGAATCGGGACGGCCAGATGGAAGAGGTGCGTAGGCGTGAGGAAGCACCGTGGGCTTCTGTGCCCTCCCTGTAGTCACTCTCCCCAAATCTCCACCAGCCCAGAAGCTCTCCAAACCCAGTCCTTTTGGGTTTCCTGCGAGCTTCCTTACGCAGGCCTCATTGATTAAATCATTGGCCATTTGCAATGGATTCAAGCTCCAGCCCCTCTCTGGAGGTGGGTCTGAAAGCCCTCAAGCCCTGGGTGGGCTCCCATGGCTGCCAGCCCCCCTCCTCAGGGACTTTCCAAGAGTCACTCCATTAACATAACAAAACACCTTTCTGTTCTCATCACAGGAAATTCCAGGGGTTTCAGGAGCTTTGTGCCAGCAAAGAGGACAAAGACCAAATAGATATCTCATATCATAAATCGCAATTATCACACCTGCCAAGACCCCATTTCTGCCTGAACTGCCCCTTTGGGCAGCCATGCCCATCCCTGTCCTGGGTGCCACACGTGAGAAATGCCCATGGCACATTCTCTGCTCATTCTAGACCCTGAGGTCCAGACCTGCCCCCCACCGCAGTGCCTCCTCCTTCCTTGGGATGGGTCCCACCCATCTCACCCCAATCTTGAGGAACGGTCAGACAGGCCCCAGACAACACCGCCTGCCATGGGTCTTGTCCCCTACCCTACTGTCTAGGCTCACTGAGCGATCAGGAGCCCGCAAGTGAGACATGCTCTTTGGCCCTTGGCCTTTCTTGGCCCATGCTGTTCCCTCTGTTCCCGCTGCTTGCCACGCCCTCGCTATCACCCCTTTGACTGTCTGCAAACACACCTCCCCCAGGAAGCCTTCCCTAACCGTCCATGCCCTGAGCGGAGGAAGCGTCTCCTTCCCCTGGGCTTCTGCAGAATGTTTACACTTCCAGCACAGAAAACCTTGGAATGTGTGCTACTGTTAACAGACAGAAGCCTCGCGATGTACTGTGTCTCGTGCACCAATGCCCCTTCCCGGTCCACGAGACTCAAGAGAGGCAAGGATGGTCCCCGGACCCAGGATGGCTAGTTAGTGTCTCTTGATCGCCCTCTGGCTAAACTAGTTGATTGAGAAGTAGACATGTGACCCCATTCTTATCAATCAGAGCCAATCCGAGGATTAGAACTCTCTGAGGAAGGCAGAAATGAGAAATGGAGAAGCTGAGATTGAGGTCTGATGATAGCATTTGAGCCTCTGGACCCAGCCATTCCTTTTTATAAAGTTTAGTTATTTTGAGAGAGAGAGAGAGAGAGCACACAAGCAAGGGAGGGTCAGAGAGAGGGAGAGAGAATCCCAATCAAGCTCCATGACTTTGCCTTGTTCTCTAGAGAACAAGGGAAGTCACTTAGCTAAGGGGCAGCCTCACATTTCCTTCCAGAAGCCTATGGTTTGCCTTCATTGACTTCACACAGCACTGCTGGGCGAGTCCCCGGGCCCTGGCCGAGAGGACACGGCGCTTCTGAGGGGAGCACCCAGGGGCAGAATGGCCCCTGCATCTTCCCAGTGAGAGAAGGGACACCTGGGGTGACATAAGAGAATTGGATGGAAAAGGGGATCTAGATAGGGTGGCACTGTGCCCCCCCCCAAAAAAAGTGCCAGCATGAGCGTTAGGCTGGGTCGAACTGTGACCACTGCCCAGTCCCTTTGGTGGCCTGCTCCACGTCACATCCCTGGCGTCTCAAACACACGAGCGGGTCTCACTGAGCAGGGCAGATGTGATGGTCTACACACACCAGGGCACCCAGGAGGGGGAGGCGAAGAACACGCGAGGAGTGAGTAAAAGCCATGTGTCACTTCTGGGGACAGCGGCCCAAAGGCGCGCACACCTCCCCCAGCACAAGCGCGACACGAAAACACCCCGGATCTCGGGCTCGCCCTGTGGACAGCAGCCGCCCCTCCGCTCTGCGCTCCGCGCAAGAAGAAAAGCGAGTTTCGTGGCTGAGCCACGGAGATTTGGAGGGGACCTTGTTACTGACTAACACACCAGGGATGGCAGTAGGTGGCACACACGTCCTCGCGGAGACAGACGTCACCGAGCCGTCCCGGCGCTCAACAAGTGCCCCGGGCCGCCCACAGCAGGTGGCAGGACCCTTCTGGCTCACAAGCTGCCACGCAGGTGTTTGAATGGTTTGACCGGCCCCCCTCACTGGACACTCAGCGGCGGGTCCCCCCCACCCCGACACCCAGTGGCGGGTCTTGGGAGTGAGGGAGGCCGCCCCTTGGGAGCCCCGAGCGCCTTCCTAGCACTCCCTGCTGAGGCCTGTCCAAGCCTGCTCTCCTCCCCGCCCGCCACTCCCCCCCCCCCGCCCCCCCCCCGGGGTGCCGGGCAGAGGCCACCCCCGGCCCCTTCCCGCGGCCCTTCCCTCATCGCTGGCTCTGAAGCCTCGGTGATTTCAGCGTCGGTGACGTTTTTCTCTGCCTTTTAGCTGCGATTTGCAGAGCCAGGTTGAAGCTTGTTCCTCTGAAGACACGGGGAGCTGGGCTGCCCCCACGCTTTCTCGTGCTTTCTCAGGGCGCGCCCAGCCTCCGGCCCAGGAGAGACAATTTCACTCCCTCCCGGCGGGGCTCCTTCCAGAAGGAATGCGGGGGCCCACGGCTCGTCTCTCGATGGTCAGCTCCCTCCCCGAACCCGAGACAAGGGAAGGGCCGTCCCGGGACGCGGGCTCCAGGCGGACAAACAGAGCGAACATGACTTTTTACAATGGGGCTTTGATCCGCCTAATGTCACAAGACAGGCTGGGGACAAACGCCAGGCCCTGTGTGACTCCCGGTTCCCACAGGAGATGCCCTGTGCAGGTATTCACACGGGGAAATTCTTGGCAGGCCCGGCCCTGGGTCCGTGCCCATCACAGACACAGCGTGGCAATTAGGTTTTGGAAAATGGTGGGCGAGGCTTGTTTGGCGAAGGCTTTAGCCTCCGGCCCAAAGGCGGCCTGGGAGGGAGGGAGGGGGAGGGAGAGCAGCCCCCCCACCCCCCCACCCCGGCAGTGAGCACCCTCCCTGTGTGAATGAGGGTGAGCAGGGGGAATTCTTGTGGTCGGGGGCAGCCCGCAGGGCACAAAGGCTGGGCTGGCGCCCTCGACAAGGCGCACTCTGTCCCCGGCTGATGGTGACCTTGGCCAAAGCGCTTAGTGAATGGGCCGCACCGCTCCCAGGTGTGTCCGAGCCCGGGGGCCGGAAGCACGTGAAGAGGCCAGGCCGTGGGGGCCACTCTTGGGCCGGTCTGTAACCCGGGGGCCCGCGGGGGCCCATCCTCGGGGCTGTCGGGACGCATTATCCCCACCCGTGCGCAGGAACAATAGCTTCACCTGGAACTCGCCGCCATCCCGAGGTGGATGAAACGGCCCCGTGCCTCCCGCCCCGGGCTCCGGTTTCCCTGCCCGCTCCCCCGGGAAGGTGGCCCGGAGCCCAGACAGATAGCGGCTGGCGGGTGGCAGGCCGGCCCCTGTTGGACAGGCCACTCCGAGCCCCTTCCTGACCTTCCTCAGGGTCAGTGCCCTTGGCTGCTCCATTTTTCAGAAACACTGAAATCGGGCCCAGCAGCGACAAAGTCCCCATCCACCTGCGGCATTCTGGCCTCTCGAGGACGGCTTTGTGCTCACGAACTCTGAGCAGCGTCTGCCCGGTGCTGAGCTGTGCCTCCTAGAACTACTCAGTCGTTTCATCGGCACAAGACCCGCCCCCCCCCCCCCCGCCATCTCCCCCTGGGAGTAGCTGGGGAAACTGAGGCTTGCAGCCAGGAAGGGGAGGCCGTGGATGTGAGCCCAGGAGTCTGGCATCCACGTCCACGACTGTGGCCACCTCGGCGTCCTGGCTGCCACCCCCAAACCCAGGGCCCTTTGATGTCACCTGGGAAGGGTGCCCCTGAACACACCTTCCAGGCTCCCGCCCCTCCCACAGCCACCTCCCTGGGGCAGGGACCAGGCGGTACTCAGTGCTGTGCCCTGGTACCCAGGTGAGGCGACTGCTTGTTGATTCAGTAAGAAACTAGCCGGGAGGCGAGAACAGCCTCTGTCCCGGAACAGCACTGCAGGACAGGCATGTCCCAAAGGCTTGCACACCCCACTTTACAGACAAGGAAACAGGGCGAGGGGGACGAGGTGGCTGGGAAGAACTGTGACGGGGTCCAGACCCTGCTCTTGTGCCTGTGGGACGCCGGGAAGAGACAGGGAAGAAACAAGAGGGCCGATGGGTGCCAGGTGGAGGCGTCACCTCCAGCTCATGGTCGGCAGGGGCGGTAGGTAGTGGTAAAGAGACGTGGGGGGGGGGGCTGCCTGGGGTGGTCTCAGAACAGTCATACCCCCCACCCTTGCTCCTGGGGATCAAGGCCTATCTCGTTGCTCTCGAGGCCCATGTCTGGCTACTTTGGGTTTTGAATGATCCCACTTGGAAGTCGTAACAGCAGGTGGTGTTTCCAGTCCTGGAAGGGAGGGGGGGGGCTGTGGAGGTGACAAAAGGCTAAACCATGACCCAGAGAGGGAGGGGTACAGCGAGCCCAAGTGCCAAAACCCCAGCCCCACACGCAGCCGACCGGTGCAGGCAGACGGGAACCCGCATGTCCTCGCCAACAAGACGTTCAGGTACCAGAGGACGAGCTCCCTGGTGTCTGTCCCGGGCGAGCGGACAAGGCCGGGCCGGCGTGGGCACTTCCGAGCGGCGGGGGGGGACCCCGGGGACTATCTGCAGCCCAGCGTCTGGGGGACCCCATGCGGGCGCGCGGCTGTGCGCCAGGCACCGGGCCAACGCAGGAGCCTCGGGAATTAGTTCAGCCAGCAGGACCCCTTCGGTGTCCGGGAAGCTCTCGCACCTTCTCTGAGGGGCGGACGTGTTTCCCTGGGAGGAAAGGCGTTTGCACAATCGGTCTGCCAAGAGGCCGCGTTAAGCGTCCCGCCAGGTTTTTCCAGCCACGGCCGGCTGCTTTGATTCACACAGTCCCCACAGGTGGACCCAGGCCCCTGTGCCCCGCTGCCCCACGTGGGCACAAACCTCCCGCGCGGGACCCCACACAGGAGCCACAGAAAACACGGTGGGGATGAGACCGCGTGCCCACGACGCACAGCGGGTAGGGAGCCAAAACCCCCTGGGGGCCTGCAGTAAGTTGGCCTGATGGACCGACACCCATTGTGCAGGTGGGTACACTGAGGCACACACGGCCCCAAGGCCTACAGGAAGCAGGGCAGGGATGCCCAAGCTCATAAGACACATGCAGCGTTTTGCCCGTGAATGGGGTGGGCAATGCGGCTGAGTCCAGGAAATATGGAAACAAAAGACAGGCTGCATCAAAATGTAAAGGGAAAGAAAGGGAATGCAGTGCCACATTTACAGGTTCAAGGACGTGCTTCGGAAGGCACCATACTGGGGACCCACCGCCCCGAGATTCCAGGACCTCGACCCAGCCCCCCAGTCAAATCACCTGGAGACTCACAAAAAGGATTCCCCTATCCCTGGAGAGTCATCAAAATCACAAGGGCAGAAAGTAGGAGGGTGGGCTGGGGCTGGGGCTGGGGGAGGGGCGGGTGGGGGGCTGGCGTTTCCGGGGAGGAGCTTCAGTCTGGGAAGATGTAAATGTTCTCCATGTGGATGTGGCAGTGACAATTGCGTGTCATTGTCAGCATGCTCAGGGCCACTGACCTGCACGCTCAAAAATGGTTAAGGTGGTAACCTTTATGGTGTGTGTGTTTTAAGACGGTAAGAAAGACGGGAAAAAAGAAAAATGCTTCTATATGTATAAAAGAGTCTTCAGAAGGATGTGTTAGCATCCAAGAAAGTGTTCGCATCGGTGCCCTCCAGAGAAGGAAACCGGACGGCCGGGGGTTAGGAGTAAGAGGTGAATTTTAGTGCCCTTAGAATTCTGAGCCCCGTGAATGTATGACAGTCAAGAAATAAATTTGTTCATGTTTTTAAGTTGAAAAAAAAAAAAAAGAAATGAGTTAGCAAGCCACCAAGAGACATGGGGGAACCTTAAATGCATTTTGCTAAGAGAAAGGAGGCAATCCGAAAAGGCTGCATTCGGTACAATCCAGCCGCATGACATCCTGGAAAAGGCAGAACTGTGGAGAGCATGAGCAGGGGAGGGGCGGAGAGAGAGGGAGGCACAGAATCCGAAGCAGGCTCAGGGCTCTGAGCTGTCAGCACAGAGCCCGATGCGGGGCTCGAACTCGCAAGCCGGGAGATCACGACCTGAGCCGAAGTCGGACGCTCAAACTCAACCGACTGAGCCCCCCAGGCGCCCCTACATTGTACATTTTTCAAAACCCACAGAATGTGCAACACAAGGTGTCCACCCTAATGTAAACTGCGGACTCTGGTTAATAATAGTGTATCAACATCGGCTCCTTCTTTGTAACAAATGGACCACACCAACACAAGATGCTAATAAGAGGGGAAACCATGGAGGGGTGAAGGGGGTGCATATGGGAACTCTATGTGCTATCTGCTCAGTTGCTCTGTAAATCAAACATATTTCAATGTTTTGACCCCATCAGGACTCAGTGCCACCCAGGCAGGATCCATCCTGGGCTGAGCATCTCAAATCTCTCTCCCGAGACCCTGGCGACAAAGAGGGATGTGTAAGCAGACCAGGGTCCCAAGCCGACATTCGCACTGCTGCAGCCACAGCACCCAGCAAGACCCTTGTAGGTGCTCGGTAAATATTTGTTTAATGAATGTTTGGGGAGTGAGAAATGTACGTGAAGTCTAGGACAAGGGAGCAAGATGACAGGGGAGTGGGGGGAAAGGGTGTGGGGAGGGACTTTGTGACCTTGAGGGGGCACTGCTGCTCCTGCCCATGTAGACGTGGGGAGGACCCCCTCCTAAGGGCTGCCACGGGGAGCTGGGCACACAGAAAGAAATGCAGAATCGAGGATCAGAAACATGAGTGTTAGGATTTTGTGTTTCAATCACAAACCTATTTGAAAAATTGAATTTCTTATTTCTAAGTACGGAGCTATGGTGTAGGGGAAACAGCTGGGGCTAGGAACCCAGAGGCTTGGAACCCACCTCGGCCCTCAGGCTTCTTGTCAGCAAAATAAATGGTTGGGGTCCTTCTCAACACCCCACCCCCCACCAGTCTGGGACTTAGAGTGGAAAGGGCTTCTCTAACCTGTCCCGGAACCTCACAAGAGCCCTCACTGTGTCCTTCAGATCCAGTAATGTCCTCTGCATCTTGTTTAAAGCGGAAGTTAAAGGAGAAGCCGTCTCCTTGAGTTTTAGATCTGGAACTCTGACTCCCTTGGATGGTGTGTGTGTGTGGAGAGCCACTCCCTTCCCATTTCAGATCAACCAGTGAAATCTGGTAAGTCCCGGTCCCAAAGCACAGCTATTTGCCCGGTGCTGCATGGTGTGTGAGGCACCCACACCTTGTGTGAGCAAGCCCAGGTTCAGGAGCATGCGAGAGAGGGAAAGGAAAACGTGAAGTGAGGACGGCCATGTAGCATTGCACCAGCTAAGCTCTATAATAAGCTTTCCAGAGACAGGGAGGAGTTCCTCTCGGGGGGGTTTCCGCACCATCACACCGTCAAAGAGCCCACAAAAGGGAGAGAGGTGGGAGGATTTAACAGCCTGGCTCCATCCCATGTCCCATTTCCTTTAGGTCAAGATTCACCACAAAGGTTGTTTCATCTCAAGAGAAAATGCTCAGGATGCTGGACCCCATTCCCCATGGAATGTTTTCTCATCCAAGTCTGAAGGCAGAGCAGTGACACAACAAGAATAAGGTGTCAAACCAAGAGATTTTTTTAAAGGCAGTAGAGGAACTGAAAAGGCGTGAGGATTGGGTCCAACACGCCTGTGTCTTACGGCATGTAAGCCTAGGAGGTAGGTATTGTCATCCCAATTTCTCAGGTAAAGAAACTTAAAAGTGGAATTTCCACCACCACCCATGAAGACATCGTTGGTATGGGACTTACCCTCTTTCATTAAAAAACAAAATCAGTAGGGTGCCTGGGTGGCTTGGTTATGCATCCAACTTCGGTTCAGGTCGTGATCTCGTGGCTTGTGAGTTCGAGCCCCACATCAGGCTCTGTACTGACAGCTCAGAGCCTAGAACCTACTTCAGATTCTGTGTCTTCCTATCTCCCTGCTTCTCTCTCTCTCTCTCTCTCTCTCTCTCTCTCTCTCCCTCTCTCTCTCTCTTTGTCTGTCTCTCTCTCAAAAATAAGAAAACATTAAAAAAATTAAAAACCAGAAAACTAAACAAAATATATGAAACAGATCTTTTCAGGTATTGGAAAACAAGCAACTTAAGATTGTTATTCTCTAGAGAAGGAGAAAACAACATTGAGCCCCACGGCCAACTTGGCATCTTTCTGGGGACCCAGAATGCAGGGAAAGGGTATTTAGTGATCTCACTGAGTTGAAGAAACACAGGAGCTTGGGGGAGGTCAGGACAACTAGACTTTGTGAGGCAGAGTACTGGAGAGGAAAGAATTTATAGAGAACAAATTCCAGAAACATTCACAGGGTCCTCTTGAGTATTTGGTTGAAGATTAAGTTGCACATATGTGAGGGGAAACTGCACAAGGCTGGGCAAAACTCAGCCAGGTCCCAGAGCTCACCTGAGACCCATGCAAGTTCCTACCAGCTAGGATGGAAAGCCCTTGTTGAATACCTGGGGCATTCAGTGGAAACCCAGAATGACCATGCCTTAGTCATATATGTAAACTAGCCATGCAGTATAGGCTACTCTAGAACTGCCCCAACAGAGATAGAAAACAAGCTTCAAAAGGAACAAACTGATCCACAAATAACTTTGCTGCCTGCCAAAACAAATTTCAATCCACTGTGAAAGAGGACAACCTCATCCAAACTCAGAACAATGTGGCATATGTAATGCCTAGCATACAATCGAAAATTGCTAGACATGCCAACAGGCAGCAAAATGTGACCCAAGACCAGGAGAAAAATTAGTTAAAAGAAACAGAGCCAGACCTACAGAGATGGTGGAATTAGCTTACAATGAACTTTAAAACAGCCATTATAAATATGTTCCAGAAATGAAAGGAAAATGTGAACATAATGAGAAAGAAATGGAAGATACACACACACACTCAAATGAAACTTCTAGAAATGACAAATACAGCATCTGAAATGAAAAATTTACTTCACAGACAGTAGGTTAAACTCAAAGACGTAGAAATGTTAAAGCCATCTAAACTGAAATACAGAAAGGAAAAATACTAAAAAAATAAATAAATAAACGGTGACTCATGACCTGCACGACAATATCAAGAGGTCTAACATTCATGTTGATGGAGTCCTAGACAGAAAGGAAAGGAAGGACAGTAAAAAATATTTGAAGAAATAATGGCTGGAATTTTTCCAAAATTGATGAAAATTATAAATGCATATATGTAAGAAGCTCAAAATGAATCATAGACCAAAATGTAAAATCTAAAGTTATTAAAATTCTGTAAGAAAACAGAGGAGCTAAATCTTGTAGCCTCAGGTTGGGCAAAGATTTCTTTGATAGGACACTAAAAGCATAATCAGCAAAAAGGTTTATACAAGAAGAAAATCTATAAAAGAAGAAAATGACAAATTGGATTTTATAAAAACTAAAAACTTATGCTCACTGAAAGACACTCTTAGAAATGAAAAGACAAGCCACAGACTGGGAGAAAATATTTGCAAACCACATACCTGATAGAGAACATGCATCCAAAATATTGAAAGAACTCTCAAAACTCAATAATAAGAAAATAAACTACACACTAAAAAAGCAAGCCAAATATTTGAACAAACACTGCACCAAAGAAGATAAGTGGCTGGCAAAACACACACACACACACACACACACACACACACACATGAAAACAATATTATCAGCCATCAAGGAAAGCATAGTGAAACCTTATTGAAATACCTCTTATCTCTTAGAATGGCAAGACAATGAATTATTTATTTTGAAAAAACCTGACAATATCCAGTGCTTTGAGGATGCAGAGGAATTGGATGCAGAGGAATTTGAGGATGCAGGGGAATGGGAGTTCTCATACATCAGTGATGGGGATGCAAAATGGTGCAGCCATTTTAGAAAACAGTTTGGCAGTTCCTTATCGAATTATACACTTACCGTAGAACCCAAAATCCCACTCCTAGGTATTTACCTAAGAAAAATGAACACATAATGGTCACACAAACACCTATATGCGTTTGTGGGTTTTGTGGCTTTATTCAAAATTGCCCAAAACTGGAAACAACCCAAATGTCCTTCAACAGAGCAATGGATAAACAGGCTGTGGTACATTACACACTGGAATACTACTCAGCAATGAAAATCAATGGAGTAGTGACAGACACATTGAAATATTGATACATATTATGCTAAGGGGGAAAAGTCAGACTCAAAAGGCTATATACTATATAATTCAATTTATAGGATGTTCTGAAAAAGACAAAATTACAGGGCCAGAGAATAGATCAGTGGCGACATGAACTGAATTGTGTCCTCCCAGAATTCATATGTTGAAGCCCTAACCCCCACTGTGGCTGTATTTGGAGATAAGGCCTTTAGGGAGTGATTAAGTTTAAGTGAGGCCCATAATGGTGGAGTCCTGAACGGATAGATTTGTGTCCTCTACAAAGAGGAATAGACACCAGACAGCTCTCTCTCTATCTCTCTCTCTTTCTCTCTGTCTCTCTCTGCATGCAGAGAAAAGGCCATGTGAACACACAATGAAAATGTGAGCATCCACACGCCAGGAAGAGGTCTTGCCAGAAATCAACCCTGCTGATACCTGGGCCTTGGACTCGGAATAAAGTCCAGAACTGTGAGAAAATAAACTTCCGCTCCTTGAGCCATGCATCCTGTGGTGTTCTGTTATGGCAGGACCAGCAGACTGATGGTGGTTTCAAGGAGCTGGGGTAAAGGAAGGGATTGTCTACAAAGGGGCACCAGGACTTCTGGGTTGGGGGGTAGAAATATTCTGTATCCTGACTATAGTCCAGTAAGAGTGATACACTGTCCATGTTTGTCAGACCTCAGCAAATGTCAGAACTAAAAAGGATGAACATCACAGTGTTTGGATTATACCTCAATAAAGTAGCCAAAGAAGTACACATTCCTTACAGGGCGACGAGGTTGAGAATGACCAAAACAGCCCATTGGAAACAATACAGGCTGGAAGAAACTTAAGCGTGTCGGGGAGCGGGGGAGCCTGGGAAGGAACAGAGCCTCTCCTGGGGCTGGAGGGCGCTGGGAAGCATCACGTGGAAGGTGTTCAGCCTCAGAAGAGGAGAAAGACGTTGGGCAGCTACGAGTCTCAAAGGGGAGGGGAAGTTCAGCCTGCAAGATGGGCTCAGGTAGGAGGTGAAGCTAGAAACGTGAGCTGGAGGCATACTCATGAAGCCTCAAACTTGAGGCCGAGAAAGTTGAATTTCACTCTGGAAGGAATGGGACGTAGCAACACGGTGGACAAGAGAGAGAAATGGTATCTCCCTGTCTGTAGCCCGGAGTCAATGCCAAGGACGACTATAAGGCACATGGAGTGTCTTCCCACTGGCCGTGACTCGGGTTGGGGCCCTCGCTGTCGTCCCTGAGCTGATGCGTGTCCCAGAACATTCATTCTGCAGCTTCTGTGGGCCAATGTCAAGGAGTTGGGAGTGTGAGAAGTGTTGAAATCGCTCCCGAGCCTGAAACAAGCACCTTCCATTCTCCAGACACATCACTGTGGTTTATGAGGCCCTACCTGGACTGCTGCCCACCGCCCTCACCTCATCAACTCCAACTCTGAATCTCCCTCACTTTGTTCTAGCCTCGCTAGCCCCTTAGCCATTCCTCTAACGTGCCAAGTAAACTCCAACCTCAGGACCTTTGCACGCACTGTGGTTGCCTCAGCCCAGAGCACTCTTTCCCCAGATGTTCACAGGGCTTATTCTCAGACTTCTTTTACTTCTCTGCTCAATGTCCCCTCATTAGCGTCGCCTGCCTTCACCTCCCCAACTAAACTCACACCCACACCCACACCTAGACATTCCCTCACCCCCCACATCCTGCTCATTTTCCTTCATAGCACTCACTTCCTTTTCTCTTCGTTGTTTGTCTACCCCCACCAGAAGGTAAGCTCCAGGAGAGTGGGCCCTCAACAAATACTGTGGAATTAGTGCATAAGGAAGGAGTGTCTTCTGGGAATTCCTTCCATCTGCGCCCTGGCCCTGGTCAGAAACATTCGTGGGAGCCACATTCTTTGTCCCAGTGGCCGGCACAGAGAAGGAAGGGCCAGTGCTGGGGGCTGAGCAGGGTGCTCACCATGCCCATGTACTAGTTATCTATTGCTGAATAACAAACTGTCCCGAACGCGATGAGTCAAATTAATTACGAGCATTTGTTATCCTCATAGTTTCTGTGGGTCAGGAATGTGGGAGGGGCGTGGCTGTGTAGAGTTGGCTGGGGGTCTCTCCTGAAGTGGCAGGCAGAGGTCGGCTTGGTGGCCAGTCCTCTGGAAGTCTGACCAGGGAGGGGGATTGGCTTCCAAGGCTGGTAAGTTGGTGCTGGCTGCTGGTCAGAGGCCTCCGTTCCTCTCCACGGGTCCTTTTGAATGTCTTCATGTCATGGCAGCTGGCTTCCCACAGACAGAGGAATGCATGAGACCAGACTGAAAGCTGCAGTGCCCTTTACAACGGCCATGTTCGCCACACTCTACTCATCACGCAGACCAGCCCTGATTCCACATAGGGGGATACTATGGGTACTGTGGAAAGGGTACTAGGATACTATGAAAGCCAGGAGACATGGACGCTACCTTGCTGACCGGCTACCACACTCCTGCACCTGTCCCAAGAGACTGAGGTAGCGCTGTGTCTCTTGTCCTGGAATGTCCTTCTCCTTCTCCCTCCACGTGAGCTTCTTCTTCTCCTCCAGGACTCAGGTCCGAGGCCTCCTTCCATTGAAGCCTTCCTTGGTCTACCTGTGGATGAGCGAAGGGCTCCTTAAGGTGCCCACTGCACCAGCCTCAACTAGAGCATGGATCCCCTCATGTTGCTGTTGTTTCTCCCCTGGTCTTTCTGCAGAATGAGGCCGAGAACTCCTTGGGGCAAACACAATGTCTGATTCACCTGCCTCTCCAGTACCCAGCAGCCAGAGTTTGTCCCAGCAGTATTTGGGGTTCAGTGAACATTGATTGGATGTATATGTATGTATCTATCTATTGATTAGTCAGTCAATAAATGGATGATGAATGGATGATGGGCAGAAGCACGGATGGACAAATGCATTATGGATGGGCGGTTGGGTAAGTGGATGGATGGGTGGGTGTGTGGATGGGTCGATGGATGGATAATGGGTGGATGGATAGATGAGTGGATGAGTATACAGATGGGTGGATAGATGGGTGACAGGTGGATTGGTAAATGGACAGATGAGTGGGTAAATGAATGAATACATGGATGGTACATGGGTGGATATGTAGGTGGATAGATAGCTTTTCTTCTATTTCACTTACAGAGTAACTTCTTGGGATTCGTAGAAATCCCAAACCAAGAGGGATCCTAAAACTCATCTTCAGAGCCAGCAAAACCAAAGAGCTGTATTGAACAAAGTCTAGATTCCAAGGGCTGACAGGAAGAGTTCCCTGCTGTTGACATTATCTGCCTCTTGGTGGTAACGCCTTTTCCCACCACGATGTACCCTCCCTTGTCACACTTGGGCACACATGCATGTGGGCACATGGGAACATGCCCACAAGGGTGCACCCTCGTAACCCAGACAGCAGGGCATGTGCCCTCATAGGGCAGTCTGCACATCCTTACGCTCAGTGGGGGCTGGTCAGCTCTCCCTGGGGCTGGAAAGGCCAGACAAAGCGAGCTTCCTCTGGCATCTTGTCCTGCACTCGGTGAGGGTGGGGCCTGGAGATGGAGGGAAGGGGTGGAGAGGAGACGGGAGGGCTGCCCTGCACACCTGTTCACCTGCTCACCTGCTCCTGCCATCTGGTCTGACCCAGATCCCACAGAACCCTGCCCCCACCCCTCTCTGTCCCCCTCACTTCCTTTTTTAACCAGAGGTCTCCATGGGGACCCAAGATCCCCACAAACCCTGGGATCAGGGAAGTGTATACCTGCTCTGTTCTTGTTAGAAGACAGGTGATGGGCCACACTCTTCCAGCGGATCTCCTTGTGGGAAGTGCGACCACAAGACAGTGCCCGGACCTCCACCCACGGCCCCAGTGGAGGAAGCAGGAGGCTCAGCGCCTGCGGTCTGGAGGGTCTGTTTAAGAACAAGGACACCACGCTACAGAGACGAATGAAGCCCAAAACCAATCGTTTAGAATCCTGGTCATTGTGGCCCTGGGTGAGAAGCTCCCTGAGGTCGGCTTGGGGCAGGATGTCGTGGGGGCCGGCGCCCAGCCCAGAAATTAGACAAAGGGGTGAGAACAATTTGTAGGCTGGAACAGAGAGGCCCATGGAGAGCCCTGGATGAACCCACGCGGGTGGGGCGTCTGCTTAAGCTTCATTATCTTCCTTGGCCGCCCGGTGGTGCCTCCTGCAAATGCCCAGGGCTCTGGCCCCCCAAATCATCTCTAGCTCCCCCTACCCCTACCAGGTCAGGGAGTCAGACCGTACCTCGCACTCAGAGAAGTGGCCTGCACATTCTGTTAGAGGGAGGACAGAGAAGGGACAGCCAGAAAGCTATCCCAAAGAAAGATGTGGCCGTGCCCACAGGCGGCAGGAGCTGTCATTCAATGCCTAAATCCAGGCTTCCGGAACCTGCATTTCCAGACAACCGCGTGTGGAGCTGTTCCATCCCACGGCTAGAGACAGAGGCCTCACTGCAAGGCAAGTCTCTCCTGGCTCCCTAAGGGAATGTGGGAGGGCGGAGGGCGGGGGACAGCCCCCAACCCCAACAGCCTTTGCAGAGCACAAGGCAGGAGACTGTCACCAAGTGTGGGAGTAGAGACCACCGTGCCGAGAGTCCTGGTGGTCTCCTTGCATGGCCATTCACTCCCCCGTACTTCCAGAAAGTTCCTCCCACCGCTGTGCTTCGGGTCCTTCATCTATAAAATAGGCACTCGGGAAGGCCACAGCTCTGAGCCCCAGCCCCACAGAGCCATGACAAAGGTGAGCTCAGCAAGGCCACAGCCATGACCACCTGGGTCAGAAACCACCAGGGCGTCTGGGATTTCTGGCTCCGCCCCCAACGCCACCTCGTCCTTACCCAGTCGTTCGCCGGCCCAAACCCTTTGGTCAGTTCACGCTGGGGCCCCTGCTGTCTCCCGGACAGGTCTGGGGCTACCCTGCTCCCAAAGCCCCCCAGCCTCACCCCCCCTTACCTGGCCTTTGAGACACAGACCCTCTCCCCTGAAAGGCTTGTCTTGGAAACTGTGCCTGAAGGCCCCCCCCCAGCCTCAGTTTCCCCCACTTTAAAATGAGGTAATGATGGGGCACCTGGGTGGCTCAGTTGGTTAAGTGTCTGACTTCAGCTCAGGTCACGATCTCGCGGCCCGTGAGTTCAAGCCCCGCGTCGGGCTCTGGGCTGATGGCCCAGAGCCTGGAGCCTGCTTCCGATTCTGTGTCTCCCTCTCTCTCTGCCCCTGCCCCGTTCATGCTCTGTCTCTCTCTGTCTCAAAAATAAATAAACATTAAAAAAAAATTTTTTTTTTAAATGAGGTAATGAGATCCTGATGAGGTGGTTCCAGGCGAGTGATGAAACCACGCGTGTGGAAGAAGCTGGCTCATGCCATCCCACACACAACAGGTGGTCAGACACTTACAAAACACTCTTTTTAAATATTTTTTAATGTTTATTTATTTTTGAGACAGAGAGAGACAGAGCATGAACAGGGGAGGGTCAGAGAAAGAGGGAGACACAGAATCCGAAGCGGGCTCCAGGCTCTGAGCCATCGGCACAGAGCCCGACGTGGGGTTCGAACTCATGGACCGTGAGATCATGACCTGAACCAAAGTTGGACACTTAACCGACTGAGCCACCCAGGCGCCCCCAAAACACTCTTTTCTTTGTGTAACAGTAAGTGCAAGCTGTCAACTCGTCCTGGGACAAACCTGCGCCCTACAAGAGCACCCAGTAGGGGCCTTGTCCACATCCAGCAACCTGCGCCTGAATCCCTTCTCTGGCCCCATAGCCTCCGTTGTCCCCACTGTCACTTAACAGTTCGTGGTGTCCTGGAGTCACTTCTCGTGTCTGAGCCTCTGGTGTTCACACATTCACGTGTGTCTCCACCGCTTAACGTCCACTCACCCGGGACGGGCTCACCTTTGTGCCCCCACGGTCCCCGGCAGGGGTTCACCATGCTGGTTAGGAGCTACTTGTGAGTGAAAACGCCCTCCGAAGTTTGACTGGGAAACCCATTGGAAGCATCCACACCCTCCTGGTTTATCTGGACAGACGACGTATACAGTTCACAGACACGTGGGTGGCTTCCAGCGCTAATCTGAGCCAGAAGTGGGTGGGCAGGAGGGGAGACGGGAGCAGGTGGAGTGGTCTGTGAAAGGAGATGCTCCCCACCCACCCACCCACCTCCAGACTGTGGTGTGGGGGCAGGAGTCCAGATGGGGCCCAACGAACACCACACTCAGGCGGGACACACTGCCTTTGATATCCGATCCTTTGCTCAGGCGAGCTCAGTTTCCCCTTTTGCCCCATTACAGCTGTACAGCAGGCAGAAGGCTGTGAGGGTTTTCTTTAAAAAAAAAATCCCAAACCTCTTTCAGTGATGCTCATTCTCCTAGCGTTGAAGAGATTTACAAGACTTTTTTTCTTCTTTAACAATAGGTACAAGCTGCCAACGAATTCTAGGGCAAACCTCCCTCCTATAGTTTCTGGGAAATCCATGTCAGCATGCCTTCTGATGTGGTTGGGTAAGTAGTTTCTGATCAACCCAATTTGAACGCAAAATGGCCTGTATCAGTGTCCATTTGTTTGCCTGACGAGGGAGGAACCCTCCGTAGGAAGCTGGAGCCTCCTTCACAGCTGCAGTGGGACAGGAGAGCTGGCCGCAAGCCAGAAGGCCGGGCTTCCCCCTCTGGTGGCCATGGGAGTGGGCTCGAGTACCCTATTCCTCTGCCTGGAGCCTCGGTATCCCATCTGCAAAATGGAAGTCATTCTCCCTGTGACCAGAGAAGATCGATTTAAGATCATGAACGAAAGGGCCATGAAAAAAAATGGGACATGGGACATGAGTGGCAATTTTGACCCAGAGGAAAGTATTAAGTCATACTCAAGTTCTGCCTGGCTGTCATCAGATTAGCTAAGAGATCAGTCCCCGACCCCATGCGGTATTGGGTATAAACACACAAATAGGTTTAGAGTAGAAAAATGGAAAAATATTTAATAAGGACATTTCACAATGCTAAAAAGGTCAATTAACTAAGATGTGACAATCCTAAATGTGCACGCACTGAGTAAAAGAGAGGTCCAAAATACACTGAGTAAAAACAGACAGAACTGAGAAAAGAGTTGGACACATTGTTGAAGACTTCAACACTTCTCTCGTTAAATGCTGGAACAAGTTGACAGACCATCAAGCGTAATACAGATGACTTAAACAACACCGTCAGCCAACTGGACCAAATTAAACTTGTAGGGATGAAAAATACAATGTTTGAAATAAAATATCACTGAATGGAATCAACAACTCATTAGATGCTGCAGAAGAAAAGATTGGGGAACTTGAAGACATAGCAAGAGAAACTATCCAAAATGAAGTAGAAAGGAAAAAAAGAGATTAAACAGTGCCAGTGACCTGCAGGACAAGATCAGGTGGTCTAGTGGACCTATAACTGGAGACTCAGGGGTTGAGGAAGGAAAGCTAGTAGTGTGGTAGCCATTCTCTGAGATGGCTCCCAATGGTCCCCATCTTTTGGGATCCATGACCTTGACAGCCCCTCTCCACCCTGAATAGGGCTAATCTAGTTACCACGCAAACACTGCAGGAATGATGTTGTATGACTTCTGAGGACAGGTCATAAAGGACTTTGTGGCTTCAGCCTTATTCTCTCTCGGACCATGCACTCTGGGGGGAGCTGGCTGCCATGTTTGAAAGCACTCGGGCAGCCCCAGGAAGGGGTCTGCGTGGTGGAAAACTGAAGCATGTGACTGCAGCCCCAGCCGACACGTAGATTGGCACCTTCTTATGAAGGACCTTGAACCAAAGGCACCCAGATGAGCTGCTCCCACATTCCTGACCCACAAAAACTGTGTGAGATAATATGCTTGTTGTTTTTTTTAATGTTTATTTATTTTTGAAGGAGAAAGAGACAGAGTGTGAGTGGGGGAGGGGCAGAGAGAGACACACACACACACACAACACACACACACAGAATCTGAGGCAGGCTCCAGGCTCTGAGCTGTCAGCACAGAGTCTGACACAGGGATCGAACTCACAACCTGCAAGATCTTGACCTGAGCCAAAGTCGGATGCTCAGCTGACTGAGCCACCCAGGCACCCCAGGCAATATGCTTGTTGTTTTAAGCCACTAGTTTGGGGGTATATGTTTATGCAACAAAAGATAACGAATATGAGGGTGGGGCAGGAAAAATATCTGAAGAAACAATTGCCAAAAATGTTCCAAATATGATGTACGCTGTAAACCCACAGATCCGAGAATCCCAACGAATCCCAAGCAGGATAAACGTAAAGACAGTTTCACGGTGGCACATGAGAAGCCAACTGGTGATGAGGAGAAAATCTTAAAAGCATCTAGAGAAGAAGACACATGGTATATGGGGGAATAAAGTTTAAGAACAACATTTTTCATTATGATCCAGTATATAGTACATCTTGATGAAAATGTAAAAGTGTGTATTCTGTCTTTGGGGGTGTAGACTTCAATAAATATCACTTCAGTCAAGGTGGTCTATGGCAGTGCTCAAATTTTCCACATCTCTTAGGGTTTTTCCCCCCAGTGGATGCATCTGAGCAACATTCTGCTCATTATTTCATTAGATATGGGTAAAGATATATAAATATAAAATATATATATTTAATCCCCGTTCACTTATTTCTTCCACGACCCACCCCCCACCTCTGGCCACCACCAATCTATTTTCTGTATCTATGAGCTTTAGAGAGATCATACAGTGTCTTTCTCTATCTGACTTATTTCACTCAGCATAATGTTCTGGAGGTCCTTCCCTATTGCCACAAATGGTAAGATTTCAGTCCTTTGTGCGGCTGAATAATATTCACATACATCACGTACGTACCACAATTGCTTAATCCATTCATCCGTCCATGGAAATGTAGTTTGTTTCCATATCGTGGCTATTGTAAATTACGTCGCAATGAACATGGGGGTGCATATACCTTTTCAAGTTAGCATCTCTGTGTCCTGGGATGAGTACCCAGAAGTGGAATTGTTGGATGATGTGGTTGTTCTATTTATAGCTTTCTAAGGAAACTCCATACCGTTTTCCCCAGTGGTGGCACCGATTTACATGCCCACTAACAGTGCACAGGGGTCCCCTTTCTTCACAGCCCCACCAACACTTATGTTTTCATCTCTTTTTGAGACTCGTCATGCTCACGGGTGTGAGGGGGCACCTCATTGCGGTTTCAATTTGCATTTCCCTGATGATTATCAACGTTGAGCATCTTTTCATGAACCTGTTGGCCATCTGTATGTCTTTTGTGGGAAAATGTCTATTCGGCTCCTCTGCTCATTTTTAAATTGGTTGGTTGGTTTCTTTGCTATTGAGTTGCATGAGTTCTTTATGTGCTTTGGATATTAGCCCCTTATCAGACACATGGCTTACAAGTATTTCTCCCATTCAGTGGGTTGTCTTTCATTTTATCAGTTTCCTTTGGTGTGCAGAGGCTTTCTGGCTTGATGTAGCCCCCACTTATTTATTGTTGCTTATGTTGATTTTGATTTTTGGTGTCAGATTTGAAAAATCATTGCCAAGACTTACGTCAAGGAGATTCAGGCTTATGTTTCCTTCTAGAGACTGTCCTTCTCCCCATTATATATTCCTGGCTCCTTCCTCATAAATGAATTGATTATATATGTGTGTGTGTTTACTGCTGGGCTCTCTATTCTGTGCTACTGATCTGTGTTTCTGTTTTCATGCCAACACTATACTGTTGAACTACTATAGCTTAGTAAGATAGTTTGAAATCAGGAAGCATGAAACCTCCAGCTTTGTTTTTCTTCCTCAAGACTGCTTTGGCTACTTGTGGATTTTTGTGGTTCCATCCAAAGTTTAGGACTATTTGTTCTATTTCCGCTGGAATTTTGATAGAAATTGCATTGAGTCTGTAGCTTGCTTTGGGTAGTAGGGACATTCTCATAATATTGATTATTCTAATCCATAAGCATAGAATCTTTCCTTTTATGTGTGTCTCCTTCCATTTCTCCCATTAATGTGTGGCCTTCAATACACACATCCTTCACCTCCTTGGTTAAATGTTATTTTATTCTTTTGGATGCAGTTCTCTGGTTTTTTTTTGTTTGTTTGTTTATTTTTGAAAGAGAGAGAGAGAGAGACAGAGTGTGAGTGGAGGAAGGACTGAGAGAGAGGGAGACACAGAATCCGAAGCAGGCTCCAGGCTCCGAGCTGTCAGCACAGAGCCTGATGCGGGGCTCGAACCCACAAACTGTGAGCTCATGACCTGAGCTGAAGTCGGACACTTGACCCACTGAGCCACTCAGGTGCCCCTTAAAAAATTTTTTAAAGTTTATTTATTTTTGAAGAAGAGAGAGAGAGTGTGCGAGAGGGAGAGGGGCAGAGAGAGAGGGAGGCACAGAATCCGAAGCAGGCTCTGGGCTCTGAGCAGTCAGCACAGAGCCCGATGTGGGGCTTGAGCTAACAAACAGGGAGATCGGGACCTGAGCCGAAGTCAGACGCTCAACCAGCTGAGCCACCCAGGCGCCCCTGCTCTTCTCAGTTTTTGTCTAATTGCTCTGTCAACTGCTGAGAGACTAATACTATAATAACCAATTATGTTATTATATGTTATGTTATTTTTTTTTGGCCTGTGTTGTTTTTGCTTAAATATCTTTTGGAACTCTATTTATCTGCTCCCTGTAACTATACCCCCTTTGCTATTATTCACTGATAAGTTTTTTTTTTCTTCTAAGAAAATCAGGGAGATTCAGTTACATTCCTATTCATCAACAACAATCAGAAAAGTAACTTTAAAAAGACAACACTTATGGGAATGCAAGCTGGTGCGGCCGCTCTGGAAAACAGTGTGGAGGTTCCTCAAAAAATTAAAAATAGAACTACCTTGTGACCCAGCAATTGCACTACTAGGTATTTATCCAAGGGATACAGGTGTGCTGTTTCGAAGGGACACATGCACCCCCATGTTTATAGCAGCACTGTCAACAATAGCCAAAGTATGGAAAGAGCCCAAATGTCCATCGATGGATGAATGGATAAAGAAGATGTGGCATATATATACAATGGAGTATTACTGAGCAATCAAAAAGAATGAAATCTTGCCATTTGCAACTACATGGATGGAACTGGAAGGTATTATGCTAAGTGAAATGAGTCAGTCAGAGAAAGACAAAAATCATATGATTTCACTTATATGAAGACTTTAAGAGACAAAACAGATGAACATAAGGGAAGGGAAACAAAAATAATATAAAAACAGGGAGGGGGACAAAACAGAAGAGTATCATAAATATGGAGAACAAACTGAGGGTAACGGGAGGGGTTGTGGGAGGGGGGATGGGCTAAATGGGGAAGGGGCACTAAGGAATCTATCCTGAAATCATTGTCTCACTATATGCTAACTAATTTGGATGTAACTTTTAAAAAATAAGAAAATTTTTAAAAAGACAACATTTAAACAGCATCATATGATGGACAGCACCTAGGAATGAGTCTAATCAAAGACATTTAAGATCTTTATGGAGAGAAGTATAAATCTGCATTGAAAGTGTAAAAAAAGCACTAAAAAATTAAGAGATATATCATGTTCATAGATAGGAGGACTCAACTGATGACAATTCTACTCATATCAGTTATGAATTCAAGGTAAATCTAATCAAAATTCCAATGGGCTATTTTTATGAAACTCACAAGGTGACTTAAGAATTTATATGGAAGAGTAAAGTGCTTAAAGCAGGAAGACAGTCAAAGGAAGACAAGGAAAAGGAGGAAAGGGTAAGGAACGAAGGAGAGAGATGAGACGGCTTCCTACAAAGGATTTACAGTAAAGTCATTGTAATTCAAACTTTGTGGCATTGGTGCAGGAATAAAGCACTCTGACAAGACAGAGTAGGGACACCAAAGATATATGTAAAAATAAATCTGTAAAAAAATAAATAAAACAAAGATAACGCACTCAGTATGTGGATATTGGACAACTGGCTTTACAATAGCAAGCAAGATAAAATTAGATCTTTGTCTTACACCTACAAAAAAATAAATAAATAAATTCCAGTTAATACGAGATCTAAATGTTGAAAGACAATCTACACGATTTTAAAATAAAACCTAAGAGAACATCTTTATGACCCAAGAGAATAGTATTCAACCAACATAAGAAGAACAATTAATCGATAAGATTAATAAATTTACCTGTATCAGAAGTTTAAAACTTTAGTATGACAAAAGATAACACAGGAAAAATGGAGAGCCCCAGATGGGGAGAAAATATACCCCGCGCTGATATTTGACAAAGGGTATGTATCCAGAATATATAAAGAACTTCTAAAAATCAACAAGTGAAAAAATGGGCAAAACATACAAAAAAGTCAAAATACAGAGCAAGAAACTGAGAAAGGCACCACAGCCTCGCTGGTAATCACAGGAATGAAAATGAAAGCAGTCAGGGATACCACGAGGCATCCATCGGACTAGCAAGAACAGGAAAGTCTGATAGTGTCAAACATGGGCCACAATGGGGGATGGGATCCCATCACATCTGTGTTTGGAGCAGGAAGAAAAGCGAAAGGGCACAAGGGGCCCATTAAAGAGTTTCAGACTGTTAAAGCGTTTCCCCAGAAGCCCCATCCCAAACCCCCCGTCACGTGTCACTGGCCATGACTGTGTCACATCGTCACCACATCAGTAAAAAAAGGCTGGAGAACGTTGTTCTTGGGCTAGATCAACGATGGCCCAAATGGTGGTTTTGACAGGAAGGAAGATGGGGGTATTGGGTCTCCGCCACACTCCAGGGCACTCTTTTATTGATTGATCGATTGATAAAAAATTTTTTAATATTTAGTTATTTATGAGAGAGTGTGTGTGTAAGCGGAGGAGGGACAGAGAGAGAGGGAGACACAGACTCTGAAACAGGCTCCAGGCTCCGAGCTGTCAGCACAGAGCCCGATGCGGGGCTCGAACTCACAGACCGCGAGATCATGACCTGAGATCATGACCTGAGCCGAGGTTGGACGCCCAACCGACTGAGCCACCCAGGTGCTCCTCCAGGGCACTCTTTCTATGGAACTGGTCCATGGGCAGAGACCCAGGATTCAAGGACATCTGCTCCAATCACCGACCCTTTTGCCCGCGGTCCCCACCCTAGCCAGAGCCACCACTGCTGGCAGATGAGTGGTCTCCAGAATGCTAACTCCCTTCCTGACATCCACTGGCCAACGGTCTTCCTCGGAGAAACGCCAGGAAGGCATCAGGAGCCCCGCAGAGGTAGCATGGGTGACCACAGGCTGAAGCAAAGACCCTGTGGCAGAGTGTGCGGGTCCCCTGTGGGCCCCAGCCGCCGAGCCACCACCTGCCGCTGTGAATCTTGGGCCTCGGCAGGAGACCACAGCTGGTACCTGTTGCTCTGCCTGCCCCCCAGCACCCCGTTCACCCCTCTTCCGAGCACCACGGCCAATTCCTCTCCCGAGAGGGCGTCCCCAGCCCCCGAGGTCCCCTTCGGAGTGTGGGTTCAAGGCCACCCAGGCCTGTGATTGGTCAGGAGTGGTCACGTGGCCCAAACGCAGCCGGTGAGGCTCTTGCTAGGGAATGCTGGGAAGAGATCTGTGCTCAGTCCCGCTGGACTTGGATCCCTGGAGGACCAGGGACTGCAGGTGCAGCAGCCACAGGGGTGTAACCAGCAAGAGGGTGTGGCCCGAAGGGGAGAGTGGGGCTGGTCCTGGGGCCCTGGGCACCCAGACTGACTTCCTGGTCCCCAGTCAACACAATGTGGCCGAATCCACTTTGAGTTGGGATTTCTGCCTCTCGCAAACAAGACTGCAAAGTAGCACCAAAAAGCCCAGGAGGACTGGGGGACCGAGCAGGGTGGCTGTCCCCGTGCCTGGTGGCCTAGGCCCAGCCCGCTCATCTGCGGCAGATCGGGGCCTCCGCACCGCGCTGCAACCAGGCCGTTTCCTCCCTCGCCCACGACCACGGTGCGTTGGGCTTAATTTATTGTAGGAAGCCCTTAAAGGCGCAGGGGCTTTGGAGAGGCCGTGACAATAGGGCATAAAGCGTGCATTTAACCCGTCTGAATGGAGGCTAGATTTACTGTCTGGGCCAGACGGGATTTTTGTCCCCAAGTCATCTCGGAGTACATTGGCCACTAAAGATCTCAACAGAAGACGAAGCCGGAACAAAGGGAGTAAATTTTAAAAGGAACTTTGTCAAGGAGTTTTAGATGTTCACCAGATAGAATACCACGGCTGCCCTCACCGAAGTGACGGCCGGAATTGCCCAGAGGTTATGGATCAGAGAAAGACGCTAATGACGTAGTTTAAATGCACGTTTGATGGACCCCGGAGAATGGGGCCAATTTCATACAAGCCGGCAGCAAGGTTAAGGAATCAAAGAAGGTGGCCGGCAGATTTGCTGCTGGGGACAAGGCTCCATTGTCAGGGCCTCCTTTTTCAGCCGGGAAGCATGTTTTTAACCACAGTGTTTACCAACGTGTACATCCTCGCCTGGCTGACCGGGCCTGCAGAATTTATGACCAGGAACAAACCTCTTAGAGGGGAAAAGAAAACAGCTCCTACCAGCTGGGGAAGGTCTGTTGATGAGGGCCCCGCCGAGCTGCATGAAGTGTCTGGGCTTCCCCGAGCTCCATGGGGGGTAGGCGGCGGCATTTGCAAAGCCAGAGGCCCAGCATTGCAGATGGAAGGGTCTTGCCTTTCTGGAACAATCAGAGGGGGAAGGAGGCTCCCTCTGAGGCATCCCGGACAGTTTCAATATGGCTCGTCTTGGGTTCTTTCCCCCTGAAACAATCCACCGCGGGGCCCCTTTCAGCTGAGTCGGCCGGGAGCCTGAAAGCCAGCAGTGACAGGCTGGGCACTAGGAGAGACTCGTGGACCCCCGGCGTGGTCGGCGGTGATGGCGTTGATCCCACTGGCGTCTGTGAACAGGCTTCCCGGCCAGGAGATGGAGCGCCCTCTGTAAACCTTCGTGGCGACGGTGCTCCAGACTTTGGCCCAAGGCCTTGGCTTGCCCTCTTGGCCTTCCCACCCCGTCCCGTGCTCTCCCGCACCTGCCTGGCTCACGCATGGCTTTCCTTCCCTCAAGAGGCCTGGAGCCGACTTCCGGACCTTGGATGGGCCCCTGGCCCTCCTGGAAATGAACCATCCCACCTGTCACCCCACCGTCAGGCTCCTGAAGGCTGGCCTCTCTGCTCCAGGATCGCTGGTGTTTTCTCGGCCCACGTCTCTGCTCCACCCCCTGGTCACCCAGCCCCCATCCGAGCTATTCCCTCGGCCTCAGTGTGATCCCCAGACCAGCACCCTCGGCAGGGGCTGGGAACTTGTGACCCGTTCACATCCCTAGAGCCCCCCTTAACTGAATCAGAACCTCTGGGGCGTGGGAGCTGGGGATGTGTTTCAAACTCTCCAGATGATTCTTAGGAACACCAAAGTCTGAGGGGCCCTTCCCACTCTGCCTGGGTGCCCCACCACCCCCGCTTGGTGTGAACCTGTCTACAGGAGCTCAGAGCGGCCCCTAGAGGACCGGGTGGCATCGTGGAAGTTTCCTGGGAAGAACAGGCAGGAGGAGGAGGGGGGTCTCTTCACCCTCCCACTCAGGTCTAGGTGCTTGGGGGTCTTCCTGGGTTCAACCAATGCTGGAAAAAATTGAGTGTTCTGGCCGTCCAGGGGGCTGGCTCTCCCTGGAAGGGGCTTTGGGGGCTGTATTAACAGCTCGGGGCTGCTGTACCAAATGACCACAAACAAGGTGGCTTAAAACACGAATTTATTCTCTCCCGTTCTGGAAGCCAGAAGCCCTAAGTCAAGGTTTTCGCGGGGCCACGCTCCCCCTGGAGGCTCTGACACAAAGTCCGCTCCCTGCCTCTCTCCCAGCTTCTGGGGGCTGCTGGCAACCCTGGGCGTTCCTTGGCTTGTGGGCACTTCGCTCCAATCTCTGCCGCCCTCTTCACTCAGCCCTCTCCTCTCCTGTGTCCGTGTCTCCGATCTCTCTCTCCTTTCTCTTATAAGGACAAGTCATTGGACCTAGAGCCCACCCTAAGTCCACGATGACCTCATCTTGAGATCCTTAACTTGATGACATCTGCAAAGATGCTCTTTCCAAATAAGGTCGCGTTCTCAGGTACCAGGAAAAAGGGCTTGGATATGCCTTTGAGGGGGACCCGTTCAACGCACCACGGACACTGAGAGCAGTCCGGAGGGAGGGCACGTGTTTGGGGCAGGCTGCCTGAGCACCAGGCCCAGCTCCACACCTCCTGGCCCTGAGACCTGTGAGCGGCTCCACCCGCCAAGCCTCAGTTTCCACTTCCGAAAACAGTAACCGAGGGAAAGGACCTTCCTGCCCTCGTACCGCGTCTGCAAGCCCATTCTCCACACCCTGATGCTGGACGTGTTGGGAAGTGTCATTCCCCTGTTTCAGCCTTTAGGGCTCCCCACCGCTCCCAAGATACCCCCCTTCATGCCCTCACTTCCTCACCAGCTGCAGAACTCATCACTGGGACCTTAAGCAACATTCCAGAACACCACAGGCTTTTTCTGACTTCTCTGCAGAATGCTTTTTCCCACCTTCCTCCCTATTACCCAGCCAACCCCACTCACCCTGCAGTCCTCCCTCCCTCCCCCCGTCTCTGTCTGAGAGAAGCAAGCTGCCTTCCATAGAGATGCCCAGTGTAAGGAACCAGAACGTCTGGCCAGCAGCCAGCGAGGACCCGAAGCATACCAACACCCACGTGAGTGAGCCTGGAAGCCTCTTCTCTGGCCCCAGCCGAGCCTTCAGATCATGCAGCCTGAGATAGGCTCTTGATCATGGGAGACCTTAAGCCAGAAGCCGCTCCCTGGTTCCCGACTCTCAGAAACTGTGTGAGATGGTACGTGTTTATCGCTGTTGGAGAGTGCTGTGTCTGAGGACCGTCTGTTACTCAGAAAGAGACACTGGTACAGTTCCTTTGGACTCGCTTGCAGCCGTTTGGAATACAGGCTCATTTCAACAAGGCAGTGATGTCACCCGTGGCTCAGTGCCACAGCTAGCCCTTGAGGACTGCAGATAGAGAGTATTCATCTGGCTGGCTGAAGCAACATGGAGGCTTCTTTACAGGGACATGGGGCGGCTTCTCACCCAAAGACAGGGCTGTCTCCTGCTCCTTGTTCCTCTGTCCTCTGCTTCTTGGGGCTCCTGACATGTGAGCTGAGGTTCAGACACTTAACCGACTGGACCACCCAGGCGCCCCAACCCGGCACCATTTATTGAAACTCTCATCCTTGAAACTATCCTTGGGGATAACAACCTTTCCCTTGTGACCACCTTCTACCTCAGCTGTCTCCCCATATCAGGTGGCCCCTTTCCCCCATGCACCTGTGGCCGGCCTCTGTCTCCATATGTTCAGAGGACCGTAGTCAGGAGATCCACTCTGGCCCTGCAACCAGGATGATTGGGGACCCACAGTAGAGCCCAGCTGCTCCTTGCCTGACTTGGCAATCACTTGATGGGGGGGGTGGGGCATGTGCCACTCCCCTGGCCTCGGGTTATAGCCCGTCTGGCACTTCGTCACCCCCTGAAGATCATTGCATTGTTCACCTGATGTGTCTTTCAGCCTCTGACTTGGCCTCTCCAAGGCATCCTTCCTATGTCCCCGAGCATCCTCTAACCGTGTCCCTTGCTGTCAGCCTTGTCTGGCTCACCATGGCCCTCAGGGTAAAGACCAAGCTGTGCATGATCAGTCACGCTCCAGGGATCCATCCACACCGAGGTCTCTACTCTCATCTCTGGATGCTCTCTCCTCCTTGAACTTTCACCTCCTATTAAGCTAAACTGCTAACTGCACCTCTCACGCGCCAGGATGTTTCTCGACTCTTGCCTCTGCAGCTCTGGTCTTTCTCTCTGGTTCAGAGTGTCCTTCTGCTGCCACAGTCTCATCTTGGACAGGTCCTGCCCGTCCTTCCACACGTGGCTCTGGGGTCATCACTTCCAGGGCACCTTCCCTGATCCCCCACCCCAGCCCAGGTTAATTTAGGGACCCCTCCTCCGTGCCCCTGTAATACAACTATCAATTTCCTCACCATTACACTCACTACCTTTCTCAAGATCACCCTACAAGGCAAGAAGGCCGTGGGGCTCTTGGCTCCTCGCCCAAATCCCGGCAAATAGTTGATAACTTTTTCAAGGAAGCAGTGAGTATAGAACTGACCGACCACCCCTGCATGGTTACCTGGTTTAAGACCTAAGGACTACTGCAATCCAAGGGAAGAAAAGGTGGTAGTTTCAATAAATGATGCTGGGTTGGGGCGCCCGGGTGGCTCAGTCGGTTACACGTCCGACTCCAGCTCAGGTCATGATCTCACGGTTTGTAGGTTCGGGCCCCGCGTCAGGCTCTGTGCTGACAGCTCGGAGCCCGGAGCCTGTTTCGGATTCTGTGTCTCCCTCTCTCTCTCTGCCCTTTCCGCGCTCGTGCTCTGTCTCTCTCTCCCAAAAATAAACATTAAAAAAATTTTTTAAATGAATAAAAAATGAACAGTGTTAGGTTTACCAGATAGCCATTGCAGGGAAACTCACCACGCACAAAATTAATTTTGCCTCTGCTTGGCACGAATGAAACATCCTCCTTCCTCCTACCAAAGCACTGTCAAAAAAAACCCAGGTAAAACAGAAGATTTAAATATGATCCAGAGTCTCAGAACATAGTACAAAAATGTCCGGCTCTCAATTCATTATACCAAGAACCAAGAATATCTCAAAATTGAATGCAAGTGACAATCAATAAATGCCAATGCTAAGGTGACAGAGATGTTAGAATTATCTGACAAAGATTTTAAAGCAGTCGTGGCAAAATACTTCAATGAGCAGTTAAGGAGACACTTGAAACAAATGAGAAAATGGATATCCTCAGCAAGTACACGGAAGAAGAACCAAATGGAAACGTTAGAACTAAAAAATACAATAACTGAAATAAAAAAAAAACAAAAACCTCAGTGATGGATTCCACAGTAGAATGGGAAAGACACAGGGGTGTCCGGGTGGCTCAGTTGGTTGGGCGACCAACTTCGGCTCAGGTCATGATCTCGTGGTCCGTGAGTTCGAGCCCCGCGTCGGGCTCTGTGCTGACAGCTCAGAGCCTGGATCCTGCTTCCGATTCTGTGTCTCCCCCTCCCTGGTCCTCCCCCTCTCACTCTGTCTCACTCTCTCTCTCTCTCAAAAATAAATAAACATTAAAAAGAAAAAAGAATGGGAAAGACACATGAAAAAAAAAAAACCTGGAAGATACACTAATAGCCATTACCAAATCTGAACAAAAGAAAGAAAACAGACTAACAGAAAAATGAACAGAGCCTTGGGGATCTGTGGAACTATAACAAAAGATCTAACATTTACATCATCGGAGTCCCAGAAGGAAAAGAGGACTAGAGCAGAGCTGAAAAAGTCCTCAAAGAAATAGGCTGAAAACGTCCCAAATTTGTGAAGAAACATAGACTTACAGGTTCAAGAAGCCAAGCGAACTTTAAACAGAACAAACCAAAGAAATTCACACCAAGACATGTACTGACTAAACTTCTGAAAACTAAAGTGATAGAAAATCTTGAAACCAGACCAAGAAAAACTGATGGATCTGAAAGGATAGATTAAGGCATATACAGAATTATAGTTGGGGATTTCAACACCCCTATCTCCACCGTTGATAGAACAACTAGACAGAAAGTCAACAAGGAAACAAAAACACACAGCACAATCAACCCATAAGATCTATCCAATATTTATAGAACGTCCCACCCAACAGCAGCAGAAGATACATTTTTTTCAAGTGTTCATGGGGCGTATACCAAGATAGACCATATCCTGGGCCACAAAACAAACCTCAACAAATTCAAAAGAATAGAAATTATGCAGTGTGTTCTCCAACAATGATGGACTCCAACTAGAAATGAAGAATGAAAAGACAACAGGAAAATCTATGAACACTTTGAAACTAAAAAGCACACTTCTAGGGGCGCCCAGGGTGGCTCAGGCAGTTGAACGCCCATCTTCAGCTCAGGTCATGATCTCATGGTCTGGGAGTTCGAGCCCCACGTCAGGCTCTGTGCTGACAGCTCAGAGCCTGGAACCTCCTTCGGATTCTGTGTCTCCCTCTCTCTCTCTGCCCCTCCCCTGCTCACTCTCTGTCTCTCAAAAATAAATAAACGTTTAAAATATGTATTTTGAAAAACACACTTCTAAATACTTGGGTCAAGGAGGAAGTCTCAGGGAAAGTTTTAAAAATACATTGAACTTCATGGAAATGAAAATACAACATGGCAGTATTAGTGCGCGACAGCTAAAGCAGTGCTGAGAGGTAATTTTATAGCACTAAATGCAAATAACAGGGGAAAAGTCTTAAATCAACAATCCAAACTCCCACCTTGGCAACCTAGATAAAGCAGAGAAAATAACAACAACAAGAAAAGCAGAAGGAAAGAAATAATAAATACAAGAGCAGAAATCAATAAAATGGATAACAGGAAAACAATTTTTTAAACATCGGGGAAACAAAGAGCTGGTTCTTTAAGAATAATAATGAAATCGAGGGGTGCGTGGGTGGCTCAGTTGGTTAGGCATCCAACTTCAGCTCAGGTCATGATCTTGTGGTCCATGAGTTTGAGTCCCGTGTTGGACTCTGTGCTGACAGCTTGGAGCCTGGAGCCTGCTTTGATTCTGTGTCTCCCTCTCTCTCTCTACCCCTCCCCTGCTTTCTCTCTCTCTCTCTCTCTCTCTCTCTCTCTCTCAAAAATAAATAAACATTAAAAAAATGTTAAGAATAGTAATGAAATCGACACAATTCTCTCTCTCTCTCTCAAAAATAAATAAACATTAAAAAAATGTTAAGAATAGTAATGAAATCGACACAATTCTAGTGAAACTAACAAAAGAAAAAGAGGGCTAGGACACAAATTGCCAATATCAAAAATTAAATAGGGAATATCACTACAGATCCAGGAAACACCAAAAGGATAAAATAGAATACTATGAAAGACTCTACACAAACAAATTTGACAACTTAGGTGAAATCGACTAATTCCTTGAAAACCCATAACTCACTCAATATGAAATAGATCATCTGAATAGCATTATTAAACAAATTATATTCATAAGGTAAAAATACTTCCCATCAAACATTTCCAGGCCCATACAATTTCATTGGAGAATTTTGGTAAATGTTTACAGAAGTTTACCACCAATTCTACACAATCTCAGAAAATAGAAGAAGGAACACTTCCCAATTCATTATATGAAGTTAGTATTACTCTGATACCAAAAACAAAGACAGTACAAGAAAAGAAAGAAAAGGAAAGAAAGAAAGGAAATTACAGAATAATATCTTTCACTAATAAAAATACAAAAATCCTTTAAAAGCTATTAGCAGATAGAATTCAGCAATATATAAAGTGAATTATACACCATGACCACATCGGGTTTATGTCGGGGATGCAAAGCTTGTTCAGTACTCAAAAATTAATCAGTGCAATCTGCCATAGTAATAAGCTAAAGAAGAAAAATCGCATGATCATATCAATCAGTACAGGAAAAAGCATTTGACAATATTCAACATGAATTTGTGATTAAAAACTCTGAGAGAAATAACAGTAGAGGGGACCTTCCCCTTCCCCAACTTAATAAAACATATGTATATATTACAGCTAACATATACCTAATGGTAAAAGATGAAAGCTTTCCATCAAAGATTGGGAAAAAGGAAGCCTACTCTCACCATTCTCACTTAACATAGTGGTAAAAGTTGTGGTCACTTCAATAAGGCAAGAAAAGGGAATAAAAGCCATACAGACGAGGAAGGAGAAATAAAACTGTTGCTATTTGCAGATAACATGATTGTAGAAAATCCCAAGGAATCTACACACACAGACACACACACAATTCCTAGGATTAATAAGCAAGTTCAGCAACATCACTAAAACAAGATAAACACGAGAATTTGTTGTATTTGTATATACCAGCAAAAACAACAACAACAACAAAGGGACATCAGAGTTCAACATACAATACCATTTCAGTTGCTGAAAAATTAAATGCTCAGGTATAAATCTAAGAAAACATGTACAGAACTTATATGCTGAAAACTACACAACTCTGAGGAAAGACTTCAAAGAAGATCTAAACAAATGAGAGACATACCATTTTCATGGATTGGAAGAATTCAACATAATAACGATATCAATTCTCCCTGAAGTGATACAAATGTATTGGCTAATATACAGCAATTCCTTTCAAAACCCCAGCAAGAATTTTGTAGATATAGATAAGATTCTCCTAAAATGTGTATAGAAAGGAAAAGGAATTAGAATAACTAAAATGATTTTGAAAAGAAGAATAAAGCTGGAGGAATCGGTTTACTGATTTCAAGGCTTATTATAAAGCTACAACAATCAAAATGAGAATATAGTCAAAATCTGTGAATATGAGAAGGTAGAGGGATAGACACACAGATCAACGAAACAGAATAGAGAACCCAGAAATAGCTCCACACAAATATATACTTATATATATACTAATTTTTTACAAAGCTGCAAAAGCAAGTCAATGGAGGAAAGATAACATGTATAGTAAATGATGCTGAAGCAGCTAATCAGCCATAGGCAATAAAATGAACCCTGACCTAAGTTTCACACCTTTTTACAAAAATTAACTCACAGTGGATCACGGACATGCATGACAAATAAAACTATAAAACTTTTAGAAAAAAACATGAGAGCAGCTCTTTAGGATCTAGAGTTAGACGATGAGCTCTTAGACTTGGCACCCAAAGCGCAGTCTGTAAAAGGAAAACCTGATTAATGGAACCTTATCAAAAACTGAAAACTTTGCTCAGCCAAAGACCCGTTAAGAGGATGAAAAGGCAAGCTATAGGCTGGTAAAAATGGCAAACGAACAAACAAAACACAGACAAAAATTTGCAATCTGCATATCTGATGAAGGACAAGTACCTAGGATATATAAAGAATCCTTAAAACTCAACAGTGAAGCAGCAAAGAATCCAATTAGAACGTGGGCAACAAACATGAAGATATTTTATGGAAGAAGACATCCGTATGGCAAATAAACACATGGAATATGGTCAACATCATTAGTCATTCATGGTGCACGTTAAAACCACAGCAAGCAACACACTTCTCAGAAGGGCTAAAATAAAAAATGGTGACAGCACCAAGTGCTACTAAGAAGGCACAGAAGCTGTGCCTATCATACTTTACTGGTGGGAATGTAAAATGGGACAGCCAGTCAGGAAAACAATTTGGGGTGTTCTTTAAGAATTAAACAGTCAGGGCACCTGAGTGGCTCAGTTGGCTGAGCATCCGACTCTTAATTTCTGCTCAGGTCATGATCCCAGGTCGCTCGATCCCAGGATCGAGCCCCACATCAGGATCCGCACTGAGCGTGGAACCTGCTTGATATTCTCTCTCGCTCTCTCTCCCTCTGCCCGTCTCCCCCACTTGCACTCTTTCTCCCTCTAAAAAAAAAAAATTAAATAAGTAAATAAATAAATGATAAAAAGTAAGCATGCAATGACTATATGACCCAGCCATTTACATTCTTGGCATTTACCCCAGAGAAATGAAGACTTATGTTTACACAAAAACCTGTATGTGAATGTTTATAGTAGCTATTTGTGTTTGTAATGGCCAAAAACGGGAAACAATCCAGATGTCCTTCAATAGGCTGATACGTAAACAAGCTGTGATCCGTCCATCCTACAGACTACCACTCAGCAATACAAGGGAATGAATTAATGGCACGTGTTAGAGGCTGAATTCCCAAAGAAGTAGGCTGAATGAAAAAAAAAATAGCTAAAGTATTATTCCATTTATATAACATTCTTGAAACGAAACATTAGAGAAGCGGAGAACAGATTGTGGTTCTGTTGTGGTTCAGATCGTGGTAACAGCGGTTGGCAGGAGTTAAGGAAGGAAGGAAGTGGGACAGGAGAGAAGTGGGGGTGGCTATAAAAAGGCGGCAACATGAGGGATCCTTGCTGGTTGTGATATCGTACTCTAGTTTTAGAAGATGTTACCATTGGGAGAAGCTGGGGAAAGCGTACGTGGGATGCCTTTGTATTACTCCTTACACCTGCATGGGAATCCATAATTATCTTAAAACAAAGGTTATTTTTAACAAAGGAAGGGGTGCCTGGGTGACTCAGTCGGTTAACCATCTGACTTCAGCTCAGGTCACGATCTCGCGGTCCGTGGGTTCGAGTCCCGCGTCAGGCTCTGCGCTGACAGCTCGGAGCCTGGAGCCTGCTTCGGACTCTGTGTCTCCCTCTCTCTCTGCCCCTCCCCCGCTCATGCTCTGTCTCTCTCTGTCTCTCAAAAATGAATAAACATTAAAAAAAAATTTGTAACAAAGAAAAAGGAGAAAAAAGCCGCCAAAGAAATGGAAGAACGTAATTGAAATGGGGAAAAGGCAAGCCACAGAACGGGAGAAGATACTCACAATACATAGATCCAATAAAACACTTGCAAATGGAATACACAAACACCTCCTAAATATCAATTAGAAAGAGACAGACAACCTAATTTTCTTACAAGGAGAGGAACGGCTCAAACACGCGCTTCCCGCAAGAACTGTCCAAACGAGAAGGCGCTCAACCCCCTCAGTCATCAGGGAAACGCAACAAAGGCCACATTTCCCGTATGTCCAACGGAATGGCTGACGTTAAGAACACCGGAGAATCAAACGTTGGCGAGGATGTGGAGAAGCCAGAGCCCTCGTGCCTCGCAATTGGGCGGCCGAGCGGCGGAATCGACCAAAGGGAAACGAACCCGGCTCTCTGGCCCAGCATTTTCAGTCCAAGAGAAAGGATGTGTGAGTCCAACACAGAGACGTGTGTTGCAACAACATTCAAGGCCCAAGTCCGGAAATAAGTCAGGTGCCCACAGACAGGTGAGTGGACAAACTGTCCGGTTCAAACAAAAGGATGCCGCTCAGCAATCTTTTTTTTTCTTTTAATTTTTTTTAATGTTGATTTACTTTTGAGAATGAGAGAGACAGACAGACAGAATCCGAAGCAGGCTCCAGGCTCCGAGCTGTCCGCACAGAGCCCGATGCGGGGCTTGAACTCACAAACCATGAGACCATGACCTGAGGCGAAGTGGGACGCTTAACCGACCGAGCCACCCAGATGCCCCGGCAATCTTTTAAAAATAGAGAGCAGGGACGCCTGGGTGGCTCGGTCGGTTAAGCGTTGGACTTTGGCTCAGGTCACGATCTCATAGGTTGTGAGTTCAGTACCACATCGGGTTCAGCAGTGACTGTGTGGAGGCTGCTTTGGATTCTCTCTCTCTCTTTCTCTCTCTCTCTCTCTTTCTCTCTCTCTCTCTCTGCCCCTCCCCTACTTACACTCTCTGTCTCAAAATAAATAAATAAGCTTTAAAAAAAAAAAATAGAGCAAACCACTGATATATGCAACAAGAACGAATCTCCAAAAGAAGATGTTGATCAAAAAATGGGAAATATCATGTGCGGAAGTGTTTCCTTTTTCCGAAATTCAAAGACAGGCAGAGCTCACCTAAGCTGACAGCCGATGAGAGGCTCCCCGGGGTGGGGGTGCCGGCTGGCGAGGGGCACAGGGCAGCCTTGCAGGGGCTGGAATGTTCACTTCCTTGACCTACGATGTCATTACCTGAGTGTAGACATAAGTCAAAAACAACCCGGTGAGGGGCGCCTGGGTGGCGCAGTCGGTTAAGCGTCCGACTTCAGCCAGGTCACGATCTCACGGTCCGTGAGTTCGAGCCCCGCGTCAGGCTCTGGGCTGATGGCTCAGAGCCTGGAGCCTGTTTCCGATTCTGTGTCTCCCTCTCTCTCTGTCCCTCCCCCGTTCATGCTCTGTCTCTCTCTGTCCCAAAAATAAATAAACGTTGAAAAAAAAAAAAAATTTAAAAAAAACAACCCGGTGAGCTGTCCACCTGACATGGGTGCACAGTACTTATGTAAGTGGTAAAACTCAACTGTAGAAAAATGATTTTCGATGGTTTTTCAGTGAATGCATAAGACACAGGGGGAGACCAGGGGGGGATTTGGGGGTACAGGGAAATAAATCCGGACCAGGACCTGAGTGGGCCGCTAAAACCTGCACCTGTTTCCAGGGGCCGGGGTGCCCCAGGCAAAAATGCTGCCAGTGACAGAGCGGATTAGGCGGCGAGCGTCCTCTCTGGACGTGGGCTCAGCCTCCCTCACCGGCAGGAATGCCCAGGCTGTCACGGGGCTTGGCCTGAACTTGTGAGCTCTTGGGGCGAGGCTGAGGCAGGGTGGAGGCTATGGGGGGCGGGGGGAGGAGGTGGCTTACTAGGGCCCTGGGTGGACACCCAATGGTGGGAGGGGGGTTCCATGGGAAGGTGAGGAAAAGCCAGTCCCTGGTGAAAAACCCCGCCTGCCCCAGGCTGCCCTCGTGCTGGCAAAGAGCAGGCAGCTAATAAATGTCTACCAAATTGCAGCAAATTGCCCGAGCCTGGACACATTCTACAGCTCAGCCCCGTTCCCAGGGGACTACTCACCGACAGACTGATGATCAGATTTTGTGCCCTACTTTATAAAGCACTCCTAATAAATAAAACCCAGGGCGTGGGTCCCAACTCCACCTCTCACTAGCTGTGTGAGCTTGGGCAAATTCCTCAACCTCTCCGTGCCTCCTTTTTTTTCAACTGGAAAATGGGAACGAAGATTGGGCGAGTGAGTACACGTAAAGCTCTTAGAATAGCACCCGGCACGCCGTGAGTGTGGGTCGCATAGCCAGCTGGCGGGACAGGCAGATCTCCAGCCCATCTCTATCTCCAGGGCTGTGTGGTCCTCCGGGGTGGTCGTTGACCACCCAGGGCAACCGAGCACTTGGGATGTGGTTAGGACCAACTGCGACGGTACCACCATATCAAACGCCAAAAAAGAGAATAAGATCTAAGATTGCTTTCCATCCATTCCATGTTGAAATGATAGCATCTTGGATGTATTAAGTTAAATGAAATGTATTACTAAAAAAAAAAAAAAAGCCCTTCACTAGTTTGTGCTTCCTCCTTTGACCGTGATTACCGGAAAACTTGGCATCACACGAGCGGCTCCCGTTTGGGGTCACCTGGCCACCTGGACCTCTGCTGGACAGCCCTGCCCTGCAGAATTTTGTCTTTGACATTCTGACTTCTCCACTCTTAACCTTCTTTCTCTTCCCCTACGTAAGGCGCTCACTCTCCCCCGCGAGGAGCTCGGAGCCGTGCCTATCAGAACTTACCCCCCTGTGAGGTAGTGACACGATTTCTGGGGATAATGGGGCGTCGTTCCCCAGAAAAGAGGGCTCGTGTCAGCAGAGCCTTCTGCCAAAGGAGAAGAGAGGGGACCTCGTGCTTCTGGCAGGTGGCTGGGGCGGGGGGTGGGGGGGTGGGGGAGACTGGCACTACGGGGCATCCCTGCTCCCCTGGAGTTGCTGAATAGAATCTTGGAGGTGGAAGAAACCTGCCGGCTCATCAGCCCAAAGTCCTCCATTTCAGGATAAGAAAACTCAAAAGGAGAAGCTCAGGAGCTCTCCCGACTGAGCAAAGCCAGGGTGCAGGTGCAGGGCGGGGGGGGGGGGCTGGGCTGCCACCCCAGGGCCCCTCCACCGCACTGTCCAGCTGCCACCTCTTCCGTGTCTCCCTCTCTACAGGCAGCTGCTTGGGTGGTGCTCCTAGGAACAGCCTGGGTTCAAATCCCGCCTCTCGACCTACTGGCTCCGTGAGCGTCGGCAGGTTTCTCGACCTCTCTGTGCCTGCACCTCCTCGTGTGTGGAATGGGAGAAGCAGCAGTGCCTGCCCACCTTCCAGGGCCGTTCTGAGGACAAGCGAGCACACGCTGAGCTGTGCCAGCACAGAGGCCCCACGCACAGGAGCTCTCTTCTCTTCTCGTTGTCACCACGGCGTATGCGGGACAGTCTGCGCTGGGCCACGTCACAGGCAACAAAGCTCTCTAACTCTTTTCCCATAGTCGTTACCTATCGCCACGTCAGGTTCCAGGCACGGCGGATCCTCTGCTCAGGGCCACACAGGGCTGTAAGCAGAGTGTCTGCTGGGCTGTGGTCTCATCTGGAGCTCGACCGGGGAAGACTCTGTTCCCAGGCTCACTCCGGTTGCTGGCAGAATTCAGTTCCTCGTGGCTGCCGGATGGAGGGCCTGACCTCTCGTGGCCATCGGGTGGATGCCGCCCACAGCCCCCGCCACGCAAGCTTCCCCATTGACCATCAGGGGCAGTCTCTGGAGCGAGTCTGACAGCCAGCCAGAGTCTAACAGAACACGACCCAGGCAGGGGCGGGACGTCCGTCACCTTCGCCATCTTCTGTTAGTTGAGAGCGGGTCACGGGTCCCGCCCACACTCGGGGACCTCACACAGGGTGTGTTTGCCAGGAGGCCGGGAGCATGGGGCCACCCTGGAGTCTGTCAGTGGCACCTCCTTCCACCCTTAGGATCCCCCCCACCCCACTTCAGTGCACCCCAACCCCACCGCCCGCCCAAGTGAAATTCTCACGCCCCCGGCACACAGGCGGGTGTCGTGGGAGCCCACCCACATGCTGCTGATCTCAGGGGACTCCTTCCTTCCCTGATCCCTCCCTTCCATCTGCAGAATCAAGGTCTGGGTCAGCTAGTGGGCACTTGCTGGCAGTCATGCGTGGGACACCTACTATGAGCCAGACGGGGGATGGGGTGCAGGACCGAGGTCTGGTACAAACAGGGAAACCCCGTATAAAAAGCCCAGGGGGGTGGGCAGCTGGCCCCGAGCCCCCCATTCTTGCTGCCCCCAGACCACAGACCCCTTGCTTGCCTAGCACACAGACCCCTCAACAGCCCAACATTCATGGTTGCAGAAAACATTAAAACAAAGATCCATAGATGGAAGTTGGAGCTTCCCAGGCTGTAGCCGGGCCCCAGGCCAGAGGACACCCGCCGGACCCCATGGGCAAACAGATGGGGACAGTCAAATGGGCCACTTGGCCCAGGCAGGCCGGATGGGGCTGAGCTGGCTGGCAACAGGCAGGAGGGCCCCACGGTCAGCCCGGGCGGCAGGGAGCCATGTGCAGGATGGGGTGTCCTGGGACCCAGACCCCACCGTGAGATGTCTCAGGACCAGGACCAGGGCTGCGAGGCACAGGCGGCTCATGAAAGCAGTGGCAGGGTTCAGGTCTGTGGAGGCGGCCAGCCACCCACAAAGCAGCATCCTCGGAGGGCTCCTGCCAGCCCTATCCCCAGACCTGGCCGGCCAGGGGCAGGAGGGCCCAGGCGGGAGGGAGGAAGGCTTTGGTGCTGGGTTCGAGCCCCGGGAGCAGCATATCCAGCGAGCCTCGGTTTCTCCATCTACAAATTAGGGGCATGGTGGTATCTCACCCCTGGGACAACGTAAGGACAACACAAGGAAATGAGACAGAGGAAGCTTTCACTGAAAGGCAACTGAAATAACCAAAGATAAAAAGAGAGAGAGAGAGAGAGAGAGAGAGAGAGAGAGAGAGAGAAGGGGGCGCCTGGGTGGCTCAGTGGGTTAAGTGTCTGACTTTGGCTCAGGTCATGATCTCATGGTCCATGGGTTTGAACTCTACCTCGGGCTCTGTGCTGACAGCTCAGAGCCTGGACCCTGCTTTGGATTCTCTCTCTCTCTCTCTTTCAAAAATAAACATTAAAATTTTTTTTGATAAATAAAAAGTAAAAGAAAATGATCTGGTCTGTTCTGTTCCTTGAAGACCTAGAACTCCCCCAGGGAAGATGCCTGGTCAGAGCCCATGATTCGACCAGAAGGGGCCCCTCCCTGGGCCTGGAGGGCACCCCCAGTTACCCGCCTGGTGCTCCGGCCGCGGAGCACGTCGCCACTGCACAAAGTTTAGCGCGCCCTCAGAGTCGGGCATTCTGCCTGCTGGAAAGTTCCCTTATCTTTAAATCCGACTCTGGGGGTATGAAAGTCACAAATGTGGCGGCTGCAGCTCCTGAGTCGTCAGCGGGGAAACACTGTTGGGGCTGGAACGAGGGCAGACGGAGGTTTCCAAAGATCGGGGTGGGTTTCCTTAAGCCTCTAAAACGTTCTCATTTCATAACCAGCTGACATGCCCATGAAAGTGACACTTTTCCCAAGGAAGCATCGCGCACAACTAGGGCGAGGCTAATCGCCCGCCAACGCCCTCCATCACCGCTGTGGGCCCGTTGCCCACAGCCCCGCCGGCAAGGGAGGGCCCCCGTCCCCTCCCGGTGACCACGGTGTTTGTTTCTTTGAGTTCCTACCAACAAACCGTGGGCTGCTGATTTTCTTAGCCACGCCCAAGGCCAAGGGATGTGCCGAGCAGCCTCATGGGCTGACGAAGGCCAGAGGCATTGGGGTACCAGGTTCCAGAAACCCAGCCCCTCTGCCCCAAGCTGCTTCTGCCACCCACCGCTAGCAACAGCCTGTACCTCGCCCCGACCAACAAACCCCCCCCCCCCCCGCTGCCAGGCTCTGGGCCTGATGTAAGAGATCTGGCATCCCCACGGGGACCTCTCAAGTAGGTGTTCTTATGTCCATTTTGCACACAGAGAAACTGAGGCTCGGAGAGGTGAGGCACCAAGATCTCACCTCTACAATGTGGGGGAGCAGGGTTGAACCCATGTCCGTCTGGCTCTGGCATTTGTCCCCTTAGCTCAAGTCACCAAGAGATGTTCAGCACCGGCTGCCTGCACGTCCACGACAAGAACAGACAAGGGCAGGCACAGTCCCAGTGAGGGAACTTGCAACATGGCCAGAGGAATGAATGAGTGAGCGAATGAATGAATGTGGGGCCTCTGAGGCAAGGTGATTGATTGCAATTTCCTGGCCTGGAACCCTAGCTGCTCTAAGCTGGCAGAACCCCAACACTGCTTTGGGATCTGCCTGAGCCTGAGAACGGGGGATGTGCAGGTGGCACATTTTGGGGATCAGGCCCAGAAAGAGGGACCAGGGAGAGTAAGAAAGGGCAGGAGGCTGAAGCAATCTGTGGTCCATCCCCAGCTGGGGACCCCTGAAAAGCACGCAGAGTGCGCCTCAAACACAACGCCAAAGGATGGGGGAGGGGAGGCTATACCCACCGGCTCCCATCCCCCATGGTCAAGGGAGGCTACAGAGGGGTTAACTCCTTCACCCTGCTAGGCCTGTGGGTGAGTCAGGTGACTGAGCAGCAAAGACAGCCCAGCAGAGAAGCCCAGAGGAGAAAGGACCGACCTGAGGGCGGCCAAGGGGAGGTGCTGTCGGGACCCACCTGCACTCAGCCAGCTTTCACAGAAAGGGCCACAGTATAAAGGGTGGAATGATGGGAAGCAGGACACAAGAAGGCCTGTCTGTGCACCGGTTCATTCTGTCAGTGTTTACACAACCAGAATCGGGGAACACAGTGATGGACGTTCTCTGCACTTGTTCTTATATCTTCTCTAGGAAAATCCCCCTCTCAGATTTGAAGGCGAATGGACCTGGCACATATAGATGCTCAACAAATAGATGAGGGAGGTGGATGCATGGATGGATGGATGGATGGATGGATGGGCATGTGGGTGGATGGATGGATGGATGGATGGGCATGTGGGTGGATGGATGGATGGATGGATGGATGGATGGATGGGCATGTGGGTGGGTGGATGGATGGATGGATGGATGGATGGATGAATGAATGGATGGGCATGTGGGTGGGTGGATGGATGGATGGATGGATGGGCATGTGGATGGATGGATGGATGGATGGATGGATGGATGGATGGATGGATAAATGGATGGGCATGTGGATGGATGGATGGATGGATGGATGGATGGATGGATGAATGGATGGATGAATGGATGGGCATGTGGATGGATGGATGGATGGATGAATGGATGGATGGATGGATAAATGGATGGGCATGTGGATGGATGGATGGATGGATGGATGGATGAATGGATGGATGGATAAATGGATAGGCATGTGGATGGATGGATGGATGGATGAATGGATGGATGGTTGGATGGATAGATGGATGGATAAATGGATGAGCATATGGGTAGGTGAATGGATGGATGGATGGATGGATGGATGGATGGATGGATATGTGGATGGATGGATGGATGGATGGATGGATGGATGGATGGATGAATGGATAAATGGATGGACATGTGGGTGGATGGATAGATGGGCATGTGGGTAGGTGGGTAGATGAATGGATGGATGGATGCATGGGCATGTGGATGGGTGGATGGATGGATAAATTGATGGGCATGTGGGTGGATGGATGGATGGATGGGCGGGAATGTGGGTAAGTGGGAGACAAACGGATGGACTAATGGATGGGTGGGCATGTGGTGGAGCCCAGATTCCTTCTGCTGCTATGGCCCACCCACCTCTGCACTGGCAATGGGTCCAACAAACAATATGGGATCCTAGGCAGGTTACAGCTAGAAAACCAGCCAGACATGCTGAGAGGAACCTTTGTGTCAGATGCACTGGGGAGGCTGGGAGGTGGCTCCCAGCCAGGAGACATAAGCTGTCTCCTAATGGCTTGGCAAGAAAGCCTACCAGCTCTGGGGTACATGGGCCAGTGTCTGAATCCTGGCTCCCTTCCCTTTTAAGGTGGCTTGTCCGAGTCTTGGTTTTCCCACATGTAAATGAGGATCATAGCAGCTCCCACCCTTGGCCATGTCAACTGCAATAGTGTCCCCCTGGAGGGAAACCACCATCACGTGCTAAACCTGGAAGCCCCTTCTCTGGGTGAAGAAACCCCCAAATGGAGAAAGTTCTTGAAGTTCCCAGCCAAGGCTGATACTTCTGATCAAGTGATGGGGTCAGGCATAGGAGTGAGCAGGGCCATGGGATTGGTGGCCCCCAGCTGTGTCTCCTGATATCACAGTCTGTTCCAAGACGCACAGGGACTCTCAGAAAGACCCCAAAGCCAAATCTTGGCTCGCCCTGTATTCTGAGAACACTTCTAGATGTTGACCGTCTGTGGACGGAAGGGGTCTGCATCACCAAGGAGCATTCCCAGGAACCAGGGTGAGCTGTCCACTCCCCAGAGGGAATATGCTAAAGAAGAGAACAAGACTCATGCCTCTTGGGAGGGAGGAGGGAAGAAGGAGTTTATGGAGTGGTTGGCTGACCCATCAGTCAGTAACTTAGTAACTCACAAGCTTGAAGCCTGGTCCACCAACACCTACACAACGATAGCCCCTACCTGAGGTCCCGCTTCCTTTTTTAAAAACATTTTTTGATGTTTATTTATTTTTGAGAGACAGAGTGTAAGCAAGGGAGAGGCAGAGAGAGAGGGAGGCACAGAATCCGAAGCAGGCTCTGGGCTCCGAGCTGTCAGCACAGAGCCCGACGCGGGCTCGAACTCACAGACCGTGAGATCATAACCTGAGCCGAAGCCGGACGCTCAACCGACTGAGCCCCCCAGGCGCCCCAAAGTCCCACTTCTAATACCCGCGTTTGGGTTCGTCCTCCCCTGGGCCAGAATGAATCACATCACTGTCCTGCTCAAAACCTTCATGGACCCCCAAGATCCACAAAACAAAATCTACAGACCTCCTTCAGACAAAGCCCTGAAACTGAGCCTGAAACTGAACCCCCAAAACCCCTTGCCCACCACCCCCATTATACCCTACTCCAGCGATCCTGGAGAAGTTCCCTTGGTCAGGCCTCCATTCACACTGTCCCCCCGACCCTGGTGCCCTCCCTCCCATCCACCATGCGTCCAAGTCCTGCTTCCAGAAGAAATTACATCCATCAAGAGTCACGTTTAAGGGACTAGGTCAGGTAATGGGGACACAGTAATCATGGCATCTTTACTAAAAAAAAAAAAAAAAAAAAAAATGAAACAAGAAACCAGAAGCCTATTGAATGATAAACACACCACTGTGGCCTCAATTTTGTGTTTGTTTTTCAAGTATATCCACGTACAGAAACCCGGGGGCAAGAATGGCCACATGTCACAAGTGGTCACTACCCCTAGAGCCCGCCAGACCGGCTTCATTCATCAGTTCGTCATCAGGGATCCCTTCATTCAGTGAATCCTCACTGCTTCGGGCAAACATTCTGGAAAGTCCGTGGGCTCCCACCCTGAGGGTTCCGTGGCTACAAGTGCTGTTCGCAGCCCCAGGAACAGATGATGAGGGTCGGCTGTGGGTCGAGTGGCGCTCAAGGGCCCGGAGTAAGTCACCGGGGGCAGAGGCCATGAGCTGGAGCCAACCCAGTGGCCAAGCACCATAGCTGTGGCTCTTCCCCAGCCTCTCTGAGCCTCAGTTTCCCTGCCCGTGGAAGAGGTCGCAGCGGCCCCTGTCTGTGAGGGAGGGCGGCTGTGGGGTGGGAGAGGGCGGAGCCCGTGGCAATCTGGTCTCAGCCAGCACGGTGGTGTGGACAGCAGCAATGGGACGGCAGGCCGACCCTCTCAGAGACCGCAAACTGAGGAAATCTCCGCCCATTTCCTTCAGTCCTGTTGGCAACGGATGTCCTCTGAGTGTCGCGGGGCTGCGGTAACAAAGAACCCCACACCTGGTTGCTTAAAACAATAGAGACTGATTCTCTGACGGTCCGGAGGCCAGAGATCTGAAATCAAGGGTGGGCAGGGCCCCGCGCCCTCCGGACGCTCTCGGGGAGGGTCCTTCCCGTGCCCTACAACTTCTGGGGGCTCCGGACATCCCTGGGCTGCGGCCGCATTGCTCACATCTCTGCCCCAATCTCACGTGGTCTCTGTGTGTGCGTGGGTCTTCACCTCTGTCCTTTATAAAGACACTCGTTAGATTTGGGGCCCTCCCTAAGCCACGATGATCTCGTCTCAAGACCCGGACTTTAATTACATCTGCGGCAAAGACCCTACTTCCAAATAAGTTCACGTTCTGAGATGCGGTGGGTGTGAATTTGGGGGGGTGGAGGGACACGATTACCCCAGTCAAGACGGCCAGGCAGGGGTGGACAAGTGGTCCACTCCATGCATCCTGGAGTCAGGGAGGGACTCTCCTCTCCCGCTGGGCGCTGAGGCCCCCTCCTGGCCCACGGATGCTGTCGCCTCCAGCTCCACGGGTCCCCGTGGCCCATGGGGCGCACACGTGCCACGCTCAGCCCGGCCTGTTACTCCCGACCTCCCTCTAAGAAAGGAATCAGACAGACCCAGAGTGGAGGAACCCGTGAAAATGCCAGAGAGGTGCCGAGTGGAAATCACAGGGAAGGGCAAGTGTCCACAACATGCCCACCGCCTAGAAAGAATGGAGGTCCGCTGCATCAGGAAGGGAAATCAAGGCGGGCATCACGGCGTCGAGGAGCCTCGGGGGTCTTCCCTCACGGGAGAGCAAGGCTCCTCCAGGGGGGTCTGGTAGGTGAAGGTCACCCCAGGTGCCAAGCCGCCTGGGCAACGTGCTGGGGGCTGGGACACTGGATGTAGAGTGTCAGGGAGACAGAGGGAGAAGAGTGCAGATGGAGACCAGGCCACCATTTGGCCGGTGGGTGGGGACAGCATGGGGAGACGGGCCAGGAGGCGATGAGCCACGCTGCTGCCACCAACCTCCGGTCCCCGGCAGGGAGGCCAGGAGAGATGATCCTCCTTGGGGGACCAGAGTCGCCTGCAGCCGGGGTGGGGGTCCTCGAGCCGCTGGGCAGAAGGTCAGCACACAGGTCGCCTCCTGGAGACAGGTCCTGGCTCAGAGACATGGACCCCGGTCACACGCGGAGCACGGCCACGACAAATATTTCACCGGGAGACCCTCCAGGAGGGGGAGAAATGCCCAAAGCTCCCTTTGTCCTAAAACGTTAATGTCCAATTTTAAATTGGGTCGGGGGACGGAGGAGGGGAAGAGAGGAAGGCGGGGGCGGGGAGCCATCACTGGGCATCATTCATAAGCCACACACTGGGCCCTTCATCGGGCCCCAAACTCACCCTTGTGGCTTTACGCAAAGATTTATTGAAGCCCCAGCATGGGCTCATTTATTTTCCTCCAAACCGATTTGAAAAGACCGTTTGCATCTGCCCTGGAGGGGGAAAAAAAACACAACAAAATGTGCCTATTTGGCAAACTTTGTTTGAAAAATCTGCTTGTCCCCAAAGAAGCGACTGCGTGTTTCGTCGGGGCCAGGGGCTGTGCGTGTTGGGGAGGGGATGGTTGGGGTTCGGTCCTTCCCTATCATCTGCTGGCCAGAGAAAGCATCCAGAGAGCACAAACTCAGACATCCTTTCTTGCATAAAGGCTGTTACACTGGGGTCTTTTGCTCCAAGATCAAGCTCTCCTTGGGGCTTTATGTAGCCCCCCATAGGGGCAGCTGTGCCCGGGCAGCTGTGAAATGCAAAGAAAAGTGGAAAGCTGAGTGGGGGAGGAAAAGGCAATAGGAATGTCAAACATCAGCTGACCTGGAGAAAGGGTGACAGTTCCATTTACTCTCCCCAGAAAAGAGAACGAATCCGTGAATCCACTCTGCCTCTTCTTCCTATCCATAATATACAAAGAGTTCTTGTAAATCAACAAGAAAAAAAAACCACATTAATGGAAGAGCGGGCTAAGGATACAGTTGGGTAATTCATCAAAGGAAAATAGGGTCCATAAACACAAGGTAACAGAACGTTGAATTTTGTCAACGATCAAAGAAATGCAACGTCCCGCATAGACGGCAAAAGTGCCATTTTGCTCTTAGCGCACTGGCCAAGGCGCGGAAGAATGTTAACCCCAGGCTGGTGAGGGCTGGAGAGCGGAGGCACAGCCGCGGGACCTAACGTGGGTCCCCCCTCACCCCTTCCCGGCCACACGCCTCTCCAGCCCAGACCCGGGCGTGCTCTCTGACCTGCCTCACGTCTAGGACTCGGGATCGTGCCCGGGGGGTTGGCTCCGGGGGTCCAGGTGCCAAGCCTTATCTAAGCAAGCGAGAATGGCTCGTCCCCGCGGCCTCCAGCCCTCAGCACAGGCAGCCGGGCGGGCAGAATGTCGCGGCTGCGAGCCTCTCCCGGACGGAGCGTCCGCTCCTGGCCTCGTGGCGGCAGAGACGCGTGCTGGAAGCGGGGGGTGGGAGCCCCGGGGAAGAAACCAGCTGAAGGTCAGGAAGCCCAGGCAGTCAGGACCTGCCTTCTGGACTGAGGAGCCTGCTCGCTGGGGGCCGATGAGCAGAAGCAGGCTGGGGTTTCCCCCCAAAGCAGACCGGCTCCCAGACACCTGCAGCAGCCTCGGCCCGCTAAACCCGGAGTCGCCCATGCCTGGAAAAGTGAACTCAGAGCATCGGCCTGGAAGGTCCCCCGGAGAATGCCCTGGCCGCCAGGTGGGGAAACTGAGGGCGGAGGTTCACCCATTAGCTCTGGATGCTGGTGCACACAGAAGGCCCCCGACACTTGCTCGTCGAATGAGTGTGTTGGTTGCACCTTCCCTTCTCCCCCACTAGGGGGATGGCGGTCTGCTTGCCTCTGAACCCCCCTCACCACCTCTCCCCAGTGCCTAGCACAGGGCCCGTATACAGGAGGCGCCAAAGCTGCCTGCTGACTGCGGAGTCCTGGTGAAGGGAGCCACACGTGGCCAGAGCCCCTGGCCACACAGCGGGACCTTCAGGGGGGTCTGCAGCACCTCCCGCAGCCCCACCCGGGTCCCAGCACCGTCCCCCGGGACACGTGTCTGCAGGAGAGCATAATTATTTCTTTTCAAGGGAGGACTCTGCCATCAAAAGATGAACGGATAAGACGCGGCCCATCCCTACACTGGAATATTATCCAACTTACGAAGGAAGGAAGGGAATTCTCACACAGGCTGCACCACCCAAGAACCCTGAGGACATTGTGCTGAGTGAAAGATGCCAGTCACAAAGGACAGACCCTGGGACTCCGCTCATATGAGGTCCCTAGAGCCGTCAGATTCCATGGAGACGCAGAGCCATCCCAGGGGCTGCGCGGTGGGCCCGGGGGGCCGTCCCTGCCTCGTGGGTTCAGAGATTTTGTCGGGGGATGACGAAAATCTCCGCGTAGGTGCTGGTGAGGGTCACACGGCACGACGGATGTATCTGACGCCACTGGGTTGACACTTACAAATAAAGTGAGAAACATGAGGTTATGTTGCATTTAACCACAATTTGAAAAAAAAACAAAAAGAAAAAACAAAAAACACCAGCTCGGGCTCCAACGGGTCCTGCATGCGAGCTACGCGGCTGCGAGCGAGCTTCTCGGCCCTCCCCCGCCCGTGTCCCGTGTGTGCCGTGAACATGACCGTGGTGCCTCCCTCCCTGGGTTCCGGTGGGGCTGCCTGAGCAGGTGCGCACTGAGCGTCGCATCCGATGACTGTGGCGGCCCCTCCGCGGCAGCCAGGATGCCCTGGACGTGGGCCCCCAGGGCCAAGACTCAGTCCTGACCCCAACTCTGGGACCTTTTGTTCCGTGCCTCTGGGCCTCGGTTTCTTTGTCCGTCCAATGGGAGACCTAGCGTCCGTCCCGGCAACCTCCTGGGGGAGGCAGGAGGTACCAGAGACACTGCTGCTTTTGATAAAGAGCTTCAAGACCGGGTATGGGACTTCCCTCAGGGGGTACGGCTCCCCTGATTCCAAGAGAGCTCAAGGCAGGGACCTCCGCCAGCAGGCCGTGACCTCATCTTTATTCGTCTGACCCACTGCCTCTTCCCTCAGACCAGCAGCTACTTAAGCCCAAGTAGCGTGTCTGGTTCACCTCTGTTTTCCCAGTCCCTGGCATATAGTCGGTGCTTAATGAGTGTTGGTTGCATAATAAATGCCTCTCTTGGCTGAACCGTTCTACCCCAGACTCAAAAATGCTATGAGGTTGACGTGGAAGCCGAGAGTTCCCGAAGAGCGTGTCCCTTCCCGCCACGGGGACGGCGAGCTGAGAAGGGGCATAAAGGAAGTGTTTCACGTGCCCTCAGCCCCCAAGAAGGGCCAAAAGGGAAGGGCGCTTTCTTTGGGCTGTGTTTCCAGACGCTAACGTCATGTCACTGTGCCTCCTTTTCCTCTGTTCTCCTCAGCCCAGAGAAGGACCTTCTTTCAGAAAAAATGATGTAAAAGGGGGGAAGGAGCAGAAGGAAGGAAGGAAGGAAGGAAGGAAGGAAGGAAGGAAGGAGGAAGGGGAGGGAAGGGGAGGGAGGGAGGGAGGGAGGGGAAGGAGGGAGGGAGGAAGGAAGGGGAAGGAAAAGAAAGAAAGAAAGAAAGAAAGAAAGAAAGAAAGAAAGGAAGAAAGGAAGGAAGAAAAAGAAAGAGAGAAAGGAAAAGAAAGAGAGAAAAAGAGTGAGTCAAGGAAACCAGAATGAGCTAAAAGGCCCTCCCATGAACATGTGTTTCCCTGTATTATTAAAACACTTTGTCTTTACAACTCAGAAAATTAAAAACCTCTATAAGAGCCAGGCCGTCCACATCAGTATTCATGACATCTGTCTTTCCCCATAAAACGCCCTGAATGAAAGCCCCCCAGCAGAAACCGACTCTCTCCTCCCGGCGCTCTCTCTTCCCCCCTTCAAAACAGATTGGGAGACAGATGATTGCATTGTTTCCTCGCATTTCCATCTGAAAACTCCCCTCCGTGTTGGCCACTGGGTGCCCCTATTAAGGCCCGGGCACCACGGGGCCACGTGGGCTCGCAGAGCCTCTGTCTCCCTGGGGCCTTTCCATCGGAAGAGGAAAAAGAACCAGGCAGACAAAGGTGCGGGACATAAATTAAGCCCCAGCTTTTTAAGTTCAAACTGAATTTTCTTTATTTTTCCACAGCTGTCAGAGGAACCGGGTAGAAATCCAGTAATGCATGTTTAATGTATTAAAAAAAAGGAGGAAAAAAAAAAAAAAGCCAAATCGTCCACTGCGAACGTTCCGTCCGCCGACTTGCATTGGGGACATTATTTCGGGCCAGTGAACTCCGAACAAGTCAAGTGTGGAGACGTGGACTGGGGCCAGAGACCCCCCACCGGTGGCTGTCATATCTGCTGAAAGCCACTTGTCATAGGCAGCCAGGGGCGGGAGGGGGACAGACATCTCTCAGAGCAAGAGGAGGGCCACCGCGGCCGCCCGCTTCTCCGAGGCCTGCTGGTGGGCGCGCTGGCCAGGTCAGCCGGACCGCAAGGCGCGTGGACCCGCCACCAGGCCCCCGCCACGCTGGGCTCTGCCTATCCCTTTCCATGCGCTCCCTTGGCCCGTGGGGAGGCCACCCCGCGGGGAGGTAGGCCTGTTGGGAGCTGTAGGTGGCCCGGGGGAAGGCCACATTGGGGCTCCCGGCCACCCAAGAGGAGCAGGAGGAGGAAGAGGAACCAGGGGCACCAGGGGCCGCCAGCCGGCAAGGATCCTGGTCACGGTGCCACACGGCGCCCTTCGTGGCGGTGGGGACACCCCAGCCAGCCGGTCCTCGCCAAGCACTCGGCCCTCTGAGCCCAAGCTCAGTCTCATCCCCCAGGGGAGAGAGAGAGACCCATGGGGACACCCCTGGGGTCACCGCCTCCTCAGGGACATCACTACGCATCAGGGTACCCCCCCCCCACGCCGCCACCGTGCAGAAGAGTGGCTCCCTCCTGCCACTTTCGAGGCGATTTCCCGGCACAGACCAGCCCGGTGTCCCCAGCAGCACGGTCAAACGATTCCACAGAGAGGAGCTCTTCCGGCATGAACCCACCTTCTGGAAACAGGTTTGGGGAGGCTAAGGGGCCACCTAGAGCCGGGATTGGACTCACCCGCATCCCTGACTGGCTCCCTTCGGCACGTTCCCCCCCCCCCCCGGAAATTAGGCGACACAGCGTGCCCCAGACGTCTGTGCCACCGGCAGTCCGCCTGTCCGGACTCGTGGGGTGCCCCCTGCCCAGCACCACACTTCCAGCCGAAATTTTTCCGGGGCCACGTGCAGCCCAGCCGGCCCAGGCCAAGGGCAGCGGTCCTAGAAGGCCCCGGGCTTCTGCTGTCTTCTGATCCCGTGTCGCCACCTGTAAAGTGGCTGAAGGCCCCTCGGGCCGCCCGCTCCCCAGGGTCACTGTGGTTCCGATGAGCAAAGTAGAAATCTCTAGAAAATCGCCAAGTGCTCCCCGAGGCTGACCCCAGAGCACCGAAAAGCAAAGGCCTGCACGCCCCCAGGCTCTGCCCTACTCCCAGACCGCCCAGCAGGGCCTCCGGGTCTGGGCAGAAGGGTCCTTTCTAACAGAACTTCCGGCTCTAAAATTCTATTCTCCTGTGTCCACACTTAACGGGACCCCAAAGGGGCCACTTGTTGCCGGGTCATTCCCATGGGATTAAGGGGTCCGCTCGGTTCCACTTGAACGTATTCTGTGAGCGAGCCCCGTCGTGGCTCGGGTCCTGGCGCCGGCCTCCCTCAGAACGCCTGGGGGTCTCAGCCAGAGGCTGGGACGAACGGCCCCCCACACAGGCCAGGGCATCTCGAAGCCAAACGTCAGAGGCGCGTGAGGGAGAGCCGCGCTCAGCGCCCTCCGAGGCGGCGGCCACATGGCTCAGGCCACGTCCACAATTCCTGGTCACAGGTGCTGACCCCGGGGCCTCCCCCATGCAGCCCACCCCAGCCATTAGGGGACCCCGGTGGCATAGAGCTGCACAGCCGAGTCCCATTCTGGGGTCACGGAGCTGCGGCCAGGATGAGGAAGGGTGGTCTTTGGGTAGCCGGTGGGAGAAGACCGAGCCGTGAGGTCCCGCGGGCCTGACGGGGGTGGGGTTTGAGGATTCGGCTCCAGTGACGTGCCTTTCAGAGGCTCTGTCTCTTCCGTAAAGTCACTCGATGGTGCCCCTTTTCCAGAGGGCTCTTGGAATTCGCCTGATCACTGGGTCCGTCCAAAGCAAGACGCGGGATCATCGCCACAAAGGATCTGTGAGACTCTTCCTCTTTCCAGCCACACCCGCCGTCCCCATCCCTGGGACACCGGCCTGCTTTCCATCTCGGTAGTCCTGTTTTCCAGAATGTTATGTAAGTGGAATCCTTCGGTGTGGGAGCTTTCGAGATGGGTTGCGTTCACTCAACCTGACACCTCTGAGATCTGTCCTGGGCCCATCTGGGTCCCCACCAAGGTCCGCATGATGGAGCCCTAACTCCCAGAATGTGTGTTCGGAGAGAGGGTCTTTCAGGAGGCGACTGGGCTACAACCAGGCCGTCGGGTGGGCCCTCGTCCAGTGGGACTTGTATCCTTGTAAGAAGGGGAGAGTTGGACACACGCGGAGGCCCCCCAGAACGCACGCGCAGGGACCGTGCGGGACGAGGTGCGGGCCGGCCGTCTGCAGGCTAAAGGGAGGCCCTGCGGACACTTTGCTCTTGGACTTCCGGCTTCCAGAACTGGGAGAGGACGAACTCCCGCCGTTCGAGCCGCCCTCTCTGTGGTATTTTGTTACAGCAGCTGGAGCGGGTGAAGACAAGATCCACCCAAGTGGTGTGAAAAGCCTGTTCGTTCCTTCATGTCGCTGAGCAGGGTCTCGGGGCGGGCCGGCGTCACGTTTCATGCGCCCGTTCGCCTACTGTGGAACATTCCGGATGTTTCCAGTTTGGGGCCATTACAAATAAGTCCTCGGTGAATACTGGCGGGGGGGGGTGGGGGGAGGCGGGAATCCCCATGCAGTGCCTGGTGCAGAGTCTGTGCGCCCACACGTGCTTGCACCTCACGCACACGCAAATACACACACACACACACGCGTGCACACTCTCGTCACCGCTCCTCCCTTGGATGAAGGACCCGTTGCTGTATTCGCGGGTTGCTTGAAGTCTATGCTGAGGTTTGTCTCCGAAGGCAAGTCTTTTAGCAAAAAAGAACCCCCGGGCCTGCCCTCCTCCCCCTAAGCTGGCATTCCTCCAGAAATCTCTTCCTGCGCCCCCACCCAAGAAGGAATGTCACGCTGGAGTTGAGAATGTTCTAGAGCAGGTCTGGTCATAAAGTCTGACCGTTCAAAGTCCTGGTGCTGTTTGAGGCCAGCTGACGATAATTGCTTTTCTGAATGACACTTTTAGAGGCCAAGTGCAGGGCTGGGGGCTGTCAGAACCGAACGGGGCCAGCAAAATCAACCCCGTGGGTCCTCCCCGGAGAACAACAAGGGGGCCTCCAGCCCCAAGCCTGTCCTGCCGCTGGGCCGGGAGACCCCCGTGCCCTGAGACAATAACAGCACCTGCCGGGCCCTGCTCTCCCCGGGGAGCCCCCGGCCCGTGCCGGAGGCCGGGCGCCTGGCATGAGGCCTTCATTGTTTGCCTCCCTCGCTCTCCGGGGCTTCTCCACGGAGTGACAGGGCAGCCCCAAAGGTCACCTCCAGGGCGCTCACAGGGGGTTCCCGGGCATCTGTCTCAGGCCGTGGGCAGCAGGAGAGGGGCCGGCCCAGGCCTATTGTTTGGGGCGTCACCCGACGGGAGAGGGGCCCATTGTCCCGAGGCAATCTGCCACACTCCTGCCTCCCCACATCGTCCAAGAAAAGGGGAGACCGCCCCGGACACGGCCGGGAAGCCTCAGTGACACGCACAGACCAGCAACCCTGTTTCCCGGTGCACGGCCTTTCTCGGTACCCCCGCGCTGTGTCCCTTTTTGAAATTCAGAAACAAAACCCCATGAATCCTAAGTCCCTGCTGACCATGTTGCAGCTTCCGAGCGGGACCCTGTTAACCTAAATTTGCTTGAACGGAGACACTGTGAAGGCCCACCCGCGTGTCCGCGCCTGACCTGACGTGGTGTCTCGCACGCCTGTCTTCCCGGCTCTCCGAACCATCCACGGGGACGCGGCTGCTGACCATTTCTCGCGTGAGGCCGGAAGGTCCCGTGATGGAACGGCCAAGGTTCCTCCCCTAATAAGTCTTGACAATGCTCTCTGCGGCCAAAAAAAGAAAGAAAAGACACCTCATTTTTCACAAACGCCGCTACCAAGGAGATGAGCCAATCGAGCATACAATGGAGCCCCCATAATCCTCGACTGGTATCAGCCCAGACAGTCCTGGGCCAAAGCTTGAGGCTTTTGGCCGCAGACCCAGGCTGGTGTTTCAGCACCGTCCAAAAAGTCTGCCGGCAAGAAAAGCCAACGTGGGGTCTCTCTCCCCGCGTCTCAGGTGAGCCTCCGTGGCCTGCATCGCCCCAGGCGAGAGGAACAAAGCCCTGAGGCAGAGGCCAGCTGGAGCGAATGCCTTTATTCCTCCCAGCCCGAGCTGTGTGGATCTTGATTCAACACAGCAAGCGGAGATACGAAAGCGGAGATTGCAGGATTGTGCCAGGGGGTGCGTGGCAAGGGGAAATCTGTGCACTGTGAGCCTTAAGAGCTAAAAGGCAAGTCGTCATCTGCATGTGCGCATAGGGGTTGCAGGGTCGGGCTCTAAGAGGGACCACACCTCCACACCTTAACCATGAGCCACGAGGACCCCTCGGCGGGGTCCTGGGGACAGGGCCCGGCGCCTCTCCTTCTCCCCGGGATCCAGCGTAGGCTCCCCCTTTCCGAGTGCTCGATTGTTACTTGCAAGAAAGGATGGAGAAGCGGAGGAAAGGAGAAATGCAGGAATAGAGGGATGGAACGTCAGAGGGTGGAGGGATGCAGGGATGCAGGGATGGGGGTTGGAGGGATGCAGGGATGAAGGGATGGGGGTTGGAGGGATGCAGGGATGGGGGTTGGAGGGATGCAGTGATACAGGGATTGGGGTTGGAGGGATGCAGGGATGAAGGGATGGGAGTTAGAGGGATGCAGGGATGGGGATTGGAGGGATGCAGGGATGAAGGGATGGGGGTTGGAGGGATGCAGGGATGGGGGTTGGAGGGATGCAGTGATACAGGGATCGGGGTTGGAGGCATGCAGGGATGAGGAGATGGGGGTTGGAGGGATGCAGGGATGAAGGGATGGGGGTCAGTGGGAGGAAGGGGAGGAAGGCCAGAAGGTCGGACAGCACGCATGCAAAGTTTACACAATGTGCAACTGCACCCCCTTCTTTGAGGGACCCCCGAAGCGAAGGGTGACTCCTCTGAAGCTCTGGGAAGGGCCCACTGCAGCCCGCTGGCCACGGTAGCGACCGCTCACCCTGCCGGCCGCCCCCTCCCCTGGTCCCTTAGCCTGGAGGACCCTCCGGCAATCACCCTGCCGTTGGTGCCCTCGCCCACATCGTCCGGCCGACTCGGCTGCTGCCTGCCTCCCAGGTGTCCCCTCTCCTCCTGGCCAAAAGAGCCCCAGTTTCGCCCAGCTGTCGGCTGTGCTGCGCCTCACGGGCCGAAGAGCCCGTCAGTCTCACCCGCCCGGCATCGGGCCCGGCGTGAGACACGGCCCTGACCAGCGTGACGCCGGGAAGGCTCATGAATCTTGCCGGTGAAAGAAAACGTCACGCGGAGGTGTCCCTTCCCCACTGCAGACACCGCCACGTAGGGACGTGGTGCCAGACGAGGCCACCACCCCCCTGCACCCAGATCCCCGACATCAAGGGGCTTCTGGATCAGCCGACCCTGCCGCCGTCCCCCTTCCTGCAGACGGGTCCGGTGTCCGCATGGGGGCCGCTCAGCTTAACACGGAGGGGGGCCCCTAAAAGATAGGGACCACGACTCGAGAAGGCAGTGCACCACTGGGCCAAGAGCACGGCCACAAGAGAGCCTCGGGCGCATCGGCCGCTTCCCAGGACTCGGACGTCACTCCCGCCCCAGCTGGGCGTCCCCAGAGAGGTCACTCCGCCGCTCTGTGCCTACGTCCCCTGAGTGTGCAAGATCAGTGGCGTCTGCTTCATGTGGCTTTTGTGAGTGTAAATGAGACAAGAAACGTCACAAAACCGGCACACACTTAAAGCTCCCTGAACACACAGGCCGCGGCTGCAGAAGTCCCGTCACCCCGCGGCTAGCCGCAAGGCTGCCCGTGGGGTGAGCAGGGGGCGGTGCGGGTACCCTCTCCCCCTTCTGCCCGAGCAGCTGCATCTGGTTTATGTCGGGGGTCTGCGTGCGCTTGGGTGTGAACGAGAGCTCTGATGCTCAATGAAGTTTGAAAGCCCAGGTCCCCAAGGCCTTCCCGCCAACGGCCTGGGACTCTGACCGCCACTTGCCTTGGGCCTGGAAACAGGCCTAACGCTCTCCAGGCGCACGGAATCAAAGCCCCTCTGTCGAGCACACATTTTCCAAGCGCTTGGAGGGTCTGGGAGGTCCTGGGAGGTGGTGAGGACGGGAGGTTTTAATCGGCCCTCCCCTGGGCCAACACCACCTCTTGAGAAGGAGCCGCTCAAAGAGGGTACAATTTCCCAACCCGGGGAGGGCATGTGTTTAATTAAGATCCATAAAAACGCAACCGGCCGAGCGAGAGAGCCATTTCATCTTTCACGGTCAATACGGGTGTGCGTCTTACCTGGAAAAAGTGGTTTATGCAGAAAGAATTTCCCAAATGGGTTCCATATGCCTGCTTTCCCCCAAGCGGGGCCTTCCACGGGGGTTGGGGAGGGGGGGCTGGGACGCGAGCCCCCCTAGACGCTCGGCCTCAGAGCACACCCTCCGGCAGCTGCCGCTGTTTAAACAGAAGACGTCATGGGGAATGATATACAGATTCCGCAGACTGTCTCGTCCAGGGGAAATTGCTCCTGGAGCCAGCTCCGTCTCAGGTGAGCCACGGGGAACCGCTGGGAGTGAACTGTTCAACCCTCCGAGGGCCCTGACCCAGAGAGGGCCCCTCGCACAGACCGTTTATTGCCAATTACTCCGTGGCAGATCAAGGCCGTGAGCACGGGCCCAAGACACTTGGGACCCCAGCGATAGAAGGGGCAAAGGAATGTCTGGCTGCATCCCACACACGGGACCCCGCCAGGTCCCAGAGACGGGACGCGACGAACGCAAGGCCACAAATCTAGGAAGCCACAGAGGGTGTTGTGCCTTCAGGTTCCCAACTGAAGGCTAAAACTCAGTCCGAGGGGCATAGAGGGGAAAGAGGGCGAGGGGGCTGTCCTAAACACTCACCCCTCCCACTACTCAAATGTCACCTCCTCCAAGGGGCCTGCTGGGGTGCCCCTCCCATCACATGGCTCTCTGGCTCTTCCCTCTGTGACATGATATTATGGATTTATCAGTTTACTTATTCACTGGCTTCATCCTCACTAGGACTGATTCCCAGGAGAGCAGGGATCACGTTTATCTTGCTCACTGTGGTATGCCTGTGCCTAGGACAGACCTTAGCAGGTAACAAGTGCTCGGTTCATCATCACATCATCACCACCACCATCACCATCACCATCATCACCACCATCACCACCATCAGCATCAGCATCATCACCTCCATCACCATCACCATCATCACCACCATCACCATCATCATTATCACCAGCATCATCACCTCCATCATCATCACCATCACCACCATCACCATCACCATCACCAGCATCATCACCTCCATCATCACCTCCATCATCATCACCACCATCACCATCATCACCTCCATCATCATCACCATCATCACCACCTCCATCATTACCTCCATCATCACCACCATCACCACCATCAATCATCATCACCACCACCATCACCTCCATCATCACCATCATCATCATCACCTCCATCATCACCACCATCACCACCATCACCATCAATCATCATCACCAGCATCATCACCTCCATCATCACCTCCATCCTCATCACCACCATCACCATCACCATCATCATCACCTCCATCATCACCTCCATCATCACCACCATCACCACCATCAGCATCATCATCATCACCACCATTATCACCTCCATCATCACCTCCATCATCATCACCATCATCACCACCATCACCATCATCATCATCACCTCCATTATCACCTCCATCATCACCTCCATCATCATCACCACCATCACCATCATCATCATCACCATCATCATCATCATCATCACCTCCATCATCATCACCATCATCACCACCATCACCATCATCATCACCAGCATCATCACCTCCATCATCACCTCCATCATCATCACCACCATCACCATCACCATCATCACCATCATCACCACCATCACCATCATCATCACCACCATCATCACCTCCATCATCACCTCCATCATCATCACCACCATCATCATCATCATCATCACCATCATCATCATCACCATCATCATCATCATCATCACCTCCATCATCATCACCATCATCACCACCATCACCATCAATCATCATCACCACCATCATCACCACCATCATCATCACCACAGCCTCCACCATCACCAACATCATCATCACTCCCATCATCACCACCATAAACCATCATCACCATCACCATCCGAATACCAGTAAGAGTTAACCTACACTGAGTGCCCGCCAGACATTGTTCCATGGGCTCTCCATAGGTTGACCATGGTACCCCCAGTCCTGTGAAATAGAACTGTATATTTACCCTCACAGGCGAGGATTCTGAGGGACAGGGCTTCAGAAGCTTGCCCAGAGTCAGACTACTCCCAAAGGGCAGTGCTGGGATATCCTTGAATTGACAGAAATGGCCCCAAGGTTGATGGCCCAGCCTCTGTGAATGGCGTGAGGGCAGCCCTCTGCCCTGACGCTTCATTTCATCTCGCAGCAAATGACAAAGTAACTACAGTTGTGCCCATTCTACAGAGAAAGAAACCAGGGCAGGTGGAGGTCTGGCCACTTCCCCACCGTCACCAAGTTCTATGACTTCCACTGGCCCCACAACCCCCGGCGATGAGATCCCGGCCGCTAGGGTTTCAGCAGACGGCAGAGTCAGCTGCCCACCTGGGGCTCAGCTGCACCGGCTGCCCGGCTGCCCCAGGCCGCCCCTCTGCACCCCAGCCCTTCCCCTGTCCTCAGCCTGTCTTGCACACGCACGGCCGTGACTCTGCATTCCGTGGTCCATCGCCAGCTCTGAGGGACCCCGATCTCTCACTGCGGGGACAGGCCCCACCTACCGTGGGGCCTCTGAGGGTGAGTCTCCCCGTGAGCCATCATTCCCCCCTTCGCTTCCACCCGCTGCGCACCGGCCGACGCCCACGCTGTGTAGACCCAGGAACCACCCAGCCGGAGTTCCGGATGACGTCCCGACGGAGGCTGTGGCTTCAGAATCTGGGGAAGAGGATGCAAAGCAAAGCATTCAGGGCGGTCCTCAGAGAAGACCTCAGCCAGCGTCTGGAGACCTGACCTGAACTGAGCCGGGGTCCGTCTCCAGCTCTGAGCTGCCTCAGTTTCCACATCTGAGCAAAGTGGTCGGACCCCACCACCACACAGCTCACACCCGCCCCAGGGTCTGGACCGTGCGCTGCATGGCTTCGGGTCGGGGTTTTAACTGTCAAACGGCCTCAAGAACCCCTTCAGGTGTTTGAAACAGAAATGTACGGGGAAGGTGTGTGGAGCGGTTTTAAAAACAGGTCTATTCTGGGGCCTTTCTTCGGGATTTCCGGGCAGACCGCCAGCTTCTCTTTCCAATTAAACGCCCCATTTGGCCGGCCGGGGGGCCCTGGGAGGAAACGAGATGCCTGCTACCGGGGCTGTCTGGATACAATTTGGGGGACAGGAGATCTCACAAGCCCGGGGCGGGGGTGCACGTGAGATGCGTTCCCCGCGAGGTCCCCGGAGAGGAAAAGGACCCGCGCAGGGTCTATGGAAGGACACGGTCCTGGAGCAGCGGGGGGCTGGGGGCTGGGGGAGGGAAGGCGTGAGGAGGGTCACCGACAGACAGCATCCCGGCCGAGGGGTCAGTGAGAGCATAGGTCCTGCCGTCCCGAGGCCCCTCTCCCAACGCCCGCCTTGGGGGACGTTGGGAGCCACAGCTGAGGAGGGGAGCGATGGGCCACCCATCGGAACGGCTAACCCTGTCCCGAGCTCACCGACCCAGAACTCCAGATGCTTCCCGTGGCCGCGAGAAACCCCTGGAGGGGACGCCGTCTGCGGATGGGGAAACCGAGGTTCGGGGCGACCGCATCCGCCAAGGGAGGCCACAGCCTGGCAGGACCCTCCGGCCTCCACCTGGCCGGGGAGTCCAGAGGAGTCTAGAAGCGGCGAGCGGGCAGAGAAGCGTCCCAGGCAGGCCGCTCGAAGAAGGCAGCGAAGCGCGCGTGTGCGCACACGCGTGTGCCAATGTCTGAGCACATCTGCACATCCGTGTACTAGTCGGGACGCGCCTTTGAAGAAAAAAAAGGAATGAAATGACTATGAGCATAAGCCAGGTGCCTGGAAAGGAAACAGAGGGAAGATGAAAGGCAGGAGGCCCTCCCCTGCCCCCCCCCACCCCCCCCTCCACGCCCCCTTCCGGAAGCTTCCGTGGGGCCAGGGCCTGCCGATGGCTCCCATTTGTGGAAGCCGGCCCGCTGGAGCCGCCGCGGCAGAGGGGACACGTCGAGCGGGGGGCCCGTGACCCGGACGTGGCTATCTGGGCCCACGATCTGAGTACCAGATGGGCCCTGTCCCACTCCCTACAAAACAGGAAATCCGTCTAAAAGGCAAGACGAGTGGCCGTGCCTGCCTCCTTCCCATCTGCCGCCGTGTGCGAGCACCTGGGCTGTCACCAGCGCGCGCTGATTGATTCTGGGCATTTATGGCCGAGGGCCCGTTATCAGCCGTGCTATCAAAGGCTTGGGACCGGCTTGACCCCAGCAGACATTCCAATATGCCGCGCCTCCGAGACATGTCAAGCTCTCTAATTCAAGGTGACAGCGATACGATTTCGTGTCAGGCCCAGAGAGACGGCTTCCTGTTTTGCCAACGACTTGCGCCTGATTTCAAGGCAAATTCGAGATAACTCGGAAACGTCGCCCCCCCCCCCCCTGCTCCCCCTCCCGCTCGCAGGCCGAGGGCCCGCCAGGCCCGGCTCGCGGCCTGGGGTTTCACCTCCTAGGCCGCAGCTCAGATCGGAAGCCGTTGGGAAGGCCGCCTCCCCCCAACCCCACCCCCACCCCACCCCCCGCCGCCCGTGCCGGGGCGGGGAGACACCGAGTGGACAAGCAGGCTTCCGTTCTCCCAATTTGCGTCCGGAGTGCTGTGTGACGCGGGCAAAGCAGCTCGCCCTCTCTGTTTCTTGTTTCCTTTGGCCGTACAACAAGCTCTTCCGTGCTGTGATTTAAAGGTGACCCTCCTCGGCCCGGACTTCCAAAGCCCCAACAGCACCCCGGCCCCTTCCCACGCGCCCCGCACCCCAGCTGCCCGGAACGCCTCGCTGGTCTCAGAGCCGGGCCCACACAGCACCACCGCCCGGCCTCTCGTGGTACGACAATAAACCCTGACCCCGTCTGTGGAGGGATGAGCGCCGGCCAGGCCCTCACCGTGCATTCCCGTTTTACAGGTGGGGAGACTGAGGCTCGGAGTCGTGCAGTGAGAAAGCTGGTGGTGCCGACAACCAAAGGCAGGTTCTGCTCTGCAGGCAGAGCCCTGTGAGTCTTTACGAGAGGGTGTGGGAGAGACAGAGACAGGAGACAGAGATGCGGCCGTGAGACCCTCTCACAGCAGGACGGACGGGGCTCTGCGTCAGCGGCCGAGCACAGGCGGCCGCGGGGAATCGTCCTCTGCGGCCCCAGACGTCGCAGACGAGGTTCCGAGCTGCAGGGCCAGCACGGGAGTCCCGGACGGAAATGCAAGACAGGGGGACCCAAGTCCCCTGGAGGAACCAGCCCCCCTGACAGCCCGGTCTCCGGCCTCCGGGGCTCCCACAAACCCCTACCCCCGACCACCTCCACGAAGGGTGTTCTCACCTCAATATCATGCAGCTGGTCAGGGCTGCAACTCGGCCAAGAACCCAGCTCTCGCCTCCGGGAAGAAGCCGGGGCCCGTTGTCCGTGGTTCAAATCAGTTTCTGTAAAAGGCTCCAGTGAGAAGTTTCTACGATACGTCGATTTTAAAGGATATTTCTGTTGACATTTGCAAACCGCGGTGAACGCTCACAGTTCTCCCCGGAGGGGTCTGCGGGGGGGCCTCCTGCAAAGGCCGGGACGCTCACCTTCCCAGCTCCAGCCACGGCGCCCCAGCCTGCGCTCCTAGACGGGCCCGCGGGCCGGCTCGACCGGGAAGGGCCAGGCGGGGCTCCCAGGTCACCCGCAGGCGCGCACGCATCCATCCAAGCATTCGGCAAGCTCCTACGTGCCAGGCACTGAGCAGGACGGGGACAGCCCTCCCCCGTGCCCTCCCCTCCCGCCCCGCTGTACCCAGCCCGTGCTGTCACCTCCCAAGACGCCTCTGACGTCCGGCGTCAGGCTCCACAGCGGCCGGGCACTGACTCCTCAGATGAGACCGGACAGGCAGCCTCCGCCCACCGTCCGCCTCGATCCCCAGCCCCCCGCCTCCTTTCCACCCACCCGGGGCTCGGGGACTTAGGGGCTGGGAAACGAGGTCCCTGCTGGAATCCGAGCCCATGTAGCCCTGTCTGTCTGTCCCAGACCCAAGCTTGGGCGCTCGCTTTCATTCCCGCACGTACCTGGTCCACACGCACCGTCGAGAACGGGGCCGCGGAGCAGTGACGCTGGCTAATGCCACTGAGATTCGTGACCCACCCGGCACTGTTCAAAATACTCTCCAAGCACCGACTCTCAACCCAAGAAGGCAGGTGCTGGGGCACCCGGGTGGCTCAGCTGGTTGAGTGTCCGACTTCGGCTCAGGTCACGATCTCACGGTTCATGCGTTTGAGCCCCCTGTCGGGCTCCGGGCTGACGACTCAGAGCCTGGAGCCTGCTTCCGATTCTGTGTCTCCCTCTCTCTCTGCCCCTCCCCTGCTTGCGCTCCGTCTCTCTGTCTCCCCGTCTCTCTCTCTCTCAAAAGCAAACATTTAAAAAAAGCGCCAGGTGTTATGGCCTCCAGTTTACAGATGGGTACACTGAGGCACAGAGAAGTTAAGTAACCAAGGTTACCCAAGTAACGGGCGCCCAGGCCAGGACTCAAACAAACCCAGGGGTTCCTACGGCCCTGAGCTGCCTGTCAACAGTGGGCAGCGGGGATCCAAGCATCTCCCAGCCCCCTTGCTGTCCCCACCTCCTCTCCCAACCTGCAAACCGTGCTCCGGGCTCCCCTCCTCTCCCGGTCTCCCTCCTTCTCCGTGCTGGTGACCCCCGACCCAGTCTCCATCCGGGGCTTTTCCCCCCGGGGTGTGCCATGTCCAAGGCTTTTTCAGCTGGGGCTTCAGGGGGCGTAGGGGGGCGGCCTTGACAAATGACCACAGGCTGGGGGCTTGAAACAACAGACATGTGCTCTCTCTCAGGACTGGGGACCAGAGTCTGAAATCAAAATGGCACTGGGGCCGGGCTCCCTCCAGCCTCTCCCTCCGTCTCCACGTGGCCCCTCCCCTCTGTCTGGGTGCTCTCCTCTTCAGACAAGCACACTTGTCCCCCGATTGAGGGCCCCCCCAGTGCATCGAGGATGATCTCAAGGTCCTTCACTCAGTGACACCTGTAATGACCCTTTTCCGTGGGGACTCGGACATATCTTTGGGGGCACAATTCAACAGGGGCCCAGTATTCACTCCGCTGGAGTTCTGAACCCTTTAGGAAGTGGACGAGCTCTGCAGGCAAACACTGAAGTGTGGCCTCCATCCCTGAAAAGGCTGGGTTCAGATCGCCTAGGTCATAGACAGGAGGGTCACAGGCCGATGAACCCCGGGCCCCAGATCTGAGCAGGTCTACCCCTGGGAAGGTCAAGGTTGCGCTGGGACAGCAGCCTTGCTGCCCACGGAGCAGACCCACGTGATGCGAGGCGGAAAGAGAGAGGGGCCGGAGCCCCCAGGTCTCCGTCACTTAAGCGCCCCCCTTCCTCCCGGGGGGAGGAAGGAGGGACCCGCAGAGGCCAGCTACTGCCCCTTGCGTCCCTCACACAGGCACCGCCTCTTAGTATCGAATTCCATCTGTTCCGGTTACATTTTGCATAACAAACTGTCCCCAGACCCGGTGGCTCGAGACGACAATCACCTTGTATTTTTTCTCGCGGTTTCCGTGGGTCGGGGACTCAGGCAGGCACAGTAGGGACCATTGCTCTCTGCTCCGTGACATCCCCGGGGGGCTCGGCTGGCAGCTCAAAGGCAGGTTGGGGGTAGAATCATCTGGAAGTTCATTCCCTCCCACGTCTGGCGGCTGAGGCTGGCGTCCGCTGGGGGCTTATGGGACTGTGGGCCAGAATCATGGGGGGCGGCGGGGGCGGGGTGGGGGGCCCCTCCGGGAGGCTTGGGCTCCCTGGCATCATGGGAGGCACGTCCCCAGGGCGAGCTCAAGAGGGAGAGCCAGGCGGAAGCCACACCACCTTTTCCGCCCCAGGCCGGGGAGTCACGGGGTGCCGCTCCTGCCACACACTCGGGGACAGCTCCCTGCCGGGAAGGGCGGGTGGGCATCGGCCACACTGCAAGGGCAGGGCAGGGGGCACCGGTTCCCCGGCCCCCCCAGACCGAACGTGGCCCAGGCAGAACTCTCCAGTTTTCCCCAAGCCCAACCATGTGTCCACGCCACTTGGGGGCCAAAGCCTCCCCTCGCCCTCCCGGTGGCAGGCCACACGCCGTGTCCTTCCCGGGGAAGCCGCCCCAGCCCCCCAGGAACCGGAGGGGCCGGCAGGAGCTGCAGGCCCCACGGGCGGGGAGACAGTGAAGCAGATTCCCTCCCCCATTGCCTCATCCCCCAAAGGGCTTTGATAAATGGAGAGATAGGCCCACTCATTCTTGGACGCCGCGGGGAGGGATGCCCTGTCACTACAACGGGCCCGGACCCCTTATCATGCGGTCACTCCACAAATCACCAAAGACGGGCTGACGTCACCCCCTCGGAGGGGCTTCAGAGGGGCCGCTAATCCTAATGGATTTGCCCCAGTGGAGATAAAGAACCTTCTCGTTCCTCCTGTATTGTGGTAATTCACTTTACGAATAGATTCAAGGAAGGTGGCTGGGGGCGCCGGGGGCGGGGGGGACACGGTCAGCCCCAGGAGACAGCATTCTGGAATAGTCTCCGCAGGCCGGCCGACGGTGCCGTTCCGGGGAGGCCGGGGTCAGACCGGGCTGGCTGGAGCCCCGACACATCATTTGCGGGGCCCAGTGCAAAAGGAAAACAGCCCAGCCCCTAGTTCAAAATTGCCAACAATTTCATGACGGCAACAGTGTTAAGCCAAGCCCGGGGCTCTCGCCTGAGAGCAGGGCCCTCATACCTATAAATACCTCGGAATCACACAGCGTTTGTCCGTTTGCGTCTGGCCTGTTCCACTCGGCATAGTGTCCTCAGGGTTCATCCATGCTGCGACAGGCGTCAGAACATCCTTCCTTTTTAGGGCTAGAGAATAGTCCGTGGTGTGGATGGACCCCGTTTTGGGCATCCGTTCACCCATCAACGGACACTTAGGTCGCCTCCACGTCTTGGCTGTCGGCGATAACGCTACTCGGAACGTGGGTGTGCAAATATCTCGTCAAGACCCTGCTTTCAATTCTTTGGGGTATATGCACCCAGACGGGGAATTGCCAGATCATACGGTAATTCTGGTTCAGTTTTCAGGGAACCTCCGTATTGTTTTCCACAGCAGGAGCACCACGTTATATTATCGCGGGGCGAAGGCCTCCAATGTCTCCACATCCTCGCCATCGCTCGTCATTTTCTGTTTTCTTTTTTTTATATATATAGTTTGTTTATCTATTTTTGAGAGACAGCGAGTGCATGAGAGGGGACAGAGAGAGAGAGAGAGAGAGAGAGAGAATCCCAAGCAGGCTCCACGCTGTCAGCACAGAGCCTGACCCGGGGCTCAAACCCAAGAGCCGTGAGATCCTGACCTGAGCCGAGATCAGGAGTCGGGCGCTTAACCTCCTGAGCCCCCCGGGCATCCCTGTTTCCTTGACACGAATCTTCCTAAGGGGCGTGGATGGGTTTTGACTCACATTTCCCTCATGGTTCAAATGCATTTTCACCTTGTCGCGACGTTCTACTGGACTACGTAGGTCCAACCCCTGCTTACTCTTCTGTACGACCCATTAAGTTACTGATGGGCATGTGTCCCAGTGTCTTTAGGCCGCCGTGCTGCATTGGGCACCCTCCTGCCCTCCACTACCGGGGAAGCACCAGGTTTCGTGAGGACGAGACGCATCCTGAGCTCTAAGAAGCAAGCTGACACCTTGAGGTGCACGAGGCATGCTTCGTTCACACAGAGATATTCAGCTGCACGTATGCTGTGCCCTGCAAATCCAGGGGTCCTGCTCAGCGTGATTTTGCCAGGATTCCCATCCAAAAAAAAAAAAAAAAATGACAAAATGCCTATATGACAGCGTGGTCTATTTAGAACCACAGAGCCCGCATTATCGAGAACATTCTTAAAGGAGAAACCTTTCGCTTTTACTAGATTTGCTAAGAACTGAATCCCCTCCTCACGACGTGACTCGTAGGATAATTGAACAAATTTGCCAGAAACGAGCTCCTGGCTCCATGAACGTCGAGCTTCATTTCTCCTGCCCGCACACGCACACCCGGGGCCAAGGGGCCACAAGAAAGGCTGGCAACACAGTACAGCCATCCCAAGGGATCGCCCCCCGTGGGCGCAGCTGGGTCCCCAGAATCCAACCTGAGCCTGGAGTCCGTGGTATCTCAGCTGTCTCGGGAAGGGGACACACCCCACCAAACCCGCTCTGCGTCACCTGGACGCCAAGGCGGGGACAAGTCGGAGAAGGAAGGAACGACAGGTATACCGGCTGTCATCAAAATATCTCACTCCTGCACGTATAAAGAAATATGCATGCCCGTGTGAGCCCACTGCGCGGGCCCTCGCGGTGAGGGCGCCCCTGGAAACGCGCTCACGGTAAGCCGCCAGTGCAGGAAGACCTCCGTGTTCCGGGTGTGGATTCAAGCGGCTCGAATCCCAGGGTCCCTTCTGGTGAACACGGTCTGTGCTGTTAAGACCCAGGGGGTCCCCTGGGACCTGCGGTCCCCTTCCCAAGCCTCCCGATGGCCCTGGGCCAGATCGCCTGAGGGGTCAGCGCAGGTCGAGATAAATATATGGCAGCCCCCCCGCCCCCGCTTCCCACCCAACCTGATGCCAAACCCCGGGGCCGACCCCCGACACCTTGCCCGGACCATGGAACTGCCAGGAAAGTTCTCACCTTCCCCTCGGCCAGCCCAAGCTTGATCGTGCAAGCCCACCCAAGCCACTTTCCCGTGGCTTCCGGTTCCTGGCACGATGAAGCCCCAGGCCTCCGTGGCCCCATCTGGCCACCCCCCGCCCTGTCACCCCCTCACCCGCCCTGCCCCTGCCTCAAATTCCCGGCCTATCGGTTCAGAGGAGGTGAGAGACCAGAGAGCATTGCGCACCCCCACTTGCCAGAGGAAACCCCTTCCCCTCTCGCCCCCCGAATTGTCGGGAAGGCGGCAAAACCGTCCCAACCGCTTTCCGTCAGGCCTGTAAAGTGCAGAACTTGGGTCAAGGTTCTCTTTGTTCCGCAGCAGGTGTAAACCTAGCCAAGTGTTCCTCGAGAGGGAACTCGAAACGAGGGCAGCCATGACATGGGGTAACTAACGCTCAGCCGGCCGTGACCCTCCCGTGCTCCCAGCTCAAACCACCCTGCCTCCCCCACCCCCCGCCACCCCACCCCCCGCCAAGAATGCGCCAGGTCTTCCTCCAGAGTGCAGCCGGCCCGGGAGCCGAGGCTGAAGCAGCTGTGGGTCTCCTTATCATCGATAATGAATACGGGTACGCCTGGGGTCAACACGGATTCGGAGAAGGATACCCTTCTGGGTAGGAACCCAGCGCATGGTTTGAAATTGGAGAAAATGATCGGCGGACCGCGGCCGCCGCACCGTCCCTCCCAGGGAAAGAAGCCCAGGGCGGGCTCTGGCACTAGGAAGACTTTTCTCCCAAGTTCCCAGCGGCTGGAACCATCGTCCTTCCTGTCATCATCCCGGAAGCAAAAACTCAGTCCTCAGGAAGCGTCGCCCGCGCCGCGAGGGGCTCCTCGTGACAGGAGCAGCTCTGGAAACGATCAGAAAACATTAAAGGAGCAAAACGCATTTGGCCGCGTCGCATCTGTGGGGCAAGATTCCGCTCTGCCCCAGACTAAGCCTCCGCTCACTCAATTAGGTCGAGGAAAATGGACAAGGGCTCAAACTCATCGTCGGAAAGATCTCATTTCTTAGCAAATGCAGTTTACTGTTAAAAGGGGGAAGTGGTCTGCTTCCCCTGTGAATAAAGACAATTTGGGGAGATCCTGGGCACGGGAGCCAGAGATAAAAGGGAAGACATATCTTGACGTATGAGTTCACCAGCCGATGCCCGCACACACGCGGAGATCTGAGATGAAATCACGGAGCTAACGACGATTGAAATGTTGCAGGACATCGCGAAGGACATCACGGGTCCCCGGCTTCGTCGGTAATGTGTAACGGGCCAGCTGATAATGCAATCAGAGACCGGCTGTCAGTCTGTGCGGTGAGATACGCTCAGAAGACGTCTGCTGGGCCAAATGCAAGCTCCCCCGGGCCTCAGTAATGCCGCAGAAATGACAAGACCCACTTGCCGGTGGGGGGAGAAGCCGGGCGGGTGAAGAAAACTTACCTGCAGCGAACAAGGAGCCACACGGTTTGAAATGTGAGACCTCAGTTGGGTAGAGAGCGCCATCCCAGGGACGGTCAGGCTGCTGCACAGTCCGGAAAGTTGGCCGGAGTTTCGGCAAATTTTACGAAGCACAGGCCGACCGAGAGCCTCGGAGGCACCATACCGGCGGTCGGTCCTTTGGGTGTCTGCGTAACGGGACCGCGTGGGGGGGAAGCGGAAGGGACCCCAGAACGCTTGCGATCCTGTCGACCCTTTGTGTTCCTGATGTGTGACTCAGGGCACAACAGGGTGCTCTCCCCAGCGCCGCTGAGCAGGGCGAAGACAGACCGCGTGGGCCGCTGGGCGGTTTAGCAGAACCCCTTCGGGCCGGGCGGGGGGAAGAGGGAGCTTGGGTGGGTCTGGCAGGGAGGGTGGCCAGCGCGGAAGAAGAGGCAGGATGAGCAGAGTCACGGGAAGGGGCCCCGAGTATTTGGAGGGACCGTGAGGAACCGGGCTTGGCGGATGAGGGACGTGGTTCGGGAGAGCCCGATGTCGCCGGGGCCCCGAGGGCAGAGAGGAGAAAGGGAAGGGCCCCGTTCCTATCCAGCCGCCTGGACACCCGCGTCCCGGCTCGGCTCGGCTCGGCTCGACACGCCCAGGGTGTCCCCAACGCCTGCTCACGTAACCTCAGCACCCCTGCCGGCAAGTGGGTCATTTCCTTCTCCCTGCCCCCTTCCCGGAAACGGCCCTGGCACTCATGCCCAGAGGGACGGAGGTCCTGGAGGGTCCGAGCCACCAGCAAGGTTCCTGGGAGTCTGAAGTACCCCGGCCTGGAGCTACTTCTCCCATAAGGGGTTCTCAGGAACCTCTCCACCTCGTTGTAGAAAGTTACACTGGGCTTCTGAGCACAACTCAGAAGCTTCGAATAAGTATACTTTATTTTTTTACTGTTTATTTATTTTGAGAGAGAGAGAGAGGGAGAGAGAGAGAGAGAGAGAGAGAGACTCCCAGGCAGGCTCCAAAGCTTCGAATAAATATACTTTATTTTTTTTACTGTTTATTTATTTTGAGAGAGAGAGAGAGGGAGAGAGAGAGAGAGAGAGAGAGAGAGAGACTCCCAGGCAGGCTCCAAAGCTTCGAATAAATATACTTTATTTTTTTACTGTTTATTTATTTTGAGAGAGAGAGAGAGAGAGAGAGAGAATCCCAGGCAGGCTCCCCACTGTCATCGCAGAGCCCGACTCGGGGCTCAGACCCACAGACCGTGAGACCGCGACCTGAGCCGAATCAAGCATCGGAGGTTTCACCAACCGAGCCGCCCGGCTGCTCCCTGATAAACATACTTTAATAAAATACCGTGCAAACATCCAGAAGGGGGAACGTCACTTGCCGCCTTTCCCACGTGTGCCTGCCCAGGGAACCCTCCCGTGTGGAGAATCCCTCAGCGTGGGGATCCAAGGAACACACTTTGGGAAAAGTTCAGGAGAGCTTGGTCCCAGGATCCTGGCGACTTCTAGAATTCAACCTGCTATCATTTCCTGCCCAGGGCGCATGCCCGGGGCACAGGCCGGCCTCCTCCGCCCCTCAGTCGGGATGACCGGGAAATGCAGTCAGGGGTTCAGAGCCACGTTGAATCAATCCTGAGCCCATGGAGCCCGGTTTGGCTTTTTTTCCTCGTTTTTGTACAGAACGTGAGTTCTCTTTTGGTTTCGCCGTGTATTTCGACACAACCTCAAAGGTGCAGAAAAGCTGCCCAGATCATGCCGACAGCACGCCGATGCCCTTCGCCTAGACCCACCGTCGCCCTGGGCATTTCGCCCGTTGGCTTTCTCGCTCGGCCTTTCTTTATACACACGCGCATCTTTGTCTCCGAACCACAACGTTGCCGACAACCCGTGTCGCTGTGCCCGTCTGGTCGGCTCGCGGGACCCGAGGCCTTCACGTGGAATCTGGGCCGGAGGGTGGGGGGGGAGGGGACTCCATTCCATCCATAGCGATCCTTAAATATTCTGGCGCGTATCTTTTAATCCCAAGGACGTTTTCCCACGTAGCCACAGCACGACCGTTCTTTTTAAGAATGAATGGGGCTTTTAGGGGCGCCTGGGTGGCTCAGTCACTTAAGCGTCCGACTTCGGCTCGGGTCCCCGATCTCCCTGTTCGGTGAGTTCGAGCCCAGCGTCGGGCTCTGTCTCTCTCGCTCTCAAAAATAAAATTAAAACATTAAAAAAAAAATTTCTTTTTAAGAATGAATAGGGCTTTTAAGGAGGTTTACGGCAGCACAGTTATTAAATTCTGACAATTGGCCATTGAAACAAAATCCTCTGATGCGTGATGCCCACTCAGATTTTTCCGGTCACCCCCAAAATGGTCTTTCACGGCACTGAATTTCAGAATACGACCAACCACGGCATTCAGCGGGATGCCTTTCTGAGTTTCCGTTATTGTGGACGCATCTTCCGTTTTTCCTTTGTCTCCGTGACGCTGGCACCTCGAGGGCAGCTACGGGACTGAGGTTGTGCCCGCGGTGCTGCGGTCGGGAGGCAGACGCCGTCACTGGGTCCCCACGCTGGCGCTGTCGACGCGGATCCCTCGGTGAGGGTGGCCTTCTCCGGGTTTCTCCAATCGCCCCTTTGAATGGAGTTCAGTCCCTTCAAAGTGTCCCGCGGAAAGATGCCAAGAAGCTCGATGTACGCTTTCGCCCGAGGGTCTCATCTCCATCGGTGAGCGTGCCGCTTGCCTAAATCACTCCCTGCTCCGATGGTTCCAAATTTGCCATTTCCGGAACCTACCATTCCGCCCACATTTGTCAGCTGGTGTTGCACCCTAAAGAGCTTTCTTTTCTCCGAGGTGGGTTTACCTATCCATCTACTAATCCGCCATCACGTGTGGACTCAGGGATCTACACTCTCACGATGGGATGATGATCCGTTGCTGGCATTATACTCTGTGATGCTGGAACGCTCGGCCTTGGGGAGCTCGAGTGGGTCCTGTCCGCGTATGTGTCCCTGGATGGGGGGGGCTCGTATGTAAATGGTCTGCAGGGAGCACACGAGCTGCCTGAAACCACACTCAAAGATGGCTTGTCTGTGTGCTTTGCGAGGGGGGTGAAGGTCCAGTAGCTTCCATCACATGTGCAAAGGGGCCGTCACCTCCCCCAAAACGCAGAGAGGCTCCGGAACTGTCCATGCTACGGCAGCCGCCTCCGGGTCACAAGTGAGCACAGGCCGTGCTCACGGTGTAGCGCTCACATGGGGGGGGAGGGTCCCCCGGAAGCCCCCACGCGCTTCAGCGTCACATGATGTCTACAAGGCAGAAGGTGGCTCTGTCGGGTCACAGGGGAGCTTCCCCGAGGGGGGAGGAGGAAAGTGGGGTCGTCACTGCCCCCGTCCCCTCGGGGCCAGTCAGTACGGGCCTGAGGGTGTCTGGGCAGCGAGCTATGAAATCGGAAGCTACCTGGGCAGGACTCTCGGAGCGAACCTCGGTTCTGGGGCCGCCACAGGGCAGAAACGGCTTCAGCCGTGTGGCTAAGGGCCCGCACGCCCTCTGGGCACGAACGTCCAAAGGTGTCACCGTGGAAGACGCCCCCGCACGGGGACCTTGCTGCGACACTCCCAGTGGTTGCCATGAGGCAGGCGCCTGCACACCCCCCCCCACCGCCCGGCTCACTCAGCACTTGACACGAGCTCGGGTGTGGATGAACACCACCCCCGTTCTACACCCCAGGAAACTGGGGCCCAGACAAGCTTCGCCCACCATCCCACAGCTCGTAAGTGGCCGAACACTTGAACTCACATCCACCATGCCGTCCGCACGGGCCAGACGCTCCGCTCAAGGCAGAGTTCAAGCTCGAAGCCCTGAGAAAGGGGCCGTGGTCGACCACAGGAAGCACCCCTAATTCCACCCCGTACCGGTGCCCCTCGCCACGTGACTGCAGTCCCCCCCCCCCCCCGCCAACCCTGCCCACGGCTCCGGGTTCGGCCACGTGACTCACTTGGACCAGGAGAATGTCAGCTGCACATGCAAACAAAGGCTTGAAAGATGCTTTGGGGGGGGCGCCTGGGAGCTCAGGCGGTTGACCGTCGACTTCAGCTCAGGTCATGATCTCGCGGTCTGTGAGTTCGAGCCCCGCGTCGGCCTCTGTGTTAACAGCTCAGAGACTGGAGCCTGCTTCTGATTCTGTGTCTCCCTCTCTCTCTGCCCCTCCCCCACTCGTGCGCACGCGCTCGCTCTCTCTCTTTCTCAAAAATAAACAAATATTTTTTAAAAAGGATGCTTTGGGGACTGGGCTAATCACCTGCACCTCTGCCAGGGCTGCAAGAAGGCTATGCCCACAGGAGCCCTGTGGTCCCCGGAAGAGTGGACACACAGAGCATGTCCTGGCCCGGAGCCAAGCCCAGCCGAGTCCACTGCGGATCAGCCAAACCCCGGCCGGTCCACAGACCCGCCCCTCGGACCAGGCAGCAAGGCAAGAAATGCATTCTGATGGTTGTGTGCCCTGAGTTTGAAATGCTTTGTTACACAGCACTCCTGGGGCAATCGCTGACTGATACATAGATGTTACTGGGGACCCCCGATCTCACGTCACCCTCGCTTTCTACATCGGACCGATCGCCTTCCTATCTTGTGAGTGCCTGCGTCTCTGAGCAGGAACCTCATGGTCTTCCCCTGTGGTGGGGGGAGTCCGGGGGAAACAGCTGGACGAAAGTCACGACCGTAGAAGACAGGATGCACTTTCCATCTGAGTAACGCGTAAGTCTGGCCCAGCGCCCGAGGCTAGAGGAAGGGACAGAGAAGGGCACCCAGGAAGGGCACATATAAGGGCCTTTGTGGAAACGGCCTCTGTGAAAGAGGCAGCCCCGAGTCAAGACTGGGAGGTAAGGCCCTGATAAGGGCTGCAGCCATGGAAGCATGCCGGAGCCAGCTGACCCTCATTATTGGTCTGATTCTCTGACTGGAGGCCTCCTGGGGACGACCAGGCCAATTACAGGATAGCGCTGAGAACAGAACAGGACAGAAATCCCTGGGACGCTCTCTGCTTCCCCAAGAGGGAGAGTGGCTTCCCAGAGAATGGGTTCCCAGTGACCTAACTGCAAACGAGGTGGCAGGTGTGGGCTTTCCTTAGGGCACCTTGGCCATCGTGCCCGGCTTCTGCCCTTCAAAGCATGCACGGTAATGAGGAAGGGCCGTGGTTCAGAGCTGGGAGTCTCACCCGGGCCCTCAAGGGGACCTCGGCATCCCGTTGACCTCCTTGGCTCCCCTGCGGCCATCTTTCATCGGGGGCTCTCGAGGGAAATACCACACGGGACTGCCCGTCTCTGAGTGCCAAGCTGGCATGTGGCTAACCCCAACAGGGTGAGCCCTGATCACTTCCCCATCGTCACTGGCACCTCCCACACCAGGGGCCCCGGGCCTCAGACGAACACACTCCAGCGATCCAAGAGAGGAGGTTCAGGCTGAGTCCACAAAACCAACACTCCCAACTCAAGGCCTTCGGAGAAAGATCTCTTGTTCTGAGAAGTCCCACAAAACGGCTGCAGGTCTGGGCGGGAGGAGAGCTCTTGCCAAGGGGCGCGCGGGAAAGCGGGAGCCCCGGGCCCACAAAGATGGCCCCGAGGGGCAGGGGAGCCGTGACCCAGGCCTGTCGGAGTCTCCCGACTGGGAGCCCAGCGGGAATTTCCGGCCGAGGCCATCCCATTGTCTAGGGGATTCTTATCTGCAAAGGCAGACGGCCCCTTTCACAGACATCTGCCAACCCTCGTCCCAGTCTGGATCTTGGGTTTCCACGGGCAGGCGAAGGCCAGTGTCGGAAGATGGGGCCACACGAGAGGGGCAGGCTCTGTTTACACACAGCAGTGCTGGGCGCCAGCTCCCATGGGATCGTGTGTCTGTGCGCACAGGTGGCCGGGAGGGCCATGCTCTGCTCACATGGGGCCCGGGCAGCTGGCCTCCCTCCCTCCTTCTTTCCTTCCTTCCCTCCCTCCCTCCCTCCCTCCTTCCCTCCTCCTTCCTTCCTTCCTTCCTTCTCCTCCTTCCTTCCTTCTTCCTTCCTTCCTTCTTCTCCTCCCTCCTTTCCTCCTTCCCTCCTCCTTCCTTCCTTCCTTCCTTTCTTCCTTCTCCACCTTCCTTCCTTCTTTTCTTCCTTCCTTCTTCTTCTTCCTTCCTCCCTCCCTCTTTTCCTTCCTTCCTTCCTTCCTTCCTTCCTTCCTTCCCTCCCTCCTTCCTCCCTCCCTTCCTTCCTCCTTTTCTTCCAACAGATCAAGTGCCTTTTCTCTCCAAACCACAGTAGGATTTTACCAGTCAGTAGGACTCCCTTGCAGCCCACGGGTAGTTCGCAGGCCAGAGAAAGACTCGAGCAGGCAATTGTAATATATGACAACAGGTGATGTGACAGGAGCAGGGGACCGTGGGAGCCCACAGGAGTCATCTCACACAGCCCGGGCCCAGCGGCTCTTGAAACGGTCACCTGTGGGGCCCAAAGACGACCCTTGCTACCGCTCTCCAGGAAATGACGGCAAGGCCGGAAACCCTTGGGAAGCGCCGTGGCCTGACCATGTCGGTCTTTGAATGCACCCAGACCTTGGGATCGATTATAGCTGGAATTACCGTCCTTGGAATTACAGTCCTTGCGGTTACCCTTCTCAATCGCAAACCAGAACCTCTTTTCGGGCACTCCTGCCACCATTGGACGGAACACGCCTGCGCAAAGAAAAGTGCTGTGTCGCCATGACGACCATCGTCGCGGGGACTCCCTAACCGCGCCGGAAGGTAACGCTGAATGGGGAAGAGCGACGTGGGCTCCTGAAGACCGACACTGACCGACCATCGGTACTTGAGCTCGCTCCCAGGCTACAGCAGAGGGATTTAAGGGCACACACCCACAGGGATGCGGAGGGTGGAAAGGCGAGAACAGCAGCCACTTCCGGAAGGCACGCAGAGTTGGGAGGAGGCCCTGTCCCTGCAGAATGACCTAAGAAATTTGAGTCCCGCGGCCCCCGAGAGTCGGGTGTGGAGAAGAGCTTACCGACCTAGCAGAACCCTCCAGAAGCCAGACTCTGACCCAGAGAGCCTCCTCAGCCTGCCTTTGCAGGTCACGCTTTCCCACGGTGCCTTCGGCTGTGGGGACAATATCGTCTTTTCCTTCCAGAACGCGGGTTGTGCCTCCTACTCCTTTTTTCAGAAGCAAACAGGGTGCTGTTAGGATTGTGGCAGATGTTGGCCAGAGGGTCACCAGACCTGTTTCCTCTTTCTCCCGGGCACCCAGCGGGACACGCTGTCCAGCCCTCTGCACAGGCATGTGACTGAGCCCCTCCCCGACGGAACATGCCGGAAACACTGTATGCCGCATCCAGGCAAGGCCTGTGCAACCCACCCTGCTCTTTCCTCCTGTTCGCCCTCTGCCAGCCCCCTGCGGGCTCCAAACGGAGGTCCCGAGGCTCTGGGAGGAGGGCAGAACCCCTGACGCGGAGAGGCCCGGGTCCCCGCGTGACCCCGTGGAACAGAGCCCCCTACCCCGCCTGCCCCGCTCAGTCTCGGACGACAAACACACCCTGGTTGGATTGGGTCACTGCAATCGGAGACTGATGGCTACGACAGCCAACACCCCCTGATTAATACGGGGTCCTGACGTGAGTCGTGAAAACCCAGGGAAACCTGAGCAATTATTTTTCGGAGCGCAGCCCCTCATCCCGAGCAGGTAAGTAGTGAAGCGTCTGCTGAACAAACCAACGAACAAACAAGACTGCTTTTTGGCTGTGGTTCCACAGTCATGTCTGCACGGGCCGATGGCCTGGGGAACAGGAGACCCGCACGGTTGATTCGTGAGGGTAGCAGGGACGCGGGGGACGTCCCTGTTATTCTTGGGATGAGGTTATTTTGTGAGAGACACATGGGGGGCGGGCCTCTCCCACGTTATACCCGGCACGCGTAAAAGCATCTACGCACACGACTTCCAGACAGAAGCTTCTTTTATATTTCTAATTGTTTTTTAACATTTATTTATTTTTGAGACACAGCGTGAGCAGGGAAGGGGCAGAGAGAGAGGGAGATGCAGAGTCTGGAGGAGGCTCCAGGCTCTGAGCCGTCAGCACAGAGCCCGACCCGGGGCTCGAACTCACGAACCGCAAGATCATGACCTGAGCCGAAGCCGGACGCTCAACCGACTGAGCCCCCCCGGGGCGCCCCCAGATGTTTTCTTGCAAACAAGAGATCACTTCTCCTTGAGCAGGCAGGATCCGGAGAGGGGGCCTCCCCTCCCAGTGACCCAGCTCTGCAAACCCACCCTCCCCGCTCCTCACCTACTCAGCCCTGCTCCCCTTGGAAGGCACCCCTCCCACCCCACCGCCCACCACAAACGCCCTCTGCGACCTTCCAGGCTGAGCTCAGATGTCACCAGGCCAGAAGTCCCCACCCCTCCCGTGTCCCTCCAGGACTCCAGCACTTTGCTGTGGCATCTTCCCACTCTGCCTCACGGCACCCAGAGGACAGCAGGCCTGGGGGGGAGGGGCTCAGCTCCCCTGCGACCGCCTGTGACCACCACCCAGATGCCCCCCCTTGCTAGCTGGGATGATAACAGAGCCCGCCCATAGAAGCTTTGTTGAAGAGTAGAGTTAAGGATGCGTGGAAAGTTCTTAGAAAGGTGACCGATCCGTACGGGTCATTGAATAAGGCTTGGCTCTGATGTAAAGGCCGTGCCCGCACCCGGATCTCACGAAGCCTCGTGAGCCCCCGAGGGCAGTGCCCACAGCCTCCTGACCAGTGAGTGGCCGGGAGCCTGGCACTTGACATACTGCACAGACCTGAGACTGCACAGACATAGGACAGACCTGAGAGCTTGACCAGCCACCAGGGAGCCGTGACGAGGCCATGCGTGCTGATGGAAACCGCACGGCCAGCTGGATTAGAGGCAGGATGTCCTGCGACCTCGGGACCGTCCCCGCCATCAGCCCAGCCTTGCCGAGAGCCCAGCCAGAAACTCAGGCCCGGGGGGACGGCGGAAGGAAGCAGGGACCCGTAGCCGGAGAAGACTCAGGAGAAGGGTCAGCCCCCCCAGAAATGGGGGTGAAGCACCCACTAACCGCCAGGTGCCGTTCTCAAGTGACTGTTCAAGGAACTCCCTGCCCTCCTGGACTTGACGTCCAGGCAAGCCAACACATACCAACTAGAACCAACCCATCCAGTAAGTAAGCACACAAAGCGACGTCAGCGGGTCCTGAGTTCCAGCATGAAAACTAAAGGCCCGTACGCAGGGATGAGGTGCTGAGCCGGGCCGGGCGGGTGCGGGCGAGGGGCCGTTTTGGTGTCCGGGAACGTTTTTCTCAGCACGTGACTTCACGGCGGACACACACGAGCGGGGCGAGCAAGCCACCCTGTGGGTGTCTGAGTGCTTTATTCTCAGATCCACTGCCGAGCTCGGATCACGTACGACGTACCCCAGCACACATTCCACATGCCTTTGGTTGTGTCCCGGGGGCCTACCCGGTCAGTCGGGGACTGCGTTTGCTGTGAAGACGGGACACGGCACCAACCATCGCTGCGATGGTTCATTTTGGGAGTCGACGTGGCTGGGCCACAGGGGGCCCAAGTAGTTGGTCACACACGTTACCCTGGATGTTCCTACGAGGGTGTCTTTAGGTGGGGTTAACATTGGAACGGGAGGACTGAGTAAAGCAGACTGCTCTCCCTCTGCGGTGGGCCTCGTCCAATCCGTTGAAGGCCTGGGTAGAACAAACAAACAAACAAACAAAAAAACACAATTCCCCTGCAGGCTGCCCTCGGACTTCTCTGCGACATCAGCTCTCCCTGGTTCTACAGCAGACCACTTTCCAACTTGGACTGGAAAATCGACTCCCTTGGGTCTCAGCCTGCCAGCCCAGCCCAGCCCAGAAATTTGGGACCCCCAACCTCCATGACCGTGCGAGCCAATTCCTGTAATAAACCTCTTTCTATATGAACACACATCATATCGGTTCTGTTTTTCTGGAGACCGCTGGCTGATACGATACTATATCGCCCAATAATTTGGAGGCGAAGCCCCCGGGAGCAATTTATTTTACAAATTAAGGGCTAAGGACTCATTTACTGTCCCTGGGGAGCAGTGCGTTTTCCCCAAGGACCATATGAACTCGAAACCTTTCCTTCTTTCCCTGCTCCCTTTGGCCGCCAGGAATTCGCGGTGCCATCCCAACAACCCTGGAGGACGTCGTGGGCAGCAGAGGTTTTTCCTAGTCCCACCTCGTCCACAGTTTCACCTTCCCTATTTAATGTGTGCTTTCCCTTGACCCTGACTTCTTATTTTCGGGTATCTGTTACTTCTGCAGAGCGCTGGGAGCCGATGATGGACGGCCGGGCTGGGCTGTGTCTGGAGGGTTGTCTTCCCCTTCGCGCTGGCCCCCGGACGATCCGCCGGGAAGGAGCGGGCTGACGATACGCACTCGGGGGCTGGCCAGACCACAATCGGACGGCCGTCCACACCGCCGTGGTGAGAACTCACCAGATAGTTTGGGAGGCCTGAAGACCAGGGTGAAGATAGCCTGGAAGGACGGCTTCCGCAGGCATCGTGAGCAACCTGCCGTTGGCTTTGGTTAAGGTCATCTGCCTCAGCTGCCCATCGCCAGGACCACCCAAGCCGCGGAAGGCCACACACTCAGGCCCGAGACCTGGGGGAACCAAGGAAACATCTCGACCGCCCCAGCCCACCCCGGCGGTGAGCGCTCCTGTGAGCAAAAGGCTTTTACCGAAGGGCAGATCCCAGAACGCTCCACCACCCGAGAGGACGCCCCCCACACACATCAAATAGCAGCCATTCCCCACGCGTCCCCGCTGAGCCCACCCCTACCCGTCCTGCTATCGCTGGAGGTAAGAGAGCGGATGGGACAGGGCGGTCATTTCTCTCTGATTCTCCTGCTGCTTGATTTCCCTCTGAGGACACGACGAGGCCGGCTGAAGGCCAGAGGGTTTGTTTTCCTGACAGGCAGCAAATGCTCCGTCAGAGGCACGGGGTGAGGCCACGGTCTGGCCTCAGAGGGCTTACAGGGAGGTGGGGAGGGGGGCGGGCATTTAGGGAAAGGGGCAGCCCTGAGGCACACCGCGGGCGTCTGTGCGTTCTGGCACTTCCCGGCTCTGTGCTGTAGGCGGGGCGGTCGGGGGTCTCTTTCACAAATGAGAAGGTTGAACGCGACGGGTCCGTTGAAAGGGTGCACCAGGTAGGATACGGACAAAGCTGTGTAACAAAGAGCCCCCAGACACAATGGCGGGCGCAAGACGAATGCTCACCTCTCCCTTTCGCGACAGCCTGGAGTTTGAGGGCGGTGCGGGGTGGGCCAGGGGCTCCCGACCGCGGGACGGCCCAAGGAGCCGGACTCTTCCCACCATGTTGCTCCCCCGTGCCCCAGGGCACCAGTGTCCTCTCCATTGTCTCCGCCAGCTTGTGGTCTAGCCCAACAGGGAGGAGGAGAGAGGGCCTCCTTCCCCAGGGCGCGCCTCCCTTCCTCCCACGTCCCGGGGCCCGCAACTCAATCCCACGGCCACACCTGCCACAGGAGCGCTGAGGAAATGGCCTCTGGCTGGGTGGCCCTGCGCTCAGCTACGCAATTCGGGGCGCCAACACTAGGGGGCCCGAGGGGGCAATGACTTGACCCTGTGGGGAAATCGGGAGCCTCTGCCAAGGTTACCCATGCCCGAGGGGGCCGGCAGGTGGCCTCACGGCCCTGTTCTTCCTTCCAGCCCCCAGCCCCCTGAGCTCACAGGGGAGAAGCAGGTACCAATCACCACGCCCATGCACGACCACCAGGTCCAGGGAATCACAGCCAGGCTCCCAAGTCCTCTCCCGCCCACCGCGTTCTGGGCCCACAGACGCCCCGCGGACCCCTCCGGACTCCGGGCTGGCCAGGGGAGAATCGCCTGCACTGCCATGGCTGTCCCCTACGTGGGGACCCTCAGGCGCCCCTCCCCTTTCCCAGTCCCATTCAGGCTGGAGGTGGATGATGGCGAGACAGGTGGGGACCCTTCTGCTCGTCCAGCCCGACAGGACCGGGAGGGTCACACCCCTTCACGACGCACGGCTCCTATCTCCTCTCCTCCTCAGTTTTGTGGCTTCGGCCACACTCTTGGGAGGACCAGGAAAGTCCCATCCGACACGCTGATGCACGCGCCCCCCCCCCCCCAGGGAAACTTCGGGGCCTTCCTGCAACCCGGCTCTCTGTGCACGGGTTCTGCTCTTCGGGGCTTCGTGCGATGGCCATGCGGCCCCCGTCTTGCAGATGGGCGCCTGGGCCCCGGGGAGGTGGAAACGTGTGCCCGGGTCAGCGGGGAGGAGGAGAGGCTGTGGCAAACCCGGCCGGACGGCTGGCCCAGAACGCACACCCGGAACGGCCCCCTCAGCGGGGCGGGGTTCCCTCCCGCTCTCCCCGGGCACCTCCCGCACCCCGGCTGCTTCCTCCAGGATTTCCTCAAATGCCCCTCGGTCCCCCAGCCTCAATCTTTGCGCATGACCACTGGGGATCTCCAGAAACACTCCGCCCATGGCTTCTGCAGCCCCACACCTGCCCTCCTCCTCCCTCCCTTCCCTCCTCCTCCCTCCCCCTCCTCCCCCTCCTCCTCCTCTCTTCTTCCCCTTCCTCCTCTTCCTTCTCCCTCCTCCCCGTCTCCCTCCTCCCCATCCTCCTTCTTTTCCTTCTCCCTCCTCCCCATCCCCCTCCTCCTCCTTCTCCTTCCTCCCTCCGCGGATCCTCAACTTGCCATGAGCTTTCCAGCCGTGGGACCCTTGCTGTTCCTCCTGCCCGGAACGCCACTCCTCCCATCTGCCGCTCAGAGCCCCTCCTAGTCCTACCTCTGGCGACACCTCCTCCGGGAAGCCTTCCCCAGACCCTGAGAGACGATTAATGCCCCTTCCCCTGTGTGTATCCCTGGGGCGCTCTGCCCCCTTAGAGCCCTGAGGACCATCTGCCCGGTCGGGTATTATTTACACACGGCTCGTCTTCCCCGCTCAACCGGGAGCTGCCGGAGGCGGGGACCACGTCCTCGTCCATCTTGCCCCGTACGGAGCCTGTGCAGGTGCAACTATCAGTGCGGGGGTGGAGGGGTGCGAATGGGGGGCGGGGGGGGGGGGGACGGAGCTCCCAGCGACCCGTGCGGCGGAGGCTCCAGACCTCGTTGAGGCTCCTGGCCCTCCCCACAGCGCCAAACTGCTGGGGGTCCCTCGGCGGCCACATCTGGCTTAAAAAGGAAATACGCTGCTTCGGGACTTGACTCTTTATTTTTAGACCCGGTGACTCATCTCCATCACGGGGGCCCTGCAGGCCGCTCTCGAGGGAGATGGCAGAGGCTGGGCGCCTGTTCCCCGGCCAAGCGGGGTTGGGGGGAGAGGGGCAGGGGCCCGGCTGTCCTGCCGCACCGGGGGGCCGATGCCCAGCTGAGAGGTGAGCGGTCACTCGCCTTCCACCTGCCCCTCCAAAACATCTAGTCTCAGGAGGCCGGGGACACCGGAGGGGGCGGCTGGGCAGAGGTAACGTGTGTCACGTCCCATCCGGGGAATGAAGTCAGGGCCAGTGAGCTATCTGGGGGGGGGGGGGGGTCTCCCCTCTGTATCCTGTTCTCACACGGACTGGCCACGGAGGCTCCCGGGGGTCAGGGCACCCGCCCGGCCATGACCTCCTCAGTGACCCTCCTCCAGGGGAAAGAGCTGGGCGCCAATCCCCGGGGCGCAAAGAGTGAGCCAATTCCCACGCTGCGAGGCCTGGTGGGACGGGAGGCGGGACAGGAGAGCATCTCTGGTGACGGGATTAGCACACAGACCGCCTCCCCTGTGCTCCAGGCGTCCCTTCCTTCCCTACTCGCCCCTGCCCCTACACACACAAAGACGGACCCTCCCCAAGTCTCTCCCCGGCCCCTCCCCTCACAGATTCTCACTCGCTGCCCTTTTCCAACTTGTATAACTTACTTGTTTCTTTAGTTCTTTCTTAAAAAAAAAAATACGTGCACCTCAGGGCACCTGGGGGGCTCCGTCAGTTAAGCATCCGGCTTCGGCTCAGGTCACGATCTCACAGTTTGTGGGTTCGAGCCCCAGGTCGGGCTCTGTGCTGACAGCTCAGAGCCTGGGGCCTGCTTGGGATTCTGTGTCTCCCTCTCTGTCTGCCCCTCCCCCACTCATTCTCTCTCTCTCTCTCTCTCTCTCTCTTAAAAATAAATAAAACATTAAAAAAATTTTTTTAAATACACGCACTTTACAGAAAAAATAGAAAATCCACAAAAGCTGATGTAGAGCTAGAGAACAAGACAAGGAACGTGGGAGGGGAGACGGGAGAAGGTATTTGTGTTTTCTCGCAAGTACGCGGACGGGCTCCAGAGAAGACACAAGAAGGCGGCACCACGGCCGCACTTGCTGGGGGTGGGGGTGGGGGGGGTACGTGGCTGGGGGAGGTGGCGAGCGGGCTGGCTTTGGGGGGGATGCCCTTCTGTGGTTGTCGGGGGGAAGGCGGCGGGCAGGGAAGGAAGGTGCAGGCATCAGGAACATCCCCAAGGCCACCCTCACTGCTGCCCCCCACTGCACGTTCAGGGGTCCCCAGGCCACCCCAAAGTGCATCACTCCTTAGAAGGACTCCTTACCCCCCGGGGGATCCATGCTCAGTGTGGTGGTTTATTACAGCAAAAGGGCACAGCTCAAAATCAGCCAAGGACAGAGGTGCGTGGGGCAGAGCCTGGGGAAGCTCCGTGCAGAGAGCTCCTGTGTCCTCTCCTGGTGGGACAGTGCCAGCCCCACCCGCAAGGATGTGTCACACACAGCCAACCAGGAAGCTCCCCCCTAAAGCGAGCTCAGTGTGCAGTTTTTGTCGGGCTCGACCCCTAAATACAGTTGACCACCCACCCATCCAGCCTTCAGTCTCCCCGCCCCCTTTTGGAGATGGGGAGGAAACTGCGTGGCCAAAGCCCCTGTAAGAAGTCACCTTGTTTGACTGTCCCACGTGGCCCAAGGTCCCAGGCTGACAAGGACACTCAGAGCATTGCCAGGGCCTACAGATCCCCTCCCAGGGCAGAGACCAGAACTCCCTGTGGGTACTGCATTCATTACTACCCAGCAATTCACGTAAAGGAGATGACTAACCACGCCCATGACGCTCCTGATTGTGGCACGGCCAACCCCGTGGCACAGGGAACCCCTGATCCCAAGTAGATCCCATTCCCCGTGACGATTAGCCGCTCGACATGTGAGCACCCTCCGTGCTCCCCACAAAGGCGGTGGCTTCGTTCTGTGCGTCTGGGCTAAGCTGCGGTGACACCTGCCAGAGCGCGTGGCCCAGAAGCTTGCTCCGGAGGGGGCCTCGGTGTCAGCCGTCTGAAGGTCCGAGCGGAGCGCCAGGACCTCCCAGGGCGTGGGGCATCGCAGCGGGAAGCGGGAGGGACAGACGTGGTCAGGTCTGCCCTCGGGGGTCCGGGTTGACCCTCGTCTGCCCCTGTCACATTCCGTCCCCACGGCCGGCCTTGCGTGGGCGTCCCCACCGGCCCCTTCCCTCCCTCCCAGGGTCTCCCGTCCCCGGTCAGTCTCACTTGCGGCATCCAAAGTGCGCCCCCAAACCGACAGAAGGGAGCAGAAGGGAAGGGAAGCTTCCGAGCGGCCGACACAGGTGTTCTGTTCGCTGCTCTTATAAATGGGGTTTTTCATGCCAACATGTGCCCGTGCAGTCGGTGGCTTAGAAACAAAGCCACCCGTCTCACTGCCAGTGACCCAAGTGTGTCCTTCTCCTCCCCAGGGCTCCTACCCCTCCTGTACCTGCCACCTCTTTTCCAGTCGCTCAGGCGACGCCCCACCCCGGAACCACGTCCAGCCCCCATGAACGTCTCCCCCCTCGACTCCAGGGTTGGGTGATGACCCTGCTGGTACTTCCCTGCCCATCAGGATAGAGAACAGCTCCCTGTTAAGAGAGAACTTCCTTTTCGGGTTAAAAACATATCAATCTACTATCTACTTCTGTTTTTGATGAGTTTTGAGGTTGGATGCGCCTTGTATCCCAAGACCTTTGGAAATACACCGAAGGAAACTATCAAGTTATGTTTCTCTTCGGAGCTATGACTACAGTAAGTTGTATTAACTGACTTTCTGGTATTCAACCCTCCCTGCATTTCTGGAACCCACCCTACTCGGTCATGATGTTTTTTCCCTCTGATGTGATACTTAATTCAGCAATTCGTACTTTTGCATCAATATTTCTAAGTGACATCGACAGGCATTTCCTCTTTCCGTGTGTCTTCGGGGGACTTGGATCCCAGTGAGATGCTTTTACTCCATGGAACGGAGAGCACTCCTTTTGTGAGCTAGAGCACTTTCGTGTTGAGTATGGGTGGCGGTAGGGGTCCTCCGTTGAAACACCCTGGGCCTTCATGTCTTGTTTTAAAGGAGATGTTGCGCGTGGTCTCAGCCTGCCAGTAACCAAGGCTGTGGTTAGACCCGCCCCTGCGCTTCCTATTGGGATTCTAAGATGCTCTTCAGCAGCAACGTCAGGAGACTTTGAAGAAATGAAGGCTTGGAGCCACAAATTACACGGCACACCTGGGGCCACACAGCAAGGTCGCAGCGGGAGAGACAGAGAGCGTATGACCTTTCGTTCAGGTCAACGGTGGGGGCTAGGGTTTCGAGAGTTCACTCTTTAGTGATGAATTTAAAACATAGGAATGGGATCGATTGTTAGGGGGTTTTTCCCCTCAAAAATGCCACTGAAATACACACTTAAAAATGATTAAGATGGGGACACCCGGGTGGCTCAGTCGTTTAAGCCTCCAACTCTTGATTTCGGCTCAGGTCATGATCTCGAGGTTCATGGAATTGAGCCCAGCATCGGGCTCTGCACTGACAATGCAGAGCCTGCTTGGGATTCTCTCTCCCCCTCTCCGCCCCTTCCCCGCTCTCTCTCAAAATAAATAAATAAACATTTTTTTTAATGGTTAAAATGGTGAATTTTACCTTGTGTGTATTTCAACACAATATTTAAAGAGAAAAAGGAGAAGGAAATACATAAGAAATGTTATTTTTTAAAAACCCAGGACTTGGGGACATTTGTTAATTCTATCACTTTGTTATTACGCTAATTTCCTCTCTTCATTTCTGTCTTCCGTTTCTCTTTGCTTTGTTCTATTGTTCTTTTTTCAGTTTATTGAATCATATACTTAATTCATTGATTTTCATTCTCTCTTATTTGTATAGTATTTACGGCAATGACTTTTCCTATAAGAACAGCTTTGGCTGCATCTCATAAGCTCTGCTGTGTAGTACTGATGTTATAATCTCAAACCATCCTCCAGAAAGCTCTCTTTCTGATGACACATGCGTTCCTATAACACACAGCACACCTGCCCACCAGGGCTCATTCGCTCTATTATGAAGTTCTGGCACAACGCTGTGCAATATAAAAATAATGTGAGCTGCACATGCGCTTTAAGATTTTCTAGTAGCAACATTAAAACGCACTAAAAGAAACAGGTGAAATGAATTTTAGTATTTTATTGAACCCAATCGTGTCCAAAATATTATCATTTCGGTAATGTATCATTTCAATCAGTATCTCCTCATTGGCACTGACCACCCTTCCAGTACTTAATAGCCACGTATGCCTAGTGCAGATCCAGCATCCGTGACCAGGGTCCAGGTCTCTCTGCCCACTTCTTAGCTCCCAGCCTGCAAGCCGCTGTGTTTTCTACGTTGTATGAGCACAACATCTCCCCCTCCATTTATCCGTCTGCTGGCCGTCGTTATCATTCATTTACCCATCAGCATTTCATGTCCCAAATGAGGACAATTGCAACGAATGGCAAAGGGTCAGTGGCAGAGACGGCCAGTTGCCCGTTTAATATCCATGTAGCCTCCCTTTATTTAATATTTTTAATGTTTTATTTATTTTTGAGACAGAGAGAGACAGAGCATGAGCAGGGGAGGGACAGAGAGAGAGGGAGACACAGAATCGGAAGCAGGCTCCAGGCTCTGAGCTGTCAGCCCAGAGCCCAACGCAGGGCTCAAACTCACGAACCGTAAGATCATGACCTGAGCCGAAGTCGGAGGCTTAACTGACTGAGCCACCCAGGAGCCCCTATGTAACCTTCCTTTATAATAGAATCCTCACATTATCTAGGGTGGCAATGAGCCCCGCTAACAAACTCCACTTCTCAGCCGCCCCTGCATGTAGGGGTGTCATGTGACATGACTCTGGTTTATGAGATATAAACCTAAGGGTTTTAGGTGTCAGAGAATTGCCGCTCCCTCTCTATCACCCTTTTTTCTCTTCCTGCCTGGAACGTCACTCAGGATGCCTGGAGTAGCAGCAGCCTTTTTGTGACCATGAAGACCGAAGCTGCATGTGAGAGCAGAAATATGGAAAGATCTGAGCCCGTGATAATATCATGGGGCTGCCATACCCCGGTCCGGGAATCCCAGGTACCAGACCTCTTGCTACATGAGAAAATAAACATGAAGGGGGAACAAAAGGCTTCTCTTGTTTAAGTCACTGTCTACTCGTCTGTCACTTGCAGCTAGGTGTGGTTGCTGCCTGATATCAGGCCAGGGCACATCCTGTCATTCACTCAGACGCCGCGGCTCGAGTGCCTGTTCTGAGCCGGGCAGGCGTCATAAGGCTGTAGATGGCTGGCCTGGTGCATCGCTGCAGAGACCCGCGCCCAGCAGAACGTGTCCGTTGTGAATCAAGACACAACGCAAACTGGCTTCGGCGGCGGGGGAAGAAAGATACCGACCGGTGTAACTCCAAAGGGGCTCAAAGAGCCCTGGCAGAATCTGGTTTTCTTGCACGGTCCCACGTTGGCAGGAGCCTCCGGCTTCTGTCCCCTCTGCCAGACCACCCCAACAGCAGGGGCGGCGGTGAGAGCCCCAGCATCCTGGCTCACTGGACCAAACGGCGAACCTCAAGCATGGGCCGAGGCGCCATCACACACACCCGTGTGCACACGCAGGCTGCACGCAGATTACACGCAGGTCCGCAGCTGGAGACCCATGAACACGCTGTGTGCTGGGACTTTTCCTCCCTCGGGTGGGGGCGGGGCCTGCTTTGCCCGAGGTAGAGGGGTCTCCCGGGACGGGGAACATCCCGTTTTAAACCTGGGTCCGTCCCAGGCGAACCGGAATGAATGGCCACCCGCCCTCCTTGGATAACCGATCCTGAGAACACACGTGGTTCTTCTTAAAGAGACCAGTAAAATCACGTGTGATTTTAAAAGGGCACTGAACGCCGTTTTCCTTCAGGGCAACGAGAACACCTCCTCCCCTGACCCCTACCATCAGGTTCTGGACGCGGCGGGGGCGTGAGTTCTGTTGGGCCACCGGCTCCCACAACCGCCCAGAGGACAGCCGCCCTCCAGCCCCTGATGAATCAACGCACACCAAGCCCCCTCCCACCACCACCACGACCGCGCAGACTCTCTGGACCGTCATCCGGAAGAAAAGAGCCTCATCGGCCATCCGCCCCCAGACACCCCCCCATCAAAATCTCTCGTGTGAGTCAGCCCCGCCCCCAGAAGGTCCCCGCTTCCGCCAACCGGCTCCCCGGGCCCTGAGGTTGCCTGGAGCACGGCAGGTCCTTCGGGAGCAAAACAGGATCTCCTCGGTGCCGGTGAGTTCATCAGGTCCCGCCGCTCCCCCGGCTCAGGCCTGCGGTCCCTCTGCCAGGACGCCGCAAGGCAAGACGGGTGGCGCCGGGCCGGGCCTTCCCGAGTCTGCTCGCCCAGGTCAGCAACACCAGCTCCCTAAGACTCTGCTCTGACAGGTGTCCCCGGTCCTGTGCAACCAGGCGCCAGCCTCCCAAGGACATCTTGTCCCTGCCCCTGCTTCTCCGTCTGGGGAGCCCGGCCATCGTGTTTGCTAAAATCCTCAGGGTGATTAGAAGGAGCCACCAGGTCGAGAACCTCAGAGCCACCGGGTGCCGCTCCGAGGCGGGGTGCGACGGGCAGGCGCCGGCTCCTGGGGCCCGAGTCAACCCTCCCGCCTGCCCGCCTTCTGAGGCGCGTCTCAGCCACACGCTTCCAAGCACCGAGGAAGAGAGGCACTCACCGGGTCCCTGGTTTCTCTCCTGCACCGTCCTGCACGAGTCCAGCAGGGTGCAGGCTGGGGGGGCTGCCGCCCCGCCCCTCGTCCAACCCTCCTCGCACCCTTCTGAGGAGGGAGGGATTATTGCGCCCGTTTTAGAGACAGAGATTTCCTTCCCCGCGGCCAACCAGAGCTGGACTCGAACTCAGGTGTCGAGCCTGTCCTGAGACCCTCTGGGGGTCTGCTCTGGGGAAACCAAGGCAGCCGTCTGAACTTAGTATTATCCCTCCGGGGGGCAGGAGGAAGCCGAGGGGCAAGGCAGCTTTGGGTGGCAGGGCTGGCTCGTGACGTGGCCACGTCTGTCCCCTCGGCGCCCACCCCAGCCCCTGTGGCTCATCCCCACCTCCTCCCGCAAACATACTTACAAAGACGTGGAGGCAGAGCGGACCGCGCCCCCCACGAGCGCTCCCTCCAGCTGCGGACCCCAGACCCTGACGGACAGACAGACAGGCCGTGGTGGCCCCTCTGTCCCGACATGGGACGGGCTGGTGACCAGGACAGCTCAGGGCCGGTGGTGGGGCGCCACAGTCCATCTCTGCCCTGTGGGTAGGAGCCGGGGGTCCGTGGCCTGGCCCTCCCGGCACGCCCTCTGCTCGGGAGAGGACACCTCTGGGGCAGCGCCCTCCTGGAGGGGCTGGCGGGGGGAGGGTGACGCTCAGAGTCCCCGGCCGGCAGAGGCCCTAGTCCTCCTTGGGCTTCTGGGGGTGCCGCCGGGCCAACTTATAGTCTATGTAGGTCCCGAGGCAGGACCAGAGAATGAAGCGGGCTAACAGGACAATGACCAGCAGGACCAGGAGCGGGTCAGGGCCCGTGCTTCCCTCCCACCAGGAGGCCATGCCGAGGGTGGGGGTCCCCACTGGGGTGCGGGCTGTGCTGGGGGGGAGGGGCCTGCTCCCCTGCTCCCCACCCCGATCGGAGCCCGGGCCTCCCCGGCGGCGGCGAGTGACAGGCCAGAGCGCGAGGCTCGCGGCCTCCCCGGTCAAGAGGCCCGGCCGCATTCACGGGCCCACAATGGTCGCATTGTGGCGAGGCCGCGAGCGCCCCCCTCTCCGCCGGGCTCCCCGCTCGCCAGCGCTGACGTCACCCCCGGGCGGCTCCGGCGGCAGCTGCCGGGCGAGGCCCACCACCTTCTCAGCGCTTCCAGCCGCCCACGCCCGCGCTTCCGGCGCGCAGACAATCGGGCCCTTTCTCTGCCCAATTAGCTATCGCTCGGCGGCAGGGGGGGCGTGGCGCGGGGAAGGGGACGCGAGGAAGGGGAGGGGACGCGAGAAGACCCCCCCCACCCCTCCACCCGCGAGGGGGTCCTGGGGTCCGCGCACCCGCGCGCTGCCACCTGTGTGCGGCGGGACAGACCTGCTCGCTCCCCGCTCCCCCTGCGGAGGCCCTGGCCGAGCTGCCCCTCCCTCTCCCACCTCCACCCCGCGCGGGTCCCTTCTCACCCTCACTGTGACCCTCGGCCTCGATCGAGCGGGTCCCACCGTGGCTCGCGGCTGACCTGGAGCCTCAGCCTGTCTGGGCACCGACCCCTGGAGGGAAAGTGAGGCAGGTGGCTGGGGCCTGACCCGAAGGGCGCGGTGAATGCGGGTCAGGGGACCAGCACGCTGCTGATCCCCGACGGCCCTCCCGCCGCCAGAGGGGATGCCCCGAGAAATGTCCCCACACCATCACCGAAGGGACAGCCTCCACCTGCCGTTATCTGCCTGCCACACACACACAAGCACAGATGTGCACACACCCACAGCCCCTGCACCTCTGCACACCCTGCCCACCCCCCACCTCGGATCTTCCCCAGCCAAGCTCTGCCTGGGGGAAGAGACAATGTGGGCACCTCCTCAGACCCTGTGGTCTCATAAGGCGACGGGGCCCCACCTGGAGCTCAGAGGGCCCGGCGGCAGGAGCCGAGGTCTCTGAGAGCACGTCCTGGGGGGCCCAGCACGTACTCACCCCGGAAAGCGTGCAGTCCCCCCGCAGGTTCCTGGTCAGGGAGAAGGCTCGGGGGCCTCCGGGACTGCCGGCCACCTGACGCCCCTTCCTGAATTTCTTCTTTATCTACAAAATAAGAATGTGCTCCTTCCAGCCCTCCCAGAAGGTTCTAAGGAATAAATGCAAAGGCGCTGACAAGGAGCGCAGCCTAAGATGGGCAGTGGGGTAGGGAGGCAGCCCTCACCTGTGGTTTTCCTCAATGAGAAGCCAAGCGAACGTGTGTCCCATGCTCACCACGGGCCAGTCCCAGGATGGGCCCCACCGGCACCCTCGCTCAGCGCTCACCCCCCACTGGCTCAGGTATCAGCCCCAGTGAAAGGGCACCGTGCCCTACTTTGCTCTCTGGGTGGCAAATGACTTTCTCTGCCTCTGTCCACAGAGCGAGCGGCCACCAGCGGACCTGGCCAGGTGACCCAGCACATTTGCTGACCCCGACTGTCGCAGAGGTACGGACGTGGCTTCAAACCTACGTGAGAACTTAGCAGGAGCCCAGCATGGAGGCAGGAAGCACACAGGGCATTCTGGAAGACGTGGCCACTTGGCAAGGGCTTCCAGAATGTTGCAGAAAGTCCTCAGGGGTGTTCAGGAGCCACCTGTCTGGACACACCCGTCTGCATCTGGAGCGAGGTCCCAGGGGGAAGCAGCCATGAACGCGGAGAGGGAGAAGGGACAGGTTCCTGAGCAGGCATTTTGCTCACCTGAGCGGTCAGCGTCTCCAGGTGGGTGTTCTGGGCGAACCCAAGGCACCGAGCGCACGCCAGCTCCCGACCTGGCAGGTGGGGACAGGGTGGCCTTGGGTAAATCCCTCTGTTTGCCAAGCACACCATGGGACCCGCAGAGTCAACAGCGTCCCGGTCACGTGGCATCCACGCACCCAGAAGCTCTGGGATCACGGAGGCCTCCCAGATCCTGCTCAGATGCCCCCGGGCCCCAGAGTCAGCGAGGCCAAGGTCAGCACGCCCTTCGGGAGAGGAAGTGAATGTCCCCGGCCCCAGGACAGTGTCACGGCTGTGCCCCCCGCTGACTTCTCCCAAGAAGGGTGTATGTGACACACAGCAGGTGCAGCAGACCCTAGATGGATACGGTGGCCGTCGCCCAGAAGGAGAAATTATTTCGGCGATGAGAAAGTGCATCAGACAGGCCAGCTCTGATGTCACGCAGTTCCCACCGTGTCCCGTGGAGTGGGCACTGCATGCTGCCCACTCTCCTCATCTTACAACTAGCAGAGGTGATGGGCTTGGGGCACGGTCGGGCCTGCACCCTGGTCTCTGGGACCTTTTACCCACCTCTGTCCCCCCGACCCCTAGCTTCAGTAGCTCTTTACTCCTCCAGGGAACATGCTGTGGGGGCCGCCCAGCACCGCGACCCAGGACCGACTGGGGGCAGGGGGGAACGAACGCCCAGCTCCCCTGCACATCAGGACAAACCCAAAGGTCAAAACAGGCCCCAGAATTCCGCTCCAGATCACCGTGAACTTGGGACATCTTCCCGGCTTCCCCCTTCCCTCCTGCCCTCCCCCTGAACACAACCCGTGACAAAGATGACCAGTGTCCCCCTTAAAGGGAGTCAGAGTTTCCCACGACGCACAGAGCTGAGCAGGGGCGACCCCAGCCCGGGGGGGTCTGGGATGGAGGCGTGGCCCAGTCCGCCCCCCGCCCCCCCCCCCACCCAGACCAGCTTGCACTGCGGGTGACAGCACCGGAACCAGCTCCGGGGGCCCCATTTCAGTTGGCGGCTCTCATCGGGGCGTCCTGCGATGCCCCGGGCCTCGGCTGCCTCCTTCGTAAAAGGGGGCAATAGCCCCTTCCCCGTGTCTGCGGGTAAGGCCGGGGGTAAGCCTGCTTTGCAGGAGAAGTACATCACTGCTCAAAGGCGGCAGGCGGCCGGCAGACTTCAGGGACTCCAGGGGAGGAGCTGGTCAGCGACGCTGGCCCCTCTCCCCCCCGGGGTCCATCCGGCATATCACCCTGGTTTCGGTCGGTCGGTTGATTCTGTTTTCCACTTTGACCACGGCGCTGACGTCCTCTGAAATCTCTGACGTGCGTCTAGCCCGCGAGCTCCCACCAGATCCCCCCCGTCCTGGCACCTAGAAGGCGCTCAGAAGGAAGGTGTCCCATGTACCGGGGCCAAGAGCCCAAAGGGAAGGAGGCCCCTGTGTCCATGAGACCGGCTTCCGCCCAAAGTATAAAACCAGCAGCCACAACTTGCCGAGAGCGAGGCCCTCAGAGGTGTTGGCGGCTTACCGACCAAGATCATCATTTTTCCTTTGTATCCAAGCAAGACACGCTTGCACTCACCAAAAGGAAACGTGCAAACCCCACGGAAATACGTGAGTTAGGAGAGAATGAGCGTCAACCACTTCTGCCACGACAGACACGAGGCGGGGGAGACGCGAGGACCGGTATGCAGCGGGGGCGAGCACCCTGGGACGGTTTGAGGCCGGTTTACCTCCCCCTCCCCGCCCCGCCCCCGGAAGACTGCGTCTCAAACCCCTCAAGCCAACAGAACACGCATTTCGAAACCGGGTTTCCCCTGAAACGCACCGTTCCGAACTCATGGACGGGCGGAAATTAATTTTCTTTCTTCCTGCACCACAAAAGCAGATTCAAATCCCAAACAGAGGGACGAGTGGGGGGAGGGGGCAAGTGGCCAAAGCCTCCTCCTCCCTGGAGGGGCAGGGGGGGGGGGGGACCCCCGCGCCGGCCGCCTTGTCTCCCGAACCAGGGATGGCCCCAGCCGTTTGAAACGTCCCGGCTGCAGGCAGGAAGCCGGGCCCGGGGAGAACGCACTTGAGCCGAGTTATACCCCACCGCCCTTCCAACATCTGAAAGCTGGCGTGTAACTTTGCTCGAGGTGATCAAACAGCTAGTCAAGGACGCTGTCAGGAACAGAATGAAATTCCAAATAAATTAGCCATGTCCGAGAAGCCAATACAGCACCGGATTAAGGCTCACAAAGGAAACACAATTTATTCAGCCTACCTTGTCAGAATCCTTAATAACCCTGCCCCCTCTTTCTCACCTCAGGCCGAGCCCTCGGACGGGAAGGGGCAAAGCGGACCCCGCTCGGAACGCGGGGGGCCACACGTCTGGGCGTGCGTGCCGCCCAGGTGAGGGTTACGTGGTCACAAAATTGTGCTTTTACGAAGGGCTCGGCGGAGACCCCGCGTGCCGTGCGAGGGGGCGAGATGTCGCCGAGGCCGGCCGGGAAGCATATGCGGCTGGCTCACGTCTGAATGCGAGTTCATACATTAGAATACGGGACGTGGGGGCCCAAGGGAGGAATATTAACCATTTCTGCTTAACTCTTTGGGGTGTGGGAGGGAGAGGCATCCCGCCCGCCTCTTCGGCAAGGCCCATTCCGGCAGGGGCCTCTGGTCCCCCCCACATCACTCCATTTTTCACAGCCTCGAGTAGGTCGCAGGGACCCAGAGCCCCTTGCAAATACTTCATTTGATGGCATTCATTAATACCGACGACAGCGCTAAAAACAATACCTTTTTTTTTTTTTATCAACGAACCCAGACATCTTTCACAGGCCGGCCAACGCTCTCGGAAAGAGTTAACCGTTTGGCAGCTTTGGGGAGGCACCTTTGAAGGCTCTGTGGGGATGTATCTGCTTTGCCTAAAGACCTCCGTCAGCCCTTTCTTCTTCACAGGGAGGCAGGGGGAGAGGCCGGGGAGGGGGGAGGGGGGTGCTTGGCCGCCCTGAGGCCTTTGCAAAAGAAAACCGGCAGGAATTTGGAGGGGAAACTGGAAGGAAGGGAGCCTCCGTGGGTCTGAGGCAGGGAATATCAAGATGCTTGAGAAATACACAAAATAAAGATTTTCCCAGAAATGAAAAAAGAAAAAAAAAAGAGAGCGATGACCCAAGTATTATTATTGTTTTTTTTTAAACATAAAGGAAGTATAGTGAGTAGGGTGGGGAGAAAGGAGGCAGCCGTCTCCCAAGCGCCCCTGGGCCTCGGTTCTCTTGCTCTTACCTATTTGTAAATTTAAAAGGAAAGCAGAGGATGGGGACCGGGGACAGGGAGACGCTTGTGAGGCCCTTGGCACGGGCCAGAGAGCCACAGGCGAGAGGACACCGTGGGCTCCCAGACTTGGACTGAGCCACGGGAAGGTGCCCCGTTGCCACCAAACGAGGGTCACGGGAGAACCGCCCACAGCCACCCCACGGGCTCGTGTCCTCATGCCTCCTGGAGTCTCCGTGCTCACCAGCAGGTGCCGGTGATCGGATCCCAGGGGCAGGATGGCTCAGGCTAGCCCGGGCCGGCCCCCGGACCCCGGCCCGCTCCGAAGACTCGTGCTGGCGCCCGTCGGCAAACGCGGTTCGAGTTCTTCTAACCCCCGCTTCCCCCTGCCCCCGGCTTCCTCTGCTGCGCCGGGTCGGCCCCGTGACGCGTGACTCACGGCCACAGCGGTCCAGTCGCGGGGACAGAATAGGGCAAAGGCCAGTGTGTGAGGGGAGAGGGGCCCAGCGGTCTTGACAACTTATGAAACACATCGGTGCACAGACCCAGACATCCCGGAGTCCAAGGTCACACAAGTGGCCTAAAATGTACCTGGATTTTGCTTTAATCAGGTACGTCCCGCCTTGAAAGAAGAACCTATTAGCTAGTTGCCTCGCAGGGCCACACGGAGAGGCCCCCGGGGCTGGGCAGCGCAGCAGGAGCGAGGGCGGGAGTGGCCATCACCGCCGTGACCAGAGGTCACCTAGTGGGGTGTCCCCTACGCCCCGAAAGGCAAGACAGGCGCTGGGGTTTACGGAGGTTTGTCGGGCGACGCCCCAAGCCCAGGGCGACGGGGAGCGGCTTCGGCCGTTAGTGTGGCTCGTGCTCGCCAGGATCCAGATCTGCAATTACGGAACGTCAAGAAGGACTGTCGCAGAAGAGAGGGTCTTACAAGCAGCCGGAGAGGCGAGGCGGAGCTGAGGTCCGGGGCACAGGGGGACCCTCCACTGGCCTCTCAACAGCAACGGGGAAGCAGAAAGCACACGTTCCCATGTTCTGGGTGTTGGAGTACAACAGCCACCTAAAAGTAGACATTGAGGGGCGCCTGGGGGGCTCCCGTCAGTTGAGCGTCCGACTTCGGCTCGGGTCACGATCTTGCGGTTCGTGAGTTCGAGCCCCGCGTCGGGCTCTGTGCTGACGGCTCGGAGCCTGGAGCCTGCTTCGGATTCTGGGTCTCCCTCTCTCTCTCTGCCCGTCCCCTGCTCATGCTCTCTCTCTCTCTCTCTCAAAAATAAACATTAAACAAATTTTTAAAACCATCCACCCTCTTTATATTCATCCTTTGTGGGTTCTACCCATTACATGTCTTCGATCTGCAGTTTGTCTTCTCATGCTTTCTACAACGTGGGTTTTTTTTAAGTGCTCACCCATGTATGCATTTTTTATTTGGAGAGAGAGAGAGCAAGCACACGAGGGGCGGAGAGAGGGGGAGGGAGAAGCCCGAGCAGTCTCCACACCGTCAGTGCAGAGCCCGACGCGGGGCTCGATCCCACGAATCGTGAGATCATGACAGGAGCCAAAACCAAGAGTCAGACACTTAACCGAATGAGCCCCCAGGCGCCCCTCTATGGAGTTTTCATAAACATTAGCTCTAAACGTCATGCAGTCGAATGTGTCCGTTATACCAAAGACCCAACCAAGGACAGTAATGCAAGAGAAATGAACCACAAAGATCAAGGAAGAAGACACAATGCTGTCATCGCTCCCGCCTTCCAGAGGCGGAGGGGGGATCACAGGACAAGTCGCAGACAGCTTTTCGAGTTCCTCTCAGGAGGGGACACGCCTGCGGCTGCTCACGCATCGTTGGCCAAAGCGGGTCACACGTTAGTGGCTCCCACAGGTGGGGGGTGCCTATAAGATCTGTCCTAGCGGACAGCAGTGAGGTTCTCCCGCCACCTTGGAAGAAGCAAGCCGCCATGCTGTCAGAGGAGGGGCCGCGTGGCTGTGACCCGAGTGTGGCCTCCAGGAGCCAAGAGTGGCTGGCCCCCTGCTGACAGCCAGCGAGAAGGCAGGGAAGACTGAGTCCTACAACCGCGAAGAAGTGACTCCCGTCAACAGCCATGAGCTTGGAAGTAGACTCCTTCCCAGAGCCTCCCGGCGACGCCCTAAGCCTGGTCTCTTGTGACGCCCTGAACAGAGAAGTGTCCAGCCCACCTCGACTTCGGTCCTAAAGAGCTGTGGGCTCATCAGCGGGTGTTGCTTTAAGCCACCGTGTTTGCGGTGGTTTGATACGCGGCATAGACAATGGATCCAGACCTCGGTGGAGAGCTGCCAACCGACCGCATGCCGGAAGCATTCAGCCCCCAAAATATTGGGTGGAGAACACTGACGACCCCCGCAGACCCCCACCCACACGCCCCACACAAAAACCGGCTCCGGGTGGCTGAACAGTTCAATGCGAACGGCAAAACCGTGAGACTTCTAGAGGGCAATACAGAGTGACCTTGTCATTGCCTCAGGACAGGGCTGTCTTAACCACACGCAAAAGTACAAACCATAAGAGAAAGGTTTGATCATTTTATTGTCAGTAAAAATGAAGCTCTTTGCCACTAACAGATAATCTGAAAAAAAAAAACCCAAAACATTACAGGCCAAGGAGAAATAATCGCAGAAGGAAAATGCAAAGTGCAAGAAAAAAAAAAGAGAGAGAACTACGGGGGGTGCCGGAATGGCTCAGTCGGTTGAGCGTCCGACTTCGGCTCAGGTCATGATCTCGCGGTCCGTGAGTTCGAGCCCTGCGTCGGGCTCTGTGCTGACAGCTGGGAGCCTGGAACCTGCTTCCGATTCTGTGTCTCCCTCTCTCTCTGCCCCTCCCCCCCAGTCACACTCTGTCTCTCTCTCCTTCAAAAATAAATAAACATTAAAAAAAAAAATTTTTTTTTAAGCTACAGGCAAAACACGTGGGGGAAACTGGAGGAAGTGTAAACAAGAACACTGTATAAAACAAGAAAAATCAGGCCCAACTTGGGGAGGTTACAATGAGAAGCCAAACGTATGACAGACTGCTTATCAGTCGCAGAAGAAGGAACACATCCTAGGGCCTCGCATCCTTGGAAGGAACGTAAAATACCGCTTGACTTAGGCATGTAAAAATTTACGACGCCCGGTCATGGCCTCTGGGGTCCCCACTAGAAGAACAGAGACTGAACATCTGAGCTGCAATGCGGTAGAGGAGAGATTCAAATGAGAAAAAATAAACACGGTAGAAGACGCCGTGCTGACCTTTATACAGCGTTCCGGGGCTGCCTCCTCCTTGACTTTCAGGTTTCGGCTTTAATTCCGCCTTCTGCGAGAGGCCCCCCGAGGACCTCCCCATCCAGGGCTCCGTCTTCAAGGCTGAGGCACAGTCCACGCTCGTTATTCGTGGACCCCTCGTTTGCAAAGTCAGCTACTCCCTGAACTGTCCTCCTCCAAAATCGGTCCCTGTCGCACCTTACTGATCTCTTGCAGACACACAGCACCAAGGCTTGTGACACGCGCTTTCCCAGCCCAGGGCAGACAAAGCTCGAGGCTCAGCAGATGGCCTTGCACTTACCCCCGGGGGGCAGGGAGGTCTCTGTAACACACGAGAGCGCAGAGAAGCGAATCTGAACCCACGAGCGGGGTCTCCAAGGTCTGCCACTGGTCCCTGCTCCGCGAGCTTGTCCGAAGATGACGTGCACGTTGCCTCAAGTTTCCTCCCAAATCCGTCCCCACAAATGCCCCTTCTGCCCCTACGTGACCTTGACGGAGCCTGACCCAGCTTCCCAGCTCCTTCAGCACCACTGACCCGAGAGCATCTATGCCAACTGAGCGGAGTCACCGCCCTGGGAGCAAACCCCTCTCTGCGTCCCCCAGCCCGTGGGCTTGGACACCAGCCAGTCACGGTCCTGGGTGCGGGGGAGACATCGCAGACCTCGAGGGCCGGCCCCTTTCCCAGAATGCACGTGGGAGCGTGGTGATGCCGCGGGAAGGCCGCGATCAAGTGCGGGTGCGCACAAAACCCTTCGTGAGACGAAAGTCGCCACAGTGGATGGGAAATCCGGCCATCGCTGGGGAGGACACCTGCCGAGAGGACTTTCGCTCTCCCCCGGCCCCGACCGAGCCCCCACCTCATTTCTGACATTCCTCACCCAGATCCTCGAAATTACACAGGGGTTAGGCTAAGCCCGGGTGACGGGTCTAACGTTTCAAGTGAATCGGTGCTTCTCCGTGGCCGCGGGTGGGGGACGATGGGGGCGCCCCGGCTAAGCCTCGTTACCTAAGGCCCAAAGGACGGCTTCCCCTCCATCAGGAAAGGAACCCCTTCGGTCACATGGGAGAGGTTACGAGGCCGGTGATGCTTCCCGCTCCTAAAACCCCTTTGTTTTCTGTTTTTTAGTATTTATTCTGAGCTTTGTTTCAGGAGCAGAAGGGGCCCTAGGAAGAGAAGCGAAGGAAAGCGGGGATTAAGATAACCCTGGCAAGGGGAGCCGTCTCCCCCGTGACACTTCCTGTTGAGCAAACATCTGGGGTCCCACACGGCCCTGGGCCGCTCTCCCCGAACGCGGGTCGGCCCCAGAGCCCCCGAAGTCCCCAGTCCGTCGGGGCACTGGGACCAGGGAAGGCATCGGAAGGCCACGGGGGCTGTGGGCGTCTGGGCACCGCAGCACCCCCAAAGGCAGCGGGAAGACAGGGGCGTCAGCTGCAGGCGGGCAGTGGGGAGGCCCAGCCACCTACTGGGAGGACATACTGGACAGGGGCCAGCAGAAGAGGCCGCGGGGCCGGAAGGAGCACTTCCCCATCCACTCGGCACCTGTCAGACCACAGCGAGACCGCTGGCTGGGCTGGGCCCCGGCCCCCAGGCCCTCGATGGGCCGGTCCAGAGGCGCCACACCCGGCCCAGACCAGCCCGTACTGCCTCCACTTTTGGAACAACCACCAAGTACATCCCGTCCTTCTTCCTTCACACAACCCTTGCAACCCCGACGTTCTGCAGGAGAGAAAACTGAGGGTCAGAGACACGAAGCCACCCCCCCCCCGAGACCCCACAGCCAGCTGCCGGTGGTGCCGCGTCCACAGTCGGTGAGGCCGGAGGGGGGCGAGGTCTGCGGGCCACTCTGTCCCACGGGACAAAGCACAAACCTCTGCGCAGCCATCCAGGTCCCCCCGCCGTCTGGCCGTTCTGTGCCTCACCCCTCCTAGGCAATGTCACCCACACGAACTGGGCTGTTCTCCCCCCTCCCAGGCACACCCCCCTCGCTCAGCCGCCCCCCCACCTGGGTGCCTCCCCGTGCTTGGTGCAGCCAGTTCCCCGGACGGCCCCCCGACAGCCCTCGGCTCCTGTGCTCGCGGGCGCCCTGTGCGGCCCCCTCCCACTCTAAACAGGACCGCCCTGGGAACTCCCAGGGGACTGTGGAAACGCTGGCGTGGGATTTCCGAGCTGGGGTGGCTCACCGAGGGGTCGGTGCGGCCACCCACGGCGCCGGGGAGGGGTCGGTGCGGTGGGGAACTGAGTTCCTCCCACCGCCAGCCCTCCAAACGCGGGGAGCTGCTTGGGAGCACAGCCTCCGGCCGGCCCCCAGCTGCCGCCTCCGGAGAGACCCCTGGCCACCAGCTAAGCCGCTCCCGATTCCTGGTCCACAGACACGGCCAGTGTTGGCTGCTGCTGTAAGCCCTCGATTCTTCTGGAAACTCGTGGTGCAACGAGAGACACCTGAGCACTCCCCCTGTTCTTCTGGGCCCTTCCCTTCCCTGCAGGCCAGGGTCAAGCTCACCCTCCTGCCCCTTCCCGAGGGGCCTGCCCTCGCACTCTGGGCGTGGATCTCACGCTCCCCGGGGCCCGCTCGGGAAACCCTGAGGGGGTCACCGGTCTCTCTTGGGCCTCCGTTCCCTCCTCTCTACAGTGGGGGTGATCTCGCCCATCGAGGGGCACCCGGTGACGTCTGCGCACGTTCTTGGCTGTCACGTTGTGTCGGGGGTTGGTAACTGGCTTCCAGCGGGTAGAGGCGTCGGGTGCTGCTCACACCCTCACAGACACGGGACCTCATCCACCCAAACCATCGGCGGTGCCACAGCCCAGGAACCTTGATCTCGAGGATTTGGCGAGACGCCCACGACGGAGAGCCCAACGCGCGGACAGCCCGTGACAAGGGTGGGTCCCCTTCTCTTCTCCTTTGCGGGGCTCCTGTGCCACCAGGGGTCCCCCAAGCCCTCCAGGCCCCCAGCGGTTGGCCCGGCCGATGGCACAGACTCCTGCCTGTCCCCCAGGTGCCAGGGAAGGGACACATGGCCGCTGAACCCAAAGCAAGATCCCAGAGCAGGAATAAAGCAGCCTGAGCCTCTCTTACCTATCTGCTGGCCCGAAGTTCACGGGGAAACCAACAGGACCCCGGCCTCTCTTCCACCAGATCGGGGCGCCCTCCCCCACCACGGCCCCCCGAGCCTTCCTGGCCTCCCAGCTAAGGAGCATGGTCTCTCCCCCCTCGGGAGCTGGGTGGCCGCACTTCCCCACCGGAACACCTCTGGCTTTAGCACCTGCCGGTCACGGAAAGCGCTCGGGTCGGAGAGGGAAGGGTCAAGAACGTGCACGAGGTATGTCCCAGCCCAAATCCAGAAGCCCCGACGCTGGTGCTTCGCAGGATCCTGACCCTGGAAAACAAAACAGGCCGATAAACTGGCTTTTTCTGCGAAGAGCCCGCCGGGAGCTCCAGACCCAAGGTCTCAGCAGGACCGCCTGCCGCTGAGGGACGCCAAGAGCCTCCCCTGTGCTCCCGCCCCGCCCGCCCCTGTCCCCCAGACGGAAGAGTCTGCACACGGGCTGCCTGGCGTCCCCTTGTCGCCCCCGAGAGCTGGCAACAGACAGAGTATCGGGCCACACCAGGCCCTGTACTAGGGCCGTCCTATCTTCATTCACAATGAAACCCTCTCAGTTACGGGCAGCATCGGCAAGGGCCCTGGGACAGCCAGCCCCCGCTCGTCCTGGACCCCAAATGACCCCCGGGTGATTTTCCCTGCAGCACGAGCTTGGTCGCCTGACCGGGCATTTTGTGAGCAGCCCCAACGGCCTCTCTTCATCTCCCCTCGAGATCCCGACCCAAGATCCTGGGGGACCCAAAAAATCACGTCATTCAACTCTCAGAGGGCCCCAGACACTCAGCCTCAACCCTGATTTTCATGGTCCCCTGGGTTTTGTTATTTTTTTTAATGTTTATTTTTATTTTTGAGAGAGAGACAGAGCATGAGCAGGGGAGAGGCAGAGAGAGAGGGAGACGCAGCATCCGAAGCAGGCTCCAGGCTCTGAGATGTTCAGCAAAGAGCCCGACGCGGGGCTCGAACCCACGAACCGTGAGATGGTGACCTGAGCCGAAGTCGGACGCTCAACCGACTGAGCCCCCCGGGCACCCGCATCGGGTTTTGTTATAATTGGTGACACCCACTAGGTGGATGCCTCCGAGGTCATTCACTCACACTGCAAACATTTATTGAGTGCCTACTGTGTGCCAAAGACCATACAAGGGGTCGCTATGACTCCCAAATCCATCAGGGGCCTGGGGAGTCTACCCATCACCTTAAGGAGCATCGTGGGGAGTCGAGGCCGCGTTTAAAAGACTCGCGTACAGGCTCGTTCTCACGAGCAGCTGACACCGCGAAAGTCCGTGGGCGTGCACGACCACGCTTCGTGGGGAGAAAACACAAAACGAGAGAAATCCTTGACCAGGAGGAGCTTACACGCCAGAGGGTGGCAGCCCCCTCACTCTGAAATAACCATGAGGAGAAACTCTCTGTGACTTTGAATGGGACAAAGAGCTCCCAGAGGGGGCTAAGCTCCTAAAAGGGTCCTGAGACACGGACCTAAAAGAACACATCGCACATGCGACCTCATCAAAATGAAAGACTTCCGCACCCCAAACAACACCATTAACAAAATGAGAAGACAAGCCAGCGGCTGGGAGAAATATTTGAAAAAACACACATCTGATCAATATCTTAGGTCCAACATATACAAAGAGTTTTCACGACTCAATAAGACAAAACAACCCAGTTTTCTAAGGGAGTGTCGCCGAAGAAGGAAACTGGGCGTCACATACGCAAGTGAGCGATGCGGGAAGCATCGTTCGATCGCAGGAGATACTTAGGAAGGTGGCTAAAGTTTGAAGTGGACGACATCAAGTGCTGACAAGATGTGGGGGGAGTGGGGCTCTCAGACGTTGCTGGCGGGAATGAAACGCAGTGGCCGCGTCGGCAGAGTTTGGCAGTGCCTTACCAAGTTGAACGTTCACTCGGTGTGAACCCAGCAATCCCGCCTTCTAGCGCGTACCCGGGAGAAAGGAGCACACGTCCACTAAGATCTGGATCCCAATGTTCGTAGCTGCCTTATTCGTATTAGCCACAACTGGAAACGACTCAAGTGTCCAAAAGCAAATTACCGTGTGTTCATACGACTCAGCATCCAGGCAACATTCAGGAATGTTCAGGAATGTTCAGGAACGTTCAGGAATGTTCAGGAACGTTCAGCAGTAAGAAGAACTAACCACAGACACGAGGACTCAGATGCATCACGCTAAGTGACAGGAGCCAGACAGCAAAGGCTGTGAACTTACACCTGCATGAAATTCTGGAAAAGGCAAAAACACAGACACAGAAAACAGCCCTGTGCTCTTCAGGGGCTGGGTGGGGAGAGGCCTCACCTGCACCTTTGGGGGCAAGGGTCCAGTCCGATCCCTGATTGTAGTGGTGTATACCTTTATCGAAAGTCATCAGGGGTGCCTGGGGGGCTCGGTTGGTTGAGCGTCCGACTTGGGCTCAGGTCATGATCTCGCAGTTCGTGGGTTCGAGCCCCACGTTGGGCTCTGTGCTGACAGCTCGGAGCCTGGAGCCTGCTTTGGATTCCGTGTCTCCCTCTCTCTCTGCTCCTCCCCTGCTCTTGGTCTATCTTTCTCTCTCTCAAAAATAAACATTTCAGGGGCGCTTGGGTGGTTCAGTCCGTTAAACGTCCGACTTCAACCCAGGTCACGATCTCGCGGTCCGTGAGTTCGAGCCCCGTGTCGGGCCCTGTGCTGGCAGCTCAGAGCCTGGAGCCTGCTTCGGATTCTGTGCCTCCCTCTTTCTGCCCCTCCCCCCGTTCACGCTCTGTCTCTCTCTGTCTCAAAAATAAATAAATGTTAAAAAAAAAATTTAAATAAACATTTCAATAAACTTTTAAAAAGACATTAAGCCATCAAAAGGGTGACTTTTCCCCTAGGCAAAGTACAGCTTGAGAACTAACCCCCCCAAAATTCATCGCCCTCTTCACTGGAAGTCATAAAGTCGCGGTAAGAAGACGACCACGTCCCGTGTGGCACACGCAGTGCTGGACGACGGATGTTCTGTGTCCCCAGCGGTCACCTATCCCACGGGGCCCGTGTTCTCCCCATTTTATGGAAGAGCAAATGGAGGCCTGGGGAAGTGCAGCCGGCGGGCATCACCAGCAAGGATGTGACGGAGTCAGGCTTTCTAGGCCGGCCTGACTCCAGTGTCCACACCCCAAACTGCTGAGGCCGTCCCGGGGGACTCCTCCCCTCGATCGCCAAGCTGCCTGTCACCTTCGCCCACTTTCCAGACGCAGGGAGGAGGCCTCAGGGGAACTGGCTGCCCAGACTCACAGGGAGAGAGGGAGCCCCCCACAACAACCTTGAGGATGGAAAAGACCCGACACTCGGCAGGAGTGAGGCCTGGGAAGAGCCAGGCTCTGCCCTCAGGAAGCTCACGGCTCCCTCTGGCCCAAGGTCACATCCTAGACCAGGCATGTGGCTGCCCAGACCACTTCCACGGGGGCCCAGTGGAACGGAGGCCGGCGGGGAGAGAGGGGGGTTCGTGGCCACAGCTCAGGCCTGTGGGGGAGGGGGCGGGAGGCTGGAAGAGGACAGGGGTGTCGCCTCCACCCTGCACCCCGCAGCGTGGCCGAGGGGTCTGCAGGAACAGGCTAACAGCCCCCAGCAGTTCTGGAAGCCCGGCCGCTCGGTGAATGCCCGGCTCGGGGTTCAAAGCTGCACATGCAGAACGCCCCATCTAGAGGCAGGAATGCGCCGCGTCCCCGTGGCTTTGAGGCGGGGGGGGGGCCCTGGGGGGGGGGGGCCCTGGGGGGGGGGGGGGGCGTCCCTGGGGGACAAGACCCTTTCCTCCCCAGTTGCCTCAGAACGGCCTCCTCGGGACTCACGCCCCGGCTGCGCCCCCCACGGGCCAGCCAGCAGCCTCTCTGCGCCTCGGGTCCCTCCCCTGCAAGGTGAGAACTGAAATCCCGTCTGCACCCCCGTGTCTCCGAGCGGCGTCAGGGCGACCGAATGTGCACAGCACGGTGACAGAGGCCGGGCACACCTGTAGCCCAACTCCACCCCGTGAAGGCCGAACAGCGGTGCCAGGAGGCCGAGGCGGCCCAGCCCGGAACCGCTCCGAGCGGCCGCGGGCGGCCGGATGGCACTCTGCCCCCCTGCTGGCACGTTCCAGGCCGCACACAAGGCCATCTCGGTGGCAGACGCAGGGGACGGCCTCCTGGGTCTCCACGCAGGGCCAGCGCAGCGCTGAGCTGACCGCGAGGAGGACCTACAGGGATGGGGACCCCAAGCCGGTCAGGAGGCGGGAGGACATCCGTTCAGACCCGCACAGGTGGAAGGAGGGCGGCTCTCTCCCAACGGGGATGGAAAACGCCACCGGGCCTCCCGTTCCGGCCTCCGACTCCCCCCAGCCTCAACCCCGCCCGGATATCGGGGTCCATTCGCTCAGGAAGCCCCCGGCGTGGGCCCCCCCACGGCCCCCAGGCCGGGAGCTGAGTTCCTAGAAGAAGGACGGGGCCGGTCGCCTTGAATTAAGACTCGTGGGCCTTTGGGGCCTTTGCTCTCAAGGGTTCCTTCTCCCATCAAATGCTAACGCTGCTAATAATTTATATTTACAAGTGCATTGCAATGAAGACAAATTAATCTACTTTGCATTCCATTCCCAGGGGCTCCCATAACACGACACAGAGACCAGAAATTCATTCCCTCCCGGCTCTGGAGGCCAGAAGTCGGAAATCAAGACGTGGGCAGGGCCGCGCCCTTCGAGCTTCTGGGGCTCCAGGCGCTCCTGGGAGGTGGCCATGCCCCTCGGTCTCTGCCTCCGAGTCTCTGCTGGGCCTTCTTAGAAGGACACCAGTCACTGGAGCAGGGCCAACCCTCGACCCCATGACCTCATCTTAGCGAATTACTTCTGCAAAAGGCCCTGTTTCCGAGTAACAGCACAGCCTGGGGGCCCCAGTGGACGTGAGTTTTAGGGGGACACTGTTCAACCCAGTACATCCATTAAAACATTTTCTGCGACCCAAAAGTTAGCTTTCAAAATTCTGACTTTAAAAGAAATTAGGAAGTTTTCACCGGCCCTCTGGAGACGCCACCTGGGTACCTGGCCACCCCCAGCAGCTGGCACGGTCCTGGTGGGCGTGCGGTGGGACGGGCGCTGGCCCCGGGCCCCGGGCCGCGTGGGCTCGGCCGCTGGTGAGGGGTCAGGCCCGGCCCGTGTTCTCCGCTCTCGGTTAGTCCCTTCTGCCTCCTCCCGGGTGCTGGGTGGATCAGCAGTCTTTGCTGTGGTCGGTTCCGTCCCCGGGCGCCTTCCACTGGCCGCCCTGCCCGAACGGCTTCGCTCGGGCAGCCACCGGCCCGGCTCCAGGATCCCGATGTGAACGCGGAGGTTAGAGTTTCCTGACACGGCTTTAATTTTTCAAATAGCAATCCGGTTACCAAGCACATTGGCACCTGGGCCCAGTTCCCCCACGACTTGGCAGGGCCCGCGGGAGCTGCTGGCAGTGATGGATGCCGGGGGGCCCCGTCACCCACCCGCCCGGCCACCCGCGCCAGCCCGGGGACCGCGCGCGGCCAGCCCCCGGCAGCTGCGAGGCCTGAGTGCCAAGAGGCAGAACGGCTTCTCCCGGCGTCGGGATCCGGCTGGGCAGGCTGCCTGGCCTGGCCTCCGGGAGCCGTGTGCAGGGAGGGCCTCTCCCCGCCCCCCGCGTCTCACGCTCCCTCAGCCCCCGTCACCAAAATAAAATCACTTCGAAACCAGAAAACAAGAAGGGATTCAGAGACCCAGAAGTGGAGGGAATGTCACCGTTAGAGGGTCCGATCCTCTCAAAGTACGGAGGGGGGGGAGGGACACCGAGGCCAGGGCCGGGACGGGACCCGGGGTTCTGGCCGTCAGTGGAGACCAGTACTCAGCCATCCCCAGGAGGGTGGGAGCCAGACTGGCTGGGGTCAGAGTCCACCTCTGCAACTCTGGGCGATTCTGGGCCTCAGTCTTCCCACCCGCGAAATGGGGGCGGTGCAGCACCAGCTTCCCAGGGGCACCATCAGGATCATAGTGTTCAACGCGAGCCCAGACAGAGGCAAGCCCCGGGGACTGGCTGGCGTCGCCCACAGGGGGGACGCGCAAGCCCGGGACGGAGGAGGTCCCGGAGGAAGGTCAGTCAGACCCCTGTGGCAGGAGAAAGAAAAGGCGATGCCAGGCAAGCCCATCTGGTGAGATCATCACCTTGCCCTGTCCGTGCACCAAGCTTCTATTAAGTGCCGTCTGTACGTAAGCCCCCGAATTGGTGCCACCAGCCTCCCAGAGGCGGTCCCTGGCTGAATCGAAGACTTCGACTTCCTGGAGAGACCCCAGGGGGGACGCAGCCAGCTTGGGAACACAGACCCCACTCGGGCCCATGCCCATCTCGTCACACTCCAGCAGGGTGACGGGGCTCCACAGGGCGACATATCCTCCCCCCTGCCCGCCTCCCACGAAGCCTGGAGACCACCCCTCAGATGCCTCCAAACCTCCATCCTGCAACAGGTGGGGCCACCCAGCCCAGACAGGAGGGGACTGGACGGGCAAAAGGAGGAGGGCCAGATGCTTCTAGACCCGGCACGTCCCCTGGCCGCACGCGGCCGTTCAACACTGGCACGTGAGACCCCCAAGGTGTGGGGGCTTTTAATGGATTTCACGTTGATCGGTGTAAATTTAAAAACCGAAGCCGCGTAAAATGGTTTTCTGTTGACCGTAACTTTATGGCTTTGGCAGGACGTTTATCGATTTCGCATCTGAATGGAGATGGGCCGTCAGTATAAAAATAACACCTCGGACTTTGGAGAACTAAGTCCGTGCAGAAGAATGGAAAATATCTTGTTAATAATTTTGATATGGGGGCGCCTGCGTGGCTCAGTCGGTTGAGTGTCCAACTCTTTTGGTTTTTTTTAACGTTTATTTATTTTTGAGACAGAGAGAGACACAGCATGAGTGGGGGAAGGGCAGAGAGAGGGAGACACAGAATCGGAAGCAGGCTCCAAGCCATCAGCCCAGAGCCTGATGCGGGGCTTGAACTCACGGACCGCGAGATCATGACCTGAGCCGAAGTCAGACGCTTAAATGACTAAGCCACCCGGGCGTCCCTAAATATTGACATTTTTTTTTAATTTTTTTTTTTAACGTTTATTTTTGAGACAGAGAGAGACAGAGCATGAACAGGGGAGGCGCAGAGAGAGAGGGAGACACAGAATCCGAAACAGGCTCCAGGCTCCGAGCTGTCGGCACAGAACCTGACACGGGGCTCGAACTCACGGACCGTGAGATCATGACCTGAGCCGGAGTCGGACGCCCAACCGACTGAGCCACCCAGGCGCCCCGAGTGTCCAACTCTTGATATCGACTCAGGTCCTGATCCCAGGGTCATGGGATTGAGACCCACGTCGGGCTCTGGGCTGAGCTTAGAGCCTGCTTAAGATCCTCTCCCTCTCTCCCTCTCTCTCCCTCTCTCTCCCTCTCCCTCTCTCTCTCTCTCTCTCTCTCTCTCTCTCCTCCCCCCAAATAAAATTTAGGAAAATAATTTTGATTTGATTGTATGCTGAAATGATATTTTGGACAGATCGAGTTAAATAAAATGTGATTCAAATCCATTTTACCTGTTTCTTTTTACTTTCTTAACGTGGCTACCAAAATTATGTATTTCACCCACAAATCCTATTAACAAGGGCCTCCCCCCAGGTCCACAGGGTGCAGGCAGCCGCAAGGGGCCCACAGCTGGACCTCTGGAGTCTTCTTATAACACTCGCTAGTCTGTTCCCCTTGGGGACGCCTGTGAAGTAATGACATCGAGTAATAGGGGAACCTCACCCAGCACCGGGCTCCGTGCAAAGAGCTAGCTGACTCTCCTGCCTGCCCCCAGCACCCTGACAAGATAGGTCCCACTGACCCCCTCTCAGAGCCCAGAGAGTTTAAGTTACTTGCCCTGGGCCACACAGCAAGCCTTCAGGACCTCCAACCCAACAGCCTTTGCGTCGGAAGGCAGGGAAGCTGGTGGTCCTGGCCTCTCCCTGCGTGGCCCTGGCCACGCAGCCACCCTCCGTCCAGGATTTTCAGGCCACCATCTGCGCCCCTCGGTTCCCCCAAACCCAGGACAGTCTCCGCGGACCACTCTCCATGGAGCACGGGAGCACGATGGCGGAAGAAAGGGGCCCCTGGAGTCCTTTGGGATGGGGAGAAGGCAAAGGCAAGAGTGGGTGACAGGTGAGCCGGTCAGGGGAGTGAGGGGAGGGGCCAGGAAGCGGAAGGGAGGGCCGTCGGCTCCGAGGGATCCGGGAGCTTGGCTCTTGCACGGAAAAGGAGGAGCTAGACGAGGGGCAACACGGACCCCACAACACCCACCCGCATTCGGCAAAAGGCTTCTCCGGCACCTTCCACGCGCCAGGCTCTGAACTCGCACGAACACCCGCGTCCTTGACGCCACGGAGCCGGCTTCCGGCAGGGGGCACGGGTGCCAACAACCTCGTGCTTCGGTGGCAGGGTTGCAGAATCCGGGGTCCCGACGGCCAGGGTTCAAATCCCCGCGGAGGCCCAACCTTGACCTTGCGCGGCAGCGGGGTGCAGCGGGTCAGCGTGGGGAGCGACCTCGACGACTGCCCGCTGGAGGTGGTTCAGGGGCCCCGGCAGCACGGGACCTCAAGAGCCGACTCTGCTCTCCGCCAGCCCCCCGCCCCCCCAATTCAACCAGAGCATCCAGCTCAGCCGTCTGGACTGGGACCGCACAGAAGAGGCCAGCAGCAGCGGGGCTCTGGCCACCAGGGAAGCGGCTTGATTCGCCCCGGGTCGGTGGCCAGCAGGAGCAGGTGGGGGGCGGGATCCAGGGGCTCCGGCCCCCTGCGCCCCACCCCACCGTGGGTCTGGATGAGAATGGAGGAGAACTTCCAGGGGAGGCCCAGAGGCACAGCCATCAGCATTTCTGAGGGCCCAGAAACGGGCGCACGCCGTCACCACGGAGGGGCATGTGGACGACGATGGGTGTTTCCTGGGGGCCCCAAACGCGTCCTCCTCGGGGCACAGGGCCCCGCCCTGTCATCCGCCAGCGCAGAGAGCCCTGCTGCGGGGTGAGGGTTCGGAGTGTTTACAGGACGCATAGCAGAGCCGTGAGTCAGCTGAAGCAGAGAGAAGGAGGACTCAGCCGGGCTGGAGGGTGGGGGGCGGACGTGAGGTCAAACCCTCCATGCAGAGCCGGGGTAAACAGCAGCCTGGAGCCGGTCCTCTGGCATCGTCGCCCACGGCCCGGCCAGGCACGGTCTGAGCGGTGCCCAGAGGAGGAAGCGCACGCCAGGAGGGGAAGGCACTCCTCGCACAGTGCTCTCCCTCCGCGCCCGGGCATGGCCATCTTTGTATGTAAACTGAACTTTGTACGTTAAACAGCATTTTAGCCGCCCGGGGGGGAGGGGGGGGGGGCCGGGCCGGCTGCTCGGAGGGAGTGTCATGCCACGGAACGTGGGGTCAGATAAACCTGTTCCAGGACCTGCTCGGCCTCGCGCCGGCTGCGTGACCTGGGGCAGATGCCCGCCACGTTGGAGACGCGTTCCCCGCTGCGGGGCTCGCCGAGGGCCCCGGGATCACCTTTCCGCCTGTCCCCTAAACCCGGCTCTACTCCTACTTACTTCCCAAAGCCTCAAAGCCACCTCCTCCCGGGAGCCTTCCCTGATCTCCCAGCACCAGAGCCCAGACAGAATCACTTGACTCCAAATTCTCCCGCCACGAGGAATCATTCTTTTCCTTGACGGCCCAGGGGCTGGTCCGGCTGCCGTGTGAGCTGGGACGCGGTCGAGGTGGACGGGCCGGGGCTCACTTCCCGCCAGCTGCTTCTTGGCTCCTGCCATGGCCATGCCTCTCTCAGCTGACCTTGCCCCCTGCTGGACAAAAGTCACGAACAGCAGAGGGCAGAGGGCAGACACGAGGAGCTAAGGACACAGAGAGAAGCTGTGGGAACAGAGGGCTTGGCAAGACCAGGGCGTGGGGGCCTGAGACAAGAGTGTCCCTAAACGTCCCCACGAGGACGGAGAGGCGACCGCGAGGTCCAGGCCAATGGAGACGGCGGGGACCAAGCGCAGGTTCGTAGAGCGGCGAGGGCAAGAGGACCAGGGAGAGCTTGCTGATGGAGGAGGAGGGGACAACAGGTGTCTAGGGCAGGGAGGGCTCCGGGGACCGAGGTCACGGCCCAGTGCCGCGTGGGGAGACAGGCCAGGGCCACACGACTCGCCCGAGGACGCTTTCTGCTTGTTCCCTTCAAGGAAGAAGAGGCTGCTGTCAGGGAGGAAGGCCACCACGCCCCTGGGGAGAAGCCCCAGGGGTGACGGTTCCTCGGCAGACCCACGGGGCACAACCGCGAAGGGCAGGGCAGGGGGGAAGGTCCCCACAGCCTCGGACCGGCCAACTCCACCTGTTCAGACCTTGGTCTCCCCTCCAGCTAAGCTGCGGGAATGACGCGGCCCTCCTGCCAGCTAGAGTGTCCTTTTCATATTATTTAAAATTTGTTTCAAATTTATTTATTTTTGAGAGACAGAGCGCAAGCAGGGGAGGGGCGGAGAGAGGGGGAGACACGGAATCGGAAGCAGGCTCCAGGCTCCGAGCCGTCAGCACAGAGCCTGACACGGGGCTCGAACCCACGAACCGTGAGATCGTGACCTGAGCCCAAGTCGGACGCTTCACCGACCGAGCCACCCAGACGCCCCAGAGTGTCCTTTTTTTAATGTTTACGTATTTATTTTTGAGAGAGAGAGAGAGAGAGAGAGGGAGAGAGAGAACCCCAAGCAGCACAGGTCCCAATGCGGGGCTCGAACCCACCACCCCGGGATCGTGACCTGAGTCGAAAACAGGGGTTGGATGCTCAACCAGCTGGGCCACCCACCCAGGCGCCCCCAGAGTGTCCTTTCGGGGGTCAAGATAATAAACGTAACCTAACTCTGAGAGGGGCCGACACCCACGGCTCCGGCTAGGGTCCACTCACTGTCAGCCACCTGAGGACGGGCCACGTTCTCCGCCCGTGTAGGTCACCTCATCCCCCCCCCCAACCCCAGGAGGCCCCACTGTGACTCACTTGACAAAGAAACTGAGGCAAAGGGAGGGAAGCACCTGTCATTCGCACGGAGCCCGCGAGCAGCCGGCCAGGACCGGAGCCCGGAGTCTTGGCTCCTGTGACCCCACCTGCACCACCAGGCAGGTCCCACTCCATGCAGCACTCTGACTTCCGGGGTCTCGGGGCTCGTCCGGCGCAGGCAGGGACTCGGAGACTATCTGGTGGGGCAGCGGGCGAGGGGGGACAAGCAGGTGGCGGAGTCCCTCTGCTTCCCCGAGCACGTCCCACGTCCCCAGAGACGGCTCGAGGTCGCGGCCCAGTGCCTACGGTCCCCGCACAAGCAGGTAGGGACCTTCCGGACCGTGTTTTGATAGCAAACATGTCCCTTTCCGCAGCCTGACATCGGCCCTCCCGGGGGCATGTCACCGGCTGAATTGTGTCTCCCCAAAAATTCCTCTGTTGAATGAAGTCCTAACCCCTTAGTGCCTTAGTCTTTAAAAAGGAAATTCAGGTAAAGTGAGGTCACAGAGGGGGCGGGGGGGGGCCGGATCCCACGTGACTCAGGTTCTTATGACAAGAGATCAGGACACAGACACGCACGGAGGGACGACCCCGTGAGGACACAGGGGGAGGACGGCCGTCCACACACAGGGAGAGAGGCCTCGGGAGACCCCGGCCCCGCCCACGCCTGGACCTCGGGCTCCGGCCTCCAGGACGAGGGGACAGCCCGTCCTGTTGTGTGAGCCCCGGGGCTTTGGGAGCTCGTTACACTGGCCGAGCTGCCACAGGGCACATGAGGCCAGCGCCCCTCGGAGCTGCTAATGTAGCCACACGAGGAATCCTGGCCACAGCCCCGTGCAGGGCCCGCAAGTCACGGCCGAGGAGCAGGTCACCGCGGGGGAGCGGCCCCAGCACGGTGGGGCACCCATGTCCCCAATCCACAGGTGAGACCCAGGCCCCGAGAGCACCGCACATTTGCTCCACGTCCGTTACCCAGCAAACAGGTGGCAGCCGGTCACGTGCACGCTGCCCCCGGGGAGACCCCCGGGCCTTCCCAGCAAGGCTGCCCTCGCCCAGTCCTGCCTCGGGGCCGGAGCCACATCCCCAAGGGGCCGAGGGTGCTCGTGAGGGCCAGCCCGTGTCCGAGCCCGTGCGAAGTGCGGAAAGTCTGCTCTGCTCACACCGTCTCACCCCCTCAGCCCCAAGGAGCCCGGCCCCCTTCGAGCCGCCCTCTTCCCTGGCTTCGAGCTCGTCCCCGGGACACCCAGGCAGCACTGGGAGTCAGCCCAAACCCTCACGCTCTGGGAGACGGGAGCCTCTGCCAAATGCATCAGTTACGATGACACGGGACCACACGTAACTCTCCTATCCTGTGAGACAAGCCCACGGACAGGCAGTCCAAGGCTCCGAGGAGTCGGCCAGATGCCAGCCTCCTTTCAACTCGCCGATTCGTCACCCCGAGGGTGTGGCTCTCGTCCTCAGCCTACGATGGCTGCAGGAGCTCCAGCCCTCACATCCACATTCCAAGCAGCAGGATGGAGGAAGGGAGGAAAGGGGGAGCCCTTTAAGGACACTTCCCGGAAGTCCCGCTCTGCTTAGACCTGCTTGACCGGAACTGAGGCGCAATGTTCAGCGGTAGAATGCGGCTGTATGCATAGCGACTTGACCTTGTCACCCGTCCCGGGAAGGGGTGAAGTCTATCTCTCCAGCCCTGAATCTGGGCTTGGCCCTGTGACCTGCCTCGTCCTACCTACCCCAAGACAGGAAGAGGGATACAAGCAGAGGCTTGAGACATTCTTATGCGTTCAGGCTTGCTCCGGGTGCTGGGACCCCTCTGGCAGCACGTGAACAAGCCCAGGCTTGTCTTCTGGAAGGTGAGAGCCGGGGGGGGTGGGAGGGGGGGCATCAGCCATCTCCAGCATTCCTGCCATCCTAGCCGATGCCCCTAAAATAGGCCATCCTGGACCACCCAGCCCCAGCCAGGCGAGCTCACATCAGAAAAGTCCCCCAGCCAGCTCACGGAGCCACGGGAAGTAATAAATCCTTGTTGGGTTAAGCCACACAGTCTACACAGTCCGGGGTGCTTTGTTACACAGCAAACACTAGCCGATACGCTTCTCCAGCTGCGGGAGGCTGTTAACTGGGCCACAGGGTCCCACATAGGGTTTCCGTGTCTAACAGGAAGGACAGAGTGAACATCAGGACGGGCCGGGTAGCAGCCCCTGCGGCTGGCAGAGTGGCCTGCTCCCCAGGGCCCGGAAGACAGGCACGGCCCCACCCGCCCACGTCCACCGCCTTGCTGACGGATTCGGTCCCTGTGCCACCAGGACGTGAGGCCACGGTTAGGAAGGAGGCTCTGAGCTGGCCGGGCCGTGGCCCCGCCACCCGCCTCCCTCTGAGTGTTCGGTGGGGCGGCCGCTCGCCCACGGGTACCCTGTCTGTCCACAAGGCACCGTCCATTCGGGGGTCAGCGCCCGCCCAGGTCCTGCCCACAGCTGTCCCCGACGGCCCCGGCCACTGCCCGGCCGGCCCCGCACGCCCAGCAAGCACCTAGAGCCCCGACCTCCCGGGCAGCACGCGGCAAGCAGCTCCCGGGGCCGCCCGACGCCCACCGCTCAGGGCCGGCCGCGGAAACGCTTCCCACCTTGCGTCTCAGGGTCAAGCACACGACAGGGGCGCGCAAACAGAGGAAACTAGCAAATGAGCTCTGGGGGCTTCGAAGGACGCGTGGGACGCAGCTGAGGAGGGAGACGCAGCGTCGCGGACGTTTCTTTCTCCAGTTTCCAAAACGTGTGCACATTCTCTCACACGGCCTCAGATCAACACCGCTGGGGAAGGAGCGGCTGCGGGACCCCAAAGACACGGGCCCACGCTCGATCACCCTGCCGCCTTACCAGCCCAACAGCAGCTCGCCTTGGGGACGGGGAGCAGGGATCCTACCCACGGAGCCTGCGGTGACAGCGTGGCCCCGACTGGCCTCGGAACATGCTCCCTGACTGACTTCTGGTCTCCAGGACTGGGAAACTCTGATTTCTGCTGTCCTGAGCCACCCCATTCGCGATCCTTTGTTACGGCGGCCCCAGGACACTGATACATCTCCCGGACACACACGTGCCCTGGCTCATTTCTTTTATTATTACTACAGGAACCAACGTGCCCACATCGGCGGCCCCCTCGCCCTGGGGGCCCTGTCGGCGGGGCCGGGACTCCAGACCACGGTGCCCAGTGAACCGTGTGACCTTGGGGGTAACTCAGCCCCCAGAGCCTCACGCCGCCCTTTCCCTAACGTGGAGCTAGACCGTGGCCACGGCTCCTCCGTGGGGCAGCCACAGGGCCACTGGAGGGGACCCGGCCACGGAAACGGTGAAGCGCATCTCCCGGTAAACGGCGGGAGTTACAAAAACGCATCCGGGTTCCTGCGCCTTGAGTGCGGCGAAGCCCCTGTGCCTGCCCCTCCCGCCGCCTCCCCCACCCCCACCGCCCGCCCCGCTCCCTCGACCAGAAACGGCAGGTGTGGGCACAGAGGCCAGGCCCGGAAGGGTCAGCAGACGCGGGCACCCCGCCAGCTGCACCAGCCTGCCCGGAGCACAGCGGCCGTCACACGGCCAAGGTGCCAAGCTGGTGAAAGGCCGCCTCCCGCCCCGGCACCGCCGCCCTCCGCAAACGCCCGGCCCGAGTGGGTGCCGAGCAGCTTTCGGGGTCACGTGCCCAGGCCGCTGGCGGCAGGCCGGTCAAGGGGCCCTGCCCTCCCTCTCCCCCTCGGCACACCTCTGATTCGAAGGAATGTGTGTGTGTGGGCTTCTGATTCCTTCAAGGGGAAAAAGCTCGCTCTCGGCAGAATTCCTCCTGGGACCCCGGCCGCTGGCCGCTGGCGAGGGATCCTGGGGGGCTGGGGCCGAGGCAGGGACCGCGGCCCCTCAGCGCTCCCGCCAGCGCTCCCTGAAACCACAGGCGCCCTCGGAGGCATCCCCTCGCTCGGGAAGGCGTGCAGGTCGGGGTCACGGGCAGGCTGGAGAGTCGGCCCCCGCCGGCTTCAGGTCCCACCCGTGGGATTTGAAATCCTAGGAGCCAGCCGTTGACCTTGGGCAAGTCCTCCCCCCCCGAGCCTCAGACTGCTCATCCACGGAATGGGAACGTTCCCCAGGGCTCTGCCAGGGGCTGCACACGGGGAAACCACCTCCTTCTCTTTCACTCTCCAGGGGGACAGCTGACGGTGACACCAGATGGCGGGTGTCACCGCGGCTTTCGGGCAGGCCCGGGGGGAGTGGCAGCCTCCACTTAGATAAGAAGGCTCTCGGCTCGGGTCGCCTGGGACAAACCCTTGATAAACTGGCACCGGGCGCTCCCGTTTTCTCCAAAGCTCGGCTGTGCGCCCGGCCGCCCCGCAGCCCCGTCAGAAGGGAGCGGGTCACAGCCTCCCCCAGCATGGCGTGGAGGTGCGCCCTGCCCAGAGCCGGGGTCCCACGAAGGAAGGACAGCTTCCTTAATTCGGCGTGAAGCAATCCCGCTTTCGGGCCCCCGTGACACAGCCTTTTTGTTTCTGGCACTTTCCCTCCGACCCAAAGTTGGGTGTCATCGACTCCTGTTGGGGCCACGTTCCCAGGTAGGGGGGGTGTCTGTGATCGGGCCATCGTTCCGGGGGACCTGGAGGTTTTGCTGCGGTCACACAGTGGCCGAGGGACCACCTGACCCGAGACCCTGGAAGGCCCCACCGTGTCCCCGACGGCAGCTCCCAGGGAGCCCCAAGAGCACGGACGCGGCTCCCTCCTGGAAAAGTGAAGACAGAGGCCCGAGGGGCCAGGCTCCGACCCCTAGTCACCCAGCAAGAGGGGGGCGGCGAACAGGAACCCAGTGCCTGACACAGGTCCCCCCCATCCTGCGTGAGGGCTCAGGGGAAACAAGACAGCATCTTCCCACAACAGCGCCCCCCCGGGACTGGGTCTGTCTTTACTCCCAGCCTGGGCCCCGTCCTCCACCAGGACCCCTGGCCACCACATTCCCTGAGCGCTCGCCAGCTGGGCACAGGCCAGCGACTTGTCAGTCCCTCTGGACGTGCTGTTTCCACGACTAAAAAGCCGGGTTCAGAGAGGTTAGGTGACTTGCCCGAGGTCACACAGCCCAGGCCTGGCTGCTCCCCTGCCCGCCTCTGCCCGTGCACGCTTGGCCCCCGGCGCCGGCCGCCTCTGGGTCCATCTCCCCCGGGAAGTGGCACGTGTGTTCCCGGCACCGTAAGCCCGAGGAGCGTCCGCACGCCGCCATGCTCGCGACCACCCGTCCGTCCTCAGCAAAGGTGCTCAGAGCCGACTCTGGCCCCCAAACACACAGAAGAGGAGGGACGCCCGGGGGCGTGCAGACGGCGGGGACGACGGGTCCCAGGGAAGACGCATCGCCAGAGCCCGCTTTCCCGAAGAGGGGGTGTCCCGGCCAGGTGGGAGCAGGCGCGGAGCAGGATGGCGACCCCATGCCCAGGGATGTCCTTGGAGCCACCTCGTGACAGGGGCGGGGAGAGAAGGAACAGGCTGTGGAGGACCTTTTAGGATCGAACCAGAGGCTGGAGGTTGAGACTCTTCACCTTGAGGAGCCATAGGAAGTTCCAAGCCCCTGGTGAGTGACAGATGTGCCATCCGGAAGTGTCCCCTGGAGACCAAGGTGCCCCAGAAGGAGAAGAGGTGGGGGGCGGGGAGGCCCGGCAGGGAGCTGAGCCACGGGTGCTTGTCTTGAGGACAGAGAGTTGGTGGAACGAGCCGGGAGTGGTCTCGGGGGCACATTTTTTTAATGCCTGGCAATTGCCTTTGGCTTCTGCAAGAAAAGGACATTTCTGGAAGCTTGGCAGAGAATTCGGTGAATGCAAAAAATGAGCATCTAATTACAAGTGGGCGCCCCCCCAACTCCCACCTGGACCGATGGCCCCCACTCTGGTATTCAAGAAGCCGTCGGGGAGACTTTCAACCCCACCAATGGCCGCACCGTGTCAGGAACCTTCTGTAGGAGAGAACGTCCACACGCCGGCTGCATCCCCGGCCAGGCCTGGCGGCCAAGCCGTGGAGGGGAGGGCGCCCAGCCCCCGGAGCGAGCATGGCCATCGCCTTAGGAAGACGGCGGGGCAGGGGGGCTCGAGGGGCGGCGGGACCCTAAAAGGGCAGGTGAGCATTGGTGCCGGGGCCCAAGCCCTGGCTTCGGGGAATGCGCCCCACCCGCCTCCAGCCATGGCCCAATAGGTAGGCGGGATCAGCACGCTGGACTGAGCTATCTTGGGCCAGAATTTGGAATGCCACACGTAGCAAACAGTTAATGATCAACTATCCAAAAGGCCTAGAATAGTGTTATAAAATGCGTCAAATATCTGCCCCTGACCAGACCAGACATGACAGCTAGGGAGGGAGCACTTCTGGGTTTCCCCTCTCCATAACCTTGCTCTGCAAGGCCGGCCTGTGGGGAAAGTTCCCCTCGGCAAGCCAGCTATCTGGAAACGACTCCCACACGCTCGGTCCCACCTCCCCGCCTCTCGGCCGAGACCCCTCTCCCCTTGTGGCCTTCGCTGAGGGGACACATGTTCCTTCCCGAGTTGCATAGTTTGGGAGAAAGCCTGGAGCTTTTCTCAACAGAGCGTGTCTGTGCCCCCTTGAGGGAGAACGGGGGTGGGACGGCGGGTTTGTCCTCGTGGGGTCCCCCACCCCCACCCCCGCCATCGGGCCCTGACACCCAGGGAAAGCACCTTCTCCAGAGCTGCTGACTTTTGCCAATTTATATGCTAATTCCCGAAATGATTCTTCCTACATTAAATAAAAGCTGAGGAATGTTCCAAAGGTCTGAACAGATTGTACCATTAACAGACAGAGGAAAGCAACGCAAAGCCTGCCCACAGGAGTTGTGAGCGTGTGAACTCGCTCTCAGCACACACACACTTGCCTAATTTTAGGCCCACGTGGTCCTTCAGCTGACTCGGGCAAAGTAAAACTGCTTCGGCATCCAAAGCCTCCAGGTGCCCATCTTGACCTTGACGTCCCCTTTCCGAGCAACCTTTTGAGAAAGCAGAGAGAGTCCAGAAGCAGGCGGAGGTCCCACATTGAGCCCGCGCCCCCCAGAGTGATCGTCTGCCTTGGATCGCGTCAGCGCCGTCCAGGACCTAGGCCCCCCCCACCGCCGATCCAGGACCGAGGCCCCCCGCCTCCTGGACAGCCTCCTCGCGGCGTCCCACCGCCCCGCAAACACACTGGTTCTCTAGACGCTCCTCCCGCCTCAGCAAGACCTTCTTGCTTCAGAGGCTTTTGCACATTCTGTTCCCCCTGCCAGGGTGGCTCTTCCCCACTCCCTCGAGCAGGTTACCCCGACTCATCTCAGCTTGGAGCAGCCCACCCTGATCAGATGAAGCGAGGCCCCAGCTATACACACAGCGGGCACTACATTTCCGTCCCTGGTGCTCCTGACAATCCTAGTGGGATTAGCTGTATGACACTTTGTTCAGGGTCTGTGGCCATCATTCAATGGTGGCCATCATTCAGGTCTATCCTAGAAGAATGCTTGCCATAGAATACAGGGATGGGGGGGGCGGGGAGAGATGGAGGGAGAGAAGGAGACGGACGTTTGGATGGATGGACAGAAGGAAGGATGGGTAGATGGATGTTGGCTGGATGGAAGGAAGGGTGAATGGATGGATGATGATTGGGAGAATGGATGATAGAGGATGGATGGATGGATGGACGATGGATGGATGGATGGATGGATGGATGGATGGATGGGTGGAAGGTTGTTGGATGGACGAATGGATGAATAACACAAGTTACCCTCCAAAAAGACAATTGTCGTGGTGGGGTAATTTGCGTTTTCTGGAGCCAAGCAGACCCCAGGAGGCCACGTCTCCCTCTCCCGGCCCTGGAGGCAGAGGTTCCGAGCAGGCCGCCCTCTTGGCCTCGTTTTTCCGTTGCTGGGCACTGTTCCCATAGCTCCCCCCTTAGAATGTCTGTACCCCCACATCAAACCCCACCTCCAGCTCAAGGCCTCCTGTCCGGGGACCCTCATCTCCCCCAACACCCGGAGGCTGGGGCGCCCCAGCCTATCTTCCTTTCCTGCCAGGACAGGTGCACTGAGTGGGGCGGAGCTGGGCACAGAGACACATGGTAGCTGTGCCCTCGAACACAGGCAGGCCCAGCGCCAGGCTCGGCCGCTTCCCAGAGTCAGAACCTTCCTCCCAAACGGTAAGGATTGAGTCTGATAAAGCGTGCGGTACCCGGTGCGCACTCAACAAGCACGCGACAGGCACGTTAACTGACCGATTACTTGGCGCCTCTAAAGGAGCGGCCGTTCTCGGGGGAAACCAAGCCAGATTCCTGTCCAACGGCAGAGCCCTGTGAACGGAGCCCCCTCCGTCCGCATGACCACATCTCCGCTCTTGGCTGGTGGCTCAGCCTTATCCCGCCTCTGAGTGGATGAGAAGGACCACCCCTCCAGGCTTTGTTTTCAGTATCTTATGCTGCCTCATCAAAGGGGGGATTGCTCTGGTGTCTCCCCGAAATCCCTGCAAACTCTGAAACATTCTGGAGCCCAAGGCCAGGAGTGGTTCCCGTGAATGCTCGTTTCCAGACCGTCCGGCTCAAAGGCGACGGGTGCCACAGCCTTCGGGACAAGGCTTAACCACGGGCATCTCCTCCCATCCCTCCTCTGCTCGAGCCTGCAGGGGCCCAACTCCCTCACACACGAGCAAAGTCCTTACGCCGGTCTACAAGGCCCCCAGCGCCTGGCCACACGCCCCGCTCCCCTGAGCGCCCTGCTCCCTGATGCGGCCTCCCGAGCAAGCCTGAGCACCCAGGGCGGGCTCCCCTCAGGACCTTTGCACATGCCGCTCACTCTGCCCGCAAGGCTTTTCCCCCCGATCCCCACATGGCTTCCCCATCCCTTCCTTCCTACAGGTCTCTGCAGAAATGGCCCTTCATCCAAGAGGCTTTCCCTGACCCACTACAGACGGCAGCTTCCCTGCCCCAACCTGAACCCCCACTGCCAGCACCACCACCATTCGGCACAGCAGTGACGCTTCTCCCGCTCAAGCTCTGTTCTCTTGTTCTTGGTCCCCAGTGGGCGCTCAATTAGTGGTGATTGAGTGGATGGAGGGATGGGGAGGCATGCATTCACCTATCAATAATAATAATCAACGGAAATCATCATCATCGATAAGTGACTGTGCACGAATCAGTACGGGATCAGTGAATGCAAGGTCGTGCGTTGTAGCAGGGTTCCTACAGGGGCAGGAGCAGGCGCTCCGATGGGCGTCAGGGACCTCCTCTCTCAGGAAGCAAAAAGAAGTTGCCGCCTGAAAGATGTGTGAGGGTAGGGAGCACATCAGGCAGAAAGAATGTGTGCAAGGGTCCTGGGGCAGCGGTAACAGATGAGCACACAAAAACGCGTCCTCTCCTCGTCTGGGGGCCCGAAGCCAGAAGTCAAGGTGCCGGCAGGCGTCTGCTCCCTCTGCAGGCACTGGGGGAGGCTCCCTCCTGCTCTCCCAGCTCCTGGGGCTCTAGCGTCCCTGGGCTTCTGGCTATGTCCCTCCAGCCTCTGCCTCCATGGTCACGTGGCCTCTCTGTATGTTCTCTCTTCTCCTAAGGACACTTGCCCTTGGATTTAGGGTAACCAAAGATGGTCACATCTCGTGATCTCTTAACTCGATTACACCTGCAAAGACCCTCTTTCCTAAATAAGGTCACACTCACAGATGCTGGGGGTTGGGACTCGGACAGATCTTTCCGGAGCCACGACAAACATCCTGATGGGGTGCTGTCTGGGTGTGACCAGATGGGGAAGCTGGGCGTGACCGGGTGTGACCGCCCCACCACGCCGAGAAGTGGGGGCCACAGGTGCCCTCACAGCCGTGGGCTGACCCGGAGGAGGCTGAGTGGCCTATGTCCCCGGGCCAGCGGAGCACTCGGCAGACCCCCGGTGCTCAGCAAACACGTCAGCGTGAATCCCCCGGGCCCCGAGGTACGCTCTGTGAGGGACCCGAGGTGCCCCCCAAACGAGCCCAGGGTGCTCCTTGCCTCGATGGCTTCCCCAAGACAAGAGGGTCCAGCGTGAAGGTCTCCACGGGTCCTTCCTGGGAAAAGCTCTCCAAACACACCGAAGGGCCTACCCGTCTGGTCATCCGCTCACTGGGCAGCAGGTGCCTCAGCCCATTACCGCCTCTGCACGTCACCACCCCAGCCACACACACACACACACACACACACACACACACACACACACACACCCCAGGGCCCCCTTCTTCCTCTCTGCCTGGACACACCCTTTGCAACATCCACGCTCCGGAACCCTTTCTTCCGCCCAGAGGCTGTGATCCCTGAAACCCCCAGAGCTGACATTCGCTGACCCCGCCTGTCTACGGCCAGGTCCCTGTGTCACCAGACACTGCTCCTGCCCGCACCCTGCCAGCTCAGCAGAGGGCTGGCCCGAGAGAGAGGCGGCCTCCAAGTGGCCCCCAGCGGGAAGACAGAGAGGAGGAGGCCGGTCCCCACCGCAGGCTCAGAGAATCACCCAGAGGCACCTTCCCACAAACGCCTCCCTAGGCGGACGGGCCCAGGAGGCAGGGCCAGCAGGCCTCAGGGGAGATGGACAGTTGGTTTTGCTCCGCAGATCTGGATAAACTGGAAATGCAAAGGCCCGCGCCGGGCGTCCCTAGCCGGGCAGACTGGAAGTGCTTCAAAGAGCCGGGCACGGCCAGTTCACACGGCCGCGGCCAAGCCCAGCTCGGTCGCCCATGCCGCTCACCCCCGGGCCCGGGCGCCCGCCCCGCCGCCAGCCGCAGCTCCCCAGACCCCGCACGCAGAGCGAGGCATCTGACCGCCAGCACCAAGGCCTCCTTCTACGTCAGATATTAATCAAACGCATCCTGACAATGATCAACGGAGGCGGCTTGGCAGCGTGGGCCTGGCGGGCCTCCAGGCCCACCTCCAGCTACAGGAAAGACGAGGCTGGCAGAAGCGGTCCTTGGCAAGGGACGGCACATTGTCCCACAGCTGTGGGAACGTGCTCTGTGCGCAAACATTTCCTTAAAACGAGCTTACGAGGAAATGTTCGCGACGGCCTTAGTAGAGACCATCAGGGGCGCCTGGGTGGCGCAGTCGGTTAAGCGTCCGACTTCAGCCAGGTCACAATCTCGCGGTCCGTGAGTTCGAGCCCCACGTCAGGCTCTGGGCTGATGGCTCGGAGCCTGGAGCCTGTTTCCGATTCTGTGTCTCCCTCTCTCTCTGCCCCTCCCCCGTTCATGCTCTGTCTCTCTCTGTCCCAAAAATAAATAAAAAACGTTGAAAAAAAAATTTAAAAAAAAAAAAAAAAGAGACCATCAGCCTGGCTGAGCGGGGCGAGAGTAACGTCAAGCCCCGGCCACGTCCAGACTCCAAGGGCCATGCGAGTGGCCGGGGAGGGCCCTGCGGCACTCTGAGCGGCTTTGTGGCTGGCACACGCTTCCAAGTTGGCTGGGGGGGGGGGGGGGGGGGGGAGGGGAGGGGGGAGGGAACCGGGGCCCCTCCCGCCTCCAGTGCACTGGAAACTCATGAGGACTCGGGGCTGGCAGAGCTGGGGAGTGGGCTGGGGCGGTGGGGGGCCTCGGGGCCGCCTTGCAGGAATGTCGGGGCCTGGCTCGCTTTCTGAACCTGCCATATGGCCCTGCGTCCTGGGACCCAGGCTGGGAGCCAAGGAGGAGCCCTGTGGCTGGGTCCACGGCCCTCCTGGCCGCTGCATGAAGCCATTTGTCAAAGGTGTTTCCCAGAAGCCTCTCTGGAAGGCGCTGCCCTTCACGAAGCTGGCTTGGGCTTCAGCCAGGCGGAGACGTCTGGGGGCTCTTGGCCAAAGTGCCAGCCGTCCCGAGATCAAAAGTCCCTCTCCTGGTTATGCTTGGCTCTGGGCGGCAGGCGAGCTCGCCGCGGGGTCACCGACGGCTGGGCGAGGCCGGGGCCGCCTCTCCCAGACGACGGCGTGGCCGCGGGGGGCTGACCGCAGGCGTGCCCTGCTGATCCCCACATCGCAAAAGGTCCACGGCGGGGAGCTCCCCCCGGACACCCATGTTTGTTCAGGGATCATTAGCTGTTTGACAGACAGGCCCAGAGCAGGGATACGAGACGCCAGAGGGAGGATGGGCCCTGCCAGCTGACACGATGTCGGCACCTGGAAGGAAACAGGGTCCACGCGGGTCCACAGCCGAGAAGTCAGCGCCCCTCCACAGAACCCACTTTCTGGAAAAGGAGCGCCTTCTAAACAAATGCACGCTTCTCGCTGGGCAGTGGAGGCAGACCGTCTGTTCTCTTACGGCGGGAGGAGCTGGTGGAGGCTCCGTGGGCGTGGACGTGGACGCCCCGCAGCCCCGGCATCTGAGACGAAGACGCAGGACGTTGCTTTTGCCGTGAAGCCCTGCGTGTCCCGGTCCTGACTCACCCGCCGCCGACCGCGACAGCCGTGGCAGGACATCTCCAGATGTGGCTGATGACCATACCCGTTACGGTTGCCCTCGATGGCAACTCCTGTTATCAAAGCCAAGAAGATGTGAGTTGGGACCGAGCCAGGGGTGGGGGATGGGGCGCGTACAAAATCCGCAAGACTTCCCTTGACCACCAGAGCCACACGCCCCGCGGGGCTGAGCTGTGCTGACGGCCGGCCCCGCACTCGCCTTCCGGCCGGCCTCCCACCCACCCTCACTGCAAGCCGGCCGGGTGGGGACCACCCTGTTCTGCGGATCAGGCAGCCGAGGTGGAAAGAGTTTGTGCGGCCGGCCGCCGGCGGGCAGCACGGGGACCCTCGGCCGTTCCCCAGCTCCGGGTCTCCCTAGGATGGTCTCTTGCCGGCCCCTCCATCTGCGTCAGAGAATCGGCAACTGACACCGGTGGGGTGGCAGAGAACAACAGACCCATTTTACAGACGCAGACGCCAAGGCCCACGTGGCTTCGCTAAGTCGCCTGAGGCCAGACAACCACCAACCGGCAAGACCAGGATTGGAACCCGAATGGGACACCTGAGTCCACCCCTGCCACGGTCACGTCCCCCTAATGTCTAGCGATGGGGCCCCCGGAGACACGGCTGTGTTCAGGTGCCCACCGGAGAAGCCGAGAGAAGAGCTGCCGTTGGCCAGTGCTTGTAGGAGAGAAAACCCCTCTGCTGGGCTGGATTGTGTCCCCCAAAATTCATGTCCCCCTGGAACCTCAGGGTGTGAGCTCGTGTGGAAACAGGGTCTTTGCACTGGAGTAGGGTGGGCCCTAAATCGAATTACTGGGGAGGAGCCCACGTGACCACGGAGATGGAGCCCATGGGGCCCCAAGACCAGGGACGACTGGGGGGCGGCCCCAAAAGCCAGAAAAGCAGGAAGGACCCTCCTCTGGAGCCTCCGGAGGCCCTGCTGACCCCTTGATCTTGGTTGGACTTCCCTCCGTCCCTCAAACTGGGAGAGAACCAATCTCTGCCGTTTAAACTCACCTCGCTTACGGCCCCTTGTTTCAGCCCCCCCAGGAAATTGTTTCAGCCCCCCCGGGGATGGGGTTGAATTTTGTTCTGGGAGCAAAAAGAGAATGGGTGCCAGAACTCTCCAGCAAGGGCACAGACCCCAGAGCCTTGGAGAACGGCCGCTCTGGGGCAGGCTCCCTGCTCGCAGCCGGCCGAGCGTGCCGTTCCCGCCAGGAGGGGCCCCTCTCTCCTCCCCACCCCCCAGCGCCGTTTCCCTGCCAGTGTCCGGCTGGAGTCCCCGTCCCCTGGCCGCTGTCCACCACCGCGGGGCCGGAGCAGAGATCCTGTCCCCTGTACCTTCACCGCCGCGTGGTCAGAGTCACTGCCCTTCAGAAATGTAGCCAAACTATGTGGCCGGTGGAAAGCAAGACCTTTGGGTCCCGAGTGCCCCCAAACACATTCTTTGCATCTCTTAAAAAATGCCAACGGCATCAGATCAGAACGAGACTGTTTGCCAGGCCGTTGGCCGGGGCGTGCGAGGCCTTCCTCAAGCCCGAGAGCGGATGATTCTTCCCTGTGTCGGGCCTGTCTCCTGCCTGTGGCCAGCCCGCGTGGGGCCCGTCCCCACGTGCCACCTTCAGACACCTGCGATGGTGATCAGATGCCCCGGCTCTCAGCTAAAAGCAGCCTCCCCGTCCTCCATGAGGTGACTCTTAACCCCGGACTGTCCCTGAAAGAAATACAACCCCTTTTGTCCATCGGAGGGGCCGGCGCTTTGGTTTCTGGAAGCAGCGAGCGCAGACGTGCACGAGGCCTAGAGGGTGGGGCAGGGGTGAATGCTGGGGGGCGGGGGTGTATTCCAGAATGTTCTGAACCTCAGTGGCCCCCCGTGAGACAGAAAAGAGAATGATGAATGTGCATGGCTCACTGCCACACAGAGAGGACAGGAGCAGGGGTCCCTCAAGTTCTGCTCTGATGGTGGCCCCGCGCCCAGAGGTTTATTTGGTCATTGTTTCCAAGGACATAGTTTTAGGCCCTTCTACCCCCCTCCTCGTGGGTGCCCCTGCAGCACCTGGCCTCAGAGAGAGAAAAGGTGGGATCTGGATGGCCTGCAGAGGACAGGGACAGCAGCCGAGCCAGCCAGACTACGGTCAGACCCCCCCCGCCCAGGGTCTCCTGGACCACCTGTGGTCCGACACCTCGGGACCAGAGCAGCCAGACTCACATCTCAGGCCCCGTCCCTCTGCTAACCAGGCGTGATGGCGTTTGAGACCCAGGTCCCCTGACAACAAGCCCCTTCGGCAAGAGACTTCGCGGACCCCACATCTGAGTGCAGGACGTGCAGCCCTGGCGGATGACTAGCGGCCCTCCCTGGGTCAGGTGGCCACACACCCCACAGTAGGGGACCCGGGAAAGGGAGGTACGGGGGTGGGGGGACTCTGCCCTCTCACCCCCACCCACTGGCTGCCCAGAGGTAGAACGAGGCCTCGGGGGCTGGGCACAGGGTCGGGCATCCACTCATTCGCCTGTTTACTTAACCCACAGGGATTTATGGAGCACCTACTATGTGCCAGGCAGTATTCTGAACCCCTGGAACTCAGCAGTGAATCCAATAAAGTCCTTGCTCTCCCGAAGTTTATATTCCAGTGAGGGAAACAGAGCGTATGTTACACCAGACCATCAGACAGGGAACGGACAAGGAGAAAGTCAAGGCGGTGGGTGAGGGCGGGGCGGGGTCTGACCTACCTAGCGTGGGGGGCACGGCACGTGTAAAGGCCCCGGGGCACACGTTCGAGGAGCTGTGGGGAGGGGTCACGCTGAGGAGATGTGGGCTGGCGGGGGTAGCCCCCTAAGAGGCAGACTTCCGGGGAAATAGGGCCACGCCACCCACCCCAGCACCCAGGTCCTCGCTGTAGGCGTCAGATGTGGACACATCTTGTGCCCAAGGAGACGGAAATGTCGCCCCGTCCTGGGAAGAAGGGACCCCCAGCTGCCTTCGTGGCGGCCAGCAGGCGGGGCCGGGACGGAGACCACTCCAGACCCACCCGGAAGGGTCCCCTCAGCCAGAGGGGGCCAAGCCACGGCTCTCCCCCGAGGCGCTCTGCTGGCTAGCTCCGTGGGGACTTGGCCCCCCGCGTTAGCGCTGCCACACCACCTGCCCACCAGGCCAGGCTGTCCTCCGTCCCAGAACCTACAGGTCAGCAAAAGCCCGTGCGAACTCAGCAGCCCCAGGGCACTGCAGGCACACAGGTCTCACGTACCCTTTCGGCCGGTTACCACGGCGATGACGGAGGCCTGACCGAGGCACCCGAGGAAGTTCCCTGCACAGGCCTTGGGGTCAAAGAAGTCTGTGGGAGGAGGAGACACCTTTGCAGAGAAGGGAGGGACGGAAGTTCCACGGGGGTGACTGCCCCCCCCCCCCCCCCCCCCGCCCTCCGCCTGGCCTGGTGTAGGAGCTGGGAGGGAGGGTAGTTCCAGGCTGGGCCTAAGGGGACACCTGCTGCTGGAGCTCTGCTGCCTCCCGCTGGCTATCCCCGGTACTGCATGTGCCGGGCAGCCTCCCTCCAGGTGTGTGCGTCCCACCCGGCCCTGCCTCCCGGCACCCAGGCCTTCCGTCTTGGGTCCGCACCTGTATGCAAATCAGCTCTGGGGCCCCCAGCCCACTGCCAGCAGGGGCAGCGTGAAGAACCCCCATCCCCTGTCCCCGAGGCGGGCCGGCAGGTGTCCGATGGACCGACAAGGTGGCCCCTCCGGGACCCCAGGAAGCCCACGGTCAGGTGCCGCCCCCCGCCCCCGTGCACCCCTCCCCTAGGGGCGTGTGAGTGGATGCTGCTCGGAGCCAGCTCGGGGTGTCCTCAGAAGGCGCCACCTCAGCCTGGAAACAAGGAGAGCGCCAGGGCCGGGCACCCAGTGGGGAGGGAGACCAGCCCGTTGGGAAGTGCAGGGAGCCGCTCAGGGGCCACGGCGGCACCCAGGAGCCTGTCGGTAAGGCCGGCTACTCCCTCTGCACCAGCACATCGTGGGGAAATGCCAGGCACGGCACGAGCCACCTCCACTTGTCCCCACCCCTCTAAGTCCTGCAACCCCTCAAGGCTGCTTCCGTCCTGTGTCACACACCGGGACACTGAGGCCAGAGGAGAGAGGGGGTCGCCCCCCGAGCGGGGTTCTGGAGAGCTGGGGCCAAGCCCACGTGACCTCCAAGCCCACTTGCCATCGCCCCGATCAATTAGCAAACCTGTTAGTCAGTCAGTCAGTGGCCTCCCGGGAGCCTGCCAGGCCACCTCGGCTCCTGGGGTCACACCAGGATGGCCGGTGGCCCCAAGGGGGCTGGATCACTCCCCACCTTGCAGCCACCTGCCTCCCCATGGACCCCCGCCCTCTGGGCCCAGAGCAGGCTGTTAGGATCGTGCCACGGCCCCAAGGACAGTCACCGCAGCACAACCCCCCGCCCGGATGGCATCCCCAGCACAAACCACCCTCCTCCCGGTTGGCATCCCCAGCAAGAAGCCCAAGACGGATGCCCTCTCCGGCAGCCCCGGACCCAGGCAGCAGGCGCCTGGGTGTGTTCCCGAAGCTGCTCGGGGTCACCTCATGGAGAAGAGCAGGAAACAGGAGCACGGCCCCGTCCACACTGCTTTCTCCCTGGAGCACTGGTCCCACCGGACGGGTCTGGAGCTTGGCATCTGAGGCCCAGTTGGGCTCAGCAAAATCAAGAACCACCACTAATCACCACTTGTCAGGGGCTGTGTGAGTGTCCTGGGGCCACCGTGACCAATGACCACGAACAGGCAGCTCTAAACAGCAAATGGATTCCCTCCCACTTCCGGCCCGAAGTCAAGGTGTGGGCGGGGTGCTCCCTGCAGGCTCTGGGGCAGGGCCCCTCCTGCCCCAGCATCTGGAGCCTCCAGGGTCCCTGGACTCGTGGCCACTCCCCTCCAACTGCTGCCTCCGTGGTCACGTGGCCCCTCCCGCATCTGTGTCCTCTCCTCTTCTTACAGGGACACCTGTCATTCTATTTAGAGCCCACTCTAAGGACAGAACGATCTCGTCTCAAGATCCTTGACGTAACTGCACCTGCCGAACCTATTTCCACGTACGCTCACGTTCAAGGTACGGGGGTCAGGACCTGGACTTTGGGGGCTCCCATCGATCCCCCACAGCGGCACGAGGGGAGGGGCACCCTCGGTGACGGTCACCTAGCCAGCCGTGTGAGCCTCACCTGCGGACGGGCTACAAATGCACATTCCCAGGCTGGCCCCCCAGGCCTGCTGTTTCTGAACCTCTAGTGGGGCCCAGCCACCTGGGTTCCCCAAGCCCTCCAGGGGCTCTGATGCAGGCTCACGTCTGAGAGCCACCGAAACGATACCAGAAAATGTCCCTTCTTGACTCCCACATCCATATGCACTATGGGCTCAGTTTGCACTGGATGGGGCATCACATCCGTGGGGATTGATTTCATTTATTGGGGTTGAGGAGGCCTGAGACCCTCCGGGATGTTGGGCGCTCATAGGCCCACCCGCCTGTGACTCAGCGCTAAAGCAAATAGAGAAGGTGGGGATGGGGGCCAGCAGGGGCACCAGGGAAGCCTCCTGGGGGTGAGCCGGCACCCCCAGCCTTGGCAGAAACCAGAAGTGAGCCACTTTACCCTAACTCGGTGAAGGGAGGGGAGAGCCCGCCAGGAAATCGGCAGGGGACCTCCACGCGTGGGGGGCGGGGGGTGCTGGGGTGCTGGGGACTCGGGTGAGAAAACCAAAGCACAGCACGAGCCAGACCACAGACCAGGGCATCGGTGAGGCCTCTGGCCCTTCCCGGGCATGTAATTTCCTGTCAGGATGCTTCATCTCCAATGGTGCTTTAAACGTGGGGCAGGTGGTGAATCTCCTGTCCCGCATTTATTTGTTAGTATTTTGTTGGCAGTTTTTCAATATAATTATTCTCCATTTCAGGTTATGGCTTAAGGACAGTTTTCTTTTAAAATACTTTATGTTCATATTTATCTTTGAGACAGTGAGAGACAGAGCATGAATGGGGGAGGGGCAGAGAGAGAGGGAGACACAGAATCGGAAACAGGCTCCAGGCTCCGAGCCGTCAGCCCAGAGCCTGACGCGGGGCTCGAACTCACGGACCACGAGATCGTGACCTGAGCTGAAGTCGGACGCTCAACCGACTGAGCCACCCGGGAGCCCCTTAAAGACATTCTTCTAAGAAGGGTCCACGGATTCAGCAGACAGCCAAGGGCCACCGGCACCACAAGGGCCACAGTCGCCAACCCTCTGCCCAATCAAGAACCTTCCAGTTTATTTGAAAGCTGGTCACGCCTACTTTTTCCACGATCCACCTTCCGCCAGGGGGTCCCGTCCTTCCCCGAACCCTCTCCTCTTTCTCAGCGTAAAAGCTCCGGGCAGGATAGTCTGAAACATCCAACACCATCAGAGGGACGAGCCACCCACGTCCACGCCATCGAGCAGAAGGACCCACAGGTTCGAGGTTTCCGGGTTTGTTTCGGCGCAAACGGTCCGCGGCGGGAAGCTGTAAATGAGCTTCCGCCCGAACACAAGGGGTGTGACAACCCAAGGGGGAACCCTTTCGACACGAACGGAAGTGACGAAGGAAATGGGTGAAAACCAGCCCCCCCGCCCTGGAGCCCCCTCGCTCACAGCAGAAAGAAGCACCGAGAGGGGGAGGAGGCGGGACACTCACCGCTCTGCTGTGCCCCCCCAGCTGCCAACACTATGCGCCGTGCGGGGCTCAGGGTCACCTGGGGGGGGCTGATGGGTGTGCCCCCACGACTGAAGACGGTGGCCCGAGGGTGCCAGGACAGCCGGGCAGCAACCCCAGCCTCCCCGGTCAGTGGGGCCGGATGCGGGTCACGTGCGGGGCAAGAGGACGCCGGAAAGGAGACCTATCCGGAGGGGCCCCTGGGAGGACAAGCTGTCCAGCACGTGTCACACCTGAGGACAGGCCTGGCACCTGTCACTGGAGGTGCCGGGCCCGGGGGAGGGAGCCAGCGGAGGAAAGGCCGAGAACCCCAGCGTCGGCTCCAACCACACGTACCTTCATCCTCCGGGGAAACCGTGCCTGGGCCCCGAACCTCCTCTCCCCGGGGCCCTGCTGTGGGGCCGGCCTCAGGGGCTAAGACGGGGGCCAAGATTCAACCCCGAGTTGTGGCCAGGGCCCCACAGGGCATCGTACGGACAGCCCCAGCCGCAGCTCCTTTGCGGTGACCACCCCCCCCCCCCCGGCACCCCACTCCGCTCTGCGCACGAATGAGCCCTGGGCCATCCGCCACCTCCACCAGAAGGCCCCCGGGGTTGCCCCTCGCATACCCTCCGTCCTTCCCTGCACGTGGCTGGCGAGGACTTCCAGGCTGACGGAGCAGATCTTACCTTCATGGTTTGAAACGGGGCACCCGGGAGAGTCGGGGGGCCCATAGCCCACACGCCTGTGCGCTGAGCAAGCTGCGTGTGAATACTTGTCATATAGAAACCAAGGGAGCCTCCAGGCCTGGCGCTAAGACCCACAGGGCAGGCTGAGGGCACCGGCCTTCATGACAGAGCTGGGCTCACCCTCTGCCATGCCACCTGTCAGCACGGGCTCCTAAAAGAGAAAAAGAAAAACAGGAATCTTCTTGTGCCTCAGTTTCCCCACCTACAAGGAGCTCCGAGATTGAACCACAGGTCTGCAGTTCGACAAAGGGCCGGGGGTCAGCACATCAGCTCCCTCGGGTGTCATTACTTCACCCACCCACCCACCTCCCTTCCCAACCGAGGGAGGCGGGGCTCAGGAGGTGTAACTGCACGTCAAGGTCACGGCGTGCGGCGGGTGGGGCCCAGACGCAGGCTGTGGACTCCGTGTGCCCCGAGCCTCTTTGGATAGTGGCGAAGAGGGGAGAAAGTCGCAAGGAGCCCAGTCTGCCCCCCCACCCCCGAAGCATGCCTCTTCAAGCCGGTCACCTCCCACTTCCCTTGGGGGCTGTCGGGACCCTCCTGTGTGCGGGTCACACGTGATGTCACAGCTACCCCAGGCCCGCGGCACTCACGTCCTCGTGCTGATGTGCTGCGGGGGGACGCAGGGAAGAGGCTGCACCGTTAGCAGTCAGGTGGCCTTGAACAGGCTTCCTGACCCCTCTGCACCTCAGTTTCCCCATCTGTCAGCAGCGCCCCAGCCCGTGACTCCACAGGATTCAACAGGATTCGCGTCCTTCACCTCGTGGGCCCTCACGAGACCCGGGAACGAGATGACAAAGCCAGGGCTGTCAGCTCACAGCCAGGGGGCGTGTCCCGGCCCCGCCCAGCACACCTCCACCCCCACCAGATCTCCCACCAACAAGCAGCCCGCTGCCTCCCCTGGCGGAAACCGGGTCCCTTTTTCCCTAGGGCTGCCAGGGAGCTCCCAGCTGGCCTGCAACCATAGTGGGTCCCCGGGTGTATGGGCCACCTCTTCCTCCTGCTCCCGGCCCCAGCCGTTTCTGTTTTTACCCCACTTTACATCGGTGCCTGGCAGCCTGCAGAGCCCATCGACAGAGTGGATGTTAGCATCTGACGTGAGCCACCTGCTCTTCGGCATTCAATGGCAGGACTAGGTATGGAGCACTAGCCACATACAAGCACCACCAGGGCCTGGGGACGGGGGAAGGAATGGGAATACCCAGTGCCCCACAGGGCCAGGGAACAGCGAGGGGAGAGTAGGATCACGTTGCTGGGGGAGGGTGGCCGGACCCCCGTGGGGGCAGCACCCCATCTCTGCCCCCTTTGTGTCCAGGGGCCCCGGTAGCTGTCCTTGCCCAGCGCGCCCATCGGGGCACAGCCAGATTCCCTACGTGCAGTTAGGCAGTCTGCGCACAGACGTGGGGCCCAGGCGACAGGAAAGGGGTCGTGGCGGCCGGGAGGACCACGTCCTGCCTGGACTCCGCCAGCCCGGAGAGACCAGGGCGGTGGCTGCGGCGCGAGAAGTCAGCGCCTTTTCCAGAGGGGACCAGTCAGAAAGAGGTCCTCTCCGTAACAGCCCCCCACCAAAGTATTATTTACAGCCCCCCGACGACAACAACGGGTGCTCAGGAAGTACTTCCGGAAAGAAAGCCGCCGGGAAAGGGAGGGAGAGAAGCTAACTCTTTCCCGAGCCCGCTGTTCTCCGGCTCTGGTCTCTGGACGCGCAGCAGCACCCCCTGGGAACGAAGTCGAAATGCAGGTTCCCGGGCCCCGCCCCAGCCAGCGTAAAGCAGACCGGCCAGGGTGGAACCCAGAGCTCTGTCTGAGCGAGCCTCCGCAGGGGATTCCGGGAGCTGCCGGCCCAGCGCCTACGGCCAAGGATGGCCTCCTCCGCCCGAGTCTGGTGTCAGCGGGCCCCCATCCACCTGCCCGTTAGCTGAGAGGAGAAAGCGAAAGCCAGGGAGGCGGGTAAGGCAGGTCCGGCTCACCTGGCGACAGGTGTTGCCGAGGCCCCCCACGCGGATTAGCCAACTGCTGTATCAAACCCAGGGCCGCAGCCGGGCCGCCGGGGTCCCTGCAGGTGTGGGCCTGCCGCCACCAGAACGGCGGGGGCCCCGGGCGCGATCGGTGGGCCGGGGTGGGCCGCCCGCTCACTGTCCACAGCGCCTGCTGGCCACTTTGACGTGAGGAGCATTGTGGAGCCCCACGGCCCCCTCTTACACGTTAAGAGCCACGAGGTGTACCTGCCTTTCGCTTTTTTTAAAACAACGAATCGTTCGAACCTTTTCACAAGCACCGCCAATTATCTCTGAGGCAGAAAACCAAATCCTGGCTGTTCGGGTGAAAGACAAGATTCCTCCCTGCTGTGCTGAGGACGTAACCACATGAAAGGCCCCGAACCACTCGAACCCCCACTCCCAGGTCCCAGCGACAGACTGCTCCCAGGTCCTGGACCCCATCCAGCCGCTGGCTCCGCACCTGCCAGCCGGACAAAAACCCACAGATGCTGAGGCCGCTCTGGCCCCTGGGGGTGCACAGAGCCTCCCAGCGGCCCCAGCCCCTCACCGCTGCCGTCCTGGGCTCTCCCTTCTACGTCATTCCTCCATCTGCCCCTGCACTGGGATCATGCTGGTTGGTCTTAGTTTCCGTATCCCCACGGTAAGTCAGGGACACTGGCGAGCAAGGTCTCCAACCATACTTTTCTACAGAACTGACCTAGCTATTTTTTGCACGTAAGTTTCAGGTAAATTTTTCAGCTCATCACATTTTGTGGAAGAAATGAGCATTCTGTTTAGAATCTTGACAAATCTATGGATTAATTGGGGAAGGCAGACATGTTTACGATATCGACTCTTTCTGGCTACGAACAGGAAGACTGTGGTAGGCGGAATTCTAAGACCCCCAGTGAGCCTCACCCTCGGACATCCTTGTGGACTTCAAGAAAGGGGGAGTATCCTGGTGGGCCTGACCTAATCAGGCGAGCCTGTACGTAGTGAGGGCCGGGCACAAAGGGTAAGGGGATTCGATTCACAGCAGGTTCTCCGTTGCCGACTCTGAGGACTGGGGGTTGTGGAGCAGAGAGCGAAGGCAGCCTAAGAGCAGCCCTCTGCTGACGCCAATAAGGAAACCGGGGAACGGGAAGGACCATCACCTATGGCCTCGGAACAGAACTCGGCCGACAACCCGAACGACTGCAGAGCTGTCAGGCTCTTCCCGGAGAACGAGGTGGGGCACGGGCTGAGCCCCGCCGTGCAGAAGGCCCCGCGAAGCAGCACCTGCCCGTCTGGCCTGCCGAGCTGCGAGCGGGTCAAGTGTGGAGCGTCTGAGGCCGCTGTGTGGGAACAGGTGCCCAGCAAGAGAACGCGACTGCATTCTCGCTCAAGTCCATTCATGGGGTTTAGTGCGGTTTTATGGTTTCCTGGGTATGGGCCTCGTTCAATGTATTTTTAAGGACCTTGAGGATTTTACTCTTACGTGAATAGTTATTTCTTCCGATATCCTTTAAAATAAACTTGGGGCAGCTTGTCGCTAGTGTTTAGAAAAGCAATTGATTTCAGGGTATTAATCTGATAGCAAGCCATGTTGCTGAATTATTAATGCTCTCAGCCCTTCGGTAGGGACCACCATGTTATTTGTGAATAAAAAGATACGTTTCTTCTAATGTTTTTTTGTTTGTTTGTTTTACTTATTTGGTTTTAATAAGCTGGTCAGATTCTACTTCCGTTATTCCTAACGGTAAAGGGCTGGGCGGTACTATCTCTCCATCTGGAAAGCTCTTTCCCGGAGGTCTCTGGCTGGAGGGCATCCGCAGGGGCGCCCCTGCGGGGTGAGGAGGGCATCTCTGTGGGGAGGATGAGGCAAGTTATTTACAAGAGAACGGATCGAGTCAGTGCCCAGGCTACGGAGAACGCAAACCACTCAGAAAAGGGCTGAGAGCCACGGAGAGAGAAAACCAGCTGTGCCCTGTGGTGTTGGTATCAGGGTGATCTCACAGTTGTCCACTGGGTGGATGGATGGATGGACGGACGGACAGATGCATGCATGTACTCCCCAGCTCTGTCTACAGAGAGAACCTGGGTAAGCAGCACCCCAGCAGCAGGAAACGCACCTCACACCCACATCTTGGTTCCTAGATGCTGTTCTTGCTTAAAGGAGCACGAGTCCTTGGAGAGACGGCTGTTTCCAGGGCTGGGGCACAGGAGGCGTGACATGAGGCCTTGAACGTCTCTTCACACCAGAAAGCAAAGAAGCACTCAGAGGACGGCAGGTGCCTAGCAAATGGACACAAAATCGAGATGAAGCGGCTCCCACCGGCCAAATGAGAACCTGAGCACGAAACGGAACGGACTATACAGAACACACAGAACGGAGGAAATGATAATGCGCGCAGAGGAAGGCAGGGATGAAGTGACTGAAGCCTGGAGAACTGAAGCCCAGCTTCAAAGCACCTCCCACCCCTGAGTTACAAAGGGAAAAAGAGCCACCTTACGCCGGGTGACCCGGCACCACCAACGGCAGATGATGGGGTGGGCAGCGGCCGCGGGGCAAACGGAAACTGCCCACCAGCTGCCAGGGCACGCAGCTCTGGTCTTCCTACAGACACGGCAGAAACACGCTGATGAGGAAACCCTGCATAAACCCAGCCTGGGAACCTCCCATCACCATCACCGGCTGACCTTCCAAAGCGCTGAGGTCACCTGTCCGGGGAGATCACAGATGACCACGGAGCCCGAGGGTCCGGGCTGGAGGCTCCGAATGGCCACGCATGGGGTGAGCACCAGCCAGCAGGAAGCCGTGGAGACCCCATCCCAGTGTCCCCGTGTGTTGGAGACCCTCCCTCAAGCGCGGAAGGCGAAGGGATCGGAACTTCAACTGAACTCCCCAGTGATCCGGGGGAAGCTGTACTTGTGACGTTTCTCTAAGTCTGCGTTCACTTCTACGTTACTATCAAACATGAGCAAGACGATACTTTCGGGGATCATTTCTATAGTTCGTTATTATTAAACACAGGCAAACTCACGGCCTCACCTTGCTCCTGCCCCTCCCTGCCCTCCCCAGGCCTCAGAAACAGCAGCTGTGTCCTTCCTGGTGCCCCCCAGCAGGGACAGGGGCCTGGGGCCCCCGTGGGGAACCCCCATGGGAGAGGAGACAGTCCCCGCCCACTCACAGCCCTTCCTGGTCCCAGTGAAGGCAGGCAGGCGACCCCAGGTCCTGGAGGAAGTCACCTTCAGAGGCCCGGGCTAGCTGGTGGCCCCGATCTGGGCAGGTACGAAGCAAGTCCCCCATAGCGTGAAGGACTCAGGCGTCCCAGGCAGGTGGGGGCTTTGGTGCCCACCCGGGTCCCTGCCTTGCCCGCACGCAACTCCAGGCCCATCGGCATCTGGGACGAAAGGCCCAACTACTTGGTGCGTGTGGCTGCAAACCCACCACTCTGCCCCACCCCCTTCCCCTCCCCCCCCCGGGGGGACCCCTCCATTGGGCCAGCCGCCTCCATTCAGCTTCCTGCTGACACCCAGGCCAGGGCTCCCCAGGCCGCAGACACACGGGCCCCTCCTCGGAGCCTGCCCCGTGCCGCGGGGCTCCCCGGGGCGCAGTGACGTCCTGCCCCCGCCTCCACCCACCTCCACCGGGGCAGCGACACCACTCCAGGTGTCCCAGACTCCTGCATGCGACTGGGGGACTCCGGGGTCCAGCAGGGCTGAGCCCCCTGTACCTCGCGCCCATCCAGAGTGCAGAGGGGTGACCAGGACCACGGTAGCCACAGACAAGAACAGCGGTGCCCGCCAGAGCCGCAAGGGGCTGAGAGATGTGAGCACGTGTCCTCCTCAAATGGGTCCTCCCCAGTGCGGCCCCCGGACAGCACCGGGCAACCCCCACCAGCTCCCCTTAACCGAAAGCGGAGCCCCAGCTCCGCCGTGAACGCAGCCCTCGTTCTCACGGGGACAAATGTGGGGAGGCCGATACCATTTGAACCTGAGAAAGGAACAGTCAGTGCCCCCAGAGCACCCAAGAGACACTAGCTTGTGGACAGAAGTCACCAGCTTGGGGGCACCACCTTCGGCTGGCCCATCCTGAAGGCGGGGCCAGCCTCTCCGAGCAGCACCGCGTCCCAGACTCTGACGTGGGTCGCCCGGATTCCGTGCCACATGACAGTAACGAGCAGACAGGGCTTCTCTGCACACGGGCCGTGAAACACAAGGCAGGGGACCTTCCGAGGGGGAGCTGGAACCTGCACACAGGCGGGGCGGAAGGAAGGACATCCTACCTGGCGAGTGTCCACTACGAGGCTCACTCTGGGCGGACGAGCCTGCAGCCCAGGCCTTGGATCCCAGGAGGAAGCAGGCCTCTGGCCAGCCTGGGAAAAGCAAGGAGCTGTCCCCTGGGGGTCATGGGTTCCAGCGCGCACGAAGGGGAATCCAATCCTGCCGCCAGATGGCGCTCAGACCTCGGATGGAGGGGGCGACGGGGTGGCGAAACAGCAGGTGCAGACGGCGGCTGACCGGGTGGGCCGCAACCTCGTCCCCAGAGAGAGCGGGGCTCCGCCAAGGCAAGCTGGGTGCAGGCTTCTCGCCCCACCGCTCCGTGAGGGGCTCCCCGCCCAAAACCAGCCTGCCCAGAAGGCAGCCCGCAGAGAAGAGCAGTCTGAGAGCATCTGAAGAGCCCCCAAACCTGAGGGGTGTGGCCCGCTGGTGCCCAGGATGCCAGGTCGACTCCAGGAGCAGAAACCGCAGTGTGCAGGTGTGTCCGTGAAACCGTGGCCGGCCCTACGCAACCCTAGGCACCGGGGTCTCCTGACATTTCACGGGTTTCTTTTCTTTTTAAGTTACTTTCCCTTCACCCCACTTGTCAGACAAACGGGGAAGGAGGACATCACTTCCTGCAGTGGAGTCAGCACCTGTGCCCTCGCTTCCCCCTTCGGGGCCCACAGCAGACGGCACTGATCGGTCCCGGCATTATTTTCCAGGATTCCAATCCTGGTTGACACAGACCTGCAGGGGCTCCCGGCAAGCACTCGAGTTGGCCCTTGAAATGAGAAAGCCCTTGATGGTTTTCCTGGACGTACGGTGGCTCAAGAGGCAATATGGCCCGTCACACATTACTCACTTCTCCCCCCTGTGCCACACGCCCTGCAGACACATAAAGTACGGCTACCATTGGGGCACCTGGGGGCCCAGTCAGGTGAGCGTCAGCTCTTGGTTTCGGCCCAGGTCATGACCTCACGGTTCGTGGGATCGAGCCCTGCGTTGTGCTCCGTGCTGACGGCGTGGAGCCTGCCTGGGATTCTCTCTTCTCTCCCTCTGCCTCTCCCCCACTCACTCGTACACGCTTTCTCTCTCGGTCTCAAGATAAACTCAGAGGAAAAAATGCAGAGCCGCTGGCTTACACATGCCTTTATGCAAGTTAGAAAGAGGTACCCGTCACCCTGGGGAGACATTCCAGTGCCTGGACACACCCTCGCAGCCAGGTTTACAGTGCACAACGTAAACAACCTTACCTGGCCACCCTGCTCCAGAGAAGCAGGATTGGAGTTGTGTCCACATAAGAATGACGACCTCACTCTTCGCCAGGATAAAAACTACGGGCGTTCTGACCCGTAAAGAAATCCGTCCAATCAATACTCATGGGAGCCATAAAACAATAAAACCCTTAAGATTCTCTTCCCCTAAAACCACCCAAACTGAATGCCCTGGAAAGCTGCCGGTTGGCCCGTGCAGGCCCCAGGCGGGCCCGTGGTCCCTGAAGGCCACCGGCAGCGAAGGCACCACGGAAATCGCAGGGCCCACGAGGAAGGCCACTGCCTCCTGCTTTCCCGACGGTCTCAGAGGTCCTGGGGAGTCACCCTCCACCCGGGTGTAGAAAAGTCAAAGTCTCACTGCAGCAGCCGACCACAGAAAGCGGCCGGGCGCGGAGCCCAAGGCGCCGCGAGGAAAAGCCGCTGGTAGGTGGTGGTTCCGCCGGGCAGCGAACGGGGCCCTGCTCTCCGCTCCCGCCTCGCGTGGGTGGAGAATTCCGGCCACGCAAAGGCTCTCCTCCCGGGCTGCTGCCTCGACGGGCGTCCGTCTCGAGGCCACACGGCCACCTGCCGCCCGTGCCAGGACGGCGCACCTGGGGGTCACCTGCACAGCCGCAAGTGCGGGTGACAGCTCAGCCTCTCCAGCAGCTCCTCCTCCGTGGGCTCCTCCAGGACGTCCCTGTGGAGTCGGGGGGAGGGAAAGACGTGTGGGGAGCTCCGGAGAGTGACCCGGGTGCCTCCAGAAGAGCGTGAGCACGACTCGGAGAGGCCCTGCTCGCCGCTCAGGAATCTTCACACCCGTGCACAGCTTGGGGAGGACCGGGGACACGAGGACGGGCTTCCACGTGTGGATGTGAGCACGGGGCTGAAAGCCCGGGAGGACGCCCCGCACACGCTCACGGGGGCGGGGGGAGGGGTCGCCCCCGCCTTCCTGTGCCGGCAGAGGATGGCTTCCACCGTGGGGAAGGGCGGGCAAGGACTCCTAGGGCCACCTGCCTCCACCCGCCAGGAGAATCGCTGGGAGACTAAGGGAAGCTGAGCCTGTCGCCTTACACGCCCACCAGACAACAGCACAGAGCCCACGGCCCCGGCAGCAGCAGAGGAAGCCCACGCCCTGGTCCCGGCTCGGAAGTCGGTGGGAGGGAGGCAAGGGATCGGGGGCTCGTGGGGAGACCGTCAGAGAGGACGCCCGCCTGCCGGCCGCCTCCCGGCATCTCCCCCTCCCCGCCCACAAGCCAAGCAGACGCCCCCTTCCTCGTCCACACACCTGAACAGGAGATCCACAGTCACCTGACAGCACGTATCTGGGTCCCCAGCAAGGGACCGCAGGTGAGCGCGGCGGTCCCACTTGTGGAGGAAATTCTGGGGAGCAGGCGGGGGGAGAGGGGGCCCAGTGGGTGTGCGTCCCACACGAACCAGCCTTTTCCCCTCCAGCGTCGGCCAGGCGTCCACGGCAGGGAGCCAGACGCCCGACGGCCGCCCCCAGCCCACCCGGCGGCCGAGAACCCCCACACATCAGGGGTCGAGGGCATTCCAAGGGGCTCCCGGCAGCCAGGGCGAGCAGCGCCAGGCCCCAAGGGCAGGACGGAGCCTCGGCTGATACCTCCAGAATCAGAGCCAGAAACAGGTTGACCCAGATGACAGATGACACCAGCCACCACAACACGAAGTACATCTTCGACCACCTGTGGAGGAGGAAGGCCGTGGGGGCCACCGTGAGCCACCCAGGCCACACGCGCACGCGGGGGGCACCGCGCACCTGACGGCGCGTAAGCAGCGGCTCTCCGCGAGTCCTGCCGCTAACTCTGTGGCGCCACCAGTCCTGTTTTCGCGGAAGCGGTCAACGAATCGCCCGGGCAGCACGGCCGGCAAGCGATTCGGCTGGGATTCGAACCCGGGACCCTCCGCTGGGGCCGTCTGAGCCCCCCAGGCTCCAGGCTCTCCTCCCCTCAGCCTGCCCCCAGGGCTCCCAGCAGCCTGAGGAGCCTCACCCCTCGGCGGTCCCCAGGATTGGCGAGCCCAGGGTCGCACGGCACAGTTACGCGGCGGGGGCGGGGTCACTCACGGGCCCGAGAAGCGCCGATAGGCGTCCAGAAACACCTGCCAGTTGTTCACCACCATCACGTTCCACAGAGTGATCAGGGCGGCCTGCGGGGACGCACACACGGGCTCCAGGAGGGCAGAAGAAGGGGGTCGGGAGGGCAGGGGTCCCGCGGAGCAGGGCCTGCGGGGCTCACCGCGAAGTCATCAAAGTTGTTGGCCCAGTACTCCAGCTGCTCGAAGCTTCCGCAGGGCGCCGAGCTGTTGTCGGGGGCCAGGCTGCAGGGACACGACAAGCTGGGTCAGGGGTGGGGACGGGGACGGGGACACGGACGCGGGGGCCCCGGCACTGCCTCAGCCCCTGCACGCCTGGAACCGGTCTGGGCCCGAGAAGGTAGAGGCAGAAATGCCCCCATCTCCGGAGGTGCCGCGAGGACGGCCAGGGGCCGAGAGCCGCAGACACACAGGGCAAACCGAGCCTCCCAGACGGCCGGCTCTAGGTCTGGCCCCGCGCTCCGCTCCACCAGGGCATGGCCTGGCCTGAAGCTCCCAAGTGGGGCACAGGGGTGGGGCCGCTGCGCTGAGCAGGCTTCAGACACGCTCTCAGTGCAGAGTCTGGGTGAGGGAGGGGAGGGGGAGAGGGGAGGGGAGGGGGAGGGGTGTGGGAGGAGAGGAGGTGGGGAGGCAAAGGAACGAGGACCAGGAGGCCCGCCCCCTGCACCGCCATCCAGGCTCACGCTCCTCCACACCCCCAGACTCCGCACCCCGAGATGCACTCCCTTTGGCACCTTCAGGCCCCACTCACCTGCCGTTTCCAGGCGCCACGACGACACCTCGGAACAGGCTGATGCCCAGGATGGCAAAGACGTAGTACACGACCTGGGGAGGCGGGGCCGGGCCCGGTCAATGCCACCGGCACACGGACCCACAGGGCCGGGCTGAGCGTGTGAAGGCCACCTGCCAGCAGACTCCCAGTCCTGCCCCCAGCCCCCAGCCATGGGTACGGCCGGCCTCCCCCAGGAGCACCAGGACTTCTCCTCCCGGGCACCCTCTCCTGGCCACCAACCTGCCCCCCAGTGAAGGAGCAAGGAGCCACCACCACCAGGGGAGCCACAAAGATGAACTGGGGGCCCAGGGGAAAGACCGAGGCGGCCGAGTCGAAGCAAGGCTGTCCGCCTCTTCTCTGGGACAGGTGTGGCAGGAAAGAGGTAAGAAGGACCCCTACTCTGGGCTCCACTGGAGGCAGACGCCAGTCCTAAGGGAAGGGGGCCCCAGGGGAGAGGTCCCCAAGGGAGGGGCAGGTAGGAACCGGCCAGGCTTCTCCAGGAGGTGATGAGGTCTAAGGAGCACCACCCAGCAGGCTCGTGCCACAGAGGGACGAGGCCACCAGCGGCCCGACCCATCCCCACCTGTCCCCAACGAGCCCAGCAGGAGAAGGAAGGGGCACACAGCCCAGCCTAACCCAGTCCCTTCTGGGCCTCCGTCCCCACTGCTGGGCTTCGTGCCGAGAGCAGCCTTAGGTGTCCCCCCTGCCCACCGGGGCGGGACCACAAGGCAGAGCCAGCAGCACCACGGCCGACATGGCTGGGGGCTCCCGAGATCCCCCTCAGCAAGGAGGGAGGACTAAACCCCATCTGGGGTCTCTGGGGCTGCAGGGACCCCTAGTGCCTCTCATACTTTTAAAATCAGTGTCTCGGGGGGGCACCTGCATGGCTCAGTCGGTTAAGCACCTGACTCTCGATTTGGGCCAAGGTCACGATCTCGCGGTTCATGAGACCAAAGCCCCACGTGGGGCTCTGCGCTCACAGCACCAACGGCTGCTTGGGATGTTCGGTCTCCCCGACCGCCTTCTCTCTCTCTCAAAATAAGCAAACTTTTAAAAAAAGAAAAAAAGAAAAGGACACCAGTGTCTCAATGCGGCCCGCGATCCGAGAAACGTGAGGGATTCCAAGCGGCCGACGGGATCTCTGGCACAGAGAGGGAGCGCGGTCGGGCAGCCCTCCCCACAGACCAGCCCTGAGGTCCGCCCTCTGCACTGGCAGGAGGCGACGCGGCTTCCCGGCCCAGACACACGGCCACCTCACCCAGGGCCCCCCTTCCTCCGGAGGGGCCGGCCGGCCCCGCGCTCACCCAGGCCTCCGGCCGAGCTCAGGCTCACCCCCACCCCCACGCCCACAGCCACACTCACCACCAGGATCCCGCCAAAGGCCCGCATGTTTTTGATCAGGTCCAGGATTGTACTGGCCACCAAGGCCATCAGCTGAGGACGAGAAGAAGGCACGGCCCTGCTCTCTCTGGCCCCAATGAGGTGATGCCGACCCTGCCCGCCACCCAGACCCTGGCCCGGAGAGGCGGGACGTGACCAGTGGACGACCAACCTACCCACCTGCGCAGGCACACAACTGCATGCACACACACACCCCTACACGCACAGCTGGACAGACGTCCCACAGCCGCCCATAAACACCCGCACACGCGGATACATCCACGCCCGCCACACACACTCATGCTCAGAGACGCCCGCCCAGATACGCCCACGTGCCCCCCACCGACGCCACCAGCCCCCCAGACGCAGCTGTGTCTCGATCCCGAGTCCTCTGGCGAAGCCACGGCACACGGGGGCTCAGATCACACTGCCCAGCGACCCACTAAGGCTGGGTTGGCCGCTCCTCTCTGGTCTGGAGGCTCCATAGAAGCACAGGCCCACGGTGGCCAGGTCAGCCCCAGGGACCAGGTCTGAGAAACGTCAGCCCCAGGGACCAAGTCTGAGAAACGTCGGCCCCAGGGACCAGGTCTGAGAAAGGTCGGCCCCAGGGACCAGGTCTGAGAAAGGTCGGCCCCAGGGTCCAGGTCTGGGAAAGGTTGGCCCCAGGGACCAGGTCTGACAAAGGTCGGCCCCAGGGTCCAGGTCTGAGAAAGGTCGGCCCCAGGGACCAGGTCTGACAAAGGTCGGCCCCAGGGTCCAGGTCTGAGAAAGGTCGGCCCCAGGGTCCAGGTCTGGGAAAGGTCGGCCCCAGGGTCCAGGTCTGGGAAAGGTCGGCCCCAGGGTCCAGGTCTGACAAAGGTCGGCCCCAGGGTCCAGGTCTGAGAAAGGTCGGCCCCAGGGACCAGGTCTGAGAAAGGTCGGCCCCAGGGTCCAGGTCTGGGAAAGGTCGGCCCCAGGGACCAGGTCTGACAAAGGTCGGCCCCAGGGTCCAGGTCTGAGAAAGGTCGGCCCCAGGGACCAGGTCTGACAAAGGTCGGCCCCAGGGTCCAGGTCTGAGAAAGGTCGGCCCCAGGGTCCAGGTCTGAGAAAGGTCGGCCCCAGGGTCCAGGTCTGGGAAAGGTTGGCCCCAGGGTCCAGGTCTGACAAAGGTCGGCCCCAGGGTCCAGGTCTGAGAAAGGTCGGCCCCAGGGTCCAGGGCTGAGAAAGGTCGGCCCCTGGGTCCAGGTCTGAGAAAGGTCGGCCCCAGGGACCAGGTCTGAGAAAGGTCGGCCCCAGGGACCAGGTCTGACAAAGGTCGGCCCCAGGGACCAGGTCTGACAAAGGGAGCTCTGGAGACGCACCAGGCTCCCCACCCACAGAGGGCTGCTCCCCTCACATGCAAGCCTGAGCCCCAGGGAAGAGCTCTCCAAATAGTTCATTTTCCCCACGTGATGCGTTAGGTCCTAACGCTGGATGCTACATGACAGAAACCACCGTGTGTGTGTGTGTGTGTGTGTGTGTGTGTGTGTACAAGCGATTAAGCGTGGCTACCGTGCTACACGTGCACGACACGTGCGGTTACACGTACGGGTGTGTTACCGCGTGTGGTCACCGTGTGCTTGCACGGGCGTGTCAGCACGGGAATATGTAATGAGATGCGCGGTGTAGTTACGAGCACGTGTGTGATCACGCGCACGCAGAGGACCGCGTGTGCACACGCGTCCCCACACGCATGTGGGCGGCGGCCCCCAGCTGCACCCAGGGCCCCAGGCCCCCTTCGGATGGGAAACTCTGCTTGGAAACAGGTAGCCCCAGAAGGGACAGGTGCACGGCGAGGCAGAAGGAAGAGACGAGCTCAGGGGGAGGGACTCGGACACGTGGAAAGGGGGTGATGTCCTTGGATTCTTCTCTCCCGAAAAGTTCTTAGGAAGGCAGGAGGAGCAAACTCTACCTCTGTGCCGGGTGGGCGCTGGGCCTAGATCCCCTGCTCGCCCGGCTCCCCTCCCCTCAAGGCTGGTGTCCCTCCCTGTGGGCACGTTAAGAGAAAACGAGGCTCGTAGATGTCACGAGCCACCGGGTTCCCGCATCGGGGTCCCAGAGACTAGCACCCCAGCCAACCCCACGCCTGCACTGGGGGTCCTGGAGGGGAGTACCCTGGCCCGTCCCGCCTTCACCCCTCATTACTGGAAGCCACTGAGAGCCCACGCCCACGGCCTTCTAGAAACCTCAGGACGCCTGGGAACACACGGGTTCCAAGAGCTCCAGACCCTGCCCCTCACCAGCGCCAGGGGCCCCAAAGAGCCCAAAGCTACCGCCGCAGACGCCGCGGTGCCCCACACGGGTCCACCTGCGCTGGCCTCCCTCTCCTCATGCATAAAAGCAGGGCTGGAACTGCCCCCGGCATCACCCGGCTGCAGTGCAGGGCTGGGGACACGCCCCAGGGAGACCAAGGGGACGACGGTCCTGCTCTCGGTCCCTCCCTGCCCAGGCTCACCCACTCCCCAGAGCAAGGCCACAGTGGGGGCAGTAAGGCAGGGTGGCGGGAGGTGAGGGCGTCAGGCACGCACGTACCTTCATGCTGGGGATGATGCGCAGGAAGCGGAACACGATGAACATGTTCACCAGCCGGGCCATGTCCCACAGCGACAGCAGGCCCAGCATCTCTGGCTTCCTGGAGAGACACACAGGAGACGGTCGGGAGGGCCCCGAGACGTCGGCGACAGGAAGACCGGGAGGCGTGTGTTCAGACACAGAGAAACAGAGACGCAGAGAGCAACGGGGCGGGGGGCGCGGGGGAGGGGGGCCCTGTCTTGGCACACGCTGAGCCCGGACTGCCCACACCTGCCGGCCCAGGACAGCACGGGTCAAGGCACAGCCCCTCACGCTGGTGCCCAGCCATCGCACCCCGGTCTCACACGACAGACACTCAGGTTCCAGAGGCCGGAACACTCCAACTCTGGTCCCAGCCCGAGTGGAAGAGACGTGGTCCCTGAGCCGGTCCCGTCCCTCTCCGCTGACCCCTAACCACCCTCCTATTGCAACCCCTCCCTCTGACCTCGTCCCCTGTCCCTATCACCGACCCTGTCTCCTGACGCCATCCCCGTCCTGACTCTGCCCTCTCCTGTGATGCCATCCTGCGGCCTGACCCCCTAGGTGTCCCTCGGAGCTTACTGTGCTCTTGTCAACTCGAAACTCATGCTCACGCAAAATGTTCCCCTGCGATTCTCGGACAAAAGCAGGTTTTCACTGCGCTTGAGAAACCAGGCGGCCTGAGCTCCTGCCAGGCCTCGGCTCACCACCACGGACAGCACCAGCCCCAGCCCCACCCATGTCCCCGACGAAAGCCCTTCCTAGCTGGCCCTGGGGCAGCTAAGCCGAGTCGCCGGCACTTCCGGGCCACTCCACTGGCAGACAAGCAGCCCCCGAGACACTGAGAGGGCGGGGCCGGCACAGGCCCCGGCTGGGGCAGCTGTGTTCTGGGCAACGCAACCCAACGGCCACCTCAAGCCACACTTCGAGGCGCTCTGGGGCCCCCTGGCCAGACAGCCACACTGCTATGCGGCCAGAACCAGGGTGGGTGGGGCTCCAACAGCCCTGGGGATTCAGCAGCCCCCGCCTCCGCCATCCAACAGGGTGGCGCTCAGAGCAGGAGGTGACAAGCCAAGGTCACACGGCTCCCAGCCGCACGCCCTGCCCTGGTGCCGGGGCTGAGCCCACTGCCCGCTAGCGGCTTGTCACAGCTCTGGGAACCCTATCCATCTGACGGCGAGTTAGGCCATGTCACAGGATCCCCAAGAGCAAAGAGAGACCTGCTCCACAGTCCTACGGGCCAAGTTCCGAGCCACCTGCTTCCCTAACACTCGGGCCATGGGCCCTGGAGCAGCCGGAGCAGACAGGCCAGGGCGCCTGGGCACGGGCCACCCACCCCTGGGGCCTACAGGGTGCTGGTTGCTGTAGCCTCCCTCGGTTCTCTCCAGTCACATACCAGCCTGGGTGTGGGAATCGGTACACAGCCAAGGTTGAGATCTCCAAAACCTTTAATCACAAAAGAAGAGAAGGCATCGCTACAGCAACCTAACCTAGGGGGCTTTCAAACGAGTTCTAAAGCTCGTGTCTGACATGCTCCCCCTCAAACGGGGCTTTGGGGGGGAAGTCAGAGCTCCGTCCTTGTCCCCATGGGTTGGTTCCAAACATGGGACTTCCTGCGGCCGAGAAACACACTCTAGTCTCAGGAGGCGGTGGCCTATCTACAGGGAGGGCGGGACACCGGAAAGGCTGGAGGAGCCCGGGTCAAGGACAGACCGGAGGCCCGGCTCTCAGACCGTCCTTGTTCCTGTCCCAAGGAGCCCGCACCTCCGATCAAAGACGAACAGATGTCGGAACAATATGGCTGCCACGACGCACACATCACGCGTGACCCTCCACTCCCACAGGCTCTAGGGAAAGGGTGCCTGACCCCCGCGGCCCCTCCTGCCACCCACATCAAGGCCCCACTGTCCTTAGTGTCAGTGGCTGGGGCCGGCTCAGAGGGCGGGGACCGTGAGTTCCTCTGGCCCCCCCCCCCCACCCCCGGCAGGGGTCGGGCAGCCTGCCCGGTGACACTCAAGTGCAGCAGAAACCCCGCCTCCCGCAGGCCCCCGCTGGCCGCCCCCCCCCCCCCCAAGCAGCGCACGGGGGCGAAAGCCGGCCCTTTGCCCCTGCAGGCCGGAGCGCGGCTCCCTGTGGCCCTCAGCGCCCGAGGGACGGCCCGGGACGGGACACGGCACAGAGCCAGACGCAGAGAGCACACCGCCCGCCCGGAGACGCCAGTGGCCCGGCGCGTCTCAGACTTTACCAGCAGGACGACGGTGAGGAGCCCGTCAAATACGTTGCTGGAGTAGGACAGGTACCCCCGCAGGCCCAGAGCGAACGCCTTGAGCAGCAGCTCTAGCACGTAGTACAGGATGAAGACGCAGTTGAGAATCTGCAAAAGGGACACAGCTGCCTCGCGCCCGGCCCGCGCCACCCGCCCTCCGCTCGCCTCCCCTCTGGCCTCTCGGGGCCGCCCTTGCCACGTGCCCGCCGCTCACACCCGGGGCATCTCCAGCACCCCAACTTCCTGCCCCACACCCTCCCCTCAGGTGGCCTGGAACCCCACGCCGGCTTCCAGAACTCGCACGTCTGCGGCCCTACGTCTCCCAACCCCACATCCTCTCTGTGCCCGCAAGGCCGGGGTCACACTCCCCCCCCCCCCACCACCACCCCCCGAGCCTGCGCCCCCGGCTGTCTCTGCCCTGGCGCCTCCGGTCCAACCTCCAGGGGACCTCTAACAACTCCCGTGGGCAGCGCCCTCCCGGCCTCCGCAGGTGTGTCTGAGACGCTCTTCACATTGAACGTGGCCTCAGGCTACTGGGTCCCGGTCCGGTCCATGTTTGAAGCCAGGAAGTAAGACACGGGAGTCCCGAGGGTGGGGAGGCGTGGTGAGCGCCGCGGTCACCCCACCTAGGTGTCCAGTCTAAATGCCACATTCCTAGGGCACCTGGGTGGCTCAGTCGGTTGGGCGACTGACTTCAGCTCAGGTCATGATCTCACAGTTTGTGAGTTCGAGCCCCACACTGGGCTCTGTGCTGACGGCTCAGAGCCTGGAGCCTGCTTCGGATTCTGTGTCTCCCCTCTCTCTGCCCCTCCCCTGCTCATGCTCTGTGTCTCTCAATAAATAAACGTTAAAATTAAAAAAAAAAAAAATTCCATATTCCTAGTGCTGCCTCGCTCACCCGTGAAGAGATGCTGTCAGACCCCATTTGACCAGAAATCTCTCATAAAGCTAACCAGGCTGACTCTAGTGCTGAACAATTACCGTTACAAGAGAGAAAATACGGGGCACCTGGGTGGCTCAGTCGGTTAAACGTCTGACTCTTGATTTCAGCTCAGATCATGATCCCAGGGCTCAGGTCGTGGGATCGAATCCTGCGTCAGGATCCCCTCTCTCCCTCTCTCTCTCTCCCTCCCCCTCCACCCCACTCCCCTTCTCGAGCCAGTGTGCTCTCTCTTTTAAAAAAAGAAAAAAGGGAGAAAACATAGATCAAGTGTATCCAATTTGACTTTTGTCAGGAATGAAACCAGCCACCTCTGGAATGTGTCATTCACGAGGAGGAGACTGAACCTTTCTGGGGTCATCCAGGAAAAAAATACAACAGAAAGAAGAAAGAAGAAAATCTGATCTTCCTGAAGTGCAAAATGCAGGAATTTCAAGCGTCAGGTCAGAAAAGCCGTTGTTTCGATTTTGAAACTAGGATACGTTTTACTCCACATCTAACACACAGGACACAATCTGTCCTGGCACATTAAACCAGATAAGTCAAACAGCTTCCTACGTAATTAGAGAAGATGTAGTCGTTTGCGTCCATTTTAACATCTTTCACGATGCCGTGAAAACACCCGCTTTGTTAAGAGTTCTGGCGTTAGGTACCGTGGGGGCGTGGCTGCTACTTTGCCTAACATCCAACGTGGGAAAATTGTTTTTAAATTCCTAGAGAGTTTGATGAGAGCACATAACATTCAGAAAGGAGCTCACGGTTCCAAAAAGGGCTGAGAACCAGCCACGGAGAAGCTCAAATCCCAGGGCCAGACAAGGCGGCAAGACGGGGGCGGCCCCACCCGCTGCCTTGCCCCCCACCCCCGCCCCCCGGCCTCGCCCGGGCCAGCACCCCTCCTCTGGGGGCGCCCCGCGACGGGCGGAGCCGCTCTGCAGCAGGAGGGCCCCGGGGCAGGGAGGCCGTGCACACTCACTCCCTCTGGCCGCTGTCACCCCGGCCGCACGGCCCCAGAGCTCACCCCGAGGACGAAGTCATCACGGTCCCCGGGCAGCACGTCGGCATCGAACACCAAGAACACCTGCGGAGCCAGAGCGGGAGGCGGCTCGCCGGCCGGGCCCTGCAGAGACCTCGGGCAGGGGGCCGGGAGGAGGGGCAGGGGCAGGGGTGGCGGGCACGAGGTGCCTCCCACGTCCACACGAGGGCAAGGGCACACTCACAGAAATGGACACGAGGTTCCCAAGGGCGATGAGGTTCCCCAGGTAGTCAAAATAGCGGTGGCTGAAGAGGAACTGAGCGCTCCGCAGGAAGGGAGACCGGTACTCGGGCCGCGGCGGGCGCTGGGGAGGGAACACGCGTGTGCTCAAACACACGTGCCTACGGGGGGCACGTGCCCGCACCCCCTTATTCTGGGATTCGACTTTTCCTACCTTCTCTCTCGTCCCAGTCTATCCAGCCTGAGAAAATAATCTCAAACACGAAAACAGGTGCACAAAGACGTTCATCCGAGCAGTCTTTGAACACCAAAAGAGAGGCAGAGAGAGCCTAAACGGTCACTAAGCGGCTTAAGTAAACCACGAGGGACTATCCGGGGGGGACCCTGAACACACGCCAGGTGTTTACCAAAGTGTTCTGTGAATAAATGTACGTAAATTACACGCCAATAACTGACACGGGACAGTCTTCTGGACACAGTGCTGAGCTGGATGCCAAGGCCCGTCTGGGAACTTGACAAATCAGGGTCAAGGACAAAGGACAAATGCTTTGGACAAACTCAGGAAGCTCCAGAGAAGGACACACAGGAAGTAGGTAAGAGTCTGTCATGGAGACAGGGGAACCCATCCAGAAGGTTCCCGAGTCAGGCTTGGCCCAGGCCAGTCCCTGTGGTCTGCGAATTGCATCAGGTTAACAAAACCTCCTCGGTTTCCAAGAGCCCAGCAATCTCTGTTCCCGTTCCCCATCCTCGGGGCCAGAATCCCTGGCACTGATGCCAAGGGTCACCCGGGTGATCAATGCCAACACGCACCGTAAACTTCCCCGTTCACCCCGGGTGGCCTGGCCCTAAGCAGGTGGCTCAGTTACCTCTTTAATCACCCTTTTGTCAAACTCGTTGAAGAGCTTCTGAAACTCCTCGGCCGACAGAAGGTCGCCACCGTAGGAACGCACCTTCTACAAAGGACAGAAACACAGGTCAGCAGGGGTCAGCTGGGCCCAGGGGAGGAAAGGCCCAGGACAGGAGGGTGCGCCGGGCCCAGCCCCCACCGGCCCCCGGGCCCCGGCCGATCTGAAATGACGCCCTGTGCGGAAGCGGGGTTGCTGGCCGACGTGACCTCCAGGGGGACCCCAGATCACAGACCGAGGAGGGCAAGGGGAAGAGGGGACTCCGATACCTCCATGATGACCGGTTTCTGGTGGCTGTCCAGCTGGACTCTCTGAAGCACCTGCAGGAAGTCCTGGGGGTCCACCCCGACCCTGGGAAGAAAGACACCGCGCCCCAGTGAGCCCGGCCAGCGCAGCGCACCCGGCGCCCGCCCCTCTGGCCTGGGCTGTGCGCGTGCGACCGAGCCGCCCTGGGCGATGACACGGGCCTCCGTGAAAGAGCCGACCACAGGCCCTCCGACGTCCTGTCGTCTAAAATCCCCACAGACACTACTGTCGCGCCCCCGAGAGGAGCGCGCTGGCCCTCGGAAGCGGCAGGCGGTACGACAGCAGCACCACGGCTAACGAGCCGTCTGAGCCGGAGCCTTCCACACCGACACCACCTCCAGACCAGGTCCCGCTGGTTCGGGCGCCCGAGCACAGGGGCGCGGGAAGGGCGCAGTCGGGGGAGAGGGCCAAAGCGCCTCGGCCCCCGCCGGCCCAGGGTCTCCGGGGCTCACGAGGACGACCCCGCGGCACCAGAGAGGCAGAGTCCTCAGGATGCCCGGGCCCCAGCCCGCAGGGAGCTGGGCAGAGCGGTGCCCGGGAAAGGCCCCACGGAGCACGCCACCCCTGAGGCGTTCCCTCCCGGCAGCAGGCGCCCCCACTTCCTCGGGGAGAAGGGGCTCCCGGGAGCCCCGGCACTCACCCTCGAGGGTGGGCTTCTCCCCGTCTGCTCATGGAGGAGAGGACCTCGTAGGCAGCCCGGGCCCCCAGCCGCCTCCGGAACAGCGAGGTCTGGAAGGACTTCTGCAAGCCAGGACGATGGCTCTGAGTGGCGGGGCCGGGCCTCTCCCGGCCGCACACCCCCTCCTGTGCAGCGGCCTCTGGGGGCACCCACCCGCCCGCGGCTGGGAGCGGCCCTCGCCCCCTCGGGCCCCAGGGGCATGGCCAGACCCCTCCCGGCCTGCAGAATTCACGCAGACGTGCTTTTCCGCTCTGCGCACCTGGGGCCCCCAGCTCTCACACACACGGTGGGCTCGGGCCGCCTGCCCTGGGAGGGGCGACCTCGAGGCCTCCCTCTAGAAGCGGCCTGGGCAGCAAGGATGTGCCACGGCTCCCGCCTCCCCACGGGAGGCGGCGCGGAGACCAGCAGGGGCCGCCACCCCACCCCCGGCCGGCCACCCTCACTGCGGGGACTGCCTGGCCAGTCAGCTCGGTCGCGCCCCGCTTGGCCTCCAGGGGCAGCTGCTCAGGCGGGAACAGGGACAGCAGCCCGGCTCACCATCAGGTAGCCCCGGAACTGGTTGTAGATGATGGCCGTCAGCAGGTTCATCAGAAACAAGCTTCCTTCGAGTGGGAAAAGCCACGGTCATCGGGCAGAGTCTGGAGGGAGCACCCCAGGGGCCCAGGGCCAGGCCGGCATCCAGGGGCACAGAGGGGACATGGGCACAGCAACCCCCCGGGGGGGGCGGCAAGAAGGGCAGGGACGGTCACAGAGCAGGGCGTGCTCGTGGTTCCCGTCAGGTGCCCGGGGCACACCAGTCACCCCACACGCAGCCTTGTCCTCATCCAATGAACACGCAAGATACCAGGCCTGCCCAGCCACGGGCACAGGGGCCATCGGTAGTCACAGACCAAAGACCACGAGATGGTCACACTGAGAAGCCACGAGGTTGGAGGGCACATGAGGGGAGGTCATGGGGTTGGGATGGCACACTGGGGTGAAGTCATGGGGTCGGGAGGGCGCATGGGGGGAGGTCATGGGGTCAGGAGGGCACACTGGGATGAAGTCATGGGGTCGGGAGGGCACACTGGGGTGAAGTCATGGGGTCAGGAGGGCGCATGGGGGGAGGTCATGGGGTCAGGAGAGCACACTGGGATGAAGTCATGGGGTCAGGAGGGCGCATGGGGGGAGGCCATGGGGTCGGGAGGGCACACTCGCACCTGAGCATTCGCGATCTTGCCACTGGGGGCAGAATCTTGCCCCCAGTGACCCCTGCAGACCCACCGGAACTTACCTATCAGGGTGAAGACTATGAAGAAGAAGGCATAGGCCCGGTTCTTGGAGTACGCAGGAGTCATCACTGGGAGAAAGAAAGCGGAGGGACTGAACCCTGCTCCCGCCTCAGCGTCCCGTCCGACCCCCTCACGGCCCCACGCCGTCTGCCTCCCAGAGGAGAGAAGGGCTCGGCGGGGAGACCCAGGAGGCCTTCTGGTCCAATGCCGACCCCCGGCTCTGCCGGCACACCCTCGGAACGGAGGGCTCACTACTTCTCGAGGCTGCTCCTCCCTTCCGCTGAGATCTGCTCCCCTGTCCACTCCCCGCAGACCGGAAGGTCAGCTCTCCCTCGGGTGACTCGCTAGGACTCATGGGACGCGTGGGCACAACACTCGGGGTCCCGCCGCACAGCTCTCCCTGGGTGTGGAAGCCGGGGGCTGCCCTCCCGGGAAGGTCTCTATGATGGGGGGGGGGGGGGGAATCACCCCCGCGCCCAAGACCAAAGTCACCAGCCAGGGGACCAGGCCACGGCCAAGCCCTGGAGGCCTACGGCACCCCACCCTGGCCGTACCGCTCGCCCAGACAGAGAGGCCCCGGCAGCAACCCCAAACGTGAGCAGCCACAGCCACCTGAGACCCAGGGCCGGGCCCGGGGGGCAACAGGGAAAGTGGTCAGGCCTCAGAGAGGAGGCCACCGGGGGCCCCGCCAGACACACCAACTCATGCGTTCTTAGCTTCCCGGTGAAGTCAGGAGCCAGGGGAAAGACAAGGCGAAGGGAACAGACGCAAAGGGAGGAAGCGAGCACAGGAGACGGGGAAAAACGGAAGAAAAAGGAAAAAGGCAGGAAGGAGGAGGGAAAAGACAAACAGGGAAAGAAAACCAAGGAGCGAGCGAGGGAGAGAAGCCAGTGTCATCCTCCCCCGCGCGATAAAAAGGCCTTCGGCACCCCCGCGGCCCGGAGCCCGGCTCTGCAGCCCAGTGACAACCAAAGCTGCCCCCCCCCCCCCGCCCCCGGGGCCTCTCCCCACTCCTCACACACCGTCAGGGTTGTTGGCGGTGGTCAACAGCACCAGGAGGGAGGTCAGGGCCTCCGGCAGGTTGCGAAAGTACGTCAGCCTCTCCCGGTCCTGCCCGTCGTCCTGCTGAGAGCGAACGTGACAGCTCTGAGGCGCCGTCGGGCCTCTGCCCCAGCAGCCACTGTGAGGCCAGCATCCCCTGACCCGCCATGTCCCCATCACTTCCCAGCAGGCTCTGCACTCACAGACAGGACCTCAGTCGCGGCCTCTGGGCCCAAGAGCCAGTGTTCAGGGAGGCCGCGCACCCACAGGGACACCGGCCACCAAAGAGGGTCTGCTGGGAACCATGGCGAAAAGCTCTCAGCCGCCCTGGCCGAGACACACGCAGACACAGCACACACGACCACACAACCACATGGACGGACACACACACACACACACACACACACACACACACACACACACACGCGCAGCAGCTCCAGCTCTCCCAGAGTCAGAAAGGACAGTTTTCAGTCCCCCCTCACGGACAGCACAGCCTGAACCCCCAAATACCACAAGTTCAATGAAAACCGGCCTTGGCTGACCATCGGCCACATTCCCAGGGCAGATGCAGGACAGCTCCAGGCCTGAGGACAGCAACCCTGGCCAGCACATGAGGAAGGACACGCTGGACCACAGATGCACGGGGCGGGGGGACCGGGGCGACAGGTGGGAGACACCTCCACACAGCAACAAGCCACCGGGGGCCAAGGAGCAGGGAGGAGCTGGAAGAAGGGGACAGGGGCCGGGGGGGGGGGGGGGGAGGGCAAAAGCCCACAGCTGGAGAAGAGGAAGTGGGGACAGGCAGGTGCCGTGAGAGGGACGGTGGTGCAGTCCATCCCGAGGGCCCCAAATGCCAGAATGAGGGGGCCTCCATCTAACAGGGTGCAAAGAAAGCCGGGTGAATGACGGGGCAGGGAGGGGAGATGGAAGGAGGGCCACCAGGCAGACCAGCCCTGAACCCGCGAGGCAGGGGGCACCCGGGGGCCCCATCGGGGGTGCACGGAAGACCGGCCACGTGGAGAGACCCCGGAGCCTGGGTGGGCCGACACTGACCCTGGTCACCAGGCTAGGGCAGGCAGCCTAACTGGGCCCCAGAATGACCCCGAAGCTTCCCCTGGGCCGCCCTGTCCACCCAAACCCCAAGGCCCCAGGCCGGGTCAGAGCGGAGCACCGTACCTTCTCGCCTGTGAAGAGAAGCATCCCGAGCATGGTGAAGACGCACAGGTGCAGTGCCAGCAGCAGCACGACACTGGGGAGGCAGGGGCGGGCGCTCAGCACGGGACACACACCCCACGCACCCCACGCGCCCAAGCGGACAAGGGACTAGGGACAGCCGACCCGACCGCACGGGGAGCTCCCTGCCCCGACAGAGCCCGCCGTGCACTCAGCTACTGGTCCCGCCCTAAGGGAGCCCTCTTTCCCTGGCAGGGACGATCGGTGACCCCAAAAGCATTTCCTGGGGGTCCAAGGACCTCCCGTCTCCCAGAGGGGAAGGCCACGTCCAGCCATCTGGGCTGGAACGTGAGGGGTCACCCATGTGAGCCACTGGGGGAGGGGACGGAGACAGAACTGGGGGAGGCACGGGAGGAGAGCGGGTGGGGAGGGGTCACGGCCACAGCGGGGCAGAAGGGAGCACCCGCAGGGCTCTGCAGCTATCAGGCAGGGGCACAAGGCCACCAAGGGGCTGCCGGGAGGCCGCGAACACCCGCCCACCGGCCTCCCCAGGCCGTAGTCCCGGCGCCCCCGACGGCACAGCAGGGAGCAGGAGACCCCGCCCGCCCGGCGAGCCCACCTGGCCATTTCCGGCAGCGACGACCTGATACACTTGAGCGTCTTCTTCATCATGGAGGAGTTTTGCATCAAGAAGAAGGGGCGAAAGAGCCTGCGAATCCGCAGGGGCTGAAAGACGGCAGGAAGGGGCCCCCGTTTCCACCCAGGCCGGAGGCAGAAGGCCGAAGAGCCCCGGGCCCCGCTCACGCCCCTGCCCCCGCCCCTCCTGCCCCCGCATGCCCCGGCTTCCACCTCGGGCTCCACACCCTCCTCCTCACACCCCTGCCAAGGGGCCACCCCTGCGATCAGAGCACCCAGGGGCCACTCCCCGCACCCCACCCCCCCTCAGTCCTCGGGACCCCCCGGCCTTCTCGAGGGCTTCCCTCAGGCGCCCCTTCTCCCTCACCTGCTACCAAGACACCACATGTCCCGACACCTTCACTCGCAACACAACCCTCGCCCCCCCACTCACCCCTCCACCCGCCCCGCGTGTCCCCGCTCCCGACCCAGCCGGTCCTGCTGTCCGGTGACCTCCAGGCCTGAGTCTGCCCAGTGCTTCGGGCCATCTCCCGGGGCCTGACCCGAGTGCTGGCGCCCAGGGCCCCTCCTGCCCTCTGAGGCCTCGCACTCCGGCGAGCTCATCAGGCCTCTTGGTTTTCAGGCTCACGGTTTCAGGCTCACGGTGATGACTGTCCCTCCCACGTCCACCCGCCCCTCCCAGCTCTCAGCTCCAGACTCTGGGCTTCTCGTCTCAGAAGCACAGCTAGGTCGGCCCCAGGCCCTACGGACTGGCCGGAGGCCCACTCTGGCCCGCCCCTCGCCGTCCCGCCATCCCGCTGGCTGCGGCCTGTCTCTGCTCAGCGGGAGGGTGGTGCCGGAGCCTCCTGTCCCGATGCGAACGCCACCTGCTCCTGCACCACACCCAAGTGCTCTGGAATCCTGCCGCGCACCCGCACCCGGTGTCTCTCGCGACCGAATGAGCTCCCTCCAGCACGGGGCAGACCCTCCAGATCGTCTGCACCACAGGTGATCCCAAGGCCTGACTCAACCTCCCTCGGCTACTCGCACCCTCGGAAGGGGCCCAGCTCCCGGCACAGGACCAAGAAAGGACGCTCAGGGCGCTCAGGGCCACGCCCCCAGCCCTGCCCCGTGGGCTGAGGAACCAGCGTCCCCAGCTCGCCCATGATCCGCTGGCTGCCCCTGGAAGGAACCTTGTCTCAGGGCCCGTATCCCGAATCTTCCAGCCATCCCTCTAGGCCAGGCAGGGGCTGAAGGTCCTGCTGGCACCCGCACCCGGGGTCTTGGACCCTCACCAGTAATCAGACACGGGACAGGGTGCGGCTTCTCCCCGGGTGTAGTGACCCGACCTGCCAAGGGCCCTCCTGACACGGGGGGCCACGTCAGGTCGTGGACCCGGAGACATGTGGCCTTGATGAAGGATGGGAAGGTTCATCCACAAGACTCAACCCTGATTAGACGCCAGCCTAGGGCCAGGGCGGGGTGCCCCTGGGAGGCCCACATAGAATCACAGCTCACCACTGATCTGCAGATACCTAGTCCCCCGTGAGAAAGAGGCACGGCAGAGTCGTGACCATGGCCTATCCGGTCACCGGTAGACCACGAGGGCTGTGACCCTCCTGGCCACAAAGTAGAAATGGACGTGAGAGACTAGGCCGGAGTGGGTGGGATGCCCCTGGTTCTCCTGCCCGCCCTCCCCGCCCTGGTGCCTGTGTGAGTTATGACTGGCCAGCTGGCCACAGGGAGAAACCTGGGGCCTGGTTTCTGGACGGTTCTGGGTGATGGGCTGACTCTACCCAGTGGACCACGTGTGGCATTACAGCCTCAATTGGGAGAATCCCCCCCCCCCCCCCGAGACGGTACTGAAGGGAAAGCTTTGCGGCAAGCGGGGTCCGCCCCGTCTGTACTGGGAAAGGTAACGATTCCTGGGATCAGGGCACGGAAAGAACAGGCCAGACCACAGGGGATGGGGTCCAGGAAGCGCATGTGTGGATGGGCAGAGTGAACACCCACAAGACACAGAAGGACGCGTCCTGTAATGTCCAAGCCTCTCCCCCCAGGGCACCACTGACGCCCTGCCCTCCAGAAGCAGAGCCCGGTTCAATTCGGCTCACCCAGCCCGATGCGGCCCCCTGGCAGGGGGTGGGTGACTGCGATGTGCCCCTTCCCCAGGCACTGGACAGACAGACGTGCTGGCTGGGGCTCTGCCTGGGGCCACCCAGGGGCCACCCTCTGAGCTTCAGGGGCCCACGCTGCTTCAGGGCAGCCCCACAGCCCCCACTGGCCTCACGATGGCCCTCACTCTGAAGTGCCTGGCCCGCAGGAGGGCCCAACGGCCCTAGGCAGGCTCAGTGACCCCAGCTGTGGGGCACAGCCCTCTGTGGGACCAGAAGGCGCATCAGAGGCTCTGAGCACCAGGACGTGACAGGAACAGCAACTCCTCCCCCGACCCCACGACTCAGTGTCCTGCTGCTCTGGGGAGGGCGGGGCGGGCGGCGTTCCACCAGGGACACACGTAAGAATTCATGCAAAGCAGGGTGCCGTGCCAGCATGGGTGCCCATCTGCCAAGGACAGCCCGGGAGTGGAGGCCTGGGTCCCCATTTGAGGGGAAGCGCCCCGAGTTGCTGAGGAGCTGGCCGAGGCAAGGGCTGCGGGACGCAGAGGGAGAGGAACTTGTAAGGAGCAGTGAGGGCCCCACCGATAACAAAGCGAGGTCTGAGCTGTGCTCGGTCTTCCTGGCCTGTTGCGCAGATGTGGGTTCATAAGCTAACGAGGCTCTTTCCTGCTAGGAAGTGGGAGGCGGGCCCTGCGCCCTCCCCTTGGCGCCCTCCCCTTGTCACCCCTGCAGCTCTCTCTCTCGGCAGCGGCTCCCCGCTTACTTCCGCCAGCGAGGGCGTGGACAGAGGCTGGGACGCCGGAGGGGCAGACGGACGGCTCCCTGCTGTCCCCTTGCTGTCCCTAGGGCAGGTGCCCACGCCCTGGGGCTGCCAGCCGGCCCTGCCTGCGGCACTCCCAGAACCAAGCAGTCTCCGCAGGGGCACTGGTGATCTGCACCCCTCCAGACGCCAGGGGCGGGGCGCCAGCTCTGGGGGCCTGTCCCCTGAGCTTCCTGCAGTTCCGTGTCCCTCGGGGCCCCGTTCTGCTTTGTCGGTTACTCGACACCCGTTTAAGCCCCTATGTAAACTCTCTTGGCTAAAGCACCCGATGGGCTTGTGTCCCCGACGGGCCCTGAGGGACACGGATGTCCCCACACCCACTTTCCCTGTTTCTCCTCTATCCAATCACGGGGCAGAGCATCCAGGTGGGGGTGGGGGGGGGGGATGGTGCAGCCAGAGAGGTTTGGGGACCGGTGGCCGATGTGGGCCTTCTTACCGCAGGCCCCACAGAGCTCTGGGCGCGAGGCCCTGGACGGTGCTTTCCTGGGGGACCCAGGCGGGCGAGAAATTCAGCTGACAAGTGGGGAGGCAGGAATTAGCAGTCCCTGTGCCCTCCCCAGGCCTCAGGACGGGCCTTCTTCTACAGGACGGGACAAGGCCAGCGGCTGACCAAAACGCTAGGAGGGTGGGAAGAGACGGGCAGCGGACGGGCCACCCAGAGCTCCCCGCTCCCGCCTCGGAGCCACCGCACCACCTACCTCCTGGCAAAGCAGACTCAGCGACACGATCCAGTCCGCGAAAGACACGACCAGCACTGCGAGGTAGGCCAGCAGCCAGGGGTTCTTCCGGAACTGGGCCCATCCAACCAGATAGCTCTGCAAGAGAGGCGGTGGGTGAGCGGGCGAGCAGGCAGCCCCACAGACACCAGCCCTGCGGCCGGTCCGAGGCCGTGGACGCGCAGGGGTGAGGCCGGGGCGCCCGGAGCAGAGATCCCTGCCCAGCCCGCCAGTGACCTCGGGCACTTTAACCCCTCTGGCCCGCCGCCTCATCGGTCCTGCCCGTCCCGGCCGCCAGTCTGGCTTGCGCACAGAAACCACTCTGGAAAAGAGCCGTTCTGGAAAAGGGGCAACGGCACTCGTGGTCCGCTTCTGGTTAGGGCCGGCCCGCACCCAGAACCGTCTAGACCAGGTCTTCCTCGGGGGCCCGCTGGCCAGGTATCAACAGCCCCACCGGCAGCAGGGGCATCCAGAGGTCATGCTGTGCAGACAAAAACGTACGCTCGCTATCTTTCGAGACTCCCCAACCGTCCCAACCGTTCGGAAGACGCTAATGAGAACCGCTCCCCAGTTTCAGTTCCAGTCTGAAAACCCTCAAACCCATAAACACATCGTGGGCTAAAAAAGAAACAATGTGAAGCGGTCCGGGCCCTCGGTCCCCCCCGGCCCCCAGCGCCAGCAGCAGGGCCCCGAAGCCACCCCCACAGCAGGACAGCCCGGCAGGCACCAGACCAAGGCCCTGCGGGGCTCTGGGGACAGTCTGCCGCACTACCCGGGGCTCCGTGGCCAGCTGCATATGCTCGGCTGGGCCTGTGGCGCTGGGATCACTACCGTTCGACCAAAGTAACAGGACGTGTGACCCACAGGAAGATCTCCGGGCCCCTCCGCGTCGTGCTGGGAAGCCGCTACGGCTCTGAACCCCCGACGTGGCTCAGAAGTTCACATGAGGAAGGCCGGACCCACCTCCAGCTTCCCGAAGGACTCGGGTCAGAGTCGGACACACAGCCGCGCGGCAGCCGGTCCTTTTCCAGCTCACACCCACCTCCTCCCGTGTTCCTCCCCTCTTGGGGGCGGGAGGGCAGCCCACGAGCGAGACCACCGGTCCTCTCTTGTTCCGTCGGGGTCTCTCCTCACAGAGGCACTGCCAGACCCTGGGCCGCTCCCGGAGGCCCCGCGAGGCCGTGCACCCGGCAGGCCCGAACCCAGACTCGGTTTAGTCCAGAGAGAGAAAAGCTGACAGGGTCTCTTGTCCTCCAACCAACCCAGGCCTTTTGCTCACAGGGGGAAGGTGCAGTCAGAGGAAAAAGGCAGCCAGCTCCGGGAGCGTAAAGATTAATCCGGAGGGCAGCACGCAGGGTGGGAGGGCACCGGCCCCCGCGCTCTGGCACCTGATGGCGCCCGGCTCACCTTCACAGACACGTCGGCCACAAAGACCAGCAGGCAGAGCGCCTCGACACTCTCGGTGAGGCCACAGGGCGGGTCCCAGGGGGCCGAGCGGAAGCGGACGTCCGCGGTGCTAGTGAGCGAGGAAGGGGTCTCGATAAAAGCCAAAAGCAGGATCAAGAAGATGGTGAGGCTCAACGTCCTGAGAAAAGAACCAGAACTAATTGAAACGCACGAGCCAGCGAGGCTCTGGGCCGCAAAGCACATCGACCGGCAGAGTGCCGGGCAGGACAGCAGGCCACCCTCGGGGGCTTCCAGAAGCAGAGCCCCCGCCTCGCGGTCTGTGCCCACTCTGGAGCGGTCAGCTGACGGTGCCCAGGCCAAAACTCAGTGGCGTGGCTGGACCTCATCACCAGGAGGGCCCCGCTTTCCGTGGGCTGGGCCCCGTGGCAAGGAGACAGGGGAGGGGGAGCCCGCCTGGACCCTGAGGCCGGCCTCCCCCCACCCAGCCAGGCCGCGGGCACCCCGCGCGCCGTGCCCCTTCTCACCACTGGCAGGTGTTGGAGTAATACAGTCGGTAAAGCCACATCGACCTGGCGTCCATGCGGTGGTTAATGGAGCGGTACTGGAGGTGAAAGGCGCACGGGAGAGCATGAGCGGGGGCCCCTTCGGAGCCACGCGGCACGGCCAGCCCCGTGCAGGGCCCCCGCTGACCCCTCGACGGGCCCTAGGCGGGGACACAGGCCGTGGACTGGAGTCCCCTCGATCGCACACGTGGAAAAAGGGCTCTCTCGTGGCCCAGCAGGGGCACGTTAGCAGGCAGACTCAGAACACCCTGGGCATCCACTGCCCCGCGTGGATGCCTGTTTCTAAGTGCACAGCTGTGCCCTCTGCCTGCCTGTGACGCTGTCCCCTCTGCTGTGCAAGGCCCTACAACGGTGCCGCTCTCCAGGATGCCCCCCACCTGGTACACTGCTCCCTTCCATATTCTATTTCCCGAATTGAGCCTCAATAGCATTTTCCAGCAGGGGATGGTCGGGCCATCTTGGAGCATCTTTCCCAAGACCTGGACAGGCCCTCAGTAGATGGTAACTCAACGAAACGAGTGTTTCCAGGGTTCAAAAGAGCACCCAGTGCCCCACCTGGAGGGAGGACTCCAGGCAAGCCGTGCCCAAAGTGCCCGTCATCACGGTAATCGTGGCCACACGGTCCAGCGACCGAGGCCCTGGCCCCAGGACGGCGAGGAGGGGCCCATCGGGGCAGCCGTCACCCAGTCCCCACAAAACCTAGACACGGGCCCAGGCCCAGCCACTGGGAACAGGTGCCACCCACCTGGATGGCATCTTCGATGAAGACGGCAGCCTGGTCAAAGCAGAGATCCTGCCTGGACGCAGCACCTGCAGGCAGAAACAACACATCAGGTGACGTGGGGGATCACGCGGCACTCACCTGCTACAGGGCCACTGAGCTCAAGGAGAGAACTTGGAGGCATTCTTTTCTAAGGCTCTGGAATGACCGGCCTTTCGCCCTGCCGCGAGTTTGCACACAGGAGAGCCCCAGACCTGGGCTGGCACAGGGAGGACTGTGCGGCCGTCACTACCCTTCTGCCGCCTTCACCCACCAGCAACTTGGGGCCTCAGGGCCCAGGAGGATGGATGGAGCCTCCGTGGGCCCCAGGAAGGCTCCCGACTACAAGGGGCCTTGAAGTCAGGCGGCTTGAAGCCATCCCAGCACCCTTGTCCCCTGCCCACCAAGGAGCCATAAGCTGCAAACGAGATCAGTCCCTGCGGCCTTGGGTTCTGTCCACTGATCGTGGGGCAAGGGCCACCTCTGTGGCTTTGGTGCAGAAGCTGTTGCTGGACACAAAGGGAGAAGGCAGGCATGAGGAGCCGTGGTTCGCAGCAACGGAGGACCCTCACGGCCCGGCGCCCAGGAGAGAGGGTGCAACCCAGGCAGCCTGGTCCCCGGGGGCGGGGAGAAGAGCCCGCACGTAGCCCCAGCAGCTCCCGGATCAGGGAAATGACACGGCAGCGGTTCCTGTTGAAGATTCTATTTTCACACGTGGCCCCTTTGGGCCAGCAGCTTCTGAAAACTACCCTTAACCGGTACAGGGAACACACAGACATGTGCACAGCTCTAGAGCAGAGGTACCAAAGCCAGAAGCGGAGCAGGCCACAGAGAGCAGAGGACAGCAAGGGCTCAAACGCTGCTCCCACATCAGCCCTGGACCAGCCTCTCTGCCTCTGCCCCAAGCCCCCCGCCCCCCACCATCCCCACCATCCAGTCTAAGCCCCCTCTGCTGTTCCAGGCTCCACCCTGCACTGCCTGCCTGGGACCCCGACCAGCTCCCTGATGACCCTGGGCAAGCCCCCGCACCTCTATGCCTCAGTTTCCCCTCACAGGTCAGATGCGACGGGACGGCTGTGCCGACTCAATGGGCTGCTTAGCTACTAGGTGTTATTCGAAAAGCCCCTTCCGTATCACGACAATCCCTCGGCCTCTGACTTTTCCATAGCCGGGGGGGGGGGGGCCCGACCAGGAACAAGAAAACAGCCACCCTCTCCCTGCAGCCCGTGAGGTGAGGCTGGGTCAGAAGGACCCGACCGCAGGGTCTGTGGGGCAGCACAGTCCCCGGACCCCGGTTGGCAGGACGAACCCCACCTAGGAGCCCCGCTAGGGAGCCGGGAGGTGACCAGCCGTTCTCGGTCCCCCCTGCCCCCGGGGCCAACAGCCTAGCCGGGGAGACTCAGAACACAGAGCGTCCCCTCACGCTCTCGGGAAGCCTCATCGAGGCATGGCGTCGGGACAAAGAGCCCTCTCTCATGGTCCACGCCGCCTGGCCCCGGCTCCTAGCTTACAATGCAGGTCTCAGCGGCCTGCCGTCCACTCTGCCAAGACTAGGTAGGACCTGCACAATCAGGCCCAGAATGGCCATCAGCACTGACTGCCCCATCTCGGCCACCTGGCCGGGCCCCGTGCAGAGGGCGTTCCCAGCAATCTCTCCGAATCGTCACAACGCCCCTCAGGTCAGCTCCTCCGACTCCCTCCCTTTTACTGAACCTTAGAGAGGTTAGGCAACCTGCCAAGGTCACACAGCCAGAAGTGGCAGCACGAGAAAGACACTCCGACCTCCAGACACAAAGTCTGCACCACCACCACCCCCCCCCCCGACACCCAAATGCCGCCACGTCCTATGTCCCTTGTCCAGGGATCTGTGCTGGATGGAGACCTTTCCTGGGGGACAGCCTCTGAGATGGGCAGGCAGGTGGCCGCCTCGGCCTCCGGTTTTCTTGTCTGGGGTCAGGCACCCATCCCCCCAGTCCACGGATGGGCGCACACCACAGGCCCCTCCTGGACCCAGGAAGAAAGTTAAGTCCGGAAAAGGAAAGTGGCCCTGGAAGGAGCACCCAGCTCGGCACTCGCAACAGATCCCAGGGCTGACCTTGGACAGGTCCGGGATACTCTCCAGGCCGGGCCTCGGTTTTCTTCTCCTGCAAGATGAGGCTGAGGCCCTTCCCAACCCCCCGGGTGTCTGCCAGAGACCGCTGGACTCCACCCTCCCGCCCTCCTCGGGATTCAGCAATTTCTCTGCCGTAAACAGGAAGGACAGGAGGGAGCTGCAGAGGGCAAAGGGAGGAAGCTTCCTCCCTGGCCGGAGTGGGAGGTGAAGCTTCCTCCCTGGCCGGGGTGAAGGAGGACCAGCCCCTGGGGAGCCTCCGGGCACCCGGAATGAGAGGGCAGACTGAAAGGACTCCTAAGTCTACTCCCAGCGGGGTTCGAATCCCTCCTCAGCCACCTCCCCGCTGGGTGACCCGGAGTATGGGCACGCCCCTCTCCGTGCCTCAGTTTCCCCCACAATAACCGGGAGGAAAACGGAAGTGCTGCTTCCTAGGAGTCACCAAGGCGATCCGCGAGGCGCGGGTCCACCCGAGACGCATCGAGGGGGCTGCACGGCGCTGGCTGCCCCAGGCTGGCCGAGGCCGGCTGGTCGGAGGCAGGGCGCGACCCTGCAGCGCTTGGCCGACTCCGCACCCGCGCCAGTGCCCGGGTCCGCAGAGCGGCTCCCCTGGCGCCCAGCGCCCGCTCGGACCCCGGCCCGGGGAGGGGGGGCGCGACGGCAGCGGATGGCGCGGGGCCGGGGCGGGGGGGGGGACCCACGCGCCACCCCCGCGGCCCGCTCCCCTCGCCACGCCGTCGCTCACCAGGCCCAACGCGGACGCCGCGGGAGCCGGCCGAGCCCGCCGGGCGGCCACTGCCGCCCCGGGCCCGGCTCAGAAGGGGCTCCGACTCCTCCCGTGGCTCCTCCATGGGGTCGCCGCGCGCCGCCGGACCTTCACTGGAGCGCAGAACTCCGCGCGCGAGCTCCACTGCGCAGGCGTGGCGTCCCCGCCCCCGGAGGTCGGGAGGAGGAGCGGACCGCGCTGTGACACAGGGGATGCCCCTTCGCCACCAGCCAATAAGAACGGAGGATTCGCGTGTGGAGGCGGGGCCTTCCTAGGCCCCGCCTGTCAGGGGCGGGGCTAAGCTTCCTTCCCGGCAGGGAGGGCCTCTAAGGACCTCCCAGGGCTGGGCGGAATGCCTCCGGCGACCGCGGTCCCTGTGCCGGGTTCCTCAGCAGCACCTGGGCCCTGGGAAAAAGGCCGACTCTCGGGCACTCCCCGAATCAGAAACTCGGAGCAGGGCCCAGGACTCTGTGTTTTGCATGTTGAGTGTTGGGCACGCGGGGATCACCCCAAAGGATACCCCCCCCCCAAAATGGAACTTGAATTTACCCTCTGGTAATGAAATTAGGAAGATTAAATATAGTTAGGGGTAAACTTTGAAAAGACCAGTAAGACTCTTGAAAAATATTTACAACATGTATATGAAGTCTTTTTAACGTTAACACATAAAGCTTGTTTCCCATTGCTGTGGTGACACATTTCTGCAAATTTATCTAAAACCACTCCCATTTATCACCTCTCGGTCCTGGAGGTCAGAAGTCCAGCGGCTGGACCGGGTTCTCCCACCAGGGCCTCACAAGGCCAAAGTCAAGGTGTTGGCTGGCCTGAGCCAGGCTCATGCACACGGTTGGCAGATTCATTGCCGGGAGGCTAGACGGCAGTCCCTGTTTCTTGCTGGACGTCGACCGGGGATCATTCTCAGCTTCTAGAGACTACCACATTCCTCCCCGCATGGCCCTTCCATCATCAAAGCCAGCAAAAGTGCACTGAATCTCTCCCATGCTTCAAAATGCAGCAAGATGCCTCCAGTGTCTCCAACTTCCTCGTTCTGCCCCATCTCTTTCTTTTAAGGACTCCTGTCATTACGTTGGGCGCATCAGATAACCCAGGATCATCTTATTTTAAGATCAGCTGATTAGTAACTTAGATTACATCTGCAAATCCCTTTAGCCAGCTATCCTACCTTAACCACTAGTGTGATGCCAGGAGGTGAAGGTCAAGGGAGCCAAAATTCTGCCTCCCACAGAGCTCTTAAAAACCAGCAAGGAAAGGGGGCGCCTGGGTGCCTCAGTCAATTGAGTGTCTGACTCTTGATTTCGGCTCAGGTCATGATCTCATTGTTCCTGGGTTCGGCCCCGAGTCAGGCTCTGCACTGACAGCACGGAGCCTGCTTGGGATTCTCTCCCTCTCCACCCTCCCCTGTTCATTCTCTCAAAATAAATAAATAAACTTTTTTTAAAAAGTCCACAAGGGGCGACTGGGTGGCTCAGTCGGTTAGGCATCCAACTTCGGTTCAGGTCGTGATCTCACACTTCTAAATTCGAGCCCCACATCGGGCTCCACGCTGACAGCTTCAGACTCTATGTCTCCCTCTCTCTCTGCACCTCCCCTGCTTGCACTCTGTCTCTCAAAAATAAACAAAAGTGTTTAAAAAATTATTTTAATTAAAAAAAAATCAGTAAGAAAAGCATTAAACTCTCCTTAGGTGGAAGGGGAGCAAAGGACTGGAACAGGAAGTTCACAACAGAGGAACTATAGATGTAGGATGTTTGAGACAAACTTCGCCTCAGTGGGATGCAAATCAAATCAAAATAACAATAAAATCATTGAGCAAATCAGTGGGTACATTTTTAAAAGTGTGGAGGTTAACAGTGTGGTTATCTGAGGAGGTCAGAAAAATCATAGACTATGTTTGGTTATTTTTTTTTTTAACAAGAAGCATGCATTTTAAATGTTTTTTAATGTTTATTTATTTTTGAGACAGAGAGAGACACAGCACGAATGGGGGAGGGTCAGAGAGAGAGGGAGACACAGAATCCGAAACAGGCTCCAGGCTCTGAGCTGTCAGCACAGAGCCCCACGCGGGGCTCGAACTCACGGACCGTGAGATCATGACCTGAGCCGAAGTCAGACACGGGACACGTAACCAACTGAGCCACCCAGGTGCCCCGAAGCATGCATTTTAAAACCTGGAAAAAGTAAGATACTTTCATTCTGAAAAAAGAAAATAGATGCACGCAGAACTTTGTAAAAATGGCCCATCCCCCAAGGATTTGTCTTTAATTGCGATTAAGGAATTCTCTTTAGGTCTGAGTACAAACTCACAGAGCCCAAGTGGAATGCAGGGCACTATAAGCACTTTGTGAAAATTAATTAAAGGAAACCTCATTTAAAATGGAGTTGGGGGCGCCTGGGTGGCTCAGTCGGTTAGGCGGCCGACTTCGGCTCAGGGCATGATCTCACGGTCCGTGAGTTCTAGCCCCGCGTCGGGCTCTGTGCTGACAGCTCAGAGCCTGGAGCCTGTTTCAGATTCTGTGTCTCCCTCTTTCTGACCCTCCCCTGTTCATGCTCTGTCTCTTCCTGTCTCAAAAATAAATAAATAATAAAAAATTAAAAATTAAAAAAAAAATGGAGTTGGGAGGGGCCCCTGGCCGGCTCAGTCCGTGGGGTATGCAATTCTTATTCTCGGGGTTGTGAGTTCAAGCCCCACACTGAGTGTAGAGATTACTTAAAAATAAAACCTTTAAAAATAAAAGGAAATGAAATGGAGTGGGGAGGACAGAAGGAGGGGACTCTCACGCACTACCACTCCTGGCGTCAATCACAGACCCCAACCGGAAGAGCGTGTACCTTACAGTCGCAGCTGGAACTTACCTACCCCGGCGGGAGGAAGACTTTCTCCGCCCCCAGCGACAGCCCAGCCAATGAGAGATAGCCCCCACTCAACCAATGAGAAGCCACGACATCGGGCACTTGGAGTAAGTGCTCCAATGAACTTTCTCTTTACAGCGGTCCCGCCCAACTCCCTCTGTCCTCTCTAAAGGAGGGGTCCTCTCTGCAGAGTTGCCTGTGGCCTTGCTGTGGCTCATCTTTCCCAGGTTGCAATTCTCTGGGGTTCCCGAGTAAACCCACGTTTGCTGGTAAAATAGCGGGCAGCTTGTTTATAGGTTCACGGTTTACACGGACTCTATGGTGTGGAGCCTGGCTTTGGATGCACGGCTAGCAGAAGGCGCTCTCGGTAAAGGGAAGACAGGAATAAACTTTCTCAGGTGCCAGGGTACCGTACTGTCCCTGGTACAGCCAGGCTGTCCCTGCGGTGCGGACGGGCAGCATCTGGGCTGAGTGTGTCACTAATATTCGGTAAGCACTCGGGTGCCCACGGAGAGAGAAGTGGCCGGAAGGCCCTCTGGGTAGCCGGGTCCTCACGCCAGCCTTGTGGTCCCGTGGATGGGTCTCCTGCGCCTGGGGACACCGGCCGGGGGGCACAGGGCGGAGGGAGCAGTGCTAGTCTGGCAGTGAAACCAGAACGATGCCGAGCAGGCGGCCTCAGGCGAGTCACAGCCCGTGTCTGTGCCCCGGTCGCCTCCTATGGGGTCGACCAGGCGCCACCTCCCAGTCCAGCCCAGTCCAGCCAGTGCTCACGAGCATCTCCTGATCGCCAGGCGCTAGTTAGGGGCTGGGGCCACAGCAGCGAAAAAAAATACAGGCACTTTGGGACGCGTGCACGTCAGCCCAGCGACTTCTGCTCTCAGGGTGACCCAGCTGGGGGACCCTGGGCACGTCTCCCTCCTCTCTGAGCCCGTTTCCCCATCTGTAAAGTGGGGAGAAAATTACACCGATATGGATGTTGGGAGCGTTTACGTGACACCTGTCAAGGGCGGGGCAGGGGGGAGGTGATCTGTGAAACTGCCTGGGTGTTGGGGCCCCACCCCGCCCACCAGCCCACCCTCAGGGCTCCTTGTCCCTCCGGTCCAATGGAGGAGACAGAACTGGGGACGAGGGCTTGCTAAGGGCATTTCCCAGGTCCAGCCGGAAGGGACGAACACAGCTGGCTCTGGCCACACAAAACCCCAAGGCCCTCTGCCCTGCATTTGGGGGTGAGGAAACTAAGGCCAGAGGTGAGAAGGGCTCGGCCGAGGTCTGTCTGCAGCTGAAGTCGCATGAGGTCACGAGTCCTCCTACCTGCTCGGTCCGTGGGTCTTGCTGGTGCCCCGGACCGGGAGGCAACTCTGCAGGAGAGCCATCGCGTGACTGTGACATCATCCAACACCCTCCACCCCATCCTCCCCTCTCCTACCCCAACCCCTTCTGCCCACCTTCCTCAGCCCAGAGAACGGAGGTAAGTGCCACAGTCAGACGCTGCCCTAGAACCGGGGTAGCCACATCCCCACCGGACACCAGGCTGCAGTAAACAGGCCACAAAGCTGTCCCTCCCCCGATGGACACAGTGCACACAGTTAGGCTGTGGTGCCAGGAGGGACCAGGGCGGGGCGCCTGGGGCTCAGTCAGCTGAGCAGCCAACTCTTGGTTTTGGCTCAGGTGACGATCCCAGGATCCCAAGGTCAAGCCCCGCGTCACCTCTGAGCTGAGTGTGGAGGCTGCCTAAGATTCTCTCTCTCCTTCTGCCCCTCCCTGGCTCAACGCCCCCCCCCCCCCCCCGCTCTCTAAAATTAAATCGAATTTTAAAAAGAGGAGCCAGGAAGCAGAGAAGCCTGCACCACACCCCAGAGACGCCTGCCCCTGACATAACCCCTGATTATTTCTAACACTGAATATGCCCACTGTGGCTTCAATACTGCGTCCCATCAACGTCTTCATCCTTAGGGAACTTCGGTCACTGTCCATGCCCCTCCCGACCTTTGCCATCCCGCGAGCTTTGCCATTCGTACTTTTATTTTATAGTTCCCTTCCAGTTGATTTAAACAGACTCGTTTCCCTTTCGTTGCAACCAATAAACGTCTGCAAACCCAAACGATGTGCTGCTACTGTATCTTTTTTCCGAGACCAATAAGTACGTTTCTTAGTTATCTACTGCTGCCTGACAAACAAACCCAAAACTTCATGGTTTAAGCGCACATCAATCATAAGGGGCGCCCGGGGGGCTCAGTCGGTTGAGCGTCTGACTTCGGCTCAGGTCACGATCTCGAGGTTCGTGGGTTTGAGCCCCGCGTCGGGCCCTGTGCTGACGGCTCGGAGCCTGGAGCCCGCTTCGGGTTCTGTGTCTCCCTCTCTCTCTGCCCCTCCCCGGCTCACACTCTCTATCTCTCCAAAATGAATAAACAAACACACAAACAAAAAAAAAAAAACGTAACAGCACATCAATTGTCTCTCAGTTTTTCTTAGGCTGGAATCTGAAAGCAGCTTGGCCACAGGCCGCCCCGGCTCTGAGTCTCTCAAAGGCGGCAATCAAGGGGTCCAGCAAGGCCGCACCCATCTCGAGGTTCAAGTCTCCCTCGGTGGCTGCAGGGCTGAGGGCCTCCGTTCCCTGCCACACAGGCCTCTTGCTAGAGTAGTTCATGTTACGGCCTCCACGGTCGTCAGTGCTGTCTAGAGAGAAAAGCCAGAGAGAGAGGACTGACAAGGTAGCAGCCACAGTCCTTAAAACCCGGCCCCTTCACTCCTGCTGTGTCCTGTTGGTGAGGGTCCCCAGGTTCTGCCCTCCCCCTCAAGGGGAGGGGGTCACAGGAGGGAAGCAGGAACACCAGGTGGGGGGCTGCGGGGGCTCATCTCTGAAGGATGCCAGCCACAAGAAGGGACAAGGCTTTGTTTTCATATTAATTCCTGTGCCCCTCAGGTCATCTCCCACACCACAGTTGCCTGTTCTCCCATCAGTCCTGTGGGCCAAGACGGCTGTCCCTCTTCCCTGTTGGCAGATGAGGAAACTGAGGCTGGAGGGTCTCAGTGACATTCCTCCCAAGGTTGCATCGCCCCAGGGGGCTAGAAGCACCGTGTCTGAAAACAGCCCCGACCGGCCCTCAGCTCAGTCCACGAGCACAGGACCCACCCAGCACGGGATGAAGGGGAACAGTGACTCAGCCCCGGGCGGGGAAGGCCACAGCACATCAGGCCTAGGGAGGGGCCAGGCGGGGCCCTGGCACCAGCCTGGATTGCGAGATGAGGCCAGCCCAGAGGAGGCGCTGGGGCAAAAAGTCAGAGCCGGTAGTGTGCAGAGTAGATGAGACAGGGAGGCTTGGCACGAAATCCGGGGCCTGCCCTGACCCCAGGAAAGAGAGCAAACCTGAGACTCACCGGGGGACAGCGCCCTCTCCGCCGCCTCCCCCTGCACACCCCCCCCCCCCCACCACCACCACGCAGCTGCGTTGGTTGCCACTGTCCCCAGGAACCTGCAGTGGAGAAGGGCATCCTCTGGGTGGGGACACCGACACGGGCTCAGCCTGAGGATCGCTTCACATCACACCGGGGCCACTGGCGGAGGCTTGCACCGTGACAGGGAACTTTTTCTCCCCAGACACCCACCTGGAGGTTGCTTGAAACTTGGCTTGAAAATCAGAAATGGCCCCCTGGGAGCCCCTGGGTGGCTCAGGGGGTTGCTCATCAGATCCTTGGCTCAGGTCATGATCTCACGGTTCGTGAGTTTGAGCCCCGTGTCAGGCTCGGAAAGGACAGTTTGGAGCCTGCCTGGGATTCTCTCTCCCTTTCTCTCTGCCCCTTCCCTGCTCATGCTGTCTCTCTCTCTCTCTCTCTGCCTGTCCCCTACTTGTGTGAGTGCGCTCTCTCTCTCTCTCTCTCTCAAAATAAATAAACATTAAAGAAAAAAAAAGAGAGAAATGCCCCCCTCGGTTCCCAAACACATGCCTGGAGATATGTTACTTGGGGCAAAGTGCCAACAACCTCGCTGTCTGTTTCCCCATTTGTTTTCTAGGGGGAATTATGGAACCTTCCTGGTGAGGCTGCAGGGGTATATGGGAGATCACAAGAGGAGCCCAATGTCCTTGCAGCCTGGAGACACAGGCGTCACAGGTCAGGCACCCTGCACCTGCTCTGGATGCTTCTTGGTCATATTCCTTTCTTTCCTGGGCACCTCAGGCCACTCGCCACCCCACCCCCCCCCCCCACGGGGCTGGGGTCCCTCCCTACCTGCACGAGCAGGGAGCATGTGCCCACGTAGGTGTTTCTAAAGGTGGCTTTATGGGGCTTTTTAAGTTTATTTAGGGGCACCTGGGTGGCTCAGTCGGTTAAGCATCTGACTCTTAGTTTCCGCTCAGGTCATGATCTCGCAGTTTGTGAGTTCAAGCCCCACATCGGGCTCTGCGCTGACAGGTGGAGCCTGCTTGGGATTGTCCCTCTCTGTCTCTCTCTCTCTCTCAAAATAAATAAGCTATTTATTTATTTATTTTTATTTTGAGAGAGAGAGAGAGAGAGAGAGAGAGAGAGAATGAGCGGGGGAGGGGCAGAGGATCCAACCGCGAGATCACAAACTGCGAGATCATGACCTGAGCCAAAGTCTGACGCTTAACCGACTGAGCCACCCGGGCGCCCCTACTTGTGGGTTTTATTCATTCCTTCACTCATTCGTCCATCCACCTGCTGCCCACCTACCACGCCAGGACTGCCTCAGGGGCTGTGGAATAATACAGGAAGGTGCTCACGGGCTTTTAAGATAACGAAGAATTCCCAAATCCCTTGTCACTCTTCAGTCTCGAAACCGCTGCTGAGAACAGAGCAGAAATTTTCCCACTGTTGTGTCTGGGGAAACTGAGGCTCAGAGAGGCCACGTGCTCTGTCCGCAGTCACACAGCGGCCCGGCCAAGCCTGGCCAGACACTGGGAGAGCCCGGCTGCTGAGCCTGCGGCCGCCTGCAGGGGCGCTAGTGAGCAAGCCCCCTCGTCAGGGCCCCGGGGACACCTCCCTGGCACAACCAAATGCGGCCCAGGCCACAGCCTTGCTATTCTCAGCGCTCTCACACATGACCCACGCAAAGATCTGGGGAGACCCACATCATTCGTGGTGCTGGGGACGGCGCGGCTCGGGGCGGCAGCCAAGGGAGGGGCTGTGGGTGACAGGAGGCGGGAGGGGGGGCGGGGCGTGCGGGGTTGGGGTGCCGCCCTGGGGAGAAGGCCCGAGGGTGGCGAGCCTGGAGTGAGGGTCTGGGAGAGTCGGGGCCCAGTCGGGCCACGTGGAAGGCTGGCGAGCTGGGCGGAATCTGGGGCCCTGCCGGGTCAGACCCAAGCACAAGCACGTCTTCCTGGGCTGGGGGCCCGGGGTGCAGCCCCCAACACAGGGCTGGAGGCAAGCTGGAGAAGCCAGGGAAGGGAAGGAAGCCACAGAAGGCACATTACCGGCCGGCAGCAACGGGGCTCGGTCCCAGCGGGGACCTCGCAGAACCAGCCGCTCTACGGTCAAGGAAGCCGATGTGCCCCCAGCTACCCGGCCACAGTCCCACCTGCCTGAGAGGCTGTCCTAGCCTGTCCCTGTCCTATCAGCCTGGCCGGGATCCGTGAGCGCGCGACGCTACCATCGGACGCCAGGGGCAGCCGCTGCGACCGTCCCACCACGCCCCTGCTCGCTGAGCACCCCGTGTGCGGGGCTCCGGGGCGCAGCGAGGAGCGCCCAGCCAGGCCTTCTCTCTCGGAGGCGGCGAACCGTCTAGGAAATCAGAAATGAGAAGGGACTCGGGGAAATGGAAAAGCATCCGTGGCATCCGTGCACGGAGGGACCGACGGCAGACAAAACGGGAAATGTCCAGGCATATTTTTCAGCCACAAAACCGGGCGAAGAGCTGAGTCTTAAAAACAATTCTGCCGAGCGGAGGAAGGCAGATTCACTTGTGTGAAACGTCCAGAGTAGGTAAGTCCACAGAGACAGAGGGAGGGTAGTGGGAGCTGGGCCTGGAGGAGGCAGGGTGGGGACCGACCGCCAGTGGGCTCGAGGTTTCTTTTGGAGTGATGAGAACGTTCTGGAATTAGGCAGCTGTGGCGTCGGCACGACCGTGCGAATATACTAAAAACAGCTGAACTGTGCGCTTTGGACAGGTAAATGTGGGAGGCACCTCGGGTGGCTCAGTTAAGCGTCGGGCTTCGGCTCGGCTCATGGTCCCACAGTTCGTGGGTTCGAGCCCCACACTGGGCTCCATGCTGAAAGTGCAGAGCCTGCTTGAAATTCTCTCTGCCCCTTCCCCTCCCCGTCTCTGTCTCTGTCTCTCTCTCTCTCTCTCTCTCTCTCTCTCAAAAATAAAATAAACTTTTTTCAAAAGGGTAGGTTTGATGGTAGGCAAATTACATCACGCATGGTGGCGGGGCCACCTTTAGATGAGATGGTCAAGGAGGGCTTCTGGGAGGAGGTGACATTTTAGCTGAGGTCTGAAGGATGAGGACGAGATGGTCACAGAGTGGGGCAGGAGGAGGCGTGGCGTGTGGAGGGAGCGACAGCGGGCTGAGGACAGTGACCTTGAGGGGAGGGCCCGAGGTGACGCGAGGGGACAGCAGCAGACCCCGCGCGGCCCGGCATCCGTGCTGAGGGTGCGGATCCAGGGCACGGCTGCTGGAGGGTCAGGGTGGGGGAGAGAGACACGATGGGGTTTGTGCTCTCGAAGCGTGGTGGGCTGGGGTTGGGGTGGTGGATGAGAAGGAGCAGGAAGCAGACCCCAGAGCCATCCAGAACGCGGCCTGGACTTTGAGCTCGCTGCCAGGCCAGCTGCCCAGGGCTCCTGGGCACGTCCCAGGCCCACGGGGCAGAGACCAGGACCGGGAATCCCAGGGCCTGGAGTCTGGAAGGGGGGGGGGGGGGGGGTGACCAGGACTGGAGGCCAGGGAGGCACTGGTGATCATCCAGGCTGGGAGGACTGGTCCTGCCTTGACCTGCAAGAGCCCAAGCCAGGCCAGGGGACCTGGAGGTTCAAGGGCAAGGTTTGCTCTGTGGGGGGAGGGGGGTCCCCACCTGTCCCTCGGGGAGCTGATGGCCCGTGCGAGCCCCGCAGAGAGCCGGCAGCATCCTGGCAGCTGGAACCGGCCAGTCGCTCGGAGAGGGATGCCTTTGGAGCCGACCGTGGGTGCCTCACTGGAGACACTCACCCTGCATCAGGCGGGGTCCTCACGGGGCTGGGGGTCAGCACGGGGTCCGCCACGGTGTCATCCCCGGGAAGGGGCAGACGGGCACAGAGCACTTACGACCGGACTGCGTGCTCTTGGGGGGCCAGGAGCCGGCATTGTCTCACTCACCCCCAGGGGGCTCCCCTCGGAGGCTGAATCCGTAGTAGGTACTCGGCCAACGTTTGTTGAACGACTGACCAAAGCTACCCACGCTGAACGGAAGCAGTGGGGCAGTGGCCGTGTTCAGGAAAGAGTAACGAACTGAGTGTGGGTGAGGAGCAAGGCTTTACGGGAAGGCTTCCTGGAAGAGGTGACGTCTGAGCTGGAGCCTGAAGGACGCATGGGAGGTTTCCAAGGCACAGCAGGTAGAGACAATCGCGTGAGCACAGGCCTGGAGGTTGGAAGGGGCCGCACCAACCGGGGAGCTGAGCAGTCCGTGCCTGGGGCGGGGCTGGGAAGGTTGCGGGGACCCTTCCGGGAGGGGCGTCCCTCTGCCAGGAACTCCCCGCCTGAGCTGAGCCGCGACGGTCCAGCGGCTCCCTAACTGGTTAGGCTCCTTTGATGCCCAGCTTCTGGCCTGGCTGAGGGTCTGCCTGCTTCTGATTCCTGAAGCTTCTTCCCCAGGGCGGCTACAGACACCACCGGTGAAGACGGAAGCGAGGAAAGTCCGCATTTCTGCCGGAAGGGACTTTGGAGCCAGGGGGACGTGCATTCACTTGGGTGCAGGGAGAGACCTGGGGCCCAGCCTACACTTTGCAGGCTGCCCTCCCCTCCCGCAGGGAATCCCACTGCAGAAAGAGGCCTCAGAGACGGGAAGTCGCAGCCTCCCCCAGAGTCAGGGAAGCCGTCGGGGTGTAGGGGTGCAGCCCCGGGACGGAACCCAGGGCTCAGCAAACAGCACGAGCTGAAACTCAGCCTCACCCACCCTGTCAGCCAGGCGCACTTGAGCAGTGTGCAACCCAGCCACAGTACATGGTGGGTCTGCTCGCGGCTCTCTTCGCAGGGCCTCTGCAGTCTGGTGCCGGGGGCCTGGAAAAACCAGGATGCCCACACACTTCGTGCTCAGCTCTCTGGCGCTGCTTGTGTCTATTGAAGAGTGGTCGGCTGCGAGCTGTCATCAACCCTTTGGCTTTCAGAGCAGATGTTTCTGCTGCTGTTTAGCAAGCGGGGCTTGAAGGCAGGTGGGGGGAGAGGGAACAGTGATGCTATCGTTTTTTTATCTCCCCAGATTGCCCTGTAAAAACAGGCAGGGCACCTCGGGAGAGCAACACCCAAAATGCACGGCGGAACGAAGCAGCACGTGCCAGGGGGCAGGGGCGAGTCGCCCACGGGCTGCGAGCCAGCGCAGGAGAGGACGGGAAGGGAAGTCAGCCAAGGACTGGCCGGCAAGCTTGGCGGCCCCCCGGGAGAGCAGGAGAGCGGGAACTGGAAGGGGACACACAGGCCATCAGCCCAAGCAGGTGGTGGCAAGGTCTCGGTGCCCGAGCCGTCTTGAGCTGACAAAGCAAAACCTCGGAGAGGAACCTGCTGGGGGGCCTCTGATGGGCAGGGGTCCGGGAAAGAGGGACAGTTCGCGGCACCCCCGGGCCTCCTTCCCAGTAGTCACAAAACCTCACCTCGCCGGGAGAAGCCCAAGCAGCAGAAAAGAACTACGGTCAAAACCCACACAGAGACACCGCGAAAGAGACGACGGGGAACAGCGACGGCCCTCCCCAGCCCGTGAAGACCAGCCGCGAGGACACGCCCTCCAAACGGAGGACGTGTGACATTTCAAAATGAGCGGTCGCTTTACTCATTTTTAAAACGTTTGCATCCCCAGAGCTCGTCCGGTAACTGGACGTCCGTCCCTTTTGACCCCCTTCGCTCACGTCCCCCAGTCCCCTTCCCCCCACCTCTGGCAACCACCGATCTGTTCTGTGTCTGCAAGTTTGGGTTTTTTTATTTTGTTATTTTTTTTAACGGTGTATTTATTTTTGAGAGAGACAGAGGCCGAGTGCAAACGGGGGAGGGGCAGAGAGAGGGAGACACAGGCTCCGAGGCAGGCTCCAGGCTCCGAGCCGTCAGCACAGAGCCCGACGCGGGGCTCGAACCCACGGACCGTGAGATCGTGACCCGAGCCGAAGCTGGACGCCCCACCGACCGAGCCCCCCAGGCGCCCCGAGTTTGGATTTTTTTAGATTCTGCGTGCAGGTGAGATCACACAGCATTTGCGTCTCTGACGGATTTCACTTGGCACGAGGGCCTCCAAATCCACCCACATTATTGTAACTGGCCAGAGTTCCTTCTTTTTTAGGGCTGAATAATAACTACCCTTTGAGATGTTTAGAAATATCACGACCGGGGGCACCTGGGTGGCTCAGTCGGTTGAGCGGCCGACTTCGGCTCAGGTCATGATCTCGCGGTCCGTGAGTTCGAGCCCCGCGTCGGGCTCTGTGCTGACAGCTCAGAGCCTGGAGCCTGTTTCAGATTCTGTGTCTCCCTCTCTCTGACCCTCCCCCGTTCATGCTCTGTCTCTTTCTGTCTCAAAAATAAATGTTAAAAAAAAAACTTAAAAAAATAATAATAATAATAAATAAATAAATAAATAATAAAAAAGAAATATCACGACCGAAGAGCCTAAGCCAGAATTAGAACAAGCAGAGAAGTGAAGCGACCGGAGAAAAGGACAATTTCGAAAGAGGTGGCTGCAAAAAGAATGAAAACAGGAGAGGAAATTAAGAGATGAGAACAAAACCAGAAAGGAACGTGAGAGCCAAGAAGTACTACAAACAAAAGCAGGAACCTTGAAAATGAAGGGGCGCCTGGGGGGGGGGGTGCCTCAGTCGGTTGAGCGTCCGACTTGGGCTCCGGTCACGATCTCGCGGCTCGTGGGTTCGAGCCCCACGTCGGGCTCTGCTGACGGCTCGGAGCCTGGAACCTGCTTCGGATGCTGTGTCTCCCTCTCTCTCTCTCTCTGTCCCTCCCCCGCTCATGCTCTGTCTCTCACTGTCTCAAATAAATAAATAAATAAATAAACGTTAAAAAAACGTCCCGCCTCGTTTCCCATCATCCTAGGTACTGCTGAGTGAAGGGGTGGCCCTTTCGATGGCTGGGTGACAACACTTTGCTGGACCCTAGGATGCAGTCCGGGCTCTGAACCAAGAGGGGGGTTACGATGCTGTCTGGGATGCCTGGTCCTGGGCCCTAGCAGGCAGTAGGGAGTGTGTGCCTGGACCCCAAGAGAGCCTCTGAGGCTCCCCTCAGAGCTCCCATGTCCCGGTACGTATGCGTGGGGAACCCCAGCAACCCCCAAGAGGCGGGCCCCCCGAGGGCGCAGAGGGCAAAGGGAACGGTCTGGGATGGGCAGAGGGAAAGGAGGCCTCACCTGCCCCACTGGAACCACAGGAACAAGGGCTGTTGTAGGTGTGGGTGGGTTCTTTCCCCTTCTCCCCTCCTGCGCCAGCTAATAGAAAATGTGTTAGGGGCGCCTGGGGGGCTCAGTCGGTTGAGCATCTGACTTCGGCTCGGGTCATGATCTCAGGGTCTGTGAGTTCGAGCCCCGCGTCGGGCTCTGTGCCGACAGCTCGGAGCCTGGAGCCCGCTTCGGATTCTGTGTCTCCCTCTGTCTCTACCCCTCCCCTACTCACTCTCTCTCTCTCTCTCTCAAAAATAAATAAACATTAAAAATTAAAAAAAGAAGTGTGCTAACAGTGGCTGCCCCGTGTCTGGTTATTCCAGTTACAGGATCCAGAAGGGAGCGTGGCTCAGCTAGAAGGAGTGAACACCACCACCCAGAGATGGGTTAAGGGGCCTTTAGGACCGGAGTGAGCCCTCGAACGCTCGAAACTGGAATCACCGTGTGACCCCGCAATTCCGCGTCTGGCAAATCCCCACGGGAATGGAAAGCAGCGTCTCCAAGAGACTTTGGCAAAGAGGCCCTCGCTGTGTTCACAGCAGGGTGATTCCCGGCAGCCAAAACGCGCGAGTCAGGTGTCCACCCACGAACGACCGGATGCGCACCACGGGGTCGATCGGAACCCCGGAGCAGTCGTCAGCCTCCGACACCTGCCACGACCTGGACGGACCTGAAGGACGCTACGCTGAGCGGCACAAGCTAGTCGCGAAAGGACAGACGCTGTGAGATTCCGCTTCCGTGAGGTCCGCCAGAGTCGCCAAATTCGAGGCAAGTGGGAAGGTGGTAGCAGGGAAGGGTGGGGGAGGGCTGGAGGGTGACTGTTTCACCGAGACAGAGCTTCCGTTCTGCAAGACAAAAAACTCTGGAGATGGACGGGGGGGGGGGGGGGGGGGACGGTCCCACAGCAGTGGGAATGCACTTAAATGCCACGGAACCGTGCCCTTAAAACGATTAAAATGGAGAGTTGGTGTTACGTGTATTTTCCCACAATTTTTTTAAGATCCTGGAATTTAAAACTTCTTGAAAAGAAAAAAAAGGACTTCACACACACACACACACACACACACACACACACACACCCCAGTGTGATCTGTTCAGCTGGCAGACAGAACCAGGCTTCGGGGCAAATTCCAGATCAAACAGATAGATGTACCAGCAGCAAAACAATCTTGAGTTTTATCTGGAAAACAGCTACTTGTGCCAGAAAGTTAAGGAACCGTGGCCTCCCACACACAGAAGACACCAGATCACTCAGACCCGAGCGCAGCTCTGCGATTTTGCACTAGACCCGGGAAAACCGGGTCTAGAGACTGCTGGTCTCGGCCTGTCTCTTCCCGCGCCAGTCGCCCTCCCAGGGCTCCCGCCCGGGTTTGCAGGCGTCAGTGGTCACGATGACCCAATGACGGAGGCTGAGGCCACGGGGAGCTGGAGACCAGTCCCCTCAGACAAGGTGGGATCTTCTCACAACGACTTTCCTCCCTGGCTCACTTCCCCGCTTCCTTGGAGGGCTTCCTAGGATCATCACCTGAGTCGACTACCTGCACTGCCCCGGCACGTTAAGTACACTTGAAGCGGAGGGAAGGACACAGTGGAGGCCGGGTCCCTGGCAAGGTGTCTGGGCCAGAGGTGCCAAAAACCCGCCCCAGGGTAATGGCCCTGGGGAGGGAGAGAAGTGGACACAGTTGGGAAATTTCCAGGCACTAGGGAAGTGAGGGGTTGGAAACTGGGCAGAGAGTCTCAAACCGGAACGATGGGACGCCGGCCAGATGCTGTGCCTGGAGGCATCCTGACCTTGGCTTGAGGAGGCAGCTCTTCACCTGGGCTGACAGGGGGCTGGCGGCTGCACCCACCTCCCCAGCCTCAGCACGCACACCTCCCCACTCCTGCCCCCGGTCACCCTTTCTGTTCTTCCAACGAACCAAATCCTTACTACCTCAGGGCCTTTGCACCTGCTGCCCTTGTCCCGAATGCTGCAGGTCTCGCTAAAGCAGAAAGAGATTTTATCCCCCTGGCCTTGCTGGGTAGCCCTACCGGCCACCTGTATTACTTCCCGATGCTGCAGCAGCAAAGGACCACAAATTCAGGGGCTTAAAGCAACGAACATTTATTCTCTTGTAGCTCCGGAGATCAGAAGTCGAAAACCAAGGGGGAGGCAGGGCTGGTCCCTTCTGAAGCACCTTGGGGAGACGCCACTTCCTGGTCTTTTTCAACTTCTAGAACCCACTTGAGTTCCTTGGCTCAAGGTCCCTTTTCATATCCCTCCAACCTCTTTGATCAGTCGTCACATCAACTGCCTCTCCCCACCGACCCCATTCATCACACATCACTCGGAGCCTTCTGCCTCTGTCTTTTAAGGGCCTTATAATTTGCAGGCCCGCCCAGATAATCCAGGATAATCGCCCGTCTCAAGATCCTTAGCTTTATCGTGTCTGCCCAGTCTCCTTTGGTTTGTAAGGTCACATATTCCCAACCCTGGGTATCAGGAGGTCCACATTTTAGGTGCCGTTATTCACTTTACGTCACACCTCCCTCGGTCTCGATCACCACACTTGCTCCTCCTCCTCACTGCATGGATCTCAGTGGGAATTTTTGCGTTCATTCGTTTCTTTGGTCGGCTACTCTCCGCTCCGCCTGTCCTGGTTTATCCACTGCTCTTTCCCGGCACCATTGCTGGTGTTCAGTAAATATGTGTTAAATGTAGGTAAGAAAGGATAGATGGTGTGTGGGTGATGGACGGATGGATGGTGGACGGATGGATGGACAGACGGACAGGTCACATGTGGATGGATGATGGATGGATGGAAGGATGGACAGATCATATATGGATGGATGATGGATGGATGGATGGATGGACAGATGGATGGACAGATCACATGTGGATGGATGATGGATGGATGGACGAACAGACAGATCATATATGGATGGATGATGGATAGACAGACGGACAGGTCACATGTGGATGGATGATGGATGGATGGATGGATGGATGGATGGATGGACAGGTCACATGTGGATGGATGATGGATGGATGGAAGGACGGACAGATCATATATGGATGGATGATGGATGGACAGATGGACAGATCACATGTGGATGGATGATGGATGGATGGACAGACGGACAGGTCACATGTGGATGGATGATGGATGGATGGATGGATGGATGGACAGATCACATGTGGATGAATGATGGATGGACGGACGGACAGATCACATGTGGATGGATGATGGATGGACAGACAGACAGACAGGTCACGTGTGGATGGATGATGGATGGATGGATGGATGGACAGATCACATGTGGATGAATGATGGATGGACAGACGGACAGGTCACATGTGGATGGATGATGGATGGATGGACAGACAGGTCACGTGTGGATGGATGATGGATGGATGGACGGATGGACAGATCATATATGGATGGATGATGGATGGACAGATGGACAGATCACATGTGGATGGATGATGGATGGATGGACAGATCACATGTGGATGGATGATGGATGGATGGATGGATGGACAGATCACATGTGGATGGATGATGGATGGATGGATGGACAGACAGATCATATATGGATGGATGATGGATGGATGGATGGATGGATGGATGCACAGATCACATGTGGATGGATGATGGATGGATAGACAGACAGGTCACGTGCGGATGGATGATGGATGGATGGATGGACGGACAGATCATATACGGATGGATGATGGATGGACAGACGGACAGACCACATGTGGATGGATGATGGATGGACAGACGGACAGATCACATGTAGATGGATGATGGATGGATAGACAGACAGACAGGTCACGTGCGGATGGATGATGGATGGATGGATGGACGGACAGATCATATATGGATGGATGATGGATGGACAGACGGACAGACCACATGTGGATGGATGATGGATGGACAGACGGACAGATCACATGTAGATGGATGATGGATGGATAGACAGACAGACAGGTCACGTGCGGATGGATGATGGATGGATGGATGGACGGACAGATCATATATGGATGGATGATGGATGGACAGACGGACAGACCACATGTGGATGGATGATGGATGGACAGACGGACAGATCACATGTAGATGGATGATGGATGGATAGACAGACAGACAGGTCACGTGTGGATGGATGATGGATGGATGGATGGACGGACAGATCGTATATGGATGGATGATGGATGGATGGATGGGTGGATGGACAGATCACATGTGGATGAATGATGGATGGACGGACGGACAGATCACATGTGGATGGATGATGGATGGACAGACAGACAGACAGGTCACGTGTGGATGGATGATGGATGGATGGATGGACGGACAGATCATATATGGATGGATGATGGATGGACAGACGGACAGACCACATGTGGATGGATGATGGATGGACAGACGGACAGATCACATGTAGATGGATGATGGATGGATAGACAGACAGGTCACGTGTGGATGGATGATGGATGGATAGACAGACAGACAGGTCACGTGTGGATGGATGATGGATGGATGGATGGACGGACAGATCGTATATGGATGGATGATGGATGGATGGACAGACGGACAGATCACATGTGGATGGATGATGGATGGATGGACAGACGGACAGATCACATGTGGATGGATGATGGATGGATAGACAGACAGACAGGTCACGTGTGGATGGATGATGGATGGATGGATGGACGGACAGATCATATATGGATGGATGATGGATGGACAGACGGACAGACCACATGTGGATGGATGATGGATGGACAGACAGATCACATGTGGATGGATGATGGATGGATGGACAGACGGACAGATCACATGTGGATGGATGATGGATGGATAGACAGACAGACAGGTCACGTGTGGATGGATGATGGATGGATGGATGGATGGATGGATGGACAGTTGGATGGATACGTGGATGAACGAATGAACGAATGAACAAATGAATAATCTCCCTCATGAAGGACGGAGGACAATGTCGGCTTCTGCATTCATGCCCAAGATGCACTTTCCATCACAGGTGGTCCAGCCCAGCTGGAGAAAGGGGAGAGTGGAGGAGGAGGGGTTCGCACTCACCCTTGCCCATCAGGAAAGCCAGCCAGGCGTCGCAGAGACCTTTGAGTAACCTGCAGGGCTGGAGCCGAAAGGGCAAAGGCACTAACCTGGGAGACCCAGACCACGTCCACGTTTGCCTTGTCTCCTGGAGGGCAAGAGAACAGGGCGGACCACGGGGCCCGAAGGAAGCAGCCTCTCACCGTAAGAAGGGGTGCGGTACTGGGCCGTAACACGACACGGGTGAACCTGACGACTTTGCGCCGAGGGGAAGGAACAAAGCACGAGAGACCGCTGCGTGTGTCATTCCATTTCCATCGAGCGTCAGGACAGGCGAGTAAATCCAGGGAGACGGACAGTGGATCCGTGGTCACCAGGGGCTGGAGGGCGGGGGGGGGGAGGGGGGGTGCAGAGTGACCGCTCGCGGGTACAGGGTTTCTTCTGGGGTGACAACGCGTTCCCTACTGAGACGGTGGTGACGGCTGCGCAAGTCTGTGAACACACACTAAAACCACTGTACACGTTAAAGAAGTGAGCTGTCTGCTGTGTGAACCAGATCTCAGTAGCCCTGCTGACAAGGGGGAAGACTGGCCTACCGGAGCTGGAGGGGAAGATGGGCACGGGGCATAGAGCAGAAGCATCACCAAGCGCCCCCCGCCCCCGCCCCTGCCATCCCTCTGTAGTACAACTTGGGAAACCGAGGCTCAGTTTCCCCTGGTTCATCAGAGGCAAAGCCAGGACGAGATCCCGGGGCTCTGGACCTCTCCCCGTATCTCAATGCCTCCGTGCCCAGTGCTGGGGGTGCAGAGATGAAGCGGCCCCAGCCCCCAGCTCAAGTCCTGCAGTGCGGGTGGGGGGCTGGGGTGGGGGGGTGCAGGTGTCCAAGGGAAACACACAGTCACTCCTTGGGCCTCAGTTTCCTCACTTCCAGAATCTGGGCACCTTGCAGGCAGGGCTCACGACTGTTTCATTCATCAGTGGCTTCCCAGAGCCTAGAACAGCGCCTGGCACGGGGCAGGTGCTCAGTATACACGTGTTGAATGAACCCTGTGAGACGGGGGGTGTTGTAGGATCGAATGACGGAACCGATGGCGGACCCGACTCACAGGACACAGGAAGGTGCAGCTGTGGTTGTCCTGGTCACCCCTGCACCTGTCCCCTGAGCGCATGGCACAAATGGCAGCAGAAGGGTGAGGACGGCACAAGGAGGGCCCGGAGGGGCCGCTCAGAGCGGCCCGGCTGGGGTCACGGCCACCCAATTCACCTGTGCGGCACGCCTCCCTACCCCAGGGCCTTTGCTCGTGCCCACTTCCTCTGCTGGGGATGCCTTCCTGCTCCTTCTCCCCCGAGTCACTCCTGCCCAACTCTCCACGGGCTCCACCATCACCTCCTCAGAGAAGCCCTCCTGAGCTACCTGGCCTCCTGCTCAGGTGTGCTTTCACGCGTGTCTGGGCCGTCTGATTCTGGTCCGCCTCCGCTGGACTTCCACCGTCCTGTTCGGCAGCCTGGGGCACGGCGCCCGGCACTTAGCGGGCACTCAGTGGATGCCAGCAAGAGCAGGGAACTCCCTGGGGGCCGTGCGGTGCGGCTCAGAGGGGCCGCCGGAGGGCTGGTCCCCGCCCGGCCCGTCATCTGGCAACAGCGGGGCAATTGTGGACCCCAGAAGGGCCCTGTCAGGAGCCAGAACCTGCCTCCCACCCCCAGGAAGCCCCAGCGGAGGCGGGTCCCGGCCTGCACCCTTGGCCCGTGGCCGGGGACAATTACAAATAAAGATCCTCTGTACCGGGAGGATGGCGGGGTGGTGGCGGCCCAGGGCACGAGGACAGGATATGAGAGAGCAGGGAGGGACCGACCGTGGCCTTGGAACCTCGGCACCGTCCTAAGCCCTGCGGAGGGAGCCCGGGCATGAATGAATGAATGAATGGCGCCAAGCCCACACACGGAGCCTGAGGCAGCGGGAGGCCGAGCGCCAGCCCGGGGCGGGGGCTCCCTCACTGTCCCCGCGGGAGCCCAGCCCCCAGACCTGCCCCCCACGGCCCCGACTGCCTGCTCCAGGTGGGCACACCGGCTGGGGGACCCAGAAAAAACCCAGGTAAAGGACGACCTTCCCATTTAGGAGTCCCTCCCATTCGTCTCGAAAGAAATTTCCAGACCAAATAAGGCTTTAGAGCTCCTGTCCACTTCGCACAATTCCTTTTAAGTGTCCAAATGCAATTACACTTGGAACTTGTCTGCATCCAGCCTCCCCCGGCCTCCTCCCACCTCCCCCGGGCCCCCCCACGTAAACAAGCAGCCCAGCTGGGCCCCAGCTGGCCTGCCCTGGGGAGGAGGGGAGGGTCACCCCCGCTGCCTGCTCCCTGCCCAGCCTCTCCCTCTCTCTCTCTCTCTCTCTCTCTCTCTCTCTCTGGGGCGTAGCCATGAGCTTTAGCCTGCTAGGCCCTCCTTCTCACCCCCTCCCTAAAAACGAAGGCCCCCAAAGACCCGCTGGGCCATGCAGGGCACGGTCCGAGGCTCCCCCCTCCGCTCTGGGGTTTGCAGGGACGTCGGGTCCCTCCATCCAGGGTCAGGAGGCCCGTGGCCCCAGGGCAGGTGCCAGGGCCGCGCTCTATTTCTGGGTCCTCTTCAGGGTGCCCACCCCGCCCCCCATCTGGGCACCATTTCCTCCCACAGAGAAAGCACTGATGGGAACTCCCTCGGGCTCCCCGAGGTCATGAGAAAGTTGGCCCAGGGCAGGGGTGTGTGCCTTTCCTGGTGCCTCCCCGGGGAAGCCGCTCCTCACCACTCCCCGTCCTCACGGTCCCCCCTGGGGCCCCTGCATCCCCCCCCCACCACCCCCGCCTCAGGCTTTGGCTCGCTGCCCCAGGACCCTGAGGAGGCTCGCAGGGTAGGGGGGAAGCCTGACTCATCCTCCCGCGGGTCAGGCACGCACAGCCCGCCGTTCCCCCCCCCCCCCCCACAAGGCGAGCGCTGTGATTTTCCCCTTGTGCCATCTGATTGCTATTAGGGCTGGAGAAAGGGAATTCCCGGTTCCGTAAGCCGGCAGGGCACCCCCCCCTCGCCCCAGGCAGATCTCAGGTGGGAAGGGGGATGGGGCCACACCTGGGTGGCATTGCCGTCTTGCCCCCCAGTCTACCTCTCAAAAGTGCCTGCGCCACCTTCTCCACGGAGCCCTCACCTTGCTACCTCCCGGCTCCTCCGTACCAGCCCTGACTGCATTTAAACCACCGGGTGGGGACCTGCCCCTGGCGGGCCTGCGCGCCCCGAAATGCCCAGTGGGAGCCAATCCCAGGCAAGCGGACAGCCCGGTGCTGTTTTTCCAGAGCAGCCCAGCGGAGCTGCGAGGGCGCAAGGGAGATGAACGGCTGGACTCCCGAAGCAGTGCTCGGGCCAACATGACGTCACCGGGCCGGGGAGATGAGCGCCCAGCGAGGCCTGGGAGGGGGGGGCTCCCGAGCGGGGCATTCCTTCCCGAAGCTTCATCCCAGCTGGGGCTCGGCCCCTCCTCCCCCCTCCTCCTCCCCTTCCCCCTCCCTCCGGGCCTGGAATTGGGTTTGGGGCGGGTTCTGCTCCCAAAGCCATCTCCTCCGGCAGGCGGGCAAGCAAGGGCCGTCCTCTGCTCTGAGCTCGCGTTTTCTGAGGCTCCAGCCGGTGCTCTGGGCTGGCCCGCTGCCCCGGCGGGTCGGCGGCCAGAGGCCGGTGTCGTGCTCCGGGAAGGAGAGACCTCCGAGGACCTGGGCAGCTGCAGGTGGGTCTGCGGGGGCCCTGGGCCCAGCCAGGGCGTTCTGGAGACCAGGGCTGCAGGGAGGAGGAGGCCAGGCGGGGAGGGAGAATGAGGTGGGCGCCGTCAGGGCGGGCAGCCCCCAGAAATCACGTGGCTCCAGGCAGGAACCCTGACACTCCAGAGCCGCCTCCCGCACACTCCCGAGGCCCTGACGGTCCCCCCTCCGGGGGCGGCAGGAGCCGGCATCCTGGCAGGGCCTGACCCCCGTGCTGTCCTCCACTCCCGACCTCCCCCTCTGGCCCTACCCCCACCCTCGCCAGCCGTCCAAGTCCGCTTTCTGGAAGGGCGGGAAGGGAACACCCAGCCGGCAGCGTCCCAAGTGCAGAGAGATGGCTCCCACTGTTCCCAGGGGCTTGCTGCACGGCCCGCGACCTCCCACCTTCTCCCGGACAGATGGCACCTGGAGTGCTGTGGGCTCTCCAGTCCCCAGAGTAGCCTCTTCGATTCAGTTGTGAGCTGGGGGGGCGGGGGAGCAGTGGGGTGGCGAGGAGAGGGGCTGGGAAGACAATCAGGGAAGCGGGGCTTGACCGTGCCCACTGGAGGACAGCCTCGCCCTGTCCCCGACAAACTGGGGGCCGGCTCGTGGCAGGGTGGGCCGAGAGGGGGCAGACAGGCGGCCGGAGCCCCAGTGGGCCTTGTGCCTTGAAGGGAGGGTCAGGGGTGCACTGAGCCGACAGCTTTTGTCGTCTTGCTGTAGCAGCAGCTGGTTCTGCCACAGTCCAGACCCCACCCCAAGAATGCGCGAGGCGCCCACCCCTCCGCCCCTGCTCGCACACGCCGCTCACGCACACGCCTTACGCGTGTCACACACACGTGTCTTCTCATCGTCCATCTGGGGGGTCCTCTTGGCTTCCAGATCTCTGCCTGGGCGCCGTAACTTTCCAGACTGCCCGTGGCAGGCGGGAGGAGACACAGTAGGGAGGCCCCCACGTGGAAGCAACCGGCAGAGGTGAGCCCTTCCTACGAGCCGGGTCCAAGCTGGGCATCACGGGCTGGCCCCGGCCGGCTGCCCTTTCGGGGCATCTGTGTGCCGGGGGCCTCGCTCGGCTGGGGTGAGAGGGCAAGGTTTGCGGCCAGGACGTCCCCGAGGGCCCAGACCCAGGATGGCGTGCGACCAGGACGACCGAGCGGGAACGCTGGGGACGGGGGCGAAGGGGACCGGGAAGGATAGGGTCTGAGGGGCCGGTAGCTTTGGGGTTGCAGGCAGGAGAGGGAAGCCCCAGCGGGTGGGTAAGCAAGAGACCCGGGGGAGGCAGTGGGGACAGTGCAGGGGCTGGAGCCCGGATGACGCCTGGGGGGCGGTGGGGGGGGCTACAGATCCACCCTTCGCAGCACCTGCTCTCTGCACCCACACGCTGCACACGCACGCAGACTCGCCCACCTGTCGTCGAGCACCAGGGCCCCCACCCCGCGTACAGCCACCTGGGGCACCGGCGCCAGCAGGCACTGTCACGGCAGGCCACACCCAGACCCACCTGCCGGGCGCACAGGCGCTTGCCCACAACACACACGGCCACTCTGCCCAAGGGCCTGGGGCAGAAGGGCGCTGTGGGGGGCGGGGGCCGGGAAGGGAGCCGGGCCGCCGGCGGGCCAGGGGTCTGATGCCCCGCGCCGTTCTCCTGTTCTCCGCGCATCCCCCCCGCGCCGGGGCTCGGGGCTCGAGCGGACCAAGCGTTAAAGAGGGTGCAGGCAGCGCGCGGACGGCCCCCCTTCCCAGCCAACGACCGGCGCGCCTGGCTCGGCCCGCCCCGGCCTTCCCCAGGCCTGCCGCGTCGGGGAAGGAATTCTGGGGGAGGCCGCCGAGCAGCAGCATTCCTCGCATGGGGAGAGGGGTGCCGGCGGCCTGCGGCTCAGCCTCAGTTTCCCCACCTGCTTCCCCACGGGGGGAGGGACGGGTGCTTGCCTGCTGGAGCAGAGCTCAGGTTGGGGGACAGGGGACCGTCCGAAGGGGCACCTGGGGCAGATGGACCAATGCTCTGCCTCCCCCAGGCGGGGATGTCCACCCCGCCACCCCCAGAGCCGTCCTGGCTGGCTCCCTCCAGCTGCTCCAGCCCCTCTGGTCTCAACCACGCACAAAATCCCCGAACTTGCTGTTGTCACATGCACCCCGGGCAGGGGACCTCACCTCCCGGAGCCCTGGAGTGCCCCTCATGGGGGAGCAATGCTACCTGCTCCGTAACGGGGAATGAAGACCAAAAGGGGTGGTGGCCATTGGGTTGGCTGCCACTGACTGCCAGGGACCCCTGTGCCACCACCGTGGGCCGGCAGAAAGGAGGTGCCCAGGAATGTGTACGGGTATAAATGTACGTCCCCAGAAGCCCTCTGGTCCCAGAAATCTCACAGATCGAGCAAGAAGGGGGGAAGGAGAGGGGCTTCTCCCCCAGCAAGCAGCAGCGAGTATCCAGAGTATCGTGGAGGCGGGGGGGGGGGGGGGGGGGACGAGGAGCCCAGGCAGGAGGGGACAGTGCATATGGATGTGACCTGTCCCGTACTCAGCAGGATGACCTCTGTGCCTCCCACACAGCCCTGCCCGGAGGGAGCCACGTGCTGGCTTGTCAGCCTTTTCCTCTAAGGTGAGAGCCCCTGGGGCCTGGGGACGGGGATCCGGAAGGTGGAGGGGCTTTCTGGGCGGGGGGAGCGGGGGGGGGGACACGGCTGCCCTGACGTGACCCTTTGTTCCTTTGCCAGGGGAGGTGTGCGGGGCCGCGAGCCGTGAGCGGAGCCGTGAGGAGTCTGGACTCGCCGGGCCTGGAGATGGTGGGAAACTGTTCCTGGGAGGCCCACCCCGGGGACAGGAACAAGGCAAGTGCTGGCCGGCAGCAGAGGGGGTCCGGGCACCGTCGGGCCGGGTGTGGTGGGAGAGGCAGACGGAGCCCAGGACCCCCTCCCCCTGCACTCTGCCGCCCGGGCCCATCGTCTGTCAAAGGACGAACAGGTGGGCGGCAGGCCCTGTGGACCGTGTGGCCCCCCAGGTCTCCAGTGTCCTCATCAGTGAGACAAGCACGGGGAACCGAAGCCTCGAATCCCTCCCTGTGCAGACCCCGTGCTCCGTTACCACCTTGACCGGCCTTGTTCCGCCTCTCCCCCGTGGAGACGGGGTGGTCAGCTTTCTCCCGTGGCCGGTCCCTGCCAGGAGGCCCTGAGACGCGGGCTGCAAGGTGGCGCTGACGGGCCACCCCGTGAGGCCAGGGTCTGGCGGTCCAGGCACCCGCCGGGGCCGAGACTCTGACAACGCGCCAGGCCAACACCCCTTCTTCTCTCCCCAGCCCCCTACTTCTCTGAGGTCCTTGAGAATTCTGGAATTCCCTTCTCAATCCCAGGCGAAACAGTCTCCAAGTTGGAGGGACCCCCTCGAGTTTACCTAGTACGACCTCATCCACATTCGAGGAGACCCAGGCTTGCGATGGGCCAGTAACTAGACCGGGACGAGCCCCGAGGTCTGAGCAGAGGCCGGACTCCCGCCCGGGGCCCGTGTCCCTTAGCCTCCTCCCATAGTGACCACCGTGGAGCAGCAGCCACGGGACGCAGCGATGGGACTGGCTGGGGAGAAGTCTCCAGAAATCTCCAGAGAAAACCAGAGCCCCGGGAGGGGGGCCAGGCTCCGGGGCAGGCATTTTACAAGGCGGGATGTGGCTGGAGATGGCAGCTACGTGCCCCGTGACTCACCCGGCCCTCCCGCTCTGACTCCGAGGAAGGGATTGCAGACTTTTTCCAGCCTGGAGAAGCTCTGAGTGATCCCTCTGCGTGGGCTTGTCTGGGCACCGGGTCTTACGGATTCTGGGTCTGGTGCCCCAGCCGGGGGCGGGGCGGGGGGCGGGGTGGGTGGCACTGCTCCATGGCCTGGAGCAGTCAAAGCCAGCAACAGGAGAGGCCGAGCAAAGAGGAAGCCAAGGGGCTTGGTGGCTGACAGACAGACAGACAGACAGAGACGCTGAGCCAATAAATGTACCTAGAGGATGATGCGTGGTGAATAGGACGCCCTTGAAGAGCTTGCCCTGACCTCACAGAGTCTCCCCAAGTTTGGCCAACGCCCTCCGGCCCCTGCTTGCAGATTCCCCTTGACCGGAGCCAGGACGGAAAGGCTGTTACGGGGGATCAGGCCCCAGCTCTCTGGCAGAGCTGGGGGCCATCTGGAAGGTGGCAGAACGCTCCAGCCTCCAGAACCTGTTTGTTTTCTTTGGGAGGGAGTCACGAGCAGTGGGAACCAAGGAATACCCGCGTTACCCGGGGGTCAAGGGTCAGGTTCAGGCTCTGTGGGAAGGGCTAGTGATATCTTCCCGGGCTGAGAGAAGGCGGTGACAGCGCTCTGGGCAGCCTCGTCACTTGGAATGAGAGGTCAAAATGACAGCCTGAGAATGCATCCAGCCTGTAGATGTGTTGTGTTTGGCCCACAGGATGTTTTTTAAATGCAAACGTGTAAAGATCAGGGAGGTTCACGTTACAACCCAGAGTTCTGGCTTCTCTGGGGAAAGGGCGATGGGGCCACTGGGCCCACGGTCCTGTCCCCCACCCCCCCCCCCAAAACCCGCCCCCCCCAGCACCCACCAGCTGGAGCAAAGCCCACCTTGCTCAGATCTGCCGCCCCTCCCCCACAGTCGCAGGGGACCCACCTCGCCCAGACCCAGCAGGCAAGACAGAAACCCAGCCGGGTGCCCTCAGGCAGCCACAGCTTGTTCAAGTATCAAAGTGCTTCCCCAGAGCATAAACAGCTGTGGCCTCCAGTGTCTCCCCCTCCCCAGGGAATCCCTGGCCCGCACCGAGACCCGTCATGATCCAGAAACCCAGAGTCTCCCTGGCCCCCCAGGGGACCGCCTCTGATTCCCCAGGCCTCTCCGATCCCATTACGGGACAGGGTCCTACTCCAGTTAGGGCCAGGGTCCACTTTTTAAAAATCAATTATTTTATTTTTAACTTTATTATTTTTTTTAGAGAGAGAGAGTGAGAGAGAGCTCTGGAGGGCGCTCGTGCGAGCAGGGGAGGGGCAGAGACAGCACCCCAAGCAGGCTCCCGGCTGCCGGCGCAGAGCCTGACTCGGGGCTCGATCTCATGAACCCCGTGAGATCATGACCTGAGCCGAAACCAGGAGTCGGACGCTCAACCGACTGAGCCACCCAGGCGCCCCCAATTTTTTTTTTTTTTTTTTTAAGTATTTTCACGTTCGGGTGGGAAAATGGCAAACGTACAGGAGACGGGCGAGAGCCGCTCATACGCAGATACGCCCTTCACCGGTTCATCGTTAGCCTCTTACCACCCGCGCTTTCTCTCTGTGCACCTCACGATAGGCTCCTTCCCAGAATTCTTGGAAGGCAGGTTTGCAGACACCAAGCCCCCTGGTCCCCAAACAGCCCGTACCCCTTAAGAACAAGGACATTGCAGGACACGCAGCCACAGTGCATCTGTCCGTTCAGGAAATCCAGGGCTGGTGCCATCCCAGGACGCGCGGTCCATTCGCACATCCCCCCCGGCACCTCGTGACATCCTCTCCGGCAACCCTTAGAGCCACCGCGAGGTCCGGGACGCCGCGTGGCCTTTCCGGTCGCGGCTTCATCGTCCTGCCATCTGGAAAGGTCCCCCGGGCTTTCCTCACCTCTGGTGACGAGGACACTCGTGGCCCAAAGTCTGTTCCGACAGGCGGGCGATCGGGTGCCTTTCCGGGGGACTGACGTCGCCCGTGTCGGCCCTCTCCAGGCTGCTAGCCGCAGGCTCTGCGACACCGTGGCGCAGAGTGGTGGCACTAGGCGGGAACGGGGGTGGCCTCTGCTCCAGGGCCAGCCGCTCCGCGAGCCTGTAAGCGGGACCCGGCACGCCGGGCTGCAGGTGCGGGGGTGGGCGCGGGGCTCAGCCAGCATCACAGGCGTCTGCCCTCTGCCCCCGCACAGATGTGTCCCGGCGCGAGCGAGGCCCCGGCGCTCTACGGCCGTGGCTTCCTGACCATGGAGCAGATCGCCACGCCGCCACCGCCGGCCATCATGGACTACATCTTCCTGCTCCTGTGTCTGTGTGGCCTGGTGGGCAACGGGCTGGTCCTGTGGCTTTTCGGCTTCTCCATCAAGAGGAGCCCCTTCTCCGTCTACTTCCTGCACCTGGCCGGCGCTGACGCCGGCTACCTCTGCAGCAAGGCCGTGCTCTCCGTCCTGAACACGGGCGGCTTCCTGGGCACGTTCGCCGCCTACGTCCGCGCCGTGTGCAGGGTCGCGGGGCTCTGCATGTTTGTCGCCGGCGTGAGCCTCCTGCCGGCCGTCAGCTCGGAGCGCTGCCTGTCGGTCGTCTTCCCCGCCTGGTTCTGGCGCCGTCGGCCCAAGCGCCTGTCGGCCGTGGCGTGCGCCCTGCTCTGGGCCCTGTCGCTCCTGGTCACCACCGTCCACAACTACTTCTGCGTGTTCCTGGGCCACCGAGCGTCCGGCGTGGCCTGCAGGCACATGGACGCCTTCCTGGGCATCCTGCTTTTCCTGGTCTTCTGCCCGCTCGTGGTGCTGCCCTGCCTGGTGCTCATCCTGCACGCGGAGTGCAGGGCCCGGAGGCGCCAGCGCTCCGCGAAGCTCAGCCACGTCGTCCTGGCCACGGTCTCGGTGTTCCTCGTGTCCTCCATCTACCTGGGGGTCGACTGGTTCCTCTTCTGGGTCTTCCAGATCCCGGCCCCCTTCCCCGAGTATGTCACCGACCTGTGCATCTGCATCAACAGCAGTGCCAAGCCGGTCGTGTACTTCCTGGCCGGGAGGGACAAGTCACAGCGGCTGTGGGAGCCTCTCAGGGTGGTCTTCCAGCGGGCCCTGCGAGACGGCGCCGAGCTGGGGGAGGCCGGGGGCGGCACGCCCAACACGGTCACCATGGAGATGCAGTGCCCCTCTGGGAACGCCTCCTGAGAGGCCAGCGCCCGGGGGGAGGCAGGGGCCGCGGCCTCCAGAGACCTTCTGCCGCAGGACGGGAGCTCGGCCACCGCCCCGGGGCCCAAGTGCAAGGAGAAAAGTCGCTTCCTGCCCTCGCGCCTCCTTCCCCGCGGGCTGGAGGCACTAGGGGCCACCGGGAGACTGAGAAGCCACCTGCAAACGGGCCCCGACAGATCCCCCCCGAGACATTGTCCTCGGCGCCCAGAGGCCTACTGTATGGAAGTCACCCCGGGCTGGTCAAGGGGAGGCGGGGGGTCACCCAGGCCCGTCCGCCTCCTGCCCCTTTGAATCTGCCCTCCTTGAAAATGACACAGCCAGCGCGGTCGCGCCCGGGGTCAGCAGCTGCGCCCCCGCTAGGGCACCTGTTCTCTCCATTCCATCCAGTCCGAGCAATGTCGGGGAGCCGACCTGAGCGCAATGGTGCTACCTGGGAGAAGGTTCTGGTTAACCTGCCTTGGAGTTCGGTCTATCTGCACACTACGCCCCAGCCCCCGTCCAGGAATCCTTTGGGGACTTCAATGGGGGCGGAGGGGGGGTGGTTTCTGGTCATGGCAAGCAGCCTGCCGGGACAGAGCTCGGGCCAGCGTGGGCAGATCGCTCCCTTCTCGGACTCCAGGCGGCCAGCCCCTGGACCCCCTCCGGAGTGCAGGCTGCCATGTGCCTGGTCCTCGGGGCTCGGCAGACGGGCCAGCAGCCTCTGGGCTCCAGCCCCCGCCTGGGAGCAGGCGCTGGCTCGACCCGGCCACCCCAGCCCACCTCCAAGCACAGTGGCCCTGTGCAGCCCCTGCAAGTTTTATGGAAGCCAATAAATGTATATCAATAAACATTTTATATCGTGCACTGAGCAAGGCTCCCTGCCCTCGGTCCCGTCTGTGTTCTTCCGCGGTGAGGGCGCCCTTCAGCGTCTATGGGCCCAGATGGCCGCCTGGTGCCCCACCCAACCTGCTCTGTACCCCAGCTCTTGTGTCCCCTCCCCTGGCTGGTCCGTCTATACCTCCGGGATGCCCCCTCCCCTGGCTGGTCTGTCTATACCTCCAGGGTGCTCCATCTCCTGGTAGGATTTCCACCCCTCTGCCAGAAGGGGCTTTGGTCAGCCGCACTGTCCTCTTGGCTAAAGCCTGTGCCCTTTCTCACCCGTTCTGGGCCCCCCTGCTCCCCTTGGAAACACTCCTCATGGTCCCTAGTCACTGCCAGGCCCGGTGCTGGCTAATGCAGTCCCTGCCTGTAAGGCCCACAGTGTGTCCACACAGGGGCTCCCCGGGTTGGGCTGCTGATTCCATCCCTGTCCGGAATGCCCCCCTCTGTCCCCAACCCTCCAGGGTGGGGGCTGGGGGTGGCACCTCCCTACTGCCCAGCAATAGGCTGGAGCCCCTCCCAGGGGAGAGTTCAACTAGAGCCAGGCCAGAGGCTCCCTGACTGCCCCCCCCCGCCCCCACCCCGTCCTCCAGCCAGCGTCCCAAGAGGCCCGTCTCAGGCTCTAGGTGTCCAGCCTGGGATCCCAGCCCCGTTTTGGGGAAGCTCTGGGGGGATTCTGCTCACTTCATGGGCCCAAGGAGAGCCCAGGGCAGAGAGCAGGGCGGCCGGGAGGGGACTGGGAGGGGGCCGGTGGCTAAGGGAGCAGCAGTACCTCCGGGCCCGCCCGGCGGCCAGCGTTCCACCCGCAGACCCTGGACTCGCTCCCCGAGCAGGGGCCACAGGAGCCCCCCCCCCGGTGGGCTGACCCCCAAGTGCATTTCTTGGTGACCGGCCCCCCAGCTGGCCGGACTCATCCCTCCCGGCCTCTCCAGGCCACTGCTCCCGTGCTCCCCTTTCCAACAGACCCGGCTGCTCCTCCTATCGAGGCAGCTGCTCTGCAGGGAGAGACGCACCCGTGTCTGCATCTGTCTGCGTGTCTGAGTCCGTGTGTCCGTGTGTCCGCGTGCCCAGAGGCAGAGGAGCCTCAGGGGGTGGGGGTCAGTATGCCTACCTCTTCCGCTCCCCACCCCCATCCCCCCACACCCTCCCCCACACACCCCATCCCCCCACACCCTCCACCCACTCACCCTCCGATGCCCATCCCCCCACCCCCATCTCCCCCCACCACTCCACCCCCCAAACCCCCCCCACACCCTCGACACACACACTCCCCGTCACCAAAGAGTCCCCGAGGAGCAGAGTTGGGGGCCTCCCATCTGACACCCCTGGGGACTCAGAAGCAGGTGGGGTCCTGAGGACACATGCGGGGCGGGGGGGGAGGGGGTGGTGAGAGCAGGACCCCCTCCCTGGAAAAGCTTCCAGCAGCCGGCCTCCAGGCGGGTGGAGATGCCTCCAGTCCCGAAGGGGGCCCAGGGGTTCCTCAGGAGCCCCCACCCAGCCCCGAGTCCGCTGCCGGGAGCTACCCACCCCCAGGAGCTTGGAGCCGCCTCGCTGCCCGGGTCCGGCCGCAGCAGCTCAGAACCCGGGCCCCGGCCGGCAGGTGGGCGGGCGGCCCTCACTCACTGCAGGGCCTGGGCGTCAGGGAAGGGCTGAGCCCCTATGGGGAGGCACATCCGCCTGAGCTGGGTGGGCGCCAGGCCTGGGAGGCTGGGGATGAACTCGGGGGATCGGGCCTCCCTCAGCCTCTGGCCCCTTCTCGGGTGTGGATCGACAGTCTTTCCAGGGAGCGCGCCTTCTCCTCCCCCTCCAATCCCCAGCCTGGACCACCTATCCTATCCAGCCTGCACATCTAGCCACGGCCTGGACCACCTCGCTCTGTGCTAATGGCAGAGAGGCTCACGGCCGCTTTGCTCCTCCCTCCTGGGGTATTGAACTATTAAAAGGGCCGGGAGGGGAGCTCGCTGCGGGGTGGGGCAGATGCACCTTCACTACCTACCCCTCCCCAGGCAGCTCAGCTGGGCCCACCCCCAGCCTCCTTCTTCCTGGGTGTCTCTGGTGAAGGCAGGAAGCGGAGGCCCCGAGCGTCACGGGAATCCGCCCCGGAACTGCCTGGAGCAAGGGGTCTGGCCATCCTCCCCCGACAACCTCTGGTCAGCCGCGTTCAGCGAGCGGTGTCAGCGTCCCCCGGGAGGAGCTCGCCGGCAACGAGTAACACTTGTCTCCCTGCCCCGCCCCCCAGCGGCTACCAAGCCCGACTTTCTACCACCACGGGCTATGCGGGTACGCGGGGTGGGCGGGTGAAGGGGCCGGGGTTGGGCTGCGGGCCGAGCGTTAGGTGGCGATCAGTGCAGAAAGGAGCCAGCCGAGGAGCGCACTCCTAGACGACGCAAAGGATGAACGGGGCCAAATTTGGAAAGTCAAGAGCAAGCCCCAGAGGGACAGGGGGCTGCCACCTATAAGCTGCGGGGCATGGATTTTGTCACGTACCGGGCACAGTCCTCAGGAGCTAAATCCCTGGTGACGCACGGGCAGCGGCAAGGTGGACAGGAGGCGGCAGGGTGGCCCCCAAGGAGGGACATTCAGGGGAACGGCCTATCCCACGCACTGGGGACTCTTACGGACGACATAGCAGGCGCAGCGGGCCCCGGGCTAAGAGCTCCACCTGCAAAACCAGTGTATCTTCTCAGCAGGGCTCCAAAGGACAGCCCGTTCGCGCCCACTGTGGAGCCACAGTCATCCTCCAAAGGCTCAGTGGCCCCGTAAGCCCCCGCCAGCAAAGCACTGCGAGTTGGGGGTCCAGGGGCGCCGCGTGGAATAGACAGGACAGGCCCGTCACAGCCCGAGTTCAACCCAGGCCGGCCCATCGCTCGAGACCAAAGCCGGCGGGGGGCAGCTCGGGCCGAGGCCCAGGCTGCTGGAGGCTGAGGCGAGCGGGACATGGGAAAGGGACGCGTGTCCAACAGACGGCACAACACCCGGCCGGACAGCTGACGCCTCTTCCTGCCTTCGTCTCCCCTCTTAGTGAGAAGAAACCGAATGCCTCCCTGGCACCCGCCCAGCTCTCCCCGAGCCCCCGCCAGCTGTGGTTTCGAGATGATTGGGGTTGGGATCTTGGGCCAGGATTTTGAAGGGCGAGATCTTTTCGCACATGCGCATCTCGGTTCGGGATCCTCCGCCAAGGCGACGGGTCTTTCCCAGGAGGCACGGGGTTCATCTGGCAGGTGGGACCAAGGGATGGGTCCGTTTATGGTCCCACAGAAGGGGAGAAGCCCAGCCTGAGGAAACGAGCCCTTCAACGTGCCGGGAAGCTGCAAAAACACACTGCACAGATCTTCCCGAACGGGGGCAACTCGGAATGCGGGCAGAATTCGTATGTTTGGGCCCAGCGGGTGCTGGACGGTAGCCAGTGGGGCCTAGAGAAAACAACAGGGCACAGTTCACAAAATGAAAACTCGTGGAAAGTTCTGCCCCAGTGAGTCAGGATGCCAGCGCGAAGTTTCCTGGCAATTCCAGGGAAGGCTTACCTACTCGGGGAGGTTTTGTGAAAAACAAAAATCTTTGTGACGGATTGAATTGCGGCCTAATTTCCACGCGATAAAATACACCCACGGAACGAAGAGCGCGATGACCTTTGACACGGGCATGAAGGCCCACGTCCTCACCAAATCAGTACGTGGAATGTTTCCATCCTCCCCCAAGAGAACATTGCCATCGCCCCCCACGAAAATTTCCCGGTGCCCCAGAGCACCCAAGCCCCGCCCCGCGACGGCCCCGCCCGCAGCCGGAGACGGCCGCTCGCCTCTGCTTTATGCCAAATAGATTCTAGATCAGAGATCCGCTTCATAGGCAGATGTATACACTAACCGGCCACGCCTCTTGGTGACCAGTAAAGTAACAGATGCCAAGTGTGATCCAGCTTGGGGTGGGGGTGGGGAAAGTGTGTGTGTGTGTTTAAGGAAGTCGACTGACTCACCCACCAGGGACGCTCCAGAAATGATTTCCGCTCCAGATATAGCTGGATCTGGAGCCTCAAGTGATGTTCTCAAGGGTACCTCTCCTCCTCTCCCGCTTCGCGTTTATTCTCAACGAATAAACGAAATGGCCGGTAACCAGCAGCTCCTGTTTCCATCCCACAAATTCAGCAGCCCCCACAGACGGCCCCTTTCCTGATAACCGTAAGATGAGTCCCAACGACTGTGCTCACTGGCCCGCAGAGCCCCACGCTGTCCCCCAGAGTGGGGCCTGGGGGTGGCGAGGGGGGCAACTCACCCAAACCCCACAGGCTGAAAGCAGGGAAGAGGTGTGAGCTCAAGGGGAAACCTGGGTGTGTCGGCAGCAGGAGACGCGGACAGGCAAGGTGGCGAGCGCGGGCCGTGGTCCTCCTGGACACCACCACACTCCCTTCCTCCCCACAGATGACTTTAAATGCTCCTAACCCAAACTGTAGCTATACTGTGCGTTCTCCTCTCCTCCCAGAAGAGAAAGAGTCCAAAATCAATTCCAGGGACTGCCTCCCCAGCACTGAGCCCAGGATCGGTGGGCTGTTTGCGTCTCTCCCCTCCGGATCCAGAGATACGTCCTATGACAAATGATCGCCACCCTCAAGACGCACAAGTCACGGCGGAATGACTGTGATCCTTTAAAAATTCCATTTGGGAAAGGAAAGAACAGCACCCACACACAATCGGCCCAGAGCGTATTCCATACCGGACGGGAAGCAGTGAGGGTGTCGGGCAGCCAGCCAGCATGCTAGCCAGAATCCAAGATGGCGCCCATCATCCACTTCCTGGTATTCCCAGCCTCATGTAACCCCGTACTGTGAGCGCGGACTGGACCAGGAAACTTGCTTCTAACCAACAGAATGGAGCAACAAAGATTGTGACATCCATCTTGCCAGCCAGACTCTCCCCGCCCCCGCTGGCTTTAATGAAGCAAGCGGCCATATTGTGAACTGCCAAACTAGAGATCTCCCCATGGCAAGGAGCTGAGGGCAGCTTCTGGCCAACAGCCGGCAAGGAACAGAAGCCCTCAGTCCAACGGCCGGTGAGGAGCTTAATCCTGTCAACACCCACGTGAGCTTGGAAACTATCTTTCCCCAGCTGAGCCTCTTGGTGAGACCCCCAGAGCCTACATCCCAATGGTAGATGTTTGAAGGCTTTGGCTCTGGCCCTACAGGGTGAGCCACTTGGTGCCGAGTTGGGGGAATCTCTGACGACGCAGCCCTCCAAACTCTTTGGCTTTTTTTGGTCTTTTTAACTTTCTTTCCCTGTTATTTTGCTTCCGCTTTCCGTCAGCTCCCTGAGCTAGTAACCAAAACCAGATCCCGTGGGGCGCCTGGGTGGCTCGGTCGGTTAGGCTTCTGATTCTGGATCTCGGCTCAGGTCATGATCTCTCGGTTTGTAGCATCGAGCCCTGCGTGGGGTTCTGTGCTGACAGCATGGAGTCTGCTTGGGATTCTCTCTCTCCCTCTCTCTCCCTGCCCCTTCCCTGCCCGTGCTCGCTCTCTCTCTCTCTCTCTCTCTCTCAGAACAAGTAAATAAACTGTAAAAAACAACCCAGATCCCCTGTTGAGTCATGGTCCTTGAAGCCGAAGCCTACTGCAGGGTGCACCATCGTTCCGTGTCGAAGACTCCGCTGTCCCCCTGGCCTCAGAGGATGACCTCCGCGAGACCGCAGAGCAGCGAAAACAATCGCTGTGGGTGGAGAAGCGGAACCCGTCGGCCTCCTGACGCGCGCGGCCTGACGTGCCCAGCGGGGTTGAACAGTCCTCACCGTCACCCCCAGAGCCTGGCCACACCGCAGGAGAGGGCTTGTGACACGCCTCGTCCAGGCACGAGTGTCCCCACCGGTTGGGATTCTTGGCTGCAATTGACGGAATCCCCACGGAACGCAGAGTCACGTGACCGGCTCGCATCACTGAGAGGTCCAGGTGTGGAAGGGGGTCCAAGAGCACCTGGTCCGGGCACCCGGATCCAGGGAACGCGTCGATCAACCCGTAATTAATCAAGAAACGTGAGCCATTTCTGTACCTGCCAGGCACTGTTCTGGGCACAGAAGGGTCACGAACGTGAGGATTTCTGCCTTCCAGGAGCTCGTGTCTTCTTGGGTGGCCTGAATGTGTCTCTGGGTCTGAGGCCCTGTGTTTCTGTCCTGGCCCGACCTCAGGCTATGCCTTGCCCCCTGGAGGTCAGAGTCCACCACGGCCCCAGCTCAGCAAGACCCGAATAAGGGCCTGGGCCGGTCCAACTCTTCCTCGGAGACCAGGAGGAGCACAGCAGAGGACCGTGTCCTAAGTCACCTGTTAGTGACATATGGGGTTGGGGACCGTTCCAGCATCTGACCTCCCCACCTTTCCTTTCTCCCCTCACATTTCTTTCCAAAGCCGAGGCCCAAAGTCTCCCACACCTACCTCGCCTTCTCGTCAGCACGACAGCTCCAGGCCTCAACCACCGGCCACCCGCCATGTGCGGTCCCCCCAGCAGCTGCCGGGTCCCGCGGGTCACCTGGCACACCAGGGGACACAGGGGCGAGGTCAGCCTCCACCCTGCCCTGCGGGGGACTCAGTTTTATGTGGGGAAAAGGTCACCAATCAGGGCCGAATTGATCCCCTCCCTCTTGCCTTCTGTGGCGGATGAGATGCATCACCTCCGATTCCCGCCGGGAGGGGACACGAGCTGGAAGGGATTCCAGGAATTCCAGGGAGGACTTGCACACTCGGAGGGGTCACCACACCACACAGCTCCCCAGCTAGTCAGTGGCAAAACTCGGACTTGAGATCGGGTCCTGGACTCGGGGGCCAGGGCTCCCTCCTTTGCGCCGTCAGAGTCTCTCCCCGTGCCGACAGCTGTGCGGGCATAATGGCCTCTCTCCCGGCCTCTTCCCTGCACAGACCAACATCAACTCCAAGATGACGGGGCCTGCTGATGCTCTGAGGTCTCTGTGGCTGCCCCACATGGGACAGGGAGGGAGGTTCTGCCAGGAGGGCACAGGAGAGAGGTGAACCTCCCACAGCTCCTTGCAGCCCCCAACCGCCTTCTCCTTTCCCTGGAGCCGGGGAGGCCACGCCCGACCGGGCCATCAGCCCCCAGCCTCCCGGTGGGTGGGGCAGGTACCTTCTGGCATTTTTTTTTTAATTTTTTAAAAATATTTATTTATTTTTGAGAGAGAGATAGAGAGAGACAGAGACAGAGCATGAGTGGGGGAGGGGCAGAGAGAGAGAGGGAGACGCAGAACCCGAAGCAGGGTCCGGGCTCCGAGCCGTCAGCACAGAGCCCGACGTGGGGCTCGAACCCACGAACTGTGAGATCACGACCTGAGCTGAAGTCGGACGCTCAACCGACCGAGCCACCCAGGAGCCCCCTTTCTGGCATTTCTACCTCAAGCTCCCCTTCCAGCACCTCAGAGGGAGCAGAGTGAAGGTTCTTGGGGCTTCGGGGGCAGAGGACTCCTCTGAGGCCGGGGTGGGGAGCACCCAGGGACAGCTCAGAGCAGCCCTGAGCGGGTTCGGGGCCAAGCGGAGATGCCCCCGGGGACTGGAGCCGGGAGGGGCAGGCCGCCCTTCCCGGAGAGCCGAGCGCCACGCCAGGAGCAGGTGACAGCCTCACGTTTTTACTGTCTGGGTGGCGGTGACAGGCGATACCTTGCAACTCGCCCCCTCCCCCCACCCCCGGGCGAGAGTCCCCCCTCTGCCAGGTGCAGCTGGATGCCGGGGCGAGCCTCGACTTCTCTGGGCCTCCGAGCCGGCACCTTCCAAATAGGACGGGCTAATAAAGTCTAGGTGACAACCCTTCAGAGTGGTGACCCGGGGGCGTGCCAAAATCATGTCTTCTTTACCATTCGGAGCTTTAAAATTTTTTTTAATGTGTCTTTGTTTATTTTGAGAGAGCGAGCAGGGGAGGGGCCGAGAGAAGAGGAGAGAGAAAGAAGCCCAAGCAGGCTCCGTGCCGATGACGCACAGCCCGACGCGGGGCTGGATCCCACAAGCCTCCAGGACCACGACCCGAGCTGAAATCAAGAGTCGGACGCTCAGCTGACCGAGCCACCCAGGCGCCCCTTCCATTGGGATTTTTTTTTTTTTAACGTTTATTTATTTTTGAGACAGAGAGAGACAGAGCATGAATGGGGGAGGGTCAGAGAGAGAGGGACACACAGAATCGGAAACAGGCTCCAGGCTCTGAGCCATCAGCCCAGAGCCCGACGCGGGGCTCAAACTCACGGACCGTGAGATCGTGACCTGAGCTGAAGTCGGCCGCTTAACCGACTGAGCCACCCAGGGATCTTTTAAAATAAGACTGCTTTACCACCTCGTGCGTGTGACGTAGCGTGTGAGGTACAAAGAGAGATGGGCAACGTTAGCGGGGAATGACACGCTTCCCTAAGTCTTCCGTAGTGTAGACAAAGGCGGGAGAGGACAGGGGTACGGAAGCTAGCGCATCAGAGACTAGATTGCAAACCATCACCGTCAGCAGAGGTCACCCGTGGAGAGGCTCCAGTCGACGCAGGCCTGCCCGAGGGGCGCACGGGCCCCGGACGCACCAGCTGAACCCCGGGACAAGCCCATCAGGGAATGGCGGCCGGGGGAGAAGAGCGCGTGCTCCCTGTCTGTTCTCAAAAGGACGCTAATCCTATCAGAGGGAGCCCCTGCCTCATGACGCCATTGACCCTGACTCATCCCTTAGGGGCCCAGCCTGGGGTCGCACTGGGTGGGGCTTGGCGCTTCAACGGATCATTTGAGGGGGTCACAATTCAGTCAGGGGGTCCCTACAGACACCCAGAGGTGCCTGGACTGGGGGGAGGCACAGGGCTGGGGGGCCGGGGGTGTGCCTCCTGCCCTGTCCCCTGTCCCCTCGGCAGGTATACGCCTGCGTCCTCCCTCCCTGGGAGCGTGGCCCAAACACATCTCACTTCGTGTGGGGTCGTGTGGACTCTCCTTCGCCGAGCCCTGTGGTGGGCCACACCCAATCAGTAGCAGCTGCAGAGGGGGGCGTGTGTGAGGGTTCTGCTGGCCACGGAGGGGCCGGCGGAGCAGGGTCCCAGCCCCTGAAGGAACCCCAGACCGTCCTTCACGGCAACCCCTCCACCTGGCCTCTCCCAGCTGCCCCCCCACCCAGCCTCAGTGCCTTCCCGCCCCGCCCCCCTGGGTCCCCTCCTTGTTAGGCACCCCGCCCAGAGGAGGGAGGAGGTAACCGTGTCTGTGCTGTGTTTCCTCTCCCGGACTGTAGTTCTGTGACGACAGGCCTTGTCTGTCGCTGTCATTGCCGTATGTGTGTGCGTGTGCTGTGTGTGTGTGCATACGTGCTGTGCGTATATGCGCGTTTGTACTATCCGCACGCGTCTACGTCTACGTATTATTTCACGTGTGCATACATGTGGATTTGCGTGGGTTACATACATACGTAGGGAGCACCATGTGTGTATCTGGCACCCAGTGTAAGTTTGATAAATATTTTTTTAAGTTTATTTCTTCTTGAAAGAGGCAGAGACAGCACAAGCAGGGGAGGGGCAAAGAGAGAGGGAAAGAGAGAGAAGCCCCAGCAGGTTCTGGGCTGGCAGCACAGAGCCCCACCCGGGGCTCGAACTCACAGACCATGAGATCACGACCTGAGCCGAAACCGAGTCAGACGCTTAGCCGGCTGAGCCACCCAGGCGCCCCACGTCTGATAAGTACTATTTAAGCTCGTGTGGCATCGGAGGGAGGGCGTTCCGACCGCAATGACAGGGCTCCTCTGGGGGTTGGAAACTGTGGGTTGTGGTACCACTCTAGGAGGCCAGAGCCCAGGAAGTCCCCGCTGCTCAGAGAAGGGGGCTCTGCATAGAATGCCGCTAGGAGGGTCTCCCTGCCGGAGACCGCGGTGGGGGGGGAAGTGTGTGAGCAGAGCCGGGCACCGATCTCAGCAACTAAAGCCCCAGATCTGCCACATTCACAGGTACTGAGTTTACAGACACTCGCGTGATGCCACATCTCCAAGCCAGCAGCACCATCAAAAGCCTGGTCCTGGGCCAGAGAGATCCCGTGAGTCCCCCAACAGAAGCCAGTGCCAAATGTGCGGGAGCAAATCTAAGCGTTAAAAATGAAGAGGGCCACAACCTAACAGGTACGCTTGACCAGGATAACAGGATCATCTTGGACTGGTACCCACTTCCCAAAGTTTCAAAAAAGGCGAAGTAAAGAGAAAATGACAAAACTCATTGGTAGCAGGTCAAAATATTTATAGCGTTGTGAAATGTGTTTCTAACTAATTCATGGAAATTTACATTTTAAACATTTTCAGTGGTTCTCCATTTGTAAATACTTAGGCAAGAACAACAATGACGTCACTGCTTACCAAAACTCATGGAACATCTAAAGAGATACTCAGTAGTACATCGATAACCCTAAATATTCATTAGAAACAGAAGAACGCTTGAAAATTGCCTAAGCATCCAATGCAAGAAGGTGAAAAAAACGATCACAAAGTAAATCCAAAGACAGTAGAAGAAATAAAAACACCAGTTAAGGAATTGGAAGCAAAAAAACAACAGAGATGATTTTTGTTTAAGTTCTCAAAAAAAGCAAACCTCTGGCAAATGGATTTTTTATTTTATTTTATTTTATTTTATCTTATTTTATTTTAATATTTATTTTTGAGAGACAGAGAGATAGAGCGCGAGCAGGGGAGGGGCAGAGAGAGAGGGAGACACAGAATCAGAAGCAGGCTCCAGGCTGTCGGCACAGAGCCCAATGTGGGGCTCGAACCCACAAACCGTGAGATCGTGACCTGAGCCGAAGTCGGACGCTTAACCGACTGAGCCACCCAGGCACCCCTGGATTTTTTTTTAAAAGGAGTGAGCCCACAAATTTAACATGGCAGATAGAATTGAGGTTTTAAAAATTAGAAGAGACAACCATGTGGAGTATTGAGAGAATTATACCAATAAATGTGAAAACAGAAAGCATGAATTGTTTTCCAGAAAAATACTACTCTAACTCAAGAGGAGATTGAAAGTCTGAATAAACCTAAAGCATTAAATAAATTGGAGTTGAAGTTTTCTTTTTACAAAGCCCTGCGTATCCACTAACACTCACATAAAAATCGCCAGACCAGATGGTTTTACCTTCTGCCAAATCTTCAAAGAAAGATAATCCTTACATGATACAAATTGTTCCAGAGGGTAGAGAAAAAGGCAATCTCTCCAAGTCATTTTATGAAACCACTATAATTTTACAGCTTTGGAATAAAAAGACAAGGATAGTAGCAGAAGGGAAAATTACATGCCAATTTCACTTAGGGACATGGGTTAAAATTTTCTAAATAAAATCAGGACGCCTGGTGGGGGGGGGGGGGCGGCGGGGAACCAGAGCAAACTAGAAATGGTCTATCCTAAAAATATAAGGATGAATAAACACCATGGAATGTATCACTATATATTTGCCACATGGACAAAAGGAAGAAAAAAAGAAAGCGATTAAGTAGATGCAGAAAGAAAAACTGTGATAAATTCCATTATTTAAGATTAAAAACTCTCAGACAACAAGGAAGGGAACTTTCTCACCTTGATAAAAGACAATACTACGAGCTCAGAGCACCCATCACATCTGATATAGGAACTTTAAGATTCGGGAGAAGACGAGTGTGCCTAATTCCAACCATTGCTCAGCAGAGAACTAGATGTTCTGGGCGATGCTATAAGACACGAAAAAGAAATTAGATGGATGAGGACAGCTGCACAGAAAAGCAAAACAGTCAACAGAAAACCGACAGCATGGTACAATAAACCAGCTCATTTGCCTGATTAACAAAAACGACACAAAGCAACAGTGTCCCTCCACACCAGCAATAATCAAGAGAAAAATATAAATAGAGGCATTCCTATCTCCAGCCACAAGGGAGTAATGGCACTGGACCAGCCTTCCCACTCTAAACAAGCAGAAAACTGGAGAAAACATAAGGCACAACTGTTTTCAGATATTGGACAAGAGGCATCCTGGGCATATGAACTCTGAGAGAAGACAAATATAAGAGGTGAACCCTGCGATCACCCCGGCTTTCTGCCAGTGGGGGTGGGGTGCTCTCTGGACAATGTCACGGGAAGTGGGAAAAGTCAGGTGGAACTCGGTGGCCTCCCTCCCTGAAGGATCAGACTTCATGGAAACGGCCAAGAACAAGTACAGAGTGGCTGTCAGCTACTATATCTTTTTTTAAACACACACACACACACACACACACACACACACACACACACACACTGTAAAGGAACAGAGAAACCAGAATGGAGAGTTTTAAAAGAGTCCCATGTGTAAATGGGAACTTGACAAGTCAACAGGGAAAAGACAGGCTGTCTGGGAGACGGTTTTGGGAAAACTGGCTCATAATTTGGAGGAAAAATCGGGCTGTATCCTGTCTTTATCCCACATAAAAATAGTTCCAGCTGGATTCAAGACCAAACTCTAAAAGGGAAAAAGTATAAAAGTAACCGAGGAAAATATAAGAGGATATCTTTTTCATCCAGGGACGTGGAATGACTTAACGATCCAAAAGCCACATTTCAGGGTGAAAATGTATGGGAGTTGATTGTATCAAAGTTGAGTGTATCTGGCCACTCATGGTCACCACAGATAAAGCTACCACACTGAAGCTAACTCTCAGAGAATGACACCCACGGTGTCTAACACCAGCAAGGATCCAGACTGCTGCAAATCAAGACAGAAAGGAAAGGGGAGGAAACCCAACTGAAAAATGGGCAATCACTGTGAACAGGCAGTTCGAGAAGGGGAGCCCCGGGGTGGCGGGTAAATGAACCAATACTCAAGTTCACTGTTGTCAGTGAAGTGCAAATTTCAATGTTGGCAAAATCTACCGTGCCACCATCGTGTTGGCAGTTAATGAGGAGAGTGTGTGATAGCGAGTCTTGGTGAAAGAATGACGAAATGGAATCCTTCCTGTGCCGCAGTGGAAATAAAACTGAAACAGCCATCCAAGGAGGGAAGCAGGAAATATTTAGTGAAGCCAGGCATGCACAGGTCCTGTGACCCAGAACCCCCACTCCTAGGACACCCCAGAAAAATCCTGAGCCAGGGCCAATGGGGCCAGGCATGAGCCTGTTTAACGCAGCGTTTTTACGATCCTGGGAATGAAGAAATGGACAAAATGGGGCCAATGTACATTATAAAACAACAAACTACTTTTCCACACAGCCACCTGCAAATATCCTAAAAACGTACCGTTGAGCGAAGAAAAACTGCATAAATTCTAAATCACAACAACACCTGTGTACATTTAAAACACTTAGAAGCGGGGCGATCGAGGCTCAGGTCACGCATGATCTCATGGTTCACGGGATCGAGCCCCATCCATGCTGAGCAGGGAACCTACATGGGATGCTCTCTCTCCCTCTCTCTGCCCTCCTTCACTCTCGCTCACATGCACCTGCATACTCTCTCTCAAAATGAATGAATGAATGAATGAATGCAGCTTTTCAAAAAAAAAAAAAAAAACAGGGGCGCCTGGGTGGCTCAGTCGGTTAAGCGTCCGACTTCAGCTCAGGTCACAATCTCACGGTCCGTGAGTTCGAGCCCCACGTCGGGCTCTGGGCTGATGGCTCAGAGCCTGGAGCCTGCTTCCGATTCTGTGTCTCCCTCTCTCTCTGCCCCTCCCCCGTTCATGCTCTGTCTCTGTCTCAAAAATAAATAAATGTTAAAAAAAAAAAAACAACAGACTCATACAAGAGAGCCTCTTAACTTGACAAAGTGCACGTTGAACAACTTCGGGTGTGTGTTCCACGATGGAGGGGGTAGGGTGTGGCAGAGCCAGCAGGGTGGGAGCCAGGGGAGCGGGGAAGGGGTCCAGCCTCCTGGTCATGGCTTCTTGCAAACATGAGAGCCCCGAAGCAGGAAATTCAGAAGTCCCTCTGGGCCCGAGCGACACAGAACCTCACGCCGGTCCATCTTCCTGCCACAGGATGAACCAGACTCTGAACGGCAGCCAGATCCCAAAGGTCACCGCAAGCTGCCCCGGGGCAGACCCGCTGGCCGTGGCTCCCGCGGTGCTGAGTGCCCTGGCCGTGTGCACCTGCTCGTGCGGCATAGCGGGCATAGCAGGCAACGGCACGGTGGTCTGGCTGCCGGGCTGCCGAGCACAGAGGTCCCCCTTCTGCACGTACGTCCTCCACCTGGCCGTGGCCGACCTCCTCCTCCTGCTCTGCACGGCCTCCATGCCCACTCTAGACATCCCCCTGCTGGCCCACGAGGTGCTGCAGAGAATGAAATACTTGGCCTACACCTTGGGCCTGAGCCCGCTGGCGGCCATCAGCGCACTGCCTCTCTGTCCCCTTCCCCATCTGGCACAAGCGTCACCGGCCCCAGCACCTGCCGGCCGTCACGTGAGCCCTGCTCCGGGCGCCGTCCCTCCTGATGAACGCGCTGGCCTCTTTCTTCTGCGGCAAGTTCTGGCACCTCTGGGAAGCGCAGTGTTTCGTGACGGACTCCGTCTTCCGCATCCTCATCATCGGGTCCTTCACACGAGCCACAGTGATCCCGTCCAGCACGACCCTCTTCGTGCAGGCGCGGGGGAGCTCGCGGCGGAGGCGGCCCTCGCGACTGTCCGTGGTCATCCTGGCCTCCGTCCTGGTGTTCCTCATCTGCGCCCCGCCCCTGGGCATCCGCTGGTTCCTCCTCTAACTGGCTGGACCTGCCCCAGAGGACGAAGACTCCGTTCTCCCACTCGGCGTGCCGGTCCTCGGCCGCGAGCAGCAGGGCCAACCCGGGTCTCCACTTCCCAGTGGGCAGCCGGGGCGGCCGGGACCTGCGGGAGCCCCTGGGGGCCGCGCTCCACCGGGCGCTGAGGGAGGAGCCCGAGCTGGAGGGGAGGGAGACGCCGTCCACCGGCACCAACGAGGTGGGGGTCCGAGAGCCGCCGCGCCCTACGGGTGTGCGTGCCCACCCTGCCCGGTGCCTGTCCGGCCTGCCGCCGATGTCCCCAAAGGCCCGCCTCTCGCCCCATCGGGGCCCCTCTCCTCCACGCCAAAGCCCCCCCACAGCACTGCCTCTCCCGGGTCTCGCAACGGGACCCCGGCGGGGAGAAGGAATTCGATTTCGTTGTCTGCGGAGAACCTCCCGGTCAGAGGGCACATGTCAGCTTTGAGGCCTGGCTGTTGACGGCCGAGTCTCCGCAGAGGCTCCGCAAACAGGCAGCGGGCACCCATCACCCATCTGAAGGCGAAAGCACGCGGTCCCGGCCCCCTCCGCTCCCTACAATGACGTCTTTGTATGGGAGGCAGGATGTGCTTCCCGTGACCTTGTGGCCGGACGCTGGGCCTTGGGCATGTGCCGGGGGCACCAGCTGACCACAGGGGCGAGGGCCCTGCTCCGCCTTCCACTAGGTGTCCTGCCGACCCCCACCGTGACCGCCGTCTGCAGCCGGTCCACTGTGTCCATAGCTGATCAAACTCCCGCTGGCCGTGAGCCATGAGACTGCCGCATCCTTCACGTGGCCTTGGCCAGCACTTGACCCCTGGCCTTTGCCTTTGGGTCGCCTTGCACCACTGTCCCTGGCAACCACGGCCGGTCTGTTTGCTTTCTTCCGGGAGGAAGCTGGCTGGAACCAGGAGAGCCTCTGCCTGGCGTCACTGGAGATGCAGAGTCGACCTTGGTGAGGCTGTGCCCTGGGAGCTGGGGGCGGGGGGGAGGGGGGAGAGGGGGACGTGCGTCCTGGAGGCAGCTTTGTCCCACAGACCCGCATGGCCAACAGAGCAAGAGTCTGTACCCCGACTGATTGCCCCTGCCACATTGTTGGAAACACTTCTCCCCTTGTTGGGCTTTGGCCCTCGAGAAAATTCGGGACACACGTCAGCATGCTTCCTCCCTCACCTCCCCCCTTTTCTTCCCTCCGTCTCCTGGTTCCAGAACAAAGAGTGGACACTTGTGTTACTTTTCCTACCGTGCAGTGTCCAGCCTTGTGGCTGGGGAGCCTGGGCGGAAAGGGCACGTGACAGGTGGTCCCTGCGGAGCCTTCTGGAACAGTTCCCCATCTCGTCCCGAAAGACAGGCTGCAAGCCGGCCGGGACGCAGTTCCCGTCCTCAGAAAAGAAGAGAAAAGGCGTGAATAATCTATAGCCCGTCGCCCTGTGGCAGCAGATCTCCAGGTCTGCGCCCCCCTGTCGCAGGAGGCAGGAGAGTCCTGGGAGTGAGGTGCGTATGTGTCTGGGCCTGGGATCCGCCGCCCCGGCTCCCCCGGGCACTCACTGACCTGAGCCAGAAGGAGCGTGTGAGCTGGGAGTGCCCTTGGTTTCCTGGGTCACCTGCCTTCCCACCTCGAGCCAGCCCCCCAGGTCTGCGTGCCCCAGGGAGGCCTGTGGGGTGGGCGGCGGTCCTTTCTCAGTCACCGCAGCCATCTAAGGGAGCACCCAGTACCGGGACTGGCCTTGCATGCCATCTGCACTCAGTAAGTGCTCGTGCGGCTAATAAGAACAACCAACACCTGTCCAGGGCTTTATAGCAGGGGCGCCCAGAGAAGCCAAGTTTTGTCCAGCATCACACGACCAGTGCCCAACCCGCACGTCTCCAACACAAACCCCACTGCTCCGTGGTCCTTCTCCAACCGCGGCAGTGACAGTCGCCGTGAGAAGCAGATGGTTGATGACGAGGACGACCTCGCCTCTCGGGACAGCTGCACGTGGGAGGGGAGGAACCCTGGAGATCGCTCACGCGGTCACGTTTCGGTGCCACTGTCAATACGGTGCATCACCTGGGGCCGCGGTCACCTTCTACCCCGACTTCTCCTCCGTCTCTCTCCGCCTCAGGCCAGGCGGCACCGGTGGGGCCACAGGTATTGGGGGGTCCGGCTAAGGAGAGGTTGAGCCTGCAGCCTGGGCTTCGTGGGGGCACAGGGGAGCGGTTCGCGGTCGCCCCTGCGTGTCATTAGGCCATCGCGAGCTGAGCACCACCAGCCACGTGGCGGTAGTGGCTCGTGGAGAAGAAACAAGATTGGGCACGCGCAGGACCAGAAGCTCGTCTGTGGGAAAGGCCTCCAATCATCGGACGCCGAAAACTGGATAGGTTCTCACCCGTTGGGACTTTGCCCGATCCCGCAGCACATGTGATCAGAAAACACGCCATACCCTCTCTTTTGATGGGAAATGTGCGAAACACAATGTCTCCGATGTCCTGCCTTTGGAGGCCTGATCTGGGAGCCAGAGTGTGAACTACAAAGATGTCCACGCGTACGGGTGCGTGTTTCAAGAGCCCCGGCCGTCAGTGCTTTTCAATGAAAGTGATCGGTGAGTTATCTCTCTGTTTTCTCTACAGAGACTACTACCAAATCTGCAGGAACGAGAACTCTGGGGCCACAGGGTTGGGGCCGGGGTACGGGAGGCGAACCTCGCCTCCGCCACATGCTGCCGTGCGGTCTAATTCTTTAGTCGTGCATCTCGGAAGCGGGAAAAATACACGTGCCCGTCTCGTGGGTTTGCTGAGGGGCCGATGAGGCAATCATGTTGGGTTCGGCTCTATCTGGCACACAGCAAGGACGCAGGGGTCGTCACTATTTTTGTGCATGGACCTTTTGGAGAATCGGAGGCGGGGGGTTGCTATGCAGCCTCCGGTCCCCTTCCTGAGGAGCCCGCGGCTCGCTGTTGGGGGACTGTCTGTTCCTCATTGCGGGCAGATGTGGCTCATCAGGAAGTCCACCCCTCCAGAGACCCTGGGTTTCTCTGCGTCTTTCTACTGGTCCCCACGGCCCCAGAACATGTAAGGGGCTGGCCTGGGACCTAGCGGGCCAGGCCGACTCTGTCCCAGGACTCTGAATTTTGGGCAGCAAAACAAGACAGGAGAAGCATCTGGAAACCATCCATCCCCACCGGTGGCAACCTGACGTTGCCCTGAGATCTCGTTCTGATGCCTACTCTGCTCTGATGCCAGGTTTTCCAGTCTGTGTTGATTACGGAGGCTCTTCCGCGTCTTTCCCGCTATTTCTATTTACTACTTAACTTGGCCACAGTGGGGGTCTGCTGTCTGCAACCACGGACACAAGAACCATCAGAAAGAGCGTTGCGCGTACGGACCCTCCGGTTAGTAAACGCGGGGAACTGAGAACAGAGACCCCATCCCCACCCCGCCCGGCCGAGATCGTGAGGCCCGTAAAGCTTAAGCCACGGGTCTGTTTCAGCCTCCATCCTGGAAGGGGGTCCTGCAACGTGTTCAGGTGGCTGTCTGCGGCTATGACGGTGCCCCCGTGGCACCCAGGACACGAAGGAGGTAGGGGTGGAGGAGAAACGTAAAGGCCAGAAGCCAACCTGTGGGGGATTCATCCAATCAGATGCGGACCATTGTAAGGGGAAGAACCCGTTCTCAGGGCTTTGAAAATTCGGCAAACAACCAGAAAAGCAGGACAGATGTCATCAGAGCGGTTGCCAAGCACTTCAGAGTTCTCAGTGGGTATGGGCTCTCTTCTCGAGTCCACTTTGTAAATGCAATGCTTTAGTGCACACGCCGACTGGGCTTTTCCTTTGAAAGAGCTGAGCACAGGGGCGCCTGGGTGGCTCAGTGGGTCAAGCGTCCGACTTCGGCTCAGGTCGTGATCTCACGGCTTGTGAGTTCGAGCCCCGCGTCGGGCTCTGTGTCTCCCTCTCTCTCTGCGTCTCCTCTGCTCGTGCTCTCTCTCTCTCTCTCAAAAATAAACATTACAAAAATAAAAAGCAAGATAAAATAAAGAGCTGAGCACAAGGCAGGGATGGGCTCTCCTCACAAAGCCGCTCAAGTCCTCTGCTGTGGGTACAATGACATTTTTAAGACTCCAAGCTACATTTTGGAGCTGAAAGCATGGATTGCAAACAAAAAGAAAAGATTTTTCAAATTTGGAGGCATATTTTGGAATATTTCCCCCCAGAGAGTGAGAATTTATAAACTTCTGATTTAAATGGGTAAGAAGGGGACCTTCTTTGGTTATCTCTAATCTTCTTTATTTGTGAACAATTAAGAGAAAGTTCAGATTAAAATTAATGGACGACGTGGGGCGCCCAGATGGCTCTGTTGGTCGAACATCCAACTCTTGATTTCAGCTCAGGTCATGATCTCTTGGTCACGGGCTTGACCCCAATGACAGTCTCCGTGCTGGGTGTGGAGGCTGCTTGAGATTCTCTCCCTCTCTCTTTCTCTCTTTCAAAAATTAATTTAAAAAAAATTAATGGACTATGAGACAGAAGGGGTAAAGATAAATATTGAAGTCAACAGCCATTAGTTTGCAACTGAGAACTGAATTTAACCCAAAGTAATTCACCAAGAGGGAGAGATCCTTTTGGAAAAGAAGAAATCAAGAGCCTACTGGATTTCTGATAATCCAGTTAATGATAATCTCCTAATACACTGGGAAATATTTACATTTTGTGCTGATTTAACATCAGCGACGGCAGCTGAAAGTCGTAAGTCACCACTACAGCAAGGAAAGTGAGAAGAAAACTGTCAACGAGCATCATCCATTTCAGATTAACCGCCATACAAGAAAACTGGACGTGCCCTGAAACTTTACTATCCGTGCATGAAAAACAGGACAGAAGATCTTCCCAGAGTTGCTAACAGTCCTAAAAATGTGCAGAACCTTACCAAGAATGAGTTATGAAACTACGAAAAATCTCTTAACTATTAATAACACAAGACAATTTTGGGGGTCGCCTGAGTGGCTCAGGCGGTTAAGCGTCCGACTTCGGCTCAGGTCATGATCTCACCGTTCCCAATTCCCGAGTTTGAGCCCTGCGTCGTGCCCTGTGCCGACAGCTCGGAGCCTGGAGCCTGCTTCAGAATCTATGTCTCCCTCTCTCTCTGCCACTCCCCTACTCGTGGGCACATGTGGGCAAGCTTTCTCTCTCTCTCTCTCTCTCTCTCTCAAAAATAAACATTAGAAAATAATCAAAAATATAACACAAGACAATTTTTGATCAACCATGCTAAAAAAAAAAAAAAAGACTGAGCTATCTCTCAGTTCTCTTTCTGGAAATCTTTCAAAACTGTGGACATATGAAAAAGCTATCGAGGAGCATGCAGCAAAAAATGGGTAGAAAAAAACAGTGCATCTGTTTTTCTGTGTTTCGCATTATTTGTGGTACTTGTCGCCTTTAAAAATCGACAGTTTGCTGCGATTTCTCTTCCCGCTTGAAATACATACTCATCGTTGGATCTAACTTTGGATTTACGATTTTGTGTTCTTTCTCAGAAGGGGCGTCCCCCTGTCGTTGATAAGCTTTGGTCCCCACAAAATCTGTCCCTGGATGGAGGACAGAGGAATTCCCCAACTCCAGGACGGTGAGCAAGGGGGTGGTCACAGAGCCACTGCCAGAGACCCCCCCACCCCCAGAGAGTAGGTGGGAGCCCCGGGACCACAGGGCAGGGGGGCTGCTTCTGGCAGGACAGGATACCTCAGGACAATTCAAATCTCTGATTTCTTGATGTGAGATCCGGACTGAAATTTAGGGACCCTCTAGGTCAGTGCTGAAAGAAATCTTTTTTTTTTTTTTTTTTTGGTAGCCGGGAGGCCGAGACTGACTTGGGGGAACCACAGAAAAACAAAACTCACGATGCACCCTGGCAACTGGCTGAATCAGAACATCCGTCGGATTCACACTTCACGGGTCTGTTATTCAGCCAAAGGGCAGGTGCTGACCCCGAAAGGCCAAACTCTGTGAAACCACCCACGGGCTTCTCCCGCCGAAAGGCTTCCCTCCTCCCCCGTCTGGGGAGGCCTCCAACCTCCCCAGGCCTCTGTTGCAGGAAATCATAATCCTCCCGCCTCCCCGGCGTGGTCACCCCTGCCTTGCACCAGCCCCCGACCTGAGCCAGGCCGGGACTCCATACTCTGTATGAGTCAACTTCCGGCTGATCTGCGTAGGAATGGGTCTGGGGGAGCGCTTAACCGAGGAGGGCACAGAGCCCCTCAAGACCCAGTGGGATGTGGCCGTGCGCATGGACCCGTGCCCACGCCCGAGGCTGGCTGTGGTCCCAGGCGTCTGCAGTGGCATCTAACGTGACCCTGAAACTCACCCAGGCCAGGGGCCCGGACGACAGCCCTCCGCTTAACGTGGGTGGAAGGACCCAGGAGACCTCAGCAGAAAGGAAGGAGTCTAGCCTCCCACCTTGCACCCGCCACGATGCCCAGAGAGGACCCGGGGGCGTTGAGACGCCCGCGGGAAAGGCCGCATCTAGACATCCCCGAAACGCTCCGCTCTAAGGGGAGGTGTGGGAATTAGGAAAAGGGTGCGTGCAGACAGACCTGCGGCTCGGACTGGTCCAACACCCGCTCCCCTTTGCAGGGGAGCCTCCTTTGCAGGAATGCCCCCCACCCCCGCCCCGTTCTGCTCTTTCAGCCTGTTTGATGGGGTTTTTCTAAGGTGCACAAACTGTACTACCCATCGTGACATGATGGCCACAACCAGGTCAACACATCTGTCACCTCACGTGATTCCCGTGTGTGCGTGTGTTGCAAGGACCCTTCAGGGGCGCGTGGGCGGCTCAGTCGGTTGAGCGTCCGACTTCTGCTCAGGTCACGATCTCACGGTCCGTGAGTTCGAGCCCCGCATCGGGCTCTGTGCTGACAGCTCGGAGCCTGGACCCTGCTTCGGATGCCATGTCTCCTTCTCTCTCTGCCCCTCCCCTGCTCGCGTTCGGTCTCTCTCTCACTCTGTCTCTCTTGCACAGATAAATCAACATTAAAAAACTTCTTCCATAAACAAAGGGAAAAGAACACTTCAGACCTACCTTCTTGGCAACTTTCAAGCTCACGATACGGTACGGTTAACTCCGTCACCACACGGGCATCACACCCCCAGGACTTACTCGTCTTGTAGCTGGACGCCTGGGCCCCTTGACCAACACCCCGCAGCCCCCAGAGCCACCAGTCTCCGCTCCGCTCCGCTCCTGGGAGTTCAACGCGTCTGGATTCCACGTGTAAGTGCGGCCACACAGCACTTGGCTTTCTGTGCCTGACTCGCTTCGCACAATGTCTTCCAGGTTCGAACACGTCGCAAACGGCAGGATTTCCTTCTTTTCGTGGCCGAACAATACTCCCCATGCACCCCATTTTTAAAACGCATTCGTTGAGGCGCCCGGGGGGCTCAGTCGGTTGAGCCTCCGACTCTTGGTTTCAGCTCAGGTCATGATCTCACGGTTCCAAGGTTCAAGCCCCGCGTGGGGCTCCCCACGGCCAGTGCAGAGTCTGCTGGGGATTGTTTCTGCCTCTCTACCTGTCCCTCCCCAGCTCGCACTCTCTCTCTCTTTCTCAAAATAGATACACAAACTTCAAAAAAGTTAAAATCAAATAAGATCCGTTCGTCTCCCCACGGACACCTGAGATGTTTCCACGTCTCGGCTGCTACAAATCACACGACCACGAACGTGGGTGCAGGCACCAATCTGAGATGCCGATCTCATTCCCCTCGGGCACATTCCCAGAAGTGGGCTTGCTGGATCGTAGGAAGTCCTAGGAGTTTTAATGTTTTGAGGAACCTCCTCGTGGTTTTCCTCAGTGGTGGCTCCTGATGAGTGGGCAGGCGGGGGGAGGATAATGTGGCATCTTCAGCCACGGAAGCCAGAGGGGCCCCTTCCTGCAAACACTTCATTTCCTCGCCTCACACAACTAGGGGGTGTAGACATGGCCCTCACTGGGTTCAACGGTGTCCCCCCAAAAATTCACGTTCACCTAGAACCTCAAAATGCAATCTCATTTGAAAATGGGGTAAGAAGAGGTCACACCAGATCGGGATGGGCCCTAAACCCAATGACTGACGTCTTTACAAGAAGGTCGAGTGAAGAGTCACAGAGACACAGAAAGGAGAGGCAGAGCCTGGGGTGATGCGACCACAGCCAAGGACGTTGAGGACGGCTGGAGGGGGGCTGGGGGAGCCACCAGCAGCCGGGACAGAGGCTTCGAGCAGATTCTTGCCCAGGGCCTCCAAAGGGAACCACCCTTCTGACACCTTGGTTTCAGACTTCTGGCTTCCAGAACCACAAGAAAATGAATTCCCGGCATTTAAAGCCCCGGATTTGTGGTCCTACGCTGTGGCCGCCCCAGGGCACTGACACGGGACCTCAGGACGCCCAGTTAACCTCAGAGAGAAGGCCCCTTGGGCCACTCCCACCCTGCTCTCCGGGAGCCAATAATTCGGCAATTCCCTGACCTGCTTCTAATCAGTGTCTTTCTGTTTGTTTTCTCTCCTTTTTTCCTGAAGTCAGACAGGGCTGATTAGGACTATCTCTTATCCTTGTCATTGAAGTAACTGCCTAAGTAAAGACACCTGAGGCTGCGGGAACAGAACTGAAAGTCAAAATGGACAAAAGGGAAAAGCAATGTAGTGGTTCGGTATAACTAAAAACTTGAGAACATATCGTGGCTTCAGGCACGGCTGGATCCAGGTGTCATCGGGACCTCGACACACCGGCTGGGCACTTCACTCCCTGCCCACTCGTTGCTGGCATAATGGGTCTCCCTTCTCAGACCTCCCTTCTGCCTTGTCCGGCAACCCCAGAAGGAGAGACCTTTCACCACAGAACTCCCGGAACTGACCCTTCTTGGATAAATTAGATTCTAGTTCTACTGGACTGGAGAGATACCCCTCTTCCCAAAGTAACTACACGGCCAAGAGAATGGGATATGCAGACCATCCCAGCTGGGAGAGTGTTACACTCAGAGGGACCAGATGCGAGGCCGGGGTTCCCCGCTGACAAACACCCAGATCTGGTCTTGGTGAGAGCGCTCAGACCAGGCCGGCCACGCCTGGGATCCGGCGGGGCGCCAACCCCCTTAAAAGCGGGGTTGCCTTGTGGAGTATACACGGTCCATCACCTCCTGGGGTGCAAATCAAAGCCAGCTCTCGGCACTCCCACGGACACCGCAGGCCGTGAGGCCCCACCGCTCCCCAGCTCTTGGCTTCCCCGGACCTGCATCCGGCTCGGCCCCCCATTCGCTCTTCTGGGGTGGGGCTGAGCTGAAGCTAACCTTCCCGTCGGATGTCGAAGAATGTGACTAACTGCCCGGACCATCGGTCGACGCGCTGCCCCCGAAAAATCAGGATGTCCCAGCGAGTGCAACGGCGCCCTTCACGCGCGCGAGCAGAAGGGGGTGGCCGTTCGCCCAGAGAAGGACAACGGCCGGTGGGAATTCGGTGTAGCCCTGCAGTCACCCGGGGCCACCCCCCCCCCTGCATTCCGGATTGTGGGGGGGTAGCTGCTATAAAAGTCACTGCTGTATTTATGAGTTGGCGAGTTCCCTTGGGACTTGATTTCTGTTTCGCCGATAGGGCTCATCTGGCCTGTCCCGTCCCCAGGTCACAGCTGAGGGGACAGATGGCTCTTACAGCTGGGACAGTGCCCAGCTCCTCCAGCAGGAAGAGCTCACAGAGGGACTCCCCCAGGCTTGGTAGGACTCCCGCCTCTACTGGGTTCACTGCCCACCATGGGCTCAGACCACCGGACTCTCAGCCCCCCTCAAGTGCTGACCCCAAAGAGAAAGGACCTCTCTCCACACGGCTTTATTATTCCTATTTTCAGATGGTTCAGCTTCCGGGATGCTGGCTTGGCTCTTGCGGGGGCCTTCCTGGAAACGCCCAGAAGCCTCTGAAATCCTGACCTTCCCCACCCATTTTTCCAAGGCTCTGTTATGGGGTGCAATGCCCAGGTTGGAGTCCTAACCCCAGTACTTGAGAAAGGGACCACGTTTTGAGATAGGGCCTTGAAAGAGACGGCACCCTGATCAGGGCGGGGGTCCTTATGACAAGAGATAAGGACACAGACAGGCACAGACCGGCGACCCCGTGAGGACACAAAGGTGAGGACAGCCACCCACACACAGAGACGCCTCAGGAGGACCCGTGTAAACTAGACCAAGCACATCTCTTCCCCAATTAAAACCCGCAGGCCGGGGCGCCTGGGGGGCTCAGTCGGTTAAGCGTCTGACTTGGGCCAGGTCATGATCCCAAGGTTCGTGAGTTCGAGCCCCGCATCGGGCTCTGGGCGGACAGCTTGGAGCCTGGAGCCTGCCTGGGATTCTGTGTCTCCCTCTCTCTCTGCCCCTCCCCGGCTCGCGCCCTGTCTCTCTCTGTCTCAAAAATAAATAAACATTAAAAAAAAAAATTTTTTTTTAAGGCTTGAAATGTACTGTCTCACGGTTCTGGAGGCCAGAAGTCTGAGGTGAAGGTGATGGCAGGACCGTGTGCCCTCCTCAGCGCTAGGAACGGACCCGTCCAGCGTCTCTCTGACTTCTGGGGTCTGCCTGCACGTTTCGGTGCTCTCAGTTTGTAGGCACACCGCTTCAGCCCTCCGTGTTCACGTCGTCCTCCCTCTGGCGTGGGTGTGGCTCCAAATTTCTTCTTGGTATAAGGACGCGGGTCACGGTGGATCAGGGCCCACCCTCATGACCTCATCTGCACTTGGTCACATCTGCAAAGACCCTATTTCCAAAGAAGGTCACATTCGGAGGTCCTGGGCGTTAGGCCTCCCAGCGTTTCTTCTTTGGGGGGGGGGGACACGATTCAGCCCATAACAGACGTGGACATCTTGGGGGGCCATGATTGTGCCTCCTCCCTCCCCACCCCAAGGACTGCCCACCGTTTGAAGGCATGAGACAGGTGCCTCTCACGGCACCACCTGGCCCGATTCTCACAGGGAAGTGACAGAACCAGGGGAGTGAGGCTCGGACCCACCTGAAGGGTGAGCCAGGGTCACTTAGCCAAAGCTAGACCAGGGGCAGAACGACACAGGGTCCCAGGGCTCTGGCTTCCAGGCTTTGGTGTCTGGGCTGCAGGCCCCAGTGCAGAAGGAACTTCAGAGAACCAGAAAAACCCACAGACCGGAGCCCGACAGCCTTGGTCAGCCAACGCGCGCACACACACACACACACACACACACACACACACACACACACGCAGGCCCCGGGCCGCAGCCCTACCGCGTCCCCGAGGGCTCAGTGCTGCACTTTCCTGGGCACAGGGACCCCCACTCTGGTCCTCCAGGCCCCCACAAAGCCAGCCTCCCCTGGGCAGGAGCTGATAGGGGCTGCAGCTCAGGGCAGGCCCGCCTCCCCGGGCCTCCAGACTGTGCACCTCGCACCCCTCTTCCCGCTTCTGGGAGGATAGGGAGCCTGGTCCCAGCGATGGGACTTCCGGGAGCATCAGGAGACCGAGCTGGTCCCCCTGGCCAGGGACAGCACGGACAGCGGCTCGTGGGTGGCCGGCACCCTCGTCCGAGGACGGGACTCTGGCGGCAGCAGGGGGAGGTGGCAGGACTCAGCGGGAGGCAGGGGTGCACGGTGGTTAGGAACCCACGGCCGGCCCGGCCTCCGCTCTGCCCTCGGCCACTCGCTCATTCCCTGGGTGACCCTGGCCGCTCCTCTGACCTTGCTTCCGTCCCTCTTCCCTTCCGCCCACGGGGACAGCCACTCGTGGCACGCCTGGGCACGGGCTGGCCCAAGCTGTCCGTGCGTGGGAGGGGCCCAAGCTGAGAGCGGACGGCCGTCCCTCCTCAGTCTGCTTCTATCTCGAAGACGCAGTAAGCTTCTGTTTATTCAAAGAAAAGACAAAATGGAGGCGGGGGGGCGGGGGGGTCTTTTCCTTCATCTGCTTCGATGGAAGGGAAAAAACGGATTAATGGGGGGAAAAAAAAGCCGATTTCAGGCAATGTTTGTTCTCCTTTTAGACTCTGCTACTTCACGAACACAAACAACGGAGGAGCTAAGATTCCTTCCACCCCACAGGCTTTCCCGAGGTGGCTGTTTGCGTTGGAAAGCGGAGAGGTGTGGAGCCGGCTTCCCAGGCCCAGCACGGGTGGGGGGGCCGAGAACATTCCCCCACGGCCAGCCTCAGGGCCAGGAGGGGGGTCTCCGGGCAGGTGACCCGCAATCTGTGTCCTTGCGGTTCATCCGAGGGACGCCCTCCACGGCCTGTGTGAGGCTCCGTGCCGCTCTGACCGTGCTCTCACGGGGCAGCGGCCGCCACACAAGGCATTCTGTGGTTCACTGCGGGAGCATCGCCGTGTCAGGTTCAAGGTGAGGACGGCAGCCCAGGGCCCCAGCTGGCCCAGCCCGGATGGGGGGAATCTGCCGGCCGGGGCCGCGGGATCTGGCGTTAGCAGCAGCTAATCAGCACAGTCCGCAGATCAGAGGTGAAAGCACCCCCTATTCCCTCGGGGCGACGACTGGTGCAGAGGGGTGCACGGGCTGGATGGCACCCCCAAAAGACCTGTCCGCATCCCACGCCCCAGCTCCTGTGAACAGGCCTTATTTAGAAAAAGGATCTTTGCTGCTGGAATCCGGTCAGGAATCTCACGAGGAGACTGGCCTGGATCATGGGGAGGACCCGCAACCTGGACAGGTGTCTTTCTGAGAGAGACACAGGACAGAGACCCAGAGGAGGGAAGAGACCATGTGACCACAGAGGCCCAGGCTGCAGTGACGAAGCCACAAAGCAAGGAACGCCTGGAGGGCCCAGGAGCCCCCAGGGGAAGCAGAGAGGGAAGCCCCCCAGAGATCTACATCCGGCCACGAGCAGCTCGCCCTCGGCTCACCGCCAGAGCCTCGGGCAGCCTCCTCCTTGCCGGGTGGGTCGCCGCTGCATGCGTCACACCGAGGCCTCCTCTGGGGTCACATTCTTCCAACGGTTCTCCCGGAGCCCTTCACCCCCAGCCCCCATTAGCCCCAAAGGGGCCAGAATGCACCCGCAGCAGCTACCTCCTCCCAGGAAATTCCTTCCCTGATTGCCTCCCCCAGTCCTCCCTCTGACCCCTGACTGCCTCATCCCCCTGAGGACCCGAGGGCGCGGCAGCCTCCGGGGCGGGGAGGGGACCCCAGGCCCCACGCGGGCATGCAGCCGGTGTGGTGGCTCGGGCCTGCACGCAGAGGACCTATGGGGGGCAGGGGTTTCATGCCCTGCAGCTGCCTTCTCGAAACTCTTCACGATGTTGTCTTGAATTTGTGTTTGTCAAAGTGAACTCCAATAGGACAATGTGACATCCGCCAGGGACGCAGGGCTGTGGCTCCAGGGGTCCTGTCTCCCACTGCCCATGGGGCCTTTCGCTCTGTTCTCTACGTCTCTTAATCCCCCTTTAAACTGTCTGCCTCACGGATCCGGCGACAGTAACACCTGGTGTCCCTCCGGGGCTTGGCTAACAAACCGAATCCTTCCGTCAGCCCCCGACCAGGAACCCTTCCTGCCCTGTGTTTACAGATGAGGAAACCGAGGCAGGAGGGGTTCTGTGACTTCCTGCGGGGACACCAGCTAAGGAGCAGAGCCAGGGTGTAAACCCAGGTGGCTTGGCCCCGTGGTCCCCGAGGTCCCCACCGCTCTGCACTCTCACTCGCCATCGGGGAGCGGTGACATTTGGTGCCAAGTGACACGGTGGTTCACGAGGACACCGGGAGACCCTCCCTCATTGTGCCCACCCAGGGTTCCACGTTCACTGCCTGCCCCCTTCCTGCGTCGTTCGGGGCTCCACAGGGCCCATCCTTGCCCATGACCACCAGCATCCAGGACCGGCATGGGGACCCTCCAACGGCTTGTCACTGTCACAGCCCAGGAAGATGATGGTTCGGCCACTGTGCCACGTGATGGCTGGAAATGTCCCCCTTTACACGTTCTGGCTCCCCTGGGCACCCCAGTCTGGAGCTCTGTGCTCGAGGGAGGGGCCCAAAGAGCAAAAATGGCAACTCATTGGTGTGTGTGTGTGTTTATTTTTGAGAGAGAGAGAGAGAGTTTGCAGAAAGGGCAGAGAGAGAGGGAGACAGAATCCGAAGCAGGCTCCAGGCTCCGAGCCGTCAGCACAGAGCCTGATGCGGGGCTGGAACCCACAAGCCGTGAGATATGACCCGAGCCGAAGTCGGACGCTTAACCGACTGAGCCACCCGGGCGCGCCCCATCTTCTTGCGGAACATTCTAAAGCAAATCCCAGATACGGTATCATTTCCCTCCTCATTTGATGACTTCTATTTGAATGCACCACCTACTCCCCCACCCCGTGCTAATTCCCTCTAAGCACACAACACGCGGCTTCCCGGCCTGAGGGACAGATGGCGGGGCGCTCCCCCCCGCCCCGTGAGGGTCACACGGCCCCTGACAACCCCCGTCCGGCTGCACGCCTTCCTCAGAGAGCCACCTGCCGCGGGCCTCCGCGCACAGAGAAGCTCATCCGCGGGGCCCGGCAGGCGCCCGGCGCCCTGGCCGCGTTCCCCTGCGTGGGTGCCATGGTGGGCAAAGGCGCAGTGGCCCGGCCGCTGAGCTTCCCCGTGCAGAGGGGCGCTGCGGGCACGTCGGTCCTCCACCCGGCCGCGGCCGACCTCGTCTTCCTCGGGCCTGACCATCCTGAACGCCGGCCCCCAGGCGGCCCCCGCGAGCCACGAGGGGTGTCAGGCACCTGGCCTACGGCACACAGGCCTGAGCCCGCTGGAGTTCACCGGCACCCAGCCCTGCCTCTCAGTCCTCGTCCCCACCTGTGACAAGCACGGGGCGGGCCACCCTCCGGCTGCTGCCCCTCCTGCCGACCACGCTGGCCTTGTCCTTCCACGGCGCGCCCAGAAACGCCCACCTGTGGCAGGGCTCCACGTGGACACCGTCCTCCACGTCTTCACGCGGGGCAGCTCCGGGACCGTCACGATCCCGTCCAGCGCGGTCTTCGTCATCCAGACTCAAAGGAGCTCCTGACGGCGACCGCGGCCCACGCCGCCGTTCGCGGTCATCCCGGCCTCTGTCCTGGTGTTCCTCACCCGCGCCCTCCCCGCCCCTCGGCATCTACTGGCTCGACCCGCCCCCCACCCCCAACCCGGCGGACGAAGACTGTGTTCCGCCACCCGGAGTGCCTGTCCTCGGCCGCGAGCCACAGCGCCCAGCCTGTCATCTACTTCCCGATGGGCGGTCCGGGCGGCGCGAGCCCGCGTGAGCTCCTGGGGACCGTGCTCCGCAGGGCGCGGAGCGGGGAGCCTGTGCTGGAGCGCGGACGCCCTCCCCCAGCACCAACCAGGTCCGAGCCGAGAGTGGGACCTCCGGACGCCCCTGCCCCGGGGCCGCCCGCTGACGCTGGCCATTCACAGCTCTGCCCCACGGCTCCCCGCCCGGCTCCTGCCCTTCCCCGACTCTGAGCGCCCAGTGGCCGCTTAACTGGCAAACGGCCAGTATGAGCCGGGTCCTGCGGGCGAGGGCAGGACACAGAGGAGGCGGGCAAGCCACCCAGGCACGTTTATACAGAGTAATCTTGACACCAGTCAGGTGTGGGAGGCAGGCATTCCACAGCCTTGGGCAGCCGCCGGGTGCCCACCCTTCAGATGCTGAATCTGATGTTGAGAGAGAGGTCCCGCGGGTCCTGGGCAAGAAGATGAGCAGCTAGGCCATGGTGGGGGTTGTGGGGGGAGGCCAGGAAGGGGCAAGGAAGGGGGGCGAGGAAGGGGCAAGGCATCAACCGATTAGGAGGTGGTTCCGCATTTCAATGGCCTCAGGGCCTTACTGCGCACACAGCAGCTGAAAGCCCAGCCCGCACGGTGACCAGATAGGGCGGCCACCCCGTGCCCAGCCACATGGGCAGCACCTTCCACACTGGCAGGAGGCTGTGCGGGGCCGTGGGCCGTGGGCAAGAGAGGGTGTGGCTACAGAGTCGCCAGGTCGGTGGTGCGGGACGGGCGGAGAAGGGCACCCCGGAAGACAGGACCCGATGGGAGCAGCGTTTCTAGGAGACCTGGCCCGGGCGGGAGGGTGCTGGGAGGGGAGGGGGCATCCGGGGCCACGGGATCCGTCGGGACCATGGGCCTCTGCACCAGCCCCATTCACCCAGAGACCTGCATGCCAGAACAGGGAGCAGGGGTGGGCAGAGCCCCCCCAAGTGACTGCCACCCTGCTGCGTCAGTGCCCCCCAGGAGACACACCCCAACCCTGCACAGACCACGCATACGGTAGGCATTCAACATGTCTGACCCAGTGAGAATAACACTACCGGCTCGCAAGATGCGGGACACCCTCGCCCCCTCCACACTCTCCTTTGGGCCCTTTCCCACCTCCTGCACACGCTCCCGGGCAGTGACAGTCGTGGCCACGGCCTGCAAGGTGTCCCTGACTCAGGGACTTACTCCAGTCCACCAAGCATCCGCCTCAGGGCCTTTGCACTCGCTGTGCCCGCTGCCGAGAACACCCCTCCCCAAGCCGTGCACAGAGCTCTCTTCCTCAGTTTCCACGGGTCACTGTTTAAACATCAACTCTTCAGAGAGGCCTCTCCTGATCACCTGACATAAAACAATGTGATACATAGGGCACCTGGGTGGCTCAGTCAAGCGTTTGACTCTTGATTTCAGCTTAGGTCATGATCTCATGGTTAGTGGGTTCGAGCTCCACCTGGGGCTCTGTGCTGACAGTCTGGGTGGGGCCTGCTTGGGATTCGGGATTCTCTGTCTCCCTCTCTCACTGTCCTCCCCCACTGGCTCACACTGTCTCTCTCTCAAAAATAAATATTTTTAAAAGTGTGATACACATACACTCCCAATCTGCCTCATTTCCCTGGTATGTTCACCACTGACCGATATGTTATGTGTTTACGTGTTCACCAAGAGGGCAGAGGCCATGACCATTTTGATCACTGCTGTGCTCCAGGCCTAGGATGATGCCTGGAAGACAGGGGCCCAGGACATGTTTGTGGGATGCCCACTGGTAGGCACACTGTGGGAGTCCAGACAAGGGACAGGGAGAAAGCCACAGCGGTGAGGCAGAGTGGTAATCCAGATAGCTCAAGTCCACAGTTCACCTCCCAGAGGGCCCTCCTCAAATGAAACCCCTAAGCATCCTCCCCCACACCTGGGTGGGAGGATCGTTCCTGTGGGCACACGTGTGTGACTGTGTCAATGAGAGAGGAAGGAATGTGTCTACCTGCTGGTGTTGCCATCCGTGAGCGTGAGTGTGTCTACAGTACAAAACCCACACGTTCCTCAGCTAGTGCCAGCCACTGGTCTCCAACTATTTCATGCATCTGTGATTTTTTTTTCTCCCTTCTGCAGGGCAAACTCCCCAAGAGGAGGGCCTGACTCTTCAGCCTTGCCCAAGGCTGCTGGCCAAGACTGAAGTCCATCAAAAACAAAACAAAACAAAACAAAAACACAACACCTGACTTCCAGAATGAAAAAACAAGTCCATGCATGAGTTGCTACCTAACTTTATCAATTTTGAGATGATGTTATTAGGAGCATACAGCTTTAGGAGTGTTATGTCATCCAGGGGAGTTGGCGCTTTGGTGATAAATTATGAAGTTATCATCCTCGATCCTAGTCATGTTATTCCTTACAATCTATTTTATCTGATATTAACTTGGCTCCACCAGGCTTCTTTTGGTTGGTGCTTGTTTCTTCTTGCCTCCTTTGACTTTCATCTTCTCTGTGTTCCTATCTGTTAGCTATATCACTTGTAAACCACTGGGAATTGAGTTGAGTTGCACCTTTGCACTACAGTGAGCAGGCCTGTGCCCTGGTTCTACCATCCCACCAGGAGTCAGTCATAAAGAGCTCACTGAGCTGTTATAGTGATCGAGGGAAAGGACTGGCTTTGGCCCTGGCTCCATCACCACTGTCCTGGGTGCCCTTGGGCCCATCTTGCACCCTCTCTGAGCTGTCTTCCCATCTGTATAATGGGAACAATCCACCCTCTACCAGTCTTCAATGTGGAAAGGACACACAGGTCCTGCATCCATCCATCACTGGGCACTGAGAAGCATTATTCCAAAGGCGAAATCCTGGGCCCCTCCAATGAGGGGTCTGTAGTGGGTTATAGAGCCGTCTAACCAGCCCAGCCCTGCCTGAGCCATCCCAGGCCCTCTCTATCCTGTCCCGGGTCCAGGTAGGGTCAGGTAAAAGATGTCAACCCTCCAGGAGACTTGCAGGCTCCCAGAGGATGAGCTCGCGTCCCAAATAAGGCCATGACTTACTTGGCTCTTGCATGGTCTATGTGTCATTTTGTGTGGCAGGGCTGTACTCATTCTTGATTGGGAAATTCCACTTCAAACGTGGAGAGCTCGGGGCTTGCTCAGGGAGAGTAAACAGAGGGCAGTCAGGACAGCCAGAGGCACCCGGATGACCAGGAGAGGTCAAGGTGACCGAGGGAGGCCAGGATGACGGGGCAGCCAGGATGATAGTACACAACCTCCCTGCCAGTCCACTCTGTTGCCAAGATCCCCTGCCCCCAGAGGCTCCTTTCACCTCCTTTTTGCCAAAGGGAACATTTTTGCCTTTTCCAGATCTGGCGCACTGCAGTCTGACTGGGGCAGAGCCAGGAGCACGCGGAAGAGGGAAATGCAGAGAGAAAAGGACAAATGGCCTGTCATCTCACTAAGCCTTCCTCCCTCCCCAAACTCCTCTCCCTTCTCAAGCAGTGATGGGGGAGCGGGGAGAAGAAAAGAAACGGCCACTTAAGAGAGCCCCTAGACCCTGCAATGAGGACGCATAAGCATCTCGGGCCCCACGAGAGAGGCACACGGGCCGCCCGGGCACAGGGACCACCTCGCGGAGCGCCCAGCCCTCCAAGTGACCCGAGGCTGCCTCTCCCCCGGGCCAGGCTGTCGGTCCTGCACTAACAAAACCTGGTCAGAGAGAGGGACGCTCTCTCTGTTTACCAGCGTCCGGTGCAAACCCCACGCCTGCCACTCGGCCCCGCCCCGGCCCCGCCCAGACAAGCCCCGCCCCAATCCCAGCACCCGCCCTATCAGGTCCCTCTGTGTAAGCCACGCCCCGGGCTCCACCCGGCTCCACTCACACGCAAGCTCCAGCCCCGCCCGCCCCAAGCCCCTCCCAGCCCCACCCCCAGCCCCCACTTTGCCAAGTGGCTCCCGGAGCAAAGCCCCAAGTACACCACACCCACGCTCCTGCTGTGCCTGGTCCCCACCCTCCGCCTCCTAAAAAGGATTCCCCAGCAGGGCTGGAGAGTCCTGTCCGGGGTAGAGACGCAGGGCTTGAAGCTGCCTCCTGCTAGAGCCCCCTTCGTGCCAACTGCCTCCAGTCACATCCCCACGCGGGATCCCCTGGCCTCTGGGCCTTGGATCCTAGGGGCGCCTGAGACCAGCCTCCCCCTTCCCAGCCTGGTCGGGGGGGGGGGGGGGGGGGGGGGCGGTGTGCTGAGTAAGGCCCCAAAGCATGAGGACTACAGCACTCCCCTCCCTCCCCCATCCCCAGCTGCGACACTGACCCAAGACTTCCCATTCCAGGGAATTTCTCCCAGGGAAAGATTCCACTACATCAACCCTATGGGGCCACAGGGAAAAGGACATGAGAGAAAGCAGGTGAAGGACGGCGTAATGCCAGGCACGTGAGACACTCGCCACGTGGTTGTTAAGCAGCAGTCAGGAGCCCTCACTGGGGGCCAGGGACGGTTCTAGGCACCGCCCGGTACCCAACAGCACCGGCAGGTGTTAGGAGCACCCTCCTCATACGGCTGAGGCAGCTGGGGTGGGGGGGGTGAGGGTTGAGTGGCCTGTCACCAAACCAGGGGGCGGCAGAAGTGGACTCAGAAGCCAAGAATTGGGCTCCAGAATCCATGAACTTGGCCCACGGGCTCTTCAGCCCCCAGAGGGTGGGCACCCAGGTGGGAAAGCGAGTGTGTGTTTCACACTCTTCCGCAAACTCAGAGCCCGGCACAAATTCGCACTGGTCAACAAATGCTTAGTATTCTCCATTGTAAAACCAACCAACCTCAGGTCTGTATCCAGCGACAAGGCCAAGAACAGGAATGAGGGGCCATTCTGAAAACGGAAGAAAAAGCAGAAGCACCCACTGGTCAGAGCAGAGAGACGCCCCCCCAGCTCGCCGGGTGGAAGGTTGGAGGGTTCTTTACCGCGTGTGTTAGATTCCCGGGGCTGCCGTGACTGACCACAAACTTAGTGGCTCCAAACCACACAAATGCATTGTCGTACAGTTTGGGAGGTCTGAAGTCTGAAATGGATGGGCAGGGCCGACTTCTTTCTGGGAGCTGTAGAGGAGAATCTGTGTCCTTGTCTCTTCCAGGTTCTAGTGGCCCATCTGCATTCTCTGGCTGTGGCCGCTGCTCCACCTTCAAAGCCAGTAGGCTAACACCTTCAGATCACTCTCTCCGCTCACCTTTTCTGTCTCTCCCATGCCTGCCTCCCTCTTTAAGGACTTAATTAGGCCCACATGGACAATCCAGAATAATCTATGGCAAGTTTCTTAAATTAATTACATCTGCAAAGTAGCTTCTGCCATTAAGGTCACATATACACAGGCGTTGGAGATGAGGACACAAATATCTTTGGGGGGCCATTAGTCTGTCTACCATACTGTGGGAAGTGGCCTGCCCAAGAGGTAGGACCTACAGACAGTGTGTAAGGTTTTCCCAAAGAAACTAATGAGCCCTTCCCTATAAACTGATAGTGAAACCAGTAATCACTGGTGCCCCCCCCCCCCCAACAGAGTTTGCCATCAGCTCTTAGTACTGCACTCTTCAATAAAATAAAAATAGAGTCCATGATCTCCAGGGAACTTTTAAACATGAAAGACGAGGTGCCAAAACAAAATGGAGAAAGGAACTCAGAGGAAACAGATCATGCAGGGTGTTGAGGGAAGAAGCAAAACAGCAGAAGATAATGCCTTCTGATGCCAGGGTAAAAACGATCTTCAACCTAGAATCCACACTGTCAATTCAAGACTGAGACTAGATAAAGAAAAGTCCTCAAAAACAAAACAAAACCAAAAACCAACTACCTCCCATTCACTCTTTCTCAGGAAAGTCACTAATACCAAAAACCAAGAAAGAGGGGTTTTTAGTTTTGTGAGAATGTCTGAGGATGAATTTGTGAAAAGTACATAGAAAATTAAGCAAATGAGAAAAACAAGGCAATGAATAACTAGTAAAAACAAAGAGCTGTCCAAGAAGGAAATGTAGTCAGAGTTTACCATATTTCTTTCTTCTACCCTGATTTGTCCTCCTGCATGAGCCCATCCCATCCCATGCCTTAAATGCATCGTGGAGTCAGTGACTCCCCCTCCCCTATTGTATCCCATCACCCACCTCCCTACTGAGCTTCAAACTCTGCTATCGACCTGACTTCTTAAAAAATCTCTCCTTGGGTGTCTAATAGGCTCCACAGACCTAGCATACCATCGGCAGAGTCCCTGCAGTCCTGCAGATCCTGGCTCCAAAACTTCATTCCTCTCCCAATCTGCCCTGTCTCAGGAATTATAACCCCATCCACCCAGCTGCCCAAGCCAAAACCCGAGGAGGTGTCTTAACCCCTCTCTTCAACCCCTCATCTCCCACATCCTTTCAGCAATCCTGTAAGTTCCAACCTCTAAAATATCCTCCACACACCCAATTCTCTCCATCAACCCTGCACTCTCTCTGACCCTGCAACCTGTTTTCTACAAGCCCTGGGGGCCTGCCAAGGACCCTCACACAGGGTGGCTCTAAGTAAAATCCAAGCTCCCTTCCATGGCCTCTGAGGTCCCGCCCCACCTGGACCATCCAATCGCTCTCTGTCCCACTCACACTCACCTCCTACTGGCTCAACAGTGTCCACCTTGTTCCTGTTTCAGAGTATTTTCTCTCACTCTTTTTTTGCCCCAGTTTGAGAAACAATTGACAAACATCACTCTATAAGCTTAAGGCATACAGTGCAATGATTTGATTTACATATGTTGCAAAATGGTTACCCCAATCGGTTCAGCTAATATTGCCTTCACTATTCTCTTGACCCAGAATGTCCTTCTCCATGGTCTTTGCATGGCTGCTCCTTCCTAACATTCAGATCTCAGTTCTAACAACACCTCCTGGGTGTCACCTCCTTGGAGAGGACTTCCCAGACCCCATGAGCTTCCCCTGGCCACTCTCTGAGACAATCTTATTTCACTGTCCCTCTCCTCACCCCACCCAACATCACTTCCAGAACATTCCAGCCCTGAGGGCTCAAGAACCCTGCATGCTCTGTTCATTCTATGTCCCACTGTACCCCAAAGCTTAGATAGCACGTGCCACCTAAAAAAGTACAGAACCAAGGGGCGCCTGGGTAGCTCAGTCGGTTAAGCATCCGACTTCGGCTCAGGTCATGATCTCGCGGTCCATGAGTTTGAGCCCCATGTTGGGCTCTGTGCTGGCAGCTCAGAGCCTGGAGCCTGCTTTGGATTCGGTGTCTCCCTCTCTCTCTGCACCTCCCCTGCTCGCATTCTGTCTCTGTCTCTCTCTTTTAAAAAAATAAAATAAACATTTAAAAAAAAAATTTTTTTTAAGTGCAGAACCAAAAAAAAAAAAAAAAAAAACCTGTAAATAATCTTAATCAGGAGTGAGCAAACATTTTCCTGTCAAGGACTGATAGGAAACATTTTAGTCTTTGAGGATGACATGGTCCCCACACAGCTACTGGATTCTGCCATTTCAGTCAAAAGCAACTATAGACAACAGTAAACAAGTAGGCGAGGCTGTGTTCCAATAAAACTTTACTAACAGACACTAAAGTGTGCGTTTTATACCATTATCATAGATCTTCTTTTGAATTAAAAAAAAAATTTATGTTTTATTTTATATTTGAGAGAGAGAGAGAGAGAGCAGGGGAGGGGCAGAGAGAGAGGGAGACACAGAATCCGAAGCAGGCTCCAGGCTCCGTCCGATCTGTCAGCCCAGAGCCCGACGTGGGGCTCGAACCCATGAACCGTGAGATCATGACCTGAGCCAAAGTCAGACGCTTAACTGACTGAGCCACCCAGGTGCCCCTGGATTTTTTTTTTTTTCAACCGTTAAAAATGGAAAACCTGGGGCACCTGGGTGGCTCAGTCGGTTAAGCGTCTGACTCTTGATTTCGGCTCAGGTCATGATCTCATGGTTCTCGAGTTCGAGCCCTGCGTCAGGCTCTGCACTGGCAGTGTGGACCCTGCTTGGGATTCTTTCTCTCTGCCCCTCCCCTACTCACACGCTCTCTCTGGCGCTCTCCCTCCCTCTCTCTCTCTCTCAAAAATAAATAAACGTAAAACATAAAATAAAATAAAAATGGAAAACCCCTTCTTAGCTTGTGGGCCATACAAAACAGGTGCTGGGCCAGACTGGGCCTGCGGGCTATACTTGCCAATTCCTGATCTGAAGAACAAACATTAGGGGGATGGTTTACTAAATTATGGAGAGCCCCATGATGCGAGACTGTGAGACTCTTTAAAACGACAGTTGTGACAAAGGCAAAAAACACGGGAAATGTTTGTGACTCGTTCAGTGAAAAACAGCACAACACACAAGGGGATGAACAGCTTGATGGCGACTATGCAAAATTATGCAAAAGCATGTGGAGGGCGGTCTGCCCAACACTGAAACAGCCGGGCTGAGTCAGCAAATCACGAGGGGCGCAGGGGTGCTCATCATTCTTTCTACACCTTTTTCTTCAAGAACCAATACAACAATTCTTGGCTCCTGGCATAAAACGAAACTTCGGAGGCCGGGGGACGCGGCACGGCCAGCGACTAAAGTAACTTCTGGGGGCATCAGGCGGTGAAGCGTCCGACTTCGGCTCAGGTTGCGATCTCGCGGTTCGTGAGTTCGGGCCCCGCGTCCGGCTCTGTGCCGCCAGCTCGGCCAGCAAGTGTCCCGCGGGCGCCCCTCGCAGGCCCGGCCCGGTCCACACAGGCTCGAGACGAGCTCCTCTGTCCGAGGGACGTCGCCTCGGAGCCACAGGGCAGAGGCGCGGAGGCCAGACCCGCCTTCTCACTGCCCTGTGCCTCCGTGTCCTCGCTGGAAAAATGCAGCTGGCCAGCACGCCTCCGTCACAGAGGACAGTCAGGGCCAAAGGACCGGAGAGTTCTAAAGAGCCCGGCTGAGAGGGCAGGCAGGAAGTTCCGTGTGCGTTTCAAGAAGTCTGGGGGACACGGAGTGACCCCATGAGCCAGCACTTACGCTCCCAGGCACATGCCCGAGCCGCGAAAATACGTTCATGTCAAATCTCGTCCCGCGGCGCCTGGCTGGCTCTGTCGGCGGAGCACGCGGCTCTTGGTCTCGGGGGCTCCGAGTTGGAGCCCCACGTTGGGTGTGGAGCTCACTTAGGAAAATAAAACAAAATCTTTAAAAAAAAATACAAAAGAAATAAAACCTGTGCACAAATGCTCATAGCCGCACGATTCACGACAGCCAAAAAGTGGAAAAAACCCAAATGTCTACCAACTGGATGGGTAATTCATTACGAATGGATAAATACGGTGTCGTCTAGCCATACGAAATAGTATTCAGCCCTCAAAAGGGATAAAATCCTGACGCGTGGAGGAAGCTCGAAAACATTCTGCTCAGCGAAGGAAGCCAGGCACAAAAGGCCACACGCTGGGTGATTCCATTTATACGAAATGTCCAGAATAGGGAAGCCATAGAGACAAACGGGTCTGTAGGGACTGGGGGGCGGGGCGGGGGGGCCGCTAACGGATGCGTACAGGGCGGAGGGAGGGAGAAATGGGGGAGGGTGTCAGTGTCTCGCGGGGACAGAGTTTCCATCTGTCACAGCCACACAACAGTGTGTATGCAGTGAATGCCACCGAGTTGTCCCTTTTAAAAGGATTCGAATGGCAAACCGTATTGTCGTTTATCTTACCACCAAAAAAAGAAGGAGCGGGAATCAGGTCCTCTGACCGCTGTGCCCCTCAGTGAAGGCTCCGACCCAGTCTCGGCGAGGACTAAACACAGGTCTTGTCTGCGCAGCAGGTAAAACAGGGGATGCTCCTCGGGGCCCGGGGTGCAGTGGGGCGGGGGCTCCCACACAAAGAGAAGGACATCCAAGGGCGCCTGGGAGGCTCAGGCCGTTAAGCATCCAACTCTTAATATCAGCTCAGGTCATGATCTCTCGGCTCGTGGGTTCAAGCCCCGCGTCGGGCTCTGAGCTGACAGTGTGGGGCCTGCTTGGGATCCTCTCTCTCTCCCTCTCCCCGACTCGCACGTATGCTTTCTCTCAAAATAAATAAAATAACCTTTAAAATAAAGGGGGGGGGGGCGGTGCCCGGGTGGCTCAGTCACTTATGCGTCCAACTTCAGCTCAGGTCATGATCTCACCATTCGTGGGTTCGAGCCCTGCGTCGGGCTCTTTGCCGACAGCTCAGAGCCTGCTTCAGATTCTGTCTCCCTCTGCCCCTCCCCTGCTTGCACGCGCGCTCTCTCTCCCAAAATAAATAAATAAGCTTCAGAAAAAAATATTTCATGCAAAAGACCAAGAGATAGAAACGGAAGAGGACAGAAGAACTAGAACCTGGGCCCAGACCTGCCACACGCCTGGGAGGTGTTCTGGGAAGGGGACAGAGAGAAACCACACAGAGGACAGCAATCAGGAAAACAGTTTTGGAAAACTCCCCTGGGCAGAAGCAGGGAAACGCACTGTGCTAACCACAGAGGGAAGGACCTGAGCCACCGTCCCAGGGACCACCGTCAGCCCTGGGAGGACAAAAGGGGCACAGAGGGTGTCCAGAAAGCAGCAGCTCACGGGGCGGGCCCCACAGAACAGGGGGCACCGTGTGGCCTCTGAGATCAGGCAAGAGGCTGGTTTTGGAAGGACCAGAAGAAGTCTGGGCAGGAGACAGCTGCCACCGCTGGGGGGGCGGGGAACACTCGGAGGGCCAGGGAAGAACAGGACCCCAGTCCCTCGTCCCAACTCCATGGGAACAGCCAGCGGCCCCGGGGTGAAGACAGGGGAACAATGAGGGGGCAGCGCCGGGACCCAGGGGGCAGGTAAGCACCTGCTGAAGGCCTAGCAAAGAGGAGCTGCTGGCAGACAGGTGTGGAGTGTGGGAGAATGAGGGGGGACAGGATGACTGCAAGAATTTGGGGGATCTGGAGGATGAAGTTCCAGATCTGGAGGCCGTGTGAGTGTCCTGGGGCAGCTGTACCGGGAGGCTGAAAACAACAGTAATTCCTTTGTTCCTGGCTTCCGCAATCCAAAGGTGTGGGCACGCCCCCTCCAAAGGCTCTGCAGGGGGTTGGGGGGAGGGTGTCCTTCCTGCCTTTTCCAGCTTCTGGGGACCCTGCCTTCAACTTCACACGGTCATCCCCTCCTCTCGTGTGTCTGTCCTCTGTGCATCTCTTACAAGGACACCTGTCACTGGGTCGAGGGCCCACCGGCCTCCAGGATGATCTCTCGAGATCCTTCATTACCCCTGCAGACCCTTTCTCCAGGTAAGATCACATCCCCAGGTTCTGGGTATTAGGACGTGGACGTATCTTTCAGGGGTCACCATTCAGCCCACCACCGAGGGGCTGACAGATGAGGCCGCACGGATTCGGACACGCTGGGTTCGAGATGCGTCTTGAACATCCAAGGGAAGATGTGACTAGTTCATCGCTCGGCATTGGGGGCAGACAGCAAAGCCGATCGTCAGCGGGGAGCCCCGAGGCTGTGCGCACAGCGGCTCAGGCCCAGTTTGCGGGACACGAGCCCGAGACGGAACTCCAGGGCGTGGGGTTTATTGGGAGAGGCCACTGGGGAGAAGACGGAGGGGAAGCAGGGAGGGCTCAGGGGGAGCTGGCTGGAGACCAGGGCCGTCAGCCTGACCCCGCGGCAGCTCTGGGGGACAGACTGTCCCTCCAGTTGTCCCCCCGGAGGCGAAGGGCTAGTCAATCTGCCCGCGCCCCAGAACCCACGAGCGTGGTAACTGGTTGTTTCATACGACAGTTTCGGGTCAATGTATTACGCGGCCGCAGTAAGGGGAACAGCCTTTCTTCCTGTGATGAATCGGGGAGTCCCGTCCCGGCTGCCAGGTTCAGTGCGTGAACCTGGCTCCGATCCCGGCTCAGAATCGGCCCTTTTGCGGTCCCTGTCACCCACGGCAAAGCGCCTCCTGCTTCTCGCCACACCAGGTACCTCGCGGGTCCACAGCGTCCACGCCGCTGACCGCCCTGCTCGGTGCCTGGAAAAAACACGGATGTTTATCTTCTTTCGAGTGTGGCTCTGTGTTTTTAAAACTTTCTCCACCGGCTCAGAGACGGGGGTGGGGGGCGGTGCCTCTCGGCATAAACCAGCCATGTCACCTCGGCCTCCTGCAACGCGGGCCGCCCTCCGTGACGGGGCTGGGGGTGCCCCCGGCGAGGCCTGAGAGCCCCGCTGCCCCACCGATAGAGTCCTTGGCGGAGGCCTCGCCCGGAGCACAGCTGAGCGGCCGCACGTGGGAGCGAGGGGCAGGACCACTGCGGCTCCCGGGACCCTGCCCCACGACGCGCTGGCCGCCCACGTCAAGGCGTTTTCCCGAACATTTAGAGAGCGAGCTCGCACTCTGGATGGGGTCTGCCAGGGCGGGTCTAAGGGCGGGGAGCGGGGGAGGAAGGCGGGAAGGAGGAAGCCACAGGCTCTGTCCTCTCCACGCGAGGAAAGAGTGCGAAAGACACGAGGACAGACCAGAAATTCCCTGTGCAGGGTCGGCGGTGTGATCCCAGCCCAGCACCCGCACCCCTGCCCACAGCCAGGGCCGCCAGCAGCCTCCACGGCAGCGCTGTGCAAACCAGGAGCTGGCACCCCTTCCTCCGAGGGGCGACAGCCCGTGTACATGACTTGACCAGCAGGCACGAGAGCTGCAGCCCCCACCTCGCCCCTAAAGCCCACCCTGCATGGCATTTACGTGGGGGCCCGCTGCCGTCTACCCCAAGAGGTGACAGGCCAGCCGGGCCGGGACCACCCTGCCTGCTGATGCTGCGCTCCGGGTGAGGGCTAACGTGAGGGGCATCACAACGGAGGACGGTCTGGGCGCTGCGTTCCGTGGGGGGACCCTTCGGCGCGTCTGTGCCTCCGGTCCCGACTTCTCTGTCTCGTTTCGCAAAAAGAACCCAACCGTGGCTGCCCCATAGAAGGAGAGTCACTTGTGATCTGGAGCAGGTCCCAAAATGGTAGTTTCCAAATATTCCTTGGTCACCTATCCCTCTCGACAACACAGACATAAACTAAACACCGTGGCCAGGTGGGATTTATCCAGGAGTTCAAGGCTGATCTGACACACAAAAATCAACTAATGCCACAGGCCATATTCATACAACCGAGGACAAACCCCATCTCAACGGGCACAGAAAAAGCATACGATGAAGTCCCATGTCTATTCATGATTTAAAAAATAAAAAAATGTATAAACGTGGGGCGCCCGGGTGGCTCAGTCGGTTGAGCGTCCGACTTCGGCTCAGGTCACGATCTCGCGGTCCGTGAGTTCGAGCCCCGCGTCGGGCTCTGTGCTGATGGCTCGGAGCCCGGAGCCTGCTTCCGATTCTGTGTCCCCCTCTCTCTCTGACCCTCCCCCGCTGGCACTCTCCCAAAAATGAAACATTTTTTTTACAATTTCATAAACAAGCAAATAAACAAAAACTCTCAGCAAACTAAGGCCAGAGGGGAACTTTCGGGCCTGATAACTACAAACAGGTACGAGGCAGTTGAGTGGGGTGATGGCTGGCAGAGTTCACGTTCACGGCGTGACCATCACACCTTCAATAAAGCACAGCAGGACAGCTCGCTGGCCGCTGAGGGCAGGGCCGGGCGGCCGGGCGGCCACCAACAGAAGGACCCTCGGACCGGACGCCTCATCCCCAGCACAATTAAAAATCTGCCCGCCCGGATGAGAAGTCTGCTTACTTAGCCCGCTTTTCCTCCAAGCAAAGAAGTTTCCAGACCAAATAAGGCTGCAGCTCTTGCAGTGCTCCTGGCACAGAACACAGTTCCTTTTAAGTGCCAGGTTATAGCTTGGGCCTAAAAGGTCCCAAAGCAGCACGGTGCCCGTCAGCCCACTGGTCCCTCCGGGTAACGCTCCAAACAACCCGGGTAAACACAGAGTGGGCAGCCTGGGCCGCCGGCAGGGGGCGAGGCTGAGCCCTGCTGTTCCGAAGGAAGCCTGGCGTGCCCGCGCGGAGGGCCAGGGCTCGCTGCACCCACACCTTCTGCCGGCAGCTGACCGGCGCCTGGGGCCCTGGGCGCCCTCGCCTCGGCCCTGAGCGGAGGGCTGTGTGTTTCACCTCACCTTTGCCGCAGCTCTGCGAGACGACAAGGAGGCGGGCGCCCCCTGAGCACTGAAGCACCAGGCACCGTTCTGGGGGCCTGGTGACTTTCAAGCAACTCATCTTTGCAGCAACCCTGGGAGACGGGTCCTGTCATTTACCCACTTTACAGATGAGGAAACAGAGGCATGAGCCACACAAGGGGGGAATCTAGAATGAACCACCCCCCCGCCCCGGGGCTGACACACTCCGAGCAGGGGCTCCGTTTCGTGCCATGGTGCCCCCTCCCCCCAAAAGAAAAGGCAGGGCTCCCGGCTGGGTGCCTCGGAGGAGAGGAAGCACGCCCACCCGGAAGGGACCCCTCCGCTCCAGGCTGCTCCCCCAGGAAGGGCTGCAGCCTGCGGGTTACCGGCAGACCGCACTCACGGGCTAAGATGTCAGGCTTGGCACGTTGTTTCCTGTCTGGGGGGCTAATGTAGGACATTGTCCCAACAAGGTCTCTCTGGGGCGACAAACGGCAGCTTTACGCGTTGCAATGGTCAACTCTGATATTTTAACGATGCGTCAGGACCAGCTTGAATGGAGGTCGGCGGTGGAGGGTGAAGGCTCTGGGGGGGGGGGGGGGTGGCGCGTGGGGGCCACAGCGAACCCCGTGCCGGGCCACCGCCGCGGAGCCTGCTAACCCACACCCAGGTCTTGCAACACGTGACGCTGCCCGTCGATCATTCTGTGGGCCTGTCGGCACGGCTGGAGAGGCGAAGACGGTTCTCAACCCCGTGAGCTCATCGCCGAGGAGCGGACAGGCTCAGGGAGGCGGGGACTCACGGAGGCCTCCCACGACCCCAGCCCAAGCCCCGCGGCCTTTCTTTGAGCTCTTCCTGGCAGGATGGCTCACGGGAAGACCACGTGGGTGAAGGTACAAGACCCGCTCCCTCTCTAAGGAGCAGAGGAGTCCTGATTCGGTACCGCCTCCCTGCTGGGGCCGGGTACACCCAATGGGATACACAAAGGCACGACGGGACCGGCAAAGGTCATTCTAGCTGCGAGTGACAGAACCTCAAGACAGACTGTTTTCAGCTGAGAAAGGAGACTAGTTCAGGACACCGGGAAGAATGGGGTGGGGGTCAGGTGCGGCTGGATCCAGGCGCTCAAACAGTGTGATCGTGTTCTTTCCCTCCCCCAGTTTTTGGCTGTTTCCGTGTCGGCCTCCTCCCCTCCTGCGGACAGGCTTCCTGCAGGTGGAAGGTTGGCTACCAGCCACACCCTCAGGAAGAACGGCCAACATCTTTCTCAGCATCTGCGTGCGGAGCGCAGGCCAGAACCCTGATGCTCCCTGGCCGGACTCTGGCCCGTCCCTGAACCTGGCCTTGCCGTGGCTGTGGCCACAAAGACAGGAAGAGCGAGCGAGCGTCCTCAGCAGCCAGGAGAGCGCCTCTGTGCCCGTCAACAACGGTGAAGCAGCGGGTCGTGTGCACGGAACTCCCCACCTTGCGGTCATCTCCTTGCCTGCCGCCGGCCACAGGCTGCTGGGGGCGGTGAGGACTGCACCCGACCGTCCTGCGTGTGGGAACGGGCTGTCCCCACGAGACGGTGGCCCAGCACCGGCAAAGCAGAGTGGCCCACGTACGCGGGCCTGGCGCCGAAGACACAGGCGATAAACGTGCTGAATAAACGGCGTTGGGGGGGGGGGGGGGCAGCGGCACAGGGATAAGGCCTAGGAGGCCCCCGAGGACGACACAGACATCTCGAACGCCCGGTCAGGGAGGCCGAGACACGAACGGCACGCAGGGCCAGAGAACGCGAGGTCTGCGCGAGGGGGGCCGGGGGGGCTGGTGGAAGGAAGGCAGAGGACGTCGCGAGTCGGGCGAGAGCAGGCGGGTGGACATGAGGGGGAGGGCAGACCCCCGGGCCCCCAGGGAGGCAGCATCTCTGGCACCTCCCTCTTTCTTCCCTCGGGGGGCAGCCGCTCTGCCACGGTATTGCCACGGAGCCCAGCCTGGTTCTCCGACCTTGCCGATTTCAAACGTTCGTCCCAACCGGTAGAAAGGCAAATAGGACGGGGATTTTTTCCTCCTCTTGTCATCTGTTAACGGGACAAGCTCCCCCCCCCCCCCCCCGCAGTGGCCCTGTGTGTCCCCCTCCTCGCTCAGAGTGTAGTTCATGCCTTCTGGAGGCCAAGAGCTGAGAGCAAACGTCAGCTCACCCTGAGCTCAGGGCCCCTCGCTCCACGAAAGAGACGTGAGCAAACGGGACAGCACGTTCCCCACGAACACGTAACAAACACCGGGTGATGTGCATATGTCTTTATTGTTTTCTCAGATAATTTCTATCCCGTTTACACAAATAACACCCTGGGACTAAAACAGGACGTGCCTCTGAGGCTCTCTTCAATAAGGCAGCTGGCAGAGACCTCCACCCACACAGGGCCCGCACAGGCCACACGCGAGGGGCCCTCCAGACCTCGCAGGCGCAGCCCGAGCTGTGCCTGCCGCCCGCGGGACAGCGTGGCTCACGGCAGCCACAGGGGACAGGAGACAGACGGACGGACGAGGGTGAGCCAGCTGCAGGGGGACGTGCGGGAGGAGCGCCCCGGAGAACATTCTCAGAGCTCATCTCAGGCGCGCTGAGTTCTCGGGTGCTCTCCCTCACTCTGATGGGCCGAAAGCCGGCCGGGCCCTGACAGGATTTACTTTTACAAAGCCTGAGGGGGCATCGGACCTGGGCAGGGGACACAGAGGCACGTCTCCAACGGAACTTAGTGACCCTCATGGCAACACCCCAAGATTCAGACGGGGTGGGGGTGGGGGGGGGGGTTCGGTTCTGACCGGGAAGGAGAGAATGCACCGGGCGATGGTCCTGGCAGTGAGGGGGAGGAGGTAGGGTGTGGGCACGCCCGGGGAGAGGGCTACCTGGCCTTGACCACATGCCCAGGCACCCTCCCGTCAGGTTAGAAGAGCCCACCCTTTCTCCCCCAGACCCCGAGCCCCACATGGCCGTGGCACAGGCAGGTGGGTCGGGTTGCACGCTGTCACGGGGAGCAGCCACAAGGAAGCAGAAGGCAGCCATGCTCGCCCTCACCCGTTCTTTCAGAGACACAAGCCCGTCACTTCTCCTTTTCCTTCCGTTTACTCTTCCTCTGGCTGGTCAGCTCATCCAGCTTCTTATCCAGCCTCCTCTGGAGCTGGGCCCTCTTGGCTGGGTCCAGGGACCTGTCCTTGGTCCCGCTGCCGGCGTAGAGGACTCCTTCCCGGCTGATCCTCTGCCGGGCGTGGGCGCGAGCTCTCTCCCCACAGCCGTGGATCTGGGGGGCACACAGCAGTCGGTGCTGAGCCAAGTGGGGACAAAGGTCCCGCGACTCTGCCTGCTGCCCCCGGACGAGGTCCTGGAGGGCTCCTTACCCTTCCTGCACCCGGATCCTGCACGTTCAGGGCTGGGGGGGCCGGAGGGAGCACCCGCACCAGCCTCCAGCCCCGCCCTCGGCTTAGCCACGCCGTCCTCTGACAGGGGGACATCACACCTGTGTGTGCCACCAGCAGTGGCATTTGAAGCAGAGCGCGAGCCCCCGCGAGCCACACCGCCTTTCACGAGCACGCAGCCAAAGCACGAGCAGGCTGCTCCGGGCGACAGGCCGTTTCTCTAACCGGACCCCAGTGCTAGGCCCGTCCCAGGAGCTCCGAAACGTGCATCAGCTAATGACGTGCCCCGGCGGTTCGAGGACGCTCTGACATGACCCCTTCTGTTCTTGAAAGGAGAAGGAAGACAGAAGGAGCCCCCTGAGCATTTCCCCAGCGCCGGGCACCGAGGCCACGGTGCCACGTGTGCGAGTCACGGCTTCTTCTGGAAAGCCTGGGCTTCCCCGTTGCACAAATGAAGGCTGCCTCCTTGGGAACTGCCGGGTGGGACCCAGTTTGGACTCAGCAAGGCCCCAGAAGAGACAGCTCAGCGGCTCACCCAGCCCGCTGTGCACAGCCCACCACACCCCTGTGCCGCGCCCGTCCCCTCCCCACTCGGCGGGCATCCCCTTCTCCTGCCCCTTCCGGGTGGCCCTCCTCCTCCACACCCAGCACCGGCCTGCTGCTCCTCCCGGCACCTCGGTGAGGGCTTAGGGGAAGTGAATTTGCCCACGTCACAAAGGGAGCAGGTGACAGAGCGGGTTCTGAGGCCAGGTCCCTGCCACCCAGCCCTGGGCCTCATCCCGCAGAGCAGCTCAGAGCAGACAGACTCGCGGCCCGGCCCGCAGCGGCATCCGTGCTCAGGCGGGCTATTCCACGGAAGGCACGGGGACCGCACGGTCCACTCGCCCCTGCGGGCTCCCACCGCCCGGCACCAGGGACCAGCACAGGCCATGCCAGTAACGCACACTGGCCTCCCAAACCTGGCATCTGGCCATTTCTAAACATTCTGGATGAAAATCTTTCTAGAACACCATACGCTTTGTCAACAGGCATCGACAGACTGCACACCTGTGTGTGGAGAAAGTGTGCATGTGCCGGGGGGGAGGGGGGGAGGCGAAGGGGAGGAAGGGTGTGAGGGAGAGGAAAAGAATGAGGGAGGAGGTGAGGGGAAGAGAAGAAGGAGAGGGGAGGGGGGAGGGGGGAGGGGAGAGAGGGGGGAGGGGAGAGAGGGGGGAGGGGGGAGGGGAAGGGGGAGGAAAAGAAAAGGGGGGAGGGGAAGAGAAAGGGGGGGGAGGAAGAGAGAGGAAGGGAGGGAAGGGAGAGTGAGAAGGAGAGGAAGTAGGGGAGAAGGGGAGGGGGAGGGTGGGAGAAGAGGGGGAGAGGGGGGAGAAGGAGAGGGAAAGATGAGGAAGGAAAGAGAGAGAGGTGTGGAGGGGGTAGAGAAAGGGAGAGAGGGTGAAGGAGGAGAAGAGGTGAGGAGGTGGGAGAGAGCAGGGGAGGGGAGAGAAGGGGGGAGAGAGGGGAAAAGAGGGAGGGAGAGGGGAGGGAGGAGACCCTTTCCAGGGTCGGAGGCAGCAGAGCTCCCTGCGGGCAAGCACTACAACCCCTGACCCAGAGCGTAGGGACACCGTGAGGACCCCCACGTAGGTGGCCCAGGACGGTGACGTCCCAGGTGCCACGATCCCTCCCCTGTGCCCGCCCCTCCCTCTCCCTCCGAGAGCCCCACTGCCTTCCTCCCACGGCCCAAACCAGAAACCCCGGGGCCACCGTGCGCCCTCCTTCCCCTTCTCATCGTCACCTACAACCACTTCAGGGGCCCAGGGGCCCCCTCCACGCCCCCCACTGCCCGCCCCAGGGGAGGCCCCAGGACCTCCCAGCCTTGCCGGCGGCCTCCTCCGCACCCCGGCCAGGTCTCCAACGCTCCCCGCAGCTTCCAGAGCCAGGCCCTCTCAGCCTCCACCCCTGACCCCCTGCCCCCTGCTCTGCTCCCAGCTGCATGCATGCGCCCCCTCCCCGGGGGCCTGCCCACATGCCCTCCCCGGCCCGGCTCCCCACCCCTGCTGCCAGAGGCCCTCCCTCCACACACTCGGCACCCGACACCATCCACTGCTCTCACACCCAGGTCCCCACGGCCCGTGCCCCCCCGGGCGGAGATCCCAGCCATTCCTGCTCAAGGAACGAATGAAGCAGCAGCCAGGCAGCCAGCCCGTTTCAGACCGTGGGCCAGAGGCCCCAGCTCCCCTCTACTATGCCACCGAAAGACCCCAAACGCGCTTAAACAAGATCCTCTCTGCCCGGAACTCCCACCGGCTGGGTTTGTAATGTGACGCGTCAGAAACCAAGCCCAGGTCTGTGTCCGCTTTAAAAGACTCCGTGCTCGTGACCCGCTACCCTTTCTGTCGGGAGCGCATCTGGCCAGGACCGAGCCCCGGAGACACGGCCCCACCGTCCCCCCGCCCAGCGCCCCGAGCCCCAGCAGGGCCAGCGCACCTCCGGCAGGTGGTGGCTGAGGCAGAAGCGGCGGCCACAGTGCAGGCAGAGCTGACCCAGGGTCGCGACGCTGGCTGTGCACTTAGCAAGGCCGCAGGTGTTATCGGCCTTCACGGCGGCCGATACCAGGGCGTCGAAGTCCTCCTCGCCGGGCAAGTCTATGGCCACGTGTCCTAGGGGAAGAAAAGCGTCACTCACGCGGGGGGGAAGGACACAGAAGCAGGACGAGAACCCCCCGCTGGACCCACCTTCACCCCCACGGAGCCGCTCTGCCCAGCTTCCTGCCTTCGGGCTCAGTGAACAGGCAATGACCCTCCGTCCGGCCCGGTGTCCGTCCAGCCCGGGGCGGCCCTTCCTCAGCGAGCTAGTAACCGTCACCGCCAGGAGGTGCGAGCACCGTGCGGACTCCCCGGAAGGAGTGGCGGCCCACGGAGAGCGCCTCTGGAAAGCACATCCTCTTCCGCTGAGCACACGTTTAAAGACAAGAACGCGCCTCACGCCATCGACTGCACAAACGAAACCCAACGGACGCTGCCGTACCCGGGACGGCCAGGTGAACCACGGCGTAGTCACGGGCCCCAGCGCCAGGGGGCCGTAAGCTTCCTGACCAGGCACGCACAAGTCCTGGAAAGTTCCTGCGGAACGCTCACGGGTGGAAAAGAACACGAGGTCACACGCACCCGTAACTCTGTGGGACACACGCCCCCACCACAAACGCACACGCAGACACAGACACGCAGGGAACACGGCGCGGGGGGGGCACCAGCCAGGTGGCTCTCGTCAGTTATGCGGCTGACGGGCACGGACAAGGCGAGGCAGCCGTTTCCCCGAGCAGATTCTCTACGAGAGGCGCACCGCGGGGCCAGGTACACGGGCCAGGTCAGCCTCGGAGGGGACGGGGGAGGGGGGCAGCCGGCACACCACAGGGCCTCCCAGTGCCCCCGCTGCAGCCACTGCCACCCTTCCGGGCAGGGCCACCTGTGAAGGGGGACGTGCCCCTCCCCGTCCCCCCGGACGGGCCGTGGTAGAAGGCGAGCTCTACGGAGGGCAAGGCGGGCCAGATGTGCTGATGCCCCAGGAGCAGCACCAGGGGAGCTCGGAGAAGGCCCGAGAAGGTGCTGGCTGCTCACTGGCAACCTCGGGAAAGGGACACGCCGCAGGGACCAGGCAGACGGCGTTCGGGCCCCAACCGGAAAATGAGATCTCATCGACAGAGCGCTGACCGCTTCTACCACGGGCCTGAGCACCTGTCATTCCCCCAGCCCTCCAGAGGGACAGGCAGCCCTTGATCACTCAGTGGCACCCTTCCCCGCGGGGGCCCCCAGCCGTGGCCCGAGGGGCCCGCTCAGACTGGCCTCTGCTTCTCAGCTGCTGGGACCTCGGCACAGCCTCTGGGGACCCGTCCTGCTGGGTCACGCTCTGACCTGAGCGGCAAGGCGAAATCGGGAGGCGGCTTGAAGGAACGCTTCAAAACTAAGCAGTGCTACCGTCCCCTACATGGGGCAAAGTCTCTCCAGGATGCTCTGTCCTCAACTGACCACCCCACACACCTTCTCCCAGGTCCTCCTGTCATCTCGTCCCGGCATCTGCCCTCACTCAGCTGCACGGCACTCAGCACCTTCTTGGTGTGGTTTAAGGAGGCACCTGACATTTCCACCCTCTGCCAGAACACCCATTCCTGGGCGGCAGGGCTGACCTCGCTCCCCAGCACACGGCCGGGCGCCTAGAGGCCACTAAGTCCCCCAGAATGACATCGGCTGCACCCCCCGCTCTGCGGTGCTTTCACAGACCAGGAATCGCGCTTGTGATTCCCACGCGGCTTTGCTCCCGGGAATTCGGTGAAAGAAGGGAACGCTCGGTGGCCCTGCTCAGAGGACAACAGCGGGAGTACGACTTTACCCAGAGTCTGCAGGAAATCCACGTCATGCCCGTGGATGCCCCACCACTGCGCGGGACGGGGGCAGAGCAAACAGCCCCACAGGGCAGCGCAGGACGCAGGCGGCCCCCTTCCTGGGATGGGGACCCGGGACGGCGGACGAGCGAGCTGGGCTGTGAGCGAACGAGGCTGCCGCCCGCACGGGGGTCCGTAACTGCCCGAGGGCTCCTGCATGCAGTCCTCGTCCCCTCCTCCTGGCTCTTGCACCCCGACGGCTGCCTACCTGCCAGGCCCCACCTGAGGAGCCGGGGGGGGGGGGGGGGGGGGGGCGGCAGAGGCCACTGTGGCCAATCGCCGCCCTCGGGGAGCTCACACCTAACTGATCACAAACAAGGCGCGGGACGCGGAATCAGGGCCGTGGCACCAAGAGAAAGTCCCAATTCTGGGGGAGGGGGCGGGGGACTTCAAACGGGGCAAACGCCCCCGTTAAGGGGACACCGAGCTTGCGCTCTCCTCAGGTAAACTCGCTTACCTTTTGCTTCTTTTTTCTTTTTCTTCTCCGGTAACTTGCGCGGCCCTGAGCGCGAGGCCCGCTGCCCCTGCTCGGCCTGCGGCTCCCGCCGGCTCTTCTCCCTCTGCAGCCTTTCCAGGTGCAGAGCCTTCAGATCCGGGGGGTCCCGGCCGCTCTGCTCCCCGGGAGGGGGCTCCGCCTCCGTGGGGCCGGGGGCCGTGGGGCCGCCCGCTGGAGGCGGCGGGGCAGGCGGGGCCCTCTTGCTCACGGTTATGAACCTCTTCTTCCCTTCGCCGGCGCTGTCGTGCCTCAGCCCGTGCTCCTCCGCTATCTGGTGGATCCACATCCTGTCGTGGGAGTTCAGGGACGCGGGAAACTCCAGCCGCGTGTTCTCACTCGCCACAAACTCCGCTATCTCGGCCCTGAAGCGGTCCGCGCGGTCTCCGCCGTCCGCGGCCTCCGGGCAGAGGCCGCCTCCGTTGAGGCTGGGCTGAGACCCGACCTCAGGGCCCGAGGGCTTCCCGCCAGGCGTCTTCCGCTGCAGCCCGGCGGCCGCCAGGGCCTCCTGGACCCCCTCCCGCGGCCGGCTTCCAGGAGGCTTCCCGGCAGCCGCGGCCGGATCCCGGGGCCTCGCACCAGCTTGGCCGTGGCCCTGGGAACTCTCGTGGGAGTAGTTTTCAGGGACGATGTCATCGAGATACTCAAAGGCCGTGCGCACCTCGCCGTGCTCCGTGAAGTGATCCACCAGGGTCTTCAGAAAGGCGTGGTTGTTAACGGTGCGCGAATCACACACGACCGCCACGTGGCGCCGAGCGCGGGTGACGGCCACGTTGATCCGCCGGTCCTCGGCAAGGAAGCCCACTTCGCCTGCAAACGAGGCCGCGGTGAGTGGCCGAGCAGACCCGAGACCGAGGAACAGGAAATCAACGCTTCTGCCCACCGCGGGGATCAGCCGACACCCCCTCTGGCGACCGCCGGGACATCAGGCCCGCGCAGACTCCCCGCTGCCCGACCCCGGCTGCCCAGGTCTGGCCCCACGGCACCCGGTCCGGGTGTGGGACCCCCAAACCATCGGTCACTTCCAAGTACGGGCTCCTCCCTCCGCCCAGCCCAGGGGGTGGCTGCAGCCGAGACCCGGGAAAGCGAGGGGGATTCTCCAGCGGCTTCTCCCCCCGTCCCCCGTCTACCCCACCTCTCTTGTCTGCCTCCAACCTTCCACTGAAAGCGCCTTACAGAGCCCACACAAGCCCTTTCAGGGTCCCACACGCCCTCCACACGGAGGACCCACAAGCCCCAGTGGCAGAAACACCAGGCCCTGAGACCAACTTCACCTTGAGGCCAAAAGCCAGGCTCCGTGCCTCAGCCCCGCCGCCCGCCCCCGGGGCAGGATGCCAGGTGGTCCAAGCATACCCGCACCTGCACGCTGCTCAGCCTCCAGCTCTGCCCTACCCCCCACCCCCCAGAACACCCAGCTCACAGGCAGCCCCTCGGGATCCTCCCGGCCCCGGCGGCTCCGGTCAGGGCCTCACTGCACCCCACGCCTGCCGGCTCTCTCGCCCGCCTCTCACCCGACGCTGAGCTCACGGAGGCCACACTCGCACCGCCCTGCACAGCCCGGAGCAGAAATCTGGTACGCACCCCCCGGACGACCCTCCTCTGTGCTTCCCCAGAGGAGTCTGCTGAGCCCCACGTACCTTTCCTATTGGATCTGACGAAGGACAGGACCACAGCCTCCTTCTCTCGGCCTTGGAAGCCATCGACCGACTTAATTTCAAGCTCGGGGTGCCTGTGAGCGAGGCTCTGCCTGAGCAGGTCCACCTGGAACACCAAGCAAGGCCGCGTCCCCATCGCAGCTCAGGCCGGGGCGGCCCTGACACTCCGCCCTTGGACTCCGCCGAGGGCCTCAGCCTGCAGAACCAAAACCACTGCACGGAAGCCCTGCAGAGCCCCGGAGCCGCTGTCTGACAGGTGTCCGTGAACGCACAAGGCAGCGCGTGAACAGGTCGGACGTGACCCACGCCCCAGCACTGACATCACACCAGCTCTTCTGGCTCACGACAGCCACCTGCCTCAGACGCCCCTTGGTGTGGTGTCCACACGCCGGGAAGGGGTGGCAGCCCGCCCACGGACCCCACGACACCCTGCCGTGGCCGCATCTTTCCCACCAAAGAAGACGGGCTTTGCTGATAAGCCCACAGGCGCCGAGAGAGAAGACGTGAGCAGAAAAGAAAGGAGTGAGCATGGGTCGTTCTGCTGGCCCACCCCCACCCCTCCTCCAGGCGGCACCCCGATCTTCCTGTCCACCCACGCTCGTCCCAGGAAGCACAGACAGCGCCCCCGCCCAGAGGTGGGCAAGGACCCCGCACCAGCCACGGCAACCAGCTCAGGGATGGGGACCCGAGCCCGACACAGAAGATCCAAAGCTGAGACCCTGTGGGAGATGCTGTGGAGGGTCAGGCGGTCCCCGGGGCCGCCCCGTAAGGACAGCGCCCCCGGACAGGGCTACCGGGAAGTTGGCCAGAAAACAAAGCCAACCAGGGAAGCAGGTTGACATCAGGGCGGGGCAGACAAGTTAGAGCAAGTAAAACGGACGGACGGACGGACGGACAGAGGCTCTTGCTGAGGTCACGTGAGCCCCGGATCCGGTCGTGAGGTGGTCGATTCCACCTGGAGTTTGCAGTCAGAAGAGACCGTGAATCACCCCTTTCCCGTCAGCCGCAGCCCGGGGACACCGGCAGAGGGGGCCCTCTCGCACCTGGAGGTTGTACGGTGTGATGACGGCAATGTCGCTCGCTCGGACGCCAGCCTCCACCAAGGCCCGGACGTGCAGGCTGACGAGACGCACCTCGCCTGGGGAGCAAGCAGGCCGCGGGTCCAGGTCACGCCCTCGTTGGTGCCGGTTTCTTCCGGACTCCGCCCGCCCCGGCCAGCGGACCCAGCGTCGGCCTGGGGCACTGCCGGGTCGCAGGCCGGCCGGCTGGAGCCGGCAAGGACGTGGGCCCCGTGACGTTGGGTGCAAGCCGGCGGGCTGGGACCTCGGGGGAGCAGGGACCACCCCGTTCACCCTCCCGGGCCGGCTCCTTCGCCGAAGCAGCACCACCCGCCGAGAAGGGCACCGCGCGCTCCCGTCTGGCCGGAACCCCGCAGCTCACCGGGGGACCCCCTCCTCCTCCCCGCTAAGGTCCACAATCGCAGGCCCTCTGCTGTCCACACAGAGGAGCTCAGGGTCCGTCCAAACCCAAAGGCTGGCCCTGCCCAAGCAGGCTCACCAGGGTTCCCCTTAGACTGGTCGTCCTCCTCTTCGAGTTCAAAGAGCCCGCAGCCGGCCGTGTCCACGAGCAGCAGGGGGATGCCCGTCTCCTCCGTGGCGGCCACCCCGGGGAGGTCCCTGCACCGCGGGCGGACACTGAACACGTGAGGCCAGGGCAACGAAGCAGAGCCGGGGCCCTCCCGACAGGACTGACGCTTCCCTTCGCCCCGTCTGGTGCGGGCCCTTCCCTCTGGAGGACGAGGAGCCCCGGGAGCACCGGAGACCGAGCGCCCCCCGCTGGAGCTCCCCAGGGCCAGGCCCCTCCCCCCTCCCCCCTCCCGGAAACCGGCCTCGGGGGCGACTCTGAAGTCTTTACAGCGCGTGGTTCGGGGGACACAGGGGACTCCGGGGCACGAGGACCCAGCAGGGCGGGCCGGGGAGGGCACGAGCGGGTCACTCACCGCAGGAGGTGGCCCGCCACGGAAGGGTGGGCGGTGAGCCGCCCGTGGTACAGGGCCTCGGAGGCCCACTGCATGATGGCCCGGTGCATGCGGTACTGCACCGTCAGCGTCCGCACCACGCCCGCGCCCCGCTCCGCCGCCAGGCGCTCCATCAGGCTGCGCGCCAGGCCCGCCGCCGCAGCCCTGCCCCGAGAGAGGAACCGGGAAGGGGCGCCTGGGTTCCCCCCGTCCCGCCTGACACCGGCCCCCAAACCTCGGGACCCGGCTCCGCCCCAGTCCCCGCCTAAAGTGAAGGGCGTGCTCGGCTGAACACCGGCCCCCAGAGAAGCCCGGGTCCCGAGCCTGGGACCTGCGAACGTGTGACCCTCCGAGCGCGAAGCTAAGGTGGGCCCGGGGCCGCCACGGGCTCCTCCTCAGAGGGTCAGGGCAGAGAAGACGGGACCGGAGGGCGGGAGTCGCTGCCGGGGGCTCCGCAGGGGCCCCGAGGGAAGGGGGCGGCCCCTCTGCCGGCTGGAAGAGGCCGACAAGTGAATCCTCCCCCGCAGCTTCCAGAAGGAACCCGTCCCTGCCCACGCTTGGATTTGAACCCACCGAGGAAGCCTTCCGACTTTTGATTTCCAGAACCGCGGAACAACGAACCCGCGCAAACCTACCTCGTCCGCATCTGTGATGATCTAGCGCAGCGGCAACAGCGAGCTGCTACGGGTAAACTTTTCCACAGCCGATACCCTCGGCCGCAAGTAATCCCTTGCTAAGCACAACCGCAGCTTAACGTGCTGGGCGCTTCCTGCGTCCCGGGTGCCGCTCTGCACCCCTGATACTTGTCAACCTAACGCCCACAAAACCTGAGGCGGGGGTCACCGCTGCGCTTGCCCCTTCCCTAGGAGGAGAGTGCGACCAGAGAGGTGAAGGGAGCAGCTCAAGGCCGCCCAGCCAGCGATCTCCGGAGTCGCCGTCTTAACCACAGCTCTCGCCGCGTGGGTGACACTAAAACCAGGGGACGCTTGCTCATTCTAGCTCGGGGGCCCTTCCCCGGAAGCTCGTAAGATCTCGCGCTTTACCTTTTGTGATAAAGGCGTCCACCAAAAACGACGCCAGAGACGCGAGTGAAGAGGTTACCGGTCCCAACGGCAAACACGGAAGCACCCAGCACGTGTCCCCCTGACACTCTGCCCCCTAGACACAGAGGATCCCTGCTCCCAAGGGCACAGCCCCAGACGTCCTCCCCACAAAGGTCTGTGGAGGACAACGCGGTCTTTCAAGGACCCCCGGGACCCCGGAACAGACCGCTCCTGTCCTGCAGTCTGCACGCTGACTCCCACCGCGGGGGCCGTTCCCCGGCCAGGACCAACTTCCCAAACGCAGTCCCCGGTTGCCAGCCACACCGCGTGGATGGGACGCCCTCTCTCTCTGAGGGATCCTGACCTGACGCCCCCCCCCCCCCGCTCCGGGGGCCGCACCCCCCTCCGGCAAGGCTCCACCCGACAGACACGGTGTGGGCACATCCCCCACATCTCCGAGGGCTGCTGGACCTCAGAACAAGTAGGGAGCGTCCCGCGGTCAAGCGCGGCCCGTCCACACTCACCCCGAAGGAGAGGCCGGGCTCAGGCAGCAGGGGGACAAGAAGAAAGCCCCCTGCGTGCAGGGAGAGCCCCGGCGCCGGGCTCTGGGAGTCTCCTGTCCCCCCGCCTCGGGGGTGGCTGGAGCGGCCACGGTCCCGGGTGCACTTAGAGACGCGCTTGGGTCAGAGATACCCACGTGCTGGCTGTGGTCCCGGCTGCACACGACTTCCATTCTAGGTGGACCAGCCAGGGAACGGACAGAGAGACACGCACCACCGCCAGAGCGCGCTCAGGAACGCGCAGCTGTAACAAGGGACCCGCAGGGGGTGGGGACGCGCTGAGGCGGGGGGCGGGCAGGGACCCGCCGGCAGTGGGGACGCGCTGAGGTGGGGTGGTCACGGGAGCCCGCGAAGTGGGCTCATCTGAGAAAGTACTGAGTGGAGGGAGGGCATGGCCACCCAGGGTCCGGGAAGGAGCCGTCCGGACGGGGACAGCAAGGACAGAGGCCGGTGTGGCCGAAGCGGTGCGGGAGGGGTGGCAAGACCAGTGCAGCTCGGCAACGGCAGGGACCGCTGTGTCTCTACAGAGACCCTCCTGTGGCCCAGGTCAAAGGACGCGCCTACAGGTCAGGACTGGAAGAACCCGTGCCAGGCCGTGCGCCAACGAACCCGGAGGCCAGCCGGCCCGCCCACAGGGGCGCCTCCCTTGGCTCAGGAAGGCTCGCCTGGCGGGAACGGGCACATCAGCCCGCCGGTCTCGCCAGAGAAGCTCCGTGCCACCAGCACGACCGGCCACGGCGCCGGGTGCTGACGCTACGGACAGGCGTGTGGCGGCCATGACCCCCGACCTCAGGAGTACACGGTGGGATCGCCTGACCTCTAAACAAGTACGCGCAATAAAACGGGTGCTAGGGCTTGGGGCGCCCGGGTGGCTCAGTGGGTTAAGCGTCCGACTTCGGCTCAGGTCATCATCTCCCAGCTCATGAGTTCGAGCCCCACGTTGGGCTCTGTGCTGACGGCTCAGAGCCTGGAGCCGGCTTCGGATTCGATGTCTCCCTGTCTCTCTGCCCCGCCCCTGCTCACTCACGCGCGCACTCTCTTTCTCAAAAATAAACACTAAAAAAAAAAACGGGCGCGAGGGGCTGTCATCAGGAACGTGCAGGAGGGCACGTCAGGGCCGCTGCGCCCAAGGAGAGACGGAAGGGGTGGCGGGTGAGGGCCGAGGAGCGCCACGGGCAGGGGTCTTACTTGGGGGACACGATGGTGGGCGGCAGCTGTTTGTGATCTCCGGCCAGGATGCACTTCCCGGCCTTCAGCAGGGGGATCCAGCAGCTGGCTTCGAGGGCCTGGGCGCACTCGTCGATGACCACCACGTCGAAGTGGCCGTCGGGCAGCAGCTTCAGAGGGCCGTCGGGAGAAGCGCCTGGTGGAAATCGGAACCGTGAGCCTTCACAGAAGGTGCCAGAGGCCGCACCCACGCCGGACGAGGCCGCGACGGGCCGGGGGTTTCAGAACCCAGCCTGGCATGAAGACTGTGTGAGAAGCACTGGGCGTCTTAGAATAAAAACGGGGAAGGTCACGAGAAACCTCCCGTTCCGGCCCACCTGCGTCTAAGTGTGAGCACTGGCCCCCTGGCCAAGGGCCACTCCCACAGTCCAATCGCCAGAATCGATCTCCCCCTTGGGTCTGGGCCCAAGTCCCCGGAAGAGTGTCTCTTTTCTAAGTATTATTCCTGTATCATTTTCTGAATTTCGAGCTTAATTAATTCCCCTCTCTGCTGCTCTCCCAGACGTACCGAACAGTAAACTGAACGTCCATCCAGGGGGAAGCCTCCGTGTGTCTGACGGCACGAAAGCACAGCCCCGGCTCCTCCTCGGAACAGCAGTGCCGTGGCAAGAGCTCACGTGTGAGGATGACCCGGGCCCCGCGCCAACCCCCACAGACAGCAGTGAGCCCGGGCAGGGCCCCCAACCCTGAACCTCTCTCATCTACAAACGTGGGCACCGCCTGTATCGCACAGGACGGCTCCCGAGACCAGACGCTCAACCAGCTGGGCCACCCAGTGGCTACTAAACCAACTAAACCCTGTGTTAGTTAGGTTCTCCACAGAAACACAGAAGCAGAGGCAGGCTCTGAGCTGTCAGCCCAGAGCCCGACATGGGGCTTGAACCCACGAACCGTTAAGATTACGACCTGAGCTGAAGTCAGGCGCTCAACCCACCACGAAACACAACCTATGGGATGTTATATGTATACCTTAATATAACATAGCGATTTTTTGTAAGGAATTTGCTCCTGCAGTTATGGAGACTGACAAGTACTTGGGACTCAAACTCACCGACCGCGAGATCATGACCTGAGCCGAAGTCGGTCGCTTAACCGACTGACTGAGCCACCCAGGCGCCCCTGGAGGCACTTGACTCTACGGTACTTGCTGGAAGGCGGGTTCGGGCCTGCACAGCCCGGACGCCCCCGCTAATCACTGTCCTGACAAAGTGTCAAATTACCGACAGCAGGAAGGAAACAAGTGAGGTCGCCCGAGATGCTACACGCTGTCAAAGAAGGGGAAAGAGTGAACGCTAGACCTACAAATGCAATCACGTAGACTCAACGAACAGATTCCTTGGAAGATGCCAGCTGGCTCCACGAGCAGGAATGTGGGCGCCCCCGTACCGATTCGAGAAACGTCCTTACAGGAAGACCGCAGGCCCGAAGCCTTCCCTGGGAACCCTACCCGACACCGACGGACGGTTTTATGCAAACCCGCCCCCCGCAGCCTGTGGGAGGAACCGCGCCTCCGTCAAGGGGGCCCCCCGGAAGCGGGGCGCACGCCCCCCTCACCTGTGTTCGTTGCCAGCACCACGGCTGCCGACCTGAGGCTCTCCAGCATGGCGGCCTCCTCCCTCTCCTTCAGCTCTTTCCGTAACAGCTTGATTTCGTTCCAGAAACTACTCTTCTCTCTCTTATCCTGGGTCTGCCTGTTCTTCAACTACAAAGGAAAGCCAAGTAAACATAAGTATTTGGACGTGACTTTGCACCTGCTTAGCTCTTTCTCGCTCCCAAAGCGCTTCTGTTTACAACCAGCGGGTCCACCGCGTGAAGTTCCTTGAGGGGCACTAAGATGTCAAAAACCTTTCTCGACGGAGCAAACAGATACACGCAGGTGACCGAGCACCTGACGCCCTCTGTGGCCTTACAGCTGCTGTCACCTGCACCGGCAGAGGCAGAGAGACAAAGGCCAGGTCCTCGAAGCAGATGGTGTCTTGAACTGTAAGCTCACACAAAACCGGAAATTGGGCCCTGCCCGACCCTGCACGGAATTGCCACACACGCCCGTGCAACGAAGAGCACCTGCCAGCCCAGGATTTGGGTTTTTCGCTGCTTACAGAGGAGAGGCTGCACGCCAGTTTCCACTCCACATCTGCCAAGGGAGTAACAGCTCTTCCCGGGCCTATAAAATGCTTAGCTAAGCCCCAACTTCCTGCAATACTAAAAAAGACATCCTTCCTTATCTGTGGTTCCTGCTTTGGAGCACAGGGTTTCCAGGGCTGGCAGAGGGGTTTTACTGCACCTCCCTTACGGAGAAGATCCCGAAAGCACTGATTAAACAGGAACAAGAAGTGAAATCATCCGCATTTGCAACGGAGGAAATACCATCGCTGCACATTCCCACGCCACCTGTACCCTTGAATGACATGTTTTCAACTCGTCCCCACCTCTGCTGGGCCCACGCTGGCATCCCGTGCGCCATCCCACTATCCCGCAGGCCCGCGGGAAGGCTGACTCACAGCCCTGTGGGGCGGGGACACGGAGGAGGCCACGCCAACGTGAGGCCGTGAGGCCGGCTGACAGTGAGCAAACCAAGCGGACGTTAAGTCACAGGACCACGGAGTTCCAGAGCCCCAACTTACAAGAAGAAACACGTCTCCGCCTGACCCACTGCCTGCTGCGTCTCTTCCACAGGGAGGGTGTAAAATGGACCAGAGACTGGGAGGATGAATAAATTTTGAATTTTTATTCTCAGGCCGCTGGGTATTTTCTTGCCGACGTGACCCAGCCAGCAAGATCCGATGAGGTCCTCTTGAAGACGACCCCCCACCTACTCACGAAACTACCTTGACAACAGTCGAGTCCCTACAAGATGCCGAGTACAAGTCTCTACCAAAAACAGGCAGCCCTTCCTTTCTTAGTAAAACTTGGGGGAAAAATTTTTTAATGGGCCATCCTGATATCTGGAATTTTTTTTAAATGTTCGTTTTTGAAAGAGAGAGAGGGAGTGCACGAGCTGGGGAAGGACAAAGAGAGAGGGAGACACAAAATTCGAGGCAAGTACCAGGCTCCGAGCCGTCAGCACAGAGCCCAATGCGGGGCTTGAACCCATGAAGCCATGAGATTATCACCTGAGCCGAAGTCGGACGCTTAACCGACTGAGCCGCCCAGGCGCCCCCTAATATTTGAAATTCTCAGAGGAGCTGACGGAGGCCAAAAAAAAGCAAGAGAAACACAGACAGAAATGTCTCCCGGGAGAGACCTCAGATGAGAAGGCACACAGAGGGACGTACGAAGGCCTGATCGATGTCCTTTCTGATGTCTGCGATGATCTGGGCGCTGTCGCTGCGTGCCAACACGGCGTCGAGGGAGTGCTGCTGAATGCAGTCCAGCAGCCGGGCGGGGTGCCCGAGGCGCAGGACCTTCTGCTGACACCGCGCCAGCCGCTCTGCCAGGTTATCCACGGCGACGTTAGAGGGGGCACAGCACAGCACCTGGGGAAGCAAGGCTCGCGTTCGGTGACTTCTTTAACCACTCAAGTTCCCGCTAAAACGGACCAAGACCAAGGGAGGAGGATCGGAGCGTGTACAAGAGGTCGTGTCAACGCATAAACACGCAGACGCAAGCATGAGTGGACACGCCCCACAGGACACGTGCTACAGGGGCGTCTGGTGGTTCAGTCAGGGGAGCGTCTAACCCTCGATTTTTGGCTCAGGTAATGACCTCACAGTTCGGGAGTTCGAGCCCTGAGTCAGGCCCTGTGATGGCAGCACAGGGCCTGCTTGGGATTCTCTCCTTCCTCTCTGCCCCTCCCCCGCCCACACACACGTGCGCACACACTCTCGCATGCAAAATAAGCATTTAAAAATATGTATTTTTTTTTTTTAAAAAGAACACATGACCGCAGACTGACACAGTATCTGGAACTTTGGTCTTAAGAACTATTGAGGGGCACCTGGGGGGCTCGGTCGGTTAAGCCTCCGACTTCGGCTCAGGTCATGATCTCATGGTTCATTGGGTTCAAACCACAGGACGGGCTGTGTGCTGACAGCTCAGAGCCTGGAGCCTACTTCGGATTCTGCCTCTGTCTCTCTGTCCCTCCCCTGCTCACGTTCTCTTTCTCTCTCAAATATAAAATAAAATATTAAAAAAAAAAAAAAAAGTTTTTCTAAATAACAACTACCAGTGACCAAAATACCAAAAATGTTAAATAATTGGCAACTGGGGGAAAAAAAGGACTCAAAGATTAAAGTGTGCTCTGAAATTATCAGGTTTGAGGGGCGCCTGGGTGGCGCAGTCGGTTAAGCGTCTGACTTCAGCCAGGTCACGATCTCACGGTCCGTGAGTTCGAGCCCCGCGTCAGGCTCTGAGCCCCGCGTCAGGCGCTGGGCTGATGGCTCGGAGCCTGGAGCCTGTTTCCGATTCTGTGTCTCCCTCTCTCTCTGCCCCTCCCCCGTTCATGCTCTGTCTCTCTCTGTCCCAAAAATAAATAAAAAAAAAAAAAAAAAAAAAAAAAAAAACGTTGAAATTATCAGGTTTGAAGCATCCAGCTTCTTACCAATGAAATCACTTTATCAACTCACAAAGCGGTACGAGGGAAAAATCTTTCTGATGGGCTCAATCTTGCGTCTAGAACTCTCCTGTAGTGCCTTCCATCAGCAAAGAAAAACCTGAAGTTCCACCATGAAACACAGGTGGCGGGGGCTCCTGGGGGACTCAGGAGGTCGAGCGTCCGACCCTTAATTTCAGCTCAGGTCACGATCTTACGGTTCGTGAGTTCCAGCCCCGCATCGGGCTCTGCACTCACTGCACAGTGAGAAGCCTTCCGGGGTTCTCTCCCTCTGCCCCTCCCCTTCACGGGCACGCACGCACTCTCTCTCTCTCTCTCTCTCTCTCTCAAAATAAATAAACTTTAAAAACAAAAAGCAGCACGTGGCAGCTGGCAGAGGAGGTGGAGAGGAGAGCCCCCCTGCACACACACAAGCCTCGGTGGCAGGCGCCCCCCCCCCCACCCCCACCCCATCACCTTCACCCCCACCGGGGGCCCGAGCGTGAGCACGAGCGTGTCCTGTTTCACCGTTTATGGAAACGGAAGGCATCCGATCAAACCACCAGACCTGCTTCCCACCAGCGAATGGTCATTCATCCAGTTTTCAAGTGCCACTCACCTGGCGGAAGCCACCGGACAGCCCCGTGACCAAGTGACAGACCTCCCTACGCTCTCGACGGCAGCTCTGCCTTGCGGAGAAGCGTGAGGTACGGAGCAAAGGCTCTGGGGAGCGTGTCTGCCGAGTTCCAATCCTGGCCCTGCCACGCACTGTGACCGGGGCACAGGACCTCAGTGCCTGCTTTCCTCTGGGACCTGGGGGTGCCAACGGTCCCCAGCACCCAGGGTTGCCCCGACCCGAGCGAACACGCAGAGAGCGCTCAGGAGCACTGCGTCGTAAAAAGTCAAGCGTTGACCATCATCGCTCTAATTCTCATCACCATCTGACATGTCTAAACGAGAAAGACTTTCCAAAGTCTTCCACGGGCTCAGAACCCACGAGGACTCACGTGGATGCACACGAGGACAAAAGACCCCGTTGGGACCACTGAAAACGTGCGTGAATAACAGCATACAATCACCCCGTTCCACATCTCGGGAAATCAGTCATCTGGGCACCACACACGGGCGCCCGTTAACGGCAACACGTCTGTCTCCCCCGACCAACCGCAGAGCTCCTGAGGGCACGGACAGACCTGCGCACAGCGCGGGCACAGCAGGCGCGCCGAGCAGGACCCTGCGGACCGATGCTCCCGAGCGTGTGCCCTTCCCAGGCGCCCTGCAGCTGTCAGAGATCCGCCAGGGCCCAGCCCCACGCCCAATCAGTCCACGCTCGGGAACGTTCCTGACCAACCCCAGAGCGCAGGCGAGGACACTGCTGAGCACCCGCGAGCCGGGCACGCGGAACCCCTTCGCCCTGTCGGGGCTCTGGCGCCCACGCCCACCTTTAAGCCCCGTCTCACAGCCTGAAGGATGATCTCGACCACAGTGGTGGTCTTCCCAGTGCCGGGAGGCCCGTGGATGATGGCAAGTTCCTTCTGGGACAGAGCAAAGGAGACGGCTTCCTTCTGGGAGGCGTCCAGGGAGGGGTTACAGAACGGCGGCGGCTCTGCGGGAGGGGCAACACGGTCAGGCTGGGGCCCCGCACCCCCCGGCGCTTCCTCCTTGCAGACGGCGCGGGTGGAAGGAAGCGCACACCAGCCTCCTGGGTCTCCCCGGGCATCAGCCCGTCAACACAGAACCCACCTGCTTTGTCTCCAAAAGCTTCCTCCCAGAACAGGAAGCGGCAGGCTGTGGACCACGGGCCCCAGCCAGCCTGCTGCCCGCTTTCGGCCGTCCGGTCTCACCGGAACCCAGCCACGCCCGTTCACTTACACGCGGCCTCCGGCCACCGCCAAGTATCTCCCTCGTGTGTCGTGTGCTCCGAAAGCGGGCCCTGGGCGTCCAGCTCTGCCCCCAGCGCCCGCCGCAGGGCACCCGACCCCTGAGTGAGCACAGCTCCCGGGCACAGCGCCCTGGTCGAGGCAGGCCAGACTGAAACCAGCTTGGCAAGCAGCAGCGATCACCTGACCCGAAGTCCCAGCGCGCCCCACCTCTTGGAACCGCATCCCTTTTCCTCAGGGACACCTGCCATAACCACCACATAGCCTGCTCCTTAAAACACGGCAAATAAACTTCTAATTCAGCTTTTCCCGCGCATAGCAGCCTCTCGATAAATAGGTGACAGAATAAAACGTTGAGACGTGAGTGCTTTCAGAATCTGGAGAAGTACCATATGGCAGCCACATCTTTAAAGGCTACTGGCACGGCATCACGAGGGCGTGAATGAGCCCCGCCACCCCAGGCGGCAGGGACAGACCGAGCGCTGCCGAGTCAGGAGATGGACGAGGGTGACATCACGGGCGGTGCTTGGGGAGGCAACAAGCCCCCTCAAAACTGAGGCTCTTCAAGACCACTGAGGGGTATGAGAAAGTGCAGGCGAGGAAGGGGAGCGTGTGCGTGTACGTGTGTCTGTACGTAGAAAAGACCAGAACACGTGCAGCTTGAAAGATGCCGAAAAAGGAACAAAATGCACTTAGAACGGAGACTTTTCAAACAAACAAACAAAAAATACTACTGGGCAAACGCTATACCCAGCCATCACGTATTTTCGTGGATCACTGAGCTAGAACATCCTCACATTTTAAAACAATGTATTTAGGAACACTCGAAAGAACGTTGGAAAGTCGATGGAACGAGCTGCTTCTTGGCACCGAGTGCTGGACAGTCCGGTTCACGTGAGTCACTCAAAGAAATTTAAAACAAGACACAGAGATTCCCTCCAACTGTACATCCTCAACCTCTTGCTGAAACACCCCAGCTCACCCTGCTCTCAGTATTTCCGGAGTGATCTCGTCGACCGGGGAAGAAAAGGCTCTTACGTGTTTCACTGGCAGGACTGGGGGGTGATCCACCGAAGACGACCTCTATGAGGGAGGTCGCGGGGCCAGAATGATACTTCTTTAGGGTAATGAGAGCTCTGCCAAGGGAGAAAAACGAGAATTAGGAGCTGGGTGAAAACCAGCCACTGATTCAGTGCCCGAGCCCCTGTCCCAGCACAGCCACCTGCAGCCACCACCCCCTGGGAGGGGCACCGAACGACTCCAGACTCAACTCGACTGCACTCCTTTCCACCACAGGACAGGCGGCCAGGGTGAGTGAGCCACGTTAAAGGAAAAAGAACATGTGATTCCCAGGCTCACTCGCCCTTACTTTTTCAGCCGCTTATAAGTGACGTCATTGGCGAGTTTTAACAGTCTGTAGGCACGCTCTCGGTCTAAGCTCAGCTGGAAATCATGGGACTCATCAAAGGCTACTGTGACCGATCTCTGCATGATCCGGGTCAGGATCCCCGTGGCCAGCTGACCGCCTTCGTCATACAGACCCACTATATCTCCTGCAGGAACAGAGACTCCGGTTATACAAACACTGAGCCAAGTTAAACGGTGAATTATTTTCTATGATAAATTCCAGCATTATTTCAAATACCCTGTTAACTTTCTTTAGAAATGAAATCAATAGCAGTACAAAAGTTTAACTGACATCTAAATTACGTACAAAAGTTGACTTGAGATCAATGAACTATTTAAAGCAGACACGCCAGGGACAACACCTGGGTGGCTCAGTGAGTTAAGTGTCCAACTTCAGCCCAGGTCATGATCTCATAGTTCATGAGTTCGAGCCCCGTATCAGGCTCTCTGCTGTAAGCACCAGGCTCACTTCGGATCCTATGTCCCCCTCTCTCTCAATCTCTCTCTCAAAAATAAATATTTTTAAAAAATTTTTAACAAAAAAATTAGGACAAACGTGCCAGTCAATAAAACCTTTTGAAGTGCCTACTCTGTGCTAGGCACTGTTCTAGGCGCTGGTCCAATGAGAAATAAGACACACGTATCAGCACTGGAGGTTTCAAGGTATTATGCAGCCCAGGAGGGGATGGAGAGGGACGGGGGTGTCATTTTATTTATTTTTAATTTTTTTATTTTCAAAGAGAGAAAGAGAGAGGTGGCATGCACAAGTGAGAGAGGGGCAGAGAGTGAGGGAGAGAGAGAATCTCAAGCAGGCTCTGCAACGTCAGCACAGAGCCCGACGCGGGGCTCAAACTCATGAACTGTGAGATCATGACCTGAGCGGAAATCAAGAGTTGTATGCATAACCGACTGAGCCACTCGGGCGCCCCAGCGTGTCATTTTAGAAACAGGGTATGGCAAGGGCCCCTGAGTGGCCACAGGTAAGCAGGATGGGCCCTGAACGAAGCGGGGGCCACGAGCACATCTAGAGGAGAACATTCCAGGCAGAACGTGAGCACCAACGGGGGGACAGAGGTCATCTGCTGCCCACCCAAGTACGGACTTCCCCACTTCCCACAGTAACTGTCGGGTGACTCGCCCACCCGCTGGGTGACTCTGAGGGGCTTCCCTGATGCCAGGGACGGAGCACACAACCTACACCTCAGCCAATCACTGCTGCCACGTCCCTGGCCACAGTGACTGCTCAGAGATGAGCCCCCTGAACACGGTGAGACTATTGCTTGCACCTGGCAAAAAGGCCCTCCCTCTGTCCAGCTGGACCAGAACCCTGAGGGCACATGGGGGCTATAACTTCGATCCTGTGTCGCCTGAGAAGGAAGCCACCCCAGGACAGGGCAAAGCCAAGAAACGGAGAGAAGTCTGAGCGACCTCCCGTGGGCCCTGAAGCCAACCTTCTAGCATCACAACCAACGCAATCTTTCTCGCCCAAGCCAGCGTGGCCTGGGTTTTCATCACCTGGAAGGGGAGACATTCCGACCAAAACAGACTCCACTCTGAGATAAAGCCAGAGCCACCCACACGCTTACATCCCATTCATTCCGTGTCTGAAAGTGTGTGCCCCAGGTCAACCAGGCACCAGACGCACTGACCCTGCGCTGTTTTTCTTCAAGCAATGAGCTTCACCCGCACCTTAAACCTTTTCTCTGTGTTCTCCCCAACTTTATAAAGACAGACAGCAGGTGGCAACAATCCCCCAGGGGCAGAGTCCAGTTCTGTCTGTGCGCCCATGGGGCTGAGCACAGAGGACCCCGTCCCTACTGTGACCTCCCCACTAGTGCCCTGAATAGGATCCGTCTCAGAATTTACATTTCTAGGGACGCCTGGGTGGCTCAGTCGGTTAAGCGTCTGACTTCGACTCAGGTCACGATCTCGTAGTTTACAAGTTCGAGCCCCACGCCGGGCTCTGTGCTAACAGCTCAGAGCCTGGAGCTGCTTCGGATTCTGTGTCTCCTCCTCTCTCTGCCCTTCCCCTGCTCACACGCTGTCTCTCTCTCTCCCCCCCACCTCTCTCTCTCAAAAATAAATAAAAACATTAAAACAATTTTTTAATTAAAAAAAAAAAAAAAAAAGGAGTTTACATTTCTAAGCTGAGCCTTAAAACTGCTCTTCCGAAGACGAGAAACTAACAGCTCCACCCGGGTCTGGCCCACAGCCTCGGCCACGCGGCAGATTCTCAGCCGGATCCTTTCGCGCCCAACTGCCACTCCCTGACTCCCATTTCCGAACCATTCGCCAACCTCGTGGATCCCACTCCGTGATGCCTGCTAACCGTATACGCCACTGGATGCGTTTTCACTTTTGGTTTTCAGAGTTTACAACCCCCCGCATGGACATTCAACCCTGACGGCCAGGAGGAAATGTGCCAAGGCGCCCCCAGGCCCGTCGGCAGCGGGCAGGCAGTGGTGAGCTCTAGCTCGCTTAACAAGAACACGGGAGACCGGACTGCAGCCAGCAGCCCCCCTTGTCCCCCCATCTCCAAACCCAGCCACCACTCCAACAACCGCGGGCAGGAGTCTGGGAAACCCGAATATGAAATCAAAAGCCCGTCGCCACCAAAATAAGGCGGACTCTTCTAGAGCAAGTCCGGCTCCTCCCGGCCGCTGCTCCTCTCGGGCAGGGCCGGCACAAGGGTGCCCCGAACACGCTCGGCATGAGAGGCTGTGGGAATACAGAAGGAGACGTGCTGTACCCCAGCTGCCCAAGACACGCACGGCGACGGTCACGCGTAATTCTGCCCTTTCTAGTAGCCGTGAAAAAAATAATCTTCAGGAAACAAGTCAACTTATTTTAATGATGATCTACTTCATCCGATATATGACAGACACCGTTTCAACAAGTAGTCAGGTTTCCAAAAGATTACTCTTCCGGGGCGCCTGGGGGGCTCAGTCGGTTAAGCATCTGACTTGGGCTCAGGTCACGATCTCACGTTTCATGAGTTCGAGCCCCGCGTCGGGCTCTGGGCTGACAGCTCGGAGCCTGGAGCTGCTTCAGATTCTGGGTCTCCCTCTCTCTCTGCCGCTCCCCCGCTCACGCTCTGCCTCTCTCTCTCAAAAATAAACAATAAAATATTAAAAAAAAAAAAAAAAAAAGGTTACTCTTCAGATAGCCTAGACATCTGTGTACTCAATCTCCAACCGGGTGTGCACGGTATGCCTGCGGCAATCGCGACCCACGTCTCAAGTGTTCGATGACCAAGTGTGGCCAGTGGCTGCCGTCTGGACGGTGCTGACCTAGACTGCCAAAAAGCCACGTGACTGGCGAATATCTAACTAAAGGGCCTTCACCGCAATGCTGTATTCCCCAATCAGCCATGCGTAACCCAGCCTTTACAGAGCGAAAGTCGCAGTCGGGAGGCGAGCAATAAACAACATATGCCTACGTCACAGACGCACGGACCGGAAGTAAAGCTGTTGCTGGGAAGGGCCGTGGCAGACGCACATCTCCTGGGCTCGAAGGTGACCAGCAGCCGCCCGTACAGCCCGGTCCGCTGGCTGGACACCTGCAGCTTCAGCAAACAGACCCCTCGGCTCTGGAGCTCTTTCAGAGAGATGTTTTCCTGCCAGGACCTGGAAGATACCCAACACTGAGAGTTCAATACTTACGCCCCACCAGCTTATATTTCCCCCCATACGGGAGGAAGGAAAAAGGGAGAGAGACACAAAGATCTGTGCATAGGCACCAAGTAAGACCCCAAGTAAGCCCCTCAGATCGGGCTCCCCCACATCCTCCTGCCGGTAGAGCTACGCGCTGGCCCTGCTCTGCTCTGACCGCATATCCTGGTTCCCACCTGTCACTAAGTCCATCGTACCCCCCCCACCCCCGCCATCTGCACCCTCACGAATCCGCCTCTGCCTCCATCCTCCCCACCATAACCCTGGTTCAACCCACACCAACTACATCGTCTGGACTAGACAGAGCCTCCTAACTGCCTCACCTCTGGGGCTTGCCCTGTCCGGTCCCCAGCAGCAGCACCCAAGCAATCCACCCAAAACACGAATCTATTCACCCACCTCCCCTCCCCCCACCCGTGAAAACAAAGAGGAAACCTCACTGAAATGCAGCGGGGAGGCCAGAAGGGGGAGCTGCACCTACAGATGTCAGCGACCAGAACTGTCAGTGACAGACCCCCCACAGCAAAGGGGCCAGACCATCCCACAACAGGAATGATGCACCCTGCAACTCCTACAAGAAATCCACTACCCCTGGACGCAGCCAGCGAGAAGTGGCCGTCTTCCCGAACTCGTGCCCCTTCTGTAACGGACTTCAGTTCAGAACGACCCCTCCCAACTCCTTCCTCCACAAAATAAAGGTCCTCCCCTTCCCTGGTTGCACTAGCCTAGAGCTTAGGCCACAGATTCCATGTCCAGAACTGCAATCCTCTGCTGTTATGAATAAACCCATCTTGCTAGGAGAGGAACTGGCTGTTTTATTTCTAAGGTGAACACCCCACCCTCTTACCTGTGCGGAGAGCCGGCCTCTGCATACGGAATATAACACAAGCTCACCCTCAAGACCCTTCTCAATCTGACCGATGCCTACCCTTCTGTGGGTGCTCACTGCGCCCGGCACTGAGCTGGGCGCCTGACAGCAGGCCATCTTGTGCTCACAGCAAACCCATGAGGTGGGAATAATCACACTTTACAGGTGAAGTGGCTCTAAGGCTCAGAGACGTAGCCTGCAAAGTCACACAGCCACACACAAAGCAAAGCCCATCGATGTCTGCAGTGCAGACCTTGGAATCAGACTCCTAGCCTCCGGTCCTGACTCCACCTGTTACCCTGAGCAAGTGACTGAACCGCTCTGTCACAGCCTCCTCGGGCACCAAATGAGAAGAACACTGAGGTTTGAAGGAACGAGGGTCTGGAAAGAGCATTTACAGTGAGCCTCCATAAGCCCTGGCTGTTACTTCTTCAGCTAAGTGAATATTCGCGTTGAGAAGCAAGCCGGGCTCTCTATGGCACGCACCCTCAGGTGCAAGGCTGCCCTCCCATCTCATCCAGGAAGGCTCCTCAAGGCTCCTCTCCTTCCTCTTCTATCCAGGAAACCTTCACTCCTGTTTTTCTGCTCAGGCACCACCTGTCCCCAGAGCCAGCCTTAGCCTCACCCTCCCCAGGGGGAGCTGGTCTCCATCCGAGCTTGCACAGCCCTTTCCGCACACACAGCATGAGTGTGCCCAGCTGGAAGTAACGGTCCAGGCAAGCCCACCTCCTGCCCAGGCCCAGGCCCAGGCCCACTCCCTGCCCAAGGCCAGGCCCACCTCCCCCACCTCCCCCACCGCCCCCACCTCCCCCACCCCCACCCCCCCATCCCCCGCCCAGGCCCAGGTCCAGGCCCACTCCATGCCCAAAGCCAGGCCCACCTCCCCCACCCCTCCACCCCCCCCCCCACTCCCCACCCAGGCCCAGGCCCACCCCCTGCCCAAAGCCAGGCCCACCTCCCCCACCCCCTCACCCCCCGCCCAAAGCCAGGCCCGTCCCCTACCCAGACCAGGGCCCAGGAGGCCGCATCGTCGCGCTTTCCCACCCGCCCGGCCCCGAAAGAGAGAAGGGCTGAGGACGCGCTGGGGGCAGGGGCAAGGCCTGGGACTGGAAGTTCGGGGGTGGGGGCTCCAGGCCAAGAAGAAAGGGCTTCCTGAAGGCCCCAAACCGGTACGGCCGCCCGGGAGGCGACAGGGTCGCATCTCCAGAGGCGGCCGAGCCCCCCCCCCCCCCCCCCGCAAACACACACACACACACACACACACACACACACACACACAGCTCCGCGGGCGGGACTCAGGGGGCAGAAGGGCAAATCCCGGCCGGCCCACCCAGTACCTGCGCTCCTCGACCTCCGCGTCTCTCTCGAGCTCCAGCAGGTCCAACTGCTTGCTCACGAAGCTCTCCACGGCCGCCGAGGCCATGACCGCCGCCTGGCCCGGGCCCGCGGCGGCAGAGGTCCCGCTGCGGCGCGCGGCGGCGTTCCCGGCCGGGCCCGGTGCGTCGACGCACAAGGTTCGCGCCGCTGCCGCTTCCGCTTCCGGCCGAGGCCGCGGGAAGATGGCGGCGGCCATGGCCGCGCGGGCCGTGCGGGTCGGCCTCGGGCGGCTGGCGTCCGCCTGCAGCCGCAGCGTCCTGAGCGCGTCGGGGCCGGGAGCGGGTGAGACCCGGGCGGCGGGGTGAGAGGAGGGGTCGGGGCGCGCGTGTCTGTGTCCGCCCCGGTGCCTTCGGTGTTGACCGCTGTCCCTGATGCGGCGAATATAGCACCGGCCCTGCGGTGGGTGAAACCAGGGTTCGGATCCTGGGTCCTTTAGGAGCTTAGCTGCTGACCGCAGCCCTTCAACTTCTCTGCAGGCCCGGTGTTACCGGGGGGGGGGGGGGGGGGGCAAACTGAGGCTCGGTTCAGAGAGCTTAGGTAACTTGCCCAGGGTCACACGGCGGGGAGGCGGGGGAAGAGAGATACAGACCTCCAGGTGCCTGTGCTTTACCATCGCCCCCAGGCTACGAGCCACTCTTCCAACCTTCCCTGTCCCCGTCTGGAAAATGGTGAAGGTCCTTGCCGAATCTTAACCCGTTCAGCAAAAGCAATGGCTGCATTTTAGGCCCTGGGTTTTTATGAGGCTAAAAAAAAGTTGCATTCGTCAAAAACACTGTATTTTTGCCTGAAATGATTGGAGTATGTATTTGGGGGGGGGGGGGGGAGGGGGAGTGTTTAAACATGTTTTAAAATTAGATAAAATGCGCATTTGACGGTATTAAATAATTGTTCCCTTTTTTAGATGTGGTGATGCGGGTTTGTTTGTTTTTTTAACTGTTTGTTGATGAAAGAGTGCAAGCGGGGTTGGGGCAGAGAGAGGGGATCCGACGTGGGCTCTGTGCTGACAAGCAGACAGCAGCAAGCCGCGAGTGGGGCTCCAACGCACCCACCGTGAGATCATGACCTGAGCCACCCAGGTGCCCTGGTGAAACTTGGCTTTAAGTGGAGACTGCTTAGGATTCTCCCTCTCTCCCTCTCTGCCTCTCTCTCTCTCCATCTCCCCCTCCTGCCTGCTTCTCCCCCCTCCCTCTCTCTGTCTCTCTCCCTCCCTCTCTCCCTCCCTCTTCCCCCCAACCCCCTCTCCCCACCAGCCCAACCCCACTTGGACACTCAAGAAAATAAACTTTAAGAATATTTTTTAAATACACACATTACATAGTGTGCTGGAAGCTGATAAGTCTTACAGAGAAAAAGAAAGCGTAGGTTGGGAGGGAGGGGATCAGTTTTAAATAGGATGGTCAAGGAAGCTTCTCTACTGAGATAGTGTTTGAGCAGAGACCCAGAGAAAAGAAGGGAATTAGCCTTGTGGATTGCGGGGGAGGGAGGTTCTAGGGGAAGAACAGTCAAGGAACACAGGTTTTGAGGTGGGCATGTGCTTGGCATGGGCCTGGCATGTTATGGGAATAGCCAGGCAGCCTGAGCGGCGGGTGCAGAATGAACAACGAGATGGGCTCAGAGAGACAGAGGGGATCACGCTGCCCGTGCCCTGCAGGCCACTGCAAGGGCTTTGGCTTTCTCTCTGAATGAAATAGGAAGCTCGTGGAGAGTTTCAGCACAATAGTGACAGGATCCGACCTAGGTTTTAGCAGGATCACTCTAGTTGCTGTGCAGAGAAGGGAGGTAATGGGGAGAGCAGGACATTAGTGGTAGTTCAGGCAGGAGGTGGGGGTGGGTTGGAGACCGTAGGTGGTCAGAACCCGGATCTCTTGAAGAGGAGAACCAGGAGGAACTGCCAATAGCTGTGAAGGCAGGAGAGAGAAGGGTCCGAAATGATGGAGACTTTTGGCCTGAGCACCGGGAGAGATGAAGTTGTGGTCACGTGAGATGGGGAGGAGAAGCAGGCACTCGGGGGAACCTGGAGCCTTTGTAGGTTTCGAGATGCCTGTTAGACTCGCAAGTGGTGATGGCAGATGGTCAAGTGGGGAGTCAGGTCCAGGCTGCACCTTAAGCATACTGGTGGTCCTCAAATCCATCCAGCCAAGTGCAGTCACCAGGCGAGTGGGCGTAGATAAAGGAGAGAGAAGGTCCAAGATCTGAACCCCAGGCGCAGCGAGGTAGCAGAGGAGAGGAGGAAACCAACCCAAGAGACCCATAGTTGGGAACACCTGCTAACAGGTAGCTACGAAAGGGTGAATCTTATGGGATGTCAATTATAGCTCAAAAAAAAAAAAAAAAAAAAAGATGCGTCAATAGATATAGGAGATATTTGACAAAGGTCAACATGTGTTCATAACAAAAACAGAAAAAAAGATACAAAGGAAACTTTTTTTTTTTTTTTTAATTTAAGTAGGCTCCATGCCGAACATGGGGCTCAAAGTCACAACCCTGAGATCAAGAGTTGTCTGCTCTGGTGCACGGAAGTGGTTCCGTCAGGGAAGCATCCGAGTCCTGAGTTCATCTCAGGTCACGATCTCACGGTTTGTGGGACCCAGCCCCGAATCAGGCTCTGGGCTGACAGCGTGCAGCCTGCTTGGGATTCTCTCTCTCCCTCTCTCCGCCCCTCCCCCACGTGCACTGTCTCTGTCTCTCTCAAAATAAAAATAAAACTTTAAAAAAAAAAACGTTGGGTCCCCTGGGTGGCTCAGTTGGTTGAGTATCTGACTCTTGGTTTCAGCTCAGGTCATTATCTCAAGTTCGAGAGTTCAAGCCCTGCATTGAGCTCAGTGCTGACAGCGGGGAGCCTGCTTGGGATTCTCTCTTTCTCTCTCTCTCTCTCTCTCTCTCTCTCTCTCTGTCTCTCTCTCTCTGTCTCTCCCTCCCCGCCCCTTCCCTGCTCACTCTCTCTCTCTCAAAATAAATAAACTTTAAAAACGTTTTTTAAAAAAGCATCCGATGCTTGATTTCCGTTCAGGTCACGATCTCACAGTTCGTGGGTTTGACCCACGTCAGGCTCTGCATGGAGCATGCAGCCTGCCTGGGATTCTCCCTCTCCTCCCCTTGCCGGCTCGTGCTCTCCCTCCCTCTTGCAAAATAAGTGAATAAACATTTAAATTAAAAAAAAAAAAAAAGTCAGACGCTCTACCAACTGAGCCAGCCAGACACCCCCGCAAAAGAACTTTAATAACAGAACATCTTCAGAGATAAATGAATAAATAAACCCTCAACGGCCACTGAGTCGCTGCTCTTTTCTTTTTGCTCCTAAGCTCTGCATCTGATTTCCAGGCTCTTGACTCAGTAGGGGGTGACTGCCTTTGTCCCTTGGTGTATTGGTCACCTGCTGCATAACAAGTTACTCCAAAACCCAGCAGCTAAAGACGACTAACTTTATGTCATACCGTTTCGGATGGTCAGGAGTGCGGGAGCAGTTTTGCTGGGTGGTTCTGGCTCTCATTAGATGGCAGTCAGGCTGTCGGCTGGGGCTAGACGATCGTTTCTTTTTTTTTCTTTTCTTTTTTTTTTTTTTTTTAATGTTTGTTTATTTTTGAGAGAGAGGGAGAGAGACACAGAATGCGAAGCAGGCTCCAGGCTCTGAGCTGTCAGCACAGAGCCCGACACGGGGCTCGAACCCACGAACCGTGAGATCGTGAACTGACACTCAAACAACTGAGCCACCACCCGGGCACCCCAAGGACAGTCCATTTCCAATCCCACTCCTTGCCTGTCGGCAGGAGCCCTCAGTTCCAGTCTTTTATAACCTAATCTCAGAAGTTCTGCGACATCACTCATGCCATGTGCCATCGGTCACAGAGACCGGCTCCATCTGAGAGGGACAGTACAGGGGTGAGAATAGCCCCTCGGGCCGTCTTGGAGGCCCAGAACAGCGTCTGAACCTGCTGGGCACCTGGTGGTCGAGGAGTGGATTCGTGGGTGAGGGATTCCGGTTTGGGGCTCTTTTCAATGATGCGGTCAGGGGCACGTGGCTGGCTCTGTCAGAAAGAGACTTGTGGGGCGCCTGGGTGGCGCCGTCGGTTAAGCGTCCGACTTGAGCCAGGTCACGATCTCGCGGTCCGTGAGTTCGAGCCCCGCGTCGGGCTCTGGGCTGATGGCTCGGAGCCTGGAGCCTGTTTCCGATTCTGTGTCTCCCTCTCTCTCTGCCCCTCCCCCGTTCATGCTCTGTCTCTCTCTGTCCCAAAAATAAATAAAAAACGTTGAAAAAAAAAATTTAAAAAAAAAAAAGAAAGAGACTTGTGACTCTTGATCTCGGGGTCGTGAATTTGAGCCCCACATCGAGTGTAGAGATTGCTTGAAAACTTCCGATGGTGTGATGAGCACATCTCAACACACACAAGCAGTAACTAAGTGACGTTCTTTTAGCTTCGGTGACCTAGATTATTCCACAGGCACGTGATAGTGTGGTGGTCTGACTCGGTCACCAGCAAGAGCGTTGTGTGTTTTAGCTTTGTGAAGAACTGTGGCATTTCATACCAGTAACTACCCCTTTTTCTTGTCCCCTCAGCTTCCCTGGGGTCGGCTTCCCAAAGGTTCGGTTCACAGAGCACTTCAGTTCCACAAGGGTAATGTCCAAATGTGGGTTCGGGCGACCCTTCGTTTGTGGGACTGTCGTTCTAAAGCCAAAACTGCACGTGCGTGGGTTTTCGAGAAGATGTAACTTTTTTGATAGTGTTTTTCTAAAACCTTCGACGTAAGTGTGGATGGGGCATCGAGAAACCCGAAGACGAGTGTGCTCCCGGGCCTTACGCAGCTGTGTTTTATTAAGCAAAGTTTTTAACTCCGAGTTAGAGACTTCCAACTGGGAGTATGGAAGGTTGTATCAGAATTTCTAGGAACAGCTTAAATACCACTGGGAAGAGCGTATTCAGTATTAAAGCATCACGCTTTGGGGAAAAGTACAGGAAGTGAATCTGACAAAGTCACGCCCTAGTGGCAGTTAAAAGCGAGGAAGCCCCGCCTCCTATCCTGGCCCCGCCTCTCGCAGCCTGGGGCAGGTCCCTGGGCGGGTGGTCCACTCTGAGCTTCGTTTCCTCTTCTGCAAGATGGGAGTGATGTTCGTGTCCATCTCGGTGGAGTCCTGTGAGCACTCAGTAAATTTCCACGTCTAAAGAGCTTAGGGCAGTGCCTGTCGGACGGGAAGTTGTCCCAGAGTGTCAGCTGCCCTGCGTCACAGGATCTCAGAAATGGAGTCATTCAGGGCTCTCTTCACGTTGAGAAGAAGTCGAAAGACAGAATCCGCTTACAGAGAGAGCCCCTGAAGGGGGATTGTAGTTAATTTGCCTGATTCTTCCTATTTCCCCACGGGCCTCCAGCTCGCCAGTCTGCCGTGGGGTGCCGCCCGACCCGGCCGGGGGGCCAGGGCTCCCACGCACAGACTCCGCGCCTCCGGGTCCGTCAGAGGTCATTGCCTGGCCGCAGAGCCGGGACGTGTCTCTGGGAGCTCCGAGGTCAGCACAGCGGACGAGCCCGGTTTAATTTTGTGGCCAGCGGACCCCGTCCCGGAGAGCGTTTGACTCGCGGGTCTGTGTCGAGCACCTGCTGACCGCCGGCGACATGGGTCCTGCTGCGCAGTCGGCGGCTCTGCCTGTCGAGTGGCCTTTTCTCCTTGCTGGAGCTCTGCAGCAGAAACGCCGACCTGTCACCGTCTGGCAGCAAAGGGACAGAAGCTCTAAGACGCTTCTGATAATTCAGTTTGGGCTCTCCCGAGCTCTCCCCTCTTTGCAGGCGACAGTAGTTGGAGGCAGAAGTAGATCAGGAAGTCAGAAAGACCCCGCGGCCCTCTTTTGCCTCCAGGCTCCCGGCCCGGTGCTCCCGGCTCCTGTGCCGCGGGCAGACACCTGGCTGCGGCACAGGACAGACGCGCGACGGCACTGGCACTGCCCCTGCTCCTGAGCGCGTCCCCGATGCCCAGCCTTCCGGGCACACTGACCCTCCTGACCCTGCCCGGCCCCGGGGGGGGGGGGGAGGGGGGGGAGGGGCTTTTATTCCCATTTGCTCAGTGAGACAAACCGGCCTGCAAGCTAGTGAGACGCTTGCCAAGGTCGCGTTACTCTGGTGGCAGAGCTGGGCTTCAGATGCAGGCCTGCCTGGCTCCTGTCCCCCCCATGAAGGCCGAGCAGGCCCCTGCCGGGTGGGAGTTAGAGGTTTGGGCTGGCGGGGAAGGGGGAGAGCACGGACGTTGGAGTCCTGCCCTCAGGGCCCTCGAATGCCAAGATGAGACACAGGAGCCTGGTGGGCTGGGGGTGGGTGGTGCTGAGAGCTTCTTATCTTCTTGTGGAGTGTTGGGGGGAGGGGAGCACAGCGCCACAGCCCATACCTCCGAGCACGTGTGCCCTGGGGACACTGAGAGGGCCCGGCTTCCTCGCCTTGGATGGGCCACCGGCCTGGGGCGTGGTTATTCCAAGGAGGGGATCTTCTGGAATAAGATGGTCGGAATTCCGTTTTAATTACGAGTGATTAGTGGGTGTTCCTTGGATCCCTGCTCCTTCCAGGAAGCTGTGCGGGAGCCTGTCCTCGGTCGTCTCGTGGCAGCACGGCCGTGAGTTTGCACTTGCCGTGCCCCCCCCTCCGCCCCCGGGCTTGGGAGCGCAGCCCCGTCTTACAGATTCTGAACGGTGACACACATGTGTGAAAACGTTTTACAGGTACGTTCCTGAAACGTCGCTGAGTTCACCGCCTTGGCCAGAAATTGTTCTGCCAGACCCAGCTGAGGAGACCAGACAGCACGCAGGTAACGGGGGCAGAAGCTGGAGGGCGGTGCCCCCCTCCCTGACAGAGGCGGTCACCTGGCCGCAGACAGGACGTCGCATCGCCGGGCGCTCTGAGGCCCAGTGTGAATGCTCAGGCCCATTTTCGCCACCGAGCACAAAAAGTTAAACCGTCGTTCACTTAGCAAATACTCCTGAGCACCGAGCACGTTCAGGGCAGGCTGCGTAAGTGAGGGAGGGGCCCCCGGGCCATCCGTGCTTCCCGCCGCTGGTAGAAGCACGGGGTCAGGGACAGATCTGTCCGCAATCAGAAGAACAGGGTGCACGGCGGGCAGCGAGAGCCCGTGCCGTCCTGGGCGTTGGAGAAACCGTCGGGGTGTCGGGACGGGTGTCCGCCCGGGGCTTGTGGCCGTGAGGAGGGACGGTGTGGCCGGCCACGTGGCTGCCATGAGGGGGCGCGGCACCCTCGGTGTCTTTTACGGAGCTAGACACGCAGGGTAGCGGGTGGCGTCTTTGAGATGCCGCGCCAGCTAAACAGCGTCCTGCCCTTCTTCGGTGCGGCTTCCGGCCTAGACTCCACTTTCAGGGCAGGAAGGATGTCTTCCTCCCCCGCGCACCCAGCCCCGCACAGGCTGGTGGGTCAGGGCTCCGCAGGGGCTGTGACCCGAGCCGGGGCGGCGGAAGCAGGGAGCTGTGTGGGCAGAAGCTTCCAGGTAGACCCCGACGCTATGCGGCATAATTCTAGCTTTTCCTTATCTGCAAAACGGCCTCTCCTTTCGCTTTGCCAGTCCTCTGGCCTTTGCTTAGTAAAGACGGGGAATCGAACAGGGTGAAGGTTTGTCCTCCCCAGAGTCAGAGAGACAGTGCTCAGGCCAGAGCGGGGTATCGTGTGGGGTTGGGGACTCGGTCTGGAAAAGCCCCACGTGCCCCGAGTGCCTGTGCTCCTGGGAACAGCGGGCTGACACTGCCCGCAGCAGGGAGAGGAAGCAGCCCCCGGCTGTGAGCTCCCCTTTCGAGGGTGCCAGCTGCCGGGGAAGCTTCCTGTCCCGCTGAGAGCGAGCAGGGGCCACGTGGTCCTGTACCACGGTCACAGCGGCTGGGGTGGAGCGGCTGCCATCCCGGTCATGAGTAGCTGACCGACCCGGCCCGGTCCTGACTCTCCCTCCCCCGCCCAGAGGTTGTGGGGAAGGTGAACGAGCTGATCGCCACCGGCCAGTACGGCAGGCTCTTCGCCGTGGTGCACTTTGCCAGCCACCAGTGGAAGGTGACCTCCGAGGACCTGATTTTAATTGACAATGAATTAGACGTCGCGTGTGGGGAGAGGATCCGGCTGGAGAAGGTGAGACCGGCAGTGACAGTCACCACACGTGCCATCCCGCTCCCCGGGTGCATCCCTGGGGAGGCTCCCTCGGGTCGGCGGGGGAAGGCAAGCATCCCCATGGGGCAGGAGAGCAGCATCCTCCCCGGGGGTGGCAGGCAGGGAGGGGTGGGCGGCTGCCCCCCCCCCCACCCCCACCCAGGAGACCCTGTCACAGGGAGGCAGGCAGCACGTTCCGCAGAGGAAAGTACGTGTGCTGATTCGTCTCCCGTCTCCGTAACGTGCTCCCACAGAACATAATGGGCGTCCAGGTGAACACGTAGACTTTCAACCCCATGTTACGGGAGAAATGTTTCAGCTGGAACACCACTCTGGCCTTTGAATCGATGGCTGGTGCTTTTTTTTTCTTTTTTTTTTTTTTTTTTTTTTTTTTTTTTTTTAATATTTGAGAGAGAGAGACAGCACGTACATAAGCAGGGGAGAGAGGGAGAGAGAGAATCCCAAGCAGGCTCCACACTGTCAGCACAGAGCCCGACGTGGGGCTCGATCTCACAAACCATGACATCACGACCTGAGCCAAAATCCAGAGTCAGATGCTGAACAAACTGAGCCCCCCAGGCACCCCTGATGGCTTTTAAACAGAGAGGACTGGATTCAGAGGCATTTCCCTGGGACTGATTGATCTTACTGGCCGTTCTACACTGCTCTGTCTGTGAAGTTAGTGTTTCTACTCATCACTTAGGATTCTGTTTGGTGTTTTGGGCGGCTCTATTTGTTTTTGGCCTGTTCTATTTATAAAAGTATATAAAATTTAAGTTCTCTGCACTAGATCATTTTTGTAGGATAGGTTTAACTGTTAGCGTAATGTGCCATAACACGTGTGGTTTTTTCATTAAGACTTCTTCCTTTGTGATTGCAGGCTCTTTATGTGTTACACCAAGCAGAGCATTAAATTCTGTTTCTAAGAAGTTCTTCTCCCAGCCTGTGATCTGAGCCCAGAGCTGGACTAATTAACTGTTTTGGACATCAGCAACCCTCAGAACTCTCCTCTCCTTAATGACACGGTGGCCGGTCATGAGCTCGTGAGCACGAGCGGCTTTACTCTGTGATGTCTAAAGTAACGGGAGCCTTTAAGAGTGTATCTATGAAGGCTTCTAAAAAGGCTTTTTGCTTTGTTTTGTTTTTTTAACAATCTCTATACATGGGACTCGAACTCGCAACCCTGAGATCAAGACTCACACACTTGACCGACGGAGCTGGCCAGGCACCTCCCAAAGACATTGTTCTCAAACATCACGTTAACATAGATGAAAGCCTCACCTAACGCGGGTTGTTTATTCCTAACTTAGGAAATCTAGACTCTAGGAGCAGGAAACACGTCCTTGAAGTAACTGTGAAAGTTTTTTGATTGTCATCGTTTGGCATAAAGAGCCCGTTTACACTGCTACAAAAGACGCTTTTTGCCTTTAGATGTTTAAGTTTCATACGCTCAGGTATTTTTCTTACCAGTCAAACTTCAGATGGTTCTCCAACTTCAATAAAAACCCCTGCCCTTGCAGCACAAAGAGGTCTTCCTGGGAGGCCACACTTGGCCGTGCCGAGAAAGGCTGCTGGATGGGATTCCGCAGTCCTCAGAAAATACACTTGAACCTGAGTGCGCAGGGTTAGCATTACGAGCTGCTTCAAAAGATGCCACAGAACGAGGCCCCCGCTGGGCTCAGTCGGTTAAGCATCCGACTCTTGATTTCAGCTCCCGGTTCGTAAGTTCGAGCTCCACGTGGGGTTCCTTGATGGCAGTGTGGAACCCGCGTGGGATTCTCTCTCCCCGCCCCCCCTCTGCCCCTCCCTTGCTTGCTCTGCACTCTCTGAAATAAAGAAGTAAACTTAAAAAAAAAAAAAAAGTACCCCAGTATGATTTGTGCATTTTTCTCCTTGTCTATGTCATAACTTCCAATAAAAAGTTAAAAAAATTTTTTTAACGTTTTATTTTATTTATTTTTGAGACAGAGACAGAGCATGAATAGGGGAGGGGCAGAGGGAGAGGGAGACACAGAATCTGAAACAGGCTTCAGGCTCTGAGCTGTCAGCACAGAGCCCGACGCGGGGCTCGAACCCACGGACCGCGAGATCACGACCTGAGCCGAAGTCGGCCGCTGAACCGACCAAGCCACCCAGGTGCCCCCCAAAAAGGAAAAAAAAAAGAAAAGAGCCACCATGTGCAGAGACGGCGAACACACAGCCTGGGGTGCACAATCACCGGGTCGAGGGCTCGGTTTTTCCTGCCCCGGCTGCCGCTCGCCAGCTCCTGAGCGGCTCCCGTCCCAGGCACCGACTCATGAGGTAGCCTGGTCGGCGGCATGCCATCGGCACACTGTCTCGTTCTCCAGGGTGTTTGTGTCGCCGCCTGATCGACGAGCTCGTGTCACTTGCCGGTAACGTGTCTGTTTCGCTCCGCAGGTGCTGTTGGTGGGAGCCGACAACTTCACGTTACTTGGCAAGCCGCTCCTCGGGTAACACGCTCGCTCACGTTGGCTTTGTCCAGGACCCACGCGGGCCACCGCAGGGTCGCCAGGCAGAGGATCCCCGGACCACAGCGTTGTCCCGTTACTAACTTATTACAGCATAGGCCCTTACGATTTGTTGACGGACTATGCTGCGATCTTCTTGCTGGTTTTGTTTTGTTTTTGTTTTGTTTTAATGTTTGTTTATTTTGAGAAAGAGAAAGAGGGAGACAGGGTGCATGCATGCGTGCAAGCAGCGGGAGGGGCAGAGAGAGGGACACAATCCCAAGCAGGCCCCTTGCTGCTCAGAGCCCGACGCGGGGCTCGAACTCACAAACCGTGAGATCGTGGCCTGAGCCAAAATCAAGAGTCGGGTGCTTAACCTGCTAAGCCACCCAGGCGCCCCTGTTGTCTTTTTTTCTTTTTTTTTTTTTTTTTTTTTTTTAAGTAAACTCTACCGAATGTGGGGCTCGAACTCACAACCCCAACATGAAGAGCCGTGTGCTCCACTGACTGAGCCGGCCAGGCACCCTGATGCTGTTCTTTTTTTATGGTGTTGAATTGTATAATTCACATACGACACGGCGTTCGTTTTAGGTGTATGGTACCTTCATACGTTGCAGAGTGCACGCCCCCCACAGGCCTGGTCACCGTTTGTCACCACACGAAGCGATTACAGCATTATTGACCGTATTCTCTGCTGTAGTCACGTCCCCATGACTGATTTATTTCATCACTGGGAGTTTATCCCTCTTCACTTATTTTGCCAGTCCCCCCAGCCCTGTCCTTTCTGCACTGAGCTTGATCAGGCTGCTATGTGCTTTTCAAAATATCTGCAGGGAAAAGGACATATCACTTTTATAACACACACACACACACACACACACACACACACACACAACAGTAAAACTTTATTTTGGAAATTCTTACAAAAAGCGTTAGTAAGCTTGAAAAATAATCAAAAGGGTATTTTCTGTCTTCTAGAAAGGATCTCGTTCGGGTAGAAGCCACAGTCATTGAAAAGACAGAATCATGGCCAAAAATCAATATGAAATTTCAGAGAAGGAAAAACTACAGGAGGAAGAAAGGTAAGTTAGAGAAAGTGTGGCTGGCACCTTGTTCGTGCTCTGCCGGGGGTACAGCGGCCACACCCCAGGGAGGGAGCTCTGTCCGGCCTCACAGGTCTGATGGGGACGGACAGGCGGAGGGGTGCAGAGGGAGGGCCCGGGAGCCTCAGGCTCCCCTCAGGTGGCAGGGGGTGAGGTCAGAGGTCGGAGAGGGAAGAAGCACAGCCCACCGTGGACCAGGGGGAGCTGCGTGCTGACGGTTCGGGCGGCTTGCAGCGTGAGGACGACGGGACAGGGCAGGCCCTGACCCACGGTGGCCGACCGCCTGAGCCGCGCAGGGAGGAGGCACCCTGGCGCGGTCGGGGAGACCCAGGGTGGAGTTGGGAGCAGCGAGTCTGAGGGGTGACTTCACAGCAGAGACCTCACTCGTGCGTGTCACCTGTGCGTGTCCCCCGCGTGGGTGCACAGGCAGGGGCTCGTGAGCAGCACATGAGGGAAGAGAGGGGCCGTGGGGTGGGCTCAGCGGCCAATGAGCGGGAAGGGGAGAGGAGGCCTCATCCGGGGCGTTTTGGAGCGCACTGCAGGAGTGTTGCAGAGGGTGCGATGCGAGGGGTCAGGAAGGCGAGAGCGTCCCCTGAACAAGGGCAGGAGGCCGGCTTTCCCCGCCCAGCCTCTTGGTGTGGGTGCCGGGCTCCACGCATCCAGGGTAGAGGGCACCGGGGCACCTGGGCTCACAGGGAGGAGGCCCCAGGCGGGTCTCAGTCCAGCTGGCACTACCCACCCTCTGCCGCCCCGTTCTTTTTGACCCCCACACGTCACCCTTCTTTGCCCCAGTCCACGGCCACCTTCCGTTGCCCGGTTAACTGACAAGGTGGGGGCTCCTCGTGGCTGGGACGCGCGGGCTATGGAATCCTGCCTCCGGGAGCGCATAGCGCCCACGGTCCTTGGTGACGCCGTAAGGGCTGCCTAAGCTGTTCATAGTCGGGAGTCGCTAAAATATCCCGAACCAGTAGGCCGGCCTCCCCGCAGGTCAGGCCAGGAGGAGCCTCTCCTACACTCTGCCGCCATCAGGTAGCCCCAGGTTCGGGCAGACGGGCCGTCCGCCCCCAGGCCAGGACGCTCCTGGCCTCCCCGCCCTGGTGTTGCTGTGTCTGATGGTGCCCGTGGGCCGTGTGGGCAGAGAGGAAAGCACCCGCCGTGACGCGCTCACGGCAGGTGGCCGGCGGGGCCCACACGTGCCTGCCGCCCGGGGAGAGCCGGTGTGAGGCCAACCCCATGGAAAGTTCGGGTGGCCCAGCAGCAGGGTTTCACTATAGCTCGCGAACAGCGGCAGAATCCGTGGCCGAGCGGTGACCCTGTTGTCTGTCTTTTCCAGTTATCGTGAACCCACAGACTGTCCTCCGGGTGAACACCATTGAGATCGCTCCGTGTTTGTGCTGATCGCGAAGCTACTATTTACAGAGTATAAAAATAAACTCCCGTTTTCCGGAGACCGGGTTTCTGAGTTGTGACGTAAAATCTCCGCGTGCCCGTGACAGGCCATTGTAGCTTGAACCCCCGTCTGTGAGCATAGTTTTTTAAGCAGCCAGCCTCCCGGAGCCAGAGAAGCCTGGAATTCGGGAAGAATTACAAGCACGGCCCTCCCGGGGCTGCAGCCTGGAGGCTTGTGCAAGGGACACCGTGGTTCTCTTGGCTGTCCTCCACCCCAGCGCAGGCGGTGGGGCCCGAGGGTGTGGAGGGGGGCGCAGCCGGGACCCGGGAGCCCACGCCAAGAGAAACAGTCCGGCTTCCACCTCTGGGCAAGATGGGTGGACAGAAAGCGAGTGGACCCCATCTCCGAGTATACCTGTGTCTAGTGATTGGGTTTTTCAAGAAGCTGGGGTTCGAACCTTCTGGGCCCAGAGTCCCTGTTCTTGTCCTTTGCTCTCGGTCCAGCAGGAAAGGAGGGTTGCGGTGCAGGGGGGTGGCGCTCTCACCAAGGGCGGGGCAGCGGGGACGGGAGGAGGGACAGTGGGCAGCCTGGAGCGGTGAGGGGCGGGAGGGGTTCCCAAGTGGGTCCTGGCAGCAGCCGCCTGTCCCAGAAGCCTTTGGGGCCGCCCAGATCTGTGTGCTGGGAGTCAGGCCAGCTAACCCCCCAGGCAGGGAGGGACGACAGGTCCTGAACCCAGAGTGGGCCCGGGACAGGGGGAGCCAGTGGGGGAGAGGGGCTCTCCGATGGCAAGGTCCCCTGTTCTGTGTCCTTCCCGGAGGCAGGGCCTTCCTCCCAAAGAACAGTTAGGGCTTGTAAGTCGCACAATACAACCTTTTGTGGAACCGGAGTGAATGCTTTCTTCGGCAGGAGTCCTGGGGAGTTGCTTGGGGGGTCGGGGAGTCATGGGAGGGGGGGGTAGTCGCCTGTCAGGTCCTCCCTGCAGGGGGGTGGGCAGGGGAGGGAAGGAAGAAGACAGCTCTGTAGGCGGAGCCCCCCCCATGCCGGCAGCCCTTGGGGGGGCTGTCCCTCCCGTAATGCCCTCCGTGCACAGCAGGACGGGGCCGCGCGAGTGGGCAGCAGGCCCCCCCGTGATGCTGGGTGTGAGGGGTGGCGGGAGCCAGCCCCGGAGCGTGGGGTGCACTCCCGCCGAGTCCACGCCAGGAACTTCTGAGGACCGTCCTCGTGCTGACACGTTTGAGGACGGGATCCGCCTTCCACGTTCTTTGCCTTTGGCGCATCCACACGCCGGGACGCGGAACCGATTCCGGCCGTACCGCTCGGCTCTGGAGCCAGACGGAGCTGGGCGTGCGGTGCCCGCCTCGCTGGACGGCTGTGAGGACTCGGGCGACGAGAAGTGACCACGCGCACCGCCTAGAAAGAGGCGGAACCCCCGCTCTGGGGAGCTGGCCGGGTGCCCACGAAGCATTGAACATACTGGACGAGGCCTGTTCACAGGAGCCAAAATGCAGAAAGAACTCGTGTCCGTCAACAGGTGGGTGGATAGATGTGGGCGGTGGGCACACAGTGAAATGTCGTACAGCCCTAAAAATGACGGGGCCCTGACCTGTCACCACACGGGTGAACCTTGAGCACCCGATGCTGAAAGCCACCAGTCCCAAAAGCACACAAACTGTATGATTGCACCTGTATGAAACGTCTAGAATTTGCAAATCCGTAGAGAAAGCGTAGAGGTTCCCGGGGGCTGAGAGCAGCTGGGGGGGTGGGGGGGAGACGGGGAGTTCTTGCTGGATGGGTACAGGGTTTCTTTTTTTTTTTTTTTTTTTTTTTTTGGGTACAGGGTTTCTGTTTGAGGTCATGGAAAAGCCTGGAAGTAGACGGCAGTAATGGCTGCACACCATTGTGAAAATCATTAATGCTACCGAACTGTCGCTTGAAAATGGTTAAGATAGTAGGCCCCCGGGTGGCTCAGTTAGTTACGTGTCTGACTTCGGCTCAGGTCATGATCTCGCGGTCCGTGGGTTCAAGCCCCGCGTCGGGCCCTGTGCCGACAGCTCAGAGCCCAGAGCCTGCTTGGGATTCTGGGTCTCCGTCTCTCTCTGCCCCTCCCCCACTCCTGCTCTCTCAAAAATAAACAAGCATTTTTTTTTTTAATTGAAAAAAAAAAAAAAAAAGATCCACATCTGTATTTTTGCAGAGTGTGAACTTTTCCTTACAGGCCCTTCCCGACAGCTGTGCTGTTCTGGGGCGGAAGCCACTCCACAGGCCGCCCCCAGGGTTGGTAGGGCGCTCGGGGGGCCCGCAGCACCTCCCTGCTCCCCTAGGCCAGCTTTCCGTTCTTTCCACGGGGTCACCTTGCAGCTCCAGGAGCAAGGGGGGGGGGGGGGTGGCCAAGCACCTGCCTGCCTCACCTCCCTTTAACCCAGCCCCCTGCTCCTTCCACCCACCTTGGCCTGCAGAGTCTGCTCACCCTCTCAGAGCCTCCCAGGAATGTCCTGAGAACGCGGTGGGGGGGCAGACTAAGAAAAGCATGAAAGGGGACACTGGGAGGCAGGACAGCCCAGGGGTTTGGCACAAGGGCTATGACTCCCGCCCTAACCCGCACGCCCGGCTGCAAGGGATCTGCGTCCATAGCTCGGAGGGGGCTGCCAGGCCATCTCATCTCAGGAGGACCCTCCCCTGGGTCGCTGTCTGCTCCCCGGGGTCAGCACATGTGTATTTATTTGTCCCGGGTTTCTCGCTGGCCTTCCCCCCCCTCCCTGGACAGCCAGCTCCAGGATAAGGATGAGATTCTGTGTTACTCACCAGCGAGGCCGATGACCCGGGAGGTTGTGGAGGAGATGGGGCCCAGCGTCCACGGGAGCCACGGAAAGACACAGCCCTGGAAGCATTAAAGTCCAGGTGGGACTCAGCGATGTCTACAAGGGTCGGCCAGGGGGACGCCTGGGTGGCTCAGTGGTTGAGAGTCCGGCCTCGGCTCGGGTCGTGATGGCACATTTGTGAGTTCGAGCCCCGCATTGGACTCTGTGCTGACAGCGCAGAGCCTGCTTGGGATTCTCTCTCTCTCCCTCTCTCTCTGCCCCTCTCCCGCTCATGCTCTCTCTCTCCCAAAATAAATGGATGAACTTTATATATATCAAAAAGAGTACACTTATCTTAAAAAAACTAAAATAATAAAGTGGTGCCCACGGAGCTCACCTGTCTGCACATGGCTCCGGGACCCCAAGGGTCAGAACCTTTCCTCCCGGCATCCCCACACCCAGGGCCTCAGACACCTGGGCCCGAGGACCACTTCCGTGGAGGCGGGCACAGCAGCGGCCGCAGGAGACAAGAGCCAAGCAGCTGGAAGGCTGGGTGCACCTTGACCCGCTTCCTGTGCAGCCACACGGGAGGGACTGGAGACACAGAAACCCAGGCCGCCTGATGTCCTTGAAAGACGCCCTCCAGGTTTCTTCTTTCTTTCCTCCGGCTGAAGGCCGCCACGACAGGCAGCGCCCCGCTCTCGGCAGGGCCAAGGGGTCTGGGCTCTGTGTGCAGAACAGAACTGCGAGGTGGGGGGTCTTACCCGCCCCCAGGCTCCTCACCAGACCTCAGGGTCAGCAGTTTAACAGGTCGTCTCTGGGAATGATCTCTGAGGGACAGAGCCCATAAATAAATAAACATTTTTTAAAAATTTAAAAGGATCGTTTTACTTATTATTTTTTTTAATGCTTATTTATTTTGAGAGAGAGAGACAGAGTGAGAGCAGGGGAGAGGCAGAGAGAGAGAGGGAGACACAGAATCTGAAACAGCCCAAAGTGGGGCTCGAACTCACTAACCACGAGATCATGACCTGAGCTGAAGTCGGACATTCAACCCCAATGAGCCACCAGGTGCCCCAATTTCTTTCTTTTTTTTTTTTTTTTTAATGTTTTCCAATGTTTGTTTTTCAGAGAGAGAGAGAGAGAGAGAGAGGGCAGGTGAGGGGCAAAGAGAGGGGGGTACAGAGGATCCAAAATGGGCTATGCTGAGAGCAGACAGCCCATGTGGGGCTCAAACTCATGAACCGTGAGATCATGACCTGAGCCGAAGTCGGATGCATAACTGACTGAGCCCCCCAGGCGCCCCGAGGAAAGACTCTTCTCACAGGAGGATGCAGTGCAGACATGTGTCATCTCATGATTTGCCTGCCCTTCCAGGGAAGACTCTGCTGAATTGTCAACCCCATACTTTGAAATGAAACCGGTATTTCCACCGATAAGGAATGTTTTCCTTAAGGAGACCGTCCGAGTCTCCGAAGGAGCCTAAGGGAACTTGTTCTCCTGGCCAGCCTGATGCCCAATGTGAAAGCCAAGTATGTCTCCTTCTGCACACGCCCCCAGCCCCTCCTCTGTCCACTGCCCGGAACTTCCTGGAGCTCAGCTTGGAGAGTTCTCTCTCCTGGAATGTTTGAACTGGGGAAAAAAAAAAAATCCTATGATGTTAAGAGAAGATTCTAGAAGTGGGGCCATTTCAGGGGGCAGGATCTGAGACCAGGGTTCAGAGCCCTCCGTCACCCCAGAAAATTCCTTTCCCCCACACCACCTTTCCCTCCCCCCGAAAGCCCACCTGTTTTTCCCCCGTGCCCTCCCCAATTATATCAGATTTTTAACATCACTGTACGAACGACACGTAGCATTAATGAGTTTGCTGTGTTCACTCTGCAGGGGCCGTATGGGGTTCTCTGGTGGCATTCCTCCACCGCCTCAGGACAGGTGACCCTGTTCAGAGTCCCAGCTCTGATGGGCAAACGACTTCGCCTCCCAAGCCTCGGCCAAATGGGGCCACAGTGCTATTGGCCTCAAGGAGGCACTTGGCCTGGGCCATTAGTATCCAGAAGGACACGACGACCCCTTCCCTGGCCGTTCGGTACCCTTGCCCAGGACCACAACGCCTGTGCCAGGTGGTCACCTATGTGAACGTCTTCTCCTGGCCGGCAGGGAGCTGCGTCCCTCTGTTGTATCTCTTATTGATTATTTATTCTTTTGCATCTGGCGTAAGTCTTTTATAACTGGGCTTGTTAAATTCTGCATTACGCTTTCTGTGCAATAAAATACGCGAGGTGGGATTCTGTGCAGCAAAAAGCATTCTTTTCTCCGTGCAGCTGTGAAGTCTGCTCTGTCGGGTCAATTTCTGGGAGTTTCAGAATGACCCGATGGCTTATCTAGTCGTGTCCATGCGATGAGACGAGCCTGGGATCCTTCTGCTCGACCACCCTCCTCCCCTCTTTTGCACGCCTCTGTTTTTTTTTGTTTTGTTTTGTTTTTTGTTTTTTGTTTTTAATTTTTTTTCTTAATGTTTTTATTTATTTTTGAGACAGAGAGAGACAGACCATGAGCAGGGAAGGAGCAGAGAGAGAGGGAGACACAGAATCGGAAGCAGACTCCAGGCTCTGAGCTGTCAGCACAGAGCCGATGTGGGGCTCAAACTCACAGACTGTGAGATCATGACCTGAGCCGAAGTCGGATGCTCAACCGACTGAGCCACCCAGGCGCCCCAACCCCTCTGTTTTTTAAATCTAGGTTTTCATTGTCATTCAGGTACAGTGAGGACAACAGATCTGCGGCTCGCAGAGCCCGAGAGGAGGAGGCCACACGGGAAAGCACGGGGGTCGGTCAGGAGGCAGAGGGAGACAGGGCTGGGGGCAGGAACCATCACTGTGGTTTCGAGGGAAGGAAGAGGCAGGCGGAATGAACAAGCGGGGGCTTGGCTAGTTTGGATAATTTCAAGGCCTCTGTCCCGGCTGTCTGGGACCTGCCCTGGGCTGATCAGGGCAGGGGACCGTGGTCCTGAGGGTGAGACCCCAGTAAGACAGGTGGGAGAGAGGGCTCTGCGTGGGCTCCTTTGAAAGTCACCCTCTCAGGCTAGTTATTTGCTGTCTCTAGGAATCGCTAACCCTGGGAGGGGCTGTCCCTCCAGGGTCAGCAAGGCCCCTGTTGCCAGAGCCTCAGAAATACAGAAAATAGGGACGCCTGGGTGGCTCAGTCGGTTGAGCGTCCGACTTCGGCTCAAGTCATGATCTCATGATTTGTGCTTTCAAACCCCACATCGGGCTCTGTGCTGGCAGCTCGGAGCCTGGGGCCTGCTTCGGATTCTGAGTCTCCCTCTCTCTCTGTCCCTCCCCTGCTCACGCTCTCTCTCCCTCTCTGAAAAAAAATAAATAAACCTTCAAAAAAAATGTTTTATAAGAAAAAGAAATGCAGAAAATCAGAGACACAGTTGACATACACTCGGACCAACAAAACAGAAACTTTGGGAGCCTCTATTCCCCACACACAATTCAGAGCAAGCCACCCCTCACCGACTTGTGCAAATTCTATACAATCCCATGTGTGATGATGCTCAGCACTCGGCAAAGCACTGCCCATTGCTCCTTGCTCTTGGGGAAGCCACTCACACACGCACGCACAAGCACATGCCAAACACACATGCCCACACACACTCACACGCGCACATGCATGCACACACACGTGCCCGTGCACACGCGCACACACATGAACACACGCACATACGAGCACATGCACACACGCACGAGCACGTGCATGCGCACGCGCGCACATGCATGCACACGCACGAGCACGTGCACATGCACGCACGCGCACGCAGAACATCCCGGGAGACTCCTCCGTCTCTGAGTCCACAATGAGACCCGGTGTCACGCGAGAGACCCAGAGAGTCCGCGACAAAAAGCTGGACCGTGGAGCAGAAATCTTCCTCCCCGGGGTAAGAGTAAATTACCGGCTTTGACGCAAATGCGTTTTGAGTTTCAAGACGCTTCGCTACTTACCGGATGCGCCCGAGCCGCATTCCGGGGCCCGCGTCGAACAAATCGCAGCTGGGCCGGCTTCCCAGAGCGGAGCCCCTCGAGGGCTCCGGGTGGCGACTGGACCTGGCACGCGGGGGCCCCTCGGGAAACACCTGTCGGGGAATCTGCGATCCGGACGTGAACAGAGGTTGGAAGGCAGCTGGCCTCTCGGGCTGCGCGCGGACGGGAGAGGCTGTGGGCAGGCGCGTCTCCTCAACTCTGCTCACGGCCACACGGGGAAGAGCCACCTATCAGGACACGGTTCTCTGACCGCAGCCATGCGCTGCTTCTGCTCCCAAGGGGCCCAGCCGTCCTCTCGTCACCCAGGAGCCAAGTCCCGGGCCTCAGGCTACTGGAGGGGAAGCCAAAGCCCAGCCTCAAGCACCCACACCGAGGGCACACACACACACACACACACACACACACACAGGTGTAGCCACCACCGGGACCAACACGGAGAAGGGAGGCCAAAAGAACACGGGGTGGGTGGTGGTCACGGGTTCGACTGTGTCCCCCCCCCGGCCCACGTGGCACCTCAGAGCACGGCCTTACTCGGAGGCGGCGTCATTGCAGACGTGATGAGTTCAGATGAGGTCACGCTGGACTAGGGTGGCCCCTGATCCAGCGTGACCGGTGTCCTTGGGGAAAAGGGGCCATGTGGACACACATAGCGAGGTCACCATGTGACACAGCCACAAGCAGAGGGGCCATCAGAAGTCAGGGGAGAGGCCCCGGGACACACGCCTGCCCGGCCCCTGCGGGGGAATGTGGCGTTGCCCACGGTATGATCTCAGACTCCAGCCCCCGGCACCGGGAGACAACAAATCGTGTGAACCCCCCACCGCCCCCCATCCCCGGTCTGCGGGACCTTCATCCAGCAGGCCCAGGAACCCAAGCCCAAGACAGTGGTCAAGACGGGGCGGGGGTGGGAGGGACACCAAAGGCACACCCTTGGGTCAGCCCTGAACTCTGCGGACATGCCCCGCGGCTCCCAGCCTGTGGCCCTGCCCGGGTCTAGCCATGGACTCGATCCACATGTGTTACATTTTCCTTCAAAGGCCAAGCCAGCTGCCCAGAGACCCGGTTCCTCCTCGCCCTGGCATCCCACACCCCTCCAGGGATCGCCCAGCGCCAGCTGGCTGGAGTCATGAATGAGCCAACCCAACGGCCCCAGAGGCCCACCCGCCAGCCTGTCACCCTTCGCCTCGAGTCCCTGCCAGACAGAGCTGCTAAGACGTCACCTCGAGGCGCATAGATCTAAATTCTCCCGTGACAGACATCCTAGGGGCGGCTAAGAACAAAAACTCCGGTTCCAACTTCTGTTCCTTCCTTCTGACTCCCATGCCTGCCGATCCCTTAACCCCAAATGCGGCCACAGACAGCAGGGGGAGGGGGGCGAGTGGAACCCAGTGAACGTGCATTTGAATCCATTATAGTACCTTCTTTGGTGATGAAACTCACCTTTCAGATGCAGGGACAGGAGGCCAGCCCCAGGGGGGGCCGTGTAACGGGATCAGGAGTTCTTTCTGAAATCATCTGGGGACCGTGGCTGGGCCCCCAGCCACGTGTTGTTCCAGGAACCCGACGGGGACCGGCACCGTCACGCACCCCTCCCCCTCCTCTTCGAACCAACGGCTCAGGAGTTCTGCCCTTGAACCTTCACAGCAGCGCTTGGATTGTCCCTCCTTTGGGACATCCATTTGTTCCCTTTGGCCCCACAGTGGCAAGCCGATGCCTGGGTCACCGCGCGAGCCGTCGGGCCGGTCTCCCGGCCTCGGGGTTCACCCTTCGTTCCAGGTACTGACACGCTCACTCAGAAGCTCCCCAAGTCTTTTTGTTTATCCGCCAGGGGGGCTGAGCTCCTCGCAAACAAGGACAACATAATCGTAGATTCAGCGTCCTGCGCAAAGCCTGGCCCGGCACCCCACACGGGACAAGGTGACAAGCCGTTCCCCGACCTGGGCTGGTGGAGCCCAGGGCTGCATGTCTCCGCTGGAGGGTACCTTCGGGGTTGGCATCCCAGCTCTGCCCCTGTGAGCCATGGGAGCTCGGACAAAGTTGCTTCACCTGTCTCTGCCTCACTCCTTTTGTCTGCGAAATGGTCAAATCCCCATGGAGTCATATGAAGGGTGTACCACAAAATATGACGTGAACTCTGTGTAAATAAAAGGAAGAATGAATGAGTGAATGAGTGAATGAATGAATGAATGAATGCTGGTTTTAAAGAGAGGCCTGCCTGGCAAGCTGATTTCTCAGACCAGTTATGCTCGAAAAATATTTGCACACAGGTGAAACCAAATTCCTGTGTAGGGTCCCAGCCACGCAGTACTGGTGACCCAGACGCAGAGCTGGGACGTCCTCGGCCGGGCACATTCAGGTGTTTATGCTGGTTGTTTCTCTCTCTCTCCTTTTTTTTTTTTTTTTAACATTTATTTAGTTATTTTGAGAGAGAGAGGGCACACAAGTGAGGGAGGAACAGAGAGAGAGGGAGACAGAAGATCCCAGGCAGGCTCCCACACGGTCAGCACAGAGCCCGACGCGGGGCTCGAACCCACGAACCGTGAGATCACGACCTGAGCCAAAATCAAGAGTCGGACGCTCAGCCGACGGAGCCCCCCGGGCGCCCCTGAGCTAGCCGTCTTCAGACACCATTTCACTTGGGAAAAGAATTGCAGACAAGTCGGTGTGCGTCACAACACAGAATATCTTTGGAAGTTGCCACCAGGGTCTGGCCCGAGTGCGTCTCTCAGGGCAAGGAGGCACCCTTTGCACCACAGCCCTTTTGCACGTCACCAAATGGGCGCGCCGTGGGAGTCAGGGCTCTCCGGAGAAGCAGCACCCACAGGATATGCGGAGACACACGGGAGGAGATTTATTGTGAGAGACTGACTCACACGGGCAGGGAAGCGGAGAAGACCCGTGCTCTACCACGTACAAGCCGCACACCCTGGAAAGAGTGATTCCAGAGCCAACCGGAGGTCTGAGAGCCGGAGAGGCCAGTGTCCGGGGACCGAAGGTGGAGGCCCCAGCCCAAGCCGAGAGGGCAAATTCGTCCCTCCTGTGCCGGTTTGTTCCATCCAGGCCCCCGAGGATGGGACAGTGTCCGCCCGCATCCCTGGGGACATGGGGCCACCCTCTTCACTCTAACCGCCACAGGCTGATCTCTTCTGGAAACACCTTTGCAGAACGCATCCAGAAATAACGTTGTTTTCCCGGGTCTCCGGACGCCCCAGTCAGGCTGATATAAAATCAACCATCACGCCCATGGATTTCTCACAACAATCCTATAATCCTGCAGGGTGGGTTAACTATATTTAGAAAGGGGGGAGGGGTGGCCCCTGGGTGGCTGGGGGGGGGGGGGTAGAGTATCTTGATTTCTCTCAGGTCGAGATCCCAGGGTCAGGGAATCGAGCCCCAGGTCGGGCTCCACACTGACTGTGGAGACAGCTAGAGATTCTCTCCCTCTTCCCAGCTCTCTCTCAAAATAAAATAAAAAAAAAAAAATCCTGCAAGGTAGGTTTCGTGATCCTCGCCTTACAGATAATAAGCCTGAAGCTTAGAAAAGCTACAACACACACACTGGCCTACCTGGGAGCGTAACAGAAATGGAACAGCACATTTTTAATTTTTTTTTTAACATTTATTCACTATTGAGAGACAGAGAGAGACCGAGCGTGAGCAGGGGAGGGGCAGAGAGAGAGGGAGACACAGAATCTGAAACAGGCTCCAGGCTGTCAGCACAGAGCCCGAGGCGGGGCCTGAACTCACCACCCACGAGATCACGACCTGAGCTGAAGTCGAATACTTAACCGACCAAGCCACCCAGGCGCCCCGAGACTGAGCAAATTTAAAGACTTAATCAGCTTTATTCAACAGATTCAATTCATGAATTGGGAAGCAGGTCACCTAGCAGGTAAAGAGGAGCTTTGAGGATCTGAGCAAAACGGAAGGATTTTATAGGATTTCATGGGCAGAAACAGAGCAGGCGGACAAGAAGGATGTTAGCAAAAGAAAGGAAAGGATTGTTTCAGGCAAGGTCACCTCCCTTTCGGGTGCAGGGTCGGAGAATGGTGGGGGCGGGGTTGGGGGGAGTCTATCAAGCAGATGAGCTCACTAGTGTGACCAGGAAATTCTAGACCTTTGGTTTCAAGCCCCAGGCCTGGGAGAGGCTGAAACCGCAGTCAGATTAGGTAAGAAGTCTTGGCGGGCCAGAGTGAAGGTACTCCATTTTGGGCCTGTTGTTGTCTAAGAAAGAAAGAAAGGAAGGAAGGAAGGAAGGAAGGAAAGAAAGAAGGAAGGAAAGAAGGAAGGAAGGAAAGAAGGAAGGAAGGAAGGAAGGAAGGAAGGAGGAGAAGGAAGGAAGGGAAGAAGGAAGGAAGGAAGGAAGAAAGAATGAAGGAAAAAAGGAAGGAAGAGAGAGAGAAAGAAAGGAAGGAAGGAAGAAAGAAGAAGGAAGGAAGGAGGAAAGAAAGAAAGAAGGAAGGAAGAAAGAAGGATGGGGGAAGGAAGGAAGGAAGGAGGAAAGAAAGAAGGGAAGGAGGAAGGAAGGGAGGAGGAAAGAAAGAAAGAAAGAGGAAGGAAGAGAAAGAAAGGAAGGAAGGAGGAATAAAGAAAGAAAGAAAAAAAAGAAAGAAAGGAGGGAGGGAGGGAGGAGGAAGAAAAAGAATCCCTTTTTATTGGCCATTATTCAAAAGCACATCCTCTCCAGAAGGAACAATTTATGGCAAAATCTTCCGGACTTTTTTCAACGCATTTGTCTCTATTAAGTATTATATAATGTAGGATGCATTTTTGTAAACAATGCCTGCAGGGGAGGGAAAAAATATTTTCCTCTGCCCACCCTAGGTTCCGCGGTCGGGGCCCTGTGAACGGACCGGCCAAAGGCAGATTAAAGGCAGAAAATCAAACAGAAGCGTATTAACGTGCACACTACACGCGCACAAAGATGGGAGCGTACAAGGTCGAGTGCCCCAGCACGGTGGTCAGAATTTGGACCTAAACATACCATCTTATAATAACCATAATAATAACCTAGGCTAAAACCAGGGGGAAGGGGATTTGGCTTCAGGGTGTTAGACCCGTTGTGGGACGGTGGTGACAGGAAAAGAATGGCAACCGTGGGTTCCTTACGCAGATGGAAGTCCCAGCCGCCTCTACTGATTAGCGTGGAGGGTCCTCCACTTCCGTACCAGAGAGGGAGACGCTTTACAAATGGAAATTACCTTTATAAATGTAAATTTCCTTTACAAAAAAACCCCAAAACCCTTGTGCCCGGTTTTTAGAGCTTTTCCTGAATCTGCTGGTTTTCAATGGCTCGTAGCTCAAAGCAACCCAAAGGCCAAAGAGGCCTATTGTGGGGTGGGGAGTGCTGGTGCCCCAAACCCACTTCTCCCCTGCACCCGCCTCGGAACTGCCCCCCCCTTCCCCCGGTCGCTCCTGGAGGAGCCAGGTACAGAAGTTGACCCTAGGTATTTATCTCGCCATCCCGCGTGTAGAGTCCCCAGAATTCTGTAGGGTGGCGAGTGGCGGGGGGAGGGCTGTGGGCGGGCTGGACCCCATCAAGGCACGGACTGCCTTAGAGTCCCGGGGCAAAGGCAATCCCATCAAAGGTTAATGTTTGTCTCTTTCTCAGCCGCAAACGTACCTCTCCCCAAACAGCCAGCCCTCATTCCAAGCAGAAATATCTGAACCACACCTGGATAGGGGTGTGTGTGTTTGTGTGTGTGTGTGTGTGTTAAAAAGATTCAACGGAGGGGGGCGCCTGGGTGGCTCAGTCAGTTAGGCGACTGACTTCGGCCCAGGTCATGATCTCACAGTTTGTGAGTTCGAATCCCGCGTTGGGCTCTGGGCTGACAGCCCGGAACCTACAGCTTGCTGTGGATTCTGTGTCTCCCTCTGCCCCTCCGCTGCTTGCACTCTGCCTCTCGCACGGTCTCAAAAATAAATAAACATTAAAAAAAAAAAAAAAAAGAAGAAGAAGAAGATAATCAGAAAGAGGCACCTGGGTGGCTCAGTCGGTTAAGCATCCGACTCTTGATTTTGGTTCAGATCAGGATCTCCCGGTTCATGGGATCTGCGCTGAGAGCCAGGAGCCTGCTTGGGATTCTCTCTCTCCCCCTTTCTCTGCACCTCCCCCCCCCCCACCACCGCTGGCACATGCGTGGTACTCTCTCTCTCTCAAAAAGAGATAAATACAAATAAATTTATTTATTTTTATGCTTATTTATTTTTGAGAGAGAGACAAAGCGAGAACAGGGGAGGGCAGAGAGAGAGGGAGACACAGAATAGGAAGCAGGCTCCAGGCTCTGAGCTGTCAGCATAGAGCCTGACGCAGGGGGGGGGCTCGAACCCATGAACCATGAGATTGTGACCTGAGCCGAAGTCGGACCCTCAATCGACTGAGCTACCCAGGCGTCCCGATAAATAAAAATAAATTTAAAAAAGAAGAAGATAATCAGGTGTGTGGAGAGATACACATGTGCAAGGACGTGTATCACAGCTGGATTAAGAAATAGAGAAGATAGAATAAACGTGGACGCCCAGCGATAGAGGAATTCTCAAGTAGGTGACAGCCATATGGCGGGCACTGTGCAGTTATCAAAAAAGCAGACTGGTCTTTGCCTGAAGATGGAGGGCGAGTGACCCAACCCACCCGGGGCCTCGCCAAGTGATAAGAAATTGACAAGAGGCCAAACGGGTCCCCGGCAAGGCTTTGTTGGGGCCTTAAGCTCCGGCACGGGGTGCGGGGCACACAGAGCAAAGAATTCTCAGGCTGACTCCCCACGGACTGTTTTAAAGAAACCGACGAGAAAAAGAGTGCCGTGGAAGCATGTGGGGGGGATTCGTTACCACCCGCACGCTCAGAGGTCATGCTGCCTCCTGTGGGGCATCTACCGAGCAGGTTAAAGCTCCACCCCCTGAGCGTGATTTCTAGTATTATAACCACAGGGAGGGGCGCCTGGGTGGCTCAGTCGGTTAAGAGTCCGACTTCGGCTCCGGTCGTGATCTCGCGGTTTGTGAGCTCGAGCCCCGCATCTGGCTCTGCGCTAACAGCACGGCCCGGCTTGGGATTCTCTCTCTCCCCTCACTCTGCCCCTCCCCACCTTTCGCCCAATGGATACAAAAAACTTTTACAAAATGTTAAAAAAAACAAAAACAAAAAACCCATGTTGCCATTAAACCACGTTTCGAAAAGCCTGAATTCGGCAGCAAATAACATTGAAATAACAAAGTGAGGGGAGTGAGGGGGGAGGGGGAAATTTTGCAGAGCCTTTTCCGAGAACGATGCGCTGAAAAATACGAATTGCCCTGAACCTTTCTAGGTGTTCTCTTACCGAGGAAAGAGCTGTCAGGATCTTACCTGCGGCAGTCCGGTGCCGTTAACCCCAAAATAAAATCCCATTTCGCAGTTCCCTAGGAGGCCCTCTGTGACCTGGCCACCTCCGAGAACCATCTCCATATTCTCGGACTCTCACCACCTGCAGCCACCCCCGTCTCGTTCTTAGAAACTGCCAAGCTCTTTCCCACTCTCAGGCCCCCGTGTTTGCAGATCTCTTCACCTGCGACGCAGGCTTGCTCTCTCGGCCTACCACTCGGGTCCCCGTGCAAATGTCACCTCCCGGCACTGGGCTTCCTGACCACCCGCTCAGAATCCCTCCCCACAGCGGTGCCAGGACACAACATGCTTCCGGAAAAAAAGAGAGAGGCTGATGTATATTTCCCCTCATTTGCCAGATGGAGATCCAAATGATCCAAGTTGGGAGGTAAAATCTGAAAGCATAGGAGTACTAGAAGAGAATATAGGAAAATCTCTCTATAATCCTAGCGCGGGGACAGTTTTCCCTCTGAGTTAATATTCGGAAGCTAGAAAAGAAAGTAGACTTAACTACAGAAAACACTCCTCATAAGAAAATCCAGGTCGGGGCGCCTGGGTGGCCCAGTCGGTTGAGCGTCCGACTTCAGCTCAGGTCACGATCTCACTGTCTGTGAGTTCGAGCCCCGCGTCGGGCTCTGGGCTGACGGCTCGGAGCCTGGAGCCTGTTTCCGATTCTGTGTCTCCCTCTCTCTCTGCCCCTCCCCCGTTCATGCTCTGTCTCTCCCTGTCTCAAAAATAAATAAATGTTAAAAAAAAAAAATCTAGGTCAACAAACTGGTCGGCCATCAGAGATACGCAAATCAAAACCGTAATGAGATACTCCTTCGTACCCAAGGATGGTGTCGAAGGCAAAATTCAACCGAGTAAACTTGAAGATCTGAGTGGCTTTATTTAACGATCCACAAATTGGGCGGCCTCGCACCCAGTAAATACAAAGGGGCTCTGAGAAGCTGTGCAAAATGGAAGGCTTTTACAGGCAGAAGGTGGGGGGGGGGCGGGGGAGAAGTTTCTAGCAAAGAGTGGACTGCTTCAGGCAAGGTTACCTTCCCTTGGGGGAAGGCAGGGGGCGATTAAGCATCTCCCCCTCTCCCCCCCCTCCAGTATTGATCAGGACATTCCAGACTGATCGGTTTTTAAAATCCCACTTCTGGGGAGGCTGAAACTGTAGTTAGCTGTTAAGCCTCCATTTGCTGACGTGGGTTTGGCACAGGTGACCCCCTTCGGGGGCCTATCATTCTTTTTTTAACAGTGGCTACAAGCAAAGCTGCAGGGGATAACAAGTGTGGGTGAGGATGTGGCTAAAGGGGACCCTCCTGTACTGCTGCTGGGAATAGAAGATGGCCCTCGGCCAAAACGCGGAAAGAAGCCAAGGGTCGCTCAATAGATGAATGGAAAGACAAAATGTAGTCTGTCCATACCACGGGACATCGTTCCATCCTAAAAAAGGAATTAAGTCCTGACAGATTACAACACGGATGAACCTCCAAAGCATTATGTTAAATGGAAGCAGCCAGACAATAAAGGCCACATATCGGGGCGCCTGGGTGGCTCAGTCGGTTAAGCGTCCAACTTCGGCTCAGGTCATGATCTCAAGGTTCCTGGGTTCGAGCCCCGCGTTGGGCCCTGTGCTGACCACTGGGAGCCTGGAGCCTGCTTCAGATTCTGTGTCTCCCTCTCTCTCTGTCTCTCCCCCTCTCGTGTTCTGTCTCTCTCTCTCTCTCTCTCAGAAATAAACATTAAAAAAAAATTTGTAACGGTCACATATTGTATGATCCCATTTGTATGAAACGTCCAGAACGGCAAATCCACACATACCAAAAGGACATTAGTAGCTACTGAGGCCTAGAAATGTTGGAGGTCAGTGACAAGTGACTACTGATGGCCAAAGCTTCCTTCAGGGGATAATGAAATTTTTCTGAAATTGATTGTGGTGATTGCTGCACAGTTCTGTAACTATACTAAAAACCATTGAAATATACACTTTAGATGGATGAATTGTATCATAGAGTTTTATTTTGATAATGCTCATGATAAAAAAAAAAACCACACTGGTTGGGGTGCCTGGGTGGCTCAGCCGGTTAAGCGTCTGACCCTTGACTTCCACTCAGGTCATGATCTCAGGGTTCGTGGGATCAAGCCCCGCCTCAGGCTCCACGCTGACAGCACAGAACCCGCGTGAGATTCTCTCTCTCCTCTCTCTGCCCCTCCCCGCCTCTCAATATAAATAAATAAACTTAAAAAAAAAAAAAAAAAAGACATGCTGGTTAAAAAAGTTACTGTTCAGTTCAATCTATGAAAGGGTCCACAAGCTAGTAGAAAAATGGACGAAGTATCTGAGCAGGACCCTGAAAAGTAATACAGATCGCCCCCAAGTTTGCGAAAAGATAGCCGGCCTTACTCGTAATGAAAAAACGCAAACTCAGACGGCACTAAGACATCAGGAATCACTTCTCAGACTGGGGAAAATCCAACCCTTTGGCACACACTTTTGGTGAGACCAGGAGAAACACTGCTCTCATCCCTAGCTGGGGGGAGGGCAAACCGGGACAAGTCCAAGGAGGGTATATGAAGGTTAATTTTATTTGTCACCTTGACCAGGCCAAGGGGGGCTGAGATATTTGATGAAACATGATTCTGGGTGTGTGTGTGAGGATGCTTCTAGATGAGATTAACATGTGAATCAGTGGATTAAGTAAAGCAGATTGCCCTCCCTAATGTGGGTGGGCCTTGTCCAATCAGTTGAAGGCTTGAATAGCCCAAAAGGATGAATTTCCCCTGAACGAGAAGGCACTCTTTACTGCCTAAGAAGGAAATAACTGCCTTGGAATTGGCATTGGTTTCTCCCCCTGCCTTTAGACTCAAAGAGAACCATTGGCTCTTCCTAGGTCTTGAGCCTGCTGGCCTTCACACTCCGGAACTGTCCCCTCCGCCCTCCTGGGTTTCCAGCTTGCCTCCTGCAGACTCTGGCACTTGTCGGTCTCCATAACTGCAGGAGCAAATTCCTTACAAAAAAATCACTGTATTATATTAAGGTATATGTATAATATCCTATAGGTTATGTTTCTCTGGAGAACCCTAACTCATACAGGGTTTAGTTGGTTTAGTAGCCACCGGGTGACTCAGCTGGTCGAGCGTCTGACTTCAGCTCAGGTCATGATCTCACAGTTCATCGGTTGGAGCCCCGTGTGGGGCTCTGTGCTGACAGCTCGGAGCCCGGAGCCTGCTTCGGATTCTTTGTCTCCCTCTTTCTCTGTCCCTCCCCTGCTCTCTCTCTCTCTCTCTCTCTCTCTCTCTCTCTCTCTCAAAAATAAATAAACATTAGAAAAAAAAATTTTAAGTACAGAGGGCAATTCAGTAATATATATCGACAGCGTTCACACACGTGGCCTTGACCCAACTATCACAATTCCGAGAATCTAACCTGTGGATAGACTTGTCGGTGGAACAAATGACCTTTGTACAGTTATTCATTGCGGCGATGTCTCTAAAGCAAAAGACAGGAGACATCAAATGTCACAAGGCACAAATAAATCATGGTAAAATAAACTATACGATGGAACACTGTGTACCTTCAAACAATATATGAAGTTCAAGGAAGCTCTCTATGCAATTACAGGAAAATAACAACACGACTTTTTTTTTTTTTTTTTTTAATTTAAGTCATAGCAAGCTTCCTTTTACACGAGAAAGAAAGAAGGGAGGTATATTCTGGTTTCTTTGCTGTTGTCATGATAATTTCTGTTTTAAGTTGATTCATTTAGTTTGAGATAGAGAGAGAGAGCACACGCAGGGGAGGGGCAGAGAGGGAGAGGGTCCCCAGCAGCATCCACACCGTCAGCACAGAGCCTGATGCGGGGCTGGCACCATGACATCATGACCTGGGCTGAAATCAGGAGTCAGATGCTTCACCCACTGAGCCACCCAGGCCTCTTGCATTTTTATTTAAATTCCAGTTAGTTAACTGTCTCCCCGCACGCACTTGGCCCTGGGGTCCTGGAGCAGCCTTGGGCGGTCTCCTCTGCAAATGGACTCCGTGGCCTAGTAGCCCTGTCCCCAGCCACCTGTGATCTGTAATCGCACGCCTAGGCCCCCGAGGGTTCGAGGGGTCTCGCTAGAGGTTTCCACCAGCCCACAAGCCACAGCGTGGCAGCCGTCCCCGCCGGCCGCTCACGGCACCACCTGGGTTCCACTGCCAGTGACATAACCGATGAAGTGCACTGTATCCTGGGAAAGTCAGAACTCACCACCCCGGTCTCCGGGCGGCCGACCCAGGTCACTGGTGGGCCAGCTGCTTTTTCAGAAGTCCACTCTCCCGTTCACGGCTACGGCGTTGGAGACCCCAGGAGGCGCTAGGCTCATCAGAAACCCTCCCCCTGCCCTCCTCGCCCCTCCCCGTAGACCAGGCAGGCTGCAGCAGGCAAGCCTTCCCGACACCCTGTACCCGTGTGCCTTACACCGAGTGGAAAATAAACTCCGAGAGGCCAGGAAAATAAAGAAATTTCAGGGGCGCCCGGGGGGGGCTCAGTCAGTTAAGCGTCCGACTTCGGCTCAGGTCACGATCTCGCGGTCCGTGAGTTCGAGCCCCGCATCGGGCTCTGTGCTGACAGCTCGGAGCCCGGAGCCTGTTTTGGATTCTGTGTCTCCCTCTCTCTCTGCCCCTCCCCCGTTCATGCTCTGTCTCTCTCTGTCCCAAAAATAAATAAAAAACGTTGAAAAAAAAATTAAAAAAAAAAAATAATAAATAAATGTTAAAAATAAATAAATAAATAAATAAATAAATAAATAGATTTCAGTTAGGTAACATACAATGGGATGTTAGTTTCAGGTGGACAATATAGTGATTCAACACTTCCCCACACCACCCCCTGGTCGTCACAAGTGCCCTCCTTAATTCCTGTCACCTGTTTAACCCATCCCCGTACCCACCCCCCCCACCCCCCGCTGGGAATAGTATTTTTTATATTCTTTGAGTAAAAAGCCAGGCGCGCGATTGCTTGATCGTGGGGTAGTTCTTTTTGAGGAACCACCGTACCGTTTTCCAGAGCGGCCGCACCCGTTGGCATTCCCGCCCATGGCGCAAGAGGGTTCCTGTGTCTCCACATCCCTGCCAACGTCTGTTGTTTCTTGTGTCGTTGATTTTAGCCATGCTGACAGGTGGGAGCTGATGGCTCACTGTAGTTTTTTGGGTTTTTTTTTTTTTTTTTTTTAACGTTTATTTATTTTTGGGACAGAGAGAGGCAGAGCATGAACGGGGGAGGGGCCAAGAGAGAGGGAGACACAGAACCGGAAGCAGGCTCCAGGCTCCGGGCCGTCAGCCCAGAGCCCGACGCGGGGCTCGAACTCGCGGACCGCGAGATCATGACCCGAGCTGAAGTCGGACGCTCCACCGACTGAGCCATTCAGGGCGCCCCTCTAGATATTTTTTAAAACATTGATTTGCTATTTGAACCATATTAGTGATTCGAACATACTCCCTGTTCAAGAAATACAATATCCCCTCCTCACATACGTGTGTTGTGCTTCTAGAGAGTGAGCCCCAAGAGGGTGGCATCTCTTTGGTCGGTTATTGTACTTCCCCGGCCCGGAAGAGGTGGGGCACACAGCAGGTGCTTAAGAAACATGCTTGGGATGAATGGTTGGATAGAGCGAGACAACTAACCACAGAGAATGCTCGAAATGAATAAAGGTGCACGCAAACTGTGGAACATCAAAGCAGCGAAGGAGGTAGGTCCAGACCAACTGATTTCCAAAACCTACTGTTAAGGGGGTGGGTGGAAAGCAAGTTCCAGAACTGTATATACGACCCAATCTGATCTGCCTCAGAGATCTCTAAAATAAAACTGTCCATTTCTAGAGAGAGATATATAAGGTTGGGGTCAGAAGTGAAAAGGTCTGGAAGAAGACACAGCTAACAATTTCGGTTACTTCCAGAGAGGGGAGTGGGATAGAGGGGGGTGGGGTGGGGGGTGGTAGGTGACCAGGGGGCTTCTGTGCAGTTTCCATATATTCCCAAGACACTCCATCTACCGGGGAGAATGAATAACGTTACACCGGGAAAAACAGAACAGAAACGTTTCTATGGCCCCACGACTTCCATTTTGTAAACAGGCACGAAGGGACAGTGGAAAGATCCATCGAAAGCAGCGCAAAAGGCAGAAAGGAAATGCCGCCGCCGAGCGCGAGGCAACTTTGTGAAGCTTTTCATTTGACCCTTCGGGGTTTCCCGTGTTTCCACAAGGAGCGCACCGTGGAATTTGAAAACTTGCAGAGGGACCTGGGCAGCCAGCTGGCGGTCCCGCCCCGGGGGCGCTGCGAGCAGCTCTGCACCGGGGGTCCCGGCGCTCGGGGTGCCGGCGGGGTTCCGGGGGGGGGGGGTGCCGGCGGGGTTCCGGGGGGGCGTTCCGTCGGGCAGGGGCGGCCCCCGCGGCCAAGGCCGATCTTGTTCTCCCCCGCCCCAGCTAACTCCCACCGCCCCCTGCCCCCACCGAGCGCAAAGCAGCGGCCCCGCGAGACCCTGGGACGCAAATGAGGCTGTGGGTGGGCCGGGAGGGGACCGGCAACGAGCAGGGAGGGAGTGCAGAGGAAGAGGGGCGGGGAGGGGAGGGCGCCCCTCCCCGCACCCTTCCCGCCGCCAGGACCTCCGGCTGTGCGGGGTGCCAGGGACCTTGGCCGCGCCCTTGGCCAGGGCCGCTCCCGGGGCACCCGGGCCGGCAGGGGAGGGCGCTGCAGCACCGATAAGGCTCACCGAGCTTCCTGCACGAAAAGCACAAATTCTAGGGAGCGACGCAACTGGGCGTTTGAAAACGAAGCCGCCTCCTGCCGCGGCCGGCCGCCTCCGGCCTGCTGTTCCCGCCCCATCTCCCTGCACGCCTGTCATTTCCGCGTCCCCACCCCACCCCACCCCTCCCCCGAATTTCCCGGCCCTGCTCTCCTCCCAGCAAAAGCTAGTGATCTCAAGGAAATAATTAGCTTATCTGGCGGCCCATTAGCGTCCAGCCAATTTCCCTCTTTTCCATTCCACAAAAGTTCTGGCCGGTTGGCTGAGCCGGGGCCTCAGGAATGGGACTCAACTGCAGTTCCGGATCTGGAGTGGGGGCAGGGAGGCGCCTCATGCCTTCGAAAGGGTAGAGTGTCCTGGAACCGGGCCCTGCAGGAGGACCCAGAAGAAGGGGTTATCAGTCTCTTCCGGGGAAATCTGGGGAGGCTTCTTGGAGCAGGTGGTATCTGAGTTGGACTTTCAAGGCGAAGTGGATATTTTCCAGAGACCTAGGAGGGTATTTCAGGGCCAAGGTCAGAGTGGGAGCCTGGGCACCGCACCTCTCGCCTCTGGGCGATCTATAGAGACAGAAAGTAAAATGGTGCTTGCCAGGGCCAGCAGGTGAGGCAGGAGTTCTGCTATTGGGATGGAGGCTTCTTTTAGGAGAGTGTGTGGGAAATGTTCTGGAATTACACAGTAGCGGCATATGTTGTGTATATATTGAAAACCACTGAATTGTACACGTTAAAAGGATGAGTGTTCTAGTATATGTGAGTCATATCTCAGGTTTGCAGAAAGGGAGGAGGGGCTGTGAGCAGAGCCCCACATGGATGGGTGAGGGTGGCACCCGCCCGGTGCCGTCCATCTTGCGACAGAGAGCAGTGTGCTCCGGGCCTCGAAGGGGGGGCAGGGCCGCAGCCGAGCTGGCACTCAGATGCCCTCTGAGCACTTCCCCTGCAGAGTCAGGACGAGGTCTGATTTATCCCATCTCGCCTTCTGGCATCTAGCCCACGGCTGCGCAGATACATGAAGTGAGTGGGGAGGGCACCCTGGGCGGCGGGAACAGTGGGAACAGATGCCCAGAGGCAGCAAGTGGGGTGAGCACAGAATTCCTTGAGGTTTGCAGGAACCAGCTGGGTGGCCTTCAGGTGCAGATTTAGGAAGGCCTTCAAGGCAGGCCCAGCTTCATGGGTGGGCCACCCCTGCAGTCACAAAAGCCAGTAATCAGAAAAGCCCTGCGGCTGGTTTCAATGCTCACTTGTCACCATCTTGAAATGATTAATGATTGTTGAACAAGAGTCTCTGCATTTCCTCTTTTGCCTTGGAGCTGACAAATTATGTAACTAGGTCTGCCTGAGACCACGGGGTGCAGCAAAGGTGTTGTGACTCAGAAGGTGACCTTAGGCACACTATGAAGTAGGACCGGCAGGAGTGAAGTTTAGAGTCTCTTGAAGAAGACTGTGTGATGGGTTGAGGACCTGGAAAGGAAGGGCCACGTGGGAGGGGCATGAAGGAACTAAGCCTTCAGGGCCACTCACCCACTCACCCACCTGCCCACCCACCCATCCACATGCTCACCTACCCATCCATCCATCCATCCACCCATCTACCCATCCATCCACCCATCCATCCATCCATCCAACCATCCATCCACCCATCCATCCACATGCCCAACTACCCATCCATCCATCCACCCACCTGTCCATCCATCCATTCATCCATCCATCCATCCATCCATCCATCCATCCATCCACCCATCCATCTACCCATCCATCCACCCATCCACATGCCCATCCATCCATCCATCTATCCACCCACCTGTCTGTCCATCCATCCACCATCCATCCATCCATCCACACCCATCTACCCATCCATCCACCCATTCATCCATCCATGCACCCATCCATCCAACCATCCATCCATCCACCCATCTACCCATCCATCCACCCATCCATCCATCCATCCAACCATCCATCCACCCATCCATCCACCCATCCACCCATCCATCTACCCATTCATCCACCCATTCATCCATCCATCCAACCATCCATCCACTCACCCATCCACATGCCCAACTACCCATCCATCCATCCACCCACCTGTCCATCCATCCATCCATCCATCCATCCATCCATCCATCCACCCATCCATCTACCCATCCATCCACCCATCCACATGCCCATCCATCCATCCATCTATCCACCCACCTGTCTGTCCATCCATCCACCATCCATCCATCCATCCATCCACCCATCCATCCATCCACCCATCTACCCATCCATCCACCCATTCATCCATCCATCCACCCATCCATCCAACCATCCATCTACCCACCCATCCACATGCTTACCTACCCATCCATCCATCCATCCATCCACCCACCTGTCCCTCCATCCATCCACCATCCATCTATCCATCCACTTACCCACCCATCCACTCAGTCATCAGTTAATCATCCAGCTAACATTTCCAAAGCCCCTATGATGGGTGAGGTGCTGGTTACAAGAATTTGCACCCTTAGGAACTCATGGTCTGTTGAAAATACAAGCTAGACTTACCTGCCCCACACTAGGCTGTCCACACTGGGTCCTGCTCCCTGTTTTGTTTTTCCCCTGTGCCCTTTCTTTTCGCACGAAAGAGTATTTGCTGCTTGCCTGCCTGTCCTACCAGAATGTGGGGCTCCTGAGGACAGGGCTTGGTCTAAAGGTTCTGTCACTGCCGAGTCCCAGTACCTAGAACAATCCTGGTGCATTGGAGGTGCTCAATCCATATTTGCCCAGTGAATGAAGGAATGAACAAATGAATGAATATGGGTCAGGTCAGAGCTGGATTCAGCTCTTTCGAAAGCCCTCCTTGCTGAAAGGATTAAGGAGACTTCCTCTTACGTAATTACAGAGATAGATACTTAACTGAAATAAGTGTAAGAAAACACATCAAAGCCCTCATTCTTCCTTCAAGGACTATCTGCTGCTTTCTGTGACACAGAAAATATAACACGTGTGTGCACACACGCACACACACACATTTTTCTTCTCTTTGTGGCCTTGCTTCGCTGGCACCTAGAGCTAGGCCTCTCCTCCTGGTGGGTAACTCGGCCCCAGGAAGCCAATGACTTCATCCTTTCATTTGGGGAGGCCTTGGAACTGGGGGGGAGGAGGATCAGGATTGGGGTGCTAGCGTGGCAAGGGGGGAGCTCACAGGGGACCGTGGCCGGTGACAGAGCCGCATCTCGGTTGGGAGAGGTGGATGGAAATGAGCCGGCGGGGGGCGGGGGGGGGGGGCGGGTAGGCATCTGACAACAGGTCCCGGGGGAGGAGAGAACCTGGAGCTGGGGTGACTCACAGGTTACGGGAGGAGAAGGCTCCCGGGAGGGGAGGAGGAGGCCCGCCGTGAAACACAGCAGAGGGTTCCGACAGGGTGGGACCTAGGGAAGGGGGCCAACACGATTTGCCAAGTGGCCCGTGCTGGTCCAGGGGGCTGGTGGGTCACTGTGGTGGCTGGTGAACTTGGAGAGGACCCCCGCTGGAGGTGGAGGAGGCCGTGCTGGATGAGCTGGGGCAGGGTGGAAGGAACCTCGGAGGACCTCACATTCTATAGTCCCTCCCTTGTTCGCTTGTGGCCCGACGCGCAGTGGGTGTTCAATAGACGCTCAAATGGTCTCCCACCCCCGGGAGGAAGCTCCACTGAGAAGTTCTGTTTATTTCTCCCCCATTTGTAAATGAGGAGGGCCCCCTAGGGACCGGAGGGGGCTAGCTCTCGGGGCCGAAATCCGAGGTGGGGGTACTCGAACCCCAGCGGGGTTTCAGAGAATGGAAAGCAGATGTGCAAGTTCTGTCTTGAACCCAGAATCTTGAAGTGTTTCCTGCTCGCACTGAAGACCGGAGGAAGGTGTCGTCAGGCTGGGCAGAACCACTGGTTTTCTCAGCCCTTGATATTTCCAGTTATCATTCGTCTCTCTTGGGGAAAAAGACAGCAGGTGAATAGATTTGAAACGTGAAGATAACAGCACGTGTGAGTGGAAAGGCGCCACACAAATGTGGGTCTTGTACAAACGGTCCGGTGGTTTGCCGGGTGGCCTCTGGTGGTCCGGGGGGGGCCCGTGGGTGTGGGTGCGCCCACCCCTTTCCCATCAAGGTGTCCCCTGGCCTCACACAGCGGCAGAAATCCAGGAGGAAGCTGTGGGCCAAAAGAGGTCTGAGCGGCTGTCTCAAGGTCTCTGCCCTGTGAGAGGTTTAACCTCTGGGGGCCTGTGGAGTGAGCCCCTTTACAGCGAGAGGCCCCAGGGTCCCAGGAACGTTCAGGGCCCCTCCTCTCTCGCCCTTCATACCCTGAGATGCTCTGAACCGAATGTCAGCCCTCCAAAAGGCATCTGGTTCTCACGCACAGTCATGTGTATCAGATAGGATTTTCAGTAAGTTAAAAACACGAGTCTCAAATACAAATGTGTGCGAATTCAAAGATTTCCATTTATCAGTGAGGGGCCCAGCTGGATGGCAAAGCAGTTCAAAAGACGAGGATTCTTGGGGCGCCTGGGTGGCTTGGTCCATTAAGTGTCCGACTTTGGCTCAGGTCATGATCTCGCAGTTCATGAGTTTGAGCCCCGTGTCGGGCTCTGTGCTGACAGCTGGGAGCCTGGAGCCTGTTTTGGATTCTGCGTCTCCCTCTCTCTCTGCCCCCTCCCCTGCTGGTGTTCTGTCTCTCAAAAAAAAAAAAAAAAAAAAAAAAAAAAAGAGCATTCAAGAGGTTGAGTCCAGAAGCTCTGATAGAGGAGAGAGCTGGATCATGAAGGCTAGGGAGCGGGTTAAATTCCATGAAATGATAGAAAGTGTACGTACTGGTGTCTGTGCCTGGTCCCTGAAACCCTTGTAAACTCCTAAGAGATAAAAAACACTAGGACCATCTGTTGAAGCAACCCTGGGCAGCCTCCTGGATGGGGCTGGTCAGTAGAAAGACCGGGCCACTGTTATCAGCTTGGAATTTTGGGGTGTCTGGGTGTCTCAGCCAGCTAAGCATCCGACTCTTGGTTCCAGCTCAGGTCATGATCTCACGGTTTGTGAGTTCGAGCCCCACGTAGGGCTCTGGGCTGACAGCTCGGAGCCTGGAGCCTGTTTCAGATTCTGTGTCGCCCCCTCTCTGACCCTCCCCTGTTCATGCTCTGTCTCTCCCTGTCTCAAAAATAAATAAAAATGTTAAAAAAAATAAATAAATAATTAAAAAAAAAAACAAAAACAAAAATCTACCAGCCAACATGTGACTTCGCATAGTCTGGGGCCGGGTCAAAATCTAGTTCCCCAGAGAGGACAAGAAATCCTTGGATGGGCCCGTTAGACAGTGAGCCCGTGAAAGAACGTTCAAACATTCTTTTTCCTTGTTTCCAAATTTCAGATGATTTTTTTTTTTTCTTAATCCGTTGGAGTCAGGAGTTTGTAAATGGACTCTGGAAAGTCCAAGACTGAAATTATCTACCACTGTTTGTGTGAGTGCATTTTTCTGGGGAAAAGGTTGTGGTTGTCATCAGGTTTACATTAGCGGCCCTCCCCACAAAGCATAAAAACTGCGCTCAGTGTGCTAGCTTCCCACCTCCTTCTCCCAACAAAGGGGAGGAATTTGCTTCTTGACACGGAAGTCCTCTGTCAATGCTCTCAATTGGATGTTCAGGCACCTGCTAACAGGTGTTACAAGAGGGTCACCTCTTCCCCATCTTTGAGGTCCCCGTGCCCAGGCTGGCCCGGCGTCAGCTGGGAGCCAGTCAAGCTACCGACTTCAAGGAAACCCACTGAGCTGTCGCCTGCTTTGTGCCCAGCACGCGGCTCTGGCCTTTCCAAGAAGCTCAGGGCCTGGCCCCGGCATGCATTCTCCCAGCAGGCTGGGCTAGCCGGGGACCTTGGAGATAACTGGCAAGTGACGTCGTAATGGTGGCCCTTGAACTCTTCTGACCTTTTTAAAGTTTATTTACTTATTTTGAGAGAGAGACGGAGTGCAAGCTTGTGCTCGTGAGCCCGGGAGGGGCAGAGAGAGACGGAGACAGAGAGAACCCCACGCAGTCAGTCCCTGTGCTGTTATCAGGTCTTGGACTTTGGGACAAGCATGTGTTCAAAGAGGTCTGGCTGGCAATCGTGTCTGCGTTTCTGATCCATAAACAAGGAAGTAAGTTATTCATTCATTATGTTTTACTGTTTATAAACAAAAGCTTTTGAGAGATGGGCTCCAAAGAGGGAACGCAACAATCCTCGCTGACGCTTAAATGGCACCTGCCGTGTCCTGGGAATGTTTAAGCACATCCTGTCAGTTACTCGTGTTTAAGCACATCCTGTCAGTTACTCGGGTCATTTTCACGAAGGCTCCCCAAGGCGGCTTGTATTCCTTGCCCCATTTTACAGATGAGGAAACTGAGAGGTTAAGATCATTCAGCTGGCAAGTGGCGGAGTCAGGATTTGAACCCAGGCTCTCTGGTTCTGGACTTCACACCCCCAAGCAGCTAGAATTCCTGGTTCTCCAAATAAAAAACGGCGGCAGTGGGAGGGGCACCTGTGTGGCTCAGTGGGTAGAGCATTCGACTTAGGCCCGAGTCATGACCTCCCGGTTTGTGAGTTCGAACCCTGCCTCGGGCTCTCTGCTGTCAGCGCAGACCTCGCTTTGGATACTCTGTCCACCCCCCTACTCGTGCGCGCGCGTGCTCTCTCTCGAAAATAAATAAATGTTAAAACAAAAAAACAGTGGTGGGAAGGCTTTTCATTAGTGCCCTGGGCCCAGGTCCTCATTTGGGTAGGTGGGGAAACCGAGGCCCAGATAGGGGAGGGGGTGTCCGCAGAGCCAGCCAGCGGCAGACCCAGGCTGGTGGCCAGCTGTGCCCACTCCCGGGCCACTGCTCCTTGGCTTTACCGTGAGGCCTTCCCAGGAAGGCAGACCCCTGCCCGCCTGCCTTGTGCCCTCACCTGACCCATCAGGGGGCTGGGTACTTGGAGACGCAGAGGGGACAGAGTGGGGTCCCTGCCGTGGAGGGGAGGGGACAGCAGCGGCCCAGGGAGGAGTGGGGAGGAAGGAGGAACGATGGGGTGCCACTTTGCCACTCCTGCCCACACCTCCCAGGCTCTGGACACCGTCCCCACTGCTCTCCCTGCTGCTCCCCTGCACCCGCAAGGGGTTGACGTCCCGCCTCTCCTCCTCCCCCCTCTAAGGCTGCTATCTCCCCAGGTGATCCCAGGGGCTCAAATTTGTCAGTTCCTTTATTTCGTGACCGCCCGAATGGCTTTGCTCTCGCCACCGAGGATCAATGCCCCACTTACCCCTAAATCTGTGTAAATTTTTAATTAGAAAAATCTTTTTATGTTTTATTTTCTATTTGAGAGACGAGAGAGAGAGAGAGAGAGAGAGAGAGAGAGATTGAGAGCGTGAGCAGGGGAGGGTCAGAGAGACGGAGACAGAATCCGAAGCAGGCTCCAAGCTGTCGGCGCAGAGCCCGACGCGGGGCTCGAACTCACAAACCCGAGATCACGACCTGAGCTGAAGTCGGACGCTCAACCGACTGAGCCACCCAGGCACCCCAGGAACTTTTAATTTTTAACATCGAGTCCTCACGTGCAGGTAACGAAGGAGCGTGAAGTGCGTAATCTTAGGCGTATAGAGTCATGGAAGTCACATTACCCTGCCACCACCCCCCCACCCCCCAGGGTCTCCTTTACAGCCGATACCCATCACTGCAGTTAATATGCACCACTGGTTACAGAAATCATACAGCCAACAAATACTCTGTGTGTTCATTTGGCTTTCTTTCCCTTAACAGGAGATCTGTAAGGTTCACCCCCTTGCGTGTGCCATCAGCAGTTCATTGTTTTTTTCTGGCTGCTTATTATTCCCCTATCCGGAGAAACCACAATGTATTTATCCATTCTGTGCTGATGGGCACGTGGGTCGTTTCCAGAATTTTGTCAACCTGAGGGGATCTTCCGTAAACATTCCCGTACCGGGGGTCTGTGCACGGATGCGTGTTTTCATTTCTTCTTCCCTGTAGATGCTCAGAAGGCAGGATTCCTGGGTCACAGGGCAAGCCTATTCATTTAAGAAACCGCTTCTGTGACGGGGCGCCTGGGTGGCTCAGTCGGTTAAGCGTCCGACTTCGGCTCTGGTCACGATCTCGCGGTCCGTGAGTTCGAGCCCCGCGTCGGGCTCTGTGCTGACAGCTCGGAGCGTGGAGCCTGTTTCGGATTCTGTGTCTCCCTCTCTCTCTGACCCTCCCCCGTTCATGCTGTCTCTCCCTGTCTCAAAAATAAAGAAACGTTAAAAAAAAAAAAAGAAAAAAAAAAAAGAAACCACTTCTGTGGTTGGGATGAGTTGCTTTCACTGGCACGTGGTCGAGCTGCCTTTGTTCATTTCCTTGCCTGTGTGTTACCTCATTTTGCCCTCCCGGAACCCCCCGGGGAGGTGATGCTGGCCGGAGCAAATATTACTGCCACCTGACGTGCACCTGTTGCTATTTGCTCACCACCTACAACAACAGCTCAAGGTTCAAGTTCAGAGGGGGCTCGACGCTCCGGAGAGAAGAGAGGAGCACAGAACTCTGAGATTACAAAATTTTTTCCTGTGGGAAGTGAGAGCTGAGTTCCAGAAAATCTCACACGCTTTTGGTTCAGAACCAGCCTCGTTTCTTGCTGGCAGGAGAGTGGGACTCAGCTGTGCTCTTAGCGGCCCAAGAGAGCCTTACAAGTTTTGTATTTCAATTGTTCTGTTCTTTTAGGTTGGACAACAGTACTGTGGGTATTTCGTGTGTGTGTGTGTGTGTGTGTGTGTGTGTGTGTGTGTGTGTAGGTGCCTGTTTCTTAAAAAGGACCTTTATCTTTTAGAGATCTGTACTCAAGAACTTGTGGGCAAAACAGTAAGATTTCTGGATTTGCTTTAAAGAAATCTAGAGGCAGGGGCAGGAGCATAGACAAGTCAGGCCCTCGCTTGACAATTGTTGAACCTGAGTTTTGGTTACCCAGGACTTTATTATACTGTTCTCATTAAGTTTTGTATGCTTGAATTTTTCCATAAAAAGATATTTTTAGAGTAAAACAAAGGGGGGGGGGGTTTCTCAGTGATAATAAAAACATTACATACATTTTTTTAAAAAAGGTTTCCTTATAGCCACAATAGGCAGCTGCTATAGAAGGTTTCATTCGACCTGGGAAAGAATTGAAAAAACAAAAAACAAACAAACCAGAGCTTGAGAAAGATTACTTTAGTTTCTGAGGCCAACTCTGGGATATTTTTGGCCCAAAGGGAATACAGGATCCGACAGGCCTAGAGCTCCCCAGGGGCCTAGTTCTTGGGCTCTTTATTAACAGTGGTTGCCTCACCAGCCCGGGGAGCGCACTGGAGGGGAATGAGGCCTCCACATTCTGGCCGGAACTGGTAGTGGTGTGAATTTCATTATTGGGGCCAAGAGCCCCGGCGCCCCAAGGACCTCGGTCCTGTCCTGCCTTGCCCTGACCCGCTTCCCCCCGCCCAGGTGGCACCCAGGAGGCTTGCAGGGAGGGGTGCCCTGTCAAGGCCGCAGAGCCCTGGGAACACACAGGGCTCGGGGCTAATCCCAGGGGGGGTCCACGACAGCACTGGGGTGAGGAAGAAAGTGACCTTGGGCGGGGACCTGCAGAGGGCTGGCTAGGATTCCAGGGAAAGGAGGGAAGGGCATTTGAGGTGAGGGTGACAGTCCGAGGCACAAACCAGGAAGGCCTAGGTGCCAGATAGGAGAGTAGAGAACGATGGAGCGGCCCAGGCAGGTGCAGTGCAACTGGGCATTGAGCAGGTGTGCCCCGGGCCCAGCTCACCTGCCCTCTTGCGCAGGGAAATCTGGAGCTGGGGGCCCGAGTGGGGGTGGGGGTGTGTGTGGGGGGAGGTGAGGGCCTGGGATCGCTCTCGGTCCAGACGGGAACCTGCAGTGGCCGGAAATCTCCCACTTCCCACTTCAAAGAAATGCAAATTAAAGTAAGGAGAGTTGTCTACACCCTCTCCTTTAGGATTCGCAAAGATGCACAGAACTGGTAATGACAGCACTGGCGATCTCCTGGAGCCGCGGCTCCTCTCCCACGCACGGGCGGACGTAGACGTTAGTCAGCTTTTCTGAGGGCAGCTCAGCAAGTGGCACCCAAATGTCACCAAAATGTCGCAGGTGCCTGTCCTTTGACCCGGTTGCTGCACCTCTAGGCATCTGCAGAGAGAAAGCGGAGCTCAAAGAGGCACGCTGATGGGGCGCCTGGGTGGCTCAGTCGGTTAAGCATCTGACTTCCGCTCAGGTCACGATCTCGCGGTCCGTGAGTTCGAGCCCCGCATCGGGCTCTGGGCTGACGGCTCAGAGCCTGGAGCCTGCTTCCGATTCTGTGTCTCCCTCTGTCTCTGCCCCTCCCCCGTTCATGCTCTGTCTCTCTCTGTCTCAAAAATAAATAAAACGTTAAAAAAAAATTAAAAAAACAAAAAACAGAGGCACGCTGACGGTCGGCGCAGCCTAATTTGTACCTGCAACGGTGAAAAGGGGGCATAGGTGCCCGTGGGGCGGGTTAAATACCGCAGAAGAGAAGGGCATTTCTGTGTCTCCACGGGGAGCTCTGTCCAAATGAAAACCAGAGTGTTAAACACAGCGGATCCCGTGACTTTATTGAAAGCAGTCTGGAGAGCGGGCACCAACGGGTGACTGTGGTGGTGGCAGAGGGATGGGGGGCGGGAACAAGAGAGAACTTTCGTTTTCTCTTCTAAGCCGTTCAGGGGTAACCACCAAATAATACAGACCCAGATGGAGGCAAGCATGGGGTTTTCATAAAAGAAGTGATCGACCTTAAGCAGAGCCGGGTCTCTGTCCTAAAACGGGTGCATGTATGGAGCGCCTGCTGTATCCGGGACCCACGGCTAGGGCCTGGGAAAATTTCAGGCGAAGATAGGGAAGGGGCAGGGGTGGGGGTGGCGGGGCGGGGAGGGAGGGAAGCTCTGCCCGCACTTCCCTGAGCGCCCTGCTGCCGTTGCCAGCGGCCTAGACTCCTGGGATCGGCCGGTGACTGCACTCTCGACGCCTCTCCTGAGCTCAGTGACCCACACAGGGTTCTCTCGGTCACTCTGACCCCACCTCCAGCCATGTCTTTCCTGGGACCAACAGTGCTTTAGGCGCCTGAATAATTTACCAAACTTACCAAAGCCCCCGTGGGAGGTATTTTTCTCCCACTTAGATAAGGAGGAGGCTCAGAAAGGTCACCGGAATTCGCATTAGCGTTTTGGCTCCGCGAGCCGCTCTGCCTCGGGATCGCATCAGCTGGGGATAAGGTCCGACTGGGGACGTGGGCTCTGGAGTCAGACCCGGGCCCAACGCCGCACCCACGTTCTTAGCTGTGTGATCGCGTGCAAGTAGTGATCCCTCCTGCAGCCCAGGCGGGGATCAGCTATTTATAGGGGTGCTTTGAGGATTATACGGGCAATGGCTGTAAAGGGCTAGCATGAGCCGGGCACCACGCTAAACGCTCTCATGGGCCTGGGCCAAATGAGTTGGCCCATTTTTCGGATGAGAAAACAGAGTCTCCAGGGTGAGGAATGTCGCCCTGGGCCCCCGGCTGGCAGAGGCCCAGGTGGCGGGCCTCGGTGCAGCCTCGGTTTCCTCACCTGACGCGTCCCCCTAGGCGCCCCGCCGATGCCCCGCCCCGTCCAGGTCCCGCCCCCGACCCGCCGAGCTCCGGGAGTCTCAGCCCCGCCCGCACCGAAGCCCCGCGAGCTGCAGCCAATCGGCGGCTGCCGGCGTCGGGTGCACTCGGCCTCGCCCGCGGCCCTCCCGCCCCCGGCTCTCGCTCGCCGCTCGCTCAGTCCGCCGCCGCCTTCGCCGCTGCCGCCGCCGCCGCCGCCGCCGCCGCGCCTCCGTTTGCCGACTCGGTAAGGCTGGGCCGAGGCTGGGCGAGCGGGCGCGGGCTCGCGGCCTGCGGCCGGCGCCAGGGTGGGGCGCGCGGGGACCGCCAGGGTCCGGACTCCGGAGGGCGGGGGGTGCGGGGGCCGCCTGCCGAGCCGCAGCGCCGAGGGGAACCTCCGGCATCGCCCCGCCAGGACGGCGGGGTTCGTGGGGAGCCTGAAACGGGAGCGGGTCGGGGACTCCCCACCTCCCGCGGTGGATTGGGTCTGGGGTCCGCCTAGGGGTGTGTCTGCGCGCGGGCCTCCTGTGCCGGTCCGGTGCGGCAGCGGGAAGGATGCTCAGCCCTTCGGACTTGGGCAGGATGCGCCAAGCTCGGGACCAGCAGGGGTACTGGCCTCTTTCTTCGCCCTTCTCGCTCTCACTTCCCAGGAGTGGATTGGGTCTGGGGGTACGCCCGAGGGTCGATCGGCCCGCCGGGAGGTACAGTGTGGGAGCTGGAGGGATGCTTGGTTCTCCGGACTTGGCAGGATGCCTCCGGCCTGGGGCCGCTAGAGCCCCTTTCCTCTCATCCCACCCCACTCTTCGGAATGGATTGGGTCTGGGGGTCCGTCCGAGGGTCGGTGAGGCTGCAGGAGGGGTGCTCGGCCTTCTGGACTTGGCTGGGCGCCGCCAGCCCCCTCTCGATCCCGCCGCATCCCTTCGCCCTTCGGGGGTGGATTGGGCCTAGGGGGCCGTCCAGGGGTCGCAGTGGGAGCTAGAGGGACGCTCGGCCTTCGGGACTCCGTGGGGCGCAGTCCACCCAGCCTCCTGCGGCCGCCCCCGCATTGCAGCCGTCGGGACACGCCCTTGACGCGGGACTCCCCGCGCGGTCCGAGCACCCGTCGTGAGCGAGATCGGGGCGCCCGGCCGGGGTCCCCGCTTGCGAGCGCCCCCCATCCCCCGGTGCGGGGCAGGTGGGCGCCGTGAGTCTGCCCAAGGTCGCGGCGGGTTCCCAGCCCGGCAGCCGCCCGGCGGGGGGGGTGGAGGAGGGGCGTCACGTGACCAGGCCTGGGAGCTCTGGCCCTTCCTGCCGGGACAGCGCGGTCGGGGTGGCGGAGCTACCCGGGGTCCCGGGCCGGGACGGAGGCAGCTCCAAACCTCAGCCCCCTCGGCGAGTCAACGACCAGTTCCTTTCATTTTGTTCGGGAAGGCCGTGGGTCAGCGTCTTTATAATGTAAATTGATGGTTGGCTTTCGTTCAAGCCGACCTGACTTTTTTAACACCAAGAGTTAAAACTCCGGAGTAATCAACCCGATTCAGTAGGGAACAGACGTCGTTTTCCCGACTCAGGACAGGCTTTCGGTTCCTCTGTGCTCCTTGTGTAGTTCAAATACTTAAGGGCAGGTTTTTGTGGGAGACCGGTAACTTTGTAAGGTACCGGACAAAATCCGTTTACTCTCTTGAAACGAGTATTTTGTTACACCATTTTCTTGCATAGGCGTCGGGTTTCTGGTCATTCCAGATATTCAAGCATGCTTGTTTCCTTCTGAACCCCAAACCAAGCGATTAAAAAATGGCCGAACTCACTGGTCTTTCATTTATGCCAGCGAGCATCCCCCCCCCCCCCCCCCGCCTTTTCCAAAGTATGTAGGGCGACGCGCGGGGAGTGTGGCGTAAATATGAGGACATAATGCTGATGATCGTGCTGATCGCAGAGGCGAGGCAGCGTCTGGTTGTAAGTCGTCTGGGGCCATCGTGTCTGATGTGAACCGTGTGCAGCACTCGGGTTGGGGTGGTGCTGCCTCTGTGCGCCCGGGGGCTCCTTTTCGCATACAAACGACCGGCTTCCTTCCGGTGAAACATTTCTAGACCCGACCTTGTACACTGAACTCCCATCTGTTGAAATCAAACAGAGAAAAGGGAGCGCACATACTTTGTATCACAGTGGCAGAAACTGGCACGGTGCACAGGCCGAAATAACCTTTCGAGTTTGCACTGAAAGCAAGTGGCCTAAGCCAGGGGCGAAGGGAAGAAACCTGGCGTCCCTGCTGCTGCCGCCCTTGGCCTGCCCCCAGGCCAGTGGGAATCTAGTGGGCAAGCGTGGGCCCCCGGGGAGTCTGGGGCCAGGGCCTGCGCTTATGCAACCCTGGCCCCGCGTGCCCATTCATAGAAACACTGTTACTTTCTCCCGGGGCTTCGCAGCAAGCCCCTTCCGGACGCGCTTCGGGCGCGCCGGGACGCGATGCTGCAGTTTGGGTGTGGGGTGGCATAGGGCGCCCTGAGCCCTCAGCTGTCCCCAGGGCTGGCCACGCGGGGCTCGGCCTTCCCGCGGAGAGGCGCTTCGTGTCGCCGGGGGAGGAGGGTGGCAGCGCCGGCGACGCGAGCCAGCTCGCTCCGGAAGGTCTCCCCGAGCCGGGCGGGTGGAACAGGATCTGAGCGCCCCGGGCGCGCCAGGCCGGGGGCGGGGCTCGTGGTAACCTTTCCCCTACTTTTCGCAGCCGTCACGTGACGCGCGCCGTGGGGGCGGGGCGGGGCGCGCCGGCCGCAGTAGCCTGCGGTGCCCTCCGGGACGCGTTCCAGCTGAGCAGTTAGAGACGCAGCCTGGGCTCCCAGGGCGGCGGGGAAGGTGGGAGGCGGAAACGCGCGCCCGCTCTGGCCCGGAGCTGCTTCTGCACTTTGATCGGGTGCAGTTTTTCCTTTGTGGGAGAGGACGTTGAGTCACTCCGCGTGGTCATCGCTGGCGGGCCAGAGTTGGGTTGCTGGGGGGCAGCCTGAACTTCGATTCCCGGAGGATTTAGAATAAAATGAAACTGGCACGTTTCGAGTGTGTTTCAGATTCTCTGTGGCCCGCTTTAATGAGGCCTCTGTTTTCCTCGAATGGCTTGAGCCTCTCCCGAGCTTGGCCTGCGAGGATTTTTCTGTTTGACACGGTGCAAAACGAAGGGGGTGCACACGGGGACGTTAACGCGGGATTGGCCTCGGCACTCGGGGCCCCTCTCCAGAAGCCACCAGCCTAACAGTCTCTGATGCCTGTAGAAATAGTGTAGGCTGTACGGGGCGTGTTGTTGTTCAATCTGTTAATTAACACAAGTAAGGAGTACTTTATGTTTGTTGATTTATGACATTCTGTTGCCTTTTGTGAAGTTCACCTTCTACCCCGTGCAAATACTGGGTGGACGTTGGGTTCCCAGCAGACCCTGGGCTTGAAGCCAGCTGACCTTTGTGGTGAGGTGATCCAGAGCCTCAGTTCTCCAGAATGTCCACCTGTAATTTTGCATGGGTTGTTTTTCTGCCAAGAATGTTGTTGGAAGTTAATAATTGAAAGAAATTTTGCCAACTGCACGAGTCCTGCCGCTTTGGGGGTACGTAGGGTGTTTGCCACTGTGGAGGGCCGGGGGATAGGGTGGCTACTGCTCTGCCTTCTAGAAATCATCAGCTAATTGTTGGACACCAGGTTCTTTAGGTTAAAAGGAAAGGACTCCTCCATACTCCCGATGTGGTGGTTCACCAACCCATCCCAGGAACCTGAGTGTCATCCTAAAACTTCTTTTTTTTTAAGTTTATTTATTTGAGAAAGAGGGTGGGGTGGGGACAGAGAAAAGGGGAGAGAGGGAGAGAATCCCAAGCAGGCTCCGCACTGCCTGAGCTGAAGTCAGATGCTTTTTTTTTTTTTTTTATGTTTATTTTTAGAGAGAGAGAGAGAGAGATACAGAGTCCGAGTGGGGGTGGGGCAGAGAGAGAGGGAGACACAGAATCCGAAGCAGCTCCAGGCTCCGAACTGTCAGCACAGAGCCTGACACGGGGCTCAAACTCAGGAACCATGAGATCATGACCAGAGCCAAAGTCGGACGCTTAACCGACTGAGCCACCCAGGCGCCCCAATACGTGTTTATATTAAAAGCAAACACAAAATGACTATGGCTTTCAGACATCGTCGTGTGCTATAACTCAAATTTTACGTTTTATGGAAGACTTCCTCATTTATGAGATAATGCATTGATCACTAATTTTCCTACATGTCAGCATCTCTACTGCCCTTAAAGAAGATTTAGGGTGGGGCGCCTGGGTGGCTCAGTTGGTTGAGCTCCGACTTCGGCTCAGGTCGCGATCTCCCGGTTCGTGGGTTCGAGCCCCGCGTCGGGCCCTGTGCCGACAGCTCAGAGCCTGGAGCTGCTTCGGATTCTGTGTCTTCCTTTCTCTCTCTGCCCCTCTCCTGCTCACACTCTGTCAATCTCTCAAAAAATAAACATTAAAAAAAAAAAAAAGATTTAGGGTGAAGAGTTTAGGTTTCTTTCTACTTTCTCAAGCCCCCCCTGTTGTACAGCGGCAGGTACAACAAGGGACACTAGAAATGAGCGCAGCAGTGCTGTGGCAAGCTAAATGTCAAAGTCAGATGATTGGGAGGGGGGGTATCCGATGCCAGCACGGGGTGGGGGGAGCGGATAGAGTGAGGGGAGGGGGTCTACTGGCAAGAAGGAGGCGAGGCGGCAAGTCCACACGGAAGCCCATGTTCCTGGAGCCTGGGACTCCGGTTGGAAGCCCGGCACGCTCCAGTGTGTTCCTGCCTTGACGGCCTGATGTGTTGGGCCCATCACTTGATGTGACGGCTGGATATTCTCATACTTTATAGGCCAGGCAGAGGGTCTCGTGATGAGGCTGTGACATCTGCTCGAGCCTCTTCTCTCTTCCCCACCTGCACACACGGCCCGGTAAGTGTCAGAGCTGGGATTTGGATCCAGATCCTTGTTCCCCGAAGCTTGTGCTCTCTCCCTGCAGCACGCTGCTGCTTCTCGGGCCGCAGTGCAGGCAGAGGGCCCACGTCCGTGCCCACTGGGCGTGTTTCCGGGTGTCCGTTTCCGCATCTGTAAAGTGGTGCCTCCGACACCTGTTGTTCTTCGTCACCAGGGAGGGTCCGGGAGGGGGCCGGGTGTGACCCCAGTCTTGAGGGTGTAAAGTGGGCACGGGTTCTGGCAAATAATCCCGTGGCCGCAGGCAGGGATTACGGGTATGACGGTGCTCCCCGGTCCCTGAATTGGAACTTGTGGTTTCCCAAGTTCAGTTACTTCTGGGTGAAGAGCATGCTGTGGGTGAAGGCCCCCCTGCCGGTGGTTTTGGGAACACTTGTGGGAACAGCGTGGGATGAGGAGAGGTCCGGGGGTCTCTTCTGGGGGGACGCAAGCTTCTTCGTCAGCGGCTTGCTGACGGTGTGGCTGGGGGGCAGGTCCTCGTGGGCGTGCGTCCGGAGAAAATACCTGAACGGACGGCGCAGATAACTGCCGAGACATTCTGTATTTTCTTTACAAAAATGTGAACCCCAGTGACCTTTCCCCAGTTCTTTTGCACAGGTCACATTTCTCTGCGTTCATCTGATTAGCCATTACTTCCTGGAGTGGGGCCACACTAGGTGTAATTTGCCTTTGGTTTACTTTTATTTTTTGTTTTTCGCTTTTTGCGTTTGGTTTATTTACTTATTTTTTTATTTAAAAAATTTTTTTTAACGTTTATTTATTTTTTTGAGACGGAGAGAGACAGAGCATGAACGGGGGAGGGTCAGAGAGAGAGAGGGAGACACAGAATCCGAAACAGGCTCCAGGCTCTGAGCTGTCGGCACAGAGCCCGACGCGGGGCTCGAACTCACGGACCGCGAGATCGTGACCTGAGCCGAAGTCGGCCGCTCAACCGACTGAGCCACCCGGGCGCCCCACATTTGGTTTATTTTTTACAACACCTCACTAGGTCACTAGGCAGAAGCTGTTGTTTTCCCAGAGACTTAAAGGTGTAACGATTCAGAATTCCCTCTATAACCTGCCTCGTCTTGGCGTATTTACTCCATAAACGTGAATGGCGTATTACGATATACTTGACTGCGATAAGTTAACTGTATGGCCAGTTAATTAATGAAAATATTAAATGCCCAGTGGTGGATTCAAGAGACCCCACCTCCTTAGTGACCGTTCCTGCCCGTTTCTTGCACACGAAGCCCTCCCAGAAACACAAAGTGAGTTTTGCGTCTCACGTTCTCGCTTCTAAGGTGCCTCCATCAGGTTAGGGAAATAATCTGTATTTATCTGCATATGCACTTATCAAGAAAACACAAGAGCACAATCACGGAGAGTCATGTCTGCAAGTGAGTATGACACGGCACACGACGGGCAGAAAGCTATGCGCCCACACATGGGTGGACGGGTGCTCTCTTTTCCGTACTGTTACTGCTAATTTTTGCCTGCGCCTAACTCCTCGCCCTAATCGTGACCGTAGTAGCGGGAATACGAAATACTGACGGAGCAAGAAGGAATCTGAGCAACCTCACGAACCTTTTTGGGGCGCCTGGCGGGCTCAGTCAGCGGAACACGCAACGCTTGATCTCGGGGTTGTAAGTTCGAGCCCCACGTTAGGTGTAGAGATTACTAAGAAAAAAGAAAAGAAAAGAAAAGAACCTTGCCCCACATGCAGGTCTGGATTTCCCCTGGCTGATACCCTTCCGGAACCTTCTGGTACCTTCCTTGAAGTGCCGTGGGTGGCAGCACTGAGGCCGGCCCGGGTGCCGTCTCTGTAGTCCTGCTTGGCAGGAACATGGCTTCCCGTGTTGTGTCCATCCTGGAGGCAGAACCAGCTTTGTGTGGCCAAGCAGAACCGTCCCGGACACTGGTCGCTGGGCCCCAGAGGGATACGCGGCGCCGCTCTGGCCTCCGTCGAAGACGATGCTGTAGATGGTGCCTGCAGTGTCTCCCCTCGAGCGTTTTTCCAGGGGTGGTGGCCCGAGAGTCCTCCGGCCCCAGCTTCCTCCCTGATGAGGGAAACGGGCTGTGTCCCCAGAGTCACTGCCCGCTGTTGATGCTGTGCTGGGCCGTAGGAGACAGGGCCCGCTCCCGCGTGCGAGTAAATTGTGCATCTGTAGCGGGGAGACGGGTGCCTGAGAACAATTTTAGAGTTGGCACTGGTCGTGTTTGTAGTTGCTGTGGTTTCATTGCTGACTGCAGTCACATCATTCTGGCTACAGTCACATCATTCTGGCTACAGCGGAGCGATCTACTTTCGCATCTGTGTCGTAGCTGTAGCGATCTCGCGTGGCACTTTGAATGGAGTGTCTCCTTCACCTGGCAGGTAAGCATGTGGGTTGGGGGGTTGGACGTGGGTCTGATCCCCCAGCTCCGCTCTTTGCTGGCCGTGACCTTGGGCAGGTATGTGTGCCTCAACGCCCGAGCGTTGGTCTTCTCCCTGGTAAATTTGTGCCATTCCGTGGGTTCTGGCGGGAATTATTTTTTTTTCCTTTTTATTTATTTAAAAAAAATTTTTTTTTAACGTTTATTGATTTTTGAGACAGAGAGAGAGCATGAACAGGGGAGGGGCAGAGAAAGAGGGAGACACAGAATCCGAAGCAGGCGCCAGGCTCTGAGCTGTCAGCACAGAGGTGGGGCTAGAACCCACGGACCGAGAGATCATGACCTGAGCCGAAGTCGGAGGCTTAACCGACTGAGCCACCCAGGCGCCCCGGCTCTGGCAGGAATTAAGTGGGCAGTTTGGGTGAAATGTGCATCACATTGTCCAGCATAAGCCAAACAGGTTTGTAGAAGGAGTATTTTGTATTTTCGTTGCTAAAAGCACAAACGTGAGTCTGCATCTCCTATCTGTCTTAGCTAGTTAGCTACCTACTTACCTACCTTCCTACCTTCCTTCCTACCTCCCTATCTGGGTTCAAGGCTCTGTTGGAAGAGCTCTGACAGCACAGAATTATATGTTTTGGTTGGAAGTCCCATGTCACATGGCAGGTGCGATGGTTTGTTTATTACGGAGGCGATTTCCATGTCTGAATTTCCCCCCCACCCCCCACCCCTGTTTTGGAATCCAGCTAAGCACTTGGCATTGGGCTGACCTTTCACCTCCTTTCCTCAGCGGCTGCCAGTCCCAGGACCTCTGGGGCTGGGGGTGGCACCGTGGCCGGCCTTCTGGAGGGGAAGGGGACCCGGCTTCGGGATGGCTAGTGTTACGATTGGCGGGCCGCTGACCTCTGCGGTTATGGAGAAAAGGAATCTATTGAGGAGAAGGAAGACAAAGGCAGGGACACGTGAAACACGGGAGTACAGACCAGTTTATTGGCCAGAGATCAGTGAGTGGCATTGGGCAAAGTTGGCGAAATTAAAATAATCTGACCGACATTGAACGAGCTGTTGCGACATCATCCCCCCCTCCCCCCGCTCCAACTTCTTCACTTGGCGTTGGGAGAACTGTCTGTGGTCCTCACTGGACTCACAGTTGAACAAGGACTCGTGTCCCGGAGACGTTCACCGCTTCCGTTGGGAGATTAAATGAAAGGCGCACGAGTGAGAGTCATCAGCCAGTCAGTGCGGGTAGAATCACCAAATGGAACCGGTGGGACGTTGTTCTCTGGGAATGTGGACTCAAAGGCAGCCTTGCAGGAGGGGAGCTTTAAGCTGGGTGTGCAGAGCCCGAAGATGGGAGCAGAGCAGAAGGCATCCCAGCTGTGAGTTGGGGTTAGCAGGGCCCGCCCCCACCCCCATCACGGTCGGGGTGGCCGGGGTGCTGGCCCAAGCGGAGGGGCCTGGGGGAGTGAGCTTGGGACGCTGTGGGAGCAGCCACCTAATAGGCCCGTGATGGGAATTTATAAGAATTGGGATAAATAGGTCGGCGCTCTCAACCAGAGCGCCTTACTCTGGACCTTGGTGTTTTTCCGAGAGCGGATTAGCGTAAGGTGCTTAAGTCTCTGGCATCGTCCTTGGAAGCACCTCTCCCCTCTGGTGGCCTTCGTGATTTCCAAAGTAGCACCGTTAGGTGGTTCCCACGCTCAGCCTGGGGGCGCGACGCTCAGCCTGGGGGCGCGGCGCCCAGGTGTGTCCCAGGCGAGGAGGTTTGTGCAAAGCTCACCATCGCGTGGGGTCCGGGCGGGCGCCCTCCGCGCCTGGCGCAGCCAGGGAGGATTTCTGCGGTGCCAGGGAAAATAAACGGGTCCGTGGCGCCCCACAGCACCCCAGACCGCGGAGACACGTGTCTTCAGCACGTTGGATAAATTTCGCTGCCTGAAGCTGTTGACTTCCAGTTTACTGCTGAGCTGGTCTGGCAGGCGCACAGCGAGAGGTGGCCTGGCATCGAGAATACTCCCCGAGGGGCCTCCCCGCTACTCGCTACTCGGTCGCACCACCTGGGGCAGGGGCGGCCAGTCTGTGTTCCCAGAACGTGATTCCCCTGTCACCCTGTTCCCTCCTGTTTAGACCTTTTTTTGAAGTTTACTTATTTATTTTGAGACAGAACGGGGAGGGGGCAAAGAGAGAGGGAATCATCCCAAGCAGGCTCCACACTGTCCGCGAAGAGCCCGATGTGGGGCTTGAACCCCTAAACTTTGAGGTCGTGACTTGAGTCGAAATCAAGAGTTGGAGGCTTTACCAACGAAGCCACCCAGGTACCCCTTTCCTGTTCAGATTTCTTGTTCTGTTTTATATTTTTTTTATTTATTATTTTTTTAATTAACTTTTTTTTTTTTTGAGACAGAGAGAGACAGCATGAACAGGGGAGGGTAAGAGAGAGAGGGAGACACAGAATCTGAAACACGCTCCAGGCTCTGAGCTGTCAGCGCAGAGCCCGACGCGGGGCTTGAACCCACAGACCGCGAGATCATGACCTGAGCCGAAGTCGGCCGCCTAACCGACTGGGCCACCCAGGCGCCCCCAGATTTCTTGTCCTAAGGCGTCTGGTAGTTGCTCAGTGATGATTTGAGAGAACAAATGACTGACAGAAAGGGGAGTTAAGCTCTCTTTTCATGTCTGTGTTTTCTTTGCAGCCTATCTCCCTGCCCCCGCCCCCCCCTCCGCCCACCCCGGTCTTTCCTGCTTTTCCTGCCAGTACACGTATTCTCTTCTCTAGCTGGCTGAGAACTCGGGGAGCAGGTGCCGTCCTGCCGAGCAGGTGGATCCCAGGGGTCATGCCGTGTAAGCCCGTAAGCTCTGTCCCCCGGGAGGTCACCTCTCTCCACCCAGGTAGAGAGGTGCTCAGGCGGGCATGGTATGGGATAGTGGCGGGAGGACAGCATGCTTTGCAAATTAGCAGGGTCTGGTGCTTGTGCGCGTCACAGGGGTGAGGCACGGAGCCTGGTAGGCAGTGGTGGGCTTCTAGGAGGGGAAACGGTGGTGAGGTAGCAGTTAAAGCCCCAGGCAGGGCCCTGTGCGGCGCTAACTCCTGGGGTGCAGAGGGGCTGGAAGAGGAACCAGGGACCCCCCAGCTCAGAATCCTGCCAGGGGTGAGGGGCGGTAGCAGATAAGAGTCTACGTGCCCGGTCACCTTATCCGGAAGGAAGAGGATGGTGAGTGAGGCCAGCGCTCAGACTGCTTAGTTGTGTCTCTCAGCTGGGGCATAGCAGAGCCCCCCTCCCCAACCCCCAACAGCACCAGGAACCGGCGGGGGGGTGGTGCTGCCTGCTCACAAGGCCCTCGGGGGCCCCCTTCGTGCTGAGGCCCTTCACCGCCGCTATCCTGGAAGGTTGAAGGGTTACAGAGAAAAGCTGTCCAGTTAAGTGGCCTGGATCCAGACGCAGGCCCGGCCTGCCAGCTGGCCCAGGGCCCTTCCTCTTACAGGGTGTTGGGGTTCCCAGCTGTGCTGAGAGAATGACAGGAGTCACCAGGAGGGGGCTCCAGGGAGGCTGACCCAGGAGCGGAGAGTGGGAGACCGGGCAGGGTCAAGTTGATATGGCAGAAAACTAATATTCCAGGAAGGGGGCTCATAGGTAGTGTTCTGTACTTGTCCGTGTTTCCAGCATCTCCCGATTTAAAACGTTCGGGGCAGAAAATGACCTTGCTGTGTAGTACAGTCAAGTTCACCGGGCCTCCTGTGGGGTCCTCCTAATTCCTGATTGTCCCTGAATTGATGAATGGCTCGCCTCCTTCCACCTGGGGGTGGGTGGGGGGGTCTCTCTTCTCCCCCAGCCTCCGGTTGCGGTCAGCCTTTGGGAAGTGCTGGGAGCTGCGTCCTCCTCAGTTATTCTGGCCCTCCTCTGGGGGAGACTGGGAGGTGAGGGAGGCAGGGCGGGCAGGCAGGCAGGCTTTGCCCACACCCACCTGGGTGAGAGGTGAGGGCGTGCCCTGCGTCGTGCAGGTCGTGCCAGGGCGCGGTAGGTCAGGGGGTGCAGTGATCTGACAGGTAGCCTTGCCCGTCGTTTGTTGTTGTTGACATTCGAGGTGTCGTTGGGTGGGTCTAGCTTATTTCCCGGTTACGGACGCTGGAGTGCAAGGGCCGGCTTGTGGGCGGGCAGAAACCCTGTGAACGGGCCCCTCCTGATTTGACTTTGACTCTGTGCATGGGTGGTGGGGCCTGGCCGTGGCTCCGTGGGTGCTGGCTTCCGGCTCACATGGCCAGCGGGCGAGATGTGCCCAGAAGGCGGACGCTGAGCTTTGAAAGTTGGTCTCCGAGCGTGAGATTGCACTGAGCTGCAGCGGACAGGTGTTTTATTTCAGTCAACACATTTTCAGAAGTGATAAGGGAGGATCACACACCAACAGAAGAGGGACGGGCACAGCAGACCCCCGTGTGACCACTGCCCGACGTCAGTTCCCACCCGTGGCCCTCACGGTTCATAATTCTGTCCGTCCGTGCCCTCTACCCCCAAGATTTTGAAGCAGACCCTAAACTTGACAGAAGACAAACTTGTACTGATAAATATTTCCGTATGTATCGCTAAAGTACAGCACCTCTTTCAACAACAACAACAACAATATCCTATGATGCCTAAAAATATTTATTTATTTATTTATTTTATTTTTTTTTTAAATTTTTTTTTTTAACGTTTATTTATTTTTGAGACAGAGCATGAACAGGGGAGGGTCAGAGAGAGGGAGACACAGAATCCGAAGCAGGCTCCAGGCTCTGAGCTGTCAGCACAGAGCCCGACGCGGGGCTCGAACTCACGGACTGCGAAATCATGACCTGAGCCGAAGTCGGCCGCTTAACCGACTGAGCCACCCAGGCGCCCCGTTGCCTAAAAATATTTAACGGCAGTTCCCAGATGCCGCGAGCCGACAGTTGTTCGAAGGAGTGAGCTCTCAGCGAGTGGGACACTGGAATTCTGCATTTGAGGAGAGGTTTAGGGGCATAAATGTTGAATAGATAACACTTCAGTTTCCTGAGGCAGTGTTTTTTTTCTTTTTCTTTTTTTTTAAATAACAGCTTTATTGTGGTTTAACTTACCCCACAGTCCACACGCCCGTCCAGAGTGAACAGTCGAGCGATTATGAGTCTCTTTACAGATATGTGCAACCATTAGCACAGTTAACATTGGAACGTGTTCATCGCCCGAGAAAGAAGCCGTCCTGCCTTTAGCTATCTACCCCACTCAGTCCTCCTTCTGCCCCCAACCCTAGGTGAGAGAGGGAGAGGCAGAGAGAAAGGGGGACAGAGGATCCGACGTGGACTCTGCTCTGACAGCAGAGAGCCCGACGTGGGGCTCGAACTCACCAACCGTGAGATCACGACCTGAGCCGAAGTCGGACGCTTAACCCACTGAGCCACCCAGGCGCCTCTCATAAGTGTGTTTGTTTTTATTTTTATTTATTTATTTTTTAATTTTTTAATTTTTTTTTTAAAATTTATTTTTGAGACAGAGAGAGACAGAGCATGAGCAGGGGAGGGGCAGAGAGAGGGGGAGACACAGAATCGGAAGCAGGCTCCAGGCTCTGAGCTGTCAGCACAGAGCCCCACGCGGGGCTCAAACTCACGGAGTGTGAGATCGTGACCTGAGCCGCAGTCAGATGCTTAACCCACTGAGCCACCCAGGTGCCCCTCATAAGTGTTTTTAAACATGAGGCTGTGATGCCAGGATGGGTGGAATGTTCGCTTACTAGATTTGCACAGGGAGTTTTCAGTTTTCAAACCTTTGTCGTCCGGTTCACTTGGTCCACTAATGACCGCTATGGCTCGAAGAGGGACTTCTGCTCAGGGCGGTGTCCAGGTGGCTGCAAAACTAGAGAGCCAAATTGTCCGTTCTGTGGTGCATTTAGGACTCTTACATCTGGCTTTTAGTTCAAAGCAATCAAAAAAACGAATCCTGACTTAAATTCAGTGCTCTGACCAGGCCGTTGACTCCTGGAAAGGACCGCAGATACTCCCTATTTCACCTGCCTCTCCCTGGCGGAGGTGAGATTCCTGAGCAAACACCGGGACCCATACCTTTGGATAGAATGGTCTACAGACACGATGTTTATGTTCCATCTGCATTAATAATCCCTCAGGTCTGGGTAAAGCCCTTGAAAGATCTTACAAACCATCGAGAGGGTAGCCAGTCCGTAACGTTGTTTGCCACACTTCACGTTCTGCAGAATTCTCTCCGTGACGCCTGCCTCCTGCCACGCGTGTAGCCTGAAATCTTCGTGGGGAGGGGCTAAGGGTTAACCGTGAGGCCCCTGGAGAATCCTAGAGACCCTTGGATAGCTTTTGGAGGGAGAGGATTCAGAGCGGTTTGGATGCCCCGTCAACATCCCGAATTACCTGCAGCAGGCATTTGCCTGGAGAGCTTGCGGCTCTCAGACTTGGGGTCTGGGCCTGCACAGCCGGCCAGGCGAGGGAGGCTGGCTCCGTGCCCATGAAATAACACGTCGATAACCTTGAACGCTTGGCAGACCAGGTCAGAGCCTCAGGTGCTGCGTGGTGACACTTCCCAGGTGTGCCCGTCCCAGCCTGTCCCTCTGCCCCCGGCATCCCCACCTGGACGCCCCTCCCACTCCCAACCTGTCCTGCCCACGCCGACACTCTCCTGTGTCCTCGAGTAGCTCCCGTGAGCGAATGGGCCAGAATCCCCCGGGGGCCTCTGAAGGCTTTCTGGAGTGGGTCCTCCTCCGGTCCCCCACTGGCGCCCCTGTCTCCTGGAAGACTGCTTCCCCCTCTTACTGGTCATGCTTCCCGGCCCCACCCACAGTCCTTACATCAGCCAGAGCGGACTTCTAGAGAACAGAAACAGTGACTTAAAGCCCTTGGAATGCTTTTCCTTCGTTCTTAGCATGAAACCCCTCTGCCTCCCATGGCTGCCTCTGGGCATTCCTCTCCAAAGTTAGCTGCCTGCCCTTGACCTCAGCCACCCTGCCCTTGACCTGCCCTTGACCTCTACCTAGAGGCTCGTTTTCCTTTAGGCTTGAAAGGCTTGCCCTCTGGGCTTCCTGTGTCACCCGGGAGGTCCCCTCTTTTGGCCTCTCTGTCCGAGTTGGGGCGGGGACCTCCTGCCAAGGTCTCCATCCTCCCTGTGGCTGGCACACCGGAGGCAGTCAACAAACTCTTGCCGAAGGAGCACACGAATGAAAGCTGCGTGCCTTTTGGGGCCTCTCCTGGGGCTCTTTGTTCCAATTAGCTGAAGACTAAGCTAGTTTGGGCTTTTGTAACTGGGCATCTTTGAAAGCACGGTACCTGTTGATTTCCGTAGGTCCTACGCCCGCACTCTGTAGGCTCAAACAGGTAAAAGCGGGAGGAATTGCGGTGAGAAAGCTCAGTGTCGGGTTTTTGCCCCGGTCCTCGGTGACTTTGCCCCTCTGTTAGCTGCCCTTTCCTCGTGGGGCGCTCGGGCAGAGTGTCGGAAGAGAAGGTGGCCGAGGGGCCGGCTGTGCGGGAGGGAGGCCGGGAGGGCATCAGGAGTGGCCAAGGAAGAAGACGGGCCAGGAGGAAGGGAGCCAAAGAGACCCGGCCTGGAGCCATTGACGGGAAAGGTGCGTTCATTTGTGGGCGCTCCTCAGTGTTCCAGCCTTCGGGTTGCTGACCCAGGTTGGTTTCAGTCACAGCTTCCGAGGAGGAGGAGGAGGAGGAGGAGGAGGAGGAGGAGGGGGGCCTGGCTCCGACACGCATAAGCACCCACTCCTGAGGACTCCGTGCGCCTGGATTTCGTGGCGTCTTTGTGGCGACCGGGATGGTCTCTCAAGTCAGCAGCCACAGGCACACCCGAGTCCCGGTGCCCCGGCCTGAAGATGAGGGGTTCAGGGCCATCCTGTGGACCCTCTGGGTTTCTTCTGTGCCAGCCTCCAGGCGGCATTTGCAGGGTGCCAACAGCCACCAGCTTCCTGAGTCAGCTGGGTGTGGCCTGGGCTGCTGGCCTGGAGGGTTGGTGCCGTGGGATGGCCCGGGGGCGGGGGCCAGGGGGTGGGGGTTTCTGGGTGGGAGGGGGCTCCCCTCCTGGACTCCCCGCCCCAGGCCTCCGAGCAGAGGGTGCGGTGGGCTGTGTAGTGCCCGACAGGCAGGGGAGGGGGTCGGCATGGAATCCCAGGATCGGATCTCGTAAGGGACCGTTAAGTTTGTTAAATGGCTAGGAAACCTGCAAATTCAGAACGAATCCCAGGGCTGTGGAAGGGGTTTTCTAACATCCGGTGAAACGCTGGTGCGTTACGCTCTCCCCTCCTCCTCCTAGGGCGTTACTGAAGATGGCGGAAGCCCACCAAGCCGTGGCCTTCCAGTTCACGGTCACCCCAGATGGGATCGACCTGCGGCTGAGCCACGAAGCCCTGAAGCAGATCTACCTGTCTGGACTTCATTCCTGGAAAAAGAAGTTCATCAGATTCAAGGTTAGCAGATACCTGTTTAGATCTGTACGGCGCTCACATTAGCATCTGAGAAAACGCCTCCAGGTGCTGGTGAGGCGAAAAAGCATTTCAGAGCGATTGCCGCGCAATTGATACTTCCTCTGTCCTTGTGAAACACACTCCCCGGCTTCCTGAAGAAGTTCTGAAAGGCAGGCAGGGGAACCGGCGCCCCGTAGGCAGGTGAGTTGGGGTTCAGAGAGCCTGCTCGGCGAAACAGAGGAAAGACCAGCATCCGTGTCTCCTGCTTGGAGCCCAGAACCCCTTACGCCTTGTAGAAAAAGGATTGTTTCCCAGCTGTGTGGATTGCAATGAATTTACCTAACGGCTACCTTGCTGATAAAATTAGCCAAACGTTGGGGCGCCTGGGCGGCTCAGTCGGTTAAGTGTCTGGCTTCAGCTCAGGTCATGATCTCACGGTTTTGGGTTCAAGCCCCGCGTCGGGCTCTGTGCTGACAGCTCAGAGCCTGGAGCCTGCTTTGGATTCTCTGTCTCCCTCTCTCTCTCTGCCCTCCCCCCATGCTGTTTCTCTGTCTCAAAAATAAATAAACATAAAAAGAAATTAGCCAAACATTGAAATAGGTGCACGTAAATTCAAATATAGCTAGCTTCAAATGCTCTCAATCCTGTTTACCTGAAAGAGTGGACAGTATTCACCGTTTTTAATTAACCACGAGTCTTGTTTCCCCTTTGTTTGTAAATTCAATTTATTTCCAAAATCATGGAAGGAATAAAATACACATATGGAAAAAATTCAGACGAGAGAATTGTCCGGTTCCTCCCCGCCCCCACCGGCAGGGAGGGAAACGGATAACTGTGTTCATTTTCCAGTTTCCTTTTCAGAGGGTGTGGCTCAGAGAAGGGCTGTTGAGAAGGTGCCAGGAGCCAAAGTAGGTGAGAGCAGTGACCTCAGAGAAGGTGGACAGGTCCCTGGGAACCGGCCTTGCTGGACAGGTGTCTGGGGCACAGCCAGAGGGCTCCAGGTCACAAGCCAGCCCCAGAGGCACCTGTGGTGGGGGAGGGCGCCACCTACAGGGAGAAGCGCGTTTTGCCACCCGACCTTGTCCAGAGCAACCTCTTTTTACTTTCAAATCCAAGAAAAGAGAAAGTTGGGTGCAGAGCTATGGCCATCAATCGCTGCAACCCAGTGCAAATGTTCTCTGGTCTTAAAGACCTTGTAGGACAGCTGAACAGTGCACATCTGTGCCTAACCGAGGGGTTTGCAGAGGAGCACAGGGCTCGGAGCAAGAGGGGAGGCAGGGGGACGGCGGGTGAGCGGGAGACCTTCTGTCTAGACCCTTCCTGCCTCCGTTTTATTTATTTCTTAAAAAATTTTTTTTTACCGTTTATTCATGTTTTGATAGAGACAGAGCATGAGCAGGGGAGGGGCAGAGAGAGAGGGAGGCACAGAATCTGAAATAGGCTCCAGGCCGTGAGCTGTCGACACAGAGCCTGATGGGCAGGACTTGAACTCACGGACCGTGAGCTCATGACCTGAGCGGAAGTTGGATGCTCAACAACTGAGCCACCCAGGCGCCCCCGTCTCCCATTTTAATATAACGTAATATATGTATTTATTTGTCTTTTTTTTTTTTTTTTTTTTTAATTTATTTTTTTTGGGACAGAGAGAGACAGAGCATGAACGGGGGAGGGGCAGAGAGAGAGGGAGACACAGAATCGGAAACAGGCTCCAGGCTCCGAGCCATCAGCCCAGAGCCTGACGCGGGGCTCGAACTCACGGACCGTGAGATCGTGACCTGGCTGAAGTCGGACGCTTAACCGACTGCGCCACCCAGGCGCCCCTGTATTTATTTGTCTTAAAAACATTTGCTTCAGAGAACACCAAAAAGGACCCCCACTTTGTTTAAAATCTCTTTCCTTTACGCCTCTCAATAGCGGGGGATTGGGTGGGAATAGCATGTAGGGATGCAGCTGTCTTCTAAAAATTCAGGTGGGCTTTGAGAGCTTTTAAACCCATTGTCTTGGTCAAAGCAATCTCTTATTAAGATGGCTTTATTAAGAATTTCTTTGAGGGGGCGCCTGGGTGGCTCAGTCGGTTGGGCGTCCGACTTCAGCTCAGGTCACGATCTCGCGGTCTGTGAGTTCGAGCCCCGCGTCGGGCTCTGGGCTGACGGCTCGGAGCCTGGAGCCTGCTTCCGATTCTGTGTCTCTCTCTCTCTCTCTGACCCTCCCCCGTTCATGCTCTGTCTCTCTCTGTCTCAAAAATAATAAATAAATGTTAAAAAAAAAAAAAAAAGAATTTCTTTAAGTTAGAAGTTTTGAAACAAACACGTAAATAAAGAGAATAAGGAGCTACACTGCTCACTTGGTTTCCAAAATTTTGTTCCATATCTGCCGGGCCCTCACACCTGCTACTTTCTGTGGTTTTTTGTTACTTTTAGTGGTGGGGGTGTTGGCTGAAGGATGGTTCAACAGATTCTCAACATGGAGTGAGGTGTCTTGGAAATACTTGGGGATTGAGTGGTCTTTTGATTCAGGAGCAGCAGGAGGGGTGGTTTGGGAGCTGGGGTCTTGGGGCATCCCAGGTGTAGCAGGTTGGGGCAGGACTTCATGGTTGGCTCAGTGACATCCTTGAATTTTTTTTTTTTTTTTTTTACATTTATTTATTTTTGAGAAACAGAGTGAGACAAAGCGTGAGCGGGGGAGGGGCAGAGAGAGGGAGACACAGAATCCGAAGCGGGCTCCAGGCTCCAAGCCGTCAGCGCAGAGCCCGACGCGGGGCTCGAACCCACAAGCCGCGAGATCATGACCTGAGCCAAAGTCAGACACTCCACCGACTGAGCCACCCAGGAGCCCCAGTGACGTCCTTAACTCGGTGTCATGAGTCAGTCTGGATGGAGATGGGGGGAATCGGTGTTAAGCTAGTGGCTCAGGCGATTCTCATGTCCTGGGGTCACTCTCAGGGAATCTGCTCCAGGGAGGGGATTGGCTCAGAAGCAGAGGAAATAAAGGGGCTGGAGGCCCTGGGGAAGATTTCCAGTAGTGACAGTGTGGTCACTTAGCCACGATGTGCTGCAAACGCCTCCTTCCCACTGTCCGTCATCCCACTACCCTCACTACCAGGATTTTGTGGGCGGGACGTGCTCACGGTGCCTGCTCTGTTTCTAGAATGGCATCATCACCGGCGTGTACCCGGCCAGCCCCTCCAGTTGGCTCATCGTGGTGGTGGGTGTGATGTCAACCATGTACGCGAAGATCGACCCCTCACTGGGAATAATTGCAAAAATCAATCGGACCCTTGATACTAGGTAAGTACTCTTTCCAGATCGCAAACCCTCTAGGAAGTTAGCGATTCTCATTAGTGATTTTTATCGCTGGTATGTATTGTTTTATTATTAAAAAAATTTTTTTAATGTGTATTTATTTGAGGGGGGTGGGCAGAGAGGGAGGGAGGCCCGGAATCCGAAGCAGGCTCCAAGCTCAAGCTGTCAGCACAGAGCCCGACGCGGGGCTCGAACCCATGAATCATAAGATCATCCCCTGAGCTCAAGTCAGAAGTTCAACCGACTGAGCCACCCAGCTGCCCCTTGTTGGTGATATTTTTATGTCTTTTCATATATATAACTTCCTGTTCCGATTCATTTGGAAGCTTTGCTGTTCTCCTGTAGGCTCTCTTCTGTGTCTTTGACCAGTGTTAAGGTCCCCAGGGGGTCCGTGGTCCCTCGTGGCCCTTCCTCTGAAGCCCAGGGCTAAGAAGTACGTGGTCCCGGGTTGCACTGGGAAGTCCCGTCAGGGCCTAAGGTTGTGGTCGGTGCACTTAGCCTGACTGCAGGGTCCTCAAAAAAGGGATTTCTGCTCCAGGAGCTGGTTCAGGACATGGTCACTTCTTTGCACTGGAGTCCATCCTGGAGTCTGTGACCCTGAGAACTGTTGGCTCTGGGGGGAACCTCAGCCCCTTAGCACCTGTCAGAGTGGCTTAGAACCCCAGCGGGAACCCCAGCACTCCTGAGAGTCTTAGGTTTTTCTAGTCTTAGAAAATCAGCTTTCTACATGATATCTGTCCTGGAGGAGCCTTTGGGCTGATACTTTTCTGAGAAGGTCGGTGGTGCCTGGGGTCCCACGTGGAGTGTGGGCACGGCCTGGAGGGCATTAACGGAACCCCTGTGAAGTCCTTTCCTCCCTGCAGCCCAGGGATGGCGTGACGTTTGTGGGTCGCACCCTGTGCTTCAGCGACTTCTCTCATGGGGGTCTCCGTGGTAAAGTGAAGTGTTCACAGGGGTGGGTTCTTGTGCTGAGTCCCAGGGAGAGGAAGTGGGGGCCGCACACCTCCGAAATCTGGGCTGCCTGCTCACAGAACCGTCCCACGAGACAGACACGAAACAAACAGCACTGCCTCATGGGGCTCTGAGTGGCCGGATGACAGAACGAGACAGAGCAAGTGGGGGAGGGGCAGAGAGAGGGGGACAGAGGATCCGAAGCAGGCTCCAGGCTCCGAGCTGTCAGCCCAGAGCCCGACGCGGGGCTCGAACTCACGAACCGCGAACTCACGACCTGAGCCGAAGCCGGACGCTCAACCGACTGAGCCACCCAGGCGCCCCTATTTTCTGGTTGGAAAGCATCCTAGTACCTCCCAGCTGCCGTGGCTGTTCCGTGCCAGACCTCCAATCCTATTTCTCTGTTGCTTGTTTGCACTGACAAACCTTTTAAGTCTCTTACTAGAGCGATAATGGTCCCCAGAGGCCTCGTCCCATAGCTGGGCTTTGTTTTTCGGGCCAGAGGGCACGTGTGGACGGTGGGAACCCCGGTGACGACGAGAGGGCAGCCCAGGCGTGTCCTCACGTTTCCCGGGCCGTCCCTGTCGTGTCGGGGGCTGGCCTAAGCCGAGCAGATGAACTCTGGGCCTTTTGAGAAAGCAGCCCGGAGCCTGCTTTCAATTCTGTGTCTCCCTCTCTCTCTGCTCCTCCCCCGCTCACACTCTCTCTCTCAAAAATAAATAAACATTAAAAAAAAAAATTTAAAAGCGTGGCCTTGGGTCGCCTTGAGCAGGTGCCCTTTGCCCTTGATCCCTTCTTGTTGAAAGCCCAGAGTCCAGCTGAGTCGCTCCCGGCCTCCACGCGGCCTCAGGAATGCCGGCTGGGGACTTTACAAGCGTCTGCAGGGCCTAGAATAAAAATGCCATCATTTCAGGGGAAGCGTGCCTGGGCTGAACGCCTGCCAGATCCCCTGCGCTGCCTTGGGGGCCTGGGAGGCCAAGGCGGGGACCCCAACATTCCTGATGCCCTGGGCAAACCTTGCTCCTCCTGTCCTGGTGGTCCTGGGGAGTCACAGGCCGACCCCTGCAGACGGCTGGCCTCCACCCTGGGTCATGCTATTTCTCCGTACCTTTCAGACTGCTGGGGGTTTAACACGGATTTTTAATTTACTCTCCAGTGTGGACCCTTAACACTGGATTATATTTAGAAGTCGTGGCTATTTACAGCCCTTGATAATCTGGGTCTTTATACGATTTGTTTCTTTGCTCCCTCTAAACCAATTGTGGTGAACTGGGCCGTCCCTGGCCCAGATTTAGAAAGACCAGGTTAAGAGCCAGCGTCTTCCAGGCCTGAGGGTCATTCTGGAACCATCTTCCTGGAGAGCATCTCCGACGGTCCCGGGTGATTTTTCATAAGCATAGACGTACTGGCTGTGTGGGGTATGCTCTGCGTTTGTCCGGCCCCTGCAGCCTTGGAAGGAATGTGTTCTTTAAAAGAAAGCTTTTTTGGGGGGGCACCTGGGTGGCTCAGTCGGTTAAGCCTCTGACTTCGGCTCAGGTCATGATCTCAAGGTTCATGAGTTCGAGCCCCACGTTGGGCTCTGTGCTGACCGTGCAGAACCCGCTTCGGATCCTCTGTCTCCCTCTCTCTATGCCCCTTTCCCTTGTGGACTTTCTCTCAAAAATAAATAAAAAAACAAAAATAAAAGAAGGCTTTTTTTTTTTTTTTTTTTTTTTTTTGCTAATGCTTGTCATCCAAGTATCCATATGTGTATTATATTAAAAATCCTGAATGTGTCATCTCTTTGTTAACGTCATGATACTCTCCAATTTTTGTGGACCTAATGGGTATGTGTCTTTTCCTTCAGTGATGTAGGACTTCGGAATCCAAAGCGTAGATGATCTGAGAGATGGGTTCTTAAATGCCTAGGTCTAAGCTGGCTTATAGATTACGCTATCCGAAAAGAAAGTATAGAGATAAAGCAGAGGCTATAGTTAAACTTGGACACAAGATTTTTTTTTTTAAGTTTATTTATTTATTTAGAGAGAGAGAGAGACAGAGCACCCGAGTGGGGGAGGGGCAGAGGGGGGGAGAGAGGGAGAGGGAGAGAGCGAGAATCCCAAGCAGGGACCATGCTATCAGTGCAGAACCCCACATGGGGCTTGATCTCACGAATGGCAGGATCATGACCTGAGCTGAAACCAAGAGTCAGACAACCTCCTGAGCCACCCGGGCACCCCAAGCTTGAACACCGGATTTGACGGCTTATAGAAAGACACAAATTTTGGAGGAAAAGTATTTTACCTTCAAGATAATTAGTTTCAATGTCACTTAAGCACGATAAGGTGTTAACTTGGCGGTGTTTCAATATCGGAAGTACCTTTAGCTTCTGTATATTGGTTGTGTTAATAATTTGAAGCACACTTAAATCATTTAAAAAAACGAGATACTTGGGGCGCCTGGGTGGCTCAGTCGGTTAAGCGTCCGACTTCGGCTCAGGTCACGATCTCATGGTATGTGGGTTCAAGCCCCGCGTCGGGCTCTGTGCTGACAGCTCAGAGCCTGGAGCCTGTTTCAGATTCTGTTTCTCCCTCTTTCTCTGACCCTCCCCTGTTCATGCTCTCTCTCTCTCTGTCTCAAAAATAAATAAATGTTAAAAAATTTTGAAAAAAATAAAAATAAAAAAACGAGATACAACTGACATATAATGTCATGTTAGTTTCAGGTGTATAACATCACTTGGTAGGTGCATATGCCTTTAAGTGGTTACCACCAGCCTAATTAATATTCATCTCCCCATATAGGTACAAATTTTTTTTTCTTACGGAGAGAGCTTTTAAGATCTTCTCTTCTAGCAATTTTTTTGAAAAGTGTACTTATTTTGAGAGAGAGAGCAAGTGTGCATGCAAGCAGGGGAGGGGCAGAGAGAGAGAGAGAGACAGAGAGAGAGAGACTCCCAAGCAGGCTCCTCACTGGCAGCACAGAGCCCGACATGGGGATCAAACTCACGAACCGTGAGATCGGATGCTTAACTGACCGAGCCACCCAGGCTAGCGTCCTCCCTTTGGTTCGGGGTCCAGAGTGTCACTTGTGTCGAGGGGAGGCTGCTCTGGCTGGCAGTGTGTAATGCATTCTCGGCTTGTCTCGTCTCCCTAGCGGCTACATGTCCAGCCAGACGAAGAACGTGGTCAGCGGCCTCCTGTTCGGCACGGGGCTGTGGGTGGCCCTCATCATCACCATGCGCTACTCCCTCAAGGTGCTGCTGTCCTACCACGGCTGGATGTTTGCCCAGCACGGCAAGATGAGCCGCGCCACCAAGATCTGGATGGTAACGGAGCCTCCCTTCGCCCTCGGTGCCGGACTCGTGGGGATTTTTTTATTTTTTTTATTTTTGAGAGAGAGAGAGAGAGAGAGAGAGAGAGCGACAGAGCATGAACAGGGGAGGGGCACAGAGAGAGGGAGACACAGAATCCGAAGCAGGCTCCAGGCTCTGAGCTGTCAGCACAGAGCCCGACACGGGGCTCGAACCCACGAACCGTGAGATTGTGACCTGAGCTGAAGTTGGACGCTTACCCGTCCGAGCCGCCCAGGTGCCCCTGGTATTGGTTTTTCCTTTTTTTTTTTTTTTAATTTTTTTTTTTTTTCAACGGTTTTTATTTATTTTTGGGACAGAGAGAGACAGAGTATGAACGGGGGAGGGGCAGAGAGAGAGGGAGACACAGAATTGGAATCAGGCTCCAGGCTCTGAGCCATCAGCCCAGAGCCCGACGCGGGGCTCGAACTCACGGACCGCGAGATCGTGACCTGGCTGAAGTCGGACGCTTAACCGACTGCGCCACCCAGGCGCCCCCTTTTTTTTTTTTTTTCTAAAGTGCTTTTATGGGGCACAGTTTGACGTACAAAAGGCCATAGCTGTTTAGCAGTGTGTCCGCGGGGACGTGTGCACCTGCAACCCCATGATCAGTCTCCGGGCCATAGACTTAGCTCCTTGCAAAGTTTCCTCACGCCCTGCCCCATTTTCCTCCGTGGAAAGAGCCCGTGAACGAGATCCACCTTCTCAGCAAGGGTTTAGGCCCACGGTGCGGCGGCGATGTCGGGGACGGGGCCGGTGCCCCGGCCGGGCAGCCGCCGCCCCGTTCGCCGCGGTATCGGTCCTTCTGTGGCTGGCTCGCCTCACCTGGCACGGAGTCAGGTGCGGGTGCCTTGTACTTTCAAAGGAGGATCCCCGTGGACCTCTCCCCTCCACGCTCAGCTGGTTGCCCTGGGAGTTGGCCTCTCCTTGCTGCCAGGGGCATTGCTTCCCCGTGACTCACACGTGTGGCCAAAGAGCAAAGAGTCCGGGAGTCCTGAACATGCTATATTAGCGTGTGCTGGGCTCGCCATCCAGGTTGTTCATCAAAGTAGAGTGACATCCGTCCGCTGCTTTCAAAGCTCTTCTGACTGAGTGGTTCCCCTGGCCGACCGGTCTGACCAGGTCTCCCCGGTTCACCCTTCTCCCCGAGGGGGTTTTGCCTGCTCTCCTGGGCCCGTAGTCTGAGCGTCCCCTCGTCTGCCGTGCGTGTGGACGTTTGTCCGACTTTACCCGTGACGGCTGAGCTCCGCCTCCCGGGGCCCACCCTCACCCACACGCTTCGCCCTCCTCCAGACCGACTTCCTGTGCCCACGTGGCTGTGAGATGTCAGTTTTCCAGAGAAGCAGAATTAAAAAAAATTTTTTTTAAATGTTTTATTTATTTTTGAGACAGAGAGAGACAGAGCATGAATGGGGGAGGGGCAGAGAGAGAGGGAGACACAGAATCAGAAGCAGGCTCCAGGCTCTGAGCCATCAGCCCAGAGCCCGACACGGGGCTCGAACTCACGGACCGTGAGATCGTGACCTGAGCTGAAGTCGGACACTTAACCAACTGAGCCACTCAGGCGCCCCAAGAGAAGCAGAATTTAACACCCACAAGAGAGTCAGAGAGGGCACCCACACTTCACACAATAAAGCTAAATGGTGTTCCCACGATGGCATTCTGGTCACGTCCAGTTGAGTCCCAGCCACCCCCTCCCCCCCCCCCCCCCCCTTGAGCCCTAGAAATGCCTTTGAGGTCTGGTCCGTAGGAGATGACCACTCACGACACCAAGGTGAGATCATTCCAGATGAAAGCGAGGGCCGATAGGCAGATAGATGTGTGCTGTCCATTGGGCTTGGCGGTGGCTGAGGGGGGGCCGCACCGCTGCTCCTGGGGTTGGCTCGAGCCCAGGCTTCTCGGTCCAGCCCCTCGTCACCGTTGCCAGAGTTTTGAGCCAGTCCCTAACCCGAGGGCCTCGCAGAACCAGCTGACTGACACGGGGCCCACATGCAGCTGTGCAGTCAGACAGCAGAATCTGGGCGCCCAAGAAGGGGTCCTGTCCCGGGCCCCTCGCGGCATCTGTCAGACTTGGGCTTTCATCAGCCTGGGCTTCGTTTGGGCTTCCCTGCTTGTTTGTGTGCCCGGGGGCGGAAAACAGACCAGAGGGGACACAGGCCACCGCAGAACATCCGTAACTAGTCGGCAAGTCGTCTGTGCTTGAGAACTGGTTTCACATCTTTAACACGGTCTCTCGTTTTAAAACGTACCTTTTTTGTTTTGAAGGGCATGGTCAAGATCTTTTCAGGCCGCAAGCCCATGTTGTACAGCTTCCAGACGTCTCTGCCACGCCTGCCGGTCCCTGCGGTCCAGGATACTGTGAACAGGGTAAGCGTGGCTTCAGCTCGCTGTGGCGCCCGCTCCGAGGGGCAGGTGTCCTGGGATTCCGCTCGTGACCGGGTTAATTTACCATCGTTGGGTCACGGACTTGTCTGGCTGTTGTGGGAGATCTTTTCCTTTCTGATGTATCAGCATGTGTTATGTGTTTTTCTTTTTTTTTTATCTTACTTTTTTAAATGTTTATTTGTTTTTGGGAGAGACAGAGCATGAGCAGGACGGGGGTGGAGAGAGGGAGACACAGAATGCGAAGCAGGCTTCAGGCTCTGAGCTGTCGTCACAGAGCCCGACGCGGGGCTCGAACTCCTAAACCTTGAGATCGTGACCTGAGCCAAAGTCAGATGCTCAAACGACTGAGCCACCCGGTTGCCCCCGTATTAGGTGTCTTTTAAAAGGTATCACCCTTGTTAGAAAAACGGCTTCACAACGTTTTCCTTAGATAGCTTCGTTGAGCCATAATTCACATGTGTAGAGATCCGTCCCAAGTATCTAGTCCGCCGGTCTTTGTTATGTGATTAGCGTTTTACGTTGTGATAAAAATGTAAACGTGACCGTTGTAACCACTCGGAAGTGTGCAGTTGTGTGGCATCGAGTACATTCTCTTAGCACAGCCTCCACCACAGTCTAGTTCCAGAACTTTCCGTCACCAAAGCCCCGTGCCTGTGAGCATCATAACCCGTTTTACGCCCCAGCCCCCCGGCTCCCACTAGGCTGTCTCTAGGTTTGCCTGTCCTGGAAGTTTCCTGTAAGTGGAATCCTACGATATGTCCTGTGCGCCCGGCTCTTAGACCGTTGAGATTTATGTGTCCCTCAGTCTGTCATTCCTCTTGATGACTGGATGCTATCCACCTGTATGGTCGGACCGCCCTATATTCATCCGTGCATCAGTTGATGGACAGTTGAGTTTTTTCCACCTTTTGGTTGTTGTGAACGGTTTTCGTTTTCGTTCAGGCACCTGCTTGTGGTTCTCTTGGGCACGAGCCTGGAACTGGGATCACGGGATCAGGGAGGATTTCTTGTTTAACTCGTCAAGGAACAGCCATGCTGGTTTCCTCGGCGCCTGCGTTCCCACCCCAACCGGTTTTTGCCTCTCCTGTGGCCCCACCTTAAAAACGTCTTGGCTTTGGGGCCCCTGGGAGGCTCCGTCGGTTGAGCGTCCGACTTCGGCTCAGGTCATGATCTCGCGGTTCGTGGGTTCGAGCCCCGCGTCGGGCTCTGGGCTGACAGCTCGGAGCCTGGAGCCTGCTTCTGATTCTGGGTCTCCCTCTCTCTCTCTGCCCCTCCCCTGCCCATGCTCTGTCTCTCTGTCTCAAAAATAAATAAAAGCATTTAAAAACATGTCTTGGGTTTTGAATCCAGGCTTAGTCATTTAGTTTCTGTTGGCTTTTTCGAGTCCCCCCTCCTCTCTGCTCTCGTGTGCTGCCCTCCCCTGAGGACGGGCCTAGCGACACCTGTGGTTCTGGTGACTGGCTCGGGCTTATTCTAAGTGTTGTTTTCAGTTCCACGAACGCACATCTCACTTTGAATAAACTCGAACAGCCGGTTGGTTTCAGCAATGGGGCCCCATCTTTAAACATGCAAGGAGATTTCTAGAGATTTCATTGCTGCCTCAAAGCTGTTTTCACAGCAGATAATATTGGCACAGTGAAACGTTTCCTGGTAAACCGAGGGCTTTACTTTCTTGTTTGTTTATTTTTGAGAGAGGGAGCGGGAGTGGGTAAGGGGCAGGGAGAGAGGGGGAGAGAGGATCCAAAGCAGGCTCTGTGCTGTCAGCAGCGAGCCCATCACGGGGCTTGAACCCATGAACTGCCAGATCGTGACCTTGGGTGAAGTCAGATGCTCAACCAACTGAGCCACCCAAGCTCCCTTCTTTTTTTGTTTTTGTTTTTCATAATTGCTTTCATTCTTTTTTTGTTCTTTTAAAGTTGGTTTACTTATTTAGGAGTCGGGGAGGAGCAGAGAGAGGAGAGGCAGAGAATCCCAAGCAGGCTCCACACTGTCAGCAAAGAGCCCGACGTGGGGCTCGAACTCACAGACCATGAGATTATGACCTGAGCCAAAGTCAGGCGCTTAACCGACTGAGCCGCCCAGGCGCCCCAAGATTTTCTTTTCTTTTAATTTTTTTAATGTTTAGTTTTGAGAGAGAGAGAGAGAGAGCATGAGTGGGGGAGGAGCAGAGAGCGAGGGAGACACAGAATCAGAAGCAGCATCCAGGCTCTGAGCCGTCAGCCCAGAGCCCGACGCGGGGCTCGAACTCACAAACCGTGAGATCATGACCTGAGCCGCAGTCGGACGCTCAACCGACTGAGCCTCCCAGGCGCCCCGCAAGATTTTATTTTTAATCTCTACACCCAGCGCAGGGCTCGAACTCCTGACCCCGAGATCAAGAGCCACACGCTGTACTGAGCCCGCCAGGCGCCCCACTCGGGGAAGATTTTTAAACCTTTGAAATCCGTTTACGGTTTTTTGCGAGGCACGGATGAGGGGCCCGTGCATTTTAACTTGGCTTATGTGCTTTGCATCAACCCTAGTATCTGGAATCGGTGAAGCCGCTCATGAAGGAATCGGACTTCAAACGCATGGCGGTTCTCGCGCAAGATTTCGCCGTCAGCCTCGGACCAAAACTGCAGTGGTATCTGAAGTTGAAGTCCTGGTGGGCTACAAACTACGTAAGCGCTCACACACACCATCGTTCTCGGTGCCGAGTGTTTCGCGTGGAAACACGGGTCCGTGCCACGAAGCCGGGCTCCCCCGGGTGTGGCCGCAAGAGGGGCCGCCTGGCGGGTGACCCGAGGTGGGACGTGGAGGAGACGTTAACTGTGACCGGACAGACCCGATGATGAGGCTGCGGGTCGGGGCTGGGGGGCTGGGGGGCTGGGGGGCTGGGGCGGGGGGTCACGCCGTGTTTTGATGAGGCCCCATCTGTGAGGGTGTGGAACTCACACGCACACACAGGCGCCTCAACACGAAGCAGTGTGGCAGGAGTCCCCCGGAGCCGTCCTTGCCCCCCACCCGTCCCGGGCCCCGCCAGGCTGTGTCACTCCCGCTAAGCTCACCGGTGGTCTGTCCTGTGTGCACCCGACAGGTGAGCGACTGGTGGGAGGAGTACATCTACCTGCGGGGCCGGGGGCCCCTGATGGTGAACAGCAACTATTATGCCATGGTGAGTGGCGGGGGAGCGCCTGTCCCCGCTCCCGCGGGCCCTGGGCTTCCGTCCGCGGCCCCGGGGACCCGCCCTCCGTGCCCAAAAGCCGCGTGCGCGTCTCTGTGTTTGCCCCGAGCCACCGCGGAGAAACGAGGACAGCAGAAATGCTCTCGGGCCCGTGCCCTCTCCCTGTTGTCACCGCTGGGCACCGGGTCGTGCCACAGCAGCCTGAGGGCCCGTGTCCCTGCCCAGCTGCCGCGCTTAGTGACCTGGCGGGCCAGGCGCACGGCTTCCTCCCTCGCTGCCCTAAGGCGCCAGGAGACCGAGCCCCGTGTGTCATTTCCGGGTCTCTTGGGGTTTTTTTTCCCTGTCTTCTGCGACATTGATGGCCTGGGAGGGCACACGCCATTCTTTTGTGAGAAGCCCCTGAAAACAGTGGGTTTTGGGAACTGGCATTTAATACCTGTAATAACTGGCCAACCTCATTCTGTGTCTCTTGCTTTGTCCTTCCCTTCCTTTCACTTTCCCGTGAAACATGAAATAAAACCGGCAAAGCGTAGGAAGCGGGATTTCGGTTTGTTTTCTATCAGAGCAGGTGTCATTTAACAGGTAGGGAAGGATTTCCGCGGTGCAGAAACGCCCTCCTGTGTAGTTACGTCAACTTGTCTCCTGCTACGAACGTTCTGTGTGCCGTGTGCCCCTTTCTAGGACTTGCTGTACGTCTTACCGACGCAGATTCAGGCGGCGAGAGCCGGCAACGCGATCCACGCCATCCTGCTGTACCGACGGAGACTAGACAGGGAGGAGATCAAGCCGGTACGCAAGCAAACTGCTCTTTAAGAGCTTCGTTTTTTATGTTTATTTATCTACTCTGAGAGAGAGCGCGTGCACGTGTCGGGGAGGGACAGAGAGAATCCGAAGCAGGCTCCGGGCTCCGAGCTGTCAGCACAGAGCCCGACGCGGGGCTCGATCTCACGAAGCGTGAGATCATGACCTGAGCTGAAATCGAGAGTCGGAGGCTTAACAGACTGAGCCCCCCGGGCGCCCCTGAAAAATTCTTCTTAAGCAGCTTTGTTGGCGAGGTGCACATACGTGAGGCGTGCGGTTCGATAGGTTCTGATGAATTTATATAATGTGCCCCTGAAACCGTCACCACAGTCGAGACCGTGAACACAGCCGTCACCCCCAGACGTTCCCCTGGGGGCCTTGTGCTCTCGCTGAGCCTCTCCCGTCACCTGCCAGGTAACCGCCACCTGCCTCCTGTTACTCTAGATTGTTTGCATTTTCCAAAGCTTTGTGCAGGTGGAATGCTACAGTGGACACTCTCTCTGTCTCTCTCTCTCTCTTTCTCTCTCTCTTCCTCTCTCTCTTCCTCTCTCTCTTCTTTCACTCTGTATAATTATTTTGAGATTTAACTCTCCGTGCGTATCCTAAATGGATATACGTTCGTTGTACTTTAGTCCCATAACCAGCCCTGGAAGAAGCCCTTGCTTACTTGTGTAGGAAAATGGTTTAGCTGGTAAATTATTCAAGAGGGATGAGATGTTCCTTCCTTGTTCATGCCCTGCAGGGAAGGGAGCCCAACGCAGGGGCTTAAACTCAAAACCCTGAGATGAAGACCTGAGCCGAGAGCGAGGGTTGGACACTTAACTGGGCCACACAGGTGCCCCGTCGTGTCATGTCCTTTCACCCCTTCCCTTCCCTTCCCTTCCCTTCCCTTCCCTTCCTCTTCCCTCCCCTCCCCTCCCCTCCCCTTCCCCTTCCCCTTCCCCTTCCCCTCCCCTGCCCTTCCCCTCCCCTTCCCTGCCCTTCCCCTCCCCTTCCCTCCCCCTTCCCTCACCTCCCCTTCCCCTCCCTTCCCCTTCCCACCCTTCCCCTCCCCTCCCCTCCCCTTCCCTTCCCCTCCCTTCCCCTTTCCTTTCCCTTCCCTTCCCTTCCCTTTCCCTTTCCCTTTCCCTTTCCCTTTCCCTTTCCCTTTCCCTTTCCCTTCCCTTTCCCTTCCCTTTCCCTTCCCTTTCCCTCCCTTCCCCTTTCCTTTCCCTTCCCTTTCCTTTCCCTTCCCTTTCCTTTCCCTTCCCTTCCTTTCCCTTCCTTTCCTTTCCTTTCCCTTCCTTTCCCTTCCTTTCCCTCCCCTCCCCTCCCCTCCCCTCCCCTCCCCTCCCCTCCCTTCCCCTTTCCTTTCCCTCCCCTCCCCTCTTCCTTTTCCCTCCCTTCCCCTCCATTCCCCTTTCCTTTCCCTTCCCCTTCCTTCCCTTCCTTTTCCTTCCCTTCCTTTTCCTTCCCTTCCTTTTCCTTCCCTTCCCTTCCCTTCCCTTCCCTTCCCCTTCCCCTTCCCCTTCCCCTTCCCCTTGAGAGAGACAAAGATAGAGCACAAGTAGGGGAGGGGCAGAGAGAGGAGGACAGAGAATCCCAAGCAGCACAGAGTCCGATGCGGGGCTTGAACTCACAAACCATGAATCCTGACCTGAGTCAAAGTAGGACACTCGACTGTCCAAGCCACCCAGGCATTTCTTTCTTAAATACGCCTTTGGTTGAAAGTGTCAGTTTGTAAATGACTGATCAGAACGTGTTACTTGGGAAGGAAGATGCCGGAAGCCCTGGCACAGTTCAAGCTTTGCTTTGCGGTGCAGGTTGGCATCCCAGAGAAAGGCTGCTCTTTGCAGAGTTTGCAAGGGATTAAGTTGAACGCCCTGTGCACTTGGAAAACAAATCCAGCATTTCAAATTTTTTTTTCAGTTTTTTTTAATGTTTATTTATTTTTGGGAGAGAGTGTGTGTGAGCAGGGGAGGGGCAGAGAGAGAGGGAGACACAGAATCAGAAGCAGGCTCCAGGCTCTGAGCTGTCAGCACAGAGCCCGGTGCGGGGCTTGAACCCATGAACCGCGAGATCATGACCTGAGGCGAAATCAGTTGCTTAACTGCTGAATCGACTGAGCCACCCAGGCGCCCCTAAAGATTTTCTTTTTTTATTCTTTTGTGTAATCTCTACCCCCAGCATGGGACTCGAACTTACAACCCCGAGATCAAGAGTTGCACGGCCTTCCCACTGAGCCTGCCCGGTGCCCCACAAATTCAGCATCCTCCCCCGCCCCCGCCATGGAATTCTTATTTGTTTGAAACATACTTTTGTTGCAGATTCTGCTGCTGGGATCCACAGTCCCACTCTGTTCCGCTCAGTGGGAGCGGATGTTTAATACTTCGCGGATCCCGGGAGAGGAGACGGGTGAGTGGGGCTCCTTCCGGAAGCAGCACTTTCGCTCCACACGGAGGCGGCGGAATGACAGTGCCGTGATTCGTGCCCACCCCTCCTGAGGTTGTGAGAATGCGGGCTCGGGAACATTCCTTCCGTTGACCGGACGTGTGGCTTGTCTTCAGACTTGAGTTTCTCTTGGGCTGAAGGCCGTCTTATAGGGAGCCTGCTCCAGATCCGGGCAGGAGTGTCCTCTTCTTCTTCTGGCTCCCGCAGGGGCGGTCTGCTCTGGCCCACGTGTGATGCACGCGGGCTTGTGCCCCCCAGGAGCAACCTGAGCCGGGACGGCTGACCCCCACCCACCCTCCCAGAGCGTAGGGCGGCCACATCACCCGCCCAAGCCGGGGCACCCTTGAGAATGAAAGGAACACGTGGCATCACCGGGGACTGTCCCAGGCCTGCCAGGCCACAGCTCAGGCTGTGCTGCCACTGAGCCTCCGGGTGGCCGTGCCGGGAGGAAATACCTGCCACTCTCACCTGACGAACCTGTCTAGACCTCATGGCGGCCACCCTGACGAACCCATTGCTGCCTTTCAAGCTGGTCGTATATAGAGTCCCAAGCTGATCGGCTTTGGCGTGGGGGGAGCGGGGGTGTTGAGGCAGCCGGGTGCTTCCAGACTGTGAGCCCTGGGCGGTAACTTGTCCCCTGGTGCTGGGCACGGGGGTCCTTGGACGCAGAAGCTGCCCTCTGGGTGGGCTTCCGTCTGGACTCTGCTTTCTGGGACCTGGGATTCAGAAGCTTTCTGAAAAGTCACTCGAGCAGCATACCTGCTGTTCCCCCGGCGTGGGGCGTCCTGGCTAAAAAGTCAGCCCCTGTCTCTCTCACGCTCTGGACTCGGGTGGCCCGTGGCCAGACTGCTGAGAAAAGTGGCCGGGCCAGCAAAAAGCAGTTGCCCCTAATAGTGTTTGTAAAAGTGATTTTAATGAAGCGTCCTACGGTTTTGCCCCCTCCTGTCCGCGGTTTCGCGTTCCGCGGTCTCGGCTATCCGCGGCCAGCCGCCGTGCGGGAAGCACATGGTCCTCTAGAACATCAGCCTCACCCTGTGTCACACCCTTTGTCCCTTGCCTCACGTCCTTTTACCACGTGGGCGTTTTACCATATCACATGAAGAAGGGTGAGGACAGGGTATTTTGAGAGAGAGAAACGACGTTCACATGGCATGTGCTACATTTGTCCCGTTTTATTATTAATTATTGTTAACCTCCTGCGTCTAGTTGATAAATCAGACTTTATCGTAGGATCGTAGGTATGTAAAACAGAAAAGCCAGTAATGTGTTTAGAATTCAGTGCACTCTGGCTTCGGGCACCCACTCGGCAGGGGGGGTGGTCTTGGAACATACCCCTCTTGGGTCAGGGGTGGGGGGCTGCTGTACTTTTCTCTGCCAGGGTTTTGGGCCTCATCTGACAGAGTTATTCCTAAGTCTTTATTGTTTTTGTTGTTTTAAGTGTATATTTTGGGCTGTTGGTTACGGAGTGTATTAGTTTCTAGAGCCGTGGTCACAAAACACCCCAGACAGTGTGGCTTAAAGACACATTCACTGCCTCCTGGTCCGGGAGGCCGGGAGCTGGAGGTGCAGACACGGGCAGGGCCCGGTCCTCCCGAGTCCTCTCTCCTTGTGTGTGGTCCCTCTGTGCGTGTCTGTGTCCTGATCTTTTCCTATAAGTATCCTAGTCATACGGGGTTAAGGTTCACCTTACTCACCATGTTTTAACATAATTACCTCTTTAATGTCTGTCTAGTTTTGAGAGAGAGAGAGCACAAGTGGGGGAAAGGCAGAGAGAGAGGGAGACGCAGAATCTGAAGCAGACTCCGGGCTCCGAGCTGTCAGCCCAGAGCCCGACACGGGGCTCGAACCCACGAACCGTGAGATCATGACCTGAGCCGAAGTCAGACGCTCAACCGACTGAGCCACCCGGCCGCCCCTTCTTTTTTTTTTTTTTTTTTTTTTAAATGTTTGTTTATTTTTGAGACAGAGAGAGACAGAGCATGAACGGGGGAGGGTCAGAGAGAGGGAGACACAGAATCCGAAACAGGCTCCGAGCTGTCAGCACAGGGGCCCGACGCGGGGCTCGAACTCACGGACCGCGAGATTGTGACCTGAGCCGAAGTCTGCGCTCAACCGACTGAGCCACCCAGGCGCCCCAACCGGCCGCCCCTTCTTATTTCTGACTTTGAAGTAAAGGCTGCACGTTTGCTGGAGTTTTCTGGTAGAAACCCTTCAGCAGTCTTAAGTCATTGGCCCAGGATGGTACGTCCCTCGAGTGACTGAGCAGGGCTGCTGAGCCAGAGCGAAACCCGTGTGATCCCAGAGCTCTCCAGTCTGATGCCACACGGACTCTCGAGACTCTTGAGAACTGGACGGACGGGCCGAGCTGGGGGGACGCGGGACGAGAGGGGTTGGTGCCGCGGGAAAGCGGGGGATGCCTCTCTCCTCTCCCGTAACCTCACGCCTCTGGATTTTGTGTCTCGCCCCGCGTCCCGCCGCAGACACCATCCAGCACATAAGGGACAGCAAGCACATCGTCGTGTTCCACAAAGGCCGTTACTTCAAGGTCTGGCTCTATTATGACGGCCGGCTGCTGAAGCCCCGGGAAATCGAGCAGCAGATGCAGAGGATTTTGGACGACCCCTCGGAGCCCCAGCCCGGGGAGGCCAAGCTGGCGGCCCTCACCGCGGGAGAAAGGTGCGCGGTGTCTGTGACCCCGGTGGTGCCTGGGGGCTGCGGGCACCCCTCGTGGTTCTCGCCCTTCCCCGGGGGCTCAGCCGGAGGACAGGTGCCTGTGGGCGACCTGCGGCTGGCGGTGGGGGCGGGGCCAGAGCCTGGCGTCCCCGTCCCCGCTGGTGGGTCACCGAGGCCGCGTGTGCGCGCGGGTGGGCCTGCGTCCGCACGGGGACCGGGGCCCCCGACGGAGAGGAGTCAGCCTGTTTTGTGCGGCCGCGGGCGTATTTAATTTAGGACACGGAACAAGTTTAAACCAAGGCCTCCGCGTCAGGGATAGATTTCCTGCCACGTCTAAAGATCGTTCAGAGGCTTCTGTTTACTTAAGGAATTAGCTCGGAAACAGAGCTGAGTGTCTCTCAGCCTCGGCTGTGTGCACATTGGGCTGGAGAAATCTGTGTCCTGGTGGGGATGGTAAGCAGCATCCTGCCCCCCCCCCGCTACCCCCCCCTCCCCCGACACCAGCAGCCACCACTTAGTGACAACTGCCCAGACTTTGCTCGCTGTCACCAGGGGGCAGTATTGTCCACCAGGGGGCAGTATTGTCCCCGGTTAGCCAGCACCGGCTTCCAGAGATGTGGCAGCTGCGAGGGCAGCAAGGTGGTGAGTGACCCTTCTCAGAGAAGAGGAAGATGCCCGGGCACGAGCACGCGGAGGGTGGCAGCGGGCCCGACAAGTGGCAGGGGCGTCCAGGGAGCGCACTGCACAATCCGTGCAGGGAGCTGCAGAGGGGGTCGGGGACGCCGGAACACAAGGCGGAGAGGGTTCTGTGTGCCCGACTACGTTTGGGCTTGATTCTGCTGTTGAAGGGGCCACCAGGCACCCCGAGCACGTTTGCGAGATTCTTCTGGCCCGGGGGCTCCTGCAGGCAAGGGGGTCCCCCGGCAGGGAGGGCCAGAACGGCAGCCTGAGCAGCAGGGGAGGCTCGGTCCCAGAAGCCCCGGGAGTGTTGGGTCATCGCTGGGCTTCGACGGGGCTGCGAGGAACGGCGGTGGACGGTCCGTCCTGGGGAACGAGCTCCCGTCCCACGTGCCCGTGAGCGTCAGTGCGCGGGATGGCGGGCGGGCGCGGTGCAGCCACGGAGCGGGCCTTCCTGGGGTCCCCCACTCCCCGCGGGGCTCAGCGGGCAGCCGGCCCCGAGCCCCCCATCTCACCTTCCGGAGCCCTCGGTGTAGACGCCGAGCGTATCTGCCGGCCTGTCACCTTCCTGCCCCCTCGCACCGCACCAGGTGCAGAGTAGATGCCCTTGTCACCGTTGTCCCCTGGCAGACACTGACGAGAGCCGTCCGGGCCGGGGAGAGAAGAGGGCGGGTGACAGACCAGGTGACCCTGACCTGGAAGGGTGGGTGGGGCGGCAGACCTGAGGGGGCGCTGAGTGAGGGGCCCAGGAGCAGTCCAAGCAGCCACGGCTGGGGCGCCTCTCAGGAGGTGGGTATCACATCGGCTGCTTGTAGCTCCCGTGAGGCGGGTGGAGAAGAAGAGTCCCTTCACTTGCACTCCCGGGGGCACCTCTTGTCCCGGGGGTGTCCCGGGGTCGTTCGCAGCACGGACTTGGGCGGGACTTGGGTTTGAAGCTCTCCTCGCCACAAAGTAGCTGTGACCACGTCTCTGTGCCTCAGTTTCCCCCTCTGAAAAAATGGGGACGGTCGCGTTGACCAGGGAGCTAGGACAGGGACAAGGTGGTGGTCACACACTTGCGGTGACTTCCTTGCCAGAACTGCTCCAGGATGGGGACCCTGGTGTGGGCGCGAGGGGCGCTTTCTCGGGGTCACTGCCCCAAGGTGGCTGAGCTCACGGGCCAGCCTGTGTTCTTGTCGCGCGTGCGGCAGTTTGCGAACGGAGGTGCGCGTCGAACTCCTGCCCGCAAACGGCACGGCCACCCGCGGGCAGTCGTACCCGCAAAATCCTAAGTGTGCGAGTCCCCTCCGATTCCTAGCAAACTGGGAAAAACGCTGTCATTTTGAACGTCACGGGTAAGGAGAGGTCCCCGCATCGCCGCGGGCTTACCTCCGTTGAACTCTGATTTCAGAGTCCCCTGGGCCAAGTGTCGCCAGGCCTATTTTGGCCGCGGGAAAAATAAGCAGTCCCTCGACGCCGTGGAAAAGGCCGCGTTCTTCGTGACGCTGGATGAAACCGAGCAGGGGTACAGGCAGCAAGACCCGGATGCATCGATGGACTCCTATGCCAAGTCCCTCCTCCACGGCAGGTGTTACGACAGGTACTGCACCTCCCCTCCCTCCTGAGGGACCGTAGCTCACCTGCGAGTTTGGAAGGGACGTCACATGTCACCGCACCTGCCTCCGGTATCTCCGCTCTTGAGGAATAAGAGCTCACGTAAAACACAACTCTTAAGGGGCGCCCGGGGGTCGGGGCGGGGGGCTCAGTCGTTAAGCATCCGACATTTGGTTTCGGCTCAGGTCAGGATCTCGCGGTTCGTGAGTTCGAGCCCCACGTCAGGCTCTTCGCTGATGGCGTGGAGCCTGCTTGGGATTCTGTCTCTCCCTCTCTCTCTGCCCCTCCCCCTCTCATTCTCTCCCCCCACCCCCAAAAATAAAGAAATAAACTTAAAGCACAACTCTTGACTTTCTTCTTTCCATACACACACACACACACACACACACACACACACAGCTTAAGCGGCAGACTTGAGATCCTAACCCCTTCTGTGCATGACCACCTGTCATGGTAGTGGTGACAGGCGTGGCTCCTGGTGTCTGGGACCAGGCAGGGGAAGGAGGTGGACGGGGCTGACCTGTTGCTCACTGATCGTGACCGTCCTGGAGCCTCCTGTCCCTTGTCTGTGAAGCAAGGTCCTGCCTGCCCTGCCCCCGGGGACAAGGTTTGGCCCAGGGCGGGGGTGTGCGGGCACGTGGCCTCCTGTCTCTTTGGCGATTGCCTTGTGGGCTGGTTCACGTTAGAATAACACGTTCTATTCTGCCGGTTTCCAGCGCGCAAATGGTTACGTCTGTGTCTGATACAGAGAAGTGACTGGCCTCAGAGTGCAACGTGCGCTCTGATCGTCAGTCCACAGAGGTTCAGGACCAGCTTGTCGAGGGGCGGGGGCCCAGGAGCCCACCCAGAATAAAACATGTAATTTTTGTTTCCCACAGGTGGTTCGATAAGTCTTTCACGTTCATCGTCTTCAAAAACGGGAAGGTGGGCATGAACGCGGAACATTCCTGGGCCGACGCGCCCATCATCGGGCACCTGTGGGAGGTGAGCCTTTGCAGCTCCGGCTGGGATGTGGGAGTTGTTGCAGATCCAGACCCCAGACTGCGTTCTATCGTGTGGTTTTCGTCTGATGATACGATGCTTCGTAACACGTGTGGGCACTGGAAGTCACCAGTAGCCCAACAAAAGCCCTTCGTGTCTTCGCCTCCTACAACTCACGTTCCTTAGGTAGAAACACATTTAATGGGGCACCTGGGTGGCTCAGCCTTGGTTTCGGCTCAGGCCACGATCTCGTGGTTCGTGGGTTCGAGCCCCGTGTCGGGCTCTGCACTGACAGCTCAGAGCCTGGAGCCTCCTTCAGATGCTGTGTCTCCCTCTCTCTCTCTCTGCCTCTCCCCTGCTCACACTCTCTCTCTCTCAAAAATAAAGAAAACATTAGAAAAAAAATAATAAATAAAATGTGGGGTTGGGTTGGCCCTGCCAGTTTTTTTAATTTTTAAAAATTCATTTCTCCCTGAACCGTTTAAACTGTTTTCACTGTTGGCGTGAATCACCGAAGGGAGGTTTTGCTTTCTTTTTTTTTTTTTTTAATGACTTTTTTTTTTTTTAAGTTTATTTATTTATTTTGAGAGAGAGACAGAGCACAAGCAGGGGAGGGGCAGAGAGAGAGAGAGAGAGAGAAGGAGAGACAGAATGCCAACCAAGCTCTGTGCCATTAGTACAGAGCCCAGTGTGGGGCTCGAACCCATGAACCGTGAGATCGTGACCTGAGCCGAGATCAAGAGTCCGTCGCTTAGCCGCCTGAGCGCCTCCCGGTGCCCCCAAGGAAGGTTTTGCTTACTTAACTCATCCGTCACAGTTCTTGTTTAAAGAAATTGCTAAATTCCAGGGTTGTCAACAGTGGCCTTGATTCAGAAATTCTGTATTACTTTGGTCTCATGACGCTCAAGGTAACTTTTTTTTTTAAATTTTCTTTTTTTTAATGTTTATCTATTTTTGAGAGAGACAGAGACCGCGTGAGCAGGGGAGGGGCAGAGAGAAAGGGAGACAGAATCCGGAGCAGCCTCCAGGCACTGAGCTGTCAGCACAGAGCCCGACGCGGGGCTCGAACTCACAAACTGTGAGATCGCGACCTGAGCCAAAGTCGGACGCTTCACCGACTGAGCCTCCCAGGCGCCCCGATGGAAGTGCTGGCATTTAACTGTTACCGTCAGCTGACAGAATGGCCTCTGGGTCCAGGGACTGGACGGGGGTCCCAGGGGCTCCCCGCATGGACGGGATCTGACCTACTCTCTTGTCTCGGAGGCCCAGGCCACGTTAGAACGAGAGCTAGCCTCACTGTGCCAAGCCAGTTAAGAAAAAATCAGGTCAGAGTTGAATCCATTTTGCTGTCCGTTGTATTTCTGAAATTTCAGCGTGTTGGACACTCTGGGGGCTCCGAGGCAGAGCGGCTCAGACACTCGGCGGGTGTCTTTTGTCTGTTTCTTTGTGTTTTGCCTCCCCCGCTGGGGAGCTCACTGGGTGCTGGGATTCCTCTTTAAAGAAATGTTTTTGTTATTGTTGATGGAGATATAGTTCGCGTCCTATAAAATTTACCTCCTTAAGGTACACAACTCCCTGGGTTTTGTGTTTTACAAAGTAGTTGTCCGGCCATCCCCATTACCTAATTTTAGCATATTTTCATCCCCCCCCGGCCCCATCCCTGGCAACCACAAATCTACTTTCTGTCTCTGTCACTTTGCCTGTTCTGGGCATTTCATAGAAACGGACTCCTACAACATGTGGTCTTTTTTGTTGTTGTTGTTGTTAAGGTTTTATTTTATGATTATTTTTTTAAATTTTTTTTTTTTTTTTTACATTTTTTTACATTTTTTTTTTTTTTACATTTTTTTACATTACAACCAAGTTAGTTAGCATCTGCTGCAATAATGATTTCAGAAGAGCCCAGTGATTCATCCCCTACGTGTGACACCCAGTGCTCATCCCAACAAGTGTCCTCCTTACCGACCCTTCCCCATTTAGCCCATCCCCCACCCAATATCCCTTGAGCAACCCTCCGTTTGTTCTCTGTGTTTAAGAGTCTCTGATGTTTTGTGCCCCTCCCTGTTTTTATATTATTTTTGTTTCCCTTCCCTGATGTTCATCTGTTTTGTCTCTTAAAGTCCTCATATGAGCGAAGTCATATGATATTTGTCTTTGACTAATTTCACTTAGCATAATACCCTCCAGTTCCATCCACGTAGTTGCAAATGGCAAGACTTCATTCTGTTTGATGCTGAGTAATATTCCATTGTGTGTGTGTGTGTGTGTGTGTGTGTGTGTGTGTGTGTGTATCCCACATCTTCTTTACCCATTCATCCATCGATGGACGTTCGGGCTCTTTCCATCCTTTGGCTGTTGTCGATGGTGCTGCTGTAAACATTGGGGTGCAAGTGTCCCTTCGAAACAGCCCACCTGTATCCTGTGGATAAATGCCTAGTAATGCGATTGCTGGGTCGTAGGGTAGTTCTGTTTTTAGTTTTTTGAGGAACCTCCATACCGTTTTCCAGAGTGGCTTATGATTATTATTTTTTTAAGTAGGCTCCAACGTAGGGCTTGAACTCATGACCCTGAGATCGAGACCTGAGCTGAGATCGAGAGTCGGACGCTCACCCAGCTGAGCCACCCCGGTGCCCCATAAAGATTTTATTTTTAGGTAATCTCTACACCCAACCTGGGGCTTGAACTCCTGACTGTGTTCCTGAGCAGCCCACAGGGTCCGTTTTTCTCCCCGCTCCTGGAGTGGAGATAGGAACGGTCACGTTAGGTGGCTGTGCCGAGGGTGTGAAGTCCGCACACCCCAGGAGTGGCTCTTGTTAACGTGTCAGTCGTATCTCTGTAGACAACAAGGATCTGTCTCCGTCGGATGTCATTTCAAATACGTCTTACGTAACACCGTCGGCCACGATATCTCTCTCACTTGACATGTGTATCTTTTCGTTTGCGACAGTACGTCCTGGCCACTGACTCCTTTCAGCTGGGTTATGCCGAGGACGGGCACTGCAAGGGCGACCCCAACCCGAACATTCCGTACCCCACCCGGCTGCAGTGGGACATCCCGGAGGAAGTGAGTCCGAACGATCCGTCGCCCGGGGTGGGGGACGAGCTTCAGCTCTCACAGCCGCACTGTCCACGCGTACTTGGTGGGTGTGCGCCAGCCCAGCTGGAGACCACGGACACTGAACCTTGTCCGTGCGGGCGTCTCGGGGGGGCCGTGGGGCTGCCCCAGCTCCTGCTGTCTCAGGGGCCCCGCTAGGTAGTTCTCCGCCTGAGGTTTCGGCGGAGATGGTCGGCGACGTTTCCGGCTCGGACCCAGCTAGACGTCGCAGTGAGAAAGTGGGAAACTGCGTCCCTTCCTCCAGGGTTGAACTACTCCAGATCACTCCCTTATAATTTTTGTCTCTTCAAGATTCTCAGGTGCAGTCCACTCGCTGGAAGGAAGCGTTTGGGGGGAAGGGATTTTGGGGGTGGAAATAGCACATTTCCAGTTCCTGTAATCCAGGCAGGAGTTCCCGGGCCTCAACAAATAACTGTCGAAGTAGAAAACGTCACATGTGGTGCTGTACCCCAAGCATTTGTGTCCCCGGGGCTGGGGTGTGCTCCCCAGAGAAAGGTAGCCTTTGCCGAAACGTGTCAGCTGACCAAGTCGGTCGGCATTTATTTAAAACGTGTCCGTAGATTTCACTTTTAGAGCCTTTTTAGTTTCACAGCAGACGTGAGCGGAAAGTCCGTTGAGATCCCTCCCGTCCCCCTTCCCCGACCCCAACGCACGCAGCCTCCCTCATTACCCACGTCCCCGCCAGGGCCGTGCGTCCATCACAGCCCGTGAACCTGCACCCACGTGTCCCCGTCACCCGGAGCCCAGCGTCGCCGTGGGGGTTGACTCTCCGTGGTGAACGCATCACTGATGAGCCGGGTGCGTGGTGACCTGTGTCCACCAGCACGGCATCCCAAGAGTCGTGTCGCTGCCCAGAAACCTGTGCTCTGCCTGTTCATCCCTCCCCGCCCCCCCCTCCAGCCCCCGGCGACCGCTGATCTTGGCCCGGTCTCCACATCTTGCCTTGTCCACGATGTCCTGTTTGTGGAATCCTGTCGTACGTGGCCTTTTCAGGCTGGCTTCTTTCACTTGGTAACACGCATTTACGGTTCTCCCGTGTGATTCCGTGGCCCGGTCGCTCGTCTGTATCGTGTGGTTGTACCACAGTCCATTTCTTGCTTTAAACTGGTTCCTCGGTCGCCGCGATGGGCTTCACAAAACAAAACTCGGGCTGTTCCAAATGGCCTTTGGGGTCCCGCTCAGACCAGGAAGCCCCCGTCTCCTACCGGCGTCCCTCCTGCCGGGGCCACCCCGCCACTGGTCGGCGAGCGGGGTGCCGTGTTGCTAACAAAGCACAGCTGCTGGGTAACACTTTGGAAAGAGCCGAGAGGAAAACGGGGTGTGTTTTGGGGGCACCAACCCTGTGGCTTCGGGGTACGTCGGTAACCCCTCCGCCCTCCCCCGTTAACTAAAGCCTCCCTCTCCTTTCCCTCAAGTGTCAGGAGGTGATCGAGACTTCCCTGAGCTGCGCGAGCCTTCTGGCCAACGACGTGGATTTCCATTCTTTCCCGTTCCACCCCTTCGGCAAAGGACTCATCAAAAAGTGCCGGACGAGCCCGGATGCCTTTGTGCAGCTCGCGCTCCAGCTGGCGCATTACAAGGTACGAGCCTGGGGTTTTGTCGCGAGCCCTGGGGGGTCCTGGACGCATACGTGCCCAGGGCCGTCTGCCCCGTGGGTGGGGAAGGCCAGACACCTGTCCCGGGGGGGCAGCCGCTGGCGCGGAACACAGCCTGCTGGGTCTTGCCCGCGCGTCCTAGTCCAGGGTCTCTGCCACCGACGGGATGGGACGCCTGGTGAGCGGAGCCCCCTCTCGGGTGGTAAACTCAGGAAAAGAAACAGATGCGGGACAGCGAGGGGTAATGTTGACCGCGGATAAACTAGAACACACAGGCCAAAACTGTACTTAAAATCGACTTTCCTGTAGTTCTTCTAACGTTGATTTATTTTTGAGAGAGAGACAGAGACAGAGTGTGAGTGGGGCAGGGACAGAGAGAGAGGGAGGCACAGAATCCGAAGCAGGCTGCAGGCCCTGAGCCGTCAGCCCAGAGCCCGACGCGGGGCTCGAACCCACGAACCGCGAGATCATGACCTGAACCGAAGTCGGACGCTTAACCGACTGAGCCACCCAGGCGCCCCGACTCTACCGTAGTCCTTCACAGAGATGGTCCCATCTTGAGGCTTTCTTTTCCCAAATAATGTACTCACCCAAAGCAGTGGGACAGAAGCACAGTCATAGGGGAGCTGAGCTCTCTGTCTGATGGAGTAAGTGACTGAAAGATATAATAACTGAATCTTAGGATTAATAAGCTTGATTTTTTTTTTAAATTAATGAACACACATTGTCCATAAATATGAAGTGTCAGGGCTTTAAAAGCTGATGACGGTTCCAATACAGAGGTTTTCCGAAGGGAACACTCGGTTCCACAGTAACCCATTTGAAAACAACTGGATGAAATGTTTTCGGCAGCAACAGAAATTAGTAAAGCTGACCCAAGATAAGGCAAGAAGCTGGAAGGAGGTCAGTACCCAAGGAAAGTCAGAGGTGGGTGGCATGCCTGGGTGGCTCAGTCGGTTAAGTGTCCAACTTTGGCTCAGGTCATGATCTCACGGCTTGTGAGTTCGAGCCCTGCCTCCGGCTGTCTGCTGTCAGCACAGAGCCCTCTTCGGATCCCCTGCCCCCTCCTCTCTCTGCCCCTCCCCTGTGCTCGCTCACTCTCTCAAAAGTAAACCAACATCTAAGAAAGTCAGAAGTTGGAGAGCTGCCTGAAACGCGACTGTGCTTAGAAGCAGCTGCGGGGCCATGACAAGCATAAGTTCGAGGGGCTTCGGAAAGGGAGGAGCTGCCTGGTTGGTTCCTGGGCAGGACCCTTTTCATCAGTGCGTCACACATGAGCCGGTGAGCTGGCTTGCCTGACATCGCGGCTCACGGTGGCGTGGCTGAACGTGGACCCAGGCAGGCTGGTTCTGAAACCCATGCCTGAACGGGATGGATGCAAAAAAGACCAACGTTGCTCGTGAATACAAATGCAAAGAACAAAAAAACCCTAAATAAAAAAGTAGCAAATAGAATCTACCAGTATAGGAAAAGTACAGTCACCAGCAGCAGCTTATGGTCCCAGCAGCGAGGGGACGGATCGGTCTCAGCAAATCCGGTAATAGATTAAATCGCATTATTAGATCAGGGGAGGAACCAGACAGTCCCCTCGACAGATACTAAAAAGACATCAAACACTCGGTGTCCATTCCTGACGACAGCTCTAAATGACGGGGACTGTTTCCTTAACGTGATCAATGCTGTCACGTATCAGTAGCCAGCATATGGCTTTAAAGGTGAAGAGGTGAGTGAGTCACCCCATTAAAATAAGGGTGAGCTGCAGCCGGCGGCTTCGCTGTCCTCGAACTCCTTTCCGTGAGCACAGTCCGTGCAGCTGACGGGATACTTGGGCAGGGGGACCGTCACAACATCCTCTCGGGAAGAGCGAGCAGAAAAGCTTTTATGATTAAGACGAACACTCAGAGCGGAGCCTGCTGCAGAGTCTACAAAGCCCAGTGTCTTCCTTGTCGAGCCGTGATGGCCAAGCAGAAAATAGAGCAGGCGGACAGAACGGGAGCAGAGACGAGAGTCTGGGATCCGGACGTGTGTTCATAAAGCAGGTGGGACTTTGGGGGGAGGAAGGGCCCAGAGCCACGGAGAAGATAGAGATGGTCTCCGAAAGGGAGACAAGGCTGTGGTTTGGGATAGAGAAGCTTGACCTCATAGAGGCGAACGGTCCCGGTTCACACTCCTGTGTGAACCCAGTCTGAGGTCCGAAGATGATTCGGGGAAGCTTCAAGTTCGTCTAGAAGAGCTGACATTTGAGAATCCCCAGGGACGATCCGAAAAGGGTACACGCAGTGAGGCGGACGCTTGTTCTTTCGAAGTCTGCGATGTGGAAGTTGGAGGAGCGTGGTCATTATCACGGTGCCGGGCTGCTTCCGGATGGTGCCGCGCAGTTCTCTATGGCAAAGGTGGGATTTAACATCGGTGGGCGGGGATGAATTTAATTAGCGAATGGAGTTGGGGAAATTGGCTGGAGGGTTCCATTTGGGAAGAAAAGACAGAGCCCGTTAGGAAAACAGAGTCAGAGCAGAAGCGGGTGGTTGACGAGAACAGAAAGCTGCAGACGGTCAGTGGATGTACGTGGTCAGTCTAATCTTGCCGGGAATCAAGTGCAGCGTAAGGGAGACTGAATCTTTGTGCCACTTGCCAAGGTCTTCCTTGAGTTCCGTGTTTGCGCAGGGCAATTTAGAAAGGGACGTCCGTGCACAGCAGTTGGGCTCATAAAGCTGGAAACACGTGTCGTGAACGTGTAACCATTTCCCTGGCAAATTGTGCCTTGCGAATTGTATCCTTCAAGGACAGGCTCACAAAGGTCAGCTTAAGCACACCCCTCGGTAAAAATTGGAATCAATCTGAAAGCTTATCAGTGTGAAACCTGTTAGATTACGGTATTCTCGTACCACGGACTGTCACGTGACTGTCGAGTGATGTCTAGCGTATTCTGTGAAAATGCACGGCTGTGGGGCACCTGGGTGGCTCAGTTGGTTAAGTGTCCGACTCCTGACTTCAGCTCAGGTCATGAGCTCACGGTTCGTGAGATCGAGCCCCGCATTGGGCTCTGCGCTGATAGCTCGGAACCTATTTGGGATTCTTTCTGTCTCCCTCCCTCTCTCTTGGTTCCTCTCCTGCGCTCTCTCTTTCAGGAAGGAAGGAAGGAGGGAGGGAGGGAGGGAAGGAAGGAAGGAAAGGAGGAAAGAAGGAAGGAAGGAAGGAAAGAAGGAAAGGAAGAAAGGAAAGAAAAAGAAAGAAAGAAAGAAAAAGAAAAAAAAGAAAGGGAAAAGAACAAATATGTGGTTGTAAAACACCATGTGAAAGTTTGAAGGCTGATAATTTATTACGGTGATCTTCAGACTTTGGCCCACAGGCCGCACCCAGTCCGTGACTTGTTTTCGCTCGGTCCTTGGGCTGAGAATGGTATTGATTTTTAATAATTGAAAAAACAAAACAAAACAGAAGGATAACGTGACATGTAAATATCAATCGGCATTTCGGGGTTCACAGGGAGCATGTGATTAGCACTGTCACACCTAATCTGGATGTGCAGTCCGCGGGTGTTTTGAGCTGTAGAGGGACAGCCGGGCCACGTGGCCCACAAACACGTGATGTTTGCTCCCTGCGCGGCACGGAAAACGTTTCCCGGCTCTGGCCTTATTGTATGCAGAGCCTAGAAGGGATGGATGGATGGAAGACATTGGCAGGCGGTGCCGGGAAGGTTGGTCTGTATTTTCTTCTATCGTGCCGTGTTCGCGTTTTCTGGGCGTGTAAAGTTACTTTTTCAAAGCGAAAGATGACCTGTTTTCGTACTTATGTCTGTTCTTTGCCCTCCGGCTGGAGGTTACCAGGACTTCACTCTCCACCCTCCCACCCATGTCTGTTTTTCACACCACACTCAGCCTATTAAGAACGGTCCGCGTACTAAGATGATCTATGAAAAATGCCAGGCAGCTCTTTCCTTTCAGAAGTTCGCACGTGCGAGCTCGCTCATGAAGCGGTTGCTGTGTTAGGGACGAGCCTCTTCCTAGAGACCCTCCTCTGCTCAGCTCTGAGCCGCAGACCTCGCCGTGGCCGCGTGTGACTCCAGATGTCCCGCGGGTCCTGGGTTTCTGCTCCAGGCTCTGAACCTTCTCTGCGCCCTGGACCCCGTAGGCAGTTCAGGAAAGCCTGGGGGAATCCCCTCTCAGAATAACTTCTATAAAGCGTTGTAAGAAATACTCAGGGGGCGCCTGGGGGGCTCAGTCGGTTAAGCGTCCGACTTCGGCTCAGGTCACGATCTCGCGGTTCGGGAGTTCGAGCCCCGCGTCGGGCTCTGTGCTGACGGCTCGGAGTCTGGAGCCTGCTTTGGATTCTGTCTCCCTCTCTCTGTGTCTCCCCCGCTAGCCCTCTGTCCCTCTCTCTCAATAAACATTAAAAAAAAATTTTTTTTTTAAAAAGGCAATACTCAGGGTTACGAAGGTAATCCGTTAATTAAAACGCACGTCAATATTAAACGTAAACTTGCGGTGCAGTAAATATAATGGAGCACTCAATTTTGAGCAGCAGGTCCAAAGCTAGTGTAGTTTTGAATTTTTTTTTTTTTTTTTAACGTTTATTTATTTTTGAGACCGAGAGAGACAGAGCATGAATGGGGGAGGGTCAGAGAGAGGGAGACACAGAATCTGAAACAGGCTCCGGGCTTTGAGCTGTCAGCACAGAGCCCGACGCGGGGCTCGAACTCACGGACCGCGAGATCGTGACCTGAGCCGAAGTCGGTCGCTCAACCGACTGAGCCACCCAGGCGCCCCCTAGTGTAGTTTTGAAGCAGTGATAAGCATAGATGATATTTTGGCATATCTGTAGCAACCATAATTTGTTGCGCAAACAGCTATGATTTTCTCTTCCAAGTCACGGGGGCCGTTCATAATGAGTGTGGTTTGTTGGCTGTGCTTCTAAATGCCGTATTTCAGTTTGAGGTTGGCAGAAACTAAAATGTATCTATTTTTCCCTTCCGAGTGACCACGTTCCCAAGGTTAGTAACCATTGGTCTGGTCCCCGTCTGCCCTTCCGACCTTCTCTATTGACTCATTCAGCTTCATTCACTCAGCTTTTGCCACGCTGGTCTTTTTGCTGCCTGGGAGTATGTCAAGCTCGTCCCTACCTCAGGGCCTTTGCACTTGCTCTCCGCTGGTAATTGCTGTTTCGGAGACAGAGCTGTGGTTGGTTCGGTCTCTGCCCAAGTGCCCCCGTCTCCTATTTAAAACAGCCGCCACCCCGTGGCCCTTCCGTCACCCTGCGTTATTTCTGTTCGGTGCGCCTGTCACCGTGTTACATTATGTATATCACCCGTTTCTCCCGCTAGAACGCTTGCCCCTTGAGGGCAGGGACACAACCCGTCTCGTGCCAGGAACGCGGCAGCCGCAAGGAAGAAGCATCCGCAAACGAGTCATGACTGATTGAATGAACACACAGGGCAGCGGTCCTGTGTTTAGTCTGTGGCTATTTGCCTCCTGCTTTGGGGTCATGTTTATTTTTCATTTAGACGCTAGAGGTGAAAATCCCCCCGAGTGCCACCACCAGCCTGAACACTGAGCCCGGGGCAGCCGTCCCAGGGTGTGACAGGTTTGTGTTCTTGCCCCGTGCATGTTAGTGTCTTCACAGACTTCTGGTCCTGCTCGTTAGAAACTGGAGGCGTCCGCGGGGGGCGAGCGGCCGCTGTCCCGGGGGTGGCAGGTTGAGCGGGGCTCCCGGCGTAACCCGGCTGGTGACCCCGAGCGCACTAATGCTCGATGCGTTTGCCGGGACGTTTAGGGGGTCGTTTAAAAAACTGTGGGTACCTTGCATGGCCGTGCTGACCACTCACGATTGAGGTTTGATGTTGGAAAGTGGGCCTCACAGAAGTCGTTGCCTCGTGGAGCCCAAGCTAACTTGTGTTAAATGACTAAAATGCCACATTTACCCTCTTTGCCCGGATCTCCTTCTCTTCCTTCCCTCCTCCCTGCCCGCGGCTGGATCACGTGCCCCTTGGCGCCCCTTGGAACCCGCAGCTGGCAGCGAGTTCGCTGAAAGGCGTGTTTGCTAAGATCGCCCGGACCCCGTTTGCTTGTTACTCTTCTCTGTACCCCACACACACCGGCATGGGGGGCAGCGTGGAAGCCTTCCGTGTGGGCAAGTGCCAGCCACCGAAGGTGGATCGTCACAGGCCTCCTGGCCTGTGTTCCCCACCCCGTGGCCTGCTCGCCTGTCTCTTCGCAGGCAGGACTGGGGGAGGGACAGAGCCCCGAAGGCCGCTCACAGGCACGGCCCGCGCTCCGGGAGGCTCAGCCTGGACTCTGGCTCTGGGTTTGTGTGACATTGTCAGCTGGTCGCAGGGCCCCCTCCGTCACGTTGGGGTCGCCCGGGCCCGAGCGCCCGGCGCTGTTGTCCGCTCAGGAATTATTTGGGTCCACAAAGTGCCGTTGGCCGCTTTCCCGTCCATATTGGGAATCGGCGCGTCCTCGAGCTGGCCTGGCGGCCACGGGCACTTTGCAAGCGATTTCCTCTCGCGGCGCATGCTCTCCTTGGACCCCGTCCTTGTGCACCACCTGCCGCTTCCACCTGGAGCCCCTGCCGTGCCATCATCTGTCCCTTCCAGGGTCTCCGCCTCTGTCACCCCAGCCCCCTTGCGGTCCCTGACGACAGCGTTCCTGGACCCCACGGGGCCTCTGCCCGTCCTGCCCTCCCCGTCCCCTCCCCTGGGCTTGGTCTCCCCGGCCTGTTGCCGTCCTCCCCGATCTCGTCCCGTGGCCCCAGGCACAGCAGAACCACCCCCGGCTCCGGCCGGCTCTCCGCCCGCTGGGCCCCGCACCCAAGAGGCTGGTGTGGCCGGAGATGAACCCCAGAGTGCTGGCCGCTCCCCTTCACGGCGCTGAGTGGCTGACTCTGGCAGACCCCCGGGCAGCCACTCTCTGTTCCGCGCCCCCTCTCTCTGGCTCTCAGCGCCTCCCTCCCCCGTCGGCAGGCCAGCCTTCTTCGTGTTCACTGGAAAAATGAGAGCATCCCAATGAGACCTCAAGAGCACGGCCGCCCCCCTCTGCTTCGTCTCCCCTCCCGCCCTGGCCACCTGCCCTCCTTGTGGGGGACATCACTCCTCACCTGTCCCTTCTCAACTGGGTCATCGTCACCGTCATGCAGACATGGTGGAATGTTCCCTGCCAACACCTTGTGTCTTTTAATAATTTGCCCGAACGTCTCCTTGCCCCGTGTTCCTCCCATAAATGTGTCTGCACTTGGGGCGGCGGGGGGGGGGGGGGGGGGGGTGTGCGTGAAGCTCAGGAAATCGCGTCATGGCATCGGTTGCACCCGGAAACGGAACCTGGGCTACCCAGAACCTGACCTCCCCCGCCCCCAGCCCTTTGCAAAGCTAACGACGTCTCCGTCTGCCTGCTGCACAGCCCCGTGTGAATGAAGACTGACGTTGACTAAAAGCTAAAGCCGACCTGTCCCTTCTTGTGCATCAGAGTCCGTCCGCCTGCCCTGCCTCGTATGAAAGTTCTCTTCCTTTCCCAGGACATGGGCAAGTTCTGCCTCACGTACGAGGCCTCCATGACCCGGCTCTTCCGAGAGGGGAGGACGGAGACCGTGCGTTCCTGCACCACGGAGTCGTGCAACTTTGTGCTCGCCATGGTGGACCCCACCCAGACGGTAACGTGGCGCCGGGCTGGGGACGCTTTGGGGCTGACCCGCGAGCCTCTGCAGGGGGAGCCGTGTTCAGCTTCTCCTCCTCCTTTCAGGGGAACCGGGCGTGGTCGGGACGCGCACGGAGAGGTTAACGTTTGTGTCCCTTCCGTAACGTCCTACAGCTTGGACTCCCTGAGTCTAAGTTAGGCTCGCACCCGGCACGGGCAGGCAGGACAGAACAAGGGGCTGGGTGCAGACGCGGGGACCGGGCCACGGGAGCCTTCCGCTCGGGGTTACGGGAGCCCGCTGCCCACGCCGAAGCCCCCCGCCCGGGCCCGGGGCTCCGGTTGTCCGTATGCTGCCTTTGAGAATCTGGCAGTGGCCTGGGAACTGTTAGGGCAGTTCGTTTTCGCAGCCGAGGATCGGAGACTCCGGTGAATTCCATAGGCTGCTGGGCCACACAACCGGGACGTGGCCGAGGCCAGATCTGTGCCCAGAGCGCAGGCGTGCACTGCTGGTGGCCCGGGAGACATTGGCCGGGGCCCTTGCTCTGCCCTCGCCCTGCCCACTCCGCTCCGCCCTACTCTGCCCTGCTCTGCCCTGTCCTACTCTACTCTGCTCCACTCTGCCCTACTCTGCCCTGCCCTGCTCTGCCCTGCCCTGCCCTACCCTGTCTGCTCTGCCCTGCCTGCCCTGTCCTACTGTACTCGGTTCTGCTCTGCCCTACTCTGCTCTGTCCTGCTCTGACCTGCCCTACCCTGTCTGCTCTGCCCTACTCTGCCCTGCCTGCCCTGTCCTACTCTGCTCCGCTCTGCCCTACTCTGCCCTGCCCTGTCTGCTCTGCCCTACTCTGCCCTGTCCTACTCTACTCTGCTCCGCTCTGCCCTACTCTGCCCTGCCCTGCTCTGCCCTGCCCTACCCTACCCTGTCTGCTCTGCCCTGCCTGCCCTGTCCTACTGTACTCGGTTCTGCTCTGCCCTACTCTGCCCTGCCTGCCCTGTCCTACTCTGCTCTGCTCTGCCCTACTCTGCCCTGCCTGCCCTGTCCTACTCTACTCTGCTCTGCTCTGCTCTACCCTACTCTGCTCTGTCCTGCTCTGACCTGCTTGCCCTGTTCTGCCCTACACGGCCCTGCCCCGCCCCGCTCTGCTCTGGTGAAACTGTTCCCGAGAACAAAGGCTTCTGATTCTTTGGAAGGACATCAGTAGGCACGAGCAAGGTGATGCCGGGCTGGCTGCACACAGGACCACGATACCTCTCCTGTCGTGCGCCCCCTGCGGTTTCTGAGCCGCCCTTTCGGTGGCACAAGGTGGGGCTTCTGCCCCGGCACGCCCCTCCCGAGACCCCCGTTTCTCGGGCCATCGGACCCTTGGAGGGAAGGGCCGTTGCTTGCGTCCCAGAGCCGACTTAGGCCCCGCCCCCCGCACAACTCGCATCTCCTCACCCCTCCTCGCTTAGGTTGAGCAGAGGCTCAAGTTGTTCAAGGTCGCCTCCGAGAAGCACCAGCACCTGTACCGCCTGGCGATGACTGGCTCCGGGATCGACCGTCACCTCTTCTGTCTCTACGTGGTGTCCAAGTACCTGGCCGTGGATTCCCCCTTCCTGAAGGAGGTGAGTGTGGCTGCCAGCGGCCGCTCGGCCAGGCACGCTGGCTACCCCCAGACTAAGTCGGTGCAGCCTTGCAAGTGGGACGGGGCCTCACAAACGGGCGCTCGAGCTGAACGGTCATCACAGTGTCAGATCCGAGCTGTGCTTTCAGTGCCGTGTCCCTTCAGTCCCCGGGAATACTTGGTGTCACATTTAACCCTCCTGACCCCCCCCTCCCCCCCCCGACGCCGGTGACCTCGAGCACGGAGCATGGAGTGATGAGCTCTTGTATGTATCACCCTCGTTTGTAATGGAGTGTAATTTTGAGTTATAAAATTTAATTGTTAACAATGCCATGTTTAACAGGCAACTCGAAGACTGCCTGCGAATTTGCTTCCGGGCAGCACAGCCCCCTTTCCGAATCTTAGTTAATGTATCCGCTCCCTTTTCTGCTGGTGCTGCCCATCCCCCAACCATCCGGGTGCCCTCATCTGCCCCAGGCCTTCTCTGCGCACATACTGCCCCCAGACAGCCGGGCCTTCAGGGCCGCAGACCTGTGGCGTCCGTGACCACCCAGACACCGAGCAAGCCTTTTCCTTCTCCAGTGGGCCTTCCTGTCTCAGGGACAGAAGAGGACGGTACAGGGAGAAGTGTCACGGGAGAGACGCCTGGGTGTTAAGCATCTGACTTTGGCTCAGGTCATGATCTCACGGTTCATGGGTTCGAGCCCCGCACCGGGCTCTGTGCTGACAGCGCGGAGCCTGGGGCCTCCTTCAGATTCTGTGCCTCCCCCTTTCTCTGCCCCTCCCCCACTTGTGCTCTGTCTCTCTCTTTCTCTCAAAAATAAACATTAAAAACATTTCTTAAAAATGCGCCATGAGAGAATCTCCTTGTGGTCTTCAACAGGTCTTATCGGAGCCTTGGAGATTATCAACCAGCCAGACCCCTCAGCAGCAGGTAGAGCTGTTCGATTTGGAGAAGAATCCAGAGTACGTGTGCAGCGGAGGGGGCTTTGGGCCGGTAAGTGACTGAGCGTGATGTACACAGAGGTGCAGGTCGGGGACAGGACGCGCCCTCCCGTCCGCCTCTGCTTCAGGTCTTCCACACGCCCCTCCTTACCTTGTCGGGCACCGCTGTAGAGGAATTCTGCAGGGTGGTAATGCAGGTGTTAATGCCAGTCTTGTATGGAAAAATGTTAGTCCCGTTTTCACATCATCTCCTTTCCCGAGGTTCAGCTGAAACTTGCCTTGCTCTGTAGGTTGCGGACGATGGGTATGGGGTGTCCTACATCCTCGTGGGCGAGAACCTCATCAACTTCCACGTATCTTCCAAATTCTCCTGCCCTGAGACCGTAAGTACGAAACAGGGCCCCCTTTTCTAAAGATGGGGTATTTTTACGGCCTTCTTTCTAATTTGACGGAAGTGTTTTTCCTCACTTTGATGGAAAAGACCAGTTCACCTGTATACTTTTACTTGCCTTGGACTTTGTTTCAAATAAATGAATTTAAAAATTCTCTTAACCCAAGTTTTTCAGTTTACTTGAGAGAGAGAGAGAGAGAGAGAGAGAGAGAGAGAGAGAATCCCAAGCAGCCTCTGTGCTAATAGTGTGGAGCCCGATGCGGAGCTTGAACCCACGAACCATGAGATCACAACCTGAGCCAAAACAAGAGTGGGATGCATAACGAGCTGAGCCACCCAGGCGCTCCTCTCTCAACCTAATTAACTTAAAAAATTAAAAAAAAATTTTTTTAATGTTTATTTTTGAGAGAGACAGAGTGTGAGCGGGGGAGGGGCAGAGAGCGAGGGAGACACAGAATCCGCAGCAGGCTCCGGGCTCCGAGCCGTCAGCACAGAGCCAGACGTGGGGCTTGAACTCACAAACTGTGAGGTCACGACCTGAGCCGAAGTTGGACGCTTAACCGACTGAGCCACGCTGGAGCCCCCTATCCTTGTCTCTATGCTTCCTTTCCACGGGGAAAGCAACGCCTGAAAGCAATGCCAAGTGCCCTGTTAGCAGAGAGGACTGGAATTCATTTACTTATCATGTTTTATGTAACGTGTTGCCATGAGGGGAGGCCTTCCAGCAAAAGCACACCCACACATGCACACGGCCGGTTATCTGCGCAAACCCTCAGCCTGTCTCTAGGACGCATGACGTAGTGATGAAGCCATAAAGTCAGAGCTTCGAGAACTGGCAAAGAGGAATGTTTGCAAGGAAGGGGCCGTTTGTAAGTGGCTCGTGGTGTGGGATTTCCGCGTCGTAACGTGTGTTTTTCCGGTTTTTGTTTTTGAACGCCAGGACTCGCATCGCTTTGGGAAGCACCTGAAACAGGCCATGACTGACATCATCGGTTTGTTTGGGTTCAGCTGCAACTCCAGAAAGTAATCCCACGAGAGCCACCGTGAAGGAAAACGAGCTCTGCTGATAAAAAACCAAATGAAAAGTAGCTGTTGCTCCTGATTATAGTTCGGGGTGAAAAATCGCTCAAGAAACCCAGAAGTTTTCCTTCCCGCCCGGGGTTTGGTGGTGTTGTTTCCTAGAACAGCCGTCTTCACCCTGTGAAGTATAATCCCACTACTTCCTGGCAGGTCCTGACTTTGGGAATGTTTGATAAGGTGCCCCCCCCCCCCCCCCCCCCGAAAGTTTATGCAGCCACACTGCGTTTATATACAGGATAAAAATCTGGTTGAGCTAGTTAAGGGACTAGTGGGGTTGTGACTTCACCCGTGGGAAATGACAGTGGCACGTTTCCTCGGTGGGGACCGAATACCTGGTCCTTAACGGGCATTTACTTTTTTATCGGAGCTTTTTTTTGTGCAGAGAGAGAAGCGTTCCAGGCAGAGGTGTTAGACTGTTCGTAGTCGACGCATGTATAATGCACTAATGGAAGCCTTGTGCTTTGGGAACCAGTTTTGTGTCCCTGTGGGTAGTAACTCTGTCCCCGTCTGGCTTGGTAGTCTGTGTGTGCCTCTCCGTGTCTGAAGCGAGTTAGCATCCCGTATTCTGTAGTTTTTACTGACCCTGCAAGTCTTCAAACCCAGTGCCTTAAAAACGCGAGGCCCTAACGAAAGGGAGACCGTAGGAAAGACGTGCTCTGCAGACCTTCAGGTGGAATGGTGAGCGTCTTACTCCTTTCTCGTTTACGGAGCGGATAACCCTGTAAATAAGCGCTTCCTGTGGCTTCCCTACCCCTAGAAAGACCAGTTTCCTTGGGAGGGCAGCTGGCCTAGAGCCCTCTCTTCGGCCCGCCTTCCTTGCATCATTAAGCGACAAAAGAAAGAGTGTGCGTGTGTCAGAAACGGGGAGCGAGGGAGATCGTGACCAGGTGTGACGCGTCTGCCGTAGTCACTGAAGAATAAAAAGGTACAAGACGTGCCTCGGGATTACTGCTTCCCCGGGCTGACGGCAAGGAGGGCGTGACGTTGACCACTGACGAAGGAAAACAAAAGCTCAAGAAACGGGAAGAGTGACCTCAGAAGGGTCAGGACAGTGCAGCACCTGGAGGCCCCGGGCGTGCTTTCTAACCCCACCTGGGGAGGGAGGACCCCTCTCCTCTCCAGCCGAGATGCGGGGAGACGGGAACAGGAGGCCACGCCATCTCGGTGACCCGCCACGCGTCACCGGTGACAGGTGCTAAGTTTAACGTAGCCTATCCTTCGGGTGGGAGTGCCTTTATGGAGAGAGTCTGATTGACCACAAAGCGATTATGCACTGAATCGTCTTCCGTATTTAATGTAACCCTTAAGGATCATGGAATGAAATGACCCACTGCCTCTGGGCGGTAGTGACAGGCTCAGCTGTCCCGTTTTTAAAACTGTGTATTTATTTTTCTGACCACTTTGCTCCGGTCGGGCTTGCTTCTGTAAAGAGTCGTGCACTCCAGTGATACAATGGCCAGGCTGAACTGTTGGAGGAGACAGGGCGCTTGCTTGCAGAGCACATGTATTTATGTATGTGTTTTCATGCAAAATTCCCACCTACGTGGGCCAAAGAGGTTTTTTTTTTTTTTTTTTTTTTTGCTCTTAAAAGCAAGAAGAAATGAAAACAGGCCAAAAAACCACACAAAACAAAAACAAAACTAAGATGAAAACCAACAACTATGGTAACAAACCCTCGTGTTCATCTGGTTCACAGTCAAGGAGGTGGGGGGTGGGGAATAGCGTGCCCCGGGTGGGCACGGCTTCCAATCACGGGGGCATCGGCGACTGTCACAGCCACCTAAATCCTGCACTATTGACCGGACAAGTCTGCATTCCCTTCGCGTTCGCATGTGAATTTGAATGTTGACCCGTAGCACTTAATTAATACCTATTTGGGCTTGTCTCTCAGGTTTAAATATTTCCAGTGTAATTACCTGTCGTTAACCAGTGCAGTTATCAATGCAATTTTATATTTCCTGGAAGAAAGGAGAGTGGGTTTTTATTGTACATGTTGCAAGGAGGAGGGAAGAGTATTACGTATTTAATTTAACGTGGAATAAGCCATAGTCTTTTCTTAAAGGAGCTGTGGTTTGAATTTGTTACCTTGGGCTGTCCGTTGCATGTAAATACAATATGCTCTTTTGGATGTAAATCTTAGAAATGCAGGATGAATGTTATCATTAATAAAACATTAATCCCAGTGTTTGCTCCTGGCTCTTCCCTTATGTTGATAAGGAGGCTATGAGTCAGGGACGAAGGAAGAAGTCAGGCCCTGGAGACAGAGGTGAGGGGTTTGTGCCGATGGCCTGGCTTGGGCAGAGTGCACATCACAAGATGCACGGGCCTCGCTGAGAAAGGAAGCTGCTGTGGGCCGTGGGTTTCTATTCTTCATCCCTTTATGCGTTCCCTTCCCGCCCCCACGCCTGGAAGTGTCCTTCGTATAGTAGGTGCTCAACAAATATCTGTTCGGTGAATGCACGAATTCGTTTTCTCAGTAGTCTTTGAGTGCCTATTGCGTGCAAAGCTCTGCTCGGTAGAGCGGGGGCCCCACCAGGTTCTGGCGGTGGTGGAGATCGGATCCAGTGGGGGGAGGAGAGAACCAAGACAGCCGTTCAAAGGACCCTTGGTGTCCCAAGGCAGACGAGAGGGTCATGAGTAGGGGGACGTAGCTGGCTCAAACAGGAGGTGGAGTTGGGCCCAGGCCTGAGGAACAAGATGGCTCTGGCTTTGGCTGACCCAGCCGGGCCGGCATTACATCTAGGAGTGTTCCAGAGCCTCTGGGTCTTTGAGTCTGGCTGGCTGGTGACTCACACAGGTGGCTGCGTACGCCTGGTGATCAGAGCTGCTCGATGCGAATGTCTGTCACGAGAGAGTGAAGGGCAGGGCCTCACCGGCTGATGTGCTTGGTCACAGGCTCTTCGAGCTCTTAGCTGTTGTTCGCATCGGCTGCCTTCCAGATCCCTACAGTTCGGGAAGCCCCACTGCGTTCTCAGCCCTGCCCCGAACTCCGCTGAACTTCATTGTGGTGTGATTATTTCAGCCATAAAAGGAGAGTAAGCTCATCGACACGTGCCCGTGTCAGTGAGGCCCTGGAGAGGGCTGGAAAGATACACAAGCCGACTTCAGCATCCCCTTTGGGGACTGGCGTGGTGCTTCAGGAAACTTCAGCTCCATTTGTAATGTTTAAATATTTCAGTAGGAGAGATTATGTATTATTCACTTAAGGAAAAAAAAAATCTACCTTAATTTTGATCTGAACAAGTCAGACGGGTCTGAGGGCCTCAGTTTCTCCCTGTGAGCCTGGCGCTGCGGACCCCGGGAGCCCCGGCCCTCACCCCTCCCCGCCTCCGACCCCGCAGCAGCCGGCCCCGCCCCCTCCTGACGCACCCGCAGCTCGGCTCCGCCCACGCAGCGGCCCCGCCCACCGCTGCCCAGCCCCGTTCCCTGTCCCAACCGCCAACGGCCACGGGCACGGGAGGGGCCCGCTCGCCCCGCCCCGCATCCTGGATCCGCGCTCCCGCAGCCCCCGCGGCCCCAGGTGCGTCCCCCTGAAGAGGCGTGAGCCCGCGCCCCCTCCGACAACTGAAACGTCAGGCGACATCGATATCCCCGCGGTCCCCGGGCCCGGCCTAGGGGCCCGCAGGAGGGGAGAGGGACCGTGGGTCCCCTAGTGAGGGCCTCGGAGACCGCGGGGCCCCTCCCGGGTCAGCCCCACGGAGACGGGGGTACTTCTCTCGGGCCAGGCCCTCGGGGACGGGGGGACCTCTCCTGGGTCAGCCCCTCGGGGATGGGGGTACCTTTTTCGGGCCAAGCCTTCGGGGACAGGGGTACCTCTCCCGGGTCAGCCCCTCGGGGACGGGGGGACCTCTCTAGGGTCAGCCCCTCGGGGATGGGGGCACCTGTCGGGTCAGACCCTTGGGGAGTGGTGGGATCCCTCCCCAGTCAGCCCGTCGGGGATGGAGGGACCTCTCCCTGGTCAGGCCCTTGGGGACAGGGGGATCTCTCTCGGGTCATCCCCTCGGGGATGGTGGTACCTCTCCTGGGTCAGCACCTTGGGAACCATGGGGCCCCTCCCCGATCAGCCCCTTGGGGACTGGGGTACCTCTCCCAGGTCAGCCCCTCGGGGACGGGGGTACCTGTCGGGTCAGACCCTCGGGGACGGGTGGGACCCCTCCCCAGTCAGCCCCTCGGGGATGGAGGGACCTCTTCCTGGTCAGGCCCTCGGGGATGGGGGGACCTCTCTCGGGTCAGCCCCTCGGGGACAGAGGGACCCCTCCCCGGTCAGGCCCTCAGGGACGGGGGGGGGGGAGGAGGGACCTCTCTCGGGTCAGCCCCTTGGGGACGGGGGGGACCTTTCTCGGGTCAGGCCCTTAGGGATGGGGGGACCTCTCCCGGGTCAGGCCCTGCGTGGGGGATGGAGGGACCCCCGGGGTCAGGGCGGGGCCGCACCCCCCTCACCTGGCCATGTGTGTGCAGGTGCTTGGCTCCCGGCCGGATTGCGTGCGGCGAGGGGTACAGGGCGACGCCCGGCCGGAGGTCCCCTCAGCAGACATGGAGGAGGCCCCTCTGCTTGGCGGGATGTCCAGTCCCGAGGAGATGGTGACAGACCTTTTCAGCGCAGACAGTCCGTTTGTTTCCGAAAACCTCACCCTGAGAGCCCCGGTGGTGGTGAAGCACGAGGAGGGCGAGTTCCACATGTTTCAAGACGCGTACCTGAGCCCCGCGGACCCCACGGAGCCCCTCCTGCACGCGTTCAGCCCCCCGCTGCAGGCGGACTGTGAGACCCGGGGCAAAGCGGAGCTGGCGGGGGGCGACCACACCCAGGAGATGCTGGCGGAGTACCCCGGCCTCCCCGACCTCAGCCCCCTGGAAGACGCCGTCCTGCCCGTGGCCCCGCAGCCGCAGGCCTACAACGTCCACTTCCTGTCCTCCCTGCTGGCCCCGCACAGGAGTCCCGCCGTCCTGCCCCTGGGCGCCTGGGCCAGGGAAGGAGCCGCCCACCCCGGTGTCCGGGTGATTCCAGTAAGATCCATGTGGGAAAAAGGCTCTGTCACCCTGTCCCAGACAGAGTGACACTGGTCGTCCCAAGACCCCCCCCCCCCCCAAGCCTTTCGTAGCGTCCCCGGTTGGATTCACGCCTTCAACTGAGCGCCCCGCTCTGGAAGCCGGGTGGCGGCTCCCCAGCGAGCCATTCTGCCCGGAGGAGAGTCGGGTCCTGGGGCCCTGGTTCCAAGGTGGGCTAACGCTGCAGAGAGCACAGGGCAGCAGAGGGAAGGAGCCAGGCAGCACGTCGTCCTGGGCCCTGTTGCTGTCACTGGCTTTAGGAAAGAGGCCCCTGTTGACGTTAGTGTTAATAGTGCCTGTGAAAAGTGCAGTGTGGTTGAGTTTTCATGGAATCGTGGAATCAAAATGTGAGAGCTGCTTTCTGCTGCTAAGGGGCTGTTCCTCGGGCACATGTAACACGAATCCCAGTTTACATAAACTCCCTGTTAATTGTCAGCCGACCGCCCCCTTTTAGAACCACTGGTGATTTCTGCTTTGTTCTTGCCGAAAGGAAACAAGTCAGTTTTTAAAGGCAACGAAGGATCCCGAGGAAATGTGTGCTGCCCCCTAAAGGGACCTAGTTTGGAAAGTCACTGTGTTCTCGGCAAATTTTAGGAAGAATCCTCCTGGTTTTGGAATAGCGAAATCTGATGGCAATTTCTTTAACCACTGAGTCTTTTGTTTAAAATGTTTTTATTTTATTTATTTTTTTATTCTTGAGTGAGAGACAGAGTGTGAGTGGGGAAAGGGCAGAGAGAGAGAGGGAGACACTGAATCGGAAGCAGGCTCCAGGCTCCGAGCTGTCGGCACAGAGCCCCACGTGGGGCTCGAACTCACGGACCGCGAGATCATGCCCTGAGCCGAAGTCGGACGTGTAACCGACTGAGCCTTCCAGGGTCCCCAGGAGTCTTTTTGGTTTTTAAATTGCATTGATTTTCAGTGGTACCCCTGGCATTTTGCCCCCTCTCTGGTGGTGGTGCCCCGTGCCACTGAGTGGGCAGTTGTTACCGCGTGTGGCTTGGAGACACGGTTGGCAGTTGCCCCTGACCTCAGTGTTTCCTGTTAGTGATCGTCCTGCCACGCAGTCAGGAGAGCACTACTGTGTAATTGTAAGTTCGGCCGTAAATGCGTTCTCAACATTACTGAAACATCAGCGGGGATCGTGGGCGTCTCGAGAAAAAACAAAACAAAATAGTCAACTGAAACATTAAATACAACCTGATGAGCACGCTCTAAGAACGGGGAGAAAGGGGCAGCCTTTGAGGCCATTTTGAGGGAGGTCCCACAGGGCTGTCAGCTCCTTTACAGGGTGGGGGGCCGTCCAGCAGCTCCAGGGGCACCCCGGCCAGCCGGGAAGTCCTTACGACGTGTGTTTGAAACAGCATGAGCGCCGCCTCGAAATCACAGCCCCACACCCGGGGTACCTCAGTCGAGGGCAGAGGGTCTCAGTCCTCCGGGTCCTTACTCCCCAGCGACGCTGGTCAGATGGCTCATCGCACCCCCCCCCACCCCCTCACCCCTTGCCCCCCATAGGGAGAATGACAGTGAGGGGCAGAAGGAAAGGGAAGGGCTCTCTTTACTTTAAAAAACGCAACTTCCACAGAGAATTTTCCGTATTATGCAGCCATGAACCCCTGTGTCCACGGTGTGATCTCTAAAATAAAAATTGCTTTTTTTAGGTGGAAATAAAGGAAGCCGGTGGCGCAGTTATAAGTAACAACCCAGAGGAGGCAACTTTTCAGAACGCCCTTGGCCCCGAACCCTGTCACACGTTTGAGTCATCCCAGGAAGCAGAGGAGGCCGCCGGCTGCTCTCTCAAGAAAGACTCTAACCCAATGGTAACGATGCCAAAGAAATGTGTCTAACGGGATCTTAAACGTTTGACTCCGATCGTCGCCAAGTCAACAGGAGTCGTTGATTTCATCCTGTTTACTTGTCGACCCCGCCTTTTTGGCTGTCTCATCTCGCAGAAGAGGGACGTAATTAGGACCTTGCTAGGGCTCCGTTCGTCTCCAAGATCCTCCTTGCCCGGGTCGTAGCAGACCAGACAAAGGTCAGGGCGTTGCCGCGTTGCCAAGGAGGGTAACCGCAAGTCCCCTCGGCCAGTGCAGACCCCGGGGGTGGCCCAGGGACCGGGGAGCCTGCAGAGCCCTGTGGTTGGGCGGGCGGTGCTGGGGTTCCGGGGTGGCTGTTTCCCTTCCTGCCTGCCCCCACATTCCTAATAATGCCAAGTAATACTCGCATGACTGTGGTTTATGTGCTGGTGTTACTTTGTATTTCCATTTAATCCTCCTGTCAACTCTGTAGGGGAGACATAATTTTTATCTACGTTTCACGGTTCAGCAAACAGAGATGCTACGTGGTGTGCTTGCCAATGGTACATCTGGGACTCCGGGTCTCCGTGTGGTGAGGCCTCCGGAGGGAGGGGAGCCCGAGGATCAGGGCCCGCCTGTTCCTCTAGCAAAGAGTCCAAGGAACCAGAGACAGAGATTGCCTTCTCCGTGGTGGCTCTTTATTCTGAGAAAGGAGGCCTAAGCTCTAAGGCACAGACTTGAACTAGGAAACACTTGAAAATGAGCTCATCACAGACCCGAGCTTAGCTGGGGCACACACTAGCCCCTGCCTCTCTGTGGTTTTACTCAGGCCCACGCGTTCTGAGAGCAGAGCTTTCCCAGGATGCCCGGACCAGGCGAGCAGGATGGGAACTCTTCCAGTGCTGCCCGACGACCAAGTAGCCTGGGCACGCTCCTGGGGGGGACACGGCAGAGCCTGGGAGAGCCCACTCTGGGCATTTCCCCCAGTTTTGTGCACCTGTGTGTGTGTGTGGGGGGGGGGGGGGCTAGGGCTTTATCCTCTGAATACAAATAAAATTCCAACGAAACATGAATACCGGCCACTTAGCCGATGTCAGGGTGATGTAAAGTTTTGACCCAGCGATCAGCATTTGCAAGGCTCAACGTGCATTATTCCAGTAACCTCAGTCCTTTATGCTTATTCAGGTTTTCCTGTCTGGGAAACCCAAAGGCGACTTAAAGTCAGAAACCACAGCTTCTCTGGGTATCTGTGGTTTGACCGTCAGAATTAGAAGCTGTGCGTGGGCAGAAACCACGACTTCTCTTCTGTATTCACGCCGTAAAGGCTTGGATGGGACCGCACCCAGCGAGGACTCTGTCTGTGCTTTGCTTGACTTATGTCTTTGACTGACGGACTCACCTGGCTCGCCGAGGATTTGTCGGTGGTTCGAATCCAACTGGGTGATCTGAGAGTGCCAGTCAGGCCCGGGAAGACTGACGTGGCCTCTTCGAATCTTCGGCTTCTTGGATTAGCCTTTCTTTTTTTTATTTTTTTATTTATTTTTATTTATTTTTAACGTTTATTTATTTTTGAGACAGAGAGAGACAGAGCATGAGTGGGGATGGGGCAGAGAGAGAGGGAGACACAGAATCTGAAACAGGCTCCAGGCTCTGAGCGGTCAGCACAGAGCCCGACGCGGGGCTTGAACTCACGGACCGTGAGATCGTGACCTGAGCCGAAGTCGGACGCTTAACCGACCCAGCCACCCAGGCGCCCCGGATTAGCCTTTCTAAACGGTGCTTGCAGGGAATAAGATAAATGAACATTAGAAAAAAAACACACGTGTACAAGAATGATAAATATATGTGTATAGCAGGGGAGAACAAGTCATAAAATTAAAGATTATCCTACGGGTGTGACCAGCTCCAGAGATGAAGTCAGGGGGACAAAGTCTTTCTTCCGGTTACCTGGACCTGGACGGGGCTGGCACTGGGCCCATCGGGACACTCTTCATTCGTGCTGACAGTGGGGCCCAAGGGTGGTGGAGGGAGCCCTGGTGCATGGTCGCCTGCTCTTGACCCTGACCCTCCGCGGGCAGGCACCCGTAGGGTAAGGCGTCAGCAGACTTCCGTCAGCACGCCGGACGCGTCTCACAACACGCTTCCGGGGGCGGGGGGCGGGGGGCGGTGCCTCCAGAGAGCATGTTGTCGTAGAGTCAGAACTCGAGAACAGATCTCTAGTTTTGCGTTTTCCATTAAAACCGAAATTCTGGATTAAAGTCACTTTCTCAGATTTAAGGTTCTTTAGGTTCCTATTACTGGCTCTCTTTTAAAAATGAAACCTGATCATTATTTCTCATTTTAGGTGATCTGTCAGTTGAAAGGGGGCACACAAATGCTGTGTGTAGACAATTCTGGCACGAGAGAGCTAAAAGCGCTTCATTTGGTTCCTCAGTATCCAGACCAAAATAATTACCTACAGTCAGGTACAGAGTAAACTCCTACGAAAATTGTGTCCTACGTTGTGCGTAAGTTGTGAGTGAGTGCGTTTGGCTTTGGATGTAGCGTAAATGCGAAATAGGCAGTTAGGTTGTGAAACGGGCAGTGTGGCAAGTCTCACAGCCCTTGTGGGTGAAGTAGGAATACAAAACAAATCTGTGTAGACGAACTGATGTGCGCTGTGTTCTTGGACGGCTACCGCCTCGTGTTGCTGGCTGCAGAGAGCCTTGGGGGTCCCAAGAGGCGACTGCTGTCACCGACGGGTGGGTGTGTCTACAGGGGACTGGGCGGAAATACCAAACTTCCCCACACTGGGTGGGGGCTGACTGTTCAGGTGGGGTATAAACCATACACGTTTTAATGGGAACGTTTTCACGTAATGAATGAGAACTATGGCTGGGCTTTAATCCCCGTGAGCTTTGAGATAACTATGGCCGGTGCTGATTTTGCTGCCACTCGCTCCGAAACATCTTTAAACGGGCATCATCATAATTAATGACCTATAAGCACTTGATTCTCCCCAAATTACTTATACATGATCAGAGAAAGAATAAATGACATCGCTTTAGGATTGGGTTTACAAAAGTTAGACACTCATTCTTGAGAACTGGGCCTCTCTGTGTGGATCACATACGCGATCGTTATTCTAAACCTGGAGTTAACCAGAAAGAATGTTATTATCAGATGTTTCACTGACCTTGCCAATGACTTATTTATTTTTGTTTTATTTTGTTGTTGTTGAAGTATAGTTCACAAACCATCTTATGCTAGTTTCATGTGAATAACGTAGTGACTTGACGTTTGTATAGGCTGGGAACTGATCAACACAAGAAGTCTGATTACATCTGTTATCGCACAAAGTTGATACAATATGTTGACTCTGTTCCCCGTGATGCACCTGCCAATAATTTAAATCAGGAATAAATACAGATGTCATTTCGGTGGAACTTTGGAGTTCATGGCCAAAAGAAATATCATGACTCCTACCCCATCCTGTCTTTATTTAGGGACAGACAAAATGCCTTCAAGACGTTTGCTTTTCAACGATACAGGATTGGGGTTGGGGTTTTGTCTTCTAGAAGCCCTTTGCTACGTGCCCACGGATCTTCTGGCTCCATTCCCTGTAGGTCAGAGAGGCATCTGATCCTCTACACAGGCAGAGAGGGGTGCTTTCCTCATTCCCGTCCTTCTGGAACATGACAAAATCCTAATGCCCTTAGATCCGCAGAAGGAGAGGGTTTATGTAATGTTCTCCAAATCTGCTTCCTTGTCACATAATCGTAACCCCCCCGCCCCCATGCACATATTAAATACCTGTGTAAAATCAGTGCATCCTGTTACCAGAGTCTCAAGATAACGTCACTCAAAGGCCGCATAAGCCAGGAGCAAGAAATGTGTTCAGTTGGTTAAGTGATTCAGGACGCTAAGACACATTTCTTCTTCCACATGGACTCACGCACACAGAGATCTTCAGGGCTCTTAACACCCGGGGAGTGTTTTTCGTAGCACCCTTAGACCAGAGAGATACTATCAGTGCCGGTAGTTAAAGAGTGTGGTCCAAATAGCCTTATACGTATTTACATCCTAGCAAGAGAGTAGCCATTTGAAAAGAGAATGCACATAAATTGGAAGTAGTTCGCGTGGTGTCCAACAGATGTCGCTGTGCTTCCTCTGAAAGTGTGCCGACGCTGAGACTCCCTGCTGAGTTGGCTGTGGTACCTGAGGGCACCTTGGCACACACTTTGGGAACCTGGGCACTGGCAACAGAGGGGTGTGTGTGTGTGTGTGTGTGTGTGTGTGTGTTGAATATAGTCGACTATCCTTGGGAGCTTAAGTAGCTTTATGACCAAGAAAAAGGGTGTGATAAGCAAACAAATAAAATAAAATACATTGACTCCAAAGGTTTTACAGAGTAAAAAACCAAATGGGATCAAGATAAGTTTAAACGATTTTGCACACGATAAATCCGTGATTCGTGATCATGTTTGTTCTTTCTTCCATGTGCAAACAGAAAAGAAACAATGCATGTTGCCAATTAATTTTAATTGTCTTCCTTACAGATGTCCCTAAACCAATGACTACTTTAGTAGGAAGATTTTTGCCAGTCCCAGCAAAATTAAATCTCGTTACACAAGTGAGTCATTGTTTTAAATTAAAAAAAATACAGTTGGGCATTACTTTTTCCTAACATTTCAATTGTCGAGGTTGGACTTACTCAGGAAATAGAATCTATCCTCCGAAACCTTTACCAAGTACCCCGTACCTTCGCTGCTGGGTCAGACCCCGGGGGTCGGGAGGGAGTGGAGTGAGTTTGAGACACAGTTCTGTGCCCACCGTGGGGGCTGTCGTGCCCTTGCTACGGCCTCTAGACCGTCCCTCTGCCCGTTTGTTGAACTTGTCCTTTGTGGCCCAGCCATTTACCAGCACATGCTGCCCACTTGGTATAGAATGTGCTTCAGCTTCCTTGGTGTAATGGAAATGCTTTTTTAAAGTTTAAAGTGCTTTTAGGGGGCACCTGGGGGGGCTCAGTCGGTTGAGCGTCCGACTTCGGCTCAGGTCATGATCTCGCGGTCCGTGGGTTCGAGCCCCGCGTCGGGCTCTGTGCTGACAGCTCAGAGCCTGGAGCCTGTTTCAGATTCTGTGTCTCCTTCTCTCTCTGCCCCTCCCCCGTTCATGCTTTGTCTCCCTCTGTCTCAAGAATAAATGAACGTATAAAAAAAAAAATTAAGGGAAGAAAGAAAGCGTGTGAGTCTGCCCCCTGCAGCTTACATTTTAGTGTGGGAGACAGACACCAGGCAAATGTAACGATTTATAACGGATGCTAGGAGAGCGGAGGATGGGCGTAGGGGTATGGAAGTCCGCTGGGGAGGAGGGCAGTCACATTCGGCTCCACCGAGGTGACAGTCGAGCAAAAGCCTGAAAGGGAGGAGAGGGTGAGCCCTGTGACTATCACGTGGGAGAACTTTCCAGGAAAGCAGAACATCACAGCACAGGGTCATCCTGCTGTAGAGACAGGGAGGAGGTGGCCGTGAGGGAGCTGGGCTGGAGTGGGTAGAAAGAAGGTAGCGGAAGGGGACGGTGGCGGGGGGGGGGGGGGAGATAAGTAAGGACAGGACCAGGGAGGGGCAGGGGCCGGGGCGGGGGGGCCGGGGAGCCCAAGCAGCGTCCCCGTCCCCTGACGCCGTCAGCAGGGCTCGTGATGGGCTGGGTAAGGGAAGTGAGGGAAAGAGGAGGCAAGGGTCCCTGCGAGGTTTTCGGGCTGAACAAATGGAAAGTCGGCGTTTCCACCAAGGGGCGAGGTGCACGTTTTGGGAGGGGGACCAGGAGCTGCACTTGGCACAGGAGATGTCTGAGGCGCCCCAGGGACCGTGTTATGCGGGAGTCGTCCATGCGGGTCTGTAGGCCAGCGTGAGGAAGGGGAGGAAGGCCTGGGCTGGAGGGAAGGAGTCGCCGGGGTGGAGAAGGCACTCAAGGCCCCGAGACCAGAGGAGAGCGGTGAGGCAGTGGGCGTTTGTTGAGGGAACAAATCGCTATTTCTCGAACGATACGGGAGGCAGGAGGAGAGAGGACTGGTCCGTGCGGGAGATCCCGGGCCGTGGTCCTCTGGGCGCCGGGTGCAGAGTCTCTGCTGACCCTGGACGGAGGCCTCCGGCCTCCTGGCGGCCTCCATGCCCCCGGCCTTCCTGTCCTGTCTCGGCCGCTGTCTGTGCCCCTTTGGGCCACGACCTCCTTTCTGACCACCTCCTCCCCATCTTTCCGTGGCTGTGTCCTTGTCCCCTCGTCGGCTGCCCTGACTTCTTCTCCGGTGTGGACCTTGAGGCAATCATCTTAGCAACGCATTTGCCGCTTCTCTGCGAAACCCCAAGTCCGTGTGTGTATTTTGAAGGATTTTGTTTTGGAGGCCTCTCTGCCCGCAACGCGGGGCTCGAACCCACCAACCTAAGGTCCAGAGTCACGTGCTCCCCTGACTGAGCCAGCCAGGCGCTCCCAGATTCTGTATATTTTTTGAAGCACTTCGCTACTCAGTTTGCTGTGTGGACCAGAAGCCTGGGCATCATTTGGGAACTTGCCAGAAATGCAGGATCTCGGGCCCTGCCCCAGACTCACTGGCCCAGAATCTGCGGTTTAGCAAGATCACGCCCTCACTCCCGGGTGGCCAGCCTTCGCTGACGAAGGTCACGGGTTCTGGCACAAAGTCACTCTAGATTTACCCCCCGTGCGGCCCTGAAGCTACCTCTTCTGTGCTTTGCTTTGGGGCTAAATAAATAAGCAAAGGGGGGAAGAGAAATTGTGCCTGGTTTGTGCACAGAGTTGCCTCGATCCTGAGAATCGGGAAGTCCTTTCTCCGAAAGCATGTAAAACTTTGGGCCGCCACTGGGGACACAGGCCTGACAGGTGTCTGGGTGACAGGAAAGGGATAGTTTCAGGAACTTGTGGGCACTTCCCTCCTGGCAATCGAGCAAGGAGGGCAGAGCCCCAGGTGGAAGAGAGGGGCTCTGGGGGAGGTTCCCCGGAGGACGGGGCTTTGTGCTGAAGAAGGTGGGACCCGGGGTGGCCTCTCAGTGTCTTCAAGCCCCACAGCCTGTAGTGACACACGGTTTAACAAGAGGCAAAAGAGAGAAAACGAGAGTGAATAAAGCATTTGCTTCTCTAAGATTGTACTTTTTTTTTTTTTAAGTTGTATTTATTTAAGGAATCTACACCGAAGGTGGGGCTCGAACTCACAACCCCGAGATCAGGAGTCACATGTTCCACCGACTGAGCCAGCCAGGCGGGCACCCTGCCAGACCGTACTTTTTATAGAAAGCTTAATTTTTAATTGCAAGTTGTCGGGGGAGGAAGGGACAAGGATAGGCTCTTGAGGTGTGATATATACAAATCATCTCAAAACCTAAATGTGTGCAGAACTTGACTTTTCCGTGGGCTTCTGAGAAGAGAGTGAGGTCATTGCTGACTTTGCCGCCCTTTCCTTTCCCCTGGAACACCCTCTGTGAGCCACGCTAAGGAGGCACAGAGAGAAGGGTGAATGACAGCAGAGAAGGCAAAGGGCGTGGAGGGTGCGGGGCTGTGACGTTGTGTCTGGATTTGTTGAAACTGACGATACAGATGAAAAACTAATGGTTGATAAGCCTTCGGATGTCAAGATCTCTTATGTTATACCAAGAATGTAATCATAATTAAAGAACAGCTCCAGCTTACGGAAGCTTGCAATTGAATTGATTTCACAGTTCGCAGTCCTAAAAACGAAAAAGCTGTCCGTGTCAGTGTCCCCGGCCGGTCGGCCGATGGCTGTCCCCTGTGTGGGGGTGCAGGACCCGGGCAGCCGTGGCTGTGCCCCACCCCAGCGCCCCCTGGTCCGCACAGGCAGGGCCTTCTCCTCCCGGGCACACTGTGGCCAGGGGGTGTGGGAGACCTGGGCTGGGCTCCCCCCGACTGCTGCTGAGGAGCCTTGGCCGGAGCCCCCTCTGTGTCAGTGGGGTCGTGGTGGTGATAGGTGATAGGTGACGTTGTAAAGTGATCGTAATGTAACCACCAGTCACTGTTGTCTGTACCTAGGGGTTGGCGGGACGGAACTTTTAAAACACGCACTAATTAGAAATACGCTTGCCTTTCACTTTATACAGCTCGATAACGGAGCCTTACCATCCATAGTCAACGGGTCTACTGTCCCTTCGGGATCCACCCTTCCAGGACCACCCAAAATATCTTTGGCTGGGTAAGGATTAAAAGCAGTCAATTGTCGCTTTCTTTAATGTCAGAGTTTAAGAGGCTCTTGGGTACATTTGTGATTTTATTGTAAGTTGCAAAATCAGCTTTGCCTGTAAACCTTCCTGACCTCTCGAGACTGTGTTGTACGTTGAGTGGTGACAGTAACGACGTGGCCGCGTGCGTCTGGTGTGTTGTGGCTGGAGAGGCTTCCGCGGTGCCCGCTGGGCCGTGCCAGTGTTTCGGAGGCTCGCTGCCGCTCGTAGCTCTGTCTTGGGTTCACGTCAGTTTAAACTGAGAGGCTCTATTTCCTTCTTGGCTGGCATCAACGTAAGTGATGGTGTGGCACTCACCTGGCGGTGGTCTTGGTGTGCCCTTACCCCTTTACCGGCCCCTGCCCGCCGCCGCCTCCCTGCTGGGTCAGCCCCCACTCAGTGGCGGGCGCGAGGCACACGGTCTCCACGTGGGCACGGGCCGCACTTAATCTGGGATCTCGTCTTGCCCTTTTCAAGTCATGTCTCTGATTGTAACTAATTAAACTAACCAAGCTGGCTGGAACTTTGTCAAGTTAGCGTTCATGCGCTAACCTTGGATGGGGTGCCCCTTTCCGCCCCATCCATCGGGCCCCTTAATTGCTTGTGGAGGTCAGTGTATTCCTGCCTCTGCGAGTTTGGGGCGCACCACCTGATGTGGTCGGGCAGCCCAGGGCCCGAAAAGAAATCAGGCCAAGCAATGCAGGAAATGTTCCCTGGGGCCTCTGGGGCCCTCCAGGTCCCTGTGGGGCTTGTGGTGGGAGGAGAGGTGTCTGGGGGCAGTTGAGAGGCCGGGCGAACCGCTTGGCGGGGTTCTGGGTTTCTCGATGCCTTCCCCTCCGCGCGGTCGCTGGGCAGTGTCGGTGGCTCCCATGGTTCCCTGCTGCTGCTGTGGTTATAGCAACCGGTCTTTCCGGGGGGGTGGGGGAAACGGGGCAGTCGATGACTTTCCGTTAACTTAATGAGGTCCGGCTGTGTGGAGTCCTTGTCCTTGCTTCCCTCTTGGTGACGGATCCGTGAGGGTGTGGTCGCTGTTACCGAAACTGGTCCTACCTACCATCATGGGTCTTCATGTCCCTGGACAAGCAGCCGCTACCTGGGCGACGCCTCCCATCTGTGGTTACATGACGTGACCTGTGACGTCACCATCCCGAAGACACTCCCTTCATCTTTCTTGTGCCCCCGGGAGCATCTGGCCCATGGTATTGCTTCACGACGCGCTTTGGTGCGTCTGGCACCATCGAGGGGATTTGGTGCTTCTAACACTTTATTTCAGGTGTGTGCTCTTGGGGTCACGGTGCCATCCGGGGCTCCTCTGTGACTCGGCCGACCCACATTTTCCCGGGGGAGCAATAAGGAGGGAGCTCTCTGTGCGGCCCGTCCCCCACCGTCTGCCCAGGCTCTCCTAGGTTTGCTCCAGCAGTCACGTATCTTTCTCTATTTCGAAGGAACTGTGCGGGTCATACAAATATTCTTCCCTTACAAATGGTGTGCCGGGAACCACACGGGCTTTCTGTTTGTGTTTCGTTGGTGCCAACAATGCCTTGATTCGATGTCACTCGACTGAACGGCCCTGGCGATGTGTATCCCCACCCTCCGTACCGTTGGTGAAAGTGGCATCTGGACGGTACTCAGGACTGTGCCGTTTGTGGTAAGCGGGCGGTCCGAAAGCTGCTGCTGTGCGACTCTGTGCGAGTTCCCAACCACGGCTGAGCCGCGCTGCCTCGTCACCCCCTTGGGTGCTCATTAGTTTCCTCTCTGACTTCCGCAAGGTAACGAGGTCAAATAAGGTCTGAAGACATCGGAAAGGGAGCCGCGTCGGCCCCGCGTGGTCTCTCGCCCAGCACGTGACATGGAGGCAGGCCAGCCGTCCTCCAGGGCGAGCTCACCCCGTCCTCATTCTTTCGAGTTGGGCGGTGGTGAACTGGCTAACTTATTAACTAGCTTGTCGTATCAGTAAAAATATCCCTTTAATAATTCATGTCCCGTCACCCCCGTATGGCTTTAGTAATCTTGTTATCAGTCGGGTGTCCGGGTGAATTCGGATACGTCGTAGATGCTACTATTTTGGGCAACGTCATGAGCGTTACAATAAAGAACATTCACGAGTCTGTTTCTCTGAAAACTGCTTTCTTAAAGACGAGGTCATGTCGCGGTGGTGCAGTTTATTTGTCGTGCTCTTCTGAGGCAGAGTCGTGCAGATCTCTCCTGACTCGGTTATTTGCAGGGTGGCGGAAGAGCGTAGACAGGTGTTCTTGGAGCCATGGGATTTTCCAGTTTAGTTCCCGTCCCCAGCACGACTGCCCCTCGTACGCTCTGTGCTCACCCCTGACGTGGTCTCTTTGCTCCCGAGGCTACTGCAGCCGAAACACCCGTGACCGACGGTGTCCAGTTCTGTCTCCTTCCAAAGTCGTTGGTTTTGCGTTAACTTCTTCCATCTATACTAAGCCACCGTTTCTGAATTTTATATCCTTTACAGTCGGTATCGAATCGTGTGACAGCCGATTCTACGATACCTTCTGTCCTCCGAGTTGTCAGTTGTGTATATCTCATGTTCGAAATTATTGGCTGGATTCCTCCAGGGCTGGCACTATAAGTTCTTACGGTAAAACCGTGGCTGGCGAGGAACCTGTTGTGCGAGCGTCCCGCAGGACGAGCAACCACTTCCGATAAATCTTCACTTGATAAACGAGCGGCGTCTTGCAACACGAGTAACACGTGATGCCGAACGTCACATGATTACATCGGAGCCAATGGTTCTTGAAATTCGCTTTGATATACGAGTGCTTTGGATGCCAAGCATGTTTCCGGAAGGAATTATGCTCGCACACAGACCAAGGTTCTGCCGTGTAGTTTTTGGCGCTCCCTGAAGCTCTTATCTCAGTTCCGACCACGTGACAGTCTCTCAGGAAACGCCCGGTGGCGTCTTCCTGATACTGGACATTTGTCGAACTGCACTCTGTCCTCCCACAACTAAGGCAGGTCACCCCTGGGCCGTCCCCGTGCGCCCCCACCCCATCTCTTAAAGGGAACGACTTTGGTTCCTCTGGACAGGCACTGCGAGGCCACGCTGTGCCCCATTGTGGGCGCAGGTCCGAGAGGGCCGAGGGCAAGGGCAGCGGAGTGGGTGTCCACACCCCCTCCTCGGAACAGCCCCCGTTCGATCCCGGGGGCACAGGCCAGGGCGTAGTACGGCCGGATCTGCCACCTCTGGGCACCCGTGGGGACAGAAGTCGGCAAGTGTGCTGCCCGCGAAGGGGCAGAGTAAACTAGCTGAGTAATGAGTTAATGTGGCATTCAGGACACAGTTTGGGCGCATTATCTTAAACACGGGACGATCTCTGCACGTACGAATTAGCAGCTCACCCCAGAGCCGGCGACCAAGTGTGGGGCAGGGGTGACACGAAACAGAAGCCCAGGCAGGCAGGCTGCTGGGGCCAAGGGGTGCCGGGTGGGGCGTGCCAGCGCAGGAGGGACCCCGGCCAGGGCACACGCGCTGGGATCCGGGACGGGCCTCAGTCCTGGCTCCCGTAGTTGAGAGTGGGCAGAGTGCGGTAGCCACGGAGCAGAGGGCACAGAGTGGTCCCCGTGCCGTGTGGTGGCAGGAGACTGTCGGCCACCACTGGCTGTGCCGAGCACCTGCTGTAGTTCCTGTGGGAAGCCCCAGACCGGAGCAGCCGGGGGGGGGGGACGCAGAAGCGAAGCCTGCCCGCGCCACCGCGGGGAGCGCGCGGCCCCGGGGAGGGGAGCGCGCGCGACCCGGGACAGCCCCGTCGCGGCCGGGGTTCTTGTGCAGGTGCTGGTGTCACGCCGTGGCGGTGAAACGGCTCACGCCACCGGAACAGGGGGCAGCACCGTCAGGGGCAGCGCTCGGGAACCGCTCCCGATTGGCGATTTGCGCTCCCACAGCTGCCCCCCCGCGGCTGGCGGCGGCCAGGACACATTAGCCTCGCCTCTGACGCCCCTGCAGACGGCCTCCGGGCTAATCCCCAGAAGAGTCAGGAGGCAGGTCCCTAGCAGCCACACGCCAGGCACACCGGACGCTTGCTGTGACACTGCGGACGGCCCCAACACCGCGGGGACGATACGAAATGATGGCTTTCCTGTCGTCCCGTTCATACCATCCGTCGGGGTTCAGGCTTTGGGAAGCACACGGTGAAAGGAGCTATTTGGTGCGAGGGGTCCCACACAGTCGGGGTTTAAGCAGATGGAGGGAAGGAGCTCCCGAAGTCTTCGCGGGGAGGGACCCGCTCCGCGCCCCCGGCTGCACGGGTGGCCTCGCAGGCTGGGACCGGCCGGGCCGGCTCCGTCCTGCGAATGGGCACGCCGGTCCGTTTGTGATCAGGCCCCAGTGACTGAGACCGATAGCTGTCTGCTGTTGCGATTTTCAGTTTCTGTTCAAAAACGCCAGATGCTTAGCTAAGTCTCCTTTTAAAGAGTAATGATCTGAATACATTTTCTTTTTTAATCTTTGTAGAGTAACTCTTAGTTCATGGGACACAAAGTCTAAAAAGCCATGTAACTGTACCAAATCCCAGTGTCTGAAATTGTAAGTAATCACAAATCCTTCATTATTAAATAGAAATAAGGTTGTTTAGAAGCCAGTAAGTGGAGCAGAGTCCGATGTGCCTCACGGCTCGCAGGGCGCACGCCCAGCTGAGCCCCAACGGCCGCGTCCCCACGCTCGCCGGGGGCCAGAGCCACAGGGACGTCGCGCTTCCCGCATAAGCCCGGGTCGGGTCTCGGGATTGTCTGGACCAATGCGCAGGAAAGGACCCCGCCTGTAACTTCCCCGGGTCTTGGTTTCCCCGTCTGCCCCTCGGACGAGTGCCGACCGCCGCCCCCTTGCTGAGCGTTAAGCCTAACATTTCCGCATCCTGGTTTTTACGGTTCGAGGAACTGGTTAACTCAGTATTGAATTTTCTCGGAAAAATTTCCCCCCAGGGAGGCCAGCTGGCAGGAGCCTCGGTCCGGGGCGGCGGGGGTGGGGGGGTGGGTGGGGGGCGGTGGGGCGGGTCCCACGGCAGAGCCGTGGGCCGGGGTGGACAGCGTGGCTGACACAGGAGGCGGACCTCGTCGCTGCGGCTGGCAGCTCGTGGCCCCGGCCTCCTCTCCCGCCCTGCCACGCGTTCACGTGAAGCTGCTCGTGGTGTCTGCCCCGCTCCCAGCTGTGCCCGGTCTCTGCCCCGAAGGCCTCCTCAGCGTTGAGTGACACGTTGGAGGGACAACCACCCCCGTCCGCGTGTCTGACACCGTCTGTGCGTGATTTCCCCTTGCAGCGCTCCCGCTGAAGTCACTGACGGGGACAGTGACTCGGGGGCGCACGAGTGGGGGTAAAAGTCCACAAGAGCGAGAAACCTGGTTCGCTGACAAGAGCAATTCATTCTCCAGAAGGCAGTGCCGAGGTCTAGGGTCGTCCCTGGGCAAGCGTTTGAGGTGCCGCGGGTTTAGTGCACGGATGCGAGTCACACACCTGTCTGAACGCCGCAGACGCGGGGACACCACTGCCGTGCGGCCCTGGGCGAGGAGGAAGGACAAGGGAGGCACGTGTGACGCCGTCGAGCCCAGCGGCCTGCCCAGACGGAGACGGCTGACGCGTGGGGGGCACGGGGCGGCGTGTGGAGCGGACAGGGCCGGCAGGGTGGCAGGCCGGGCTGCAGTCTTGTTTGGGGACCGGGGAGGCCAGATGGCCCGTGGGGCCTGGAGCGAGGGGGAGACGACAACCGGGGACGAAGTGAGGGGACCCCTGAGGACTTGGAGGTCAGGCGAGGCTCCGAGAAGGGTTTAACTCACTGATGACCTCACGACGGAAGGCCAGAGAAGTAGCTTCTCGCCCGGAAGCAGCTTTCCCGACTGATGGGCGACTGATGCGTTAAAGAAAGAACTTACCGCCCCGAGTGGGCGTGGTCAGCATTGGAACAAAGGAGAAGGAGGTTCAGAGCGTGTCCTGTGCTGTCCAGAGAAAGGGGGCACTGTCCCCGGGGGACGTGGGCACTGCCTTCCTCTGTGCGCAAGGGACTCACAGCCCGCACACCGTGCTTCAGGTCCCCCGCCCTCTGACCGGGGGTTTAGCTCCCCCGGTAGCCCCGCGCTGAGAGGCCAGGGCCCTTGGATAGAGGATGTGAGCGTGATGGGCACCGGAAGGGACGTTATTTCCACCAGAAGTGAACACGTGGCACTCTGATCCGTGTTTTGCTCCGTGATTTTTTTTTACGTAGTTCCCTTTTACTCTTCCGTTGCTGCTACCTACGCCTTTTTAAATATTTTTTGTAACGCATTTCAGGCATGGACTTTGCCTCGTAATTAGTTTATAAAAGCATTGGTTGTGAAAGCCACTTGGATGGCAGGGTTTTTTGATGCAGACAGTGGCCTAAGTGTGGAACTCTGGGCCTCTGGACGACGACGTCGTAGAGCAAGGAGGGGAGCTGTCAGGGACGACGGAGGGTCTCTTCCTGTCTTCCTGTGTCCTGACACAGTCGGGCTTTATGAGTACGGGTGCTTTCCAGGGCAGTTTTAATTAATCAGCAAATCCAAACAAGGCTGTTTAAGTATCCTTTGGTGCAGTTCAAGTTTTGCTGAGATGCCGGGTGGGATTTGTTGGGAGCAGTTATGGTATCCACTAATCAAGTCTACATTAAAACAAAACCAAAACTAAATCAAGATTTTAATCACAGATCGGCAGTCTCCGTATTGGGTTTTCAAATGGCCCTTTGTCTCCGATTAAACAGGTTCGTGAACTAAATTAGCTAGGATTTTGTGGCTGGAAGATCGACCCCGGGTGGTCGTTTCGTACAGCCTCGTGTTTCTGACCGGTGCCTTGGCTTCCTTCTCTTACGTTTGAAAATACTAAATACTTCCTTCATCCCTATGCAATGACTCCTAATCCTGATGTTTATAGAGTCCTTGCTTGTCTGCTGCTGGTGCTTCCTTCTCTTGATTTTTCCCTCCTGGTTTGTTACCTCGTGTATTTGGTGAGTTTTCAAGCATCGCGGATTATACCCATTGGGACGGGATCCGTGGGGATTCTTCGAGGTTGGCCGGAGGGGGCGTTCCTTCAGAGAAGGTTCGTGTTTGCTCCTCCTCGGGCTTGGTGGCGCTTTCAGTTTGGACAACCTAAAAGTGTTGGCTAAGATTTGTTTTGTTTTGTTTTGTAGGCCACACAGTTAGTATGAATTCAGATCTCAAACCCAAGCGAGCCCCCTCCTCCCGAGCCAGTGCCCAGATGGATGCTTTTTTTTTTTTTTTTTTTTTTTTTTTTAGCCATTTCTTTCACAGAACGTATTTTCCTCGAGCTCTCATTTGCCGGGTCCAGAGCTCCCACCGTTCCAGCCCGCTGTGTAGCTCTCGGAGGTGACCCCCACCGCCTTGGGTGAGCCCTGGGCTGTGCGTTCATATACGTAAAGCACTTAGAGAAACGGCTGGGGTACTGTACGTGTTCCTAAAGTGTTTGCCTCCGCCGTGGTCATCCCGCCTCGCCCCTCCCCGTAACAGTTCAAACCAAAGCCTTGGCCTGTCGGGCTCGGCAGACGCCCTACGCTGTCAGCTCGAGCTCGGTCCACTGAATTTTTGTGTCTCTTTTACTTCCTGGCCCCTGAGGGGTTTCCTTGTTTCCTTAAATTTCTTACCAGCTCAGATGTGCATCTAAAAAGGTTTAAAAGCTTGTTTAGTTATTTATGTTTATTTTTTAAACGTTTATTTTTGAGAGAGAGAGAGAGAGAGAGACACAGAGCGTGAGCAGGGGAGGGGCAGAGAGAGAGGGAGACTCAGAATCCGAAACAGGCTCCAGGCTCCGAGCCGTCAGCACAGACCCCGACGCGGGGCTCGAACCCATGAACCGCGAGATCATGACCTGAGCCGAAGTCGGACGCTTCACCGACTGAGCCCCCCGGGCGCCCCTAAAAAGGTTTCAGATATTTAATGCCAGTGTTTTAACGAATTTGTCAGGATGGCCAGTGAGTTAAGAATAAGTTTAGAACGTGTGTTGTCTTAGATTTTTTCAAACACGTTAAGACTCCACAATTCTAGGATACAGGGTGCCTCTGGGAAGTGAACACACCACAGGGCAGCTCAGGTATTTTCTTGAACAGTATCATCCCCTTCCCTAAGTCACGGAGTAGGATTACCCAAAAGCGTTGACAGGCTGCCCTCTTGCCAGCCCCCAAGCACCTCGAGACCAGCGCCTTTAACAGGTGGTGCTGCTTCCGTGGGTTTCACGGGCAAAAGAGGGGCCACCTCACTTCACCTGGGGGCAATGGATGTGGTTTCCTAGGCAACAACGAGAGTCGACTCCGGAAGGGGGGACGCTACAAGTCCCTAGAGCGAGAACACGTAGACCGCGTGCGACGGTGGTAACAACGCGTGGCCACCTAGGAACGAGGCGCCCTTCCAACGACCGCCAGCCACATCCATCCGTCAACCAGCCGGCAGTCCGATTTTCTGCCACCGGAGACTCGGAACCCTGAGGTCTGGGTCGAGCGAGTCTGCCGAGCGGGGGAGCCTCAGACCGGAGAGGACGGCGCTTCCCCCGCTCTCTTGCTGCCGCCAACTTGGGCAGACCCGTCCGGGCCTTTCTGGAGAGCAAAGCAATTTTGCATAGACGGGCAGGTCCACATAAGTGGCGAGAACAGGAGTGGGAGTTCACTTGGGCACCGAGGTATTTGTCCTGACCCAACACGTGGGGTTTTCAACCCAGACGGCGCTCTGACCCTGCGGAGGGGGGCACGGACGGTTGTACTTCTCACGAAGACGGGGACTGCGCGTAAGGTCTGAGGTCTACCGAGCACTCGGTACACGTGGTTTAACATCAGCACTGACTGCTGATGGACAGGCATTTTAAGTTTAATGCGGTCAAATTTGTCACTTGTCTTTATTATTACTGCCTTCTTGTCCAAGAAGTCCAGACATACCCCAAGTTTAAAACATTTTTTTTAATGTTTTTATTTATTTTTGAGAGAGAGAGACAGAGCGTGAACAGGGGAGGAGCAGACAGAGAGGGAGACAGAATCCGAAGCAGGCTCCAGGCTCCGAGCTGTCGGCACAGAGCCCGTCGTGGGGCTCGAACTCACAAACCGCGAGATCGTGACCTGAGCCGAAGCTGGATGCTTACCCGACTGAGCCACCCAGAGGCCCCACCCCAAGTTTAGTTGTGCTGTTAGAGTTCGTCCTAAAGTTTTAAAGGTTTGCTTTTCCCCATCGGGACCTTAATGCACCTGGAATTGATTTTTATGAATGGCATCAGGTAGGGGATCTGATTTCGTTGTTTTTTTTTTTTCCATATGTGCAATTAATTGTCTAGCACCATTTATTGCAAAGCCCTAACACAGTCCCGAGCGATCTGCAGGGGTTTCCCGTCGGCTGTCAGGGTTTGGTGTCGTGTGCGGGTCTGGATCCTGCTCCAGGCGTGGGTCCCACTTCTTAGTTGTAAGGATTCGTCTGTAGATTTCCTCCACTTTTGTATTTAAACGCTCATCTTGTCCGCAAATAATGACCATGACATCTTTCCTCATCTTTATACTCTTTTCCTTTTTCTTGCCTTATCCTCTTAGCGAGGGTCTCTACCACCGCGATGAAAGCAAGTGCCCACAGTGGTTACTAGTTGGCTCCTGGTTTTACTAGTAATATTTCCAACATCGCTTGCCCTAAATAAGATATTTGCTGCAGGGTTGTGAGGCCGTATACCTGAGGCGTACCTGAGACGTACACCCGAGTCATTTCGGGGCTCGTGCGGCAGCTGTCAGCGTTGGGGTGTTGGCCTCCCTTATCGGCTGCCCCAGCCCTCGCCTTCACCTTCATTCCAGCCACCGGGGGAGACGAAGGAGGGTGCAGGCACACTTCTCACCTTTCAAGGCATAACCAGAAATGGCCCAAATCACTTCCACTCACGCTCCGTTGGCCAGAACCTATCACGTGCTCAGACCAAGTTTGGTAGGAAGCTGGGAAATGTCGTCTTGAGTGGAGCCAACCACGTGTTCGGCTGGAATTGCTGTTGCTGTAGAATAAGGGGGGAGTGGTTACCGTGGAAACGCTGCTTCTCTGCCCCACACCCGTGTCCGGCTAAGGGGGGGGTCTCCTCTTCCTGGTTCATAACACGCTTTCTTTTTTACTCCTCTTATAAACGAGCGGTGACTTTTATCAAAGGCTTTTCCCCGAATTTATGGCAATGATCATTGTTGTCTTCTTTTGATCTTACAATATCATCTGTTACAACAAATTTTCTAATGTTAATCCACCCTTGTATGCTAGGGGGTGAACCGAAATTGATCACAAGGTACTGAGTTTACCTTTTTTTGTAAATACTGCACGATCCGGTTTTCTAATATTCTGCCTAGGACTGACTGCATGTTTTCTTGAGTCGGGTAGAGGTACAATTTTCCTTTCCCACTTTTTTCAAACTTTGGTTGTGGTGTCAACACCAGCATTTTATATTGCCTAATAAAATGCATTATCGGGCTTCCCTATCCCCACTCCACCCTCTTCTGTGAAGCCTCTGAGAAAGCCTGGGTAAGGTAGTATTTATTTGTTCTTTGAAGTTTGATTACACTTCGCCTATAAAACCATCTGGGCTGGAGGGCGCCTGCGTGGCTCAGTCGGTTAAGCGTCTGGCTTTGGCTCAGGTCACGGTCTCACGGCTCGTGGGTTCAACCCCTGCATCGGGCTCTGTGCTCACAGCCTGCTTCAGGTTCTGTGTTTTCCTCTCTCTCTGTGCCTCCCCTGCTTGTACCTTCTCTTTCTCTCTCTCTCTCTCTCTCTCAAAAATAAATAAACATTGGAAAAAAAAACCCCATCTGGGCTGGGTGTCTTTGTGGGTTGGAGTGAGAGAAGGGGATGGGCTACTCAGTCCACTTTCTCTCATGGTTATTGCTTTCTCTCGGTCTTTATTTCTTCTTGAGTCCATTTTAATATTTTCTATTTTTCTTGAAAATTGTTGAATTCTCTAAAATGTTAAATCTACTCATATTCCTGTTTATATGTTCTTACATTGTTTTGAAAATTGTCTCTGCAAAGGGGAGCTTGGGTGGCTCAGTCAGTTGGGCGTCTGACTTCAGCCAGGTCACGATCTCGCGGTCCGTGAGTTCGAGCCCCGCGTCAGGCTCTGGGCCGATGGCTCGGAGCCTGGAGCCTGTTTCCGATTCTGTGTCTCCCTCTCTCTCTGCCCCTCCCCCGTTCATGCTCTGTCTCTCTCTGTCCCAAAAATAAATAAAAAACGTTGAAAAAAAAAAAATGAAAATTGTCTCTGCAAAGGGGAGCTTGGGTGGCTCAGTCAGTTGGGCGTCTGACTTAAGCTCAGGTCATGATCTCACGGTCTGTGAGTTCGAGCCCCGCGTCGGGCTCTGTGCTGACGGCTCAGAGCCTGGAACTGCTTCTAATTCTGTGTCTCCCCCTCTCTCTGCCCCTCCCCTGCTCACACTCTGTCTCCCTCAAAAATAAATAAACATTAAAAAGAAATTGTCTCTGCATGTATCTTGTAAATTTTCTAATATTTTAGTTTTAATTTCTACTATCATTTGTTTGTACCCTTTCTCCTTCTCGATCTTTCCCACGAGGAGTTTGTCTGTTTTGTCAGCCCGAGGCAAGCTTCAGGCTCTGCGCTGTTAGCACAGAGCCCGAGGGGGGTGGGGGGTGGGGGGGTGGGGGTCGGGTTGAACCCATGAGCTGTGAGATCATGACCTGAGCTGAAGTGGGACACTTAACCGCCTGAGCCACCCAGGCGCCCCCTAACTGCTTATTTATTTTCATTCTTTCTTGTTTTTTTTTTTTTTTTTTTAGGAAATGCCTTTAAAGATTTAGATTAACCCTCTGCACCTGCTGTAATGCACCTACAACAATTGGTAGCAGGCACTGTTGGTGTCACTCACTTGAAATATTTTTACTTATTTATTTTTTTAATGCTTATTTATTTTTAAAAGAGACAGAGCATGAGCGGGGGAGGGGCAGAGAGAGAGGGAGACACAGACTCGGAAGCAGGCTCCAGGCTCCGAGCCGTCAGCACAGAGCCCGACGCGGGGCTCAAACCCCGGAACCGCGAGATCGTAACCTGAGCCAGAGTCGGATGCTTCACCGACTGAGCCGCCCAGGCGCCCCTAACTTTCATTCCTTTTTTAAGGCTCAGTAGTATTCCGCTGAATGAATAGACCACGTTCTGTTTAGCCCTCCATCTGGTAATGGACATATGGGTTGTTTCCACCTTTCGGCTAATGTGATTAATGCTGCTGTGAACCGTGGTGAACCAGCATCTGTTTGAGTCTCAGCTTTCAATTCTTTTGGGTCTGCATACCCACAAGTTGAATTGCTGGATTGTGTACTAAGTCTGTGTTTTAGCTTTTTTTTTTTTTTTTTTTTTTTTAAATTTTTTTTTTTTTTCAACTTTTTTTTTTTTATTTTTGGGACAGAGAGAGACAGAGCATGAACGGGGGAGGGGCAGAGAGAGAGGGAGACACAGAATCTGAAACAGGCTCCAGGCTCCGAGCCATCAGCCCAGAGCCTGACGCGGGGCTCGAACTCACGGACCGCGAGATCGTGACCTGGCTGAAGTCGGACGCTTAACCGACTGCGCCACCCAGGCGCCCCTGTGTTTTAGCTCTTTAAGGAACTGCCATACTGGTTCTCCACGGAGGCCGTACCATGTGACATTCCCACCAGGAACGCACAATACCACTTTATTTTGTAGTCTCGGATTACAGCTTTTTCTTTGCTGCTTTTTGCCCGATACCCGCTTCAGGAAATTAGCACTAACCGCCAAGGTGGAGGGAGTTGAAAGTGAGATTAGTTAAGAGGCTATCACAAGAGTGTGGAAGAGGTGGGGAAGACCTGAACTAAGGCAGGGAGGGTAGCAATGAAGGAAAAACCCAGAGACTTAAGAGACATTTCAGACGTGTACATTTACTCATTCAATCCCACAAATATTTTTGAACGCCTGTGGCTTCAGGACTGAGGAAGACCAACATGAACAATATAGTCATGGTCCCTGCCCTCTTGGCACTCACAGCCTGATGGCGGAGATGGGCGTGCATAAGATAATCATATCCATAAAGGTCGGCGTGGAAATACGGAAAATGTGGCAAAGGAGCAGTAATGGGTGTGTGCGGGTGGGCGGAGTTGACCAAGTGTGAAAGCCAGAGAAGCTTCCCTGAGGGAGGGGTGTTTGGATGAGGAGAGTTAATCAGGTGGAGGTGGATTGAAAGCGGGTGGCTAAGAGTGCTCTAGGCAGAGGAAACAGCAGGTGAAAAGGCCCTGGGGCAAGACAGGGAAGGGATACGGGGTTCTAGGAACAGAAAGGGGGCCAGTGCCACTGTTGGAGTATTGTTCATATTCCAAAATCTGTAAATTGATCTCAACGTTCAGTAAAAAGAGAACTATTAAATAAATCATGCTGGTGCTACAGAGTGGGGCACTTTGCAGTCATTAAAATGGTGTATGAATCTATTTACATGGGAAACACTCATAATATTGATAAGTAGTAAAAGCAAGTTGTCATAGTGATTCCTGATATTGGTAAGTAATAAAAGCACACTGAAACAGTGTATAGAATATGATCTTGCTTTTGTTTGTCTTTAACATGTGATCAAACAACATATGTTTATTTTGGTACATTTAGTTTTAGAGAAAAAGTCTGAAATACGTTCACTGAATGATCATCTCTAGGAAGTGGGATTCTGGGTGATTGTAATTTTTTTCTTTGTGCTTATTTATATCGACACACTTTAGTTCAACCAATGTCATTCACTTGTATAAAGATAAAATTAAAAAAAAAAAAAAAAAGACATTTCTGAGCCGTAATCAGCAGACTTGGTAACTCCTTGGGAAAAGAGAGAAAGAAAGGTAACTGTCAGAAGGGACTCAGGATTATTTTAGCGGTAGACAGCACCACGGATGCAGAGAGGGAGCACGGCTTGAGCAGGAAGTGGTGGGAGAAGATTGCAAGTTAAGGCTGGACACTGAGGTGGAGGTAGAAATGTCTGAAAGGAAGTTGGAAATGCGGTTCCGGAACATAAGAGTGTTACAGCCCCTGAAGCAAACGTGCAGCGAAGGGGTCTTTGCATCTCCAGTGAGGAGGTCGTTGATTGCCTCTGAGAGCCAGTGGGGCAGAGAAGAAGGTCCGAGGGCAGTAGGGTAAAGGGTGAATGGGAGACGAGGAAGAACAAGCAGTAGATTTAGATAATCCTTTCATGCTGATGGCAGAAGAAGAAAACAAGGATTTTAGGGTAGGAGACAGAGCAGGTTTGGGGACAGAGATTTAAAAATCTTCAACTTAAAGTTAAAAAAAAGCAGAGGGGCAAGAGTTAATCGATCAAACCACCCAGCAAAGTATGTAGGACAAGAGATGACATGTGCCTGGTCTGGACCTTGGTGAGTAAACATAGTTTGACTGGGTATAAAATTCTAGATTATCAGTTTTCCTCTCAGAGCTTTGAAGATATAGTTCTACTGTTTTCCATGATTTCTAACAAAAGTACACTGTCAATCTAGGTAACCTGTCTTTCCTCTCTGGGGCTTTTAAGATTTCCCTTTCGTCTTTGTTTTTTCTTTGTGTATGTCTTTTTGGGGGTTCGCTAAAGTTCTGAAATCAGTGGATCCACGACTTTTGACAGTTCTGGAACACTTACATGTGTCCTCACTGCACACAGTCTCTTCATCCTGTAATGCTAATCTGCCATTTTCTAGCCTAACTATCCACCGTTCCTCATAACCTTTTTTCTGTGTTAAAAAAAATTTTTTTTAATGTTTATTTATTTTTGAGAGAGACAGAGACAGAATGCGAGTGGGTTGGGGCAGAGAGAGAGGGAGGCACAGAATCTGAAGCAGGCTCCAGGCTCCGAGCTGTCAGCACAGAGCCCGACACGGGGCTCGAACTCACGAGCTAGGAGATCATGACCCGAGCCTAAGTCGGACGCTCAACTGACTGAGCCACCCAGGCGCCCCTTTTTTCTGTATTTTTAATCTCTTTGTTTATGATGCACCTCGATCTTAATTTCTTATCTTTCAGTTTATCCTTTTTCACTTTGAATTTAGTTATTATTTTTATTCAGATTGTACATACAGTTTGTTTTTTTTATTTTTATCTTTTTTAAATTTTTGTTTATTTTGAGAGAGAGAGAGACAGAGAAAGAGCACACACAGAAGCAGAGAAGGGGCAGAGAGAGAGAGGAAGAGAGAGAATCCCAAGCAGGCTCCATGCTGTCAGTGCAGAGCCCAGCTTGGGGCCCCATCCCACCAACTGTGAGATCATGACCTGAGCTGAAATGAGGAGTCGGACGCTCACCCAACTGAGCCACCCAGGTGCCCTTATTTTTTTATCTCTTTTAGATTTTATTTTTAAGTAATCTCTACACCCAACATGGGGCTCAAACTCACAACCCCAACATCAAGAGTTGCACGCTCCACTGACTAAACCAGCCAGGTGCCCCAACACACGTAGAGTCTAAAGAGCCAAATGATTCTACAAGGCTCGTGAGGAAAAATGGTAGCTCCCTGATAATTGTCCCTTATTTTCTGACCTCCAGGAATTTTCGACTCTCTTAACAGAGTCTTTTAATATTCGCCTCCATAAATGGAAGTAACCTACCTGCTTTGCTAAGCTCGGCTTTTCAACTTGGGAATAATCTCATTTCTGTACCGTGGAAGATGTGGGTTTGGCTGTTTCCGCCCTGCCACCCTGTCAGCTCCCCGCCACCATTTCCCACACCCAGACATCAGATGCCCGTGGTTAGATCAGTAGTCTTTGTATTTCACAACTAGGAAAACACTACTCTCTGTGGACCTTGGTTAATTTCCTTTCCTGCCCTTCTTCATCTTTTCCCTTGAGTTAATACTTGGTACTCATCTTTCTATGTACATGACACTAACTTAAACCTTAAACTGCGCTCTGGGTATTTAACTGTCTTCCCGCCATGCTTCCCACCATTTAACTGTCTTCCCGCCATGGACAGTGTGGCTTCCAGGCCTGATGCGCAGCTCTGACCTTGGACTCCCCTCTGCCGCCACGCCCAGGACTTCCTCTGTGTCCTCCTCAAGTCTGATTCCCCGGCTCCTGGATCCCCCTTGTCGTCCTCATTTGACTCAGTGCGTCGTTTGACGTAGCGCATCCTCCGGGGCGTCCTTTGAGAGGGTGCAGAGAGATCGTCCCATGTCTAAAGCCGTCAGAGCCCGTCCTCCACGCCTAGATGGTTATTTTGGGGTTGGAGTTCCAACTTTAGTTCAACTTCAGTTTTTCCTCGGAATTTGGAAGGCTTTGTCATCTTTTCTTCTAGTTTCCGGTGTTGCCATTGAACTTTTGACAGCATTCTCGTTCTTGCTGCCTGTACGAAATCCGTTTTACTCTTTCTAGAACCTCATAGGATCCCATCTGTGTTCCCGGTGCTCTGAAACTGGGTGATGAAGTCTTGCTTCGGGTCTCTTTCACCTCTTGCGCTGGCCACTTGGCAGTCCTTTTACTCTGAAGAGACGTGCCCCTTAGTTCTGAGAAATGTTCCTAAATTATTTTCTGCCCTTCATTATTTTCTTAAGGTATATTTATTTATTTTGAGAGAGAGAGAGAGAGAGAGAGCACGTGCGTGTGCATGAGCGGGGGAGGGGCAGAGAGAGAGGGAGAGAGAGAGAGTCCCAAGCAGGCTCCACACTGTCAGCGTGGAGCCCGAGGTGGGGCTCGATCCCATGAACCGTGAGATCGTGACCTGAGCTGAAATCGAGAGTCGGTCACTTAACTGACTGAGCCACCCAGGGGCCCATCTGCCCCTTTGTTCGTAAAACTCTTCTCTTTCCGGACCTCTAATTATGAAAATTTTGGACCTAGAAAACTCATCCTGTGTTTTCCCTTCCCTTTTTTGGTGGGCGCTCTAGTTTTCATGCCGTCTGTTAAGGTAGGTAATCCTCTCATATGATTGCTTCTTTGTTTTCCAGAACATCATTTTTATACTCTGGGTTTTTTTAAGTATCATTTTCTTGTTTCTTAATTTGTCCAAAGCCGTTGATGCCCTCGCTCCCCCAGTTTCCGTTTAGTCCTCTGTCTTTCAGGTCAAAATGTTCCCTGAAATGTGTGCGAATCTCCGGCTGTCACGCTGCTCACACTTAAGAACGAGGCATAAGCTGCCTGGGGACTCTCCGTGCATCAGTGGGGACCTGCTCACTGTGGCCGCACCGTCGGGCCGTGTGACTAAGCCATCTGTCTGTTGGGAGACTTCACTGCGGGACCCTCCCTCCCTGTATGTCGTTCTGGGCTGGCTGGGGTCCTCGGAGAAGGCTTCTCCAGGGTGGTGCTAGGATCCTAGGGGCCACGGGGCTCCACCTTTCCTCCTTTGATCCGTTGTGATCCCCCAGCCCTCACTTGTTTTACCCCAGAGAGTAATTTCGGTCTCTGGCCACGGTGGTGGAGAGGGCGGAGGGTGCTGGAAGGGGGCAGGAGCCTGGGGGCCCGCTCCCCCCAAAATAGCATTTCCACGAGTTCTCTTCCCATCCCACCCTCCTGCGCTCCCGCCCCAGAGCAGCCTCTGGGCCCCCTGCTTCCCAGTCTTCAGAGCTGGCGCACTCTTGAGTCAGTTCTCGGTACCTCTCTCCTCTGCTTTCCAGCCTCCTCCTCCTCTTCTCTCTGTCCCAGTGGAGTAGATGATTTGTGGGGAGTTTGCCCTTTAAGGGTCTGTGCTTTTTATGGGCGTGTGTGTGTGTGTGTGTGTGTGTGTGTGTGTGTCTGGTGCACCTCCCACCTTTGGCAGCCCGGATTTTGTCTTCTGTCTCCTGAATGAGCAGGCTCCGGGTCACCAGGGGCCAGCAGATGCCCCAGGACAACCTTTAGCAGCCACAGAGCCATGCCCCCCCCGCCCCCCCCGCCAAGTTTGCAGTTTCTTCTTCCTCTTCTTTTTTTCTTTTTAAACTTATTTTCGAGACAGAGAGAGACAGAGGTGAGCAGGGGAGGGGCAGAGAGAGAGGGAGACACAGAATGGGAAGCAGGCTCCGGGCTCCAAGCTGTCAGCACAGAGCCCGACGCGGGACTCGAACTCACAAACCTTGAGCTCATGACCTGAGCCGAAGTCGGACGCCGAACCGACTGAGCCCCCCAGGCGCCCCTGCAGTTTCCTCTTTATTTCACCTCTGATGAGCTCTTGTACTCTCCTCTTGGCTTGGTATGCATATAAAAATATTATTTAAGAAAGTTAAAACCATACACGATAAAAGGATAATGTTTATGAATTCTGTAACGGTGAGGTTTGTACGGACATCCGGCCACCGCGGTGTCCAACAGAGGCCCCTCTCGGCCTCACCCAGCACTGGACGGGAAGCAGGGCCACACACTGTCCCAGCTCCCCTGGGCGACCCCTTGAGACCGGCAGCTTAGATGCCATGACTCAAGACGCTGGCCACGAATAACCCGCAGCGGATAATGTGGGGACCTGGCAGCAGAGCTGGTGTGACAGACGCATTTGAAGCCCTTGTCAATGCCTCATGCTCTTGGAAGAGACCGCTGTGGGACCCGTCCGGGAGGAGAACTTGTGAAACCTCCCCGGGGGGCCGGTTATGGGCAAGACGGTGGGAGTCCGTGCCTCGACACTGAGTTCCCACGCGAGGCGAGGGAGGCGTCTCAGCGCGCAAGCCACAGGCCCAGCCACGCTGACCGCTCTGCGAGGTCGTCAGCACGGCCACCTGTCACCGGCCGTTGCCTTTACGACTCCCGGAATCCCGGGACGCAGTGGCCGCGGTCTGGGAGGGATTCCGCCACCAAAGCTGTTCTGCAGAGCGGGGATCCACGAACGCCCTCCCGTTACGGCGGGGGGTGACATGCGTGTGTCTCCTGCTCGCCAGCGGGGGCCGCTCCTGGGGGCGGGGGGCGTCGGCGGGCGCCCGGGCAGGGGTGGGGGCAGCGACTGACGGCGTCCGGGAGATCGTTTTGCTTTGCAGACTCCTACGTTACGAAGCGAGTGGCTCTGACTAGTTCCTCTCTGTCCCCTTGGCCACTGGAGGGCATCTCCCCGGATTGTAGCTCTCACCAGGAAGGCGTCAGAGGCGTCTAAGCGGCAGCCGTGTGGACGGCAGCACGCCGGCCCCTTCCCCGTGCCCGCTGCTGTGGATGGCGATCGCGGCCTCTGAGCCGCCGTGTCGTTGCTTCGCAGGTACTGCGATTGCTTTGCCAGCGGGGACTTTTGCCACGACTGCAACTGTAACAACTGCTGCAACAACCTGCGTCACGAAGTCCAGCGGTTCAAGGCCATCAAGGTGACCATTTCCCCACTGACTCCGCGCATTCTAACAGTGCCTAAAAGTGCTTGAGAGGGGCGCCGGGGAGGCTCAGTGGGCCGAGGGTCCGACTGTTGGTTTCGGCTCAGGTCACGACCCCAGGGCCGTGGGATCGAGCGCCAGGTCGGGCTCCACTCTGAGCGTGGAACCTGCTTGGGAGTCTCTCTCTGCCTCTCCTTCTGCCCCTCGCCCTGCTCTTTCACGAATGAATGAACGAACGAATGAATGAATGAATGAATCATACACGTGCATGAGATAGTCACAAAACTTACCTCCCGAGATCCCTGAGGGTGGGGCATTGGCTCTCGAGAGAGCTGTCGGGAGAGCGGCAGTCAGAGAAAGATCTTTATTCCCCACCGTGTGGGATGGCTTCGGTGGAGATTCTGATTCAAGAGCGTGCAGATGTCCACTTTGTCCTCATTTGGGGTTTGGAGATTTGAGTCCTAAACTCAATTGTGCAGGAGACAGGCCGAGCTTGGAGGGTGGCGTCTGAGAGGGGTAGAAGCCGGCTGGACGGAGAGCTGGCTGGGGCTCTCAGCCACGACTCGTGCCCGGTGTTTATTCTCTGTGGCTTCCGGGTGAAGGGGGGGCATCTGGGCTTTCCTCGGGGGGCCACGGCGGCTCCGTGGCCCCGCGTGCGCTACAGGCCGGATGCGGGAGCTCGCGGCTCACCCCTTCCCGTGGGCATCAAAGATCATCAGAGAAGGGAGGACAGTCAGGCGTGGGGCCTGACGTTTTGGTGCCCCCGGTTTACAAAGGGAAGTCACGGGCCGTCGCGTGTCGCCTTGAGACTGTCATGCTCCGTTTTGTCCCTACGATAATTTAATTCCCCTCTTGGATTATAGACAGGTCACTTGAAAATATCTTACCCAATTTGATAGAGCCAGAGCCATGGGACGGAAGAGAATGATGATGCCGCTAAACTTCGGCGGTGTGGCATTTTCTTTAGGGCTGAAAGGTATTGTCTACAGCTAAAAGTGTATAAAGTTTTATTTAAAAAGTGTTGGAATTCGGGGGGCACCCGGGTGGCCCAGTCGGTTGAGCATCGGACTCGTGACTTTGGCTCGGGTCTCGATCCCGGGGTCGTGGGATCGCGCCCCACATCAGGCTCTGCGCTTAGGATTCTCTCTCTCCCTCTGCCCCTCTCCCCTGCTTGTGCACGCTTCTCTCTCAAATTTAAAACAAAAATGTGTTTTTGAAAGCGTTGGCATTTTCAGGCATCGCTGGTAGGAACATAAGATGGTACAAGCACGTGGGGAAATCGTGTGGCAATAGTTTCCGCAGCGGGACCTTTGCACGTGCTATGAGCCAGCAGTGTTGTTCCTGAACACAGGGGCACCGGAAGCGTGCGTGAGCGTGCGTGAGCGCGCGTGCCCCACCGGGGACAGCCCGGTGTCGGTCAGTGGTAGAGTGGGAGAGAGCGGACGGTGAGAAGAAGAAGGTGAGTCTCGTGGGCGCCGTGCTGCTGATGCTCGCGCGGGGACAGCAGAGGAGGTCGGCACGGGGGTCCCCACGGGGTGTGTTGACGGGAGGGGAGTCACGGGGAGCCTCTGGGGCTGGGTCGTGCGCCATTCATGACACTCCGCTGTCCCCCGGTCTCGCTCCAGGCCGTGCTGCCCAGGGGACCCTCTGCGGCGACGGGAGGGTCTTGTCAGACAGCACAGACCCTACGTGTTACCCCGTGGCTGGGGGGAGGGGAGAGAGGAGGGCAGGGCTGCTGCCGTGACTTGCCTGGTGCTCGAATTGGCCTGAGTGACTTTGTCTGTTGGCTGTTGTTTTTTTAATGTTTTCATTTTTTATTTTTGAGAGACAGAGAGAGACAGAGCACAAGCAGGGGAGGGGCAGAGGGAGAGGGAGACCCAGAATGGGAAGCGGGCCCCGGGCTCCGGGCTGTCCGCACAGAGCCCGACGCGGGGCTCGAACCCATGAGCCCACGAACCGCGAGATCACGACCTGAGCCGACGTCGGACCCCCAGGCGCTGCTGTACCCAATCACTTCGTTAAAAACACTATGCCCGCATTTGTCTGTGTAGATAGATAGCAGAAAGATGGATAAAAAGTTAGAGCGGCCAGGATAAAAAGCCCAGCGAGCGCGTCGTGCGAGCAGGACGGGGCCCAGTGGTGGGGCCCCGGGCCGGGCGACCCCCTTCGGTCCCTTGCCATTTACTACTTAAGGCTCTCGGGCCTCAGTTTCTTCATCTGTGAGACAGAAACAACGGTGGGGTTTACTTCCCGGGGCCGCTGTGAGGACACAAACCCCCCGGAAAGGTGCCCGGAACACGGTAGATGTTCAGTACGCCGTTAGCACAGCGCCACCTTCCCCGCTGTCTCGGGACAAACGTGCCGGGAAGGAGACACGGCTACGGGGACACAATCATCCTGTTCGCGTCTTTACCATCCAGCTGTTGTACAGTAACGGTCGATGTACAGGACCTTGAACCTCGGGGCAGCAGTGGGGCGGGGCGGGGGGGGGTGCTGGGGGGAAGTCAGTGCCTTCAAGCGCGTGCGTGTGTTGGAACAGAGCACGGGGGCCCTTCCTGGAGCCCCCGTCAGTCTCGCGGAACGTTCTCTTGCCAGAATGGAGGGCACCTGACGGAGTTTTGTGTTTTCCGCCTCAGGCATGTCTCGATAGAAACCCAGAAGCTTTCCAACCAAAGATTGGGAAGGGGAAGCCGGGCGACGTGAAGCCTCGACACAACAAAGGCTGTAACTGCAGGAGGTCAGGCTGCCTCAAGAATTACTGTGAGTGCTACGAGGTCAGTCACTCTTCCCCGGGGCTGGTAGAAAAACCAACAGGTCGGTCTCTGGGCCTCAGTAACCCCTGCGGTTGAAAGAATTGTTTCTCACTGTAATTCAAAAAGAAGTCGGGTTTCGTTCGCTTCCCCCTAAGGTTTCTGTCGTGCACTCGTGTTAATCCGCATGAATTTCTCGACGACCAGCCATGCTTTCCGAGTCAAGCAAATGAACCCGGGGCCCCTTCGGGAACCGGTCGCCCGCTCCCAGCCCAGCCCCCGGCGCCCAGCGGAGGCCGCCCGCCGCCCGGCCCTGCCCGCTCTGTGCAGGCCCTGCCTGGCAGAGCTGGGTGCCCAGGCCGGGCGCTCAGAGCCCAGAGCGGGCGGCGGGCCCTGGCCGCCGGCCAGATGCTGGGACACAGCGGTGCAGACCGAGTTCCCGGACGAACCCGTTTCTCAAGGGTTCGGTGGCCGTGGAGGGACTTGCTCCCGCCCTGTGGTTTCTCCTTTCCTGCCGCCTTTTCTGTCTCCTTTCTTGGTGTTGGAGGACAGGGAGGCAGAGGAAGGAGCCCGCGAGTCCCAGCAGCAAAACAGCCAGGAAACCCTCCCTCGAAAGGCTCTCCTTTGGTTTGCTTGCCATCTCTGGGGGGCGCCTGTGAAGTTTACTTTTATTTATTTATTATTTTAATTTAAAAACAAATTTTTTTTAACGTTTATTTATTTTTGAGACAGAGAGAGACAGAGCATGAACGGGGGAGGGGCAGAGAGAGAGGGAGACACAGAATCCGAAGCAGGCTCCAGGCTCTGAGCCGTCAGCCCAGAGCCCGACGCGGGGCTAGAACTCACAGACCGTGAGATCTTGACCTGAGCCGAAGTCGGACGCTTAACCGACCGAGCCACCCAGGCGCCCCTGAAGTTTACTTTTAAAAGGTAGTCACAGATGGTCAGGCTTCAGAAGACTCCTTGTGGTTCCGGGGACACATGTTGGAAGATCTGAGTGAGCAGACCTAGCCATCCCCTGGCTAGGATTTTGCAGACACGGTCAGAGGTGCTGCAGAGATGCCGAATTCAGCCAGCGAGTGGCATCGCCCCAGCAGAAGGATCTCCAGGCGTGGACGGCACCTCCAGCCGCCCTCCACGGTGCCCTCCCTGCTGCCCGAGACAGTGAGTCGCCCGTTTTCCGGAGGCCCAGGCAGATGTCCCGTATTCTCCAGAGTAGACTGGAAATCCTGAAAGGCCTCTTGCTCAAGACACCCAGAGGTGTAGGTAAAACACAATGGATTCCTCTTGATGTGCGTCTCTGAGCTGAAGAGAACAGAGGGAAATCCCAGCAGCGGAAACAAAGAGGGGGCCGGGAACCATAGCGCTGGGCAGGCCGGCGTCCAGACCGCCCAGCCGGTGTGAGCAGGGGTCGCCAGGCTGGCCGGGCCGGCTGCCTTGCGACAAGAAACACAAGAAAGTCCGCCCACGAGTAAGCAGGAAGGGCCTCTCCCAGAACACCCACCCCAGGCCTGCCCCCCGGGGGGGTCTCAGACCCCACCCACCTGCACGAGCTGGGCCACAGCAGGGCCAGCGCCACTGGGGCCTGCCTGGCGGGGGGGGGGTCCCACGGGGCCCGTTCCAGATCACCACAGTCAGGCAGCCAAACGAAGGTTTTGGCTTCCCAAGCGCATAGAAAAGTCGTGTCTATATTACACGTGGTCTGGTAAGTGTGCCGTAGCCTGGGGTCGAAAGCACAATGTCCCCGCCTCCGTTAAGAAATGCTTTGTTGGGAAAAAGTGCCCACCGCCATCTGAGTGCTGGGACGCCCTCACTGCTCACAGAGCGCCGTCACAAAAACGTCAAGGCAACGACGAGAGAATGACCGAAATGCGACGCCGAGACACGAAGTGAGCCAATGCCGTTGGAAAAACTGTGTCGACAAACAATTAGGTCAAAAAACTGACCCTGGACGGGACGCAGGGTCACCGCAAAGCCTCCGTTTGTGAAAAAGGCAGTATCTGCCGCGCACACGCCCACACGCTGTTATTTAAGGTCCGTGCAGAATGTGTTGCTTTTTGCCGAATTGCGAGCAGTCTAATTTCACTGAAGCGTTTTGTCTTACCAGGCCAAAATTATGTGTTCTTCTATTTGCAAATGCATTGGTTGCAAAAATTACGAAGAAGGCCCAGAACGGAAAACCCTAATGAGCATGCCCTACCATCCGGACGCTGGAGGGTTTGAAGGCAGCCCTCATTTGTCACCAACTGAATCCGCAGGACTGCCGCAGTTCAGAAAAGACAGGTAGGTGCCGTGAACCCGCCGTCCCAAGAGGGGAAGCAGGTGAATTCGAGGAGAGTCGGTCTATACACTTGGAAAGAAAGTGCGTGTGTCCAGGGGGTGGGTGCAAGGGACGGGGAGGACCGGCAGCCCCCCGGCTTGACCGGCCCTAGATGTCACCCCGTGTTTCCTCGGGGGGGGGGGTGCCCTGCCAAGACCGCTGTGTCCGACCTGTCCTCTATGTAAGTGGGTCGTCTGTTTTCGTCCTCGCTGAGTTACCTGCTCTGTGCGGGAGCCGGTGACGTTCTTTAACATACCAGGACGGGGGTCCCCTTGAACGTCTCAGGTGTCGCAGACACCCGCTGGGTCTGGAGTTCAGGACCGCGGCCCGTAACCGCCGTGTCTCTGCCAGGCGGCCCTCATGCATCTCCTGGGAGGTGGTGGAAGGCACGTGCTCCTGCCTGCTGGCCCAGGGCGAGGAGGCCGAGAAGGAGCGCTGCTCGGAACGCCTGGCCCAGCAGATGATCCTGGAGGAGTTCGGGAGGTGCCTGTCCCAGATCCTCCGGATGGAGTTTCAATCCAAAGGGTTGGAAATCGAGTAGAGTTCGGTGGAGAAAACTCCGAAGGCACAGAGACGTCGTCTGGATGTGCCGGGGGGAGGCGAGCCCGAGTTTGGAAGGGTTGTTTAAGGGGCTGCGGGGAAGGGGGGCAGCTTTCCGACCGCATCAGGGCGCCGAGGGGGCTGGCACGGGGGCCGAGGGTCTCGGCGATCATAAGCCCCCTTTTTGAGGAAGTGCGGACGTGGCACGCTGCTGTGTGGCCCTGGGGAGAGAGCGAGGACTCCTGCGATGTCGGGAGAAGCCTCTGCCCCGACGCCGAGGGAGGGAGGGTTGAAGGCTCTGCGGAGAAGCCTGTCCGTTCCTCCTGACTTCACCCCGTCTGGGCGGTTTTCCTCTGGAGGCTTCTCTGCCTAAAGAGCCACGGTGAGTTTTCACTAGTAGTATTTTGAAATTAACTCTCCAGATGGGCTGCTAAGATACAACTCAGACTAGAGACGTACTGAATACCTTGAGGCATCCCTGAGCGTGGACACTTTCCCAGGGTCGCCCGCAAACTCTCCGTCTCTCTCAGGGCCCCCGTGAAACGCAGGCGGTGGGGTTGCGGGTTATGGGACCAAAAACTATCTAGTTTCTTAGGTGTTTTCATTGGGTTGTGGAAAAGCTGTATCATCCAATTAACTTTCTCCCTAGTTACTGTTCTAATATTATTATTGTTCGTTAAAATACGGTTAAGATAACTGGTTTGCAGAAACCGGCAGGTGAGATTGGTTATTAAGTGGACTCTCTTTTGGTTCTGTTGTAAAAAGCAAAGAGGATTAAAATTTTCAAATGCCTCCCCTTGTTGTAATTAACTCGGTCAGTGAACATATATACCCGGCAGGTGTCCGTGTTTATTGACAGTGTCGGGCCCTCGGAGCTCGTTTAGGAAGCTCGTTTACAAGCCGAGCGGTGCCGGAAGCGCGGAGCCCTTGGAACAGCGAGTTCCGACGGGGAACCACAGAGCGGGAGGGAAACACTGAGTTCTCGGCCACTTCTTTCCCCCTCTGGCCCCTTGGGATGGAGACTGCGCGGGCACAGTCCAGGGGCAGAGACGAGCACCGCCCGGGGATGGTGGGGGGCTGTCCCCAGGCTGGTGCCCCGTTGTCCGTTGTCCGGGTGCATCCGGGGCGCAGCTGGAGGGGTGCGGGGGTGGGGGGTGGGGGGAGCCCCGCCCACTTCACCCCTGGGGCTGGGAGGGGCCTGAAACGGGCTTCCGACCCCTTCCTGGAGGGTGGCTTGCCTTCTGCGTCGCTCCCCAAGTGCGGCCCACGGCATGCTCTGCAGGCCAAGGCCACACCGCTTTTAGGAAATTCAGCATGAGGAGGGAAAACCGGAGCAGAGTTGCGTGCGAAGCCAGCCCAGAGGCATAAGTAGCACGACTAAAAAGATACAACATTACGTCTATTGTTGCGGGTAGAGAGCCAGTGCCTTGTAAAACTACATAAAAATAAAAATAACGTGTCCTCGTCTGTGGGTGTGGCTTTGCACAGTGTCTGTCCTGTACTACGTGACTTGGCCACCTCTGTGATTAGGGTGAGATTATCCGGAGGTTTTGGGGGGTGGTTTTTTTGTCATTTAATTCAATTCGGACACTAACCGCCTGGACTTAGGGGCAGATCGCCCAAGGCCCTCGGGGCCGGCCCCCATTCGGACACCAGTCACGGCACGGGGTCCCCGGGTAACCCACACCTCTGTCTGCCTTGGCCGCAGGCGGCAGTTCCCAGGGCCGCTCCTCGGGTCTGAGAATTTGCTGTAACAGCCCAAGAGCTCAGGGAGACGCTTTTCTTGCTATCCCAATTTATTATAAAGGACACAGATGGACAGCCAGATGAAGCACATTGCGGACGGAGGGGGGTTCAGCAGGGCCCTTTACAGATCCCTGCACCACCACCTGGAACTCTCCCACGGTTGGCCGAAGGCCAGCGGGGATGCAGCTTGAAACCACAATAGACAGGGGCGCCCGGGGGGCTCAGTGGGTTAAGCGTCCGACTTCAATTCAGGCCACGATCTCACGGTTCGTGGGTTCGAGCCCCGCGTCGGGCTCTGGGCTGACAGCTCGGAGCCCGGAGCCTGCTTCCGATTCTGTCTCCCTCTCTCTCTCTCTGCCCCTGCCCTGCTCGCGCTCTGTCTCTCAAAAATGTATAAAAACACTACATTATAAAAAAAACAAAACTCGCCACAGACAAATTATCGTATGAGCCACGTTGGAATATTGGTCTAGGGAATTGAAGGTGGAACTTTCGTCTGAGAGAAAAATGGCGCCCGGGGGATCGGCTTGGGGAGCATACGACGCGGAGCATTGTCTGTGTATCTTTTTCGGTGAGGCGTCTGTCCAGGTCTTTTGCCCATCTTCTAATTGGGCCGTTCATTTTCTCACTGCTGAGTCTTTAGAGTTCTTCGTGTATTTTGGAAGACGGTCCTTTATCAGATGTGTCCTTTGCGAAGATTTTCTCCCGGTCAGTGGCTCGTCTTCTCGTTCGCTCAATAGTGGCCTTTGCCGAGCAGGAGTCTTACATTTTAACGAAGTCCCAGCTCATCACTTATTATTATTATTTCTTTATGGATCATGACTTTGGTGTTGTATCTAAAAAGTCATCGCCATACTCCAAGTCATCTAGATTTTCTACGTTACCTAATAGCTTTCCAGTTTTGCGTTTCACATTCATGCGTAAGGTCTGCTTCGGGCTAATTTTTGTGACGAGTGTAAGATCTGTGTCTAGATTCCTTTCTTTGCATGTGGACGTCCAGCTGTTCCACCAGCATTGCTTGAAAAGACTCTCCTTTCTCCATCATGTTGCCCTTGCTTCTTTGTCAAAGAGCAGCTAACATTATATAGGTGGGTCTGTTTCCGGGCTCTCTATCCTATCCCATCGGTCTACTTTCTTTTGCTGACACCACACTGTCCCGAGTACCGTGGCTTTGTGGTAAATCTTGAAGGCAGGGAGTGTCAGTCCTTCAGCTTTGTTCTTTTCCTTGAATATTGTGCTGGATATTTCCTTTTTCCACGTTATTGGGTTTGATTTGCTAATGTTTTGTTGAGGATTTTACGTCTATGTTTATGAGAGATCCTGGTCTGTAGTTTTCTTGTAATGTCTCTGGTTTTGGTATTAGGGTGATACCAGCCTCATAGAACGAGTTAGGATGTACTTCCTCTGCTCCTACCTCCGGGAAGAGATTGTAAAGAATTGGACTAATTTTTTCTTTAAATGTTTGGTAGAATTCACTTGTGAACTAAATATTAGGGCCCTAAATACGCGTGTTTCAATAGCTTAAAAAAACTAAACTTTTCATTTCGAGGTAATTGTAGATTCACAGGTATTTGTAAGAAATGATGCAGACAGATGCTGGGTATCCTTTACCAAGTTTTCCCTAAAGGTAACGCCTTGCAGGATGTCACGACCAGGGTACTGACATGGACAGAGCCAAGATGCAGAGCGTTTCCACCTCCTCGAGGGTCCCCAGGTCACTCTTTAGAGCCACGCCCGTTGTCCCCCTTTCCCCCACCCCCTTCCTACCCCATTTCAGGAACGCTATCTAAATGGGGTCATATAGTATGTAACTTTCTAGGATTCGGTTTCACTCGGAAGAATTCTCTGGAGATTCATCTGGGTTGGTGCACGTCTCAGCAGCCCGTTACTTTTTCTTGCCGAGGGTTGGGTGCGTGGTGTGGATGGATGGGGGTTTAACCGTTCACCCACTGAGGGGCATCTGGGCTGCTTCCGGTTTTTTGCTGTGATGAATAAAGCTACCGCGAACGCCTGTGCAGGCTGTGTGCAAGTCTCGTGTGAAGGTGAGTTTTCTCTCGTCTGGATGAAATGCACAGGGGTGTCCTTGCTGGGCTGACTGGTAGCCACGTGTTTCCTTTGTAGAGAAACTGCCAAGCCGTCTTCCACAGTGGCTGTACCACTTCACGGTCCCGCCGGCAGGGGGCGGGCGATCACTTTGCCTGCGCTTTTGCCACCATTTGGCGGTAACCGCCACTTTTTAATTTTGGCCGTCTTGATACATGTTTCGTGGAATCTCATTGTGGTTTTCATTTTCATCCCCCCGCTGACTAATGTTGAACATCTTTTCCTGTGTTTGTTTTCCATCTGTGTATCATCTTCAGTGACGTGTCTGTTCATGTACGTTGCCCATTTTTAAAATCGGATTTTTTGTTTTCTTTACTGTTGGGTTTGGAGAGTCCTTTATATGCTTCAGGGAAACATATCGTCGGCGGGATGGATCCCTTGATGGGACGGGTGGTTCGCAAAGATTTTCCCCAAGCCTTTAGTTTGCCTTTTCCTCCTCTTCCTTGATAGGAATTATGTTAACCTACACATCAACTTGGACAGAGTCAGCGCCTTTCCTCTGTTGAGAAGACAGAAAACCCAGAACTCACCACTGTCTTATCCTGGGGTCCCGAGGTCTGCCTTCTTCTTGACCTTTTCAGAGTCTTAGTTTGGTTTATACAGAATGCCCAGGGCTTTTTGTTGTACTTAGCAAGAGGATGAGACAGAAGTACGTCCGCTCTGTCTTCCTGAAAGCGGAAATCAGCAAACTTTTCCTTACAAGTTGGAGCAGAGGCCTTCTTAGTTTGTTTCATGAATAAAATGGGGTAAAATCCAGACTGCAAAGTGGAGCACGGAACCTCTTGTTTAGCAGCGTATTAAAAATAAGTTCATGGGCTGCACGTTAGAGTGATGGCTTCCATTCTTTTGGTCTTTCTGAGGCTCTGCTCCTGCACTAGGACTCCCTTAGCAACCCCCCCCCCCCCACCACCTCTCCCCTTCTTCCTTTCCCAGGGTCCTCAAGAGCAAGACTTTGGGCAGACCAGCGACACCACAACCTCTCTCAGTCCCTCCCTGGGGGAAGTTGACAGGTGTGGTCCCTGGCCAGCCGCAGCCGAATCACCAGGTTCTGGCCCTGGAGCAGGACTCTGGCACACACAGTCGTGACACAGAGTCGAGGCCTTTCTTCCCAGGAAGCAACTTCGTTTGTGCCGGCACGGGCTCGGAGGGTTTGTACCCAAAAAAAGGAGCCCCGAACCCCGCGTGGTGTCTTTTATGCGTCTTCTACTTCCTTGTCTCCCATATATGGGTGACGGGGTGGTCTCAAGTTGCGGGGTCGTGCGGGATGTCACGGATGCACATAGCCAGGTTGCCCTTCCTTATCTTGAGGTCTTTTCTCATCACGCTCCTTAGGAAGGGGCTCTATCACATCCGCCCCTTTGATGCTCCGACCCCCCTAGTTTGGGTCCAAGAGCATCATGTTGGTTTAGAGGTTTCTATTTCCAGAACATCACATGCGTGGCCGTTTTCCTTTAGACCATTGTCTCAATGAGACTGGAGACGGACCGTATACAGGGGCGCTGGGCAAGCTAGGATTAAGCAAGCTCCCCACATCAGGAGGATAATTCCCATGAGGGTTTCGAATCTCCCGAGAGTCGAAAACCATCCTCCGAATAACTCTCCGGGGCCCCGGCCGTCCCAGGTCCAGAGTGGGACATGAGCAACCTTTCTCATTCCATCGGTGATCTCCTCTGTGACTTTTCCTTCCTCGTCTGTAGGCAGCAGTGGCTCAGGTTAAAGTTTCTGCAGACTCCTCCCTCCAAAGCAAGCAGGTGATCTAAGGCCGAGCAATTTTGATAGATGGCGTTGCTGCTTGGCTAGTAAGGGAAGAGCTCTGGCGATTTCACTGCTTATCATTTCTACGACTGCCTGCAGCCTGATTATGCGGGTTAGCATGCAAAGGAGTATGTGGTGGCCCCAGGACCGTCCTCTGCCCAGGCGGCAGGGCCATAATATTGGGTTCTAGGCTGGGGAGGCCACTCGTTACCTGTCCAGTGGCCAGTTTGTGGGGCACTTCGTTTCCTTTGAGTCTCCCTGTCCCCCTACACATGGAACCCCCCAAACGTTCCCCTCTGGCAAGTGGGAGCAGGAAGAAAGATGGATGGATAGTCCCCGGCACACCCATGACCCTGACCAGCCTGCGGGAAGTACCATACAGGCTGTCCTCCCACATACCCAGAACAGTCCACCTGGGGCCCGCCATTCGACGGCGTGTCGACATTGTCCCAGGCCTCTCGGAGATGAGAAAAGTTAGACGAGGGGTGGGGATCTGGCTCAAGGTGATCTGGGGGTCCCCCCACCTTTGGGTTTCCCGGGTGGTTGAGTTATCAAATCTTTGGCCTAGCTGTGTTAAGTTTCCAACGGAGACGTGAACTTCCTTCCCCACCGGGCAAGGCATTTTTTTCCCCAATTCGATTGAGGTTTTGAGGAACCAAACCCCGGTCGTAGGACTGGGGTATTCTGTTCCGCTGTAAGGTTCGCAGGGATCGAATTCTCTAGCCTCCCATGGCCATTGATCCCCCGTGTTGGTACCAACGAAGCATCCTATCCACAAAGGGAAGGTGAGTGCTAACAGAAACCTCTCTCTTGGGGCGCCTGGGTGGCTCTGTCGGTTGAGCGTCCGGCTTCGGCTCAGGTCATGATCTCGCGGTTCGTGGGTTCGAGCCCCGAGTCGGGCTCTGTGCCGACAGCTCGGAGCCCGGAGCCTGCTTCAGATTCTGTGTCTCCCTCTCTCTGACCCTCCCCCGTTCATGCTCTGTCTCTCTCTGTCTCAAAAATAAAATTTAAAAAAGTTAAAAAAAAATTAAAAAAAAAAAGAAAAGAAGGACAGTCTTTGGTTTCATTGGACCGTGATTCCTCAAGCTTTTGCCGTGCGTGGATCAGTCGGCTTCCAGAATGACTGAAGCAGGGCTGCGGTCGCCCAGAGCCTCTGGGGCTGCGGACTGCTTCTTCCGTGTGGTCAGCTTTCGCGGCGTCGATGGATCAGGAAGGGACTCCCCGTTTTGAGATGCCGGCCTCACTCTGCTGCGGTGAATCCGGGGATCCACCCCGTCAACCTTTACTGCAGGAGGGGTGGACAAAATGACGGTGAACGGGCCCCTCCAGAGGGGTTCAGGGGTTGGACATTCCACCCCATCACCCATACAGCGTCTCCTGGTTTAAAGGGGTGAGCGTCTGTGGTCGGACTCACAGGTAATCGCTCCCTGACCCGATGGTGTTGGTGGTTAGGGCAGAGCCGAGGCCCACATCTGTTGCCTTAGGGTTAGATCGCCTGTCTCACCTAGATCCCCCCTTATGCCCTTGATAATGGGGGGAGGCAGCCGCAAAGGGTTTTACAAGGGGAGAACCCCGTCTGCTTCTTCAGCCTCCCACCTGCAGCCGCGGTCTGCCTCCCTGAAGGTCCCTTATCTCCCCCTGCCTAATGTTAACCCCCTTCCCTATGCATCCCTCCCCCGGATCAGGGCCCGTTTAACTGCCATTAGGGAACAGGGACGATGACCGTCTGGCTTCTTCAAGCTGATAAGGGACGGTGTGGGGGTACAGCAGTTAGAGTTGGTCGAGTGGCCCACGGTGTGGTTCTACAGGAAGGTTCTACAGGAAGGCGGGCAGGCATGAGGCGGCACAAACATGGGCAGACACGAAGAGAAAAACATAAAGATTACACTGATCGACAAGATGGCATCTCAGGATAATGTCCCCGGATCCCAAACGCGCCAAACAACCCAGGAGAGACCCTGACTTTGTCCGAGTATGCCCGAATGTCATCCATCAGTCCTAAGACTCTGTGACAATCACCGGTTATATTGAAACAGCATATGTCAGGGACCCTCTCATAACCCGGGTAACGGAGGCGCAGTAAGCCCGGAGTCCTACTGGAAAAAAGAGTCGTAACGGCAGCCGTTTACCATTATTAACTGGTAAATTTTTAGGTAAGCCAAACCCGGGTATTTTTTTCTACAGCAGACCTTGTGTTATTTCTTGCGCCTTTTCTGCCTTGCAGGGGAGGGCCCCCACCCAGTCAGTAAGAGTGTCAACCCATACCAACAAATGTTGAGACCCCTTTGACCTGGGCATAGGGGTGAAATCCAATTGCCGACCTTTCCCGATGGCCTCCAGTCCTTTGACTGCCGGCCTGTGGTTGAGAGGTTGTTTCTAAGACCTACTTCACAGGCTGGTATTACGTGCTGAACGGTCCTTGACAAGTTTTCCCCAGGAAACATCCTTTGGGCCACTTGGCAAGTTTTCTCTCTCCCTAAATGAAAGGCCTGATGCAGGACTTGAATGCTCTTCCGGATCTGTGAGCCCGGTGATGGTCGTTGCCCTGCTCTGTCGGTAACCATCCCGAGGGCAGGAGACAGTGTCCACGGGGCTGATTTCCTTGGGAGGGTGGGTGGGATGGAGTCTCCTTTAATAGTTGACACGGCGGGCAAGCTCTTCTCTGAGCCCTGATGTCTCCAGCCTACAATTTCCGGTAATTCCCCCCAACTCTCATCATCGTTTATCTGTCCTGGAGTTAGTGGCTTCATCGTCTCCAATTTAGTTATAATGTCCCTTTCTAGCAAGGGAGTAAGGCTCTCTGGCCTTATCGAGAAAGAATGAGAAAAAAATTAGTTTTCCCCATATGCATCCCAGGGGCCGAGAGAAAAATGTAGTTATGAGTTTCCCGGAGACGCCCCTCATCGTCATGCTGCATTTGGAGGGTTGGCCTGGAGTGGAAAGGAGGACAGAGAAGGTGGCCCCGGGACCAAGAAGGAAATGAACCGGACTTTCAGTTACCGGAGTTTTCCAGGGTTACCCGAGGCTCCGGGCTTCCGACAGGCAGTCGAGCCACCCCGAAGAGCCCCGGGCCCCCATCAGTCCCCTGCCAGGGACACTGGTTATCTGAGCCCTCGCAGATAGAGGTCCCCGAGGGCATTCAGACCTCCAGTGACTGTCTCCACACAAGGGGCATGGCTGGTGGGGCTTTGACTGCTGTTGTCCCTTCTGAGGGCAGTCTCGTTTCCAGTGAGACTGGCCACATAAGTGGGTGGCATTTGGGGCCAGGACCTCGGGAAGTCTGGTCTGACATAGCGCGTAAGGCCACGACTAAGGCCTCAGACTTTTCTTACGCCCGCTTACTGGTTTTGTTTGTTTGTTTGTTTTTAATCTCGGTTGTAATGTGCCCGATTGGCAGCTGGTAAGAGCTCCTCCTGGGTCCCTTCCAGACCAACTGCCAATGTTTGCAGCTTCCTCTGACTATCTGGGGCCAATTGAGTGACAAATGTGTCCTTTAAAATCATCTCAGCCTCAGGGGTGTCAGGGGAGATATATTTAATGAGAGCCTCCCTCAACCTCTCCAGGAAGGCCATCCGGCTCTCCTTCTGTGTGTGTGAAACAGTGGCTAATTTAGCATAATTTAAGGGCTTACCCTTAGACCTCCTTAATTTCCCTAAAGCACCAGCCTGGAAGCGGGGGCGATACCATTTCTCAGTGAGATGGTCGTAGTCCCAGTTAGGATCTTGGGGTCGAACTGCCGAGTCCCAGTAGGAAACAGCTCCCTGCAGGACCTCCAGCCCCGTGATAATTAATGAGTTGCTTTTTCTTCGGAGTTTATAGATCAAGATCAACCCGATTTTTCAGAACGCATCCCAAAGGAGTGTTGGCCTTGGCTGGGGAATATGCCCATCTATAAGGGAAAAAGAGAAGAGGCGTCCCTTATCTTAATTTGCCGCAGCGGGCCAGGAGAAGCCACAGCTCCTGGCCCTGAGTTTTGGCTGGCTGTTCGACCGGCAGCCAAAAACTTTGTCAGTCTCGGGAGGTGCTGGGAGCAAGTCGCTCTTACCCCGGCTTGACCCTACCTCCGAGAGCTGACCTTGTCTCCCTGGTTTCTCCTATTCCGCCGTTTTCCGCCTGTGGGACTTTGGGGGTATTGACCGTGACCCAGTAAGCCTTCCCTGGTTGTAGAAGGACACCGTCATTTTATTTTGGCCTCTTTACAAATATATTTTAAAAGGCTGGTGGAAACCATGTTTTTTTGTAAGGATAAAATGGGTCGTCAAGGGGCTAAAAGGGCCGAAGTCGAGGTCTATTCCCTTGCCTTTTTTCAGCAGCGCCCACATAAACACGTTCCAGCCACGTGGATATCCATTTTAGAGTATCTAGGTGGTTCCAAATTGGCAGACACTGGGCTACGTGTAGCAAGATGGCTCCTGTGTATCCCAGTAAAAGCCCTTTATATATGTCGTTATCTATCCCTCATCGGGCCCAGGCATCCACTCCTGTGCTAGAAAGAACACAGGTACGGAGCATTTGGAGGCTGGCAGCGAGGACGTCACCGTCTCCCCAACCTTTAGATCAAAGGAGGGGCAATTTCAACCAAGGCTTGAGTAAAACAACTCAAAAGGGCATGCTGTCCTGCCGTCCTGCCCTTCAGTTAAAATCGTATATTTTCCCCCTATCTTTTTGGGCAGACAAAAGAGGGCAACATCCTTTGTTCACCTTTTTTTTTTTTTAAATCAAAAGCATACCAACAATCCAAGAAAACATTGCCTTTTTAATGGAGAGTAAAGCAGAATTTTAATCTTATAGCAGTGTACTTTTAAATTATTTTTTTTTTTTCAACGTTTTTTATTTATTTTTGGGACAGAGAGAGACAGAGCATGAACGGGGGAGGGGCAGAGAGAGAGGGAGACACAGAATCGGAAACAGGCTCCAGGCTCCGAGCCATCAGCCCAGAGCCTGACGCGGGGCTCGAACTCACGGACCGCGAGATCGTGACCTGGCTGAAGTCGGACGCTTAACCGACTGCGCCACCCAGGCGCCCCAGCAGTGTACTTTTAAAATCCATTCATTTTAACCTTCGTCCGTCCTGGCCACATATAAAATTTCTTTCTAAAGGTTTCCCTTCACAAACCTTCTACAACTTTGCTTTGCTTTCAGATGTCGACCTAAGCCCTTTTACTCCAAACGACCATCTCAGGACAAAATTACTTTCTTTTACCCTCAACAAAAATTACATTTTTAGGGACGCCTGGAGGGCTCAGTCGGTGAAGTGTCCGACTTCAGCTCAGGTCATGATCTCGAAGGTCATGAGTTGGGGCCTTTCATCAGGCGCTGTGCTGACAGCTCGGAGCCTGGAGCCTGCTTCGGATTCCGTGTCTCCCTCTCTCTCTGCCCCTCCCCTGCTCACACTCGCTCTCAAAAATAAATGTATTTTCATTTTTTATATCTTTCTTACCTATCTCCTACTTTTTTACATACAGACTTACTTTCCTTAGTTTTATCAGTCTTAATTACATTTAGCAGAATTTTAACTCTTAGGAACCTTAGTCTCCAGTGAAAGGTCAGCAGTAACCAACTGTGAACTGTTACATCAGAATTTTTTTTTTTTTTAGACGCTAAATGTCTCAACTAAGCACAAAGCAGATTTTCCATAGTAAAATCTTCATAAAGCATGAAGCACGTTTGTAAGACCCAAATAGTCCTTTTTCGCAATAAATCAGAAGCACAAACCTACCTCTGGAAATTAGTGCCTTAGCCTCTTACCTCATTAGGTGTCCAATGAATTCAATCCCAATTTATCACGCAGGCAGAAGTGTACCGTTTCAGGTTACCAAAGACTTTGAAAGCTATCTTAACCATCACCCATCAAAACCACGGGACAAAGTTAACTATCGCTTTTCACCCATGAAAACTACGAGACAAAGTTCGAGGTAGACCAACCAGGGACAGTTGGCTCTGATTATCATAGTCATTGGCCCAGGAAATGAATGAGAGAGAAGTCCCCACGCACAGTCACACGGCGACTCCGACCCACCGCCCAACGGCTCAGAGTCGCAGCTTTGTTCCTTATTCCTTATGAACTGCTCAGGCAACTCTGGGAGGTGATCAGGCTCCCCTCCTGCCTCTCGGGGCAGGCCTACCAGAACGGACGAACTGGGTGCTTACCAGTCTGACAGGCTGTGCTCCTGGAGCCGGTTCCTGGGCCTCACGGGTTCCATCGCGCACACACGGGGTCCTGACCCCGGCGCCCCGCGAGGGCTAGTCTGCGGATCCAGTGGTCTGGTCCGCTGGCCCCAGGCAAGGCTGCCTGTCCCGGTGCTCCGAGCTTTGTACCCCGGCGGCAAAGCGGTTGGAAACGCACGGTCTCCAGATCCCGGACACGAGCCCCCCGGAAGCGTAGCAGGATTCTCGCACGGAGAGTCGTGACACCGAGGCTTTCCTTCCCAGGAAGCAACTTCATTCCTGCCGGCACAGGCTCAGAGGGGTTTGTACCTCAGAGAAACTACCCCGAACACCGCCGTGTGGTGTAGCCTTTTATGCATTTTCAACTTTCTCGTCTCCCATATATGGGTACCGTGGAGACGTACCGTCGGATTGGGTGCTCTCTTGTTACAGGGTCGTGAGGGACGTCACCTACGCACAGAGCCACGTTGCCTTCCCTTATCTTGCGATCTCTTTTTACCACATTCCTTAGGGAGGGGACCTTATCACAGCCCGCCCCCGGCTCTCCTGGAAAGAACAAAAGGGAAATGAATGGGAGAGAGGGAGGAGGAGGAGGAGGATAGTGAGGGGCGGGGATATGGCCTGGCCCGGCGTGGAGATGGCCTGGTGGCCGTGTTCCCGCCCTGAGCTGGGAGAGGACAACCTGGGTCCAAGTCCGGCACGTGCAGGGGCGGGAAGGGCTGACGGGGTCGTGGAACCACCTGGAAGTGGCAGGGGCCGTGGGGCCCAGCTTCGGGGTCTGGGGGATGGCGGCCTCACGGAGTCCGGGAGGGACGCGAGGGCTCTGTGCCCGCCAGCGCGGCTTGGATGACTGGCCTACAGGCACGTCTTTAGGTGGCAATTCTCACGCGTGGCTGCGTGTGGCAGTCACCTGGGGGAGCCGGAAGGACGCGGTGGGCTTCCAGACTCCGCGGGCCGCCTGGGTCCCCCCGGTGGTGCCCGCACAGCTGCTCTGGCAAACGCTAAAGAGCCCCGAGTTGCCCTTTAATGGAACAGAAAGGCTGGGGATCTCCATCCAGTTTCTTCTCGGACCTTCCGAGACCTTTTGGTCACCTTCTGTGTGACCTTTTTGTTTCTGCCCCGGAGACCCTCCCCGCCCTGCCTTTCTGGCAGTGCTGTCCCCACAAGCTGTCCCTCCCGCAGCACTGAACTCCACACGCCTCCTGACCAGTCAGGCAGTTAAGACTTTTAGGACCCCGACCTCTGTACCCCAGCCGCGTGATTTCAACACTGTTGTCAAACCCGTCGCCCTGCTGGGTCTCCTTCGTCCTCCTCCTCACCCGGGACCTTCGCCAGCACCGGAGAATTCCCTCATCGACCATGTTCAGGGGTGCCTTAGGCTTTCTGTTTCCATCTCTCAAAGCACCAGCTCCCTGCGGGCAGGGGTTCGGTTCTGTGTTTGTGTCGGTAACAGACCCACCTGCGTAATTATGTTGTACTCGGCTGAAAACGGAGATAACTCTGTGTTCCCTGGACACGTTCCCTCGCCATGACAAGAGACGGAGTCTCACGGACGCTCTGGACGGTAGAATTTGGGCTTAAACTCTTGTCTGACGCACGGGATTATAATCAGGCCTTATCTTTTAAACGCCCCCCCCGACCCCCCCACCCCCGGTGGCAGGGGTGACAAGACAGACACACGGAAATGACCATCGAAAGCGGATGCTATCTTTTATTTTGCCACTCAAAATAATTATCAAACGGGAAAACAAAAATCTTAACAGCAATAACACGGCACAGCATCAGGGCAGAGAAGACAGGACTGGCCACCCCACGAAAGTTGGCACAAGACCATCCGTCGTGTCCGAGTTTGGCCGTAAGCGACATCGTGTGGAGGAACATTCTCGAGGGCTTCCTCAGGGCTGTTTCCAGTCTTCTGCGGAGGCTGCGGGCGGGAGGTCGGGCAGGAACCCCAGGGCCCCGGCCTCTGCAGAGAAGGAGCGCGCTTGGGTAGAGCCCCAGAGAGAGCGGGCGCTCCAAGCCCACACGCCCGAGCCGCTGCGGCCTTTCCCCGGGGGTCTCCCAGGATCACACCCGAGATCGGGCACACCCCATCCCACTCCGCACCCTTTACCGACGTTAAGTCTCACACCTCTTATGCACCTGAAATGGTCAGACTTTTCAAACCATGATTTAAAGGCGTGTAATCCGCGTTGGGGTAATAAAAAGCAGTGTCTCCTAATGCAGTTGCGCGTGACAAAATTCGAAACGTAACAGAGCAGAGCACGGGAAGCCCCTGGAAGAGTCCGTCTGCCCCTTGCTGGAAAAGTCACCACCGGATGTTCTCCGGCAGGAGCTCTCCGCACGCTCGGCGGGGCTCCGACGGAGCGAACTCGGTTCTGGGTTCTGGGACTGCCGCGTCCTCCACGGTCCCCCTGCCCACGGGCGGTTCTCAGGAAGGAGCCGCAGGCCTCTGACCTCCTCCCTCCCACACCCACCTGAACCCCTTCAACCCCGGCCACCCGCGCAGCCAGAAAGCACACAGACCAAAACACGACCCAGGAATTGGTCCCGGCCAAGTCTTGGCCAAACTCACAACAAACTGTAAAGTGCAAAACGTGACAACCGTGTCCCCTGCTGTCCCCGGTCCCTGTCCCCTGTGCTCCGCTCCCAGGGCACTGCCACCTCTGTCCTCTGTCCTGGCGCCTTCCGGTGAGCAGTGTGACCCCCGGGGCTGTGTGATGAAGGCAGTCACTGCTCACTGTCGCCCGCACGGCCACACAAGGCAGAGGCGCGAGGCTGAAACGGGCCCCCAGGGAGGCCTCGTGGCATGTGGTACCCCCGGAAGACACCAGACCTGGGATGGAGGTCATCAGACTGAAGGGCAGCCTGTCCTACGGGAAGGCTGCGGAAAGAAAGACTGGAATCGGAAATACGGGCGAACTAATTCACCAGGCTGACAGGACGGCTTATGATGGCCTACAAGGGGCCATGGCCCCTAAAATGTACAGGAGTTGCTACCGTGACACCAAGTGTGGCCCCAGCCGAGTGGGTGGGACCTGGGGCCTCCCTCTCCCCTGCTTCCTGTCGAGGGTCCCTCTCCGGGGACAGTGCTGGGACCACCAGCAATTCTGACCAACACTGGCGATGGGAATGTGGTGGGGGGCGGGGGGGGGCTACTTACTCCCCAAGGGAATTCTACGGAAGCCCTTTCTGGCAGGTTTTTCATGTGTGTGGGGTTCCAAGAGGTGGCCTTTAAAATTGGTAATATTTTGGGGCGCCTGGGTGACTCAGTCGGTTAAGCGTCGGACTTCAGGTCACGTCATGATCTCGCGGTCCGTGAGTTCGGGCCCCGAGTCAGGCTCTGTGCTTACAGCTCGGAGCCTGGAGCCTGCTTGGGATTCTGTGTCTCCCCCTCTCTCTGCCCCTCCCCTGCTCATGCTCTCTCTCTGTCTCAAAAAAAGAAAGAAAAAAACAAAAAACCCAAAAAACATTGACATTGGTAATATTTTGGGGCGCCTGGGTGGCTCAGTCGGTTAAGCGTCGGACTTCAGGTCACGTCATGATCTCATTGTCCGAGAGTTCAAGCCCCACATCAGGCTCTGTGCGGACAGCTGGGAGCCTGGAGCCTGCTTTGGATTCTGTGTTTCCCTCTCTCTCTGCCCCTCCCCTGCTCACACGCACTCTCTCTCTCTCAAAAATAAACATTAAAAAAAAATTTTTTTAACGAGTAATATTTCACATACCTTTGAGACGCAAGAAAGTCAGAAACTCAATTATCGTGCGCACAACAGCATTCTCGGACAGCGGCCTGGCAAAGCTTCCTAGGAAACAGAAAGAATCCGCGTCTGCAAAACCTGCCCCACGGTGGTCTGCACCTCACCTCTCCGTCTGCAGAGACCTGGGCATCTGGAAGTCAACACACTGGCCGTGACCCCTCCCTCCCCGCAGGGCCTTGCTCAGCACCGCGGGGAGGTAGGGCAGTGGGGGGGCGGGGGGAGAGCCAGGTCAAGGCCAAGGGGCCTGCGTGCCCTGGGGGTGGCGGACGGAGATGTGACCCACAGCTCGCTCACCTGGCCTTGCTTCGTCTTCGGGCGGGAGCTCCCGTTTGCCAGTGAGGCCGGGCTTCTCCTGAAACGATCTGTGGTTGTCAATGGCATCTGTTCGCAGAGAGGAAAGCACCTGACCATCGTCCCTACAGTCACACATGCCCCAGCCCCAGAGAAGGACGCGCTGGCTGCGTATAATCTAACACACACGGAAAAAATAAAGCCACGGCAGGGAAACCATAGAAGCAGGAAGATCGTTCTCTGTGGAGCTAGGGACTCGTGCCAGGGCCAGAGGCACGATCTCCCCCAGGTGCTGGCACTCTGCCGGAGGGGGGAGCCCACCCAGACAGGAGGGGAGCGAGGGGGCGCACAGCCTGCAGGTGCAGCGAGGGGAGCGTCCGGGGGGTCCCGGGGGCGCCGGCGCCCGAACTGTCTCTCGGGGACACCGCAGGGGCTGGGGTCCTATGTCCCTGAAAACAGACTTATCTTTCAAAGACCTCTGTGGCAGCTGGACTGGAGCCAGGCGGCCAGAGACAGCCAGGGACAGCGGCAGAGGGGGAGAGGGAGGGGGAAGCAGGGGGGCTGAGGGTGCGTGCACACGCGTGTGCTCGTGTGCGCTGGGCGGTGTGAGACAAGGGACTGCAAGCAGAGCGACCCCTTGAGAAACTCGGGAAGAGAGCAGGAGGTCCTGACCCAGCGTCCAGCGGGGGGCCAGGCGCCTGATTCGGGGCGACGAGGCAGCGCAGGTGAAGGGGCGACGGGGGCAGGCAGCAGGGGGCTCCACCTACAGGCCGAGCAAGACGAAATGAACCCCTTCCTCCAGAGCCGGAGTCCGTCCGGAGTTCATGGCACGACACGCGGGAAGAAGCAGGGCGACCCTCGCGTGGCGCCTAGAGCCAGGTCAGGGCCCCGCCGTCTGCAGCGGGCGGCCGGGACGCGGCCCGCGCTGGCGGAACGGGGCGCACCCACGAGCCGGTCTGGATGTCCAGCTCCTGGTGACCCAGCCGGACAGAGACACCACCTTGATGGTAAAAGGGTCCTGCCTCAGGACTCACATCTTCCTGACGGACGCAGTTTCAACATTCTGAGGCACCACGAGCAAAGATCTCCGGTGAACGGCCTTCCTTTCCTCCGGGCCAGAAGCACAGAGACGAGGTGCTTCCCGAGGGACGGAGCTCAGGGTCCCAAAGGGCTCGGGGAAACGAGCCCTTTGAGCCCGTCCGTCCGTCCCGCAGGCGAGGCCAACCCCCTTGCAGCGACAGGACCGCACGGGGACCTGCCCTTGCCTTTGACCCGAGACCAGAGCACCCAGAGACGCTGCCTGTGGCCCCGGCTGGCTCGTCTCTGTCCTCTCTGTGCCTGTGTTTCCGGAAGCATCCCCCAGGCGATCGGACAACCCTCTGCGGCAGGAGGTCTGTATTCTCAGGGTGGGGTTAGGAGCTAAGCGCCTAGTTGCTCTGGTGGGAACCGAGTTGTTCGCCTCCTTTCCTGCGACGTTAGGCAGTTCATAAACAGGGGAGGGTTTGTTTCTGTTTCTTTTTAAGATCTAAGGCTGTCCCCAAACCAGCCCTGCCTGCGAATTTGAAACTGCAAGTGCGTAAGCGATTGGAGGGAGGGTGAAAGGTCTTCCCTCGTCCCCTCCTTTAGGATAATTAAAATCTGCAGGTGCCCCTCGGACAGAGGGGACACACGCAGCCCGCAGGTCCCAGAGCTGTCCTCTTCGGGGCTGGGGCCGGCTGGAGGCTTAGCCTGCTGCCCCCTGTTCCTGCCAGGAGTCCCACAGCCCGGAGCGAGCACTGGCCTCTCCACAAGCAGCTGCCACACGAGGGGCGTGTGAAGGCCCAGCACCTCCAGACCCACCGGGTTCTCTGCATCGTGAAGGCACTGAAGCTACACCGTGTCCCCGCGGTGGCACGTCAAGGACAGGACACTCAGTAGTAGTCCACCCACAGCCTGGCAAGTTCTGGGAACTGATGGCTGCGGGTGAAGCCACACGCCCGTGTTCTAGTGAGTTCCCCACACACGCAAGCCCCCCACCCCGGCCTCACGGTTCAGCTTGAGTATTCGTGGCGCAGAGCTAAGGCCCGGGGCGGCCTGGCACCCTGGTGGGCGACCGCAAGTTGGTGCAAGTGCCCTGCCATCGGCCACCCGCCCAGATTTGAGCTTTCAAAGCAAAGTGCTACCGAGGCCGACTGCGGCCGGCAGGCCCCTTGGGGGAACATCGGGACTCGGACCAGCTGACCCGTTTCCACTTACGGCCCGGGGCGAGGGCTGTGGGCATCTCATGCCTCTCCGTGCAGCCGGGTACAAACCCCTGCCCACCAGCCCCGGCCCCAGTCACGCCCCGGGAGACCTTCACGTGTGGGTCACCGGGCCCCCGGCTGACACTCGGCTTTCTTCCTGCTCGTCCCTCGCCTCCCAACGGGGCATTTTGGTCAGGCTGTAACACTCTGAGTCCTGCCCTGTGCCACACGGGATGACTGACCGTCCATCCCCAGAGAGCAGGGCGCCACGAGGGGTCCTGGTGATGGCAGTGGGCTGGGGAGGGCCCGCAGGCGAGGGGACAGGTTTGGAGCAGGGCACGGGGCGAGCGTGTTTCAACTGTCCTGGGGCCATCTGGGAGTTCCCATCCGGGGCTTCCAAAAACACGACAGAGAGAGGGCTTGAGTGCCGAAGACGGCCTGTGCTTTGTGACGCTGAGGGGGATGGGGGTGTCGAGGGAGGCGCAGGGACTCGGGAGAGGACCCAGAACAGAGCCCCGAGGGAAGGTCCGCCTTCAAGGGCTGTGACCCGGGGAACCCCGGGCAACGTCGGGGTACAGGGCAGGAGGGCGAGGAGGGAGAGGCTTCCAGAAGGAACGGTGCTTGGGCACATGTCCAGAGCGGAGGCTGGCAAGGCTGTGTGCGGCGATGCACAGGTCCCTGGTCACCCCGTGAGGTTTGGGGGTGGGGCGGGGGCAGCCCTGAGGGAAAAGGGGCGGTGGAGGAGGCAAGGGGAGGGTGCTCAGGGTCTGCCTGGCCGCAAGCCGCAGGACGGGTCAAGGTTCAAGACAGAGCAAGGCAAAGAGAAGGGGCAGATGGGGTCAGAGGTCCCCAGGCATCTGCCCATTTGCTGAGGGACAGAAATAAAGGGGGAGCAGGAGGCTGGCGGCCGGCCGGGGCTGCCTTTCGGGGCGCGGGAAGGGGCGCCACTGTGGACGCGGCGACTACTGGAATCAGCTGCCCCCCCTCCTGCTCACAGCCTCACGGAGCCCCCACTTCCCCTTGACTGAGACCGGAGAGTCAGCATCACAGTGTGGCTGGCCTCGCGGCTCTCAGGGGCAGGGTCAGCACAAGTGGCTCCGGGCGTTGGAGGAGCAGAGCCCTCGGAGCGCGTCGCGCACCGTCACTTACGTGGCCCGAGGAGGTAGCCGGCGCTGTTCAGGGTCCAGCCTCTCTTTTCCTTCACCTTTGTGGGGGGGGGGGGGAGAAAAGGGGGTCAGATGGCCAGGCTGGGGCCGGTACAGGCTGCAGGGGCTCACGGGAGCCCCCGGGCAGCTTCTGGCAGGGTAACCCACGGTGGTAGGCTGTCGGGGGTGCCTCAGACCATCACGGAATTTACAAGCACACACACAATAGTGCGTGAAGGCGAGACGCACATTCCAGGCCGGTCACCAGGCTTTCCACGCATGATGTGGGAATCCGGAAAACGCATACGCTTCCCGGGGCTGCAGGAAATCCCTGCTTTGCCTCCACATATGCTACATTCGACCTGAAAACAGGACTCCTGGCTTCACCAAATAATTCACTCTAGAGCCACCGGCCCGGAACCCACGGTGCACCCAACTTGCTTCTAAGCCACACTGAGGACACGCCAGGTGGAGGGCACGTGTGGGTGGCCCGCTCCTGCACGGAATGAAATGAGATTTGCTGGCAGCCTCCAGCTTTCACCGGTTTCTAGCCCGGAGCCGGTCGTGCGCCGGCAGAGGCGCCCCCCACCCCCAACCCCCCAGGAGGAGCGGGGAGCGCTCCCGCGGGACCCCGGCCCTGGGCTGCAGGACGCCCGCCGCCCCGCTCCCGGGCGGCTGCCCAGCCCCCGCGCCCCCCGCCCCGGAGCGGGAGGACGCGTCCCCCGCACTCACCGGTGACCCGAGCCCCGGGGTGGCCGAAAGGGCCGCGGCGAAGAGCAGCCAGGCGAGCAGGAGCGCGCAGCCGCCGGGCATCTGCAAGGAAGGCGCGGGGCGGGCGTGGGGCGAGCAGCGGGGCCCCCGGGGCGCACGTCGGGCGGCCGGGGCTGGGGGGCCCCCGGGAGGGCCCAGTGCGGGAGGGGCGCGGACCGCAGGCAGGGGTCGCCTCCCGCTGCCCCACCCCCCGGGGCGCGCCGTACCTTGAGCGGGGGCGGGGTCCCGGGGCGGCGGCGGGTGCGGGCGTGCGGTCGGTCGGTCGGTCGGGTCTGGCAGAGCCCGGGGCGCTCAGCGCATCGCGCGGCCTCGGGAACGCGGGGAGGAAGCGCGGCGGCTGGGCTCCCTCGACGTGTCCGCGGCCCCGGCTGCCGCCGCCGCTATTTATGCCGCGCGCAGCGTCACGGGGCTCAGTTCCCGCCTTCCGCCCCTCCCCCCTGCAGTGCCCCCCCCCCCCCCCCCGGGGGTGGCGGGAGGGGCGGTAGCTCAGCAGAGGAGGCTGCGAGTGGTTCGGTGGCGTGGCTGGAGGGGCAGGAAAGGCACAGTGCCCCCATACCCCACGGGACAACCTCTGTCACCCCACAGAGAGCCCCCATCACCCCTGTAGAGAGCCCCATCACCCCTGCAGAGAACCCCCATCGCCCCTGCAGAGCCCCCATCACCCTTGCAGAGAACCCCCATCACCCCTGCAGAGCCCCATCACCCCTGCAGAGAATCCCCATCACCCCTGCAGAGAGTCCCTCATCACCCCTGCAGAGAACCCCCATGACCCCTGCAGAGAACCCCCATGACCCCTGCAGAGAAACCCATCACCCTGCAGAGAGCCCCCATCACCCCTGCAGAGAACCCCCATCACCCCTGCAGAGAACCCCCATCACCCCTGCAGAGAGCCCCTCATCACCCCTGCAGAGAACCCCCATCCCCATGCAGAGAATCCCCATCACCCCTGCAGAGAGCCCCTCATCACCCCTGCAGAGCCCCATCACCCCTGCAGAGAACCCCCTCATCCCCCCTGCAGAGCCCCATCACCCTGCAGAGAACCCCCTCATCCCCCCTGCAGAGCCCCATCACCCTGCAGAGAACCCCCATCACCCCTGCAGAGCCCCATCACCCTACAGAGAACACCCATCACCCCACAAGTTTTCATCACCCCACTGGGGCCGTTGCACCATGGGAGAGCCTCTGTCACCCCTCTGAGAGCCCCCGTGTACTGAACGGGGAGCCCCGAAATCCGTAGGGGAGAGCTCGCAACATCCCATGGCCCGGGTCATTGCTGCGGTGGTGGGCCCCACCCCCCACGCCCCCCACCCCAGGTCCAAGCAGGGGAGCGAAGCCCCCACCCACAAGCAGCACTCCCCCGCTGCAGAAGGAGGGGGCGAGGGCCCCCGTACCACACACCCCTGGGCAAGCCCTCCGTCCGAGCTAGGCCCGGTTGGGTGGTCCTGGGGCAGGGGTGAGGTAGGGCAAGGAGCAGGATCCCCCTCCCCTGCAGACGTGCGTCCCGGCTGGAGTGTGGCTTCAGCCTCAGAAGCCATTCATGGCGGGAGGGCGGGCCTGCTTGCGGGCCTGGCTTCGTGGCCTCTGGTGCCCAGTGACCCCTGTCCTGTCTTGGTAAAAAGGGGCAAACCGGCCAGGGAAATCAGAAAGGGTCTGTCTCAGACCCTGTCTGTCTCAGAAAGGGTCCCTGCTGTTGTCCCTCGTGGCTCCTGGGCCCAGGACACAGAACTCTTTTGAGCAGGGTCAGGTAGTGGTTGAGCCTTTGGGGGTCTGGGGAACCCAGAGCGAGACCAGCCGACCGGTGGGCAGGCGGGCAGAGCAGGAGGAAGAGGCCGTCCTGTGGCAGGTGCGAGGACATCACGCCGGAGTAAGGCTCTCCTTGGCGCACGCCAGGAATGCTTCCTTAGTTTGGGGCGGGCCCCGACTGTCCCTTCCCCCACCCACAGACATCAAGGGACGGACGAGAGTGGCTCCTGCAGGCTTGCGAGGAAGGATGAGGCCATCAGGTGAAGGTTGGCCCGAGCTCCTCCCCCCTCCTGGCTGGCCACCGGCCGGCCACCGAAGTCCTCAGCAGTGGCCGACCCAGCAGCGCAGGCCTGTCGGTGCCTGGTGGCCCCAGTTACTTACCGGGGAGCTGCAAACCTCTCCCCACCTGCCGAGCCGGGTATTAGGTTGGTTGACGTCACTGGGGACCCTGGAGCAAACAAGACACAGGACAGATAATGACGATGAGGCCACCCGGCAGGCATCCTACATTTTAGAGTGCTGACCCTTCGTGCACACGGCGGGAGAGCCATTTGCCTCTGCCTGGACGCCTGCACACGGAAAGACCCAGGGGCCCTGGGGGACTCGGGTCAAGGCCAGTCGGCTGGGCAGGAAGGAGCAGGGCCCTCGCCTGGGGTGCTGAGTGCCCACCCTGGCTTGCTGGAAGGCGAGGAGGGGTGCCGTTGGGGAGACCCGACTTGGTGAGGGGTCTCCTGGACAGACTCCTGACTGAGAAATGCCGTTATCTCTTGACAACCGCTGGAGGCATGCGCTGTCACTCTGGAACGCTCACTTTGCTTCTGAGAACAAGGACATCCCAGTGCCCGGTGTATCTTGGCCATTTTCTTTCTGCCTCCTTCCGGTCTCCCTGGTGAGGCGCCCCCTGCCATTGGCGCGGGTCGAGTGACCTTCTGAACTCAGCTCACTTCGTCAAGGAGCCTTTTTGTCTGAAGAAGCAGAAATTATAAACCAGGGTCCTTGGGACTAAGAAAGACTCCAAGCCCATCCCGTACATGGGCTGGAAAATGAGGACTGTTCGGTTCAGCCTCCCACTGGTCTCATTTGGGTTGATGCACTCTTTTTGTTTCCTTTTTAACTTCACTTTTATTTATGTACTTAAACAATTTTTTTTTTTACATTTATTTATTTTTGAGAGACAGAGAGAGAGAGCACAAGCAGAGGAGGGGCAGAGAGAGAGGGAGACACAGAATCCGAAGCGGCTCCAGGCTCTGAGCTGACAGCCCAGAGCCCGACGTGGGGCTCGAACCCACAAACCGTGAGATCCTGACCTGAGCCGAAGTCGGATGCTTCACCGACGGAGCCACCCGGGGGGCGCCCCTCCCTTTCCTACTTTAAAAGAAACTTTACAGTAGTTTTTCCGGTAAGAGCGTCTTTATTAAAGACACAGTTTGCCGTCAAGTCAGCCTCGTTCCTGCAAGTGTATAAGGTGAACGGGTATAGAGGTGCCCTCTCCGCGGCATGTGAGTCTCGTACGTCCACCCGGATCCTAAAGAAAACTTGGCCACAGGCAGGTTGGGGCCGAGCGCCCTGACCAGGGAGCCAGCACCCAACCCAGGTGGCAAGTGGGGAGAAGGCGGCCCTGAGGGGGACAGTGTTCTCGGCCCTGGGAACTGGCTTAGGTGGGGCTTAGGCGGGGCCGTCAGTCTGTCTGTCCGATAGCACCCAGACCTTCCTGGAGGCGGAGCCCTGGGGCTGAGGGGCGCAGGTGCAGCCAGGTGGTGGGGGACGCTGGGCACTAACCCCGGGGGAGGGTGTTGACCCCACAACTCATTGGGAACAAGAACGTCCACATATCTGTCCTGTGGCCACTTTTTCTAGGCGTCTCACAGAAAAATCGTAAGCAAACATAAGCAATCTTCACAGGTACTGTGACTCCAGGTAACGGACGGATAATTTAGACACAGGAACTCGAAACAAATGTGCCTCCTCGAAATTCATGAGGGCTCTCGCCAGGACACCACTTGGGGGTCGCCCCGCGTCCTCCCAGATCCTGGGCGAGGGGATTCTGCCTACGTCCTGGAAAGTGGCCGGTGACCCCAGCCGGGGAGACTTTGGGAGGCCCGGGGAAGGCTGCAGACAGAGCCGGGCGGTGGCGGGGCACGGTGACATCCCCGGGCCCGCGGACGCGTTCAAAGAGACGGCGCCCCTGGGATGACAGACACTGCTTCCCTGCACAAGCTGTTCTGGGTCCCACAGCCAGCGTTATAATGGGCTCTGTGTGCTCAGCCATGACCCAATGGGAGTCATTGTCAACTTGTCATCTTGAAGACGGCCCAGTGTGTGGCAGACAAAATGGGTCACCATTAGAGTAATGGAAATCAAGCAGAAAGCATAATTTTACCGTGTGCTGGGAGCCGGCCCATCTTCCCTTAGAAGCCCCGTTCACCGCCACCCACAAAAACCAACCCAGTCTGACAAGCAGAAAAAGCCAGGGTCCGGGCCAAACCTCGGCCGTGCGCCCCAAGGAGGGATGCCGCTGGCCCCGGCGCCCGGCCTGCCCTCATGGAGACCACGGTCCAGGGAGACCCGCACACAACACAATCCTACAGGTTATCGTGAGAAGGGGGGCCGTGGGTTCGGGGCGCCTGACCTGGCAGGTGAACAGGATGGGCCAGCTGGCTCCCAGCACATTCCAGGTGGAGGGCTGGAGCCGGAGCAGCCATTCTGGGCCGCGAGGTGATGACCCTTCACGACGGCGACACTGGAGGAGCGTGGGTCCCCGGGGCCACCACCCTTCAGGCCTGTTTCACAACAGGGAGAAATGAGCTTCTCTCTCATTTAAGCCAGTGTCACTGGGGGAGGGGTTCTGTTGTATGTGGCTGCAATGACTCCCATCTCATTCAGCGTCTTACCCAAAGCAGTCAACAGATGTTTCATGAATGAATTCGTGAATACTGACAAGCCAAGGGCTGGGCCCCCTGGGAGGGAGCGGGCGGTGGCCAGAAGGGCCCCGGAAAGGCCAGGCTTGGGAGAGAAGGTGACGCGACCCCACCACCATCTGTCTTCCCTTGAAAACACGAGGAAGTGACTTGATGTAACAGGGGCTTTTCTTTGACCCTGCAAATGTCTGTGTCCTTGACCCTCCTTCCCGGTCTCTAGATGCCCCTACTCAAGCCCACCGGGGTCGGCGCGGTCCGCACGAAAAGTCCTGGGATGCTCCTTCACGATAGCAGCCTGGTAAGGATCTGGCGAGAGCGAATGGGTGTTTGACTGTACGTGTTTGGTTCTTCAACAGACTTTGTTAAAAGGTCACGACGCGCGGAAAGATCGGCTTGCTTCGTCCGTAGACTCGATCAGGCGTTTTTGCGAAGGGTGCAGACGGGGCGGAGGGGAGAGGAGCCCCCCTCTCTGAACCTCCCGCTGGCCGCTCGCGCCGGGCTGTGACCGAGGGGGTGGCATGGGGTCTCCCGGCGGGGCTGAAAGCGGGGCTCTGCCCAGTCCATGATCGTGCACCTCTGTAAACTTTGACATAAGCCGAGAGCACAATCAGTCCAGAACTTTCCACATCTCCTTCCCTGCGCTGTGGCTGCCCTCGCGCAGAGTGCTGATGGGGAGGCCGCAGGCGTTTCTGGGCTCTCTCAGGGCAAGTTGGACGCATTTCTGTGGGGCTCAGTGGGGTGGCAGCCGTCGGGTTCGCGGTGAGGATGTTTGCAGCCGTCCTGGTGCTGGACGGTTTCCAGGAACACCCCTGCCCTCCCTGCCCCCTCCGCTGGCCGTGAGAGCTGTCACCTCCCCGGGGGGACAGTGTGGAACCAAGCCTGGGGTAACTGGAAGAATGCAGAGGGCACCTTTTAAAGCATCAGCTGACACCCTAAGCCCACCCCCCAGCATGTTCCCTCTTGCACCCCCCCACGCCCAGCCCACTCCTCCGCTGCCCTGGGCTCCAGGCTCCTGCCTCTCAAGCGGGGGCACCCGCCTGGTCTCTTCCACGTCCCTGGCTCCCCACGCACCACGGCGAGCCCACCCTGAGGAGCTCCTGGTATCTGGTTCCGGGGACCCATCTGTGCCCTGGGGTGACTCACCCCATTCGGTGTTTTTGTGGCCGCTGACCGCGGAGGAAGGGGAGAGCTGTCTGCGCTTGGGGGGCTGGAAGCTGGTGACGCAGCTGCAGGCCCTGGACAGCTGCACCTGTTTCCTGGCCCGTAGGCCCATGGGCAGCACCCCCAGGGCCATGTGGGAGCCCATCTGGCTAATGGGATGTGGGTGCTGAGGGACAGGGCAGGCAGCCGGGGGGCCAAGCGGGAGGGGCCGTGTCAGAAGTGAGGGGACACCTCCTCCTGGGAGCCTGAGCTACACAGAAAAGCAGCCTCAGGGCGCTCCCACCTGCCCCTCAGGGACCCAAAATACTTTAAGGGGCCTCAGAACGATAAGCATTTTTAAAAACCTTTAGTTGAAGAATAATTCACATACAAAAAGGTGCACAAATGAGTGTTGAGCTGGCTGTTTGCCCAGACACACAGCATTACCAGCCCTGGGTTGGGACGAGCCCAGTTTCCCAGGCCCCGCGCCCCTCCTGTCACTACCTGTCACCCCCCAACCCCCACCCCAGGGGAGCCTCTGCTAGACTTCCAGCAGCAGTGACTCATTTTGTCTGTTTAAAATTTTTTTTAAATGTTTATTTATTTTTGAGAGAGAGAGAGAACGAGAGAGCATGAATGGAGGAGGGGCAGAGAGAGAGGGAGACCCAGAATCGGAAGCAGGCTCCAGGCTCTGAGCCGTCAGCACAGAGCCCGAGGTGGGGCTCGAACCCACAGACCGCGAGATCGTGATCGAACCCACAGACCGCGAGATCGTGACCTGAGCCGAAGTCGGACACCGAACCTACTGAGCCACCCAGGCGCCCCTCGCTTTGCCTGTTTTTAACTAACCCGCTGGTCTCTTTCCTCCCCGCCCCACCCCCACTCTGTCAGAACCTGCCCCGTGTTGCTTTGCGTCTCTGTAAACCCAGAACCGGGTGATTTTCTGACCCCGTGGGCACCAGTGTAAGCCTAATGCGGCCCTGAGCTTGTCAGGGGGCGACAGTGTCCAGCTGGTGGGCAGCTCATGGGTGGACAGGAATTGAATCAGTCCCTTAAAAGGCACTGGGCACTGAGAGTCACTTTCGATTTACATCCCTGGGAGAGCAGGGAAGAGGACCCCCCCCCCCCCCCCCGCAGCTTCATCCACTCATTCAGGGGTTGGTGATCCCCTCCCCGAGGGACAGTCCCTGCTGGGGGCGGGGGTCAGCTGCCCCTGCCTCGGGAAGGTTCACTGGCCAAAGTGGTTCGGGGGTGGGGTGCTAGAGACATTTCCGGTCACCCGTCAGAACAGGGAAAGGAGACGGTGGGGGCTTAAATCCCGTCTCAGCATTCAGGAGCTGTGTGGCCTGAATCTGTCATCCACCCTCCCTCCCCTGTAAACTTCCAGCTTCACAGGTGACCGTGAACTGTGAACAAGGTGGGGACGTGGGGGCGAGAGGTCAGCCAGCACAGGACCCTGACTGGTACTGACCAATGGTCTAGAAGGGTCCGGATCCGAGGCTGGGCAGTTCTGCAGCTCCCAGGAATGCGGGATGGGGACCGGGCTCTTTTGAACGAGAGTGCGTCTTCCATCGTAGGCTCAGTGTGGAGTTACTTTATTTTACGTGCTTATTGTCAGAGGTGTTGTATTTGCAACGGGCAGAAAAGCATAAAACGGAAAAGTCACCCATAATCATAGCAGTTTTTAAAGAAGCTTTTTAAAATAGGAGACGTCAGTCCTGCCATCCACCCTTCTAGAAGGAGCCTCTGCAATTAGGCGTGTGCGTTCTTCCAGGTGGTTCTGTTTTCACTCTGGTTGTACATGCAGTTAGAAAAAAGACAGCAGGGCGCCCGGGGGGCTCAGTCGGTTAAGCGTCCGACTTCGGCTCAGGTCACGGTCTCGCGGTCCGTGAGTTCGAGCCCTGCGTCGGGCTCTGGGCTGATGGCTCGGAGCCTGGAGCCTGTTTCCGATTCTGTGTCTCCCTCTCTCTCTGCCCCTCCCCCGTTCATGCTGTGTCTCTCTCTGTCTCAAAAATAAATAAACGTTAAAAAAAAAATTGAAAAAAAAAAAAGCATCCGACTTCAGCTCAGGTCACGATCTCGCGGTTCGTGGGATCGAACCCCACGTCAGGCTCTGTGTCATCAGTGTGGAGGCTGCTTGAGATTCTCTCTCTCCCTCCCTCTCTCTGCCCTCCCCCACTTGCTCTCTCTCTCTCTCTCTCTCTCTCTCAAAATAAATGAACTTTCTGCGGTCAGGAGCTGCACTGCTGTGTGGGCACACCCCCCCCCCCCCCATGACCTTCCTAGGTCCTGGACGTTCACTGGGATCCCAGCATCCTGGGATGAAATGGACTTCTCGTGCAGGCTCCTTCCAGAAGCAGGTGATGGAGACTGAGCCGGAGGGGCAGGGTGCTCAGGGCGTGCACCTTCCCACTTTTGTTGGGAACACCCCCTTCCCGCCTGGAGAGGCTGTGTCCTTGTATGGCCCCCCTCCAGAGTCGAAGGACCCTTCGCCCCAGCCCCCGGCCGGGCGCTGTCGCACTCGAATGTTTGCTCATCCCACAAGGGGGACGTTTGCTGGGGCTGCCGGAACCGAGTGCCGCGAGCTTGTGGCTCACGCAACGGCACGGAACTCGTCCTCGGTCCTGGAGGCTGGCGGTCCGAGGTCAAGGTGTCGGGGGGGCGCCCTCCCTCTGAGAGCCGTGAGGGGGACATCTGTCCCGTCTGCCTGGTCTGGACATTTCACGCGAATGAATCACGATGCGTGGCCTCCTGTGTTGGTCTCCTTTCACTGAGAAGAATGTTTTTAACGTTGCGGCGTGGGTCAGTGCCTTATGCCTTTTGTGGCTGAGTGTTGTTTCATTTGAGGGATAGACCACGTTTTCATCCACTCATCAGTCGACGGACGCTGGCTTGTTTCCACCTTTTGGCGATTGCAAATAACGCCACCGTGAGCATTTGTATATCTGTGTATGAGTTGAAAAACCCCTTTTTTTTTTTTTACGTTTATTTATTTTTGAGACAGAGAGAGACAGAGCATGAACAGGGGAGGGGCAGAGAGAGAGGGAGACACAGAATCGGAAGCAGGCTCCAGGCTCCGAGCTGTCGGCCCAGAGCCCGACGCGGGGCTCGAACTCACGGACCGCGAGATCGTGACCCGAGCCGAAGTCGGACGCTTAACCAAGTGAGCCACCCAGGTGCCCCTGTGTACGAGTTTTTGTCTGAATACCTGTTTTCAATTTGGGTACAGACCTAGGAACCGATTGCCGGTCACATAGTAATTCGATATGGAAGTTTTTTGAGCAACTTTATTTAAATTTTTGATATTTTGGGGGCATCTGGGTGGCTTAGTCAGTGAAGCGTCCGCCTTTGGCTCAGGTCATGATCTCGCGGTTCATGGGTTCATGGGTTTGAGCCCCGCGTCGGGCTCTGTGCTGACAGCTCGGAGCCTGGAGGCTGCTTCCGATTCTGTGTCTCCCTCTCTCTCTGCCCCTCCCCTGCCCACCCTCTGTCTGTCTCTCAAAAATAAATAAAACATCAAAAAAAAAAAGAATAAATTTTTGGTTATGTTGTTCATCATGGAAATTTTTACATTTCCTGTAAGTATTGCGTTGAAATATTTGTCTTGACCGTTGAGTTTTTGGTGCCCCTGCCATTTTGTACCCAAGGCCGGCACCTCACCTTGCCTTGCCCTCTCGCTGGTCCTGCAGGATGGGGGCGGACGGCAGGGGGAAGAGCGGACAGAGTCAAGCCGTTTGTGGGAAGCAAACCCACCTCCATGATTTTGCAATTCCCGCTCCCTCGAATCTAGATCGTCCTACCTGCTGAGAGCGAGCAGGCATCCCAGGTTGCCTGAGACTGAAGGGCTTCTGGGAGGTCCCCGGCAAGCGAGGACAACAGTCACCCGAGTGCCACCGTCTCTGGCTAGCTGCTTCCTCTCCCTCTTGGAAAATCTGGCTGGAAATTCCAGCTGGCCGGGAGTCTGTCCAAGGTCACGCTCCCCGTAGGGTCCTCCTTGCGCCTCACGCCTCCCCCTGGGTGGTTCCAGCTACACAGGCCCACCTTTCTCTGTGTCCCTCCTGCTTTTGTGGCTGACCCGTTAGCTGCCTTGGGCGTGACTAGGACGTGCAAATACAGGACCCACGGGTGCATTTGAATTTTAGATGAACAGCGAATACATTCGGAGCGTAAACACGTCCCGTGCGATATTTGGGACGTCTTCTGCCAAAACGTTACGTGCCGTTGCCTGAAATCCACATTTAACCGGGCGTCCTGTGTTCCCAGCAGCCCTAGCGGCTGGGGTTAGTCCTCCAGAGCTGAGACTCTCGGTCACAGAGACGGCTGCTCAAGACTTTGTCTCCCTCGTTTCCACTGAGAAGTTCTTTGGGGTCAAGATCTACTCTGAGGAGAATGGAAAGGCCCGTGTGGGTTCTCTATTTTTTAAAAAGAAGACAGCCATTGGGTAGGAAGGTGGCCATGAACAGTAATTAAGAGGACATCAGGCTGACAGGTCCTTTGTGGTAAGAGCTCTCTTCCCCTGTGGTGCATTGAGAACGGAACAGATCGTGACCATGGGGGAACAAAAATTAAATTCTCAAGCCCTGTTATTATATTTGAAGAGTCAGGCCGACTTCCCAAAGGAAAGACATTGCCAATTACCATCACGAAGGCCATCTTTTTCCGGGGAGCACAGCTGTCCTGCGAGCCGCCCGGAGGGCAGTCCCCTGCCCGACAGCTGGCCCCCCAGCCCGCCTGCATCGCCAGGGCAACCGCAGACCGTCTGCTGTGGGGGGTGACGGAAGGAGGGGGCTGCTGTGATTTTAGCAGGAAACGATTCTCGGGAACGACTTTTCCTGGCCACTGCACGGGTCCCAGCCAACTCCCACCAAGTGCCTCTGTGCGGAGTCCAGCCAAGGCCTCCGTCCCCGTGTCCAGCACTTCAGGTATTCATTGCCACGTGACAAACTGTCCCCAGACCCCTTCCTGCCTAAGGAATCGGGTTCAAGCGTTTGGGCGTGGCACCCGAGGCTCTCCCGGGTCCGACCTGTACTCACCTTCCCACCCCTCCCCAGATATTTGGTCCAGGCACTGGAGCCAAGTTATTTCCAGGGGTACATTTTCCTTTGTTCTGGAAACATAGTCTGTTACACACACAGCGCACTTTCTTGCTGGGCTCAGCTCCTCGGGGAGCAGGGCCGGGTCATAAGGACCGACATCCTGTTTTCAGGTTGATCAAAAATATCTTCCTAACCTCTCCCCTATCCCTCCCAGCCACCTGTTACTCTGTGGGCATTTAGGAAATATAATTATAGGGGCGCCTGGGTGGCTCAGTCGGTTGAGTGCCCGACTTCGGCTCGGGTCATGATCTCGCGGTCCGTGGGTTCGAGCCCCGCGTCGGGCTCTGCGCTGACAGCTTGGAGCCTGGAGCTGCTTCGGAGTCTGTGTCTCCCTCTCTCCCTCTGCCCCTCCCTTGCTCAAGCTCTCTCCCTCTCTCTCTCTCAAAATAAACAATAAACATTAAAACCATTCTGTATATTGTCCAAATTTCTCCTTGCTGTTCCTCTCCTACAGATTTCACAGCTGTTCTCATTGCTTATTTATTCGGATAACTTTCGTCATTATTTCGTTAATACGTTATTACGTATTATTTCGTATAACTTTTGTATATTCGTCTAAATTTCAACATAGCTTATCTGCTTCAGGGAGAACCCTTTTGACATTTTTTGGGATTTTCCACACGTGCAGGTTCTCCCGGCCACAACCGACAACCTTGCGACGTGGATCCTCCCACGCTGGGTCTCGGTGGGAACATCCACGTGGACTTTCACGTTTTCCCCACACGGCTTTTATTCCATTCCTTGCTGCGGTGAATGCCTGATTCCTTCACCCTATTTGTTGCCATTATAAATGGGGTCTTTTGGTTGTTGCTTGAAGGCGTGAGGGTTTATGGTTTTACACGTTGACAAGTGCCCGTCCCCTTGCTGAAGATTCTCACCGGTTGGCATTTGGTTTTGTTCTGTTTTAGGTTGTTGCTTGCTTTTGTTTTCATCTGCTGGTTCAGGGAAGGAATCGTTCTTCGCCGTGTGGCCTGGGAGATGAGACGCCCTACGTGTGACTCTGCAGAAACACCCGTGGGTTTTCCCCTGGTTCTCTCCCTGTGGTCGTCTTGTACCCCATCCGCTTAGGAATCACCACCCAAGCTCCCGAGGGGGCGAATGCCACATGGTGAACATTCAGTGAACCCCCCTGTCATCCCCGGGCCCCCAATACACAGACACAGGGCTGATGCCGTGGGGCCACATGGGACGGGGCAGGAATGACACGTCCCCTCAGCCCTGAGCAGGTCAGAGGGCTGGTGTGGGTCAAGGCATGGCAGGGGGGGCCCCTGCTCCTAACCCCGTCTGACCTGCCCACTGCCCAGCTGGTGCTGCTGGATTCCTCTGAACGCCCGGCAGGGTGACACCACAGCCGGCACAGAATGTGACCCCTTCGGGCTCGGCACCTGCTGTGGGGTGAAAGCTGACAGGATCAGCCGTCGCACCAATAAATGCCACCAAGGGACTCCACTGGGCCTCGTCAGGAGGCGTCTGGAGCTGCCCCACACCTCCGCCCCACCCTTGGTGGCTGTACAGGTAACACTCACTCCTGACACGTAAGTCAGAGACCTGTCCTCGCTCCTGAAGCTGCAGCCACCGGGTGAACGGGCCCAGGTCAGCGTCACGGTAACCGCGGGGACATGGGCGCTCGTGAGGGGCGGCCTGCCCTCTGGGTGCTTGCGGTCCAGCTGGGAGGGGACACCGAGTCACGTGACCAGGTATTTAATGTCATCACTGTGTCCCAGGGCGACTGGTGGCGAACTCCCGAGGCTCGGAAGTACAATAAATCGTCCGGGCCCAGGGTTCCAGCCAGACCACGAGGGGGACGCTGTTTCCAGGAGGGACAGAAATGTCAGATGGCCATGCAGAGCGGGTCCCAGTGTCAGGCCCCTGCGGAGGGTGCGGAGATGGGCAGAGAGACGAGGCCGGGGGACCATGGGGCTCAGCACACGGGGCCCCCGAACACAGCACAGTCACACGGGACATGGGTCCCCAGTGTGGAGCCCGTGCGTCCAGAGGTGCTTGGAGGGGCTTTGGTTCCAAACGTTCCCAAAGTTGCCCGATGCCCTGACCGGCTCGGTGAGTTTGGGCTCCAGGGCAGGTGCTCCCCCGGGCTCCTGAGCCCGTTCTGTGAAGATGAAAGGGAAACTGAGGCCCGGCCAGACTCAGAGGAGCGGCTGGCGTGCCGGGGGCCTGTCGTCAAGTGGCCGCTTGGCCCAGGTGGGCTCTGGGGCCCGCCCGAGCCTCTCCTTCCCCCCAAGGGAGTGGAATCCTGCTGGGGGCGCCGAGGTGCCCTCCACCCTTCTTGAGCCCTTTCCTGGGGAGGAGGCTTGGTGGGGACCCTTCCTCCTGGCCGACCCAGCCGGTGTCCCGGCACACGGGCCTTTCCCTGAGGCTCAGAGGCGAGGTGAAGGGGACACGGCGTTCGTCCCAAAGAGCTCTTGGAAGGGGTTGACAGGAGCCTTCTTGGCCGGGGGGCCTGGGTCCCAGATGTGCACTAAGTCGGGGCCGCCTACCTTGTGCACAGGCAGCTGGGGGCGGGGAGGGGAGCCTGTCACCCCCTGTCCTCTGGGAGAGCGCTTCCCCAGCCCCAGACGTGAGGTCCCCAAACACAGTGGCAACTGCGGACTTTCTCTCCTCGGCCCCAGGAGCTCGGTGGCTTGGTGCCACACAGTGTCACAGGGCACCTCTGGGGGGTGGCCCAGGCTCGCGGCCCCTGGGGGCGGTGGGGACCTGGGAAGCTCAGCGAGCCAGGCCCCTGCCAGAGCCCCTCAGATGGTCACGCGGCGGGGCCCTTCTCTGTGCCTTCGGGCCCTTCCGGTCCAAACATGGCAAGACTCATCCACTCATTCTGCTATTTCAGTCCTGGTCAAGAACAGGGATTCGCTTTTATGAGTAAGACAGAGGCACGACGTCGCCTCGAGATGATTTAGCCTTACATGGAGTCTCGTAGCTCTGACAGGGAGAAAAGAAAATAGCATTTACTTCCTCTTCTGAAAATCGAGAAGGTATTTTGAAACGATCTTAAAATTTTCCCTTCCCCAGAAACAGTATAGAGAAATAAAGACGTATTATCACCAAGAATAAAATGTCCTGAAAGGAAAGTTCTTAAAAACAGAACGATTGATGAGCACACGGTGAGACTTGTCACCTGGGGGTGGGGGACAGAGGTAGGAACAGGACAGGATGGAGGCAGGGAGAGTAGGGGGACAGAAGGGGACAGAGACAGGGGCAGTAGGGGATGGGAGGGAGGGCAGGAGGGGACAGAGGGACAGGAGAGAGGCAGGAGGGGGTGGGAGGGGACAAAGGTAGGGACAGGAGGGGGACAGGAGGGGACAGGAGAGGAGTGGGATGGGAAGGAGGCAGGGACAGGAGGGGGACAGGGGGGCAGGAGGGGACAGGAGAAGACAGGGCACCCATTAGGAAAGCAGCGACTCCCAAGGCAAACAGTTGAGCTTGGAGACAGATGAAAGGCACCGTCCCCTTAGAAGTGCCAAGGGCTGGCCCCGGAGAGAGTTTTGCTGGAGCCCCATTAGAGGCTGCTTCTTTGCTCTGTGTCTGAAATACAATAATTTGGCTCCTTTGGTCACTTTTTGGTTTGATTTCCCTTTTCCCGCCCCCGTGGAGCATGAGACGGTCCATTACGGGAACTTTCATCTGAGGCTTTCTTTCTGAATCCCAGCCTCGGACGGCCCTGCTGAGCGGGGGCGGGGAGGGGGGGGACAGGGTGTCCCCTCCCCAAGGGAGGACAAGGAGGAAGGGCTGCTGGGGAGAGGAGCTCGCTGTGCAGGGGTGGGTGGGGAGCTTTCACGGGGCGGGGGGGGGGGGGGCGGCCACTGCACCCCCAGCCCCAGGGGAAGGGGAGCGTTTTATCCCGTTGTAAAAATGTGCTGTCGATTTGTAGTTTTGGGGAGCAAATTTTCTTTTCCGTTGACACAGTGCGTCCAGGTGGGGACAGGGGGTGGGAGGCCCGCTGCCCAGCCCGGTGACGGGCGCTCTTTGGGGAGCGGGCCGGGGGCTCCGGGGCGAAGAGGGGTGCTGGGAGGTGGGGCTCCAGGAAGCCGGGCCCCTAGGGAGGCGGCCTGGACTCAGGAAGTTCAGAGCAGTTGGCTGAGCTGCGGCCGCCCCCGTGGGGCGCACCGGGGGTGGAGAGGAGAGGGTCAGGGCCCCCGCGTCTCTGTCACCTGGCAACATGGATTCCTCTGCCCCGTCTCCCTCAGGCCCGTCGGTTTCAGCTGATGCCTGTCTCTTCCGCCATTCGGAGGTGAATTCTCAAAGATCCGAATCGTATAATCACAGCTACAGTGGGGAGCAAAGTTAAGTCACACCCCAGTTTGGTTGGCAGAGAAAAATGGTTTATTTTGTCCATGAGCTAAGGTGCCCGGCACCCCTGCTTGTGATAGAAGCCCCGAGCCACCTGTCCGGGGGTAGCCTGGTCCTCCGGGTATAGATTCCTAACAACAGAAAATAGTCATCTTTTTAAGGCTCTTGAAATCTGTGAGCAAATCCCAAAACTCCGTGTGGTTCTGTGTCTCCTGAGGCAAAGCTCCCTGAAGCCTGCCTCTTCCTGGGGCTCCGCCCGGAGACCTGAGGCTTCGTAGGGGCAGGGGGCCTCCCTGACTGTGTGCTGGTGCTTTCTGTCGCCGAAACGATTGGGTGTGCGCATGTGCGTCCACAGCAGCGTTATTCACAACAGCCAAGAGGAGGAAGCGGCCTATGTGCCCATCAGTAGATGAGCAAATGTGGTCCGTCCAATGGGTATGATTCAGCCTTAAAAGGGAAGGCCGTTCGGACACCCGCTGCCTCCCGGATGAGCCCTGAGGACGCGAAGCTGCATGAAAGGAGCTGATCCCCCCATACGAGGTCCCTAGAGGAGTCAGAGTCATTGAGACAGAAAGTAGGATAGAGGCCACCGGGGGCGGGGGGGGGGGGGGAGGGGGGTGGGGGGGATAGGGAGTCAGTGTTTCATGGGGGTGGAGCTTCTGTCTGGAAAGAGGAAAAAATTCTAGAAACGACCTGTGGTGATGGCCGCACCACACGGTGACTGTCTTTAATGCCAATGACTTGCACACGTAGTGTGTAAAATGGCACGTTACGCACGTCTTGCCGCGGTTTGCCCAAAGGGGGACAAAGTGGCCAGAGGGGGATAAGGGATAACTGTCCTCAAAGCCCCGTTAATTCCTTACAGACTCCCCCAGGACAAGTCGCTCGGAAAAAAATGCGTCTGCAAATTTCACAGGCTAGCGCCCCAACAGCGCTGCGTCCCCAGTAAAACCGGAAGCCTCCGTGAGAGGCGACAGGCTGGCGGGGCGCTGGCACAGCGTGACTAATGCCGCGGTCACCCAAGACGCCCTCGGCGGGGCCGCTGGGCTCCTTAATGTCGAAAATGCTCTCTGATTATTATATAAATTTGTGCCTGTCAAGAGAATCACGAGGGCGGCGTGACCCTTTTGATGGCATTATCCCAACTTCTCGGAGTCTCGTTTCTGGGTCATCGTGATGGAAGAGTTGGCAAATGAAGCCTGTGGTTTTGATCCGAAAGCTCTCGTGCTCCTCACCCGCCAGGAATGGGTCCGAATACGGAGCCGTCCTGGCTCCCTCCTCCGACGGTGACGGTCCGCAGCCCGGGGCGGGGGCTCGGGGTCCTGGGGCTGCTCCGTCGTGGGGTTGGTTAAGTGCCGTTTCCCCAGGATCGCGCTGCCCAGGGATTTGGGGGCCATGCTGAGTTGGGGGCGAGCACAGAGGGGGTGCTCCCACCCCCGGGCCAAACGCACGACCCCTCTCGTCTGCTCACCTTCGTGCTCGGGCGCTGAGCCGTCTGTCACCGAGTCCCTGACAGCACTCGGGCACTTGTCCATCAACCAGTCTGCAACCCCCCTGTCTGGAGCTGAGCGGGGGTAGCGGGTGTCGCTGCACCGTTCCCAGGTCCCCCCCGTGCACCTGCGGCTGTTCCGAGGGCTCCCGGCTCGCCGCCGCTCCCTTCCACCAGAGCTGCTGTCTGCCACCAGGACCCACCCAGCTCAGCGATGCCTGGGAGGCTCCCCACCCTGCGCCCAGCCCCTGATGAACGACTGGAAGTTTCGGTGGGATAACCCTGTGAAGGTCACTAGCACCCCAGAGCTGCCGCAGGACCACCGGGCTTCTTCTCTGTCCTGTCCTGCCCCCCTGGCTTCCTTACAGGTTTCTCCCAAGGTCATTCCCTCAATAACCTGCTTACATAACCCTTGTCTCAGGCTCTGCTGGGTGGAAGCCAACCGAGGGCAGGAGTTTAAAAAACAAGGGCTTAGAGGGGCGCCTGGGGGGCTCAGTCGGTTGAGCATCTGGCTTCGGCTCAGGTCGTGATCTCACGGTCTGTGAGTTTGAGCCCCGCGTCGGGCCCTGTGCTGACAGCTCGGAGCCTGGAGCCTGCTTCGGATTCTGGGTCTCCCTCTCTCTCTCTGCCCCTCCCCTGCTCATGCTCTGTCTCTCTTTCTCTCTCTCTTGAAAACGAATAAATGTTAAAAAAGAATGAGCGTGGGGTGTTTGAAGCCACCGGAGCATCCCCACCAGCTGAAACACAGAGGCAGGTGCTCGGCTAAGCGGGTCATTTTAGACCAGGACGCGCCTCGTCCACTGGAGGAACAACCCTCGAGCCCCCGCCCTGCGCCGCACGAGCGTGCGAGCGTGCGTGCAAGCGTGTGTGTGAGTGCGCACGGTATACACGGGTACGGATGCGTGTGTGAGTGCTCGTGCCCGAGCGTGAGCACGCGTGTGTGTCTGAGTGTGTGCGAGCACGGGCTGTGGCGCTCGAGCGTGTGTGTCTGTGCGTGCACGCACGCGCGTGCACTCGTCCGGGGGTGCATCTCTGAGTGTGGCCTGACCCCCGGGTTATGGTCGCCTCACGCCGCCTCGAACTCCCTCTGCTCCTTCCGGGTGAGCCAGACCCTCTCTGTCCTCAGGCCCTGACCTCATGTCAAGGAAATCGGGGCCCCACCCCCCCCACCCCCGGCCCAGGGCGTCCGCCTCCTGAGCTCCAGCTCCTGAGCAGGGACCTGCCGGGGGAGGGGACGTCTCGAGTGGCTCTTTTCCTCTCCCCGGCTGGTGGCACTCCGGTCCCTGCCCTGCCCAGGGGAGGGGGCCTGGCTCCGGGGCACCTGACTGGAGTCCTATCCCCCCGGGCCCCCCAGCCTCACCCCGCGAGCTCCAGCCCCTCGCTCAGGACTCGCTCCCCGGCCTTTCCGTCCCTGACTCCCGATCTGAGCCACGTCGCCACACAGCTCCTCTGGAAATCGTACAGACTCCGGTTTGCCAATCGAATTTGACTTATTAGGTTATTCTTGCCCTTTTAAAAAACATCAACGTGCCTGGCAGGTCTCCTAATTGAATAACATATAGCACATGAACTTTTCTTTAAAAAACAAACCAACCCCCAAAAATGTTATCGAGGGGGGGAGCTGCTTCCGCCTGCCTTCCGTGCTTGCCAGGTAAGCCCCTTCCCTGCCAGAGACACCGCAGCCTGGCAGGCCACCAGGGCCCGCTCCCTGCGGCAGTCTCGCGTCATTTCGAGCGGGCAGGATGCTCTCTGGCTAAAGACACTGGGCACCCGGAGGGGCCGGGCTTCCTGGCAGGGGTGGCCCCCGCTCACCTCCCACCTTGCCTTCCTGCATCCAGTACTGCCTTTGCCCATTCTGTTCCTTCTCGGCAATGCCCTTCCAGCCTCCCGGTGGTTGGCACGAGGCTCGGTGCCCGGGTCAGCCCGGGCGGCTCAGACAACGCACAGTGGTTTCTCCCCGCCTGGAACGGCTCCTCCTCTTCTCCTGGCCTGTAGGCGGCCGCCCTGTCGCCAGGTGCTCCCGTGACCTGTGCTCAGGGAGAGAGCACAAGCAGGCTTTCTAGCATCTTCCACTAGACGGAAGGGCACTAATCCCATCATGGGGCCCCAACCTCATGACCTCAGCTGATCTGACCCCAACCCGCTCCCAAAGGCCGGCTCTGAACACTGTCACACAGCGGGGAGGGCGGGGGTGGGTTAGGGCTTTGACACACGCGTTGGGGACACACGGCTTCGGCCCGCGGGACCAGCTACGAGCCTCGCCGCCCTTCCCCACCCCCACCCCTGGATCGAGCCTCCAGAAGCCCGCGCAGCCAGAAGCAGATGCCTGCCCCCTGCGTTGGACACCCGCACCCCTAAAGGGCAGCGCCCCCGCCTTGGGCTCGATAAACCTTGTCCGGGTTGACTCAGAGCTGTGGTTCCCCGCAAAGCCCTCCTGGAACCGCCACCCGGGGCCCGCTGGGGGTGCCTGCCAGGGTCACAGCGTCGAGCAGCAGCCCCCTCTAAAGGAAGAGCGGGGGGCCCTGCCGGGGACATCCCCCCCCCCCCCACGCCACCCCTCATGCCTGGAGAGGATAATGGGACTCGGCGCTCACTTTTCATCAACAAGGAAAAGAACTATTGTGGCAGCAATAATGGCCTCATTTCTCAAATTATCAGCAATTTGGGCCATTGAAGCTTTTGGGCTGATGACTTCTTTTCCTGAACACAGACTAGAGATGAATTCTTTGGAGGAGCCGTTTCTGCGGTTCTGTTTTGGCTTTTTTTCCCCCTTTAATGTGTTCGTAGTCGAGACATGAGCCCCTTCCGGGGCCGAGAGCCTGGGCGCTTCCCCTTGAGCCCAGGCGCTCACGGCTGTGCTTGAGCCCAAGGCCCGAGGCCCGAGGCCACGGGCAGGCGGGTGAGTCTCTCCCGGTCCATCTGCATTTTTATTTCTTTACTTTCCTCTCTGTTGGTGACTTTAATATTTGAAACCATTAAAGGCAAATGGGGATTTATATTTGAATTTGCTATGGCGTCATCTAACGAAATTTGAGTCTCATCTGAAGCTATTAAAAACACATTTCAGGACGATTCGCCAGAATTAAGAACTTGGGCCGAGGACAGTCTAGAGAACTGACCCTTCCGAGCGAGGGCCAGGTCGCGGGAGACAGGAGGAGGGGAGCTCATCTCTGAACCCCTGACTTGATTTTATGCACAGAGGGGCTCAGGGCACGGAGGGGTCTCGGGGGGACGAGCCCAGGCCTCGCCTGGGTTGGCTCAAGACAAAGCCTGTTCCCCGGGAGGCCGAAAGGAGAAGCCGTCGAGGACACAGTGACCACCTCGAAATCAGGCATCAGCCAACGGTCCCGCCAAGGGCCAGACGGGACGATTTTCGGCTTCGTGGGCCATCGGGTGTCTGTCCCCAGCGCTTAGCGTCAAAGCGGCCGCAAGCCACACGCGGAAGAAGAGGTGTGGCTGGTTGCTAATAAAACTTTATGCAGCAGACAGACGGCCGGGTTGGGCCCATGGGCCGTAGTTGCACCCGGTCAGAGCCCGCGCTCGGCTGTGAAGGGCGACGCCAGCAAATTCTTTCAGTCGTTGGCAGGATTCAGTTCTGCGGAGTCGCGGGGCGGGAGCCTCTCTGGGAGACGCACTCGGTCCGGCGCAGTGGGGTGCATCTACGTGGGTCGCAAGGTCGCAGGCCCTTGAGTCCACACCCCGGGCTCTCTCCCCTCCTGCAGGAACGTGTTCGCACCCGCTGTTCCAGGCCGCACAGCACAGCCTTCGCTCCGTGGGCGCGGATGGGGGCAGAGCAAAGCGTGTGACGATCCCCCGCGTTCCCGGAGCAAACCCGCGCCCCTCCCCGCCCCCCTGCAAACTCTTCGCACCTCTGCGAAAGCTCATTCCTGACAGAAACTCGGTCAGTCCTAGAAATGTGCAACGGGCTGTGAGGGGCATTTCTCTACACCGTCGATGACGGGAAACATTTCCATCAGCCACGCTGGAGGGACGTTGCACGGCCTTCTGTGCTCCGTCTAGAAAACAGTAATCCCACAGCCCTGCCATGTGGAGGGAGATAGGGGACCAGCTGCCCTTCAAGGGTCCGGCCTGGGGACCCCCCCCCAGCTCCCCGCCCCCAGAGGGATCAGCTTTGCCTGCCCCTGCCTCTGAGTGCACGTGCCTTAGGCCAGGCCAGGGGGCACAGTTCGGTGGGCAGAGGCCCCTCCGTGACCTGGGCCCCTGGGGTCCTGTCTGGGGTGGGCGCCCCCCAGGCCAGCAGAGCACCCACCCGCAGAAACACGCTGCCGCACAGAGTCCCTCCCCGTCGCCAAGGCGATGCCTCACCCCTGAGCTTTGTTTCCAGCGCAGGCGTTCCCAGAACATTCCACCGGCTGCACAGAGAACAGAGCAAGTTGTTCTGGGGACTCGTCTGTCCCCAGCAGGGACGTGGCAGGAGACCACAAGACTCCTGTCTAGCACATTGACACTTGCTTGATAAAAACTGTGGGTCTTAAAACGTCACCTTGCAGGATAAGGGCAAGTGGGAGGACAGTCGGCCTGCCCCGGAGAATGTCCCCACCGGCCCCCCGTAGCCCCACCTGGAACGGCCATCCCCAGGGGGCGTGGGGTCTGGGAGGGAGCAGGAGGGGGGCGCCGGGGGCGAGGGCGGGGGCCGCGGGCTGTGACTCGGGGGGCCCTCACATCAGACCGCAGCACCCCGTAGCCAGCCAAGCTACGTCGTCCATATGAAAGCGTGCAACTGTTTCTGCAAACGTCCACTGAACACCACACGCGCGGTGGTCACCTGCTCGGGGAGTGTCGCGGGGCAACGACGAGCAGGGAACGAGGGCCGCTTCCAACCACACGGGTGAAACTCAGGACGTGAGTCAGCGGGGGGCACCCCTTCCCACCTGCCCTGACTCAGTTCACCCTCGAGAGGGCTGCTGGCCGGAAGGGAGCCTGTGGCGTTCCAGGTGTGGCTCCGTGGGTGAGCAAGAGCGTGGGACAGGTTCTCACAAAGCGCGACCTCGTCGTATCTAAGCGACGCCGCAAACCTTTAAGTCTGTGGTTCCAAGCGGGTGACAAAGCCGGCCGACTTGTGTGTGTTCGGGCCCGTCAGCTCCCCGGACGCGGGGCCGGGCCCTGGCTGGATGCGAGGCTCAAGGCCGCCTGGCCCCCCGCCCCCGTTTAGGGACGAAGCCGCTCCCAAGAGGAGAGGTGCCAGCCCGAAGCGCAGAACGCAGGAGCGGGGCGCCTGCCTCGGGGGCAGACACGTGGCAAGGGGGCAGGTCGGAGTCCGGGGAGTGGGTCCCGGTGGGCGACGGGAATCGGGCCACGAGTGAGCACGAGGGCTCAGGGTTGAAATTTGCGGGAGCAGCCGTGCAGGCCCGAGCTGAGAGGGGTGGGGCGGTCCCTGCCCGCTGGCACTGGGCTCTCGGCTGCCATCCTGTTCAGCGGCACGCACCGGGCACGTGAGAGCCCCGTCTTGTGTCGCCTGGGTCTCCAGAGCTTGGTGGGAGGGACTCGGCCGTCTGCCGTCTCTGCTCCAGGGTGGGGTTGGGAGCCACAGCGCGTGTGAGACCTGTGGCTCCCCTCCAGCCCGCCAGCGTGGCCTCCACCAGGCCGCGGCCTCCGTCACAGCACGGGAGTCTGCGGCCCAGGCCAGGAGCAGCACCCGGGCAGAGAGCAGGAGGCTGCGCTCAGTGTCCTGGGCCGCGTCTGGAGCAGCTCGGGCCGGCCAGCCCCTTTCCCGAGCCCCATAGCGGAGGTGAACTAAATTGAATTCAGCTCAGCTTTTAGGGGCTCTTTTCGCATTGCCTCCCTAATGGGCTTCACGTCTTAGCCGAATTCTGATGTGAGTAATCTTGTCTCCCACTCACCCTGCAATGGCCCTCGTCCAGGTGAGCGGAACAAATAAACTAGTAGGAAAATAACGGTAAAAATTATGGCGCCATTTTCATCGCCTTTATGGTTTTTTGTCTGCTTGCTTATGTTTTTCTGTTTTTGCCCCGTTTGCCTAAATCTCCAACAATGTAGATTAGGATTAATTCCCGGATAGCGTGACCTTTTTGGAAATCCCCCTCCCCCTCCACAAATGAACAGCTGTGTGTGGTCATCAAAATAATGTCATCCTGGGCTGTCACTGCTCGTGCTAATGAGGCTAATTGACATCAGCGAGCATTAGCGTGATTAGCCACAGGAGTCTAATAGCATCGCTGTGCCTGTAATTTTCTATGTGAAGGGGGTTTTTACATCTCTTTTCAGCCGCTGTCTGCTCTCAGGATTTGGAGTCTGGGCTGTGCTTTTCTTTCAAAAAGATCCCTATTTGCCCGGTACTCAATAGTCGGGCTCTCTTTGCAAAGGTGGAGGACAGAGTGCTGGGATCGACCATTTCATTTGGCAAGTTTTTAAAACGAAGAGTGTCAGCTCCAGAGTCATCAGCCATTCTAGGATCTGGCATTTATGAACACGGACACGCTCCCCTATCATGGGTGAACCGGAAGCACAGAACTCAGCCAGGATTTACCCAAGAACTATCACAATAGAAAAAGACCCTGAAATCGAATATGCTTTTTACAGAAAGCGAAACAGTCCATACAAATTTTTTGTACCACCAGATATTCTATGAAAGCGGGGTCTTTTAAGATCCCCGCCAGGGAAGCCTCGCAGTGGGATGTTCTCTCTGCCCCCCGACCCCTCCGCCCTTGAAGGGAGAAGGCCTGGGGGCAGGGCCGGGGTCCGTCTGGGTCACTCGAAACCAAAGCTTGGTACTCAGTTTCACTCCCGAGAGAGGACGTGCATAAAAGTACACAGGACAGAAAAGGCTGAGAAGTAAGAGACTCTGAAATAGAGCTTTCCACGGTGGTCCTTGCAGCCCAGGGACCCGGAATCATAGGAGACAGTTTCCAGAGGGAGATTATGGACTTCTGCATTTGAGAAGAATTGGTCAGGAGATAAGCAGAAAGGAGGGTGATGGGGAGTGCATAGTAGGGGTGCTTTGGAGGAAATCTAATTCCCAGGAGGTGGGCCCCACCCCACAGCTACGGCAGCGGAAAGCCGCAACCTTTCCAGCTCAGGGGGGCAGGGTCCAGGGCTGGCAGAGCAGCCGGAAAATGGGGCACCAACCTCTCCAACGAGGGAGCTGCAGGGAGGTGAACCTTCTCCTCCAATCCTTGCCTCGCTGTTAAGTGTGCAGGTGTAGGGGACCAGCGGTGTATCCGCTGTGAAACAATTGAAGAATGAAGGCTGGGCTAAACACCTTTCCAGGTCAACAAAAGCTTGAAGCTTTTGCCAGCTGATTCAAGACAAGACATGCTAACGAAAGTTTCAGGTTGCAGGAAAAGGACGCCAGAGGAATCCACAAGTACAAAGAATAACCAGCAAGGGTAAACAACCATATAAATATTAAAGACTACATACATACAGGCCTGTTGCCTTCTCTTTATTTCTTCATGACTGTTGTGGCACTACGCACGATAGCCAGAAGGTGGAAACCGCCCAGATGTCCAAATGAACGGATTAGCAAATCGTGGTCTGTCCGTTCAGTGGAATATTATTCAACCATAAAAAGGAACGCAGCTCTGACCCCTGCTACGATGTGGATGAACTTGAGAACATCCTGCACGGTGAAAGGAGCCAGACACGAAAGGTCACACGTTACATAAATCCATTTAGATGAAATGTCCTCTGTAGGTGAATCTGTAGGGACAGGAAGCAGGGTGGTGGTTCCCAGGGGCTTGGAGGAGGGGAGAGTGGTGATAAAAATATTTTGGTACTAAAGAGAGGTTGTGATCGGACGACATTGTGGATGTGCTAAATGCCACTGAATTGTTCACTTAAAAATGGTTGTTTTTTTGGAGTGCCTGGGTGGCTCAGTTGGTTAGGCGTCCAACGTATTGATTTTGGTTCAGGTCATGATCTCGTAGTCTGAGAGATCCAGCCCTGTGTTGGGCTCTGCCTCGGTGACATGAAGCCTGGTTGGGATTCTCTGTCTCCTCTTTCTCTTCCCCTCCCCCGTGCTCTCTGTCTCTCTCAAAGTAAATAAACTTAAAAAAAAAATAAAATGGTTGGTTTTGTATGAATTTCACCTAATAAAAATGATCATAAGAAGACATAACTGTTTATAAAGCAAAAATAATGTCAGGTTTATATCCTACATAGACAGTTCATATCAGGTTTATATCCTACACGTAATATATGTGACCACAATAGTGCAGAGGACGGGGAAATAAATATAACCCTTCTGTTGCCAGACACCTATAATCTACCCGAAGGAATTAAACATTAGCTTGATGTATATTTTGATATGTCAGAGATTCTTATTGTAGTCTCTAGAGAAGCCACTGAAAAATGCTAAATGGCCAAAGAAGGAGTTAAAATGGAATGCTAAAAAATATTTGATTAATGCCAAAGAAGAAAGGAGGGTTAGAAAAACAACAAAAAATGGATGAGACTAAAACGAAATGAAAAACGTTAATAAATCTAATCATATCTGCAACTGCATTCAACGTAAATGGACTAAACCCAAGGTCAGCCAACTGCGGCTCGCAGGCCAAGAGCTGTCTGTTGCCTGTTTTTGTAAATGAAGTGTTATTGGAACGCAGCCACACCCGTTTATATATTTTATGACTGATTGCAGGCCGCAGTGGCAGCAGTAAGCACTTAGGACAGGGACCGGCTGGCCCAGCAGGCCTAAAATGCTAATCAATACAGGAAATTGGCCAACTCTTGGACTAAACACTCCAATCAAAAGGCAGATATTGCTAGATGAGATTTAAAAAAAAAATTTTTTTTTAAATGTTTATTTTTTGAGAGACACAGGGAGAGACAGGGTGTGAGCAGGGGAGGGGCAGAGACAGAGGGAGACACAGAATCTGAAGCAGGCTCCAGGCTCCGAGCTGTCAGCACAGAGCCCGACACGGGGCTCGAACCCGCAAACTGTGAGATCATGACCTGAGCCCAAGTTAGATGCTCAGATGACTGAGCCATCCAGGTGCCCGAAATTTAGTCCATTTACATTTAATTAAGTGTATTTGGATTTAAACCTACCATCCACTGTTTGTCTCCTTTGTTCTTGTTCTCTTTCTTCCCCCCTCTTCAATGCATCCATTACGTTGGAGGTGCTGCACTCAAGTCACAGCGCGAGAGGTTTGTTGGGACTGACTCTGCGACAGGAAGGGGGCTGGCGGGCCGTGATTCAGATCTGACGAAGCGCCCCCCCAGCCCAACTAGGCACTTCAGAACGCAGACTTCCCAATATTACAGCCACGGACTCATCAGATTGCACACCTGAGACCAGTATCACCTGGAAACCACACCTCAGTAGAACAATTTTGTAGACGTGGCCCAGTAGAACCGTCCCACGTTGGACTGATGTGGCTGGGCACATACAGCACTGTCTCATTCGTCGCCGAGGGTAGGGAGCACACCAACAAAAACGTGACCTTGGGTCCTACCCCCTTGCTCAGTCATCGGCCCCCCATGAAGCCCCCTGTGTTGGGCTCCCACCCAACCACGTTCACCACAGCTGGTCAGGAGATCGTACTTTCTTGAAGAGGGCACCACCTGAGCTCTGTTTCTGCCACTGACCACTCCTTGTGCTGCACGGATCTACTGATCCACTCTTTCTTACGTGTGTAGGAAGCAACCCCTCCAGGGCCCCTCTCTGTGTGGGGAGGCTTGGAAGGGGGGAAGTTAATAGGATGGGTGATAGCCTGACCGTCGCAGTAGTCTTGGGCCACGATGGTCCCTCGTGTCTCCCTCCTCCGCACTCCATTCTAAATGCCCCCCACACTCAACTACCACCTGTTGATCTCAGGCTTCTCTGGTGGCCTGACCCAAACCCCGGTTCCTAAGGGTTGTGAGTCTCTGGTAACCATGCCCTTGGGCTAGGGTTGCTGCTCACACCCCTTCCCAGTCCCAAAAGGAAGAGGGAGCCCTGAGAAGTTCTCAAGTGGGCTACCAGAATCCCACACGTATTCCCCCACTGCCCACCTTTGCAACAGTGGCCCCGCCTCCTCTTGCCATTCAGAGTGACTTATCTGTCTCAAGATGGCGGCTCCTTTTACAGCCTTTGCCGGCCTTGGGTCAGAGGCAGCCCAACGTGCCCAGAGAGAAGCAGTAGCTTGTAGTTTTGAGGGGCACTTGTCTATCCCCTGGCCAGCAAACATCCCGCCTTGGGGCCGAGAACCTCTAAGCCTGTAGAGCCAAGAGTTGTGGAGATGAAAATCACGAAGCCGTTTGTGGGTTACGGGGAGCGATGCCAAATGGGACACCCCTGCTTCCACGTCTTGGCTCCCAGAACAATGTATTCTTCCTCCTGAGGATACAGTGCCATATTTAAGGTCTTTGAATCAATGTGTATGCCACATCCTGGAGGATGGTGCCCCATCCTTGTGGGCTGCCGCCTCCACGTTTGTGCTTGGTTGTCCGTTCAGGAGGCTATTCCAGTGTTCTAGCAGCTTGACAGCTTCTGGGCGAAGGATACAACTGGTGGATCTCATGGCCATGGGCCCATTCCCACGTCTCCTTCACTACGCAGTGAAGGTGCTATAATGTTCCTTGGTCAGAAGCTGTGTCACGGGGATATATGCCTATAGTTCAGACATTCCACAAGTCCTCGGAGAGTGGCTCCGGCTGAGGTTCTGGGGCCGGGAAAGTCAAGGCCACACCCAGCAGAGGTATCTGTTCTTGTGCGAACCACTGGCCCTTCCAGAATGGAAGGGTCCCGATGTTGTCAACTTGCCACCGACTGGCCGGTTGGTCCCCATGAGGAATAGAGCCATGTAGGTGGCTCAGCGGTGGTCTCCTGTTGTTGGCAGGTTGGGCGTCTTCAATCTCTGCTGCTGTGGCCACTTCATTCCCGTGCCCACCATTTCCGTGCTGGCGTGGCTGCTAATGGCGGCTAACCTCAACTGGCTGAGTTATTTTGTCCGATTGCTTGTTGACTGCCTCTTCCGTTGAGGATGCCTGGCACTACTGTGTGATCCAGAGATCGTCACGCTCTGTGCCCACTGCCAAACGCAGCACATGCCTCTACTCCGCACCCCCTTATCTCTGATCGCTCAACTTTCCTCCTTCTGGGTCCTAGACCAGCCAGCCAGGCCTCTTGGCACTGACCGTGAACCTGTACACGTTCTAACCCCGGGCCGCCTCTTCCACACAAAGTAAACGGGCAGGTTCACATGTGCAGCTCCGTCCATTGGGAAGATTCTGTTTGCTGTTGTCTTTCAAGGCCACCCCTTGACCTTTTCGGTCGTGGTAACTGCAACTCCCTGACTTCTGGTTATGCGCTGCCACCTGGCCTCCATTGCTTTGGGGCCCTCACATCTCACTGACCATCGGGCCATGTTCCGTAATGGCGGCCTTACCGTCATCCCTGGCCTGCGGAGAAGGTCCTCTCAGCCAGTGCATTCCTGGCCATGCTGGATGGTATGTTCTCTGGGTTCCTGGAACCGTGTGGATTCCACACTGGCGTGTCCACAAGCCTTTCTCTACCACACACGTGGCAATTCAGGCGCCTTGTTCTAGTCCCATTTCTCGGCACGGGCCATTGCTTTCTACAGGCTTCTGAGAAAGTTTACACCCCCTCTAGGGCGCTTGAAGCACCCTCAAATCAGTAAGTGCTCCCTTAACTAGCCTAATGTTCTGATTCCCTCAGCATGACCCTCCGAATCCGGTCTCATGGGTGGTTCCCAGTCCCTGTCAGCCTCCTGTATCATCAGGCCCAATGGTTCCCTGAGTGGGTCATGCTGTGTCTCAACCCGGGCCTGAGGCTTGGCGGCCCAGAGAGGAGAGGCGGCCAACTCCTGCGGGGGGAGCCTGCTGCCCTGTGGGAGAAATACCTCTGTGTTTTCTTTACACATGAGGAAGGTTGGGCCACTTCTGCAGACTCGGAGAAGGGTGGCGGGTCAAGTTCTCTAGAGGCATCCACCAAGGTGTCCCCACTCATGCGTCAGGACCACAGATTTTCCCGGCGAGGGCCCTGAGAGCGGCATGAAAGGATCTGAAGTACAGCCATTCTGAAGCCCACTGCAGGAGATGTAAGGCGTGTCTAAGCTGCTAAAATGATCCTTGGGCTCCCAGGCTGCTAATTGTCCCCGCTTGTCATTATCTAGCCGAAGGGCCTCCATGCGGCTTAGTAACATCCATCTGTTTCCACGATCCCTACATTCCTACTCCCACTGCCCTGTACATTTCAAATGCCTGGCATCACCCTGGCGACTGCATTACCCCCCCCCCACCAGCTCAGTCTTCCTGGACACCACTGTGACCGTTCCAGGAGCTGCTCCCCAGTGTCCGTCTCACCACCTATTTGCGGGACCACTCCTGCTGTCGACCGCTGGGCTCTCCAGGAGGCAGCCACCGAGACAGGGTAAGGAATACAAAGGGCCTACTGGCTAGGAAAGGAAACAGGAAGAAGTTGGGTCGGATGGGCTCTCCTTCCGCCCAGTGGGGAGCCGGAGCCCTGGAACAAAGATCGTTGTTTAGAGAGGTTCCACCTTTGGCAGAGAAGGAACGCTAGGACCTGGCACCGCCCCCGGGGCTAAGGGCCAGGAGAGCAGGGCTCAGGCGAGACAGGTGAGGCAGTCCCGTTCCCTGAAGACGGGCATCGCGTCCTTCAAAGGGGAGCTGAGCAGCACATCTCTGTGGCCCCTCCAACAAAGTGCGATTCTATTTTACTCCTCTAGTAACTTTGAGCTACACTTAAAAAAATTTTTTTTAAATGTTTTTATTTATTTTTGAGAGAACAAGAGACACAGAGTGTGAGCAGGGGAGGGGCACAGAGGGGCGGTGGGAGGGGACACAGAATCCGAAGCAGGCTCCGGGCTCCGAGCTGTCAGCACAGAGCCCGACGCGGGGCTCGAACTCGTGAACCACAAGATCATGACCTGAACTGAAGCCAGACACTTAACCGACTGAGCCACCCAGGTGCTCCAAGGTACACTTTTTTTTAAAGGGGGGGACCCTAGGGGCACCTGAGTGGCTCCGTCGGTTGAGCGTCCGACTTTGGCTCAGGTCACGATCTCACGGTTTGTGAGTTTGAGCCCCGCGTCGGACTTTGTGCTGACAGCTCGGAGCCCGGAGCCTGCTTCAGATTCTGCTTTTTCTCTCGCTGCCCCTTCCCCACTTGCAGCCTCCCTGTCTCTCAAAAATAAATAAAATGTAAAAAAAAAATTAAAGGAGGAGGACCCTAAAAATTACAGCATGCATCCTTATCAGAGGATAATTCATATTTTTAGCACTAACTAGATAATGCCAACACCTTGGAAGGCAAACCGTTTACCGTCTTCTGTGTTGCAGTCATGTATCTCTTTTTAAAAAATGCCAACTTCTTTACTAGTGAAATTAGACATGTAGTTGCTTAAAAATGATTTTTTTTTTTAAATTTTTTTTAACGTTTATTTATTTTTGAGACAGAGAGAGACAGAGCATGAGCGGGGGAGGGTCAGAGAGAGGGAGACACAGAATCGGAAGCAGGCTCCAGGCTCTGACCATCAGCACAGAGCCCGACGCGGGGCTCGAACTCAAGGACCGCGAGATCGTGACCTGAGCCGAAGTCGGATGCCCAACCGACTGAGCCACCCAGGCGCCCCTAAAAATGATTTTTAAATTGTGGCAAGAACACTTACCCCGAGACCTACCCTTTTAACGTATTTGTAAGTGTAGAATACATTAGTGTTGACCAAAGGTACAATGTAACTGAAACACGCCCACCGATAAGTGCCTCCCACCAGCACCTGGCAACCATCCCACACTTTGCTCCTATACATCTATTTTCAGCACCTCATACAAGAGGAATCCTGCAGTGTCTTTCTGTGACCGCCTTATTTCCTTTAGCGTAATGTCCTCAAGGTTCATCCATGTTGTTGTAGGATGCCGAATTTCCTTTTCTTTTTTTAACGTTTATTTATTTTGAGAGAGAGAGAGAGCACGAGAGCTGGGGAGGGGCGGAGAGAGCCGGAGAGAGAATTCCCAGTAGGCTCCATGCTGTCAGCACAGAGGCCGATATTGGGCTCAAACTCGCGAACTGTGAGATCGTGTGACCTGAGCCGAAGTCAAGAGTCGGATGCCCGACCAACTGAGCCACCGGTGCCCCCAGAATTTCCTTTTCTTAAAAGGCTGAGTAGTATTCCATTGTACGTATAGGCCATATTTTCTTCATCCATTAATTTGTCAGTGGTCATTTGTTATTTCCACACATTGGCTATTGTGAGTCGTGCTAGAACGAACACGAACACGAGAGGGCTAATATCCCTTAGAGATCCTGATTTCAATTTTTTTTTTTTTTTTTTTTTTTTTTTTTTTTTTGGATAACTACCCTGAAATGGGATTGCCGAATCACATGATAGTTCTAGTTTTTAGTTTTTGAGGAACCTCCATGTCGTTTTCCATCGTGGCTGCACCAAGGGTTCCAATTCCTCCACATCCTCTCCAACAGCTGTCTTTATTTTTTTTTCCTCATAAGAGTCATGTTGACAGTCTGAGGTGCTACCTCATTGAGGTTCTGATTGGCATCTCCCTGATGATGAATGATGGTCAACATTACTTTCATATACCTGTTGGCCATTTGTATGTCTTTTTTTGGAGAAATGTCTATTCATGTTTCTTAATCAGGTTAATAGTTCTCCGTCCTGCTGCGTTGTAGGATTTCCTTATATGTTTTGGAGAGCAACCCTTTATCAGATGTATAGTTTGCAAATATTTCCTCCCATTCATAGATGCCTTTTCATTTTGTTGTTTCTTTTCCTGCGTGGCTTTTTAGTTTGTAATTTTGAGGGTTTGTACTTTGTCTTATCCATGAAATCACTGCCAAGACCAATGTCATGAAACTTTACTCCTATGTTTTCTTTAAAAAGTTTTTTACAGGGGCGCCTGGGTGGCGCAGTCGGTTAAGCGTCCGACTTCAGCCAGGTCACGATCTCGCGGTCCGTGAGTTCGAGCCCCGCGTCAGGCTCTGGGCCGATGGCTCGGAGCCTGGAGCCTGTTTCCGATTCTGTGTCTCCCTCTCTCTCTGCCCCTCCCCCGTTCATGCTCTGTCTCTCTCTGTCCCAAAAATAAAAAAATAAAAAACGTTGAAAAAAAAAAATAAAAAAAATAAAAAGTTTTTTACCATTTTATTTTTATTTATTTTTAATTTTTTTTAATGTTTATTTTTGACAGAGAGATAGAGCATGAGCGGGGGAGGGGCAGAGAGAGAGGGACACACAGAATCTGAAGCAGATTCCGGGCTCCGAGCTGTCAGCACAGAGCCTGACGCGGAGCTCAAACTCAGGAACCGTGAGATCATGACCTGAGCCGAAGTTGGATGCTCAACATACTGAGCCACCCAGGTGCCCCCGTTTTATTTTTATTTTTGAGAGTTGGAGCGTGAGCAGGGGAGGGGCAGACAAGAGAGGGAGACACAGAATCCAAAGCAGGCTCCAGGCTCCCAGCTCTCAGCACAGAGCCCGACACGGGGCTCGAACTGACGAACTGCGAGATCATGACCTGAGCGGAAGTCGGACGCTTAACCGACTGAGCCACACAGGCGCCCCTGTTCTGTTTATTTTTTAGAGAGAGACAGAGCACAAGCAGGGGAGGGGCAGAGGGAGAGAGAGACCCAGAATCCGAAGCAGGCTCCAGGCTCCGAGCTGTCCACACAGAGCCCGACGCGGGGCTTGAACCCATGAACTGTGAGGTTTTCTTTTCTTTTGTTTTTATTTTCTTCTAGGACTTTAGCAGTTACAGGTCTTACATTTGAATCTTTGATCTGTTTTTGAGTTTCTGTGTTTGGTGAAAGGTGAAGTCCAGTTTCATTCTTGAATGTGGATATCCAGTTTTCCCAACACTGTAGATTTTCTTTTTTTTTTTAATTTTTTTTTAACGTTTATTTATTTTTGAGACAGAGAGAGACAGAGCATGAACGAGGGAGGGTCAGAGAGAGAGAGAGAGACACAGAATCTGAAGCAGGCTCCAGGCTCTGAGCTGTCAGCACAGAGCCCGATGCGGGGCTCGAACCCACGGACCGCGAGATCGTGACCTGAACTGAAGTTGGACGCTTAACCGACTGAGCCACCCAGGAGCCCCAACACTGTAGATTTTCAACCTCCACAACAAGACACAGTCACATTCTCCTTTTTACCACTCGTGTCCCTTTCTGGTGATCTCTGTTCTTGCTGCCTTGCTGGCCAGGCTTCCCTCTGGGAGGATTTCCTTTGACCACTAACACTCCTTTTAATACAGCTCTGCTGGTATGGGAATCTCTTGAGTTTTTGTTTCTCTAGAAATGTTTTTATTTTGCTTTCATTTTGGAGGACAATTTGCTAAGTGTAGAATTCTAGGGTGGCAGCTGTCAGCATATAAAGTGTCATTCCAGGTCTCTGGCTGCCACCAATTCCACTGGGAAGGATCATGTCTGCGGAAGGCAATGCCTTCCCCTCTGGGTTTTGGTGGGTTTATCATGACGTTCCTAGTTGTGGTTCTCTTTGTATTTATCCTTCCTGGCGTCCCGAGTTTATTGCATGTAAAGCGTTATGTCTTTTGGTTAATTTTGGAAAATTCTCGGGAGTTTCTTGTACCCCATTCTTTCCCCTTCCCTTTCTGGAACTCCAAATACATGTCTTATATTTTTGCTGTATCCTATATATGTCTTTGGTGTTTTTCTGGATTTTCTATCCTTTTGCTCTCACATTGGTTTTCATGTTTTCTACAGACCTATCGTAAATTCATAAATCTAATCTTCTGCTTTGTCCAATCTGCCTTTAAATTCATTTGTGGGGTTCCTTTCTTTAAAAAAAAAAAAGTTTATTTTTGAGACAGGGAGAGAGCGAGCAGGAGAGGGGCAGAGAGACAGGGACAGGGTAGGGGATCTGAAGCAGGCTCCATACCGATGGCAGAGTCCAACGCGGGGCTCGAACGCACCAACGTGAGATCATGACCTGAGCCAAAGTCGGACGCTCAACCGTTGAGCCACCCAGACGCCCCATTCATGGGGTTCCTAATTCCAATTACTGTTTCAGTTTTGGAATTTCCATTTGATTTTCTCCCCTCTTTTTGTAACGGACCCCAGGCCTTTGATGAAATTCTCCAAATTGGTCACCTATTGCCACGAATATATGAATCGTTTAACATCTAAAATCTCCAAGATCCGGATCACCTGCTCTCTCCAGTTTTCAATCACTCGGCATGTGTTGTCTTCTGGCACATCCAAGAAATTTCTATTCAATACCAACATTGCGTATGGAAAACGGTCACAGCTTTTTGGGCGATACAGTCCTTGGGAAGGGATTGGTCTCTTCCAGTAGATAAGACCGCTCTGTCTGCTGTGCCCTCACTCCCGGAGTGCAGTCCATCCATCATTTCAACATGTTTATGAGTCCTCCTCCGTCGTCGTCCCAAACCTCCAATGTCTGCCCCTCTGACACTGAGCTGTCTGAAGACTCTCCTTAGCCTCTTAGTTTCTCAGCAGTTTTCTGCTTGGCTTTTTAGCATCTCTCCCTGCATAGCTTAGGAATCATCAAAGGCCCTGAGAGGTGAGTAGAGATGTCAGGCTCACTTGTTTCTTTTCTCGAAGAGCTTGTGCCTTCAGTCTTAGCTGCCTTCACAGCCCTTTGCTCTGGTTGTTTTTGTCTTCCCAGCCCTGTAGGTGCTGAATGCTCAGAGCGTCTGTTCTGCTGTGCCTCACGCCCCTCACCCAGCAGCCTCCGCGAGGTGAAAGGTCAGGTTTTCTTCCACACCTTTCCTTTCTCTCTAGACCTTGGCCCCTTGAGCATTTGCAGTCTGTCCAACAGCGAGTTTTCAGGGCTTTCGCGGTCTTCAGGATGTCTAAACCGATAAAACCGCTCCTTTGGCTGCGGACAGAAGCCCCTTTCCTTGCATTTCTAATAATTGCTTAGCTGTTGTAGTTATGGTTTGAGGCAGGCCTTTGAGCCCACCCAGAGGCTTTCACTTTAAATTCCACTTTACTTGAGATTACGTTTTTTGTTAGCATTTTCCTTTTTTATTTTCAGCTTTTGCCACCTTCAAGACTTCCGTACAAACAACATATCGCTGGTTTTATTTTCAAGCTGTCTGACCAATGATCTTTTAAAAAGAGAAATCTAGATTTGATATAACAGCGAACATTCTTTCTTATTTTTGTTTGGGGGAGCCCATTTCTCTCTACCTGGGAGCTCAGAAATTGCGGGGAATGATAATGTGGACGACAAATGGACAAAACCTGGTTGGAAAGTCCAGCTTGAGGCGTGGGGCTGGATAGGCTCGTTGACACCTCCCGACGTAGAGTCCCACACCTAGAGACTTGCAGAGCTCTCGTCTGGAGGGACGGCTTATACAACAGACTAGAACGAGCGCCCCAGTAGGCCAGCAAACGCGAGAAAAGGCACATAAGGCACTGAACCAAAAATGCAGATCCTTCCCAAATTAATCAGATAAATCACTCTAGCCTCCCCTAAGAGGGAGATATGAGGTAGAGAGGCCAGGAGTGTCCACTTAGCATTAAGATCCCACAGAGAAACATAAGGCCAGGAGAAGCACCAATTACCCCAAATATTACTCGCTTGTGGGTCCTTTTAATCCGGTAGACTTAACCATGAAGCTCTGGTCAGCCATGCGAGCAGCTGCCCTCCACGGGAGCAGAAGCAGAGGTAGGACATTTCTGCCCCCGCCAACACGACACCTGCCACTCCCTCATGTGTCTTCCCGGAACGAGAGTTTGGCTGTGTGCTTTTCATGGAGAAAATAAATACTGCCCCCTTCTAGCCTTCTCAAGTACCCCTCTGGGGAGAAGACACAGCAGACAAACACATGGAAGGACTACGAATACTTGCTTTCTTAACCACCCTGTTTTGAAGGACATGCCTTGGGGGTTTCCTAATACTTGATCTCCGGGTTAGACTATTTACCCACCCGGCACAGGTGCACAGAACAAATGCAAACCTCTCCCTCCACAAGGACAGAATTCTAGACCATTGCACGGAAGGGGCAATCCAGAATGTCTCATTTCTGTGGGCAGACAGACCCAGTCTGGGTTCCAGAAAACGTTAACCCAAGCCTGCTCAGATCCTCTCCCCAAATCCACCGAGATCTGGCCTCTTGTCTTCTGTTGAGGAGGAAAGCAATTCCCTGGTCACCGTGAGACACGGGCAATGTGTTCGAACAACGTTCAGTGTTTGCTTTGCTGTTTCCTCCTTTTCCTTCCTGATCCTAGAAAAAGTTAAGGTATATACGTCACATGTAACAAGGCACGTGGGTTTTGACAAACCTCTATACTCATGTAACTGCCATCACAAACAAGACGTTGGTTTCCGTTATCCAGAAAGTTTCCTTGGGCCCCTTCATAGCCGACCCCTCCCCTCTCCCTCAGGAGTAAACCATGTTCTGATTTCTAGCACTGTCAGTCAGTCTGACCGCTTTTATGAGCTTCATATAAAGTCCTCTTTCTTATAGGTCTTTCTCCTTTCCCTTAACATGTTCAAGATCGACAATATGTTGCATTTATCAGTCCATTCCTGTTTACTGCTGAGCGTCTATTGTATTAATATGCCATAACCCGCTTACCCATTTTCCTGTTGGACATTTTAAAAAATCTTTTGTCACTATGAATAAAGCAACAATAGACATGGCTTGTGTATCTTTTGTGGACGCCCAGTTTCTTGTCTCCTGGGTGAACGTCCAACAGAATTGCTGACTCATAAGGCAGAAGAATCCCGAACTCAAAACATTGGAAACTCGCCCAACGGATTTCCGCACGGGACGCATTTAGACAGCAAGGAGTGCTAGCTACTGTCTCTGCCGCACCCTCCTCGACCCTTGGGGTCGCCAGTCTTCAGTGTTAGCCGAACTGGCAGATGGGAAATCGTCCCCTCCTGTGGCCTTAATGTGCATGTTCGGAAGCCTAGGCGGACACTGAACAACTTTTCAAGTTCTTGGCCGCTCGTGTACCTTCTTTGTGATGATGTGTTCAAGTCTCTTGCCCGTTTGCTAAGCCGAGTTTTCCGTCCTAGTTTTGATTTGCATCTTTCTACCTTCGGGGGAGGAGTGCTGTCAGGGCACGTGGAGATTTCCCCCTTCTTGGCAGTCCAGGGCCTACCTGTTCATTTTGAAGGGCACAAAACGCTCATCGTGGTGAATGCCCGCTGCATTTTTGTCTGTGATTTGTGCTTTGTGTCCTAGGAAACTTTGCCCGTTCCAAAGTGGTTTGGTTATTCGTTTCCTTTCAGGAACTTAAGTGCTTCTGTTCACAGCTGTGACTTACTTGGGACTAATTTTTGGATAAAGTCTATGGTAGGATCGAGGTTCATTTTTTCTCATATAAATACCCAGTCATCGGTCACCGGCTGGAAAGACTTTCCTGTACTCACGTCACTGCCTTGGCAACACTGTTGAAAACCAACTGCCGGTGAGCTCGTGGGTCTATCTGTGGATTCCTATTCCACCTGCTTGATCTATTCCAGGGGCTGGCAGCCTTTGTCTATAAAGGGTCAACAGTCAATACCTTGGGGTCTGCAGGCACTCCAGTCTCTTGCACCTCCCCGACTCTGCCAGCAGATTAGGAGGACTGCTGACCAGGGGTCAGGTCCAGTAGCGAGGGGGGGCGGTCCCGGAAGTCACCTGGCAGTCTCCACTCCTGTGAGCGAACTCATCAAATTTACCGTGTGCGCACGAACACACACGTGCACACTGCTCTGCTTCAGAACCGTTCTGTGCGTGACGCCTCAGTCTGTCTTCTGGAATGGAGCTTGACGTTTCTATCATTCTACTGGCTACCAAACATTCCATGCAGCTGGTCTCCGTCTGTTGCGCTACTTTGAAGTCAAACTGTCAAATTCCAAGAAGAACATAACCAAAAGGCTTTGACTAGGAGCGTCTTTTATTTTTTAGTAACTTTTTAAAAGTTTTATTTATTTTTTTTTCAACGTTTTTTTTTTTTTTTTTTTTTTTTTTTTGGGACAGAGAGAGACAGAGCATGAACGGGGGAGGGGCAGAGAGAGAGGGAGACACAGAATCGGAAACAGGCTCCAGGCTCCGAGCCATCAGCCCAGAGCCTGACGCGGGGCTCGAACTCACGGACCGTGAGATCGTGACCTGGCTGAAGTCGGACGCTTAACCGACTGCGCCACCCAGGCGCCCCAAAAGTTTTATTTATTTGAGAGAGACAGCATGAGCAGGGGAGGGGCAGAGAAGAGGGAGAGAGAGAATCCCACGCAGGCTCCACATGGTCAGCGCAGAACCCGACGCGGGGCTCGAACCCACCAACCATGAGATCGTGACCCGAGACGAAGTCAGCCACCCAGGCGCCCCTGTCCTTGCCTGTAAAGCATTTAGGACAGATCTGGGGTGACCAAAAACAGCACCGTGGCACCCGTGTTTTAGGTAAATACTGAAAACTAACTGGTAGAGATAGCGAGGGCAAAAGAAGCCAGCATACGCCGACTGCTGAGAATTAATGACAGGAAAGGGATCCACGTGGATGGGGGTGGGATCCAAACAAGGAAGTGGCACCAGGGTGCGCAACGAACACAGGCTATGCAGTGAGTGAGGCAGCGTTAACCCCTCCACTCTCCCTCAGTGCACACGTGGCCATCGACAGTGTGTGAACACACGGCCACAGCTGTGTTCCAGGAAACCTACCTGTGAACGCAGCTGGTGCTGGATGTAGCTGACCCTGAAGCAGAGAACTAACTCAAGCCATGTGACTGGAGCGAAGGTGCTCGGGTGTTTAGGAGGCACAGGGTTTCAATAAAACAGGCTCAGAGCCAGGACTTAGGAAGGTTAGTCTGTGACATTATGGGGTCGAGAAGTAACACTAACGATTCTGAAGCACCTAACATGAGGCAAAGAACTATTCTAGCTACTTCTCAGCCTGAAAACGTGTCCCTGTCGAGTTCCACCTGGCGGGGAAAGATGGGGAGACAGTCATTACGAGAGGGTTCGGCGGGACGCGATCACAAGCCCCTGGCCCCAGAGCCGGTGCCCTTGGTCACCCAGCACGATGCCCACAGGGTCCGGGCGTGCGTGGCCCCAGCACAGAGGGTCGTGGTGGCTGGCTCGGGGAACAGCCACGCCTGTTGGCGCAGACAGGTGGAAGGCGAGTGAAAAAGGAGAGGCTGAAAAGTAGCACCACGTTTTTCAACGTTTTTTAATTTATTTTTGGGACAGAGAGAGACAGAGCATGAACGGGGGAGGGGCGCAGAAGCACCACGTTTTAAACCTCATGATGGAGCACCTGAGAATTTTACCAGCGGAGTTACCGGTAGGGATGGAGACCAACCACATGGCCTGGAGAAGCGCAATCCACGGAGACAGTGAGGCGTCCCAGGACCAGGTGAACCACCTAAAGACCAGAGCTGGCGGGGAGTCTCCGTCTGCGGAAGTATGCTTACTGGGCCCCCGTGCGCCGCTCGCGGACGGTTCGGGGTGCCTGGCTTACAGCGCTAAGCCCTGCGGACGGCACACTCCTCACTGGGGACCTGGTACTCGGTCAGGAGGCCCCGCCCATTACACACCTTGTCTGCTTATTAAAGCCCAAACGAGGCACAAGAGGAGATTTCTAGAAACAAAGAATCAGGCTTTATTTTTGCCGCAGTTATCTTTAATACAGGTACTGTATTATAGACATCTGTTAGGCTCGCGATTCGGTATGGCCAATACACAGAAGTTAGAGACTACACGAGAGCGGACTCGCTCCTGGCCCTCGGGCTGGCGCCCCCAGCACGCCTGCCTCTTTCCACCCTTGTGTCCTCCCTGCCACGTCACACGAGCTAACAGAACGCCACTCCAAAGAAAAACCTCGAGTCGCTCTTTCATCGGCAGTAGGTGGGATGAAACGCTGTGTTACCTTGGGGTGCGGTGGAGAAGCCAACCGCGCGGAGGCGGCCGAGCCCTGTCGGCGGCTGGCGGGACCATCGCGGACCGTCCGTCGGCCGTCCCCGGGAGTCCGCGTCCTTGAGACAAGTGGAAGGAGCCTGTCCTCTGGCGGCGCTGGGTTCCGGAGAACGCACGAGGGCAGTCTCTTCGGAGAGGAGCTCACGGCAGCAAGGGTTCCTGAGGAGGTGCGCCAAGGCCAGGTACAGCACCCCCGCCATCCGTCCCCGGCGCGCCGCCGACCCCACGGTCCCGGAGCGCTGGGTCGGCCTCGGTAAGCCTCACACAGAGTTTTGACACCATTTACAATGGAAAAGTAAATAAGAAATAAGGCATTCAACATTTGATTCTTTTTTATTTCCATATGCAATGTAATGTTTAGGCACGCTGCTTGGGATGCTAGTTCTAAAAAAATCGTTGGCCATTATTCAGAATATCCTTTTGGTTTTAAATACTGGTCAGGAAAAACAAATGATGTAAAAATACGTGAATAATTTTCTATTACAGAAATGAAAAACTGATCTGCGTCTAAAAGTGCGAGAGGTGAAGTAACTGAACCCTTTCCCCAGACGATACGGCAATATACAATATATTGCTTCAGCTGTTTGAGAAGGCTGTGACGTATCTTCGTATTGACATAGAAAATTATAAATTACACTGAATTAGTATCCATAATCACTATATATATACACAAACCAGTCCTAAAAAAAAATACACTGGTTTAGAATTTACGAGTGAAAACCTCACAAGGTACAGGAAAACAATCACCATGCTTAGGTGCCGGGTTTTGATTTCTGGTTTTAGAATACCAGCCTGTGAAATGGACGCGCTCCAACCCATCAGCAGCACGAGCATTCTCCAACTGACCTGCCTCGCAGGATGGAGGTTCGTTAAATACGCAAACTGCTCGGAAATCTTCACTGGTGATGCTTGTTAACAAGGTAAATTTTGGTGAATGGGTTAAAAGGCGGAGGAACTACTGAAACAAAACAAAAAACAGAAACAAAAACGAAAAACGAAATAACTCAAACCACAAGCCAGGTACACTCCAAACAGTCTAGTGTCTCACCTGTAGGAATAACCATTTCAAGCAAACGAGACTTTAACAGAACATATGGCTTTCCAATAACATTGATTTATCAACTAAGCTGTAGCAATAAATACTTAATCTCTACCCATAGACTTACATTTTTTGATCCGTTTAAAACAATACAGAAAACAGTTACCAATCGAAAGCTGGTTATAAAAAGAACACCAAATATCTCTTATTCAAAATCACGTTTGTAAGTCAGACCAACCAAAATAACACTCAGAGGGCATTTCAACCCTATGACTCCTCGCCAGCCTGGAAGGGAAATGAATTCAGAATTTTGTACAAGGTGAAAAATGTACGAAAACTGCCTAATACTTTGGTCACACTAATAATTGTCAAATAGTTATGTTTCAAATACAATAGATCTGTGTATTCACTTTTATAAAACTATTCTTACAGCCATTTGAACTACAGTATTACTGCCATTATTACACGGGTGGCAAGATCGTATTTCACAGGCTACCCATTATTTAGAACAATACAATATAAACATACGCAAAAATTCTTGGTATTTGTCAATGTGCAATATTTTTACACTTCTGGATTTCTCTGTACAATGTCTTAGAATCTAGAATAGAAAGGTTGCTGGTCCTGATCCCTTGCAGAGCGAGTGCAGCAGTGGCGGCTGGGCGGGCTCCAGGTGAAGTCTCCAGGGGCCCCGAACGGTGGCGACGTGCAGCCCTCAGTCGGCAGCGGAGGTCACTCATCATACGGGGCCATTGACCGACGTGTCGCCTGGCGTGCTTGGCTGGTCAGTCCTGCGGGGGAAGAGACAGACATTTGAGGCACTCAAGGCGGAAACGTGAGACGGTTCGTGAAAAACTTCGTTTAGCTCCCCGAGGGTGGGGACGTTTCCTTTCCCCAATTTACCCAATGCCCAGCGCCAGGCCTGGCACTGGCGGGGAGGGGGGTATTTAATGGACTGCTTCACAGACACAAACCTCCAGGAAGCCTAACTGAACAGCTTCTAGCTTCCCCTCTGCGGTGGTGAACGGGCACACAGGCAGGGCTGCGGCAGGGAGGGGCTCCGTGAAGCCGTCCCGCCTCAGCCTCCCAGGGGCACAGGTGTGGCCTAGCTCGGCGGCTTTCAGACCCGTCATGAGCCCCTTGCTCATTCCTCCTTCCAAACACCTGTTTATGTGTTCCACGTATGAGAACCCACATAAAATTTCACTTGAAAGACAGGATTCTCCTACCGAAAGAGGGGGAAAAAAGCTTGTAAACAGGCCAGCTCTGGAAAACAGGCGTGCACTTTCACAAACGTGCTTCTGCCGGGCAAGCGTTAGGCTGAGGCCGGGCGCACAGAAGAGGGAAGGCCGGACAACGTGGCGGCAGACGCACAAACCCCACGTTCCTGCCAAAACGACGGGCCAAACGTGTAAGATGGTCTTGGCCGTGTTTCCAGAACTTTGCAGCGCAGGCTCGGGAAAGGGGGCTAAGAGATGCCCGGGGAAGCACACAGGTGCCTCGGGACCGGCTTGCGGCTCACGAGCCCAAGGCTCCAGACACCTGCTAGTGGTGACAGAGAGCCCAGAAGCCGGCCCCGCGAGAGACACGCGCTGCTCACATTCAAGGAGTCTCCGCGCCTCAGAGACACGACGGTACGGACCCTGCCGTCACGGCTCACAGGCTGCAGGGCCTCCAGCGCGTTTCCTAACCTCTCCCAGCTCAGCTTCTGCTTCTGGGAAAGGCGGGGGGCAAGTCCCCCGGAGGTGGGGGAGACGGGATGCGTGCAAAGTGCCTGGCGCGCTGGCCAGCACAGGAGTCGCACGTGCTTGACGGACAGGAGTTACCGATTAAATCCCGTGGCAGGGCGCCCCTGTCACCCCAAGGGAGCATCACGCCCAGCTGTGACGGGAACCGTGTGGGGAACAGGGCACACGGAGAGTCCCGACGACTCTCTTTACCTCCAACGCTGCCACACGTCACTCTCAGGGCACAGATGTGACGCGTCGGACGACTTACCTCCTCCCTGCCATCACGGCAGCTCAACGCCACCTTCTCAGCGGCCTTCCTCCACCGCCCCATCTAAGCGGGACTCCTGATCTCATCCAGCTTTCCCGATTCTTCAGCGGCACCTCTTTCTACACGTCCCTATGTCACCCGGGTGCCTGTGAACCTACCGCTTCACCCTCAGGCCTAGACCAATGGCTGCCACACTCACGTGTGTTGGATGGAGGAAGGACAAACAGATGAGTGCACGGGCACAAGGGACGCCCTGGTCTTCTTCCGCCAGCCCTCCCCAGTGCCCCTCTCCCCACCCCCCCGCCCCGCCCCACCCCGCCACCCGAGTCCGGCAGCCGGACAGGCAGGGCTCTTCGCACCGGATGTTTCTAGGTGGGTTCCCCGGAGGCAGATAATCTGCGCTCCAGAGATCCAAGGAAATGACCCCAGAGCCTCCTGTAACACTTGTGCCCGAGAAACCAAGAGGCTCCCGAAGCGACCAGCCTGAACGGGAGCAGACCTGGACGACCCGGCCTTCGAAGCAGTTCTCGTAGAAGGGAATGTGTAAGTAGCAGGAGGGAGGTGACATAACTGGCGAGGGGTAAGATCCTACAACATACCTTGAAAAAACCTAACCCGAAAACCCCAGGCAAAACAGGTGACCTGCCCGGACGCTTGCACAGCCGGGGCTGGGTCCCTCGGGGCTGGGGAGTCACTCTGCCGCCTCCTCCCACGGCCCGCACGAGAGCCAACATGCTCGAAGAGTTCTTGTAACTCATCTGTTTTATACGCCCCAAAGGCTTTTTTTTAATCATAAAAGCAAACCCCTCGTGCTGTCATTCCGAGGAGAGAAACCAAAGCAGGGTTTGCTACACTACAGGTCTGCCGACCAGTGAACAGAGCGCGCCCCCTGCTGGCCCCCGCTGGTCCCATTACCCTGAAAATGACGAAGACTTGGGGGGTGGGGGTCTGGCGAGGGGGAAAGTACCACTTCTCTGAAATGGCTTTAAAGGTTACTTTATTCCTTAAGGAAGGAATGTACAAACTTAGATGTATATAACCAAAAAAGTTAACTCTGGGAAGTGCTGAGCAAAGTTCCTTGTGGTCCAAGGGCAAGTCCTCTTCTTGTGCCAGCTCTGGAGCAATCGGAGGCCACCCTTGCTCTACCTGCGAGGCCGTGCGTACGGGCCGGGGCGCCGGCCCTCGGCGGCTGAGGCTTTGGCTTGGCCTATCCCTTCAGACCACTGGCTCAGTCTAAGCAAAAGGTGACTAGAAAGAAAACATCACATTCCAAATCACTCAGCTCTGGCAGTGGGATTTTCATACTTAAGCAAGACAACTATTTTGCAAAAACAAAAACCGTACAGGGAATCATCTAAGAGTTAAGAATATTTAGCTACATTTATAAAAGGGCCTCCCGGAAGGCTCTCCCCATGTGTCACATACGCATTGATTGTGGGAAAAGGGGCACCAGGTGCTGCCCGTGGCTGGTGGACCCAATGAGAGCTTTGGCTGCCACAGCCTAGGGACCCCAAACCCAGAAGAGCTCAGTATCAGCCTCAACTTAACATGTCCTCAAAAAAAAAAGTGTAAGGGGGAAGGTATGCCAGCATCCAAGACCTTTCCATTCCCAGTAACGTTTTAAAGAGCCAGTGATGTTACTGAATCTCCAAAAACCAGTCAGATTTTTAGCTTTTGGAGTAAGGAGGTAAACTGATCTGAGACCTTGACTCAGGCACCCTGCCTAGATGTGGCCTGAGAAAATGTTACTGTGCTAAGTCACTGAATGCCTGAGGATACCTGTAAGGACCCCTCCTGTGTCCCCGGCCCTGGATGCCAACCTTCCTCCCAGCTCCCAGGAGACAAGAGCCACAGCCAGAGCAGGGCCTGGGCAGGTCCGAGGAAGCGGGGAGTTACCTCTGCTCTGGGCTACTGCTGGGGGGCCGGGGGCCCGCAGACTTCGCCTCTGCTGTCTCAGGGCTCTCCTCCACATCTTTACAAGCAGCATCTTGAGAGGTAGACAGTTTTCCTTCCTCGCTGCAGTAAAGAGGATGACAGACAGCATTAGCTGCCCGGGCTGCCAGCTCGGGGGGAGGATGAAGGTGCATGCAATGACCCTGGAAGTCACGGCTGCCATGGAGTAGAGCCCCGGGGTTGAGCATGCTCAGGGGAGGGGCCACAGGGACCACAGACGGTGACTGGGAAATCACGGACGGAAAGGACCACACACAGGAGGGAACCGGAGGAAGGATGACTTAATGCGGCTGGTGTCGGATCGAGAACGGCCCGTGTTACCATACATACCGATAGGATTTCAACACTCTGAAGCCCAGTGTGCAAAACAGAAAAAGAAACGTACAAGAGTTTCAGAATACTCCTATAAATGAGGAATGTGGGGGGGGAATGTGTCCAGGACTGCACATAAGCAGAACTGCAGACTCGGTGGAGGTGTCAAATGAACCTGTTTGAAGGAATGAGTCTTTAGTTACGGCACTTTGCTTTCGGGGCCCAGCCCAGCCTCACACGGTCGGCCGGAGAGACCCCGGTCGGCTTGCTGCCCCTGTCACGTGAGCCGGGGACCGGGGGCCTGCAGTGGGATGGAGCTCCTCGAGGAGCACCGTGAAGGCAGAGAGGCGAGAAGGGTGGCCACGACAGGCGAAAGCGGCTCCGAAGGGGTCAGAGGGCTTGGGCGGGAGAGACACTGGCAGGGTTCTCTACCCCTTCGGTGGCTTCTGGCGGAGGAAGGTAAGCAGCAAGTGCTGTGACTCTCTGGGGGCTGGACAAGCAGACCGTGGCCTATTCTGTCCGGACTTCCCATTCTGACGCCATAATTTTGGCACCAACATAAGCTAAGGGGCAGCTAGCGGTTCCCTCCGGGAAGGGCCGTCGTTCTCAGAGCCGAGTCCTGTCTTGCACTTGCTTACGGAAAACCCAATTTGGGATGATTTTCTTCGGTGGCTTTCGGGTGGGTCGAGGCAATCCATAAGGAGGAAGTCGGCCTAAAGTCTAAAGATTCACCCGAGTCACCTGGTTCCTTACTCTTCTTTATCCGCGCCCCCCCACCCCATCCTCACGAAAGCACCTATCCTGACGTGCTCACCGTGTGTTACTGCCGTTCTCGTAAAATGCACAGTCATGGCCTGCGGCACGTGACTGGCGAGGAACGGGCCACCTCGCTGTACTGCTGTGGACTCGTGCTGGGAAGATCATGTGTTCTGGCGATGGTGGCACAGTGCCCCGGCGCGTGCACCTCCCAATTCCACCTGGCTTCTCACAACGACCCGATGCCCAACTTCCTCTGCCCCAGGCCTCTACGCACAGTGCTGCCGTCCTCGCCGCCGTGGCCTCCATGTGTCCACTTCTTCGGGGACTGCTTTTATCAGTTCTTCCCAACTCTCTCTAGATACGTGGGTCCAATTACTCAGGAATTATCTTAAACTTGACGTAGTTGATGAATGCCTTTTACGATGGGTCCTGGCTGCTTATTACTGATGCAGAGAAAGGCTACCGATTTTTTTAAAAATTTACTCTAGAGAAAGAGAGTGCGAGCAGGGGGAGGGGTAAAGAGAGTGAGAGCCGAGAAAATCATAAGCAGGCTCCATGCTCAGCACGGAGCCTGACACGTGGCTCGAACCCACGAACTATGAGCTCATGACCTGAGCCGAAGTCGGATGCTTAACCGACTGAGCCACCCGGGCGCCCCCGGTAGCTTCTAACTTTAAAGTTGTGTGCGTTTACGCTCACATGGGAAGTCCACGTCCCTTCTCGTGCCTGCTGTGTGTTTTGCAGCAACCTCCTAATGAGGCGGGAAGCGCCCCTTCCGATCCGAAAGGCTCAGCGGAGCACAGAGGCCACAGCGGCAAGCGCGGATGCCGCTGCAGCACACAAGTCTTGACGGAAGTGTTTGTTACTCTTTCGGTTTTCCGTTTCTATTTTCCATTAGGATCCCTGTTTTGCTCCATGAATTTAAAAGTGCGGTTAATGTCCAAAATGTTTCTTAAGCTACCATTTCGCTACCGAATTCTCACGGCTGCACTGTGTCTGGAGAAAGTGATGTGCACGACACTGACCCTCTGGGTTGTGACGGGCTGGAGCCCGTATGCGTGTCAATTTCTACTGTGACTACAGAAATGTCCATTTCCTATACTCCTCTATTTAGAACCCACTAGACTTAATCCACAGTCTTCTGAGCATCACAGAGAGAGAAAGAGAGAGAGAAAAAGGCACTCAGGGACCCCAAACTCTCCATGTCTTCGTTTAGATTTATTGGGCTCCACAGAGAAGCTGGGAAGAGGTCCGGCCAACGTCTGAATCCACATCGGAATCAAATTAAAGATGCTAACATTTGAGGTTTCCCCCCGCCGTCCTCCCACAACCTGAAGCTGCCAGCGTGATCCAGCCCTGGTTACCTTTTGAAGACTGCGGTTTCTGTCTTGGCATCTACAGTGAGGCTGAGAGTTTCCTTCATGCCGCCGTTCATCACTGTCTCAGTTACCTTGTCTGTGCTTTCTGTGTCCTCCTCTCCATCAGAGCTGGCCTCCATGGCTACGCTGCCTGGAGCTGAAAGCAACACAGCTGATGGTCACGGGGAGCAAAAGCAATAAGAACGGGGCCCCGCTTTCCGTGCAGACCCAGCCACCCGGTGTTCCAGCTACCGCTGGGAAAAGAAAGAGACTGTTTGCCGGCTGCCGCCTCGGCCAGTTCGTGACGGGCACAGGCTTCTGAAAACCGCCCACTAGGGAGACGTCCTGCAGGCCCTCTTCAGGACCACGGGCCCCCTCCGGCCTTCCCAGCTCAGCACCTACCCACACGCCCAACCTCTCCCAGCCGGCTTTCCCAGCTGGACGCTCCGGTTCACAGCAGACAGCACTCTAGGCAGCCACATATATTCACCCGCTTTAGCCCACAAGTACCGAGGAGACACTTTATTCGGGGTACTGTTCTCATTCTTTCTTTCAGTTGGGTCCTATTTTCAATTGGGTCCGACTGGCTCCTTTTTTCTTTTCCTAAGTTACTTTCCTGTGGTTGCTCGTGGATTATTTCTTTCTTCTGTAATTGGGAGCTATACGCTATATTGGTTATGAGCCTGGGCTCTGTGGTCAGACCTGCTGAATTCAAACCCCGGCCTCACCACTTACTAGCTAAAGAACCCTAGGGCAAGACTTTTCTTATATGTAAAATGGGGGTAACTAGACCCACGTGCAAAACTGCCGAGGGATAAAATGAGATCATCTATATAAACTATTTAAAGGCAGAACAAATAAATCCAGTATTAGTTACTAGTTTTATTACTTTTCCCACCCCTTGGTTCTTGGGCCCCACCCCCCGTGTCCTGACTTCTTGTTCTAAGGATCTATCTACTTCTTTTTTCCTTCCACATACTAACTCCTCGCACCCCCCCTTCCACCAACCTCCTCCCAAGCCCTGTTCGCCAGGCTGAAAAGAGCTCAGGGCCGCTGCAAGGAACAGCGTGTACAGCTTGAATAATGTGACAATCCACTGGACCCATTTCAACTGTTCATAAAGGTGAGAAGGAAATGAACAGCCTTACGGCCTGAAACGCGCCCGGACACACACACAGGCTCCAGCAAAGCAAACTCCAAGTGGCTAAAGAACTGGGCACCAGCTGGTCCTGAAAACACACGTGACTCATTCCGATCTCATTCACACTGGGCTCTGGAGGCTAACTGGGCTCTTCTTCTCTGGGCCTGTTTCCATTTCTGCACATTGACAGGACTGAGTAACTGACAACTCAGATCCCTTATGCCTTCTGGAATCAACGCGCTCGGCTCTGGAATGAACACATCGTTTCTCTTCAGCACTTGCCCCGTGGACGTCAGACCTACATTCCCGATTTCCTGACTCCTATCAGCCCTTGAGCCCAAACCTATTATGCGGACAGAAAAAACCAGATCTAGAACACTAAGCACAGAATTAAAGCCCGAACAGCCTTGGCACGGGCGGCCGGTGGGCCATGCGGGCTCGTGCCCTGTTCTCGGCACCCACCTTCCGGCTGCGCTCCCAGGGCGGCAACACTGGGAGCCAGAGGGTCCATCGGTTCAGTGCTGGTTTCCATCTCCACTGGAGAATTACTCCTTAGAGAATCTTTTGTACTTTTAGAAAAGAGAAAAGTCAGTTCGTTAGCAGTGGGAAACGGTCCTCAGTTACCATTATTCACAAAACCCTCTGAACATCCAGGCTTCGCTGGGGTGACACGGGCGGTCGGTTACAGACTCCGCCGACACAGAGGTCTAAGTGCAGACAAGTGCGCTGCCTGAAGGTCGACGAGCGTGGGCAGGGAAACATTCCGCCAGAGCAGCAGGACAGTAGCTCAGGGACTTCTCAGAGGCGCGCAGGAAAGGTTCAAAACGCACCAGTCCCGCATCCTCCCCGTGATCACGAGGCTCGCAGGGCCGGGAAGGCGGGGGCTCACCCTGTGCGGGACCAGCTGCGTCGGTGGTGCCGTTTTCACCAAAGTCCCTGCTTACCTCGAGCCAAACTGCCTCAGGGCCTTGGTGATACTTCAGGAGACGGTATGACTTGTGCACAGGGTTAAAGGCGAGCAAGCTGCTTCAACAACATGCCAAGTAACCCAGGGCACCTAACCCCCGGTCACGCACGCGGCCAGAGGCGGAAAGGCGGCGGTCCGGTGCGAGGGCGGAGCCAGTGAACTAACTTGCGACGCCCTGGGGACGTTTGCCCACAAATCCCACTTTTACGTGTGAACGAGAACTTCCCGCTGGCAGGACGGCTGCCGCAAAGCCGTGTGGGTTGAGCCAGCTCTGCGGTCTGCCGAGGGTGGCGTAACCGCAGCAGCTAACAGCCCGTCCTCCGGCCTGCAGTCGCCGCTACCCGTTAGGGCAGGGAAAGCCACAAAGTCTTCCAAATGGGGCGGTGGAGACTGTTTTTTTTCCCTCAGTAGACAAAATAAAACCACGTTTAGCAAATCAAACTAAGCCTAATAAGACCTGAAATCCATAGTTAATACTCAAATGCGGACAAAACTGTTCAGGAAAACTACGAAATGACAGGGCGCTGTCATGAAGAACGCTACAGGTAACAAGAAGGACGGCCCTACCTTTCACGCCCCTAAGTATCAGACTAACTGCAAGCGACACACAAGTTGATGTTATCTTTCACCTGAAGACACATTTTGCACCGTCAGGCAGCGCTCTGCACAGAGGCGCCTGTCAGGAGTCCCTGGGCTCCACCTTGCTCCCATTCTCCTCAACCCTGTTTCCCGACAGCTCGGTGGGGCCAGACGGGCGCCCGCAGACGGCGTCTCTGTCGGCGCCCTGCTACGTAACCTCCTGGGGCCGCACCTTCCCGGGCGACTGCCTTTCCCAGCTCATCCTGGATGAGGGAGGAGGATGAGGCTGGTCTCCTCGTAACCCGTTGCCGTCTCCGCCACACCGATTTGTAACCCTGTGTCAGGCACGACCTTCACCAGCGGTGTCAGCAGCGGGCACGCCACCCCCCGTTCCCCAGCGGAAAGGCTTAGGGAGCTGGCGCACGGGCTCTCACCTCAGGGAAGACGTGAACTCCGAGAAAGAAGCCCAGCCCGTCTCCTTAGTTGGCATTGGCTCCTCTGTGCTCCAGACGTCAGACCCGACAGAATCTAAAGGAGCACCGTGGGTCGTCTCCATGGGGACATCGAAGTTGGCCGACCAGTTGGGTGCTGAAAAGAGGGCAGGAATTGCATTTTGAGAATACTTCAGTAGTTTAACGGAATACAAGACGTCTCAAAAAAGACGCGCAACGATAACAGGGACCAGAGTGGTGGGGACGGGACAATCCCGCGGAGGGCGACTCTTACTTCTTATTTCAATTCTTATTTCTAAGATTGCTTTTCCCCACAGAAATAGCACACAAGGCCACTTCTGTCCCAGTTAGGAAAGGAAGGACGCCGGATCTGAGGTTGGGAACAGCTACCCTGACTTCCGGTGCTCTGTCGCACCCTCAGATGCGAGGCCTTCTGGCCAAGCGTCTGCAGTTTCATACTGCGGGAGCATTCGCTGTACCCTGGGGGTTGCAGCGTTCTAGAAGTTTGCTGTGGCCGAAACAAGAAAGAAGGTATATGCAGATGTCTACGGAAATCACGATTCCATGAAAGATTTTGAGGAGATGAAGGTGGCTGGTATCTTTCAGAGTGCAAAGCGATGTTGGAATGTGAAGAGTCTCTTCGGGCTGGCTTCCATGGAAGTCTGTCACTGACCTGTGTTCCCGAACTTGGAAACACGAACACCGGGGTATGAAGTAGCTTCTCTTGATAAACGAACAACTAACAAATACCGTGGGAAGAAAAAAACCCCAAAAACAAAAACACACAAGGACATAAAGCTACATCTAAAAGAAGATGCTAATTTCTTACTTCTGACAAATGTACCAAGACTATAGTAACACTGGGAGGGTGACGGTGCACAGCCGCTCCCTGCACAATCTCTGCAGCTTTGCCGTAAACCCAAAGTGATTCCAAAACAAAGTTAAAAAACGAAAGAAGCAGTATCAGTATGCTGGCCATTCCGCTGCCACAAATTGGAGACCTGAAATGCTTCCCAAGTCAGGTGTGGCCCCGCTTCGCACTTCTAACGGCCTCTCCACACGCAGTGCCCTGTCGTCAGCACACACAGAAGGCACAGCGCACCCCCAAACCCTTGGAATCCGAGTCTTTCTGTGTGCTACAGATGCGTCCGGCCGGGGACTCCTGGAGAGCCTCAGGGTGGGCTGGTTGCCAGGGGAAGCAGCCGGGGGTCAGAGGGCTGCAACTTCCAGCCCCCACCCCACAGCCCACCCTCCTAGGAATGGAGCAGATCACGAAGGGCCGGTGACCTAATCAACACGCGGCCCCAAAGAAGGGTCCACAAACACTCAGACTTGGGTTCAGAGCCTCGGGGCTGGTGCACAGAAGGCGGTACCTGCCACACTCGAGGGGAACAGAAGATTCTGTGCTCGGGACCCTTCCCGACCACGTCCCTACCTCTCTCTCCACCTGGCTGCTCGTGTTGATATCCTTTAACCCATCCTCCCTGTGCTGCCCACCAGCAGTTCGCACCCAACCTGCTGGTCTGTTTCGCCGCCGCCTCCTCAGAGATGTGTCCCCTGGGGCGACACGAGGTCTCTGTGTCTTTGCTCTCATTGCACACCACGCTTTAGGCTACACAGGAGTGACCTTCCCAGATGAGCTCCCCAGAATCTACGGCAGTCTCCCCATTTCCTCAGGAGGCCGAGCTCCGGGACGCGGAGCGTGTGCTGTCCCGTACCCGGGCACACAGCTGGAACCTGATAAAGGCGTGTGGATTCTAAGTGAACTACAGACAGAAAAGCCCACTGCTTCCTCCTGAAGATGGTGAGCTGGGAAAGCAAGGAGAGGAGAGACAAACCTCTCTCGCTCGCTGGGTCTGTGCCGTGGGGGTGAGCTGGCTACCGCTAAGGCCCCCGGCGCTGGGGTGCCGAAGAACCCATTTCCGATCGTTTCAGCTTTAAGGTGTCACCTTCGGGATAGTCCCTGCTGATCCCACAAACACAGCACTCCCTCATCTTTTCATAATCTACGTGGTCTCCCTTTCTGCCGGGCACCCAGAGGCTGGAGCTCCCAGTGTGCCGTGTCCTCCAGCCAGACCCACACAGAGGGCATCCATACCGCAGGAGACGCCCCATCCTCAGAGGGACGGCCAGCTCCTTCCCTCAGCCCCCGTCCTTGACACTTAAACCTCCAAGGGGACTCAGAGGACGGAGTTTCAACCTAACTCCCATCCTGCAGGCCAGGGCGCCTAGTTTTAAAAGACACCGGTTTTCAACACACAGAGACAAATACGGAAGGAAGACGACTTACGTTCGTTCAAGTCTACCTCCATTTTATCCTCCGTACTGGCACCACTGGGTTCAAACAAGTCTTGTTTCGCACCGTCTTCTTCTTCAGAGTCTGTACTTTCTTCACTGTCTGTACTCCCCGAGCTGAGGGGGGGGGGGGGGGGGGGGAGGAAAGACTAAAATATTTAATGATGCCTATCAGTCACCAGCTAAATCCAGAAAATTCTGAAGGGCATCCAATAAGAAAAAAATCACATGCACTTTGTCCGGATCATTCTTGCCTTTGTGAACATGCTGCCTAACCCTGCTCTCAGCTGTCCCGCTGGCTCCTGGGCTCTGCGTCAACACGTGGGTGGCTTCTAACAGGATGCAAACGCCGCTCACTGTGGCACTGCCGTCACGGCCAAGGTGTTGAGCTGCTGTTCACATGCCGACCTACCTACCACCCACATATCATTCCTCGAGGGTGTTTTCCCACCTTCAGCAGTTTAAAAACCAGGCTGTCATTACCACAGGGCCCCAAGAATCCTTTACATGCCCCACACAGATGCCCCACGTCAGACATGTGACTTGCGGGTGTCCTCCCGAGTCCACGCACCATCCCTTCCTGTTACTAGTGCGGTGACAAGAGCAGAAGCGCTTAATTTTGACGCACTTGAGCTTATGAAAATTTCCTTTCACGCATGTGCTTTCGGTGTCGGATCTTAGAAATCCTGCCCTAACCCAAGGTCTCAAGGATTTTCTGTAGAAGTTGTACAGCCTGATGCGTCACATTCAGGTTTAAGATCCACTTGGAGTCCACGTGTACATACGGTAAGAGGTACAGACAGATGTTCCCCCATTCCAGGACTGTTTGTTCAACAGACTATCCTTTCTCCACCGAACTGCCCTTGCACCTCCGTCAAAAGTCAGCTGTCACCAGATCTAGTAATTTCTACTCTATTCCGTCCCCCGATCTACTCCGTCTTAACGGCCACTGTCGCAGTTACTGTGTTCTGAAATCAGGTGCTGCTGGTGCTCCAACTCTGTGTTATGAAGGCTGTTTTGCATTTCTTTACGAATTTAAGTGCCAGCTCGTCGACGGTTACCAAAAAGCCTATTATCATTTTACTTGAGATTGCACTGACTCTAGATCAATCTGGGGAGAGATGGCATGTGAACAATATTGACTTCCAAATCATAAACATCTATCAATTCTGGATTTCTCTCAGCGGTCTTGTGATTTTCAGTGTCCAAGGCTTGCACATCTTGTCAGTTACCCTTATATATTCAATATTCTGATGCTACTATCAATAGGACTGTTTAGTGATGTCAATTCCAACTGTCTGCTGCGGTACGGAGAAGGACGATTATACTGATCGGTCATGCCAAACCCACTGAACTGTTCTGATAGCCTTTTCGTAGATTCCAACAAATTTTTCTACACGGACGGTGACTGCTGTCTGTGAATAAAGATAATTTTACCCTTTCCTTTCCAATCTAGACGGCTTTAAATTCCTTTTCTTGACTAACTGCACTGGCTAGAAGCCTCAGCAACAATAGCGAAAAGCCATGGTAAGAGTAGACCTCTTTTGTCTGGTTCCTGGTCTTAGGGGGACACTGTTCACTTTTTACCACTTTTTAACCTACCAAGCTATAGGTTTACTGTAGAAGCTTTAAGCAGGTTAAGGAAATTCTACCTCCAGTTTGCTAAGAATTCTTATCAGGTATAAACGTTCGGTTCAGCCACATGCTTACCGATTGATTTTCAAATATTAAACCAATTCTGTAATTCTGAAATAGACTTTATTTGGTCATGATATGTTATTGTTGCCTTTATTTACTGAAACCTTGAAAGGCGTTTCTGCATCCACATTAACGAGAATAACGCAGTCACATTTCTTGTCATGACATGTCATGTCAGCTCTGGTGTCACGTCACACTGATGTGGCCTCTTAGAAATGACACGAGCACTAGATTCTCCTTTTCAATTTTCTAGAAGCTTTTGTATAAACCTGGTGTCATTCCTGAAACGTCTGGTAGAATCCACCAGAGAAGCCACCTGGGCCCAGAGTTTTTTTGTATTTTATGTAGGAAGTTTTAAACTAAAAATTCAACTTTCATAGATACAGGACTATTCCACTTATCTTTCTTGGGGGGGCAGGAAAGCTTTGGTAGTCCGGGTCTTTAAAGATCGTCTGCCTCAGGGTCAGACTTAGCGGCACAGTCAGTCACAGCATGCCCTTAGTACGTTGTGGTGTCACTGCTGCCGTTCCTGGTGGTAGTACCGTGTATCTCCTGCTTCTCTTGACTGCTCTGTCTGGAAGGGCACCGACTCCTCAAGCTTCTCAGAGGATGACTTTAAGTCGCAATGATTTCGTCTACTGTCTTTCTGTTTCCTAAGGTGGAAGCCAAGGTCATGGCCTGGAGAGGTCTCTGCTTGTGCATAAAAACAGCACTAGAACAGTCTGGTCACGCCCCCTTTGATTTCCTCATTAACCCCATGTGTTTAGGGATTTTCCAGAGGTCTTTCTGTGACTGACTTCTAACTGAATTCCACCGGAGTCAGAGAACATGCTTTGCAGGACTTGAAATCTTAGGAACTTGCTGAGACTTGCTTTATGGCCTGAATAGGATTTCTCTTGGCATAAATATCTCACATGCACCGGACAGTAGGGCCTCTGGTGCTGCTGCCGCCTGAGGTGCCTTGCACACGTCCGGCGGGGCCGCGCTGACGGTGGTCTGTGTCTCTGATTTCTGCCTGTGGTCAACTACTGACAGAGGAGTGTAGACGCGTGTGATGGTAACCACAGTTTGTCTGCTTCTCTTTGCCGCTTCACCAGTTTCTGCCCCACATATTCTGAAGCTCTGTTAACAGGTGTGTAGGCATTTAGAATCGTTACGATCTCCTGAAGACCTGACCCCTTATGACCTTTTCTTTATGCTTTTCCTCTGAAATCCGCTTTACTATTAAATATGTAGGGGCGCCTGGGTGGCTCAGTCGGTCAGGCGTCCGACTTCAGCTCAGGTCATGATCTCAAAGTCGGCGAGTTCGAGCCCCGTGTCGGGCCCCGTGCTGGCAGCTCAGAGCCTGGAGCCTGCTTCGGATTCTGTGTCTCCCTCTCCCTCTGTCCCTCCCCCGCTCATGCTCTGTCTCTCTCACTCTCAAAAATGAATAAATGTTAAAAAAAATTTTTCTTTAAAATATGCAGACCCTCTTTTTTTTCCAGCCTGTTTGTGTCTTTATATTTATTTCTCAGATGCAGCATATGTTAGACCTTATTTTTTTATCCGATCTGAAATCCCTTCATTTTAACTAGGGTTATGAGATCATATGTTTAATAGCATTTAACGAATCCTGATACGGTTGCCTAGGTTTAATATTATCACACTGTTATTAGTTTTCTGTGGGTCTCAGTTGCCTTTATTGTTTTGTTCTCTTTTTAGGTATTTTTTATGATTTAATTTCCTTTGTTGGCTTATTAACTATAACTCTGTTTTTATTGCTTAGTGGCTGCTTCAGGGTTTACGATATATAACCATAACTTGCCAGTCTACTCTCAAGTGATACCACAGCCTAAAACTAGAAACCCAGATGTCCATTATCAGGTACATGGATAAACACAGCCACCCATTCGGTGGGTCGTACATCCATTTAATGGAACACTTCTCGACCGTAAAACAGAACGAGCTGTTGACACATCACCCAACGTGAATGACTCTCACAATAGTTATGCCGAGTGGAAGAAGCAACATAAATTATATAATGTGCAATGTGACTTACACAAAACTCTAGAAAACACAAATTATTCTAAAGGAACAAAAAGCAGATGGGGGAAGGCAAGAGAAAAGGGCAGGAGGAAGCTTCTGCGGGTGATGGATAAGTTCATGACCTTGATTGAGAGGACAGTGTCATGGATGTACTCGTATGTCCAAACTCGGCACAACGTATGATTTAAATAAACAAGTTTCTGTACGTCAATTACCCCTCAACAGAGCTGTTAATACAAAGTTGCCTTTTCTCATCATCCTGTGCTCCCTCTGGGTATCAACTGTCCTGTCCTCTAGGATGCTACCTTCACCGCCACACTCGATTCTCTACGCTCTCTACAGAGGGTGCCCCGCTGGGATGCGACTGCTCCAAGGTGTGAGGACGGTCTGCCGTCACAAGGTGAACGGTAGTAGGCAATGGCCATTCAGTGAATTCACTCAACACGAGGCCCAGAACTTCATAGTGAGATGGTGACAGACAAGTTTGGGGCTTTATCTTAAGAACAAAACAAACAAACAAAAACAAAGTCACCACGAAGATCTCTGTCTTTGCTTCCTGGTCCTGGAGCTGCAGCTACCTGGTCATTACAAAGTAACAAGGCAACACGCAGACGGTGACAGAGCGGGCATGAGAAAAGCCGCTAGGTTTAATGACCTTACACAGCTGTGGATTAGGAGACAGATACACCGTCGCTGTGTTTAAGCGGCAGGTGGTCTTCCGTAAGCCGAAACAGTACGCTTCCTTAGAGACACGACAGCTGCCGGTGCGCGCGGAGAGAGGGCAGGGATGCCGGTGCACTCTACCCAGCAAGAGGAAGAAACGGCCAGTGGGGCAGGGGCGGGAGGGGTTGTACTTTTCACCGTACGTTCTGTTGTCTTCGAATTGTCCGCCAGGTGGACACATTACTTCTTAAAAACACATGAAACAAACAGGAGACTTCCGCTGCTATCCTCCCGACTACGAGGATATTGGCGATGGCGACTCGGATAACAAGAACTCCGTGTTCTCGTGCCGGAGCGACAAACAAATTAGACGGGAAAAAACCCAACTGGACTGACCCCAAAGGGCCCCCACTGGCAGGATCCCGTCTCCCCAAGCTAGACTACCTTGTCGAGACAGCTTTTCCCGCCCCTGGGGAAACCTTCAGTCTTCCGGAGGCAACCACACAGAACTCCGCTTCCGCGGACGTTAGTGGTGAGGGGGCATCGACCCGGAGCGCCGTTCGCTACGTTCCCCGGCACTGCCTCCCGTTCAGAAGAGGCCGCGCCGCGCCGCTTCTCGAACTACGTCTAAACGCTCCCTGCATTTTCAAGTTCAGCACCTTGACTCGTCCGCACTCCTGTCACACTGGACACGGGCAGACTGGCACCACCTCGCGTCAGCTGACAAGGGCATTTCTGACCACGACAGAAGCGCCGGTCTCTAGGTCACGTACGTGCATCTGCCGAGGATCCGACGTGCGTCTCCCAACCACCCCCGACTCTCCGCCTGGGGATCACGGCCACCGTAACAAACCCCTCACCTGGACCGTCTCTGGGATTCCGGAGCGAACGCGATGTGCTTTTCCTCCCAGATGTCTTCCTCATCGGAGCCGCCATCGTCAAACTGCTGGATTCTTTCCTTACAACACGCTTCAAACAAGGCAATATTTCCCTAAATAAAAGCGAGAGAGTGAAAAATAAAACAAACTTAAAAATCAAGTTATTTTCTCCACGAGTTACCAACGCAAACTTCCTTTAAAAAACAGCGTCTGTCACGCACACCAAAACGAAACGTAACGGCAGCCAACGCCAGCTTTTGCGGAACCGCAGAAAGCTCCCCCTCCAAAGGCTCGATTCAAAACTGGCCCACAGAAGCCTACACGGTCTTCCCGGGCTCCCCTCACCCGGAGAAGCGCCGCGTTCCCTCCAAGAGCCTCCCTGCCCCCCCCCCCCCCCCCCCCCCGAGATGCAGTCCCAGATCCGCCCTGACAACAAAGCAACCCGCGTTTCCTCCGCTTTTACCAGCTAAGCAGCAGTGACGGTAACAGCAACAGCCCAGTCAGGACCTTCAACCTCATCACATCAGCCAATAAGCCGGCGGTCCCTCGTGTTAATCAACATAAAAATCAGGACCGTGCCCACTCAAATGACACCAATCCCGCATCATTTGCCGACAGGGCCGACTCGGTGTCTGAGCCGTGCCTGGGGATGACAAGGCCCTGATCTAGCCCAAGTTTCTCTCCCGGTGACATACATCTGGAATAAAAGGCATCTGGCTCGAGTCAAAATGCACCCTCTGAACTCTAGACTGTAATCGCAAGTGACCCGGTTTTAGCAGCCCTGTCACATCTTAAACCAGGGTTGCAAACTCACATCCCCACAGGAACCACGCAGGTGACACGGCTGGGTGAAGGAATACCAGCCCAAGATGAAGGGTCCTGGGGCGCGGAGGGTCCCAGCGCACGCGGCACCCACGCACAGGCTCGGACAAACCCCAGGCCCCACTGTCCACCTCTCGTATACCGTGTTGCTAAGGAGAAGAAACATTTAATACTTACGCTTTCATTTGTATTGAGAGTAAAGTTGATGTCTGATACTCGATCGAAAGAAACACTGTAAACAAAATGTAAGTACAGGAGTAGTTAATTGCCTACAGGCGGGACAGAAACATTATTTACGACATTTTCCGAATTTAAAACAGTTACCCTATCATTCAAATCTCCACAGGTAAAACTAAAGCAAAAACCTACTTGCATTAGATGATGCCTCTTCCCTTGGTACTAAGAAAGGATGGAAAGGCAGGGGTGGATGCCTTGTGAGACAGAATGAACACACCCTCGAAGCCTTTCCATAAAGGATCTTTAACATCCACGGCAACAACCATGGTTCCACGGGCCATACTTACATAACCAAGAAAAAGGTTATTTGGAAAAAAGAAACAGTCAAAACAGGTACCCCAAAAAAGTACCCAAGGGCTGTCAGCTCTCAGACACTAATCTTTCTCCCGGGATGGCCAAATTCATACACAGAGTAGACACCCCCCAAATCCTAACGTATGGCATGATCGGCAGGAAGGTAGGGGTGAAAGAACTCATAGCCTGTGAAACATAATTTCTTGAGGAAGTAAGATTCTTATTATTTTGGAGAAAGAGGGTGAGCAGGGGAGGGGCAGAGGGGCGGAATCTTAAGCAGGCTCATGGCCAGCTTGGAGCCCGAGGCGGCGCTCCATCTCGGGACTGTGAAATCATCATCTGGGCTGAAATTAAGAGTCGGACCCTTAACCGACTGAGCCACCCAGGGGCCCTAAAGTCAGTATAATTCTTAAAAGATCTGTTCTAATCAACCATTACTCCAAGCACCCAATATACATTTTAAAGGGACTGGATTCCCAACAGGTAACATTTACTGAGCGCGGAGACGGGCGAGCGCCGAGATGCCGCGTGGGGAGCCCGTGGGCTCTGGTGCGAGCGCTTCTGCGGTACAGACACAACCACCAGGGGGCAGTCCTTGCTCATGTTGCATCCGAATGAGCTGACGCTTAGGGCAGCTGGCGGCCTTGAACTCTTGCTCTGTTTACAGGGAAGCCCCCGTCCGCTGCGCTAACACAGCGTGCTGTATGGTACAGCTGGACCGTGCCGGGGGCCTTCGGCTCCTCACACGCCACAAACTGCAGCTCGGGACAGAAGACGGCTCTGCCGGCTGCGTCACTGAACCACGAGCACCTAACTGCTAGCGACGAGCCACCCGGACGCCGGGTACTGACGAGCGTCATCAGGCAGTGCCCCGTGACAGAGGCCGTTTGGTCGTCACCTCTGTTCTCGATGAGCTATGACCCTCCCCGTAAGTACTTTACTTACGAACACCTCTCCCTTCCCCGGGCCAGACGCTAGACCCTTTGCTTTCATTCCCGTGGATCGCCCACACATCTGTCACTCACTGGTTTGGTGGTACCAGTACTTCCCACTCCCGTGCCCCCCGCTTCCCTCGCCCGCACGAGCGCTCCGCCTGCCCGGCTCTTACGGGACACCCGGCCGGCCTCGTGGTGAGCGGGCCGGGGAGGACACACGTGGGGAGCCCCTGCTGGGAGGCCACCGGGCCCACTCCCACCCGCCAACTACAGCAGGGACTCACCACCCTGGGGGCCGCTACCTGGCACAGCCGTCGGCGGGGTGGGGGAGGGGGGCGCGGGCAGAGCAGCGACCAGAGCTCGTGAGCAAAGCTCAGTATACACAGCGACAAGCCCCTGTGAGAAAGAGCCCCACGGCCCTCAGCCCCCCCCCCCCGCCCCCCCACCCCCGGCTGCTTCAGGGCCCGACAGGCTGGGACCGCAGGGGCACCTCGTGGGGGCAGGCGCATCCCAACCCGTGAACGCGCCCAAGTCCCCGGAACCCCGGAGAACCGCGTCTCAGAAAAAACAGGAGCGCACGAGACGGGGGACAGGAAGATATACTCACTTGCCAATGTCATCTTGATCCGCAAACTTCTCATCGTTGAAGCCAAACTGGTCAATAAAATTGGACGTCATTTGTTGCATCTGATAATCAGAAAAGGCCTGGCAGCCCCAGGGCCAGTGACAGTGATACAATGATTCTAATGACATTCTACACACTATCTGCCCACCTGTGTTCCAGAAACCATCTTATTTACATAGCCTTAGGGCTTAAGAAGTTGGTGTGTTTTTCTAAAAACAATCAAATAATTTCAGACACAATTTACCCAAAAAAGGACACGTTTGGAATTCGAATGCACATGTCACTGCAAGAGATGTTAATGACCACTCTGTCCTCTACTGTAAATTATCTTTAGAGAGAGGTCTGGGTTAAGTCCGGTTCGAAGAGGTGATCAAGTGACACGTGACAGTCTGAAATTATAAGATGTATCAATCACCTCTGCACACAACCAACCTTAACCTAAGATCCAGGAAGTGGTGACCCACCGCCCTCCCTCCGCCCCTCCCCCTCCCCCTCCCCCCCCCCCCCCCCCACTACAGTTACACGGCACCAGGGGAAAACACGACCAGTAATCAAATCTGCCAGCCTACAACACACAACGTTCGGGGACACTTCGTTCTCTTTAAAAAAAAGACTTCGGTCTCAGAGGCCGGGAAGAGTATCAAAGTAGCTTCTATCCTACCTACCTTTAGAGAGAGGATAAAGTCTTAACACTGACCCGACACCGGTCTGAAAAGCTACAACTGCAAGATCCACAGAGGAGCCCATTCTGTCTCTTCCATTCTAGAGAGCACCAGGCTCACTTGGGTTTTCTTAGGTGGTAACGGGGGAAGGTTAAAATGGACTTCACAAGAATGCTGAGCTTCTGATTTAAAACAACAAGGAGGCCCAGCAGAACAAGAGAAAGCGGCGAAGGTGTCCCATGTTCTGAAGCAGGAGTAAAGGACAACGAAGACAGCAAGTGGCACCCCGCACGCCACCCCGAACGAGGCACGGAGGCTGACGAAGAACAGTGTGTGCGCCGCCTTGTGGACTTGCTCTGGACAGACGGGAAAGCTCTCGCCTGCAGGTGGGCCCACACACACGGGGCAGGAGCGACAGCCGGGAGCTGAACCACAGGCATCTCACCAGAAGCCACTTGCTGGGGAGGGAGGCGGCTACCACTGCCTGAAACCCAATTCTCCCCGGTTCTCCTTTTGAGCAGCGCCCGGAGGTTCCGCCCCGCGGACACCTGCTGCAGAAATGCCTCTTCTGCTCCCTCCTGATCACTCATGCGGGTGGCAGGGAATTATGGCATGGATAATCCAAATCGAAGGTGATTAAAAAATAAACCTTATATTTGGCTTTGGAAGGCAACTTTTCCTCAGGTCCGAAAAAAGTGGTTATCTAGTTTGCTGAGAACCTGAAACTTCACTTTTCTCTAACTTGAGAGAGCCCTCCCCCCGCCCCCCCGTGCTCACTCACGCCCTTCCATGCTGTCCCCTTTCCTGCCCATGGAGGTGACACTATGTGACACGGGGCGGGGGGCCAGCCTCACGGGGGCGCATTTGGTAAGGTGCGCCAGGGCTGAGTGAGTCGCGGGTGCACGCAGAAGGGCAGAGACAAGTTCTGGAAGGCCGGGCTGAGCTTGGACAGGGGAATGGAAAATAGGACACGCAGCCCTCACACCCGTTAAGCCCAAAAGAAAGAAACGGGTTCTGCTGAATCGCGCCCTCGTGTTGTCAAAGGTAAAATGGGACGTGTGGTGCTTTCAAAGATGTAAAGAATCATGAAGTCATTCTTCCAAGCAGGCGGCAGAAGCCGGGCTCTGAGTTTATTTACAGATTACAGACTTGGCCACACAAGGGAGAAGGTCCCTCCCCAGTTGGTCTGTTTCTTTTTTCTCCCTTTAACTTTTTTGTGCCTTTGGACTTTGGACTATGAAGTTTGGGGTTCCTAAAACCGAAAAGTGTTCCTTTAAATGCTTCACAGAGAGCACGCAGACACTGAATGTATTACAAGTGTACGTATGTGAATACACGTGCATAGGTACACACAGATATACGTGTGTCCACCCATATATGAGTCGTCTGTCTGTCTCCCTGTCTATTCGTTCATGTCCCTAGGGAGACACATATAGCCACTGACGGACACAAGTAACCTCTATGCAGTAACTTAGGGGAAAAAGGAAACAAACCTCCCTGGTCCTCATTAGTTCTAAGTCTATTACAGCTTCTATGAAGATGCAAATTCGCAAAGAACTTCCAAGTTTCAGACACGATTTTTACTAATAAAGCTACTAATGTGTACTAAACCCACCTAAGTGAAAACTGTTACTGTATTCTACTTAAAGTCACCTAAAAAGTGCTTTGGACTTGGAGAAATCCAAGTCTGGGAAGCACCGTACGGCTGTGTCATTACTGAGAACTTAATTATTAAAAAACAAAAAAACAAAACACAAACCCCACACTGCCTAGAACTGTCATCCCGGCCAAAGCCGGGGACCGTTCAAGTCACTGAGAAGGGAGTCGACCGCTTTATTAAGCAGATCTCTTTGGAGGCGCCGCTGGAGTGACGGGAAGTCCCTGCCTTGCCTCCTCTCCCCGCCGCCGCCCCGCACGGGCCTGGGAGCGGGAGGCGCCCGCCAGGTCTCCGGAGCCCGTCTGCGGCCCTCAGCCTCAGGTCTCCAGACACAGCAGGGAGAGGACCTCCTCACACTCCACACCTCTGTCAGATTCAGAGGGACTTCGAGTCAAACACTAGAGGCTGGGAAATCAGAAGGGCCAGGAGGCACAGCCAGACTGCCGGCATCCACAAGACGCTGTGAATTCACGAAACTTCCTGTGAAGCATCCCCTGAGCCAGACATGGCCCACAGGTGAGGGACAAGGTCAAGGGACCTTATTAAATGACCTGCCCTAAGCTCTCTATACACAGGACTTTACATCAACATGAAACCTCACTTTAAACGTGAATGAGAAACTGAAACTAATATATATAAACTAATATGCTATCATGGAAATCCCGCATAAAATTCTTAAATTAATCTATACTGGTGGTCTCAAATTAAAAAAAAAATAGTCTGGAACATATTTCTTACTTTCAAAATGATCCAGCTGATTTGTCACTCAAGCATGCAAAGAAGTGTTTACTAGAAGCTTGTCCGCCAGAGAAGAATTATTTTTCCTACTTTTAGAGGGTTCCGTGAAGTGGATAAAAGCCACAGGAACGGGAGCCTGTGGAGAGCTTTGTCAGGAAGGCGGTTTTGTGTCTGGGATTGCCTCATGTGCACATCAGCAGTCAGTCAAACCAAAAAGACGTCAGAAAACGTCCTCCCCAGAACAGCCATGGAATCAGATTTCACGAGAAGGAGACCCACTTTCCGGATACCTAACGGTAATAAGCACCCCCTGAGATTAAATCAGCCGCCTCAAGTTCCGAGGGCATCGGCTTATCTACACATAGGTCGAGGGCATTCTCTTTCTTAAAGCGATTCCCCAACAGGTTCGGAAGCACCTTGATAATTTACACTTTGTACCACAGAGCTTCGCTGCAGGGGTGAGCAATGCGTAGCGCTGGAGTTCACATCAGGCTGAGTGGCCGGTTTCAGGACTCTCCAGATGCTTCCGTAGGGGCAGAGAGGCTACTGCCAGGCCGGAGAACTCGGGGGTCAAGGAAGAAGGGCCTGTAGGCACCAGGGCTCACAGTGGGCCAGGTGGGCACCCTGGGTGCACCGGCAAGGCACGAGGGTGGCAGCGAGGGGCTGCTGTCTCTACAAGAAGGCCCCTGCTGCTCAACAGCACCCCCTGTGGGCTGGCCGCCCCTGCCCCTAACCCCGGGAGGCTGGCTTCCGAAGGGCAGGAGGAGCATTAAGAATCAACGGAGAAGCCAGCCTAGTGCTGAAAACCCACTCCAGACCTGTCCTGTAAATGTGAATGTGAACCTGACTTAGTAACCGCCCCGACCACAGCAGGACAGCCTACTGGGAGGCCCAAACACGGGGTCGGCAAAGCCACAAGCAGCCTCATCCTGGCCCTGGGAAAAGATGAGGCTTAAAGGCTAAGAAAAAAGAAGCCAAGCGAACATTCAGTGCCGGGTAGGAAGGGGGCTATGTCAACCTCCCCCCGCGCCCCCCCCCCCCCCCGGCCACCAAAGCAACCCGGTGCCAAGATGGGGTCCTGGCACCATCTGTCCGTCTGAGGAGCTGGTGCCTTGAAAGAGGGGCTTGTGCCGTTAGCTCCCACGTCGGGTACGCGCCTGGTATCCAGTCAAGGTAGCGAAACCACCGGCCGCCTCTCCAAGAACCACCGCTGGGCGAGGGATAGATCCGGGCATGTCACTTTTAGACCCCGTCTTCTCCCCCACAAAGGGCAGAAGCAGCTGATAAATGGACAGTATTGGGGACAGGAGGGTGGGGTGGCAAGGAATTGCTGCAACTGAAACTTTCACTAGAAAAGACCGTAAGGACACACGAAGAGTGTGATTCTCACCCACAGGTCGCTACTACGGGATCTTTTAAGCAACCACACAGCCGGTGCACAGGTCTGCGTAACACGTATGTCTGAGGCACTCGCTGAACCATTCGGTTTGCTCAAGTCTGAAAATTCACCCAATTCCGCTTTGTCGTGACCAGGGGTGAAACATTCCCTGGAAACATAATCAGTACAAACCTTCCTCTCACATACCTGAAACTTCCGATCTTTAATGCTTTTGCCTAACTAGTAAGTAACCCCAAATCATATCCTAGTGCATAATCTGCCTCCAAAGGGGACTCATAGGTGGCAACTAGATTAAGCATTTAAAATAAAAACAAAAAGCAAAGCTTTAGGCATGACTCACTTGCTGCAAAGAAGAATCCTGTGAGAAACCCGTTTCTTTAAAGTCAATTTCATCATCACTGGATGAATGAATATGGCAGGTTGTAACCTATATGCATAAAAATGTAAAACACTATTTAACAGAGAAAAGTTTTGGACATTCGTATCAGCATTTTTATGGAAAAATCACATTTAGTTTTTCTCTCAATGTGTAACAACAGCAAGCACAAAAATAAGTTAACAGTTAAGTTATAAAATCCACCCCAATCATCCAAAAGCCCATTTCACTCAACCAGATGGTCAGGTCACCTGCCCTTCTGCTGCCCACTTGTGTTCTCGCTCTCCTTCCTAGTATCGCCAGAAACCAGGGAAGAGGGGAGTTACTCCATTTAAGTGATTTTAATAATCATCTCCAATTAAATGTTTACAAAGGGCAGGTGGAAGGAACGGCTCAGGTGAAGTATAAAAACAACTCGTATGTGCCAAGCTCAGAGAGTGAAAATACCACGCCCAGGGGTTACTCATGGGCCCCCGGGAAGGTCAGGTTTAGATAGGAGCACTTTTACTTCTCGCGTCCCCTGTCCACTCTGAGAAGAACATTGTCCATAAACCCTAGAGTGGACTTTGAACCACTAGAACACCCTGCTTATAAAAAGACCCCAAATCTTCTGTCCCTTAAAACATAGTCCCTGCCCTCAAAACTTACAACCAACTCAAACAAAACACGAACATGAACTGCTCACCAATTCATGGTGATTTTTATTCATTCATAAATGACACACGGCATTGAGGGGACGTATTAACAATTAGAAATGAAAATACACAAGTGACTAAGCACGAGTAACAGTGACTGCTGCATAGCCAGTAATAAATGTGAACAGTCTGTAAAATCCTAAAACGAGCAGTGTACTTCTGAGGGTAACTTACACTGTGTTTCCTGAGTTACTCACCCTGTACTTTCCACAGAAGCATAACCGGCAGAGGGCACGGTCATCGGGGGAAGACGTGAGCGGCCGCGACCTGCTAACCCTTGACGCTGTGTCTAAGAGCCTGAACGGAGCTACACAAAGTGGCCTGGTTTGTTCTGTGATGTTCCAACACTGGACCAAGAAACCCGAAGGAGGCTCCCACAGGTCTGCGTGTGGTATGGCTTATGAAACGCAATACGTCACCGCTCGAATAAAATCAATCTCTTTTCTCTTCGACCATCTCTGGCAACGATGCTGAGCCGAGCGAACTGCCCCGCACGTCCAATGAAGCCCCCGCCCCCTTCTCCCTGAGGGAGAGGTGGGTGTGCACACTCGGAATCTGAAACTGGCCGGATGAGGTCAAAGGCAGGATCTGGGAGCAACGAAGGGAGTGTGCCGGGGTCAATCGCAGCTCCCGCGAGTTAGTGGGAAAGTCGTGCAGAACGCGGGAGGGGGGAGGCGGGATCCTGCTCGGTCACGGCAGCCGGCGGCACGGGAGGCCCGGCCACTGTGGCGGGTCCAGAGGAGACCCGGGCTGCTGGGCGGCAAGCTAGCGCGAGAATCCTATTATGTTTTAGGGGGCGCCCCCCCCCAGGGTAGGGTGCAGGATTAGAAGACAAGCCAAAGAGCAAGCCAGGTCAACTAGACAAGAGAGAACAAAAAAAGACCCGGCCACCCCTGGCGGGTCTCGTCCGAGTTCAAGCAGGATTCAACGTTTCCTCATTCACAGTGTTACCTTTCGCTACAAAACGCATCGGTTCGTTGACGGAAGGTGAGCAAGAAATCCGTTTCTGTTGAGCAACTACCACGTGCCGGACGCAGCAGTGACCCCTTTTACGCACCCTCTGTCACTTGTCTCCTCAAAGCAATTCCGGGAGGTAATCTTTTCTCCAAAAAGAAGTTTTGCCAAGTTATTAACAACACGATGCGCGCACGCCTTTGTGTTTATGTACGGAAAGATGTGGCGACTCTGGTTCTACCCACATCCTAGCTGGCCTGAAACCGTTCCCGACAAAATGGGCTACAAAGGTGGCTGAACGCACCCCGGCCCCGGCGGGGAGGGGACCCGCTGCCTGGAATCCCACCTAGTCCATCACACAGCTAGGTGCCGCCACCTGAGCCCCCGGCCCGAGCCCCCGGCACGCCCCCGCCGAGGTGTCTCCATCTCAGCAGATGCCACTCGTCGCCTCCTCATTCCTCAGCTCAAACCTCGGCCTTCTGGTTTCTTCTCTCTCACACGTATCTACTCACCCCACTGTCAAAACACAACCTACGAGACCGTCGCTTCTCACCAGGCCGACCAGCTCTCTCTGGTGCAAGCCGCCTCCGCCTCTCGCCCCGGACAACGCCGTACCTGGGGGCTGCGGGTCTCCCTGCCGCCACCTGCCCCACCGCAGTCTGTTCTCAACCCGAGAGCCGTAACGCTCTTTTACAACGTACGTTAAGCTATGTCACCTTTAGATGCCATACCGAACAGCTTCTCATCTCACTAAGACATAACCAGGGTCCGCGCGGACTGAAGCAGGAGAGCTGGCCTTGGACCTCATGCCCGCTCTCTCCCTCCGGATGCCGGGCCAGCTTCCGCACGAGCTCTGCCCCCCTCACGCCTCTGCACAAAGGTACCTCTCGGAGAGGTCTGCACACCTGCCCCAGACAAACCCCTGGCTCCCTGCCCTGGAGTTTACCCGTTTCCACCCAGGCAGGGATCTTTGCCAGTCGAGTTTACGACAAGAGCCTCAGTGCATGGCACACAGTAGCCGCTCAAATGTTTATTAAATTAACGAATACCAACACATTATGAGAACGTACGGGGAACACAGTCATAACTTTTTAAAAAGTAACAAGTACGTACGAACACTCTGACCAAGCCAGAAGTGTTCTAAATATAGTCTTGACGCTTCAGCGGAAAAAAGCTTTTGAGATGTTGTTCCCTTCTTTCATAGTAAAATTTTAGTTTCGTTAACTGTTGCTACAGGAAAAAGCCAAGTGTTTTTGGCGCCTTGGCCGGTCAGCTCGCTAAATGCTAAGGAGGATCATGGGCACGGCTGGCATGTTAACCCAGGTGACGTGTGGAAATCACAGACAAGATCTCCCCCCTTGCTACCCTGGGGACCCCTGCTGGGGACCCCCCGGCACCCCCATGCCCCGGGGCGGGTGAGACACACGGCGGTTCCGCCCCGCGCTGCTGGGCCTCTGGGCCAACGCACGGGCACACGTGTGCCTTATTCTGCACAACCTCCCCGAGCGAGCTCATGAGTGGCGGGAAGGACACGCCAATACTCGAGACAACACCTTCTCCCCCACACATAGGAGGCAGAGAACGAAGCAAACGCAACCTTCCAGAGTCCGTGTCGACACCTCCTACGTTACCTAACTTTACCAAGACTTGACCAGTTCTTACCAACAGACCCACGGAGAGGTCTCTGGTAAGTAACACACCAAATTTCATTCATAACAAAACTCCCAACATAAACACAGAAGCAATCTACGAGTCTACTGTGCATATACTTCGGTGTGATGGGCCAAAAGATTAAAGTACTTCACAGACCTCAGAGACAGCGTAGTTAGAAAGCCGCCCAGGAGCGGGAGGAGCTCGGGGCTGGCACGGCTTTTCCTACAGGAGTGAGCAGGACCTCAGCCCACAGCCAGCGGCACAGGGAAGCGTTTGGTGTGCTAATCAACGAATCCTCGCTGTGACTAGGAAAATAAGAACAGGCCAGGGCAATACAACAATATTTTAACCCAAGCATCAGGTGTGAACTGCGGATGGGCTGAAGTCCTAGGAAACACCTAAAATGATTCCCAGGGAGACATCTGAGCCATGGTAAAACCAACTAAGTCAAGGCATCAAGACAGCGTCTCTAATCTAATCTATCGATTTGGGGGAGCGGACAGGGAATAAGCCATCTATTATTAGTCAACTGCCTATTTTAGAATGAACGTGTCTGAGATGCCTCTACTTAGACCTTGTACTGCGTTACATGGGCAAGTGAGCACTCTTTCTGCAGGACATTTTCCCAAGGGCAAGACCCACTGCGTTTACCAAGCTGGGTTTATGATAATGTGCCCTGGAACATGGTACCCAACCCTCCTAGGATACAACCTGAAGCTTTCTGGGCGCAAACACGGAGAGCCCAGAGGCCGCAGGAAGTCTCGCTGGTGGCCTAGAATGCACAGGCACCCTTAGGAACCGGGAACCTACATATCCCTAAAATGACTACAGAGCAAAATTCCCCACTGAAAGGACTTAAAACTGAAGGGAGGTGGTATTTAAGTCCTGGGCACGTGGGATCAAGGAACTGAAGAGGTCTTGAGACATCAGCCCGAAAGTTCTCACGGACAACAGACAACAAAATTACAGAGTGGGGCTAAATCAACACGGGATATGAGCGACATCAACAAGGCTCTAGAAGTCTCACCGCTTTTGGCCAAAGAGAACTAAGCTGCTATTAGTGACAGATGGGCCCAGGATAACCTTCCCTTCCACCCAGGTGTAAAGTCCGGACGTCAGAGGTGTCTGACCCAAAAGGGCTGTACGTGAATTCTGCCCTGCTTGTATACGCCCCTTCACATAGACACACAGAACATTTACACGGAGTCACAGCCCAGGTTACTGACAGTACCATGCAAAGCAGCTGAGTGCTGTCTGAACTGCAACGAAGGCTGTCTTTACACAGAACTGCTCACACGAGAAATGTTTCAATTACCAAAGACAAAGAACATGTTTTAAAAACCGCTGATAACAGCAAGTTTTACTGGACACTTTTGAAGTCTACAACCCTTTGAAGGAACACCTTTAAAGAAGTCTCCCAAAGTCACAATTAATATTCCTAAACATTCCTTTATAAATAAGAAGTATGACAACACCCCTTCAAGGAGACCACACTGCCCGCAACCTTAACAAAGAATCGAGATGGGGCTTCTACTAAATTAAATGGTTCACTTTAACAGTGCCAGAGAACAATTTCAGCCTACAATAAAACCTTGATTATCCACAATTTTAAGCAATGTGATTGGGGAAGAAAGCAATCAATCCACCGTAGGTGGTTATGCTCATCAAAAATTACTTAAGTCTTCCTTGATGACTCAGGGCTGTCAAAGTGGATGTCAGTCTCTCTGCTGGGCTATGACGCACTGAGACACTGAGGCCATCGGACGTATTTTAATTAAATGGCCTCACACAGCTCCCCTTAGTGATCTCTTAACTTCACAATCTTCCAACTCCTACTGATTCTATCATTATACCCATCCTTAACAAGCCATTACCCAACCAATCTGTGAAGAGTCTGGAAAAAGATAACCAAATTTGTTAGACAATCTACCAAATAGAAGGCAACAGCCCTTTGGGAGAGTAACACAGGATGACCTGGTGACCGCTCTGTAGCTGCCACTTCTGTTTCTGCTCTGAGCCCTTCTGTTTCCCTCCTGTTTCTAAACTCTGCTGTGAACTGATAAGGCTGTCAGGGACCTGACCGCCTAACAGCCAAGGCGTTAGTGTGTATTAGAAGCAGCTGCTGAATTTCAAACATAGAATTAAATGCCCGACACATCTACTTCTGTGTAGAGTTAAGGCCACCACCTCAATTATCAGCTGGCATGTGCTTACAAAAGGAAATGCTTTCCTTATCTTTAAAACCAAAAGCAATACTTACCTTCAATCTCAATGCATTAAAAAAACAAAGAATACATTCCAAAGTCCAATATAATTTTTAAAAATATTATCAATGCCATTATTCCCTGGCTAATGGTTCTAATGTGTTAGTTCCAAAGTCATCTACAAAATTCTCCCCCGCCCCACAGTGGGAATAATCTAAAAAGAGGGTAAACTCAACTCAGTAATATTAGAAAATATCCAAAGGCTTCCTGAGGCTTCTAACCACCCTGGCTTATCTGAGGCAGAAGGCAACACCCCTGACAGAGAAGGCTGGCTAGCAGCGGTTCTGTTGAGGCACTGAGGGAAATGGGGGTGGGGGTGGGGGACGTAGAGGTCAGTGTCCTCTCTGTACCCTCTGGTCACCGCAGGCAGGAATTGGGAACTGACGAGACAAGTTGTCACGAATATGGCGAACACTGACCTCTCTTCCTTGGTAAAGAAACATGAACTTATCCTTGGCCCCAAATTACCGAGACAAACGAAAGATCTTTCTTTCATCTCTTTCTGAGCAAGTGGGCAAAGGCCGAGAGCACTGGAGTCACAGAAACGTGACCCGGTAAAACCTACTAGATCTACCGTGTTCCTCTTGTTAGTTTCTCCCAAGGAGCTTGCGCAGAACGCCTCCCATCGCTCCCTGACTGTATCTGGAAGACCTTTGGAGAGAGAAAGAAAGAGGCATGGTCACTCCAGGGGCCTCAAACACAGACGCACAAAACAAACAGGAAACAGGGGGTGCACCACCCGCTCGGCTCCTCGAAGGCAGATGTGCCCCGTCATCTGAGCACCCGCCTCTTGGAGAAACAGAGTTATAAGGCCTTGTGGCCTGGACGTCAGTAATTTCAGGAACCAGAGCCACCCCCCCCCCCCCCAAAAGGTCTCTGCTTGATGCCAAGGGTGCTACGCAGCTCTGTGAATTTAACAAGTTTTAAAAATGGCGAACACTGAATCTGGAAAGCGTGTGCCCAGTGCACTTCAGAGAGAACAGTGGGTCTTTTAAGGCAGGAGGAAAAATCGTCTGTTTCCACGTCGTTCAAGTTTAGGAAATGCTGTAGCACAAGCTCCCGCACACCCGTCAGATACGGTGATGGCTCCTGGAGCCTGGTTCGGCTGCTCAAATTATTCCAACACAGTGTTTCCTAAATGCTTGTGCCCATAGGCCACCATGGCAACACAGACGCAGCAGTGAGACTCCACCTTCTAGAGGAATTTTAAAGAAAAGGGCACACAAATACTTTTTCCGAGAAAAGGGAACTACGGCTATAATCTCGGAACCCTGACTAGAGCTGTCCTCTGACACTTCCGGTTCCAACAGATGTGTGTGTGCCCCTCACACACCCCGTGGTGAGCAGCTCCGGGAAAACAAAGACTGAGCCACAGGACGTAATCACGCCCATGGCCACCTCTCCAGGTGAGCACACAACCTGGGACGGCCCCGCCTGGACCTGTCTCGGGGAGCAAAATTACAGGGGGGCAAAGCCCCAACTGATCCCACGGCCTAGAACAGCTCTTTCAGTGCATGGTCAACAGGGAACAGCCTCTTGAACACAGACCTTCATTTAAAAGACAAACCGGATAGACTGGGAAACAATTTCTAGTGTTCAGCAAGTTGAGTTTGGATGAATTCAGAACTACAGGGGTTGGAGATTTTCACACTCCTGGAGTTAAGTCGCAGGACCAGTCCAAGCCCCAGAGTCCACAGAGCTCCTGGGCCCTGGGTGTAGAGGGGACGGACTCTTGGCCTGGGCGCCAGTGTAAAAGGCACCTGCAGCTTCTTGCCAGTAACCTCGCCTGGTAAATTTCAATGCTGGTACAGAAAGCATCTTTTAGAGTCCACTAGCCCTCCTCTTAGGAGGAGAGACGGAAAACATGTGGAGGAATGCTGCAATACCCCAGCTGAAGGAACTCAATCCACAGGCTACATACACAGGGGCCTTCAGAAGTAAATAAAAAGAGCGATCCCAGCTCGTGACGTAGCGGCTGGCGATGGGACGCCAGACTTGGTGGATATGGTGAGCAGGCTCCCTGAGAGCGAGAGCGGGTGCCTTGGCCGGGCTGCCAGTACTCACTCAAAGGACTGCAGAAATAAGGAGGGACACAGAGCAAGGAACTACACTCTTCAAACAACTTCACTCAGATCTCCGGATAATTCGCGCAATATAAAGGAACTCCACAGACTGCCATTAAAAACGTTACGAACGTTTCCAATTTACCCTTAAATCCTTCCTCCAATCCAACAAAAGTGTAATTAAAATTCCAAAAGCCACTTACCTTTGATAAGCTGCTGTACTAATGCACTGTTGGGGCCCTTGTCAGTGCTGTGCACGATACAGTTAGCTATCCTTGTCAGGTGTCCCATGTAGCCGTGCCGTCTGCCTCCCTCGGCCCTGACAAGGGGGAGAGGACAAATCTTCAGACTCCCGACCGGAGGGAGTCGTGAGACAGCCTGGTAAGCACAGCGGGTTGGAGTGATCATTCTAAAAACGGAGGCCCTGAAGCTGGGGATGGACGGTCACCAGGTCAGGCCAGGGTGGGGAGGGGCAGAGGCGGTCCGCTCAAGGATCACACGTGGCCACACTCATCAAGGTCCGTTCAATATACAAACCAATCATTAACCTTCGATAATCTTAAAAAAAAAAAAAAAAAGCCCAAACATTCACTGACACCTAATATTTCTGTGACTTGGCTTTGGATCTTTCTGTGAACAGACTTTAAAAAGGCCGAAAGCACCTAAGGTGACAATCCTGCTGCTTCGTTTTCTGAGACATCACGTCTCCACCGCGTCTACTAACAGACATAATCGTCTACCAATGGCATTTCTCAGGTCAAAAGAGCAGCCGATCTTAAGGATCCGGCCGAGGCGAGGGGCGCTCAGCTGGTCTCGGGCCCACACGGCACCTGGAACACGGGCACAGAAACCACTCCCCGTTGCTCTCCCCCATTTAGGGCCTACCCTTCCTAACCAGGACCCATCTTTACCAAATCCATCCATGTAGATACACTTGTCACATCGCTGTGATTTCTCTGCCTGTTTACAAAGGGTCAGGACTTAGATTTTTGCTTACAGGGAGGATCTTTCAGGGGCCACTAAAAAAGCCATACTTGCTTGAAGGCTTTTCTGAGAAAGAGGGTATCTGCTAAGAATCTTAAAGGGTCTGCAAACAGCTAAGGGTCAGAAGACACAGAGTTGATCTCAAGTGAGTTGTTAAGAGCCTCTTCTGGCTTCACAATAAGATCCCGAGACCCCGGTGTTCCTCACAGGCAGCTTCCTGGTCAGACCCTGTGCGGTGCTCCCACGAGCTCCCGAGGGAGCTCAAATGCCCACCCGCCAGGGTTTTGCTCCAAGGCTCCTGATGTTCTTTCGGCTTCTGGGGCAAGGAAACGTTAGGAAAGCTCGTTCCGGAACGCCCAAGGTGGGGGGACTACAACAGTCAAGCCTCTGAAGGATGGCGCTTAGGGGACACAGAGCATACCAGACACCTTTGCACTGGCGATGAAGAGGCAGAGAACAAGGGAGGTTGGGGAGGGCTCTAAGCTGCTAACGTGGGGCCAAACACAGACCCGGAGAGGCTGATCTGGCCAGACACAGCACCCCCACAGGAGCTCCGTGTGGAAGAATGGACCCGAGGCCCACCGAGACGAGCCTCGGACTAAATGCAGGTTTTCCAGAGTCCAGTCACAGCTCTATCAGTGCCAGTGAGCACTTCCGGAAACACCAAACCTGACAAAATAAAGCTGACACCTCCCTTTAGTTCCTAGCTCTCCCAGAGGCCGCAAGAGGAGTCTGAGCAGAGACACAGAGCAAGAAACCTCCCGGCGCGGGCTCAAGCACGAAGGCGCACGGGACGGCCTTCTGGGCCGCTGGAAATGCTCCGTGCCTTGAGTGCAGCGCTCCCGCACCCGCACGCGTTCGTCAGAGCTCCTAGAAATGCACGCCCTGAAAGGATGGAGTCCCACCTTACAAGAATTACACCTCAATGCACCTGACTTAAAAGCAAACGAGGGGCGACTGGGTGGCGCAGTCGGTTAAGCGTCCGACTTCAGCCAGGTCACGATCTCGCGGTCCGTGAGTTCGAGCCCCGCGTCAGGCTCTGGGCTGATGGCTCGGAGCCTGGAGCCTGTTTCCGATTCCGTGTCTCCCTCTCTCTCTGCCCCTCCCCCGTTCATGCTCTGTCTCTCTCTGTCCCAAAAATAAATTAAAAAAAAAAAAAAAAAAAAAAAGTTGAAAAAAAAAAAGCAAACGCAAGAAGTGGCCCCGAGAGCGTCTTCCACGCACGCCCCGCCACCGGCCTCCTGTGAGATGGCGTCAAAGCCCCCAGGGCCCGAGGGAGGAAGCGGGGCGTGCGGCAAAGCGCCTGACGCGTGTCAGCCACCACTTCAGGTGATCGTGCCCGTCGGCTAACGGAGATTTTCTGAACACAAATCGCCAGGGCAGTCGCCGTCCCCTCTTCGGTCAGGAAGTGCCCTTCTCCGCGGCGAGAACACGGGGTGACCTGAACTTGAAGCATCATCAGGGAGGCCTTGACTTGAGGACTCTTTTTCTTTCCTACTGTCAGGAAAACAGCTATTCAAAAAGGTCCCGGAAGTTTCAAAGGCAGCTAACCCCTGGGTTCCCCTCAAGAGAGCTACAAAGACAGGGGGGATCTAGAAATAAACGGCTACAATGAAAGAATCTGGAGAGAACCATTTGTAACTGGAAGCTGGTCTGTACCTCGTAGTTACTCTCACTGTTCTCTCAGGCAAGGGAGGGTGTTTTCTTCAAGTTAAAAATCAGACAGAATTCCTCTCAGAAAACGGCTTACTTACTGTTTCTTCTCATTCATTTCCCAGGCATCAAGTATTCGTTCTATTAACTGACATTTTTGAAAAAGCTGAATAAAAAGGAATATTCCAGTTAACATTTATGTAAATAATGTCAAAGCATCAAAGTTCTAGACTGAAACAGAACTCTACTCAAATAGAACAGTGACATGTTATCACCCAGCAAGCTGTGAATTACCGGCTAACTCATCTGCAACGTGGTAACAGATTCACGCAAGGCCCTCAGAACAAACGCTACGGGGATCGGGACGGGAGCCACGCCTCCAGCACCGTAGCTGCTGGGGAACAGCGACACTGCAGGTGCCGCTCCACTGAGCAGCTGACCTAAAGCAAAGCCAGGTTTCACGAGCCATGAAAACTGGCTAATAAATTCAAAAGAATAAGGAAGATTACACCCTGGCAAAAATCTCTCAGAATCCGCAGCAATCCCTGTGCTTTTGAAGCCCGGGCCACGCTCGCTTCCGCACCCGCTGCCATCGCTGTCGGGATGCGCGATGCAGTTGCACCCAAGGTCATGGCCTTTCCCTTCGACTTGGTTGAGCCAGCTTCTCCCAAGTCCCCGGTTTGCGAGTAACCCAGCGTGAGCTAGAAAACTCCGCACAACCACGGAACTTCAGAGCAAGAAGAAATCTGAAGACTGACTTAGTAAAATCACCTCGTAGTTAACGAAGGAAACAGGGCCACAGAAACGTTTCGCTCGTTACTGCACGCAGCCCACTCCTGCCAACCTTCACTCGTGTATTTAGCCTACAAATTAAAACTGGCAAGCCGGGGTGCCTGTGTGGCTCAGTCCGTCGACTCCTGATTTTGGCTCAGGTCATGATCTCACGGTTCAAGAGTTTGAGCCCCGAGTCAGGCTCGGCGTTGGCAGCATAGAGCCTGCTTGGGATTCTCTCCCTCCCCATTCTCTCTGCCCCTTCCCTGCTTGCACACTCTCTCAAAACAAGTAAGCACACTTAAAAAATTTAAAACTGGTAAGCCAAACAACTGGCTAAACGCTTTCTGCAGACTTTAAAACAAGAGAGTTAACCATCTGGACTCTGAAATTACCTCCCTGCCCTTCGACTGACCCACTTCACACTTATCAGGAGCAGCAGAAAAGAGACACCAGTAAGCTTACGTGTTTCAGTAACAAATTGTCACCGGCGGAGTCTTGGTCGGTAATGGTGTTATTCTCTGTATTTTCAAAAGGACTTGCAAGAATCAGTGCAATACAAATTTCCACTTGTGTATGTAAAAAGTTATTCCATGTATATTTGAAGAACATGTCCTACAAAAAAGAAAAAGCCATGCTTGCTTTTATTCGGCCGCCTCAATGTTGAAAGCCACTACTCTAACACACTTCCCAAAGAGTGATTTAATAAAGTGGAAATGATATGTTCTTAGTTCAACAGGACTATTTAAAAGGAAAACAAGTTTACTTTAACGGGGGCTTGAAATGCCACTACGGAGACTGAAGAGCATGATACCTGCTCATTCAACATGCCAGCAATTGCATGGAATCTAGTAGAAAACAACAATGAACACAGGAAAACAACAGTAAGCTTCTGAAAGAGAAAATCTTTTTACATTTTCAAGGCAACTAACACAGGCATTAAGTTCAGTAAGCGTCCACTAATTTTTAAAGAAATGTTTAAGAATTTTATTTTGAGTCAACAAACCTGTACTGATGGCTTTTGTGCAGGGCACAGTGCTAGAGGCCATACAGGAGACAGGGACAGACAAAAAGATGGTCTCCAATCTCAGGGTGCTCACACCTTAACAAAGAATAAGCACTCAGGCATTTGAAACTCATGGAACTATTAGCGAATGGAGTAAAACAAGAGAGGTCTGGGAAGCAGTGACGTGTGGACCTCCAGAAAGCACATGGGTTTCCCAGATTGCTCGAAAAGTTGATAGGATCACAAAAAGGAAAGACAATTCCTACAAACACAAAATGCATCGTGTATACATATATTCAGGACATGCTTCGAGTCTGGTTACCTCAACTCAAAACCAGGTAACGATTAATGACCCATTTAGGAGTTTCATCAAATTTGCTGTCCTTCAAAAGCAGTTGGGTACTTACTATCAGTAAGATCAGAGGCTAGTAACTGACGACTTCAGGGACAGGAGTAGAAAGTTATGTGGCTATAATTTATCCACCAGCCAGAGGGTAGGGCAAAAACTGTCCCCAGACAGAATGGTTGTTATTTCACCAAAGAGACTGTAGTTCTGTAACGTTTTATCTCACTCCAACATGTTTCTGCCCTGTATTCCTATGCTGTCGTCATTTAACCCAAAGCTGAAACACAGCTAAAAATATCTTAGTGACACCAGGTGGCGTAACAGTGTGGCTGATAAAGCCCACGTCGGTTTGAAACTGGATGTGAATTCAAATCTTGGTTCCACCACCTATTAGCCATAGAATGTGTCCCGTCTCTGGGCAAGATGTGAAAAACAGACCCTCTCTCTCGCACAGGCGTTTACACCCAGCATCACATGAGAAATGGAAGGAAGTGCAAAGAGTGTGCAAAGAGCCCAAACTTCCCCTTGTGTACGGCAAGGCCAGACGGCTCATGAAACCCGCTAAGTGTTAACCCCGTGCCTTCCATGCCCTGGGGTGGCAGGACAGACAGAGCAGGCAGGGGCACCAGAGCTGGGCCTGGGGATTCTAAGCACAAACCTTGGAACTGGGGAACCTGAGGGTCAAGGGAGTCCAGATGATTCCTGGGCTCTCCCTTTCCCCTTCCACCAACCACAGACTATAGTTGTATCAGGGAAGAATCTGGACTCAACTTAAAAGACCACATATCTGTCAGGGGAGAGAAGATAAACACTTGTCCCTTTGCTAATTACAAGCGGAACACGGTGCTGTAACCAGCAGTCATTTCTAGCTAACAGCTCCCCCGAGGGACAGGACTGCTCGACCACCTGTGCCAGACTGAGATTCTGGAGGGAAAGTGGGTCTTAATCATCTATGAAATCTCTAATATACTTCTTTACACGCAGCAATAATAAATACTGAAAACTTAAAAACTGACGATAAACTCAAGGCAAAAACTGCATAAGAGACCATTTGTGCTCAGAACCAGGAAGTCACCGACAGACTGTAAATGCGTGAGGTTTTTCACTTGTGCGAGTTGTAGGTCTACAGAACATCAAGGGCAAAGTAAATGACCTTTTGGGGGAAATCTTACCAATATGACCCCGACGCTATTCAGCTCCATAAGGTCCCCATTGATACTGCTGGTGTTTGTCTGCAGGAGGCTGGATATCAACCTGATCACATTCAGTCGGGTGTTGCCCACGGGAGGGTCCAGCACACCCCACGTGGTTTTCATCACGCTTTTCTGAGGAGGAAAAAGCTTTCCAATTAAATCCAGCTCAGTAAACAAGCAAAAGGGTGGAGGGGTATGGGCGAATGTGCACGCCACGTAAACTCCCCCTGCAAACACTGGGGCCCGAACCCTCCATCTGACGGAAAATCCAAAGCCGCTTTTGCCATCTTGAAGATACGATGAAATGACCAAGGGCGGGGGGGGGGGGGGGAAATCAAGTCATTTCCCTGGACCGTACACTTTTTAAGAAATTGAGTATCCCCCTGCTTCGACAACCCAAAGTGCCGCAGGAAGATCGCAGACCGCTACGCTCAGGGGGAAAAAGGTGAGGTATTCCAAACCTGGCCGGAAATCTCGAAACTAAGACACGTTACAGGTGGTTTTGGAACACAGTCCCCAATCTTTGCAAAATCCGAGAACGAGGCAAGCTCAAAGCTGTCTCTGGGTCACAACCTTGAAAGAGGATCAACTTCGAACCTGTACCTGCCCATAAAAGGGAGTCTCTACACTTTGAATCACGAGAGACAGACACAGGACACTTGGGACTTTCACGAATCCCACAGGAAAGGGTGGCGAATCCTCAGCCGGCAGTGAGGCCGCCCTTTCCCCACGTCCCGCGCCGCGCCTCACACCCCCCTGCTCCTCTCAAGGCTGCGGGGAACTAGAAGCTTCAGCCTCTTCCTCCAGCTGAGGTAGCTCTAAGTAACGACACGTTAAAACCTTCAAGGGTCTAACTCACGCCGCATCCTCTAGTGAAACCACGTACAAACTGACCTCCCGGACTCCTAGCAGTGACGGAGCGGAAGTCCAAACGGGAGACCGCCTTGCTTCTGCACCAGGGCCAAGAAGCAGAGTGTGGGAGTCCACATGACACGCTGCCTTCCTGTCCATGCAGAGAGGAGACAGGCAGGCCAGCGAAGACGCGGGTGGGGAACTTCCTCATACGTCCTCCTTCCCCCACCTCCCATTCCCACCTGGAATATTCTCTCTGCTTCTCCTACTAAATCAATCCCTTCTTTTTCTTTCCTGACCCTGTTTCTTCCCTACGTGTGCCACGAGGGACGCTGCTGGCCGGAATGGTTAAACGGGGGCACAGGGGCTTTCCCCGAGGGTGAACGCCGAGCACTCTGGCCCGCACCCAGCGCTGGCCGGACGCGTAAGACACGACACGGGCAGGGACCCTGCCTGCTAAGCGGTGGCGTCAGCCGTCTGAAGAGACCGTCTGGAAGCTGAACTAGACTCCCTGCGTCGTGGACGTAAATAATCGCGTTCCCCTCCACAAAACGCCGAGATACACAGAAAGCACCTAATGCAGAAGGGAGAAAGTAGTGCCTTCAGATTCCCAGGGCCTGGCACGGTAGATGCCACAACACACGCATGACGGCTAGGCCACTGGGTGCGATGACACAGGGCAGAAGGAAAAAGGAAAGCGGAAGCACTGGGGTGGGCAGGGGACCTCCCGGACCGGACTCTCCCACAGAGATTCCCAAAGGAAGAGCCTCTTACCCTCACTTAAATCTCTGCTGCGGGAGAACAGCACTCGAGGCCCACAGACGGCTCTCCTCTACAGGGCCTCGGGGTGTGCGACTCGTGCTCTCAGCGGACTGCCTGAGTGAAGTCCCTGCTGGCTTAGCACGCGGAGGCCCCCAGCGGAAAAACGAGCTGAGTCACGCTGTGCCGAGCACTCCTTAAATAACACATCTACCCATCAGACCGATACGCCACTCCAACTCGGATTAAGGCAACTCAACCTCAAAGATCAGTTCCTAAAAGATGAACTTAACCTCAAAGCTGGGAAAATGACAGGCCACAAGGACTGTTTGATTGGCATAAAAGCCTCCAGAATTTATAGAAAAAAAGCACAAAAAGCTGAGTATCCTAAGTAGATAAATACTCTGCTTCATTTTAATTCTACCCCATCCACCAGTGTAGACACTACATATATATAGATAAAAGCTGTAACTCGCTTAAAACTAAAACCTCGCTTAACAGCAGCACAGACGATCAGAAGGGCTAGCTTGTGTGCTGGTCACAGCCGGTTCCATTTCCCACAAGGTTCATATGCTTTCTAAGCACTATTTAAACCAAGTCACTGACCCGGCCAGCCGTGATGAAGATAGCTGCCCTACCTTGGGTGGCTCAAGCAGGAGTTCATGAAAAGATCCAAGTCTTCCTCGGATAGCTTCTAGAACACTCTTGTTGACCGAACAAGCTGAATGACTCATGCCTGGTGGGCAGATCTCTATATGGCCTTCAAATCTTGAAACAAAGCAAGGTAATTTTGTTATAATTTCAAAACAAATCAATTAAGGTGCTCCCTATCAGTATGTAGGTAGATACAGAATAGCTATACAAATATGATCATATCAACATTTCTGGAAGGATGGGAAGAAGGTGTAATAAAACCTCTCCGGGGACAGCAACATGATCGGAAATCCAATGGCCTACAGTTGTCAGGAGAGAAATCACATGCGATTTCCTCCCATTCCCCCACACCTTCCAGCTCCGTATACCTCTAATCCTAATAGCAGGTCTCTACCAGGAAATCTGGGAAACAAAAGGAGATCAGGTCCCTGAATTACAGGGGATACCACACCGTGTGCCATTTTGGGATACTGCTAATCACTAGGCCTGCGTTGGTCCCATTAGTTTTTCTTAGGTAGCCAACATTGTTTCCGACTTACAAAGCCTAAGTTACTCGTGTACGTGAAGCTCAAACTATACTCGTTACAGGAGAGGCTAACCAACGAGTAGAATGAGCCATCCGAATCTCAATCGGTGTTAGTGATCACATGGGAAAAGGGGTCCCCAAGGACATCAGGAGGGGAAGGGCCTAAAAACGTGGGCATGAATTTCAAATGACAAGACAGACCTGGAAGCGGTGTGTCAGTAGTGTGACGTCAGCTGGACATCAGTGCGAACTGGCGGCTGACCACGCAGCTGCCGAGCCCCAGCCCTGGTTTTTCACTCCCCGGTTGTGGGTGCTACTGTGGACACTGGGAGCCTCTGCAGTATCTCCCCCAGGCCTGCCGTGAAGGTCACGCTCGCGCAGAGGACCGAGGATGCCGCCTGGCACACAGCTAGCACCCGGAGAGCAGCCTCGCTGTCATCGGAAAGCCTTCCACACACGTACGCGATTTCTAACTCAGAGCTGCTGTAACGGCATTTAGCCGTTTTCCAGTCTGAGGACACCTTGGGTTGTTTACGGTCTTGTGTGATTATGAATAAAGGTGACACAAACCCTCACAATTTTGTGTCGCACCGTTTTCATTTTACTTGGGTAAACATCTAAGACATTGCTGGATGGTACAACAAATGTCTGTTTAACTCTGGAAAAACCGCCAAACGTTTTCAGAAACCGGTCGTCTGACTTTGCATTCCCAAGAGTAACTTGTGAGCCCTCCAGGTGGCTCTCCACTGTCGCAAGCATGGAGTACTGTCTATTTTGTGGTCTGGCTTAGCTGTGTAGGAGGCTGAAAGGTGGCCTCCCAAAAGATAGGTCTACACCCTATTCCCCAGGGCCTGTGAATGTTACCTTATTTGAATGTAATCAATTAAGGATCCTGAGAGGAGATTAGATTATCCGGATAGCCCCTAAATGACATTCCGGGTGTCCTTATAAAGGACACAATGGGGCACCTGGGTGGCTTGGTCAGTTGAGCATCCGACTTCGGCTCAGGTCATGATCTCACGGCTTATGAGTTCGGGCCCCGCGTTGGACCCTGGCCTGACAGCTCGGAGCCTGGAGCCTGCTTCGAGATCTGTCTCCCTCTCTCCCTGCCCCTCCCCTGCTCACGTCCTGTCTCTGTTTCTCAAAAAAAATAAACGAATGTTTAAACAAAAATTTTTTTAAAGAGACACAATGGCACACAGAGAAGGGGATGTGAAGCTGAAGGAGGCAGGTGACCACAAGCCCAAAGATGCCAACAGCCACCGGAAGGTGGAAGAGGCTAAGGAGGAGTCTCGGCTAGTGTCCCTGGATGCAGTGTGGCACTGCTGACACCCTGAACTTGGGCTTCCGGCATTCACTGGGACGCAGTGGTGTCTGCTGTTTTAAGCCCGTTTGTGGCTTTGTTACAACAGTGTGTTACAGCAGACACAGGAAACAGATACAATTTGTTCAAAAGGTACGTAATGGTATTTCAACGTGGTGTTAACTTGAGTTTCAGTCATGACAAATGATGGGCATTTTTATATTTATTTGCTACACAATATATTTTATTCATTGTCTGCTCAAATCTTTTGATCTTAAGAAACTGGACTGTTTTTCTTATTACTGAACTTTTGAATATTCTTTATACAGCTAGATACAGTTCTTGCTCAGACACATGATTTGTAAACATTCTTTGACAGTGTGTGGCCTGTCTTTTTATTTTCTAAGTAGGCTCTACACCCAGCGTGGAGCCCGACACGGGGCTCCAACTCACAACCCTGAGGTCACTTGTTGATTTCTACAAACACTCCTGCTTGGATTTTGATTGGAACTAACATGGACACGCCAGATCAGATCAGGTTGGGGAGAGCTGACATCTCAACAATACTGAGCTTTCTAATCCATGAACACAGTATCTCTTTCCATTTAGATTGTCTTTGATTTCATCAATATGGAATGGTTTTCAGCATTAAATCTGACACACACTTTATAAACAGATATACATTTAAGTACTTTCTTTTTTCTATGTAACTATTTCATAAAAATTCCAAATTCCAGTTGTCTGTTGCTATGAGAAAGAAATCCAACTAATTTTTGAATACTGACCTGATGATGTCTTGCAATTATACTAAATTTATTTGTTAGTCCTAGGAGGGGCAGTTTCGGGGTTTGTTTTGTTGTTTCTGTTTTCTCTTGTACTCTTTCGTATTCTCTGTGAAGACAATCCTGACATCTGCACACTGATTCAGTGTATACCTTCCCTTCCAAGCTGGATGCCATTTCTTTCTTTCCTGCCTTACTACACTGGCTGGGACTCAGGAGGCTGAATACGACTGGTAATGAATATCCTTGCCACGTTCCTTGATTTCAGGGGCTTATCATTTCAGTCTCTGACCATTAAGAATGGTATCAGCTACAGATGTTGTTTTAAGGGGGCCTTGTCAGTTTCCAAGGTCCTTTCTATTACTAATTTATTGAGAGTTTTTTATCATAAAGGAATTTATTGAGATGACTACATGGTTTTTCTTCTTTTATCTGTTAGTATCCCTGTTTGATTTTTCATTAAGACTTTATTCTTACAGTTTTAAGTTCACAGCAAAGTGGAGGGGAAAGTACAGGGACAGCCCATGTGCCCTCTACCCCCTTATGTGAAGCCTCCCCCATTATCAGCATCCCTACCCCCAGAGTGGTATATCCATTTCTATCAACGAACCTACACCGACACAACATAATCACCGCAGGTCTAGAGTTTACCATCACAGTTCATTCTTGGTGTTGTGCATTCCAGGGATTTACATAAATACATAATGACACATATCCATCATGATGGCATCACAACATTTTCACTGCTCCGAGAGTCCCCCGCGCTCTACCCACCCATCCATCTCCCCACCGCCAACCCCTGATCTGTTGTCTCCACAGCTCTGCCTTTTCCCGAATGTCATACAGCTGGAATCATACGGTATGTAGACTTTGCCTTGGCTCCCTTCACTTAGGAACATTTAAGGTTCTTTCATGTCTTTTCGAGGCTCGACAGCTCATTCTTTTTAGCACTGGGTAATATCTGTTTGGTTATACCGCCGTTTATTTATCCGCTCGTCTACTGAAGGACATCTTGGTTGCTTCCAAGTTTTGACAAGTGTGGATAAAGCTGCCATAAACATCCGTGTGCAGGTCTGTGTGTGAACATCAGTTTTCAAGTCCTTTGGGTAAATACCGTAATTGCTGGATTATAGTTTCGTAAGAAACTGTCAAACTGTCTTCTGCAGTGGCTGTATCATTTTGTGTTCCCAC